>NC_136069.1:232462009-234962009 GCF_964261635.1 Lissotriton helveticus | reverse complement strand
ATATCTGGGACTACTGGATACTGGGGAATGATACATTTATTGAGTTCTCGAAGATCAATCACTAATCGATATACTGGGGGTGCATTTGGATCAGTACGTTTCATGACTGGAATGATCGGAGAATTACATACATTGGAGTCAGTTTCTACAACTACTCCTTGAGCCATAAGCTCGTCAATAATTTTGGATAAGGCTGCTACAGCCTCAGGTGGCAATCTGTACTGTCTGATTCGTGGCAAGACTATACCTTGCTTGAGAGTCACACGATGGGGTGTGATTTGCATAAAACCAACATCAGTTGGACCTTGTGCCCATAGATGCTGCGGAACATTAGACAATCTCGGATCAAAATCTCGTAAAACATAGTGACCCTTGAAGTCACGTAAAAACAAACGTATCCCCTCTGAGGAACAGCAAATAACTGCACCTAATTCTTTCAGTGTCTTAATACCTAACAAATTTTCTGGACAGGACTTCGTAAGCAATAGATCAGTAGTTCGGTACAATGGACCTACTTCTAGAGTAACTGGTTTGGAAATCTCGTTAACAATTGGCTTTCCTGAAAATCCAAGGGAAACATTTCTAGAGCCTGAGAGCGGAGCCCCTGGAACCTCGTCGTGACTAATAGTCGTCCTACTTGCCCCTGTATCAATCAAAAACTTTCTGTCTTTCCCTAATACGTGACTGTGAACATAGGGACCCTCTTGATCTACAGGAATCTCGATGAGAGGCAAGCCTACCTCCCTCTCTAGGCTGTTTCATGAATACGCTTGATACTCTGGATACTCTGTCTGAGCATACTGGTACATCTGCTGTGTAACATGCTGAGTTGCAGCGATAGACTGCGGTGCTGGAACTGTCTGTTGTGCATTCTGTGGCTGAGAAGTCTGTGAAACTTGTTCTTGTCTAGGCGGACGTAGTCTTTCTTTAGTTTTACCAGTGGCTATATTGTGTTTTAGAACTGCACACTCGTTTATAAAATGACCTGGCTGTTTACAATAATTGCATGTCCCTTTAACGGGAGCTGCAGGATGACTGGCTTGATTCGAACCCCTCTTCTGACTGTCTTGAGGAACAGATTGTGCAACTAGTACTTTCATTTTCGTGTCTTTCATACGTCTTCTCTCGTGTTCTTGCTCTTCTCTGATTCTATTCTGGTGATACTGGAGCATCTGTAACATCTGGGACGGGGTACTAGCTTGCCAGGTACTTTCGACTTTCAAAACTCGATTCTTAACTTGTGGACTTGAATTCTCGACTAATTTAGTAACAAAAAGATGAGGGTATGACTCGCTACTCGTCTTCAAACCACTGTTTATTATAAAACATTTCTCAAATCTGGAATAAAAATCACTAGTGTCTTCGTCTTGTTTCTGTTTACAGGCTGAGATTGCATCCCAGTCTTCCTTTTTAGTGGCTAATAATCTAGGTAAAACTTGTATTAATAATTCTGGTAATTCTTTACATTTGTCTCCAAGACCGGTACCTGGTACTCGTATCTTATCTTCAGCTTCTAGAGCTGTCCAATCGATCTTTTTCTCTCCCACCTCCCAATCTTTTTCCTTGAGTTTTTCGTATATGCCCGCAGGCAACAGGACTTTTAACATTTTAATAATATCTGGATACGTGTATTCTCCCATACGGAGCATGTCTTTTAATTCTCGGTGGAACCCTGCTGGATCTTTGTCGTGACAGGGAACTAATTTCTTCATCTCTAAGAGTTCCATCTTGGTAACTGGGGTGTAAACAAATACTCGTTGCATTTCACCACCCGTTGTCCTAACTGGGTGTACTTCTCGTAACGGATGCTGTCTGTCTATGTAAAACGGTTTACTTTCTGGAGGTGAGACATGAACAAAATGCGGATTTAAAAACGTTCTATATTTGTGGCGCTGTTCTAGAATGACACTAATTAAATCGGTACCTAAACCTTTCCATCTATACTGGAGTAACTCGTTCAGGACATCATGTAACGGACCTGGATCAGAATGTTGACCCTCATACAGTGTAATGAGGTGCTGGATCATATACATACCCACCAGTCGCTGCTCGGCTGGGGGCAGTTTCAGAAACATTTGTGCCACTATTTCGTCTGGAAAAGTGGTAGAATCAGTAGTCCATCGGACTGCTGATCGGGCTAGTTCTTATTCATGCATAGTACCTAATTCACTATAACCGATTCGTGATTTCAGAATTTGATCGGTAGCTTGAAATACTTGTTCTAGAGAACCTTGTTCCGGTGCTGGAAGATGAAAGACTTTCTTGTGTTCTAGGCGTAAATGTCGGTCTGGAATTCTAGATTTACCCACATACGCTATTCTGGCGGGATTCCCGTCGTCTACCTCTTCAGTAGAAGAGTCATTTTCTTTCTCGCTTCCTAGAGCTTCTTTGCGTTGTTCGTGTAACCTTATTATTTCTTTACGTATTTTCTTGTACATACTCTCTATACTATTGAGTCTCTTGTGCTTACCCTCGGCTATATTATCACTCCCCTTTGTCAGAATTTTCATTTCGGTCGGATCTTTAGTCGGGGAATCTTGTTCCCTAATTAAACAATTGATCAGAAACTTTAATAGCATAAACTGGATCTCAGATTTCCTGAGAGACATGACTTCAGCAATACTTTCTGGATCTTGTCCTGTACGAATGAAACGATACATTCTGTCTAGATCTTCTTTCATATTCGGTAGGGTGACCAAATACTCGGACACCTGCCTTATACGTACGGAATATATAACCATACTATCCTCGCCTGGGACTGGATCATAACAGCATTCAGTAAGAAGTCGCCTGATTTCTGCAATGGACTTATATTTAGGCGTACGCTGTAACGCACGTTCATGTAACTCGACTGCCCCTAGACGTCTACTTGGCGGCGGGGTACCAGGAGGACCTCCTCCCGCGGCCCCTAAACTGGAATCGTCGACTGATACTCTTCGTGCTGGCAGAGTGACTGATGTGGCGGGAATTTGTACTACGGGCTGGACCGGGGGTACCGTAGCAGGTACTGCAACAGGTGCCCCGGTGACTGGAGGATCATGAATTACATTATTTACAGGAGCTGGTGGAACAGGATTTGCATATTCTGGGACTGTGTCGTCCAAATAGGACGAGAGAAAAATATCAGCTGCGGTCTGTTTGTGACGTAGCTTGGTCGGAACTAAGGGTGGCGGAAAATTACTGGATGCCTCCGGGGTTGCTTTTGGCAAGCCCTCGGCAAGAAGAGGATACATACCCTTAATGAGGGCATTCCTCTGTCTGTCTGACTGTTCGGTTTTAACTCGTTCACCTATTTCGATTAGTTCCCTTTCTTGGGCTTTTTCTAAGGATTCTCGACTTAATTCTGACTTTCTGATTTCTTTTTCGGTTCTTTTATGAGATTCTTTGCGCCATAACTCGATGGCATCTTTCTGTGACTGTCTGGCTTTCTTTTTCCATAATGCTTCTTCTACTCGCATGATGCACTCGGCATCCCATGTACCCGATACGGGCCATCTATACTTTTCTTCTAACTGTTTGGTGTACTCCACCCACAAATCTAGATATAATATGGCACTTATGCCATGCTTTTGATACATAAAATGACCTGGACTGTCCCTAGGCGGGACAGGAACTGCTTCTTCTAACAGACCTTTTCTAGTTTTTAACTGACGTAACTTGGAAAACAATGGCATGACTGGGCTGGAGTCTAGACACAATACAATACACAATGAACACGATAATTACACCACTTTCATACCACGACATTGAAATACATGAATGACATTTAAAATAACAGTTCGGACAAAATACTACCTGGAATACTGAAAACAGAATACAGAATTTCTCGAGAACAGAACGGACTAGAACAGAAACTAGATGCACTGCTAAAACAGTACGAAACTTACCGGTCTCATAAAGAGACACGTCAGGACCCGCATCCACCTAAGTGGACACTTCGTGTTGGATCTGTGTACCCAAACCCACGGACCAGAGACAATGCAATTGACCCTGTCTAGATACTACCCCAGCAACGGTACTCACCGGGCAGCAAGAACGGAAGGCCTCGGACTGGACTGGACTGCTATGACGCCGGACGGACGAACTTCGGACTTCTGTTACGGGTGGGCCTCCGGATACCTCGGACCTTGGACTCTCGGCTTGGGCTCTGGTCGGGACTCGCCGCGTTCCTCCACCGCCTCGTCTGGATGCTGGACCGCAACCTCCGTCTCCTCCGTGGGCCTGAGGGATACTTGAAGCAGAAATATCTGCACGTGCACGGTATGGTTCCGTCACGGCTGCAGAGGATCAGGGGGCTTGCGTGGCTTCTCCGGCGCGTGGGGAAAGGGCAAGTCCCTGTTCGGGCGCCATTATGTGGTAAATAAATAAATAATACCTCTATTTTTGACTGGATATAACAATAACAGATTGCTCAATAAATAAGAGTCAAGATTCGAGGTAGTAGGAGTTTGCAGGTTTAATACAGCATAAAGGACAGGAACAGGACAACCTGCACGGGCAAGATCTGGGATGGCTAGCCAACAGGGGGGCCCCGACAGCTGTCGGGCAGGAGCTGGAATGAGCGCGCTAAAGGGATAACTTTTTTAATAACAGTGCACAAGCATATATACTTAAACAAAATACATGGTATTCAATACAGTAGGCGTAGCAGTGGGCGGGGTTTGTAGCAGTCGCGAAAGATAAGGCTGAAATGGGTGTAACAAGAGGCGTGAACATAGACATGTGGTGTAGACGTAACGGAATATGTCATAAATGGGGCGGAAACATGGAGGGGGCTACCTAAGGAGCCGGGACCTCTAACCTAGTGGTGCGCGCAAACTGACAATGACGTGTTACCAGGGAGAAGCTGGGGGCTATGACTTCTGCGCTAGGAGCAGAGACTGAAGTCTGGAGAGTCAGAGCGACATGTACCTAAACACTATCTAGTATCTGATGTTTAGAGAACATGTTGATAGAATCCAAAAGTTATCAGGGTAAAGGCTAACAGACACTAAGACTGGTGCATGCATTATTCTACATGTAGTGTGTGTTGAGGAATATTAAATGACCATAAATACAGTATTTCTCTTACATGGAGACGTAAAGGCTAGACGATGACTGAAACTATTGATGCGATTCAGTAGCTTAGGAATGCAGAGAAGGAGGACTGGACTGATAACTGGAATCATAACATACTCTTGGCAGACTGGCAGGCAGAGCCAGGCCGAGCCGGGCACTGTGAGGCAGGAAGTAAGTGAAGGGTCAGGGATACAGGTGGGGGCTGTATCGCTCCTCGGAGAGGGTTCAGGAGACAGGAGCTGAATCTGAGTCCGGGCCCTTTTGAGGCCTAGAAACGGGGACTTTACAATGAAATAACGTGCACACTGAGAAACGTGGCAACGTAGCTTTACATAGGCCTAATACTCGTAGCTTTCACGAGAACTGGAAACTGACATACTGGAGATGGACACAACTGTAATTGCGTCTTTAATCGATCATGGGGAATACATATGCATATTAATCATGCACATACAACATAGGATGGAGGACACGTAGGGACACAGAACATGGCAAAATTTACTTTTCCACAGTATGTTAGTATAATGTGTGTTTCAGACACAATGCAACATTGAGGTCAATGTGAATTTCTAGTTAAATGCAATTAGTTACTTTTTGGATTACTTTTCTAACCACAGGACTGGATCCTAGATTCAGTCCTGGGACATCTCCTGTAAACAGTTGAGTAAAAGCGTTTTGGTTACAGTAGTGATTTTTAAGGAATATTATTGTATTTTAAAAGTTGACACTTAGAAACTTTTTCACATAGAATCACCAATGTTATCCTATGGGAGGAAATTCACTTTGCAGGTAAGTAGTGTTGACGTTACTTTTTCTTACTCAGTGGTGGCTCCTGCATCCAGCACGGGTGCATCTCCTGTAAACAGTTGAAAAAATGCGTTTAAGTCATGCAGGCGATTTTTTAGGAATATTTGTAGTTAGTGAAAATAGACACTTAGAAACTTTTCTGGTGAAAACCAGACAATGGATTCCTAGGGAAAGAAATACAAGTTACTGGTAAGTACGGTTCGAATAACTTTTCAGGATCAGTACTGGGCTCAAAGTAGCCTCACTGAGGTCACTCCTGATAACAGGTGAGTAAATCGGAATTAGTAGTTCGGCTGATTTTAGAGGAATATTTGTACGTTTCAAGAATCAACACTTAGAAACTTTTCTGCTGAAAACCACACAATAGATTCCTATGGAAGGAAATACAAGTTACTGTAAGTACGCTTAGAATTACTTTTCGGGATCAGTGCTGGGCTGAAAGATGCCGCACTGAGATCGCTCCTGATAACAGGTGAGTAAATCGGAATTTGTAGTTTGGCTGATTTTAGAGGAATATTTGTACAATGGTGAAGGAAGGGGCGGGGCCTGAGGTGACGTGTGCAAACACGCCCTGTGGTGCGTTTTAGGTTGCAGGATTAAGTGCCCTTCAATCCTGAGGTCCCCTGGGTGCCAACTAGCCCACCAGGTACCTAGTATGCGCCAGGGGGCTGCGTTGCAGAGAGGTGTTCAGAGGCCACTCCCCTTTTTACATCACTCTGCAACGTAGCTCCGTGACACTTACTGGAGGTACCTGGTGGGCTAGTTGGCCACCAGGGACCCTCAATATTGACAAGGAATTAATTCCCCAACTTAAACCGCGCCATAGGGCGTGTTTGCACACATGTGAACTCAGGCCCCTCCCTCTCCCTTCACCACTGAGCAAACGCGCCATGGGGCGTGTTTTAAGTTGGGGGATTAAGTCCCCTTGAATACTGAGGGTCCCTGGGGTGCAACTAGCCCACCAGCTCCCTCCAGTAAGCGCCACAGAGCTGCGTTGCAGAGAGGTGCAAAAAGGAGCGTGGCTTTAGAACACCTCTCTGCAACAGAGCTCCCTGGGGCATACTGGAGGTACCTGGTGGGCTAGTTGGCCCCCAGGGACCCCCAGTATTCAAGGGGAATTTGTTACCCCTCTGCAAACGCGCCAGGCGGCGCGTTTGCTGAGTGATGCAATGAGGGGGCATGGCCTCCGGCCGCAATCCTGTTTTTTTTTCTAAAGTAGGGGGGCTGTGTAGCCCCCCTTCTTTTTCTAATTTTTTTAGACCTGGGGACCCCATCCCCCAGGGCCTGCCGCCAATTTTTAATTTATAAAAAACTATTCGGGAAGGGGGCTGCGTGGCCCCCCTCCCAAGGCCATAATTTGCCCCAGGGACCCCATCCCCCGGGACATGGCCCATTTTTTAAAAATTATTATTTTGGAGGGGGGCTACCTTTAAATCTTTTTTTTTGGAAAGGGGCTGCGTGGCCTCCTCCCGGGCCACTACTAGCCCGGGGACTCCATCCCCCGGGGGTGGCCCACTCCATTGGGGACCATGGGGGGTCCCCAATCCCCCCATGGTCCTGCCGGCTCCCCACCTCCTGCGGTATCCAGCATTGCTTTTCCATATGGCGAGCTGCTATCATGCTGCTCCCCATATGAAAAAGCAATATGCTTTCCTATTTGGAAGAGAGAGCAGGAAAGCAGTTTACAATGGCAGGGTGGGAGCCCGAGGCTCCTGCTCTGCCATTGCAAACGGCAGTGTCCCGGGTGTGGGCACCCCAGGACACTGCAGGAGCCGGCCCTGGGGTTGGCAGTCCCCAGGGCCCTCGAGAGCTCCAGGAGGGGGGCCGCGTGGCTCTCGAGGGCCCTGGGGACTTTGCCCCCCGGGGGAAAATTACTTTATTTACCGCGGGAGACCGCGTTTCTTTTTTTTTCTATCGATAGGATCCTACGTGCATTCCGCGACCGCCAGTAGGTAATATATATATATATATATATATATATATATATATATATTTGTTTTTTATTTTTTATTACCTACTGGCGGTCGCCAGTAGGTAGTTATAGTTAGGACCTTCTTACATAGAAAATCCGCAACATTCTATTGGGAATAACTTTGGCGCCGGTTGATGAATTTGCTTGTAATTTTCCGAAATTTTGGCCAGCTCCGCTGCGCTTCTTCCCTGAAAGTCTCGGGTAGATTCGTCAAGCGGGGGCCGAGAAAAAAGGGGGGTCCCAAAACGTGTTTTCCCCATGTTAATTTCCTTAGGACCTTTAGACACGGCTACAGCCCGAACCGCTGAACGGAATTACACCAAACTTGGCAAAATGGTAGAGTCTGGTACGCAGATCACGCTTTTGGTTAAATAGTGTAAATCCCTCCAGTAGTTCCTGAGAAAATTAAAATTGAAATCAATTATATATCTATAAGCGCGCACCGTGCGCGCAACGGTGCGCGCACCTTGCCGTGCACGAGCTCCATGCTGATTGGCTGCCACTGTCTGTCAACACTCCAAAACAGAAATGGATGGCAGCCATCTTGTGCCTCAGTAAACTGAGGCACAAGAAAGCAGAAAAAAAGTGTAGAACTCAAAAAGGGGGCAGGGTAGAAGCACCCTGACCCCCTAGGCCTGCCACAGGGACCCCCAAGGCGAAAAAAGAAAAAAATTCTAAAAATCGTGGGTTGCGCGCACGGTGCGCGCACCCCATGATTTTCCCAAAATAAAAAATACCCTGCCCCCTTTTTGAGTTCTAAAACTTCTCGAGCACAAGCTGCATGCTCATTGGCTTTCAACACTTCAAACCAGGAAGTGTTGGCAACCATCTTGTGCTCGGTAGACAGAGGAAAGCAAAAAAACAAAGGTGTAGAACACAAGAAGGGGGCACGGTAGAAGCACCCTTACCCCCTTGGCCTGCTCATGGGGTCCCACAAGTACCCCCAAGGCCAAAAATGTTTTTTTTAAAAACCCTGGTATGTTTATTTAAAAATTACCCCCCAGGGGGACCAAATTGTGGGGGCATAGTGATAAAGAAGTGTGGGGGGTGCCCAATCCCCCCCACACTGCCCCGGGGACCGCCGCCCTCCGGGGCAAAGCAACGCAGCCCCCTGGCGCATACTGGAGGCTCCTGGTGGGCTAGTTGCCACCCAGGGAATTAGTTCCTCCTCTGCAAACGCGCCCGTGGGCTGCGCTGCAGAGAGGTGTAAAAAAGGGTGTGGCCTCATTACACCTCTCTGCAATGCAGCCCCCTTGGAAATACTGGAGGTTCCTGGTGGGCTAGTTGGCCCCCAGGGACCCCCAGTATGCAAGGGGAATTAGTTCCTCCTCTGCAAATGTGCCAGGGGGCTGCGTTGGTCACTTTTGTGACACAGCGGCGGTGCAAAAGATGCACCATGGTGCATGTTATTTACAACGTGACGCATCTGGGAGATGCGTCACGTTGTAAAGCCCTGTGCTTTAAGGAGGCATTATGGTGCAGGGGGGGGCGTTCCTGCGCAGCAACGCCTGCTAAAAGTGGCTAAGTGAAATCTACAAGATTTCACTCAATCACTTTTAGGCCAATGCTGTGTCAAAACCCTGCGTCTGATTGAAGCAGGCGTAAGGCTTGACACAGCATTAGTTGAATGGGCCCCCCAGGGGCATTGCAGGAGCTGCATCGCGCATGTAACGCAACTCTAGCAATGCGACATCTTTACGGTACAGATGCGTCACACATCTGTGCAGTTTTTGTCCCATGGTGTGCCACATTATAAATGTGGAACATCAGTAGTGGCGCTTGGGTGGTTTTGCTTGTCGTAGGTTACTTGGCGCATCGCTGCTGATTTGCAAAGATGCACCATGTAACGTACATCTGCCTCATTGATTCAGTCATTCTTTTACTTCACTTTCTTCAGTCACTATACTTCCTTTACCTCACTCATTTGCTCAGTCCCTTACTCCATTTTTGTCATTCATTTCAGCTAGCCATTTATACACTACACATTCATTCAAAAGAAAGATGACACAGTGCATAAGAAATAGAGCTCTTTTTTGAAAAATGCGTTAGTTCTGAAAATAACTTTTTTTTTTGGTTTTCTTATTTTGTATTTTTTTTTAACAAAGTTTTATATTTTTTGGGGGGTTTTTGAAACGCAAACTGAAATCCTGAACTTCAAAAATGTTCAACAGGAACAACAAAAAAACTGAATTTTAAAAAAATTATCTCTTTCTTGTGCACACATGCTCATTGATGCGCTTTTCAACAAGCACAAGACTTTGTTCAGAATATACAAGAATTTCGTTGCACTTGTTGCACCTCATGTGCACCTTCTTCAAAAAAGGCCTCAGGTCCAGTTCAGCAGTTGAAGGAGATGGAGGTGGCGCCGATGAAGTGCTGGCCACAGCTGGTGACAGTTGTGTGGCCAGGGCTCTACTGGATGCCTTCGCAAACTGCGCAGGGTGCACTTGCCTCACATCTCTCATCATTGTGTGAATTGAAAATGAATATTTTTTTGAAGGGTTTCCCCTAGAAAGGACAGTGTCACAAATTGTGCACGTGACTTTAGGTGCATTCACCTTCTTTAGTCCTTCAGGATATTTAAAAAATTGCCAAATAAAAGATTATTTTACTCGCCGTTGAGGAGGTCGATACTGTCCATCAGAATCAGATGACGATGATTCCTGTCTGGCTGCCATTTCAATAATTTCTCTGAGAAGCTGGAGAGGGTCGTTCTTCCACGAGAATGAAACAGATAAAGAGGGAAATGGGTGGGGTTTTTGAAGATTCTAGAACTGAAACTACTATGAACCAATGAAAAGTGTTGTTTTTGAGTCACATGACTTGACGTGTGCGCTTGGATGCGCGCACGGGGTGCGCGCACCCGGTCGCGCACGTTGTTTTAAAATGGCGGTCTGCCCGATTTTCATAAAAGTTTCAAAACGTAAAAAGGAGGCAAGGTAGAGACACCCTGACCTCCTAGACCTTCTCAAGGGGTCCCAGAAGAATCTCGGCGGGCCAAAAAACCATTTTTTTTTGTTGAAAAACAGCGGGGTGCGCGCACCCGGTCGCGCGCCCAGTCTCAAAATGGCATTCAACTCGATTTACATAAAAGTTTCAAAATGTGAGAAGGAGGCTTGGAAAACACTCCCTGGCCCTCTAGGTATTCTCAGGGGGTCCATTAAGGACCCCCAAGGCCCAAAAAATCCTTTATTTTTTTTTTAACAGTTGCGAGGTGCGCGCACCGGGTCGCGCACGTCGGGCGGGGCGCGCGCACCCGGTCGCGCACCTCACAATTGAATTTAAAAAAAAAAGTCAAGTCATGTGACTCAAAAACAACATTTTTCATTGGTTAATATTAGTTACAGATCTAGAATCTTCAAAACCCCACCCATTTCCCTCACTATTTGCTTTATTCTCTTGGAAGAAGCACCCTTTGTGGAGCTGGAGACAGAAAAAAGAACAGGATGGCAGAAACACAAGAAACATCATCTTCTTCTTCTGACTCCCACATGGAATATCGTCAGCCAGCTAAGAAAGGGAAATCTTCATTTATTTGGAAGTTTTTTACTTTTCCTGAGCATCAAAAAAAGGTAAATGCTCCTAAAGTAATGTGTACCCTTTGTGGTACTGTTCTTTCAAGGGGAAACCCTCTTACAAAATACTCTTTTTCTATACATACGATGTTAAGACATGTGAAAAATGTGCACCATGTGCAATATGCCCAAACAGCCACAAGAGCTGTGGCCCAGCAGATTACACCAGCTGTGGCCACCACATCTACAGCTCCACCTTCATCGCCAGCAACAGCAGAAATGGACGTTAAGCCATATTTGGGACATGTGCAAATGCAGTGCATCAAATGTTTTGATATTATTGTTCATGGAGAACAGAGCCTGAATATAATTGAACGCATGATTCAGAGTCATAAATGCTCTGAAAGGAGATAATTGTTTTTCTATTTTTCATTTATTTTGTTCCAGTTGAACAGTTTCCTTGTTACAGTTCTTGAATTTTCTTTAAAAAAAATCTCAAAATTTAAAAAAAAGAAAAATAAATATAAAACTACAAAAGAAAAAAAACAGTTCTTTTCAGAACTCATTCAATGTTCTAAAAAGAGTTATATTCTTAAACACTGTGTCTTTAATTTTTTTGAATGAAAATGTAGTGCATAAATGAGTGATTGAAATGACTGAGGAAAGGAAGGGACTGAGTGAAAGAGTGAGAAAAGGGAGGTATGGTGAGTGACAAAAGAGGAGTTGAAGAGTAACTGAAAAAAGGGGACTAAGAGTAGGGGAGTGAGTTAAAGGATCTAAACAACTAAGGGAAGGCAATAAAGAAAGGAGAAAAAAACTACTTTCAGTGTTTTGATGTTGTATTTAAATTCATAATGAAAAACAAAGAATTTTACACATATTTTATTATGGGGTTAGCATTTAAAAAACTTTGCAAAATTAAAAAAAAACAGCTTTTACACACGTTATAGTTAGGAATTAGCATTTAAAAAACCTTTGAAATTCACTAAAAAACCCATAGGTTTTACACACGTTATAGTTAGGAATTAGCATTTAAAAAACCTTGCAAATTCACTGAAAAAAACATAGGTTTTACATACGTTATAGTTAGGAATTAGCATTTAAAAAACCTAGCAAATTCATTGAAAAAACCATAGGTTTTATATCAGTTATAGTTAGCTGGACAATTTACTCATACAAAACCATTGAAATTCCCAGGTTATAGTTAGTTGTACTCACTATAACTGGCGCGCCCGCAAAGCACTGCTAATGACGTCACATATTACATCACTCATGACATAGTCAGTGACATCACTCATGACATCACTGATGACATCTCAAATGTGAGTGCTGATTGGCACAACCTTGGGATCAGCAGTGTGTAAGCAGTTTAACCGCCAACTCTGTGTGGCTTTTACATCCACCACATCAGTGTGCGTGCTGATTGGCGTAGCCATGTCATTGTGAGCAGACGGTGTGTAAGCAACATATCATCCTAAAGTTAGGACTCCTAACTTCTGTGAATACCGAAATGAGTAAATGCCTTCTGTGAATACCAAAATGAGTAAGGGCCTTCTGTGAATACCAAAATGGTAGTAAGTTTAGGATTTTGTCTTAAGTTAGTTCTGTGAATCGGGCCCCAAGAGTGCTTTCACATTGAACGGGGTAGTGCTGGAGCTAATGATTGATTCGGGCTCCATATACACAATTATTCCCAAAAATGTATTTGAATAAAAGTGGCCAAATATTTAATCAAAACACAGTGACATTATACCCAATGGGTGTAGTGAAGAAACCATTCACATAGAAATATTTGTGGAGAGAATTTTGAATTCAAAGGGTGGGAAAGATTAAAGAATCAAAGGAGGGACCAGCTACTTGGGGTTTGGTTGAACAACATGATTTGCTTGTTGGTCTGGACCCTATATCAAGAGAACAAATGTTCGTGGTGCAAAAATCTGAAGGTGAAAATATATTAAATGAATATGACAATGTATTTAGTAACAAGTTAAGTAAACTAAATGGTTATGTCCATGAAAAAGAATAAAGTAAAATGCTAAACCCATCAGGCATGGGTTAAGAAAAATTCCCATTGCCATTCGTTATGAGGTGAAGAAGATGCTCAAGAACATAGAAAGAGAAGGTATTTATTGAACCAGTGGAAGTGTCGGGATGGGTCCCTGTGATAGTGATCACTAAAAAAGATGTCAAATGAAGGTTCTCTGTGGACCTTAGATCATTAATTCAATGTATAGTGGTGGACAGTTTTCCATAGCCCAACTTTTCAGGAATGGTGATGTTAATTAAAAAGCCTAACTTTTTCACTAGACTAGATTAAAAGTTAGCAAAGGCTTGCATCCCAAATCAGAGAAATATACTGCTTTTGTTACAATGGTAGGGATGTTTGAGTTTAAAAGACTTCCTTTCGGACTGGCCACCACTGCCAGTTTATTTCAGCGTATGATGCATAGCCTGTTCAGTGAGATTGAAAAGTCAATTTCTTCCAGGATGATATTTTGATTACAGGTGTGACTGAAGGTGATCATAACAATACATTGTAAAGGTACTTTAAGTGCTAAGTTGAGTAGGATAAACACTAAGAGAAGAAAAGTGTATGTTTTTATTGAAACAAATTGATTACTTGGGTTACACCATTTCAAGACATGGAGTTGAACCGAAAGAAGATTTTCTGAAATCAATAAGATTAACACCACCAACTGATCCGCGCCACCAAGAAAACTGCATTCAAGGACCGGCTGGACAACAACGCACACAACAGCAAGGAACTCTTCAACATCGTGAAAGAGCTCTCCAACCCCAACGCCGGAAACAACGACATCACCCCATCGCAAGAACTCTGCAACTCCCTTGCCTTCTACTTCCACAACAAGATCGCGGACATACACAACAGCTTCAACACCCAACCGACGAACGCCACGTCCGACACGACCGAACCAACGCCCCCCACCACCACCCTCCGCGCCTGGACCCCGATCAGCACCGAAGACACCGTCCGCATGATGAACTCCATCCACTCCGGATCACCGACCGACCCCTGCCCTCACCACGTCTTCAACAAAGCCGACGCTGTCATCGCACCCCACCTACGGGACATCATCAACACCTCCTTCACCACCGCCACCTTCCCGGAGAGCTGGAAGCACGCCGAACTCAGCGCTCTACTCAAGAAACCAACAGCGGACCCCACTGAACTCAAGAATTACCGCCCCATCTCGCTGCTCCCGTTTCCGGCCAAAGTCATCGAGAAGACCGTCAACAAGCAACTGGCCGCATTCCTCGAGACGAACGGATCCCTCGACCCCTCATAGTTTGGCTTCCGAGCCAATCACAGCACCGAGACCGCTCTCATCGCTGCCACCGATGACATCCGAACCCTGATGGACAACGGAGAAACAGCGGCCCTCATCCTCCTAGACCTCTCCGCGGCCTTCGACACCGTCTGCCACCGCACCCTAGTGCAGCGCCTCTACAACGTCGGAATCCAGCAGAAGGCACTGGAATGGATCATCTCCTTCCTCTACGGAAGGACCCAGAGAGTCCGCCTACCACCGCACAAATCAAAGGCCACCGAAGTCATCTGCGGCGTACCCCAAGGATCCTCGCTGAGCCCAACCCTCTTCAACGTCTACATGAGCCCCCTCGCGGCCATCGCACGCCAACACAACCTGAACATCATCTCCTACGCCGACGACACCCAGCTGATCCTCTCCCTGACCAACGACCCCGCCGCCGCCAGAGCCAACCTTCACGAAGGAATGAAAGAGGTAGCCGAGTGGATGTCGACCAGCCGCCTGAAGCTGAACTCGGACAAGACGGAAGTCCTCATCCTGGGTGCCTCGCCCTCCGCCTGGGACGACTCCTGGTGGCCCGCCGCCCTGGGAACCGCACCCAAACCGACAGACCACGCACGCAACCTGGGCTTCATCCTGGACTCCTCCCTCTCCATGACCAGGCAAGTCAACGCCGTCTCCTCGTCGTGCTTCAACATCCTGCGCATGCTACGGAAGATCTTCCGGTGGATCCCCACCGAGACCAGCAAGACTGTCACCCAGGCACTCGTCACCAGCCCACTGGACTACGGCAACGCCCTCTACGCCGGAACCACCGCCAAGCTCCAGAAGAGACTCCAACGGATCCAGAACGCCTCAGCCAGACTCATCCTCAACGTCCCACGACACAGCCACATCTCCGGACACCTAAGAGACCTGCACTGGCTCCCGGTCAACAAGAGAATCACCTTCCGTCTCCTCACCCACGCACACAAAGCCCTCCACGATCAAGGCCCGAGCTACCTCAACACCCGCATCAACTTCTACGATCCCAAACGACACCTCCGATCAGCCAGTCACGCCCTCGCCGCCGTCCCCCGCATCCGAAGAACGACAACAGGAGGAAGGTCCTTCTCCTACCTGGCCGCCAAGACCTGGAACTCCCTCCCGACCGACCTGCGCCTGACCCAAGACCACCTCGCCTTCAGGAAGAAGCTCAAGACCTGGCTGTTCGGGCAGTAGCAGCACCCCCCTCCCCCTAGCGCCTTGAGACCCTCCGGGTAAGTAGAGCGCTCTATAAATGTCTATGATTGATTGATTGATTGAACTGTCACACCCACTGGAAAGGATCAGTTAAGATCATTTATGGATTTAATAGGGTATTAGACCACGTTTGTTAATAATGTTGCTGAAAAAACTGAACCTCTGAGAGAGATTCTAAAGAAGAGTAAGCAATTTGAGCGGGGAGTGAAGCAATACAGATCATTTAAAAGTATTAAAGACAAGATAGTACACTTAGGAATACTAACCCCATTTGAGCCAGGAAATAAAAATATACTTATGGTTGAAGCTAGTGCTCATGATGTTGGAGCAGTTCCTTCTCGGATGAAAGGGGGGGAGGAAAAAACAGTGGCATTTACTTCATGGACACTTAATAGGGCTGAAAGAAACTATGCTGTGATTGAAAGGGATACAAAAGGGGGTGATGATGGACGGAGCATCTGAGCCAATCAAACACTCACACCCAGTCAAAAGATCTGGGTTGAATCCATCACCGTTCTTTAGCCCACTCCGCCACCCCAGTTCAGACATGGCTATATGAAAGGGAAGCCCTTGCTGCTGAATGGGGGAGTTCAGTATTGCTGCCCATACTTGTGGGGGGTACACAATTTGTATTAAAATTTGATCATAAGTTGTCTTCTCACTTGATACAGTTTGCTTCAAGATTACAAAATTACATTTGTAAAGTTGAATATGTTGCAGGGTGGAGGAATGTACAACCCGACTGCTTATCCAGACTACCGCTTGATGTGGCAGATGAAGATTTGGTGTGTGGTAGCGAGTGTAGAAGATGCATTGGAAGAAGGGTTTACTTTAGGTACCAATGAAGAATGGCAATAAGCAGCCGGTGAGGATGATATTTTTAAAGACTTAGGGGCCTATTACGATGGCGGATTTCCCGCATCCACCGGGCCGGCGGAAGCCACCGCCGGCCCGGAGGATGCGGGAAATCCACCGCGGAGGCTTGAAAGACCCACCGCCAAATTAGGATGGCTGGTGGGTCTTACAATCTGTCCTCCGCTTTTCTCCCGCGGTCGCCTTCCGACCGCGGCGGAAAAGCATTAACATGGCTGGCGGTGTCTATCAGACACCACCATCCATATTAGGATGGAGTACAAAGTATGCTTTTCCACGGCGGCTTTTCTGCCGTGGAAAAGCATACAGACCTTCACCTCGGGGGCCCGTTGCGGGCCCCCTGGGTGAAGGGGAGATGGGGGTGCACAAGGGGGGTACCTATGGTACCCCCCTGCATTTGCGTGGACGAAGCGGCAGGCACCGCGCGGTGCCTGCTGCTTTGTGCACACAAATGCCGTGCATGCATTTTTAACATTGTTAAAGATTGAGGATGTGACCGCCACCCTGGCGGTCACATCCTAATTGCACAGGAGGGAATTCCGCAGGCAATGCAGAGGTTCCCTCCTACTCTATGGTGGCGGACGGACTCAGGTCCGTCCGCCATCATAATCGGCCCCTTAGTACACAGTATTCATGAGGGTTAGAGGCGAGAAGGTGATGTAATGCCTGCTTTACGGAGTTATGATAACTTACAAGAGGAACTTAGCATATAAGCAACAGATAGTTTAGTCTTGAGGGGGAAAGACATAAGTCTCCGAAAGGTTTAAGGAAAAAATATATTCTGTTAGCAAATGAAGGCCGCTTAGGACACACTCTTATTACGAAACATCTTAAGGACAAGTATTGGTGGCCGGGAATGGGCGCGGATGTCAAAGATTGAGTGGAGAAGTGTTTGATGTGTAGAGTGAGTGAAAGAAATTTGAAGGTCGGAACACAAAGTCTTGGTTTATTGAGTGAAAGTTACTGTCTTAGTGCATGGAAAAAAGTATCTGTGGATTTTATAGGTCCATTAGACTACTTGAGTGAGAATAAAAAGTGTGCAATGATTGGAGGATGTCTATTCTAGGTGGGTAATAGTAGAATTTATTTTAGGAACATCACAACTGAGAATGTTAGAATAAATTTAAGATTATTTTTTATGAGAGAAGGTTCTCCAGGAATATTAAAACAGACAATGGCACACAATTAACTTCCCACACCATGCAAAATTTATTGAAGAGAAATGACATGAGACATATACACACTTCACTATATGGTGCCCAGGGAAACAGTACGATGGCCCTCAAGAATCGGGCAATAAAAGGTACTACACAAATGGCAAAACAAGGTAAACATGATGTTAAGATGAGTGCTGAGAATGGAATGTGGGAGTACAATACTGCTGTAAATATAGTTACAAGTGAGACTCCCTACAAAAGGATGAAACAGAGAGAAGCAAAAAACAAATTGTCACCTCAATGGTTAATTGAAAGTAAGATAAACAAGGAGATAGGAACCAACACAAGTGTGAGAAAGATAGAAGTGGGAGATTTGGTTAAGATTAATTTAGATAGAGAGAAGATGGTGTTACTAAGATTTAAAACCCTATGGAAGTGAAGGAAGTGCGTGTGTCGCATATTGTTTTTAAGAATGGACAAAATGGACCAGAAGGAGTAGCTTTATACTGTAAAAAAAAGGAAGCGATGAAGTGGATTTAGGAAAGTAAACATGTAGAAGTGCAAGATGGTAATGCTAATAAGTTCATGTTGATGGAAGGCGTAGAGACCAATGGGTGGAAAGTATTTATTAGTAATGATTCTAGAAGAATGAGGAATTCTGTTGGTCGAGGTGAAGTTGGTGTGGGTACAGGTGGGAATTAACATTATTTAAGATATTATGAAAGACAACATTATGAGGATGTAGCCTTATGGCTAGAGCGGTCAACTTCAAAGCTGGGGAACCGGGTTCAAGTCTAGGCAACAACGTTCAACATCCTGTGTTTCTGGGAAATCACTAAATCTTCTTGTACGTAACCCCAAAAAAATGAATGTGTCCATCTGTAATGCGCTCTGATACCTGATAACCTCGGGTCTAGTGTGCGCTATATAAAACTCTAAAAAACAAATTTAAAAAAATCAAAGACACGGCATCCCAGTAAAATTGTTTGATATCAATATGGCATATCTATACTAGTGTGCATATCGCCAATGGGGATATATAAAGAGCCCAAAATTTATCAGTGATATGGTCATAAAGCACGTCCCTCGGCGCAGTTTACGATCAGCCCACCTTCACCTTCTAACCTTCCCGGCCATCAAACTTAAACGAAAGGGAGGCTGCAGGTTCTCCTACCTTGTCTCCAAAGTTTGGAATTCTCTCCTATTGACAATCAGTAGCTGTGACAACCTCTTGGGAAGGGCCCTGAAGACATGGTTGTTTGAGCAAGCCTATTAATAGTCCTTACGCAAAGACACTACGCATGATTAGCGCCATGAAACCTCTTGGTGACCGTGCGCTTTATAAGCTTTGTTTAACATAACATAACATCCAGCGGTTAACTATTGAGGGTAGACTGGTTCCATCTTTCCTTTTGTTGACCTCGACAAAACTCTAGCTCATGCGTTGGGCCAGTATTGTTGATGCGGCCCAACGGTTGGACACACCAACACCAGAAACATATTTTGGATTCAGTAATAATGCAATAATTGCTCTTGTGGTATACACATCGTCTTTGTTTTTTGAAGCTGATTAAAACTAGGTTTAAGAGCTCTTACCTAGATTACATGCATTTACACTCTACTAGCTGGAAGCATATTCATATTGGGCTATTACATTGGTGCTGTGCTTTGGCCTAATTTCCCTCCCCTATTATCACTTAGCTAATGATAATTAGTCTGCACAATTGAATTGGATTTTTAATAGCCATCAAAAATAGTGATTTTTTTTTTTTCTAGCTGATCCTATTAATGAGATATCGGATTACTATTTTAATCTGTGCTCTTTGTTTTTTACATCAGGCATCCATGCCTGCCACAGCAAAAATAGCTTTTAGGGCCTTGTTACTGTAGGGATATGTTCACATTACTGTTCTACATATTCCACTTTTACATACCATATACCCATCATGGTGGGCTAGTAGGCTGACAAAAATGTGACTTACTAATAAATAAAAGGGAGGTTTTTCTGTTCAAAAGGGTTATTTTAACAGGCAGCACTACAGGTTTTACCCTGTAGCAATCTAGCTACAATGGTAGGCCTAAAGCCATGTTTGTTTTTCTTTGTCACACTAGTGATCTAGTGATGACACAATGAGTGCAGCAGTCCACTGGCGACATTTTACCTTTCTGTGCCATAGATGTATTTTCGCAAAAAACACAGTTGATAGACAGAATGTAGAACAATGTCATACATTCATCCCAGTACAATGATCTCGGCCTAAATCCATCGTTTTTTTTGCACCCCACACCACCCTGGGTTAGACACTGGCTATATGCAAATCAGCTCTGACCCTGTGCCTCACGGGAACAGTCCAGTCCGAACTACCAAGCCATGTCTTTCCCAGACCGGAATCAAGCATCCACGGACCGGTTTCTGGCTATCAACCTTCATCAGCCTAGATAGCTTGACTAAAGTGGTGTGGAGAGCCTGGTACTCACGTCTGAGCATACCCAGCCCACTCGGGGTGAAAATTGCAAAAAACACAGTTGATGGACAGAATGTAGAACAATGTCATACATTCATCCCAGTGCAATGGTCTGGGCCTAAATCCATCGTTTTTTTGCACTCCACACCACCCTGGGTTAGACACTGGCTATATGCAAATCAGCTCTGACCCTGTGCCTCATGAGAACAGTCCAGTCCGAACAACCAAGCCATGTCTTTCCCAGACCGGAATCAAGCATGCAAGGACCGGTTTCTGGCTATCAGCCTTCATCAGCCTGGATAGCTTGACTCCAGTGGTGTGGAGAGCTTGGGACTCACGTCTGAGCATACCCAGCCCACTCGGGGTGAAAATTGCAAAAAACACAGTTGATGGACAGAATGTAGAACAATGTCATACATTCATCCCAGTACAATGATCTGGGCCTAAATCCAACGTTTTTGTGCCCTCCACACCACCCTGGGTTAGACACTGGCTATATGCAAATCAGCTCTGACCCTGTGCCTCATGGGAACAGTCCAGTCCGAACTACCAAGCCATGTCTTTCCCAGACCGGAATCAAGCATCCAAGGGCCGGTTTCTGGCTATCAGCCTTCATCAGCCTGGATAGCTTGACTCCAGTGGTGTGGAGAGCCTGGGACTCACGTCTGAGCATACCCAGCGCACTCGGGGTGAAAATTGCAAAAAACACAGTTGATGGACAGAATGTAGAACAATGTCATACTTTCATCCCAGTACAATGATCTGGGCCTAAATCCATCGTTTTTTGCACTCCACACCACCCTGAGTTAGACACTGGCTATGTGCAAATCAGCTCTGACCCTGTGCCTCATGGGAACAGTCCAGTCCGAACTACCAAGCCATGTCTTTCCCAGACCGGAATCAAGCATCCAAGGACCGTTTTCTGGCTATCAGCCTTCATCAGTCTGGATAGCTTGACTCCAGTGGTGTGGAGAGCCTGGGACTCACGTCTGAGCATACCCAGCCCACTCGGGGTGAAAATTGCAAAAAACAGAGTTGATGGGCAGAATGTAGAACAATGTCATACATTCATCCCAGTACAATGATCTGGGCCTAAATCCATCGCTTTTTTGCACTCCACACCACCCTGGGTTAGACACTGGCTATGTGCAAATCAGCTCTGACCCTGTGCCTCATGGGAACAGTCCAGTCCGAACTACCAAGCCATGTCTTTGCCAGACCGGAATCAAGCATCCAAGGACCGGCTTCTGGCTTCAGCCTTCATCAGCCTGGATAGCTTGACTCCTGTTGTGTGGAGAGCCTGGGACTCACGTCTGAGCATACCCAGCCCACTCGGGGTGCAAATTGCAAAAAACACAGTTGATGGACAGAATGTAGAACAATGTCATACATTCATCCCAGTACAATGATCTGGGCCTAAATCCATCGTTTTTTTGCACTCCACACCACCCTGGGTTAGACACTGGCTATATGCAAATCACCTCTGACCCTCTGCCTCATGGGAACAGTCCAGTCCGAACTACCAAGCAATTTCTTTCCCAGACCGGAATCAAGCATCCAAGGACCGGTTTATGGCTATCAGCCTTCATCTGCCTGGATAGCTTGACTCCTGTTGTGTGGAGAGCCTGGGACTCACGTCTGAGCATACCCAGCCCACTCGGGGTGCAAATTGCAAAAAACACAGTTGATGGACAGAATGTAGAACAATGTCATACATTCATCCCAGTACAATGATCTGGGCCTAAATCCATCGTTTTTTTGCACTCCACACCACCCTGGGTTAGACACTGGCAATATGCAAATCACCTCTGACCCTCTGCCTCATGGGAACAGTCCAGTCCGAACTACCAAGCAATTTCTTTCCCAGACCGGAATCAAGCATCCAAGGACCGGTTTATGGCTATCAGCCTTCATCAGCCTGGATAGCTTGACTCCAGTTGTGTGGAGAGCCTGGGACTCACGTCTGAGCATACCCAGCCCACTCGGGGTGCAAATTGCAAAAACACAGTTGATGGACAGAATGTAGAACAATGTCATACATTCATCCCAGTACAATGATCTGGGCCTAAATCCATCGTTTTTTGCACTCCACACCACCCTGGGTTAGACACTGGATATATGCAAATCACCTCTGACCCTGTGCCTCATGGGAACAGTCCAGTCCGAACTACCAAGCAATGTCTTTCCCAGACCGGAATCAAGCATCCAAGGACCGGTTTCTGGCTATCAGCCTTCATCAGCCTGGATAGCTTGACTCCAGTGGTGTGGGGAGCCTGGGACTCCCGTCTGAGCATACCCAGCCCACTCGGGTGAAAATTGCAAAAAACACAGTTGATGGACAGAATGTAGAACAATGTCATACATTCATCCCAGTACAATGATCTGGGCCTAAATCCATTGTTTTTTCGCACTCCACATCACCCTTGGTTAGACACTGGCTATATGCAAATCAGCTCTGTGTTGGTGTTCAAGGGGGCCTGGTTCCTTCTGCTTAGTTCCCCGTTAGCGGTTTTTCTTAAAAGTGCCAAGTGCATATGCAAATTTATGGACGCTCCCTAGAGCTCGCTTTAAAAGGGGGGCTGCCAACAGGAAACAGGTGCTTGGTTTCTTTATTGGTCCCTTGCCGTGTGATTCCTGTTCCTGTGGTTCTACCTTGTTTCCCTTCCTTTGAGCACCGTCTCATCTGTCTTTTCTAGTGCTGGGTTTTGATCCCCTTTTTCCCCTGCTCCCTTGTTTTCCTATTCCCTTGGGCATTTCTGAACCCTTTATTGGGGACCTGTTTTTGATCTTTGGTGACGTTCTGGGATTCGCGGATGCGTTTCCTTTGTGTTTTAACGTCCCGTTATTATCCCTTTTTGTATCCAAACCATCTTGTTATACGCTGTGTTTGGGTGGTTTCACGAAGGAGCTGAATAACGGCCGTTTTTGTGCTACCTTCGTGTTATTTTTAGATTCCAGTTTTTTTTTGGGTGTCTTTCGTATTCCCTTTGATACCATTTTTCCCCTGTCCTTTTTTGTCCTAAGAATTGTGAATTCCACCCCCTTTGTCATTTTCGGTGTTTCCCGAGGGGGCGTGGTTGGTCTGGGGTTACGCAAGAAACAACCAATACGATTGCAGTGGAAGAATTCCTGTTTCGTATCAAGCCACTCCCGTTTGTTATCTGGGGTAAGCAGGGAGGTCGGTGGTTCGTGTGTGTACTTGGCACTGGTAATAGTAGTAGGGGTGTGTTTTAATCTTGTCTCCTTCTTTCGTTTTAGCGGTCTCGTCTGTGTCAAGATGTCAGCTGCCAAGAAGCCAGAGGAGACGAGTTGTGTTCCCGAAGACATTGGGTTCCCTTGTTTTGTTACCCACCTTCTCCCGGTGTCGTGTTCTCCACCATCCGTTTTGATTGCGGGTATTGGGGGTCACGGTGAGGGTAGAGGATTGGGACGTTCTTCACTCCTGCGGTGTTGGGCCGGTCTGCAACGGAACAGAAAACCAAGCCCACGAATTAACACACCGCCCGAGTGAAGAATGGTTGAGGAGGCAGCAGGGGGGGCTTCTTCGATGCAGGAAATCATGCAGGCTTTAGCGCACATACAGGGTGAAGTCCAATCCCTGCGTCAGGAGAATCAGGAGAATCAGGAGTTACGGGGGACACTGAGTGAGGTGAAGGAAAGCACTAAAAGAAGAGGGAGGGATCCCTCAGTTAAGGCTAAGCCCCCATTGATTCAACCAGCCACATTTATATATGAGAGGAGTGGGGGGCAGAGTGGGTCTCCTTCTCCTTTGTCCGTTACAGTGAACACTCCTGTGCCGGTGCCTCTAGCAGCTCCAGAGAGGTTTTCTGGGGATAGTAGCAGATATGCTATATTTATGAACCAGTGCCATTTGCACTTCATGTGTCGACCAACCGCTTTTCCTGACGACACTACTAAAGTAGCGTTTGTGATCTCATATCTTTCGGGTACTGCAGCTAGTTGGGCGGTCCCCTTAGTGGAAAACAATGACGCTGTGTTGAATAGTTTCCCGGCCTTTAAGAACCAGATGCATAGTCTGTTTGCTAAGCATGCTTTTATGCAGGCAAGCGATGTTGAATTGTTAAAGCTACGGCAGGGTAAGCAGGATCTTTTGGGTTATGTGGCTACTTTCAATCGCCTAGTAGCAGAGACACAATGGCCCATGGCAAAAAGAACCTCTTTGTTTTATCAGGGATTGTGCGAGGACTTAAAAGATATAGTCTCTCAGGTTGTAGACTCCCCTGAAGATTGTGTTGAGTTCATAGATTTGGTTGTCAAACTCAACCATCGTATGAGTGAAAGAAAAGAAGGAGGGTGATCTTCGCGCTTGCGTGGACTACAGAGCTTTGAATAAGGTCACAATAAAGAACAAGTACCCATTACCTCTTAAACCGGTGTTGTTAGACCAGCTGCAACATGCCAAGGTGTTCACAAAGCTTGATTTAAGAGGCACTTACCATCTTGTTCGCGTCAGCGAGGGCGACGAATGGAAAACGGCGTTCCGTACTAAGTTTGGTTTGTTTGAATATTGTGTTATGCCTTTTGGTTTGTGTAACGCCCCTGCCGCTTTTCAGTTTTTTATAAATGAGGTTTTGCGTGAGTTTTTGGATGTCAGTGTGATTGTTTACATTGATGATATTTTGGTTTTTTCCCCGTCCTTTGAGGAACATGATGCTCATGTTTCGCAGGTTTTGTCTAAGTTGTTGGAACACCGTTTATTTGTCAAGCTGGATAAATGCACTTTCGGTGCGACACATGTTGAGTTTTTGGGATTCCTGATATCTGCGGATGGTATAAAGATGGATCCCCGGAAGATCGAAGCTATAGTTAACTGGCCCATACCCGCATGTGTTAAGGATATACAGGTGCTACTTGGTTTCGCCAACTTCTACAGGCGTTTTATCAGTCATTTCTCTGACATTGTTTCGCCTATGACTTCGTTGCTGAAGAAGGGAATGGTGTTTGAGTGGACGCCTGCGGCACAGTTGGCTTTGGAAAGATTGATTGGGCTTTTTACATCTGCTCCTGTGTTGATGCATCCTGATCCTGCTCTTCCGTTTTATGTAGAGGCGGATGCGTCCCAGCTAGCCGTTGGGGCCGTGTTGTCTCAGCGTGACAATGAATCTGGGTTGATGCATCCAATTGCGTACTTTTCAAAGAAACTACTACCTGCTGAGCAGAATTATACAATTGCCGAAAGGGAACTATTGGCCATAAAGCTGTCTTTTGAGGAACGGCGCCATTACCTTTGGGGGGCTCGTCACCCCATTACCATCTATACGGATCACAAGAACTTGGAGTTTTTCCGGTCCGCTAGGGCTTTAACTCCCAGACAGATGAGATGGGTGCTATTCTTCAATGAATATGATTTTACCATCACGTATAGGCCAGCTGCTCAACAGGGGAAATCTGACGCATTATCTCGGATTTATGCGGATCCGTCACAAGGTAACAAGGCGGAGGAGTCCTGTTTTATGATTCCTGGTGATAAGATAGTTGGTTGTGCTTCTATGGACGATTTCATGGTTAAAGTGCAGGATGAAATGAAGCAGTTAGATCTGGCTCCGTGGCTGTCGGAACCTGGAATCACGTTAAAGGATGGGTTATTGTATCAGGCAAAGAAGTTGTTTGTGCCCCCCGAATTGCGTACACTGGTTCTTACATATTGTCATTCATCGTCCTTGGTTGGGCATCCGGGGGTCAATAAGACCAAAGAGCTGTGTATGCGTTGGTTTTGGTGGAAGTCTCTGGCCAATGATGTACAGGTATTTGTGGCCTCATGCCCGGTGTGTGCTGTTAGTAAGTCCTCACACATGTCTCCGTCTGGGTTGTTGCACCCATTGCCAGTGCCTCCTTCCCCCTGGCATACGGTCAGTATGGACTTTGTGACCGATTTGCCGCTTGATTCAGGGTTTACGGCCATTTTAGTTGTTGTGGATTTATTCACAAAAATGGCTCCCTTCGTTCCCTCGCCAGGGTTGCCTACATCTAGAGAACTGGCTGATGTGTTTATGGCCCAAGTGATCCGACTGCATGGGGTTCCTGCTGCCATCGTTTCAGATAGAGGGGCACAGTTTGTTTCACATTTTTGGACTGCCCTGTGTCGATCATTAACACCTTAGGAGCTCGTAAACAAACCTCCCCAGTGCTGCGCTGTCCATTATCCAGTGCTGAACTGGACGTCCAGCGGTCGCACGCAGCACTGGGGAGGTAGTGCCCGTGACGACCGTTGGCCGACGGCAGCACCTAAAGGGTTAAAGATGGAAGTACGTTTGTCAACAGCTTACCATCCACAAAGCGACGGGCAAACAGAACGTACCAATCAAACCATGGAGCAGTATTTGCGCTGTTTGCTAACGTCACTGACGGGCAGTTGGGTACAAGCCCTTCCTGTGGCTGAGTTTGCATATAATAACAGCATGCACTCAGCTTTAGGCATGTCACCGTTTTATTGTTCAATGGGGTTCCATCCCAAGACCATTCCTATTCAGCCATCTGAGAGGGTACCAGTAGTGGATTCCCTGAGTAGGGGTTTGATTGAAATCTGGAAGAAAGCCCAACAGCATTTATTTGAGTCCAAGAAAGCCATGAAAGTACAGGCAGACAGGCATAGACGGCCAGCTCCTCTGTATGCAGTTGGGGATAGGGTTTGGCTATCAACGAAGAATCTGAAGTTGTCAGGACCAAGAAAATTACAGCCTCGGTTTGTAGGTCCCTTTCCTGTCCAGAAGGTGGTGAATCCAGTTGCGATCAGGTTGGCTTTACCGGCTGAGTATGGTATTCATCCTGTATTTCACACCTCTTTGTTGAAGCCATACGTCACCACTTCTCAAGAGTTGCCACCTCCTCCTCCCGTTTTAATAGATGATAACGTGGAGTATGAGGTTAAAACTGTTATGAATTCCAAGTGGATGAAGGGACGGCTGTATTACCTAATTGACTGGAAGGGTTATCCCCCAGAGGACCGTTCTTGGGTTCCGGAAAGTAGGGTTCATGCTGCCCGGTTAGTTCGTCTGTTTCATCGCCTGCACCCTGGGAAGCCAAGGCCTGTAGGGAGGCTTTCGGGAGGGGGTACTGTTGAGGTTCAAGGGGGCCTGGTTCCTTCTGCTTAGTTCCCCGTTAGCGGTTTTTCTTAAAAGTGCCAAGTGCATATGCGAATTTATGGACGCTCCCTAGAGCTCGCTTTAAAAGGGGGGCTGCCAACAGGAAACATGTGCTTGGTTTCTTTATTGGTCCCTTGCCGTGTGATTCCTGTTCCTGTGGTTCTACCTTGTTTCCCTTCCTTTGAGCTCTGTCCCAGCTGTCTTTTCTAGTGCTGGGTTTTGATCCCTTTTTCCCCTGCTCCCATGTTTTCCCATTGCCTTGGGCATTTCTGAACCCTTTATTGGGGACCTGTTTTTGATCTTCGGTGACGTTCTGGGATTCGCGGCTGCGTTTCCTTTGAGTTTTAACGTCCCGTTATTATCCCTTTTTGTATCCAAACCATCTTGTTATACGCTGTGTTTGGGTGGTTTCACGAAGGAGCTGAATAACGGCCGTTTTTGTGCTACCTTCGTGTTATTTTTAGATCCCAGGGTTTTTTTGGGTGTCTTTCGTATTCCCTTTGATACCATTTTTCCCCTGTCCTTTTTTGTCCTAAGAATTGTGAATTCCACCCCCTTTGTCATTCTCGGTGTTTCCCGAGGGGCGTGGTTGGTCTGGGGTTACGCAAGAAACAACCAATACGATTGCAGTGGAAGAATTCCTGTTTCGTATCAAGCCACTCCCGTTTGTTATCTGGGGTAAGCAGGGAGGTCGGTGGTTCGTGTGTGTACTTGGCACTGGTAATAGTAGTAGGGGTGTGTTTTAATCTTGTCTCCTTCTTTCGTTTTAGCGGTCTCGTCTGTGTCAAGCTGTCAGCTGCCAAGAAGCCAGAGGAGACGAGTTGTGTTCCCCAAGACCTTGGGTTCCCTTGTTTTGTTACCCACCTTCTCCAGGTGTCGTGTTCTCCACCATCCGTTTTGATTGCGGGTGTTGGGGGTCACGGTGAGGGTAGAGGATTAGGACGTTCTTCACTCCTGCGGTGTTGGGCCGGTCGGCAACGGAACACTCTGACCCTCTGCCTCATGAGAACAGTCCAGTCTGAACTACCAAGCCATGTCTTTCCCAGACTGGAATCAAGCATCCAAGGACCGGTTTCTGGCTATCAGCCTTCATCAGCCTGGATAGCTTGACTCCAGTGGTGTGGAGAGCCTGGGACTCACGTCTGAGCATACCCAGCCCACTCGGGGTGAAAATTGCAAAAAACACAGTTGATGGACAGAATGTAGAACAATGTCATACATTCATCCCAGCACATTGATCTGGGCCTAAATCCATCATTTCTTTGCACTCCACACCACCCTGGGTTAGACACTGGCTATATGCAAGTCAGCTCTGACCCTGTGCCTCATGGGAACAGTCCAGTCCGAACTACCAAGCCATGTCTTTCCCAGACCGGAATCAAGCATCCAAGGACCGGTTTCTGGCTATCAGCCTTCATCAGCCTGGATAGCTTGACTCCAGTGGTGTGAGAGCCTGGGATTCACGTCTGAGCATACCCAGCCCACCTGGGGTTGAAAATTGCAAAAAACACAGTTGATGGACAGAATGTAGAACAATGTCATACATTCATCCCAGTACAATGATCTGGGCCTAAATCCATCGTTTTTTTGCACTCCACACCACCCTGGATTAGACACTGGCTATATGCAAATCAGCTCTGACCCTGTGCCTCATGGGAACAGTCCAGTCCGAACTACCAAGCCATGTCTTTCCCAGACCGGAATCAAGCATCCAAGGACTGGTTTCTAGCTATCAGCCTTCATCAGCCTGGATAGCTTGACTCCAGTGGTGTGGAGAGCCTGGGACTCACGTCTGAGCATACTCAGCCCACTCGGGGTGAAAATTGCAAAAAACACAGTTGATGGACAGAATGTAGAACAATGTCATACATTCATCCCAGTACAATTATCTAGGCCTAAATCCATCGTTTTTTTGCACTCCACACCACCCTGGGTTAGACACTGGCAATATGCAAATCAGCTCTGACCCTGTGCCTCATGGGAACAGTCCAGTCCGAACTACCAAGTGTGGTTCTGAAAATTCTGGACTCGTGCAATAAACTTTGTCGTAGTATGACGATTTTGGTATCAAAAGACCGAGAATGGCTACTACACTATGTACAAGCATTTTCGTCATATTACAGTAACGATTTCACCTCGAAATTCGTCATTTTCGTCCTGAACCCTTGGCTTCCATTTTGTGTACGGCAGCCATTTTGTAAGTTGCCCTCACATAGGCTTATAATACAGCTAAATTCGATTCCAAAGGACACGTACACCTTAATTGACTACTCTCTGACCTGGGCAAGCTGAAACCATTGCCCCAGGCCGAACCTGCCCAGCCAGTTCCTTTCCCAGTGGCCGAGCGAGATAGCATCAAGACACAGCATGCCATAAACCTTTTCATCGCACACACACCCTGCCTAATCTTGCTCACACCTGTCCCTGTTTCTTTACATATGTCTTGCTTTACGAGGAGGAGGTGCCCGTTTTTATTGGGGGTCCACCGATATCTGATGAAAATGTTGGGCCTTGCCGGGTAATTTGTTGTGGGCTGGACGAACTGAAATGTGGGTTTGCCATCATGACTCTGCTTTTTCTTTGTAGTGAAAATATGTGAATGGTCTACTGTAAATCTAAGAATGTTTGCCTGAAGCATAATATTTTGTATAAAAGGAGAAGACTGGCTTTGTAAGATTGAGCAGTCTCCTGAGAATATACACACCGTGCTGTTGTACTTCTAGGACGCCTGTTACTTGGTTGCAGCCAATAAATTCGATCTTTGACTTCACCTAGAAGACTCTGAGTTTCTGTGTCTGAATCAGGAAAGTACTCGAGGTCTTAGGGTGTACCCTGACACCGCTGGGTTACCGGTTCGGTACCGGTTCTGAAAAACCCAGTACCTCAAAAGCCATGCCTTTCCCAGACCGGAATCAAGCATCCAAGGACCGGTTTCTGGCCATCAGCCTTCATTAGCCTGGATAGCTTGACTCCAGTGGTGTGGATAGCCTGGGACTCATGTCTGAGCATACCCAGCCCACTCGGGGTGAAAATTGCAAAAAACACAGTTGATGGACAGAATGTAGAACAATGTCATACATTCATCCCAGTACAATGATCTGGGCCTAAAGCCATCATTTGTTTGCACTCCACACCACCCTGGGTTAGACACTGGCTATATGCAAATCAGCTCTGACCCTGTGCCTCATGGGAACAGTCCAGTCCGAACTACCAAGCCATGTCTTTCCCAGACCGGAATCAAACATCCAATGACCGGTTTCTGTGGCAGGGTATGCTCAGACGTGAGTCCCTTGCTCACTTTGCCACAGGATTCAAGCAAGCCGGGCTGAAGACGGCTGTAATGCCAGAAACCGGTCCTCGGAAACTTGTTTCCGGTCCAGGGAAGACAAGGCTTGGCAGTTCGGGCTGTACTGTTCCCATGAGGCACAGGGTCAGACTGATTTGCATATAGCTATGTCTGAACTGGGGTGGCAGAGTGGGCTAAAGAACGGTGATGGATTCAACCCAGATCTTTTGACTGGGTGTGAGGGTTTGATTGGTTCGGATGCTCCGTCCATCACCACCCCCTTTTGTACCGCTTTTGGCCGCCATAAGTGTGGCAGGGTCTGCTCAGACGTGAGTACCTTGCTCACTTTGCCACAGGATTCAAGCAAGCCAGGCTGAAGACGGCTGTAATGCCTGAGACCGGTCCTCGGAAGCTTGTTTCCGGTCCAGGGAAGACATGGCTTGGCAGTTCGGGCTGTACTGTTCCCATGAGGCACAGGGTCAGACTGATTTGCATATAGCTATGTCTGAACTGGGGTGGCAGAGTGGGCTAAAGAACGGTGATGGATTCAACCCAGATCTTTTGACTGGGTGTGAGTGTTTGATTGGTTTCGGATGCTCCGTCCATCACCACCCCCTTTTGTACCGCTTTTGGCCGCCATCGGTGTGGCAGGGTATGCTCAGACGTGAGTCCCTTGCTCACTTTGCAACAGGATTCAAGCAAGCTGGGCTGTAGACGGCTGTAATGCCAGAAACCGGTCCTCGGAAGCTTGTTTCCGGTCCAGGGAAGACATGGCTTGGCAGTTCGGGCTGTACTGTTCCCATGAGGCACAGGGTCAGACTGATTTGCATATAGCTATGTCTGAACTGGGGTGGCAGAGTGGGCTAAAGAACGGTGATGGATTAAACCCAGATCTTTTGACTGGGTGTGAGTGTTTGATTGGTTCGGATGCTCCGTCCATCACCAGCCCCTTTTGTACCGATATATGTATTTTCAGCAACATATACTATGGTCTTATAAGAAAGTTAAATAAGATTAGCCAGTTTCCACATGTTTTAGGGATCAAAGCACATACACCGAGCACTGGACAGCAGTACCCCAGTTTGCAGAGTAGAAACACAGCAATATAATTCATTAAAACATGTGAGTGGCCACTTAAAGAGGGGCTTTTTCTTATAGCCATTAGAGGTGTAAGTAGACAGCTGTCTAATATAGCTTATATGATTCTGGATACAACAATAACTGACAAATACATTGGGACTTGTGAATCCACATGTATGAATGGGAAAAAGAAATTGTATTCGCCACAGACATCACTACTACCAAGGACTAGTAGACAGTGGGCAGTTTATGTATATTCATAACATCATAATTTCAAAGATAGGGTGGGCACATGGTTTCAGCTGGATGTGCACTTGGCTAAAAATAAACATGAGCTAATATACTCGAAATCTGAAGGTCCATGATAAGTATTGTAACATTTCTAATCGATTATCACAGTACAAAAAACTACACTTCCCATCCTGAAGCACCAATATTTGAAAGAACTAATCTTCATACAACTTCATATTCAACAAAATAGATCATTACCCAATAAAAAGCACAACATCTTGGCATCATTATCTCTATGAATGTATTTACTAGTTTGCATCCCTTTGTCTTAGTCTCAGAATACAAAGATCTGATAGCCTGTTTCCTGTACTGAGGTCTTTCAACATATTTCAAACCATTTGGATATACATAAAGCTGTGTTCAACAGCTTTTTAAAGTACCATTTAATGTGATGGTTCTTCACAACCTTATCACATGCCTAAAGTGAACCTCCCAGAGCAACCACTGTCTTCTCCTGACACTCAAAAAGCATTTCAAGTATGACCTCTGCAACTCACAAGGTGCATGGCTTTGGGATTGTTCACCTGCAATAACCTGGTTCAAGTAAATTACATGCAAATGCAACAAGGAGAAATTAATACATTTCTCCTCGTTGCGCCTCTCTACGCCTCCCCTGGGGAGGCGTACTATTCAGACGCATTCACAGATGAACGAGTCCTTTTAAATCTGAAAATGTGTCCGGTTCCATGGGTGTTGAATTGGAACACCCACAGCAACACCCATGGAACACCCCTTTGATGCAAAGTGCTGCATGTAAAGGGGCTGTATTTACAAGGACAGGAAAAGCCACGCAGCGTGGCTTTTCCTGTACTTGTAAATATGGGGCAGAAAAATGTGCTGCTGGTGCATCACAAAAAGTGACGCACTGATAGCACAAGGCGTTTTTAAATCTGCCCCACAATATTTAATATGTGGGATTTCTGCTTAAGTTTTACGTGTCCTAACAGGGGAAAACTCCTAAAGTCATTTTTTACTGTAAAGCCTATCACTCTCATTGACTAACACCGGGTTACCCTATTACATTCGATAAGTGATAACTTTGGATTGGAAACAGATAGAGATTTACAGTTTACACTCAAGTTAATTGTAATTTAAATCCATCTTTAATGGTGACTTTGGATTTTAGGTTACAATTCTGAAAATGACAATGTTATAAACTTTGCATTTTCTTGCCATAATCATCTGTGCCTTTTGGCAGCGTCCAGGGTTACATGAGTAACTGGCTATTGATTATTTAAGATAAGTATTGCAGCAGCGCTCTGCTTGTGGGTGCGCGTGCTGACTGAGCACTACAGCGTTTGAACGCTATTTTAAATCCCGTTTTTTATCTCTGTTAATTTGTGTAGAATTTCCCCTGTTTTTAGGCTTGGGTCATTTGGCCACTCACCTGCACAGTAATCGTTGTCCTCACCGCTACTTAGCGGGTCCGGTTTCCGGGGAGGCAGGGGGCAGTAAGCGCCATCTTTGTGAGGGAGTGAGGGAGTGGAACTGTAGGCGCCATATTTGAGCGGTATAGCGCTTAGGAACACCGGGACTAGCCTATATAAGGCGGAGCCGGTATCCAGGCCATTCTGGCTATTGATTATTTAAGATAAGTATTGCAGCAGCGCTCTGCTTGTGGGTGCGCGTGCTGACTGAGCACTACAGCGTTTGAACGCTATTTTAAATCCCGTTTTTTATCTCTGTTAATTTGTGTAGAATTTCCCCTGTTTTTAGGCTTGGGTCATTTGGCCACTCACCTGCACAGTAATCGTTGTCCTCACCGCTACTTAGCGGGTCCGGTTTCCGGGGAGGCAGGGGGCAGTAAGCGCCATCTTTGTGAGGGAGTGAGGGAGTGGAACTGTAGGCGCCATATTTGAGCGGTATAGCGCTTAGGAACACCGGGACTAGCCTATATAAGGCGGAGCCGGTATCCAGGCCATTCTGGCTATTGATTATTTAAGATAAGTATTGCAGCAGCGCTCTGCTTGTGGGTGCGCGTGCTGACTGAGCACTACAGCGTTTGAACGCTATTTTAAATCCCGTTTTTTATCTCTGTTAATTTGTGTAGAATTTCCCCTGTTTTTAGGTTTAGGTTCGTTCTTTGAGGATTTGCAGGCGGCACTGTCTGTAATGTGCTTAAAATCGGATCACTGTCTCCTGTTGGGAGACTTTAATCTGCACATGGATATAACTAACGACCCGGACACTATTAAGCTTCACGACGTAGTTTGTCCGCTGGGCCTGTCTCCTTCTATTAGTAGCCCGACTCACATTAAAGGCCACACGATAGATCAGATCTTTTTTTCTGGGGATTTAGAGGCCTCTTCACCATATCCTGTTTTATGGACAGACCATTTTTTAATAGAGTTTCATGTCTCTTTCTCGGCCGTGCCCAATGTCAGAGGCATCGAAGATAAGAAGAGACGGTCGCGACCTTTCCATCGAGTGTCGGCTGAAATGTTCTCGGCCGCTCTGGTTCAGCACCCATGTATCCTAACCGGAGATCTGGAGCATGATTTAATATTGGTCCAGAAATGGCTTGAATCCAGGTTTGAGGAATTAGCTCCTGGCAAGACTGGCAAACTGGAGAGCAAATATATTTCAGCCCCTTGGTTCACCCCTATGCTCGGCAAGCTGCGTCAGGATTGTAAGAGGGCGGAAAGAGTTTGGAGGCGCCGGTATGTCCTCGAAGATAAAATCAAATACAGAGGACTTATTCGCCTATATCACAAGCAAATATTGCAGGCAAAAAAGGCGTACCTGGAACACAGAATTGACATGGCAGACAGCAGGAGTAAGGAAATCTTTAGAATCGTTCAGGAATACACTTCCCCTGCGGCAAGCTCTCCGAATTATTCTTATACGGAAGCCTGGATCTGCCAACTCAGTGAATTCTTTGTCAACAAAATCAAGGTCATTCAAAACTCTTTTCCTAATATAGGCCTTGGTTCCAGAGCTCGCCATTCGAGTCTTCTTCCTTTAACTCTAAAGGAAGGAGGACCGTTGCTTTTTGACTTTCCGGCTATGTCTTTGACTTCCTCCCTGGAGCTACTAACCCGACTAAAATCTGGCTCGCCGCTGGACCCTTGTCCTGCTACGTGTCTGGGAAGAGTTGCTCCGGCCATTAACACGCTGTTAAATCCTCTGCTCAATGCCTCCCTTACATCCGGTGAGGTACCGGCGGCCTGGAAGCACGCCCTAATTCTGCCGCTGTTGAAAAAGCCTACATCTGACCCCCTTGTTCACGCGAACTACAGACCAATCTCCCTCCTTCCAGCCATGGCTAAGGTGATTGAGAAACACGTGCACTCCTCCATTGCTAGCTTTGTTGAGAATAACAATTTGCTTCACGATTCTCAATCTGGTTTCCGTGCGAATTACAGCACGGAGACGGCCTTGCTTGAGATCACTGATGCCATTCGTGGAACGCTGGATGGTGGAGGGAAAGCGATTCTGGTCATGTTGGACTTGTCGGCGGCGTTCGACACCGTCCCTCATGTCGGTCTCCTTGCAAGATTATGGGAGATCGGTCTGCGGGGGACTGTGTTGGAATGGTTTAAATCATTTCTGACCAACCGCCGACAAGTGGTCTGGGCACCCCCGTTTTCCGCTGAAATGCCTCCGCTGGAGGTAGGGGTCCCGCAAGGATCCATTCTTAGCCCCTGCCTCTTTAACATCTATATGGCCCCTCTAGCGGAGGTAGCGGAATCTTTTGGTGCCCAGATCATATCCTATGCTGATGACACCCAGCTACTTTTCACGTGTAACAGGGGTGAAGACTTTGACGGCGATCAGATTAGGGAGTGCTTGGAAGCCGTGTTTGAGTGGTTTCAGAGACATAGCCTAAAATGTAACTCCGATAAATCGGAGTTGCTTTTCTTCGGTAGTTCGCCTAATCCGGAGTGGAGGTCCTGGTGGCCACAGGACATGGCGCCGCCGATGGAAACCTCGTCAAAAGCTAAGAACCTGGGAATTCTTTGTGATGTAGATCTTTCTTTTAGACCCCAGGTCATAGGATTGACTGGAAAGTGCTTTGGTCTGTTGAAGATGATGCGGAAATTTCTCCCACTAATATCTCTTCAACACAAAAAAATCATAGTCCAAGCCATGATAGGGTCTCGCCTTGATTATGCAAATGCCCTCTACCTGGGCCTCCCTAAATACCTTTTAACTCGTTTGCAGGTTGTGCAAAACGCAGCCGCTAGAGCAATTTTTGGACTGCCACGAAGGGCGCACGCGTCGGAGCTGCTTGAGAAACTCCACTGGCTTCCTATTGCCAAGAGAGTCATTTTTAAGACCTTGACTCTGGCTTTTAAGGCCCTCCATCATATTGGCCCTAAATATCTTCAGAAACGAATGGCCTTTTATGTTCCAAGGAGGTCTCTGAGATCCGCGCAACTACTTAAAGCCACGATTCCCCCAATTAAGCGTGCCCGTATAGGAGGCCGCTCCTTCCGTTATCTGGCTGCTCGCAGTTGGAATGAGCTTCCTTTTACGCTGCGTTCGTCGTCCAATCTGCTCGCCTTTCGTAAGGAGCTAAAGACGTGGCTTTTTGCTCAGTAATATCTGTACCTCCTGAGCAGGGCACTGTGTTATGTATTTTCTTTGATTTTCTCTTTGCCAAAGCGCCGGGACACTCCACGGAGTAGCCGCGCGCTATAAAAGAGCTATTTTAACATAACATAACATGAGTGTGAATGGCTCTGGTGTTGGGGTTTGTGTATTCCTACAAAACACAATATCTGGCCACTGGGTCTAATTAGCTATCGGAAAGTTAGAAGGTCCCTTTCTTAGGACGGTTCCCCTCACCCACCTGTAGGTGGCATGCTTCATCATCGGGCAACCTCCTCGAACTACTAACCTAGTCATAGTGCAGGCTAAAACCCCCTCACTGAGAGGGAGGGGCTCAGAGATGTTTTATTGATGAAAAGGAGGTGTCCCAAACCACTTGATGAGCAGGGTGTTTTAATAGGTAGGATAGGAAAAACGTTTAAGTGAGCTAAATCCAACTCTATGATATGCCGGTTAATTTTCAGGGGGCATCCAGAGCAGAGGATTAAAAAGTATGGCTATGACAGAGGAGAATTTAATCTGTCAAAGAACTCTAAAGGCCGGCATGTTTCAGCCAATCACTCCCAGAATTGATTGGTAAACGTTCAAGAGTTGGTGATTAGAGGGCACATTATCAACATTATCAAAATTGTACAAACAATACTAAAATGAAAGATGAAAATGAGTAGCAAATGTGTAAAGGAACAAAAGAGACATGGTTCTGACATAGAGGTTACTGCCGTTATTTTCCCACCCTGGAGTGAACCAGAACATCGACGGAGACATTAACGCAGTTGAGATTATCCTGCATTAAGCACAGAGACAAAAACAAATGCACGTACCAGCAAGGAGGATTGCTCGGGCCATAGTCGTGCCCCGGAAAAGGTAGTCACTGTGAAAGGCGTACCGCCTTTGTTCTTCCTATGTGGATGCGAGCCCCGCCCTCCAGCTAGTGATGCGGGCCATGTCTCGTCATCAAAGACAGACTCCCTATCATAAGGAAACACTTATGGCATGCCGCGCTATGGCTATGGGAATTGTAGTACCGTCTTCATGTGTAGGAGCAACTTGTCTGTATGTGTGTGATCACCGTCCAGGCGAGCGGTGTTTCGGCAACATAGATGGACTGTCAGATGTCTACTGTGCCATTATAGGAAATGTAGTGAAAAATGCCCCATAATTTTTGTATTGTCTAAGGGGAACAACACTCAGCAAATGTCCACTCACGTATAAGGGTTGACAGCACAATGAAGTCAAATGACATTAAAAAGTATGGAAAACTTTTCTTCATGGTAAACATATAATGTAATGATTATGAATAATTCAAACAGATATGGTGTTTCCATTGTGACAGGAACATTGTGTATTATGTGTATAAATAACTAAACAGGTATCTATAGGGAATCTGAACACTCTAGAATGTTAGAATTCACTGTATGATAAACGTAGTGTGTCAAGGTATGAGAGGAAATGCCCTAATATCACAGGTTACTTTATTTGGGCTTGATAGAGAACACTAGGTAATCTCAGCATTAAGGCCTGCACTGTAACTCTTTAGTCTGTACACCCAAAATAGTTCTTTTCTTAAACAAAAATTATGACATATTCACAAAGGGTTGGGAGATGATTGGTTTATCTAGAACTGTCCATGTTAAATCGTTAGGTCCATGCCCCATTTTGTGAAAATGTGTGGTCAGTTTGGTGATCATTTTGTTGCAGCGAATTGTGCTCTTATGTTCCAAAATGAGGGTTTTGATCTTCTTAGTGGTCATTCCTACGTACCTAATTCCGCTGGGACTTGTGATCAAGTAAATCAAGCTTTCAAAATTACATTTTGTGTGCTATTGTAGCTCCCATGGTCGATCTGTACTTATATCAATGTGTGTTGTGTGTGCGGTTTGAGGAGCACAGACACTAACTGCGCCACAGGGGAAATGTCCTCTGACCGGCTGGAGGTCCCAAAGAGTCTTTTGAAGTGCCGTTGGTTTGATCTGGGATCTCAAATGCACCAGTTTGTGTCTTAAATTGGCGTTCCGTTTAAAGGCAAACATCGGTTTGGGCAAAGCGCGTAATCCTTTATTCAAAATCTTCCAGTTCTTAATGATGGATTTCTGATTCAAGTTGCCACTGAATCTGCTCATGCATATCAACTGGTCTGACAATTCTTTTTGGGACCTTCTTCTAATAAAGCTTCTCTCTTGTTATTCCTAGCTCTTTTAGCAGACTTCTTGATCAAGGTCCTTGGATATTGGTGGTCTAACAGTTGGCATTCCAAGTCTTGGCGTGGCCAAATGGTAAATTGTCTCTCAAGGATTTAGGATGATAACTTGAGTAAGACAATAAAGAGTTCTTGCCCATAGGTTTCTGGTAGAGCTGTTAGTAATCCTCCCTGTGAGGTATAGATCAATAGGTCAAGAAAAGGCAGACTGTCTCCAGTAGATTGACAGGTAAACTTCAAATAGTAAATACAAGTTTTTAGCCATGGGTGAAAACTGGTTATTTCTTCCGTTGTGCCGCACCAGATCACCAAAATATCATCAATGTATCACCTCCAGAACCGAATGTTTGACCAAAACAGAGTCATGGGGTCAGGATCGTCTCTGTCTTGATGGAATTGGCAGAGAGACTCACCAGACTAGGCTCAAATGTACTGCCCATCGATGTTCCGGATATCTGGTGGAAGGGGTTGTCTTCAAATTGTAAGACATTTTCTTTCATAGCGAGGGTTGCACAGTGCATGATGAATGAAACAGGCGTTGTCGTATCCAGTTCTTTAGATCTTAGAAGAGCTTCAATTGTGGTTAGAGTTTGATCTTGTGGAATGCAGGTGTACAAAGATTCCACATTAAAAGATACTAAAAAGTCAATATCATTATCAAATTCCACATTCTAAAGGGCACATAAGACATATTTAGTGTCCTGTAGCTATGTAGGCATTTCCTGATCCAGAGATCTTAAGAAAAAATCAACAAATTTATAAAGGCTCAAGGAGGGATCCTATTCCAGATATGATCAGTCGACCAGTGGGAGGTCTCAGACTCTTATGAATTTTGGGGAGCATGTAAAAATAGGGAGTCACTGACTCTGTATTAATCAGAAACTCTGATACCTTATTGGTGATCCACCCCTGTTCTCTCACATTTTCGACTGCTGTGATGATGGTTCTAAGAAATTTCTTGGTAGGGTCGGATTTCAGAGGATGATACGCACTGCTCACTAAGAGTTGTCTGAGACATTCATCTCTATAAGAGAGAATGTCCATAATAACAATGGCCTGCCTTTGTCTGCTGTCTTTAGCGTGATAGGTATATCCATACCCAGATTGTGAAGTGTCTATTGTTCCTTTTTGAACAAATTCCAGAATGGAAATTGGTTAACTGTACGGCCAAGATTAAGATCTTTCATAACGGCCCTCTCAAAGGTAATCACCTCTGATGGTATAGAATGTCGAGGGGGCATATATATGTGGATTTCCTACACAGGCTGATATTGGTAGATTGATCTGGTATTGTTGTTCTCTCTTTATCAGAAAAGAAAATGTTACGGTAAATCTTTCTGAAGAATTGTGCTAGTTCTTGGTTAATCTAGAAAGGATCTCTTTAATGAGTAGGCACAAAGCCGAGCCCTTAATTCAACAAATTGGATTCAGTGGCACTCAGAGTGCGTTAACTCAAATTAACACTCAAGTGGGGAGCTGTCTTACTCATGCTCTGTGTGGTTCGGGGAGAAGGAGGTGGATTCCAGTGTACATGGATTTGTTGTCTCCTTCTGCGTCTGGACCATCCTTGTCCTTGCTCTAAAAAATAGGGGTTAAAAAAAAGATTGTGGTTGGAAATGTGCCATTGATTGTTGTGGTGAAAACTCCAAGGTCCTGGAGGCCACAATTGTTGCTGGTAGTTGAAGGCGGGATTGCCTCGCCATCCAACTTGGATTCTTCTCTTGGTCATGGGTCTTGATGTCTTATCAGTCCCAAACTCTGAATCACTAGGACCTGAGTCTGTTGTAGAGTTTCCTCATCCCGATGAGGAGTATACCGAACCACAGCCTCATCCTTGTTGTTTGTACTCTGGTGGTTTGTAATCATCTGAGGTATAAGGGTAGATTTTTTACAATGCGAAACACGCTAGGTATTTCTGAAATTTCTTAATTTTTGATGCAAGGAGATTTTCTTCATGATCTTTAGTTAATTTGTTTGCTTCATCCATATTCTTTATAAAGAGCGTGGCTGATATGGTTGCCTTTAGTTGTCCCTCCAGGATTTGGATCTCGACTAAAATGGCATCTGCAATCGGTTTGGCTGTGCTGATAATCAATATCAACCAGTCCCTAGTGCAGCACCACGCAATCTGGGACTAGTCTTTCCTGAATGATGTATCCTCGAGAAAAAGCTTGGGTGCATTAGTAACAATAAGAACAGTAGGAGCACAATTTCCCCTGAGATACTCAGTCATTATCGCCCCATGTATGAGTCCTCTTTAGGACAAGTAGTTTTGTCCAGTCATCTGATTGTGTGATGGTCTGAGAGTTAGGTGTGTATAGGAGACTTGGGGCATTTAGAATGTCCTGGATGGAAGATTCGTCAAAGGCTAAACCAGTGGGGTCTATCATGGTTACGAAGTAGAGAAAAGGAACTTGTACCCTACACAAGTTGTGAACACAAGAAGAGGGAGAAAGAATTGTGCAACAAGTTAACTGTATACCCTAATGTGTTTCCCACCAGAAAAAGTCCACAGCCATAGCCGTTCCCTGCATATTCTACACAAAAGGAGGACCGGAGGTAATTTAAAGACCAGCAAAGGCCAATTCCCCACTATCACAACTACAAAACACAAATGTTTGCCCATGGATCTAATTAGCTATTGGAGTGCTGGAATGCCCCTTGCTTAGGATAGTTCACCTCACCCACCCGTAGGTGGCATGCTTCATCATCGGGCAACCTCCTCATACTACGAACCTAGTTGTAGTGCTGGCTACGACCCCCTCACTGAGAGGGAGGAGCTCAGGGATGTTTTGTTGATGAAAAGGAGGTATCCTATATCTCATGATGAACAGGGTGTGGTAAGAGGTAAGATAAAAAAAGTGTAAGTGAGCTAAAAATTATTCTATGGTATGAAGTATAATTTTAATGGGGCATCCAGAAGTCAGGATTAAACGGTATGGCTATGACAGATGAGAATTCAATTAATCAAAGAACTCTAAAAGTCAACATGTTTCAGCCAATCACTCCCCGTAGAGATGTGGCTGCTTTATCAGGACCAAAGGGAGGACTTAGGTATGGACAGGATGGGCCATACTGGCAGGATTACTGGGGAGGTGCTGCACCCACTTACACATCAAAGGACTTTTCCTCACACACACACAAAGGAATCTGACACCAGGCCTGTCAGCCTTTTATCACGCCCTGACAGTTTAGAATCTTAAAAGAGGATAGCAAGAACTTAAAAAAAAACAGATGTGTGCGTAGGACAGAGAGACCCTCACAAGGGCTAGCACCAGGGATAAATATTGGACCCTCAGAGCCATTCTTCAGACCCTCCTAGACCTGTGGAAGTTAAAGAAGAAGGACTGCCCTGCTGCCAGATGATAGACCTGCTACTTGAAGACTGCCTTACGGTCTGTGAAGGAAGCTTCCTTTCATCCCAGACTACCCAGAGTGACTCTAGGGTCAGTTGGCCGACCTCCTGTGTGAGCAACAGGGAACACAAAGCTTCAGAGCCCTCCTTGCAACTGCCTAGTGGACCTGTGCAACTGGACCTCCATGAGCCTGCTGATGGCCTCTACTGGAATGAGTCAGTGATCCCCATGAGATGCCTCCCCAAGTTCTGGACACTTGGCTGAAATCAGAGGGAACTCCTCCTTGTCTAACCGAAGGTTCTATCAAATCCAGCATGAAGTGACTCAAAGCCTCACCACACAGCTGAAAGTCTTATCAGAACTAACACCGAGCAATGCAAATCCCTGAAAATCCTTGCTGCACTGGTACATGCTCCATTAGAATTGACGCTGAGCAGGTATAAGACCCAGGGGTCAATTGTGGTCCAAAGCCCGGCCTTCACTCTATCGCTGTTGACCTGAAGTTGTGACTTTGTCCTGGTCCAATGCAACCAGACAATGACAGTTGGCACTTTGCACCTTTTTGCACTATTCTTACGTAAAACTTTAAATGCAATATCTTCGTTTCAACTGATTAGATTTGAGTTTGTCTGACATAATTTTATTTATGAAAATCTGCTCAATGGTTTGAGATTGGTGTGGAGTTTTTCTTGTGTTGTGTTTTCAGTTTATTACTGTTTGTGTGCTGCATGAATACTTTACACATTGTCTCTAAGGTACGCCAGACTTTTGTGCCAAGTTAAACTACCAGACGATTAAGAATAGATTAATTTAGTGACTCTTGTGGTTCACCCTGACAAGGATTGTGGTTGTTGCCTGATTGGGGGGGCCACCTCCCTCCAACCAATAAGTCAAATTCTTTTAGCAGTCAACTCTTGTTTCATCTGAAAGCAGATGGGGCTGATGGATCCAGCTGTCCTGCAGCCTTGCCAGTGAACCCTAAATGACCCTCTAAATGTGTATGCACCTTTTCCATCTTCACCTTCCATTCCCTGACTGGCATTTCAATCACCTTACAAAGCAATAAAGAAAACAAAATATATTTAAAAAAATGAGTGATGGTGCTCACTCCGGCTAGAAAAGTATATTATGTAATTACCGTTATTTCTGCAAAGAATTATACAGTTCAGGTTTTATTTCTACATTAGATCGAATACATGTTTTAAGAGAAGCCACTATCAATTATTCCATTACCTTAGTGGCAGATGTTTAAATCAGTAGCCCTGTGTGAATTGTGAAATGTAGAATTGTTTGCCCCTGCATTCTCTTTGCTTATCACTTGTACATTCCACAATGCATAGACAAGCAGGGAGGTCCTACAAACTTCACATATGTATGTGTCTGTTGTCGATGCTTCAACTCATAGAAGTGACATCTGCGAAAATTAAATCTGAAAAGCAATGAAATGTTGAATCTTGATTGTGAAGATGATACATTGTCAACCACTAACCAATTGCTTAGGAGTCATCACACTTTAATGCCTGTCAGCACTGAACAACCACACCATTGACAGCAAATTATATTGAAGAAAATTACTAGTTGAGAGCTAAAATGCAATTATTCATGAAATTCATTTATATATAACTATCATTGTCAGAATCATTTAACAGTGTACTGAACAGCTGGAATTAGTAATTGAAAACAGTTTTTGGAATATAAAATTTCAGATCCTTAATAAGTATAATAAAATAATAGTCAAATGCTTTATTGTTGGAAAATTGCCCTCTCTGCAGGGGCAGGCACCACCAAACTTTTTACATTCCTCCACTGAATTAATTTGTGATGGTTTTAGTACTCTGAGCACTTTACCACTGCTAAGCAGTGCTAACATGCACGTGCTCTCTACCTTAAACATGGTGAAATGGGTTATCCCTAATTAGCATATTTAATTTACCTATAGGTCCCTAGCAGAGTGCACCACATACTCAGGGCCTGTAAATTAAATACTACTATTAGAACTGCTTATAAACAGAAAGGAGTGTGGCCCAAAGGAACAGGAGCCAGGCAGGGCCACATTAATACGAAAAGGACAAACTATACCTGAATCCCTACTTTTTGTAAGCTTTTATACTTTTTGCTTATAAGCCAAACACATTTCTTTATGTGTGTACCTGTATTTTATTTATACTTTTTTCTTAAATCTCATTTCTATTTTCTCATGAAGATTTTGAAGTGAAAAGGAAAAAATAGCGCATTCATTTACATTAAACTTATTAGACATACTCCATCACAGTACATACAAATACATACAAATACCATAAAAAACCAATTGTGACTTAAAAAGTGCAACTTATTCAATGAATCAATCAATATCATACATTTTCGAACAAATATCTATGTAACTATAAGAGCATATAGTCAGTCAACACATAATTTGTAAATATAGGACAAAATCCTTATTCTTCAATGCTCTTTTGCCGATGCGTTTCGAATCATAAGTAGTCAATGTGTAGATTCTCATTAGGGCTTTCTGGTTCTCTGGGGAGATGTGAATTTCTCGTCTGTTGTATCCCTCTCTGTTTTTTCTCTTTAGATTGAGGGTTCCCCTTAATTTACGGGTTCTCTGCTGAGACTTCTTGTGCAGCACGTGTTCATATATATTATTGGATTGGTATGACGAGTTAAAGTCTTTATCGTTTCCTTGATATTGCCGGATCACCCTTTTTCTATCTTTTCGTTTGTTCAGATGGAGCAGACTACAAACGTTCTACTCATTAAGAACGTCACCAGCCGGCGTTCGTCTTTCTACAACTCAATCTGTACAAATGTGGCTCGCCTCGCTTTGCGTCTGTATATTTAGAGATTTTGGATGAATCACGAGTCCTTATTTCTCAATTACCCATGGCACCGAGGCAAGCGAGATGCGTCGGCAGAAGAGCATGGACTCAATTGTTCTTTTTGCATTTGTCACCCCGAGCAGGACGGGTATGCCCAGATGTGGGTGTGGCATTTCCACACATCTGTTGTCTTTCATGTAAGAATGGTATGTAGGTAATAAGGATTTGTAAGTATATAATGAGAGTTCTATGTAGAACTCATGGTAACCAGTACAGAATGTCAGTTTGTGCCTCTGCCTGCCAGGTGATGGATGGGTTCTTCTTTTACTGAGTACATCTTCAGTTAACAGCATTCCTGAATACTGCTTTATTTATTTGTGGAATGCGTAGTCGGCAGAACACAGGAGAAAGAAGATCCTAACACGAGGAGTTGGTGAGAGATTACCTTTTTGAGGGTATTTCTCAAATTTGCTTCAGAATTTATAACATTTAAAAGTTAACAGAGCTTTGAAGAGAATATATCTTCACTCTTACTGGCACTCTCAAATTTAACTTTTACGGAGTATCGTCTCATAATTGAATTTTATACAAAATATTGGGAGGATTAACTTCAATTTATTAAACTATGGGATTGGGAGCTTCGCTGCATATGTAATATTCTCTTTGTACTGTTGAATTGGGAAATGTATTTCTATGCAGGCTCATCCTTTGCATGTTATTTTTGGCAAAGATTTGATTTAATGTGGCGTTTATATTTGCCTTGAGTGGATTTCCATGAGCATTATCTAAAAGTAAACTTGCTTTTCTTCGTGATACTAAGAACGCAAGACTTACTTGATTCGCGTCGCGCAACTGCATTCCATCTCAGCATCATTCTTGGAAATCATCGCCGTCATCAAGGTCACGTCACACGTTTTAGAGTAACATGTACGTAGTAGCCATTTTGAAATCCTCCGTAAACCTGCATTGTGTTGCTGGGTTACAGCTTCTTCTGCGTTACCTAGTAACGGTGAGACGCTACGCTAAATGCCGTTTATTGCTAGGTGACCGCTTTCTTTGCATTTGCGTTACCATTACCACAATATGCACAAACTCTGCACATTGCTTCAGTGACATGCACACAAACAAAGTCATTAAAGTTTTTGTTTCTTAGAAAGGTGGAGATCCTGTGTGTTATTTCAGTGACACACACCCTACTTTGATGTTTAAAGCCCTTCATGTTCAATCAGTGATGCGCACACTGTCATGTTGTTTTGCGTGTTACTTCAATGATGTGCACATTATATTAATGTTTAAAGTTTGGAGGTTCATTCAGTGATGTGCACACTTATGCTGGGTCCATGCACACTACTTTGTTGATTGAACTTTTCATGTTCTTTCAGTGATGTTCACACTGTCAAGTTGTTCTTGCGTGTAACTTCAATTACGCGCATATTATATATCAATGTTTAAATTTTGTTGACTCGTTCAATGCTGGGTCCACTCATTTTTAGCTTCTGTGGCTACATGTTAAAAAAAAATTGCGTGTTATTCAGTGATGCGCACACTGTAATTGTTTTAAATGTCCACATTTTGGTTCTCTGGACTTGTTAAATTGTGACATATAATTTATGCGTCACTCTATGCCTGAGAGGGTTTTGTTTTGACTTAATACTAGGTGCTCCCTTGTGTCTGGACAAAGCTATACCTCTCTGAAGAGATCTAATTAGAGCGAAACACTGTGTCAGGGGTTGCTTTTACTCATTTCAGGTTGGCTTGAGTTGGTATTTTACCAATTCAAAGCTGTAATATTGTGCCTGGAGTGATAAATGGCTTTTGTTATTTTACAGCTCGGCAAGGACAGCACTGTACTAGTCCTATGCTTAAAGACTTTGCTGTTTAAATGGCAAAAGACTTTGTCATTTTCTATCTCGGCGTGGATAGCACTGTGCTAATCCTATGCTTAAAAACTTTGATAGAAAAACAGACATTTGAGGTGAGCAGATCTAGAGTGTCGCTGGTGTTGAGAGTGCTCTAACAGGAGCTGCTTTCCACCTAAACTGAGAACTACCCAGAGTTCTCTCCTTCTTTTTTGCATAATTTATGCGTCACTCTATGCCTGAGAGGGTTTTGTTTTGACTTAATACTGGGTGCTCCCTTGTGTCTGGACAAAGCTATACCTCTCTGAAGAGCTCTAATTAGAGCGAAACACTGTGTCAGGGGTTGCTTTTACTCATTTCAGGTTGGCTTGAGTTGGTATTTTACCAATTCAAAGCTGTAATATTGTGCCTGGAGTGATAAATGGCTTTTGTTATTTTACAGCTTGGCAAGGACAGCACTGTACTGGTCCTATGCTTAAAGACTTTGCTGTTTAAATGGCAAAAAACGTTGTCATTTTCTATCTCGGCGTGGATAGCACTGTGCTAATCCTATGCTTAAAAACTTTGATAGAAAAACAGACATTTGAGGTGAGCAGATCTAGAGTGTCGCTGGTGTTGAGAGTGCTCTAACAGGAGCTGCTATCCACCTAAACTGAGAACTAGCCAGAGTTCTCTCCTTCTTTTTTGCATAATTTATGCGTCACTCTATGCCTGAGAGGGTTTTGTTTTGACTTAATACTGGGTGCTCCCTTGTGTCTGGACAAAGCTATACCTCTCTGAGGAGCTCTAATTAGAGCGAAACACTGTGTCAGGGGTTGCTTTTACTCATTTCAGGTTGGCTTGAGTTGGTATTTTACCAATTCAAAGCTGTAATATTGTGCCTGGAGTGATAAATGGCTTTTGTTATTTTACAGCTCGGCAAGGACAGCACTGTACTAGTCCTATGCTTAAAGACTTTGCTGTTTAAATGGCAAAACACTTTGTCATTTTCTATCTCGGTGTGGTTAGCACTGTGCTAATCCTATGCTTAAAAACTTTGATTGAAAAACAGACATTTGAGGTGAGCAGATCTAGAGTGTCGCTGGTGTTGAGAGTGCTCTAACAGGAGCTGTTTTCCACCTAAACTGAGAACTACCCAGAGTTCTCTCCTTCTTTTTTTGCATAATGTATGCGTCACTCTATGCCTGAGATGGTTTGGTTTTGATATATATATATATATATGTATATATCTGTTCCAAGAAAAAGTTTTGGCATTAAGCTGAGGTGGCCTCTGTCAGCGGCGGGCCATGGACGGGATCGCCACTCCCTACAAACCAGACACACACGTTCACGTTTTCCAAGAACGAAGTCCAGGCCAGCATTAGTGTTCAAAACCGGATTTATTCCAAAGCTTTCACTCGACGCGTTTCGGGAATAGCCTTCCCTTTCTCGTGAGAAAGGGAAGGCTATTCCCGAAACGCGAACGTGAACGTGAACGTGTGTGTCTGATATATGTATATATATATATATATATATATATATATATATACATATATATATATATATATATATATATATATATATATGTATGTATGTATGTATGTATGTATGTATGTATGTATGTATATATATATATATATATATATATACATATATATATACATATATATTACTTACTGGCGGTCGCCAGTAGGTATATATAGTTAGGATTTTTTCTCTATGGGATTTTTGAAAATTCTATGTCTAATAACTTTGGCGTTTGTGGACGGAATTGGCTGAAATTGTCAGGAAAATGGAACATTTTGTTTCTGAGCAGCCCCTGAAAATTTGGGGGGGGTTCGTCAAGGGGGGGCCGAGAAAAAAGGGGGGTCCCAAAACGCGTTTTGCCCATGTTAATTTCCATAGGGCGGTTGGCCTCACTTTTAGCCCGAACGGCTGAATGGATTTGCACGAAACTTGGCAAAATTGTAGGGACTGGTAGCCCGATGTGCCTTTGCTAGGTCTCAATATATGTGCTCCAGTGGATTTTGAGAAATTAACGTTCAAAAAAAGATATATATCTGTAACAGCGCTCCGGGCAGCGATCCGGTTCGCGTACTTTTCGCGTTACGGAGCTTTGCGAAGCGAAGCTGATTGGCTCTCCGGTGTCTGTAAACATTCCAAACAGTCCGTAGCGGCCGCCATCTTGTCTCTCGGTAGGATCGAGAGACAAGAGCAGGCCAAAGCGAAAGGGGCAAATGACCATAAGGGGGCATAGTAGATCCTCCCTGACCCCCTAGGTTTGATGTGGAGGCTTTAAAAGGGCCCCGCGGGGCAAAAAAAATAAAAAAATAAAAATCGTTTTTTTTCGTGGGGTGCGCCCGGTACGCGTAACGGAAAGCGGACTGGGGAGCGTACTACAAGGAAACAAGAATGATTGACTTTTAACTTATTGTATGTTTATAGACTTTTTTGATTTTTGTTTTTTTTTCTGCTGAGTAACGTCTCGGCCTATCTCCACGGGATGCAGTCCCTACTATCTCGGCGTTTAAGCCCAGGGGGACCGGTAGTGTGGGAGAGATAACGTCTGTTAACGTTCGATTCGAAGGAAATCAGGAAGTGTTGATAAACGTTGTCTGCGCCATCTTGCCTTTTTTTAAATGCCACACTTTTGTCGTGCACGGCAGCCATTTTAGATGCCTTGACCAGACCCACTCTCTGCACGCTGTCGATCCTTAGCATGGCTCCCCACCCTCGCAAGCATCTCCCCCAGGCACTGGTCACCCCCGCTCTCTGTCTTATGCATGGGCAATAAACCTCCCCCCATCTGCGCTGCTCTTCCCTGAGAATCACACCCTGTGCCTGCTCGACACCTCCCTTTCACCCTATTCACTACCGCACCCTCTGACACTCCTCTTCCTATGTGTCCGATTGTCCAGGCCGGTCCAAGGCTATCACCTAGCCCTGCAGATGTAGTTTATGGCCCCAGCTGTAAAGAATCACCCCTCTTCAAAGGAGTTACAGTAGATCAAGGCCCCCACCCGATGAGATCCGTCACACCACACGCGTTCCTACTATCTGAAAACTATCCTGTATTGTGATTGGGGAGGGGACCGAGCCTGAAGCGGAAGATTCCAGGGATGCCTCTTTGTACATCAAAGTTTTTACAATTATGTGTCACATTAAAAATATATAGCACTCCAACAAAGTAGTAGGATTATAAAACTTTAATAACTTATAAATATATACAACGCAACAAAAAAAGTAAATACATTTAAACATTTTTTTGAAAAAAGAAGCAACAATGGTCAGTAGCTGTGTTTTGTGCGAATAGTCCCAAGGCAGCACAACGTGCTGAGTTCTGGACGGCACCCAGGTGATGTTACCTGGGTGCCGCACTGGTTTTTGGTATCCTACAATGCAGCTCCGAAAAACGGCGTGGGGCGTCCCTGGGGGTGCGGGGGGAGGCCTCGTCAGTAGCGGTCTGTTGTGCGAATAGTCCCAAGGCAGCAGATCGCGCTGAGATGTGGATGGCACCCAGGTGATGTCCAGTAAGTTGCCGCACTGGTTTTGGTATCCTACAATGCTGCTCCGAATAACGGCGTGGGGCGCCCCGGGGGGGGGGGGGTGAGGCGGCGTGAACGGGCCTCCCCAGGTGGAGGCTCGTCTGCTGTAGTGGGGCGCCCCTTTACCGTTTCAGTTGCCATTCCGCCCGCTTTTGGTACACTGTGCCAAAATCCGCCATTCAGCTGAGTTGCGCCCACTCTTGCGGTGCAGCGATAGGCGGCTGCCACAGGACTCTCAAAATGGTGGCAGGCTCTTTCCTTTTTGGGCCTGGTCCACTGAAATGGCCCTGGGACATCTTGGAACTCGGACGCTTGTCTGCTAGGTCTTGGACCCCATTCTCGAAAGCGTCCCCTCAGCCTTGAAGATTCTACAAAAGTCTTGGGGGCCCCCGACTCCTGCAGGCTTCCGGTGGGGAGCGGCTGCCATGATTGCTCGTGGAATGACCACGACGGAGCCACGAGATGGTGGTGCTTTCATGCTGACGCCAGCTTCAGTCTGAAACATCCAGAAACAAGGTGGGGCTTTCATCGTTTGGGAAAAAAAAATGTTTTAATCCAATGAAAAGTGTTATTTTTAGGTCATATGATCAAGCCTTCCATCATTAGGAAACCAAAAGTAAAATGAACCAATGAAAAGTTTTATAAACAAGTCACATGACCTGTTATGCGGCATAGGGCTATAAAAAGCGTAGAAAATCTGTTGGCACGTGAGGCGGCGTCAGTAGCGGACCGATGTGCGAATAGGCCAAAGGCAGCACAACGCGCCAAGATCCGGATGGCACCGAGGTGGTGTCCAGCAAGTTGCCGCACTGGTGTGGCCATCCTACAATGCTGCGCCGAAAGTCGGCGTGGGGCGCCCCGTTGGCCTGTGAGTTCGCGTCAGTCAGTGGGGGCTGTTTGAGGATCTGACTACATTGGAAAGCAATGTGATGCTGTGCGTCGCCCCCAAGATGGAGGTTCCTCGGCTGCAGTGGGGCGCCCCTTGGTGTTTCACTCGCTATGCAGCTGAGTTGCGTGCGCACTTGCGGCGAATAGGCCGAAGGCAGCACAACGCGCCAAGATCCGGATGGCACCGAGGTGGTGTCCAGCAAGTTGCCGCACTGGTGTGGCCATCCTACAATGCTGCGCCGAAAGTCGGCGTGGGGTGCCCCGTTGGCCTGTGAGGTGGCGTCAGTAGCGGACCGATGTGTGAATAGCCGGAACCAGCACAAGGCGCCAAGATCCGGATGGCACCGAGGTGGTGTCATAGTTGAGAGTTCTGAGAAGCGGGGGGGAGGCGACGCAAACGAGTCTCTCCCTCCATGTGGAGGCAATTCATCTGCAGTGGGGCGCCGAGATCCGGATGGCACCGAGGTGGTGTCTAGCAAGTTGCCGCACTGGTGTGTGTTGAAAAGATGAAAGGTCCACAGCAAGTCTATGTTCCTTCAGTGGAGCGCCGTCTAGCTGAGTTTCGCCCGCTCTTGCTGCTACAGCGACAGGCGGCTGCAACAGGACTCTCAAAATGGCGGCCTGTTCTTTGGATTTGGGCCTGGTCCACTAAAATGGCCCTGAGACACCTTAGAACTCGGACGCTCGAATTTTTTTTTTTCCTTTCCTCTACATGCAAAAAAGGTAAATGCCCGGTACGTTACCTGCCTCATCTGCCACGATGTACTCTCCAGAGGAACCGAAAAAAAATATAGTTATGGTAATTGTGGCAAATTAATTTCATGTGGACAGATGAGTGTTACTCTAATAAATACAGCATATGAACATCATCATAGTCGATGGTTGGTGGAAACATTTTGACTATATCCTGGACCTGCCCGTCCTCGTCCAAAATGGCGCCGGAATAAATGGGACTCGTAACTCCTTGTTGTGTACTGGTTGCACAACCTTGATATCACGAGATACGTATGCAGTTTTGAAGCACATGGCGGGCGGGGACGAGAATTGATTGAATATTTCGACATCCCTATTGATATTAAGTTCTGATGTGTTATTGATTACTGTACTATTAAAAGTTCGAATTAACGTCACCCATGGTACTTGCCCGCAAATGTATATCTAGATAATTTTATTGTAACTGGCCCTGTCGTATTTTAATTATAAAATGTACGTCCACCGATTCCGCAACTGTTAGACACCTTAGTTCTTGCAACCTAATGGCCCGCCCGTTACGTTCCTCTACAGTGTAAATGTCTCCTCATCATATACGATTACAGTTTGCTCCGTGGCTGGCCCACGTGGTTAAAGGCCCGTATTTGTATACTGACATTTTCACAATAAAGGTTTTTAAAAGAAAACTTGGTAGTAGTGTTTACATTGGTAAAGTTTTTAATAATAGTCACTGTTTTCGAATCAGTAAAAGGCAAGTGAAATAAAGCAGTCCAATTACATGAAGGGTAAAAGGTATAATACGCAGGAACGCAGTAAAGATAAATGGTCAAGGGCTGTTGTGTTTTCTACTCCTGCAACATAAAGTGATCGATAAGAATCTGATATTCAGGCGTATCGGCGACTAAAACAGCAGGCCGAGCCTCTTTTGCTCAACGGCTCCGTCATGGGACGAAGAAACGCCCTTTTTCTCGAAAAAGGAATATATTTTACTTGCAGGACAGTTGTAAATTTTCCGAGAAAGTACATTAGCTTGGAACATTATAACATATATGTTTAAGAAAAAATAATGTTCGAAAGTAATAAAAAGTGTAATTTTTAGGTCATATGACCAAGCCTTTCATCATTAGAATAAAAAAAGTAAAATGAACCAATGAAAAGTTTTATTAACAAGTCACATGACCTGTTATGCTTACGTTACGCGCTGCGCGCCGCGCCCCGGATCGCTTCCGGGAAGGTGCGCTTCGCGCACTGGAGCACTTCCGGATGCGCTAACGCGGCGCGTCATATGACGCATTACGCGACAACGCAGGTCCAGAATATAGTCAAAATGTCTCCACCAACCAGCGGTCGGAACACAACCCCTTTCAGCAGGCTAAATAGTTCTGTTAAATGACAACAGAAGGGACAGGCAACAAGAACCATCAGTCAAAGAGGGGAGGGCAAGTTCTTCTCTACCGGGTCACGTTGGGGCGCTACCGGAACTGATCGAATTGGTAGTCTACAGTGTTTCTGGATGTTTCAGACTGAAGCTGGCGTCAGCATGAGAGCACCACCATCTCGTAGCTCCGTCCTGGCCATTCCACGAGCAATCATGGCAGCCGCTCCCCACCAGAAGCCTGCGGGAGTCGGGGGCCCCCAAGACTTTTGTAGAATCTTCAAGGCTGAGGGGACGCTTTCGAGAATGGAGCCCAAGCCCTAGCAGACAAGCGTCCGAGTTCCAAGGTGTCGCAGGGCCATTTTAGTGGACCACGCCCAAATCTGAAGAGCCGGCCGCCATTTTGAGAGTCCTGTGGCAGCCGCCTATCGCTGCACCGCAAGAGCGGGAGCAACTCAACTACATGGTGAGCGAAACGCTGTAGTCGGAAGAGCGGGCGGTAAACAGCTAAATAGCGGAAGAGGCACAGTGTAGCAAAAGCGGGCGGAATGGCAACTGAAACGGTAAAGGGGCGCCCCACTACAGCGTGTCTTCAGGTCAAACGGATTGTGGGACAAGGTCCAGAATGGAAGAGTCACCAAAAGGCAAAAAGTTCCGCTTGACCCCGGGAGCCGGCCACCTATGTCGGGGGCGATCTCAGGCCACACCAGGGCAACACGACTTGGGGAGGGGGCCGGAGCCAAGCGCCCCCTCCGAGTCCGCGCCATCACACCGTCCCTCGGGGGCCTCCGTCAAGCGGTTCAGGGAGGCACCGCATCACATTGTTTTCAAATGCAGTCACGTCCTCAAACAGCCCCCACTTACATTGAGAATAGTGAAGCTGTATCAGGTGCAAATAAGCTTCAGACAGTCTAACAAGCACTCCTCAAAACTTTGAACTATCAGAGTGCATAAGTTTCATGCTCGATCGATTGAGCTAGCCGGATCGGGCAACAAAAAGTATAAAATAGTTATGTAAATAGTTATTTAATAAAATGTTTTACCCTGTTACTTTGCTGGTGTGTTGTATATATTTGTAATATTTGCATAGAGTTTATCGTTATTTTGGGCGGGGTGGGTGGCGGAGCCGAGCTGTCATGCAGCCATCATGGTGTGGAGTTCAGTTCATCTCACTAGTTTCGTATTTCTCATGAGGGGTTGTTCCTAATGTTTCTATTTTAGCGAGGTCAAAAAGAGATCCCATTAGTGGCCTACTGATTTTGCTCGATCCCTTTTGTTTTTTTACACGATTTTTCACTATCTGCAAAGACTAAACAGAGTATTGCGACTCTGTGCTTGTTTGTAAATAGAGAATGAACCAAAGAGAACCAATTCTAAAACAGTAAATGCTTGGATAACAATCAATCAAATGGAGAGAGAAGCAGGCACGACGGATTACAACGGGGGCAAAGGCCTGCGTTAACTACCCTTCACTATCTGCAAAGAGAGAGTACTCCTAATAGAAATGAGGGGGGGGGCAGCATTCAAAGCAGATCAGTGTGCATAAACACGAAAATGTTTTTACTTACCACGTACTTGACATTCGACAGCTTATGATATTTGCTATTAAAAAACCATTGAAATTCACTGAAAAAACCATAGGTTAGAGACCATATATAGTTAGGAATTAGCATTTAAAAAACCTTGAAAATTCACTGAAAAAACCATAGGTTATAGACCATATATAGTTAGGAATTAGCATTTAAAAAACCTTATTTTACTCACACAAAATCATTGAAATTCCATATATAGTTAGTTGCACTAACTATACATCGCGCACCCGCAATCCACTGCTGATGATGTCACATATTACATCATTCATGACATGGTCAGTGACATCACTGATGACATCACTGATGACATCTCAAATGACATCACTGATGACATCTCAAATGACATCACTGATGACATCATCCAGTGACTGTGTGTTTCTGTAAAGTTTAAATATGTTTGATATATTGAAGAATGAGTGGATGTATAAGTGTCTGGATGAAGGATTTAGTAGGTGCGTGACTGTATGAGTGAGTGAATAAATGTGTCGTACTAAATGCATGGGTTAGTGACTAAACTGTCTGAATGTGTGCATCAGTATGTCTGTTGTGATGTAAACTGCTGCATGTGTTGATCATTAGCTATACGAGAGGCTATATGTGTTATTGATTGGTTGCCCAAGTATTTGTATGGGAGATTGAGTTTGTGTGGGGGTGGCTGGGAGGTGTGTGACTCTGTGCATAGATGTGTGAGCAGTTGATTCACTAGGTGTATGAGTTCAAGAGTGCATGTGGAAACAGCTACATGGGCGGTTGACTGTGTGCATGAGTGTATTGATGAGTGAATGGATATCTCAATGCTACATGTCATAGTAAGTACATATGTAAAACACAGTACATGTGAGAGTTTGCATATATAAATAACTGTGCATGAGAGCCACTGAATGTGTGAGTGGCTGTATGGATCATTGTGAACTTGTATCAGGGATTGTATAAGAGAGTAAATATGTGTTAGTATATGTTTGAATAAGTAAGGTGTGTATAACTGTATAGTTGAGGAAATGGAGGTGAGATTGTTTCTTTGCATGACTGACTAGGTGTGTGAGTAACTCCATGGATGAGTGACAGTGAGTGAGTGTCTGTATACACTGAGTGTATCTAAGGTTATATTAGAGTCTGAAGAGGTTTATCGTATTAGCACAAGAATGATGTCAAATGAGATGTCATCAGTGATGTCATCAGTGATGTCATTTGAGATGTCATCAGTGATGTCACTGACCATGTCATGAATGATGTAATATGTGACATCATCAGCAGTGGATTGCGGGTGCGCGATATATAGTTAGTGCAACTAACTATATATGGAATTTCAATGGTTTTGTGTGAGTAAAATAAGGTTTTTTAAATGCTAATTCCTAACTATATATGGTCTATAACCTATGGTTTTTTCAGTGAATATATATATATATATATATATATATATATATATACATTTTTTTATGTATACCAATTTATTGTACAAGGTTAACAACATACAAAACTTTGCCGCTGCTCCTTTCTTCCTATCTAGTCCAGGAGTTCCTCCCATACAATGGAAAAAATGGAAGGTCGTTTTTGAAAGATATGCAAGAGTATGTGGTCCGTTTCTCAGTGCAGAGAGAAGATCTTCATTACTTCTTCATTGCTTAGGATCAGAGGGACAAGGTGTCTTTGATCATTTACCTGGGCGGCTTACTTCAGAGGAGGCTAAAGATCTTAATGACTATGAAATTTGCATGAAGAACCTTGATAAACATTATTTGCCTAAGATGAGCACCATTCTGGAAAGATACCAGTTTGCAAAGAGGATGCAAGGTGATGAAGAAACTGTTGAGGGTTATGTTACTCATTTAAGGAAGCTTGCTTCTTCATGCAAGTTTGATCATTTGTCGGATGAACGTATTCGTGATCAGTTCATGTTTGGATGCAACATGGAGAAGGTCAGGGAAGAATTATGGCTACGTCATGAACCTACACTTGATGAGGTTCTTACGGTTGCTAAAATAATTGAACACTCTTTGAAATGTGTAGCAGTGATAAATGACTGTGGGGAGAATTCCATAGTTCATGTTGTTGAGTGAAAAATTTAAAAATTGGTGGAAAAAAACAAAAATACTTCTTCTATTGATAGAGAAGAATCTAAAGGAAAAGAGGTGGAGCGAAGATGCTACAGATGTGGCAAACTGGGTCATCTCAGTAATGACAAGAAATGTCCAGGATTGGGTCAAACCTGTACTAAATGCAAAAGAAAGGGTCACGCTTCTATTATGTGTAAAAGCAAACCACTTCCTAGAGTAAAAAAAGTAGAGGTTTATGATAGCGAGGATGATGAAACTAGTCCCGATGACTTTGAGTGTGGACAGATAGTCATTTTTTTGTAAACACATTTTATTGATTTTCTTCACAACAACCTCATTGCCAATAGCATATTCATCCTAGCTTCCTTCATCCCCCACAATCAGGTATCGGTTGGCAGAATATCGAACATCTCCCTTGTGCTCCTTCCAACACCCTACATATCTACTCTGCATCCCTAGCAGTAGGCATCACAGGTGTATAGCTAATACAGTTTACATTCCATATCATACGCAAATAAACAAACAATAACTCTGTCCCTCCACCCCACCCTCCCCCACCAGTGTGTTCCTTGTTGTCATAACCTTTTAATAGCTAAAGTTTGTGTTGGCATGAAATCAGAATATCCCTACTGGGCAGTGCAGTACTCCCGTGCTCCCCATCATTTTATTCCCTAACCTCTTCAGGCGGTTGGCTTATCAGCGACTGGACCAACTCCTCCCACGCTCGTGCCGTGTCTATTGCCCTGTCATTGTTCTGGCGCTGCGCCTGCTGGAAGCGAAGAGCACCCTTGTTACTAGCCCATTTAAGCAACTCAGCCCTCCATCTCTTTCTACTGGGACCCTCTTTCGATTTCCAATGCATAGTTATTTCCCTCTTCGCAAGCACTAGGCCCATATCTACGAACTTACTTGTTACCTTCGCCTTAGATGTATGAGGGAACTAGTGTAATATGCAAGTAGACATATCAAATTCCAACTGACGGCCTGTAATTAAATTTAATAGGTCCCCCACCTCTCTCCAGTAGCTCCCCAAATTTGGACATCCCCATAACATGTGCTCCAGGTCCGCTCCCACTCTAGAGCATCTAGGGCACATCGCATTATTGACATTGAAGTACTGCATGATCTTGCCAGGTGTCAAGTACGCTCTATGTAATATAAAGAAATGCGCGAGTTGAAATTGCGCGTCTCTTGTTCCCTTCGATGCCCTACGCATAATATGCCCCCATACAGTCTCTGGTATGGGTTTCCCAATGCTCTCCTCCCATTTTAAACGCAGCTTATCTAACGGGACCAGATTTTCATTCAGCATTCTCGAATACAAGCATGTAACTGCTTTGAACGTACCTGCTGCCATTACCAGGTACTGGAACGCCATTGTTACCTTAGGCTCTATCAGGCCCCCTTTCCAATACTTCTGAATTGCACGCACCAAGGCCGCATGCACCAGGAAGCCTCCCCTAGGCAGATCAAACCTCTCCTGAAATACTTGATACGGTAACAGCTCCCCATCCTCGTACAGGTCCCCCTTCACTTGAACCCCTGCCTTGTCCCATTCCCACAGGGACGTCCAATCTCCACCATGAGGCAACGCTGTCAGCATCCCCAATGGCATTTCGGGCGTATAAGGGTGCTGCACGCCTGCCCTCTTCTGACTCCTATTCCAACACAATCTCATTTTCCTCTCTTCTGCTGTGAGATCTCTCAGTTCCAATCTCTGTTGCAATACTATGAAAGATAGGACATGTCTCGGTATTCCACCACCTCTTGCAGATTCAGGGCCCCTAAATGTTATGGCTACCACTCGTGTAAGAACCTGTAGTTGGGCAGCTAAATAATATAATTCCAGGTCAGGGACTGCTAATCCACCCTCTGCCTTCGGTCTCAACAATATTTTCAGTGCCACTCTGCGCCTCCCGGCCTCCCCAAATGAACCCCACTATCATGGCCCTCAAGTTGGTAAACACTGAGACCGGTACCCATATCAGTAATGTTCTAAAGAAGTACAACAGCAAACGGAGCACCACCATCTTCAATATGGCTATCCTCCCCATCACTGATAATGGAAGGGTACTCCAAAAAGCCATGCTCCCCTTCAGTGCCCATATACATCTCCCTATGTTTCCTTCTAACATACACTGGCTCCGTGATATATGTGCACTCCGAGGTACTTTAAACAAGACGGTTCCCACTGCACAGGCCATGGCATTTCAGGCGCCGCTACCCCTGGCTGCACTGGGAATAAACATGTTTTAGACCAATTACCCTTCAGCCCCGAAACCATTCCAAAGTCCGATAATAGTTGTGCTGCCCCCGGCAATGCATCATCCGTATTCGCCAGGAACAACAACAGATCATCCTCATATAACGAGATATAGTGTTGTTCTCCTCGAAAGGTTAAGCCCTCATACCACTGTCCCAACTGTGCCCGTGCTGCTAAAGGTTCTATTGCCAAAGCAAATAGCAGCGGGGAAGGTGGGCAATCCTGTCGTGTTCCACAGGCTACTGCATATCGAGGGAATATCAACTGCCCTACCTTAACCCGCGCTACAGCTGAAGTATCAGCACTGTCGTCCATCCTGTGAATGCCTAGCCCAAAGTATCCCATCGCTTTATGTAAATGCCGGCATTCTAGGCTATCAAAGGCCTTTTCTATGTCCACTGAAAGAATTGCAGCCATGGGCGAGCCGTCGCAGGCTTCCCCCAATACCCTCATAAGTCTCCGCACATTATTAGTAGTATTCCTGGTAGGGATAAACCCAGCCTGATCCTCATGTATCAGGCCAGTCATATGCTGCCGTAGGCACGACACCAGTATCCGACAAAGAATTTTATAATCTGTGGACAGCATTGACAATGGGCGGTATGCCGCTGCGTCCGTACCATCCCGACCCGGCTTCAACAATGGGACAATGAGGGCCTCACGCATAGTCATCGGGTTTTGTCCCAGTTCCTGTGCCTCACCATAGACCTCTAACAGCCTTGGTGCGAATAAGTCTATATAATGCTTATAAAATTCAACAGGCAGCCCATCTACTGCCGGGGTCTTATTCCGTGCCAATTGTTTAATGGCGTTCCTAATCTCGTCGAGCGTAATGTCCCGTCCCAAGCATTTTGCTTGCTCCTCATCCATTTGTGGAAGTGTGACACTTTCCAAAAAGGACTCAATATCCGTCCCTCCTGCCAGTATCGTGCTCTCGTAAAGCTTCTCATAATATTCTCGGAACCCCTGTAAGATCCCACTTTGGGTGTAGACCGTAGTGCCCTCACCCACCCCTAACGCCAAGATCGGGGAGGTTCCGCGGTGTCGGGTTAGCTAGCCAAGCTAATAGCGTTCCTGCTTTATCACCTTCCGCATGGGCCTTCTCGACATACCTCTTATGATTGTAACAGTGCAGCCTCTCTACCTCTGTAGCCAGCGCCTCTTTAGCCTCAACTATTTCTTTCTGACGTCCGGGTGCTCCAGCCTCCTCTGTTCCGCTAGCCTCAATCGTCGGTCCGTTTTTTCAACGTCCTGCAGCAGGGTTTTCCTTACTCCAGCACACTTGCTTATGCACATCCCTCTTACCACCACCTTTAAAGCGTCCCATTCTACCGCCCTGGTAGTAGCAGTTCCCGCATTCTCCTTGAAATAGTGTGTTATCCCCTCTTCCACCTCCCTACGGAACACAGGGTCTTCTAAGGTCTCGGGGCGCAACCGCCATGTGGGAATTTCAGACTTTTCTTGCGTCCAACGTAAGGTGAGCAGTAACGGGTGTTGTGGTCGGATATAGTCCTATTGAGGTACTCAGACTGAGTTACCAAGGGTACCACCAACGGGGAGCACAGTATGGAATCTAGCCTGACATGAAGCATGTGCAGGGCTGAGAAATAGGAATAGTACCTCACTTGCGGATGCTGTGACCTCCACACATCAACCAATCGCCACCTAGTTTGCCAGTCAGACCTATACCTGGACAATCGTAAAACTGGAGAATCTGGCAAGGGGGGGTGAGATCTGTCCATGACCGTGTCCACTATCGAATTGAAATCTCCCCCCAATATGATCGGGCCTGCCAGAGAATACGCCAGAGTGCCAGACATCCGATCTAGAAATCTTGCCTGATCTACGTTTGGAGCATAGATACTGCATATGGTTACCTCCCTGCCATACAAGCGCCCCTCAACTGCAACAAACCTGCCCACACTATCTATTGTATGTTTAAGCAACTGGAAGGGGACCCCTGCCCTGACCCAAACCAACGCCCCCTCGCGAATGCCGAATAAGATGTGCTAAAAACCTGGCCCCTCCATCTACGGTGCAGCGCTAGGCCCTCCGACTTAGTAAGGTGTGTTTCTTGGAGCAAAGCTAAATGCACCCCCCTCCTGACCAGGTATGTGTGCACCTTGTGGCGTGGAGGCTGTGCCAGGAGTCAACCGGCATCACGGGGAGGAGGAACTGACGCGACCTGAGAGAGGGACCGGACCGGCAGGGAGAGGACGGACTCTGGGGTCCGGGTCCCGGACACTGGTGCAGCAGTGGCTGTTGGCCGCGTGACGGAGCGGCAGCGGAACACTCCTTGGTGAAGTGGCAGCATCCTCGGCCCTGCAGCGGTGAATGGGGTGCGGGCTGAGCCTTGGCCCCTGGCCGCGGAGGCCTTGCCATCGTGTGGAGTCCCCGTACATTCCAGGTAATACAGCGCAAATCAGGGACAGCCCCCATCAGCACATGTCCAACACCTCTCCCCTCCATGAACATGAACACTAGAGAACACACCGGCGAACCCTAGACCCCAACCCAACCCCCAACTCCCCCTCCCCCGCACTCCCCCAAGAACAGGTCCTAAAACAAAACTGTTAGTCCTCATCCAAACCATTCCAACACACAACGCACACCTAAACCCAGCAGTAGCCACTGCCGGCATGCCTTAAGGGCAATGGGGGGAGCCTAGTGCCAACAGGTGACCGCTCTTACTGACTCACAATCCCCGCCATAATTCCCCGTGAACAGAAAACACAGCTAGGACTCCCAAGGGACTCGACAGACCCCCCCGCCAACCCCCTGGAACAGATATAGGGCCTACTTAATACGCTTCTTACAGCTGACCCACATTGCCCTCTATCATTCACATCAACGCAGATCATCACTCATCTAAGAGTCCATCCGCTGTTGCCGGTGACCTGAGGCATTTTACCACTCTCCGCCTCCGAGGTCTCCGCATCCGACTGCATTGTCTTTCTCTCAGTCTGTATTTCTCGGCGACTGCGACATTGCTTCCCCAGACAATGTCATCACCGCATCCAACATTTCCTGTCTCTCTAGCTCAGTCTGTGAGTGCGATGGCTTCCTGTTGTCCAGCCGCTTATGTTGGAGGTGCCGCGATTGACGCTGCGGGAGACCTCCATGGAATTCCTGAAGGTGTTGTTCCATCTGGTCTATTCCAGCTTTGTAGGTTTCCAACCACGCCCAAGCGTCCTCCGGAATGTTAAAGAAATGCGTGCTCCCTTCCACCATTATTTTCAACTTTGCCGGGAACAACAGGGAGTACTGCAGGCCTTCCGATCGCAACTCTCTCTTGACTGCTAGGAAGGATGTTCGACGGCGCTGGATCTCCAACGTATAGTCCAGGAATATAGTTCCTTCCGTACACGCCTTCTGAAGCAAAAGATCCCTGTCCCGGTAATGCAGGAGTCTGGCCACCACTGGACGAGGAGGACGCCCCGGCAGCGGCGGCTTAGCCGGAACTCTGTGTGCCCGTTCCAACATGTAGAAGGAAGACAAGCCCTCTTCCGCCACCACTGTGCGCACCCAATGCTCCAAATATTTCACCATATCCGCCCCTTCCACTTTTTCCGGTAGGCCCACTACGCAAATGTTGTTCCATCTGTTACGACTTTCTGCATTTTCCACCCGTTTCTCCAATGCCTGTATGCGGTCTAGTGCGTTCGCCATGTTACCCTCCAGCACTGTCTGGGCCGGCGTCACCTCCTGCAATGTGACTTCGACCTGTTTCACTCTGTCCACCAACTTAGAGTCATCCGCTCTCAGGAGCCCCAGCCCCGTCGCCACCCGCGCAATATCATTTTGCAGAGCCGTGCGCGAATCCGCTATTGCCTCCAAAATCCGGTCAAATTGTTGTTTCATACTAATGTCCTGGGCGGGACCTGCCTCCTCCGATTCCGCCTGAGACCGAATTTCGACGTCCGGTGGCAGGGGTCCCCCACCTAGTTTCCCCTTAGGTTTCCCCATGTGGTGGGCCTTCAGATTTTGATCAGTCGCAAGTGCGCCAGCCACTGTGCCCTGAACTTTGCCGATTCACTAGTAGCCAGTACCTCCACGAACGGGCTCTAATTTGCTGCTCGCAATACACCCCCTCCAAGCCAGCACAGGCGTCCCACCACGCCAACAGGTCACCTCCGTCTACAGGTCCCTTCCGGTGATCCCATGCAAAGCCTGGTACACTTTTCCTCAGTCGTAGACAGCCGTGACTCTCCTCTGCACAGTTCGGTTAGCTTTAGGGTAGCAATGTTACTCGTTGCAATCCAACTGATAATGACCACTGCGTGTCTCCAGGTCGTTGCATCACCTTCCATCCACATGCCTCAGCGCAATGTCCCCTGCTTTCTCTCCTAGATGGTAGCATTTTCGGGAATGTCAGGCCCTGCACATGCTGCTCCCGGGCTCCTGCGAGCCTCAGGCGATCGCGCCCGCTCTCACCCGCTCCTCATTCCGCTAGTGCTCAGGCCTGGGTCTGGGTTATCAATGCCTGCCGCCTGCTCCCTGTCAGCATCCGCCTTTCCCCTCTTCCACAGCGCATAATACTGCCTGAGCCAGGCGTAAGCAGGCCCAAGTTCGACTTTGCCCACCGGAATCGATAGGTCCAATATTGCGGGCATCCACCATCAACCAGCTCCTTATTCTTCCCCCCCCACCGCAGCTCGCAGGCCACGGTGGCACTCCCGGACCCTTAACCACCTCCGCGGCCAGGGGCCAAGGCTCAGCTCGCACCCCATTCACCGCTGCAGGGCCGAGGATGCTGCCACTTCACCAAGGAGTGTTCCGCTGCCGCTCCGTCACGCGGCCAACAGCCACTGCTGCACCAGTGTCCGGGACCCGGACCCCAGAGTCCGTCCTCTCCCTGCCGGTCCGGTCCCTCTCTCAGGTCGCGTCAGCTCCTCCTCCCCGTGATTCCGGTTGACTCCTGGCACAGCCTCCACGCTCTCTCCAATCCGCAATCCACCGCCACTCCCGCAGGGTATCAGTGCTCCGGTCCCTGCCCCAGGCTGTGTCCGCGACAGCCGGAGTTCCGCAGGCTCAGGGGCAGCCCCGAATTTGCCGTCTTAGGCTCCGTCGCTGCCAGCGCTCCGATAAGAGAGATCGCCCAAACTTGCTGGCCGTGGCAAGGTTCTTATCGGAAGTCACCAGGGGGATCCACACTCATCCCTCTACCCTCGGTCGCCCCAAGCGGTCCAGAAGGCTGATGAAATTTAGGATTTTATGGGGATATGAGCAGAGCCCAGCGCTCACACAGCCGCCGCCATTGGCCTCCAAGCCACGCCCCCCATGTGGACAGATAGTCATCCATGTTCAAAGTGGATTTTGCAAAAGATCTTGTCCTTTTGATAATATTATAGTCGAAGGGGAACGCACAAAAGTGTTGTTTGATTCTGGGGCACAGATAACTATTGTTTCTAATGATTTTTATCTTAAGAAGCTAAAAAACAACATTTCTCTTAATAAACCTGATATTATACCTTTAGCATATGGGGGAGAACCCATTAAGTTGCATGGGTATTTTGTTGGTCTCTTTGAATACAAGAACAGATTGGTGTCAGGGAAGATTTATGTTTCCAAGAAAGGAGATAGTATTATTAGTTGGGTTCATCAAGGGGATTTAGGTGTGTACCTTGATCCCAATGCAGTCCCTCTAATTCTAATTAGAAAAAAAGTGAGCTTGGTGGTTCATTCTGATCACAATGAATTTATTCTTAATATAAAGAAAGAATTTCCCAGTGTTTTCAGGGAGAAATTGGGATGTTTGAAAGGATATCAACCTAAAATAAGATTGAAAGACAATGCCATACCTGTATGTTGCAAGGTCAGAAATGTACCTCTATTGGTGAGGGATGACATGGAAAAGGAGATTGACAAATTAAAAAATTGGGAATCATTGAGGAGATGGAAGGTACTGAATGGTTGGCCCCAGTTGTTGCTGCCAGGAAATCCAATGGCGATATGCGCTTATGCATTTGATTTGAGGTAACTAAATAAGCGTGTTGTGATGGATCGATATCCCTTGCCAAATATTACTGAATTATTGATTCTTCTTGGTGGGGCGAAGGTTTTTAGCACAATTTACCTAACCTTTGCCTATCATCAAATTGAGTTGGAGGAATCGTGTAGGAATTTCCCTTAATTCATTACACCGTTTGGGACATTTATCGAGGAATCGTGTAGGGATTTCACTTCACTCATTACACCGTTTGGGACATTTAGTTTTATTCGTATGCCATTTGGGTTGGTCTCAGCCTCATCAGTTTTCCAATGTGTCATGGAAAAGGTACTTAAAGATCTTATGGGAGTACATGTTTATCAAGACGATATTCTTGTGTTTGGTGACAATAATGATGAACATGATTCTAGATTGAGATTGGTTTTAAAAAAGTTGTGTGAACATAATCTCACCATCAAATTGGAGAAGTGCAAGTTTAGAGCTGAATCCATAAATTATTTGGGTCACAACATAACTGAGGATGGTGTAAAACCCAGGAGTGATTTGGTTAATACCATTCAGAATATGAGTTCTCCCACAAACAGGAGTGAATTAATGAAATTCTTAGGAATGGTGGAATATTATGCAAAATTTGTGAAAGGCTTTGCAGATTCCATGGTGAGCATGAGGTGCTTGTAACGTAAAGGTACTGATTTTGTGTGGTCAGAGTGTTATGAAAAGGAATTTAACAACATTAAAGAAAAGTTGAATGCTGCTCCTTCTCTTAGGAGTTATGATCCCGCCATCAAACCTATTCTTATCACTGATGCCAGTGAGAAAGGATTGGGTGCTGTTCTCCAGCAACATGGTCCTTCTGGTTTGCGAACTGTTATGTTCCTGTCTCGCAGTTTAAGGGATGCAGAGACACAATATTCTGTGGTGGAAAGAGAATCTCTTGCAGTATTTTGGGCCATTAAAAAAGGTAAGACATTTTTGTGGGGAGTTGATTTTGAGGTACGTACTGATCACAAGCAGTTGGTGAAAATTTTTATCAAAAAGGGACTTGATTTAATTTCAAGTAGAATTACTAAGTGGGTGGTTGCTCTCCAAGAATATTCTTTTTCTCTTAAATACATATCAGGAGTTGACAATGGTGTTGCTGATGTGTTATCGTGGCTTGTTCCTAGTGGAGACATTCAGATGGAGGAATTTGATTATGATCTTAATGAATGGGTGTGTGTGGTGAATCATGATGTGATTTCTGAAAAGAGGTAGAGCGAAGAGTTAGCTATTGATGCTACATTAACAGAAGTTGTGTCACTGGTTCAAAAAGGTTGGACTAACTGTAAGGTTGGATCTGAACTTACTAAGCCATTCTGGAAAATGCGGAATGGGTTGTCAGTCATGAATGGTTTGTTGTTTAGAGGTACAAGATTAGTTCCTCCTAGTAGTCTTAGAGGAGAATTGGTAAAAGCAAAGAGAGACTGCGCATGTCATATGGGTGGCCTGGTATGGACAAATTTGTGGAACGGGTGGTGCAGGACTGTGTTCCTTGCACATTGAGTGACAAGTCCAAATGTTCTCGGGTACAACCCATAATTGTAAGAAGGCGTCCCTCCAGTCCTTAGTGGATATTCTTGGACCTATACACAGCAATGGTTCACAAATATTTATCTTGGTTGTAATTGATATGTACTCTCGTTGGCCTGAAGTTTTTTTTCTTATCAGTCTTAGATTCAGCACATGTCACTAAATGCTTGAAAGAGTTTTTTGCTAAGGAAGGTATACCTGTGTCTCTTTTGACTGATAAAGGGTTGCAACTGACTTCAAGAGAAATGGAGGAATTTTTGTGTTGGACCTAGGGAACGCCCAGCCACATAGGGTAGCTTGGCACTAAGTGGTAACTCCAAGGAACATGTGCTAAGTTTGCGTCACACCCATCAGTAACATCACCTCCATCCACTCAAAAAGGACACTACACCAAAATTTTGTAGGAAAATACGTGTCTCTTTATAAAATCATCTATAGCAATTTCGTTCTACTTTTATCACAACCTTCCTGAAATATAGTACAAATCACTGTTATCACTTTCTTGGCTAAATCCAATTTTCACTAAGCAGCATTAATATCTTTTAACACTTTATCAGGGTAAATGTTCTGGGACAATTCCTACATCCAGAATTCTAGATACATTTACTACCGCTTCCATACAGTTACACGGACTAATTTTACTCCTCAGTGTGACAAGTTTATATTATACTCACTAGGCTCCAAGGCTATTGCAAGTAAAGATTTACAGGTTCACAGGGTCAATTCACTAACAGGCCCCTAAAATCAGGGCTCCCTCAGCTGGCTATCTGGGTAAAGACAGGCAATTGGGGTTACATTTATTAGCTGACCATATACGTTTTACTTTAAGCACAAGATAACATTTGTCTCTCCCAGAATCTTACTCAGGCTCTAGAAGCTTCGTTTTCAAGGAGACACCCTTCTCATTTATTTCCCTTGTTTTTCCAATACAGCCCTTAGACCTTGACCTTCAGGTCCAGTACAGTAGTTTAGTCAGATACCCCTCAGCTTCTAGGCGCGTTGTCTTGCAGTACTAGGGATGATCTGGGCCACGCGCCTCGGTAACGCTGTCCCTGGCGCCGTTAACTAGTGAGATTCTCCCACCCAGTCACTCGATTTTGAAGTGACTCCCCCAGCGAGGCAGACTCCCACGCTACCACACCCGGGCCGAAGCAGACTCCGTCCACTCTGGGAGCTCCGCTCCTCCCTCCCGGCCTTACCGGGTCTCCGCTGAGGCTGTCCCGGCCTGCTCGCGGTGTACACCTGTTCCGCTCTGTGAGGGCTCCGGTCCCTGCCCTGCCGGCTCTCACGCAGCTGACAGGGCTGGACTGTGGCGACTCTCTCTCGGCGTGCCTTGGTCTTTGGGACATGCCCCACGCCGTAGCCGTCAGAGGAGGAGGAGGCTTATTGGCTGGTCCTGGGCGTCTTCCCGCCCCCTTCTTCCGGGTTCCTGCGCCGCCGCTCTGCCGCACGTTGGATTCCGAACCCGCCGCTTGGCTGGTCCGCACCAGGCGCTCCGTCAGCTCTCCTCACCAGAGACTCCCCCCCTGTTGGGCAGACGACCGGCAACAGGCAGTCCCGTCTCTGGCCCCGACAAGGTAGGATTACTGCGCTTTGCTGATGTCAGACAGCGGGGACCCTGGGGATACGAGGCAATGGCTAACTCCTGCACTTTTCAGCGGCAGTCCAGGCGGGTCTTTCGAGATGGGGAGAAGCAGACGTCTTCTCTGCGTGCCTATTCACTATGCTCCTAGGGGGTTGTTCTACCGCTCCTCAGCTGGTGATTTGGCACAGTTAGAAAGCTGGTGATGATCGGTGCTGTGAGGGCTCCGTCAGTAGGCGGGGGTTACGTCAACCGGGCAGGGTTATTAACCTAAGACACAGGCTGATCCCTCCCTCAGTGCGCCTTCCTTCCCACGCTAAAGCTTAGCTCCTGACCAGTCTCCACCCAGGCTCTCTCTGGACACTCTTTCCACACCTAAAATGGCCGCCCTGTTGCCGGCCCTATATAGGCTGGTTCCGGCTACCAGAACCCTCCAGAAGGTTCTAGTACCTTCTTAATGTAACCCTATTGTCCCTGATCTAGAGGTGACAGTTATAGCAGTTTATGGCGACCATTTTGTGGGTCTCACAAATCTAGTCAGTAGAGGCACCTAGGCCTCAGGGAAAAGGACTACGAGGGTCAAAGAGCATCTAACCCATAGCTAACACCGCAAAAATTCAGTGGACATAAAAATTAAGGGATGTGAGGGGCGAAAAGGGGACAAAAAAATAAATAAATAACAGAAGGGCTACTCAAAGGGCAGACAGGTCTAACATTTTGGATGCAAGAGGAAATTTGAACATAAAACTTGTTCTCTTTACCATCCTGAATCTAATGGAATGGTGAAGAGATTTAACAGAGTTCAAAAGGAAACGATTATTCTAACTACGTCGTTTTCTTTAGACTGGAAAGAAGAGGTTCTAAAAAAAGTGGAGAAGTATAGATTATCTCCACATGGCACAACTGGGAAAACTCCTTGCATTTTGTTCAGGGGTAGAGTGACGAATACTTACCCAGAACCTTCGTGGGTCAACAAATATGAACTGGCCAAAGGTAAGGAACAGGTGTGTAATAGCAGTGATGTACAAAAGAGGGAAGAAATGAAAGCTAATGAAAGTAAAAGATACATTGATTCAAAGAAAGCTGTAAAAAGAATTGAAGTAAAGGTTGGTGATTGGGTCATGATCAAACGTCCCGGTCTTTGCAGTAGTTCTATTTCAAAATTCATGAAACCTATCAAGGTTATTAAAGTCTTTCAAAAGGTGTTAGTAATACACCTGTTTGTCCTTCTTCTATGATGGAGAAAGGTTCTAATATTAGGTGTTCTTCTAGGACTGTGAAACGCCCTGCACATTTTAAAGATTTTGTTTGATGTTCTTTTCTTTACTTTGAATTTATTTGTTGAGGTAGGGAGGTGTGTGGTATTTCCACACATCTTTTGTCTGTATATTAGTTATGTCATGTTAGAATGGTATGTAGGTAATAAGGAATTATAAGTATGTAATGAGAGTTCTATGTAGAACTCATGGTAACAGGACAGAGTGTCAGTTTGTGCCTCTGCCTGCCAGCTGATGGATGGGTTCTTCTTTTACTGAATAAATCTTCAGTTAAAATCATTCCTGAATCCTGCTTTATTTATTTGTGGAATGCTTCAGTGGGTCCTGTGCTCTCCATGCCCCTGGAGTCAAGGTATCCTGGCTGATGAGGGGTGAAACTCCATAACCAGTCCTAGGATGCTTGTTTCCAGTCCGGGGAGAACCTGGCTTGGCAGCTCGGGCTAGACTGGCTTGGCAGCTCGGGCTAGACTGTTCCCTTTGCGCGCACGGTCAAGACTGATTTGCATATGACTGGGTTCAAACTGAAATGGCATGGGAGCAAAGAAACTATGGATTTAGGCTCAGATCTCTGTACTGGGATGAATGTATGACATTCTGTCCATCAATTGTTCTTTTTGCACTTTTAGGAAGTTGCATTTTTTTGCCTTCGCTGTTTGGTGCCTGTTGCCTGTCACTGATCACATGTTTGGGGTGGGTGACAGCTTGACTTTGTGTACTCCTTCTAGACTGCCACACATAATGGAAGCTTAGGTGTGACATGATGGGCCATCTGTGTCCTGATGGGCCATCCTAGGCAGGCTCTCTTTAAAGTCTCCTCCACTTCCAAGGCACAACTGGGTATAAGAAATGGACCTCAGACAACACCACTTCAGAACACTTCTAGACCTGTGGACACTGTCGCAGGAAGAAGGACTGCTGTGCTGCCCAAAGGACTGTCATTTTTCTTGGAATGCTGCTCCACAAGCAAACGCTGGCCTGGTGTGCTGACCTGCTGCCTGTTGCCCTCTTGCCGTGGGAAGGGGAACTGGACCTTCAAACTCCCTCTTGAAACCAGGATCCCTGAGTGACTCGAAGGGCTAGTCTGCGGGCCCCTGATCTGAACCTCAGGGAGAAAACAGGATCCCCAAAGCTCTTAGACTCGTCTTCAACAAGCTCCCGACCCCCAAGTGGCCCTAGGAAGTGTTTTTTGGCTCCTTAAATTTAACTTTTGGGCTTTTTGCGAACATGAACCAGCCTGTGCGCACAGGAACGGCACCAGCTTGCCCAAAGAATCAGCATGAGTCACCGAAAGTTTGTCTCTTCACACAGCAAGTATCGCCACACGCTCGTGACCATGAGGCTCCATCCTGCCCGCCTGCGATGCTCAGCCAATTCTTTGCACACACTGATGACCCCCGTGACACTCTCCCTGTGCCCAGTGAATTTCTTCCCCATGAATGGGACTCAGCACAAGTCTTGAGAAGTTAAAACTTCAATGCATCTTATCTGGGACTGTATCTTACCCGGTCCAAGTTCCGTTGCGATTCGCCTGAACTTTTGGATTTGACCAGGTCTAGAGTGCCCAGATATCCCCGGTTGATGCCTTATGCTTTTAAGCACCATATTGCAGTTTAATCTTTAGAAATTCATAACTCAGGTCCTACTTATTGGGTTTCTGTCATTTTGGCCATGTTTTGTTCATTAAAATAAGCTCTATTGTTCTAACCTACTGTGTGATCTTTTTGTGCCGTGTTTTCACTGTTTTACTGTTTGAAGTGTTGCAAAAATACTTTACACATTGTCTCTTAAATTCAGACTGACTGCTCTGTGCTAATCTACCAAGAGGGTGAGCACTGGTCAATTTAGGGTGTGTTTGTTACTTACCATGACTAAGATTGTGGTTTTAATAGTGGTGATCAGCAATGGAATCGGACATGTGTTTGTAATGTGCCATACGGTGACTTCCTGTACACTACCAATCCACGTCCAAGACGATTTAAAGAAAATTATTTTCTTTGATCACCAATTTTCATTTTCAGAAATTATGTCTCTGGCTGCTGGTTCTACAACTGGAACCATGGAATTTGAAGTGATCAATTTGGTAATATATACAGTGGCTCAGCTTCAAGACTTTTGCAAGGAAATGAGGCTTCCTGCCAAGAGTGCTACCAAGAAAATTGAGTTACAAAAGGTGTTGACTGCCTGGGCAGAAACTCACTCCAAGAAGAATGATGGATTGAGGGTTCCTGAGAATGGCTCTTCTTAGGAACCACCTGCAGTGGCTGTAGGGGGAATCCCTGAATGTGAGCTCCCTGTCAGAGCAGGAAGCAGTGTCTCTTCCCCTGGCCTATCCCCAGAGGAACCAAGGAAGAGGAAGGAGGAGAGAGAATTCAAGCTGCATATTGCTAAAATTAGAATGAAGGTCGAAAAACATTGAGAGGGGTGCAGAGAAGACTGAGGAAGAGAGAGCCTTAGCAGAGAAGAAAGTACTACTGGCATGTGAACTGAGTCTGAAGGAGCTGGCTATCAAGGCCAGCCAGGTAGATTTCATCAGTGATGGTGGCAGCTTACATGCAGTACCTGATGGAGACATAAGGGTTCGCAAACCCAAGGATTTGGTGCCCAGTTTTGTGGTGGGGGATGATATTCATAAATGTTTTTCTGCTTATGGAGCTGTACTGAGTATTCACATGGTTCATGAGGAGAATGGGGGGGCTGTGGAAACACATGTCTACTTCAGGGAGGGATACATTCTGACACTGGAGGTTGGGGCCAAACCAAAGTAAACCCGTAGGAATGTCAATCTCATTGCCAACGTTGGGCAGATCCCTGAGAAGTTTCGCCAAAGAGCCATGGACAGCTAAAAGCTCCTCAACTAATCCTGGGTAGATTTTGTAGACTACGCCATTAAAGCACTTAATGGTTAGCTGCAGGGCAGCAAAGTCAGTAATTATGTTGAGTTGTACTATTTAATCATGAGAGAGCACATGCTCAGTGTCTGTTTTCCAGAGTTGCGCTTACATCTAGTAAGCACAACTCTAGAAGCTGACTGACCCCAGGAAGCTTGCTGAGGAAGCGGACCTCTTGTCTAGCACCAGAGTGTCCAAGAAGGTAAGTGGGTGTGAGCCCAGGAAGGGTGGTTCAGGTTCCCCCCAGCAGAATGAGTGGGAGGTTAAAGATGACCCAGACAAGTCCCAGAGTAAGAGGAGAGGAAAGGGTTCTCATGGCTCATCTGAGAAACAAGGATGTCGTTCTGATGAACGGTGGCCCTGGGTGCCCCATTCTCATACCCGCTGCTTTGTGTGCTCCCAGTTAGGACACAAGCAGGGGTACTCTGTCTGTCCCAAGAAACCATCCACTGGTGGGATCTCTACTAGTATTGACAATATGGCCTTAGGTGTAAGAAGTCTCCAAGGAACATACAATATAATATAAATAATATAATATAATATTATATAATATACAGTGGATCAGCTGCTAGAATATTTAAATATAAAAAAAATATATATATAATATAACATATAAAAAATATATATAAAAAAGAGAAGGAAGAAGAGCACCATATTTCATATTATACTGCACATTCCAGGCCTCTATTTGTGCTGGCACACAAAATGCTGCCCAGAGCCAATGCAGGAATCCCTGCACCACACCATGGTGCAAGAGTGTTTTCATTGTCAGCTGCATTATTTTTCTACAGGAAGGGGCACCTTCCTGCACAAAAACAATCCTCTGACTGAGTGCACACATGTAAAAAGAAGAAACAACAAGGAGAAAAACATATATTTTTCCTCGTCGCGCCTATGGTGGGGAGACATACAAATCTGACACATTCCCAGGTCTACCATTGTTTGTAAATCTGGGAATGTGTCAGAATGCATAGTTGGATGCTTTGAAACACCGATGCCTTACCCTTGCAATACCTCTCTGCTACAGAGTAATGTAAGGGAACAATTTGTGCTGAATTGTGTTACTTAATATTTATACAGAAAACCAGGGTCACGCAAGCTGGCCTTGAATGGCTTGATAAGTTGTATTTCATCTTTCTTTTTTGTTTTTGTGTTTATATTATATTGATATTTTTTATATTTTAATTTTTTGTTATATTTTATATTTTCTAGCAGCTGATCCACTGTTATACCCCCCCCCCCCAAAAGACAATATAGTTTGTCCAGGGAAACGGATAGCAGTACCAGGCATGCTCCTGCTCATACCCAGCCATAAAAAGGCAGGCATATGAGGGAGCGAACCTGGAGCTGATCGCTGTACTTCGTGTACCAGCACCCATTGTGTAAAAAATAATTCTTAGACAGAATGATGTCAATCATCTCTATAAGCATCTCATTATGTTCAATGTGGTCCACAGTTCTAGAGCGAAGACACGACTCAATTGCCATCATACAAAAATGTTTCCGAATACAAGTGTATAAGCTGGCAACATCCATTGTCACAAACATAAGGTCTTGTGACCAGGTGATGTCCTCAAACTTGTTCAAGATGTCTTTGCTGTCCTGTATATAGGGAGGTAGATTGTTAACAAAAATGTGTAAGAATGTATCCACATATTTCAATAATCGCTCCATAGGTGAGAGGATACAGAAAATGATTGGTCTACCCGGCAGGAAGTCACCCCACTTGTGGCCTTTAGGTAGTAACTATATGCAGGGAAACCACAGATTTTTTACAGAGAGGTAGTTGTGCTCCTCATCCAAGATGAGGCAGCTCTCACGAAACTCAGTGAGTCTCATGTTAAAGTGAGAGGCCAGCACATTCATGGGGTGTGCGCAATATGTTCATAGCAGTCGGTGTCTCACAGCTGACTATCGATTTCTCCAAAATAGTCATGTTTATCCATAATAACCACTTTACCCCCTTTGTCAGCCTCTCAAATTACAAATTTCTCATCTGATTTCAGATCTTTTAGTGCAGTTCCTTCAGACACTGACGAGTTTTGCCATCTATGTGCCTTATTTGTAGGTTTCTCTATATAAGTCTTTAGTTACCCTTTCCCTGAAGACGTCAATGTTTTGGTGCGTGCCCTTAGGTGTGAATTTCGAACGCAACTTGAACCCACTGTCAATTTGTACATTTTAACAATGTCAAGGTTAACTCTTAAAGAGTCAACATCAATTAAATCATCATTTTGAACTGCTAATTAGAGTTGAGATCATACACATGGATGGAGTAAGTCTCTTGGGATTCGAGTTAAAATAGTCTTTTCATTTTTAACAACCGGGTAAATGTATACAGATCCACAAATATGTCAACTGGGCCACCTATTTGTGTAGGGAAAAAGGCCAATCCTTTACTCAAGACATTACATTCATTTGCATTCAAAGTGAGTTCAGATAAGTTAACAATCACTAATTCCTTAGAAAAAGCAAGCTGTTTGTATTATGTTGTGTCCTTATGCATGGTACACCAACAATGGTTTGGCCACTTAGTTCTTTTTGGAACGTGTCTGGACTCCTATGGTCTAAACTTTTTTCTTTTTTCCACCTCCTCCCACCTTCGAGTTTTTGTTTTCTTCTTGTAGATCTGATACCCAAGTGTAATCTCTCTATTCCCAGTAAAAAAGTGGATGGACCCTGTGCCGTGGATGTAGGTTGGGCACACTCATGTGATGTATTACTATCTATGGAGGTAAGGGAGCTGCTACTGGCTGATATAGATTCCAGTGTTTCATTCCTTCCTCCTTCTCACTCCTTATTAGATTAACATTGTCAAACTTACATGCAAACATGTATATCCTTCCCTCTTTATAGTCCAGGTCATTGATCTTTCTTAATTTCTTGTCAAGGAAATACATCTGATGATTTTACATTATTTTATCTAGAATTTAATAGTTCTTATTGACTTCCCAGTTTAAGTCTGATGCCTCAATTTGTTTCTCAATTTTCTCTATGTTCCCTTGGAATTTATTAACTTTTCATTTGCGTGACTAATCAAGATACGCATCATAGTGCAAGAAGCATTTTGCAAAATTTCTTCCCACTCTGGACATTTCCTGTTTTTTTGGTCTCTCCAACTTTGTAAATTTCAACTTTAGTCCCTGCTTATTTTGACCTCCTTGTCCTCTCAGACCAGATCCCTGTAGAGAACAGATATTGTGCCAATTCTTCCAGTGTGTCCCTGAATCCAGGCATTTCTACAAGGTTGAATTGAATTGAGTTAATTTAATTGAATTTATATTAATGAAATTGATTTCAATCAGAGTGAGATGAGATTTTAACTGGATTAGTTTAGTACAGTAGGGCCTCTAAACTAACTTCAATAGAGCAAAGACAGTGGTCCAAAAGTACTGCACCTAACCTATTGCCCCAAAAGATGTTAAGACATAAAGGTGTACCTATGTGTACACACACTAAAAGCTGAAAAACATGAAGTGGGGGAGGGTCAAAAAGGGCAGTTATTTAACGACCAAGGCTACTTAGGCCCCTATGATAGCGAAACAAAAAGAAGAAACCTGGTCAAAATCACTGTGAGTATGCCATGTTGAGTCCGAGACCATGAGTCCATTAATAACACTGTAGTGATACCACTGGGCTAGAAACAATTCCCATCAGCCCACCCATCTGGTGGTATTTCGTCACGTGGGAGATGTATCATAAATCCAATTCTTGAAGCAACTAAGATTGATGCAAAGAAGGATTTTGAAGATTTTTAGACCACAGTGATTCACTTGTGATGCCAATGGAGTGCAGTGCGCGTGAGAAAGTGAAAATGTGAGATAAAATTGACTCAAAGGACCAAAAATCAGTTTATTCAGTATGGTACTATGGTCAAAACTAAAAACAATGCCTCAATAGTTTTAAATAATAACTATACCGAGGCATAGTGCATATTGGTCGACATGTTTCAGCTAGATGGACGAATGGTCCTAGCTTTCTTCAGGACCCAGTGAAATACTGCGACTGCAAATTTACACGAATAATAATATAATTCTAGTGCCGAATTTGTACAACAATAATGGATAAATCCTACCAGTAGTTCTGAGCCCAGATGTATACTGGTGGCAATCCAATCTTAACGTCTATCCTAAAACAAGATAGAGAAATGTACAATTCAATAGTGAAAAAAATGATCTCAAGGATACTACAAACAAACAACAGACACACTCACAATACGGTAGAGAAATCCTCGCCGCAACACAGTAGTTATTTAAATACCACTGGATAGGTGTATAAAAATCACAGTAAGTTAACAGAATAACTAAACTCACCCAGCATTATGTGGGATAATGCCTCACCTCACCCGGTCACCCACTCGGGAATAGGGAGGCCCCGCTCTGTCAGAGATGAAAAATTCAAGAGACCTCAGAAATATATCAGGGATACTTGAGTGTATTAATCACTATTTATCTTTGTTCTACTGACAAAACCTAGTCATTAAAAAAGGAGATTCAACCTCAAAAGAACCATGGTGGTGACTATGCAAGGTAGCCATGATGAACTAGTGGTTAAAAATTATCTTGTAATGTAAATAAAGAACACCCCAAACACATAAGTATTCATGCTTAAAGAGGATGTCTTGACAAGATCAAGGTAGCAATGACATAAAGCAGAATGGCTAACCAAAGCCCAACATCAAGCGTCTTACCTGTCCGTCGGTACCTCTATGTTGGCATCCGAGAGGGAGTGGAGGTAAACGACGGACAGGCGCGCTCGTCTATATATATCATGGTTGATTAAAAGATAAGTTGCAGCTGTGTGGAGTAATATGTTAAAACTCGCGATAGGGAGGTGCGCTATACATCATGCCCATGCGCACTGAGGGAGATCTGAACGATGCTCGCGTCATCTAATGTAATCAAAGCTGTGCGCATGCGCAATGCGGGAACACTCTATCATCCACGCATGCGTGTTACGGTTAGCTGTGCGAACTCGCGCCAGCCAGTATTCAAGCTGGACACATGCGCAGTTCGCAGCGGATGTTGAGCGCATGCGCGCTGGAGATAACGAGCGTCAACACAGCGAGGAAGATGTGTGGTGCCTCCACGCTGTATTAGCAAATCGTCATTCATTAAGTGTAAGCGCAGATAATATGGATGGGTCTAGCTACCAGACAATAGAACTAATGTAGATGGCGAGAGAGTACCTGTCTGTTATAATACAACTAATGGTTTACCCAATATATTGGCCAACACACTTATATAATTGTGCTTAAATAGAAGCAGGAATTCCCACACAGAGTATATCACTTGTAAGACTCAGTCAAAACATTCATGAACTCTATAGACTGTTATAAGTTAAGTATCACTCACATTAAAATGATGAAGTTCTCAGAACTAAATGGACCAATACCCGGACATAGCTAGTTACAGTGATGTCCACGGTATGTCATCGTTCAGTCCCTGGATATGGCTTTTAAGAAGGAAAATCCATTTCTGTTCTTTCCTAAATAGGAACTTGGATGTATCATTAATATGAGGAGGGATGAACGGCTGCTCAAGGATTAGCCATTTCATCTCTTCAGCTGAGTGTCTTGCATCTAGGAAATGGTTCGTCAGTTTAGTGGCCTGTTTTCGACACCTGATGGTGCTCTTATGTTCCCCAATTCTTAATTTAATCTTACGGGTGGTATAACCAATGTATTTAAGGGAGCATGGGCAGGTGATCATGTAGATGACATTGTCAGTGTTACAATTCGTGTGTTTTTTTTTCGTGTGTTTTTTGAGAATCCATGTTTTGCCTGTGCCAATGTCAACTGTTTTGGTTTTGATCGTCTGTGGACAAACACTGCATGACCCACACGGATAGTGACCGGTAACCGGTGGAAGATCCCACAAGTTAACCGGGTTGTCACAGATGGAAGTCCGGGGCCTGGTATGGACAAGGGACAAGGGACAAGAGATGAAATGGCTAATCCTTGAGCAGCCGTTCATCCCTCCTCATATTAATGATACATCCAAGTTCCTATTTAGGAAAGAACAGAAATGGATTTTCCTTCTTAAAAGCCATATCCAGGGACTGAACGATGACATACCGTGGACATCACTGTAACTAGCTATGTCCGGGTATTGCTCCATTTAGTTCTGAGAACTTCATCATTTTAATGTGAGTGATACTTAACTTATAACAGTCTATAGAGTTCATGAATGTTTTGACTGAGTCTTACAAGTGATATACTCTGTGTGGGAATTCCTGCTTCTATTTAAGCACAATTATATAAGTGTGTTGGCCAATATATTGGGTAAACCATTAGTTGTATTATAACAGACAGGTACTCTCTCGCCATCTACATTAGTTCTATTGTCTGGTAGCTAGACCCATCCATATTATCTGCGCTTACACTTAATGAATGACGATTTGCTAATACAGCGTGGAGGCACCACACATCTTCCTCACTGTGTTGACGCTCGTTATCTCCAGCGCGCACGCGCTCAACATCCGCTGCGAACTGCGCATGTGTCCAGCTTGAATACTGGCTGGCGCGAGTTCGCACAGCTAACCGTAACACGCATGCGCGGATGATAGAGTGTTCCCGCATTGCGCATGCGCACAGCTTTGATTACATTAGCTGACGCGAGCATCGTTCAGATCTCCCTCAGTGCGCATGGGCATGATGTATAGCGCACCTCCCTATCGCGAGTTTTAACATATTACTCCACACAGCTGCAACTTATCTTTTAATCAACCATGATATATATAGACGAGCGCGCCTGTCCGTCGTTTACCTCCACTCCCTCTCGGATGCCAACATAGAGGTACCGACGGACAGGTAAGACGCTTGATGTTGGGCTTTGGTTAGCCATTCTGCTTTATGTCATTGCTACCTTGATCTTGTCAAGACATCCTCTTTAAGCATGAATACTTATGTGTTTGGGGTGTTCTTTATTTACATTACAAGATCATTTTTAACCACTAGTTCATCATGGCTACCTTGCATAGTCACCACCATGGTTCTTTTGAGGTTGAATCTCCTTTTTTAATGACTAGGTTTTGTCAGTAGAACAAAGATAAATAGTGATTAATACACTCAAGTACCCCTGATATATTTCTGAGGTCTCTTGAATTTTTCATCTCTGACAGAGCGGGGCCTCCCTATTCCCGAGTGGGTGACCGGGTGAGTTGAGGCATTATCCCACATAATGCTGGGTGAGTTTAGTTAATCTGTTAACTTACTGTGATTTTTATACACCTATCCAGTGGTATTTAAATAACTACTGTGTTGCGGTGAGGATTTCTCTACCGTATTGTGAGTGTGTCTGTTGTTTGTTTGTAGTATCCTTGAGATCATTTTTTTCACTATTGAATTGTACATTTCTCTATCTTGTTTTAGGATAGACGTTAAGATTGGATTGCCACCAGTATACATCTGGGCTCAGAACTACTGGTAGGATTTATCCATTATTGTTGTACAAATTCGGCACTAGAATTATATTATTATTCGTGTAAATTTGCAGTCGCAGTATTTCACTGGGTCCTGAAGAAAGCTAGGACCATTCGTCCATCTAGCTGAAACATGTCGACCAATATGCACTATGCCTCGGTATAGTTATTATTTAAAACTATTGAGGCATTGTTTTTAGTTTTGACCATAGTACCATACTGAATAAACTGATTTTTGGTCCTTTGAGTCAATTTTATCTCACATTTTCACTTTCTCACGCGCACTGCACTCCATTGGCATCACAAGTGAATCACTGTGGTCTAAAAATCTTCAAAATCCTTCTTTGCATCAATCTTAGTTGCTTCAAGAATTGGATTTATGATACATCTCCCACGTGACGAAATACCACCAGATGGGTGGGCTGATGGGAATTGTTTCTAGCCCAGTGGTATCACTACAGTGTTATTAATGGACTCATGGTCTCGGACTCAACATGGCATACTCACAGTGATTTTGACCAGGTTTCTTCTTTTTGTTTCACACACTAAAAGCACCTGCTACCAAAGTGCAGCAGGTTACAAGTAACAAAGTAAAACATAGGAATATATGATGGTGCAACTCATGTGTTTACAATGCATAACTTTCCAACCTGGTTAGTACAACAACTGCGTTGTTACCACGCATACCATTACAACGCAAGTCATTACAACGACTTGTTGTGGGGGGGCTGGAGTTTGGAATAGTATAGTTTACTATTACAACTCCAGTCTGTGCAACAGTAGGGAATTTGCAATCCAACACCTAAAGCCTCCTAGAGCAAGGTGTTGTAATGACTTGCGCTGTAATGTTATGCATGGTAACAATGTGGTTGTTGTAATGACTGCGTTGTAATGGTACTGCGTTGTTCCGACAGCGTTGGAAATGCTGTTTTCCAAAACGTAGAGATGCACCACAACAATAATCCCAAAACAAAAGCAAAAATGTGATTCTTGTCATTATTATCTTTTTATGTTTTTGAAAGAATGTCACATATTTTCAGTGAAGACAACCAATGCATTTTGTCCAAAAGATGGACTTCTTCAGGGCTACAATAAAATAAATATGAACAACACATAAAACATCAAAAACAAAAAAATGCTGGCAAGTACTAACTAAATGAGACAAAACTTCCAAACCTGAAGCACAACATAATGCTCAAGTTGGGAACAAAGAACATATAAATATGGCAATATATAAATATGGGAAGATGTACTGATTGCTAAACATGATATCTCAGCAAGAAATGCTGGACAATTCCCATTGTAGTTTAATAGTGATAAAATATATGACTAATACTTGTAAAAAAACAGACTCAATACAATCATGTTAAAAATTACACATAGAAGGAAAAAAACAAAATGTAATAATTGCTAACAGAAAACATATATTCATACATAAACATTTTAACATGGTGTGTTGGCATCAAGATGCAATATAAGGTGCGTGTGTATATAATTGCCATAGGAACCCGCACATAGAATTCATGGTGGTTGGCGGAGCCTTAATATTATAATTATCTTTTAATATCATACAGTACAATAACAAAGTGGTAATTTTAAGTGACAAATGGAAAGAAGGTGAAGAGAGGGGAAAAAGGGAGGAAGATTTCACAAAAATTGCTTGATAAATGAATATACAGATAGCCAGTTTCATAAACAGATATGAAAAAAGAGAGACATGGACACTAAATACAAAATGGGAAAAAGGGCCAAAGAAGCCCCACATTTATAGTTAACCAATGGTATACAGAATAAGCTCGGATGACTTTGAAGAAATAATTGACCTCATAAGTGTCATGCAAAGAGACCCAAACACTAATCCAACAAACTATTATGTACCAAGATCAATAGAAGTTCAGGCTGGCAAAATCATCACAGTATGGTTTCAAAATGGAATCACAATGCTAAACTTCATCAATGTTCTGATTGATATATCACTGTGCACACAATAGATAACATAAAGTATGGCAAATGTGAGTATTTAATAATGAGTATCATGACAAGTGTATCAAACATACAGACTCCAAAATAATATGTAAAGCACTAGAATATGAAAGATAGGGCAGTATCAATGTCACAAAGGACAATGTACGAAAATGCCTTGAAGTTCAAAGGTGAGACTCATGAGTGGAGAGAAAAGAAAAGAAGAGAACAAGATGGAATATATTGTACTTACCAAACATAATGAATTCCATGGCATTCAAATCATGGGCAAGCATATGCCGCAAGACTAACACCCCAATGGGGTTGTGTCAATAGTTACAAGGAGATAGGGCCAATAAGCCTTGCTAAGCACCTGCAGCATGGGAAGAAGCATAGATAAAGAAAGTATAACTAATTAGAAAAGGTGGGAGTGCAGTATACTAACACAGTGGAAGAACAATAAATAAAATACACAGGTGAAACCACAACTAGTACGGAATATTGTAAGTGATAACATCTGGATATATACAGACACGTAGCATAGCAGACCCACACGGCCACAAGCAAGACAGAATAGTTGAAACTTGTGGATGCCATGCAGGAAGGCATACGAGTACAGAGACAAAATCCAACAGTTCTCGGGGGACAAACAAATCTGAGTATGCATGCAAACGGATTGTGTTGGTACAAGAAGTACAAACCAAATGCTTGTCAAATCCACACAGTAGTGACAAGTATAGAACACAAGACAAAAACAATAATTGCTGTCGATAATTTTGTGACATAATTTACATGGGGAGCACTTAAATGCCAAATACTATAACATGTTAGGGCCATAAACAATAAAGATATGAGATTTCCTTTGAAATATCATGCAGACAATAGTGAAATGTGGTTTTGTGGGATTGACTATGTTCCTCTGGATAACGGGGGGGGGGGGTAGCAGGGAATTGTCCTTGCAACAGAAAGAAGAAGCATGGAACTGGGTCAAAATACAGAAGAAGAACTGCATTACTTCCTGTGGCACACATACACCTCCTGTTCTATAACATATATGGAAATGTGTGTATATCCCTTATATATATCTGTGAGGTCAATTTTTCTTTTATATTGTGGGGATGCAACATTTATTGGTCCCACGTCTTGCATTTAGTGACATGACTATTGGAGACACTTTGAAGCAGCTTTTGTTCTTTTCACACATGATCCACACTCAACTTAGAGACTTCCGGCTTCTACTTAGTTAAATGAGACTCCCCAGACCCAGAACATCCTGTTTGCACTGACTTCTAGTTAAGCCTTACTGCCCACCCTCCAAATTAGATTATGGACCCTCCCCCGCTCTACTATGTTGGAAGACTATCGCTCCAGTTACATGCATGAGACTGTTAGGGGGTCAAGCCAGCACTGGGTCCCCAGCATACTTATGTACCTGTTACCTGCTTGAGGGGTGGGATGTGCCATCTTTCATTGTATCATTCGTAATATGATGCGCTTAGCTTTTATTGTGATTTCCACTATATTCTTATTTTTTTTATAGGAGGTCTCTTGTTTTTATGCCCTTTTGTTCTTTTAATTATACTCTTATATTCTGCCTGACCTCATGGCGTTTCATTGGTTTGTTGTTTTTGATAATTTTAAACTTGACCATTACTGACCATCAGGGGTCACATGGCATTTCCATTCAATCTTATGATTTTCCTCAGATGTCCAAGTCCTTTTTCTAATTTGTTTAGAATTGCCAATATATACATTTTTTGGCATACTTATTTTGTTGTTTTACATTACATACCTCTTTTAACGACTTTTGTGTTAGGTTGGTACTGATACTTTTTTAACCTTTTTTGATCTATGGGCTGGTATGTTTGCATACTCTAAGATGGCGGCCATGTTTTCACCGATATCAGTGATCACATGTGCATGTCTGTCTGACATGACCTTTGCACTGCCCCTCAGGTGTGCAGCATGTAGTCAACGTATTTATTAGCAAGATTTTTCTGACTGTGCTTTTGTTATCTTCCACGCACACCACACTGTGGTGTAGTGGACAAGTGTGTCTGCCTCAGCACCTATCGCAGTAAGTACTGACTACAACTAACGTTTTTGTCTTGTGTTCTATATACATTTCTTGCCGCTACTGTGTGGACTTTACAAGAGTTTGGTTTATACTTCTCGTACCAACACACAATCTCTTTGCACGTATATTCGGTTTTGTTTGTCACTCGTATGTGTTTGTGCACTTCCTGCATGATATCCACATGTTTCATCTATTCTGTCTTGCTTGTGGCCCTGTGGGTCTGCTATGCTATGTTGTCTGTATATTTTCAGATGTTTTCACTTACAATAGTCCGTACTGGTTGTGGTTTCATTTTATTTAATGTTAGGACACTATGGGAGCATTTTGCACTCCCCTCTTTTCTAGTTTGTTATTCTTTCTGTATCTGTGCTTTTTTCCATGCTGCAGGTGCTTATCAGGGCTTATTGGCCTGATGTCCCTGTGACTATTGACATAACCCCAGTGGAGAGTTAGACTCGTTGCACACACTTGCCCATGATTTGAATAGTAGGAATTAATTATGTTTTGTAGGTATAATATACTCTGTTTTGTTCTCTTCTTTTCTTTTCTCTCGACTCCTGAACTAACATTTCTTGCCCCTTTGAACACTTTCATGCACTTTTGCTTACAACTCTCACCTTTGAACTTCAAGGCGTTTTCATACATTGTCCTTTGTGACATTTATACTGCCCTGCATTTCTTACTCTAGTGATTTACAATTCACTTTGGCCTATTTCGGAGTTCTGTTTTTTTGATACACTTGTCATGATAATCATTATTAAATACTAACATTTACCATAGTTTATTTTATCTCTTGTGCTCACAGTGATATATCAATCAGAATATTGATGAAGTTTATCATCGTGATTCTGTTTTGAAACCATACAGTGATGTTTCTACCAGACTGAACTTCATTTCTTGATACATAATAGTGTGTTGGACTAGATCTTGGGTATCTTTTCTTGACACTTATGAGGTGAATTATTTCTTCAAAGTCATCCGAGTTTCTTCTGTATATGGGTAGCTAACTATATGTGTGGTGCTTCTTTGGCCCTCATTCCAATTTTTTTTATTTAGTGTCCATGTCTCTCTTTTTTTCTATCGGTTTATGAAACAGACACCTGTGGCTCTCTGTATATGCATTTATCAAGCAATTTTTGGGAAATCTTCCCTCTCTTCACCCTCTCTCCTTTTTTCACTTGAAATTCCCACTTTGTTATTGTGCTGTATGATATTAAAAGATCATTATAATATACTGCCACCGACCATGGATCCTATGTGTGGGCTCCTATAGCAATCATTGACACATGCACCTTGTATTGGATCTTAATGCCAACACGCAATATTAAAATGTTTAAAAGACTGAATATATGTTTTCTGTTAGTAAATATTAAAAGTTGTTTTTTCTCCTATGTCTAATTGTTAACACGAATATTGAGTCTGTTTTTTACATGTGTGAGTCATAGATTTTACTACTCTTAAACTACAATAGGAATTTTCAAGCATTTCTTGCTGAGATATCATGTTTAGCAATCAGTGCATCTTCCCATATTTATGTATTTTCATGTTTATGTGTTCTTTGTTCGCAACTTGAGCATTATGGTATGAATCACGTTTGGATGTTTTTTCTCGTTTACTTAGTACTAGTCAGCACTTTTTACTTTCTGACTTTTTAAGTGTTGTACACATTTATTGTATTGCAGCCCGAAGAAGTCCATCTTATGGATGAAACATGTTGTCTGTCTTCGTTGAAAATATGTGATATTCTTTCAAAAACATAAAAAGAAAAAGAAAATAAAGACAAGAATCACATCTTTGCTTTTGTTTTGGAATATTGTTGTTGTGCATCTCCATGCTTTATTTTGTCACTTGTAACCTACCCCTGGTTTTTTACACTTTGTTAGCAGGTGCTTGTAGTGTGTGCATACATTGGTACATATTTATACCTTAACATCTTTTGGAACAATAGATTAGGTGCAGTACTTGTGGTCCACAGTCTTTGCTCTATTAACAATATATTAATTAGCCAGTTGTCCATGCCGTCACAACATTGTAATTTTAACTCTATTTCATATAATGTACCAAGAGCATAGAACGTCTCTCAGAGCGAATGTATGTCAAAGCAGTCCTAAAATTTGTGTTGTGGTTAGGGAAGGTTATGCACAAGCAGTGACTGTTGGAGATTTTTCTGGGTGAGAGGGCAGCAAAGAAACACTGAACAGGGGTTCAAATTGTACTATTACCTATATCCCCCTCACTCTGCAGAGCTTATTCTGAACAAAACAATGTAACACAATTATTCCCCACACATCACACATATGAAATCAACATGTATTTCCTTTCAATAGCATTAAGTTTAGACCAAGGCGTGGGCCTAGTGCCTTGAAATATGGAACCTTCCTTGAAAGGTGACTGGACCTGGCATCAGTGTGTCATGTTTGTGGAATTTCTAGAGACAGTTCCAGTTCATTGAAATTTGTATCGCAGATGCAGCTTTGGTTTTCACTCTGTTTCATTGAGGTCCCTATCTTATTTTTCAATGCTTTGAAATAATACATTATTATTTATTAATAAAACCAAAAGTGCATAAATATTATTAACTATAATTCCTATTTCATTTTATTACATTTTAACTAGACCCAGTGGTCACAAGTCAAGCACCATTATTTAAAAAAGACAACTCACTTCTGCTTCTTGTGACTTGAAACAACTAACACAATCAAAGCACCAATAACGGGCAAATAACAGCACTTCATGTGGTTTGAGTCAGGAACCTTTCTCTCCCTGCTCTGGTAGGTGCATCTTAGTTACCCTGTTCAATAGGGTGGTCCCCTCAAATCTGGTGGTATTGGATATGGGGCACATGTGATCAACATATTATTCTTCCTTTCAATTTCATGTTGGTGTTGGTCAGGTGCTTACCTATTGTGAATGTTTCCTCTCACTGGTAGCAAATAATCTTCATCGCTCTATGCTTGGAACGAATGAGTCTGCAAACTGTATGTATTACTAAAGGCTGTGATTGCAGAAAAATGGGACAGCAGTTTTCCCCAGCAGCCGCCAGGGAGATTCGCTTCTTGAGGCTAAGCAGTGTAGCCATCAATAACAAATGTCAGAAATTTCTAGAATAGGGTCACATGGCTACAAGTTCATTATATCCTATGGGACTTGTAAAGGGCTTCTCTACGTGGAGTGTGTCCCAGCACAGAAACAGATTGAGGTAATTTTTTTCACTTTTTTCCAAGCTTCCACAAGGCAGCGACAGCTACCTTTAGGTGACACTGATTTTACCATTATGACTGCAACTGGGATGAAGATGTATGAAGCACAAATGGACTTGCCAGAACATTGCTATTCCCATTGTCAGCCAGAGGCAAAAAATGAGGATTATTTGAAGAATGCAAAGTTCTGTGGTCACATCAGGTAGATGGGGTTCCTCACAGATTGGGTAAAAAACGACTTGTGCCTTTAAAGTCCATGAACACAACCCCAATTCCACACACATGAATGATGGGAATGATGATTTCTTCAACTGAATACGCCTTTAACATTTATCTTGTTACAAAGCATGTGATTTTTCATGAAATTTTGTGAAGATGTGTTAGTGTAAGGCTGGTTAAAAAATGTAATTGAAATATTTGAGAAGTAGTACCCAGCGCCATACTTTATAAGGATATTTCCAGTCACCACAGGAGTTCAATGACTATAGGAGGAATTGTACTTTATAAAGCCATAAAAATCTGTATAATGTATGGCACGGGGTTCTTTTCTCAGCATATAAAACATAGAAATACCCTCATCCTTCTCACAGACTTCTTAAATCCTTGGTGTGTTGTTCTTTCATCATCATTAAAGAGCAGACAAATTAAAAACAAAATATGTATGTGAAATGAAACACATCAAATACTGTTAGTAACAGATATTAGAATCAGTTTGATGTCAGTCAGGATAAAAAAATGCTCTGGCCCAGATTGTGTAGAATGCAGTCATTCTATCTTCCCTGCAATGACCTTCATTGTGGCAAAAAATAAATATATTGCAATAAATATCTGTGTGCTGACTTCTTTTTAGAAACATAATCTAATAGAAACTTTCTATCAGAAGAAAGGTTTTGCCTGGTGACCCCTCTTTCACCCTCTCCACTGGCTCTGGCAGAAAAGCATTATTATGTCAGACCTTTAATAACGTACCACAATTGACAAGCAATGTCACATATGATATATATTCATGTATCTTGGACCTTTTTAACTTTTTAGATTTTAATATATATGTTTCCTTTTGGCTTGTTACCCTATTGTTATTCTTTGTTTTTAATGCACTTGGCACTGTGAGATTATACCTCTGTTTTTGAAATATATGGTGTACTCGTGATGGTAACGCAACTGGCACTTTGTGATATATATTTGTTTTTAACAATGCTGCTTTTATGATATTACTTTGAATATCGAAATAAAGCTTTTTGAATTGAATTGAATTGACAAGCAATGTCAGTGTGTTAATATAAGCCACTGGAAATGTGACAGGCAGCCTGTAATAATTAGAGACACGTTTTTTTATAAAGGGACAGCGCGTTCCCATGTATTATATCAACAATGTTTAACAGACTTAGGTATTTTGAAAAGGTTACAAAATATCACAATGTAACACACACACATAGTTGAAGAAAATGGCATGACAGAAAGCAGCCCAGAAATCTTTAATGAGATTGTGAATCCTTCCCCATCATGTTAAAAAACCTCCACAGCTAGTTGTTCACTGGGCATGTCTGCTAAAAAGGAACCAAATTCATAAAAATCCCCAAATGTGCATAGGATATTGCCAAGTAAGCACTATGTGTGATTATTTTGAGAGACTGGGCACAAGTCATGGCAGTGTTCAATTTGTAAAATAATAGGTGCTAGGGTCTCAGGTTTTTCTTTGCAGCTGGGTGACTGCACTACTTAATGTTGGTGTTGCTGAATGCCAAGTCTGCCTAGTTTTTGTTCTGACTCATCATTCCATTATCCTATCTATTTTACAAATATCTGTTTGTTCTTGTTCAAACATTTGACACTAATCTCCAATGGATGTCATTTAGGTCGCCAGGGGTGGATGCTGCGACCTCAGCATCCCCCTTGCAACTCCTGGCACTGCCTTTACGACCCCTAGTGTCAGTAGTGACAAAATTAGTGACAGGGAAACAAGCAGCTCCTCCTTATGGACGTCTGTCGGGCTCCACTCACCTTGTTTTGTCATTATACTAATGGTGAATAATATTAAATTTTTCTCTATTAGTTTAATAAAAATGGAGTACAAATGGCTGGCACATGACTTTCTCTGGCAGCTGAGGTAAGTTAAGCAATGCCTTTAAATGTATGTATGTTGTGAGCTACTTGCAGTTTTGAATGTGTTTATTTAAGAGAGAGTGTGTGTATGTATAAACATCAATCAATCAATCAGGGAATTGTAAGTGCGCTACTCACCCGTGAGGGTCTCAAGACGCAGGGGAGGAAGGATATGTAGCTCCTTTCAGCCGATTAGCCAGGTCTTGAGAATCTTCCTGAAGGTGTTCAGAGAGGGAGCGCGTCTGATGTCTGCTAGAATCTCGTACCAGGTCTTGGCTGCAATGTGAGAGAATGATCTTCCCCTGCTCTGGCTCTGTGGATGCGTGGGGTTTCAGCCAGTGAGAGGTTGGCAGATAGGAGGTTTCTATTGGGTACGTAGATGTTTATTCTGTCATTGAGGTATAAACATATGTATGTGTGAGTGAAAGTGAAGGTCAAGGGGCATGTATTGTCACTTCTGCTATCCCTGGCATTTTGGTGATTTGACGTCTATGTACTCTCCTGTCTTTCTCCCTCCTACTTCCATTTTCTGTCTTGTTCTCTTGTGCTCTATGTCAACATCTGATGAAAAAAAGTAAGCCCTAGTTCATAACGCCGCCGCAATGCACATCCGAGCAACAGAATTATGTTATGCAGCTGTAGGTGGTCGTATGTGCTAAGAAGCAGAGCTGTAATCTTGGCTGGTGTAGTTAACCAAGCGACAACAGAATTTAAGGGTTTTCTTCAACTTGCATTAAAGTTTCACAATAAAATTCGAACACAGTATAAAATCATTTTCTGATTATTACAATCTCACCGAGTGAAAATAATGGTCTGAACAGACATTCGATTCAATTAAGGATAATTACGAAGACTTGTATGTGGGAAAGACAATAAAGCTGAAATATCACATTGTACAATTCATTTATTCAAAAAAAGTTAATTCAGCTAATGATAAGGCTTTTCTCTATCTGATAAAATACAATTTAAATACGTCTTTTGTATATGAAAATTATTGTTGTATTTTGAAATTGTACGATTAGTTTAGCTGTGAAAGAAGCTGGCAATTATCTAGTTCTTGCTGCCTATTTAGCAACACTGCCAAGTGCAATACGAGTGAAGTTTTATTTAGGTTGGCTCAAATGTAAAGTTGTCCACTAGTACGGCCGGCCAAATGGTTGCACATGCTGGGAGGGTAGGTTCAGTGAGAGGGGAGCTTTTCTAGAACTTCAAAGCCCAGAGATGCTGTGGTTGACACAGCGATGTCAGAAACAGTAGAAGTTAAATTCGATAGATCTGAAGAGGCCAACCAAATAAGTTCTTGCGTGTGTGGAGTCCACTGTAAAATTTTTCCTCATGGCAAAGCAAACGGAGAACACACCATCAGGAAAAACATATCCCTCTACACTCAAACTGAGGCAGGAGAAGCCAGAATCTCATGCTACTAAAATATTGTGGTCAAAATATCGCTGATCAGAAGATCGACTAGCTAAGTATATATCGGTCAGGATACTTTTACCCCCATTAGCTATGCCAATTTGCATATGGGCTTGTGGGAGGAGCAGGTGGCCTGAGCAGTTGAGAAATTGGAAGAAGCATATCACATTATGGGCACGCTTCATAGATGAACTGGTCATAATTTGGAAAGGGGTTAAGGCATCACTACAGCTGTTTGTGACAGTCATCAATAATAATATTTTGAATTAAAAAGGATGGTAAAATCCAGTCTAACATTTACAGAAAACCTATCGCTGGTAACAGAATTTTACATGCCTCCAGTTGCCACCCTGCGAACCTAAAAAATAGTATACCGTCCAGAGAATACCAGAGAGTGCTGCATTGAAATTCTGATGAGTAGTTTTAAGAAAATGGGTGTGGATTTGACTGAAAGATTCAGACAAAAGGGTATAGTAAGATTGTACTAGACACAGCATTCTCACAGGTATCTATACTCAAACATGAGGAGGCACTTTTTAGGAAATACCATAGTAACAAGCAGGCTGAAAGCAGAAGAACTGTGAGATTTATAATGACCTATAGTATAGATAATTTCTTTGTAAGGAAAATATTGCAGAAACACTGGCCCCTATTATGGGGTGACAAGGTAATTGCTGATCCGATCCCCACTAAACCTTTAGTTACCTATAGGAAACCCAAATCCTTTAGGTATGAACTAGTGGTAAATTATATAAGAAATGCCAACACTGGGTGGCTGAAACCAAGAGCAGGATATTTTAGGTGTGATAGGTATAAAGCCTGCACGTATGGCAAAAATACTACTTTCATGCTTCCCCTTTGTGCAGGACATCAAAATTGTAAGTCATCTAAAATTCAAAACTGAATTTGTGGTATATATGCTTAAATGTAGCTGTAAAAAAGTCTGCCTAGGCAGCTCTGATTTACAAGCCCATAAACGTCTCCTCCAACACCAGAGGGCCATAATGCAAAAAGATAATACATACCCTGTTGCAAGACATTTCTGGAAAGCACATCAGGGGGACGTTGACCAGTTTCAGGACTGTGTAATTGATAATGTTCCAAAAATAAGGGGTAGGGAAAAGTGCCTCTGTAGTATAGAAGCCAAGTACATGTTAATGTTAATGTTTGATTAATGTAACCAAGAGGATTGAGTGTGTACAATGAATTATGTGTGTTCATTTAATCTGCTTTCTCTGTTTAAAAATTAAGGGCTGTGATGTATTTTTAGCATTAATCAACTCTTTAATGACTTGTGATTTTAGGACAGTTTATCCAACTCTGCACACATGGGACACGCCTAGTGTGAAAAGTGTAGGGTAGGACAGATTGTATCCCAGTTGGATGATGAATAATATATTTTTGATCGTTTTGAACATTCATTTTGTGAGCATTTACCGGTTGCCCGCTTGGGATTTTTTGATTGTATGGTGTGCTGGGGTGAGGGGATGCGCCTAGGTGCATTTATGTTCTTGGAAAAGGTACCACTGATTACAGACAGTGATGGAATTTTTTTTCTGTTAGCATTTTGGGTAAAATAGTTCTATAATCCTATTGATTTGTCAATATCCTGCATTTTATTGATGTAATATGTGTTGAGCATTGTATGATTGGAGTTAATGATCTGACTGTCCTGGCTAAGATGGCCGCCATGTTAGAACATGTGGAATGTTTTTGCAATGGTCTTTTTTCCATGTTTACGTGTTTCCATGTAAATGTCACTGCTTGTGAGTCTGTATACCGTGACCATGGGCCTGCCTGGACTGAAGCACGTTGGAGGTCAGGTAAATTAAACCTTGATTGAAGCACACTTGCTTGATGAAAAGGACTTTGTAACTTGCGTTAAACAGAGCGCTTGGGTTTGCACTCCTGCTGAGAACCAGCAGTAATTTTGGGCACGCTGTTACCTTAAAAAAACTCTTGTGCTTAACTTCACATATATGAACATTGACAATATATATATAGCTGCAAGCTACATAGATGTTGAGTTATAAACATTTAATATATACTTGCCTATAAGGACATACCTTATCAATAGTTTGATTCTTAATAGTTTAGCCACAATACATCAGTATTGAATTTAGGAGGAATTACGCTTTCTGGGAGACCATAATGTCATACTTTGGAGGAAGTGGTCATGCTCCAGGGTGTTGCTCTGCACCTCATTATAAAGGAATGGCCTCCTGCTTGACCCCAGAGAACAATTAATATGAATCTGAGAGGGGCAGAGGCTCTCAAATCTGCTGCTTGGTACTAAGAGAAGAAGAAGGGTCTACACTAGAAGTTTGATTTTCACTCCGACTGACTGGGCCTGGTCATAATCTGGAACTAGAGCCCTGTGAACATAATTTGCTTCAAGAGGAATAAAGAGTGAACTCCATGCAAGCTACCGGTTAACAAAGCTCACCTGGATCTTCACCATTAAGAATCCCCAGCCTGGAGTACATCCAGTGGATTTGTAAGTGTTTTGTCCAAATGGATTGTGTTTTGGACACTTTGGGACCCCCAGAGGAACTTCAGGCAGAAGTTCCAGAAGTTTGGAGAACTTTAGATCAACTTTGGAAAAACTGCAAGCCAGCCTGAAGAGGTCTGAATGTCGAACTTCCAGAGTTTAACTGGGAGCTCCCTGGAAAGCAAGTTTGCAAACCCTCACTGAACCCGGACTGGTGAAGAGCATTGAGGAACACCTGACAGAAAAACATCCAGACAGGTTTCTAAGTCCGATGATAAAACTTTGATCGAGGCCTACCGACAAGGGTAGCTGTTCAAGGCTCCATCGTGGTTGGCCTTAAAATTTGTCTTTGTCCATCTAGCGCGACTAGATATCCAAATAGGCGCTATAGGTTTCTATTTGCAATGTAGTGCTAAATCTTTAAAAATCCATATCTCAGGTTCCCTACTCTAGATTTCTTTCATTTTGGTGTCATTTTACAGTTAAAAATGTTTCCTATTTATATATATTGGTGTTGGATTTTTATTGTGTATTCTGTCTTAATTATTTACTGAATTGGTGTTTTTAAATGCTTTAAATTCCTGTCTCTGAAGTTAAACCTGACTGCTCGCAGCCAAGCTACCATGCATGTGACTTATTTTCTGAAGACCTAAGCTGAGCCTTAGACTGTGTCAGTGGCCTTACTGCCAGTAGTAGAAGTATATTTACCACTACTAATAATCCACTTTCCAACAACGTGGATTGTGGAAAAATCTTCAGCAATGGAGCACCGCTGCATCAATTAGAGGAAAAATCACTTGGCCTCCCTCTCTAACATCATTCCCACATTCTACTGTGAGGCCTACCCCTCTCATAGGTTAACTTTGGGAATTCCTTATTACACTTAATATGCTGTAATAACATGATCTCAGGTCATTTAGCATACAATTTTCTTTTTGAATGCTACACGCATTCTTATCGGATCCTATTTTTATTTGAGAGGTTTTATAAAGTGCTGGCTCAACCCGGGGGTATCAGAGAACTTTACATGAGCAAATACCATTACAGGAAAATGAACGGATTGTTCAATGCGAGACATTGAGAAGCAGGACGATAAAAACAAATTAAATTAACAAAAGGGCACAAAAGAAATGTACATCAGAAAGGCAGCCATGGAAAGCAATTATTACAAGAAGAGAAGGTAAGGTTCAGCATAGAGAGAGGGTGGGTGGTAAAAATATTAGATGGGACTGTGGGAGAAGGGAGGTTAGACACAAAAATAGGTGAAATATACAAAGAGAGGTTTTTGGATGAGCTGGGAAAGGATAGGAGATGGGGAGAGGGGTAAGAGGGGATAGGGAGAGAAAAAACAGGGTAAAATATAAAAACAGAGAGGCAGGAGTGAAATGAGGGAGGGCGGAACGGGACAGATGAGTGTAGGGTCAAAGGCATGGTTAAGGACCCCAATACTTGCTGAGAAGGTGATGTTTGAGATCTTTTTAAAGCTGAGGTAGGAGGGGTTACATCGCAGGTCCTTGGGGAGAGTATTCCAGATGATCTGGGCATTTCCGGAGAAGGAGTGTGATTGTGTGGTTTTCCTATGTAACGGGGGGGCGAGGAGGAGAGCATTAGCGTCTGAAGCAGCCTGCTTTTTTTAGTTTGTTTGTGAGGTACAGAGGGGTTTATTGGCGGAGAGCTTTTTGCGTAATGCATGTTGTCTTGCAGAAGGATCCATCATCAACGAGTAGCCAATTAAGGTCTTTAAGGGCTGGGAAGATGTGGTCAAAGCATTTACAGTCAGTGATTAGCCTGGCCGCTAGGTTGAGCACAGATCTGAGGGGGGCTAGGTGTACTTTGGGGGTTCCTGTGAGGATGATGTTACCGAAGTCAATTTTAGAGAGGACTAGTGATTGTACAATCCATTTGAAGTCCTCAGCTGGAATGAAGGGTTTCATTTTCTTAAGATGATGGAGAGTGAAGAAAGCTTGTTTTGCTGTGTTTTTGTGTAGTCTTTAAGAGTTAGGTGTGTGTCAATGGTGCTACCAAGAGATTTCACTGAATTAGATAAGGAAAGAGAACAATTTAGGGCATTGAGGTCAGAGATCCATGATTCAATGTTGAGCCGGTTGTTTTTTGGTGAGAAGAGAATGATTTCATTTTTTTTAGGGTTAAGTTTGAGATGTTTGGAGTAGAAACAGGATTGGCTCTTACTCAGGGTGTTGTTTAGATCAAGTACTTCAGAGTGGGATCTAATCTGATAGTAAAGTTGAGAGTCGTCAGCATAGAGGTGATAGTTGATTCCAGCTTTTTCAGAATGAGGGAGAGGAGTTACATAAAGAGGTTAAAGAGAGAGGGAGAGAGAATAGGGCCCAGAGAGACACCTAGGGAGACAGGTGAAGGGTTTTTAGAGGTAGTCATTGATTTTGATTTGTTGTGTTCTGTGTTGAAGATAAGAGGCGAACCATATGAAGACAAGACTGTTGAGGGCAAAGCGAGTGTTGAGCGAGTTAAGTAGGGAAGAGTGGTTAACAGTATCAAAGGCAGCAGAGAGGTCAAGGAGAATAAGTAGGCAGGATTCACCATTGTCAAGGGAACAATTTATGTCATCCACTATATTAAGCATGAGTGTTTCGGTGCTGCTGCCTTTTCTGAAGCCGGATTGCAAGGAGTCAAGTAAATCAAAGTTGCTAATGTGTTTATCCAATTGGAGCAGAGCACATTTTTCAAGGGCTTTTGAAAGAAGGGGGAGGTTAGAGATAGGGCGGCGATTGTTCAAGTCATTATGGTCAGCGGAGAGTTTTTTAGGAATGGGGTGATTTGTCCAAGTTGGAGGGAAATAGGGACACATCCTGTGGCAAAGGAGGTGTTTATGATAGTAGTCCAGTAAGGGGCAATGATTATGTCTAAATCTTGGACAAGGCTTGAGGGGAGAGGGTCTTTAGTGTGAGAGCTCGGTTTTAGTTTGGCAATGATGTTAAAGAATTCAAGCTCAGGGTGGAAATGATGCCAGGATGCGTTGTTTTTCAGCTGTAAGTTGGGAAGGCTGTAGTCAGGAGAGGTTTTAACGTACCGGTGAAGGGAATAATCGGGGAAAAGAGTCAACAAGGGAGGACAGTCTAAGGTAGCATCAACAGCAAATAAGGGGCTGGGTGGGATCTGAGTTAGAAGGAAGGATTGATCTTTTTTGGCGATTTTATCAGAGAAGAAGTTAACAATTTCCTCACATCTGTCTGTTGAGGCCATCAGTTTTAGGTGGGAAGAAGAAGTTTATTTTCTAACAATGTTAAACAGTTTTCTGGTTCTATTTTTGGCACAATCAAGTTGTGCTCGGAAGAAGGTTGCCTTTTCATTGAAAATTTGTTTTTTGTGAGTAGATCTCGTGGCTCGGAGGAGGGCGAAATCGGAGGGAGAGGGGTGTTGTCTCTATGTTCTTTCCATCAGTCTAAGAGAGCGTCTTTCGTTGTTGAGGTCAGTCTTGTGGAACAAATGTATCCCCATCAGATATTGACCAGGGGCAACCAAGAGAGAGAAAAGCACACAAAGGGGAAATTTGTTGGAAGAGAAAGACGGGGCAGGATGCATCTGGGGACGTATTAGCCAAGGTGCCCTGGGTGTACAATGAGCAATTGTGCCCGCTTTCTGCGCCCCCAGGGCACCTATTGTATTACAGAAGGGGCTACAGACACTTGTTTGTCCCCTTCTGTAATACTGAAAGCGCTGGCACACATATAGCACCAGTGCTTCCTCAAGAGGGCATTCCCTCATTTGCATGGGAGCATGGCCCCATGCATATGAGGGAATCCCATTGCCTCTATGCTCGTGCCGTATTACCGAAGTGGGCACAGAGGCAAAGAAGCTGTCAGGAGGTACACCCAAAAGGTGGCGCACTGTCAGTACACCCCTGATAGCAGCCCTAAAGAGGAGGACCCTATGGACCCCCTAGACATCCCCTTGCAGGTGGGTACATTCACTGATAGCACGCAATTTCAAGGGAATCTCTAATCCCCTTTAAAAGTGCAGGCAGGTTTCCACCTGCACTGTGAAACACAGATTGGTTGCTTTTTAAAGCCGCTCCATATATCACTTGAATGCGCTGCCCGAAGGGCAGCACAAATTCCTGGCTGCCTGTGGACAGTGCCATCTATGTCATAGGGCACACTTTCCCTATTTGCACCGCTTGACACAAACAGGGAGAGTGTGCCCTATACATAATAGGCACCCTGAAAGTGGATGGAAGAGTCATGAGGTTGATTCAAGACTATGAATCCTTGATATTCAATGCGCTGTAATTTAAAAGCGTTGGTTGCTGGTTCCTGAGCAGAGCTCTAGGCACTGGCACTAATGTTATTGCAAATTAAGCACTGCATATTAACTGTTAGCAGCTTTTGATTCACAGACTGATTAAAAGGGAAACAACCATTACAACGCAACTTTTACAATGCACTACTTTTATAACGCAACTTTAACAACGCAGGATCCATGGCAATGCATACCATTACAACGCATGCCATTACAACGCAGATGTCATTACAACGCATGCCATTACAACGCATTTATGGGTAAGTTTTTAATTGATTTGTAAATGTTTTAATACAGGATATCCATGCCAAGGATCCTGTTTTAATTGTATTATAAATAAGTTTTGTATATTTAATGTTTTATTTTTAATGCTAGAGTATTAATTTAAAGATGAAGCACATTTATGGTGAAGTTTTAAAATGATTAGTTTTTTTAATTTATATTATTTAAATTATAATATATATATATATATATATATATATTTTTTTTTTTAAATATTAGAATTTATTTATAATATTAAATGTAATAATTTTAATACTAGAGTATTAATTTAAAGTAAATGCATATTTATCGAACATATTTTAATTGATTTGTAAATCTTTTATATATATTAATTTTAATATAATTATTAAATATTTTTTGTACAAAAAAATTAGAAATTATTTTTTATATTCAATGTATTTCTATTAATTCTAGAGTATTAATTTAAAGTAAATGTAAATTTTTTAGAAAGTTTTTAATTGATTTGTAAATGTATGATTTATAGTTTTACATCCACCTCCACTATCCAACACATACTCTAGTATTACACCCCTCTGGTGTTAGAATAGTAATTTAAACCCCTCCACTATCCAAAACATACCCTAGTACTACACCCCCTTGAGTTAGAATAGTAATTTATACTCCTCAACTATCCAACACATACCCTAGTTCTACACCCCCATGGAGTTAGAATAGTAATTTATACTTCTCAACTATCCAGTACATACCCTAGTACTACATCCCAAGGAGTTAGAATAGTAATTGATACCCCTCCACTATCCCACACATAGCCTAGTACTACACCCATTGGAGTAAGAATAGTAATTTATACCCCTCCACTATCCAACACATATCCTAGTACTACACCCCCATGGTGTAAGAATACTAATTTATACTCCTCCACTATCCAACACATACCCTAGTACTACACCCCCCTCTGAGTTAGAATAGTAATTTATACTCCTCAACTATTCAACACATACCCTAGTACTACACCCCCATGGAGTTAGAATAGTAATGGATACCCCTCCACTATCCCACACATACCCTAGTACTACGCCCCCCTGGAGTTAGAATACTAATTTATACCCCTCCATTATCCAACACATACCCTAGTACTACACCCCCCTGGTGTTAGAATACAAATGTATACCCCTTCACTATCCAGCACATACCCTAGTACTACATCCCCCTGTTGTTAGAATAGTAGTTTAGCATGTATACCCCTCCACTATCCAACACATACCCTAGTACTACACCCCCTGTTGTTAGAATAGTAATTTAGTACCCCTCCACTATCCAACACATACCCTAGTACTACACCCCCCTGGTGTTAGAATACTAATTTATACCCCTCCACTATCCCACACATACCCTAGTACTACACCCCCCTGGAGTTAGAATAGTAATTTATACCTCTCAACTATCCCGCACATACCTTAGTATTACACCTCCCTGGAGTTAGAATAGTAATTTATACCCCTCCACTATCCCACACATACCCTAGTTCTACACCCCCCTGGAGTTAGAATAGTAATTTATACTCCTCAACTATCCAACACATACCCTTGTACTACACCCACATGGAGTTAAAATAGTAATTTATACCCCTCCACTATCCCACACATACCCTAGTACTACACCCCCCTGGAGCTAGAATAGTAATTTATACCCCTCCACTATCCCACACATACCCTAGAAGTACACCCCCATGGAGTTAGAATAGTAACGTATACCCCTCCACTATCCTACACATACCCTAGTACTACACACCCCTGGAGTTATAATACTAATGTATACCCCTCCACTATCCCACACATGTCCTAGAAGTACACCCCCCTGGAGTTAGAATAGTAATTTAAACTCATCCACTATCCCACACATACTCTCGTATTACACCCCCCTGGAGTTAGAGTTAGAATAGTAATTTATACCCCTCCACTATCCAACACATACCCTAGTTCTACACCCCCATGGAGTTAGAATAGTAATTTATACCTCTCAACTATCCCGCACATACCTTAGGATTACACCTCCCTGGAGTTAGAATAGTAATTTATACCCCTCCACTATCCCACACATACCCTAGTTCTACACCCCCCTGGAGATAGAATAGTAATTTATACCCCTCCACTAACCAACACATACCCTAGTATTACACCCCCCTGGAGATAGAATAGTAATTTATACCCCTCCACTATCTAACACATACCCTAGTATTATACCCCCCTGGAATTAGAATAGTAATTTATACCCCTACACTATCTAACACATGCCCTAGTATTACCCCCCCCTGGAGTTAGAATAGTAATTTATACCCCTCCACTATCTAACACATACCCTAGTGTTAAACACCCCTGGAGTTAGAATAGTAATTTATACTCCTCAACTATGCAACACATACCCTAGTATTACACCCCCCTGGAGTTAGAATAGTAATTAATACCCCGCCACTATCCCACAGATACACATTTATTACACCCCCCTTGAGTTAGAGAAGTAATCAATATTTGTCAAATTTTAAACATTTAAACTTCATAAAGTGTTTTTTTAATATATTTATATTTTTAGAACATTTTATTTCATTTATTGATAAATAAAAAATTTAATTATGATCTGTGAAAAAATATTATATATTTTTTTTTAAAATTCCCACACTTTTACATTGATTTCTATGAAAAGTATTGTCCTTCATTTATTTCAATAGCTCTCTATGTGAATCTCCCGTCTATGAAGTATGAAGCTTGTTGGAGTCTAACGGGGTTTGGTACACAATCTAAAAGGAGTTTGCTGAAGGTAAGAATAATATTTAATACATTTATACATTATTAAAATTAAATTTGAACATTGTTTAAATAAATACCATATGTGAAATAAATTTATTTTTTATTATTTATTGCACATTTCGAAACATTTATTAATATACGACTTTAATTAAAATAAATAATGTTTAATATATAGTATTAATAAATAAACATTTAAAAAAATAGTCCTTTTTCTTTTCTTGCAGCTTGTAATGACGTATACGCGTGAATGTCAAACGCGTAGGCAGCCATATTGAGGAACGTCGCTGGACAGAGCAGAAGCCTGGAGATCTGCGGTCAGGTAGGAAACGTTAACAACTTTTTATTTTATTAAAAAAAATGTTTAGAGCTATTTTTATTGCAAGGAGAGAAAAGGCAGGTTTAGAAGAGTAAATAACATGTTTATTTTACATTCAGCATTTCCCCGTTCACATTGTTAGAGTATGTCTACGTCGGGTCACGTGTTTGTTTAACTTTTTAGCAATTTATGCTTTTAATGAGTTAAAAAATAGTTAAACAATGCTTTTAGATTGTATTTTTGTGACATTCTTTGTTATGGAATACATCGGACACAGAAGAAGATCGGTTTACTAACATTGGAATTCGAGAGGAGAAAATGGGTGTTTTCTCGAGGAGGATTTTAGGAATCGTGGAATACATCTTTGGATTGCTTTTGGGGTTTGATTTTAGATGGATTAACATCTAAGTAATTGGTTTTTGAAGGTGTGCAGATTTCGAGTACACCGAGAGGATCGATCGTAATTTGGATTTTTTGGGACTTCAGCAAGAAGATGGATGGAATTTCTTTTTTTGGCTAAATGGAGATTGTTTCGATTTGGAGAAGAAATCTTTATTTTGAAATTGTTTGTTGTAAAATCGATCTTTTGAAAAGGAATACGTTATTTTGGAAATGCATTTTTGAAAAAAAACAATTATGAAAAAGAAGATTGATTTCTTTGGGTTTTGTGAATGAAATATATCAAATGGAATACAAAACAAGCATGGCTTTGGATTGCATAAAAGAAAAAAAAAAGAAAAAAGAAGACTTCAAAGGTAAGGTGACCCGACTTTAAATTTAATAAAAAAAGTTTAGAAAAATGCCAATTGAAATGTGTAGAAATGTAATTTAGAGCAAAACAGGAAAGTAAAAATGTAGGCAGAATTAGTAGTGGAGTATGTGTGCAACATTATCTAGGTAGTCTGAAGCCACACACAACGAAAACTGTTGTAAAGCAGCCAATAGTCGTTCTGACATTTCTTTTGATCTTTTAGAGATGCGTGGGTTCAGACTACCTGTTAATGCTTGTGACATTCTCATTTCTTGAAAACTTTGCTCCTTCCTCAAAGTTTCCAGTTTCAAAGTTTCCAAGAAATGATACAAATTAGGATTAGGTTTTCCAATTGTGTGGTTGAAGGAGTTGTGCCATCCCTCTATGGCATTGTTTGTCTTTGCCACTCCTTCTAAGCAGGTCATGTAGCAGTTCCACCACTCCACATGGAAACGTGGCTTCCTCCTGGGACCCGACCTGCTTAGATGTCCAATCCATGTGTCTTCAAAATAATTTAGCAGGGGTGCCAATTTTTCCTCATTTGTAGTAAAAAAGTCAGATTCAGTAATTGCAGTGTAGTACTCGTCTACACTTTCAGGAGGTACAAAGCAAAGCGCAGTTAGTTTTTTTAGTTCGAATTGCAGTTTGCTGTCTGATATATAATCCACAACAAGGGATGTTTTTTGTATCTTCTGCCAAAATGCCTGGGGAAAATGGAAAAAACATCCCTGAATTTGGGTATCCGTGAACATTTTGGTAATAACATTTATCATTGTGAATTCATAATCAATAATTATTTTCCTAGGACTTTTGTTGGATGTTTTAGATTTAACCACTGTTAGAAATTCAGTGTATGTTGTGGATTCTTTATCAGGCAACAAACTGTATACTAGGGGCACTACTGTATGGTTAATTTTAGCATGGATAGTGTATATTAAAAACAGCCAACCAAATAACAGTTATCTAGGTCATTTAGTTGCTGTAAAAATAGAAAATTAGCTTTACACTTAGTAAATGTGTGCCTGTGAGTGTTGAGCGAGTTAAGTAGGGAAGAGTGGTTAACAGTATCAAAGGCAGCAGAGAGGTCAAGGAGAATAAGTAGGCAGGATTCACCATTGTCAAGGGAACAATTTATGTCATCCACTATATTAAGCATGAGTGTTTCGGTGCTGCTGCCTTTTCTGAAGCCGGATTGCAAGGAGTCAAGTAAATCAAAGTTGCTAATGTGTTTATCCAATTGGAGCAGAGCACATTTTTCAAGGGCTTTTGAAAGAAGGGGGAGGTTAGAGATAGGGCGGCGATTGTTCAAGTCATTATGGTCAGCGGAGAGTTTTTTAGGAATGGGGTGATTTGTCCAAGTTGGAGGGAAATAGGGACACATCCTGTGGCAAAGGAGGTGTTTATGATAGTAGTCCAGTAAGGGGCAATGATTATGTCTAAATCTTGGACAAGGCTTGAGGGGAGAGGGTCTTTAGTGTGAGAGCTCAGTTTTAGTTTGGCAATGATGTTAAAGAATTCAAGCTCAGGGTGGAAATGATGCCAGGATGCGTTGTTTTTCAGCTGTAAGTTGGGAAGGCTGTAGTCAGGAGAGGTTTTAACGTACCGGTGAAGGGAATAATCGGGGAAAAGAGTCAACAAGGGAGGACAGTCTAAGGTAGCATCAACAGCAAATAAGGGGCTGGGTGGGATCTGAGTTAGAAGGAAGGATTGATCTTTTTTGGCGATTTTATCAGAGAAGAAGTTAACAATTTCCTCACATCTGTCTGTTGAGGCCATCAGTTTTAGGTGGGAAGAAGAAGTTTATTTTCTAACAATGTTAAACAGTTTTCTGGTTCTATTTTTGGCACAATCAAGTTGTGCTCGGAAGAAGGTTGCCTTTTCATTGAAAATTTGTTTTTTGTGAGTAGATCTCGTGGCTCGGAGGAGGGCGAAATCGGAGGGAGAGGGGTGTTGTCTCTATGTTCTTTCCATCAGTCTAAGAGAGCGTCTTTCGTTGTTGAGGTCAGTCTTGTGGAACAAATGTATCCCCATCAGATATTGACCAGGGGCAACCAAGAGAGAGAAAAGCACACAAAGGGGAAATTTGTTGGAAGAGAAAGACGGGGCAGGATGCATCTGGGGACGTATTAGCCAAGGTGCCCTGGGTGTACAATGAGCAATTGTGCCCGCTTTCTGCGCCCCCAGGGCACCTATTGTATTACAGAAGGGGCTACAGACACTTGTTTGTCCCCTTCTGTAATACTGAAAGCGCTGGCACACATATAGCACCAGTGCTTCCTCAAGAGGGCATTCCCTCATTTGCATGGGAGCATGGCCCCATGCATATGAGGGAATCCCATTGCCTCTATGCTCGTGCCGTATTACCGAAGTGGGCACAGAGGCAAAGAAGCTGTCAGGAGGTACACCCAAAAGGTGGCGCACTGTCAGTACACCCCTGATAGCAGCCCTAAAGAGGAGGACCCTATGGACCCCCTAGACATCCCCTTGCAGGTGGGTACATTCACTGATAGCACGCAATTTCAAGGGAATCTCTAATCCCCTTTAAAAGTGCAGGCAGGTTTCCACCTGCACTGTGAAACACAGATTGGTTGCTTTTTAAAGCCGCTCCATATATCACTTGAATGCGCTGCCCGAAGGGCAGCACAAATTCCTGGCTGCCTGTGGACAGTGCCATCTATGTCATAGGGCACACTTTCCCTATTTGCACCGCTTGACACAAACAGGGAGAGTGTGCCCTATACATAATAGGCACCCTGAAAGTGGATGGAAGAGTCATGAGGTTGATTCAAGACTATGAATCCTTGATATTCAATGCGCTGTAATTTAAAAGCGTTGGTTGCTGGTTCCTGAGCAGAGCTTTAGGCACTGGCACTAATTTTATTGCAAATTAAGCACTGCATATTAACTGTTAGCAGCTTTTGATTCACAGACTGATTAAAAGGGAAACAACCATTACAACGCAACTTTTACAATGCACTACTTTTATAACGCAACTTTAACAACGCAGGATCCATGGCAATGCATACCATTACAACGGATGCCATTACAACGCAGATGTCATTACAACGCATGCCATTACAACGCATTTATGGGTAAGTTTTTAATTGATTTGTAAATGTTTTAATACAGGATATCCATGGCAAGGATCCTGTTTTAATTGTATTATAAATACGTTTTTTATATTTAATGTTTTATTTTTAATGCTAGAGTATTAATTTAAAGATGAAGCACATTTATGGTAAAGTTTTAAAATGATTAGTTTTTTTTTATTTATATTATTTAAATTATAATATATATATATATATATATATTTTTTTTTAAATATTAGAATTTATTTATAATATTAAATGTAATAATTTTAATACTAGAGTATTAATTTAAAGTAAATGCATATTTATCGAACAGATTTTAATTGATTTGTAAATCTTTTATATATATTAATTTTAATATAATTATTAAATATTTTTTGTACAAAAAAATTAGAAATTATTTTTTATATTCAATTTATTTCTATTAATTCTAGAGTATTAATTTAAAGTAAATGTACATTTTTTAGAAAGTTTTTAATTGATTTGTAAATGTATGATTTATAGTTTTACATCCACCTCCACTATCCAACACATACTCTAGTATTACACCCCTCTGGTGTTAGAATAGTAATTTAAACCCCTCCACTATCCAAAACATACCATAGTACTACACCCCCTTGAGTTAGAATAGTAATTTATACTCCTCAACTATCCAACACATACCCTAGTTCTACACCCCCATGGAGTTAGAATAGTAATTTATACTTCTCAACTATCCAGTACATACCCTAGTACTACATCCCAAGGAGTTAGAATAGTAATTGATACCCCTCCACTATCCCACACATAGCCTAGTACTACACCCCTTGGAGTAAGAATAGTAATTTATACCCCTCCACTATCCAACACATATCCTAGTACTACGCCCCCATGGTGTAAGAATACTAATTTATACTCCTCCACTATCCAACACATACCCTAGTACTACACCCCCCTCTGAGTTAGAATAGTAATTTATACTCCTCAACTATTCAACACATACCCTAGTACTACACCCCCATGGAGTTAGAATAGTAATGGATACCCCTCCACTATCCCACACATACCCTAGTACTACGCCCCCCTGGAGTTAGAATACTAATTTATACCCCTCCATTATCCAACACATACCCTAGTACTACACCCCCCTGGTGTTAGAATACAAATGTATACCCCTTCACTATCCAACACATACCCTAGTACTACATCCCCCTGTTGTTAGAATAGTAGTTTAACATGTATACCCCTCCACTATCCAACACATACCCTAGTACTACACCCCCTGTTGTTAGAATAGTAATTTAGTACCCCTCCACTATCCAACACATACCCTAGTACTACACCCCCCTGGTGTTAGAATACTAATTTATACCCCTCCACTATCCCACACATACCCTAGTACTACACCCCCCTGGAGTTAGAATAGTAATTTATACCTCTCAACTATCCCGCACATACCTTAGTATTACACCTCCCTGGAGTTAGAATAGTAATTTATACCCCTCCACTATCCCACACATACCCTAGTTCTACACCCCCCTGGAGTTAGAATAGTAATTTATACTCCTCAACTATCCAACACATACCCTTGTACTACACCCACATGGAGTTAAAATAGTAATTTATACCCCTCCACTATCCCACACATACCCTAGTACTACACCCCCCTGGAGCTAGAATAGTAATTTATACCCCTCCACTATCCCACACATACCCTAGAAGTACACCCCCATGGAGTTAGAATAGTAACGTATACCCCTCCACTATCCAACACATACCCTAGTACTAAACCCCCCTGGTGTTAGAATACTAATTTATACCCCTCCACTATCCCACACATACCCTAGTACTACACCCCCCTGGAGTTAGAATAGTAATTTATACCTCTCAACTATCCCGCACATACCTTAGTATTACACCTCCCTGGAGTTAGAATAGTAATTTATACCCCTCCACTATCCCACACATACCCTAGTTCTACACCCCCCTGGAGTTAGAATAGTAATTTATACTCCTCAACTATCCAACACATACCCTTGTACTACACCCACATGGAGTTAAAATAGTAATTTATACCCCTCCACTATCCCACACATATCCTAGTACTACACCCCCCTGGAGCTAGAATAGTAATTTATACCCCTCCACTATCCCACACTTACCCTAGAAGTACACCCCCATGGAGTTAGAATAGTAACGTATACCCCTCCACTATCCTACACATACCCTAGTACTACACACCCCTGGAGTTATAATACTAATGTATACCCCTCCACTATCCCACACATATCCTAGAAGTACACCCCCCTGGAGTTAGAATAGTAATTTAAACTCATCCACTATCCCACACATACTCTCGTATTATACCCCCCTGGAGTTAGAGTTAGAATAGTAATTTATACCCCTCCACTATCCAACACATACCCTAGTTCTACACCCCCATGGAGTTAGAATAGTAATTTATACCTCTCAACTATCCCGCACATACCTTAGTATTACACCTCCCTGGAGTTAGAATAGTAATTTATACCCCTCCACTATCCCACACATACCCTAGTTCTACACCCCCCTGGAGATAGAATAGTAATTTATACCCCTCCACTAACCAACACATACCCTAGTATTACACCCCCCTGGAGATAGAATAGTAATTTATACCCCTCCACTATCTAACACATACCCTAGTATTATACCCCCCTGGAATTAGAATAGTAATTTATACCCCTACACTATCTAACACATGCCCTAGTATTACCCCCCCCTGGAGTTAGAATAGTAATTTATACCCCTCCACTATCTAACACATACCCTAGTGTTAAACACCCCTGGAGTTAGAATAGTAATTTATACTCCTCAACTATGCAACACATACCCTAGTATTACACCCCCCTGGAGTTAGAATAGTAATTAATACCCCACCACTATCCCACAGATACACATTTATTACACCCCCCTTGAGTTAGAGAAGTAATCAATATTTGTCAAATTTTAAACATTTAAACTTCATAAAGTGTTTTTTTAATATATTTATATTTTTAGAACATTTTATTTCATTTATTGATAAATAAAAAATTTAATTATGATCTGTGAAAAAATATTATATATTTTTTTTTAAAATTCCCACACTTTTACATTGATTTCTATGAAAAGTATTGTCCTTCATTTATTTCAATAGCTCTCTATGTGAATCTCCCGTCTATGAAGTATGAAGCTTGTTGGAGTCTAACGGGGTTTGGTACACAATCTAAAAGGAGTTTGCTGAAGGTAAGAATAATATTTAATACATTTATACATTATTACAATTAAATTTGAACATTGTTTAAATAAATACCATATGTGAAATAAATTTATTTTTTATTATTTATTGCACATTTCGAAACATTTATTAATATAAGAATTTAATTAAAATAAATAATGTTTAATATATAGTATTAATAAATAAACATTTAAAAAAATAGTCCTTTTTCTTTTCTTGCAGCTTGTAATGACGTATACGCGTGAATGTCAAACGCGTAGGCAGCCATATTGAGGAACGTCGCTGGACAGAGCAGAAGCCTGGAGATCTGCGGTCAGGTAGGAAACTTTAACAACTTTTTATTTTATTAAAAAAAATGTTTAGAGCTATTTTTATTGCAAGGAGAGAAAAGGCAGGTTTAGAAGAGTAAATAACATGTTTATTTTACATTCAGCATTTCCCCGTTCACATTGTTAGAGTATGTCTACGTCGGGTCACGCGTTTGTTTAACTTTTTAGCAATTTATGCTTTTAATGAGTTAAAAAATAGTTAAACAATGCTTTTAGATTGTATTTTTGTGACATTCTTTGTTATGGAATACATCGGACACAGAAGAAGATCGGTTTACTAACATTGGAATTCGAGAGGAGAAAATGGGTGTTTTCTCGAGGAGGATTTTAGGAATCGTGGAATACATCTTTGGATTGCTTTTGGGGTTTGATTTTAGATGGATTAACATCTAAGTAATTGGTTTTTGAAGGTGTGCAGATTTCGAGTACACCGAGAGGATCGATCGTAATTTGGATTTTTTGGGACTTCAGCAAGAAGATGGATGGAATTTCTTTTTTTGGCTAAATGGAGATTGTTTCGATTTGGAGAAGAAATCTTTATTTTGAAATTGTTTGTTGTAAAATCGATCTTTTGAAAAGGAATACGTTATTTTGGAAATGCATTTTTGAAAAAAAACAATTATGAAAAAGAAGATTGATTTCTTTGGGTTTTGTGAATGGAATATATCAAATGGAATACAAAACAAGCATGGCTTTGGATTGCATAAAAGAAAAAAAAAAGAAAAAAGAAGACTTCAAAGGTAAGGTGACCCGACTTTAAATTTAATAAAAAAAGTTTAGAAAAATGCCAATTGAAATGTGTAGAAATGTAATTTAGAGCAAAACAGGAAAGTAAAAATGTAGGCAGAATTAGTAGTGGAGTATGTGTGCAACATTATCTAGGTAGTCTGAAGCCACACACAACGAAAACTGTTGTAAAGCAGCCAATAGTCGTTCTGACATTTCTTTTGATCTTTTAGAGATGCGTGGGTTCAGACTACCTGTTAATGCTTGTGACATTCTCATTTCTTGAAAACTTTGCTCCTTCCTCAAAGTTTCCAAGAAATGATACAAATTAGGATTAGGTTTTCCAATTGTGTGGTTGAAGGAGTTGTGCCATCCCTCTATGGCATTGTTTGTCTTTGCCACTCCTTCTAAGCAGGTCATGTAGCAGTTCCACCACTCCACATGGAAACGTGGCTTCCTCCTGCGACCCGACCTGCTTAGATGTCCAATCCATGTGTCTTCAAAATAATTTAGCAGGGGTGCCAATTTTTCCTCATTTGTAGTAAAAAAGTCAGATTCAGTAATTGCAGTGTAGTACTCGTCTACACTTTCAGGAGGTACAAAGCAAAGCGCAGTTAGTTTTTTTAGTTCGAATTGCAGTTTGCTGTCTGATATATAATCCACAACAAGGGATGTTTTTTGTATCTTATGCCAAAATGCCTGGGGAAAATGGAAAAAACATCCCTGAATTTGGGTATCCGTGAACATTTTGGTAATAACATTTATCATTGTGAATTCATAATCAATAATTATTTTCCTAGGACTTTTGTTGGATGTTTTAGATTTAACCACTGTTAGAAATTCAGTGTATGTTGTGGATTCTTTATCAGGCAGCAAACTGTATACTAGGGGCACTACTGTATGGTTAATTTTAGCATGGATAGTGTATATTAAAAACAGCCAACCAAATAACAGTTATCTAGGTCATTTAGTTGCTGTAAAAATAGAAAATTAGCTTTACACTTAGTAAATGTTTGCCTGTGAAGCAGAGGCAATAGAAATGTCCTGGTGAACAGGAGATAACAATGAAAAAAGAAAACTAAATGCAATAAGGTCTGCTTTGACTGCTCATCACACTGGTAAATACAGTTCTCATTTAGAGAGTATTGCCCTAGGGGGAAACACAACATCCAGCGTATCGTTACTAACCTGAAACGAGTCAGTAGGTTGCGTTTGCACACGTTCTGCACAAATAATAAGTATGGGGTGATCCTGGCTGTCATTTGAATCAAACAATAATCTCTTACAAATGGCATCACCACTTCCACAGCCTCCCTAGAGGCCTTTCTGTGTGTAGAAAAACATTCCTAGGTTCAGCTTTTTCTGATACTTACCAGGTTCTCAAACAACTGTGTGCACAACCCAGAGCTGAGGTGGTATTTCCTAAAGACATTAGCTACAGAATGTTGAATCCATGGTCACAAGCGAGGCAATCTCTAACAACAACATATTTAAGCTCAGATTCCTTATTTGACCAAATGGAACACCAAATGGCTACCTGTGCGGCACCAATAAGGTTGTGAACATACTCAAGGCCTAGTTCTTGGTATATGGGGAAGTGAAGTGTTGAGGGAGAAACCCCTAGCAGGAGGCAATAAAATCTCTTTTCCTTGACTTGGATGGCAGCAGCATCCCTGTAACCCCATACCCCCATGCATACATCAAGATTAGATGGCATTTCCTTTGATAGATTTCTATATAATCTAATCTACTTCTAAAACACGAAGACCATGTGCAAGTATCATCAAATTCCAAGATAAGGAAAAAAGGATACCCTATCAATTCGATTGGGTACTAGTTTTGGTGTTGCTTGGACCGCACACCATAACAAACGTTTTGGAGTAATTTGTTTCAATTCAAGACCCTTCATGAATTTCACAAAGGTACTGAGAAATATCTTCATACCGTTCTAGCAAGAAGCACTGCATCATTTGCATATAATAAGGCAGGCATTACTTTATGATCTCTGGGCGGTACATTAGTAGTTATCCTAAAGAAAAAGCCTTCCTTGTAAATGATTCTGTTGACAAACCTCCTACTCTTACATTTGATTGACCTTTGCATTTCCCACTAACAAACTCACTCTGTAAAACATCATAGAGTACAGCATCTACGGTTTGCAGACTTACTGCCCATTACCTGTTTCCCACTTAGAGGAAGAATCATCAGAATCGATGTTTGTGCACTGATTTTCTCAGGTTTGCCAGTTGGTAGATGGATAATTCACCTGGTAAATTTGGTCGATTTTTAACACGCAAAAGTGTGTCTTTTGAAAAACTTAAAGGTGCATGTTTCACTCCACATTTCGTTATTCCAGTTCAGAAGAACGTAGGAAAATTAATAATTACATTGATTCACAACAATATTAAATCGTCAAAATATATCTCTCTAAAGTCAGTCAAAATAGAAGGAAACAAAGATGAGCATGGAACAATTGCACGTCCACACTTCTCTAAATAAAGTCAAAAAAAGAGAAAGAAAAATATACAAAATGCTCTTGTAGCAACAAAAGCCTACTGCCCTAACCCACATACAAATGGAGCAAGAAATTAGAAGAAAAAAAAAAGTAGATTTTCAACAATCAAATAAAGGTATCAACACTACCGGACCAGAGAAATCTATTACCTTGAAAACTTTTAATAAATACTTTTTATATGATTAAAGGTTAATGTTAAAAGTGTATAATATTTATAATTTTGTCTTCGGCTTCCTTTGACACCCAGAGCCCACGAGGGTGGAGCATTGAATACTGGAGGGGCAACAGTGCCAAACCTTTCCAAATAGAGATGGCTAGATAATGTCCAGGGGGTCTTTGTTTTTGAGAGCAGTAACATAGATTGTATTTATACCTTAATTGTATCATTGTTTGGGGTTTATGTATGATCCACCGTTATATTCTCGCATTGTTGTACGATCTCCAGCCCCTACATGCATTTTGCAAATTTAGGGTGATTGCCCTGCACAGGATGTTGCCCACTTAGGCTTCAATAGGGGAGGAATATGGTCATCATGAAGAAGGTGATTTGTGACACTTTGTTGAAGCACTTTCATAATCAATACACATCAGATGCATCACCTTTTGATCTTATCCTTATATACAGCCAAGCATGACTGATGAAATAATCATACAAGACACCCACGAAAGTCGTGAGGTCCCTTGATTTTGTCATTTTGTTGCTCTATTCACACAACTCTTTTTCCCACTTTTTTAACATTACATGTCCAGTAGTGACGTCATTGGAAGCGATGGAATTATTTTCTATAGGCATGAATTTTCTGATAAACTTACTTATGCATCTTACATTTGTATGCCTTGATTTCTCATGTATGTGTATGCCCTATTCCAAAATGGCACCCATTATTGCATCTGCCATGAGTCCTTTGTCTATTTCTTTCAATATAATAGAGGGGTGATTGTTCTGTTTTTCATATAAGCCTTATGCTGAAATGTAATAAAGGATATGCTCCACTGGAGCCATTCTGAGTGACTGTTTTTCTTTTCTTTTTTTACGGAGTTTTATATAGTGCAAAATTGACCCGAACGTATCAGAGCGCTTTACATGAGCACCTGTTGCGTTACATGAGGACACATTCATTCTTTTTGCTAGGCATGGGGGGATTAAGTGATTTGCCCAGAATCACAGGATGTTGTGCGTCTTTTCCAAGACTCGAACCCGGATCCCCAGATTAGAGGTTGACAGCCCTTGCCACTAGGCCAAATCCTCTTCCCTGTTCTCTATTTGGACATGTTTGTCAGTTGAATATGTGTGTGTATGGTTTTATGTTAAAAATATTCTAAATAATTTTGAAAATGATTCATACAGACTACATTTTAGGCAAGATGTGTTTCCAAATTCATAGAAAACACAAGATGATGGACTAAGTACTAAAACTTTTAAACCACTCACCCCCAGGGAAGAGATCTCGGTTTAATCTATTGTTCCTTTTCTCGCTATACCACCCCAGTTTGGACCCAGCAATATGCAAATCAGTATTGACCCTGCTCCTCTTGGGAACAGTCCAGCCCAAACTGCTAGGCAGGTCCTCCCTGAACTAGAAGCAAGCATCCTGGGATTATTTTCAGAGTATCACCCCTCATCAGCCAAGCTTGCTTGAATTCAGTGGCTCAGTGAGCAGTGGACCCATGCCTGGGCATACCCTTGGCCACTTTGGGCAAACGTAGCAAACACAACAAGAGAATGGACGGAGCCCTTTAATATTCATGCTATGTATTTGCATATTTAGGAATATACCTTTATTATAGACAAACACTTTCCCTGGAGTTCTGACCCACTTCACTGCTTATTTGTACATGGATTGATATATGTGTATTGAAGAAGCTAGATACATGCTCCATTCTCATTACTTGCCTTCAACCTTCATTACCCCTATTATGCATTTTTTGTCCAAGTACTTACACTATACGATTTGTCCAGTTCAATTAATATAGCCACTATTACCAATAAAAAAAGTTTGGTATTCACTCTCCCTTCCACTCATTCGACTCCTCCCCCGCTCCTAAGAAAGTATAAAGAAGATTACAAGAAAATAATTGGATCATTACCTCCTTATACCTCTCCCTTCAATGATTTTAAAATGTATTATTGAAAGAAAATCTAAGGCAAAAGTACAAAACCTTCCTCGCTTGCGCATAGGCACTGCTGTCTATGTCATGTGTCCCTTTCAAAAAGAGGCAGCTGCTTGACTTAGAGCCAAGGCCAAACAACAGTTGTTAGTTTTGAATCTGGAGGGATTATTTCAAACTCTATGACATATCTTCTTCCATCATCATGATCTTCAGGAGCCAGTTGTCTACAAATGAAGACTTACGATTTGTCATGAAATGATAAAGTAAACCACCAACTGGACAATCCTCAGAACAGGGACCAGCATAAACGGACATGAAACTAAAGTTTAGCAAACGCAGATTGACATCATTGGCTGTACCGTGACTTGTGGGAGGCGGACATGTGCTTTTGACTTTCATAGTTACTCCTACATCTGTTTGGAAAACAAGTGAGTTTCTGGTAATTGTCATCCTACCAATCACAGACACATATGTGACGCCTAGCTGCAGCTGTACTGGCAGAGGTCAGAGCAGCAGCTTTCAGGAGGTTGAAAGTAATATGGATATCAAGCTTACCTGTGTCTCCATTTCAGCAAGGAATCCTGTACATTCCTGTTAGATCTGTTATCCTTAAGGTGGTCTTACCCCAACTTTTTACCTTCTGCTTCTAATTTTAGCTGATTCTTTTTGTTGTCCTTAGGACCCTGAGCACTTTACCACTGCTAACCAGTAATAGAGTGCATGTACTACTCCCCTAAATGTGGTGACATTGGTGTATATCTAATTGGCATACTTGCTGCACTGGTAAGTCCCTTGTAAACTGCATACCATATACTCAGGGCCAGCACTTCAAATGCTACTAGTGGGCCTGCAGTACTTATTGTGCCATCCCGTGAAGTAGCCTTTCAAACCTGTCTCAGGTCTGCCCCTGCAGTGCCTAGTTGTGCAGTTTACTGCCACTTCGACTTAGCAGTTACTTGCTGATCAAAACCTGGACATATAGGTCACTCCTAACATAGGCAGTAAGTGACCCTAGGCGCAGGGTCAAAAAGGGTCCACCTCACATTGGGTGGGTGTATATCCAGATGTCAATGGAATACACCTTCTTTGTTAAAATACCCCTCACACACCAAAAGGGCCCTTGGTGTCATGCTTCATCATCGGGGTCTTCCCGTCCCGCTGCGGGGCGGGGCAGTGCTGCGGGTGCTATGTGTTGGGAGTGAGTGTCAGTGGGTGGGTCAACATGTTTCGAGGCGTGAAGCCTCTTCGTCAGGACCTAGGGGAAGATCCCCATGTTGACCCACACAGGAGAGAGAGCCCATTAATCAGCTCTATCTCTCCGCTTCACTTTTCTTTTTAATAATACCAGCCAGTGTTTAATAAAAAAATGTTTACCACTAGGCCAGGTATTTTTTAATAACTCACACTTTATATCACTCCTGACCCCACTGACACTCACTCCCAACACATAGCACCCCCATCTAAAGGTGCTCCAGCGTAGTCGCTTGTCGCAGCACTGCCCCGCCCCGCAGCGGGACGGGAAGACCCCGATGATGAAGCATGACACCAAGGGCCCTTTTGGTGTGTGAGGGGTATTTTAACAAAGAAGGTGTATTCCATTGACATCTGGATATACACCCACCCAATGTGAGGTGGCCCCTTTTTGATTAATAGAATCCCTGATAAGAGGAGGACGTGCCCACCTCGGTGCCCATCGGCACCACCTCTTCACTCCCCCCCTTTTTGATTTCCTTAGCCTAGGCGCAGGGTGCCATGTAAATGAAAGGTAGGACCTGTACCTTTATGTGCTACATTTCCTGGTAATGACATATAGCCTATTTCTTTTTTCACTACTATGAGGTCCAACCCTATCAGAGGTCAGCATTGGGAATTCCTTTATATACTTTTACGTTGTAATTCCTGATCAGAGAGGAGTAGCTTTTTATGTTTAATATGTTTGGCATGGCAATGATAAATCCTCCTTACTGGTGAAGTTGGATTTGCATTACTGTTTTAGAAATGCCACTTTTAGAGAATGGATATTTCTCTGTATACATGTCTGGGATGGGTTACAGCTACACTTTGTGCATTCCCTCTAGCCAGCCACAAACATAGGAAGAGCTGGTGTGCCAGAGGACTCATCTACTTTCATCTGCATTCTGATATCATTCCTGGGCAGTAAGGGGGAGATGTAGGTCACACTTATATCCGAATATGCTATGTCCTGTCCTCACACAAAGCACTGATTTACCTCCCAGAGTTAGCCTGGCAAACACGGCTGGGTTGAAGGAAATCTTTGTGCACTTCAGAGAGTTCCTTTGAGATCACCCCCTATATCAAAGGCACTTTTGGGTATAAGTACTGCTGTGCTGCTTAAAAGACTCACCTGGACTGCTTTTCTGCTGCTTTGCCCTGCTACCTCCTGCTCCCTGACTCTGCCAGAAGGAGAGTTGGACTGTGCCTTCACTCCAAGTGATCTCCAAAGTTTAGTGGCTTGGCTCCTGTTTTTCTGAAGTCTCTGAGATACAAATGACTTCCTACAATCCTGCTAGTGCTGCTGGACTCTGCCTTTACTGAGTCCTACCATTGCCTAAGTTGCCCCCTTTAAGTTCTGGGCCTCAGATGTACGTTTTGCAGCTGTTTTATACAAAAACCAACATATTTCATTGACTATGTGAGAAATTCCACCACATTGCACTTTGAAGCTTATGCAGAGGATGCTTGAGGACAGCTGTTCCACAGCCTGCATAGCTCGACGAGAATGCATTGCTCTAACTTCCGTGAAGCTCAACAACGACATGGGACTCTCTTTGCACGGTTCAATGACGATGATGTAGGCTCTTGAAGTCGACACTTGCTCCAGACAAAGTATTTCTTCATCTGGACCAGTCTGGATACTGTAGCTGTCCTACCATCCATCAGGGTCGGCCTGAACTTTGAATATACACCGGTCCCTCACAATCTCAAGTAACCTTTTGACTGCTAGTGACTTCTATGAACAATTTTTGGTTTATTCTTAAAAAATTCATGTTTTGACATCTACCTATTGGCTTTTTGTCATTTTGGTCTTATGTTGCTCAGATAAATATGCTACATTTTTCTAACCCTATGTGGAGTCTTTTTGTGGTGTATTCCTTATGTTACTGTATGAGTATGTGTTGAAAAATTACTTTACACATTGCTGTTTTAGATAATCCTGATTTCTCTGTGCTAAACTACCAGAGGGCGAGCACAGGTTAACTTTTAGTGTGTATCTAGTTTACCCTGAAGATAGTGGTAGTTCCTGCCTGGCTGGGTGCATACCTCAGCTAACCAAGAATTCCAGTTCTAACAAATCTCCACAGGTTTCTTTTAACTAATGACAGAAGATTTAACAGGTTACATTCAAGTCAGCTAGGTTTAGACCTTCATGTGTGTTCTTAATGAAACCCTATACATTTTTATCCCTTGAAATGAAACAAAAACTTCCTTTTCCATGAAGAAAAGACACAACAGGTTAGATGATTTCGGGTCCAGTGTAAGAGAATGTGATCCAGCAAGTCCTTAGTTCAAGGAAACTGCCTTTTCATGGTTCTGTGAAAGAGAGCTGTTAGACCTGGCATCCTTAATGCGGTCTTTCCTCAAACCTTTTGCCTTCTCCCCTCCTGTTTGCTGAAATTCTTTTTTGATAGACTTAGTATTCTGTGCACATTTTCACTACCAACCAGTGGTAAAGTGATTGTGCCCTCCCATTTAAATATGGTCAAATTGGCTTAAACCCAATTGCTACATTTATTTAATTATAAGTCCATAGTAAAGTGGTACTACATGTACTCAGGGTCTGGAAATTAAATGTTACTAGTGTGCCTAGAGAACTTACATTGCCACCCATTAAAGTAGCCCTTTAAAAAAATGTTAGCCCTGTCATTGCAGCCAGTGTGCAGTTTTAATCTTCCAATTTCGCTTGGCAGAATAAATATTTTGCCAGGCCTAAACCTCCCTTTTTAATACATATATGTCATCCCCAAGGTATGGCCTAAACAGCCCATAGAGCAGGGTGATTGTATTTAAAACGTGAGACATGTGTTTTTAGTTTTACATGTCCTGGTAGTGAAAAACTCACAAATGTGTTTTTCACTACTATGAGGCCTACCTCTCCCATAGGACAATATTAGGCTACCTTATTACTTTAAATAGGTGCTAACATTTGATTTGGAACAGCAGGTAGAAGTGTCATGGTTGGTCTCAAAAGAATAGTAATTTAAAATCCTCTTTAATGATAAAGTCGGATTTTAAGCTACATTTCAGAAAATGCCACTCTTAGAAACTTGGCATTTTCTTGCCCTAACCATTTGGTGTTTTCAGCCTGTGTTATATGACTGTAAAGTGTTTGCACTTGGCCTTTGTGTATTCATCGAAAATAGTGAGACAATGGGGACCAGGTGTTGAGCTGTTCCCTGCTCCACTTATATTTCCAAGGACTGCCTCCAGCACACTCACAAAGGAATGTGACACCAGCATTGTCATCCTAGACTACTCAGAGCTTGGGCAGGGGAAGGAAGGAACTTTTCAGAACAGGGTGTGGGGGTAGCTTAGAGGTTTCTCCTACTTCCCAGGCTGGCACCAGGTATAAATACTGGACTCTCCAACTAACTCTTCAGTACACTCCTAGATCTCGGGTGGACAACCAGAAGTAATTGCTTGGACTTCAGAGGCCTGCCCTGCTGCTTGAGGCCTGCCATGTTGCTTGATCCCTGGACTACCTGAGTGACTACAAGGGCTAGTTGGCTGGCCTCCTCTGTGAGCTACAGGGTCATAACAAGATCCAAACCCTTGAACACAGCCTGTGGCCTCTGCCTGGATTGAATCCTGACCCCCAAGTTGTCCCCAACCAGTCCTGGACCCTTGGAAATGGTAGTAAAGGTGATCCTCCTACCAAAAACCAAAACATAAGACTTTGAAAAATGTTCTCAAAAAAGTGGCCTGAGAACTGAAAGGAGACACTGTCCTAACTGCTTGTCAAGGTGCATAGCTGGTCGGCCTGATTTTGCTGTAGCTCCTGCTATGTTGTTCTCTACAGCAACAAATCCCGTTCAGCGGACCGGTAGCCAGACTCAAGGTGCCCTTATGAGTTACAGCATGCAGTTTGTCCCACTGAATATTTTCAACTTGCAAAAAAAGTGACAAACATATAAATAAATAAAACAAATTTAATTGCGTGCGCTGCATCGAAATGCGATGCGGCGCGCAACGAAATTTGTTTAATTTATTTATATGTTTACTTACCTCTAATCGGCCACAATCCATAGTTTACTACCCCCACCATACCCCACCCCTGCCCCAAGTCAGTGCCCAGCAGCACTCCCACCACGGGCCGGTACTACGCTATAGAAAACAATTAATTCAATTTTTGTAAGGATTATTTTGTTAGTGTTAAATTGTTATTTTTCTTTAAATAATGTATAATTCCAACCCACTGTTTTCTTGCCCACCATGCCACCTAAGATTAGATACAGCCATATGCCATTCAGTCTTGGACAAATATGGATAATACAGCATAAACTGCCAATTCAGGTGCTCTCCTAACCATACAAGCAACTCACAAACATTTGGAGCAGGACCAACATTTTTGGTGTTATTTTGTTGAAATGTATTGCTGGTTTTTATTCACTGTACTCTTTTTTACTGAGTCCAATGATGTGCTCCCACCCCCAACAACATGTACAAATTTGCTAATCCCCAATTGGCATATTTAACTCCTGTACTGCCATAGTATATGGTGAAGAAACTACATCCATTAAAAGTTGAATGTAACATATCAACTGTAGCAGTTACTTTACAATCGACTAGTGCATCAGTGAAAAAATGGATTTAAATATATCAGTTTAGGAGGAGGAGCTACGCTAGCAACCAAGATGGCCGCTTAGGCTCCCGGCTCCGCCGACCTCCGTCCCTCGCCGGATAATCCTGCTACAAATCCTGAATTTACACCCTGACTCCGGGCGTGTGAACTGCCGTGCTGCGATTTGGAGCAATCCCGGGATTTTTACCAGCTTGGTGGACGGAGTTATGTCGAGTTTCAGTTTGGGGCCCACACCAGCTTGTGAGCTGGGGACTCGAGTACTGGCCCAGCCGGGTTTCAGTTGAATAACATCGGCCGTGGGTGATCGACAGGGTCCGGTCCTTGGATGTGGAGAACTTTCTAAGCCTGATTTTGACGGCGGTTGTTGCTCTGGCCTAAAATCGACGGAGGGTTGATGAGGCACGATTGTGGCTGTGGGCGGAGGTCCCTAACCCGGAGACCCGATTTGCCGCCGCCGGTGTTTGCAGAGTCGGAGTCTTCGCTTGCGGTAGCGGAGCGTGGATTGCGGCCTTGGTAAGCCCTCAGTCTCTCTCCGTATCAGTCCGTCCCAATTTTGTCGGTTCCCCTGGGGAAGACCGGTGCCTCTGGGGGACACGATTATGGTCGACTCGGAACAAAATTTGGTAGGACGGACTGAGTCTGAACCGTTGATGTGGACTGTACTGGCATTTATCGGGGCACTACATTCCCATGTGGAGTCCATTGTTCAGAAAATTATATCGGTCACATATGGACATGGGCATGAGGGACCGGACCCTGATCCGTCTCAATATCCTGATCGGCGTATACCACACACGGAGGTCCTTGTAACAGCAGTGGGCCCTGTGCCACGAGGGGTGTCGGAGCTTCATGGCAGTGTGATGGCCGAAGACCGTGTACTTCGTGCTCTCTACGGATTGCCAAGCCCGCCATCATTGCCTACTGTGTGTGGATTAATTGGTGCTCCCCTTCCGGATACTCTTGGTGGGAACTATCTACGGAACGAAACAGCGTTTTCCACCTCTCCGACACTTTTACTACGATTGCAGAGACAACGACGTCGGGAGCTCATGTCGGTGAGGGACATCGTCGATGTCGATGGAGTTCCCAGTGACTTTAAAACTTTGCCTTGCCTCGGAAGGACCTTTACTGAACTGTTTCTGTATTTTGACTATCCTGCGGAGGCGACAGCCCATCCGGAAGGGGCTTGCACGACTGATTGGAAGGGTCAAGGATGAGACTGATTGTTGGGGCTTGGCACCGTGGGCTTTCTGAAGTGGGATTCGCTACCATTGTATTTACGGGAGGTCGGGTGGTGTTTACTGTTTCCCCTGTTTCGTTTTATATAGCTTCTTAATAGAGTTGTGGGTTTTATCCTGGGGGATTCTTGGTTCTGGCGGGGGGAGGGGGGACCACGGGCCCGTACTGAGGTGTCCTCCTCCACTTTTACTACTTTTAGGTTTAAAGTATTTTATTGGTATAACACCCATAAACAAACATTCAAGGCGTATGAGGTGGAAGGCCACCGCGGTTCAGGCAACACTCTCTCTTTGCATTTTACAAAAAAGGATAGTTCGGCTGCAGACCCGTCCACAGCGACGGCTAAGAACATAGAGTGTTGCTGGAAGAGAACAGCATTTCTGTACCCCCCCAAAAACGCCCCTCCCTCCCGCCCCAACTCCCAAGTCCCCTCTCCCCCTCTTCCCCTCTCCCCCACCCCCGTCCAGTGCACCGAATCCCCGTCGCTCACCTAGGGCGCCCCCTGTCAAGGAGAACAATCATGTGTGCGGTCAGGTGGTCGGTTCAGTAGATGTCGTGAGCCTCAGAAGGCGGAGGAATTTGGGGCAGGTAAGTTCCCGGAATTCGATGACCAGCAGGGATTGAAATGGTTGCCAGATCTCTGCAAATTGCTCTACATCCCCCGCCACTGTCAGTGATAGTTTCTCCATGCCTTAAATGTGCCATAGTCGGTGGAGCCAGCCTGTGATAGAGGGAAGTGTAGTAGTGCGCCATAGTTTTAAGATGTTTTGGACCGTTGAGCCTAATGCTATGGCTATCTGTCTGCCTCTACGGGATTTGAGTGGGTACATTAGTCTGTTCGGGAGCCCCAAGAGTATGTACGCAGGGAAGCGCGGGAGTTCAGTGTCAAAATGGGAGCCTATCTCATCCAGTACTTCTTTTCAGTAAGGCGCCAGCAGTGGACAATCCCATAGTATGTGTGTAAGTGTGCCCTCTTGTTTGCACCCCCTCCAGCATTCAGTACTACTACTCCGATCCATTTCATGTATCCGTACCGGGGGATAGTACCAGTAGGTGGATATCTTCGTCAGTGTCTCAGTGAGCCCCATATGGTAAGCGGAGTGTCGTGCCCTGTAGTATATCTGTTCCCATTCTTTATCGCTCAGTATTCTGCCCAGTTCCCGCTCCCACCGTTCCCTCCGCGGATTATAAAATTGGAAAGAGGGTGGTTGCAGTATCTGATAGAGGTCCGTAATCAGTTTGGAATCAGTCTTGCGCGTCATGAGCCACCTTTCATACGGGAGTAGTTGCCTGTCAGCCGTTTCCCGCACTTGTGGCTGCAGAGCCCAATGGCGGACCTGCATGTAGCGGAGTCTGTCAGACTCTGGGAGTGAATGCTCCTGTCGGAGGTACGGAAAGGAGAAGACCCCTTCCTGGCCATATAATTGGCAAAGGGCCCGACACCCGGCTGCTCTCCACTGGGTAAAGGCTCCCCCCTCCATCCCCGGAGTGAAGTCCGGGTTGTCCACCAGTGGTGTGAGTGGGGACGGGAACGTGGTAAGATTGTGCAAGGAGTTGGTAGCGTCCCAGACATGGAGGGGCACTCTGGTAGCGAAAGAGGCGTATAAATTTGCGGGGCGATGAGGTCGGTGCAGAAACGGCACCTCTTGGAGGGGGCGGCCCGCCACCGCCTGGTCCTGGAAAAGCCAGTGCTTATCCAATTCCCACCTGCTCCATTCTACGAGATAGCGCAGCTGGGCCGCTTGAAAATACTTGCGAAGGTCTGGGATTCCAAGTCCTCCGGCCTCAGGAGCCAGCATAGAAAGCGTTCTACGCATCCTGGGATTCTTGCCCTGCCAGATAAAACGCGAAATGTCTGCCTGCGTTTAATGGATCCACCCAGTGGGGGGTTGAAGTGGTAAAGCCCTGAATAGTTATAGAACCTGGGGCAGGATCGTCATTTTAACCGCCGCTATCCGGCCCAACCAGGAGAGGGTACCACGGTTCCACCTCCCCAGCTCCTCTCGGATCTTCTGGCCTAGCGTGGCGTAGTTGGCCGTGACCATGGCCGGCAGGGTAGGAGCCAGCTGGATCCCTAAGTAGGGTACCAAGTCTGAGGACCAGAGCAATGTGAACAACCCCTGCAGGTAAGACCTAGTGGCCGGTGCCAGGGAGACGTCTAGGGCTACTGATTTCCCCATGTTCATTCGGAATCCCGCAACTGCAGCAAAGGAGTCCAGCTCTTCAAGGCATGCCGGGAGGGCTGTCCGGGGCTTATCTAACAACAATATAACATCGTCTGCGTAGAGGCTTATGGTGTGGGTAAAGCCTCCAAATCTTATCCCCGTCACCGCCTGGTTAGTGCGTATCCGCTGAGCAAAGGGCTCCATATAGAGGGAAAAGAGCAGGGGCAAGAGTGGGCACCCCTGTCTAGTGGCCCTCTCGATGGCAAAGCTTCTGGAATTGTGGCCGTTCACTCGTACCACTGCGGTCGGGAACTTATAGCAGTTAAGGACCATGGAGCGGAACTTCTCTCTTATGCCCACCTTCAGTAGAACCTGTTCTAAAAAGGGCCAGTGGACGCGGTCAAATGCCTTTTCGGCGTCAATCGCCAGCAGCATCCTCTCACCAGGGATGCGGGAGGCCTTCTCTATGAGGTGGACAATCCTCTTGGTGTTATCCACCGTCTGCCGTCCCGGAATGAACCCCGCCTTGTCCGGGTCTATAAGACCCGGTAGGTGGGTAGCCAGTCGGGCTGCGAGGATCCCGGTATATATCTTAAGATCGACATTCAGGAGAGAGATCGGCCTATAGGAGTTGCAGTGCGATCGGTCCTTCCCCGGTTTGGGAATGACCGTGAGGGAGGCCCTCAGAAGGTCAGGTGGGATGGCCCCCGAAGCGGCAAATGAGTTAAATAGGCGGGTAAGCAGTGGAGCAAGGGACACGCAGAAAGTTTTGTAGAAGAGAGACGTATATCCATCCGGGCCTGGAGCCTTGTCATGCTTAAGTTTAGCGATGGCAGAGATCACTTCCTCAATTCGGATGTCCTTTTCCATGTGTTCCGATTGCGTGGGGGTAAGGGACGGGAGGGTGACCGAGTCTAGGTAATCCGAGATGGCAGTCTCATCTGGAGGGTCCCCGGTATAAAGATCCGCATAGAACCTCCGAAAGGCTTCAGCAATATGGGCATCTTCCGTGACCCTCGACCCGGTGGGGTCAGAGATTTCCTTAACCACGTGACTCTGGTGTGCCACTCGGAGTTTGTTGGCCAGTAGCCGACCACAGTGGTCTCCTCCGGTGTAGAAGGCGTGGCGTAAGCGAAGTGCAGCGTACTCCGCTCGGTCCATGTCTAGGGCCGTTAGGAGCTTCCTCGCCTCCTTAAGCTGCTTCCAGATCCGGGGCGCCCCGGTCAGGCGGTGCATCTGTTCAAGTTCTCGGACCCGTTGAGTAAGTTCCTCCCTCTTATCTTGACGCTCTTTATTTTCAGCGGAAGAGATGGCCAAAAACTCTCCCCGGAGGACCGCCTTCAGGGCCGCCCACTGCGTCGCCAGGGAGGTATCGGGGTTGTCATTGTGCGATAAATAATCCCGGATGACATCCTCTATGCGCGTAACCACCACTTTCTTATATAGCAGGGTATCTCTAAGACGCCAGACTCTGGATGGGCAGGACATCGGCGGCAAACAGAGTGTGGCGGCGACAGGGGCGTGGTCCGACAAGGATATCACCCCCATGTCGGTCGAAGAGACCATAGCGAACACCGGAGTCGTGACTAGAAGATGATCTAGCCTCGCGTACGTCTTGTGCGCATGAGAATAATAAGAATACCCCCGATCAGTGGGGTGCTTTGAGCGCCAGAGATCATGGAGGTCGACCTCCGTCAGGAGCGTCCGGCTCCCGGCCAAGAATTCCCCGACCTGTGGAGAGCGTTGGGCGGATCTGTCGAGAGCCGAGTCAAAGACCATGTTGAAGTCACCCCCAATCATAATGTGCCTATCTGGTGAGGCAGTGACGTCCACTATGGCTGAACGAAGGAAGTGGTCCTGCTGATCATTAGGGCTGTACAAGGACCCGATTGTAAAAGGCACCCCTCCAATCCTAAACCTATAGACCAAGAGCCTGCCTTTGTGTTCTGCAAATTTGTGTAGGATTTCGCCCCTGAAGTGTCGTGCCACCAAGATTGCCACTCCCGCTGTTTAAGTGGTGTGAGAGGAAAAAAATTGTGTGGGGAACTTATGGGAGCGGAGACGTGAGAGTCGTGGGCTAGCAAGTGGGTCTCCTGGAGAAGACAAATATCTGCGTGGGTGCTCTCCAAAAGAGACAACACTGCTCTTCTCTTGACTGGGTTTTTTAAGCCCCTGACATTAAGGGTCACCACCTTAAGAGTTGTGGAAGGCATGAGACAGAGTGAAAATAAAGGCGCTGGATCTCCCCCAGAGTGGGGCAAGGCGCATAAACATCGCTGTTAGTGCACTGGACGACCCACCCTCCCCTCCCAACTCCCCCCCTCTCAACGGAAACCTCCCCAACTCCCCCCTCCAACCAACCCCCTCCACCCAGACCCGAAACATCCCTAACTTCCCCCCTCCCTCTCCTCCCACTGTCCCCCCCTCCCAACTGTCCCAAAAACCCCAGTGTCCAAGTCCGGTCCATCACAGACAAGTCTATGGAAAGTTACTCAAGTGGACGTCCAGCCAATACACACACCCCCACCGCCCCCCCTCCCCCGGAACCCCCGAACCTGCTTTGATGTGAAGCTGTATCTATCTCCCCCCGGAGTTCTCTTAGGCCATTAGGGCCACTTCACCAGACGCCGTGTCTCTGGCCACCTCCCGCAATGCACTGTCCATTTCCGCCCTGATGGTGGGCGAGTCCGGTCGCGTGGGCGAAGAAGGGGACCGCCGTCCGGTGAGTGTCTGCAAAGCGTCTCTGGTGGTGTGTCTACGGCGAGGTGTGGGTGCATCTTCGTCCTTCGCGGTGATCCCCAGCACTCGGCAGGTGTCCTGGAGGGAGCGAAGTTGGTGCAAGGTCCCGTTCCACCGAAAGATGAGCCGGAAAGGATGGCCCCAGGTATACTGCGTGTTCCCTCAGGAAGTTAGTTGCTATTTTAAATGCTTTGCGCTTCTGAAGCGTGATCGCCGATAGATCCTGAAAAAGAGCCACCTGGTGTCCCCGGAAACGTAGGGACTGCTGCTTCCTTGCCTCCGGGGATCCGTTCCTTCAGAGGGAAGTCCGGCAGGAAGGCCAAGATATCGGGGGGCGGTGCCGAGGCCCGGCGCGGCAGGCCCACTCTGTGTGCCCTGTCAATCCTTATAGGGAAGTCCCCCGGCTCGCCCAGTATCTCCCTAAACAGGTCTCCCAGGTATCCAGCAACGTCCTCACCCTCCTCTTTAGATAGAATGCCCCGGACCCGTATGTTATTGCGGCGAGATCGGTTCTCAAGGTCCTCCTCATTGTGCGCTTGGAGGTCGAGCTGCTGGTCCCTTAGTCGCAACACTTCCTGTTGCAGCTGCGCGATCTCTTCGTCTCGAGTGTGTCCGGCTTCCTCCACAGAAGCCACCCTTTCGCCGAGGTTGTCGACCTCTCTCCGCACTTCCCGAACTTCTCCGGCCACTTCTTGCTTCAGCGCTTGGAAATCTTCCCTGAGAGAACTGAAAAGAGACTCCAGGAAGGATCTGGTGACCAGAGGCTCCCCCCCTTCTGCCCCCCCGGGAGCTGCCCGAGGGGCCCGGTGAGTGCTGTCCTCTATCTTGTCGCGGGGGACCCCTACTCAGCATTTCCGGCAGTGTCCGATCCCCCTTCTTGCCCCCTCTGTTGCTGGCCATCTTGGGAGTGGGGGAAGCATGCCAAATGATATTGCGTTCCGGTGGGAACCGCGGTGCGTGGTCCCGTTCCAGGGGCACCGCTTGCCCGGCGGGCCGTCCCCCGTGGGGCCCGGGTCTAGTGTCACCTCAGCGGGCGTCCGGGCTATCAGTTCACTCCTGGCTCCGGGCCCCAGGATGGGCCAAGAACCTTGACCGGGGGGGTGGTCAGAGTCCACCTCTAGGGTTGGTCCCAATGGGGGTGCTCGCAGACAGGCGGGTGGGACTGTGCAGCCCGAACGTTTCTGGCCGCTGCGTCCGTTTGGCTGTGTGTCTGTGGCGTGAATGGCCTTCACGGGCCTCTTTGTCTTGTCCGCGTGGTTCCACGCGCTTTCGGCCAGTGCAGCGCGCTCTGAAGGTACCGCCAGGGTCCACGGTCGGCCCGGTTCTCTCCTCTCTCTCAGTCGGCCACCCCAAGCCGAGTTCGCTCGGGGCTGAGACAGGCCTACTCCTTCTCCAGGTGAGGCCCATCGTAGGCCCCGTGCCCTGCTCCTTCTCAGGCCACTGCTACACTCAGCTGTGTCCCGGGGGCCTCGATGTTCAGTTCCGGGAGCTTCAGGGGTTCTGGGTGGGTCGTTGAGTGTGCCCTCACCCCCGACACCGAGTCTCAATGGGTCGGGGGGAAGTCGTTCGACCAGAGGCCCACCGACAGGCCGCGTCCCCGTCCTTGCGTAGCGACCCTACTCCGGTCCGTTGCTCAGCATGCGTAGCCCTCGCCGGGGGTTTGTGTGGGGGCCAGCCGGCGCCCTCGGGTGGTCGCGCCGTGTCGAGGCTCTTTTGTGGCTCCGGGTGGGTCGTGTGTGTGTCCTCACCCCCGACGCCGAATATCGGTGAGCGGGGGGAAGTCGTGCAGCCAGAGGCCCACCTACAGGCCGCGTCCCCGGCTTTGCGTAGGGATCCCACGCCGGCCCGTCCTCCAGCGGTCTCGGCCCTCGGGCACCACGGGCACCCCCACCACTGTGCTTCGCTGGGGGCTCGCGTGGGGGCCGACCGTTACCTCCAGGCGATCTGCGTCGCGTCAAGCCAGCCCCGGCATGGTGTCGCTGCTCTGGGAACCTAGCCTCCTCAGCACCCGGCCGGCTCCCTGAGTCGTCTCCGCCTCCAGGCACACTCTGGAGCCTCGTCGCTGCGGTCACAGAGCCGCACGGAGCTCAGGGCAGTGTCGCTACGTGCTCTCCCGTGTCCGGCGTCAATCTCTGGACATTTGGGGGGAAATCAGCGAAGACTAGTGGTTCATTTGTCTGACTATCCTGAATGTCGTACGGCCGCATACCTGACGGAGCGTGTGAGTAGGCTTTATTGATAGTTCTCCATCCATTATGCCCTGTATGTATATTGCTCATCCTTTCATTCCGTGATGCAAGTCACCTGTTATTGGTTTTTCTTTGTTTATTCAATAAAAAGATTTAAAAAAATAAATCAATAAATAAATATATATCAGTTTAGTCTGATGCCTGCTGTTTAAATATGCAGTCTCACCTATCACAATAACCCTTTTGAAATGGAAAAACCACCCTATCAAAGTATTTTAAGTCACTCCTAAGCAGGCTTTTAACCCACAAGGTAAAATGCATGATATTGTTCCATAGAGACATGCAGAAATATAATTTTACAATGTGCCAGCAGTGTCAAGCTCCTGAAGGAAGGAATGAAGGAAACTAGAGTACAGAATAAAATATTAATTCTGCTATCTCAGGTGTAGGACCAACTAGAAAATTGATTCAACCACTATTTTATATAGTTGTTAAAATCCAAGAAAATGCTAATGTTAGATTTTTAATATATTTTTAGGAAAAGTACCTTTTAGAAAGTTACCTTTTCCATGCATGAAGCTCCTGGAGACTAATTTGCATTAGCCTGATAACAGCTGCCTACCACTGCTTGACCTTAATGAGATGTGAAAACTGTTCCCAGAGCAGAAACAATGGCCTGGATGTGGAGAGGTGTTTTTGTCCCCTTCAGGAAGACCAGTTAGAGCGAATCAGCAAATGTTTTAACTTGTATCAGGCCTACGCTTTCACAACTAAATGTACTGTGAGACCTGGGGAAGACAAACCTGAGACAATGACTCTGACTGTAGCTGCCATCATGTAGATGGCAGGTAGTTCATGGTGAGGTCTGCTGTATCTCTTATTAGGAAATGAGTCATTTGAAGGAGTTCAGATTATTGCATACAGATTATTGCTCATTGCTCTCTGTACTTTTGTGGTGAGCACTCCACCTACAGACTGCCCTGCAGGGCACATAATCATTGCCGGTAAAGGCTAAGTTTGGAAGGTGGCCTGGCCAGGACACATGAATGGGAAAATTGCCCAACCGGTTTCAAAACTTGGAATACACATCCTCCTTCTCTGCAGTTAATATAGAGATTGGAGCCCAAGACCCATCAATCCTTGTTTTTGTGGTCTTCTACTGAGGAGGAATCCAAAGAGTACTCAGAGATTACTAAGCAGCTATAAATCGGTGTTGCACTGATAGCCAACTCTCCAGAGGTGAGGGAACATCTCCTGGAGTCTGACCTGAAGGAGAATTGATTGACTGTTCTGGGTGCCAGTCTGTGAGTGAGGGAACACAATGTTAACCCTGCAGTAGGAGCTGATTGTGAATTGGACTTCTTCAATTGACCATCGTGTAGGGTCCATCCAACAGAGACTTGCTAAGCAGCTGCACTGAAGGAATTACAGTACAGCTGGACCGGTCAATGCAATCTTCCTCACTTATCGTAGTCTAAACTATCATAGTACATGGAACTGTGTGCCTCAGTGATAGATCCAACTGAGGTAAGGATAAATGCTTGTGGTGACCTTCGAGCCCCCTAAGCGGACTGCAGGACTCAGCACTGCCAAAGTGGGTCTTTGGGTCGAGACCAATCCTGAAGATCAAGTGATCTTAGAGGTGCCCCTATGGTGCCTTGTGAATAATCAAGGTCGCCACCTCAAGGCACTGCATGCTGAAAATAAAGCCTAATGACTGCTGTGCTGAAGAACAATTACCTGCAGGCGTGTTGTCATCACTTTCAAGAAAATTGCCAAGTACTCACTGGAGTACCAGAGTGAGCCCGTCGTTAGCAGAGATTTACTGCCAACCAGAAGAGGGGCGCTGACAGAAGCCTCCACTCTTGCCAAAATCGTTTCAGCAATAAAATGCAAGGCTGGGTGTTACGCTGCTCTCTTGAAGTGTGCATTGTGACGCCTGGAAGTTTCTTATTATCAGTAAGATCTCACTGCCGTGGGAGGGCAGAACACAGCCCAGTGCTGGTCAAACGAAGTGAGTGAGAGACTCATGGGGCCTAGGCCTGAGAAACTAAGTGCTAAGACGGGTAGAACAAGAGCTGCAGCCCTAGGAAGTTACTTGAACTCTGAACCTGGGTGGTGAGATCCCATAGAAAGAGGGAACTCCAAAGGACAGGTGAAGAGATAGCTGTGCTAGTTGGAAAAATCCAATGGAAGCATAAAGACTCCCACTCGCAAATTGGGAATTCTTGCATTATTGTAGAAGAATTCTATGTTTTCTGTGTGACACATTACTTGTCTATTTTGCAAATTGAAACTATTGGCTGGACATTGATCTTATTGCACTGATAAGGGGCTAGTTTTGATTACTTATTTTCCTCACAATAACCTTTCTGAGAAACCTGCAACAACTTGCCCCCACTACCACTGAGAGTCAATTGCGGAAAGGATTGTAAGTGGCCCAGTTGAAGATCCATAGTAGGGCATCCCCCAGGATAAAAGTGGTAAAAAGCCTCAACCCCCATGCTTTTGGTCCAGTAGCCCCTGTCTGCACTGTGGCCTCTTGTACAAGGTCTAACTCTTTGAAACTTAGAAAATGTCTGACTTACAGCCACCGGAGGGCCGGGACCAACCACCTAAGCCAATTGGCAAATGTGTGACATTGCTGGACTGAAGAAACAGGTTTCTCCCACTTGGAGCTTCTCTGCAGCAGCAAATCCATTTCAGTGGGCCCTTAGTGAGAAAGTACCTGGCGTCATGGAACTCATCATAGGATACAGCAAGCAGGCTTTTCCCACTGGAAGATTCTGAGCATCGAAAAAAAAACTTAGTCCAAATGTAGAAATCCATGACTGGGCAAATACATCAAACGTATCCAACCAATGAGAAGACTTTTGCCCTGTCCTACTGGAGGAGTACAACTTCTTTTTCAGAGACTAATTTCTAAGGTAAAATCACCACCTGGGATGAAGATGGATGGTGTATCTGACCCTTTCTCAATTGTGGTCAACCTAAAATTACACCTAGGTCCCGGTCACCTGTGAACAGTGATTACTGATCAATTGTAATTAGTTGCTGTGTCCAAGGGGTAGATTGATTAATTAAATGAAGTTACAAGGTGGACAGGTACTGCATTTAATATAGATGGTGAGTTCCAGCAAAGGCTTCAGTAAAGGCCACACTGGGAGCAGCCACCCTGCTGCTCAGCCTCAGGAATAACTGACAGAACACTTAAACATACACAAATAGAACAGTTGATGATTGGCGGAGCAGCAGAATACAAGACACTAAGAAAGGACAAGGAAAAAGGAAGAGCAGGATACAACATCAGTCCTTTATTTTGTGGGTGCTGTTTCTCTTAAATCTTTAAAAAATCATATCTCCAGCGCCTCTTATTGTATTTGATGTCCTTTTACCTAATATATTTTTCTTTGATTTTATTTCTAAAAATTGGAGTGTGGTTTATATCGTGGTGTGTTTTCAAATGTATATTGCTTCACAAATTTTCTTTGTTAACCCTGCCTTCTCTGTTCCAGGGGATGAGCTGAAGTATAAATTTGTAAAGCCTCTGCCTGGATTTAACAGATTAGTGACTTTAATATCTGTGGTGAGCTACCATCTACCCCAGTTAAGAATTCACCGTCTTACACAGGGCAACTAATTTATATTCAATTGATAACGAATGCTACCTGTTTAAAGAGGGAAGACAAAAGTTCATGCTCATACCATTAGGAAATGTACCAGATTTTATTGGTCGAAATATATATATTTTTTTAAATGATTAAGAAGTAAGGTGTTTTCAACGTGACACATTAAATATGGTGTGCACTTACCTTGTTATTTGCATATAAAGAAAATGAAAAGGTGATTGTAACACATAAATATTATTGCAATTAAAAGAGAATATGTCTGTCTTCTAACCTGGTCATGCTTTATGAGTTTCTACACATTCATAGAAGCCTTTTTACAATGTGACTCTGCAACATGTTGTGGTGGCTGGTCATATTGTTGGTCTTCAAGTACAAGATATAAATTCAAGTACATTTTAAAGTTTTCTTAATTTGTTAAAGTGTGTATCGTTTAAACTGTGCTTGTAGGTAATGTGTGCAACTTAAACGGTTAAATAATTGGTGCTGGTAATATGAAAGGTGATTCACAAGGGCAGACCAACAAACAGCAATCATCTATTGATTTAGTCAGCAACCAAAGCAAGAAATAATTTCGTTTCAAGTCCTAAAGTTCGGCTAAGACTTGAAATCCACACCGTTGCGTCAACAACATGATTGCTAGCACAGAGGCAGCATTTTATAATTCACCTCTGGAAGTAGTCTGGAGTCCAGCAAATCACTAGTGATCATCAGGAATGTGGCATTTTTATTTAGGATACCTGCACCGTGAATAAAGCAAAGAAGACAAAACGGAAACCGGGAATACTTGAAATACAACAGTGTCAAAAAGCCAGCCTGTGCATGGGCACCGCAAAGCAGCAGCATGAAGATGAAGCCGAAGATACAACCATCAAGTATAGCTGCTGTCAAAGAGTGGGGTACAACAAAGTAAAGAACTGCACTGAAGGACATCAAAGTGATAAGAGAGGCCTTTGTACAGAGCCATGTTTATATAATGAGTGCAAGTGAATCCGGTGTATTTCTCCGGCAGCCTCGGTGGAGACAGCACAGATGACATTTCATGTGAAAAGGAAGATGAATATCCCTCATGAAGCAAAGTTTCGAAAAACTCCTTAAACTAAAATAAATAACAATACATAGTATACAAACTGGTAAGAGCAAAAGTCTGCGCACTACTGTTTCAGGTTTTACAGGTGTGATGAGGTTGAACAAGAACGGAAATTCATCAACTGAAATTACAAATACCTCAGTATCGGTAGAATAAATACAGGGGGGCTCATTTAGGAAAAGTGACGCATCGCTGCGTGAAAACAGCGATGCGTCACTTTTTATTGCGCCCTCCTTGCGACACCAATGATGCATCATATTTACAGTATGACGCATCATGTCGCAAGGAGTTACAGATACGTCACTATTTCTGACGTATCTGTAGGCGCAAAAGTGACGCATTGCTGGAGTGTGTCACAAAAGTGACGCAACTTCAGCAATGTGTTCTTTCACATGGGGCAAGCCCTATGGGAAAGGGCCTGAGTCAGTCTTACGCCTGCTGTGAGGCAGGCGTAAGATTTTGACGCATTTGAGTCCTAGAAGTGGCGCAGTGAAATTTCACTTCCATGACCCTTTCTTGCCTCAATACGCCCCCCTTGCATACATTATACCTAGCGCAGGTATAATGTGGCGCAGGGGTTTACAAAGTGACGCATGTACCTAGATGCGTCACTTTGTAAATATGGCGCAACAAGGCGCATTTTTTACACCATTGGTGCGTCACAAAAAGTGACGCACCGGCGGCGTAAAAGTGACGCACAGCCTCATAAATGAGGCCCGGATTTTTAAGCAAAAAATAGGCACCATAGGGATGGGGAATAATTTACATAAGCTAGTGTGATTACACTGGTGCCCGCATGAATGTTATTTTGTAATTTGGGATATTTCATTTGAAACAAACTTCTCAAGGTTTTGTCCTGGAGGATGTGTTCTTGGAAACACAAGCAGTGTACTGCATTGCCTCTAATACTGGTTTAGGTGGAAAGCCTGTTTCTGCCCAAATCACAATGAACAGAACACTCATATTAAGATCACTCTCTTCTCCATTTTGTAGTGCACCAGCCTTCCTTTCTAGAACCTTCTTTATCTTGCCCACGCATTGCTTCACTGAGAAGACCATGAAGCACTTATTTCAGTAACTATTGTATATATATCTTGTATGAATGATAGGCTCAATTATTTTCGCACTATATATATTCCTCAATACTGTACTTTATTTTTACTGTTGGTTCTTCTCTGTGCGTTTGTTCTGTAGATGTATATTGTTGTATTTTTGTCGAATTTATTAAATTCTTTGATGCCTACTGGGCATGTACAATCAGCATAAATCCACAAAAGTAAAACAATTAAAACAACTGGAATTAGCAGAAAATAAGAAGGAGGGTTATGCCCAATTGAAAAATAAAATAATTCATTGGTTGAGGACGTACAGGCCCATAGCCCCAAATGTGGATGGTGATATAGTACCTGTCAGGCGGATGACTTGGTTGGGTAGCAGACGGAAAGACATCGAAGGGGATTTAGTGGTGGTCAATTTTAGAGATCCTCGGGCAGTAGATTACATTTTAAATTGGCCCAATGGAGGAGGGGGAAACTGTATCTCACCTAGGGCTTTAACCTATTTCTATCCGAGGTCTGTTTCGTACCCTCCCAACCACCGGGAAGAGTTCTATCCTCCGAGGCCTAATCCTCAAATTGTATACAGTAGCATTTATCCCCCCTTATATGGCCAATATCCCTTTCAGCCCAATGGCCAGTTTGGCTGGATTACGAAACCACAGAGTCACTACCCAAGTCATAATAGTGGGATGGAGCATCTAAGACCCTTTACCCCTCTGGATACTTGTAATAGGTTCTCGCAGCTCACTGGCATGGAGGACTGTGATTGATGCTCACAGTCTAAGGAGGAGGGTTGCGTTCAACAAGGTGTGGAACCCCCGGAAGTAGTGGGAACTTATGACAAATGCAAGGAGGATACTCCAGTCGTTCCTAATAAGATCAGTTCCTGTTTGAATGTGGTTCCCCTTGAAGCCTTGGGTATGTTTAATGCTGCTGGTTGTATTGCACCCCCTAAGCAATCTAGTTGTGCGGATAATAATTGTATGAATAATGTGGGTATTGGGGGGGGAGAGGGTGGGTCTCTACCAGCTCCTAAGGGCCGCCAAGTAATACATCTGTTATCCTGGAATGTAGCAGGGTTAAAACGGAAGTTAGATATCCCTGAATGGCATGCATTCATCGAGAAGTTCGATGTCTGTCTGTTCCAGGAAACCTGGTGTCTGCTACCATTAGATAAACCCGGTTATACTACCTTCTTTTCCCCAGCGATAAGTAGAGGGAAGGGCAGACCAGCAGGAGGTCTTATTGTCTGGATAAGAATTGATCTGGACTGGGACATGGTTATCCATGACCCTCTGTGTAATGACATACTGCACCTTTCATCTAGGGGCCTTTCTGAGGGGAATAGGCTTGATCTATTTAATGTGTATGCTAGAGGGGCTTCGGGGGATAACACTTCTCCTACCATAATGAGCTTAGATTCTGCTTTAGCTAATTGCCATCCTGCAGCTAAAATTATTGTGGGTGGGGATTTTAATTGTACTTATGAACCCCTCCTTGGAGATGATCCCCTAGGCACTGAGGAGGAAGACTGCAGGTGGTCTGTCCCACCCTTGTTAGTACCACCCATTCGGAAATGGTCCGCAAGGGCCATCCAAATGAATGCCCTTACCAGGGAACACAGACTAAGAGCTCTCAATGGCAGGACCCTGTCTGATAAGACAGGAGCAATGACTTTTAATAGACTTATGGGCCCGTCCAGAATAGATTATATCTTAATGGACGTTAGTATGTGGTCTGACCTTATCGATATGGAGGTGGTACCTACTTTGGATAGTGACCATAATCCTCTATGCAGTAAGTTTAAATGGGGGAAATGCAAAGAGAGGGAGGCGAGTGTGCCATTGAAAACAACTAAGGAGATCATCCCATATGGGAATAATCGAAGATTGAAATGGGATAAGGCTCATTTAAATGAAGACCAACTAGGGATCATTAAATCCTTGGTCGTAGATTTGCAACACGAATTGGAGGGAAGGGATCGGGAGGACGATAGTGCCCCGAACCCTTTCTTCAGCCTTGATTCTGCTTATAAAGGCACGATAGATCAAGTGAGTCATTATTTTACTTCCAAAGGGAAAAGTGGTAGATTGAATATGACACCGCCCATCTCTAGCAACCCGTGGTACTCGGCACAATGTAAGGGGAAAAGGAAAAATTTGACAGTTGCCCTACTCTCAAGGAATCCAACACTAGTTAGAGCGGCCAGGAAGGATTATTTGAGAGCAATAGCACTGGCCAAACGTGATTGGGAAGAGGAGCACTGGAAGGATATAACAGATGCGGTGAGCAAGAGGGACGCGAGGTTATTTTGGGATTTAATTAACAGAGCTAGACAGGGCAAATCCCAACCTCTAGCAGCTCATATAACTAGCCAACAGTGGTTTAATCACTTCTCAGCTCTATATGGTGGCAGTGAAGATATATCCTGTCCCATGGTGGTTAGTGGTGTGGGAGGGGAACCCCGGGGGGAGACTGAGTGTCTATTTACGGCCTATGAAGTAGCAGTAGCTATTAGACATTTGACCCCAAAGAAAGCGGCCAGTCCGGATGGGATCCCTGGGGACCTCTTGATCGCAGAACCCTTGGCCTGGGCCAATCTTATAGCCACTATTATGAATTTGATAGTAAGGGGCCATCCCGTGCCAGATTCCTGGAAGGGTGCCGAGGTGGTCACGGTGTATAAGAAGGGGGCAAGAGATGACCCTGCCAACTACAGACCTATCAGTTTGATAGATATAATTCAGAAAGTGGTTGGCAGGGTCATTATCTCAAGGGTAGGTGACTGGATGGAGGAGGAAAGTATTCTCTCTCATCTCCAGGCCGGATTTCGCCGGAAGGTGGGCACGATGGACCAGGTCTTTCGCTTAGTTGGGATCTATTGGAAGACAGTTACCATCAAGAAGGGCAGCTTGTATATGGCCTTCATAGATCTCAAAACGGCCTTTGACCTGGTCCCTCGTGCTAAACTGTGGGAGATTCTGGAAAGCATGGGCTTCCCTGGTATTCTCTTGAGACTAATTGTAAGGCTTCATGAGGGGACATATGCGAGGATCAGATGGGGTGCCCAGGGCCAACTGACAGATAGGGTACCCGTGAGGAGTGGAGTCCGACAGGGATGTGTTATGGCTCCGACCCTCTTCTCCCTGTTTGTGAATGGAGTGGTGGACCACCTAAGAGGAGAAGAGACGGATGCTCCATCCCTGGCGGGGTAAAAGATCCAGACTCTACTCTTCGCCGATGACACCTTACTGATAGCTAAATCCCCGATAGGCCTCCAAAAACTTTTGAACCGATTTAGTTCATTTTGTATAGATAGAGGCCTAATTATTAATACCATCAAAACCAAACTGATGGCCTTCTCGCCTTCCAAAAAATGTAAAAATAACTTTCTGCTCAATGGGGCCCCCATGGAGTTGGTTGATGTATTCGACTACTTAGGGGTCCGGATAAACAGCCGAATGAATTGGAAGGATCACCTGGCTAAAATGTTACTGGGCCACAAAAGAGTATCTGGGGTGACCTTGCGAGAGTATCGGGAATCAATTAGTAAACCAGTGTCACCGGTTATGGCTATTTATGAGGGTCAGATACTCCCGGCTGCATTATATGGCTCCGAATTATGGGGGTTCGATAATGTTAATGAGTTAATCTTAGCAGAAAATAAGTTTTTGAGAGATGTGGTGGCCCTACCCGCTTCTACCCCGCTGATCCCCTTGCAGCTAGACCTTGGTAGACGAGCCCTAAAGGATATAGTGAAGCTGCGCCCACTGCTCTTTTGGGTCCGCTTAAGAAGGACTAAGGAGCTGGCCAAATATGCTGAAGGTTTGGACGACCTAATCTCGCTTGATAGCGGCAACAAAATAGGATGGTTGACCAACGTGAGGCACTTAGTCTCTCAACTGGGTTTGAGAGATGTTTGGGTGACTCAATCTCCCCCGCCTAAATTAGTGATCAAGAAACTATATTGGGATTGGGTACAGGCCGAGGCAACACGCAGCTTGGTTGGGGGATCACTTACGGAGCGCTTCCTTGGGTTCAAGTGGGCCAGGAAATTGGAACCCCTTTTTGACCTCATAACTAAGCCGCTAGATAGGGCACTATATCTAAAACTAAGGTACGGGACCCTCCCGGTTCACGATTTTACTACAAGGTGGGCTAACCATGGTGACCAACCGCGATCATGCCCGGGCTGTGCGGCACCTAAAGAGTCTGTGGCCCACTTACTCTTTGCCTGTCCCGCGTATAAAGTGGCACGGAACATCTGGTTGAAACCAGTCTGTAGGGGCTTGGGGTTGAGATGCCATAGATTGGCCTTACGAGTGCTATCCTCGGACTCATCATCTACCACACTGATTTGCGGGGTGGCAAAGTTTTTGAGTAGTGCTTGGCTTACACGCTCGAGAATTTTGAAAATGGACTCTAGGCCACCAATTGATCAGAGTGGAGATAATTGAAGGCCATCTATTTAAACGAATTGCTGAGTACTATTGTTTGTGGCCCTTATCAATTGTATTGTCTTGTTCTCTGTTTATATTTTAACCATGGTTTTTCCCTTGTGATAGTTATTATTTTTAACTTGATGAAATGTGTTTTTGTTCCTTTGTTTTAAATGTATATTGTCATCTTTTATGGTGAGCAAATTTTACCGAATAAAGATATTTACACACAACTGGAATATATGTTGGGTGAATTAGATTACCTCTCCATGAAGTGACACCTCCTAATTAAGACCTGTGAAAAGTGTACCTTGTACTTCTAGTTACGAGCAGACCATCAACAGTCCCTTGCAGAAAATGTAAACATAAAATCAATAATCAAGCAATACTTTAACTGCAAATGTACATGGTAATATGTTAATAAATGAGCAGTTATGATTTAACCCTACTTTATTTCCGTTGTTTGATGTGCATATAACTTTGAACACCTTGGACGAATCTGAACCGAAGTTGGCACTGATAGAGCTTCATGTTATTCTGAAAATTGTAGGGATGTATCATAATCACCAATATTTAGCACCCGCATATCTAAAATAATGCATTAACGTGTAGTCATTAGAAATGTAGTATTAAAGCAGCATACATTAGTGAGAATAGAAATGTAATCCTGTAATTACAATGTAGTGTTTATTCAAACATGTGTTTTGGATGATGCATGATGAATTAGTTCATGTAAATGTGATGCATTAGCTTTAAACGTGCACCACATTAATGTCTGCACGCGTAGGTTTGCTTATTCATTTAAGAAAATGTAATGCATTAAATGTTTATGGATGTAATGCTACTAATGTGTGATCTAAATGTGTAAAGGCCTAATCGCATATTCGTTCAAGAGAAGGCCTGTTTGCGATTTCTTATGATAGCTGAATATTGTAGGCCTGAAATGTATTTTCCTTGGGCAGGCTCTCAGTCGAAGGTAGTCAGCAGATTTTGTGTGCGTGCAAGGTTGCTTCGCTCACATGCTTCTTGTTGAAGGTGCAAGGACATACATGTCGTTAGGCAGAATAACCCTTTTACTTTAGGAATTAGGATGGTAGTAGAAGCCGCCATGGGAGTGTACAGGAATGCAGATATGATACTTTCAGTGGAGAAGGTGCATGGCACCCAAGGACACACTAACGTTTTTTGGATGAAGTCAGAGTTTTGATGGAAAAGTACAGAAAGAAGACCTGTCCGAAGTGGCGTGTGAAAGGTGTGTTCTACTGCTTTGTGAGTTTGTGTTAGGGACAGTGCCCCTGAGGGTGGAGATGAGGACTAGAGGGTAAGCTAGAAGGAGCATCTTAGAACGAGCTCTGTAGCTTTGGTTACTTACCTATGCAAAGTGAGTGTACTTCTGAGGAAGTCCTCAATACTGACACCTTTTTCTCTCTTGCCTGGGGACAATGCTAAGTAGGGATGTCATTTTAGCGGCAATGTAGGGATAGATTAATTGCTTTTCATTTCTAGGCTAATGAACACTAAAATAGAGATTGGAGCAATCATTGGATGCCTGATACTTTTAGAATTAACTATTCTTCTTATTCTGAGTCGGATGAGCCTCCTGCATAGGATTATGTTTGTATTAGTGCCCATTTACTTTCTTAACCTTGTGTTGAGGTGTTTGTATGTTCAGTTATTCTTGGCTTTGTATTAAATCCCTTAACATTTGATTTCGGAGTCAGTGATCCTTTAGAGTTATAAAATTGAACAGGTTGATTATGTGGTCAAATTTGGGCCTAGATGTAGGTAATAGCAAATTACCGAATGGTAAATACCGAATTTTACCGATTCGGTATTCACTATTCGGTAATTGCTATGTAGGTAAAAAATTCGGTAAAAATACCGAATCGGTAGGATTCGGTAATTACCGATTCGGTAATTACTGAATCAGTATTTGCCATTGATTCCTATGGGCCTTGAATCCCATAGGATTCAATAGCAAATACCGATTCGGTAATTACCGAATCGGTAAAATTACTGATTTTACAAGGGGTACAGGGTGTCACTTTGACACCCTGTTGCACCCCTGTTTCTGGCTTGTGTGCCATGTGACACACACACCTGCCCTTAGGGCATGTCTGTGTGCCACATGGCACAGGTGTACATACACTGGAATTCGTTATTTACCATGGAATACTATTCCATGGTAAATAACGATTCGGTACGGGCCTGTGGCACTGATTATAGTGCCACCTACATATTGATTTCCAGAATCGGTAAATTTACCGATTCGGTATTTTACAGATTCTGTAAATTTACCGAATCGGTAAATATACCGATTCTGTAAATTAGGCCTACCTACATGCCAAATTCCAAATACCGGTCGGTAACGGCCGAAATCGGCCGTTACCGACCGGTAATTGGTGACCTACATCGGGCCCTTTTCCCCTGTACAATTCTTAGGTGATAATAAAGATCCAGTCGACCCCGGATTAGTAAAGATTGGTAAGATAAGATAAAAGAAAGATAAGAATCCGGCATTAACAGCACTGACTGAGCGAATGTAACTAAGGTACAGCAGGGAAAATTCCATGCAGTTCAATCAAGGGAAAAAAGTAAAGGGGATTCAAAAAATATGTTTTTCAGTTTCAGATCCCAAAAGAAATTTTACTTGCAGCTAAAGCAAAAAATGCTTAAAGACCACATGGCAAGAAAGTAGATCTTTACTGAGAAAAAATGCTTTTCATAGTTTGATGTAAATACATTCAGTAGATTTTGAGCTGTTAGCATTTGAAAAAGGTGTCTAGCTTTTTTTTTAGAGTTTTATTTGGCGCTAACTTAAAACTGATGTATCACAGCACTTTACATGAGCATCAGTTGTGTTACAGATGGACGCATTAATTTTGTTAGGCACAGGGAGATTAAGTGATTTGGACAGAAACACAGATTGTTGAATGTCTCTGCTGAGACTCGAACCTGGTTCCCCATCTTCGAGGTCAACCGCTCTAGTCGTCAGGCGACATCCAAGTTCGCTTGACAGTTGTAAAACATTTGTATATCTTGGCAGTTTAAAATTGTGATTTCCCATACTGCGATTCTGGTCTATCACATTTGGAATTTTTGACTGGCTGATGAAGGGGGTTTATTTTTTTTCTCCATCTTGAAAATCATGATTTTGGATAACATTTTGATGTTTGTATTGTGGGAAAATAACTTCCATAGTAAAGGGGGGCACTATAAGGGATGCTTGCCACCAGTGGCATACTGGATTAGAATGCATAAAATGTGATTAGGATGGCCACCTATTTCAAGGCCTTTAGAGAAAATATTTCCAGGGCTGGACTTTCCTGTAATTGGATAATGCATTTTGAATATCAGCTTGCTCTGCTTCTATTGAATTTATTAACTCACCCCATATTCTGTTTATCCTACCCACAGTCCTACTCAATAGCCTTACAGACCTTCCCAATATGTATTTAAAAATGGAGACTTCCCCAACAAGATAGAAATCAGCAAGGGTTAAACCAATCCTCAAAAAGCCAATGGCAGATCCAAAGGAATTACATAACTTTCGGCCAATCTCCTTGCTTCCATACTTTGGTAATGGAATCATTGGTTAACAAACAACTCACAACATATTTAAAAAGCTGTCAACAGTTTGACTCCTCCCAGTCAGGTTTTTGGGCAGGACTTAGCACTGAAACAACTCTTGTAGAGGTAGTCTATATGTCTAAAAACGAATGTATGTCTGTCTGTCTGTCTGTTTGTCCTTTATGCATTACTAAACCATTCATCCGATCACCATGAAACTTTGGGAAGTTGTTGAGTACACTACCGCGAAGGTTTCTGGCATACATTTTTTTTAAAAATCGGCCCCCAAGGGCCCTCATAATCGTTTGAATACTGATGTGTGCACCAGACAGAAAAACAACAAATCGTGTATCCACAAGCACTCGAATAAATAAATAGAATTAAAACATCATTCATCCGATCGCCATGAAACTTTGGGAAGTTGTTGAGTACACTCCCGCGAAGGTTTCTGGCATAAATGTTTTTTAAATATCGGCCCCCCAGGGCCCTCATAATCTTTCGAATACTGATGTACTCACAAGATGGAAAAACAAAAAATCACCATGAAACTTTGGGAAGTTGTTGAGTACACTCCCGCGAAGGTTTCTGGCATACATTTTTTTTAAAGGTCGGCTCTCAAGGACCCTCATAATTGTTTGAATACTGATGTATGCACCAGATGGAAAAACAACAAATCGTGTATCCACAAGCACTCGAATAAATAAATAGAATTAAAACACCATTCATCTGATCGCCATGAAACTTTGGGAAGTTGTTGAGTACACTCCCGCGAAGGTTTCTGGCATCATTTTTTTTTAAACATCGGTACCCCAGGGCCCTCAAAATCTTTTGAATACTGATGTACGCACAAGACGGAAAAACAAAAAATCGCCATGAAACTTTGGGAAGTTGTTGAGTACACTGTGCAAAGGTTTCTGGCATAATTTCTTTTTAAATATCGGCCCCCCAGGACCTTCATAATCTTTCGAATACTGATGTACGCACCAGACGGAAAAACAAAAATCGTGTATCCACAAGCACTCGAATAAATAAATAGAATTAAAACACCATTCATCCGATCGGCAGGAAACTTTGGGAAGTTGTTGAGTACACTCCCTCAAAGGTTTCTGGCATCATTTTTTTTTAAAATATCGGCCCCCCAAGGCCCTCATAATCTTTCGAATACTGATGTACACACCAAATGGAAAAACAAAAAATCCTGTATCTACAAGCACTCTAATAAATACGTAGAATTAAAACGACACTTTGAAATGTTTTCCATATTAAAATGAATACGTTTCAATAAAAATTACACGGTGTAAATTGAATGTTATCATAACCAGTTTCCTTGAATTTCCTTTCTTCGGAGATCGCAGCAACGTGTGACGGTTAAGCTAGTAGACAATAAAAGACTTTCTCTAGATGATGAAGAGGCATCAATGCTGGTCTTAATAGATTTATCGGCTACCTTTGACATTATCTCCCACGCAATCCCAACACAGAGGTTAGAGGAGATAGGGGTCAGAGGGAAAGCCATTGATTGACTAAAGAATTACTTGAAGGGACAGACAATCGCTGTACAACTAGAATCCTATGTATCTTGCAGCATAGTTGTCGACAAAGGAGTCCCAGAGGGGTCTGCATTCAGCCCTTTGCTGTTTAACATTTATGTCCTTCCACTGGCAAGGATAATCAGATCATATGGGATCGACGAAATGTCGTATGCAGACGATACCCAGTTAGTAATTACCATGGGACCCAATCTAGCTGACACCAAAATTGATTTGCAAACTCCATTATTCACATAACAAACTGGATGCAGACAAATTTCCTTCAACTTAATGCAAGCAAGACTGACATTATATTATTTGGGAAAGCACAGGAATTCTGGTCAGATGACTGGTGGCCGGCGAGTCTCAGCCTTGCCCCTCCTCAAAAACAACAGTATGGAATCTAGGCATAATAATCAATGACAAACTGTCTATGAAGGACCAGGTAAACCATACTCTAGGTACCTGCTATGACATTATTCAAACTCTACAAAAAATCATCCAATGGATTCCATTGTAGCCTAGATAATCCCTGGTACAGGGATTGATAAGCAGTCGCTTGGACTATGTTGACGCCTTAGTGGCATCCATTAATGAGGACCTATATACCAGGCTTCAGGTCTTGCAAAACACTGCAGCACAACCGGTACTACACCTTCCACCTCGATCCCCATCTGCCCCATCTTAAAAACCCTTCACTGGCTACGAATAAGGAAAAAAATGCAGTGTTGTGTGCAAAAGCAGCAAAAGGTAAAATGGCGTTTAAACTTCTAATAAGCCATGCCAACATAACATGCACGCAAAAGTAGGCCCTAAACCATACTACACCCTCCCTTGTTCGGGGAACGCACAATAACCGGGGCAAGCTTCATAGAACGCAGAGTTCAAGTTCGAATGAGACAGAAGCAAGTTCAGGAATTTTGCCAAACTTGTGAATTGGGAGTAAAAATCTGAATGAAAAAGCAATCAAGTCAGGAAAATCAATCACGAGCGGCCATGGTGTAAAAAAAGACCTCAAACATTAAGAAAAACATTAAGGCATTAAAAGAAAAAATATTCAGGAGTTCAGTACGTGTTTATGAAGCAGGAAAAAAAATCAGCACTTCAATCCAACAGCGTAAAGGCACCATACGCTGCAACTGCCTCTAATAGGAAGTTGTTGTTATCATCCATGAACATTTCAGCCATCCAAATAAGTAAAGGGAAAGAACGATTGCCGGAGCCTCCAGTACCATCAGAGGACAACTCGGGCTTACTTCAAGATAACTGCATGCCAGAAAGTCATTGGCCGCAGTCCAAATGTTCCAATTGCCTAGAACCCCATGAGCCGCTGAGCGGGCCATAATCCATAATAAAACTAGAACAAGCTATTTCATGAGCAACTAAGGGACTCATTAGTAGATTAAAATCCAGGCCAGGAGATACCGTGTTGCAGAGACACAGATCCAGGGCCCATTCAAATCCACAATCCAGGCAATGGAAAACAGGCTGCACGCAAGTGAACAATGAGAACCGGAAAGATAAATCATACTCCATACTCAGAGTCGCCAGAGGCGATCCATAATATTCTAGCATCCGGTTACGAAGTAGGAGCAGCCGGGGCAGATCGTCGTAGGGCATAAATTGTGCATCCATTCTGGAGTAAACAAATTAACAGCAGTATGCCCGCGCCCAATGCAAGAACTAACGGCAAACCGCTGAATACACTCGAAAATATTGAATAAAAAAAATGCAGGGATCACACCAAATATAGTCTGAAATGACGTCACAAGGCCAAAACATACTACTTTAAAAAAGTGTGCCAGGCCAGTAGTCGACGAGGCATTTAAGATTGGGTGAATCAAAGCACTGAAATGCAGGGGCAGGTCCGTGTTTATTAAGGCATTCACCTCAGTACGAGTATTTGCAACGTGAGGGACTAATGTCTCACGTGCATATGTAAGGGAGACTTCCTTCTGGGACAAAAGAGATCTTATTCGACTCATCTTGTTGAACTTTGCTTTCAAGGTCGGTATAGTAGGCCAGATGGAAACATCGAGCCTCCCATGTGGAGGAGGAACACGCTGGGAAACTGTAACGGTATAAGGAATACCCGCAAGCATACCACAACAATCTTCATTATTTAATAATAAATAACTACAGTTTGCAAGCAGTGTGAAAGTCAGTGTAATAGCCAGGGTCGGGGTGCCTTTCAAAACACACGCAAGATTGGTGCAAGGACATTACAAGAACCGTGCAATTGCAGATTCCTACAGACTAATGAGTGATCTGGTGTGGGTGTGCAATCTTCACCTTTAAAATAAACTTCCTTCCCTTCCCTCAAGCACCTATATGTGAATTGGAGATTCCATGAAGATAAGCACTACCTAAAGGTTCGAATCTACCTATAGCATAATGTTTAATGCAAGACTCAAATTTAAACAGGGGAAAAGGTAGAGTGATCAACCCATGGATAAGCCAAACTGCAGAATTCGACTCAGCCACCGAAAATGGTAACGCCTCCAGTTTTTCAATATGCAACAGTGAAAACGTGGCATCCTTCATTGACATAAATTGTTGTTTACCAGTCAAATTGAAACGTAAAAATAGCAAACTCATGTTCATGTAGTCCCATGGCACCCTACCATTTTTCAAAGTTTGCAGGGTCCATGCAAACTGCATAACAGAACGCAATTGATTCTGACCCTGGTACAGTACTGCAACGTCTTCTTGCACAATATCAACAACAGATGAAACAATATTGTCCAATGTGTAAATGCTGGAGCAAAGCGTGTTAATGCTATTATCTTCCACGGCAAGCACTTTTTTCTAAATTGGCCTGATCTACAGCTCTGAGCGTAGAAGCCTAGAAGCAGCCTCAATCTGCGACAGTTTCCAAACCTCATTGTAAGCAGCATGTATCCATCTCTTCGACCTTAAGTCGACGGTGTCAGTCAGCTTGGACAAATGTAGCTTAGCCCACGCTAAGGGCGAGTGTCTATGCCAACTCTGTCATAATTTGCCTACAGAATAGGTGGTGACTGAATGTTGAGTCTGAAAACGGGGATCTACTCTAACCTCTGTATAGCCAAGGGTCAGACCCAAAAAGCGGCGCTAGCATGAATCCGCACTTTTTGCCATAGTAACCAACCCTCGGGATTAATGTTGGAGACATTAAAAGAGGAATTTTTCAACAGGGCTTGTAAATCACTTAGGGAAGTACTGGTGTAATTATTCCAATGGGGAAATTCACCCAAATCAGGAAATGAAGGAGCATTTAATTTTTTAGAAGTAGCCAATCCAAAGCGCAATTGTGAAATAGTGGCATTCAGAAACAACATATGGTTTAGGATGAGACATGCACGATGCAAAGCCTCAGTGCCTTGCACTTGCCAACTTTTAGAACCCCAAACAGATTTAAGATCAATAGTATCTTTCCACAGTTCATAGCCCCCATCAGCCAACTGGTCAATAAAGGACTTCGAATACAGTAATTTAGTGTGGGTAAGTCTAACTTTGGAAGAGGACTTCTTAGTCATCTTAAAATAAAATGCATTAGGGTTTGATTGGTCAAAATCAGTAAAATAAGAAAACTTTATTAAAAGTGTTTTTCGAGCTGCCTTCCACAGGTGTGGGATAGTGCTCCCACTGTGTGTAGTTAACCACATTTCTAAATGAATTTGTCTTATGCAGAAAGTGATTGCCAAAATGCTGGTAACAGTACAAATCACCATAATTTGCAGATTCCAAATATAAATCTTCAGCATCGAAAGCAGCATAGTATTTCAAATCAGAAAATAAAGCCTCTACGGCTTTGACGTCCCAATCATCAGAGCGAATATTTTGTTTAACCACATCCCCAATGGAAACACGGATTACATTGGGAACATTAATAACCTCTGGGGGCCCATGTATCTGGTACTTTACAGCATCCCATATAATCCCATCTAAAACGGGCCAAGCAGTTATATTCACAAAAGTCTGGTCCCTCTTCATGATGTGCGAGGAGGAATGGGGAGCCAAAGTTTCATCCATCAGTCTAATTGTAGTTCTTTCTTGAACATGGTGTCCATTTATAAAACAAAAAAAATACACTACAAATCAGATGGACATGAATGAAAAAATTGCAAAAAGTACCAGCCAATTGTAAGTCCAAGGGGAAATCAAAAAATGTTTTTTAAACCAGGTAGCAAAAATCAAAACTTTTGAAGGGGAATTAGATGTGGAAGAGCCAGTGTCAAATGAAAAATGGGACTGATTAGCCACATGGGTCTCCAAATCAGGCATAGACAAGTCAGAGGGGTAAGTATTTTCAGTGTCATTAAGAGGATCACCAGCAGGTAGATTCAACAAAGGATTCATAAGTGGACTCATCTCAATAACAACATCAGGCCCGATGACAGGATACGGGGCCAAAACAGAGTGTCGCACCATTGCTGGACACGAAACCGCATCATACTATATTGAATCGGCCACCCTGTGAGGTTTGACATTGTCAATGGAGATGTACCTGTTCCCCTTTCGCTGAGGAAGAGGAGGTAAAATAACTGTTCTTGCACCCTGTTCTTGTACCTTGTACGCGGCAACTGGAGCTCGATAGGAAGGACCAAATTCTTTCTTGTTGTTGATCTTCTCCCGGACCAGTTCTCCAACTTGGGGTGTCCAGCCGACTACCGGAATCTGCAACGCAGCTTCAGATGTGGAGGGCAAGTGTTCCTTTGCAATACTGTCTCTGGTCTTTTGTAGGTTCTGCAAAACATTAGAATGTTCATTAGAATGTTCATCTACGTCAAAGAAAGCGGCTCCCGCTGCCATGTCTAAACCATCAAGGTCCGGGACAAACATCTTGATGCCAAAGAGCATTTCGTATGGGGTCCACCCAACCAGAGACCTTCTAGAAAGATTATTTAGTGCACGTTGAACGCTATTGCGAAGGGTTAGCCAGCACCTAATACCTTTGCTGTCAAGGATTGCTTTAAGTCAAGGTTCCTTCGCTGCACAACACTATTACCCTCAGGCCGGTATGGAGATGAAAATTTTACCTGGACCCCCAATGAAGCCATGGCATCCTTGTACGCCTTAGAGGCAAACGCTGGACCCTGGTCCGAGTGGAAGGTACCACACACAAAAATTCCCCCAAAGACACGCAAATTCCTTACGACAGTTCTAGAATCAGCACTCCTTTGAGGCCACACCCAGACAAAGCACGTGCAAGAGTCAACTGCTACTAAGATGTACTTATACGCAGTATCAGAGGAGAAAGGACCGCAGTGATCTAAATAAACACATGCAAGTGGTTTATTAGATACTAGAAGCCCATCCCGACGTTGTCCGGGAATGAAATAGAAGGTGTGTAATGTGTGTATTTGGAAAGGGCAATTTATTTTAAAATCTCGCCGTAGACATAATTTTTTGTTTCATTAGAATAGGGACGGAGAAGGGCCAGCTGCAGCCCTGGTTGATGGTAACAGGCACGTGTAATTGGTGTAGTGATCCGCCGCCTGAGCCCGGCCACAGCCCTGGTTGATGTTAGCAGGCACGTGTAATGTCGTTGAATGAGAGAGTTATCAGCCGCGGGTAAATCCGTTCAATGAGAGAGTTCAGTGACAGTGAGTAGGAGAGGCTGCAGTAATTGTTCCCGCTGACACGCTCATTTGCGTGTTCCCCCGCTTAAGGCCCAGATGCAGGCCTGTTTGATGTTAGCAGGCTTGTGCTCCCCCGCTTGAGGCCCAGCTGTAGCCCTGGTTGATGTTATCAGGCTTGTGTAATTAGTGTACTGATCCACCGCCTGAGCCCGGCTAGAGCCCTGGTTGATGGTAGCAGGCGCATCTAATTTCGTTGAATGAGAGAGTTCAGTAACAGTGCACAGGAGAGGCTGCAGTAATGTTACTTACCAGGCCTCCAACTGAACGCGTTTGTCATGCCCCCAGCACACGGCCACAGCAGACGATCTTCTGATAAATGTACGACCCACATGGCATGAAGGGCGGAATGTAGCACACGCCCCCAGCGTTTCTCATGCCCCCAGCATGCCCCTTGATATAGCGCAAGTGCATTCACATGGCATGAAGGCCGGACACATGCCCCCAGCGTTTGTCACGCCCCCAGCATTTGTCACGCCCCCAGCACACGCCCACAGCCCACGATGTGATGGCTGTACCAGACGCCCCCAGCGTTAGTCATGCCCCCAGCCCACAGCACAACGCAGACATGCCCACGAGGGACTACTTTGCTGGCACGGTTCTTTTACCTTGTAAATGTATTTGGTGTCCCACGGTACAATTGTATGTCTTGCACTGTATGATTGTGATGAACACCACTGTTTCTTGAAAAGTTAATAAAAACAATTAAAAAAAATATATATATATATAAATATATATGTGGCCGTCTGCATAGCCAATGTCCTTCTGCTGCAACTGCCCTTTCCAACGCTGTATTGGGTGTTGTGATTGGTGCTGTGGTTACTGAGATTACCCGCCTCAAAGGTTTGGGCTCTCTCTTTATAATTTTAGTGTGGATGTACAACTGGGTTTGGGGCGGGCGTGCAGCAGAACAAGGTTTAATTTGCTGACAAATGCCACATTGAAGGACAAATTCACGTGTCTGATTGTACAAACCCCGCCATCAATATCGTTGCTGGAGAAGAGATACAGTAGCTGACACGCCGGCGTGCGCCGAAGCCGAAGGCTGCTGTAGTCAAAGCCTGTCTGCGGTCCACATTGGGAATCAACCTGTCACCAACGTCGTTAATTTTCACATGAGGAACTTTATCAGGACTTAAATGAGTACTTAGAAGGGAAACCCTTAAGATAATTACATCTCTTCTCTGTTGCGGCAATAGCTGCCAAGATGTCATCATCAATCTTACTTTTGTGGAGAAGTGTGGCTCACTGGTTAGAGGAGGCAGACCTGGAAGCAGAGGTCAGCCCAGGACCAGGGTTCAATTCCCGGCTCGGCGGGGTCCTGAGTCCTAAAATGTCCATGGACTCGACAATTCTCGCTCCGGTGCCTACTCGATTCACAGGTTTACACTCTGCGACTCTGGGCAATAGCTTGCTTAATCTCCACAACGGCCCCTCGCGGCGGGATGCCTGGCTTTCACCTTGCGGATACCCTGCCAGGGTTATCTCACAGGGGAATACCAGGACGGGTTCCCTAAGCAAGCGCTTAGAAACCGCTTGGTGATTTGCGCTATATAAATTCCTGTACATTTACATTTACATTTACTTTTGGAACGTGTAACCGCTGCCACTGCATATGTTGCAACTGCTGTCTTCGCAGCCTCGTCCACGAGACAGTTGCCAACAGCGTAAACTCCAACATGCTGATGACCCAAAGTATGAATTACAAAGACAAGTGGGAGTCGTTCTTTGAGCTCAGCCACTCGAACCCAGATCATTTTATGTTTTATTGTGCGACCATTGGAGTCAGGATAATCATTTTGAGTCCAAAAGGGCAGATTGTCATTGTAGGATTGAACACAGTAGTAAGAGTCACTTACAATTAGAGTGGTCACACTGGGGTCCGTGTACTTTAATGCAAGCATTGGAGCACGGAGCTCTTCCAATTGGGCGGTACAGTCCCCTAATGTCTGAGTATGCACGACGTCGGTCTTGAATTCACCATCCACCATTGTACCAACCACAATTGCGCAGGCCGAAGAATATGCATGCTTTGAAACCGTAGCCACTTGCGCACTGCCATCAGTGTAAATGATACAATGGAAATCCTCAAGTGGGCGCATAGTCAGAGGAGCAGGATGAACTAATTAATATTGCTAGTACTCTGGAGTCTGCATTGAGGAATCAAAAATGAACGTGACATCCGGAGATGTCAAAGACGTGGCCCATTGTATCCACCGAGGGTGCAAAGCTTTAGCATTTGGTACACTAGCTTTCATCACTGCCTCTAAGGCAGGATACGGGGTAAAAACCAAAATGCCTTTTCCCTGCGACAGTGCACGTTCCTTAAGAGTCGACATTTGCACTGCTGTCAAAACTTTTTCCACAGTGGAACTCATCCGAAGTGTACAAGTGTAACTTGTAAGCGATAGGGACTGTGTCACCCTCATTAAAAGTGAGGTACGTGAAGCCCACCGCCCCTGGCACGATTCTGATTACCAGGTTCGTGTGGTTATCACGGGTCAACAGGAATTTAGATTCAAGCAGATCAGCCTCCAAGGATTGCAAGATGGTTGAATGCTCAGGCAGCCAGCACGATTTGGAAAAAGAAGGTTGTATCAAAGTGAACAGAGGCTTGATACGCTGGGCATATTCGGGAATGAAGGTACGTCCGAAATTCAAAAAACCCAGTAAGGATTGTAGTTTCTTTAGTGTTGTGGGAGCTCGCAAAAGTGTGCATTTCTCCAGGAAGTGAAGTGCTAAACCTCAACCTTCATTGTTGAGCTCGTACCACAAGAACAACACTGTGGGCCCGATTCACAGAACTAACTTAAGACAAAATCCTAAACTTACTACTTTTAAAATTCACAGAAGTTAGGATTTTGTCTTAAATTTGTCTTAAGGCAAACTTAAGACAGATTTAAGACAAAATCCTAACTTCTGTGAATACCAAAAGTAGTAAGTTTAGGATTTTGTCTTAAGTTAGTTCTGTGAATCGGGCCCTGTGTACTCAGCAATGTGAGATTTCGCAAAGTTACATTTGTAGCCAAAATCCTCAAAATTGCAAATTATGCGGTCCACTCAGCGCAGATTCGGCAACAATTCGTCGTCTGTGAGATAAATGTCATCCACATACGAACATGCATCTGTGTCGATCCCCTCCAAGAGAGAGACAACGCGAGCGGCAAATACACCTGGACTATTCTTATAGCCCATAGCCAAACGGCGAAAGTGGCGCTGTTTGCCACCACTTGTAAATGCTGTCCATTGATTACTAAGTGGGGACAGATTGTGGGCAAAAAAAACATTGGATATGTCAAGAGTGGTTTTAAACCATTGACGCACAAGACTATCCACAAGAGCAGAACTGTGAGTATTCTGCACCACACACGTACGACAATGTGAGTTTAAGTGGCGGTAATCCAATACCAAACGGTACGAACCATCCGGCTTGGTCACAGTAAAAAGGGGGTTATTCATCGGAGACACAGATGTTTCAATTACACCTTGATATTCCAATTGTTCAAGGATTTCTGCAACGGAAGCTTTTGGTTCTCGACGCATGGGGTATTGGGGCTGTGGCATTCACCGCAAGGGAATCTCATGCTGAGGGGAAAATTTGTCCCACCCACAGTGAGTACGGTACAAACCTGGCGCAAGCGCTTTAGCCCAATCTTCTGTAAAATGCAGCACCTGCTCTTTCAGCACTGTATGTGCGAAACTATGGAGGATTTCCTCCTCTCCCTAGGGAGCAGCTAAGACAAAAGGAGGGGGCAAGTCGACCTCCGCCAACAAAATATCATAGGGAGTAGTAAGATTTTCCCAAAATACCCCTTTTATGGTATGTTCTTTGTCACCTTCAATTACAAGGACAATTTCATAAAGCCTGTCAGGGGGAGCCACTCTAGTGTCAGCTGTATCGACTACAACGAAGGTGTCAGTCGCTATCACCTTCAGTAGTGGACGTAACGCCTCTCGAATAATGGTAATCTCTGTTGCGCTGTCCAGCAGCGCCAGCGCCCATGTCGGATTCCGAAGCTGCGTTCTCACTATCTGTGGCATATCTCACTGTTACTGCAGCAACTTTTGTCTTCTGAAACTGGGGCCTTTGACATGGTGTCTCGTCCTGCTTGCCTTTTCCGCCAGCCTTACGAGGCTGCTCACGGCTCTGTTGGGCACCTTGACCTCTGCCGCCGCCTCCTCCACCGGTGGCTGTTACCGATGTTTCCTGCAAAGAGCGAGGAGAACGTTGTTCAGGAACCTGAAACTTATCAGGTGACTTAATAGTACCGCGGTCACGCAACTCATATGTACTCTCAGCAGGGGCAGGTGTAGGTGAAGCAGGACGGGACCCCTGCTTCTGTTGCTGTTTCCCCTGTTTTTTGTTCTTACTCCAATTTTGTTTCTGAACTTTTGGGCGGTCATCCTTATCAGATGACGCTTGTTGAGTTTGCTGCTGTTTTTCTTTCTTAGCGAAAGGCCTAACACCCAAACTATTATGGCCAATGGTCTTATAAGCCTCCGTAATAATTTTCGGATAATTGACGAGGTTTGTATGCATCGGGGACATCGCGCAAAGCATTAGAGACCTGGAAACTTACCGCATCTCACTTGATATTAGCAAGGACGAGATCACGTACCATGTCAAACGCTCCCACGAGTCGCATCCCCAACTCCACAGCCGCCTCCGGTCTGTGTTCATCCTGAACACGCTTGATCACAGAGGGCAGGATAGTCATTGACGGGGTGCCAAAGCACCTGGTATAGACTGCCGCAAAAATCACACCACAAGTTGTACAGTCATTTACGTCTGGCACCAAGTCTTTCTGCAAACTAATAGTGAGGATCCTGTGTTTCTCCACAGGACTAGTATTTGGGAATACCACTTCTAGTTGGTCGCATTTCTCATCAAGCCAAAAAGGCATTTCATTCTTATCCTGGGGACGCTTGCCCATGACCGCATGAACCATGACGGGACTAAGCTTCAGCCCGCCCCAGCCAACTGGATGTGCCGCACCACCCGGGAGTTTGCGGGTAATGTAATTAACCAGACCCCTAATAACTGACACCACAGAGGCATACAGGGGTCTTAGTTGCAGAGCTGTTAACACAATCGCCTGAGGATGCGGGTGTAAGCGGCCAAAACAGGCCAAGTAGCGCCTGGGATTGACAGCGGCCCTTGTCTGACCGCTGTTATAACCTGTGGGAAGGCGCCATTAAACCAAACGGCATGCTGCCAAGCAGAAATCGGAATTTCCACTGTTCGATATGGGCGTACGCTGCAGGAGCTTCAGCAGGTGTGTAAGAGTGAAATACATCAGTACCAGCATCTACCGCAGGAAATGTAACCAATGAGTAGAATATCTCAAATGGGTACACTGCGTCAGCTGAGACCACAAAAACCACGGCCTGTCTTTCTAAAGAAACCAGGTATTCCTGCAAGTGATTCTACACAGCCACACGACTGTGTGCTGGGATATCAACCCCAGCCATATCGATACAGTAATAGAGAAGTACAATGCAATATAAAAAAGGCACAACTGGGTAGTAATTCAAATAGACAATCGTTTAATATATCAAGCTTGAAGAGACCTTCTAACTATAGGTAGGTTTTATCCGTCACTACTGTCAACCGGAAACAATAGTGAGGGGGTCGTAGACTGATATAAGCACTACTCAAGTGTCTCACAATAAGACCACACTCGTTGGCGGCGCCATGTTGCAAGAATTTCTGCTCATACACAGAACTGTGCACAGAGACCTAGGACATTAGTGAATTGTGGTGTACCAGAAACTCACCTCAGTACCTAAAAACCCCCAACCAGCTAGCATCAGTGTCACATTAGCTCTTCGTCCTATAGCAAAGTAACCAATGAAAGTGGTTCTTCATCCGCGTGGTGTTTCGTTTGCATCGGATCGTGGTTCTATGCTCGCAAATCCTCGTCTTCACTTTTCGGCTTGTCATGCCACATGGGCATGTGATCATGTAAATGGAGTTGTCTGTATTGCAGTTAGTGTGTGAGCGAATTCCCCACACGTTCCCTGGTTCCAGTTGTAGGGTTTTCACTGGTTTTGTCAGATGACAGACGCTGCAGTCACCACAGGGGTAGTGGCCAGTCACCTTGGGGAGGCCCCACGCATTGTGTATAGTATTCATGGGTACAGCAACTTGGGGGTGTCTTGTGTGGACTAGGCTGTCTTTAAGGCTTCTTCATCTCTTATAGGAAAACATAGGTGTTTCCCATTGGTGTTTGCCCGTGTTGAGTATCTGTCAATGCTTTTGGACAATTTTGGCTACTTGGCATGATATGGGGTTATATGTAGTCACACAGGTGAGAGGCACTGAGGTGTCCGCCTTCGGTGTACATTCTAACAGGCTCTCCCTATTTTGGTTGCAGGCCCTTTTCATTGCCTTGCTCATGATCCTGTCGGGGTACTCTCGATGTTGTAGTTTTTTGGTTAGGCCACAAGCTTATTGTTTGAACTCTGTCACTTTTGCTGCAGTTTCTGCGTTGTCTCAGATATTGACCGTACGGTAGGTTGTCCCTTAACGTACGGGGGTGAAAGCTGGAAAAATGAAGCAACGAGTTCCTTGCTGTCTCCTTAAAGTGTGTTCTACTTTCCAGCCTTCCATTGACATGGGTGATATCCAGTTCCAAAAAAATTATGCTCTTTCTGCTGACGGTGCTGGTGAATTTGAGATTGGAATCACATCCGTTCATCCAGTTGAGGATATTTTTGAGAGAGTCTTCAGATCCTTTCCACACTAGGAATACATCATCTATGTATGTTGTGTTGTGGCAGGTGAGATCCAGGTTGGAACAGGAGTGTTTTCTCAAAGTTAAAGACGTATAGCCCTGCCACGCTCGGGGCGAAAGTGCTGCCCATTGACGTACCGTACGTCTGTAGGTACAGTTGGCCCTCATATTCGAAATAGATTTCTTTCAGTGCCAGTCTTGCACAATCTAGGATGAAAGATGTAGGGGTCACATATTCCCAGGTGCCTTCATTCAGAGTTGTTTCCAGTACTCTCAATGTGTCATCCTGAGGTAAACTCGTGTATAGGCTTTTCACATCCAGGCTCACTAAGAAAGATGTGTTGGAGTCAAAAGGGAGATCTTTTATCTTCCCCAGTAGGTCTTTGGTGTCTTGTAGGTAAGTTGAAGTGGCTTTCACTAATGGTTGTAAATAAAAGTCACAAAACTTCGAGAGAGGTTCCAATACTGATCCTATCCCAGAACTAGAGGTCTACCAGGAGGCGGCACTTTGTTTTTGTGCACTTTGGGGATGGGGTAAAAGTATGCCATTTTCCCGCTGGAAGTAGTGAGAAAGGATTAGTTACTTACCTCTAATCCTAGTTCTCTTCCAGGGGTATACTCATCAAAGTCATAAGCACTGAATAGTCCCGCCCACGTGCGGGACCCCGGAGCAATAGCCAATAATATGCATATATCTACATATATAAATAAATACATATAAATACGCATAAAATAACCATATATATATAGATAATATGCATATACATATACATATGCAGCCCAATATAACCATACTAGGCTAAATAAAACTGCTACAATTGCCTGTAAAATCTTTACATTTGCTAAATAAAGACATATAAAATACATTATATGACAATGCAAAGAAGAAAACACTGCCTTGGTTTTCTTTGAAACACACAACCTTTATTTTCAAAGGTAAAAACAGGCAGGATCATAGATGCAGCTTTAGCCTAGATAGGCTGCATTGTAACAACAGAAAAATCTGGCGACGTGCCTCTACGGCCTCCAGGCTCCCATCATGCACCACAGGTGACAGTTAGGTCAGTTCTTTTGGACGGCGTATAACAGTGTGATAACTGCATGGGTAACATGTAAAATAGACAGCTCTGGTATTCGCCCGGGGAGGTGGGTGGGTGTGCTTATGACTTTGATGAGTATACCCCTGGAAGAGAACTAGGATTACAGGTGAGTAACTAATCCTTCTCTTCCAGGGGATACTCATCAATAGTCATAAGCACTGAATAGAGTAGCAAACCCATCCCATACCCTGCGGACGAATACCAGACTCTCTAAACAGCATACTAATATATATATATATATATTACCCAAACAAATTCCTCAGGGATGCCTGACCAACTTGGGCATCCGCCTGAGTATCAGAATCAAGGCAGTAATGGCGAGCAAAGGTGTGAACCGAACGCCACGTAGCTGCCTTACAAATTTCATGAACAGGAAAATTTTTAAGCATTGCTATAGTAGCAGCCTTTCCTCTAGTGGAGTGCACTCTCGGTTTGCCCGGGAGCTGTTTCCGTGCCAACTGATAAGATAACGTAATGCATGACACAATCCATCTAGAAATGGACCTCTTAGAAGCAGGCAAGCCCGTATTCAGAGGACCATAGTTCACAAACAGATGATCAGTCTTTCTAACACTCTTAGTTTTATCAAGATAAAACTTCAAAACTCTTTTCAAATCAAAAGAGTGTAAAGCTTTTTCAGCTGGAGTGCTCGGATTAGCAAAAAACGTAGGCAGTGTCACTGACTGATTAATGTGAAAATCCAAGACTACCTTAGGAAGAAATCTTGGATGAGTCCGAAGCACCACTCTATTCGCATGGAAAACGAGATAGGGTTCTGTAGCACAAAAAGCCTGAATCTCGCTCACCCTGCGCACAGAAGTGATAGCTACAAGGAAGGACACCTTCCACGACAGATGTTGAAGGGAGGCCTTATGAATAGGTTCGAATGGAGGACCCATCAATTTAGACAAAACCATATTAAGCTCCCAAGGAGGAGAGGGAGCCCTCACGGGAGGAAACACTTTCCTGAGACCCTCCAGAAAATCCTTCACAACTGGCATTTGAAAGAAAGAAACCTGGGTAGGGGACTTTCGATATGCTGTTATTGATGCCAGATGGACCTTTATAGAGGAATACTGTAAGCCTGCTTTGGCCAAAGAAAGTAAGTATGGTAACAGTACCTGTTCCTGACTTCGAATAGGGTCATGACCTTCAGCAGCACACCACATGAAAAAACGCTTCCACTTGAAAGCATACGACTTTCTTGTAGAAGCTCTCCTTGCCTCTCTTAAAATGTGAATACAGTCCTGCGAGAAGCCTAGATGTCCATACTGGACGAACTCAGGAACCATACTGCTAGCTTCAGGGACGGCAGGTTGGGATGGAACACCCTGCCCTTCTCTCTGGTCAGCATATTCGGACAGCAAGGAAGCCTCCTGTGCGGTACTTTGGATAGATACAGGAGATCTGGGTACCACCATTGGAGAGGCCAATTCGAAGCCACCAGGATCATGTCTGTCTTGGACTTGTACAGCTTCTTGATCACCAAGGGAATGAATGGAATCGGTGGAAAAGCGTAGAGTAATGTCTCTGACCAGTCCATCCATAGAGCATTCCCCTTCGACCCTCGTTGTGGGTACCTGGACGCGAAGACGCGGCATTTTGCATTTTCGGCGTCCGCAAAGAGATCGATTTCTGGTGACCCCAGGCCTGGAAGACATCTCTTATCACTTCGTCTTTTAAGACCCAGTCGTGTGCTTCTGCGAAGTGTCTGCTTAGGTCGTCTGCTTGGATGTTGAGGACACCGGGCAGATGGACAGCTGACATTTTCATACCCCGAGCCAGAAGCCACTTCCAGATTGCTTGCGCTTCCAGCGACAGAGGTCTGGATCTCGTTCCAACCTGCTTGTTCAGATAGTACATCGTTGTTGTGTTGTCCGTCTGAACAAGCAGAGAGGATGTCTTGATCGCGGGAAAGAAAGCCTTGAGAGCTAGATGGACAGCTCTGAGTTCCAACATGTTTATATGATACAGTCTTTCTTTCTCTGACCATACTCCTTGAACTTGAAGGAACCCCAGATGGGCGCCCCATCCCTGAAGGGACGCATCTGTCACCAGCGATCGTCTGGGCATGTCCTCTTGAAAAGGAACTCCCACTACCAGATGACTCCGCTGCATCCACCATCGAATGGAGATCCGCATTGACAGAGGTAGTGACAGTTTGTCCTCCCAACGGTTTGAAAGCTGGGACCACTGGTCCTCCAGATACTGCTGCAGAGGTCTCATGTGCAGCCTGGCGTTCGGAACAAGGAAGATGCAAGACGCCATGGACCCTAGCCGAGACGAGATCTGTCTGGCCGTTGGTCGAGGAATCTGTAGTAAGTTTTGACACTTGAGGAGAATGAAGGATAGTCTCTCCTCCGAAGGATACGCTTTTGCGTCCTTTGAATCTAGCAGTGTGCCGAGATAGTGTATCCTCTGCGTGGGGTTGAGGATAGACTTTTTGAAGTTAACGTGCAGGCCCAGCCTCCGCAGCTGATGTATGCAGAACGTGAGATGTTGCTGAAGAAGAATCGGAGACGCACTCTTTAGCAGCCAATCGTCTAGATAGGGATAGACGAAAATATGCCTCTTCCTTAGGAAAGCCGCTACGACTGCCATGCACTTTGAGAAGGTGCGAGTAGCTGACTTTAGCCCGAAGGGCAAGACTGCGAACTGGTAATGGCTGGTTTGTATGCAAAACCTTAGAAATTTCCGATGCTTTGGGGCGATGGGGATGTGAAAATAAGCATCTTGAAGATCTATGGAGCACATCCAGTCCCTTTGATGCAGAAGTGGAATTATTTGATGTAACGCCAGCATTCTGAACTTTTCTCGCCGAATGAACTGATTGAGGCGCCTGAGATCTAGTATGGGCCTGAACTCCTTGTTTGGACCTTTCTTTGGAACTAGAAAGTATCGGGAGTAAATGCCTTGCCGACGCTGTGCCCTCGGGACCTCCTCGATGGCTTTCTTTAAGATTAATGCAGACACCTCCTGCTTCAAAAGATGACGTAGATGGAACACAGTCTTTTGAGGAGGAATGGAAGGTGGAGGAGACTTGAATCTGATTGCATATCCATTTTGTTCAATATTCAGCACCCATTTGTCGTTTGTGATGTTTTTCCACTCCTCCAGGCAAAAACGAACAGTTCCCCCCACCGGAGTGGGTAACGGGCTCAGGGGAAGCAAACACTCACTGTTTTTGTTGTTGCTGCTGCTTGTTTCCAGGTGCAGACTGTCTGGAAATGCCACCCCTTCCTCTACCAGGACGACGCTGGGAGAACTAAGATCTTCCCTGATTCTGCTGTGATGACCATTGAGGGGTTTGAACCCTCTGCTGGTTCTGTCTCCGATCGTAAGGACGGTATTTTTTCTTAAAGTCCTTTCTCTTTTCGAGACCAACAGCTCTCACCGTATCAAGCTCCGTCTTCATTCTTGACATCTCATTGTCAGCATGAGAACCAAAGAGACATTTTCCATTAAATGGCAGATTAAGAATTCGGTGTTGCGCCTCAGGTTTAAGACCCGTAAGCCTTAGCCATGTGTAGACAAGTCGGAAGCATCCGCAGCTGCACTAATCACCTGGTTAGCCACTAGCCCACCTTCATGAAGGATTTCAAGAAAATCATGCTTGTCTTCTTTGGGAAGTTTTTCTGCAAAACGAGACAAGGAATCCCATAGTGCGCAGTCATAGCGACCCAGTAAAGCGGAGGCGCTGGCAACCTTCATGTAGGAAGCAGAGGTGGCACACATTTTCTTTCCTACGGAGTCCATAGCTTTGCTGTCTTTATCAGGAGGCACAGATGATGATGCCGCTCCTGTCTGATTCTTACGTGCCGCTGAGACGATGACCGAATCAGGTTGTGGCTCAGACCTCAGAAATAAAGGATCATTGTCCGGAGCCTTATACTTCTTTGCGATCTGCGAAGGAACCACTCCCAAAGATGCCGGAGTTAAGAACTTGTCCTCCGCAGGCTCTAACAGACCTGGAACCAGAGGGAGTAAAGGCCTTGAGGATAATTTCTGATGCAACGTTTCGAAAATGACCGTTGTCTTGGCAGTAGAGAAAGGCATCTCGATATTAAGTTTCGCTGCTCCACGACAGAGAACTTCATTAAAAGTAATCACGTCATCAATCGGTGATATCCTACTTGGAGGAGTTGATGACAACGTTGGCGAGTAGTCCCTCTTTGAATTTGTAGACTTTGTTGAAGATCTATCATCGCGTCTTCTAGAAGAGTGGTGACGCGAAGACCTAGGAGAAGGGGAAGTTCGCCTCCTCTCCGATGGAGACTTTCTCGGAGGAGTACGCTCACGTCTTCTCGGAGAGTGCACCAGCTGTATAAGAGGTGATCTTGATCTTGAAGCAGGCCTGACGACACAGGAAACCTGGAATAAGACCTTGGAAGGTTAATCCTCCTTATCTTCCAGTCTCTGATCTCCCCCAGCCATCGTGGCGAGATATTAGCCCCTGTAGGTGAAGGTGCTCTTGAGGGCTCTGGAGAGATTTGTACAATCCGCAGCCCAGGGGAGGAAGAAGAACTCCCAGAAGACACAATAGAAACCTTGGACCAGTCTTTGGACACCGTTCTAGGCCTCTTTGCTGCAGAAGACGTCGACGACAGCCTCCTCGACGTCGATTTTTCCAACGGTGATTTCCTCGACGGCGACTTCCACGGCGGCGTCCTCCTCGGCTGCTACCTCCTTGGCGGCGACCTCCTCTTCGACGACGATCGCCTCTTCGGCGTTGACGTCATGCGCCTCGACGGCGATGATTTTCTCGGCGTCGTGTGCCTCGACGTCGCATGGCTGGGGCTCTTCGACGTCAAAACCTCTACTGCCCGGTTCGACGTCATGGCACCTCTCGACGGCGACCTTGTCTGATGTTTAGAGCCTCTCGACGGTGACCGTTGACGTCGATGAGACGACGTCGAGTCCCGCCCTCTTGCAGTCGTAGGAGAGCCAGACCCCGACCGCCTACGCTCATGTCGCTTCTCACCTTGCTTCGATGGCGAATTCTTCTTCGACGGCGAGGGATGTTTCGACGTCAATGTATGCCGCAACGGTGATTTCGATGCTGATTTTGAGCACACAGGTACCTTAGAAGAAGATCTGTCCCTCGAATTTGAAGGAGACCAATGTTTTCTCTTCTCCCCTCTGTCCTTGCACTCTTTGTGTTGAGAAGAAGGCATCCTGGAATGAAATTCTTCTCTTCCACCCACAGTTTCTCCTCTGTCATGCAGGGACTGAAGCCTGCTCTTCTCTCTCTCTCTCAAAGTCCTATTTGACAGCTTGCTGCAGTGGTAGCAGAGTTCTGGCTTGTGAGAAGATGGTAGACAAGCTACACAGACCGACTGAGGGTCTGTCTTGGCCATTTTTTTACCACAGGCCGGACACTTGACAAATAAGGCCGGCATTATGACTGGAAAAATAGCCAAAAAACAGCAAAAAATTGTTGGATTAGTCAGATAATGACTAAAGACGTCGAGTGAAGACGAAAAAATTAGAGAAATTCCAGAAGAAAGTGAAAAAATATCACCAACTGGCGAGCTCAATGCTCCAGGATCCTCACAGAAGGAACCGGAAAAAAGAACTGACCTAACTATCACCTGTGGTGCATGATGGGAGCCTGGAGGCTCATAGAGGTATTAAAGGCACGACGCCAGATTTTTCTGTTGTTACAATGCAGCCTATCTAGGCTAAAGCTGCCTCTATGATCCTGCCTGTTTTTACCTTTGAAAATAAAGGTTGTGTGTTTCAAAGAAAACCAAGGCAGTGTTTTCTTCTTTGCATTGTCATATAATGTATTTTATATGTCTTTATTTAGCAAATGTAAAGATTTTACAGGCAATTGTGGCAGTTTTTTGAGCCTATTATGGTTATATTGGGCTGCATATGTATATGTGTATGCATATTATCTATATATATATATATATGGTTATTTTATGCGTATTTATATGTATTTATATTCACTGAAAAAACCATAGGTTATAGACCATATATAGTTAGGAATTAGCATTTACAAAACCTTGAAAATTCACTGAAAAAACCATAGGTTATAGACCATATATAGTTAGGAATTAGCATTTAAAAAACCTTATTTTACTCACACAAAACCATTGAAATTCCATATATAGTTAGTTGCACTAACTATATATCGCGCACCCGCAATCCACTGCTGATGATGTCACATATTACATCATTCATGACATGGTCAGTGACATCACTGATGACATCACTGATGACAACATCCAGTGATTATGTGTTTCTGTAAAGTTTAAATATGTTTTACATATTGAAGAATGAGTGGATGTATAAGTGTCTGAATGAAGGTTTTAGTAGGTGCGTGATTGACTGTATGAGTGAGTGATTAAATGCGTCTTACTGAATGCACGGGTTAGTGACTAAACTGTCTGAAAGTGTGCATCAGTATCTCTGTTGTTGTGCAAGCTGCTGCATGTGTTGATCAGTAGCTATATAAGTAGCTATATGGGTTATTGATTGGTTGCACAAGTATTTGTATGGGAGACTGAGTGTGTGTATGGCTGGCTGGGAGGTGTGTGACTCTGTGCAGATCAATGTGTACTTGTATCAGTGATTCTATAAGAGAGTAACTATGTGTTAGCATATGTTTCAAAAATGTAAGGTGTTCTGTGTTTAACTGTATAGATGAGAAAATGGAAGTGTGATTGATTCTTTTCAGGACTGACTAGGTGTGTGAGTAACTCCATGAATGAGTGGCAGAGTGTGAGTGTCTGTATAAGTGTATGAGTGCATATGATAGTGTTGGAAAGATGAGTGATTGTATGTATGAATGATTGTATAAGTGAATGTGTGTGTAGACATAGGAATCAGTGAGTGCGTATGTAGTAACTAGTATTGGTGTGTCAATGGTTTCAAAAATGATACTCTCTATTTAACACTGGGTGTAACGGAGGTTATATTACAGTGTGAGGAGATGCATTGTATTATCACATGAATGATATCATCAGTGATGTGATCATTGATGTCAAGTGTGATGTCATCAGTGATGTCATTTAAGATGTCATCAGTGATGTCATCAGTGATGTCACTGACCATGTCATGAATGATGTAATATGTGACATCATCAGCAGTGGATTGCGGGTGCGCGATATATAGTTAGTGCAACTAACTATATATGGAATTTCAATGGTTTTGTGTGAGTAAAATAAGGTTTTTTAAATGCTAATTCCTAACTATATATGGTCTATAACCTATGGTTTTTTCAGTGAATTTTCAAGGTTTTGTAAATGCTAATTCCTAACTATATATGGTCTATAACCTATGGTTTTTTCAGTGAATTTCAATGGTTTTTTAATAGCAAATATCATAAGCTGTCGAATGTCAAGTATGTGGTAAGTAAAAACATTTTCGTGTTTATGCACACTGATCTGCTTTGAATGCTGCCCCCCACCCCTCATTTCTATTAGGAGTACTCTCTCATTGCAGATAGTGAAGGGTAGTTAACGCAGCCCTTTGCCCCCTTTGTAATCCGTCGTGCCTGCTTCTCTCTCCATTTGATTGATTGTTCTCTTTGGTTCATTCTCTATTTACAAACAAGCACAGAGTCAAAATACTCTGTTTAGTCTTTGCAGATAGCGAAAACCGTGTAAAAAAACAAAAGTAATCGAGCAAAATCAGTAGGCCACTAATGGGATCTCTTTTTGACCTCGCTAAAATAGAAACATTAGGAACAACCTGTTGAAAATAGCAATGCGTATGTACATAAGCGGCGTTCATTTGTGTTCACAGTACCCCTTGTTGATTGTTTGAATCGAGCATTGAATTGTTCGAAGTTGGTTCTCTTAAGGATCTTCTCTGCCTGCAAACGAGGAAGAATAGGAATATTCTCTCTCCCTTTGCAGATAGTGAAGGGTAGGTAACGCAAGCCTTTAACACGTCGTACCTATTTCATTCCTCATTGATTGATTGATTGTCCGAACATTGACTGTTTGGGAATTAGTTCTTTTTGGAGGTATTCCCTGTTTGCAAATAAACGTAGGAAAATCTTTGCAAGTAGTGAAAGGGTACGTAATGCGGACCTTTCTCCCCCGTTGTAATCTGTCATGCCTATCTACTCCCCACTGATTGATGCACCTGTTTCACTCGGACCATTTACTAGACATACGTCATCTGGCCCGACCAGAGAGCACCCCTAGTGAAAAGGACATATGCAATAATAACGAAGTGATCACTGTATCCTGTTAACAGAAACTTTAGCATGAAACAACCTGGAAAGAAAAGAATAGGAAATCGAAAATCAGTAGGCCACTGATGAACATGAACTTTTATTAAACAACGAACAAAGAAACGATAACATAACGTAATGATAAAACCTATTAATGTCCTAGAAACAAGAAAACGTTCGAAATATGCCAGTGGTGAGAGACCAGAAAAACAGTAAGAGAAACCAAATCACCCCTCGCTGTCCCACCGCCTGCCACGCCAAAAAAATCGATAGACTAGGGAAAATGCAAGTCAGTAGAACATCCGCCCCCACTCTGGAAACTTCCAAGGTGGGGCAGGGTTCCGGCTACGCCCAGCCGGGAGCAGCCCATATAAGGCAGGTCCTGCTGCCACGCCTCGGCCAGGAGATCCTAACGTAGGGTGTAGCCGGAGGAGAGGCCGAGACCAGCGGGACCCGGCCAGGGGATTGCCTTTACAACGCTGAACAGTTGCAGGGGGGGGGGGGAATGTCTCCTCGACCCTCCCCTCTCTCTCCCAGTCCGGCCGCGGTGGCCCTTGAGAGTTGCAGGTAGTCCCGCCACATGCTCTTCCGGTCCGGCCACCAACGGTCGGGGGGCCGAGGCCGACGGGATCCGGCTGCAGCCAATAAACCAAGAAACCCGTTCATGGGGCCAGAGCCAGGGGCGTCCGGCCGACATCTACCGGAAGCCCGGCCCGAAGACGGACGGGACACTTCTTCTTTCTTGTATAATTGCTGCAACAACCCTGGGGGGGGATGTCTTGCACATGCCTCCGACCCCCCCCCCTCGTCCTCATCGCCTGGTCCGGCCATAACAAATCTCAAGCGAGACGCCGTGGGGTGCACTGGGAGGGAGAGACGGTGCGAACAGGCCTCTCCCGCCTCCCCAGGTGGAGGCTTCCCAGCTGCACCCTCAGCGCTCCAGGCGCCCGGAAAAGGGTTCTTCCACTGTGGCCATGCTGCAACCTCTCGCCCGGCAGGGTGGAGCCCGTCCGCTCATTTGACCCCGCGATCGCCAGTAGCTACCGAACTCTCAAAATGGCGGTCGACCTGGCAAGAGCGGGCCCAGCATAAAGAAATGGCCCGGTCACTGGTTGACTCCACCACCGTAGTCCTCCACGACCTTGAAGATTCTAGAGGAGCCGCGGGAGTCTCCGACCCCCGATGGGGAATGACTGCCATGATCACCCGTGGAGTGACGAAACTGTATCCGCGGGACGTCGGCGCCAGCCTCACTTTGAATTACTAGAATCCTGCAGACCTCACTTCCGGTGAAAGCACAGTGTGACCCGGTAGGAAAAATTGTTGCACCCCCTCCCCTTTTTGACTGATAGTTCAAACCACCGATCCTTTCCTTTGCCCTTTTAACGGAACTTTGGACTGCCTCCCCCTCTTTTACATTTTCTAGAGAAAACAAAACATTAACCACTACAATAACATAGCAGTTGACACCAGAACTGTTTTCAAATTGAAAACCAACAACATCTTCAACAGAATCCTTTTTGTTTCTGCTGTGACCCTGCTACAGCACAGGCATTGTCCCCAGCAGTAATTCTGCAATGCCGGTAAGAATAGCTGTGGTGCCTACTGGACTCACTCACCCCCGCGGCGCCCCACGCCGTTATTTGCTGGGCGGCAACTTGCTAGACATCACTTTCGTGCCATCTAGATTTCAGCGCGTTCTGCTGCCTTGGAACTATTCGCACAACAGACCGCTACTGACAAGAATATTTCATTATTGGTGCTGTCAATTTCAATAAATCTATTGGATAATTCAAAAGAAATTGCCACGGTCTCTTCGTTGTTTAAATGTTTTTACTGTTTTTGTTTTGTTGTATATATTTATATGTTATTAAAGTTTTATATTCCTACTACTTTGTTGGAGTGCTATATATTTTTAATGTGACACATAATTGTAAAAACTTTGATGTACAAAGAGTGATTCCTGGAATCTTCCGCTTCAGGCTCGGTCCCCTCCCCAATCACAATACAGGATGGTTTTCAGATAGTAGGAACACGTGTGGTGTGACGGATCTCATCGGGTGTGGGCCTTCATCTACTATAACTCCTTTGAAGAGGGGTGATTCTTTACAGCTGGGGCCATAAACTACATCTGCAGGGCTAGCTGATAGCCTGGACAATCGGACACAGAGGAAGAGGAGTGTCAGAGGGTGCGGTAGTGAATAGGGCGAAAGGGAGGTGTCGGGCGGGCACAGTGTGATTCTCAGGGAAGAGCAGCGCAGATGGGGGGAGGTTTATTGCCCATGCATAAGACAGAGAGCGGGGGTGACCAGTGCCTGGGGAAGATGCTTGCGAGGGTGAGGAGCCATGCTACGAATCGACAGCGTGCAGAGAGTGGGTCTGGTCAAGACATCTAAAATGGCTGCCGTGCACGACAAAAGTGTGGCATTTCAAAAAAGGCAAGATGGCGCAGACAATGTTTTTCAACACTTCCTCATTTCCTTCGAATCGAACGTTAACAGACGTTGGGGCATATTACCAAAGTTAAGCGATATTTATCGCTAACGATGCTTACCAACGAATTTTTTACCGCTAAGCATCATCAGAAATTATCGAAGATAAACCTTGCTATTATCAAGGTTTATCACAAATGCGATAATAAACGGCCGCAATGCATGAATATCGCTAAAAACTCAGCGATATTCATACATTACCGAGCTAATGCTCTTAGCCATGTTATCCACCTCCCATTGGATAACATGGCTAAGAACTGCTCAGGGCAGGTGTTACTTTTTGGAGATATTCGCGCTTAGCGCGAATATCTCCAAAAGTTGGTAATAGGAGATAGATATCTTGCATGTTGTAATGCAAGTTATTGTGGTATATGGAACTCATACCATAATCTCTCAGGAAAGCAGAAACTGATCCTTTTGGGACCGCCTAAAAAGGCCTAGGGGGTGAGGAGTACTCTACTTTGCCCCCTTTTCACGTTCCGAACGATTTTATTTTACTCTCTTCTGTAATTACACAAAATAGCAGCGATAAGATGCATCGGAGACACACAGTGAGAGAAAGGAGGCCGGAGATGAAGAAGAGATGTCAAATACACATTGGAGATGATATAGTGGCAGAAGGGAAGTAAATATGAGTAAACTTACCATGTAACATAAAAATGTTGCACTCTATACTATAAGTCTCATTTTATACTACAATCACTTCGCTACAACCTCATAAATTAAAAATAAAAATGAATAATGTCTCAAACAATTTTTGATTTCTAAATATAAATTTATTCTTCAGAATTTTCAAAATTTGAAAGAACTAGTAACATGTCCTCATCAGCAATGTCCTCATGAAAAGTCTCCAATAATGATTCTTGTAACTCTATGGTCTCCAAACACTCGATAAATTCGCCATCAAGAGATTGATCAAAAAAATCATTCAAGTCATCTCCTCCTTCTGACAATATTTCATTATTGGTGCTGTCAATTTCAATCAATGTAGTGGAATCATTCAAGTCATCTCCTCGTGACAATATTTCATTATTGGTGCTCTCAATTTCAATCAATGTAGTGGAATCATTCAAGTCATCTCCTCCTTGTGACAATATTTCATTATTGGTGCTGTCCATTTCAATCAATCTAATGGAATCATACAAGTCATCTCCTCCTTGTGACAATATTTCATTATTGCTGCTCTCAATTTCAATCAACGTAGTGGAATCATTCAAGTCATCTCCTTGTGACAATATTTCATTCTTGGTGCTGTCCATTTCAATCAATCTAATGGAATCATACAAGTCATGTCCTCCTTGTGACAATGTTTCATTATTGGTGCTCTCAATTTCAATCAATGTAGTGGACGATTCAAAAGAAATTGCCACGGTCTCTTCATTGTGAGCCATTTTATTTTGAAATTGCTTGCTGTAAATTGCAGAAAAAAATAATCACTTTCATTTATCGTTTTTAGTAATACATAATATAAAACTAACTTTATCAAGTATTTAGTATAACAGAAGGACTGCAAATAAATAACAGAAAACATTTTTCAAATTATCTTCAAGTGTACAACATAGTTCCCCTTACAAATTAACAACTCACCTTTTCAAAAGTAGGAAAAGTGTTAGTACTGTGTAAATCAAACACCAGAAATTCACCACCAAAAATTCCTCACAAATGTACCTCAGACAGTAGTATCACAAAATGGCTGTGGTTTCCTCTCATTTGACAAATATACATAACCAATTAACTTTCATCACACACAAATACAAAACCAAAGTAACATTTTAATTGGTTCTAAATTTCAACACTTTCAAATGTGTTTTCCCCATGCAATTTTCCATAGGACATTTACATACGTCTACAGCCTGAATGGCTGAACGGAATTACACCAAACTTGGCAAAATGGTACATCAAACCTAAGAGGTCAGGAAGGATCTACTATGCCCCCTTATGGTCATTTCCCCCTTCGCTTTGGCCTCCTCTTGTCTCTCAATCCTACCGAGAGACAAGATGGCGGCCGCTACGGACTGTTTGGAATGTTGACAGACGCCGGAGAACCAATCAGCTTCGCAAAGCTCCGTAACGCGAAAAGTACGCGAAGCGGAGCGCTGTTACAGATATATATCTTTTTTTGAACGTTAATTTCTCAAAATCCACTGGAGCACATATATTGAGACCTAGCAAAGGCACATCGGGCTACCAGTCCCTAATATTTTACCAAGTTTCGTGCAAATCCATTCAGCCGTTCGATTATTATTATTATTTATTTTTTTTGCCCCGCGGGGCCCTTTTAAAACCTCCACATCAAACCTAGGGGGTCAGCGAGGATCTACTATTCCCCCTTATGGTCATTTGCCCCTTCGCTTTCGCCTCCTCTTGTCTCTCGATCCTACCGAGAGACAAGATGGCGGCCGCTACGGACTGTTTGGAATGTTGACAGACGCCGGAGAACCAATCAGCTTCGCTTCACAAAGCTCCGTTGCGCGAAAAGTACGCGTAGCGGAGCGCTGCCCAGTCCGCGGTTACAGATATATATCTTTTTTTGAACCTTAATTTCTCAAAATCCACTGAAGCACATATATTGAGACCTACAAAAGGCACATCGGGCTACCAGTCCCTACAATTTTGCCAAGTTTCGTGCAAATCCATTCAGCCGTTCGGGCTAAAAGTGAGGCCAACCGCCCTATGGAAAACTCAATGTTAAAAACACGTTTTGGGACCCCCCTTTTTTCTCGGCCCCCCCTTGACGAACCCCCCCCAAATTTTCAGGGGCTGCTCAGAAACAAAATGTTCCATTTTCCTGAAAATTTCAGCCAATTCCGTCCACAAACGCCAAAGTTATTAGACATAGAATTTTCAAAAATCCCATAGAGAAAAAATCCTAACTATATATACCTACTGGCGACCGCCAGTAGGTAATATATATGTAGATATATGCATAATATTGGCTATTGCTCCGGGGTCCCGCACGTGGGTGGGACTATTCAGTGCTTATGACTATTGATGAGTATCCCCTGGAAGAGTACTGGGCCTCTTTCCTGCTGATATTTCCCAGGTTTTCTGCATCAGTTACTATCTCATGGATGGTGCATCTGAGTCTTTCCATAGGATCCTCTTGTAGGGGGCGATAGTTGCGTCTATCGCTAAACAGACGTAAACATTCTTCTTGACAGTCGCATTTTTATTGTAGGACTATCCCTCCCCCTTTGTCTACCGGTTTGATGACAATGTTGTTGTTGTTCCGCAGGGAGGACAATGCCTCAAAGTCCCTTTTTCTTACGTTTTTGAAGAGTTTTTTTTGTTGAAAGTCTTCGATGTCTTTGAAGACTGCCTGTTCAAACGTGCCCAACTCACAGGGTATTGAGCTTGGTGGGGGTATGAACTTAGATTTGATCTTGAAATATGTGTCTCTATTTTCTTGGGGTGGTGTTGCCACCATCTATGATTGATTTTCAAAAAAGGCTTTCAATTTTAATTTTCTGAAAAAATCTGCCATTTCAACATGTAGGTGGAATTTGTCAAGATTTGCCTTGGGTACAAATCCTAGTCCTTTATTTAAAAGGTCTCTCTCATTTTCCGTTAGGATGTGTGTACAAAAATACAAAATCCTGCTTGTGTTCGGCCCTGCTTGTTGGTTCTGAGATTTGCTCCTGGTGTGTGCCGCTTGCCGTATGCGTCAGCACGACGCGTCACTTCCGGCAGCCGCCACTTCCTGTGTGCAGCAAACTGAGCCAGGGTGTGCGTTCTAATAGTCATGCACACAGGTGCCTCCAATTCGCCGCCAAATCTCCCGCCTAGGTAGCATACTTATACCCGGCCCCTTGAGATACTGGCTACCATCCCGCTCCAGAGGACGCCGCAGTAGGTTTGGAAGCGGAGGAGCGCCGAGGTACAGTAAGACCTTTCCTTTAACCCCTTCCACGCTCATGACGAGCTGGGCTCGTCATGAAGTAGCCTCCTCGCACGCTCATGACGAGCCCAGCTCGTCATGTAACATGCACTTTACAGATTCTCAGCACAGCAGGGGAATATGCTGAGCATCCATGGGGTTAAAGACGACAAGTGGTCCGTTCAGGAACCACTTCAACACCATGCCCAGACCTTTGTTATCTATACTTCATTATTTTAAAACTCACTTCTACCTACTCAGAGTACCGATTTGGAGCTCTTCCCGCCCTGGACATGTAGAAGCATGGAAATCCCGTTAATCAAATAATTTTCTTTCTTGTATGCCTGAAAGCCCTACGAGTTCACCCAACCACGGCTTCAGAGTTTAAAGCTTTTTCGATTGCCGCTAACTTAAATCGCCACTATCGCCTATGAATACCGCTCCCTATGCATGCTGATCGATTTATACCACAAGCATGCCAGTTTTATGAGCGCAGGCATGTTGCTTTGTTCACTGCGGCAACTGGATAATCGGTAGCATGAATACATGACCTGCTCATACCACCAGCATGCTCACGAAAGTTGCGAGCATGCACTATTTTTAATTACTCCTTCTAGTGCTTTGTATGTAGGATCTTGCACGCATGAGTGACACCGGTCGGGTGTCTCACTTTGGGGTATGATTGGAAATCTACACACATGTTGTTAAATGTTACATGTTGTTTTGTCTTGTCATTTTCTCTCCACAGGAATTTTTTACAGCTAAACCAACAATGATGGTTAGTTTTTAATCGCATGGCAAACACACCTTAGCGAGTGTGTAAAAATGTGCTACACACGTGTTTATTCATTTTTACCACCCACTTCTTCACTTTAAACACACTATTCACCGAATTAATAAGGTCCTGGAGAAAGCTCACCTGAATTTTTCAATAGAGCTGAAACATGTCGACCTGACCTAAGGATAACTCAGACACTTAAATATAGTCCTGGAATATTATCCGTCTCCTTTTTTAACCATACCCTGGGCTACTTGGAATAAAGTACGGTAAAGTGAGTTTCCCAGAGGTATTTTTAAACATCACCACTTGCACCACATCGTCACACAAAAAACAAAAAAACAGCTCCACTGTGTAATCAGGTGACGCAGCACAGTTGGGCAGCACTCAGCTGTCCAACTGGGAACCCAACGATGAAGCATGACACCAACTAGGTTGGTGTGTGAGGGTTCTTTTAAACAATTCCTTTTGTGTCAGACACTACATGGTACACTAGTCACTCTATAGTGGCCCGTCTCTGTCAATTACTTAATTATTAGATTGGGACAAGGATGGCCCACATACTGTCCTAACTCTCTTAATTGTTTTTTGATGTAAATAGAACTGATCATGAAGTTTTTTCTCAAAACATTTTTCAAATTGTCATATTTCATCTACTTCAGGGCTATCATACTTTGGTTTAAATGTATCATTATTGCATGCATGTAGGGAACATCTTCAGAAATCATTTGGTCATATATTTAATTTCCCATTATTGCTCCTATCTTATTTTTGATCGTTTCTCTTAACCATTGTCAATTTTCTCCAAGAACAGTTTAATAACTTCGAATGGTTCTAATTGGTTGTTTTGAACATGAACCAATGACATAAAAATCAATATAAAGCTAAAATCCCTTTGTACATTGTGTGAGAGTAGCAAACAAAGATGATTCTATTTTATTTTAATCATAAAAATATGAATCACTGTGTGTTAATATTCACTGCAATGTTGCAGCAATATTTGACGAAACTGAAAGGCTGTTTAGTTTGTTTGGGCAATAATAACATTTACTTCAAGTAACTTAAATATTTTTCAAATGTTACAATTAATGTTATGATTCAGTACTTAAGTTGCATAATAATGTATGCACATTTTAATTGACTTCTACTGTATAAGTTAATACATAGGGCTTGATACATTTATAATCCACTTTAGTACAGGGCTAATTATACATTTGACTCCATAATAAACACTGTTGGTTTTAACAAGTGTCCCATCCAGACGGGCATCAAGGTGTTCCCCTTAGGTTTTTTTTCTAGAAGTCAGACTATGTATGTAACACCCCAGGGGTGACAAACAAACATGGTTCAATGCAACCTGATCCTTCCACACAGTGTCAAATGGGCTCTTTCCCAGTGCCTTTGAAGAATAGGTTTGCTCTCTTGAGTCATTTATATTCTTTTGATTGACTTCCTGCTGCTGAGTCTCACGTGGCCGTGACTGTGCCCCTGGCCTCTGATCAGTGTGTCATTTGTCGAAATGAGGAGCATTGGGTTGTTGTGCTGGAACATTGTGGGCTTGTCTGCAAAGTTTAACCATAACAACCGGGTGCAGTTTGTCAACACTTACTAGGTAATTTTTTCACAGGAAACGTGGGAACTAAAAACAAAATTTCTCTGGAAGGATATAAAACCTACTTTGTTCCTGCAGTAACATCAGCATCGGGGAGATCAAAGGGCGGTGTGGTTATCTTTGTGACATTAGAACTCTGTGGATATGTTAAATATTTTAAATGGGACTCACATTTATTTCAGGTTCTCAAAATGTTTTTTCCGGGATTTACATCGTTTGTTTTGATACATTTTTATAATGCAAACTCAACATCAAGTGGGTCATTTAATCCCTGTAGCCTAAATTCGGCCAGCATTTCTATGGATGGGGGGGCTTGGGACAGGAGAAGCTTCTACTGCTAAGTGATTTTAATTGTCACTTATCTGCTAGCCCGCTAGATGCTGGCACTGTGAGTCTGTGATGCATGATTGAGGGTCTCCATATGGGTTATACACCCGACGGCAGTGTTCTTAATACTTTTTACATACTTATGATTAGTTATCTGTCCTAAAAAAGATGGTAAAAGCAATTAACCCCACATTACCCCAACATTCAAACGGAGGAGTTCCGCGTCAATTAGACATTGTGTTTTTGTTTCAGCTCCTCTGTTTCTGTTAATTTCAAGCTTTAATATCATGCACTGCCCCTTCAGGGATCATAATCCTTTGGTTTTATACATTAAGGGTGTTGGGTGGAGGGCCAATCCAATACCAATGGCGAGCGTCAGCGTGACCGGCCTTCGACGTGCTGTACATCAGCTTTAGATATCTACTTGTAGAATCATTGGGCTATTTAAATGCTTACGCTAATTATCCCATCACTCGGACCGTTCTTCAGTTGTGAGCGTTACGCTCCGCCACTATGCCGCCGCACGGGACATATTCTTTGTAATGTAGGTTAGTTCACTTTGAATGGCGGCACCATGGCTCGGTTTCTTGTTAACAGAGCATATTGAATATTTTGTTACTGCTGCTTTTCCCTGATTGCATTTTCTTTCTCTCTACACAGGGTACTTTTTTACTCCCGAGTACCGATAGCTTAATATCAATCAAAGGCGGGACAACGTTTTCGAAATTCGACTCATACAGTTTTTTACTATGAGGTACGGTGTCCGACGTCTCTAGAATGCATGGCAGATACAGCGGAATTAGTATACTTGTTGGGCTGTCTATAGTAGTTTTATCTTACCTGTGTTTTTTCTCTCTTGGTTTTTTAGATACCAAATTGATCTTTCGACTAATGAGCTATAGATAGCACTACGCGTTGTGAAAACGTTTAGGTAAGAATCTGCCTTCTATTTTGTTAACTTTTTAGAAGGCACGCATACGACGGACAGGTTTCATTTAGCTGACGACTTTCATGGTCAGCGACTAGCTGCCGCCCCCCCCCCTAACCGGCACCCAACACCCAGAAACGTGGACACGAGACTTCTTTACTTTTTGGAAGGCAGGCGCTAGTCGCCCGGCCGTATTTATTAAGATATGAAATTAAAAAAGGTTTTAATTGCATGATCAACAATTTATACAAAAATCAGCAGGACATTAGATACAAATTTTTTGCAACAAGTTTGAGAGCCTGACCTTAACAAAAACTCTAATACATGTTGTTTCCTAACCGAGTCTAACATCCTCATCTTGATTTTTGTACATTTCTGGCCATATGGCAAGGTCACTACCGGTGTCAGGTCCTACAAGCTGCGCCTCCCCTAGAGACGTGCGCATGCGCAGTGTTACCCCGGGAATTGCCCGGTCTACGCCCTGAACTCCATTTACCCACTAAAGGAGGGCCCTTACTCTGCGCCATCCGGTGACGTCATGAGTCCACGCGCGCGGGGTGGCTACCAGCCTAAGGAAAGCGTGAACTACTCCTACCCGCGCTCCTTTGCAGCATCAATTACCTTGCCCCTGGAGTTCTAGGAGTGGCCCGCAGGCCCCTCCCCCTGGGCGGGAACCTCCATAGGATGATGCCCGCCCCCTCAGACCTCAAATATGTGCTCACCGATAATGACCTTACCGCCACAGGCCAGCATTGTTAACCGACGATCTGGCCTCCCCCTGCCTTGACCTACCCTAGAAAGTTCTCACTATAGCAAAACCCTCCAACCAGGCCCTGACATTATCAGACACCCAGGACCTTCCCTTCCTCCGTCTAATGGACTCCCCTCACCAGGTAGAATTATGCACCCCAAATACACCCATGTTGGATCGTCTGCAACCGGTGGGGCTTGAAATAATTTGTCCCACTGTGTGTTGATCCTCTTTACCGAGTGATTCAACGCCCTGCCCGAGTCCGCCCCTCGCCCCTGCCACCGCGGGATAAGTTGAGACCCTACTACTGTGCCACCCGGGCAAGTCCTAGCGACCCACCCGCAGCGGAGATGAACTCATCAATGAGTATTCGCCTCCCAAGTTTTGGCCCAGTCATTCCCCCCTAGGTGAAGTATCACCACTGACGGGGGGTCGGGCTGCTGAGCTAAGAGTCCCTGAAAGAAGTTCCTGAACTGACCAAGGCACAGACCCCCAAACAAAATCTTCCCTGTCCCGCATCCAGCCCGTTGCTTGTGCTGGGACGTTGTAGCTCCTCCACTTCTAGTGGTGAGTTCCTCCCCTGCGTCACAGGTTTGAGAAACTCCAAGAACCAGGAAAAGACCAAGAAAACCTGGGTGACAATCCCACTTCCACCTTAGGGAATGGGTAGCACTTAAACCTGCCAGCACTACTTGGGCCCTTGGGTGTCCTCTTTCTCGACGTATGCTTCCTTTTTGACGTCCACCCGCTGCTGATGTTGCGGTGTGGAGCACCCCTCAGATATCCGCCATGGACCCAGCCGTGACTTACGTAAGCATCCCGTGGGCCGCCCACCTGTTGCAGCTGTTGTGATGTGGGGCACTGGAGCACTCAGGCATCCACCATGGACCCGGTCGTACATAAATGCAAAAGATAAACACAAAGCATTAGTGTTTCTGGCGATAACTGCTGTACACGTGCCAGTCTTACATTACCATCACTTGCTAAGTTTTAGATAACATTAGCGCCAGATGACTACTCATTCGTGTGCAGTACAGCAACTTGCGGACAATCACGTTAGGGCTACCTAAGGGTGCCTGGTAGCAAGCCCTTCATGAAAGCTTAGACCTGTGGTCCATAGTGAATGCAATAGCCCATCCATTGTTACTCCAGGACCATACAGTGTGAAATGCCGTGGAATCGTACTGTATATTTAGGTAATGTTCCTGACTTCATACCCCAAGTCGATCCACACATGCCTGCATTCCACATACTCAGATGCTAGGCTTTATGCCACTTGCTGACATTTACATTAGGGCTACCTAAGGGTGCCTGGTAGTATGACCTTCATGAAAGCTTAGACCTGTAGTCCAACCTGAATGCAATATCCCCTCCATTGTTACTTCAGAACAATACCCCTTGTGAAATGCCGTGCAATATTATTGTATATTCAGGTAATGTTTTTGGCTTCTTAACGAAAGCTGCCCCACCCATCTGCATTCAATGCCCTCCGATGCTAGGCTTTAGCTGAGATGAACACCGGGTGCACTCACCACCTTACTCGCCGTTGCGAGTGGTCCGCAGCATCAGCTTGTGACACCCGTAGCGCATTTAACTCCATGCTACCGTGTGGTGCCTATTAGTATAACCCTGGCTAAGAATAAGCCTGTAGGCTCCAGAAAATGCCATATCCCCCCCCCCCCATGGGTACCTACTGTCAATACCAAACCCACTACCGGCACAGTGAGGGAACTAATCCTATAATTGCTAAACAAAACACTCAGGGCCCCTACGAACTTACCCCCGACCCATCATTTCTGCCCTGTAATTGGATGGGATACATATAAGCATTTCTCAGTGGCCTATTCACACTTGCCCCCCCCTAACCTTATTTATCATTTCTGTTTTCACTATCGCGGGGGGCGGGCACCGTCTTTACCAGTTCCCCAGCAAAGTCATTAAGCATAGGATTAGCACCTTGCTGTCCGTGCTGAGCTGTAAAATTGGCCCTAAGCCCATTACCAGTCCAGTTATATCTTTGGCTTTTGGTAAACCACTATCCAAACCAAGCTGACATGATGAGAAGCCACCCCTGACATGTGTTCCCCTCTTATTAAAGCCCTCCGAGAGGTATAGCTCTCCGCTACCCAAGGGAGCACCCAGTTAAACTCTAATCTAAACCCCTTCAGACATTGAGTGCATGAATTATTCAATAAAGAAGCAGGGAACCCTGGGTAGTTCTCAAATCTAGGTAACAAACAGCTCCAGTATAGAGCACTGTGTGCCGCGCAACCTAGGAAACTGGCTTTCACACCATTGTCAAGCCCTACACTTAAACACACGTTACTCGCAAGGAGGAACCCAAGAAAGAGGGCCTCAGCATGGAGAACTTACGTGGGCCCGCCACACTCTGAACAGACCCACGCATTGAATAGTCTATACAATAAAGAGGTAGTTAGCTACGTCTGGTATTCCATTAATACCACACAGTGGGAACATAAATTGAGGTAACTCACAAGCCCATTAAAGGAAACCCTTCACTGTAGTTTTTGCAAGCAGCATCATTGAACATTCAGTTTTACCAAATCAGTGCTGCTCGTAATTCCCTGCAATGATTGCGAAGCCAGGCTTCTGTGAGCATCAATAGTTGATGCCACCGGTATATCCAGGATAAGGACAACGCTGACCTATTCTTACTGTTACAGGTGAAAAGACTGGCAAATTTCGCCTAGCCCAACATTGATATTTTCAGCAAAATGAAACAATGTAAATGTAAATGTGGGTGCAAGACCCAAATGATAGCTGGAGGAAGTTGGAGCACTACTACCTCCCCTATTTGTCCCCTAAGCGACATCTGGCGCTGCAACACATCTGGCCACATAGTACTGGCCCTTCTCACAAGCTTGGATTGGTATTTAATGCTATATTTGATCGTAACCAGCAGACAAGAGAGGCGACCAATGGCCCCTTGTGGCAATATCAACTATGACAACATAAACAATGCTACACAACATTTTTCCCATTAAGTAGCACCCTTTGCTACTATGTCAGTGAATCAAGACAGACTATATTTGTCACCCAGACCCAGTAGTTCAAAATGAAACGAACAGACAAATGTGATTCTAGCATTTCCCTGCTGCGACCTTGTGGTCGAATTACCAACTGCGGGGGTTAAAAGCATACACCGTTACTTGTGGTTGCAACGTTAAATACGTTGACTTATCCTTTTCCCGCACTTCTTTGGCCCGTATTCATATTACAAATTCAGGCACCGAGAGATTAAGTGAATTGCCCTAGAATCACAGGATGTATAGGCGACCCCGAGTACCCTGGCCTCCAGCACCAGCGTCGGGCGTCTATGCCGACGGACCACATCCCTTCCCCCTGCATTAATGCATGCATTCGATATTTCACTTTTAAAACTTTGGCAGCTATGAGGAGACCTTTTGCGCAAGAGAGCAACCGGCGCCTCTTGGTTGGTTATTTTGGTATGGCAGCACCACGGTCCCACTCGGTCACCCACACCTCAGAGATGATATTTTAATTATTTTCTAATTTAATTTATTTACTTATTATATCGCGCAGAATCAACCAGAAGGTGTTGGAGCGCTTCACACGGGCGCCATATTTACATTACACCGTCAGGCAAACCGGCATTATTCATACTTTTAATTCCTGTAAATTGATAAAAGTTTAAAATATGGTGCAAGCTCTGCATATCTTTATACATACAGAAAACAAGCAGAGCTATTTTCCCAACCAGGGAAGGAAAATATATTACGGATTGCTGCAGACAGCACTCAAGGCACTGCCACCTAAGTTAGAACAGCGCTAATGCCTGGGTTACTGAGCTGGACGGCCAGCTATGCAGTAACGCCGTGTTAATAGGACCAAACATTGCACTTAACTCTGCTCGGCGTACACTAAGTCAACTAAAAACAGACACTTTCGTACTTGGTACCACCCAGGTTAGATTTTTTGAAAGAAAATTAACTTTTTCGTAGCAATGACGACTTCTAGATATTTTCAGATCTGGACACTAGAGCTCCATGTTTCAACATCCTCAAAATGCCTATTTACATTGAGACGTTCTTAAAATTATTACCAAAGAACATCGATGTAGAGGACTCTGAAGTCTCCTTTACTCAAAAGTTTACCCTGATCAGAATAGCCAGAGTAAAGCGGTCACTTTTCATTAATGAGGCCCTAGATATGTAAATCCATACAGTATTGTTCCCAGTTAAATAAACCTCCGAGATTTGCAGCGATCTAGCCATTTTCTACTACACCACATGAATGGTGCATACTGTCATTTTGCCAAAAAGGTGTCTAGTTGTTATATTTCTGACTGTCCTCTCTTCCCCAGGAGACAGGCATCGATGAGGCGGGTATGGCGCAATAGAATAAGTCTTCGATTCAAGAACTGAATGCGGCACTGAAGAAATGTCTGACGTTTTAATACTCCTCTTTTTAAGTTTGAGAACAGACTTCAACGTATGAAGTAAAGATAAAAATATCTAATTGAAACGCATTTAATAATATCCTGGCAGATTACTCATTGTAACTGACTAATTTACGATCTGGAGTGCACCTATGTTATCGCACAGACGTTAAAAACGCGCATTTCTGAATATCTGACCCTGCCAGCCGTACACACATAGCAAAATTCAGCACCCGATTTAGGCACTATCGTTTCAAATAAACTTTCACATTGTACTGCGGAATGTAACAATCATGAGCAGATTTCAATTAAGGACTTTTATCATTGAAACACATATAATAGAACGAGCTGCTGTCAATTGTGTGCACATTCTGTGAAACCCCATAATTACGGAATCCTTTTATTCCGAAGGCCAAACACAGACGGCGGAATGGAGGCAGACAGCATTCCTGGCATGCTGTTCAAAACAGGATAAATGCATGCAGCGTTCCCACCAAGTCACATATAGGTCGATTGTTTAACATTTTCAAGTGAAGCTCATCCAGTCGGTATGTTGGATAGAGCAGTTAATTTCTGAACAGCGTCAATGACTTGGGAGAGACTAATCTGTTTACATGTTTTCCACCTAAAAGGGTCAAATTCTACTCCGTACAACCACATTTCATCTTGTAAATTGCAGCTCTGATGTGGGTATTGTCAGCAGAATATGAAGCCAAGTTGTGTATTTACACTACTAAGTCCTAAGTCCTAAGTTTCCCACAAACCGAAGCAACAGACATGCCAGAGTGCTGCCTTGTTCGACCATGTGAGGACTCGAGATCTACTGCGACCTCCCACACAGGATGGCGCCGCATCCACCAAGCCACCAAAAAGCACACGTGGCACGGCCACTCTGCCTCCGATCCGACTCAGGATCTTGCACAACCCACAGGCGCCCCACCCACTGCACACAACTGCTCTGCCCCTATGAAGGGCTTCCTCACCGTGCTCAGACGCCCTCTGTGGCTGTCCCATGTCCCGACACCCAGCCGCTTTGCACCCTGACGCCGTGAGTTCCCAGACGGGTCTCCTCTCGGTGCTCCTCAACCGTGAAGCGATGCTTCCCCGCGGCTCTCCGCTCTCACGATGGGGCTGGCTCCACGCGGCTGGAACGAAGCGGCTCTGGAACCGCTAGCTTGCGAACGACGCCAAACTTGCGAACGACGCCCAACGTAAAACCCTGTAAAAGAAAGGCAATAATTAATAAAACAAAGAAGCCCCGAGAGCGGGGCACACGGTGCTGTGAGAGAGAGTCCAGGGACAAGGGGGTCTCCTGGGCGCTCCCCACCTCTTTATTCTCAAGGGGCCAGGCGGGGGGGGCATGCCCCCCCCGGCCCGCCCCTCCTGTACCCGCCCCCCCTGACCCGGACCTTCTTCCTGGTATCCGGGTCAGGGAGGCCGCCGGCCAATCGGTGGTGGGTCGCGCCCACCAGGGCCCGCCCCCACCACCGAGAGACAACAAAGGGGAAAGGGGGGAGACGGTCGCCGCGCCACCATGCGTGCGGGGGGGCCGAGGGCCCCCCCTTTTCATTCTTAGTGTTGTCTATGTTTTATTACACTTTACATGAAACGCCTGAAGACAGTCACCTTCCATGAACACTTTTGAAGATTTATCCCTTCCTCCTGTGACACGCTCTCGCTTTTTGATCATCGGCGAGCCAAGTGTATCGTGCCAATGCCGACAATACAACTCGCTGAGTTTTTTTTACCTTCCCCCGGTAAGTTAACCGAAAGATTAACCCACAGTAGTCTTTTGTTAGAGTCGCCAACAAGATAAGGTCAACTATTTATTTTTATGTTATCCAAATTACAGGCTGACCTTCCTGATATCGAGTAGAGGCCAGTGTGTCCAGGCCGATGATTTGTCTGCGATATTGACTGCCATCCCGATAGGTATGCATTTACACAGCAAGATTTCAGAGACTGATTTTAGCAACTTCTATCGTATTCCTTTTTTAATAGCCTATTTTTGGGATTGCTGTTGTGAGTTATGTTAGCTACATCCTAATTGAATATCCCTAAATCTTTGAGAGATTTTTGGGTTATTTTTGGGATTATTGTTGTGAGTTATGTTAGCTGCGTCTAAATTGAATAGTTCTAAATCTTTGGGAGATTTTTGGGTTATCAAAACTGTTTTGCGTCCATTAGCATGGCCCATCTAGGCGCTCCAACAGGAATTTCATGGTCTTTAGTTACATTTTATTTTCTTTCTTCTTTCCTTTTTGGTTTTCCTTTCTTATCCTGTTTCTATCTTAGTGTGCAGGTGTTTTTGACTTTTTCCCTTTGGATCCATATTATTAGCTTCGGACACTCGGTGCTATTGACCACAATTGTAGAGGGCTTGAAATATAACATTAATGCATTACGTTTAACTGTGATTACTTTCATTGTATGTATAACAAATACATTTGTTTAGCAATTCATTGACACAACTCATGTTTTACTTCAGACAGGTCCCATTGCTTCTTGGTTCCTATATTTCACATGCGCCCTGAAGAAGGTGTTACCCATAGAAGGGGTGTTCCACCGAAATGCGTGTCGACCCTATTAAACTGTTCCCTCTATGAATTTATTTGACTTATTAGCTTTAAGAAACTCAATGAACTGTTAGCAAAAGCTCTTGTTGCCAGAATTTGCAAAGGAACTTGGTGTATATTATGTTTTTTGACACAAATGTCCTGCATGTATTTTGTGGAGTATGTGAGGATGTTTGAGTATGAATTGTATGCATGTAGTGAGTGGAAGGACTGTAATGGGGGGGGGGGCACAATTTACTCTCTGCTCAATCTATGGATCCAATTTGGATGAGGCGGAAGTTCTGGATTGGTTAAATATCGAGCTCGCAAACTGGGCCTCACCCTTAATTTTGGGTGGGGATCTGAACATTAATCTAAACACAGGGGAATTAGCCGCTGTTGTTTTTGCTTTGTATTGTCCACCACTTACGCATCCAGGGCAAGGCTCTTGACTGGATTTCCTCCTTTCTCTCCTGCCAAACTCAAGAGAATCACCTTCCTCCCTTCCCTGCAGCACCCAAGAACATCATATGTAGCATCCCCCAGGGCTCCTCCCTCAACCCCACCAACATCAACACCCGCATGACACCACTGACAGACATCACCAGTACCCAAAAACTCAACATCATCTCCTACACCAATGACACCCAGCTCGTCCTATCCCTCACAGGAGATGCAGATACCACAAGAACCAACTTCCAAACCATTATGACCAACGTCACCACCTGGATGAGGGTTCAACTGCCTAAAAGTAAACTTAGACAAAACAGAGGTGATCATTTTTGGAAACAAGCTTTCCCGCTGGGATGACACCTGGTGGCACTCAGTACTTGGCCCTGCACCCACCCATACTGACCACACACGCAACCTCGCAATCATTCTAGACTCCCATTTCACCATGAAGCAACAGATCTATGCTGTCACTGATGCCTGCTTGCACACGCTCTGCATGCTCCGCAACATATTCCATCAGATCTCCGTCTCAACCAGTATGATAGTCACCCAAGCCCTCATTACCAGCCGACTCAACTACGGAACCACAAAACAGCTCCTGAACCGCCTCCAAATCATCCAGAACTCAGCAGCTTGACTCACCCTCAACCTCCCCAGAAGATCCAGCATCGCCCCTCACCTCAGAGCCTTCCACTGGTTCCCATTCCAGAAGACATGTCTCTACAAGCTCCACCAGCATGCCTACAAAGCCCTCAATATAACCGGACCCGCTTACATCAACAGCCACCTGACTTTCCACCATCCAATCAGAGAGCTCCGTCCCTCCACCCTCACCATGACCCACATCACCCACATCCGTCGCAGCCGCTGCAGAGTTCGCTCCTTTTCCTACCTAGACGCAAAATCCTAGAACAACCTCTTCCTCCATACCACCCCATAACTCAAGCACTTCAGGAAACAGCTTGGATGTTCGACCAACACCTCTCCGAATGAGTCCTGCACCTCCACCTAATGCTTGTAGGCCCTTTGGGATGACAAGCCATGCTCTACAAGAACTTCTGATTGATTGATTGATTGCAAGTACAGAAGGGCTGGATGTACCTAAGTAAAATGTTAAGATTTTTAAGAAAGGAACTTAAAACTACTTACTGGGCCTACTGAAATAATCACAGAACATAACAAAATGCATGGTGTCCTGTGGAATCTATTGCCACAGCTGCAGGGCAACCTACTTCCTGACTGAACCCAGCTACTGAGTGAAGCAAGAAGATGGAATAATTGACTAAGTGAAACCTTGCCAATAAAAATGTGTCTTGCCTGTTGGTGACCTGCACTGAGAGCATGTGTTCTCCTGTTAACCGGGCCCACTTAAGATACATCTCTTCACTACCTTCAATTCTCAAGATGACAGTTGATGGGGGTTCAAAATTTTTTTAATCTCCCTATGAAGACAAAACCTGCCTTCACATACGCTGAGCAAGGGATTCTATTTGTCGCATTGAAGGACAAACAATCCAGCAAGATCAGTCTGTTGAGCTGTAAATCCACATTGTCCAGACCTTTATCTAACAAAGAAGAGGACTAAGAGTGACTTAACCAGCTATGCATTTGCCAACAAGCTCTTAATGGACTGAAAAAGTCAGGGTACATGTGGAACCTGGACTAGTTTCCTTAAAAAATGTTTTTTACTGTATGAAATATGCCCATCTTAGCATATCTCCAAATCTTACTACCATACAGATTTAGCTTGGTAAACTTTAAGCAAAACATAGGGTGTCCAAAAGCACAGCCTGCTTGCAATAATGGTAACAGCCTCAGTAGTTTTAACAAGATCACCATGCTTTCCTCCAGCTGGGGCTTCCATGTATTCTTGACAGCAAAAATCACCCATAGATAGAGAAAAGACAAAACATTGCCTAGAGTGTGTGTGCCCACTTTGAAGGCCTTAGAACTAGTGGAACTTGGCCCTAATGTCATGACATGGGATTTAGAGAAGTTCACCATCAGGTCCAGACTGCCCATGAATTCCACAAATGTATCCAGAAGAAGATGCAGATACCTGGCTGCACGGGTCAGGAGGAGCGCATCATCAGCATATAACAATACATGCAGTGACCTAGCACCTACCCTTGGACAATCTGCTTTAACTGCGAGAAGAACAATCTCAAGCTTATCCCCAGAAAGGGTAAACAGCAATGGGGCATTGGGGCAGCACCATTCAAAAAACGTTCTGAAGCATCGGTGTCAGAATGTAAATCTGGTAATAAAACTACTGTACTCTGGTCCAGCCTATCTCAATTATAAGGGAGCAGAATTCCCCACGGTTCACCCTATCAAATGTGAACATGAGGTCCATAAATGCCAAGTGGATGGATTCTGGCTGAGCTACAGTGTACTTGTTGATAACTATGTGAAGATTCAGACACTGGTCTGAAATGGACCTGCCTGTCCTAAAACCATATCGAACATATTACAAAATGTTGTTATCCTCCCCCCCATGCCAACAACCTATTAAGGAAAATCCTACTAAGGACCTATACTTATGCATCAATCAGGGATATAGGGGTTCTCCTTATCACCCTTCTTGAACACAAGCACAACTAAAGACATCAACCAAGAGGGCAGCCAAAAATGTGGCGAACAAGTCCAGGGGAATGTGGTCAGGACTAGGGGCCTTGTTCTGTGTTAGCGAGCTGATGCGTACCTTTACTTCAGCCAGGGTAAAGGCCATAGAGGCCCTTATCACCACAGTGTCTACCCTTGCCTCTCCCTCCACTGCCACCCATTGGGGCTCTGACATACGAATGCATATTACTGGGCCCGACCCTTCCACAAAGGAAGGCCTATTTACAACCCGGTAAAAAAGACCGTTATCTCCACTCTTGCTTGCCTAAGCTTACTCCTGCAGGGTATGTTTACACTTACCTATCACCCATCGATGTGCCTACCTACAGGCTGCTACTAAGCTCCAATCTTTTGGGACCTGCAGCACTGCCTCCTTCATCTGTTGAAGACTTCTACAGCAGTCTCTGTCGAACCACTGGGGATACCTTCCACCCAAATGGGTTTGAGATACTGACCATGAAGCCAAGACTTTGTGATCGATACCCTCAAATGCTATCAAAATGTCCTTCTTGGGGGCATCTATTTCTAGACAGGTGGAACTCTCCTGAGCACAACCCAAGAATAAGGATGCTTTAAAGTGCAGTCATTCCACCTGGGACCAATTATGTATCCTACCATGATTGACAAGAGAGAACCTATTGTGAACCCCTGCCGTGAATTAGCAGCAATCATAACCCTCTCTAATAAGGACAAGGAATTGCAATTGCTAAATGGGCTGTGGGTAATTCTAAAGTTAGAAATAAGCAAGAGGGGAGCAGAGACGAAAGTGAATAAATAATTGAGGTGCATCCCCTACCTTTCAAAGGTGGAACAATACAGGGATTTGGTGAATTAACCAAGTTTGTGTGAGTCTAGATTTAAACAACCCTTTTCTGTCGTTTATGTAATTTAATTTAGCCGTATTTCCCCTGCTTTTAAAATTAGCTTAGAATTGTAGAATAATTGTATCGTTCCCCTACCTGTGTCCTAATCTCACGGAACGCTTCCTTGCACAGCGGTATTACGCCGCAATCACTGCCATTTGGGCGGGCCGGTCCCCGCGCTTTGTTTACTTGGGGCGCCATCTTGGGTGGGTCGAAGTAAGACTCCTCAGCTATTCGCTGAAGCCAATCACGCGGACTCGCTAGAGCCCTTTATAATAAAATGGACACGACGCGCATCGTGGGCGCCGCAGTGACGCCGGAGTCGCGCCAGAGTCCAGCCCGTCTGCGCCCGTCCGCGCTGAGGACGCGCTGGACGGCTGGACTCTGGACTCTGCCGATGCTACATTTCCTCCGCATAGCTATTCCCGTCAGGAAATGTTGCGTCTGAAACCCCGTAGATCAGGGTGTACGCACTCTTTTGAACCAGACAACCTTCTCCTTCCTTTACGTTGTGGCTGTTTCCTCAACTCCAGGCCTTCTAATTCTCTACGCTATTCCTTTCCTGGGTACTCTGGCGCTACTGGGCCTACAACTACGATAGCAGAAGGTATCCTGGTTAATGCTCGCTCCCTTGTTAAAAACAAGATAATGTTTAGGGAAATGGTTTTAGATAGGAAACCGACCCTAGTGTTCATTACTGAAACTTGGGCCAAAGATTCATCTGGCCCCGATCTAATTGAAGCGGTCCCTGAAGGGTACTGCCTGGCCAGACTTGATAGACAGGGTCGAGTGGGAGGTGGTATAGCGATTCTTCATAAAGACCACCTTCAATGTCACACCATACCTATTCCTGATTTCCCGGACTGTTTCCAAGCCCTTTATTTTACCATAAAGGAAGCACAGTGCCCTTTTTTTCATGGAATTCTATTATATCGACCACCAGGCCCACGGACTGATTTTACTTCTAAACTCCTCCAGGCCTTGGAACCATACTTTGGTCGAGAAAACTTTTCCATCTTGGGTGATTTTAATTATCATTTAGAACGACAGGATATTTCTGACACCTCAGGACTTATTGAGGCTCTGGCTTCCTGTGGGCTTACGCAGCGAGTCAGTGGGGCCACTCATCGGGCAGGTCATACGCTGGACGGCATCTTTTCGAATGACTATCGTATGACCACTAAGGATCCGGTGCATCTATCTTGGTCCGATCACCTCGCAGTTCCATTCCATCTGGAATATCTTTCGAGCGATGGAAGTAAAAAAGGGAATCATGAAATGGTTACGGCTAGAAACCTTAGGGACATTAGTAGCCATTCTTTTGTGCCTTGGACTGCTAGCCTTTCTATCAAAGGCATGGACAATGTACAGACCGCAGTTGGTCATTTTGAACAGGTTGTCACCGAAGCTATGAATGAGCTAGCTCCTATACAGACCCGACGTCGAGCAAGGAAGAGACCCTCTGCTCCGTGGTTCTCCGACTCCCTTAGGCTCCTCAGGCAAGAAGTGAGGAGGAAGGAGAGGCTCTGGCATTCTAGCTGGGACTTTAAGAATAAAGAAGCCCACAAACTCCTTGTCAGGAAATATAAGGCCGAGATTGTGCAGGCTAAACAAGATTACTTTGTAACCCTGACAACCTCGCTCTCCTCTCCGAAGGAGCTTTTCAAAATTGTCGACTCGTTAGTCGACTTACAAACCCCTGACCCTGTTATTCCTTCGCAGGATCTATGTGATAGGATTGCCTCATTCTTCCACACTAAAATAATGGATATTCACCTAGCTCTTGAGAAACAAAGAGCTTGTATTAGTGTGCCTACTGCCCTGGCCCAGTCGAATGTGTCCACCTTCGATGCTCCCCCTTTGGGCACCCTGGACTCCTTCCCACCCCTAGAATTGCAGGATCTTGAAGTCCTGCTTAATAAGATCAAATCCGGCTCCCCTTTGGATACTTGCCCTCTGAAAATCATCAAGCAGTGCAGGGAGTCCTTCCTACCACCACTGCTAGAAATTATGAATCTAGCAATAAGAGATGGTGTCTTCCCCTTGGAATGGAAGAAAGCAGTAGTAAAACCTCTGCTAAAGAAGGCCTCCCTTGACCCGGAAGTCCTGAAAAACTTCCGTCCAATCGCGCTGCTTCCCGCCCCTGCGAAGATGCTTGAGGCACACCTGAATAAGCATCTCGCCGCTTTTGTGGAAAGCTCGGGTTGTCTTGACTCTTCCCAGCATGGATTCAGGAGGGAACATAGCACCGAGTCGGCCCTCACTGTCGTGCTCGATAACATCCGCACGACAGTGGATAGAGGCCAGACCACCCTCCTGGACCTGTTAGACCTAACTGCGGCCTTTGATACCCTCTCTCCCTCAGTTCTTTCGTCTCGTCTGAGGGATGTGGGGGTGAAGGGCGCAGCTCTAGATCTCCTGACTTCCTTCCTTATTGGGAGGGAACAAAGAGTCAAGATGGGTGAGTTTCTATCTCCATCCCGGCCTGTGCTATGTGGGGTCCCACAAGGGTCGGCTCTCAGCCCGACCCTATTTAACATCTATGTGACCCCACTGGCCAGATTAATAAGAACTTTCGGGATGGAGGTAGTTTCCTATGCTGACGACACCCAAATACTCGTCTCTCTCTCCCATCAGATGTGCAGACCGTCTCCAAATTTAGATCATGTATGGAGGCAGTTGGTCAATGGATGATTCAGAACTCTCTCAAACTGAATGGGGAGAAGACTGAGGTGATGGTGTTTGGTGGGAACGAAAACATCTGGTCTTCTAGCTGGTGGCCTGACTCGCTTGGAGTGTGTCCCTCCCCCACTACATCTGCAAAAAATCTTGGGGTGATGGTAGATCCTGCCCTGGATATGGGCAGACAGGTGAGTAGGACCATCTCCACCTGTTGGGGCCTTATCCATACCCTGCGAAGGATCAGGAAATATCTTTCTGTGCAGTCCAGAAAGCAAATAGCTGTCGCGCTCATTGGCTCTCGCCTGGACTACTGCAATGCGCTGTATGCGGGGCTAAACAAGACCCTCCTGCAGCGCTTGCAGGTAGTCCAGAATGCCGCGGCCAGATTTGTCCTGGATGTTCCTAGACGCTCATCGGCCACTTTGGCCAGAAAAACGTTGCACTGGCTCCCTGTAGAGTACCGAGTACGTTTCAAGGTCTTGTGCATGACATATAGAGCCATTGCAAGAAACTGTGACTCTGGAGTGGGTTCTATTATCTCCCACTACATCCCTGGAAGGAATTTGCGTTCCTCCGGGAAATTGCTTCTGTCAGTCCCTCGTGTGCGAAGAGCTAAATGGGGTGGCAGGGCTTTTTCCACTTTAGCTCCCAAATGGTGGAACGATCTTCCTTTGGACCTTAGGTCCCTACCCTCCCTGCAGACATTCCGCGGTGCCTTAAAGACACGCCTCTTCTTGAAGGCCTATGTGTAATGATGATTGATTCAGACTTCTGATATTATTGTTAGGCGCCTTGATACCTGCGGGTTATTGTTCTGCGCAATATAAATTTTTATCAATCAATCAATCAATCACCAAGCTCCAAGCCAGCTTCAGAGTGAGCAAAGTGAAGCCCTTCAGACAACCTACATTTAGAAATGAAGTGTCAGGCACTAAGGGGCTTTTACATAGATGGCAATTGAAGTCCCCTCGGAACTCTTCCCTTACCAGCCCTGATGTCCATCCTGGATGTGAATTTCATGTTTAAATCTTTGTGACCTGAGACCCCATCAGTGCTTGCTCTAGCATTTAACAAAATTACCAATGAAATAATAGGAAATCCTGGTAAAAACATCTTTAATCCCTGCATTGGCTGTGCCCCCAATGCAGATCAAAAACAAACCTGCTCAAATGTACTGCCACAGAGATTATCAGTCCCTCACAGGCCCTCCCTATCGCTAAGGGCAAAGCAGGTGAAAAATAGGTTTTTAGCCCTCTAAAAAGAAGATGTTCTTAGCTTCCCACGTTTCTTGGAGGCAAAAAATGTGAAATGATTTGACAGATTGCACCCAGTCAAGTTCAAGAAACTTGCTGTATAACGCACCAACATTCCAAGACAATATGCCTAGGTTGGGAGCAACCAAGGGCACCATGAAAGAAACAACGTGGGGAATGGGGACGAGGGAGGGCACAGGGATGGCGTACAGAGATCATGGTGGACAAAGGAGAGGAGGGGGAGAAATAATTTGTTCCCAGTCAATCACACTGCTCCAGGTTACCCCAGGGGTCAAATCAATTTGAGACGTTAATGGGGAGGGCCCACTGGGTTTGCACTAGGATACTCCCCTGAGGCCCTTGCGTCTGCCACCCCAGAGACAAGAAATAACAACATGCCTTCTTGTAAAACAACTCCAAAGAGAGAACTACAATGCCCTGTGGGTCAAAATGCCTACATACAGACGAGGCAGCCAAAATGTGTGACATACCCAAGGGATTATCAAAATCTATCACCAAACAGTCCCTTGCCCAATTCTTGTTATCACCTCCCACCCAACGAACTACATGAGCCATGATAATGGACTTGAAGATCCCCATGCCAACGTGGAGATGCAGGCTCAGCCAATGCAGCACCTCATTTTTTAGAACCTGGTAAGATTCAGGTACAGGGCTAGTGCAGAAAGGAACATTCCCCAGACTTTCAACATATGGGGTCACCTGAGGAGGCAAATTAATCACGTCCCCATTAGACACTGGCCAGGGGGGAACCTGGAGCCAGAGAAGAGTTTGTAGTAAAGTATACAGACAAATAAGAAAGTTTATCACACTTGGGAAACGTTTGTAAAAATATGTTTATGTTAATATCATATAAACTAATTTTATATATTTATTTTAAATGTAGAACTACCAAAACACACTACAACACTAGTAATTTCATTTTGAAATAAAACTTCAATTAGTGTAAATATATTAAATTAAAACAAAATATTTTTTCTAAAGTTTAAATTGAAATATAATTTCCCACCTAATGTAAAATATAGATATTTTTAAATATGCATTAATAATGATTTAAAGTGATGTACAGAAGTATTAAAAATAATGTATTGCTACTTAATATAATGTATTATTACAAAACATATTTAATATACAAAAGGTATTAAAATATTAAACAAAAATATGTACATGTATCTATTATGTTGAAGATTACATGTTAATTATTTCTATTTTAACTATTTTAATTAACTTAATTTGATTTAACATTATTTACTACGGGGTTTAATTTTAAGCCCCCAACGCCGTCAGTGGAGCTGGACTTACTTCGGCTCTGAGCTGGATTACTTTGTAATTGTTTTGGATCCCTTTTTGACTGTATTAAAGTAGTTAGGTGCAATCTTCTCTTTCGTGGTTGGTTAAACATTCTTCCATAAACCCCTCCCTGACCTTTCCTTAGTCCCTCCTTACTTCTCTCTGTTCTCCTTACCTTCAACACTATGCACCCCCATTTTACAGCCACTTCCCTCTTTCCCTAGCACATTTACTACTAAAATGTATACTTACGTGTGAGAAGATTCCTCTCAGGTGGAGATCACTGCAGAAAAAAGATAGTAGAGGCTGGGGCTTAAACTTCGCAAGTGGTTTGTAATACATTTTGTAGTACTGTAAAACGTACTACAAAATGTAGGATGTGAATAGGTCGCGGACGCTGCAGCAAAACATGAAAAAAACATATAACATTGAACCCTGAGCAATGTAAATATTTTTATTAGCGGGTGGCAAATTCCATTTTTCTGAGTGTCAGCAAAATATCATTCACAGAATGATTTACAAGTCAAATTATTGCACAATTTCGTTTCACAGAAATACAGCCACGGCCCGTGCAGGTAAGAACCATGGGGACGGGTGAGGAGGGTGGAGAATTCCGACATGCGACAAAGAGGGAAAATAAATTATTGAATGTAATTCGCCGATCCTACCTGCACAGGCCGAGGCTGTAGAAATACCTTAACGGGGAAAGTGGACTCCATGTTTATTCTTCCGTTCTCATTATTTTAGTCAAAACAGATAGGTTTTGGACAGCAGATGGCGCTGGTGTGAGAGTTTCCCTTTCTCAGCCTCCACGCCACTGACGATATGCTTCTGACCTGAGCGGATCGTTTTGCCCGCTGCTCTCGGTGCTTTATCTCGGCTTTTAAAACTGGGACGAATGAGTGTTCAAGAGCCGCCTGAAAGATTTAACCTGCTGCCCCCGCGAGTTTCTGTCCAAGTCCGGGCCCGGCACAGATGCACTGGTGCACGCTCTCGGATCACCGTGGTCTGGCGAGTGTGGGTCCGGACCGGTGTGTCTCCAACAACAGACTGCTCCTTCGCTTCTTTTAGGAGAGCAGAGAGAATGGAGACAAGGAAACCCTGGAAAAAACTGTTGTGAAGAGGGAGCCTCCTAAGAAAGGTAAAAAGGAAGGTGGGGGGGGTAAAAAAGGCAAGTAAGACTGCAGGGGCAAGCAATCTTAAAGACACTTCTGCCACTAATATTGTCGATACTGTTCCTATTGGGAATTACCCGTCCATAGCCCGACATTTCCCCGTTGTTAAAACCCCCCCATGCTTACCCCTGCTCCTGACTGTCTATCTACCTCGAGTGAGCCAGGCAATCTGTAGACGGGGGCCCTGTTTTACCTATGGATGCTGGGCTACCATCATTACCAATGCAACCGTCTGACCAACTAAAGGGGATAATAATACCACCAGTCTCAAGTCACGGCGATCAGACCACTATATCTGGTAATGCTACCCCGGATGATGTCCTGTCTGTCACCCCCTATATACCAACAATGATTGACAACGGAGTTATAAAAAACAACGCCAGCCAAGTTAAAGATCTGGGAGGCATGAAACCCTGGAAGCACGAATCAGTGCTCTATCGACCCTCAGACACCAGACCTAGGGAACGAGAACTTCTTTTCCGTCTCCGACGGATCTGTGTCAGGGTCTGGGTCGGAAGACGTGGCGATCAGTTCACTCGAAAGCAGCAAGTCTGAAGGGGGCCTGAATGACTCGGCAATGAACACAGAAAAAAGGAAAAAAGTCAGAAGCAGGAAGCGCAGCCAACCGAAATGGGACCAATTAGACTCGCAAGGGCCATTGTCCTCCGATAGCACGAACCTCCAGCAAGGGGCAAGCTCACAGATGAACATCACAAGTACAATTGGACCATCCCTACTTTCAATTTTGGAATCCATCAAACAATTTCGAGAGGAGGCTAAAACAGAGAGCCTAGCCGCAAGAGGGGCCTCTAAAAAACTCCAGGGTGGCATACGAAAATTAAATAAAATATGTACAGATATCGGAGACAGGGTTGCCATGGTAGAAGGAAGAGCAGAGATTTTGGCAACTGAAGTGGTGAAAATAAAAGAGCAATCCACAACCCATGAGGCTTGTCTCACGGACATGATGATCAAGCAAGAGGAACAAGAAAACCGAATACGGAGGAATAACCTCAGACTACTAGGAATACCGGTGGGGGCCGAAGGGACAGATCCCAGAGCATTTATAGTGAAACTTCTTTGCGCCGCCTTCCCTTCGCAGACTAGCTGGAATTGGGATCAAGAAATCCAAAGGGCTCATCTGTTTCCTTTCAATCTCAGACCACGACGAGATGGCCATAACTCTAGCAATGACAAGCCAAGAGCTTTCTTAGTTTTCTTTGGGAACTTTCTGCTAAGACAGCTCGTATATGATCAAGCTAGGCCTAATTCCCCCAAAGAAGCAGACGGGATAAAGTTTTTCTCCAAACCAGACTTTGGGCTTGCAACGGTAGAGCGCAGGTGGCGGCTCCGCAAACTGATAACACCATTTCAACAGTTGGGAGCTCAAGCATATTTGATGAACCCGGCGAGATTGAAAATCATCTTTGAAGGGTCAACCCGGGAATTTCTGTCGGATATCAAGGCCGGAGAATATATGAAAGAACTTTCCAGCAGGAAGAAAACTTGAGAAAACTTGAGGAAGCAAATTCCAGTTCCATAGATTCTAGACTCTGAATAATAAGTAACTATACTTCAAACTTCAAACTTGGGACCTCAGCTATGATATGATCAGCAATTTTTTGGTCTCTCCTCCTTTTTTCTTCTTTTTTCTTTTTCTCCTCTCTGTTTTGTGCTCACTCTTCTTAATATAGCTCTTCACGTGTTTTTTTTTCCCTATGTTCTTAACACGCTCTTAACAAGATTTCTATGGTCGCTCAGGCCAATTTATTAAATGGTGTGGTCACTATTGGAATGGAGGCTGGGACCTCACATGGGCTCACCATCATTCAGGGTTTCCCTGACTGTCTATCTTTGTGGGGGCGTGGCTGACCGGGTCCAGGATTCAGTGCGAAAGTATATACCCAGGCCTACAATTGTAAGGACAACCAAGACTATTTCAACAGCAAACTTAAAAAAGGGGTGAACACACAAAAAGAGTTTTTTTCTGATATTTAAGAATTTAATTCTAATGATAAAACAATTGATCAATAACATATAACAAAACAGATATATTCAATACACTTAATACAATATTTTCATTAATAAATTTCTTAAAAACGATATATGTTCTGGTTAATGTGCAGGTTTACGGATAAGGTCTTCCCAGATATTGTTGGGGGGCTGTTTATTTCAACGCGTTTCGACAAGTGGTTGTGTCTTCATCAGGAAATTATTTATACAGCCAATTTTCTAAAAAGAACAAAACATATTTTTAAAACATTTAAGACTGTGTGTTTAAGAGACAAAGCAATATGTGGTTACATAGCCTGGTATAGTCGAAAGATAAACATTATTTTATAATGCTGAAGTATTAGTTTTCTTGCATCTTGACCTTAGTTCAAGGAAAACAGAACTCATTATGCATATATCTTCATGATAATCGATATTTCTATATACATATAATTTACACAGATACTTGATGTATTTGCTCGATACATTTCATTGCGTCTTTTAAATTTGTGCAGAAAGACTCCCTCTATGCGAATTGGAGAAAGAGGGGAAGAGGGGGGGGAGAGAGAGAGAGAGAAGAGGAACAAGAGTGATGATTTCTACAAAATTAAAGTAGCCCTATTTAACAGAATTAGAATTGTTCTAATATTTTTAAAAAAATAGAGACTTTTCTTCTAAAATGATTTGTATCATACATAAACACTATATGTAGCTATTTTTGACCAATGCTTGTTCCCAAGGAGCATGCAGTTTTTGTATGCATATGTTTCAATGTGGTCTTGCTGTAAGTACTTTGAACATATATGCATAATTGTACTTGATTTTTACTTTAGAAAAGCTAGTTTGTTTCCAATCACCTAACTATTAGTTTTGAATATCTTACCTAGACTTTCTTTTTCCGCTTTTTTAAAAATTTCAGAACGATGAGGGCAAAGAGTGAGGCCCCTTTCTTTACCTTTGCAATCGAAATTGGTATGTGAAACCTATAGGAAAACCGGGTTCTGGCTTTAAATCAATCTTTCACGACGGGTTGGTCAGAAGGTTAAATTTGCATAAACTCGTTCTGAAATCTCACTCAATATTTTACATAATAACGTGTTACCTGGGTTTAGCGGTTTCACTGCATACATCCCACTCTTCTGTTCGGACAATTAAAACATACTATGCTCTTTAAAAACAAGTATTCTGAAATAAAGGTAAAAATACCAACTTAGATAATTAGTCTCTCTTATTTTTGTACGAGCATGATCTCAAATCCCTTTTTAAACAATCCACATCATGTTAATTTTTCCGTTTTGTTTTAAAGAACATCCATTTGTTTATGCATTTTATTCAAAACTGATAACAGCTAAGATCTAGTAGTAAGTCAATTCCTTATTTACCTTTACAAAGAATTACTGAAACAAAAACATTACTCTTGGCGGTAATGAAAATATATGCGCTGTAGTTTTACCTTCTTTGGTTATTATGTCAGCGTTATGGATCCTTAGCGTTATAGATCTTTAGCGTCATAGATGTTTAGCCAACTAAAAGCGCCAGCATGGGACGTCGTGTGCAAGATAAAATCGTCTCTTTGGGTAACAGTAATTCTAAAGAAACATAATCATTATGAATATACTATAATAGGGTAATTTTATGTTTCTTGTCTACATTTTACAAGGGAAAAAACGAGTTTGTACCTTTTTTAAAAAAAATGGGATTTAATCAATCCTGTCTGTTCAATTTCATGAGCAGATAGATGAATGAAGCAGCATTTTCATGTTCTATTATTTCAAAATTCTTCTAAAAACTCCTGATAGATAAGCGTGTTCTTATTAGAGTAGAAGTTTTTAGCTGCAAAACAGAGGGGTACAAAAAGGTGCAGGCAAACTGTTAATTAGTTTCCCTTGTATCGGTGTTTATAAGCATTTTGAGAGGGAATGGACGCTAGAGCTCTTCCTGTTCCTAAAGTCTTACCGGTTAGGATGATGACAGACTTCTGTCTCACGACGCCTCGCCTGGTGCAGAAGAAAGGGGTTTGTAAACCGCTTTCTCATTGGTATTTATACCAAACAGGATCGGTGTCATCTCTATATGTACACGCCCACATTTAAAGCTAGAGTGTATCTAAAAACAGTATGTTTTGATGGTCCTTTTAATGTAGCTATTTTTAGAGACATAAACGTTAATAATAGTCATTCTATCCCTATGAAAGTTCCAAGGGTTTACTGGCGATATATTATGGTGAACTTTATTTTCAATGAACAACACTATTCATTTCCTTTTTTTAAAAAAATCTCATAGTTTTGTATATTCTTTCCACTTTTATATAATTGCATTCTCCCAGGGTAATTCATGGTTAAGGCCATGTTTAAATGTTCCAAGGGTAAAAATCCAATAAACCTCTTTCTTTTTTCTTATCCTGTCTCCGCCTTTACTGTTAGGTATGTGGACTTTTTCTAGTATTCGCCATTTCAGTTCCTCATGTGAGTGTTTAAACTCTGTGAAGTGGTTAACTAGAGGTGCTGTCAGTTTTCTGGTTCTTATTGCTGACCTGTGTTCAGTTAATCTTGTTTTTATTGCTCGAGAGGTCTCACCCACATAGCCAAGATGGCAGGGACATGTGATTAGGTATATTACATTTTGGGTGTTGCACGTCCATAGCTCCTTAGCTTGAATATTGATGTTATTAAACATCAAGTTCTCTCCTGTGATGATGCTATTACATGACTTACATGAACCGCAACGAGATGTTCCTTTTGCTGTACCATTATTAGTAATTGATCTCTGTATGAAAGGAGGATTATCTGTTCTTTGAATATATCTCGAGTGTACAATTTGATCCTTGAGATTTTTATTCCGCTTGTGAGCATAGAGTGGTTTAGCTATTTTTTGTTGGTTTTCATTTAAATTCAACAAGTGCCAGTTAGAATTTATTATTTGTCTCACTGTAGCGTCTAGGGTGGAATGTTTTGTTACACAGACTAACTTCGAGTTTGCACTTTGTTTTTGTGAATGTAAAAGTGCATCTCGATCGTAAAATCTGGCCCTTTTGTAGGCTTCTCTAACTAAACGGCGAGGGTAACCTCTCTGGATAAATTTTTCTTTCATATTTTCAGACTGATTGTCATAATCTCTAAGGTTAGTACAATTACGTCTTACCCTTAGAAATTGTGAAAAGGGGATGCTGTCTTTTTGGCATTTGGGGTGATAGCTGTTGAAATGTAGTAGTGTGTTCCTCGCTGTTGGTTTAGTAAATAAATCTACTTCCAACAAGCCTCCGTTGTTTTTTATATAGATATCCAAAAACTCTACTCTAGTTGTACTCGTGTGGGCAGTGAATCGGAGGTTATTATCTGCCAGATTCAACCAAAGGAGGAATTCTCCCAGAGTCTGTTCCCCATCGGTCCACACAAAAAAGATGTCATCTATGTATCAGTACCAATGGGAAACAGACTCAGAGAAAGGGGCCACTTCATTGAAGATATGTTGATCCTCAAATGCAGTCATGTAGATGTTTGCTATTGAGGGAGCCATAGAAGCTCCCATACTGACACCCTTAGTCTGTAAGAACAAATTTTCTCCAAATTCGAAAAAGTTTTCATGTAAAACGAGGGTTAAGCATTCCTTAATGAAGGTTTTAGCACAGGGTATTTGGTATTTATCGATAAACCACACTTGGTCCAGGATTCATACATGTTTAAATGGTAACAGGCCGAGTTTGTTTGTGTTCAAATTTTTATCATTTCTAGTACCATAGCTCAGAAGAATTTTATGAGCGAGTCCTCAGGTGATGGTAGGCTGGGGAACATGATTGGCAGGTTCCCGAATTAAATTTAAATAATGGGATCGCTAACTAAACTTAAGATTGTTACGCTAAATATCTGTGGCCTAAATGATCCATCCAAGAGACAGAGAACTGCACAGGTACTACGGTTAATGGAGGCAGTTATAATATGTCTCCAAGAGACACACATCGAAGGGGCCCAGAGATCTTTGCTAAACTCTTTTGGGTATAAAGTTATTGGGGCAACATCACAAGGAGCAAAGGCGAAGGGTGTCGGGATCTTGGTCCTGGAAAACTCTGTCGTTAGTTGTTAACCAAGTTAAAGCCGATGTTTTAGGGAGATGGGTTATTGCACGGTGTACCTTAGTTTCAGTATTTGATTTTACAATCTGCTCTGTTTATGCCAGTAATTTGGACAATCCAGAGGTTATACATCAAGTAAGTGAAGAGCTCGCTCATTGGCCGCTCCCACTTGTTTTGTGTGGCGACCTGAATTTAAACGTACCTAGTTCTTGGGAAACAACAAGGGCATGGGCCTATCAGGGTCGAAAACCAAAAGTGTTTAGAGCACTACTTGATTTAGTTAGTACTCATGGGTTAAAAGATGTCTGGGCTTCTCTGAAACCGGATCAGTTTGGTTTTACTTTTTTCTCCGCTCCCCATTCATCATTTGCCAGATTAGACTATTTTTTGTGTCTCCTGCCTTAATTCATGATTGCTCTATCGACATTGCCCCATGACTCTTGTCTGACCATAACCCCCTCATTTTAACTTTAGATGGCTGGGGGAGCCAGGAACCAATTTCGCATTAGACTTTTGAAAAAGCACTGCTATATAATAATAATTATCGAGATCACATAGCTAGATGGATGCAAGAATTCTTGGTCATAAATATTGGGACGGCCTCTACTGCGGTCGTCTGGGATACGGGGTGGCATTCGGGGTGAGACACTTCGATTCTCCATTCAGAAGAATAAAGAAGAGAAGGTACAAATTAGCTTGGCACAGGGGCAGGTGATCGAAACGTAGAAAAAACTAATGCAGGCGGTCCAGGCCGGATCAGGAATTGATGAGGCACAACTGGCGGTCACGGTGACTAAATCAGAGATGGGTGCAATATTAACAGAAAAAATAGCTTTGAAATGGGCAGCTTCTGAAGAAAAATGTTACGAACTCGGAGAACGTATTGGTCATCAACTCGCCATTGCAACTAGACAGCAGATAACGATTAACACTATCAATACAATAAACATAGACAATGTAGGAGCTTCAGACCCTAGTAAAATAGAGGATGCTTTTGGGAAATATTATGAGGAACTCTACACAGAGGAGATAGAAGGGACTAATATGGATGTTCAGATCAAAATCAAGGAGTATTTAGACAGCATCCCTAATCCTAAACTTAATCAGAATGACAGTAAAGCAATAGAAATGTCCCCGACCTGGAGCGAGATTTTAACGGCACTCACCTGTCTTCCAGATGGTAAAGCTGCCGGGACCGACAACATTCCCGTAGAATTTTACAAGGTTTTTCACTACAAATTAAAGAAATATTTACGGCCGTGGTGAAATCAATTTTTGAAGGCACTAAACCTCCGGAGTTGTGGTCACCCGCCAAAATAGTTATATTTACCAAAAAGGATAAATCACCACTGGAAATGTCATCGTGCCAACCCATTACCCTAATCAAGACAGACTCAAAAATGTTCTCCAAAATTATGGCTACTAGACTCTCCACTAACATCGAATCCATAGTATCTAACTGGCAACATGGTTTTATACCCAAAAACGGGACCACAGAGCACATCCGCCGCTCAATCACCTTATTTGACGCCGCAGAGGTGTCAGGAGACCCGATCTCGCTGATCCTTTTGGACGCAGAAAAGGCGTTTGATCGGGTCTCTTGACAATTTCTATGGGCTGTTATGCGGCGGACTGGTTTTGGCCCAAACATACTGCAGGCAATTCAGGCACTCTATGCAGTGCCTACCGCTAAAATTCTTATCAATAGCCAACTGACGGAGCAGATTGAGATCACAAGAGGGAAGAGACAGGGGTGCCCCTGCTCCCCCCTGCTATTCGCTCTATATATCGACCCTCTGATAAAAAGAATTGAGCTAAACCCTTTTATCTTGCCAGTCAGTAGGTTCGGTATGGATACAAAAATTATGGCCTATGCCGACGATTTGGCAATTATTACCCTGATCCTGAGACTGCCATCAGGGCCCTAGAAACAGAAGCACAAGCATTTGGCTTAATCTCTGGCTCTGCCTTGAACAAATCCAAAACACAGATAGTTGTAAATCTAAAGATAAGTTGGGTAGACAATAGGATAGTCAAAAAGGCCAAATATTTAGGAGTTAACATAGTTCCTGACTTAGACCGCTTAGTTACAGAAAATTTGACTCCTCTTGCCATCATTATGGAGAAGTCACTCCGGAAAATCTATAATCTGCACCTAACCATAGTAGGAAGATGCAATGTTTTAAAGATGAAGTATTTTCCTAAACTCCAGTACATTTTCCGGACAATCCCGCTTACTTTTAATAATCAATCACTAGCACCATTTGAGCGTATTTTTTTTCGGTTTACATGGGCATATTCACAGCCAAGGAAAGCATTTAGTCTCCTCTCCCTTCCCAGGGAGAGGGGAGGCTGGGCTCTCCCTAACTTAAAACTTTATTACTGGGCTGCTGCATTAAACACTCCTGTGAATTGTTACATGAAGACCGTGCCTTAAGCCCCTCAGGATTGCCTTCCCCATATCTTTTAACTTTGGGAGAAAAGGTAAAAGGGTGCCTCTGGCGTCAACTCGAACTCAGTTACTTCAAGCGAGTCCGATTCAAGACTATGCTTAGTGCTTATCAGGTCTTTAACAATGTCCGTAGGTGTTCGGAATATCTAAATTAAACTACTATACTCCCATCAAGTGCAATGACAACCTGCCTTTGATATTTCAGAATACATATATCTGACACTGGTACACAACAGGAATCGACAAACTAGGGGATTTATTTAGCTCTGGCCTTTTTCGCTCATTTCAATAATTACAAACCTGCTATAAATTGGGTGATAATCAGATCTTTCAATACCAGGCCATTGCGAGGTATTTAATGCATAAAACTGGGGGGACTGTTGGCTTTATAGCTGTTGGATTAATAGATAAACTAATGAACCCTAACCATCCCAGGATAGGAAGTATTTACTCTATCCTGAATGGACAGCGGACAGATGATCTGAACAAAATTGACGCTAAATGGCAACTTAAGCTGAATGTTTCACAAAACGCTTTTTTCTCTGCCTTAGGCCAAGCTCAAATCTTTTTTCTATCTTCCAAACTGCAAGCGCAGTTTTATAAGACGGCTTTTGTTTGTATATAACACCCTCCAGAGTTGCTAAATGGACGTCAGGTCCCGGGGCAAACTGCCTGCGATGCACAGTATACAATGCGGGTGTAGTGCACATGTTTGCCACCTGCCCCAATCTTAAGCCACTAATACAAGAGGTACAAAAAATTTTGAGCAAATTATTAGCTTTTAATATTCAACTTACTCCTTGTACTATCTTTTTAGGGCTTTGTGACCAGTTAGACCCAAAGGCCGGAGGTGCATTAATCTTTGCACCAATGGCTATCTTCCGGATATGCATCGCCTCTTACTGGAAAGATCTGAATCCTCCATCATTTGGTCAATGGAAGCAAGGTTATTCGCTACATTCCAGCTGGAGTGGGCTATTTATGCCAAGAAAGGCCGACGGGCTAAACAAAGGGGCCAGGTAGTTTGGGGCCCCATGGCTAACTGGCCGGAGGATACGAACATCTAAGCCTAAAGGGGGCAGGGTTTTTTTGGCTATTCCCCACCTCTCCGCTCTACCCTTGTATTCTCTGTTCCTCACTCCCCAAATCTTTCCTGGCGTACTAGCCCACCCAGCACTTTTAGGTTTCTTTTTCTTCGTCTGAAATTATATTGGTTGCTGATGCAAGAATGTGACTTTGAATATGCATTTCGAAAATGTAAATGGTGTACAGCCTGTAACCATATGCAAATATATGATTTCTCTTAGTTTTTGTAATCTTGGACCCGGTGGGGTGGGGGGGTCAGACTAGTAACTCGTAAACTTTGACCTTGTAAACTGTTGAATTAAAAATACAAAAATATTAAAAAAATAAAAATAAAAAACAGATAGGTTTAAGATTCCTGAAGACTTGAAGGAAGCATAGGAATTGTGGCCTATCATATTAATAACTGTTGCTTTCTCTTACATTTTGTTTGTGTATATTCTTGGCACGCTGTTCATTATGATACAACAAACGTGTCACGTGCCACATTATCTACCATGTGTAAAGAACTTTGAAGCATGTCATGATATTGCTGCTGCTGTCTGCATGCTTACATTTATTTAAAGAAAGTAATAGATTAATAATACTTATTTTAAATGTAGTCATTATATTGTGCCTATTTTACCCTGGCAACTACTGTGATAATGTGAGCATAATTAGTAGTGCAATTTCGTGCCTATTCGCTTCAAAGCCTCTTTTGTGGATGCGTGGCGTGTTCTGCAGCCCCTACAAAACATCTGATAATTACTGCCATTGCCCTTTAAAGCCAGGACAGCATACAACCAGCAAAACATGATCAAGCTGTCTCTACAAAAGTGAATCTCTCACCACAAGACAAGTATTTAATGTGATGGCTTAGAACAGACGATCTGACAAATCCCATTGCTAGGACCGCTTTACATGCAGCCAGAAGTGCCACTTTAACCTCCGAGCAGCAAGAGAAAATAGCAGAAAGTCATCATCAAAACTGTAATCAGCAAGAGAATGTCATCCAACAGGAAGAAAAAAAGATTGCACATCAAAGTAGGGGATTTGGTGTGTTCCACATCACAGTGGGGGGATTTATCACCGGCAAGCTGAAAATCGACATGTCACATTTCAGAAACAGATGAAATATGCAGAGAAAATATTTTCAGGTCCTCAGTAGAAAATACAACTTCAGACACCAGCTTTCAAGTGGATTCCTGAGGATATGAACAAAGAGACACATGACTTAAACACCGGCTAGCATATCTTTTCTTAGAGTTTCAGCCGTTTGGAACTTAATGCATTCATAATACAGAGTGGCAGTAGCAACTCTGTAGTTATAGTTTGGATGACCAGACATAGGGATTTGGGGGATTTTTGCACCTTTATAACTTTGCACCCCTCTGACGAATTTCCGCAAAACTTTGCAGACCGGGTGTCCCCCTTTCATTGCTGGAGTCCTGAAAGTTTCATGGCATTTGATCAAGAGGGTGCAAAGAAAAAAGGAGGGGTCTCAAAACGGGTGCAAAATCTAATTTATTTTACACATAGGCGCATGCATCAAGACATGTTTTTGCGAGTTCTTAATTGCGCTTTTTAAGAAATCGCAATTAAAGACTCGCAAAAGCCTATGCATGTAGGAATCGCTATAAAAATAGCGATTCCTAAACATTCCTTTATTGCGACTCGTAAATTGTGAGTCAAAATTAAGGAATGGCTTCCCATTCATTCCCATGGGCCTACAGGACCATAGTAATGAATGGGAAATTGCATGCACAATTTGTGATTACCAATAGGTACTCGCAAATTGTGCATGCAATTTCAAGGGTGCAAGGGTGTTAAAAGGACACCCTGTTGCACCCCTGAAATTGTGATGTGCACCCATGTTGCGCACACATATGCACTAAGGGCATGTGTGTGCACAACATGAAACTTTGAAACATTCACTTCAGTGCATTTTTCATAGTTTTAGTAATTTACCGACCTGTTCAATTGCTCGGTAATGTGTGGACCCAAATAGCGAAATCTTTATTTCACAGTGCTTCTTGCATTGCATTTAAGGAATCGCAAATTGCTTTCGGTGTTTTCGGTGGGTTTATCCCCAGACTTTTTGCTTTTTTGCCTCATGTTCTTGATCCTGTTTTTGTTTGTTTTAGGACTCGGGGCACTTTACCACTGCTAATCAGTGCTAAAGTGCATATACCTTCTGTATAAATCATTATTATGGATTGGTGTTTCCATGATTGGCTTGTTTGACTTACTACTAAGTCCTTAGTACTGTGCACTGTGTGTGCCCAGTGCCTGTAAGTCAAATGCTGCTTGTGAGCCTTCAGCACTGATTTTTACACTCACACAAGCAGCCTTTCAAAGGGTTCTCAGACCTGCCACTGCAATGCCAGCGGGCAGTCCCTATTGCCATGTCGACTTGGCAAGTGCACCCACTTGCCACGACCTTAGCTTCCCTTTTATTACATGTGAGTCACCCCTAAGGTAGCCTCAAGGTACCCCTGTGGGTAGAGTGCAGTGTATTTGAAAGGTAGGACAAATACTGATGCGTGTGACATGTCCTGAAAGTAAACTACAGTGTATTTCATTTTTCACTATTGAAAGGCTATCTACATCTTATAAGTATAACTTCCTATTGGGACAAGATGGAAGGATGGAGTTTAGCATGCCTGAATTCAGGATATAAAAATGCATCTTTTAGTAAAGATGATTTTTATATTGTGTGTTTGAAAATACCACTTTTAGAAACTGGGTATTTTCTTGCTCAGCCATCCTGTGAGCCTCTGCAGGTTCATGGATTGACTTTCTGGCTTTGGAGTGACAGTGGCTGGGGATGTGCATTCACTGTAGACAGCCAAGGAGGGTTGAGGTGTGTCCAGCCTTTCCTGGATGAGTGAGGGCTGGGCTGAATAGACCTGGGCTGCAGTTAGAGTAGGGGAGGAGATTTTCCTGCACCTGAATGGGCCTGGTCTGCAGTACACAATGCTGTCTCCATCTTGTGCCGGGAAGCTGGACCTGAGAGGACATAATTGGTTTTGACTAAGCACATAGCCAGAGAACAAAGAGAAATGCAGTATAAATATTGGAGCCCAGATCCCACAACTTTAGATCACTTCTGGAATTCAAGAGGAACCTAACCAAGGAGAAGAGCTGGAGAAATTGAAGGAGAAGTACTGCCCCTTTGCTGTGTGCTATCTGGGGTTACAGTAACTTGAATTTCCTTCCATAGGTTAACATTGACTGGTTTCACTTGGAATTTCTTCTAAGTGTGGAGTTTTGGAACTTAAAAAAATTCCTCAAAAATTAGTCGAACTACGAATTCCAATTTACTCACCTGTTATCAGGAGATACCTCAGTGCTGCATCTTTCAGCTCACTACTATTCCTGAAAAGTAAATTTAACTGTACTTACCAGTAACTTGAATTTCCTTCCAAAGGATATCATTGCCTGCTATATAAAATATATATAAATTAAAAAAATATTAAATAAAAAAATATTACAATTTCAATATTTTTAAAATCATTTTTTTTCAATTTATATTAAAAATATGTAATGTAATTTAAAAAATAAAATATCTAAAAATAAATACTTTAAAACAATGTAGTAAATTAGTATAAAAAATGTAACAATTAATACATTTTAAAATTATCATTTACAAAACCTTTGAAACTCACTGAAAAAACCATAGGTTTCAGATACTTTATAGTTAGGAATTGGCATTTAAAAAACCTTTGAAATTCACTGAAAAAACCATAGGTTTCAGCCACGTTATAGTTAGGAATTAGCATTTTAAAAACCTTAGAAATTAACTGAAAAAACCATAGGTTTCACACATGTTATAGTTAGCTGGGCATTTCACTCATACAAAACCATTGAAATTCCCCCGTTATAGTTAGTTCAGCTAACTAAAACTCACGCGCCCGCAATGCACTGCTGATGATGTCACATATGACATGGTCAGTGACATCACTCATGACATCATTGATGACATCTCAAATGACATTACTGATGACATCATGAGATGACATCACTGATGACATCATCCTTGTGAAAGAGTGGCAGACCTTCTCTCACCCTAATATATGCATAAAGCAATCCACATGAAGACTTCAATCTAGAAGCAGGCACGGATCCATCATGGTGGGATTTTATCTCATTTTATTATTATACTTTAGTGCAAGTGCATGTCCCTGACGTGTTTCGGCCACGAACAAGCGGTCTTGATCACATGAAGTGCGCTGCGTTTCATTCTCTCAATTTGTAACACCTAATCACCTGACAAACATACCAATTAATTGATGACATAAACAAACGACATGGAAACAGACTGTATAGATTGCTCACTTATGGCCCCATTACGATTCCACTGTATCTGAAAATGGGACCGCCTGCCATTGTCGTGATGGTCCCGCTAATGGCGTTAGGATGTGCCCGCCAGACTGACGGGCGCATCCCGCATTTTAAACATTGCGACAGGCGGTGCTGCAAGCAGCACCCGCCTCATTATGTAAAATGCATGTTGTGCATTTGAATGCACAACGTTACAGGCACCGCGCGGTGCCTGTCACGTTTTACATTCAAATGCAGGGGGGTACCATAGGTACCCCCATGTGCACCCCCCCTACAAACACCCTGGGGTCCCGCAACGGACCCCCAAAGACAAAACCACATGCCTTTCCATGGCGGAGTCTCCGCCATGGAACGTCATTTCACCGCCATGATGATAATATGGACAGTCTTCCCGTCCGTCGGGGTCCCCCCCACCATCGTAATGTGGCAGGGGGAAAAGTTATGCAGGCAGTAGATTTTGGCGGGCGGATCGCCACCACCATATGGGCAGTGGCGATCCGCCTTCTATCACAATGACCCCTTATGTAGGTATTTGCTGCTCTGCTTCATTTTTCGGTGAGAAGCCAAACTAACAATCCTTTTTCGGGGGAGGAGCCAAGATGGCGATCGGGACGGACGCGTAGGCTCCCAGCTCCGTGACCCTCCGAGCCCCGCACGACTATCCTGTACATCATCCTGGCATTGCGCTATATTCTGTGTTGGGAAGGAGCGCTGAAACTGATGGCGCGATCCCCGGATCCCTGCCGGCCCCAAAACCGGAGATCTATGTGATGGCAGTCAGCGGCCCTAAAGTCTCTGGAGCCGGGACGTAAGCTGCAGGACGTGGCCGGATGAAGAGGCAACAACAGCGGACATCTGTACTGGGGCGGAGTCGGTCTACTGGCGTGCAGTGGCCATCGGTCCGATTGTTGCCGTGGACGCCTTACTTGACAAACAAAGTGGAGATGTAGCACCCCCCGAAGCGCTGGCCTGGTGGACACATTATATGCCTGCGGAGCACATATTGTAGCGGCCCGACGCTGTCTAAGGTCCGGCCCGGTTTTCGCGGGCCACTCCAGAATTTTCGGCTGGCGATAATCGGGGCGAGGACGATCGCTGCGGGAGATCCCTCCTTGGGAGTCTGCCTTCATTGCCTTCACGAACCGAATAGCGGCCGCATCGACCTGATCCGCCTCTGACCGGCTACCAGTCCCCGTCTGTGTTGGGAATACCGGAGTGTCGCCTGGGTGAGATGGAGACTGCCATCCTGGTTACCGGGGTACAGCATGGGGGGGGAGTATGTACAGTCAAGTGGCGCTGCGATATGGGAGAAAAGGACTACGCTGTCCTACGGTGATATCCTCGCTGCTATTTGTGACCTTCGAGCTGCCTGGGAAGATAGCACCCGTGAACTGGGGAGGAAGCTGGATGGTGTTACGATCCTGCTGGGACACTCACGGTCGGATGGCCCCCTGGTACATAAGGATCTGCCCCAAACTATTTCCGAAGGGGAGTCCGTGGCCGCCCCTCTCTCCGGAGGGGTACGTGTGAGATTGGACTGTGCGGTGACTTATGGACATCTATCCGTTGGCCTGGACTATTCTGATGGTCCCCCTTTACAGCAGCTAATGGCGGCTTCGTGCTCTGCACCGCTACTGACGCCCCATGCTTGGTCACAGCGACGACTGTCTCCTGTACCTGCTTCTCCCGTCCTTGTCCTTAAGTTCCCGATGTGGACTACGTGTACTGGGACTGTCTTAGGGAAGATGGCCGTATGTTCTGATGATTTTGTGGATGACCAGCGACGTCCATCTTGTGTGTTCATGTTGCTCTTTGGCCTTGCTTGGATACTTTGTTTCTTTCTACTGACTGCTATGAGAATCGATCGGCAGATATGCCTCATGGGACTTACAAGGACTGGCCAGGGGTGAGATGTATCCCTTCAGTGTTGACATCTAGGTGGCTGGCGGGGAGGGGGGGCACGCGTTCTTTTTGATGCGCTTCTTTGTTCGGTATTTTGATAATTCTCCCCATTACTGACTGATTTGATTGATTGCTGTTGTATACTGTAGGTCTTGGGGAGGAGTGTTTTTTTGTGGGAGGGGGTGGCCGGGAGCCCGTACAGATGGTCCTCCTCCAGTTTTATACCAATCTTTTTCTTCTCTTTTCTCTGACTAAATTTCGGGTTTCTTCGTGGGCGATAGGCACGCTGCTAGGGGGGGGGTAGGCCGTAGCCTCCGCAGAGGTGCAGGGTGGGGGGTAGGGTGGGGGGGTTCTTTCGTTTTGTCCTTTTTCTGTTTCTATGGGCTTTTTTGTTTCTTCTCCTTTCCTTTCCTTTGTCTTCTTTGTCTTCCCTTCTTTTTTGGGTCAGCGTGTCTGCTAGATATTGCGCCTATTGCCATTTTTGCCTTTTATGCTTTTGTACTCGTTGTTACGGTGCCTTTACGTACATGGGGTGGGCGATGACTGGTGCGAAATGTGATTATGCGTTTTTCATCCTGATAAGTACACTTCAGCACCGATACCTCACTTATGATTAATTGATCTGTTGATATACTGTTGTGGGCGTTGCTCACTCCTTGTTCTCCGTTGATCATATTGCACCTGATCCTTTATTTTCAATTATAAAATTAACCATATCGAATCCTGTAGCTCAATGGTCACGTTAAACTGAATTACTGTTTTGGATATACGATCGTATTTCGTATTGGGGGGACTGTTGAGTTGTCTCATTGCTGACAGATGTGCTCATAATTGCTTTCGAGGCCGGCCTGGTGGTTGTAGGCCCGTATATGTGTACTATTGATGCTCAATAAAGGTTTACAAAAAAAAAACAATCCTTTTTCGTTATTTTGTTAATGTTAATACATACATTTGAATATATTATATCCACTTGCTTTCTCACCAAGTAATTAATAAATAGAACTAATGTCATATCATTGTTGCATATCTGTATGTGTATCCCTGTACATGATGTATAAATACCTTCATAGATCAATAGATACTATCTCATTATCAAAAGTACTTAATCCTAGCTTTAATGCTTACACATAATAAATATTTGTATGGCAGTAAAAACATTCAATCTCTTGTGCAAATATGGAATATCCTACCTCATAAAGTGCAAAGTGCCAAAACGTGCCTCGTGTGTTAAAGTGCTAACAATGAGGCCGGCGGATGCGGATTCACTGCTGCGGTGTGTGTGCAGACACCCCGCCAGAATAGGATGGCTGGGGGGGTCATCGGTGGACAGGGAGACTGTCCGCTGCTTTTCCGCCGCGAGACCGCGGCGTAAAAGCTCTAATATAGTGGCGGTGTCTATGAGACACCGCCAGCCATATTAGGATTTGCCCTGGGACATGCCTTTCCGCGGCGGCAATGCCGCCACGAAAAGGCATACGGTCTTTTCTTTGGGGGCCCCCAGGGTGAAGGGGGGGTGTGGGTGTGCACATGGGGGGTACCTATGGTACCCCCCTGCATTTGCATGCACGAAGCGGCAGGCACCGCGCGGTGCCTGCCACTTTGTGCATGCAAATGCACTGCTTGCAGTTTTAACATTGCGGCGGGTGCTGCTTCAAGCAAAATGCAGGATGTGACCGCCTGGGTGGCGGTCACATCCTAATTTGCACGGAGGGACCGCCGCTGCCCCTGCGGACGGTCCCTCCACCTCTGGGGTGGCGGACAGACGCAGGTCCGTCTGCATCCTAATAGGCCCCAATGTTTCCACTAGGAAGGTAAAACAGCTGCAAAAGCAAATTTCATGAGCTAGTTTGACATCTCCTTAGCCATGCCACTTGTCCTCCTACAAAGCGCCTAACCATTGTATTCTTAAAGTGACTTGTGCTTGCTACATCAAATCGTCCACTTACAGAAAACCCATATTGTATTTTCATTCTTAGTATATTGCTACATTGTAACATTGCTCTTTTTTTCCCTTTTTCTCTTTTTATTTCCCCTATCCTCCTATTTCATCTCTTCCCTCTAGTGTAGGAGCTTATCAATTAACAGTCTGACCAATATGATAAACATGACTAGAAATCACACTTTTACCTGATGCCGATAAAGTCATAGGAATTATGCAGATCTTCACTGGTACTAAGCCCATTTGTTATTTTAGAGTCTAATGTAAGGATAAACTAGGATTCAATTTGCCATAGCAGTCTCTTTTTATTTCCCCATCTCCTCAAAGCTGGAACTGCTCCTATAACATAGTACTTTAAATCATTAAACTTGTTTTCATGTACCAATTTAAAATGGCGTGCCACAGGGTGGGAAGTGTCTGAATTCACTATTGCCCTAAGGTGTTGTAGAATTCTGGTGTGCACCGGTAGTTTTGTGCTTCCCACATAGCGGAGGACACATGTGCACTCCAGCACATACCCCGCATGGTCTGTCTTACAGTTGTAATGCCCCCTGATGTCGGTGAATTTTTCACTGAAGGCCGATTTGTATCTGGTGGTGTTAATCCCAAACTTGCATGCCCGGTATGAATTACATATGTAAAAGCCTTCTTTCGGGGACAAACAGTTGGTTTTCTTCACTGGTTCAGGGCTATTGCCAACCAGTGCGTCCCTCATTGACGGTGCTCGCCTGAACGTTAGGGTTTTTTTTTTGGGAGAACTTGGTTTTAAAGTTATGTATGTTAAAACAATGGGCCACTGTTTATTAATATTAGACCTGATCTGTCTCTCCAGCCGGTTGAAAGTGGCAATCAATCTAATACTATTAGGAACATCACTATCTGGAAGGTCTGTGTCCAATCTGTACTGGGGACAGGTGGGGATCTGGTAAAGCATAGTTTCCCTAGATTTCAGATTTACTTTGTCCTTGGCACATTTAACAATTTTAGCATTATACACCTGCTCAAGGAATCTAATGGTAGTATCCTCTTGGCAAATTGCTAAATCTTTGTCCGAGCTACAGATCTTTCGCAACCTCAAGAAAAGGGAGGCTTCTAATTAAATGTTTCGGATGGAAACTTGAAGCCTCGAGAATAGCATTTCCTGCTGCGATTTTGTAATGTAATTTAGATTCTATCTTGCCATTCTTCACATAAACCTGGACATCAAGGAACTCAATGACATTCCTGTTAATTTGTGCAGAAAATTCTAAATTTATAGCATTCCCATTGATTTTCTCAACAAATGATGCAGCACTCTCCTCAGTCCCTCTCCAAATTATGAAGATTTCCTCAATAAACCGCCACCATGCTACCACATAATTCTCCCAGTCCACATTGTGATTCACCCTAAGAACCTGCTCCTCCCACCAGCCCAGGTGTAAAGACGCGTAGCTAGTGAAGAAGCAGGCTCCCATTGCAACTCCCCTTAGTTGTTGGTATACCTCTTTGCCAAACATGAATCGTGATCTTCTGATTAAACAGATATATTGGATGTTTTTTCAAGAAATATTCTTCTGCCCTTAGGCCATCCTTATGCTCTATGATTGTATATAGCGCTGTGATATCCATAGTCATGAATATAAAATCATCCTTCCATTCTGTCCTCTGCAGCTTGCCAAGAAAATCCCCACGGTCTTTTATGTGTGATGGCATTTGACTAACTAGGTCCTGAAGAAAATAGTCAACATATTGCGAGATTTTCTCGAGCAGACTATATTGGGGATTACCTATAACAGAAGATATATATAGTGTATAAAGAGTCAGATGTATATAAATATCATGCATTACCTGGAGTAGTGTCTATACTAAAAGGTCCCATAAGCGCATACAATCTTGCTACTCAACATCGGTGTATGTGATGGACCATCTCATTGTTTGTGATCACAAACATACTGATGGGTGTATCAAATTGGACTCCCTGATGCGAAGTCCAACTTGAAACAATATTATTGTATTGTCATTGAATGTCAAGTCTTAATCAGACTTGTTGTAATGTTGCCGAAAGATATTATTTCAACAGTCACCCAAGATTAATATTCAAACCTTACGGGAGGGTGAATCTGGTAAAAATTATAATTTTGTCTAAATTAACGTTTGTGTTCAATTCAATTCCACTTTCTTTTAATATTAGAGATCTTGCTACCCTTCAAGGTAAAATCGGGTCATTTATTTGGACCACCAAGACCCCGAGAATAGCGTGGAAGAAGCTTAGGAGAGGGCTGAAACTGGGAGGATTAGCTCTACCTGACTTGCTCTCCTATTGCCATGCTTTTCATTTGAAACATTTTAGAATGTTAGCCAATATGGTTGATTCTTCCTCTATGGGCCGCTTGTTTTGGGCATTGTTGCACGATGTCCCTGGGGGACAGGAATTTTTTCTTTACAAATTTGGGGACCCCAAGTATTACAAAAAAGTTAGACTTGAGGTCCTATTAGCTGCATTAAGAAACTGGGGGTATATCAGGAATATACTGTGAATACCATATTACACATCGCAGGCCCCAATCTGGGACTCTCTGGGTACCCTGGAATGCCTTCAGGACCAATTGTCACAACCACTTAGATCAACAGGTATCAGACTGTGGGGAGAGCTCCAGGAGGACATACAGCTTATCAGTTGGGATTCAATGTGCAGAATAACCAGTGGGACACTGACGAGATTTAAGTTTTATCAGTTGTCTGCATGGTGGTCATCACAATCGTGAAGCAAGGAAGATTCCAGTACAGTTGTGGATTTCTGTCTAGACGTAGGGTTGGTGAGACGCTGGGGCAGTGTATTTTCCAAAAATGGGGATAATTTGTGGAAACTTTTGTGTGACTCCTTTTCTATGTTGCAGGCTGTGGTTAAACCAGCTAATCTCAGGAGAAACCACGTACACACCGCTTATAGGGTGTATTGGACTCCAGGTAAACTTTCCAAAATGTCTACAACAATCTATAACTGCCCCAGATGCAAATATCCTGCTGCTGACGATCTGCCTATATTTATTGATTGCCCGAAGATCGGCCCCTTCTGGATGGAGGTATGTGGTTTCCTGGAGGATGTATTGGGCCTGCAGATTGAAGTAAGTGAAATGCTAATCTTTTTTGGTCTTATGCCGGACTATGGTATGAATGCGCCAGCTTCAAAGTTTGCACTGAATGTAGTAATCATTGCAAGGAGGGAAATTTGCTTGGAAGCTTGAGGCACCCCCTTCCTTTGCGGACTGCCTAAAGAATATTATTATGATTAGCCAATCGGACATGGCCTGTGATAACTCTAGTGTCAACAAAATCTGGGCAGCTTTGGAGACATGGAGAGAGAAGTAAGACCAGTCCTATGATTATGCCGGAGGTCTGTAGGTCCGGTCCTCCCTAGTAACAGGTGGGTCTTCAGGTGGCGTGAACGGGAGTGGGACCAGGATACAGCCTTACCTCTGGAAAGACTCTATCTCTCCTTCACCATCAGAGCAGTCTCCAATAAGGGCTTGCACGAAGGAAGTGGAGATATTCCATCTTGAGTGTTTTCCGATGGCATGTATGAGGACAAAAAAAAAAGATTAATAATCAAACCCTTAGAAGGTGAAGGGGAGTGCCTCAATGGAGGTAATCTTGACATTTACTGGACATTCAGGGTGTTTTTTCTTCCCTGACTTAGATAATATCTATTTTGCATATCAATACTTTTTTCAAACCAAGATGGTCCTGATGAAATGCCAAGGATCCTTCCGGACCAACAGGGTGTGAAACATGTCAACCGTATGACCTTTATCACCATTCACGCTATTTGAACCAAACTACACTCATTAGTGGAAGGTCACAGTTTGAGTTCTGTTTATATTATATCTGTTAGACCCAGGAATAAAAAGCAATTTTCGGGGACTACCAAGGTATTTTTAACTCACCTCTACACCAACCCCACACAGAAGCACACACCACTACAGTGTTTTAATAAAAAAAAGATCTCTCTCACGGGGCCTGTGGGGTATTGCAGCACCGACCCCACACACACTCTGATTTGTGTATAAATCCATACAACCCCTCCTCCGTACGAGTATGCTACTGGAGGGAGGGGATGTAGGAAAAGTAATTCAGATGGCAGAGATTCTTGCCAGGGAATATTTTAAGTGCCATAGTCAATAGGTAAGTAAGGGATAGGACCTAATGATGTGGGGTAAGCTTAAATAAGTCCATTGTAAGTAAGTAAGTAAGTACATTTTATTCGCATAGTTAATAAAAACCATTGCAATTTCTCTATTTAAAAAAACATATACATACTGTACATTATCACAGTAGTCTTAATATTACATATAAAATTGTATAATTCCTTTTTTTTTTAAATCATGAAAATACAGATTGACTTCTTTGTAAGCTTTAAAGGAGAAGGTCGAGTTCCAGCATCCTCTTTCCGCCACCATCGTAGATTTAGTAATATTAACCATCATTTTAAGTATAGGTCAGCTTGTTCAAGTAACTACAAACTAAGTTAAGTATCAAGTTTCTGCATCTTTTTCTTCACCTCCTTCATAAACTTCACCAAGCTGCAGTTCAACTGCGGGTCGTCGGGAGCGAAGCAGGCAAGAACTGCATGCCTTCAAGTGCGTATTCCTCGTTGGTTGAACTGGAGTTTCAACATGGTTTCCTTTCCTCTAACAGTTTGTCGCAAGACACAACAAATGTGGCATATCCTCGATTGCCTTGCCACATAGACGACAGAGGATGCCCCCTTTATCCCTCAGCCAGTGTGGGAGGTGGGTTATGCAAGGTAATAGGCCCAGTCTGAATTTTAAAAACTTCAATTTTGTAGTTCTTGAATATCCCAGGTCAAGGTAACTCTGTTGACCTTGTTTAGAGTAGGAGTTTAAAATAAACCATCCATGTGACCTCTTGGCAACAGTCGCCTTATCTTCAATCCATGAGAGGTATTTTGTTGTTTTCTTCACCAGTCTTTTGACCATGGTATGATTAGTGGAGGTGTTCCACAGCTCCTGTATGCCTAGGTTCGCCAGGCTTTTTTCCAAGTACTTCGTAGCTGGCGAGGCCGGGTTTCGCTGTAGTTCCGACCATAAAAAGCTATTTAAGGTTCCCTTTTTGGCCTTCCTGACTTTGTCCCACGTGGTTATGTACGCCCCCTGTCTTGCAAGAGACTGCTTCTGGGCACCAAACTCTAGCCTAAATTGAGCCGGGGAGGTATATTTTGGCAGGCCGAAGATGATCTGTACGCTGCTGTCACAGTTTTATCCAGAATTGCTGCGTCTCTTCCTCTTTGTACTTTGCTACCGTAGGTAAGTGTAGGCAAGAGTTTGGCTCGTATAACTTGTGCCAGGGGCAGAAAAGATGGGCTGGTGAGCCTGCCATTTAGCTTCTTTAGCGAGATTGCTATAGCAATGCCTTTTCCTCTGATGCTTTCTTTTTGGATGATAAACTGGCCACTGCTATCAATTACCCCTAAGTACTTGTATACTGGTGTATCTTCTATACGGGTCTTGTTCCAAAACCATCTGTGTGGTGTTTTTCCTTTCTTGTTGATTGACATTGTTTTGGTCTTCTCCAAGTTTATTGTCAGCTGATTCTCGTTAGAGTATCTTTGTGTTGCATCCACAAGATTTTGCATCCCTATTTTTGTATGACTGATTAAAACCAAGTCATCTGCGTATAATAACGTTGGCAGTATTTGACCTCCTAGTTTCGGTGCATGAGAGTTGCAATTATTGAGCACCGGAATGAGATCTCCTAAGAACAGGTTAAAGAGCGTTGGGGCCAAGACACATCCTTGTTTAAGACCCTTATTTGTTGGGATGTGTCTTGACAAATGGGAGCCGTCGCCCAACTTCACCTGTACCCATGTTTCACTGTGAAAGTTAATCAGCAGGTCTAACAAAGGCTTTGGTGTTCCCCATCTCTTCAATTATGACCATAGATGATTCCGATTGATATGATCGAAAGCCACCTTGCAATCTATGAAGCACAAGAGGATTGGCATTTTAGTTATTTTTGCTTTGTCAATTAGTAGCCCCATAGCCAAAATATTTGTTGTTGTCCCTACAGATTTAGCAAAACCAGTTTGGTTTACAGGAATTAGAGAGTTTTCTGTGGCCCAGGCCTGCAATTCCTCCAAAAGGATCCCAGCAAAATACTTTGCCTCATTATCCATGAGGGCAACCAATCTGTAGTTACATGGTAGAGATTTGTCCTCTGCCTTGAAAATTGGGGAAATAATAGAGCCCTTCCAGGAGACAGGTAGAACATTAAGATGTTTAATTTCCAAAAACAGTGGCTCGAGGGCTTCAGCCCATTTCTTTTCGTTCAGTTTGTAGAGAATGGGAGGGATTCCATTGATTTTGTAATGGCTCTGTAAGGTATTGGGCCTGTACACAGAAGAAGACATAAGGGGAGGTACTCAGATGTCTTGATGTCTTGTCTTGACAGTATCTCATCATCAGTGGTGTGGCAACCTGTGAAGAGGATGGTTAGTTCATGTTCAGGGTACAGAATTAAGCTGGTTCCATAGAATGTAGTCATTTAATCCTCTTTTATGTGTTTGCAGTCTATACACCCAACATTGCTCTTTTTTTGGAGTATTTTAATGTTCCTAATTTGGGTGTTACTTTCTCTATGATAGACCAGACTAAGTTGGTGTCTTTGTGGTTTTTCTTCAGGAAGTGTATTGTAAGTTTAGTTGCTGTTTTTTTTACATCTTATAGTACTTCTGTGTTTCACTGATGTGGATTAAAACTTTTCTGGTAGTCATACCGATGTATTTAAAGTCACAGAGGCAAGAGATGATGTATATCACATTACTGCTGTTGCAATTTGCATGTGTTCTCTGTTCCCAGTGGGTTGTTAGCCCTAGGTCAATCATTTCTGTGTGAAAGGTGAGTGGGCAGACTGAACCGTTCCCACATGTGAAATGTCTTGTAACAGGGACCAGAACCCCACAGAGTTGTCTGGCGGTCCGTACTACCCTGTAGACTGATACTGTGCACCAATCTGTCTCAGATTCTTCTGTTTCTCCTTAAGGAAAAGAGTGGTTTGTCAAACGTCAGTTGGTTTGACGTCAAAATGTACCAAAGTTCATAGTGCATTTGATCATATTTGATGAGGAGTTATATGTCCTCACAAATATCAGTGATTAAGGCTCCGTTATAGCAGTACCTCTGAGTAAGGCCTCTCTAGGGATGTTACATGCTCTTTTTTGTGCTTTGGAAATAATCATTCTGAATACTCACATTCTTTCAGTTTTTTTGAGAGCTTGTTGGCTTCTCTGTTGTAGTCATGTATGTGGGAGCAGTTACATCTTAGGCATAGGAATTGGCCTATTGGCAAGTTTTCTCTCAATGCTCATGGATGCGCACTCTTGAAGTGCAACAGGCTGTTACGGTTTGTGGGTTTTGTACGGAGTGAGGTGCTCAGTTTTCCATCTTTTGCTATGATATTTACATCTAGAAAGAACACCTGTCTTTTATTGGATGTCATAGTGAAGCATAAACATGGGTTTCTTTCATTGAGCCATGCATTGAATGTTTTACTCAGAATGTTGTTGTCGTGCAAGATGACCAGGATGTCATCAATATATCACCTCCAAGAGCGTACTTGGTCTTTGTATAGGTTGTTGGACCAAATGTTTTGTTCTTCGAACCAGCTCATGTAGAGGCAGGCGATACTTGGGGCAAATGTACTGCCCATAGCAGTTCCTTGGCATTGTAAATATATTTGGTTTTCATAGGTGAAGAAATTTTCTGTTAGAGCTAGTTTGACTAGCTCCATAATCCAGCTGATAGGGGCTATCCATCTCCAGTCTATTTCCATTAGGAGGTGCTTGATATCTCAAAAGGCTTTCTTCCTGTGGAATGCTTGTACATAATGCCTCAACATCAAGACATAATAATGCAGGAAAAAGTGACCCTTTTCTTAATTTTCTTAATTTAACCCTCAGCCACTATAGTAGAGGCATGAATCATCATAGGGTTCACCCGACTCCTAAAGGTCAGGGTGGGCTCTACCATATTGCAGGGAGCACGTATGAATGACTTCTAAAATATAAATAATTTTAAATATAAAATGCCTCACCCACACCAAAAGTGTCCTTTATTGGTAGAGTGGGAGGGAAAGTACAAATATTATCAATCAATCAATCAATCAGAACATTTGTATAGCGCACTACTCACCCGGAGGGTCTCAAGGCGCTGGGGGGGGGGTCCGCTACTGCTCGAACAGCCAGGTCTTGAGCTGCTTCCTGAAGGCGAGGTGGTCCTGGGTCAGGCGGAGGTGGGTCGGGAGGGAGTTCCAAGTCTTGCCGGCCAGGTAGGAGAAGGCCCTTCCTCCTGTGGTGGCTCTTCGGATGCGGGGGACGGCGGCGAGGGCGTGGCTGGTCGATCGAAGCTGGCGCGTGGGAGCGTAGAAGTTGAGGCGGCTGTTGAGGTATCCTGGTCCTTGGTTGTGTAGGGCTTTGTGTGCGTGGGTGAGGAGCCGGAAGGTGATTCTCTTGTTGACCGGGAGCCAGTGCAGGTCTCTCAGGTGTCCGGAGATGTGGCTGCGGCGGGGGATGTCCAGGATGAGTCGTGCTGAGGTGTTCTGGATCCGCTGGAGTCTCTTCTGGAGTTTGGCGGTGGTGCCGGCGTAGAGGGAGTTGCCGTAGTCCAGCCGGCTGGTGACGAGGGCCTGGGTGACCGTCTTCCTGGTTTCGGTGGGGATCCATCGGAAGATCTTGCGTAGCATTCGCAGGATGTTGGAGCACGACGAGGAGACGGCGTTGACTTGTCTGGTCATGGAGAGGGAGGAGTCCAGGATGAAGCCCAGGTTGCGTGCGTGGTCAGTTGGTTTGGGTGCGCTGCCCAGGGCGGGGGGCCACCAGGAGTCGTCCCAGGCGGAGGGTGAGGATCCCAGGATGAGGACTTCCGTCTTGTCCGAGTTCAGTTTCAGGCGGCTGTTCGACATCCATTTGGCTACGTCTGTCACCCCTTCATGCAGGTTGGCTCTGGCGGTGGCGGGGTCGTTGGTGAGGGAGAGGATCAGCTGGGTGTCGTCTGCGTAGGAGATGATGTTCAGGTTGTGCTGGCGTGCGATGGCTGCGAGGGGGCTCATGTAGACGTTGAAGAGAGTTGGGCTGAGCGAGGAGCCTTGAAGGACGCCGCAGATGACTTCGGTGGCTTCCGATCTGAACGGGGGGAGGCGGACTCTCTGTGTCCTTCCGGCGAGGAAGGAGGTGATCCACTCCAGTGCCTTCTCCTGGATTCCGACGTTGCTGAGGCGCTGTACTAGGGTGCGGTGGCAGACAGTGTCGAAGGCCGCGGAGAGGTCCAGGAGGATTAGGGCCGCTGTTTCTCCGTTGTCGAGCAGGGCTCGGATGTCATCTGTAGCTGCGATCAGGGCGGTCTCGGTGCTGTGGTTGGCCCGGAAGCCAGACTGCGAGAGGTCGAGGGAGCCGTTCCTCTTGAGGAAGGCGGCCAGTTGCTTGTTGACGGTCTTCTCGATGACTTTGGCTGGAAACGGGAGCAGCGAGATGGGGCGGTAGTTCTTGAGGTCGGTAGGGTCTGCTGATGGTTTCTTGAGTAGAGCGCTGAGTTCGGCGTGCTTCCAGCTCTCCGGGAAGGTGGCGATGTCGAAGGAGGTGTTGATGATGTCCCGCAGGTGGGGTGCGATGACAGCGTCGGCCTTGTTGAAGACGTGGTGAGGGCAGGGGTCTGTTGGAGATCCGGAGTGGATGGAGTTCATCGTGCGGATGGTGTCTTCGGTGCTGATCGGGGTCCAGGCGCGGAGGGTGGCGGTGGGGGGCGGTGGTTCGGTCGTGGCGTGCGTTGGTTGAGTGCTGAAGCTGTTGTGTATGTCCGCGATCTTGTTGTGGAAGTAGGAGGCGAGGGAGTAGCAGAGGTCTTGCGAAGGGGTGATGTCGTTGTTTCCGGCGTTGGGGTTGGAGAGCTCTTTCACGATGTTGAAGAGTTCCTTGCAGTTGTGTGCGTTGTTGTCCAGTCGTTCCTTGAATGCGGTTTTCTTGGTGGCGCGGATCAGCTGGTGGTGTTTTCGGGTGGCGAGCTTGAGGGCAGTCATGTTGTCCGGTGTTGGGTCTCTGCGCCAGGTTTTCTCGAGTGCTCTGCAGTTCTTCTTGGAGCTCTTGAGTTCGTCGTTAAACCATGGGGCTTTCTTGCTGCCGGGTCTGCTCGGCTGGGTCTTCAGAGGGGCGAGGTCGTCTGCGCAGTCGCTGATCCATTTCGTGAGGTTGTTGGCCGCTTGGCTGGGGTTCGTTGTGCTGGTAGGAGGGTTCTTGCTCAGGGAAGTAGTGAGCTGGTCTGCAGTGATCTTGTTCCAGCTTCTGCGGGGAGCCTGTTGCTGGAGATGGTGGAGCGTGGTCCTTCTGTAGCTGAAGTGGACGCAGCTGTGGTCCGTCCATTGGAGTCCCATGGCGTGGCTGAAGGCGATGTCCTTGCTGGAAGAGAAGATCGGGTCGAGTGTGTGTCCGACGTAGTGGGTGGGGGTGGTCACCAGTTGCTTGAGTCCGAGGTTGGCGAGGTTGTCCAGCAGGGTGGTGGTGTTGCGGTCGTTGTTGTTCTCCAGGTGGAAGTTGAGGTCTCCGAGGAGGATGTAGTCGGTTGAGGGGAGGGCGAGCGGGCTGACGAAGTCGGCGATGTCCTCGCTGAATTGTGCACGTTGTCCCGGGGGTCTGTAGATGAGGGTGCTTCTGAGGGTGGTCTTGGGGTTGACGTGGATCTGGAAGTGCAGGTGTTCGGCGGGTGCGAGGTTGTCGTCGGTGTTGGTCGTGATGCGGATGGAGTTCCTGTGGATGATGGCGATGCCTCCTCCTGTCTGGTTGACGCGGTCCCTCCGGATGATCTTGTAGCTGTCCGGGATGGCGATGGCGATGTCGGGCGCTGAGGAGGCGTTCATCCAGGTTTCCGTGAGGAAGGCGACGTCTGGGTCTGTGGTGTCGAGCAGGTTCCAAAGCTCGACGGCGTGTCTGTGGACGGAGCGGGTGTTGAGCAGGATGCACTTCAGGTGGGTGCTGCTGGAGTTCGGCTTGGTGGGTGCTGGTGTAGCGTGGGTCCGGTTGCAGGTGAACTTGCAGGAGTGGCAGCTGAAGGGTCCGTGGGTGCGTCTCGGTGTGGCTCGGTAGCAGCGCGGGGTTCGGCCGGTGTTGAGAGCGTTGAGTTCGGTGGAGTCGTAGGTTCGTCTGGTCGGCTTCCGGCGGTGGGGGCCAGGGGTCCTGGCACTGGGCGCGGTCCAGGCGCGAACGGGCGCAGACGGGCTTACCTTTGGCGCTCATTCGGTGCTCCCGCTGCGCGCGTCCGCTGCGCGGTCGCTCAGGGGGCGTCATAAGAAGGGGGACGGGAGGGCGGGTTTGCTGGGCTGGGCGAGCGTCCGGGCCAATGGGCCGGTGGTGGGCGGGCCGCAGGGGCCAGTGGCGGGAAAAGTGGCGAGCGGCCGGCTCAGCTGTGGCTGGGCCGCTCGGGGGTGCTGGGGGGGCGGCGGTGGCGGCAGGCAGGCGGCAGGCAGGCAGGCAGGCAGGCAGGCAGGAGGCTGGCAAGGAGGCTGGCTAGCAGGGCAGCAGGCGAGTGAGGGGGGTGACCCGGCCTCGAGAGGCACAGTGGTCACTCCCGCGGTCACCCAGGCGCTCCCCTTAAGAAGGGGGACAGGAGGGCGGGTCTGCTGGGCTGGGCGAGTGTCCGGGCCAATGGGCCGGTGGTGGGCGGGGCCGCAGGGGCCAGCGGCGGGAAAAGTGGCGAGCGGCCGGCTCAGCTGTGGCTGGGCCGCTCGGGGGTGCTGGGGGGGCGGCGGTGGCGGCAGGCAGGCGGCAGGCAGGCAGGCAGGCAGGCAGGAGGCTGGCAAGGAGGCTGGCTAGCAGGGCAGCAGGCGAGTGAGGGGGGTGACCCGGCCTCGAGAGGCACAGTGGTCATAAGTGGTTATAAGACTATGAGGGTGCGATGGTCCTATGGCCCTATATCACCATGTTTCAGCCCTGTTCTATTGGTAATCGTGAGCAAGACCTTTTTGGTTAAAACACATTGGTGGCGGTTGTGGTGAGAATTGCACTCATGAAAATAAATTCTAATTCAGGAAATCTACTCACCGGGAGTGCGGTAAATCTTCGATCTTTGCTGATAAATACATATATATATATACACCATATGCTGTCACTTCACCTTTTGACTTGAAGCCACTGAAGAAGAGAGTATGCTAAACTCTCGAAACGCGTTTGGCATTGGAAATAATTGAAAGCATTTTCCGGTTTGAAATCCACGAGCATGTGATAATAAAGAGGTGTTTGGAAAATCAGCTTCCGAGTGGCCAGTCTAATTTGGGGTCCTGGACTGTGTTGGATGTTAGCGGCCTTCCTGGTCGCGGACTGGGCCCTTCGAGTTAAACTTCGACCTTGGCTGACACCATGACAGGGTACAGCGTTTAAGGCGGAAGGGGAGCGGACGCTATCCAGGTTTGTGTGCGAACCCGCACCATATTGCCACAATAAAGCAGCGTGGAGAGAGAACAGGACACTTGACTTTCACCCACTTGGGATGTGAATATGTTTTTTAATTTTTGATGAAGTGCGCATCCACTTGGAGTACACAGCTTCAAAACTACAGCGCCCAGAAGGCCATGTGTGGCCACGCCCAAGGAGGGCAGGTGCTTGATATAAAATACACCATATGCTGTCACTTCACCTTTTGACTTGAAGCCACTGAAGAAGAGAGTATGCTAAACTCTCGAAACGCGTTTGGCATCGGAAATAATTGAAAGCATTTTCCGGTTTGAAATCCACGAGCATGTGATAATAAAGAGGTGTTTGGAAAATCAGCTTCCGAGTGGCCAGTCTAATTTGGGGTCCTGGACTGTGTTGCATATATATATATATATATATATATATATATATATACATACATACATACATACATACATACATACATACATACATATATATATATATATATATATATATATATATATATATATATATATATATATTTTTGCAGGTGTTGAGGATTACCTGTAACAGAAGATATATGTACTAGCTTACCCGTAACACGTTGCTGCGATCTCCGAAGAAAGGAAATTCAAGGAAACTCGTTATGATAACATTCAACTTACATTGTGTCATTTTTATTGAACCGTATTCATGTTAATACGGAAAACATTTCAAAGTGTCGTTTTAATTCTATTTATCTATTCAAGTGCTTGTGGATACACGATTTTTTGTTTTTCCGTCTGGTGCGCACATCAGTGTTCGAAAGATTATGAGGGCCCTGGGGGCCGATATTTAAAAAACAATTATGCCAGAAACCTTCGCGGGAGTGTACTCAACAACTTCCCAAAGTTTCATGGCGATCGGATTAATGGTGCTTTAATTCTTTTTATTTATTCGAAGTGCTTGTGGATACACGATTAGTTGTTTTTCCGTCTGGTGTGTACATCAGTATTCAAAAGATTATGAGGGCCCTGAGGGGCCGATATTTAAAAAACAAATTATGCCTGAAACCTTCGCGGGAGTGTACTCAACAACTTCCCAAAGTTTCATGGCGATCGGATGAATGGTGTAGTAATGCATAAAGGACAAGCAGACAGACAGACAGACATACATTCGTTTTTACATATATATAGATAGATAAAGCGTCAGATTATATAAAGATCATGCATTACAGAGTACAAGTAACGTACATTTGGAGTAGCTTCTATACCAAAATGTTCCAAAAGCACATACAATCTTGTAACTCAACATAGGTGTATGCAATGGATATTCTCATTGTTTGTGATTACATGCATATTAATGTGGCAGTAGTGCATTGGACTCATCCCTGATGCAAGATCCAACTAGAAACAATAGTATTGTATTATCTATATGCTTGAGTTCAAGCTGTACAACCGAATAGATTTAGTATATTTCCGCTAATTCACAACTGCATACCAAACCCTTTGGTGGGGTTGTGACACATGAAATAGTCTACAGTGCGTAATCACCAAATCTGGGGGTGGGTGCATGAGAGGGCAGCCCTGTAGTCAAACTCTATAAAACAGACGGGAGAGACGTAAAGACAGGGGCCCGTCCTAGAGGCATTGTGTTTTAGAAAGCCAAATTCACAGCATCTCGTGTCAAATTCAAAAAGGCTTAAAACAACGTACTTTGTCAAGGGTCCCATCCCGTCTATATGCCTATCTTAGGCTCAGCTCCCCTGCTTGCGGTGGAAGTCTAACTTACTCAGGCTGTACTAAATATCCTTTTAGTTTGACTGGATCCGGCTCAGGAAAACTGGAATCAGGTGTGACTCAAGCGCTTTCTAAAATGTGTTCCAAGGGTGAACTGAAAAAATATTATTGGGTGTTCACTCTACAGAGGGAGGAACTAAACATTAGGGGTACTCCCTCGACCAGAGAGTTCTTGGACTTAAGCCAACATATGGTCTAAAGCAGTATTGGGACCTAATTACAGTTCCGTTATATAGAAAACTATATCATCAATTTAAAGTGAGGCACTCCCCCTGAAGTTATTTACAGCGAGGTGGCCAGTTTCTGTGGACTGTCCCATTTGCGACGGCCAAACTAAGCCTGTACCACATGGTATATTTGTGTGTCCTGCATATGCCAAGGTTTGGCTCCACGTGGCTTGCACCAATTTGGAGACAAGTGGGTAATTTAAGCCATCATGTAGCATTGAGTATTTTAAGAGCTGATCCCTGTTCTTTAGTTGCCAGATTTTGCAGTTTGATGTGGTAGAAAAAAAAGCTTCAATTGCTGTATTGTGACATTATAGCCTTGACTTATTGGAACTTGGTTCTCCTCTGTACTAGTTAGTAATTATGCTATTGTTGTTCACATGCGAGAAATCTTGGAACAATATGGGATTTTAATATATGCATGCTGCTAATTGTGATTTTTCCCTCCCTTTTAAAGAGTATTTGTTTTTGTATGTTTTAACTTGTTTATTGTATATTATTATGGCTGATGTCAAAATAAAGTTATATTTGTCTTTGACAATGCCCATTGCTTACCATTGGTGACTACATTGATGCTCTCATTTACTTGCTTCTTATTTTCTAACTTCCATAGGCTTTTCTTCCTCTACTTGACGGATGGGGTAAGAGAGAGGTCTGCGTTGAGGGACACTACCAGTTCCATGTCATGCCCTTTGGATTGAAGAACGCCTCTGCCACATTCCAGAGACTGGTCAACTAAGTACTGTCCGGGCTGGAGGAATTCAGAGCTGCCTACCTCGATAACATTGCTGTGTTCAGCTCCAGTTGGGAGGAACACTTGCAACACCTCTGTGAAGGGTTGTAGGATCTGCAGAAGGCAGGCCTCACTATCAGTGCCAGTAAGTGCCCGATAGGGCAGGGATTGGTGGTGTACTTAGGGCACCAGGTAGGAAGCGGCCAGGCAGCGCCCCAATAGCCTAAGATCAACACCATTCTGGCTTGGGGCCCCCCAAGATTCGGGCAGAGTTGAGAGCCTTTTTAGAACTCACTGTGTACTACAAACGATTTGTCAAGGGACACAGCACCATTATTGCCCACTTGACAATGCAGACTTCAAGGAAGCAGCCAAGGAAAGTGATCTGGACCAATGCCTGTCAGACCGCTTTTAGTGCCCTGAAATCTGCCAAGTGCACAGTGGCTGTGCTTAAGGCACCCTACTTCGCCCTAGAATTTGTTTTGCAGACAGATGCTTCAGAGCATGCTGTGGGAGCAGTACGCTCACAATTAAACGATGAAGGCTTGGACCAATCCGTAGCTTTCATTAGTAGAAGGCTACTTCCCAGGGATCAGAGATGGAGTGCAATTGAAAGAGAAGCTTTTGTTGTGGTCTGGACGCTGAAGAAGCTAAGACCCTACTTGTTTGGGACTAACTTCCGGGTTCAGAGAGACCACAGGCCCCTCGGATGGTTGATGTAAATGAGGGGTGAGAAGCCAAAACTGTTGAGGTGGTCCCTACAGGGAATTGACTTTACTGTGGAACACCACCCTGGTACAGAACACACCAATGCTAATGGTTTGTCCAAATTCTTCAGCCTTAGTGATGAGAACTCCCAAGAGGGTAGGTAGTTCTCCCCATCCTTCAGCTGGAGGGGACATGTGTTAGCTTTGGCATCTTTGAGTGATTTCCCCTGACTTTTTGCCTCTACCTCCTGTATTTTTGTTGCTGTGCTGGATTTCGTTTTTGCTGACTTAGATGCTTTGGGTACTTTGCCACTGCTGGTCAGTGTCAAAGTGCAAGTGCTTCCTGTGTAAATTGTCGTTACAATTGGTTCTGCCTGATTGGCATATTTGATTTACTGGTAAGTCCCTTGTAAAGTGCATTGAAGTGTACCATGTCCTGTAAATCATATGCTATTAGTGGGCCTGCAGCACTGATTGTGCCCCCCACACGAGTAGCTCTGAAAAGGTAACCCAGACCTGCCACTTCAATGTCTGTGTGCTGTTGTTAACTGCCATGTCCATTTGGCAAGTGCACCCACTTGCCAGTCCCTAACCTTCCCTTTTCTTACATGTAAGGTACCCCTATGGTAGGTCCAAACTACCCCCCTGGGCATGGTGCAGTGTATGTGAAAGCTAGGGCATGTACTGGTGTGTGTGACATGTCCTGGTAGTGAAAAACTGCCAATTTTGTTTTTCACTATTGAAAGGCTATCTTGTCCCACAGGATAGAATGGGAAATGCTTCGTAAGATCTCACAAGTATAACTTCCCAATGGAACAAGGTAGAGAAATAACGTTTTGGCTCTCTGAACTCAGAATTTAATAACACATATTTTTAGTAAAGATGGCTTTTAAATTGTGTGTTTGAAAATGACACTTTTAGAAAGTAGGCATTTTTCTTGTTTAACAATTCTGTGTGCCTCTGTCTGTTTGTGTATTTACTGTCTGGTTTTGGAGTGACAGGTGCTGGGGATGTGCATTCACTGTGGACAGTTTGAGGTGTGCCTGGCCCTTCCTGGATGACTCAGATCTGAGCTGAATAGCCATTGGCTAAATTTAGAGTATTGGGAGGAGATTTCCTTGCTCCTGAATAGGACCTGTCTCCCTTGCACAATGTTGTCTCCACCCTCTGTGGTCATACTGCACCAGTGAGGACAGAACTGGTTTGGACTGGGCTCAGAGACCCTTGCACAAAGAGTACAAAGACATTTTGGGGTATAAGTATTAGACCTAAAACCCTATTTTGAGTACAAATACTTTACAGTTTGCCTTAGGATAAGTCTGCATATTCGTGCCAAGCTACCCAGGGGGTGAGCAGGAGTTATCTAAAGTGTGTATCCCCCGCACACTGACTAGAAGCAAGGGTCCCTATTTGGACAAAGGTACCTTCCTCTGCCAACTAGAGACCCCCATGTCTAACAGTTGTCTTTTCTTTTTTCAGGTTCAGCGGTAGTAGGAGGGTTAATACCAGAGAGGCTGGAAACCAGGAAGTCATTGAGGGGAAGCAGGGAAGCCCATTACTGACGTGATGGAATCCTGAAAGACGTCAGGAAAGGCAGAGAGGGCCAGGAAGATTGAAGACCGCAGCAGAGAGCAGACTGGATTCAGGCAGGCACTTCCAATACCAAAGAGGGTAAGGGCAGAAGCATTGTGAGGAGGTTTAAATACTCGAGCTGCAAACCCGTTCACATGTTCTTTTTATACGTACGTGTGGTAAATACATTTTGTGGGGTTTGACGGTTGGCTCGTTTCCTTCATTGGTCTGTGGACTCATGCTAACGGAAGCATGTGCTTTTGTTTTACATATGTGTACTTGCTTGCCTCAATGTAGTTCATTACATACATGATTTCCATACACAGTAAACAGGATAGAAAAATAACGTTTCTGTATTGACTAATGCTTTTTGTTTGTCCAGAGTGCCCAGAACGCTATTTAGCTATTCGTGGTTAAAAGGTATCCTTGACATAAGGTGTCTATGCTGGCTTACTAAGGCACTCCTTATCAATCGTCCAGAATGGTATACATGGATGGTTTACCTGACAGTCCTTTGACATTTTTCACCTACTAAAGATGGTGGAAAATGTCAGCAATAAAGTTTCCAAAATTCAGATTCTACGCGCAATAGAGGACCGGGCGGTCCTGGATCAACATGGCAGTCCCCATTCCAGCCACTTTAATTCCTGGAATTCAGGGATGTAGAAACTGACTAGAGTGAACCTGGCCCTTGTGTCTCCCACCTGCTTTCTGGGAAATTTGTACTGAAAACGGGCCCCTTCTCATGAAATCAAGCAGCCTCGTCTTACTTCTGATGATCACATCTAGTGACCACATCTTTAATAGTGTGTTCAGTCCTGAAAATTGGTGCATCCCTGATAGATGGTTGATCTCAGTGAGTGTCTTGGACATCCAGGCCCCCATTACAAGATGGTTAAAATGGTATTCCTACGGATATTTCATTTCACACAATTCTGATCTGGCATGTGTTTCCACACTCAAAAGTACTAGATGAAGAGTGCTATGCCTGCTTTTACTCAGTGAATTTCTGCACCGACTTAAATCACCTGCAGGTTTGCTGGCATTTTCCACCAGTTCTGTACTGGTTGAAAATATCTGCAGTAAAATCTCAAGGTGCACATGTTATTCTGGGGACTTTAGCTCATAATGCCAGAATCAGGGATTCAGATGCCATATGAAGTTATTAATTCCAGCCACGGCATCCACCCTCTGAATCCAAGACATCTCAGTATTTGGACCTGCGAGTAAGTGTTTCTTTGTTGTGTGTTCAACACTACTTTATATGGGGTAATGCTGCTATTGCTTGACTCTGTGAACTGGGACACTGCTAATCTGGCCCCAGTGCGTGTGCTTTGGCCCCTTAAATATGTCTAAATTATCTAACACCTATTTGGCACATTCATTTTCCTATAATTCCATAGTATATGGTGCCCAAAGTACACCCATGTCATGAAAAGAGAAATATCACCTATGGAATATAGGAGTACTGTGCCATCCACTACTGTCACCAGGCAAACACGACACCATGCCTGCCACTGTAGACTGGAAACTGCAGGTTAAAACCTGCAGCCCGACCTGTCAAAGTAACCCTTTTTGACAGGAGAAAGGCATCCTTTTTAATATTAATAAGGCATGCCTACGTACGTCTTGCAGCCCAAAAAGCAGAGTACTTGGTTTTTGAAAGTATAACATGAAAAAATTTAACGTTAACACAATGACTTGCACACAAAACCTATTTTGACTGTTGCAAGGTTGAGCTGCCCCAGAACTTGTTTGAAGTGACCTAGGGAGAGAGGACTACTCATTAGCCTGGCCATGCCTCTGGGTGGGCAATCAGGCTTTGTACAATGGAAGAAAGGGCTTTTTCCATCTTCGATTTAAGGAGTGAGAGGCACATGGATTGTTTGCAGTAGGGCAAACAGGAACTCCTACAAAAGTGGACCAGTGGAAGAATAGAAAAGGACTGAATCTGCTGTCAGTGACCCGATAGGAGCCCTGAATGACTAGACATGCTCCTCCCTGTATTCTGGAAAAAGAAATAGGCTCAAAGGGTCAGTGGGCTGACCTCCTGTGTGGCCATGGGGCTACTAAAATCTGCAAGTGGTGGTTTCCTAAAGTTCCCAGCTGACCTGGACCCAGCTGTTGGCCTATGCTGAAGAGAGCATTGACCTCGAGTACTGTTCCTGAGGTCCTGGGACACTTGGCTGTGTCTAGGTGGATTTCTCCTACCACTCCTGAAAATCTGAACTTAGACATTTTTTAGACTTCCAGGCATCCGGAGAACCAGGACAAACCGCCCTAGCCTATTCCAACCAAGGTGTTACTTCACTGGGCTAAGAAAGAGTGTCTCTGCAGCAGCAAATCTAATTCAGCCAGCACTCAGCAAGAAGGTATCTGGCCTCATGCAACCCAAAGCCAGGTACAGCCACAACTTTGTAGCACTTAAGGATTCCAAGCTCGAGAAAAGAGACTAAGTCTGAAAGTAAAACATTTGACTGGGCAAAGGCTGCAAAAGTATCCCACGAGTGAGAGGATTTCTAAGGGTGGCAAAATTCAAATTTCTCCCACTTTGCAATTTTCCTGCCAAAACCAACAGCTTTAGCGGTACCTCACCCAACACTATCTGATGTCATGAGGGCTTCCTTGGATACAGCCTGCTGCCTTGCATAAGTAAAGGATTTTGACTTCCAGAAAAAAGACTAATTCCCAAAATAAAACATCTAATCGGGCCAAACATGGTTGGTTAATCCAACCATGGCTCCATTGCGGTCTGTCTCAAATTTCACCTAGGCTCTGGTTACCATCACAACCGTTAACTACCATTAGTGCTTTGGCACTATTTGGCATTAAATTTACTTTAGAAGGTCATATCTACGGTTCCCCTTATTGGATTGGACGTTTTTGTTTTGGTGTCATTTTGTTTATGTAATTTTACTCTATTTCCTTATTTTACTTTTTAACTGTTTGGTACTTCTAAATGCTGAACACATTCTCTCTAAGTTAAGCCTGCCTTCTCTGTGCCATAGGTACTAGGTGTTAAGCAAAGGTTTAAATTACTGAAACCTTTAACTAGATTTAACAAGCATTTGCAATTCAATAGGTCTCGGATTTACGCGAGTTTGAGCTATTGGCATTGTAAATGACAATGCCTCTTATTTATGTTTTGGGTGGTAAAACATGAATAAAAGGCATTGTCATTTACAATACTAATAGTTTAACCTCTCGCAAATGCAAGACCTATTGCATTGCAATAAAGGGTCTTCTCTATCACTTGTTAGATTGTAAATATCAGAGGAAGGGACCGATCTGCGACGTCTTCAAAGTACGGATAAACAGTGCAGTGAAGAAGATGTGTAAGTGTGGTAAATTACACAGACACGAAGTGTGAAGTGAGAGTTACATATGATCCGAGCTATAGATACTAACAAAGCACCTTTTGCTCTGTGATTACACTGTCGCGGCTCAGGAGGAAGAGCGGGAGGGGGCCTATTTCCTGCCCTCTCCTTGATTTGAGAGTGCAGTGTGGCATTGCGTAATGTCATTGCTGTCTGTGGCCTAATAAAAAATACTCCAGCTGTATTAGGGCCCTGGCTTTAACTCCTGATGCAGGGCGGGCTGTGCTTTATGGCAGGCATGGAGGGAGGGATGGCTTCGGCTGCAGCTACAGCCTCGTACAGTGCCCCTGCTATTACTAGTGAGTGAGAGGTGCAGAGGTGGTGGTACTGGTGGTGGTGGTATTGGTATTGGTGGTTGTGGTATTGGTGGTAAACTAAATGCACACAAACACAGAAGGTGACTCCTAGACTGTGCTGCACAAACCAGGGACCAGCAACAAATATCTCAGAGGCCGAACACGTAATAAGAAAGGGCAGTGCCTGACATGTAGACTCACTCCCCAACCATGCGCTGGCACAGCCCCAATTTTTGAGAACTGAGTGAGGCAAGTGGCCGGCCTCACGTTACATGGTGCACTGGTTCCATTGATGTGTTAAGGGCTCACAGCACCGAACCTATACTTTAGACTCAATCTGAAATTCTGATCCTTCATTTCTTCTCATGAGACCACCGAAGCACAAAATTAGCAGATAGAATGTAAGCTACAATGTGGACTTTGCAGTCTCTCACCTATCCTAATCGATTTTACAGGCATCTGCCAATCAACCCCCACATGAGGCACAACAGGGCCACTCTCATCACCTTTTAACTGGCAGTTTGGTGCACTGGCCCATTCTCTGAAAACACTACATGCACTAGGAAAGGGTGGAACATCTTACAAATTGTTTCTAGAGGGCTCCCTCTGGAAAACCGCTAGGCTGCCCAGACGACTAAACTTTCCCATCCTGCTGCTAACTCAGCCAAGAGCTGTGCCTCAATTTCACACACTGTGGGGGCTTCCAGGCGCCCCTGCCTATTCTTGCTTACCCCAGGACATCAGCAGAGAGCATGTGTCCTGGGGCTCCCCTGCCCTCCCTAAAGCTATCTGCCAGCCCTCTCCCTGACTTGCACCCCGGGCAGTGCCATGTAGTGGTCCCCCAGCTCTCCTGGACTCACCTTGGCGATGGCCTTCCTGTAGCCGGTCACCACCTGCTGGATTAGACTGGAGAGCTGTAGGTTGCTGTCCTCGCAGGGCACCACCACTCGGGTCCTCTCGAAGCACACAGTCCCTTTCATGCTGTTGCTGGCCAGCACCGCTCAACGGAGCAGCGTGGGGCCGACTCAGCACCACCTTTAGCCGCAACTCACCAGGGCACGCACCCCAGGCACCCGCATGCGCGGACAGCCCGAGCCCCCAGCCAGACCCAGGGAAAGCAAACAAGAGAGATCTGGGCGACGTGTCCCTCCCATGTGCAGCCGCAACTCCTGCCGGCCTCCCAAGGCTACAGCCCCGGCTCCACGTCCTTTAAAGAGCGGCCAGGCCAGGCCTGCACTGTGCTCCGGCTCCGATGGTGCTACTCCTTGACCTTCTACTTCAGCCACTACCTGCTCAGCGTCTGCTACCCGGCACACAGGGGAACACCAGCCGTGGAAGGAAGGTGAGCCAAGGAAAATAAATATATAATTATACTCAGGCTCCAGCAGCAGCTCACGGGGGAAGCCGCTAAACCGATCTGTCTCCCCTCCATGGACACTTGGGGCACTGCTGATGCCTGCTCGCCGGAGACACTATCAAGTTTCACTCTTTCCTAGGGAGCCTACTCACATCACTATTTTTTTACTCCAGGGACACATGTCCCCCTAAAAAAATATAAGCGTCTCAATAAAGAAAGAAAAAGTTTACATACTGTGTAACAATGAAGTAAAGGGGCAGTAACCATGGGAGGATACAAATCATGACATGGCCGTACTAAGGAGGGACTAACAAGCCTATTAAGGAATCAGAAGCCATCATTTACAAAGGGCAAAGACATAAGCCAATGAAAACTGTGGGCGGGGCTTCTCCTCTGTACAGTACCTACAGCAGATCGTCAGAGCAGCGCTTGCGCACTGGCTCAGGCTCGACCCAGAAATATGGTGCCCTGTTTACTTGTAGTGAACTGAAATCCACCCTGGGTAATAAACTACTTTCTCAAAGGCCCACAGTGGCCAAACATTTTAAACAGTGGATTCCTTAGTAAATTAACCAATCAATCAATCAATGTAATTTTTATTTGTTAAGGAACTCCTACGGAGGTCCATAAAAATGCATCAATACAATAAAAAGGACATATTTTAACCTTTTCGGTGCTGATGATGGAACTGCTCCGTCATCAGCCCCGGTGGCGCTGTGCTGATGACAGAGCGGTTCCGTCATGGCCCGCCCAGCGTGCCTGAGCGGCGCTGATTTCACGCCTGCGCGGCGCGTTCCATTGAGCGTGCGGGGCCATGACGGAACCGCTACGTCATGAGCACAGCTCAACCGAGGCTGGTGACGGAGCGGTTCCGTCACCAGCATGGGTGCGCCGCGCTGCCCCCCCCGCGGCAGTGGAATAGCCGCCGCAGCGAAGGCGCTAAATACAATACAAAAAATATTTCCCTTTTTTTTCCTAAAATACAACAATAGATTAAAAAGAGGGAAAGAAGGGAATAAATACTTTGTATACAGTGCAAACTTCTTCAATATCCAACCATTAGACATTACAACCTGATAGCGAGATTTTAAATATTTCCTAATAAATAGCCAGAAAAGTTTATTAAAAGTTAAATATCCTATAACAGACCATTTCATTTGGTGGGGATAAAACAAATATTTGAGCCTCCTTGGCAGAATGAATTTTACATACGCCTTGCCCTTTGTAATTCCGGACACACAAATAGGACAGGATTAAGATCTTGGATTTGCCATACTAATCGAGCTTGCAGACTTCTTTAGGAGTAACTTCAGTGCAGACTTTGGCATAGGTGAATTACTATTTAAACTGAGCCCAAATATGTCTTTTGCATGAGCAAATGATCTAAGAAATGCTGATTGATCCTTTAGCTTGTCAAAGATTTCCATTCTCAAGGCTGCACTAAGAGAACCCTCATCCCCCCACAGGAGAGCGTTCCCCACCTCAAGACTGCTGAAAGCGCTAAAATATAAGAAGAGACTAGATCAAATTCCAAGCGTAGAACATGTGAGCCGGCCAGAGAATTTAGAATACAAATTTGGCGGAAGAACCGGCCTTCAGCCTTGTCAAAGGCAAACCAGTAGTTATTATCCAATACTTCTGCAGCATAAGTTAATGAGGGTAGAATTTTAACCTTGAATACTGACAGGACATGACTAAAATTGTGTCTCCCTCAATTTTTATAAAATCTGTTCAGCGCTCCAGCCTGGGAGGCAGCCTTACCAACACATAGTTTAATATGTTCTGAATCTCTCCTGTTAATCTTTCCCAGATTCAAAATGAGTCAACCAATTCTAGTTCTTCATGCCCCAACAACCACTTATACCCTTTCTTTATTCTATGATCTTTCTTGTGGAAGATTAGATTTTACTTTTGGAAATATTAATTTTCAGAAAATGGTCCTCTCCATATTTAATTAGGGCATCCAGTTGACTTTGCAAGAAGTGAAATCAAAAATTGCAACGTCGTCTGCGTAAAATAGGGAACCTGTGGACAATGTACCAAATCTAGGTACATCCCCCCTCACTGAATTTAACTTGCCTGGAAGGTCATACATATAAAAGGAAAACAGAAGAGGGGCCAACAGGCAGCTCTTTATCACTCTCGATCCTACAAGATAGACATTGCGGGCCTTCCATCATCACTTGACACCAGGTGTCTGTATGTAATTCTATCAAGAGGCCCAGGAGATGGTGTGGCATTCCGAGATGGTGAAGCTTTCTCCCCATCGTTTGATGATCCACTTTACCAAGCGCCGTAGAGAAATCAATGAAAGCAGTATAAACTGGCCTGCTTCGTGAGAAAGTATATTTCTTTACGATGGTCTGGACAGCCGCAATATGTTCTGGTCATTGGCCCCTTGCTGCAGGTGAAAAAGTATACTTTTTGCAAATAGTTTGTCGAAGCGTCCAACAACGCAATCTGTCTAAAACTAGTAGGTAGAATCTTCAGGCCCTTTTTATACAAAGGAACTATGATACTCCCCTTCCAAGAGGAGGGAATATTAATAGTTTGGAAGTGGAAGTTAAACAATGGCGCTAGAAGAGCTTCCCAAGCTGCTGGCTCCTTTTTATTTACCACAATCGGGATTCCATCCAGCCCTTGTGCGTCGGAAATTCTAGTAATCTTTATGTAACCCACTACTTCATCTCTTGATGGAGGACCATATTCCAGAAGGGAAGACTCCTCTATGGCGGGCATCAAAAAAGGTACTAAACCAATATTTTCATATAATAGTGAAATTTAGACAACACACTCCCTTTCTGGGATTGGAATAGGCAGAGCCCTCTGTCTTGAATCACAGTATTCTGCGATCAGGTGCCAGTATTTCTTTGAGTCTTTGGCTCTTGTGGCTTCCCTCAACCCAATTCATTTTGAATCAAACTCCCTTCTCTTTTCTCTGAATTTATAACAATTTCTTGCTCGCTTAAGGCGGTTGATTTCCTGTTGTTTGCTTATGGAGAGTTGTAAATGTTGTTTTCTTACTAAACGGTAAATTACTTGATTTAATACTTTCAGCAGCGGCAAACTCTGGTTTGCAACACGGGGCCAGTTGAGTCAGTACTTTCATTTTTTATCTCCTTCATTTGAGCCTTGAAGAACAGTATAATGTTTAAGGGATCAGGACCCTGCAGTTCAACGTGACTTTTCTTCACTATCACACCTACCTCAGTCGTATCTTTTGGGGTCCAAAAGGAGCATCCATTAGCTTTATTAAAAACCACTGAGCCCTGGTCCAGGTTCCCTTGGTTCATAGCGGGTAACTTAAAGGATATTGTCAAACCCATTACACTGTGGTCACCACATATTGACGGAGATACCTTCTAAGTTTTCACAGGCCCCAAACATTTGGTAGGAGACAACCACGTAGTCCAATAGGCTTTGTCTATGATGGGAGTTGAAAGTAAAATCTGCTATTTCATCAAGCAGTACCATATAATTTAAAATGACCAAGTCCATGCTTCTGATACTATCAAGCAAGAGGAAACTCCATTTGTCCGTTTTCATTCCATTTGGTAGTAGAGAATCTGGAATATGGCAGATTTTGTCTGGATTGGTATAAATCTCCAGTGCAGAATTCAACATTTTCGCATTCAGATCTCCCACTAATACAACCAAGTAGAATTCTTCCATGATAGCTATCTCATAAATACTTAACAAATGGTCAAAGTTTCTCTCTGAGGGATATATAGATTTGCCACCAGAAAGAAAATAAGACTGCCAGATTCTCCCAAACATGACAGTTTGAGGCAAATACAGAGATTTGAAGGATGGCGAAAGACTTTCTGATTCCAGTTTATCGTATTATTGAGCAAGATGGAACCCCCCCCGCTAGCATGTCCCCTTTCGGAGTGCTTGGTATAACAAGAGAAAACAAAAAAGCCATCACAATAAAAATCTTTACTCGACCAGGTTTCTTGTAAACATATTGTTAAACCTGGCATCATTGGTGTGAGTCTCTCTTCTATTTTTGATGGATTGCCTCCTCTGTTTTGATATGTTTTTGCTGGTTATATGCTTTGGGCACTTAGCCACTGCTTTTCAGTGTCACAGTGCAAGTGCTCCCTATGTTAAATTGATGTACTAATTGGTTATTCCATGATTGGGTAATTTGATGTATTTGTCAGCCCCTAGTACAGTGCACCATGTGTGCCCAGGTCTTGTAAATCAAATGCTGCTGGTGGGCTTGCAGTACTGGTTGTGCCAACCACAGAAGAGACTTGTAAAGTGTGTCTCAGGCCTGCCATTGCAAGGCCTGTGTGCACTCTAGCACTGCCATGTTGACTTGGCAAGTGCACCCGCTTGCCAGTCCCTAAACCTTCCCTTTGCTTCATATCAGACACCCCTATGGTAGGCCCAAGGGCAGGGTGGATTGTAAGTATAAGGTAGGACATGCTCGGATGTGTGTAGCATGTCCTAATAGTGAATTACAGCCATTTTCGTTTTCACTATTGAAGGCTACCTGTTCTCCCTAGGCTAGAATGGGCAGTTAGATTATTACATTGTTAGAATCCTAACTGACTCAGGGAACATGGTAGACATTCAAATTTAGTATGCCTGAACTCAGAATAATAAAATACATCTTCTAGTACAGTTGGTTTTAATATCCTGTGTTTGAAAATACCACTTTTAGAAAGTAGGTATTTTCTTGCCAAACCTTCCAGGCCTGCCTCTGCTAGGTTGTGTATTCCTTGTCTGGGTTTGTGAGTAACAGGGCTGGGGGATACCAGGAGACAGGCTGGGACAGCCCAGTGGTGAATAGAGAGATCTGCATCTAGATGGGAGGGAGGAGTTGCACCGGGGACCTGAATAGGGCTGGGCCTTCCCTCTACAATGCTGGCTCCACCTCCTGTGGCTTGCCTGATGTCTCTGCCCTGCACTGCGCAAGGAGAGAAGGAATATTGTCAACAAAGTGCTCTAGAGCTGTGCCTTCCCTCCCCTGTGCTGGCTCCACCTCCTGTGGGGTGGCTGGTGTCTCTGCCCTGCGCAGTGAAAGGAAGAAGAGAGTCATGTAAACAAAGTGCTCAGGAACTGATTTGGAATAGGCAGAGGCCTCTCCGCCTTCAGATAACAAAGAATTTTGAAGCATAAATATTGGGATCCTGATCCCAAGAAATTAGATCACTTCTGGGAACAAGAAACCTTTTGCCAAGGAGAAGAACCAAGGAAGCTGCAGGAGTATGGACTGCCCCTCTGCCAGTGTGCTGTTTGCTGGGTTGGCCTGAAGTGGTTGCTTCATTGCAAGGAAAGGAGAAGGAACTCTTTAAGGTCTTTCATCATCTTCAGAATATTCTCCAAAGTCTTGAACTGTGCTTGCCTCCTGCTCAAGTCTCAGGGACAAAAGACTTCACCTCCAGCTCCTCTCTGAATTTCCTTGCTGGGAATTCTCAACTCCAGACATTTGCGTGTTGCTGGGAGCTGGAAGCTTTGTTGTGTTTCTATCTAGGACCCTAATTAGATATTCCCGATGTATGCCCTTACATGGCTATAATAAATAATATCCTTATAAAGGCATAAGAATCATATCCATATTTAGTAATAGCCCATGCAGTCCAAATACGGCAAGGCTACTCCCCTAGACTCCTAGAAAGTACAACGCGTTCTTTAAACAAACCAAGCCTCCAGCAGCCCGGGAAATCGCCCTGCTCTTGTTTTGATTTGCACAAGAACTCCTAGAGTCAGAAAGAACTGTTAGTTCTTGGTGACGTCTTATGTCCAACCTTACGTCAAACCCGGCACCTTTCAGGTATAAATATACCAACGTTGCCTTAAGCAAACACACTGTGGTTTGGAGCAGAGCAGCTATCTACTTGCCCGAGAACCCACGGACGCCGCCCCTCCCCTTTGACGCACTGAGGAAGACGCTGTCTTTTTCTCCAGCCGAGAAAATCCAGCTCCGGTGTTTCCAGCCGCCTTGCAGGTTGCTGGGATATCGAGTCCTGAGAGAGAGAGATACCAGACCTCCTACATTCTATTACCCAGGTACGGAGCTGACTAAACCCTTGAGAGAATTCTTGATTCAGATCCTTGGCAAAACCAACTTAACTTAAACTGCAACTTACTTACTCCTTCCCACGTATTAGGCTTAGGTAAGGTATACTGGGGTAGGCGTAGATTAGAAGCACCAGTTGAGGACGTTAGTCAATGTATTTATGTATGTATATATTTTATCCATTTTAAAGTATCATATGGCTAAGAAACCATATCAATACTTTTACAGTATTATTTTATAATACTCCTTTTACTGTACGCACTTTATTTTATAATAAGTATTGCAATTGTAGCAATTAATTTCTCTTGCATGAGAAAGAAGACTGCTCAATAAATAACACCTTTTATTGAAAACGCCCGTCTCTCTATTTCTCTGCACTCTGGTGAAACTAAGTATGCACGATTGACTGAGTGAAATAATTGTCTATTGTTTTCAAATGACTCTAGAGATACACTCTTTATTCTGAGGGAGCAAAGTTATCATGTTTATGGTTGTCAGAAGCTAGTCCCTTCTTGTCTATCCAGGGAAGTTAAACTCCTCCTTGTTTACTCGAGAAAGTTTCTAGTGACCTCTGAGCTAGCTGGCAAAACTAATTAAGTCTAATATAGTCAGTAGAGACCTAGTCGACCTCAGTCCAACGTCTACACTGCTGTTTATATTATTCCAATGCGCAGAGCCTATTGGGAATATAGGAACTACACTACATGGCGCCCAACGTTTGGTAAGGCGTTAATCTAACGCAAGACACTAGAGTAACTCAGTTGTGCTTTTTCACACAGACCCTTTTTCCCGTAAATACTCCAAAAGACGTCTGGAGTGGGTAAAAGGTTAAAAATCCGCCGGAACTTAGTAGGAAGAGATTCCTATGTATAGTCTTTGGTTTAGTCAACGTTGAAGGATACAGTGTTCCAAAATATTGTGTACCTAATCTTTGTTTCCCTTGAAACTTGATCTGCAACAAAACTTTCTGTCAGTAAAATGGTGGAAAGTGATGATGAAACGGAGAGAGTTAGAATAGCAGCTCAACTCCTAGCGGATGACACAAGTCTCCAAGAAAACGACCCGAATGCTATACTCATTCCGGTCAATATAAGAAGAACTATAACTATTAAACTTATAGAAAACGGACTGACATCACGAGGTGATACAGTCATATTCGTGGTAGAGGCCCATGAATATCGGCAGACAGAGGTATTCTATTCATGGATACCCTTTCCAGCAGCAAACGCTGTAACAAAGGAATTCCACTATTACAAAATAGAGGAACCTCCGGATGAATACACTCCTTTCGAGGAGGTTGAAATCCCACTAAATTACCAAGAGCACCTGCTCTGGTTTAAAGGCGCCCTAAAACAATAAAATCACACCACAAAATATACAATCAGCCATTGGCAAAGTACCTACAAAACGGGAACAAATTCCATTCTGGTTAGCTCAGAAAATCACTCAAATAGAGGCAGTATTTCCTGATACTACGCCTACTGAGAAACACAGAATACTGACTATCTGTCTTCCAATGGGGATCGCACCACATGTGGAGGACTGTGACACTTGGGGCACAGTCTTTGCTTCGATTTACACAAAAACACATGGTGTTCCGTCCATGGCGGTAATACCAGACGTACTAGGACAGTTTCAAAATGAATACGGTCCAGAACCTGCTTTAACTCTGGGTATGAAATTACTGAAAGACTTCAAACAGGTCTCGGCTATATTATTAGCCAACATAAAAGGGGAAGCAGCATCAGTGGCGATCCGCCAGAGATTGAAAGAAACAGCTATAGCAGACCAACCATTTGAACTTGCCAGAATCATAGTCATCATCCTGTGAAGAACTAGGTAGAGATAGTTTGGGAGGGAAACCAGTAAAACCCCAACTACTTGAAAATCCTGAAAAAACATTTATTAAAAATAATCTAAATACTCCAAAAAAGAGTTTGGATGGAAATAAACTATCCACTCCCAAAGAAAAACGATTCCAGTCCAGAGGAAGGTCCCCTCAACGGAGAGATAGATCTTCAGAACGAGGTGGCAAGTCTCCCCAGAGGGAGCCCTCTGAGAAAAGATACAACCTTAGAGATAGGGATAAATTGAGAAAACCTGATAGATATCAAGATATTGATACACGTCCCTCTCGATCTTTTCAGACTCCCTCACAGAAATCGGAACGAAGAGGACGGTCAGAACACAAAGAAGAGCACGTCAAGTCCAAAGACAAGGAACCTGCTCATCAAAGTAAAAAATTACAATTTCTAAGAAAGAAGGTAGCTAGTATTAAGATAATAAAACATGCCGAGGATACTGAGGACACAGCTGAAAAACAGAGAGTGGGCCCAGACAATGCTAGACAGCGCAGCAGAAGTGACAATAGCTCGCAAGATCTTGATGAATCTTCTGGAGACAGTGGACACGAATGAGTACATTCAGGTGGAAACTGCAGACACCAGAGTTAGCAAGCCCCATAAATTATACGAAAAAACATTACGTATAGAGGGGGACAAGACTAGGAAAGTAAGGGGTCTCTTTTGGGATAACCTTTCGAAAGGCTATGACATCCTGTTAGCTGAGAAAGACTGGCCACCAGAGTTTGTCAGGGAGTGCCCTCATGGCGAAGAAATGATTATGCCTGCCTTCTCAAATCATATTTCAACTCATAAAAAATCCATATATGCAAGAAAATGGGCAGTGGCCCAAGCTCCTGCATTATATAAAAATCAGGTAGGATGGGATGAGGACTCTCCTCACCATAAAATCCAGTTAAAAAATCAACCCACTGCACAAAGGCAGTACCCAGTTAAACAAGAAGCTAAAAAGCAAGTCAAGGAGCTCTTAGATCAACTTGAATATCAGGGGGTAATTGAAACATGCACCTCACAAATGAACAATCCTTTGTGTCCTGTCTCCAAGCCAGACAATTCATATCGTCTAGTTTTAGACTACAGACACCTAAACTCATGTTGCAAAACATTTGCAGTACAAAACTCACACAGTGCAGCACTAATGAATAACATCATGCGCAAAAAATATAAAACAACATTAGACATATCAAATGGCTTCTTTTGTCAAAACATTGCACCTGAAAGCAGGTATTTGACCGCTTTCTCAATAATGGGGTCTCAATAACACTTCTGTCGACTCCCACAGGGATTCAAGAATAGCTCAGGATTATTCTCAGCAAGAGTAACAGAGTTACTACAAATATATGATGATGAAGCATTATCTTATGTCGATGACATCTATCTCACAGATGATGACCTGGAGACACAAAGTGAACACCATAATACTTGGGTTTGCAGCTGAGGGTTACACATTCAACTTTAAAAAGTCACGAATTGCCCATCTAACTGTCCTATTTTTAGGAAATGAATTATCAAGTGAAGGCAAAAGCCTAGCAGACAACTTCTTAGAGATGTGTGCTGTACACCAAACACCGAAAACGCTGAAGAACTTACAATCAATATTAGGTTTCCTGAATTTCGGAAGAACATACATTCTAAATTATGCAGAGAGGGTTAAACCCCTCTATGAATTAATAAAACCTGATTTCAAACAAATAAATTGGACTCAGAAACACACAGAAATGTTAAGATCATTGCAAACAGACATGTTAGCTAAAACTAAATTGCAAACACGCGAAAATATACGCAACCTTGTAATCCGAGTCATCCCAGGAAGATGCGGATTCACGTACCTAACCTCTAATGAGGGAGAAACGGTACCAATAGCTTACAAATCACATTTGTACACACAAGCTGAAATGAAATTCAGTTCTACTGAAAAGATTCTAATAGCGGTTCAAACTGCTGTAGCACGAGAAAGAGCCCAAGCCCAAGGAAAAAGGATAACTGTTTTAACAGCAGAATCAGCCCTTGAGGCATTAACAAGCCCACGCAATTTGACTGCCGTGGCATTAGATCCAAAATGGATACAATGGGAAACTTCTCTTGATGCAGAAGACGTGAAATACTATTTTGACCCGAAAATGAAAAAAACTAGAAAATCTAGAATATGAAGAAGAATATCCTCTGCCAATCGAAATTCTGCCTCTCGAACAATACACATGTGTAATCTACATGGATAGATTTGCACAACACTACGATGTAGAGGAAAAATCCTACAACGCAGCGTGCACGATTGTTAAAGGTCGCTGGCGCTTTGGTAAATTCAGACCATTAGTTACCAAAACTGAATCACTCAGAAACTGTTCAGCTTAGCGAGCTGAAATAAGATCTTTAAAGATGGCGCTTGAAAATGCCGATCGCGAATTCCCCACACTAATAGTGTGCGATTCGCATTTCTGCGTCAAGTCTTATAATAATGACATGCAGACCTGGAGTCAAAACGGTTACAAAGATGACACAGGTGCCACAATCAAGCATAAAAAGCTTTGGGAACATGTAGTTCTTTTGCAGAAAGAACTACGAAAGACTCACGTGATACATACACTGAGTCATTAACGTGATGACGTTCACGTTGCAGGGAATTCATTGGCTCTCAGAGCTACAGCTGAAGCGGTCCAACCGGCTTCCGTAGCCACAAAAAAGCGTTCTAAAAAACACATAGACGGAGAAACTATGTTAGCGGTAAAAGCGTCTTTAAAGGCGACTATGCAGCATTACCTCTGATAGAGTAATTCCAAACACGAACAGGAGAGTCTTTTTAATAGCAGACGCACATATGGGATTGGGTCTAAGGCACCAAGAGATCGTGAAATCTCTAAAAGAATTACAATCAGAATACTGGTGGCCGGGGATGAGCCTGCAACATTACAAATTTGCAAAGGATTGTCCAGACTGCAACCGAGATCGCAGTTGTGAACCGACTGGAGTATTGCCAGGACCCCTTTGTTAGAAAGCATCAAGCTATCTATACGCAGAAATCCAGAAGGAGAAATGCGTCCCCATAAATATAAAGACTAAATTCACTTAAAATGCAGACACCAGCGCTCGGCTGACGCCAGAACTGTTATAAAAGATTTGCGAGTCTTTATCGGCATATACGCAATTGGCATGCTACATTCTGACCAGGGTCCCGCGTTTAGCTCTCGAGCTTACAAAGAGGCCATGACCAGCATGGGCATTGCATTGCGGTACTCTTCTCCATTCCATCCTGAGGGAAATGCGGTAGTGGAAAGAAAAAAACGTGACATAAAGCGGTCTATAACGGCGAGGGTATTAGGTTCGGGTGATGGGTGGGTCAAACATTTAACAAGTGTCCAACGTAGTCTTAATAATCTGCCAAGAAATTCTCTAAATGTCATGGTACTTATAGAGCGCACTGTCACCAGACGGTCACCTTAGGGTGTCGCCTATTCGGCTTCCTGGCGCTGATACTCATACCGCTGTGGAACCCCTACGGGCTTTCCCTGTGAAGTATCCACTCCTGGGCACCCCCAGGGTGAAGCCAGGCATCCTTAGCGCTGTGGAGGCTAAGCAAGCTATTGCCCAGAGTTGCAGCGTGGGGCCCGTGATTAGAATAGGCACCAAGGCGAGAATTAACAGGTCTGAGGAAATTGAGCCCGAGACCCCGCCGAGGCGGGAATCGAACCCTGGTCCCTGGCCAGAACTCTGCATCAGGGTCTGCCGCTCTAACCATTGAGCCACACTCCTCTAAAAGGTCTCACTCCCTACGAACTATTGTTCGGTACTAGAATGCATATCCAGGTTCTTGATAGTCACACTTCAGTGGTAAAAGAAAAATGCTTTGATATCAAAGACCGTTTGGCTGTTTTACAGGACTTAAATGAAACAAGAAGAAACCTGAGTAACAAAGTTAAAACAACAACCAACAGCCACTGAAGAAAAATCACCTGTCCCAGCAAGATCTGTCTGGATTCCAAAGATTGGGGATCTGGTCAGAGAGAAGATCGCGGTTAAGAAGGAATTTGGGGCTTCTTACAGAAAAGCAGTGCCTGTCTTAGCTGTTAACGGCTATTCCAGTTAGTAGTTCTTTCTTAAAGCAATCTAGTTCATTACATATAGCTGCCAACTTGGCGTTCTTGTCTTAATTCTTTCAGACTTGTTATCCACCATGACTGGTATTTATGTCTCTCTTCAGCCTTTGTGCACTGGCATTTAAATTATCCCCTATGAGTTGCTTTATCATTGATGTCAGACATGTCCTATTGTGAATACCCCAAAGATTAGTCTATGGATATTCGCTCGGTCTGTTTTGGTTCATATGTCTGCCTTTCGTATGGGGAACTGAAGAGGCGTTGAGTTCACTAAGCGCTTGTAGGTAACTAAGCCCTTCGTGATCATCTTACAAACTATCGCTCTGCTGAAGGTACGGATTAACATTTCTACTATTGTACCGATTTACATGCATTGCAGTCGCTTGCAAAGTTACCCCTATTTAAAAAAAAAACATTTTTCAATCGTTCAATCATCTTACCAGAACAGGCTGGATCCGAGCGTTGTCTCGGCAGCACCCGGCTCCTAAAGCGGCTTGCTTATAAATGTTTGTAAGCGTGTTGAACGCCGTGTCACTTCCGTAACTCCTCCCCTTTAGGGCCTCTACTGTGGCCGCCATCTTGTAGGGTGTTTTAAATCTAGCTTAGTGTGTTGTTATTCTCATTCTGATACGGTATGGTATTTCTTCTCTTATCACTAATGTCCCATTTAATATGTAAGTCAATTCTGGGTATGCTATCCGATTTATGAGTAGTTTTTCACTTATTACGATATCGGGCTGCTTAACTCGATACAAGTGAAATCGGCTTCCCATTTCTATTCAGTGCCAGTCTATGCCGGGATTATCCGACTATGGGGGCACTGATGAGTATCACTGTTCTCTATATTCCTCATCAGTCTAACATGTGTGTGCGCCCATTTGTTAATATTATGTGATGCAGCAGTAATGGCTACCGATCACTTATCAGATTTTAACTCATTATCAGAGATATTAAGCCAGTAGGCGCAACAGAACAAGATTAGTTGTACTACCGTCCCTTGCTGGTAAAAAGGAGAACCGAGTGGTATTAATCGACCTGGTAAAACCACAATCATGTGGCCAATAATAAGTAGTAGGCCCAGTGGACTCCCAAGAAATAGCAGAAGACCAAATCTTGCTACAATCGAAGAGGTTCAAACTGAGAGACTAATCACATTTGATAAACCTACAGTGAATAGAAAAGGACTATGCAACAAAGCCATGGAACTTGTGCCTCTTGAAACCCAAATTGCAACAGTTCATCAAGAAACACCAGTCTACAACGATGTAGCCTCAGACTATGCTAGTGAAACAATGAAAAATCCAAAAGCAAATGAAAATCCTGAAGCAATTCCAACAATTGACAGAACTGCATCTGGCTACTTCATCAATTTCGATGACTTTTCCTAAGGTCCAAGCGAGCATGAAGAAACGCCAGCAACAAAAATGTTCAAAGACAAAGTAACTGAACTCTTTCATCAACTCAAAGAAACCTATCTGATTTCTCCATGGATTGAATTTTGGATTGTGTTAGGTGTACTTTTCCTCCTGCTTTGGCTCATCATGGTTCTATGTTTGGGAAAATTCATTGATGGAACATATAGTACAATGGACACAGCAAGTCAGAACATCAACTTGGTCCTAAAGCCTCACACATCCTCTCACATCACAAAAAGAGAACTGTAACCAGTGAACATCACAGCCAATCCAATACCCGGTGGGTTAGCATGGGACAAAACAGATTATGAAATTTATGGCCCGATTGAGCTCTTGAAATATCCACACCAGTTCAAGGTTTCATTAAGTGACTTTATAAAACCAAGTACTTTTTCTGATGATTGGGACTTTGATAATGTTAATAATATGATGTCAGATTTAGTAATGTCAGCTAAATTCACAGAACATGATTATTTGCAGGGTTCATCAAATTATGAAGAGTTATATTGTTATAATCATTTTGGTCATCACTATTTGCATAAATCTGCACAGCCTAGAAATGTTTTTAATTATAACCAATGGGAACATTGTGCAACACCGCCTAAAGGCAGCTCGAAAACATTTTATGAGAAATTCCCATACTTCTCAGGGTTTAACACAAGTGATGCAGAAACGTTTTATTTTAAAATGTTAAATAAGACAGGAATGAAAACAATGTTGACAAATACTAAATTGATTTATTCTGAAACATTTTATGAAAAAATGACTACATTTGGTTTTGAATTCTGGAAAAACAACATTGAAACAAAAACCATCTGGGGTACAAAAGAATGGCAGGTCCAAGGCCTAGAAGTATTATTTAGAGCCTGCATGATCCCAGAACAAATAATATTCTTTAATGACACCATTCAACAAACAACCTGTCTTGGCCTAGCCAAAATTAAAGACTTAAACAAACCGTCTATTCCAAAGCCCATACCTGATAGTAATAGCACTACAGATGTGGAGATAGACGTATCCCATATTTTACACCAAAACAGAACACATCCTGATTGGAAAAAATGGTTGATCTGGCCCACAGACACAAATAACTGTCAAGATAGATTCCTGAACAAAACACGGGGGTTAAATAGACCAGGCCAGACCCTAGATACTCCCAGAGACAACATCCAGGGATAGTTACAACATACTGTCGTGTATTTCTATAGGTTCTGAATCGATCCCCCTATTCCTGACCCTATTCTGGTTAAACTACCTAGCTAGTTAACTAACAGTCAGCCCATGAGGCAAGAAATTCCCCATGATGCAGATACCGTTATCTGACGCAGTCACACTACGGCACAGGAACGTGTTATCTGATTAGGTCATAACGCTTGAGATCTAATTAGACAAGCGATATTCCTCCAGCCCCTGATAAGGCATACGACGTTCTCATAACAAATCAAACCTATGACAACCTGGATAATCCGTGCGGCCATTGTTTTGATTTCACAGAGAACTTTAGTAAAGAATGTGCTAACGAGCAAGTCGTATGACATCTTTATTGACGTACCTATGTCCATCCTTACGTCAATCCCGGCACCTTTAAGGTATAAATATTGCCGATCTTGCCCTATGCAAAACACACGCGTGGTGACAAGACGGAGCAGCCACACTTGCCGAAGCCGAGAGCAGAAGCAGACCCCGCTGGCAGCAGCCCCGCCTTCCTGACGCGCTGAGAGACGCGCTGCTATCTCAAGCCGAGAGACCCAGCACCGGCGCTTCCGGGTAGCCCTCGCAGGCAGCCTGGAATATCGAGAGCAGAGAAAGAGATACCATTCCTCATTCATCCTAAATTCCAGGTACAGAACTGAATAACCCCTCCTAGAGAATTCTTTAGTTATTCACTTGGCAAAAACAAACTTAACTTAAACTGTAACTTTCTATTCCCGCCCACGCATTAGACTTAGGTCAGGTACACGGGGTAGGCGTATTTAGAAACACCAGTTGAGTACGTTTAGTCAAATGTATATGTGTATGTAAATATATTTTAATCATTTTAAACATTATATGGCTCAGAAACCATATCAATGTTTTTACAGTATTATTTTATACTATTGCTTCTAATGTATGCACTTTACTTAACTATAAGTATCGCAATAATATCGATCCATTTCTCTTGTACGAGAAAAGAGACTGATCAATAAATAACATCTTTTTATTGAACACGCCCGTCTCTTCCTTTTCTCTACATTCTGATGAGACTAAGAATGCACGTACTGACTGAGTAAAATAATTGCCTTGTGCTCACACGACTCTCGAGATTGACTCTTGATTAGGGGAGAGCAAAGTTGTCATGTTCTATGGTTGTCAGAAACTAAATCCCTTCTTGTCTAATCAGGGGAGTTAATCCTTCCTTGAACATTCGAGAAAGTTTCTAGCGAACTCTGAGCTTAGCTGGCAAACCCAAAAATTAAGTCTAGTATCGACAGTAGTAGACCTAGTTAACGTCTGGCCTAGGCCTTTACTGCTGTAGGTACTATTCCAATGCGCAGAGCCTATTGGGAAAATAGGAACTACACTACATGGCGCCCAACGCGTTTGGAAAGGGCGATAAAACTAACGTAAGACATTTAGAGTAACTCAGTCGTGCTTTCTCACTCAGACCCCTTTTCCCAAATACTCCAAAGACGTCTGGAGTGGGTGAAAGGTTATAATATCCTCCAAAACCTCGCAGGAGGGAACTCCTATGTATGGTTCTTGGTATAGTCAACGTTGAAGGATAAAACAGTTCCAAAATATTGTGCACCTAATCTCTGTTTCCATAAAGAAACCTGATCTGCAAATAAACATAATACCATCCTGTCTGTAAAATGGGAGACAGTGATGGAGAAAGAGAAGCAGTTAGATTAGCGGCTGAAATAGCAGCAGCTGATAATGCTGCACTAGATGCGGACGCGGATATAATACTCATTCCGGTCGCCAAAAGGAGATCTATAACCTTAAAACTTATAGAAAATGGACTGACACCTAGAGGTGGCACAGTCATATTCGTAATCGAGGCACACGAATATCGGCAGACAGAGGTATACTATACATGGATACATTTTCCAGCAGCAAATGCTGTAACAAAGTACTTCCACTATTACAAAATAGAGGTTCCTCCAGAAACGTACACTCCTTTCGAGGAGGTGGAAGTACCACTCAAATTCCAAGAGCATTTGCTCTTATTTGATGGCGCCCTAAAACATAATAATCACATTACAAGGCTCGGTCCTTTAGGAAGACCAGGAGCAACGTGGCCGGTCTTAGCCGGATACACACCACATCCAGACATCGACGAGATGCCTGCACCAGAGCTATTAATACAGCTAAAACAACTACTAAAAATTCACAGACAATTAGTTCAGTATGTAATGCGGACTTCTACAATTCAGCCAGCGATTAAACTACCACAGCTGACCTCTCACCAGGGGAACACAAATAAAATTACACCACAGAACATCCAATCCTGCCTAGGTAAGGTTCCAGCTAAACGGGAACAGATACCATTCTGGTTGGCACAGAAAATCACCCAAATAGAGGCGGTGTTTCCTGACACCACCCCGCTAGAAAAACACAGGATTCTGACTATATGTCTCCCAATGGGAATCGCACCACACATTGAGGACTGTGACACTTGGGGTACAGTCTTTGCTTCCATCTACACAAAAACGCACGGTGTCCCATCCATTTCGGTGATACCAGATGTGCTAAAACAAATTCAAGATGAATACGGTCCAGAACCTGCTTTAACTCTTGGTATGAAATTACTGAAAGACTTCAAGCAGGTCTCGGCTATATTACTAGCCAACATAAAAGGTGAAGCAGCAAACGTGGCGATCCGCCAGAGGTTAAAAGAGACAGATATAGCAGACCAACCAGCTGAAATTGCCAGAATCATAGAAAAATCCTATGAAGAACTAGGCAGAGATAGTCTAGGTGGAATACCGGTAAAACCGCAACTGACTACAAGTCCAGAAAAAATATTTTTTAATAATAATAATTCACCAAAAAAGAACTGGGATGGAAACAAACAATCCAATCCAAAAGAAAAGAAATTCCAGTCCAGAGGAAGGTCTCCTAGGCGAAGAGAGAAATCTCCAAACCCGAGACAAAGGTCACCTCAGAGTGAACCCTCTGGGAATAGATATAACCTTAGAAATAGGGATAATATTAAAAAACCTGATAGATATCAAGACATTGATACACGTCCCTCTCAATCTTTTCAGAATTCCTCGCAGAAATCGGAAAGAAGAGGACGATCAGAAGAGCACGCCAAGTCCAAAGACAAGGAACCTGCTCAACTGAAAAAGAAATCACAATTTCCAAAAAAGAAGGTAGCCAGTATCAAGGTAGTTAACAATGCCGAGAATACTGAGGACACAATTGAAAAACGGAGAGTGGGCTCAGACAATGCTAGACAGCGCAGCAGAGGTGAGCATAGCTCGCAAAGTCCTTATGAATCATCTGGAGACAGTGGACACGAATGAATACCTTCAAGTGGAAACTGCAGATACCAGAGTTAGCAAGCCCCACAAAATATACGAGATAACATTACGTATAGAGGGAGATAAGACTAGGAAAATAAGGGGACTATTTTGGGATAACCTATCCAAAGGCTATGACATCCTTCTAGCTGAAAAAGACTGGCCACCGGAGTTTGTCAGGGAGTGCCCTCATGGCGAAGAAGTAATTATGCCTGCCTTCTCGAATCAAATACCGATTCATAAAAAATACACACTTGCTAGAAAGTGGGCAGTGGCCTTAGCACCTGCTTTATATAAAAATCATGTAGGATGGGATGAGGATTCTCCTCCTCACAAAGTCCAGTTAAAATCACAACCAACTGCACAAAGGCAGTACCCAATTAAGCAAGAAGCTAAAAAACAAGTAAATGAAATACTAGATCAGCTAGAATACCAGGGGGTGATTGAAACTTGCACCTCACAAATGAACAATCCTTTGTTTCCGGTCTCCAAACCAGACAATTCGTACCGTCTAGTTTTGGATTACCGACACCTTAACACATGTTGCAAAACTTTTGCAGTGCAAAACTCACACAGTGCTGCACTAATGAATAACATAGTGCGCAAAAAATACAAAACAACCTTGGACATCTCCAACGGATTCTTTTGTCAAAACATAGCACCAGAGAGCAGATATTTAACTGCATTCTCAGTAAATGGCACTCAAAAACAATTCTGTCGGTTAGCCCAGGGGTACAAGAATAGCCCGGGGGTATTCTCAGCGAGAGTAACAGAATTACTACAACAATATGATGATGAAGCATTATCCTATGTCGATGACATTTACTTAACAGATGATGACTTGGAAACTCACTTGAAAAGAGTGAACACCATAATACTTGGTTTCGCTGCAGAGGGTTACAAATTCAACTTCAAAAAGTCCAGAATTGCCCATCTGACGGTCCTATTCTTAGGATATGAGTTATCAAGTGAAGGCAAAAGCCTGGCAGACAATTTCCTAGAGAAATGTGCCGTAATCCAAGCTCCTAAAACACTAAAAAACCTACAGTCAATTCTAGGCTTCCTAAATTTCGGAAGAACTTACATTGCTAATTACGCAGAAAGGGTCAAGCCCCTTTACGATCTAATTAAACCAGACTTTAAAAGATCCAGTTGGACTCAAACACACACAGAAATTTTGAGATCCTTACAAACAGACATGCTAATTAAAACAAAATTAGAAACCCGTGATAATACACGCAACCTTGTGATCCGAGTCATCCCAGGGAAATGCGGATACACATACCTGACCTCTAATGAGGGAGAAAAGGTACCAATTGCATTCAAATCACATTTGTACACAAAAGCTGAACAGAGATTCAGCAACAAAGGAAAAATGGTTCAAGCAGTTCAAACCGCAATAGCTAGAGAAAAAGACATAGCTGATGGTAGACATATCACAGTCAGAACAGCTGAATCAGCCTTCGAGGCATTAACAACACCGTGTAATTTACCAACAACAACATTGGATCCAGATTGGTTACAATGGGTAAATTCAATCACAACGGACAAAGTATACTACTTCTTTGATCCAGAACTAGAAGAATTAAAAAATCTAAAATATGAAAAAACGTATCCTCTGCCAATCGACATTCTGCCTCTAAGACATTACGCCTGTGTAATCTATACAGACGGACATGCTCAACCCTCCGTTTGGGGAGAACATGCATACAATCCCACATGTGAGATTACAAAAGAAGTGTGGCACGGAGGTAAACTAAGACCTCTATTAACAAAATCACACTCAGTAGAAACTAATTCAGAACTACAAACTGAAATATTAGCTTTGAAAATGGCGCTAGATAATGCGGATCGCGAATTCCCGACACTTATAGTGTCAGATTCATATTTCTGCGTCAAAGCATATAACAAGGATTTGCAGACATGGATTCAGAACGGTTACAAAGATGACACAGGTGCACCAATAAAGCAGAGACTTCTCTGGGAACAAGTAGCTCTTTTGAAGAAAGAACTACCAAAGACTCACGTGACTCACTCACTGAGTCATCAACGTGATGGCGTTCACGTTGTGGGGAATTCATTGGCTGAGACAGCCGCAGCGGCAGCCACTAAATCGGCTCCCGTAGATCGAAAAAAGCGTACATTAAAATACATTGACGGCGAAACATTGCTGGCGGTGAAAACGTCATCAAAAGGCGACTGCTCAGCGTTACCGATCAACTATCCACTCAATTATACATACATAATCGATGCAAACTCCGTCCCTTTTGCTCGAATCCCTGGAGTGGGGGATAGAGTGATTCCAAACATGGACAGGAGAAACTTGTTAATCGCAGACGCACACATGGGCGAGGGTCACAGACACCTTAAATTAAAAGATTCTCTGGAAGAATTACAATCACGGTACTGGTGGCCAGGCATGAGCCTGCACTACACCATGTTTGTAAAAAACTGCCCAAACTGTAACAGAGATCGCAGTGGGGAGAGAAGCAGTTTAATACCTCGTCGTATCAAGGCAGATAATATTACCAGCAAAAAGAATGGCTTGCGATTAACATACACAGGCTAGTTCCACTTATAATGTAGATCCACAGCACTCGGCTGACGTCCGGACTGTTATACAAGATTTGCGAGTCTAAATGGCATATACGCTAAGAGCATGCTACGTTCGACCAATTTTTCTTTTTCTCAGGCAATCCAGCCTGGGGGGGGAAGGAATGGCCAAATGAGCACAGCCCAGCGGGAATCTTCTCACTTCCTTCCTGAGGGTATGGGATGGTGTAAAGAAAAAACCAAGACAGAAAGCAATCTATAATAGAAAGGATATTAGGTTCGGGAGCTGGGTGGGTCAAACATCTAATAAGTGTCCAACGTAGTCTAAATAACTTGCCAAGAAATTCTCTGAAGGGATTCAGTCCGTACAAATTATTATTCGGAACTAGGATGTTGATCTCTGACCTTGATAGTCAGACTTCAGTGGTAACAGAAAAAACCTTTGATGTCAAAGACCGTTTGGCTATTTTGCAGGACTTAAACAAAACAAGAAAAGACCTGACCAACATACAGTTGAAACAACAGCCAACAACCACTGAAGATTCACCACCTGTCCCAGCAAGACCTGTCTGGATTCCAAAAGTCGGGGATCTAGTCAGGGAAAAGATCGCGGTAAAGAAGGAATTTGGGCCTTCTTACAGAAAAGCAGTTCCTGTCTTGTCTGTCAACGGGACAAGATCAGTTGTACTACCGCCACTTGCTGGAAAAAAGGAGAACCGAGTTGTATCCATCGACCTGGTAAAACCACAACATGTGGCCGATAACAAACAGTAGGCCAAGTGGACTCCCAATAAGTAGCAGAACACCAAGGTTTGCTACCAGTACAGAGGTTCTATCAAAAAGGCTCATCACATTCGAAACGCCTACAGAAGAACAACAAGGACTATGCAACAATGCAATAGAACTAAGACCTCTGAAAACCCAAATAAAGACATTTAGCAGAGACACACCAATCTATACTGAAGTACCAAGTGAAAATGCAAGAAACAAAAATCCTGAACCAATTGGAACAATTGACAGAACTGCATCCGGTTACTTCATCAACTTCGATGATTCCTCTGAAGGCTTCAGCGAACAAAAGACACAGCCATCATCAAAATCCTTTAAAGACAAAGCAAAGGAGCTTTTGAAACAACTAAAAGAAACATATCTGATTTCTCCATGGATTGAATTTTGGGTGGGTTTTGGTGCATTTATCCTCATACTTTGGCTCATCATGGTATTTACCTTGGGACGCTTCATTGAGGGAAAATATGCTAAAATGGACACAGCAAGTCAGAACATCAACTTGGTCCTCAAACCACACACATCTTCACACGTCGAGAAACGAGAACTTTCTTCAGAACTTTCTTCAGCCAACTTCACAGCAATTCCAATACCTGGTGGGGTAGCCTGGGACAACACTGACTATGAAATTTATGGTCCGGTCGAGATCCTGAAATATCCACACCAAATCAAGATCTCTTTGAGTGACTTTGCAAAACCAAACTCATTTGCTGATGATTGGGACTTTGAAAGTATTAACAATATGATGTCTGACTTAGTAATGTCTGCTAAATTTACAAAACATGATTATTTGCAGGGTTCTACAAATTATGATAGTATGTATTGCTATAACCACTATGGTAACCATTTCTTGCATAAATCTGCACAACCTAGAAATGTTTTAAGTTATAATCAATGGGAACATTGTGCTACACCTCCAGAAGGGAGCTCTAGAACCGTATATGACAAATATTCATATTTTTCAGGTTTTAACATAACTAATGCTGAAACATTTTATTACAAATTGTCAAACAAGACAGGGATGAAAACCATGATAACCAACACAAAATTGATATATACAGATTCTTTCTTTGAAAAAATGAATACTTTTGGATTTGATTATTGGGACAAACATGTTGATTTGAAAAGTGTTTGGGGTACAAAAGAATGGCAAGTACAGGGTTTAGAAGCTTTGTTTAGAGCCTGCATGATCCCAGAACAAATGATATTTTTAAATGACACCGTCCAACAAACCACCTGTCTTGGCCTAGCAAAAATCAAAGATTTAAATAACCTGTCTATTCCAAAGCCAACAATGTTTAGCAATAACTCTGATACAGATGAAGAAATAGACATAAACCATATGCTTAACCAAAACAGAACACATCCTGATTGGAAACAATGGTTGATCTGGCCCACAGATACAAATAACTGTCAAGATAGATTCCTGAATAAAACACAGGGTTTCAAAATGAACAGGCCAGACCCTAGATATCCTCAAAGACATCACCCAGGGATAATAACAACCTACAGTGTGGGCAAATTATGCCTCCAATGGCTACAGTCTTCCACACTGCCTGAAATTAAGCAACACCTAACTTTACTTACTGATGGTGCTGACTTGCGTGATTTCATACTGGGACCACGCAAACAGCGTCATAAGCGTTTCATAGCAGCCTCTGTATATGCAGCATACAATGAGGCCTGGAAGGTTACTCAAATTGAGACAGCAGAAAGAATACGGGAAATTGACCGTATTAATTTGGAAAAATCACTTTCTGTAGTGGACAATGGGTTAATGACTCTGTCCTCCAGAATTTTTTCATTGGACAGCATTGTGTCTTCAGCAATCGATATATTATCGCAAGACTTACTATTATTACAACATGGTCAGTCACAATTGCGTTCTATTGTACAGCTTGGTTGGACGTTACAAAATCTGCGTTCAGGCTATGTGCCTTGGCGTTTAATCAACACAACGTCACTATTCCAAATCTTTAACCTTACTGATAGACAAATCAGTATGGCGCAGAAGGGTGCTGATTATACAATCTTGAGCATTGAAAAACTAGAAAGATTACCAATGACAATGTCAGAACGACCTGTCAGTGAATGGATAATACACGGAATCATAAATATTCCAATCTCAACCTTCAGGTTTCAATACTGCCAAAAATATATACAGGCTGGCATGTACGAGAAATTGGTAAAAGGGTACCTTAAAACAACTTGGAACCTGCCCTATTCACATGCATGTGTCAGTAACAAAGGACAGAAAGTGTTTCTTAGTGGCAACAATTGTGCTATGTCACTGAGCGGCACGCTTCTGTGTAACGGTATTAGTTTGCACGGAGCCTGTGAAGGGAATTCATACAACCTTTCATGTCACCAGCAAGGCGCACCTGCAACTGAAATAGAACCATTCTTTCAAAGACTCTATAATGGGAGTTACATTCTCATTGTAGACCGCAGATGCTGTAGTCTTATGCCCGGGACTCCTTATCTCGTCACTACGACGGCGAAGGTCAAGTGCTGTGGACGTTCTTTGTTCCCCAGCTCCTTTCCAGACAGGGAGGCAAGGGCATGGCCCGGTCTGAAAATTACTTCTATTCGAATAGACACTTTAAGCAGAATGAAAACAGTGCTTCTTCAGACGCCTACAAGGCTCACGTCATCTAAAGAAACGTATGATCTACAAGTCGCAAGGACGACTGCAGAGATACATACATTATTATCAACCAATTCCCCCGTACATTTCGCGGAAATCCTGAGCGAAATCTTAAATATTTCTGATACCACAGGGGTCTCAAAGGTATTTAAGACAGTATTTTCGATGGCATTAACACCATTCAAAGCCATACTGGGTATTTTTCCAGACTTCGTCCATTCGATTTTTGGCGGACTTCCCCTGATCCTAGGACTAATTGCAGGAATCCTATTCCTGGTCCTTATTTTTCGTTATGGCAACCCATGTCACAGAACAAAATCTCACGACAATGGAAGATACGATCCTAGCCATTGGATACCGGGACCGGATATCAAAAATCCCGGGACTCTCCCGGCTTAGAGACCTAAACATGACTTGGTTTCTATCATTTCGACCAATGTGGCAAAGGTGTGTTTTACCTGTACTAAGGTGTCTGCTATGCGGAGAAGAATGCGTGTTAGACACCTGTCTGACGCTACAATCGGATGCGCCGGTGGATGCAGATACACTGTTGGTTCCTACCAAGGTTCACGCACTGTGCTGCCCTCAAAGGCTGCCAATTCTGATGACGGCATTCCTGGAATCTTCACCACTGCGATTGAAGAGTAGTGAAGTTCAAGATGAAAGCAGCATCGAACAGGTACGACCTTCTGTCAGCAATGCAAATCAGAATGTCAATGGAGACAATCATGCGCACGAATGCATGGTTACCCCTATTTCCGACTTAGTGGAACTTTCCCATGAAGCTGTTGACAGTTTTTTCGAAAGCCTGAATGATATGATGTTCTCTCCGGAACAGAAATAGAGACTTTTGAGTAAACTCGCACGCGGCGTTCCCTGAATTCGGCCTTCAACTTTAAAAATAAAGTCACATGAACAATTACAATCCAGTTCACGGACAGCAACTTTTTTCAGCAAGCCCCTAAAATATTTTTCTATATATTTTTTCCCGGGACACTGATCTTCTGCTTAAAGTAAGAAACTATTCCTAGAGAACTAAGATTTCTATTTTTTTTAGATTCTCTATAGACTTTATATAGACTTTAGCTGCCCACTGGTATGTTCACAATATATTTTATGTGATGAAATGGTTTCGACTTTTTTTCTGTATAGCCATATTAAGAGCCATTTCATGTGTATTTCTCATATACCAACAAACAATAATGCATAACAATGCGTGTTTACTTTTGCATTTGATTCATAGCTTAAGTGCATACGATATCTATGACTGCAATTTTTCAGTATATTTGAAAATTTCAAAATGCATTTATGTATTTTGGGGTGGTAAGGTATACACTATACTCTATAGTATGTTGTACTATGTTATACTATGCATAGATTAGTAGATATGACCATAGTTAGCGTGGAGTGGGTGTCGTGTATTTCTATAGGTTCTGAATCGATCCCCCTATTCCTGACCCTATTCTGGTTAAACTACCTAGCTAGTTAACTAACAGTCAGCCCATGAGGCAAGAAATTCCCCATGATGCAGATACCGTTATCTGACGCAGTCACACTACGGCACAGGAACGTGTTATCTGATTAGGTCATAACGCTTGAGATCTAATTAGACAAGCGATATTCCTCCAGCCCCTGATAAGGCATACGACGTTCTCATAACAAATCAAACCTATGACAACCTGGATAATCCGTGCGGCCATTGTTTTGATTTCACAGAGAACTTTAGTAAAGAATGTGCTAACGAGCAAGTCGTATGACATCTTTATTGACGTACCTATGTCCATCCTTACGTCAATCCCGGCACCTTTAAGGTATAAATATTGCCGATCTTGCCCTATGCAAAACACACGCGTGGTGACAAGACGGAGCAGCCACACTTGCCGAAGCCGAGAGCAGAAGCAGACCCCGCTGGCAGCAGCCCCGCCTTCCTGACGCGCTGAGAGACGCGCTGCTATCTCAAGCCGAGAGACCCAGCACCGGCGCTTCCGGGTAGCCCTCGCAGGCAGCCTGGAATATCGAGAGCAGAGAAAGAGATACCATTCCTCATTCATCCTAAATTCCAGGTACAGAACTGAATAACCCCTCCTAGAGAATTCTTTAGTTATTCACTTGGCAAAAACAAACTTAACTTAAACTGTAACTTTCTATTCCCGCCCACGCATTAGACTTAGGTCAGGTACACGGGGTAGGCGTATTTAGAAACACCAGTTGAGTACGTTTAGTCAAATGTATATGTGTATGTAAATATATTTTAATCATTTTAAACATCATATGGCTCAGAAACCATATCAATGTTTTTACAGTATTATTTTATACTATTGCTTCTAATGTATGCACTTTACTTAACTATAAGTATCGCAATAATATCGATCCATTTCTCTTGTACGAGAAAAGAGACTGATCAATAAATAACATCTTTTTATTGAACACGCCCGTCTCTTCCTTTTCTCTACATTCTGATGAGACTAAGAATGCACGTACTGACTGAGTAAAATAATTGCCTTGTGCTCACACGACTCTCGAGATTGACTCTTGATTAGGGGAGAGCAAAGTTGTCATGTTCTATGGTTGTCAGAAACTAAATCCCTTCTTGTCTAATCAGGGGAGTTAATCCTTCCTTGAACATTCGAGAAAGTTTCTAGCGAACTCTGAGCTTAGCTGGCAAACCCAAAAATTAAGTCTAGTATCGACAGTAGTAGACCTAGTTAACGTCTGGCCTAGGCCTTTACTGCTGTAGGTACTATTCCAATGCGCAGAGCCTATTGGGAAAATAGGAACTACACTACAATACAGTGTAGGGAAACTCTGCCTTGAATGGCTACAGAAATCCACACTGGCTGAAATTAATCAACAATTGACTTTACTTAAAGACGGAGCTGACTTGGGTGATTTCATAATGGGACCACGCAAACAGCGTCAAAAACGTTTCATAGCGGCCGGTATATACGCTGCATACAACGAGGCTTGGAAAGAAACAAAAATTGAAACAGCAGAAAAAATACGAGAAATTGATCGTATTAATTTGAAAAAATCACTTTCTGTTGTGGACAATGGGTTAACGACTCTGTCCTCCAGAATATATTCACTGGACAGTATCGTATCATCTGCTATTGATATAATAGAGCAGGACTTACTAATGTTACAACATGGTCAGTCCCAATTACGTTTTATTGTACAGCTTGGCTGGACGTTGCAAAATCTGCGTTCAGGCTACGTGCCATGGCGTTTAATCAACGTAACATCATTATTCTCTATCTTTAACCTTACTGATAAACAAATCAGTTTGGCACAAAAAGGAGCAGACTATACGACTCTGAGCATTGAAAAACTTGAGAGATTACCATTGACAATGTCAAAAAGACCTGTCATTGAATGGATAATACACGAAATTATTACAATCCCGATAACAACTTTCCAGTTTAAATATTGCCAAGAGTATATACCAGCGGGCCAGTATGAAAGGTTGGGTAAAGGATACATCAAGTCAACATGGAAACTACCTTATACACACAAATGTTATAGTGAAGGGAAAAAAGAGGTATTCCTTAGTGGTAACAATCCTGTGGTGACCATCCTGACTCCTGCAGAGGAGGTCGCTCCTCGTAGCGCTATATCGTAGCGCTATATCGCATTACCTGAGTGATTGATTCGCCTGGTTTCGCTTTTGTTTCTGCTGCCATTTTGTTGTTTGTTTGCCTCCCAGCCCGTCCCTCCACCCCGCTCCCGCCTCCCAGCTGCTCCTCCCTCCCACAGATAATTTAGGAATCGTCCTGCCTGCCCTAGCGCTGTGACCATCCTGACTCCTGCAGAGGAGGTCGCTCCCCACGCTCCCTGATATCGCAGCTCTGGTCCACTACATTGCCTGCTTTAAAATCGAGGCAGATTGGTATCGTAGCGCTGCGCTGGACTGTTACATTGCCTGCATTCTAATTGTGCCAGATTGATATCGTAGCGCTGCGCTGAACTGTTACATTGCCTGCATTCAAATTGTGCCAGATTGATATCATAGCGCTGCGCTGGACTGTTTCATTGCCTACATTAAAATTGTGCCACATCGTAGCGCTATATCGTAGCGCTATATTGCATTGCCTGAGTGATTGATTCGCCTGGTTTCGCTTTTGTTTCTCCTGCCATTTTGTTGTTTGTTTGCCTCCCAGCCCGTCCCTCCACCCCGCTCCCGCCTCCCAGCTGCTCCTCCCTCCCACAGATAGTTTAGGAATCGTCCTGCCTGCCCTAGCGCTGTGACCATCCTGATTCCTGCAGAGGAGGTCGCTCCCCACGGTCCCTGATATCGCAGCTCTGGTCCACTACATTGCCTGCTTTAAAATCGAGGCAGATTGGTATCGTAGCGCTGCGCTGGACTGTTACATTGCCTGCATTCTAATTGTGCCAGATTGATATCGTAGCGCTGCGCTGTACTGTTAAATTGTCTGCATTCAAATTGTGCCAGATTGATATCGTAGCGCTGCGCTGGACTGTTTCATTGCCTACATTAAAATTGTGCCACATCGTAGCGCTATATCGTAGCATTATATCGCATTGCCTGAGTGATTGATTCGCCTGGTTTCGCTTTTGTTTCTGCTGCCATTTTGTTGTTTGTTTGCCTCCCAGCCCGTCCCTCCATCCCGCTCCCGCCTCCCAGCTGCTCCTCCCTCCCTCAGATAGTTTAGGAATCGTCCTGCCTGCCCTAGCGCTGTGACCATCCTGACTCCTGCAGAGGAGGTCGCTCCCCAAGCTCCCTGATATCGCAGCTCTGGTCCACTACATTGCCTGCTTTAAAATCGAGGCAGATTGGTATCGTAGCGCTGCGCTGGACTGTTACATTGCCTGTATTCTAATTGTGCCAGATTGATATCGTAGCGCTGCGCTGAACTGTTACATTGCCTGCATTCAAATTGTGCCAGATTGATATCGTAGCGCTGCGCTGGACTGTTTCATTGCCTACATTAAAATTGCGCCACATCGTAACGCTATATCGTAGCGCTATATCGCATTGCCTGAGTGATTGATTCGCCTGGTTTCGCTTTTGTTTCTGCTGCCATTTTGTTGTCTGTTTGCCTCCCAGCCTGTCCCTCCACCCCGCTCCCGCCTCCCAGCTGCTCCTCCCTCGCCCCACCCCCCTCCACTATCCACTTATGACAGATGCTTTTGCGCGCAGCGTTCACGTGCAGCGGTCGCGCCCCATGCGCGCCGAAGGCGCGCCAAAGGTAAGCCCGTCTACGCCCGCCCGCGCCTGGACCGCGCCCAGCGCCAGACCCCCTGCCCCCCGCAAACTCCTCTCCACCCGCATAACGTACGACTCCGCCACCTTCTCAGCACTCACCTCCGGCCGCCTCCCAGACTGCTACCAAGCCGCCCCAGGACACACCCATGGACCCTTCACCTGCCCCTCCTGCAAGTTTGACTGCTTCAGGACCCACACCAAATCCACTGACTCCAATCAGAGCACCGACACTAACCACCTGAAATGCATCCTGCTCAACACCCGCTCAGTCCACAGACACGCCATTGAACTTAAGAACCTACTCGACACCACATCGCCGGACGTCGCCTTTCTTACAGAAACCTGGATGAACGCCTCATCAGCGCCCGACATCGCCATAGCCATCCCGGACGGCTACAAGATCATCTGAAAGGACCGCATCAACCAAACAGGAGGAGGAATCGCCATCGTTCACAAGAACACCATCCGCATCACGACCAGCTCCGATGACAACCTCACAACCGCTGAACACCTTCACTTCCAGATTCACACCAACCCTAAGACCACACTCAGAGGTACCCTCATCTACAGACCACCCGGACCCCGCACACAATTCAGCGAAGACATCACCGACTTCATCAGCCCTCACGCCCTCTCCTCCGAGGACTACATCCTACTGGGAGACCTCAACTTCCACCTGGAAAACAACAACGACAGCAACACCACCACACTTTTGGACAACCTCGCCAATCTCGGACTCAAACAACTTGTTGACACCCCCACCCACTTTGCCGGGCACACGCTTGACCCAATCTTCACCTCCAGCAAACACATCTCCTTTAATCACACCACAGCTCTTCATTGGACGGACCACAGCTGCGTTCACTTCATCTACAAAAAAACTAAGTCCCACAACCACCCACAACCAATTCCCCGGAGAAACTGGAATAAAATTACCACCGACCAGCTCTTCACATCGCTTCATCAAAACCCTCCTGCAAAATCATCGAACCCTAACCAAGCAGCCACCAACCTCACACAATGGATTACCCACAGCGCTGACGAATTAGCACCCTTGAAAAACCATCAAACCAAGCAAAGCAGCAAAAAAGCCCCCTGGTTTAATGATGATCTTAAGAAATCCAAGAAGATCTGTCGCACCCTCGAGAAAGCCTGGCGAAAAAACCCAACCACTGACAACCTGACCACCTTCAAGAACGCCACCCGCAAACACCACCAACTGATCCGATCCACCAAGAAATCAGCATTCAAGGATCGACTCGACAACAACGCTCACAACAGCAAAGAACTATTCAACATCGTTAAAGAATTTACCAACCCCACCGCCGGCACCAACGACATCACTCCATCCCAAGACCTCTGCGACTCCCTAGCCTCGTTCTTCCACAACAAAATCGCTGACATACATAACAGCTTTAGAGACCAGCCCACCCCTCCTATCTCCGAACTAAAACCCCCCTCCAACAACCTTTACGCCTGGAACCCAATCACCACTGAAGACACCATCTGCCTGATGAACACCATCCACTCAGGATCGCCAATCGACCCATGTCCCCACCACATTTTCAACAAAGCAGACTCCATTATCGCACCCCATCTCTGAGACGTCATCAACAGCTCCCTCAACTCCGCCACCTTCCCGGAAAGCTGGAAACACGCCGAACTGAAACCTACAGCCGACCCCACTGAACTTAAGAACTACCGCCCCATTTCGCTCCTGCCATTCCCCGCCAAAGTCATTGAGAAAGCCGTCAACAATCAACTCGCCGCCTTCCTCGAATCCAACAAATCCCTCGACCCTTCACAATCCGGCTTCCAAGCTAAACACAGCACCGAAACCGCCCTCATCGCAGCAACAGACGACATTCGAACTCTACTGGACAACGGAGAAACTGCTGCCCTTATCCTACTCGACCTCTCCGCAGCCTACGACACGGTCTGTCATAACACCCTTATACAACGCCTCAGCAACGTCGGAATACAAGGAAAAGCATTGGACTGGATAATCTCGTTCCTCGCCGGAAGAACCCAGAGAGTCCGCCTCCCCCCTTTTAAATCAGAAGCAACAGATGTCATCTGCGGCGTACCCCAAGGATCTTCACTCAGTCCCACCCTCTTCAACATATACATGAGTCCCCTCGCATCCATTGCGCGCCAACACAACCTCAACATTATCTCCTATGCAGACGACACTCAGCTGATCCTATCCCTCACCAAAGACCCAAACACCGCCAAAACCAACCTACACGAAGGGATGAAAGAAGTAGCCAAATGGATGAAGAACAGCCGTTTAAAACTACACTCGGACAAAACGGAAGTCCTCATCTTAGGATCAGCCCCCTCGGCCTGGGACAACTCATGGTAGCCACCGGCCCTGGGAACCGCACCCATACCAACGGACCACGCACGTAACCTGGGCTTCATCCTGGACTCCTCCCTCTCGATGACCAGACAAGTCAACGCCGTCTCATCATCATGCTTCAACATCCTACGTATGCTCAAAAAAATCTTCCGTTGGATCCCCACCGAAACAAGAAAAACGGTCACCCATGCACTTGTCACAAGCCGACTGGACTACGGAAACACCCTCTATGCCGGAACCACAGCCAAACTTCAGAAAAAACTCCAACGCATCCAAAACGCCTCAGCCAGACTCATCCTAGACATCCCCCGCCAAGCTCACATTTCCGGTCACCTGAAAGACCTCCACTGGCTCCCCGTCAACAAGAGAATAACATTCCGCCTCCTCACCCACGCACACAAAGCCCTCTACGGCCTAGGACCTGAATACCTCAACACGCGCCTGTCCTTCTACACACCCACCCGCCAACTTCGATCGTCCGATCAAGCCCTCGCCGCAATTCCACGCATCCAAAGAGCCACCATGGGAGGAAGATCCTTCTCCTACTTAGCGGCCAAGACCTGGAATTCCCTCCCCACCCACCTCCGCCTCACACAGAACCACCTCTCCTTCAGAAAACAACTAAAAACTTGAATATTTGATAAGTAAAGCTTCCCCCCTCCCTCAAGCGCCTTGAGACCCTCTGGGTGAGTAGTGCACTATACAAATTTTTGAACTTGAACTTGAACTAACAATTGTAAAAAATCACTAAGTGGTACACTCCTGTGTCAAGGTAATAACTTGCATGGAGCCTGCGAAGGGTCTTCAAATAACCTTTCATGTCACCTGCATGGCACTCCTGCAAAACAGATAGAGCCATTTTTCAGACAGCTTTCCAACGGTAGTTACGTTCTAATAAGTGACCACAGCTGTTGTGGCATGGTGCCAGGAAAAGCCTATCTCGTGAGCGTTAGTTCCATGGTCACTTGCTGTATGCAAGTATTGTATCCAAACAGCAATCCAGACATGGAGGCGGCAATATGGCCTTGTTTGAATAACTCTTCTATTCGAATTGATACTTTAAGCAGAATGAAGTCTATTCTTTTACAGACAACTGTGCCTTTAACCTCGTCCAAAGAGACGTATGATCTGCAAGTTGCAAGGACGGCAGCAGAGATACATTCCCTATTATCAACAAATTGCCCCGTACATTTCGTAGAAATGTTAAGCCAAATTTTAAACATGTCTAATACCATTGGCATCGCACATGTATTTAAGACAATTTTTTCGGGACTGTTAACACCCTTTGAAACAGTTCTGGGCATCTTTCTGAATTTTGTCCATTCTGTCTTCGGCGGTCTGCCTCTACTTTTGGGACTCGTAGCAGGAATTTTATTTTTGATCCTTCTGCTCCGATATGGCAAGCCAAGCCACAGACAAAACTCCAGCAACGATGGGAGAAACGATCCTAGCTATACGCTACCAGGACCGCATCACTAAAGTCCTCGGATTAGCCCGGCTAAGAGATCTAAGTGCAACCTGGTTTCTTTCATTCAGACCTATCTGGCAAGATTGCATCATACCTGTGCTTCGATTTTCTGCTATGCGGAGAAGAATGCATGTTGGACATCTGTCTTACACTACGATCAGCAGTACCAGTGGATATAGATACCTTGTTAGGTATGGTAACGACTCATGCATCGTGTTGTCCCCAGCGGTTACCGATTCTGATGACGGCATTCGTTGAGACTTCACCACTATGAGTAGGTGTCGGTGAAGTATGAGAGGAAAGCAGCACCAAACAGGTACAACCTTCTGTGAGCATTGCTGATCCTGACATCGATGATAGCAATGATTCTCACATATGCAAATCTGCTATGCGGAGAAGAATGCATGTTGGACATCTGTCTTACACTACCATCAGCAGTACCAATGGATATAGATACCTTGCTAGGTCCGGTAACGACTCATGCATCGTGTTGTCCCTAGTGGTTACCGATTCTGATGAGGGCATTCGTTGAGACTTTACCACTAAGAGTAGGTGGCGGTGAAGTATGAGAGGAAAGCAGCACCAAACCGGTACAACCATTGCTGATCCTGACATCGATGATAGCAATCATTCTCACATATGCACAATTTCAGCATTTTCGAACTTGGTCGAACTTTCACCTGATGTTGTAGACCAATTTTTTGTGAGTCTGTCTGAAATGATGTTCTCCCCGGAACAAAAAGAATATCTTTTAAAACAACGAGCACACAGCGTTCCCTGAACTCTGAATTCGGCCTTCAGTTTTGATAAACACAGCTACTGAAAACAATTGGAACTATTTTTTCACTTGAGAGCCATATTTTTTTTTTTCACTTCCAAAATATTTACCCTTTTTTCTGGCACAAAGTACTCTGCTTAAAGTACAACTATTCTTAGAGAACAGAGCTTCTATTTTAGGTACTCTAGATACAATATTTTACCTCAGCCTCTAGCACATGTACAGCATTTGTATAAATATGTGATGGAATGGTCTCGACCTTCTTTTCTGTATTCAGAGCCATTTCATGTGTAATTTTCGCAATTCATTCAGCTGATATATATATGCATTTAACTGAATGATAACACTGCTTGAAAAGTGTACAGTACCAATACTCATTTTCGTATATTTACCATATGCCATTTCAAATGCAATTTATGTATTTTGGGGTGGGTTGGAAAACACACATGCATCGATTATGTTAATATTGCTTAGTTTTTAGTAATGATGGACATTAATTTGTGGAGTGGGTGTTGTGTTTCTATCTAGGACCCCAATTCGATATTCCCGATTTATACCCTTACATGGCTATAATAAATAATATCCTTATAAAGGCATAAGAATCATATCCATATTTAGTAATAGCCCATGCAGTCCAAATACGGCAAGGCTACTCCCCTAGACTCCTAGAAAGTACAACGCGTTCTTTAAACAAACCAAGCCTCCAGCAGCCCGGGAAATCCCCCTGGTCTTGTTTTGATTTGCACAAGAACTCCTAGAGTCAGAAAGAACTGTTAGTTCTTGGTGACGTCTTATGTCCAACCTTACGTCAAACCCGGCACCTTTCAGGTATAAATATACCAACGTTGCCTTAAGCAAACACACGGTGGTTTGGAGCAGAGCGGCTATCTACTTACCCGAGAGCCCAGCAGATGCGAGAGCCCACGGACGCCACCCCTCCCCTTTGACGCACTGTGGAAGATGCTGTCTTTTTCTCCAGCCAAGAAAATCCAGCTCTGGTGTTTCCAGCCGCCCTTGCGGGTTGCTGGGATATCGAGTCCTGAGAGAGAGAGATACCAGACCTCCTACATTCTATTACCCAGGTACGGAGCTGACTAAACCCTTGAGAGAATTCTTGATTCTGTAGTTCTGAAAATTCTGGACTCGTGTATAAAACTTCGTCGTAGAATGACGATTTTTATATCAAAAGACCGAAAATGGCTAGTACACTATGTACAAGCATTTTCGTCATATTCGAGTGACGATTTCACCTCAAAATCGTCATTTTCGTCTTGAACCCTTGGCTTCCATTTTGTGTACGGCAGCCATTTTGTGGGTTGCCCTGACATAGGCTTATAATACAGCTAAATTCGATTCCAAAGGACACGTACACCTTTAATTGACTTTTCTCTGACCTGGGCAGGTTGAAACCATTGCCCCAGGCCGAACCTGTTTGGTCAGTTCCTCTCCCAGTGGCCGAACAAGATAGCATCAAGGCACAACAGGCCATAAACCCTTTTCACCGCACACACACCCCGCCGAATCTTGCTCACACCTGTCCCTGCTCTTTTCTCTCTCACTTGCTTTATGATGGGGAGGTGCCCGTTTTTATTGGGGGTCCACCGATATCTGATGAAATGTTGGGCCTTGCCGGGTAATTTATTGTGGGCTGAACAAATTGGAATGTGGGCTTGTCATCATGACTCTGCTTTTTCTTTGTAGTAGAAACATGTGAACAGTATACTAAAATGTGGAGAATGTTTGCCTGAAGCACAATATTTTGTATGAAAAGAGAAGCCTGGCTTTGTAAGATTGAGCAGTCTTCTGAGAATATACATCCCGTGCTGTTGTACTTCTAGGACGCCTGTTACCTTGGTTGCAGCCAATAAAATCGATCCTTGACTTCACCTAGAAGACTCTGAGTTTCTGTGGTCCGAATCAGGAAAGTACTCGAGGTCTTAGGGTGTACCCTGACACCACTGGGTTACCGGTTCGGTACCGGTTCTGAAAAACCCAGTACCTCAGTTTGGCGCCCAACGTGGGGCGATACCAGCGGTACCGGTCCAGCCAGAGGTTCGTGAGGAGCTTCGTGTGAAAATTCTGGAGGAAGGCCAAACACTTCATCGACCCCTGCATGTCGACGTGGTCCGAAAGTCTTTGCTGCGAGGTTCCCCGCTTCCCGACGGCTACAAAGGACTGCTGCCCTGGCTATCGCCCTGATTTGGACCCTTGAAGTTTGGTAGAGCGAAACGATAAGACGAGTCTTCTGGTGACGTCATCGATATCTCAGTTAAGTATAAGTGGAGCGTCTCCCAGTCCTTAGTTGGTTCTTAGTTTTAGGTATCCTTTGGGATCATTTTTGGAACTTGCAAGTGCCAAAGCCAAAGGACTCGTGTATTCACGAGAAATATCGTAATCGATAATCCTTTGAAGTTTGAAGCTAGACTAGAGAGCGAAGATGCCTGGTCTTAGCAGACTTGGAAATTTGTTTTGTCTTGGTTGTAGTAAAAGGGATTCCCGATTGGAAGACTCGTGTCCGGTTCCTCCGATTGGAACTCCAACTTATGAACTGTATGTGAAACATGGAGTAGGCCCCATCACATATAATGAAGTATGGATCAAGTACACCAGAAAAGATGGTGTTTTAAAATGGCCCCAATATGGTAGCTTTGACACGGAAATCCTAGATAACCTTGAAGTTAAACTTTTTAAGAAGAAAGCCCGGCCGGCAATGTTTGACTCTTTCCGCCTATGGCGTAAGGAAGCCAAACAGAAGGAAATTAAATTAGCAAAGAAAAATAAGAGAGAAAGGGGTATTTCGATAATGCAAGCTGCTATGCAGTATAAAGACAATGAAGAAGAACAGATGAGTGAGCAGTTGCACAGGCAACGTAAAATGGTAATAGATAAATGTTATCCAGTTTTGCCGCCTCTTCAGCAAGATGCAGCAAAAGGGCTTGAAAAAGATCCGTTAATGGCGCGTTTATTAAGTTCGCCACCCCCCTATGCGCAAAATGCCACGGCACCTCCGCAACCATTAGTTGCGCAACCTGTGATTGCATTGCCTCCTGCTCCTCCACAGCACCCACCAGCTGTTCTTCAGCTGGCTCCTGCTCCTTCGGTGCAGCCTCCTCAAGGCCCACCGATCACATCTGCTTCACCTGTGCTTTCTACGACTTTGCCTAATGCACCTTCTATTTCTCCTAATGATCCCTCTGCTATTGCCTCTGCGCCTGCCTTATCTCACCCTGTTTTTCTGCCCGTTCTTCCGTCAGTTTCTCCTTCCGTTCGACAGAGAATGGCCAACACTGTTACTAATCTTCTCTCACCCTTCTTCCGGTCGCCTAATATGACCCCTAACACGGAACGAAGACAGTTGCGGAGTCAACTGCCTGACTATCGAGAGAGAGATTTACTGAATCGTTTAGCGCATAAATGAGTTATCGACGCTGTAAGGTATGATGTAGTGTCTGTCATGGAAGTCTTCCGCCAATGGGAAGCACCGAAGCAGAGATATGTTTTTGAACAAATGTGTGTTTTTCTCTGCGAAGATTTGGAAGACAATGATCTGGAATACAACCCGCCCCAGTTGTGTCGTGTCGAGAGAGCGGTTGAGACATTGTTGTCGTATCGGAGTAAGGGGGGCACTTCTCGATCACTATTTGAGCGCGACGCATCCGGTAGGAAAAAGGCGCGACAGTACCCCATGAGAGAAGTTCCTCCAGTATGGAAGGAAGAAGTAGCAGCTGGTCCTGGTAATGTTCCACCACTTGTGCCAGCACATTTTCAGCGTGTGTGGGTACATGTTCCTTGGAAGCGAGCTGAAGTTTTGGCCCTTAAACAGACATTGCCTGATTCCCGTAAAAATCCCGCAGGGTATTACAAAGAGTTGTCATAAACTGCTGGGTCATGTATCATGAATTTAGCAGACATAGACATGTTGTTTGGGAACGTTGTTCCACAGCCTTTGTGGGGAAAGATTCGTCATGCAGATCATGATCAGGAGTTAGGTGACACATGGGCTAATATTGCTGCTGCAGATGACCGACAAGTTGGTGGTGCTAAACCCGAGCCTTTAGTAGCAGACCTCCCTGGTAGGATTATTAATTACATGAAGACTTTAATGCCTGCCATGCGAGTAAATTTGGATAAATTGTCTGCATGTAAGCAGAAGAAAGATGAAACGGTCTCAGATTTCTTCACCAGGTTTGAAGAGACTTTTGTCGACCACAGTGGTCAAGATATGAGCACAGAAGGTGGTCAGCGTTTGTTCGTCGATAAATTCGTGCACAATCTGCTTCCAGAGTTGTGCAAAAAGTTGAAAGATTCAGAGAGCTCTTGGGCAGTTTCCTCCTCAGCACAGATATTGGCTACTGCACAATATTACGAAAATCGAGACAAAGACGCGAAAGATAGAGCAGAAAAGAAAACTAAAGAGTTGAAAACAAAGGTTTTGTTACAGCAAGCATATCCGCCACGTGGTGGTGGTGGCCAGAATAGTGGTGGTCAAAATAATGGTGGTCAGAGTAACTATCAGAATAATTATCAGCAACCTCAACAGTATCAGAGGAACTCGCAAAGAGTCGAGTATACTCAACCACGTGTCCCTGTAGGCCCCAATCAGTGTTCATATTGTGAGGAAGAGGGTCATTTCAAGTATAGTTGTCCTATTTTATTACAGCGTGCAAATGGTGCTTCTGGTGTAAGAGGTCGATGTGTTCAACAAGCATCTAGAGGTAGAGGACGTGGAAATTTCCCCCAGAACACACAGTCTCTTCCACCTCAAAATTCGATCAATAGGTTTGATCAGCAGAATAACGCATCTGGTAGGACAGCTCAGTACTATGCTGATGATTACTATGCAGAAGATGAGTATTTGGAAGGTAATGATTGCTAGGACAGCCATAGACAAAGAGAGGGAGTTGTTTCAGTTCCAGTAGATCAGAGTGGACCATACGTTGAGGTGATTACATCATGTGTGTCAGAGCCTTTTCTGTTGGATACTGGTGCTACAAAGAGTTCTATTATGCACTCAAAACTCCCTGGCGCACCTTTGTCTGGCGAAACGAATGTATCAGAAGGTTTTTCTGGCGCCCCGGTTAGAAACCCGATTTCTAGTCCTATGTCTCTTTCTGTTGGTCCTTGTGAATTAGAAGCACCCCTTATTCTGACAACAGGTTGTGGTGAAAACCTGTTGGGATTGGATCTGTTAAAAAGATTGTATGCGACTTTGTACTGTTCTCCTTCTGGAGTACAACTTACACTGGGTAAGAAAGTGGTTTCTCCAATGTATTTGTCAAGAGACAAACTTCCAACAGAATTGTCATCTCTCCCTAATATTCTTTGGGCTACTGGTCCTAATGATGTGGGTCTTCTGGAAATACCACCATATGTTGTGCCATTGAAAGCCAATGTTAAAATGCCACGAATTCTCCAATACAAAATCTCTAGTGAAGGTGAAAAAGCTTTACTAGCGATCATTTATGATCTGATTGAAAAGGATGTGATTGAAGAGACAAGAGGCAACGTTTGCAATAGTCCTGTTCTGCCTGTTTTGAAGCCACCTGTTTACAGATTCGTGATTGATCTTAGAGAGGTGAATAAAATAGTTGTGCCACAGTTTCCAGTTGTTCCTGACATTACTGCCCTATTGACTATGATTCCAGCTTCTGCCACCTGGTTTTCGGTGATTGACTTGAAGAATGCTTTCTTCAGCATCCCGATTGCTGAGGAGAGTAGGGATATTTTTGGTTTCAGTTTAGGAGGTTGCAGCTTCCGCTTTAAACGCGCTCCCCAGGGCTACTGTGAAAGTCCTTCAATATATAGTCAAGCTTTAAAAACACAGCTTGATACGATTGTTTTACCTGATGGCGCTACCCTCATTCAGTATGTAGATGATTTGCTTGTTGCTGCAGATACTGAGGAAATCTGTAAAGAAGCCACGTTGTCATTGTTGCGTCATTTGTGTGATTTCCATCACAAAGTGTCTCTCTCAAAATTGCAATATTGTCGACAAGAAGTGACCTACTTAGGTCATCTCTTATCGAAGGAGGGAAGGAAACTGACCCCAGAAAGAATTCAGGCAATAGCGAAATTGAGTGTGCCAAGAACACAGAGAGAAGTGCGTGCTTTCTTGGGCATTACATCATATTGCAGGCAATGGATACCAAATTTTTCGTTATTAGCCAAACCTTTGTGGCATTAACGTGTAAAGATACACCCAATCCCATTCCTTGGTCTGAAGAGTGTCAGAAATTTTTTTTTGAATTGCGCACAGCATTATGTTCGGCTCCTGTGTTAGGTACCCCCAACTACAGTAAGCCCTTTACATTGTATGTCCATGAGAAACAAGGTTGTGCATTGTCAGTTGTGACTCAGTTGTTTGGAGACAAGCAGCGTCCATGTGCATATTTTTCGTCGACTTTGGATCCGGTAGCTAAAGCATTGCCGAGTTGTTTAAGAGCAACAGCGGCAGCAGCTGTTTCTATTCGACAGTCTGCTGGTCTAGTGATGAATAATATGTTAGTCGTGATGGTTCCACATGCAGTGGACACGTTGTTGAACAGAACCAAGACACAGCACTTAACTAGTGCTCGATTGTCAGGTTACGAATTGACATTGTTAGCGAGTCATGTGCATATAAAAAGATGCAACACTCTAAACCCAGCTACGTTGTTGCCAATTGTAGAGGAATTAGATGCTTCAGAACAGCATGATTGTTTTCTTAGAACAGAAGAAGAAACGAAAGGGAGGATAGACCTCCAAGACACTCCTCTTGCAAAGTGTGATGGTACATTATGGGTGGATGGTTCATGCTTCAAGCTCCCGAATGGTGACGCGACTGCAGCATATGCTGTTACGACTTTGCATACAATTGTTGAAGCTGCACGTATTCCACATAATTCAGCTCAAGCAGCAGAATTGATTGCACTTACAAGAGCATGTGTGTTGTCAAAAGGAATGAAAGCGACCATCTATACCGACAGCCAGGATGCATTTGGTGTGGCTCACAGTTTTGGACGATTGTGGAAAGAACGTGGGTTCCTGACTTCGCATGGAGCTAAGATTCAGCATGGTCAGTTGGTGAATGAGCTCCTTGAATCACTGACCTTGCTTCTGCAAGTGGCGATTGTGAAATGTAGTGCTCACAAGAAGGTGACTGATGATGTTGGTCGTGGAAATGCATTTGCTGACGAAATCGCGAAAGAAACTGCCAGGAATATGATGAGCCGAATGTATGTTGCAGGCCCTGCAAGATGGGTTGGTGATGTTGGAATGTGTGAGGACACGATAGAGAGTGTGAAGTCTATTCAAGCTGAAGCTACAGAGAAAGAATTGAGCATGTGGAGAGAAAGTACGGGTAGAATGGATGCAAATGGTTGTTGGATTGAATTGTCAGAGCATCAGAGATGGTTGTTACCCGATGCATATGTGCTTGCAGTGGTTACAATGGCTCATGGAATGGCCCATATCAGCGTGAAAGGGATTTGCAGGTTGTTGGCTCCAGTATGGCAAAATTCAGGAATTCCCAAGTGTGCAGAGAATGTGGTCAAGTATTGCATGGTGTGTCTGAAACACAATCCTGGTAGGGGAACCCCAACTCCAGCTGGTCATTTTGCACCTCCTACGTATCCGTTCGAGGTTTTGCAGCTAGATTTCATCCACATGGAGAGGTGCAACAATTTAAAATACGTACTCGTTGTTGTTTGTGCCTTTTCAAGATGGGTGGAAGCCTACCCCCTAAAAGACAACACTGCCTTATCCACAGCTAAAGCCCTTGTGAAAGAGTACTTCCCAAGATTCGGAATGCCTAGAATGGTCTGGAGTGACAATGGAAGTGAATTTGTGGGTCGAGTGATGAAAAAAGTATGTGAAGGGCTAGGCATTCAGCAAAAGTTCCACGCTGCAAATCACCCCCAATCAGCTGGATTAGTAGAATGCTACAACGGCACTTTAAAATTTAAATTGGCCAAAATCCAAGCGAGCTCTGGTCTTAAATGGCCTGATGCTCTACCCCTAGCGCTCCTATCCACCAGAATGACTGTGCATTCGCGAGTGGGACTTAGTCCCTACGAAATAGTTTTTGGCCGCCCGGCCAACATATGGGGAGTGCCAAGGCCCACAAAGTTCAGCGAAGTTGAACACTCTGTTTTGCTTGATTATTTGCACGAATTGACGGCTAAATTGCGTGTTTTGCATCAACAGGTCCATGACACCCTGCCTCTGGTCTCTGAAACTCCAGGTCATCAGATCGACCCTGGATCCTGGATTCTTGTGAAGAATTTCCAGCGAACCAAGAACGACCAGCCAAGGTGGACCGGACCGCACCTCGTCCTTCTTTCCACAAGATCAGCTGTTCGAGTGGAGGGGAAGAAAAAGTGGATCCACGGGATTCACTGCAAGCGGATCCTTCTGCCTCTGCCATATGACCGGTGGGTCCAGGAGGGTGTCGCCGACTCAGAGACTGAAACCGTGCCACGTTTTCTGCCTTTCAGTGATGCACAAGTAAAAGGAACACTTACTGAACAAGAGAGTGATAAAATTTTGCAACCAGCTGTATCACCATCAGTTCGATTGGACACTACAGAACCTGAACTCCTTTTCCAAGATAATACAATACCAGGAAAACAACGGTATAATCTGAGGCCGAGAAATACGAACTAATAAAAGTTTTTTTCCTCCAAGTACTATTTTTGAAAGCGCAGCTCTCCCATCTGAGAAACTTGCTTATTTTTGTTTTTCGAACGGCCATCCGGGTTCCGCTGCTAGGGCCGCGATTGCCCAAAGTCGTTGGGGTGCAGCTGACGACGTTAGGTCGACAGTTCTGGTTGGTCCAAGGGAGTTGCCCTAGACTGACAGAAGCATTCCTTAGCAGAAACAACCTCCCATCGCGGGCAGCACTTTAGAGAGGATGGAGTTTTTCGAGATGGAGAGACCTGCCAAAACTGTGAACTTTAAAAACCGAATATGTAAAATAATGACAAAGAAAAGCTTTTTGATATTGTGCATTTTCATATTATTCAGTGTGATGATATTTTTAATAAGTTATGTGTTATTCTCTTTTCGAGTAACATTTGCACCCACTACATTGCCTATACCTCCTCCTTCTACTGTTTCCCCACACTCTTTTCAACCCCTTCCTGAACACGAATCAGCTAGGAGATTAGAGTTTATTAATAACTCCTTTGTTCAGCTCTTGCACCAACACCAACTTGTAATGAACACCACTAACTGTTGGGTGTGTGGTCTTATGCCTCACACAACGGATAAAGGTATCCCTTATCTAGTCCTGCCTTTCAGCCACAATGGTTCTGTGTGGGCATACAGAACAATGTTCATATATGCACATGAAGTCTACCCCCTACGTTCTGTAACAGACAATCCTAAGAATAGTGCTCTAGTTAAGGGTATAGTAGACATGATTAAGGAAGATATTTCTTATGAGACTATCCCGAGAGATGAGACACTAGTATACGTAGGATGGAACGTGACCGGATATGGAGCTACTCTGAGTGAGAAACAGCAAGCTAAGAGATCTTCCCCAATTTGGATTGTACCCCATCAGGGTCACCTGTGTCTGCAAGGTAATGGCAAGAATCCCAGAGCTCAGTTAATGAAGAGTATATGCACTAAAACGTATGTTTTTGCAGCCCAGACTTCCCCTTCGTTTTTAGCAGCTAAGGGTACCTATTTCATCTGCCATGATAGAGCCTATACATGGTTGCCCCCTGACTTTTCGGGCACATGTTTTGTTTCATTCCTGTTGCCTCCCACCTACACAGCAGCGGCAGATTACCAATAGACAAGGATAGTTAGAGGTGTCTTCAGCGAAGACGACACTGCAGGACAAGAATTTGGGGACTTCGTAAAGGGTTTTCTGCCGTTCTGGGGACCGATGGCTAACAGCAGGAACCTAAGGCAATTGACAAGGGTGGTTGAATCCACCGTGATTGAAACTGCTGGTGCCCTTAGTAACTTGACTGCTGAGCTCCAGTCGGATCGTCTTATGACCCTTCAGAACAGGGTCGCATTAGATGTCATACTTGCAGACCGAGGTGGGGTATGTAGATTGATCCAATCGAGTTGCTGTGTTTTCATTCCAGATAACGCTCCAACAGTGTACCAGGCCATCTCTAAACTGCACAAGATTTCCGAATCTATTCATGTGGATAAAGGAGATTGGTCTTTAATGGGATGGTTCTGGGAACTGATATCCGCCTGGGGATGGAAAATTCTGATGGTCATTGGGATGGTCTTAGCCATTCTTTTCCTGTTCTGTCTGTGCGTGCAGTGTGCTCCTGCAATATGTGGCCTCTGTGCTACATCATGTGTAAGGAAACCTGTATCAAGAGACGAGCTAAGTACTAGAATGATGTTACAGCAACATCTCAATGACTTTAGGAATATAGACCTGGACTCAGATTAGCATGAGATTAGGTTAAATTGCCTATGTAAGGGCAAAAGGAGGGTTTATAGTTCTGAAAATTCTGGACTCGTGAATAAAACTTCGTCGTAGCATGACGATTTTTATATCAAAAGACCGAAAATGGCTAGTACACTATGTACAAGCATTTTCGTCATATTCGAGTGACGATTTCACCTCAAAATCGTCATTTTCGTCTTGAACCCTTGGCTTCCATTTTGTGTACGGCAGCCATTTTGTGGGTTGCCCTGACATAGGCTTATAATACAGCTAAATTCGATTCCAAAGGACACGTACACCTTTAATTGACTTTTCTCTGACCTGGGCAGGTTGAAACCATTGCCCCAGGTCGAACCTGTTTGGTCAGTTCCTCTCCCAGTGGCCGAACAAGATAGCATCAAGGCACAACAGGCCATAAACCCTTTTCACCGCACACACACCCCGCCGAATCTTGCTCACACCTGTCCCTGCTCTTTTCTCTCTCACTTGCTTTATGATGGGGAGGTGCCCGTTTTTATTGGGGGTCCACTGATATCTGATGAAATGTTGGGCCTTGCCGGGTAATTTATTGTGGGCTGAACAAATTGGAATGTGGGCTTGTCATCATGACTCTGCTTTTTCTTTGTAGTAGAAACATGTGAACAGTATACTAAAATGTGGAGAATGTTGGCCTGAAGCACAATATTTTGTATAAAAAGAGAAGCCTGGCTTTGTAAGATTGAGCAGTCTCCTGAGAATATACATCCCGTGCTGTTGTACTTCTAGGACACCTGTTACCTTGGTTGCAGCCAATAAAATCGATCCTTGACTTCACCTAGAAGACTCTGAGTTTCTGTGGTCCGAATCAGGAAAGTACTCGAGGTCTTATGGTGTACCCTGACACCACTGGGTTACCGGTTCGGTACCGGTTCTGAAAAACCCAGTACCTCAGTTCAGATCCTTGGTAAAACCAACTTAACTTAAACGACAACTTACTTACTCCTTCCCACGTATTAGGCTTAGGTCAGGTACACCGGGGTAGGCGTAGATTAGAAGCACCAGTTGAGGACGTTAGTCAATGTATTTATGTATGTATATATTTTATCCATTTTAAAGTATCATACGGCTAAGAAACCATATCAATGCTTTTACAGTATTATTTTATAATACTCCTTTTACTGTAGACCTAGTCGACCTCAGTCCTACGTCTACACTGCTGTTTATATTATTCCAATGCGCAGAGCCTATTGGGAATATAGGAACTACACTACATGGCGCCCAACGTTTGGTAAGGCGATAATCTAACGCAAGACACTAGAGTAACTCAGTCGTGCTTTTTCACACAGACCCTTTTTCCCGTAAATACTCCAAAAGACGTCTGGAGTGGGTAAAAGGTTAAAAATGCGCCGGAACTTAGTGGGAAGAGATTCCTATGTATAGTCTTTGGTTTAGTCAACGTTGAAGGATACAGTGTTCCAAAATACTGTGCACCTAATCTTTGTTTCCCTTGAAACTTGATCTGCAACAAAACTTTCTGTCAGTAAAATGGTGGAAAGTGATGATGAAACAGAGAGAGTTAGAATAGCAGCTAAGAAAGTACAACGCGTTCTTTAAACAAACCAAGCCTCCAGCAGCCCGGGAAATCGCCCTGCTCTTGTTTTGATTTGCACAAGAACTCCTAGAGTCAGAAAGAACTGTTAGTTCTTGGTGACGTCTTATGTCCAACCTTACGTCAAACCCGGCACCTTTCAGGTATAAATATACCAACGTTGCCTTAAGCAAACACACTGTGGTTTGGAGCAGAGCAGCTATCTACTTGCCCGAGAGCCCACGGACGCCGCCCCTCCCCTTTGACGCACTGAGGAAGACGCTGTCTTTTTCTCCAGCCGAGAAAATCCAGCTTCGGTGTTTCCAGCCGCCTTGCGGGTTGCTGGGATATCGAGTCCTGAGAGAGAGAGATACCAGACCTCCTACATTCTATTACCCAGGTACGGAGCTGACTATAAACCCTTGAGAGAATTCTTGATTCAGATCCTTGGCAAAACCAACTTAACTTAAACTGCAACTTACTTACTCCTTCCCACGTATTAGGCTTAGGTCAGGTATACCGGGGTAGGCGTAGATTAGAAACACCAGTTGAGGACGTTAGTCAATGTATTTAAGTATGTATATATTTTATCCATTTTAAAGTATCATATGGCTAAGAAACCATATCAATGCTTTTACAGTATTATTTTATAATACTCCTTTTACTGTACGCACTTTACTTTATAATAAGTATTGCAATTGTGGCAATTAATTTCTCTTGCATGAGAAAGAAGACTGCTCAATAAATAACACCTTTTATTGAAAACGCCCGTCTCTCTATTTCTCTGCACTCTGGTGAAACTAAGTATGCACGATTGACTGAGTGAAATAATTGTCTATTGTTTTCAAATGACGCTAGAGATACACTCTTTATTCTGAGGGAGCAAAGTTATCATGTTTATGGTTGTCAGAAGCTAATCCCTTCTTGTCTATCAAGGGAAGTTAAACTCCTCCATGTTTACTCGAGAAAGTTTCTAGTGACCTCTGAGCTAGCTGGCAAAACTAATTAAGTCTAATATAGTGAGTAGAGACCTAGTCGACCTCAGTCCTACGTCTACACTGCTGTTTATATTATTCCAATGCGCAGAGCCTATTGGGAATATAGGAACTACACTACAGCGCGATACATCGAGAGGAAGCGTGTCGCCGACGCAGCTGAAATAGTCGCCTCGTTAGAGAAGCGAGCCTTTGCCGCATCTCCCTGTATGCGTGTGTTCATTGAAGCTGCCTGCTGTCGCAACACCGGAGAAGCGTGACGCCATCGAGAGAGTCGCCATCGCATCACCGGAGAAGCTCGTCCTAGGGCCTGTCGCGGCTCCAAAGTACAGAATCGTCCCAAGGCTGCCAGGGCGTCTACGCATCATCATCGCAGCGTCATCGCATCATCTCATCAAGGGCATCATCTTGAGCATTGCAACGGGCCTGCAAGCCGAAAATCTACGCATCACCGCCACACCAGTTTGGATTACGACGCATCCCCTACTCTGCGCAAGCATTGAGGCACGACGCATCATCTCCCCCAGATCACGGAACCGACGCACCTCCCCTTTTGCGTGCCTTTTGTTTACTTTGCGTTACGCATCCAGGTACTTTGTTGAGAACTTTGTCTCATCTGTCATCAACTTGAACTAAGTAACTTTGATCATCTTTAAAGCAATCTTAAGTGTAGTATTGTGGATTTTTGTTGTTTGTGGTCTTGTGTTTAAGTCTATATAAAGAATACTTATTTTTATAAAACCTGTGTTGTGTCCATCTGTAGTGTTTTCACTGTATTACTGTTTATATTCACACATGCTTAACACACTGCCTCTGAGATAAGCCTGTCTGCTCGTGCCAAGCTACCGATGGGGTGAGCTGGGGTTATTAAGGAGTGTAATCCCCTTATCCTGTTTTAGAAGTAAGGGTCCCTATTTGGACAAAGGTGAATACCATTGCCAACTAGAGACCCCAGATCTAACACATATAATCGAGGGATTCAAGGATTTTTAAAAATTCAATTTCTCATCTTTATGACCTAAACCAGACATAATCCAGGACAGAAGTACCCCCCCCCCCCACTTCTTTCTACCACCGGACAGTTGGGATTCAAGGTTTTTGCAACCCATCTCCACTGAGCCAAATCATCATCTATGTCTGTGTCCTGACACCAAATTTATTGAGCAACCCCTTTTATGTAATGAGACCATAATATTTTTAGCATTACCCGATGGGAACTCTGAGTCGGGGCCTAAAGCGTATACCACAGGATTACCGGCCCTCTGTACTTTCTGGTACTGAATTGTAAGGTACAAAGTGGGATATTCCTTAGAGTCTAATACAGGCATTTAATCCAGACCTCGTTTTAAAAAATGCTTGCGGTTCTGCATGACCAAATTTGGCACAATCAGAGAGCTAAAAATGACTCTAGAATAAAAGAAGCTCTCATGCAGGTTAATCTCCACGAACAAGATATCCCTATTATCCACCTATTTTAGTGCCTCTATTTCAGAAAAGAGCTTAAGAATGAATGCTCTGTTTGCCGGACAGGATTCACCACCAAATAGCCAAATAAAATCCACAATGGAAGAAGAGACATTCTGCACCACATTATCTTTCTTTACAGCGTCTCTTGGAGGGATCCATAGAGGCACTGTGTCACCAAGACTGGCAGCGTGTGCCTCCTCATTAAACTGAGTTGTTAGGTGCAACACTGTAGTGGTAATTGGAATATCTGACTTTCTATTATGCGATGTTGTTGTCCCTGTGGAAGTTCTATTTGATCCTGTCTGTAAGTTGCCCAATGCATGCGGCCCCACCATTAAGCTTGCATCCGCTCTGGGTCCCAATGCTCTAGGCCGTGTTTGATGTATAGCAGCCCCACCTCCCTTTAAAATTCCCCTACTCAAGGGAGCACACGACTCACTGGTCTGGATGGAATAAGGTACTTGTGGAGACTGCAACACTGGACTTGATGGAATATCTGCCATTCCTGTTGCCCCCATTCTCCCGTCTGATGTTAAATGCACTATAGTTGGGTCTCTGGGAGCACCCTCCACAACTTGCAATTTAAGACCTCCCTCCTCCATTGTAATCTGGGGACCACTCTGACTATCGGGGATCCGTGGGAAATGTAATTTTGCCATTTTCCGTTTAGGGAATCGTCTTATCTTTTTATGTTTCTTTTTCATATTATCCCATTTAAGTTTTATTGTGAGACCTCCCTTATTCCTAGCTTTTGACCCCCGTTTCCCCGATGAAGTAGGGGGTTTACCCTGTGAGGTGGATGGGGATGGGACCTCCCCCTCCGTCTCTCCCCTACCTTTTTGCCCCACATAGCTCCTGATTTTCTCATCTTTCTCATTATCCACACAGCCCCCCTTTTTTCCCTTGATAAACATAGGGTAAGGTTTCAGTGTGACGATTCCCAGAGGGGGGCCCACTATGGACTCCCCAAAGAGTGAGTTTAAACAAAGCTCTTCCTTGTGAATATTACTCAAAGGTTCAGTGGGGGGGCGATAGAAAAAGGGGTATTCCTGCTTGAACAGACACATCTCTCAGCTCTCTCCGGGGAACGGGAGAAAGAGTCCTAGCATCTGTCTGTTCTCCCGTTTGCATACATATCATAGGCAAAGGGTTAAGGATGTCAGATTTTGTTACCTTTTGCACTTCGAATAGCATTACAGAAATTATTTCAAGCATGTGGTCTGAACTTAATACAGATTTCTACAGTAAAAACCGAATGGAACCTAGTATTCTTTTGATACATACCAAAAATTCAGAGGGCAAATCATGCTTTTCATTTTCATTTCCCATCTTCATTTGTGAACAAGGCAAGAAAACATCATGTAAGCAGACTCCAGGGAAGGACCAATCAAGTGACTTGTGCTACAATATAAAAAAAGACAGTGAGAGTCATCTGGGGGAAGAGCTTACAATTGGGGTGTTCTTCTCCCTAAAGCTACTCTTAGAATAGCCATCGTTGTCAACTAGATCATAAGGAATTTCCCAAGCCCTTGATTGTGCTTCTATATCGATGTCTAGAAGTGTAAAATCTTCCCTTGGGTAGAGTTTTCCGCATGCAGTTGCCTTCTCATCCTTAGCCAGAACGTCCTCCCCTGAATCCTTCCAGGGGCCTCTGAAGCGAGAAGGTGCACAGTCATCGCATGATCACTTGTCAGTGTCCCCCTGCTCCAGAGAGACAACAGATTCAGCCACAGTCATACTATTAGATTTTTCCCTATTCACTGGAATGTTTTGATGACTGTGCTGGTTAAGAAGATATTCCGAGTCCAGTTTTGCATATAAGTCAACGACTGATGTGGTGAATGGACCAGCAGTAAGGCGCTCTAAGTTTGATTGGTTTGGAGAGTAGTGTTGTTTACTCTGCCGGCTATGTTGGGTTGAATGGTGGACGCGAGAACCGGGGCCCATATTTATACATAGAGGGGGATCGATAGCTGCCCACTTGAGCCGTCCTCCACTCCTAAATTTGTCTGGGCCGTGGCCCCTTCGCAGTACTTTGTCAGGCCCCCGCAAGACCACAAGCGATCCTCCGTGCTTCCCCAAAGGATAAATGAGGTGATGTTACTAGGATGGGATTAGGGAGCAAGCCTTCTTGACCCAGTATTGCCTCCACAGGAGCAGACCGAGGAGTTTTGTGGAAGAAGCCAGTAATGGCTGGTTGAACTTTATAACAGAAATGCTGTAGATGTCTGGTCCTGTTATAGGATCTCCTTAATCTGCTTATACAACTTGGAGATGGGGAAAGTACACGCCCGAGCATAATTTTTTGGAGGACATCTCGCACTGGCATACTTAAATGTCAAAAGGGAGCAAACTCTCATCTCCACTCGGATTGCTTGCTGTAAAATAATCCAGTGGTTCTTTAGTCAACTTATTCCAATGAGAATTGCTGCTTACTGTTGCTTGCAGCCTTCCCTTTATTTCTGCAGCTAAAGACTGAAGCCCCACTCAGGCAGCACACTTGTGGCACATGACAGCAAGCGCACCAGACAGAATGAGGAGGAGATGAGAGGAGGCAGATGGAAACACCACAGAGACTCTGCTCCCCCTGTCTTTCTCCCTCCTTGCCTCGCTCCGGACTCCACTCCTGACGCTTAGAGTCGTCACATCGGTGTTTAGTCAGAGCGCAAGGGTCAGGCGGGCTTTTGGTCTCTAGCTCAATCAGTCAGATCAGTCCAATCCAGCCTGTCTGTCCGTCCAGACTAGGACAGACGGGGACAGAGCGGAGGGCAGAGCAGAGAGGGGAATGTCCTGCCGTTTGCCAGTGTTTAAGCAAATAGTCTTTTCTTTTACAGACTGTGCACTGCAGGTATTTTCTGGGGAAATGGAACTCACTGCACTTACGTCAACCCGCGTTCGCAGTCTTCCTGCCTTGCGCCTCTCAACTTCTCACCTCCTTCTCACCTCCTCTGATGTCCTCCGCCACCAGCAATCTTCTGTCGCTGCCGCCGTGCAGCGCCTCCGGCAGTTCAATCCAGGTCGAGGCACCAGCAGGGAGCGACAGGGCTGAGCAGGGGAAATGTCGTTTACAACGCGCTTGTTACATCGCAGAACGCAAGTCATTACAACGACTTGCGCCTGATGGCGCTCTAGGACAAGGAATAGTATAATTTACTATCCAACACCTTCCCTACTGTATGCAGACTGGAGTTGGAATAGTAAATTATACTACTCCTAAGTCCAGCGCCCTCCAACGCAAGTCGTCGTAACGACTTGCGTTGTAAAAACTGCGATGTAATGGCATGCGATGTATTAGCATGCGTTGTAATGTCATACAACCGGCTGCTCCTCAGCGGTCGGAATCAGCCGGCGGACGGACCGGGAGATCAGGTGACTCGGAGTCCGAGCATGCGGGCCAGCTGTCCGATGGCACAAGCGACCGTAGATGGGAGCGACTGCAGGTGAGAGCGACCTACAGGCGACCAACGGCCAGCAAGCAAATAGCAAGCAGGCAGCAAGCCACAAGCTGAGAGCAGCAGCAGGCTGCGGCAGCAGCAGCCGCAACACGGCAGCACCAGCAGCACCAATAGCATGGCTCCTCCTCCTCCAGTAGTAGGTTACCCAATACTACTATCATCCGCTGTGATATGCAGGTGCAAATTTGCATCCTGGGAAGGCCAACTCTACCTGCCATCCTTCTAAGCTTGGTAAAGTTGTATAGCAATAGATTGGGTAACAGTTCCACTGTTTATTTACAGCACTGTATAAAAGTCAGACCTGAGGCCTGAAGTGATATATAGAAACATGTAATTACATTATTTTTGCTGTATCTGGCAAAAAAGAAACCATTCCCAACAGGTGGGCACTGCTACTTATGGTGGTCATACTTGGAATCTTATTGGAAAATCCAAAATATGTTGGCATTGTGGACATAATGTAGCCTTCTCTGACTTTTGGAAGCCACCACTGTCACCCTCAGATGGGTTGCCTGGCATAGGGAATCTTTCCTCGCAACTTGTGGCCATCTCTGGTTTAGGTGCTGAGACATTGTGTTTGGTTGCCATTCCTGGCATAAGATGGCCACGTGAGTTGTTAAACGCCACTGTAGATCCTCTTGACATCTGGTAGCTAACCCTGGCACTTAATGAGCATTCCTGGTGTCTGGCGACCACCCTTCCTTAAAGGAGACCTAGCTGAAATGTAGTGGTAATTTCTGCCATGCATAAAAAGGGAACTTTTTTGCAAAGACTTGTATATATCACTTGTGAAGTCATTTCATTAACTAGAGTAACATGTTTCTGTAACAATAGCATCACTAATACAGATTGAAGCCCAAATTATAGGATTTCTGCAATTTAGGGAGTATGTCTGTTGCCTGAACCGGTACAATCTCTGTATTATGAGTGATATCGCTGCTGTCTGAGCCAACATATAGGACCTGTTTAACCTTTATGATAACACTTCTGTCTATGGCCTGAGATTCTGAGTTCTGTATAACTTTTCATTATCCTACTTTCCAAAAGAAATCGCATTCCAATTATTCAACTGGATTAAGACTTGGAAGACAAAGGTCGGGCAAATAAAAGAAAGTGAGAGCTACAAGCATAAGAAGCAAATTGTGCTAAATTGCATAGCTAGAATATGAGCTGCCTGTGAAACCTACGGCCTAGTAGTCAATTTTATTGGAATATTCAACTGAGAAATGTACTATGCGTGAATGCCTCAGACACTCTTTTGGGGGGTATGTCTTGTTGAGAATATTGAAACAGTTCATAATCGCTAGGTCAGAACTTTTTGTAAACCATAAAGCTTTATTGTTCTTTTCAGAAACTTGATGTCAAATTCACCAAGAATCCCCTTTCTGTGCAAAATGTTCCTGAGGGTAAACGCCTTAGTCTGTCCCCTTGGGGTGCGGTAAACTTGGTTTCACTCACTCGCTGCAATCGAGCCAGGTATTTAAACCTAAAATACTTACACAGTTAATCTGCAATCATTGTTTTTGTTCCTTCTATTCTTATTTTATATTCTGTGTACTTGTAAGTCGCTCAGTAATGCAATATCATTTGAAATCACCACTTTCATTATATCCTTGTCAATCAGCCTGAGAATGTCTACAACACTTCTACATGAATTGCAAATAGGTGCCATTGTCGACATCATATTCATGTTTGGATTACATCTGAAAATATTTTCTGTTACATTTTAACTCCAGTTAGTGAAAATAAAAATCACCCAAGAAAATAAAACGCCTCCACTTGCAAATGTATTCTCTGTCGATGAAAAAGGTTGTCCTTTCTTGCAAACTAATTTAAACGTAGCACGTGTTTGACATGCCTCCATTCACAAAGAGCAAAATTGCCACATGCATTATTCACTATTTGAAGAATGGTTATACGGGATTAGTCGTTGCCTTAAAATGCTGTAAATCTAATTTAGCAGTCGTATTTGTACAAAATCTCCAGAACATATGGATGGACATTATTCAAGTCTTGTTTCCCAGCTTCATTGAGCCGGTGAAACATATATTTTTGAAGCTTTGCCTTGTAAACGAGGTGAGCGTGCTTAGAGCATACCTCTGTCCAAGCGGGATCAGCCGCCCTCCTCGCGAGCGCGTGCTCACCCTTGCATCCAGGGGGCGACGCTCGCCTCCCTTGCCAGCTCATCGCGCGCGCTGTAATTGATCGGAAGTCACTCAACTCGCCTTCTCAAATCTCACCAACCACTTTCTAAATGATAATGGGATGCTCCAAAAAGCTTCCTCCTGAGCTCAAATTAATGTGGAATTTTTAAGAATGTATTACGCTTTTTTCAAAACGATAAGCGCTCTATTCATCAGAAATAACGACTCGGGGATATTGAGAGACTTAGCTGTCATTTAATAACCTCTTGCCTGTAAAATGCAATTACGGAGTAATCTCTTGATGCAAACGCAGGATTACACGAGCGCGAGGTCAGGCTCCACGCGCTGGGTTTCGACTTGAACAGGTTAATTATAGCATCACGCGCACTGAGCCGTGGCAGGTATGAAGCCAGGGCCTGGGGATAACAAGCACCCACAGCATATTACCCATGCAAGTGTTTCAGATAGTTTGAATAGCCACGCATGCCAACAGACCAGAATCAAGTGGAAGGCTGATTTTCTAAGCAAAACATTGCATAATTGTAGCGTCTCTCGCGTGAAATGACCACTGCATCAATAGAAGTCAATGGGGAAAACCTATTCCTTGATTATTTTTCCAAGATCTCCTATTTTCCTGTTCTGAAATGTGGGCAGGTATGCATAGCAGTGTCCGTCCAGAGAAGGGAACGCATGGCAACTTGTGCTAAGGAGTAAATGGTCAGATTTACTGAAAAGTCACCCAACGCAGCACAGCAAGGTGCTATATCAGACGGATACGGACAATATTTACAAAGATATGGCACATTTCTGCTGCCTCCTTGCGCTGGCGCACTGTGTGGTGCCTAGCGCCAACGTAGGCACCCGTGCAGCATGGTACAATGGTGCCTGTGTTACAGCAAGGACACCATCCTACACAAAACAGCCCTTAAGTCATTTTCCTTTTTCTATGTGTGATGTGCAATGCATCACACTTAGAAAAAGGAAGTAACGAGAACAAATATAGATATTTCTCCTTGTTGCGTCTGGGTCTGTAAGGCATACCATTCTTTGTCAATATGGGAATGCACCAAAATCCATGGGTGGATGTGTGGGTTCCCCCATAGTCCACCCATGGAATACCTCCCTGCAGTAAGGTAAAACAAGGAAGCGATATGCACTGCCTTGAGTTACTTTGGATTTACTAAACCACGCAGGGGGGCTTTGCGTGGCTTTGTAAATTCCACTAAATGTAATGGGTTGCCTTGCAACCACTTACGTTGCAATAGACTTCAAAACCTGGCATGACATCATCAAACAAATGAGCATTCTAGAATGCTTATTGTTCCTGAATGCAGGATTGAGCAGAGAGATGTTTTTCTGTACATTGGATTGCCCCTTTAACTTTGTACCTATTTGTCATGGTATGGTCTGACATGCTCCTGGCAAATCACAGGATCAAAATCCATACACAAAAACCATATTAAGAAAGAGGTATATCAAGAAAATCAACACCTTCCATTGTCAAACTGCTTCCTGTTGCATCTAACAAATGCCTATCATCCTGGGCCTATGATCCCTTATTTTAACATGGCATATCACTATGTATTTTACATGCCGTAAATCATATGGCGTCAATTAGTAACGTTGTGGGCAGGTGCCTGTGTTACGCCAAGTGGTGTAAAGCAATCAAAGCATTATTTTTGATTTACTGGCCATAAAAAAGTCAACAGGCTTAGTTGAACCTTGCACTATTAATATGTATATCTTCTTACCTTTGTACTACTTAACAATACACCTATGCACCACTATGCTGAAAATCTGCTTAAAAACATGCCAAAATCATGTGGTGGATGAAATTTAGTGTAAAAAAATTCAAGAGTGCTGCACATGAAGTAGAACTAAAATATTATTTTGAAGAAATGTGAAAAAAATATAGAGTTTTATAATTAGTACTTTATGTGTCTTGTTTTTCTTCCAGGGTGGGTCCAGATGTAAACCATGTGTCAACTGCCGGGAATTTTATTTCGTTATTTGATCATGAGTCTCCGGTCGTGAACAGAAGCTCTATTCTAAATTATTACGGTTGTCATTTAGTCCTCTGCCCTGACTTTTTGTTAGAATTACTTTTGAGCCAAAAGTAATTTTAGAAAAAAAAGTAATTGCTTACTTGGTTCTGCAAAATATTGATTAGCCAAAGTGAATGAGTGGTTACATTCTCAGAGGGTCCACCTGAGGCCAATCATAAATCTTTTGAATCTAGGGATGAACAACATAAGTGGAGTTGGGTGGCAGGGGTGCTGAACAGTTCCCACCCTGCTGTAAAGCAGGGTGAGCCTTTGAGGTAGCTTGAATGGGTTGCTTCTCTCTTGGAATTTAGCCTGGCGGGTAAACAATGAGGCAAAACTGAATTTTTTAAAGCCTCTTAACCCAGTAATCATATGCTTGCAAGAAACCTGGTCATATCCTGAGTTTTCATTTGCAGACCATTTTGTTTTTTCATGCAATGCAAGGCGTTCTGATAGGAGCCGTGCTGGGAGGGGGGAGGGAGGGGGGATTGGCAATCTTATTTAAGAATACAGTGAACTGTAACCAAGTGGTTTTTGTTCATTCTTTGAATATATGCCTCTGTTTGAAGTTGGCTTTTTGTGATGAGAGAGGTTGCCCCTCCTTTTCCATATTAGCAAATATGTGCATCCCTTCGGGAACATCTCTTGACAACTTGGTGAGTTTAGTTTTTTGCATTTGTTAATATTTTCAGCATGGCTGAATACTATCCCCTGGTAATAATCGCGGGTGATTTAAATACAAATGTCTCAAATGCAGCCTAACTGACCTTTGCTAATGTTGAAAATTACGAAGTGTGGTCTTATACTACTTGAAATGTTGGGGAAGTATGACTTGGTTATCTTAAATGCAAGAACACCAGCAGGTGTGCTTGCCCCCGCTACTTTTCATTCTATTTCTGTGCAGTGTACTTGATTATGTTATAGTTTCCTATCAGATGTTTGGGGCCTGATTTTCTTGTGCGTGTTACTGCTATAAGTCATCCCTGTCTAATAGGTACAACTATAGCCTTTAAACTCTTGGTATTAGCTCTTGGGAATCCCTCCTTGGGCAGGATATACTTTAACAAGTCGAATGGTTGTACCTTCTTGACAACAAGAACATTGTGTCCTTAAATTCTAAGATTAAAACTGCATACACCATTTTGAATGAGTTTGAAGGGGATGACCCCATGTCCACTCATGAATACCTTATGGAGGGGTTTTATTATTAGGTTTTTCTAGTAAATGGCCCCGGCAGCTGAAAAAATGGAATCCTAGGTTGAAGGCGTTAACTCAAGAAACAAGAAACAACACTTGTTTTTCTTCACTAGACAGCATGAAATCGATTGTCTGAAACGTAGAAGGTGTAGATTTAAGGCACAAGAACGCAGGAGGGAATGTCATGCTATGTGGATTAATCTAAGAGAGGCCCCAAAGGCTCGGGATTCTAAGAAATTCTGGTGCTTTGTTGCTAAATACTGTGAAGCTAGGTTGACTGCATATGCTATTCGCATCCCTGAGAATGTTTGGGTGACACATATCTCTAAGTAAAATTCTACCAACATTGAGGAAGTTGATCCAGTGATGCTCTGTGTGAAAGATGGGATTACTGCGGTGTACATTGCTCCCTTCTTTACTGAGAGTGTTGACTTTATAAAAAATTCTAGATCTTCTGGAGCAATGGGGCCTGATGAGGTTCCTATTGGGGTTATCAAAAAGCAGGCCGCAGCATGTTAGAGGCCGCTTCTATGTCAGTTTGTAACCTCCCTAGATAGTGTATCGCCTTCTACATCCATATATGTTTGCTGCTATAATTGCTTTTATAATGCCAATATGTAATCTGTATGTAAAGCGCTCTGATACCCACGGGTCATGTCCGCGCTATATAAAACACTATAAATAAAATAAAAAAGCATGGGGATCTTTTGTTGCTCCACTGTTTGAATTCTGCTATTGCTGTGGTTAAATCTCTGTGTCTTGGAAGTGCAGTGTTATTGTTTTATTGTGCAAAAAAGGACCTAAACCTTCTCCTGCAAACTTTCGACAGAGAATACTATTGGATGCAACTGGCAAGCTTTTTGCCAAGATTGTGCTCTCCCATCTACAACAATGGGTTGAAGACAATAATATTACTGCCCCGGAACAAGCAGACTTTAGGAGGAATCATAGCACTAATGACAAAATTGTGGTCTTGCAAGCAATAATTGAACAATATCCCTTTTTTGGTACATGCCTGTGTATACGGCCTTTATTGAATTCTATAAAGCATTTGATAAATTTGATTGTCATATGCTGTGGAGAAAGCTTTTGTATTTGGGTGTCCAGCACCATCTCTTAAGGCTTATTATCGAACGCCACTCTGAAACCTGGTATCAGAATTCTATGGGAGAAATGCAGGGTTTATTTCGAAGGGTTAAAATGCAAAAGGGTTTGAAGCAGGGCTGCTTGTTGGGACCCCTGTTGTTTACCCTCTATATACACAATATTCTTAGTATCCTAAGTGAGGCCTTGGTGGATCGTCCGGAGGTTGGAACAATGTTGATTTGTTCCCTGATGTATGCCGACAATGTGGATATAATGGATTTAACTGTCTTTGGCTTGCAATGTCAACTCTTTGCCTTGACACATTTTGTAGAAATCCACTTTTTGAAAATAAACGTCTCCCAAAGTAAAATCTTGGTTTTTGTAAGAAGGTAAAATAAGGAGGGAGAAGTTCAACTGGGTTTTTTGGAGAAGAGACGCTAAAAAAGGCGGATTCATACCTTTATTTGGGCCAGATTATTTCTAGTTGGGAGAGGGATGATGACCATATAAATCTCAGTGCAAGTATGGCCTTTTCTCAGGCAAATTCCCTCAATAGAATTCATGAATCATGTGGGAAATGCCATTTTGGCCACGTTCTGTCGATCTTTTGGGTTAAAAATCCCCCCCCCCCATTATGTTATGCTTGTGAGGTGTTCAACATGAGAGGTTAGGGCTGTCTGATGGAATTAAAGGACTTTTTTTCCACCAGATTTATTACTTGACCACACTTGCAGCATTGTGCCTTTTACTTGGAGTTTGGTTATGCTAGTCTTATCTCTTTGCATTGGCAGTGGTTCTGAGGTGGGGAACTCGCTCTTGGGTGGAGAGGAGGGAAGCCCATGTGCAGTTCTGAAGTTTGACATTTTCAGTCTTCCGAAAGGAAAGAGTAATTCTTTAAGGCATTTTGAGGTGGCAAAGGAAACTTTTGTGCTTGATCTGAAGGTTGATTCTTTTTTGTCCAAGCCTCTGCTAAAGAGTTATACAAACAATTATTTGTAGAAAATAAGTATGATCAGAGGCACTATTTTGTTCCATTCTAACACGTGAAATCAGGTGGTTCAGGATAGCACTTTAGGGACCAAACCATCAGTCTTTATTAACTTGGATCCTGCTCAGGGAGTCAGAAGATTGATCTTTTTACTGAGAATGGATTTGCTCCCTCTTTGTGTGATTACTGGCATTTGGGATAAAGTCCTAAAAAAGGGGATAATGTGTGAGTTTTGCCATCTCTACATTCAAGATCTAAACCATGTATTATTTGCATTCCCGATGTTGCAAGATGCACAATGTCACTTTTTAAAGCGAGTATTTCTCAAGCAAAATATACGTTCTGCTCTGGAAGCTTGCAAGTACCTTATGTCCCCCCCCTAATGATTTGGCTTGCAATAAGATTTTTTTAGTTTCAGACACTTTTTAAACATCTATTAATGTATTTGTATGTAATATCAGTCTGGTTTGTGATGTATAATGTATGTTCTGTTCTTCTTACAATTAGTGATTTGTTCTGCAGGCAATGTAAGTTCTTAAGGGTGTAATTAGGTCGAGCATTCGAGATGTATATATTTTAGTATATACTTATATGTGTATCTACTTTGTGGGCTCTGGAGATCAGCCCTAGGACTTGTCTGCTTCCGCTTAGGGACTTTTTCTTTCTGCTCAACTGCCTCTACTGGACTGTCTTGACAGAAAACGACCAGAAGAGGTCAGTAAAATACCAGAATTGCTTTCTGCTAAGGGACTTTCTTTAATTACTTTTTCTGGCAACTGCCTCTATTTAACTTTCTTGATAGAAAACGATCAGCAGAGCTCTGTAAAATAGCAGAATCACTTTAGCATTCTCTAGATTCCAGTCCATAGGAATTGTCTTCCAGGAGCACCCGTAGAAAATAATATTTTTTTCAAATCGTGTATTTTCAGTGACATGACCACCGAAGGCCCTGATTTTATATTAAAAACAGAGCTTTGGACTATACCATTTCCCGTTGAACGGCAATATTTCTCTCCATGTGTTCCCATAGCTGGCGTGTCACACAGTTTGGTGCTTACTTTCCCTCCATGTTAAAGAACGGTAGATATTTCAGCACCCAGGCTAATGTGCTGTATAGCTAAATACATATAAGGTCCCAAAGGGGAGACCGATTGCATTACAAATGCTTGTTTTTTATAGTCTATGCTGCTTAATGCACAACATCAATTTCCAAGGCTGTTGCTTCTTTTTATTCAAAACATTTGAACTTTCAATGATTTTTTTTGTTATGTCTAAAATGTGTTTTTGTATTGTTATTTATGTGGCTCTCTGTTGGAGTTCCATATCATATTAATAAATACATTGACATATTGAGCATTAGTACTGGACTTATGCTGGAGAATGGTTCTCACATCTTTAAGTGACAGTGAGTTTGTGATCTGAACCTGTCCTGTTTTTTTCCCCTCGCAAATGTTCAAACTTTCCTAGATTGCCTTTGTCTTGGGTTAAGCTAAGTGTGTTCTGTGCACAACAAGATAACTTTCATGCTAATGCAAACAAGAAAATCCTAGCAATACCAGCAGGGAGCAATTCACACATACTACATATTTGCAAGATAATTCCACTCTGGAAAATGGATGCAAATTTCTTCTCTACTAATTTATATGTTCTTATGTTTTCTAGTCATAATGTCAAAGCAGAAGAAAATAACACTCTGTTTACTGAAGTACATGTACGCCGATCCATTTTTTTGTGTTAGTGGAACACAAATTGTCTGAAAAATTATGATTTTTTAGTAGATTACTGAGACTGAAAACATTAGCAAAACCTTTTGCTGACCATTCCTACATTTGCAATGAAATAACATCAGCTCATACACATACCTAGTTTTGATTTGCTGAGAATTCTAGTCCACCAGGGTAGAATGTAGAACTCCATGGAAGGGTTGGCTCCCCCTGCACCCAGAGAATACAAGAGTCTGTGTTTTTCTGATGCAGCGCTACTCCGGAAATAATTTCTAAAACCATGTCACCTTGCAGTCTTACATCTCAGGAAAAGTAAAATCAGCATTTTTTATACTTTTTTCACTAACTATATCTATCTACAAAAGTAACTATAAGCATAAACTCGAGTTCTGATTGGACAATTTAGGGGTGGATGAGCATCACCTCATCATTCTAATATTCGCTTTACGTTGTGTCAGCTGAATTTTAAAAGGTCCTTTGTTTAAGAAAGTCTTTGGCCTAGTCACATCCTCAATTAGCAAATCTACGGATCTTTCCCACGTTCAGTAATTCGAACGTCCATTCTTTTGGCATTCATAAGGACTTCCAGAGCATGTTGGCCTTGAACTGTTTTTGTTCAGGCACAGGCAGCTTGCATTCATTCTCGTCTTTCAGCCACGCAAGCGCTTTATCTCTCGCTGTCGCAGTAATCGAGAGACTCCATTTTTCAGTAGGCCTCACGAGCCAGAATGGGAACTATCATAGAAAAAAACACAAATAAATGTTAAATATGGAACTATAGCCCTTCTGTTTGCCTCCCCCATACTAAGGTTTCCCTATTAGTTTTTACCTAGCAAACAAGCTACATTTATGCAACTTATACTCACTTACCCTTCGGTTTCTGCCACAAATACATAAACAAAAAGAACATTTATGCCGCTTTTCATTAATTTAAAGCTGCTTAATTTCACACATCACTCAATTAGTTCAAGTTATAGTTATGGAAGTGTTATTTCACAAGGGGTATACAACATTTTGTTTCTCCACCTTGCTACATCAACTCCCTCCTTTGGTGATAAAATCACCAAAGGAGGGAGTTGATGTAGCAAGGTGGAGAAACAAAATGTTGTATCCCAAAATTTTGCAAATTTTATCAAAACATGTTTCAAGTTCTTCATATTAGTATAGTTTAAACTCTAGTATTCTTCTCTGGTTCCCCAAAGATTCTTTCTTGAAATTCCTTCATTTCTATATCATAGTTTTCTCTTTCTCTTTCTCGTTTTTCTTGAATTACTTTCTTAATTGACTTTCTTGCATTCCTTCTTTTTCTATATATACAACATAATCTTATCATCAAAATCAATAATACTATTACTGTTACTGGAATTAATATTTTACCTATAATTGAACTACCTATTTCATGAAACCAATGTTCAACTGCGGAAAGACTTTTACCAAGTCATTCAAGAAAGCCATCAACCTCCACTGGTTCAATTTCTCTATGCAACTCTGTAATATTTGTGATGTACTTTTCAATATTTTGACTTTTGTCTGGAATATAGGTACAACAGTGCTGCACCTTCAAAATCCCACAAACTCCTCCTTCTTTTCCCAATATTATATCAAGAGCAAGATGATTTTGCATTACCATAGTTCTCATAGCAATCATTTCGGTGTTTACCATTAAAAATCCACCGTCTGCGTCTATTGACAAACGATCTACTATCGTTGACAATCTTTGAATTCGATTTGCATTAAAAGATATTCCCACTGCTGGTATCAGTGCTCCAAAACCATCACCTATTATTTCTATAACACTCTCTCTTTTTCTACGACTTAAAGGTTTACCTATCTCATGTATGCTATTAGAACCTGTATCTACATGAAAGATTTTAAGAAAGACCAAACCCACGTAGCAGGTCCCGTACCAGTGGTCCGGTAATCTATAGTAAGCTTTGTTCCTACACATACAATATATACCAGGGAAAACTGGATCTTTCCCCCCTTTAGGTCCCCAACCCTCTATGATTCTATAGGTGTCTTTACATTGACTTGCTCCCACAAAATAATTGTCATACACAGTGTTGTCTCTCCTAATACAGAATTTCCCTAACAATGGAGTGTCTATATTTATGGCTACATTCACATTTCTTTCAACAAGATTTTCATCTTCAAATGTCGAATATTTGGATTTCTCATGCTTTACTTTTTCTTTACGTTTATAAGCAATTCTTCTTTCTTCAACCATATCTAAAAATGCTTTCTCTTGAACTCTCACTTTACATGTCAAATTATTTTTAAAGGCGTAATCATGGCTTAATTCATCTATTTCTAAAAACGAATTCCCCCATTACTGTGACGGGCTTTATTTTATTCAGTGCATCAACAATTTTCAGTTTAGCAAAAATATCATCTGAATTTGAGTAATGGTATTCTAATTTTCCAGTTTGGTAAAACAGACTTGCAATCACACTACACGTGACTCCATATGTAAGTGGAAGGTGGTGATATGTCACCCCTTCTGAAACAGATACAGGTAATTTCACACAAACATAGCAATCACTAGCATCCATTGTCCTAACATACTCAGATAACAATCTTGAAAACGTGTTCTTAGTGAAATCACTAATGGAACTATCCTGATGTATTTCTGGTTTATATACATGCTGCTTGTTAGACTTTGATTCCATATTTTGTCCACTTGAACTCACAATATTTTTCAACTTCACTAAATTATCCTGAAAAGGAATGACAATAGCTAAAATTAAATAAACAAGTAGGGACCACTTTTCTAATCCCCAGTGGATTCCACTTTGTTTATTTAGATTGCCTAGGGAGAATGAATCCACTATAGTCTCTCTCTCCCCTCTTGTTATAAATATATAATAGCTAAAATTATCCATATCAATATTAGTAATCCTGTACATATCAAACATGATCTACACCATTTTCTGAAAATAGAACATTTCGTTTTATGGTCATTACTGGACATTTTCTTTTTTTTTTTTAACACAGCGATTTTTCTAACAGATTTTCTTCAACCTTGTGTCACCTACAAGCTTTTATTTTTCACTTACAGTGCCCTCTCTTTTATCAGGGTCTCAGGTTTTACGTTTACCTTATCTCTTTGATCAATTACCACTTTTCTCTGTGATTCAGTTCTTTACACACTTTTCCCATTTGTCTTTGGGCAGTTCAAATTCTCTTGACTGCTGTTTACTTCTTCAATTGGAGGTAATACTATATATGTCCATTCAGGTGATTTGTACTTCTGATTTGGACTTCTCACTCTTTTTGGCCTTTGGACAACTTCTATTCTTTTTTCCCAATGACTCCTTTTGACTGGTTATTTCATTTACTTGATCTTCTGTCTTTCTTTCTTTGTTAACCAGTTTAAATCTCAGTCCATCATTTCCTTTAGGCCAATTATCTCCTTTACAAACTCTTTTTGTCTTAGGCTCCGTGGTGTTATGTTCCACTCTCCAAACCCTTTTTCTTGAACTCTTTCTTAATGGAGTTTCATCTGCACTGTCGTCAGTTTCACTTTCAGTCTCTTTGACAGTTTTATTTATGACAAACTTTATAGTGTCTTTGTCTTTTTCAGAATCAGTTTTCTCCTTTGACAGTTCTTTAACTCTGTTAGGAACATCTCCATAGCTGGTACTTGGAATCTCATCCTCATCGTGAGTTATTTCCTCTTTTCCAGTGTCAGGATTTTCGTTCCTGTTTTCAGAGCTTTCAGACTGTTCTTCAGGATTTTCTTGATCACCAGTTTTATCTCCACATTGCTCAGTGTCCTTACTGGTGTCAGTCTCTACCAAATCTCGATCTTCAGATTAATCTTCAGAATTCGGTATTTCGACAATTTCTCCTTCTCCTTCAGACGCAGAACTTGCATCTGATACTTCCAGATATCGACGTTCTTGTCGAGCTTCAGTATCTGGACTTCTCTCCGGTTCACCTTCAGAGTCAGAATCAGTTGTGCTTTCACCTTCCTCGTTTGGATTCTCAGGTTCAGGCACATGGTGTCAGAATCCTCCGTTGCTAATCCCCAGGATTGTATTGATGCTGTAAAGGGCAGTGATTTACCAGCGGCCGGGAATCCTGACACATGGATAGTATGGCTTGCATTTACTTACTTTTTACTCCAGCACTTAACTGCAGTGGTGCTGACCAATATGACTTGTCTTGGTCTCTGCCAACGAGGCACCAAACAATTTCTTCTGCAGTGAACTTTTATTCGAACCCAGTCTCCAGAAACTAGATCATGAGCTGGACTTTTCTATTTCCTGTTTGATTCAGTTCCCACCTGATGGAACACAGAAGTCACCATGTCAGGCAGGTTTTTGGCAGTAATCCAGTATGATGTCATCAATAATAGTTAACAGCTTATCAATTGGTACAAATGCTTGTCTCATTACCCTGCCCATTAAAATCTCATGTGGACTCAGTCCAGTTTTTCTGTTAGATATGCTTCTTAAGGTCATCAAAACAGGTGGTAAGGCATCTTGCCACTTTAGTCCTGTTGCCAAACACATTTTTGCAATCCTGTTTTTAATGTTTCCATTTACTTGTTCAACTACTCCTGAAGCCTCAGGTCTGTAAGCACAATGAAGTTTCTGGCGAATGTCCAGTGCTTCACATACCATCTGCATAAGTTCATTTTGGAAAAGTCTGCCACGATCTGTTTCGATCGTCACTGGAAATCCGAACCTAGGGATTATTTCACGTAAAACAGTTAGCCCATCATTTCTCTTCGTGGGTAAGGCCTTTACCCATCGGGACAACAAACAGACGATCACTAAAACATACCTGAGTCGGTTAAAAGGTTGAAGCTTAATAAAATCCATCTGCATTCGTGTAAATGGACCTCCCTCCCGTCCTATGGTTCCCAGACTCACAATTGTTTTTCTGTTTGGATTAAACTGCTGACACACTACACATCTTTGGCATAAGCTTTCAGCAATCATCCTAAACTTGGGATTTTACCACGTTTGTCTGAAGAGGTGAAGCATGGCATCTCTTCCAGCATGAGCTTGACCATGGTACATTCGGGCCATATTTGAGATCATGCTATCAGGCATTACTGGTCTTTCTCGTCTTCCTCTCTTTGTCTGCATCCTGCTTTTAACCAGACATTTTTCTCTTCCTCATCAGCTTCTTCCTGCATTTGCCTCACTTCCTGCCAAGTTTCAACTACGGTTGTTAGCATTAAAGGACTTGAAGCATGCTCTTTTTCCCTGTCCCGATTGATGGATGCAAGATTTTTATCACAGTATTTTGCAATTGAGTCTACATACTTGTTACCTCAGGTGATGTAATCATCCCCCTTTTTGTGAGCCGCACGCTTTACCACAGCAATTTTGTCAGGCAACTGAATTGCATGTATCAACATTCTCACAAATTTTGCATTCCGCAATGGTGATCTTGCAGAAGTCAAATAACCTCTTTGGGACCACAGTTGTCCGTAATCATGGACAACTCCGAAACCATACTGACTGTCGGTCACTATGGTAACCTTAATTTCCTTTCCCAGTTCACATGCTCGAATCACAGAAATCAATTCTGCTATTTGAGCAGAACTAATTCCTTTCAGACAAAATGCTTCCAGTACATCTGCCACTGTGCAAACAGCATATGCTGCACTCAAAACACCTTCATTTGTTCTCAGACATGAACCATCAACAAACATCACATAGTCAGATTCAGGCAATGGCTCATCTCTGATGTCTGGTCTTGGTTTGGTACAGTATTCAAGAACATCCAGGCATTTGTGATCAACCTAAATTCTTGCCTCAGTTTCCATGGTATCAGGTAATAGTGTAGAAGGGTTTACATTTACACATCTAGAGAATGTCACATTATCTGCTCCGAGAATTATCTTCTCATACTTTGTCATCCTATTGTTGGTCAGGTACTGCGTTTTTGTCCTAGTGAGAAGAATCTCCACAGAATGAGGTACATACACCCTAACAGGAAATCCCATCACTATTCTTTCACTTTGTTCCAGACTGATGCGTGTAGCTGCTACTGCTTTCAGACAACCTGGTAACACTTTTGCAACTGGGTCTAAAACAGCTGAGAAATATGCAATAGGCTTTCTCAGTTTTCCATGTCTCTGAATCAGTATTGACAATGCACATCCTTCTCATTCACTGCAGTACAGTTCGAACTCTTTTTCATAGTCAGGCATCCCTAAAGCTGGTGCTTCATAAGCTCGTTTTTAGCTGTTCAAATGCTTCCATATCAGTTTTGGTCAGTACTATAGGGTCTCTGATATCTGCTCTAGTTAATCTCTGTAATGGTTTTGCTATCAATGAAAATCCACTAATCCATTGTCTACAGTATCCTACCATTCCCAGGAACATCCTTACTTATCTTTGAGTTTTTGGTGGCTGCATTCCTTGTATCATTTTGATTCTTTCTGCAGTGACTTGTCTGATTCCTTTGGCAATCTTATGACCTAAGTAGTGCACTTCTTTCTGACAAAATTGTAATTTAGATGGAGACACTTTATGTCCCTCTTCTGCCAAATGATTCAACAATGCAATGGTATCTGTTATACATGCATCTTTTGTCTTTGATGCCACGAGGAGATCATCAATGTATTGAGCCAATACAGACTCTCCAGGCATGCTCAAACTTTCTAATGATTTATGTAATAACTGATTAAAGATAGATGGACTTTCAGTATACCTTTGAGGAATTTGGCACCATGCCAAAATACGATCTCCGAACCGGAAACGCAAATATTGGCTGGCTTTCTGGGTACAATGGAACTGTAAAGAACGCATTACACAGCTCGATCACAGTGTACCATTCTGCATCATGGGGAATTTGATATTAAATCACTGCTGGATTTGGTACAATCGGACAACATGGGACAACTATTTTATTAACCTTTCTCAAATCCTGTACAATTCTAAAGGTTCCATTTGGCTTTTTCAATCCCTTTATCGGTGAATTACAAGGACTACTTTCTATTTCTCTCAGTATGCCTTGCTCAATTATTTTTTTTAATCACTGGAGTTATTCCTTCTATTATTTCTGCTGTCATTTTGTACTGGGGAATGTTCGGGTAACTCACACCTTCTTTTATAGAGACTTTTACAGGATCTACATCTTTCATTAATCCAATATCTTCTCCTGCGAAACCCCACACCTTCTCTTTCACTACCTTTTTCAATTCATCAGGTATCTTTTCTCGATCAAATACAGGAAACAACTTATTTTGTTCTGCCTCAATCATTAGCATGGTCATTTTATACAGGCTATCTTCATCTGGAGTTTGCAGTTCTATGCCATCTGGTGAACAGTATATGGCACAGTTCATTTTACACAAAATGTCTCGTCCTAACAAATTTACGGGGCTACTATCACACACCACAAATCGATGCATGTCTTTGAAATTTCCAATTTCTACTTCAACTGGTTGTGTTAAGGAGGTTTTAATCTGTCTATTAGCTATGCCTACAACTTGGATGCTCTCTCCCGAGAGAGGAAGATTTTGAACTTACACTGATCTAACAGTAGAATGGGTAGCACCAGTGTCCACTAGGAAAGTTATTTCTACATCATTCCCCTTTCCGTTCACAAATGGACCAGACTGATCTTCCTCAAGAGTGTTTCCAAGCACACACTCTTCTCCCTCTCTTAGGCACCCTCAGAAACTTTCATCCAACTCACTCCGACCTTCCTCTTATAAACAATACTGGGGACTCACATTCACTCTGGGCGATCTATTTACCTACTCGCCTACGCTGAATCCTGTCTCTGCACTGTATCTCTGTTGATTTACACTGTGTGGAAGTGGCGGTTGTGGCACCTGACTTTGCTGAGTAACATTCTGCTGCTGTTGTGGTCGCTGTTTCATTACCTCATGCTGTACCTGTGGATTCAATTATGTATTTTCTGGATTAACCCTTGGTGGATACTTACACTCTTTCTTCCAATGCCCTATCCTGCCGCAATTATGACAAGGGAACTTTTTCTTAAGCTCTTCTATATTCCCAACAAATATTTGTTTTGTTGAAATTTCCTTTAAATTTTCCCTGATTTGCATCAGTATTTTTATTTTCTAATTGTGCCACTTGGTGTTCGGCTACCTTCACTTGTGCCCACATGGCCTTTTCTTTAAATTTCTTTTGTTTGGCATCAATTTCTTCACTACAATATTTGGCTTTTCTTAAGACATCATCTACAGTGCCCTACTGCCATCCTATCATACTATGCCTAATCATATCTCCAATTTCTGGCCTTAATCCATACACAAATCGATATATAAAATGACTCATATCCTTTTCGCTCAACTCTTCATATCCACTGTATTGTTTAAACACCAATAACAATCTTTCATAAAATGCATGTACAGATTCTGTCGGTTCCTGTGCAGTTCTGTCTATTTTGACCCAATCTGTTTCTTTTGGTGGAATTTTATTCTTCAAAAACACTATCACTTGTTCGTATTTTATCATTACTTCAGTTGACGGGGCACCTGTTACTTTGTCTCGAGGATATTCCTCCTTTTGCCAATTTACAGTTATTTTACACTCAGTCCATAAATCTGCTGGCACGACTATATCAAATAATCCATCCAGATCAACCCATAGTACTTTTGAAACTTTCACAAATCGATCTACCTGTCGATACCATTCTACTGGCTTTTCTCTCAATCTGGAGAAACCATTTGTAAATGACAATATATCCTGTCTACTCCATGGAACATGCACATATCCTCCTCCAGGTATTTCTCTCATAGGAAACTCATTTGCGACTGTTTATTTTTCTCTGACTGGGAACGCTAATGTAGATTTATCACTAGCCTCTTCTTTCTTCTTTGCCCATTTTATTCTCCACTTATTTACATCTCCCCATCTCCGTAACAGCACAATCAATACTTTTATTTGGATTAACCTTCCGGCAGTATTCATATTCTCAATGTATTTTTCTGAAAAATCCACTCAGTAGGATTTCTGCAATGTTTTATTCTTTTGCTAATCCTTCTAATTAATCATGTACAGACTTCGCTTTCCATGTTATACTTTTGCACATGAACATGAGTTTGTCATCTTATCCAATCACTTAATTCTTAATTCTTTTTCTGATGGTCCTACAGGAGTCTGTGTTAAATCTATTTTCTCTATACTCTTGCCAGGTGCAGCAGAGTCAGATTCTGCTCCGGTTGCATACTTATAGGGTAAATTCTGATTGAAAGTTAAGTCTGGCGGATATACATTATTTGCTCGTCTAATTTCTGACAAATCTGGATAAATATTTTCTTTTATTATTTGCAAACTCTGTTTTAAAGGAATTGTCAAACTTGGCTCTTTTATTCTTTGGTTTTCAAACACTGGGATTACAGGTCCTATCTGGGACTGTTACTGCTTCTATGTTTTTCGTAAGCTCTTGTATCCTTTCGGTCAATTCATTTGTAGACCGTATATATTTAGCAGTACTTGTTTGTTCTTCAACTCGCTTTTCTACTCTATTTACACTTTCTTGTTCACTATTTTGCTTGGGAGTTCCTGTAAGTCTTGGTTCTGTTATTGAGGTATTCGGATTATATCTCACTTCTACTCTTTCTGGTACATCTCTAAAATTTGAAAATTGCCTTGGGGTTTCATTAATTCTTTCGTCTACTGGTGGAGCATTAGGTGTAGTCCATAAAGAACCTGGTTGATACGGTGGCAGTCTTCTATTTAATATTTCTTCCATTACAGTATCCTCTGATTCACTATCACCATAAGCTTCTTTCCCTGTTTCCACATTTTCCTCTTCTCTGTACATTTCTGCCCTTCGTATTCATCCACTAGTCTGATTGAATACATTCCATCACACATGTCAGCATTTCTCCATCTACGCATTCTACTTTCATGTGTCTCTCCCCATAAACCACGCAATCTACCTCTTGGTCTGATATGACTTTCCCACCTTTCTTGTTCCATTTCGTGCATCTCATCTTCCCATTCAACTAAAGCTTCAAACTGAGTCGGTCTAGGTCTTGGCTCAAGCTTCATCATTCTCTCTCTCAAATTTCGTAGGACTGCCACATTAAAAGATCTGATTTCTGGGAAAGCTAATGCACCATCATTCCTGGTATACCTTGCCCAATTCTCTAGCCAAACACATGTATGGTAACCATATTTTGACAACATATAGGAAGCGTTTTCGTCGGAGGAAGTACATTTCCCTCTCTTGTTTTTATCGCCTTATCCTTTACAAATACATTTTTCAATTTTTTAAACCATGAAGGTTTCTTCTTTTCCTCTTCGTAATAGTAATCCATTTTCCCTGTCTTTCAAAGATTGCGTACTTCCCTATTGCTGTTCCGTAACACCAACCTATCACAGCGCGGTTTACACTAGCGTACCAATTAGAACAAGATACTTCTCTTTAGTGCTTAACCAATAGTTTCGCTGCTTTTCGTGATGCACCAATCAGCCCTAACTCTGTCTTGGTCACGAGAACCAATCCCTGCGCACCACTTTTGACATCACCAGCGCTCCAGCTTCTGCAGCGCCGACTGACCCCTCCTTTACAAGGTTTCTCAAGAAGCCGTATTTACAAGATATTCAACTATATCGGTTAGTAGCTTACACAAATCAACTCCATTTGTCTGTTTCGCTAAACAAAGTGATACAATTTTCTCAATCACACAAGTATTCTGTATTTCCAGTAGGCATCGCTTACCTCTTCTCTACCACAGAATTTACGCAATGATCCCTGTACTTGAAGACTACAATTTTAAAAACTGTCCTCGCTATGCATTTATCCTTTCACACGGAAAGTCCCTAAACTTGTGATGTGCGACGACACCACTTGTGATATACAACGATACCACCGAAGTATATAATAATGCTACTTTTTGAAACAGACTATGCGATGTGCTACTTCACTTGCCACACTTCCTCTGCCTGCAGACAGAGTGACCAGCTTCACGCAATACTCGGAAGCCTTTTCAGGACTACATACAACTTAATACGAACTCAACAGATGTTAGTCATAATTCTGTACATCAAAATTCTTATATTCATTTTATACATAATCCTATCTAATTCTATAGGTACCAATGCTCTGCTACCAAGCTTATTACTGATGCAGCGCTACTCCGGAAATAATTTCTAAAACCATGTCACCTTTCCCTGATGTACAAAAATCATACACCCACTCGTCAGTGGGGCCCATAACACTGCGAGTCACTCACAAAACACTTCCATACTACCTCATGGATCGGTGAGACTCAAAGGAGAGCTGCTGTATCATAGTGGGGTGTCTAAACTAAAAACTGGATATTTATACTATTTACACCTGCACTTTAAATGAGTTCACCATGGTTTTTATTAACAAAACATTTATTTAGACACGCCACCATCATGGCTGATGAGTCTGCTAGTAAAAAAATTAGGCATAGGAAACTACAAGACCAGCTTAATTCTCCACTTATCTAATTTTTATTAAAAGCAAAATTTAGCATGTCTGAAAATGTATTAACTTTATTTATTTCTTTATTCAAAACGACATTAAAGGAATAAGAGTTTTATCTCAAACAGTTATATTCATTTATTTTAGAAAATTCAGAAATAGACATTATTATTTAGATTTCAGAGATACAAGTATTAGCAAAAGACAGATAGTTCCCAAAATTCATTTTCTCCTAACTTCCCTAACTAATAACCTCATCTAAAGATCAGTACTCATTCAAAGGAAAATAGAAAATTATTCTAAGTCTTACATCTCAGGAAAATCAGCATTCCGACAGCATCTCTGGAGGAAATTGAAGAGGAGTTCTTTCTTAACCCCTTGCATGCTCATGACGGAACGGTTCCGTCATCAGCGTCGGTGCTCCGGTGCTGATGACGGAACATTTCCGTCATGAGCCAATACGGTTTTAAACCCTTCAGCACTGCAGCGAAATTCGCGCAGCACTGAAGGGGTTAAGTAAAATCAGCACTTTTTATACCTTTTTCACTAACTTTATCTATCTACAAAAGTAACTATCAGCATAAACTCGAGTTCTGATTGGACAATTAAGGGGGGATGAGCATCACCTTATCATTCTAATGTTCGCTTTCCGTTGTGTCAGCTGAATTTTAAAAGGTCCTTTGTTTAAGAAAGTCTTTGGCCTAGTCACATCCTCGACTAGCAACTCTACGGATCTTTCCCACGTTCAGTAATTCAAACGTCCATTCTTTTGGCAGTCATCAGGACTTCCAGGGCATGTTGGCCTTGAAACAAAATGTTTTTGTTCAGGTACAGGCAGCTCGCAATCATTCTCGTCATTCAGCCACGCATGAGCTTTATCTCTCGCTGTCACAGTAATCGAGAGCCTCACAAGCCAGAATGGGAACTATCATAGAAACAAACACAAATAAATGTTAAACATGGAACTATAGCCCTTCTGTTTACCTCCCCCATACTATGGTTTCCCTATTAGTTATTACCTAGCAAACAAGCTACATTTATGCAATTTATACTCACTTATCCTTCGGTTTCTGCCACAAATACATAAACAAAAAGCACATTTATGCCGCTTTTCAATAATTTAAAGCTGCTTATTAGTTCTGGACACAACAGAATCACATAATTAGTTAATTATGATTGCAACATAAGCAAAATTACTTTCCCGCGTGTACTTGTGTAGGTGCAACTTTTATTCTAGGTTGGTTAATTTCACACATCACTTAATTAGTTCAAGTTATAGTTATGGAAGTGTGATTTCACAAGGCGTATCCAAAATTTTGTTTCTCCACCTTGCTCCACCAGTGCCCTTGAAACAAAAAAAAGCATAACAGCTTACCACTTTATGATTCCAACACTGCTGTGAATTCTATGTCTGGACCAAGACAAGCAAAGAAAGGGAATGCAATTTTCACGGGAAAAAAACCCAGTTTAGTTGAAGGTCTTTCACAACTGCTTGAAGTACACATGTTGACGGCAGAAATTATAATTTTGCACATAACTAGCTCCCATGACTTTTCAATTCCAATGCAGAGTGGCAATTGTGACTTTTAAAAGACGACTGTATGCTTAAATTCAATTTTTTGGCGCATTAAACAGACTGCAGGGTCTTGGCGAAGTAAACCTCTTCAATTCACAACTTAAGAGAATGTTCCTAAATAGAAAGTGTCTGCTGGCATCCAGATCTGAAAACTTGGGTTACACATACCATTCCAGCCTAATGTCTTTCAAAGATATGTAGTTTATCATCTCACTCTACTTCCCAATGTTCTTTTCAGATTGTGGAATCTCCAAACATGCCTAGTACTGGTCACTTCAGCTTGTCAGTCCAGATATGGTTCATATCTCTTCTGGACCTTTTCATTGTTCTTTCACTTGACCTGGTCATCTAGAAACTAATTTATCTCATAGTGCTGCTACACGTAGGTGTTTGAGGCAATAGCACGGTTTTTACTGCTTACTGGCGACCTCACTGATGAGTCTTTGGTCACAGGTACTAACTTTGGCTGTAAAATAACCTGGTCATTCTTCCTGTGCTACAGCCTTGATGGGTGGGGGGGCATTTTGATTCCTCTACATCCCGTTTAACTGATCTTTCATATGAGTTGTGGGTAGTTTTCCGAAATAAGATCATGGACATTAAGGCAAACATGCATGTTACTTTGAGGACCATGTGCTCAGAGAGTGGAGGCATGCAGAGGATGGAAGAAAAGGGGAGGGCTATTTGAAAGAGAAGAAGAGAGGTGACAGTCAGAAATGTAAGTAAAGATCAGTTTTTAAGCCAGATTTAGAAATATTAAGGTTGATTTTTTAGACAGCATGGAATTCGAGAAACTAAGACTACAGAAAGTATCCGTCTAACTTTTATGTAAAGATTGTGAATTACTATGCACTTCTGATAGACTCTAGAATATGGTGAACATTCCATCTACTACATGGCTCCCGCTCGTCAACCACCACACCAAAGTGAACTGGTCAGTGCAGGGTTCCCTTTAGAAATTATAGACTTTGTTAGCAAGATGCTGCTGATTAAACTTCCAGTAGCTGCAGGCAGTGAATGAGGGTGGAGGGATGGTGGAAAGCGTTGGTAGCAGGAGGGGGCATGGGGTGGACATAATACATTCGCTCCTCTGAAATCCAGGAACCAGGAAGCAGTCAGGCTCCTCTTAGCCAATCACAACACTGCAATGTAGCCTTGTAATTGGTCTCAGTGCCGTAGATCAGCACTCAGATGGGGACGGGGGCCTGGGCATGATTCCCCCCCAGGCTGTGTAATGCAGCCTGGTGGGGTACATGCAAAGTGCGCATGAATGATTGGCCGGGCCCATGTGGCCGGCCTAGCAATCATGTGCACTTAGTGTGCACAAACCACTCCTCCCTGTGCCTCCAGCCCCGCCCGGCCCTAACCCAGCACCTATCCTGCGAAAAATAAAATGATAATAATATTGTTATTATCATTTTAGCGTTCCTTAGCGGAGGAGCCACCTCTGAAAACTTCCTAAAGCACTGCCCTTTGATAAATTATAGGGGTGGGTTGAACTGCAGATCCTGTTTTACAAGGTGTAAGGTGTCCTTTTTGGTGAGACCCAAATTTTGACTTTTTTGATCACAGTCAAATTCAAAGACCTCGTATCATTTTGTACATGATCAAGGCTGGAGACGACCCGCTGTGAGGGAAATCACTACACAAAGCCTGTGTTTGGAGAACAGCAAGGAAAGGACATGTACATTCTTTACGAATGCAAATATACAAACCTGAAGCATTTTTATTTTTGCCAAATGGTGTCACACACACACCTTGTAAGGTGGGGGAATAATGATTCATTGACATAATGTTAACACACTACAAATAGCTGCATGGAGTACAACCCTTTTTAGGTCTCGCCTACGGCATGCGCTGCGTAGGAAAAAGACCTTTGGAAATCAATTCAGTTATGCAGTCAAAAACGTGCACGCATTGCACTGCTTTCAATGGCAACGCGTGCACGTTTGTCAATTTCCTTGGGGGGGCGAGCTTTGAAACCATCTGTTTGTAATTAACAGATGGTTCCTACTCGCTCCCGCAGGGGAAACAGGCGCAGGCCCCTCCTCTCTCCCCTCCCCCTGCTGCCAGCGCGAGGCACTCCTGCTTGTTCCCTTTCATAGCATTCATCTTTCACATGTTTTACACCATTCTGCCACCCTGTGCTGTAATGTGGAACAACATGCAGTGTTATCGCTGAGCGTGTTTGTTAGTATACATGCCTTCAGGTGATGCTGGGTGTGACGCATGGGAACCTATAAAAGACACCAAACTAGTGTTACTGCAATTTCAGAGGTTCACTTGTCATCAAGATGGTAGAGGAGCAGGAAGCCTAGAAACATGCTTTATAAATAGGTTGTCAAAGTAGTTGTCCGACCGGGGGTTCAGGATGCCCGGGCATCAGAATCCAGAGTATAACGAGAGATTAAACCAAGTACAGATCTCCTTTTTGATATATGCAAATAATATGCAAAGCAAGCTATGCAAAATTGTCTACCTTATTTCTGAATGCACGCTAAGACTTACAGCCATGAGTTAATTTGTCCGCTGGCAGCACATAACAATCTGCTTAAAATCCCTGCTTCACCCAACTTTAAGGGCAGGAATGCGCCGTATCTATAAGATTCGGCGCATTCCTATCCTTCTCCCCTGCGTGGCGCACAATGGGCTGCCTGCGCCAACCCAGGCACCTTTGCACAATGGTGCAAGGTTGCCTGTGTTGCGGGGATGATTATTTTTGGACAGGAAAGGAAACCTTTCTGTACAAAAATAGTCACAAGAGGCTTTTCCTCTTTCTACGTGTGCTGCAGAATGCAGCACACATAGAAAAAGGAAAAACGAGGAGAAATGAAGATATTTCTCCCCATTGCGCCTTTGGAACTGCCTTATATTTACGATTTCTCATAAATCTGGGGCAGTGTCAAAAGGCCATGGACCTCATTTATGAGAAGTGACGCATCAGTTGGCACAAATGCAAAAATAAGCTGCTCTAATGCCCCCAAAATGCCTGGTGCAACCGTCCAGTAAAGTATTCCATTCCGGCATCACGAGTCTTAAAGAACACTACACTGGTGACGTGGGAGGCGGAAGTAATACTGGCAGTGACACCGACTGACTGAGGATGCACAAGTCTGAAAAAACACTAGGCAGAAATGGATGATGACATCCAAGTTCAATGTTAACGACATGGACAAAAATAAAAGCGTCATCAGCAGACAGCCCAGGTCGGGAAAATAACTAAAACTACATCTACCTTATAAGAAAAAATGTGATGTTCCATTTACACCCATGCCTAAATTCAAAGGGGAATCTAGGCTTGGGTAAAATTATTCAAGTTCCAAAGACATTAAAAAGCGATTCAGCAGAGAAACAAGAAAAAAAATTGTTTTAAAAAAACCACATACACAAGTGAAACCTGACCGGTGGTTCTGATAAACATGCATGCTTCATAGGTGCAATAAGCTTAGGGTCTACTTTTTCTTCTGTAATACATAGTTTGTGGAAACACATTTTGTGCCTGAGCAATGTCAAATGCACATTCTCCAATTTTCCTTGGCGCGTTGCCCCGTGGCCTTTGCCTTTGCACCCGCTTCGTATTCCTGGCGCATGTGCTCTGGCACGTGTAATGGTTGGCAGTCTAGTTGTGCACCACACTCATCCCTACATCCGCAGGCCAGGTGTGGCCTGCGGGGAATCAATAAATGAAGGACGGCTGCACGGAGCTCGTCACTTCCAACAGAGAGTCTGGTGTGGGCTGACTCACTGCCTGCTGCGCGCTCCTACCCCCGCGCTAGCCCACGCACCAGTTTGGGGGCCGATAGTGGTCCCAACACCCACGCACCACATTAGCGAGGAGCGGAGGGGGCCCAACTCTCGCACCGCGCTGCCCCAGAGCGCACCCGCCTCCTGTACGTGGCAGCGCCGCAAAACCGATCTGGACGCTCTCCCGCCTGACGCAGCTGCAGGCCGCGGTGGTTCTGCGCGGCCCCTGCGGCTGCATCCACGGAAGCTGGAGGCCCTGGAGATTGACTCCTGTGAGTAATCGGAGCGCCCGATGACATCACACCTCATACACGATGCACCTGCAGGTCCGAGAGTCGGCCGCGCTCCCCCTGCATCGTGCGCAGGGAGGAAAGAAGCACAACACCCCACGTGCTGAGGCCCTGTTGCCGAGAGGCCTGCCTGCCCCTGATCCTGATCCCTACAACTACGGTGAACACCAACGCTGATGGTGCACCCCTCCATGTGGCTGCCTCACAGTGAATGTGTGATAGAGCACTGGCCACCCTGTGCTGCCCAGAGAAACAAGCACTGGTAAAACCCAGAAGAAAAAAAAAACTTTTAAAGAAGGAGAGTGGAACGCCGCCAAGGCAGGAAAGCCATTCCAGAGCACAAAGTAAGGAGAGTGGAAGGGGGGGAGCCCACTCGTGCTGGGGTGCCCCGAGGACAGGAACAAGCATCACCACAACACCATCTAGGGCACACGCCGCCATATTCATCTCCAAGGGCTGACTTGATATTCCTGAAACACCCCTAGCCAAGCAACATGGGGGACGACGACGACGCTGCCGCGCCTATCCGCATCCCATTCCAGCACGCGGCGTCAGGAGTCCTACCCCCGTTTAGTGAACTGGAAGACCGAGCAACAGCCTCCCCCAGGTGGAAGACGTTGATAGAGCACCTAGACAACTATTTCGTCGCGACCCGAGAGACGGACAAGGCGATACAGAGATCCCTGCTACTCCACTATGTATTCAAATTATTCAAGCAACTACCCAACACAGGGGCGGTGGATGACAACGACGCGGCTGTGACGGCACTCAACGGCCACTTTGACCCGCAGCTGAACCCGGATTTCGAGGTCTTATAGCTAGGACAAGCACGCCAGAGACAAGGAGAGTCCATGGACTTGTTATATGCCCGCCTCAGGGAACTGGCCAGCACATGCACAGATGAAGACCAGCCAAAAGCAATCAGGAGGCAACTTATTCAAGGATGCCGCGACAAGACGCTACGTGGCCTCATACTGGGAAAACTGAGGATCACGTTAGAAGATATCCTGATACAAGCCAGGTCGCACGACCTGTCCGCAGCAAGAGGAACGGCAATGGACCAAGTGCTGACCAAGTCCCAAGGGAAGTTAGAGTCCATCAAAACAGAGCGGGCAGATGCGGTAAGGACAAAACCGAGAGGAGACCAACTCAGAGGACCACGAGGAGACGCACCCAGAGCCAACTGTGGGTATTGTGGACACGAGCCTCATGCCGTTAAGGACTGTCCTGCCCAAGGAAAGACCTGTGCCAACTGTGGAATCCCCAATCACTTTGCATCTGTCTGTAGACGGCGCAACAACACCCGGAACTTCCTAGGGCAGAAACCCCCAACGCGAGCTGTCCGTCAGCTATCGGTGGCAGATGACACGCCACCCGGCCACACCCAGAAGAGGCCCGCAAAACTCCTACCAACCGTGGAAGACTCGTCAGACGATGATGATGAGGAGGCCTACATAGTATCCTTCTTGAAGGAACTAAAGCAACGCCGCAGACCCCAACCCACCTGCGTAGTCCAAGTTGCAGGGACTGATGTCAAAGCGGTTATCGACACGGGAGTGACAGTCAATGGCATGGGTCTACAACAGTACCGGAGCCTGCACCCTCACCCTCCCGTAGTGCCATCCAAGACCCGAATATATGCATATGGAGCCGACACGCCCCTGCCTTTAAAAGGAAAGATGTTAGTACCCATTAAAGCCGATGACCTCGAGGTAATGGCTAGGATCCATGTCATTGACAGGGAGGCGGACACCCTCCTGAGCAGCCACACCACCGAAGACCTGAAGTTGATCGCGTTTGCTAGAGGGATCCGGACGCACCAGGTAGAAGAACTCCTGGGGCAATTCTCCAAACTGTTGAAAGGCCTCGGGTGCATCAAGTGTGAACCCTTCCAGTTGCATATCGATAAGTCAGATGCCCCGGTCGCCCTGCGTCATTGGCGGATCTCGTTCCACCTGCGACCACTCGTAGAGAAAGAGTTGGAAAACCTGGAAGAGCAAGGGGTTATCGAGAAAGTATCCGGGCCGACGCCGTGGGCATCCCCGATGGTCATCGCGGAAAAACCCAAACAACCAGGAGCCATCCGTCTATGCATTGACATGCGGCTGCCTAACAAGGCAATTAAGAGGGAACGCCACATCACAGCAACTATGGATGACATCATTGCAGATGTCAACGGATCCAAATAGTTCTCAAAAATTGATCTGAACGCAGGGTATCACCGACTGCCCCTGTCAGAAGAGAGCTGGTTCATCACTACCTTCAGCACCCACCTAGGGTTTAGGAGACTGAACTTTGGAATATCCTCGGTGGCCGAAGTGTTCCGGAACACCATACGGAAACTGCTGCCCGGGCTACCAGGAGTGTTGAACGTGAGTGATGACATCCTCATCCACTCAGCGACGGCCGCCTATCATAACAAACACCTCCGCGACACCCTAAAACGCCTAAGCACCCACGGAGCAACTCTTCACAAAGAGAAGTGCCAGTTCTTCCAACCTTACCTTGAGTTCTTTGGCTATGTGTTCAATCAGGAAGGCAATCAGGTGGACCCGAGAAAATCACAGACCATCAAAGACACCCCTGGTCCAACAACACCAACGGAAGTAAGAAGTTTCCTGGGCATGGCCACCTACTGCGGGCGGTTCATACCCGGTCTAGCCACCCGGAGTGAACCACTCTGAGCCCTCACAAAAGTAGACACAACCTGGCACTGGGGCCTGAAAGAGGAGGAAGCATTCCAAGGGATAAAGGATACTCTGCTAGGCGAGGCCACGCTGGCATACTTCGACCCTGCGAAGCGGACAGAAGTACTGGTAGATGCAAGCCCCTTTGGCCTCGGCGCGGTACTGGCTCAGGAACGCGAACCAGGTCAGTGGGCCGCTCTGACGTTCGCCAGCAAAGCCCTCACCCCGACAGAAGCCAGATATGCCCAGATTGAGCGTGAGGCGCTCGCCATCAAATGGGCCTGCAACCACTTCCATCTATACCTCCAAGGCCACCCATTCACCATGGTCACTGACCATCAACCGCTAGTCCCCCTCTTCAAAGGTACCGCACCCCACCCACCCCCACGTATTGAACGATGGGCAGTCCAACTGCAGCCCTATGAGATGGAGGTAGTCTACCGTCCAGCATCCAAGAACCACGCCGACTTCCTCTCAAGACACCCCGCTCAGGCAGAAAGGCTCGAGAAAGACGAAGGCAGCGCATGTTACTGGACGAAGTGAAGGAAGCAGCCGCCACCGATGCAGTGTACACCAAGACACTGGGAGCAGTACAGGAGGGCTCCTGGACCAACTATCTGCACCAGGCCAACTCGTGGACTCCAGAAGACCGGGAACTCCTCACGAAGATGTGGCGAGTCCGTCATGAGCTGAGCGCCACCGGAGATGGCATCCTGCTGAGAGGACCCCGGCTAGTCATCCCTCAGAGCCTCGAGCACCGGGCTGTCCAACTAGCCCAAGGGGGACACCAGGGAACCACTAAGATGAAGTCACGAATGAGGGAGAAAGTATGGTTCACGGAGCTCGAAGACATCGTGGAGGAATATGTCAGGCGATGCTCATCATGCCAGCTGACGAGTGACCCGGAGAAGCCCCTTCCGGTCATCACTGAAGAAGCCTGTTCCGTCCCATGGTCCAAAGAAAGTGTGGACTTCGGAAGTTTCCTCGGGGGAAGACACACACTGGTCATCGTGGACGCCTACTCGAAGTATTCCGTGATCGAACCAATCGGGTCGACGGCATTTAGTCACGTAGGGCCCGTCCTGGAAAAGATTTTCGCGATGTTTGGCTTCCCTCAAGAAGTACGCAGCGACAATGGTCCCCCGTTCCAAGGGGTTGAATTTGCCACTTTCCTCCAACGAGGCATATCACATCGCCGCATCACTCCCCAGTGGCCCCAAGCGAATGGGGACGTGGAGCAGTTCATGTGTACGCTGAACAAAATGTTTTGCATAGCCGTCGTGGAACAGGCAGACCCAGAACAAAGGGTCCATAAATTCCTTAGAGAGTATCGAAGTACCCCTCACTGTACGACTCTGCGGACCCCGTGGGCCCTCATGCTCCATGGCCCCCATCGGGACCTCCTCCCTACCTGCCCAGGGTGGTCGCCACCTCCCCTGGATGTGGAGGAAACACAAGAGCGAAGATGGCGACCGAACCAGGAGGCAAGTGTTCGCCACCGAGCCACCCCCAGAAGACTCAGAAATGGTCATTCTGCGAAACCGGTGTCGAGGGGGAAAGTTCCAGACATGCTACAAACCTGGCACCTGGACCGGCATGGCGAACAGAGGCACGATGGTAACTGCACGCAAAGGAACGGAAGAAGTATCAAGAAACACATCATGGTTTAAAGAGGTCCCGTCAGAACACCGCAGGGAGACCTCGAGTGACCACCAAAGCTCTAGGGCCACGGCAGTGGCCGAAGATGACCCAGGAGAGTAAGCAAGCAGCCAATCCAGTGAGGCCCCAGAAATACAATCCTCTCATCCACACGAGGCGAACTCTGAAAGCCCCAGTCTAAACAGCATGGGAGGGCATGCTGGCTCCCAACGATACAGCCTGAGGCCTAATCCACACCCGAGCCAACGGCTGAGAGACTACACCCGCTGACGAGGCCCAAGATCCGCCAAACGAGGTTCACGCAAGTACCGAACGTTTGCCTGTGAATCTAATGTACATTTTTAGCTGTGTGTTTTGCTAACAGACAATTAAAATCGAAGGACAAAGTTGGATAGGGATGTAATGGTTGGCAGTCTAGTTGTGCACCACACGTATCCCTACATCCGCAGGCCAGGCGTGGCCTGCGGGGAATCAATAAATGAAGGGCGGCTGCTCGGAGCACGTCACTTCCGACAGAGAGTCTGGTGTGGGCTGATTCAATGGCTGCTGTGCGCTCCTACCCCCGCGCTAGCCCACGCACCAGTTTGGGGGCCGATAGTGGTCCCAACACCCACGCACCACAGCACGCACTCTCTGGGGCTGAAAAGAACGCAAGCGGTATTTACAAGCCAAAGCTCCGTCTCTGAAGCGCGAGAGCTCCCGGCATGCGAAGCTGCATTGGGAATAGCCCTTCTGTGAGCTGCCTCTACCCCCTGGAAAACTAACCCTGAGGAAATGAGGACCGGACGCGCACTTTAACTCTTCCGCCGACGCCTATTTACGAATATGGTCGGACTGTCCCTTACCCGCTGACTCAACTGTAAAAATGTGCTGGCGCTTTAGGGCCACTCCAGTCTACATAGAACACGGTTACTTGTGTATTTACATTCTCTGTCATAACTTACCTCTAAATTGCAATCCAATCCAAACCCTCCTCCAATGCCAGAGTTCCCTTTTCTCCATATACATCTGCCTCCTACCATTCCTCTCTCTCTCTGTTTCTTCTCCTCCCTCCAATCTCCCACCCTTCCTATGCCTTCCACCTCTTTCCCCTCCTCAGTAATCGCTCCCTTCCTCTTTGTCCATTGTTTTTATCTCTCCTCTCCAACTCCTCTGTCCCCTTCTTGCTTCCTATCTTGTCCGCTCTCTACTCCTTCCCTCTCCATTGACGCCCTTCAATGCTGTCCCAGTAATCTCTCTTAACTCCTCCTCTGTCGGGCTCGCCAGTCTCTGCGCTTTACTCGTCCCATTCCTCTTCTGGCCCCTGTACTCTGTACCCATTCTGCCTCTCCTTTGCCTTATCCTTAGATTATTGTAAGACTTTTGTGTCACCGTTTCTGTTACTAAGTAAATAAATGTAAATGTATGTATACTTGTAAAGCGCACTGCCGCCCCATTTCGGGGCATCCTGGCACTGTATACCGCTGTGGAACCCATCCTGGCTTTCCCTGTGAGATCCCCCCTCCAGGGTATCCCCAAGGTGAAGCAGGCATCCCAGCGCTGTTGGGGCCGTTGTGGAGATTAAGCAAGCTATTGCCCAGAGTTGCAGAGTGGGACCCATGATTTGAGGAGGCACCGAGGCGAGAATTATCGAGTCCGCGGACATTGAGCCCAAGACCCTGCCGCATCGGGAATTGAACCCTGGTCCCGGGCCTGACCTCTGCTTCAGGGTCTGCCGCTTCTAACCAGTGAGCCACACTTCTCCACAGGTGTCAATAGGTCTCTCATTTGATATTGTTGGCTCTGCCATTGCCTTTTGTTAATACTGTACCGCATGAGCATTGCCGACTTTGGTAATGATTTGTAGCCATACTGTATATCAATGTGGCTAAAAATAATTTAAAAAATGACAATCATGCATCCAGCATGTCTTGACAACTCCTCGAAGTGGAAACATCTGTATTAGACTTGTCAGCCTTATGGTGATCCTCGCCCAAATGTTTTAGCTTAAATTTGTTTCTGCTCGCCTCAGGACTTTGCTGTAAAGTGCTTGTGTTATCTTCTTTAACCATAATGAAATTAACTTGCTCCCAAATGGCACCTTTCATTTACTCATAAGTCCATAATAAAGTGTTCCTATGTGTTCCCAGGGCCTGTAAATCAACTGCTGCCAGTGGGCCAGCAGCACTCATTGTGCCACCCACTTGAGTAGCCCTTTAAACCACCCCTAGGGTAGGCCATAAAAAACCCATAGGGCTGGATATGGTGTATGTAAAATGCTGTACATGTTCCTTTATGTTTTGCATGTCCTGGTAGTGTAAAACTGTTAATAAGTGATACCTTTTGAATAGGAGTAGGCAGGAATGTTGAGTTTGGCCTCTAATTTAACACCTTCTTTAATGGTAAAGGAAGATTTTAAGTCACAATTCTGAAAATGCCACATTAAGACAGTTAGCATTTTCTTGTCCTAACCATTTGGTGTATGCAGCCTGTACTCTAAGGCACATGATATGGGGTAATTGGCAGTTGGCCTTTGTGTACTCCTCTCAGACAATAGAGTGACTGGGTGTTTGCAGGATGGGCCATCCAAGGCAGAATGGGGTGAAAAGAGCTTTCACCTACCACACTTGCACTTCAAATGCACTGACCTAGTACACAGAGTCACAAAGAGCTTCATACAAGGCTAATGTGCCCCCGACAGATTGGGACCAGGTCAGGGAGGCAGGAAATTCTATTCTCTTCTGTGGGAAGTAAAACTCCAGAGGTTTCTCTCACTTCAAAGGGGGCACCAGGTATTAAAAAGGACTCTCAGGCTAGCCGCGGCCGCTGCAGGTAAGAGTGGTGGGGTGGTGGGGGTGGCTGAGGTGTGGGTTTTGAGAGACGACCACAAAGGGAAATTAAATAATTAATTAATTTTCCTCATGGTAGTCTCTCAAAATCCCCCCAGCCAGACCCACCAGTCTTTACCTGCCGCGGCCGCAGCTGCCTCAGACCCACTCTTCTGTATAATGCTGGACCTGTGATTACTTCAGAAGAAGGACTGTTTTGCTTCTAGAGGACTACCCTGCTGCCTGAGATAGGAATCGACCCGTAGTGGCACAGAGCGCCTTGCCACAAAGCTGCCAGACTCATCAGAAATGACAGTGAGTGATGCAAAGCCCCATAAAGCTTTCCTGCACAGGTTCACCAGATCGGACTCCGGATGACTCGTAACCTCCAAAGACTGACGAGAGGATGTAGCCTTACGGCTAGAGCGATCAACCTTAAAGCTGGGAAACCGGTTTCGAGTCTCGGCAACGATGCTCAAAATCCTGTGATTCCGGGCAAATTACTTTATCTCCCCGTGCCTAACAAAAATGAATGTGTCCTTCTGTAACAAAATTCGTGCTATGTAAAATGCTCTGATACCCGATATCTTCGGGTTTGGTTCTAAAACTAGAGTCTAATGTATTTTTTAGAGTCTAATATATGTACAACATACATTAGACCCAAAAAAACACTGTGCAGACTGCGACAAAGAACATAAGATACACTCTTCAGTGGCAAAAACTTGGTCTTTTGCCTGGCCTGCGCTCCATCGCGGTCACCCGAAACTTGCGACTTTGCCCTGGTCCAGCACTACTAGATACCCTCAATTGGCGCTTTGCACCTTTCGGCACTACTTTGATCCAAAATCTTTAAAATTGCATATCCCCAGTGCTAGTGATTCTTGTTGTCTTGGTCTCAAATAGTTTCTTAAATTGTACTTCATTTTTCTGAATTGGAGTGGGATTTTCCTTGTGTTTTTTTCACTTTGTTACTGGTTGTGTGCTACATAAATACTTTACACATTGCCTCTCGGTTAATTCTGACTGCTTTTGTGCCAAGCTACCAAAGGGTTAGTCACAAATTAATTTAGTGACAATTTGTATTCTGTCATGACAAGGATTGTGGCTGTTGCTTGAGTAGCGGTTTGCCACACTCAACCAACAACCCAATTTGTCACAATCTCGTGTCATGTTCTGTGAAAGGTTTTTATGCCCAGCAATTAGTATTAATGCAAGACAAATATAGAGATGACTTATGAAAGTACATACACATAATGGACCTGCAAGCTTTCATAAACTGAAGAGTTATACAAAAACACATATTGGGTTAACATATGAACAAATATACATCCAACCCCTGATAACCTTGCTCCTCTCCTTTAGCCAGCTCTCCGTGCTCTTTTGCCTTGTTTCCTGCATAGGTGGTTCATGTATGAGACCATGAACATTTCCAGAAAATGCTTGTCTTCACACATGGCGATGCGCTAAGATGTCCTATCATTCATGCTATCTCTAAGCACCCTGGGAGTCCCTGTATTTGAACCTGCTAGAAGGACTCTAGGAGCGCCTTCCTCCAATAAGCTTCCAATGTCTACTTCAGATAATAAAAAAAAATTCCAGGGTTCAAATATTTAAAAAATGTCTAGTCAAGAATATCCTGGATGATAATGTAGAGTAAGAAATAAAAATACATGTGATAACTTTGCTTGAAGTAAAATCCACTGACAACGAGCAAAAGGCCAACATGTGAACAACCCTACATATGATCAACAAGGCTCATTGCTTCCGCTCTTGAAGAATACCTTGAAGATGAGGTGAAGAGAATGCTGCAGCGATTTATATACCCTAACATCTAAGAACTATGCTCCGCAGACCAAAACTTACAGACCTTATTTTAAGAAGTATATCTTCTTATCAATGGATTTTTATGTTGATATCAGGTGATCGTGTGAAAATAGGGGTCAATTAAGGGCGACAGCTCCTTACTTATTCTTGAGACTTTCAGTGATGCCTACGTTATTGCTTCACTCATTTCCTACTTTGGAGACCATCATCTGGATTCCTCCATCCTAACTAGCTGATGTAACTTCACAAAGAGGTTCAGGAGTACTTAGGGAACTCTGAAGGCACCCTCCTTGTCAGTCATGCAGCTGAAGCCCATGTCTTCTGTATTATACCCCTACCATTATACAAAGGAAGATACCAGCATTGTTTTCAATGCAGTGGTCGCCTAAAGCTCCTCAGAAAAATAATCATGACCATCAAATGGGACAGCATGCATCACCTACACACATAAGTGATGCAAACCCACTACTGACTGGCAAATGTAGAACCTGAGGAGGTACAGCAAGCCACATGACACAATGCACAATTGAGTGAATTATTATTGATGTAATCGAAGAACAATACGTGAGTCAGCAGGATAACTGAGTGATCCAGGTAGGGTAATCAACGCAGGGTGCCTCACGCAAGTTTGCCTCATACTTTATATCATGGTCTTGAACAGACAAATTATTATCCCAGTTGACTGTGGGTAGTTTCTGCCAAGGTTTGTGTTAAGACATCTTGTAGGTTTTCTTGTTCTTTATTAGAACTTCAGTATACCACCAACAGTGCAGCTTGCCTGTCCAGCTACCAGTCACCAACTGTCCCTACAAGGAACATTACTGCCATGGAGACTGTGGGCATTCCTAGCATGAGCTTACCATTCTAGGTATGAACCACTATGAGGATTTAAAGGGATATGCATAACAATTACAACAGTCAACCCAGTCACTACTCAGGCGTGAAGTGTTTAGGCAACAGCTGCAACGTCAGAATGCCTGACCAGCTGTCACTTTAAAGAGCCAACAATAGCTCTGGTGTACGTCTAATAGAAATGTACACCATTATAAATAAAAGAGAAACTTAAGTGCAGGAAGTATTGGGGACCATGATAGTGATGCTATCAGATGTACACATGTACAAACACACACACTCTTACATACATGCATGCATGACTTCTACAATTTTCCTTGGAAATCACAGTTACCCCTTTAGTTCTCCCTCTTGCACCTGAGGAATGGAATGGGTTAAGGCAGATGCAGCGGCTGAAGAAATACTCAGACTAGCAGGAACAGACACTGAGTTAGATGGTGATGAAGATAGATGGTGTCCACAACTAATCCGCCTACACAGTACATACTGAAAATTTCCCAAGAGCCTACATCCTGTAATCACCCCAAACCCCAGAATGCCAACAAATAAAGAAGGAGCGTGAGATTGAACTCTCTTATTAACAGATTGATTACTGACTTTACTCTCATTATATATCCCTATTCCATTTAAATTCATTATATTGGCTCCCTGTGGATGAACTTTAATGCCTGTGTCAGTGTTGCAGCGCCTTTTGAAGTAAATGCCTGAATTTTCAACAGGAGCTTGCATGTTTGTTACTCTCCCTGGTTTCATTTGAGATCTTCAGCTGCTAAAATTCATGCAATCCCTACATTATCATTATTATTATTATTATTATTATTATTATTATTATTATTATTATTATTAATAATAATAATAATATTAGTATTATTATTAAATGTGTTACGCCTGTTTACAGTCACTACCGTAAGTCATTGCATGTGGCTTTCTTGAGTTCCAGAATGATAAAGTAGCTTCATGTGTGGTTTTGTCTCATGCGAGAGTCTCTCATTTCATCATTGCTTAAGGCAGGCACCTTGGTTGGACCACCTGTCTATTCCAGTTGGCCTTCATGAAAACAGACACCTATTGATCATGGAGTGTGGGTATAGTCCTCCATTGGTGATTGGTTGTGGGTTGCTGTTGTCCGCTGTATTGGGTGTGACTGGTGGATGCTGATATTGTTGCTGATATTTGTGATCCTTGAAATCATTTTTGGCAAATATTTCATTCTGACTCGGAAAATATATTACTCTTGAAAGATACCACATCATCCGCTATGATAGAGTTTTACATATGTGCCCGAATTTGACGAGGCACTAATAGTTGAGGACTTATTTTCTATATATGCATTTTAAAGGCAAACACAGCTAATTGCATTAGTCCTTGGGCAAGGCGGACCAACGTGGGGACAGTCCTATTGTATAACGGTCATTGGGCAACATTTAAGAAACATTTAAACATGGAACGCTGCCCACAGTCCAGAAGAGGTTTGCTATGAGACTGCAATTCTGCCCCTTCAATGTGCATATGTTGGCCATTATCTGAGCAGGGTTTTATGATGGGATTACCACGTAAAGGAGCAATTCACAGCCGGTTTGTCCTTTCGTTTCCATGTGTTGGCTCATGGGGGTGGGGTCCATGAGCCGGGGGTTTGGCAAGTGGCACCGTCTGTGGGACTACTATTATCCAGGCCTTCCAGTAACGGTCACTATGTTCCAACTAGTCAGTGTTATGAATTGTATGGCTTATAGACTACCGTACACGGGTATGTTGATGTAATTACTGATATTGATATGTCTTCCTCACCTTGCTCGCAAGAAAGTGTCAGTCATAGGCCTTTAACTGTGACTCATAGTTGCACTGATATGATGAAAAATCACACGTAGCAAACTGAAACCTGGGCAGCTATGGATGGGGGCGGCTAGCTCTTGGTTGGCTACGCAACTGAGCTAGAATTGTGGCTTATTTATTTGATGCAAATAGAAGCATTGACTAAGCCAAAAGATGGACTTGTAGGTTAGTGCCCCTATTGTATTGGACACAAGGAAGCAATGATATATCGGCAAAATACTAAGCGGCAAAATACTAAGCGGCAACTACATAGCGGCCACTAAGGCTAAATTACAGTACAAAGTTTACCGGTGTAATTTGAACAAGTGGTTGCTGGCGCGCCGCACGTGTCTTAATTGCTCACTGGTGCTAGGGACAGTCTGCCACAAGTTTGCGCTGTCTGTCTATTGTAGAGATGACTGCAAAACAAATAGAGAGAGAGGGCTATAGCAGAAACGCTCTCAGTCCCCAGGCTATCCGATATTCAAAACAATGAAAGAGCGTCAACAAATTCCATAAAAAACACACTACTTCCCCAGCAGATCCCCCGGGAATACAATCTTACCAAGAGGAAAAATGAGGGGAGTGAAGAGAAAGCATAATAGGGAGAGGAGAGATCAATAGTGAGAAGAAAAACCCTCAAACACCAAACAAGTAGGTGTTAATTATCATCATTGGGTTTTTCAAGTATGGAAAAGGAAAAAAGGGGACCACCTATAGGACCCACAGTGAAAGTGCAAGTTTAAAAGGAAGTTTAGCAGTTCCTAGTATCAATTTTAATAGAGGGATATCCTACTTCCATTAAAAGCAAGTGAAAAAAACGGACATATAAAGGAAATAACAATGAAAACCTAATGTCCTTTAACACGAGAAATTAAAGTATGGTCAACATGTTTCTGCTTACAGATGAGCTACATTCACTCAAGCATTCGTCAGGACCAGAAAACACTCTTAAAAAAGATATTTTTGTGTTGGCAGCTAAGAATGGGAACACACTCTAACGTGTATCCAATCCTCGCTATCCTCAAGAAAAGGGGGGTGATTCACCCACTCACGGTTCCTCCTCCATGAGTTTCCTTAGTTGCTGTTAGTACGCCTGTGTCTGTGAAGAAAAAGCAAATTTCTGATAACAGCAAGGCAAGAGTGAGGTGTAACAAAACTCCTGTATAGGAATACATTAATATCAATAGTAAAAAACCTAGGTCCTGGTTTTAGACTCCCATAAAACCTCAACTCATAGGCGACATGATTATAATATTCTTACACTTGAAATCTGAACTCTCCCATTACTGAAAACTAAGTGCTCAATCACCGATCGCGGGGCTAATTGACCCACTGACCGATTTCCATAAGATAACCTGTATTTACTATCAAATACAACCTTGACACACCGATATATATGTGACAAAACCCAAATACTGTCCTCCATCTTTTAACATGCTGGGTACACTCCCACCTTAATGGTCGAGGGAAACACACTAAACAGACGCATTCCGTGGCAGTGTAACAATTAAAAACAGCACTACGCGTGTGCCAGCTGTCTAAAATGCCATCATTCAGAGAAAAACTATTTGAAAAAGAAAGACCGTTTACCAATGTGTGTCATAGTAACATTAATTTTTAGTCAAGTAATGCCGAATATCATACAAACAATGTTGTTTATTCGTGCGCCACTTACTTATCAGGCTTCTTGTTAATGCCTCGTGGGTGCATGGCAGGGGTATTCTTCACGCCCGTTCCCAGCTAAACAAAAGTGGGAGGAATTAGGATAAGAAACTGAGAAGGACCCCCAAATGCGCGGTGGAAAAGGATGCCAATGACGATACTATGATGAGACACTAATAGTTGAGGCCTTATTTTCTATACATGCAGTTTAAAGGCAAACACAGCTAGTGACATGTCCATTTACATGTGTATATGCCTTGCAGTTGTCCATAGGGTTCAACGTTATGTAACAATGTCATCATACTTATAGAGTACCTCTGAGTACCAACGAGATTTGTGGTCCACGTGATGTTTTGCCCTTTTACTATCCACTTTTGAAGAAAACTGCATTAGTGTTTCGAATTTTGTAATATGACTACAACATAGAGCATTTAATGCAATACTGCTAATGTAATTAATGCCACCAAGCAATGATGGCAGTGCTGAAAGATATGTGTATTGGCACATCATGTCATAGAACTCCGGCAGTATTCAGGTGGGCGGGCTCTAAGTGCGCATCTGATTAGGTGATTGGGCGACAGAAGATGCACAAATCCCAGGAGACTATGCAAACCTCATGAGAGACCCAGCCCCAAAGATGGTTAGGACACTCTGTGATAAAGACACCTCTTTCTCTTTGGAAGTCATGGTGTATTTAGTGGAAAGTGAAAGAAACACCACACATTCCTTGCGTTCCAATGTAAGCTATTTTATTTTTATGTGAATACATTTATTTTTTCTGACAAATGAAAACTTCTATACAAGAAGCTGTGCAGTATGTGAAACATTTCTCATCTCCCTGAATATAGATTTTCCCATTCCAGAACTGGCTTACTGTGTCATCGATACATTGATTCTGTCCTTTGATGAGTAGTGGTTGCTTGAAACGCTTCCAGGCTGGTCTTTACTGTGCTGAGTTCTCATTTGTGGTTGCTAGTGCTCGATGGTACAAAAGTTTAATAAACGTTTAATTCCCCTTGTTCCTCTTATTCTGCCCTGTCTCATATACGTGGATGTATTATTTTCACCTGTGAATGCTGAATTACTCCCTAAAGAGAAACTCTTTTCTTCTAAAGGCTCAACCACTCTCCCACTTACTATGCCTTCAATTCAAAAGTCAGATGAACTGGAGAAAACTTGCAATAAACTGCCATTGTATTAAGTAAATATCATGCTAAATATGTTTAATATTAGCAGTACTGCAGTATTAGTCCTCGAGGCAATTAGGAATGTATTTATGTATATCACCTAAATGTTAGTGGATTGTCAAGGCGGAGTTGCATAACTCTTGTATAAACACAAATGACTGAAATGAACTGTACATTTGCCTCAGACACATTTCTCCTAAATGTTCACCAGCGCCTCCTTCATAAGACCTTTTAGATCATCCCTAGAGAGGGAATCCCCTTTAAAAGCACTGTTGAATGGACAAGGAGAAATCTTCAACAAATTCCACCCTGGTCCATGCTGAGGCAGGAGGTGGAAACAATATGTATGCAATGCATCGGGCATTATATCTATATGGATCACGTGGTGAGGCAGAAGAATGGCTGAAAATCTCAGGGACAGCCAATCAGTAAAAATTCCAAACTAAAATGGTATCCTGACCACAGGCACAAGCAACACATTTCAATGATGGATACTTGACAGGTTCACAAATAAAGATGGTGCACAGCTCACAGGAACCAAGAGGAACAAGTATTGATTGATTGATTGGTTGATTTTGTTATTTTTATTTATAGAGCGCAACATTTACCCAAAGGCATCAAGGCACTGTAGCCGACAATTCAGAAAACCATGCCCTGCCTGTAAAAGCATTCTTGAAAGACCTGTCTATAGCGCATAAAGCTAGCTCTTGAGGGATTACTCGAAGGGCAACAACTGAGGGATAACCCTTAGGCTTTGCAGGAGCAAGTTCCAAAGTCTGCTTGCCACAGTTGAGAGCACTATGTCACCCCATTTCTTCTTTTAGATTCCTTCACAAGTATGTGGTCATCCATCTCCCACCAGGAGAAACCAATGGAGAGTGCAACATCCCACTGCCAATGCAAATACTACCAGGAAGTGTGGACACACCAAACACACCTGTTCTCACTTGGGCAGAAGGCAGCCATGGAAGCATGAAACTGCTGCATGTAACAGGAGAGGAGACACACTGCTTAGCACTTGTCCTTGGAGGCATGAGCAAACTTGGACCACAGGAAAGAGGGTGGAAAACAAGAGAGGCAAAGTATTATCTGTATATGGATGGCAACATACCACACACCCTCACCAAGGCAGGATATGAACAGTGAATATGAATAGTATAAGGACTATGCGGAGTGTAGCCTCACCCTGTGAGGACCCTAAATAGATTATATCGTTATATTGGACAGTAGGATGGCTGTCTGAGAGGTAAAAGCAGTGCATGGTGGTAAGGACAGGGAAAAGGAAATGGATTAAGAGGCAATTACACCTGTAAGAAACTTTGTTTTTAATATTGAGGTGTGGGTGGAGAGTTTAGTATGGCCCTGTGAAATGTTAATTTGCCAACTAAAATGAGAAGAGTCCATCCCAATGAAGAATGTTCCCTACTCAAGATGCATACACAATTCCCTTGGTGGTGGTTTCCTATATCTGTAGATGTGCTCAATTTAATACATTCTGTGACTAGTGCTAGTTTTTGGGTGTCTATAATGGACAGCCTCAACAAGAATCTCTAAATCCCTGTCAGTTTTTATCTCCCTTCTAAAATTACTTGTCAGTTTATCCATTTCTCATGTTCATCCAGAGTAGCAGGCACACCAGTCCTCCCACACTTCCCTTAGGTAAGTCTAAAGTTTTGTTAATGGTTACATTTGTTCAGTAACAATGTATTAGCCTAATAAAGATACTTGAATAAGAAAATAACAGGTAGTTAGTAAGTTACTTACTAAGAAATATATAATAAAAAATATCCATCATATAACATATATATTGTCAGACAAAACTGCATGCCCAGGCAGTCTAATGTCCTCTTAATGAATAAAGGTAGCCCAACCCACCACTATGCACTTCATGAAAGCACCGTAATAACTTGTACAAAGATTGAAGTGTAGAAAAAGATGAAACATTCACTGAGTGTGATAATAGAGCAGAATTACAATTTCTCAATTTCCACTTGGACCTTAAATATAGTGTTAGAACTGGGGGTCTCTAGTTGGCAATGGCTTGCACCTTTGTCCAAATAGCGACCCTTGCTTCCATTTTAAAGGCAAACACAGCTAGTGACATGTTCATTTATATGTGTATATGCCTTGCAGTAGTCCATAGTGTTCAACGTTAAGTAACAATGTCATCATACTTATAGAGCACCTCTGAGTACCAACGAGATTTGTGGTCCACATGATGTTTTGCCCTTTTACTATCCACTTTTGAAGAAAACTGCATTAGTGTTTCAAATTTTGTAATATGACTGCAACATAGAGCATTTAATGCAATACTGCTAATGTAATCAATGCCACCAAGCAATGATGGCAGTGCTGAAAGATATGTGTATTGGCACATCATGTCAAAGAACCCTGGCAGTATTCAGGTGGGCGGGCTCTAAGTGCGCATCTGATTAGGTGATTGGGCGACAGAAGATGCACAAATCCCAGGAGACCATGCAAACCTCGCAAGAGACCCAGCCCCAAAGATGGTTAGGATGCTCTGTGATAAAGACACCTGTTTCTCTTTGGAAGTCATGGTGTATTTAGTGGAAAGTGAAAGAAACACCACACGTTCCTTGCGTTCCAATGTAAGCTATTTTATTTTTATGTGAATACATTTATTTTTTCTGACAAATGAAAACTTCTATACAAGAAGCTGTGTAGTATGTGAAACATTTCTCATCTCCCTGAATATAGATTTTCCCATTCCAGAACTGGCTTACTGTGTCATCGATACATTGATTCTGTCCTTTGATGAGTAGTGGTTGCTTGAAACGCTTCCAGGCTGGTCTTTACTGTGCTGAGTTCTCATTTGTGGTTGCTAGTGCTCGATGGTCCAAAAGTTTAATAAACTTTTAAGTCCCATTGTTCCTCTTATTCTGCCCTGTCTCATATACGTGGATGTATTATTTTCACCTGTGAATGCTGAATTACTCCTTAAAGAGAAACTCTTTTCTTCTAAAGGCTCAACCACTCTCCCGCTTACTATGCCTTCAATTCAAAAGTCAGATGAACTGGAGAAAACTTGCAATAAACTGATATTGTATTAAGTAAATATCATGCTAAATATGTTAATATTAGCAGTACAGCAGTATTAGTCCTCGAGGCCATTAGGAATGTATTTATGTATATCACCTAAATGTTAGTGGATTGTCAAGGCTTTGTTGCATAACTCTTGTATAAACTCAAATGACTGAAATGAACTGTACATTTGCCTCAGACACATTTCTCCTAAATGTTCACCAGCGTCTACTTCATAAGACCTTTTAGATCATCCCTAGAGAGGCAATCCCCTTTAAAAGCACTGTTGAATGGACTAGGAGAAATCTTCAACAAATTCCACCCTGGTCCATGCTGAGGCAGGAGGTGGAAACAATATGTATGCAATGCATTAGGCAAATAATTATCTATATGGATCACGTGGTGAGGCAGAAGAATGGCTGAAAATCTCAGGGACATCCAATCAGTAAAAATCCCAAACTAAAATGGTATCCTGACCACAGGCACAAGCAACACATTTCAATGATGGATACTTGACAGGTTCACAAATAAAGATGGTGCACAGCTCACAGGAACCAAGAGGAACAAGTATTGATTGATTGATTGGTTGATTTTGTTATTTTTATTTATAGAGCGCAACATTTACCCAAAGGCATCAAGGCACTGTAGCCGACAATTCAGAAAACCATGCCCTGCCTGTAAAAGCATTCTTGAAAGACCTGTCTATAGCGCATAAAGCTAGCTCTTGAGGGATTACTCGAAGGGCAACAACTGAGGGATAACCCTTAGGCTTTGCAGGAGCAAGTTCCAAAGTCTGCTTGCCACAGTTGAGAGCACTATGTCACCCCATTTCTTCTTTTAGGTTCCTTCACAAGTATGTGGTCATCCATCTCCCACCAGGAGAAACCAAGGGAGAGTGCAACATCCCACTGCCAATGCAAATACTACCAGGAAGTGTGGACACACCAAACACACCTGTTCTCACTTGGGCAGAAGGCAGCCATGGAAGCATGAAACTGCTGCATGTAACAGGAGAGGAGACACACTGCTTAGCACTTGTCCTTGGAGGCATGAGCAAACTTGGACCACAGGAAAGAGGGTGGCAAACAAGAGAGGCAAAGTATTATCTGTATATGGATGGCAACATACCACACACCCTCACCAAGGCAGGATATGAACAGTGAATATTAATAGTATAAGGACTATGCGGAGTGTAGCCTCACCCTGTGAGGACCCTAAATAGAATATATCGTTATATTGGACAGTAGGATGGCTGTCTGAGAGGTAAAAGCAGTGCATGTTGGTAAGGACATTGAAAAGGAAATGGATTAAGAGGCAATTACACCTGTAAGAAACTTTGTTTTTAATATTGAGGTGTGGGTGGAGAGTTTAGTATGGCCCTGTGAAATGTTAATTTGCCAACTAAAATGAGAAGAGTCCATCCCAATGAAGAATGTTCCCTACTCAAGATGCATACACAATTCCCTTGTTGGTGGTTTCCTATATCTGTAGATGTGCTCAATTTAATACATTCTGTGACCAGTGCTAGTTTTTGGGTGTCTATAATGGACAGCCTCAACAAGAATCTCTAAATCCCTGTCAGTTTTTATCTCCCTTCTAAAATTACTTGTCAGTTTATCCATTTCTTATGTTCATCCAGAGTAGCAGGCACACCAGTCCTCCCACACTTCCCTTAGCTAAGTCTAAAGTTTTGTTAATGGTTACATTTGTTCAGTAACAATGTATTAGCCTAATAAAGATACTTGAATAAGAAAATAACAGGTAGTTAGTAAGTTACTTACTAAGAAATATATAATAAAAAATATCCATCATATAACATATATTTTGTCAGACAAAACTGCATGCCCAGGCAGTCTAATGTCCTCTTAATGAATAAAGGTAGCCCAACCCACCACTATGCACTTCATGAAAGCACCGTAATAACTTGTACAAAGATTGAAGTGTAGAAAAAGATGAAACATTCACTGAGTGTGATAATAGAGCAGAATTACAATTTCTCAATTTCCACTTGGACCTTAAATATAGTGTTAGAACTGTGGGTCTCTAGTTGGCAATGGCTTGCACCTTTGTCCAAATAGCGACCCTTGCTTCCATTTTAAAGGCAAACACAGCTAGTGACATGTTCATTTATATGTGTATATGCCTTGCAGTAGTCCATAGTGTTCAACGTTATGTAACAATGTCATCATACTTATAGAGCACCTCTGAGTACCAACGAGATTTGTGGTCCACATGATGTTTTGCCCTTTTACTATCCACTTTTGAAGAAAACTGCATTAGTGTTTCAAATTTTGTAATATGACTGCAACATAGAGCATTTAATGCAATACTGCTAATGTAATCAATGCCACCAAGCAATGATGGCAGTGCTGAAAGATATGTGTATTGGCACATCATGTCAAAGAACCCTGGCAGTATTCAGGTGGGCGGGCTCTAAGTGCGCATCTGATTAGGTGATTGGGCGACAGAAGATGCACAAATCCCAGGAGACCATGCAAACCTCGCAAGAGACCCAGCCCCAAAGATGGTTAGGATGCTCTGTCATAAAGACACCTGTTTCTCTTTGGAAGTCATGGTGTATTTAGTGGAAAGTGAAAGAAACACCACACGTTCCTTGCGTTCCAATGTAAGCTATTTTATTTTTATGTGAATACATTTATTTTTTCTGACAAATGAAAACTTCTATACAAGAAGCTGTGTAGTATGTGAAGCATTTCTCATCTCCCTGAATATAGATTTTCCCATTCCAGAACTGGCTTACTGTGTCATCGATACATTGATTCTGTCCTTTGATGAGTAGTGGTTGCTTGAAACGCTTCCAGGCTGGTCTTTACTGTGCTGAGTTCTCATTTGTGGTTGCTAGTGCTCGATGGTCCAAAAGTTTAATAAACTTTTAAGTCCCATTGTTCCTCTTATTCTGCCCTGTCTCATATACGTGGATGTATTATTTTCACCTGTGAATGCTGAATTACTCCTTAAAGAGAAACTCTTTTCTTCTAAAGGCTCAACCACTCTCCCGCTTACTATGCCTTCAATTCAAAAGTCAGATGAACTGGAGAAAACTTGCAATAAACTGATATTGTATTAAGTAAATATCATGCTAAATATGTTAATATTAGCAGTACAGCAGTATTAGTCCTCGAGGCCATTAGGAATGTATTTATGTATATCACCTAAATGTTAGTGGATTGTCAAGGCGGTGTTGCATAACTCTTGTATAAACTCAAATGACTGAAATGAACTGTACATTTGCCTCAGACACATTTCTCCTAAATGTTCACCAGCGTCTACTTCATAAGACCTTTTAGATCATCCCTTTTAGATCATTTGTCAGACAAAACTGCATGCCCAGGCAGTCTAATGTCCTCTTAATGAATAAAGGTAGCCCAACCCACCACTATGCACTTCATGAAAGCACCGTAATAACTTGTACAAAGATTGAAGTGTAGAAAAAGATGAAACATTCACTGAGTGTGATAATAGAGCAGAATTACAATTTCTCAATTTCCACTTGGACCTTAAATATAGTGTTAGAACTGGGGGTCTCTAGTTGGCAATGGCTTGCACCTTTGCCCAAATAGCGACCCTTGCTTCTAGTCAGAGTAAGGGGGCTACACTCCTAAAATAACCCTTGCTCAACCCTCTAGTACCTTGGCATAAGCAGGAAGGCTTATCTCGGAGGCAGTGTGTAAAGCATTTGTGAACACATACAGTAATACAGTGAAAACACTACAGATGGACACGTTTTATCAAAATAAGTATTCTTTATATAAACTTAACACAAGACCCAAACGATAAAAATCCACAATACACTATTAAGAAAATAACTTTAAGATGGTAGAAAGAGCTTAGTTCAAAGATGATGGTAAATGCGACACGTTTCTCACAAAGTACCTTTGGATGCGTCACGCAAGTTAAACAAAAGTTCACAGGGAGAACAATGCATCGGTTCCTTGCTTCGGGGGAGGCAGTGCGTCTGTTCCTCCGTGCTTGCGCAAAGTAGGCGATGCGTCTGTTCCTTACCGGAGAGGAGGTGATGCGTCAATCTCGTGTTGCTTTCCAGTTGCGATGCGACAAGATGGTGTTTTTGATGCGATGCGACGACCCTGGAACTTCTAAGCGACACACTTCTCTGGTGATGCGATGGCGATCCTGGTGGTAGCGGCATGCTTCTCCTGTGATGCGACGAAAAACAGCCGCGACGGAGACACACTTCTCCGGTGATGCAACGGCAACAGCTGCGGATGCGACACAATTCTTCTTGTTGAGTCACGCTTCCAGCTCCCAACAATACACAGGCTTCTGCAGACAAAATCCCCAGCAAGGAAATTCATGGGGGAGCTGGTGGTGAAGTCTTGTATCCCTGAGACTACAGCAGGAGGCAAGCACAATTCAAGCAAAGAAGCAACCACTAGGGGCGGTCAACTCCTTCAGCTTCTTATGGTTCTTCTCCTTGACCAAGGTTCGTCTTCATTCCCAGAAGTGATCTAAAGTCTTGGGGTCTGGGCCCCAATATTTATACCAGTAAATTATTTGTCTTCCGAAGGCAGAAGGTGCCCATGCCCGGCCAAAACCAATTCCGGGTGCACTCTGCCAGTGCACAACTTCTTCCTTTGTCAGTGTGGGACGGGGTCATTAGACACACCACAGGAGGTGGAGCCAGTCTTGTGGAAGGCAGGCATAGCCCTATTCAGGCCCAGGTGCTACTCATCCCACCTCTCGAAATACAGATAGGTCTATTCAGCCTATTGCTGACTCACCCAGGCTCTTGGAGCCACCCCAGCCCCTGTCACTCAGAAACCAGACAAATACAAAAACCTAGCAGAGGCAGGTTGGATGGTTGGGCAAGAAAATACCTACTTTCTAAAAGTGATATTTTCAAAGACAGAATGTGAAAACCAACTTCACTAAAAGATCTACTTTACCATTCTGAGTTCAGGCATAATAAATTCGTTTTTCTACCATGTCCCCTGGGATAGATAGGATTATAAGATGTTATAATCAAATTACCCATTCTGACCTATGGGGACGGATCACTGACATAATATCGACTACAAAAATATAGGCATTAAAAATCACGACTCCAAAACATCGACTACAAAAATATCGAAGTCCTATCTACAAACAGGTAAGTACAAAAATATCTAATCAAAAATATCGTTTAAAAATATGTACTTTGTAAAAATATCGAATTTATTAAAAATAATGTAAAATTAAAAAAATATTAAAATTAAATAACTAAAATATACTTACAATTACTTAAATAAACTTAAAATTATTAAATAATTAATTTAAGTTATAAAAAAAGTAATACAATTTTATTTCTTAAAACATATATATATATTAACATATTATTAAAAATATAAAATATTATTACTGTAGCATAGCAAGAGTGTTAAAATTACTATTCCCACTCCAATGAGTGCAACAGTAGGGAAAGCGTTGGATAGTGTAGCGGTAAAAATTACTATTCCGACTCCAAAGAGTTCAACAGTAGGGAAAGCGTTGGATAGCGTAGGGGTATAAAAATTAGCATTCCCACACCAGTGGGTGCAACAGTAGGGAAAGCGTTGGATAGCGTAGGGGTAAAAATTACTATTCCAACTCCAAAGAGCGCAACAGTAGGGAATGCGTTGGATAGCGTAGGGGTAAAAATTACTATTCCCACACCAAAGAGTGCAACAGTAGAGAAAGCGTTGGATAGCGTAGGGGTACAAATTACTATTCCGACTCCAAAGAGTTCAACAGTAGGGAAAGCGTTGGATAGCGTAGGGGTAAAAATTACTATTTCCACTCCAGTGGGTGCAACAGTAGGGAAAGCGTTGGATAGCGTAGGGGTAAAAATTACTATTCCAACTCCAAAGAGTGCAACAGTAGGGAAAGCGTTTGATAGAGTAGGGGTAAAAATTACTATTCCAACTCCAGTGAGGGCAACAGTAGGGAAAGTGTTGGATAGCGTAGGGGTAAAAATTACTATTCCCACTCCAGTGGGTGCAACAGTAGGGAATGCGTTGGATAGCATAGGGGTAAAAATTACTATTCCAACTCCAAAGAGTACAACAGTAGGGAAAGCGTTGGATAGCGTAGAGGTAAAAATTACTATTCCCACTCCAAAGAGTGCAACAGTAGGGAAAGCATTGGATAGCGAAGGGGTAAAAATTACTATTCCGACTCCGAAGAGTTCAACAATAGGGAAAGCGTTGGATAGCGTAGGGGTAAAAATTACTATTCCCACTCCAGTGGGTGCAACAGTAGGGAAAGCGTTGGATAGCGTAGGGGTAGAAATTACTATTCCAACTCCAAAGAGTGCAACAGTAGGGAAAGCGTTGGATAGCGTAGAGGTAAAAATTACTATTCCCACTCCAAAGAGTGCAACAGTAGGGAAAGCATTGGATAGCGAAGGGGTAAAAATTACTATTCCGACTCCGAAGAGTTCAACAATAGGGAAAGCGTTGGATAGCGTAGGGGTAAAAATGACTATTCCCACTCCAGTGGGTGCAACAGTAGGGAAAGCGTTGGATAGCGTAGGGGTAGAAATTACTATTCCCACTCCAGTGGGTGCAACAGTAGGGAAAGCGTTGGATAGCGTAGGGGTGAAAATTACTATTCCAACTCCAAAGAGTGCAACAGTAGGGAAAGCGTTGGATAGCGTATGGGGTAAAAATGACTATTCCCACTCCAAAGAGTGCAACAGTAGGGAAAGCGTTGGATAGCGTAGGGGTTAAAATTACTATTCCCACTCCAAAGAGTTCAACAGTAGGGAAAGCGTTGGATAGCGTAGAGGTAAAAATTACTGTTCCCACTCCAGTGGGTGCAACAGTAGGGAAAGCCATGGATAGCGTAGGGGTAAAAATTACTATTCCAACTCCAAAGAGTGCAACAGTAGGGAAAGCGTTGGATAGCGTAGGGGTAAAAATTACTATTCCCACTCCAACGAGTGCAACAGTAGGGAAAGCGTTGGATAGCGTAGGGGTTAAAATTACTATTCCCACTCCAAAGAGTGCAACAGTAGGGAAAGCATTGGATAGCGTAGGGGTTAAAATTACTATTCCCACTCCAAAGAGTGCAACAATAGGGAAAGCTTTGGATAGCATAGGGGTCAAAATTACTATTCCAACTCCAGAGAGTGCAACAGTAGGGAAAGTAAATACTTCATATATTATTTAAAAAAATATAAATTAATATCTATAAAAAATTAATTTAAAGTAATTACCAATTTAATATAATATAACAATTAATCAATTAAAATTACAATTTAAAATGAATTATTACTATTAGTTACCTATTAATCCAAATTAATTACAAATTAACAATTAATTAATTAAGAATTACAAATTAATTAACAATGAATTCAAATTAAATACAATTAAATAAATTGAATTATTTAACTAATTATAAATACATTACTTCACACCCTATTCCCCTATAAACCCACAACCCGCTACAAAAAATAAATTAGTAAAATTAACATAATAAGCAATTAATCAATTAAATAAAATTGGCTAATACAATTTAATGAATTAACCATAAAAAATGTATTAACAATTAATTCTAAAAAAATACCAATAAATATTTTTACATATTTAATTAATTTTAATTAAATTACTTCCAACCCAATTCCCTTATAAACACACAACCCGCCACAGAACATAAATTTGTAAAATTAACATAATTAGCAATTAATCAATTAATTACAATGAATTGCCAATTAAAATGTAATTAATTACCAAATATAAATTAATTAACAATTAATTAAAAATAAATGCCAATAAATAAATTTACATATTTAATGTATTATAATTAAATTACTTCCCACCCAATTCCCCTATAAACCCACAACCCGCTACAGAATTAAATTACGCAAAAATTAAAAAAACTAAATTCATTATTTAAAATTAATTATAACATAAATACACACTTTTCACACATATAATAACATAAAAAACACTAAAAAAATCGATATTATTAAAAATTCGATAATTTTAATAACCTATATTATATACTTCGATATTTTAACTTTCTATATTTTTAACATTCGATATTACATTACTTACCTTAAAAACGATATTTTTGATGTCTATATTCTGTCCATTCGATATTTTGTCCAGTCTATATTTTTAACTCGATATCCATTCAATATTTTTCACTCGATATTTTGACTGTTTACCATGGGGACAGGTAGCCTTGCAACAGTGAAAAACGAAATTGGATGTAATTCACTATCAGAACATGCCACATACACCAGGGCCTGTCCTACCTTTTACTTACAATGAACCCTTCCCTTGGGCCTATCTTAGGGGTGGCTAACATGTAGAAAAGGGAAGGTTTAGGGACTGGTAAGTGGGTGCACTTACCAAGTCGACATGGCAGTACTGGACTGCACACAGGCTCTGCAATGGCAGGCCTGAGACCTACTTTACAAGCTGCTTCTGTGGGCGGCACAATGAGTGCTACAAGCCCACTAGCAGCATTTGATCCATATGACCTGGGCACACATGCTGCACTGTACTAGGGTCTGACAAGTAAATCAAGTAAGCCAATCATGGAGTCACTAATCCATTACAACAACTTACAATAGGGAGCACTAGCACTGTGGCACTGACTCATGCCAATGGTACCAGGTCCAACATATAGTATAAACGTATTTCCTATGACAAAATGGGCATCAAAGGCTTCTTCTTGTAGCATAACTCAGGAGAGTTTCCTGCCTCATTCCTACACTATTGAACGAGCACTGAATTTTCACAGCTCAAAATCAATATCTCACCATTGCCATAAATATATTTTCCTTGCACGAGACGTCCAGGCCCATCCCCTGCGCTACTGCGAGTAGTGTACCAGTGCTTTAAAAGCAGTCTCCTCATTACAAAAGCTACCCAGCCTTACGCCCCCCCCCCTTTCCACTTATAAGCACCCCAAGGGGAGCTCAGATGATTTCCACGAGGGAATTTTCAGCCTGGCTCGAAACAGGCGCACACACACTGAGAGATCTTTATTGAGATGTCTTCCTCATACCATTTGAAACCTGATAACAGATGAGGGGCTCCCACCTAGCAAGTTATTCCTCCACACCTCCACAATTGGACCAAGTGACAGACATTGGGGTAACATCCAATACCTTCACGTCATGGGCACATGCGCCACCTGACACTGTGGTTCAGAAAAGGGGGTGGTGACACTGTGGTTAGCTGAGTTGCTGCGTAGACACACTGCTATCCTGCTGACCCTGCTGCATTGCTGCATTGCCGCATTGCCAGAGGGAAACAGACCTGGGCCACCCCTGCACGGATGCAGAGTGGAGAACCATAGTGGAATACCCTGCACTGGTTCTGCGCAACACATGCAGCCGCCTTATTCAACATTACATATACCATAGAGCCTACGTCACTACAGCAAAGATAAATAGATTATATAATTGCACCGACGGCCTGCCCAGCTCCTCTATCCTCCATACTGGCCTAGTACACATGCTATGGGACTGCCCCTCCCTTCATCAATAGTGGCTGTGCGTGACCTCTCAGTTAGCGGACTGCACAGAGAAACCTGTCCCCAATACTTGGGTGGTCTGCTTACTCGGCCTCACCCACAGGGTCAAGAAGCACAGGCTCACCAGACCTGGGATTGCTTCTTGCCAAGTGCTGAATCACCCACAGATAGAGATCGTCAATGCCACCTGTGTCTCTGCTTGGGAACTCTTTATCCAGGCCTCGGCCCTGGCAGAAGGTATTGCCTTGTGCAGGGAAGACACACAGGGCTTAAGTAAGTACCCATTAGCAACCAATTGGGATGCTATCCTGACTGACTTTCAAGCAGCTTTAGCACCTACCGATTCACCTTTTGATTTGCCCGCCACTCCGGTCTCTGTGGAGACCCCCCAAGCACCAGACCTCTCGCCTAGACAGCCGGACACCCCCCCCCCCCCACCTCCTGAATGTGTTTCTCCCCTATTATAGCAACTGATGTTACATTACCCATTTAAACTGTGTTTCTGTATCCACGCACAGTTTTCCTTTCCTCCAAATAATGGAGCGGATTCTTTTGTTGATGCCCTCCTATGGTTGGATGGGGCACAAACCCCCGATGGTTCTTATCTTGTCATTTTCCCCTATCCCCTTTATTTGTTTTGTTTTTTATTTTATTCGTACTGCGTGATAATCATTGAATCTTCTGCATGTTGCATTGATGTTACTCGTTGCTACTACTGTATAGCCGACCCATCATGTGTTTGCTACGTATGACTGTAATACATATTATGTGTATAAAAAGAATGAAATAAAAAGATTTTAACAAAACATAAACCCATACAGATATGTTCCTGCTTGGACCGTATGAGTACTGGAGCAACGATTTTTCCATTTCACATCGATACAGATAACAGTACTGTCGGTGGAATACAGGCTGTTCAGCTTATGCTCTATAAAAAAATGCTTAGATTTCACTTGTGTTTAATATAAAAACTTAAGAAATGATTATCCTCTTCTGTCACCCTTGTCCTGTAAGCCAAACTGATGGTCTGCTGGCCGTGTTTAGATGTGGATGGACCATCATGTTTTCAACAGCAGTGCTCTTGCTGGTCCTGCTTGCAGAACCTTACACAAACGGCCCTGAGTCTGTTGTGAGTACATCAGCCGGCTCGTCCTATTCAGAGAAAATGGTCTGATTGACATTTTTTTCCAGATCTCCAGGAAAAGTTTGGAGGCCCAGGACAGAAAATAAAATGACCCCCATACCTTGGGAGAAAACCCCCAAAGGCACAGGGTCATTAGTATTTTGTTTCTTTTGATCTTGCCCACTTACCTCGCTTGATGCACCCCAAGGCAATTGCTCCATGTAAACACAGGCTCACCAGAAACCATCATTCTGATGAAGTCTTTATCAGTTTTGCCATTGCACAATTATTCAAAACAGCTAATAGAGTTAAATGCAGTATTACATTATGGTCCTTTCCATAAGAAGTCTAAATTCTTCTCCCTGTCAAATTCCGAGGGTCAAAAGAAAAGTGTTTTGTTTGAGTCAATTATAGTGTAAATCTGAGCATTCCTCCACAAGCATAATCATTTACAAAAGGAGGGATACTCATTTTCCTTTTTAGACACCAAGGGGCCCATTACGATCGCGGGTGGACCGTAACAGTAAATGGGACCGATCGCAGGAGGTACCGCGGTCCTGCCATGCCCATTTGGATGTGACCGCCACCCTAGCAGTCGCATCCCACATATTAAACATTGTGGCGGGCGGTGTAAGCAGCACCCGCCACAATGTTAAAAATGCATGTTGTGCAATGACATGCACAACGTAACAGGCACCGCGTTGTGCCTGCCACCTTGTGAATGCCAATGTAAGGGGGTACCATGGGGACCCCCAAGTGCAGCCCCCTAATGCCCGGGGAGCCCGCAACGGAACTCCAAAGTAAACTTCGCATGCCTTTCCATGGCGGAGTCTCCGCCATGAAAAGGTTTTCCACCGCACACATCATAATATGGATGGTGTTGCCTTGTAGGCACCACCACCGTATTGTGGGCCTTTTACGTCCGGCAGGCAATCGCGACGATTTCCTGCCGGCGGTAAAGTAGCGGACGGTCTTTTGGTCCACCACGGTAGCCCCGCCATGCTAATATGGCGGGAGGTAAATGGCCGTCCCGCGGGGAGTTTAGGCGGGTGGATTGCCATCGCCTGTCGGGTGGTGGCGATCTGCCCGCCATGATTATAGGCCCCTTAGGGTCTGATTCACGTTTGTTTAAGTTTAGGATTGCCTGCTATTCACAAAGTTATTCCGCAGTCGTAAAGACACTACTAATAAAATACCTTTGTAAATAGCAAACAATCGTAAACTTACACACAATTATGAATGTACCTTTGTGATTCGGGTCCTATTTAGACACGTTTGCACAGTTCAGTGGAAAGCACTCCATGTTTAAAGATTATTACATTTAGTTGAGAACTGTTAAATTCCATAACTGCTGTACAAATCACACACTGAAAGCCAAATGATGAAAAACTTATCAAACTGACAATTAATAGGATGCTTTATCTGAAAAACAATGACATTTAACTAAATTGAACATCTGAAGGAGATTATAGCTAATCACAGACAGATGGAGTTCATGCTGAGATGATGCTTTGAATTAAAAGTTTGGAAAATAGTTTTCTAGAGACCAAAAAATGCTGCCTTTCTTGGAAAAGCACTGCAGTAGTGCATTGATCACAGTTGGAATCACACGATTTTTGAGTGCCGTCTGTGAGGACACAAATAAGTAACACATTGACTATAGTATTAGTAATTTTATAAAATAAAAAGGTAGAACTTTTTATGTGTGCAGACTCCGCTCTCATAAAGATGCTACTCGTAAATCCCTTTGTGGATAGCAAGTAATCGTAAACATACACAAAGTTGTACGTTTACCTTCGTGAATCTGGCCCCTTAACTTTAAGTGAAACCCTCCTTTGAAAACATCCTCAGTAATTGCTGGGATTTTTTTTCTCTGGTCAGGTAACGGAAATTGCCATGTATGTATGTATGTATGTATTTTAATGCTTGTTAAGCGCAGCTGTCACCCAGCGGGTATCCTGGCGCTGAGATCAGTTCCACCATCAATTCTACAAATTAATCTGCTCTAGGGAAAAGAAAAGTTTTAAGGTCCTTTTTAAATAAAATCAAATTTGGACTGCTCCTCAGTTTTAGAGGTAGAGTGTTCCACATTGTGGCGGCCGTAAAACTAAAGGCGCGGCCACCCATTCTCACTCTGTTTATTCTAGGGACATTCACTAGGAAAGCTGAGGCGGATCTCAGAGGTCTGGCAGCCTGATACCACGAAAAAAGATTTTGCAATGGTATTGGTCCTTGACTATGCAGTGCCCCAAAAACCAGGCACATAGCTTTGTAGGAGATCCTCTGCTGGACCGGCAGCCAGTGCAAAGATGCCAGAGCTCCCGCAGAAGACGCCGAACGAGGTAGGGATAGGGCTAGTTTAGCCGCCATATTTTGAACCCTCTGTAATTTGTGGATCAAAAATTTTGGGGCTCCTAGAAGTAGTGCGTTACAGTAGTCTAACCTACTGAGGATGGTACTACGCACTACTTCTACTCTGGCATCCCGCGGGAGAAGCGGCAGTATCCTCCGTAAAGCACGGAGCAGGCCCATACATGTCCCAACAGTCCTGTTCACCGAGGCATCCAATTGTAGGTTCGACTCGAACATAACTCCCAGATTGCGGGCCGAGTCTGCTGCCTCCACCGAGCCTGGAATTGAGCTAGGCCAAAAATCTTCCGGCAATGGGCGAGGTAGTCGGTCAGAAGAGCAGTGCAATATCTCCGTTTTTGTGCCATTGAATTGAAGTGAATTGGCTTGCAACCACTTTGCTGTGGCCGACATACACTGATGGAAGGTGTCCCTCGACACTGCCTCTGAACCCTCAAAAGAAAAAATCAATTGGGTATCATCGGCGTAGTTGATGACTTGAATGCCGGAAGATCTTATAAGTTGTATCAGGGGGCGGAGGTACAGATTAAAAAGAATTGGACTTATCGCCGAACCCTGGGGGACACCCTGGTTCACCTGACGTGTAGCAGAGCGGAACGGTGGTAATGTTACTGCCTGTTGTCTGTTATCCAGATATGATGATAACCAAGCTAGTGCTGAGCCCGTTATTCCCGCATTACCGAGACGGTCCAGAAGGACCTCATGGTTTACCGTGTCGAACGCGGCCGACATGTCAAGCAGTACTAAAAATGCTGACTTGTCCCTGTCGACACGCGTTCGCAGATCATTCAACACGGTAACCAGAGCAGTCTCAGTACCATGGCCCGGTCTGAAGCCAAACTGAGCTACATCCAGACTGGAGTTGGATTCCAGGAAATTGGCCAAGGCTCTCGTAACCCACTTCTCTAAGATCTTTATCGCGAATGGTAACAGCGAAATAGGCCTATAATTGGCTGGGCAGAGGGGGTCCAAGGTAGCCTTTTTTAGCAAAGGTGTTACAATAGCCAATTTCCAGCAGTCTGGTACAGATGCAGTAGCTAACGATTGGCAACAGATGGAGTGGAGCGGGGGGAACAGCTCGTCCTGGAAGGCCTTCCAGATCTTATGTGGCATGGGATCAAGAGGAGAGCCAGATGATACACAGTTAGCCAGAGCACAAAACTCCTCCAACGAGGGTATTGGAAAGCTCGGCAGCTGACAGGCAAGCTCCTTGTTCATATTTGACTCCAAAGCCAGGTGACCTGGGAACACAGAGGGACAAGAACCAGATGACATCGGTTGCGTAGAGCCCTCAAGGCCCTTCAGAATGTTCCTAATTTTGTCATCAAAAGCTGTGGCTAAAGAGTCACAAAGCTCCTGTGACACCGGAGGAGATGGTGTGGCACATGTAGGATTGGCTAAGCTCTTTACCAATTTGAACAGGGTCTGAGATTTGTTCGATGCCTTTGCCAATGTCTCTTCCAAGAATTTGGCTTTGGCATTTCTTAACTGGAGCTTATATTCTAGTAAGATACCTTTGTAGGCGGCCCTGTCTTGCTCTAAATACCCTTTCCTCCATGTGCGTTCTGCTTGTTTGCAGCGCAGCTTTGCCATGAAAAAACTTCTGATCAGGTTTAGAAATTTCTCTTTGGATGCTTACATGATTAAAACTATAACAACACCAGGAATGCCAGTACTGACCCTTACTATGCTGATTATTTTAACCAATCGCACGTGACACTCATAGTTATGTTATGTTATGTTAGGGTGATATATACTGCGCATGGCTTCCCCAGAAACAGGGCGTCCTACCACTAGCAGAACGGCTAGCCGGAAGAACTGACGTTCGACGGATGTAAAAAGTCAGGTTTTGATCAGCCTCCCGAATGCCCAATGATCGTGAGTGCTGCGGGCAGCCCGAGGGATAGAGTTCCTCAGTTCAGGGGCCTGAGATTTGAAGGAATGACCTCCTGCTCTGCATCGGCGGACTCGTGGGACGCATAGCAAATGTTGATTGGTGGAGCGTAGTGCACGCGAAGGAACATAGGCGGTGCAGAGTTCCTGCAGGATTTGGGGACCCAGGCCGTGCAGAATCTTTTGAGTAGTGCATAAGGTTTTAAACTGGACTCTTTATTTAATGGGCAACAAGTGAAGACAGTGGAGAAGATTGGAGGTGTGGCACTGCCTAGGTAAGGCAAAAAGAGTATGTGCCGCTGCATTCTGTACTCATTGAAGTCTTGCAGTAACTGTTTTATTGACGCCGAGCAGAAGACCATAGCAGTAGTCCAGGCAAGATTGGACCACCGATTGCACTATCAGTTGACGGGTAGGAGCATCGAAGAACCCCAGAATGGGATTGAGGCTGCTCAGGAGGCCGAAACAGTTACAAGCCACTTGCTTTGCATGAGGCTCAAAAGAGAGGGCAGTGTCAATCAGAACCCCTAAGTCTTTAACAGCGTTTTTCGGTTGTGGAGGAGAGCTCAGGGTTGCAGGCCACCACTGGTAATCCCATTTGTGGGTGTCATGGCCTACTAGGAGCAACACCATTTTGTAGTTGTTTGTCATCCAGTCTGAAATGGCCAGAACATCTGCACGGGATTTCAGTTGGTCTTTGGCCGGGTTGTTGGTAAAGATGAACACCAGCTGGGTATCATCCGCATAAGATACAATTTTGATGTTACGTTTTTTGGCTAGAAGAGCTAAAGGGCGAACGTACACATTGAACAACGTGGGGTCAAGGCAGAGCCCTGGGGAACACCACAGCTTAACGGGTAGATACTAGACAGATGAGGGGGGCGTGGACCTGAAAAGAACGCTCTGATAGAAACGAGGCAAACCAGGCCAGAGCCCTGCTTTTGACCCTGATCTCCTCAAGCCATTGGAGAAGGTTGTTATGGGAGACCGCGTCAAAGGCCGCACTGAGATCAAGTAGAAATAATGCGGACGTACTACCCTCATCGAGTGTTGCCCACAGCTGCTCTGTAACCGCCATGAGCGCTGATTCCGTGCTATGTCTGGATCGGAACCTGTTCTGAGAGCTATCCAAAATCTGATTGGACTCTAGATATTCAGTCAGGATGATGTTAACATGGGATTCCATGATCTTGGCCAGATATGGAAGCGGAGATATAGGTCGGAAGTTCTCCAGCAGAGCTGTATCGAGAGTGGGCTTCTTTAGTAGTGGGACAACTTTGGCATGCTTCCAGGATTTAGGAATCACTGCCAATAGGACGGAGTTGTTAATAAATTTCCGGCCCTCCATTATGAGGCAGTTATGGCAGTTATGGAATTTCCCGAAGACATCTGGTTTTACTGGGTCATCTGGGGAGCCCGATTTGACTGTGGTGCTAAAGTAGCTAAGTCTTCAAGAGACACTGGTGGCAGAATTCCTAGGGAATGTGGGGGTGCATTTGGGGTACCCCCACCCCCTTTTGTACCGCTTTTGGCCGCCATAAGTGTGGCAGGGTATGCTCAGACGTGAGTCCCTTGCTCACTTTGCCACTGGATTCAAGCAAGCCGGGCTGAAGACGGCTGGAATGCCAGACACCGGTCCTCGGAAGCTTGTTTCCGGTCCAAGGAAGACATGGCTTGGCAGTTCGGGCTGGACTGTTCCCATGAGGCACAGGGTCAGACTGATTTGCATATAGCCATGTCTGAACTGGGGTGGCAGAGTGGGCTAAAGAACGGTGATGGATTAAACCCAGATCTTTTGACTGGGTGTGAGTGTTTGATTGGTTCAGATGCTCCGTCCATCACCACCCCCTTTTGTACCGCTTTGGGGTACGGGTTGCCATGAGTTCGGAGGAGCTTTGCCTCGTGTCAAGAGCACTGTAAATATGTTTAACATTATTGATGAAGAACTTTGCCAGTGAGTCACATTGGGTATTGGAAGAAATGGCGTTATTGGTTCCTGTTGGAGGTTGCAACATATCTTTCATGAGAGACAAGATAGTTTTTGAGGGGTTGGAGCTAGAAGCAATCGATACTGCATAGAGTGAAGCTTTTGTTTTTTTAACTAAATTATGGTAGGTTTTTATAGCCTTTCTGTAGGTATTTTTAGCAATGTCATCATAAGTGCACCTCCAACCCCGTTCCAGAGTTTTACATTCTTTACCCCCCCCCGAAGGATGTCATTGTAGCAGGTGTGTGTTTGCGTGTGCCTAGCCCCTGACAGTTTCTTCGGGATACACTGGTCAAGTGAATTGTTGAACCAGCCCCAAAAGGCTCTGTCAGCTGCCTCTGGGTCAGAAGACCAGTCTGGGCAGGAGGTGTTAAGAGCGGATAAAAAGTTGTTTCGTCTAGTTTATGCCAAGGGCGTTTCCAGAGCGATTGGCGAGGGGCCCTCAGGATGGTACCTGCCAAGTCACGACGCATGGAAATAAGGAATTGGTCTGTCCACATCAGAGGGAGGGGGTAAGTACTTACAGATTTTGTAAATTTGAGAAGACTGGATCCAGTAGGTGGCCAGTATGATGTGAAGATCCCTCCACCAGTTGAGATAGTTGGTAGGCCTCTAAATCACCCAGGAAATTAGAGATCTCCTGGGAGTCCCGGCATTCCAGGTGCAGATTAAGATTGCCTATTATATTTAGATTAGCCGATTCTAGGGCGAGAGTGGAGACAGTATGCACCAGAGCCTCGTGAAAGGCCCTGGCTGGGCCGGATGGAAGATAGAGTCCATTAAGGGTAAAGTTATGTGATATAGACATTTTAAACAAGGTGCTTTCGCAGTTGGGAATCGTCTGAAGGGATAATAAACACTGAAAGGCGCATTTGTATTTCACTGCTAGGCCACCCCCTCTTCCTATAGGCCTGTTCAGAGTATCCAGTAAAGCCAAGGTTGTAATTGCCATGGAGTCCATAGTAAGCCAGGTTTCTGTCAGAAATAATATATCTGGGGCAGAGTCCAGGAGAAGATCAAATACATTAGCATGATGTTTTGCCAGTGACCTGCAATTTAGGCTGTATATAGTAATTGGTGTAGAGCTTGGGACCTCATGGTGATGACTAGGGCCCAACATGAATTTAAACCCACAGTTGTTGCACTGTTTCTAGGGGGTGTCAGGGTGCCACTTATAGTGCTTGCAAGGCTCTTTGAGTTGTAGGGAAAGCAGCTGTTCCCATGAGTCGTGTAGCTTTTTGTGAGGGCCAGGACCAGGGGTCCTGGCGCCAGGCACCGTACAGGCGCAGACAGGCGCAGACAGGCGCAGACAGGCGCAGACAGGCGCAGACAGGCGCAGACAGGCTTGCCTTTGGCACGCGTCCGCTGCGCGTCGGTGGCGGCATTCGGTTTGCATAGTGGGGAGCGGTAAAGATTGACCCCCGCCTCCACAGTGCAAAAGTGCGTCACTGGCATACAGGAGCAATAGATCCGGTCCCGCCCTCCACTCAATCGACCCAGGTGGACCTGGGTCGGGCCCGTGACTAAGTGCAAGGGGCGCAAATTAAAAATATTTCAGCAGTACAATTGTTAAAAACAGTATATGTTAAAATGGTATTTCTAACCAAGCTAAAACGTGAGCAGTCTGATAGCAAAGGTAACAGTAGTCAGCACAAACGCTAGACAGGGATTACAGAACAAACCCTCTAGCTGCCCTCCGCTGCACGTCTGTGGCGGCACTCGATTTTAATGGTGGGGAGCGGTAAAGATCGTCCGCCTCCTCCACAGCCTGGAAGTGTGTCACTGGCGTAGGGGAGCGATAGATACGGTTCCCGCCCTCCACTCAATTGGCAACAGCCGCGGTGGACTGGGGTCGGGCCGGTGAGTAAAGTGCAAGGTGCGCAAATTAAAAATATTTCAGCAGTACAATTGTTAAAAACAGTATTTGTTAAAACGGTATTTCTAACCAAGCTCAAAACGTGGGCAGTCTGATAGCAGCAGTAACAGTAGTCAGCACAAACATTAGGCAGGGATTACAGAACAAACCTTCTAGCTGCCCGCTCCGCAGCTGAAAAACGGAGATTAATATTTTCTGCTCTTTTTTTCTTTTTAAAGGGATTTTCAGATAAATTAAATTTTATCAAGAAAAACTTTTTCGTTCATAATATTATTCAAATGAACAATTCTAACAATTTTACATGAACCACATTAAATTCCACACATATACAACATTACTCCTTAGTCACATGTATGACGAGACTTTTGACATCACATGTTGATAGTGTTCAAGTCCCCACACGCAAGCCGAAGTCTCTCTCACTTTCAGAGAGCATTTATTTCCCATTGGCATTAAAAACCTTGAAGAAAAGGCAATAATCACTTCTTTTTCACGTTCATCCAGTTGTGTCAAAACTGCTCCTATACCTTTCCCACTGATATCGCTGGTCACTACAGACTCCCTTTCAGGTTCAAACTATTGAAGAGATGAAAATTCACAAATATCCTCTTTTAGGTTAACAAAGGCTTTCTGACACTCCTCCATCCATCCAACCTTCACCCAATCTGACCTCTCACTTTTGTTGTGTCATCATAAACCAGCCATTTCTGTACGTCTAGCCCCAAAGTGCAACTTGATCTTATATAGTTCACTAGTAATGCAAACTGTTTTGTCCCCTTTTTAACATTTTCTTCCAAATACTAAACTCTTCTTCTAAATACATTTTCAATGTAATATATATTACACACCAGTGAAAACCTGTGTGCAATTATGGTTTTGACTTTATTGGCTCTGTTTGACAAATGTGCACAACACTTTTCAAACTAAAGTTTATACTAGTAGGGTTCGGTACGACAAATTTCAGGTAGAATGCTAAACGAGTTGATAATAAAAGAGTGATGTTTTCATTTCAGCTCTCATAAGAACCTTTGCTCACCACAAAAGGAAACAAGCTGAGCAAAATTACACAAACCTTAGCATGAAACTAGAACTTTACTCAGAGAAGTGTGGTTCCTTCATTTGGTGTAAATCCAAAAAGGATTTTCCGGCCAAGATGGCGGCAGACTAGGCTGGCTGGGCTGTTGCACTAGCTCAATGGCGTGATTTAACAAACCCCCTCTCAAGAATATGAATACCCCCCTGTGCCGACCGTTGGGATGATCAGGCGTATGAGGAAGGTATTGCTGGACAATAGAGCTGAAAGAATAAATTGCTCTGAGATAGTTTTGGAAGCCACCGGGGGAGCAGCCGCCCTTACCTGCTGGTGGATTTGGTGTGCACTTCCATCCGAGTGCGGTGTGGACCGCGAACGGGGTGTTCTGCCGGGCACTTGACTGGTGAATCAGACGGACGACATGGCAATGAAGCCGAAGGCACGGGCTAAAGCCGGAGAAAATGGCTCGACGGATGATGCCTCCCCCTGTGCGGCAGGAGGGAATGCGCGACCGCTCGGGCAATGTGGGCAGACTATGACCCGGAAGGATCTCCCGGGAAGAGGAACTCCCCAGCAACCTTCGGCCGGTCCGAGCATCATGGTGATGCTAACGAGGAACCAGGAGAAACAAATCCAACAAGATGAGCCTGGCAAAAAGGAAAAGGAGAAGGAGAAACAAATTCAGCAAGATGAACCTGGCGAAAAGGAAAAGGAGTAGGAGAGAAAAAATACATTTGATGGGATGTAGGTAGGGCTGGATGTGGTGGATGTAGTGGAGAATGGCCCCACTAGCCAGGACTTTGAATCTGAATGTCTTGATCTTGATCAGGTAGCGGACACAACTGAGCTGGTGAAGTCCGGAGGGGGTGTCGTGGGTAATCCAGGTGCAAAGAATGCTGCGACGGAGGACAGCTTAGAAACTATAGGAGCCTGGCGTGAGCAAACTGAGGAGGTCACTGGAGCAATCGATGAGAAAGAAGAGGGGCAGCCAAAATGAGAGGCGGCCAGACACCTCAGTAGCAGCAGCTGGCGAAGGGCAAGCAGGGCAAGGGGGGTTTTAGGAAGCCCAACCGGATAAATCCAATACACCCTGATAAAAGTAATGAAAGACTGGCCCTACCCATTACTAAAGAATGAACTCTGAGGCTCTCTACGTTAAAAAAGAAACCAGAGACACCAGCAAAATTAACAGACGATCCAGCCAGTCTGCGGTCTAAGCACTTTGCGCAGAAAATTCACCGAGGGAAGTAAACAGACATTGAGACGACAGACTGCTACTATTCACTCTCAGAAGATGGAGATTCACTGATGGGATCATTGTCATTGGATCAGCTAGTGGTAGTGGCAGTGAAGTGGAAGAAGAGAGCGAAAGTCCACAGGACACCAGTGGGAGGGACTCTGCTACAACGCTACGGAGGCTTGTCAAATGTCAGACAACGAAGGCCCGAACAAAAGGAAGAACTGAAGAGTTAAACTGGGATTATTCAGCCACCAGCCATCTGGTAGGGGATAATCCTGGATCACCTCCCAATGTGACAGCAACCACAGCAATACTACAATCGGTCATGGCGCACCGGGATGAATCTAAGCAGGATAATAGATGCTCTCAGGCTGCAATTCAGAAAATTCAGGGATCGGTGCGCAAAATAGCCAAAGTGTGCACAGAGATCACGGATCGGCTAACAGATCTCGAGACAGAGACAGGTAATATTGAGACTGAGATGATGGTAATCCAACAGCAGACTGCATCACATGAGGCCAGACTTGTAGATATACAATGGAAGCTAGAAGACCAGGAAAACCGCCAAAGAAGAAGTAATCTGCAGTTTATGGGGGTCCCTGAAGACAAAAGAGGGGCAGATATGCATCCCTATATGGTTGATTTATTAGCCAAAGCGATTGCTGAAGTTGAAGGGTGGAATTGGGATCAGGAGGTCCAACAAGCGCATCAGGTCCCAATAGCACAGAAACAACAGTCTGATGCTGCATTAAGAACTCGGGCTGTGCTGGTCTTCTTTGGAAACTACCTCTAATGCTGAACACACAACAATCAGAGTTGTTTAAATACATTTTTCAGATCCCGAGATTCGTATCCCAATCACAGATTCGCTTGGAATTTGGTCTATTAAATAAGCACCAAGTCAGACAAGTGGCCGCATTTAAAACAGGTTGGAAATTAAGGGCAGCACAAGAGAACACGCTCATGGGCCTCTGTTGGAATGAGATGAACAACCAGACAAAGGCGAAAAACGCCTGGAAAACAGTATTGGAGGATGCATTGTCAAACCTCAAGATGGAATAGGCATGGAATTCAAGCCAAACGTTTGCGGCTTATAAAAAAGCAGCCTATGGGGCTGCAAAGCAAAGATCATGGATGATAGATAAAGCCGCATTAGCGAAGAAAAAAACATGGTTGGATGGTGCTGGCCACGTATGAGAAAATGGAGCCGCAACCTTACCTAGTCAACCATATAACTCCAGCCACCCAAAAAACACTACTAAGATTACGGCTGGGATCCTTCATTTTAAAAGACCAGACACCCGCATGGAAACAAACATGGCCGACTTCTGCCTGTAGATTATGTGGCCAAATGGAATAATCACTGATGCATATATTGTGTATTTGTCCGTCTTTGACGATCTTGAGACGTAATTATCTACTCCACATATTCCGTCTTTTTCAAATTAGATCATGCCGCCCGGCCGTCATGCTAGCATTGAACAGCTACCAGCTGCAGACAACTTGCAGGGCTGCCAGATTTAGTCAAAAGGCATCGCAGTTAATCCTGAACACTGAGAAAAAGGAGAGATAAAGGCACAAAACCGAAGTGTGAAGTGCTATGAACAGAGACATTGTAATTTCATCCAGAATAATATTACTTACATAGACATTACAGAAACTTTTATTTTTAACTATCCTGTCAGTTTGTACATTTCATCTCTAAATCATTTGTTTTCATGCAACACAATTGTAAAGGTTTTAATTAACTACAAACAATAAACTTACTTACCTCTTACGCCGGATTATTTTTGAAAAAGTCAGACCGGACCGCAGAAGACGGGTGGGGGATGTTGAATTTTTTACAAGACAGGACTTCTGCCATGTGAATGTTGAAAGACAATGGAGACTACGCAGATGATTAGTCTCTTTCAGGAAAAAGGAGCACAGGCATTCCTCCTGAAGCCCACAAAACTAAAAATTATAATTGGAGATAGGACCCAGTTTTTTACCTCTGAAATGAAAGCTAAAGAGTTTTTGGACGAAATACGTAGGAAAGAGTAAAAGGGGAAGATTAGGTCAGATTTAGATAGTATGGGGGCAAGCTAGGGAGTGAGGGAGAGTATAGGGGGTGGTGTAGTATGAAGAATGGTTAAGGAGAGGAAAAAGAAAAATTCTTCTTTTCATGAGGTGGAGTGTTTTATGAGGTGGTAAGAAAACATTGAGGCTCTTGATGTATATTGAGGGCTTGTAGTATGTCTTTTTTCTTTCTCTTTCTTGATTTGTTTTGAGGTGTATTAAATATTGACCATTTGATAAGCTTATGAAACGGGGATGACACTAGGATCACGCCAAGAGCTGCCACATCATAACTAGACCAAGGTCTAGTAGCATCTAAAAGTGGGTTGAGGGTTGGGTGGGTTGGGTGGGGGAAGACGGAGGGACAGGGAGGGTGGAGGAGGGTTGTGGGTGGTGAAAAGCCATCTAGGTACATAGAACTAAACAGAACTAGAATTACAGATAACAATGGAATGAATAAAGGAGGGAGGGCAGGAGTGTTGAGATGGTGCAACCATATAAGAATAAATGGATAATCTACAGACTCGTTCAATTAACGCTGCAGGCTTGAATGATAGAACAAAAAGAGCAAAACGTCTTTAAAATTCTAACATTTTTAGCCCCGGAGATTATCTGTCTACAGGAGACCCATGTCCCATGGAATAATTGGGGTATCCTTCAAGTGATAGGATATGAGTTAGCAGTTTGCTCTTTATAGACCTCGATGATTAGAGGAGTAGCAATATTTGTCAAACCACAAGCAGGCAGCTATTAACAGACTAAAGCTGATAAGTGGGGTAGGTGGGCCATTGTATCACTAAGTATTGGGGTTACTATAGTGTCTGTGTATGCATCAAATCAATGGGAAGAGTTAGAGCTAGAGCTTGCTATATGGCCGACCCCAGTAATAGTATGTGGCGATTTTAATATACATTCGGAAAGCTGTATAGTAGCAGGGCAGAAATATAAGGGAAGAAAACCAAGGGTCAATCAGGCTATTAACAATTTTAAATCAGTCCAGCCATGGCCTGGTAGATGTTTGGGCAGATAAGATGAATCTAGATCCCGGATATACATATTTTTCATACCCGCACCAAAAATACGTTTGATTAGATTATTTTTTGGTCTCTGCTAACTTATTGGGGGAGCGGAGATTAAAAAATTGACACAAATCTTCTCGGATCATAATCCCCTGATACTTAATTTAGCAGACCAGGCTCTGAAAAAAGAATCCCGGTCCTGGTCATTTCACAGAAAATTACTGGCGGACGATAAATTTATTAAACACATCAAAGAATGGACTAGAGGATTCTTTGAAATAAATCGGTACAGTGCCTCGCGTATAACTGTGTGGGATACATTTAAGGGGTGCCTAAGGGGGGAAATAATAATAATAAGCTATGTGGGTCAGCAGCGTAAAATGCAGAAAAGGCAGGTCACCTCTTTAATGACCAGGTTAGCACAGCTAGAAACAGAACACACCAAAGAAGTATCCCAGAGGGAGGGAAATAGATCAATGACAGTTAAAAATCAGATAATAATTGTCAAAGCAGAGATTAACAACTTGTTTCAAACACAAGTAGCCCAGGCATTCCAAGCGTACCGAAAAGAGATATACGAATACGGAGAAAAGACTGGTAGACTTTCGGCCCTCAGGAGCAGACAAAAGACTTCCAGAAATAATATAACTGAAATTAAAAACTCAGAGGGGCAAATGGAAACATCTACTGTTAAGATAATCAAGGTTTTTAAGCAGTATTACAGTAATCTATACCAGCAGGATCCCTGTGATAATTCGGCAGTAATAGAAAAGGAAAGCCCTCTGCTTAGTAGATTAGATCCGGATATACGCGCAGAATTAAAAGGTGAAATTACATTGGAGGAAACAATTTCAGCCTTAAATTCACTCTCCTCAGGGAAGGCCGCCGGCCCAGATAAAATCCGAGTGGAGCTATATAAATTACTTCAAGGTGATTTGGCTATACTCCTTCAGAATCTTTTCTTGGATGTTCAATACCAGGGGATTCCGCCTAACTCATGGAAGGAAACAGATATAATTGTATTTCATAAAAAGGGGAAACCTCCATCAGCACCTGGGTCATATCGACCCATCTCCCTGATAAATTCAGATACAAAGGTATATTAAAAAATGTTAGCGACTCGGCTCCAGAGAATCGTAGCCAGCTTGGTCTCACCCTTGCAGCATGGATTTGTGCCAGGAAGGGGAACAACGGATCACACTCGGCGAGTAATATCTCTAATAGATCTAGCGGCGGCAAGGGGGGATGGGCTAGCTGTGATTCTCTTGGACGCCGAGAAGGCCTTCGATAGAGTGAAGTGGCAGTATCTGTGGGCGGCATTAGCGGAGCGAGAGATTGGTCCAAAAAGGATAACAGCAATTAAGGCAATGTATCACAAACCATCTGCTAGACTTCAAATGATGGGAGTGGCATCAGATCCGATAGAGGTAGCAAGGGGCACTCTGCAGGGTTGCCCCTGCTCCCCAATCTTGTTTGCCATATATCTGGATCCATTTATTAGACAGGTAACTGAGAACGTAGCGATTGAACCTTATGTGATCAATGGATATGAGACAAAAATACTTGCCTACACAGACAATATTGCTGTAATTACATCAAACCCAGAAACAACAATAGTAGAAGTAGAGAGAATGGCAGAGGAATTCGGCAGTAGGTCTGGCTACCGTCTGAATAAGGGAAAGACACAGATAGTCTGCACCGGACGGGAACATTTTCAAGCTCAGCGTCAGACAGATAGTGCATCCTATCTGGGAGTAAAGAATGGGCCGGATATGGACACATTATGGGCAAATAATATTGACCGATTGCTACAGGAGATTTCCACCGAGCTACGATGGTAGGATAATTTGCATTTAATGTTATTGGGCAGGATCAATGTCTTAAAAATGAAGATTTTCCCTAAAATACTTTATTTATTTCGAGCGACCCCTCTAGAACTGCCATCTTGCACATTTCTGAAAATGAATTTAATTTTCTCTAACTTAATCTGCAGCTATCAAAAAACTAGGCGAGCCTGGAGGATATTAACTTTGCCAAGAGAGAGAGGGGGCTGAGCTGCTCCAGATCTATATAGCCATATCTCATAGCCAAGATGGCCGATGGTCAGGAGCTCTAGTGAGGAGCTCTGGGGTTAGGGATCTCCAATACTGTAGTAAATCCCCGAATAACCCTCAGTGCGACCCAGGAGCGACCGGAGGCTTTAATGAAGGAAGAGTGCAGAGAGAAACGGGAGGAACGCCGATAATAACACACCTAATGGAGTGAACGTACCTGATCAGAGAACGTCAGGGGCACCTCATCTCATCGGACCCATAGAGGACGGACGACGATAAACGAGGGGAAACACAGCGACGGAATCGGGTGCATCCGGTGTCGCTTTGGGCCGTGCTGGGCTTCGTGAGGCTGAGGACATCGTCGGGATCCCCGGTGCCGGAGATCGGGATCCGGCAGTTGTGGTGAAAGGGAGAGCGGCCTGACGAAAGTCCGGAAGGTACAAGCAACCTTGCCCTACTGCGCGACATTATCTCCACTGCCCCCTTCTGTGAGCACACGCGAGGGAAAGAACGCGGATGAAACGAACCGGGAACTGTTAAAGCGGCGCGGCTGACCCTAAAATGGCGGCCGCTTAAGACATCAGTCGCCCTCGGTAATGCTGACAAACACTGAGGACCGTCCCAGCAGATAGACCTAAGGGGTTTGAATACTCAGACATGAAGATGAGCATATCCAGATCCCGATCTGTGAAGGGATAGTGAAGTGTCCTAAAGGGATCGACAACCACCAAAGTGCCAGATAAATTGCTTCATTCCAGGACATAGCCACTGAAAGAGGACTGTCGTCAAACCAACAACCAAGGAGCAAAAGAAAGAAGGGACTACTCACAGGAGTGGAAAGAAAAAAAGTCTACTCCTTCACAGAAGAACAACAGTAGAACAACAGATACAAAAAAGGCGGACATCTTGTAACGGCCAGCCACAAACCAGACTTATAAGAATAAGGGACAGGCAAATTAATTTCCTGTGATATGGTAACACATATATATTGTTATAATTAGGGTAAAGCAGAGAAAATATACTTATTACGAAGCACTCTCCAATACTTTATTACTACTAAGAAGGGATCAATAAAGAACAAATCATCATAAGACGTAATTTTGGAAGGAAAATGGAGGAGAGTCACAGAGGGATGTCAGGTTCCAATGCACAGAACATAAAATATCCTTCTATGTTATCCAAAAATGCTGCCAAAAAGTTCAAACATAACACTCTGAGAAAAAACCCGGACATATTGTTTGCAGACCCTTACTTTGATAGAGTGAAAGGCACTATAATTAATGACCTAATTTTCTACACGCATAAAACAGCTAAATGGCGCAATGCCCTCACAGAATTGCTGCCCATAAAAGGTATGAAAAACATTCCGCATAGCACAAAATTAATGACCTCACCTTCAAAAAGGTGCAATGCAGAACTATGCATAACTCTATATAAAACGGGAATAGTGCTGATACAAGTGGCCAATAGAGACCTTGAGGAATTTGAAAAGTCTTTCCTAATATTAAAAGAATACCTAGATAGACCTAGACACCAACTACCCAAGACCCCAGCTGATGCCTCTCCCGACAACAATGATACTACCACTAGAGACGCCAACCAATCGGGGGGTCTTCACACTCAAAATTCCTGCTCTGAAGGTATTACTGAAACTGTGAAGGCAACACCAGAGAAAGAGACAGTAGGGTCAGAGAGATCTTCCAATCCCGAAAACAAAGAACAGGACCAGATACAAAGAGTAGAGTTGATGTCGCCACTACTCGGGCTGAATTTACGGGAAGAGGGTACCTCAGCACCTATCGAGTCACTTGCTGACCCACCACCTCAATCGAACACAAAACAGGAGTCTTATAGATCCGCACCCACAAATCCACTAATAACACCACCCAACAGTGATAATACTCGTGACCTCTCATATAACGTCGAAAGTGGAAATCAAACGAAGGATATAAAGGAAAGAACCGTGGGAGTGAGAACAAATCATTTACGGAGAAGAGCAAAATGCAAAACTTGGTCTAACAGGTCAATCCTCGTTAAGAAATCACCTCGAAACCTGAAAGAAATTAAGGAGCTCCTGAAAATAGTAAACAACCTGGCACAAGGCTCGCTGGAAATTTCAAAAGTAATGGATAAAATGTGGGAGATGACAGTAAGCACGCACGCAAAGGTCTCGCATATTCAGAATCTGGTACTATCCACACAAAGATGGAATGACGAGATGGCCCAGTCTCAGAAAAACAGGCTCAATAGACCAGATAGGACAAATCCCCTTTCAAATGAAGAAACCCTAGCCTTACTCCGAACATATGAACAACCGGTACCGGGGAGTGCTGAGAGAATCAAAACAGTATCAATAGATGCTAACAGAACATCCAGAAAGATTGATAGGAAAGCAATCCACCGCAACCTACAACATATCCAATTAACAGCAACGGAATCCGAAAATGGGAACCCCAGTAACTCTGAAAAACCTCTGAGTTGCCTTCTACTCAATTGTCGTTCGGCAACTAAACATGCTTCTGACATAGCAGCCCTCATCCTCAATAAGGAAATGGACCTAGCAATACTTACGGAAACGTGGTTCAATGAATCATCTTCGCCCGCCATTGATCTCTTAGTACCACCGCAATATAACATTGTGAGATTAGATAGGCTAAGGAAAGTAGGAGGAGGTATAGCCTGCATCCACCGATCAGAGATAGAAGTCAACCAAATCCAAGCCGACCCCCTTGAATCTTGTGAATACTTGAGTCTGAATATAAGATCATCAAGCAACCAGAAATGCAATCTGCATGCGTTTTACCATCCACCAGGAGATAACACAAAGTTTACAGAGCAACTAATAGAGATCATTACGACCAACTACGATTCTGATGCCAACAACATTTTCTTGGGAGACTTTAATCTACACTGGGACGACGCAAATGACAAAACCGTTAACCTGCTTAAAGAGTTCCTCGCAGAACTAAACCTTACACAAGCATGCACCCAACCCACACATGCGCAAGGAGCGACTTTAGACTGGATTATTGCAAATAAGAATGAGACATCTATACTCGCTATTGATCCTTGTGATTGGTCGGACCATTACGCCATAACATTCGTGATTCCCTCAGTGAAAAAGGGTAGGACTGTACAACCCCCCAGGTCCAAAAAAGCGATACGAGATACTAAAGAGGCGAATATTGAGTTACTGGTTGAAAGGAGCGAGAAAGATTTAAAGTCACCTGACGACATGCAGAATGTAAACGAGTTGACTGATCACTACCTAACCTCAATTGGAAATATTGTCAATGACACCATGCCACTAAAAATGAAAAGAGTCGCAGAAAAATCAAAAAATCCTTGGTTCAATGGATCACTAAATGAGGAAAGACGCAAATTGAGAGCGGCCGAAAGAAATTGGAGACGACACCCTTCCTTCCCTGAGCTAAAAGCACTCAGGACCACCAGAAGGCATTATAACAAAAGGATAATCAATTCCAAGAAAGAATATATAAGAGCAGAACTTGACAATGCCAAAAACAGACCACGAAAACTCTTCGAGATCTTAAAACAACAATCAGACAAACTGGCCAAATCGGCACTAGAACATTCAAAGACTCCCTTAAGCGGCGAGGAATTCTCTGCATTCTTCACAGAAAAGACCAAATCGCTAGAGGTAGAGCTCTCAAATGCCGCGGCTATCCTCCCGACCCAACATATGCCGACAAATGCGGCCCCTATGACAACAGAGAGGATAAAGGCGAAAAATAAAGCGAATTGGGACACATTTGAATTATATGACCAGGTCGAGATCGCTAAAATACTCTCGGAAATTAGACCGAATAACCATTATCATGACCCTTTACCGGCAAAGTGTGTAAGAGAAATCAGTCACATCCTGGTCCCAATCTGGACCAAAATAATAAACGCGTCTCTTGCACAAGGGATCCTCCCAGAATGCCTAAAAACAGGTCAAGTAGTGCCAATAATCAAAAAACCGACCGCAGACACAACAGATCCGAATAACTATCGTCCAGTAACCAACATCCCTTTATTGGCCAAACTTATTGAGAAATGCGTGCAGAGCCAATTGAATCAACACATCACCAAGTTCTCCTTACTAGACGAATGCCAATCAGGCTTTAGAGCAGGGCATAGCACGGAAACAGCGATCCTGCACATTGTCGATGATGCGCTACAAGCCCTAGACCAAAAGCAAGCCTGCCTACTGATTCTTTTAGACCTATCAGCTGCATTTGACACGGTAAATCACGAAGCATTATTGTCCAGACTACAGGACAGGATGGGATTGTCCGGAATTGTGCTGAAAGGGTTTAATTCTTTCCTAAGCAACAGAACACAGCGATTCCTGGTTAACCAAACAATCTCACCCTCATGTCCTAATACAATTGGGGTCCCGCAAGGCTCAACGCTATCCCCAGATCTATTCAACCTATATGTCGAACCTCTTACAGACATTCTACGGAATTCACAGATTTCCTACCACATGTATGCAGACGACACGCAAATATACTTGAAGATTGCCAATCTTGAGGACATTGACCTAATGAATGAGACACTAAAAATGGCTCTGGAATGGTTAACGTATAACCATCTGAAACTAAATGCCCATAAAACAGAATTCTTGCTAATTTCACCACCAAGGAGCAACTCTGAAACAAAGGAATGGACCAAACGGCTGACGGCACTAAACTGCACCCCAACGCTAGTCAACTCAGCTAAATCACTAGGAATTACGTTAGATGAAAATCTCGACATGAAAGCCCATATTAATTCAATGGCGAAAAGTGCCCGCTTCCACCTGAGCTACTTAAGAAAATTAAAACCATTAATTTCGGAAGCAGATTTAAAATTGGCTATTCAATCACTAGTTATATCAAGGATCGAATATGGTTGCTCCACATTAGCCAGCCTACCAAAATCATCTACAGTACCTCTAAAAGCCTGTCTCAACGCAGCGGCAAGACTCATCACGGGGTCTAGGAAATTTGATCATATTTCTCCTCACTTGAAAGCACTAAATTGGCTACCTTACGAGGCTAGAATTCAAATGAGGATAGCATGCGTTACCCACAAAGCGGTGCATTATAACACACCAAGATATCTAGCCAAGAAAATCAAGCTATCGGGAGGAAACAGACCAACCAGAAGTGCCAAGGAGTTATTGCTACGACCTGCCATCTTCCGAAAGAAAAAGTCGTATGATCGATCATTCTCTGGAGCTGCCCCTAGAGTCTGGAACTCTCTCCCCCAAGCATCAGGAAGATTCAAAACATTGTTCAATTCAAACGGGAATTGAAAAGCCATATGTTAAGGATATACCTTGATTAGGGAAGCCAACGGAACTCTTGGTCGAATATTCTTAATCCGATGAAGGGCGGCCATCTTCATGAACGATATCATCGATGAGTGAATGTCTCCACCCACATACCTGAACTCAACTGTGTCCTCACTGCCATCTCCTACTAGATGAACCGATAACTATGTGATAGCAGAAACTATATAACCTCTACCTCTTATTTATCTGTATAGATAGGGATATAAGCTATGTCTTATCCACCTTTTACTGTTAATTGCACATGCGTTTGGAATATATATATTTATGCACCCCCCCTTAGCCATAAGTTCTTCTACCTCTTATAGGTTTTGTTCTATAATTCTATAATTGTTATTGTATTGCCAATGTGTAACCATTCTTGATGTTAAGCGCTCTGATACCCACGGGTCTTGTTCGCGCTATAGAAAACTCTATAATAAAATAAATAAATAAATAATAAATATAATAAATAATATCACTTGGCAAATTTTGTGTTAGAAATGGGAGATCTATTGGGAGTGGATGAATGGGTGAGTGAGAATAGTGTGCCATCAATCTACCAAGGAGCTGTGGGGAGAGAAGCATCAGGGCTCCTCCTCAGACAGTTAGAACCTAGCTATTTTAGAAAATCCCATTCTAAATGTCTGAAAGCAGCTAAATCGGTGGAAATTCCAAAATGTAACCGATATACTCAATTATGGGGAACATCGATCTTTCCAGCCGAATGTTTGGATAACATGGCTAGAGAGTGGGCGCAGGCGGGTATACAGCATGTTGGGGATCTATTTAATGAAAACTTTGATAAGCAGTCATTTTCAGAACTGGCTCAGAAATTTGAGATTGGTATTAGAACATATTTTAAATATATTCAAATGAGGGAATGTTTAAAAAACCTAGTCAGGAAACAGGAAAATCTATGTGCAATACCGCTATTGGATAAAGTATATCGAGGTGATGGGATGATTGGGGAAATTTATAAAATTCTAATAGAAACAATACCTGACGATTTGGAGCAAACTGAGTCAAAGTGGGCATCAAAACTGGGGATGTGGATATAGATATCGATACGTCAATAAAATTGGGGGAAAGCATATTTTTGGCTGCAAACCTTCAAACCCATCATTATAAGACGCTGTTTAACTTATATTACACCCCAGCAAAACTTTATGGGTGGGGGGGAATAGAGACAACGATCACTGCCCCAGATGTCAGCATAGCCCTGTGGACATTACGCATATGTTTTATACGTGTACGTCCCTGACTCCTCTAATAAAGGGTACATAAAAAATTTGGTATGATTTAATGAATTGCACAATCAAGATTAATGCTCCGGTGATGCTTTTGGGTATGATGGTCAATTTTAGTTAATATCTGCACATAGGGATTTTGTTTTTGTCTCAATAGCGGTTGCAAGGCTATTAATAGCTACAGCTTGGAAAGACCTGAACCCGCCAGTATATACTGCGTGGCTTCCCCGCCTACTGAATATTTATAATATGGAAATGGCTCTCTATAAAAATAAGGGGCATAGAGCTAGGAAGAAAGGGGATAGGATCTGGGCCCCCTATCAAAATGGTTGGGGAAAAGCCAAGATGAATTAGGAAATATAATGGGTATAGTTTAAAGTAAGACATAAAGAAAAGTATGATTTTGGCGAAGCAATGCTGTAAGGATGTATTTTTGGGTTATATGTTCTCGTCGGTATATCTGAGGCCTATACTTCTGCTCTTTTTAAAAATGTATTTATGGTTAGTACTAATGTCTATTTTTTTTATCTGTGTTTGGATTCTGTTGTATGAATTGTACCTAATGGCAAATACATTTTTTTTTTAAAGGATTTTCCAAGAAATGACCACTACAAAATGTATTGGGTGGGGTTGAAAAGGTCAAACAGTTAGCGATATCTCTACTGTCAGTTCATGGACATGGGTCAAAGTATCTTGACAGTTGGACATGTATTTTTTTTATTTGCTTATAACTACATTTGACAAATTTGCAGGAAATTTGCCAAATGTTTAGCACACTTACATTACTCTTGGTATTTTAAATTTTGTGTAGAAAGGGGACATTTAAAAGTGTTAATTTTTAATAACTGTGACATCATTTTACAAATCTATTTGTCAAGTCAAAAGTCAAAAATACTTTTCAAGAAAGATCCAATTTAAATTTGGCAGCTATTGAGCAAGTATAGTATTCAATGGGTCTGGCAGGTTTTGTGCAGATCCATCAAGGAGGAGGCACATCTAAAAGGGTAGAAGAACATTTTCATATGGTATTATTGCGGTGCTGTATAGTAAATCTTCATGAAGTTTTGAAGGCTGTTCGTGAGTTGAGCCCAGTGCAGGAATATCAGGTTTCAAGCATGACCAACAAGAGAGGCCTTAGATAAAAGACGGATCACAAATCTGTAGTTTCCTAATTACTGGCACAGTTTTATAGTGCTGCACAACACTATCAAACATTTACCATGTTAACCTTACTCTTGATAGTTTGAATTTCAAACACATCCATCAAGGGAAGAACACTTAAAATATGTGGTGTCAAAAAAGCTGTGTTTCTAATTTTAACTCTCAAAACGTTTTTTGCTCTCCACTGAAGGAAAAATTTGCTGAACAGCATTATACAAACTTGGAAAAGAACTGGATCTTTACTAAAGAAAGTGTCTTCGCTGGGTGTAGTGAACATCAAATAAGAACTTTATGAGAAATTAGTGTTATAAAAATGTGCCAGGAGGGCTTCAAATGGTAAAACTTTAGACAGGAATTAACTTTTAGCCCAAGCACAATCATTGTATCTGGGTTTGTGGTCTGTCCGCAAACCTCCATTTAAAATAATAAAAAGGCTCCTATTTAAAAAGGGACCTTAATGATCCTGTTGACAATTTTAGGTACTTGGTCATAAAGGCTGGCCGCAAACATCTTTACAAATTGAACAGAGCTAGAAAGAGCATCCCCTGATTCAGTGGCTCATTTTACATTAAAAAAGCAACAACTTTGGGCCTGATTTAGAGTTTAGCACATGCAGGCAGGCCGTAAAAATGGCTGTTTACCCACCCACCACAATGGAGGTCCATCCGTACTAGTTAGAGTATGGGGATTGGACAGATGAAAGTCTGTCAACCGTCCATTGCCTCCGCTGCATTTCCCTTCTTCCTTCGATAGTGGTATACTATAAATATGACAGAGATAGTGACTGCAAGTCACTACTCTATTCATTGTATTCAGTGTAAATTTCCTAAAGGCTGAAACATGCTGGTTCATCCTCCCCACTTGTGTTGGTGGAGAATGAGCCTAAATAATCAAACCCTGTCGCCAACAACTTACTCTTATCAACATGTACCACCTGCTACTCCAAACCTGGAATCTGTATGTGACAGTGGTGGAGGAACAGCAGCAACACAATGCACAACAAAATAGAAGGTAAGTACACATTTTAAAACTATTTTAAATGAACTTTGTTAACTTTCAATGGTTCTAAAATAATGTTTATTTGCATCATACTATATGAACATCAATTTAAACAACAATTTACCTTACCACACTGTCTGGACACGTCTTACAATGCATAACCTTAATAAATACTCATCTACCACAATAGTACTACCCTGACACCTCAAGTCAGTAAGTCAATGTACATTTTTAACAAATCTACACAGGAGACGAGCATATAATGCTAACACGCTGTATCTATGCAGTTTCAAATGTTTTATAAAATAAAGGTATACTAATAATATTTCCCACAAAATTGGAGTATTTAATATAAATCACCCAACTATTCTGTGCCTAGTGTTGAACCAAATGTACCCACTTACCACACACATTACAAGCATATGATTCAATCAGGTACTCCAAGCACATATTACCAGTTACTGATATGCTATGCCTTTAAATATGGCTTATAAAATCAATGGCAGGACACACATTCACATTCCAGACATTGCTCTCAAGTACTTAACCTAGCGGTAGTCATACATATGGTATGTGTAGTCATACATAAGGAATGGCATGAACTATATTTGCACCCCAATATCTAAAGCTTTTTCTGCATTAAAAACATAAAAATAATGAAGCTAAATGTAGTCTATTTCATTGCCCACTCTGACTGCCGCACTCACAAGGCAATCGCAACAACATTTTCAGTTCCTTTAATACACATGGGAAAGAGAACTACATCTCCCTTGTACAAAACATTGGAAAACATAGGAAATCACAAGTTTTGAAATGGAAGTCAGTGGTTAAAAGCAGCAACATATTTGAATATGCAATAAAATTTGACAAAGAGTATAACAATTTAAAAAAACAATATCTACAAATAAAGTTCAACTATTTATAACTTTAAGATGGAAAGGAGAAACAAAAATGAACTTCCTCTGGGTTAATTCAAGTGTTTCATCAAAAAATAATATAAATCAAACTCCAGGGTTGGGGAAGAAAACATGACATCCTATCACCGTCTTAGAGGTAGGCTCCAGGCTTTCAGCTTACTTCAACACCTTTGAAGTAGTGTCCTTCTGATGGGGCTTTCGACATTATTATAAGTTCATTATATAGTCTGTGACTTGTAATTGTTTGTATGGAATATATGTCAAATTGTGATTTAGTAACAGTCCTGGAAAACTTAATCTCAGGACCTTTGTGTGTGGGGTATTCCATTCTAAAAGTCTGGGATTACACTGTCCATAAAAAAAACATTAGCAATGTCATCTTTTGAGACAAGGGCACTTTGAAAAGGCAGAATCCCAGTTGTCTTGCGTAGCTAACTTCCACAGCCAGTGCCACACTTGGCTCAGATAGTGCAGTGCCATAATGCAGTAATGCTATTAAAATAGTATTCAAATTAAAACATGACGTGCTTTGTGACACTAGATGTCTGTCGATCACATTGTTGTTACCCTGGCTGACTGTTCAGCTTCCTCATGCCAAAAGAGGCCCTGCATACCCTGGGCAATGTTTGACAGATTTTGATCAAAATATACATGGCTGGTTGATTACTGGGGCAGTTTAAGTATTGAACGTTGTACTGTCATTAATGGCTGGAGCGTGTATTGTATTACATGCCAAATACTGGTGTACTAAGGTAAAGAAATATAAACCAGTCACAAATAATTGTTCCAAGCAGATATTTATCATCTGAAATAATGTATGCATTTGTCTGTGGCTTGTGGCCTTTGCTTGTGAAAGCTGGGTGGTCACCCAGGAAGCTATATTCTTACTATCCCAAGGTAAAACAAATGTAAAAGAAAGTGGTCAAACTCACATTTTAGACACATAAGATAGGAAAATTAATTCAGTTGGGTGATCATAGGGTTTAGAAAACGTGTAATATTGCGGATATGACATTAATACAGTAGGACCAGTGTGTGCACTCACAATATTCATAATAAAATAATAAGTATAATTTCAAGTGATATACATGATTGTAATTTTTCTGACTCTCTGCTGGCTCTTTTAGCAGGCTGTCATTGGTCAGGGCCACCTTGGCAAGGATGTCCAACTCCTCAGCAGTGATGTTGGTGGCCCTATCACCTGTTCCTTTATCTATGGAGGGTCCCAGCACAAGTAACTCAGCAGCAACAGTGGAGGCGGCTTGCTCTAGATGATTAGGAGGCAAATGATCTAGTGGGCTTAAAAACATGTACGTCAACCAGACAGAATTTCTGTCAATGTATGCTTTCAGGCAGAAATACAGACTCCGTCAATCACGGACCATTCTAGCCAATGGTCAATGCAGGACAGCAGCTGCCAGAAAAGGTAGGTTCAGACTTCACTTACTAGCTCGCTATTCATGAAAGATAAAACAGGTATCTGTATGTTTGGTCTATCATCAAAAGCCAACAGTGTCAGCATATGGTGAGCCTGACAATATGACAGATTGGTAATCCATGGTTAGGCTTGCAAGCCCACCTCGCTTGAACAAGGGAACCACACATTTGGTTTCCCCCAGACCACACATCTCATCATTAACCATCTCATCATTAGCCACACCAACTTTATTTTGCCCCCAAGCCTCTTTATTACAAGTCGTTTAGAACACTGAGTGGAGGCGAGAAAAGAGAACTCACTCAAACTCTTGTGAGACTAAGAAAGTCTTGTGTGGACTGGCAGTCATCTTTGGCGTGGTCAGTATTTAAGGCTGTGCCATCTTCTACAAGCTGCTTGCTGTTGAGAGGCTTACTCAGAGAGGATCCATGTCAAGGTCACCACTCCCACCTGCACCCAGATTCTTGCTTGAATCCAGCACAGAGCAGCCGCCAGAATTGGAGATCTAAAAAGAAAGAAAGACAAGCATTAGGGAAACTCCAGAGCCTTCATATCATGCAGTAGTTAAGTGCCTAATTGAGACTAATCAAAACTTACCTTGAACTCATACAGCATTCTTTGATTTAAAAGGAAAGAAAGTCTAATATTAATCATTGTTTGTCTGGAGCGTGTTGCTCACTTGTTATTAAATAAGTGCTAGAAACATTTGCATTGAAGTGCACTATATTTACGATAGTTTCATTATATTGCTTTAGATATGTTGATCCTGAACTAGAACTACTATGTTCTGGTTCAGCTTCAACATATAACTATGTATCCAAAGATTATCTGCTAGAAGACATTGTTAAACTCTGCTCCTTATCAGTGTGATCAAGGAGATCCTGGTAGATACACCAGAAAGTTTGGGAAGCACAGTGGGATTAAGTCAGGACACTGCAGAAAATCAAAAAATTACTCTCTTTCTTCCCAGGGCAATCACAGAAGCATTACTAAAGAACAGAGGGAGAGAGTTCACTAACAGTGGGAAAGGGGATAACCAAGGGTACACGTAAGCCACCACTGGGGGATGCAGGAAGAGGGATTATAGCCAACACAGTAAGGTCATATGATAAAGACATTTTTAATGTTGAGGTCCATAGAAATTCCTAGTAGCTTCCACAAGCAATTCGGCGAAAAAACAACTAGTGTCTCTCTGTCTCTCTCTCTCTCTCTCTCTCTCTCTCTCTCTCTCTCTCTCTCTCTCCCTCTCTTTTCATCCCATTCCCCTTTCCCCTCAGGTGCCTTCGCCATGCCTATATGCAGATCACAGGAAGGGCCCAGGTACTGAGGAGGAGTTGGTGGTCAGCATCTCAGACCTCCACCTTGCTCCTGCAGTTTCACACAGGTTGGTGCCTGACATCCGTGACAATGCTTTCATAAAAAACATTACAAAAATAGATGTACACCGTCCGCTATGTAATACCTGCTACCTTTTATGAATTTTTAAAAATTGATCGAAAAATGTAAATAAGTTGTTATAAATAATTTGACAATCCACATGTTTTTAACATTTAAAAAAAATATGTATGTAATTGCTAACTTTCCCATATTTTATTTTCAAAAAACAATTTTTAGTGATTTTCTATTTTGGTTGAGGTCTGAGAAATAGTATTTATTTACATATGTGTATCTATATGAAAAATAATTCTGTGTATGTAACAAACACCATACAGATGATTCTCATTATTGTATTGTTATATGTGTCTGTATTTGCATATGTACCTAAATATATCACTTTTAACATGTGCCATCAAATGTGCATGAACCTACAACATTTACACATTGCACTCATATGTTGCAGATATCTCTATCAGCATCCTAGCAAGATGGAGATGTAATGAGCCTAATGAACATGTGTAGAAACAATGTCCAGATGTAATATCTAGATAGGAAAGGGATGTTATTAAGAACATACTGAACCGTACCATCATTGTTCGGTCTGGACTGTTCCCATGGGGCACAGGGTCAAGACTGATTTGTATATGGCTGGGTCCAAACTGGGGTGTGGTAGTGGGCAAAAGAACGATGGATTTAACCCAGATCTTTTGACTGGGGGAGAATGTTTGCATTGTCACATTCCAACCATCATTTGTTTGCTGAAACACTTTTCGCCCTAAGTGGGATGGGTATGCCCAGACGTGGATCCCTTGCTCACTCTTCCGCTGGATTTTTAGCTAGCCTGGCTGAAGAAGGGTGACATACCCTGAAATTGGTCCCAGGATGCTTGTTTCTGGTCTAGGGAGGACCTGGCCTGGCGGTGGCGTAGTGGACAAAAGAACGATGGATTTAACCCAGATCTTTTGACTGGGCGAGAATGTTTGCATTGTCAGCATTCCGTCCTTCATTTCTTTGCTGTAATACATCATTGACACATTGGCACAATAATTTTAATCTGAACTTTTGCCAGAAATCAGAATTCAGACTGCCACACCACCTACTGTGAAGATTATGGCAGTGTTTCATTTCTATGCAACTGGCTCCTTCCAGTACAATGTTAGCTATTCCAATGGGATGTCTTCATCTGCCCCCAACCAAGTACTGGATCTTATGCTAAGACGTATGAATGACTACATCCAATTTCCGAATGATAATGCTACACTGGCAAACATGGAGGCCAGGATCTATGGCTTGGGAAGCATTCCACATGTGCCATGTTATGATCAGGAGCAAGATTAATGTAATTGGAAGTATTTTGACTCCATCAATGTGTAGGTGGTTTGCGTAGAAGACTTTTACATCACCAGTATGTGCATGTGCAAGATTTCTAGGTTCCATCCATGACTCATAAGGACTGCATACGACAACAGATGGCAGACATAGCACCAATGAGAGCCTGGTTTGTTGGTACGTTTGAAATATTGAGTTTATGCAATTTTTTATTGTAAAGCTATGCCAAAACAAACATAAGTTCACTTACGTTTGCTTTTGTGATCATTATAATTTTCAGGAAGCTCCGCTTATCCATATCAAACATGGCTTTTAACACCTCTGAGAAACTGCTAAGGGAAATCTGCCTCAAAGACACCCATGTGCATATGAGGAGTCCTGTGAAGTGAGCTTGTGAGCTCTTGAAGGCCTTGTTCAGGAGGATGGACAAAACAGAAAGACTAGAATGTGGTGTGTTCATTGTTTTCCAAGTGTACTTGAGTTTTATATTTGTTTTGAATATAGACTGCTCTACAGTTATGATGACCATGCTGTATAAGACATTATGTTTTATAGTTGTTGATGTTTTTATATCCAAAGATAAAAGTATTAACCCCTTCGCTGCTAGGCCTCCCCCATGTTGAGCCTTTTTTTGGCAATGTGGGGTACTTCGCGCTTAGGCCCGTGTAAACGTTTGTTCACATCACATTTGTGTACTTTTTTACCAACACCCAGAGGATTCTAAAGGTACCCAGGATGTGTGGATTCCACTGGAGGGGACCCAGAAATTAGCCAAACTACAGCTAAATTGTGTTTAGTTTTTTTAAAAAAAGGGAAAAACATTATGCAGAAGAAAGCATCTGTTTTTTTCCCTGCAAATACAATCAAAAAAGGGTTTGTGGTTCTGAAAATCACCATCTTCCCCGCTTTCAGGGACAGGCAAAATTCAGAAAACCAACATTTTCCATATAGTTTTGGCATTTTATTGGGACATAACCTAGTTTTGCTATTTTTGGTGCTTTCAACATCCTTGCAGTTTGTGGTAGAAATGGGTATTAAAGCAATAATGGATCCAAGACATCCATACATTTCTGAAAAGTAGACAAAATTCTGAATTTAGCAAGGGGTCATTTGTGTAGATACTTCAAGGTTTTTTGATACAAAATAAAATTTTAAAATAGAAAATATTGAAATTGAGTTGAAAAAAACAGCCATTTGTGCCAACGATTTCACCTGTAACTTCTTCTATGTACGACAGATGTTCAAAAAGCAATATACTATTAAATCCGCAGGACCCGTCTTGTTGTAGGGATATATAGGAATTGTAGGTTCACCATGAACCCAAGAAACCCAGCGCCAATAACTGAGCTGCTTCTGCAATGGTTTTTCATTGGGTATCGGGTACATGACAATTCATTTGGTAAAATATAAGGAGTGAAAAATAGGCACCTGGGACACCTATATATTTCCGAAATGGGAAAAAAATATAGAGTTTATAAGCAGTGGTTATTTGCACATTTAAAAAATTGTGGGTACCCATACAAGCATGTGAATTAGACATCATTTTTCAAATTACTTCTTTTTTACAAATTGTCTTGCATTTGGAAGGCAGAAAGGCAAAGGAAGCCAATTTGTAATAACACTTGTTCTACTATTCTGTGCCCCCCCCAAGTCTCCTGATAAAAATGCTACCAAGTCAAGTCAAGTCAAATAATGCTTTATTCGAGGTACACTCATTAAAGCAAGTACACAGTAAAAATTTGACAGTCAATTGCAAACATTATAGTTAAAAGGTAAGACTTTAAATTTGAGACTTGATGGTAGAATACAATTTAAATGCATTTACAATTTAAAATATCTATACATAAAGTTATTGAAGAAGTACAAGTATAAAAGTTTATCCGAATAAAAAGTTTTGATAAAAGTAACAGTTAAAATGCAGACCCACTAGTAAACAGAAACACAATCAAGTGGCTATTGATCTTTGCCTAATAGACCATGCCCATCCAAGGTTCTTGGCTATAGCTATCACTAAAGGCATTAAAGTGCTTGTGCGTATGATTCGTAGGGCAACGGTACTACTGCTGGTACCCAGATTTTTGCATGTTGGTGCTAACCAGATGCGTCTTGGGTCAGAGTACGCAGTGCAAGAGAATAAAAAATGACCAACTGTTTCTTTAGTAGCACCACAAGCAGGACAGCTATCGTGCAATCCTCCACCCCACCTACCCGTTAATGATCTAAGTGGAAGTGCTCCTGCTCTTAGTTGGAAGAGGAGTTTCCTGTCTCCTGGCTTTGTTATGGCGTCCCAGTACTGTTCCAGGCAAGGATATAGCTTAGCTTCTAAAAATCCTCCAGCCATGGACTCTGCACTAATGCTGCTCCAGGTCCGAACAGCAACCCTCTCCCAGTAGATTTCTTTTATGGTCTTTTTTGCTGGGAAAGGGGTATCTGCTGGATTGTTCCATAGTGCCTGGAGACCCAGTTCGCTCAGGGTTAGACAAAGATTTTTAAGCCACCCGATTTTGTGAAACTCGTCCTTTTTGATGATGTCTAGGAAGCCCTCTGCATAATGTGAAAGCTCAGGCATAGTCCAGAGCCTTCGCCAGTAAAAAATCGGACAAAGTCTAACCAGGTCTCCAACCGCTTTTCTGCCTAGGTCATACCTGAGCGGCACCAGTGGGGTACTCTTGGGGACACCAGTGATGGCCCGGAAAAACTTGTTTTCCGAAGATTGGAGTGCCGCCACCTTCTCAAATCCCCACACCTCAGCACTGTATAGTGCAGAGCCGAGTGCCTTAGCTTCGTATACCTGCAATGCTGGTTTTATTGGTCTAGTCAAAGATTTTCTGTGTTCTAGACGAAGAACGCCAGCCAATTGCCTGTGCCAAAGTGAAGCGATGTGTATAAGCTGGGACCATCTAAGAGTGTTAGTTATACGGATTCCCAGGTATGTAAAGGCTTCCACTTCTTCTAAAGGACGACCATTCATGATTAACTTGGACTTAAAACTCCGGTGCGGGTTAAAAATCATGAGTTTTGTTTTGGCCACGTTGACTTCCAGGCCGTGCTCCCCACAGAATTGGTCGAAAATAGACAAAGCACGCTGTAGACCACTCGGAGTCTTAGATAAATTCAACGTGTCGTCTGCAAACATTAAAGTGGGAATTTTCATACCAGCTAACGAGGGGGCATCCACGTTCGAAGACAGCATACGAGCAACAACCCCATTAATATATAGTGTAAACAGTGTGGGCGCCATGGAGCACCCTTGGCGAACGCCGCGCTCCACTGGGAAGTCTGCAGTCACCTTACCCTGACCCCCCCACTGGATCTTAGCATAATTAGCTTTGTGAAGCCTCATTATCATGGTCAACAGCTCATCTGGGACACCCTGACTCTTTAGCACCAGCCACAGCTTGGACCTAGGTACTAGGTCGAAGGCAGCCTTCAGATCGACAAAAGCCACATACAGACTGCCCCCACCCAGTATCACAGTCCTCCACTGGAGCAAGGTGAAGCGGAACACCTGGTCAACCGTACTAGTCGACCTTCGAAATCCCGCTTGGAATTGAGACAGGGCGTTGTTCTCCTCGGCCCAGTCAAGGAGCCTGTTTACAACTAGACGACCAACAACTTTTTGAATAGTGCTGATAAGGCTAATGGGCCTGTAATTGCCTGGCTGGGATCGGTCGCCTTTTTTAAACACGGGTATTATTGCTGCTCCCTGCCAGGATTTTGTAACAGCTGTGCCCCGAGCAATTGCGTTGGTAAGGAGATGAATATACTTACACCATCGCTCTTTGTCATTGATAAAGATATCAGCTGGACTACCATCTAATCCTGGGGCTCTGCCACTGGACACTGTATTAAGGGCCTTCATTATTTCTTTCGTACTAAAGGAGTCGTCTTTATAGAAAACGGGGCTTAGATCGGCCACCACAGTGGCATGTTGGGTTTCAGCATATTGGGGCTTAAAATAATTCACCCACTCCTCTTCTGCCACATTATTATTGGGAGATTCAGGTAGTCCCTCGCTTCCCCATTTTACAACATTCCAAAAATGCCTGGAATCGTTCCTATCACTAGCTGCCTTTAGTTCTAACCAGTGAAGCTCATCCCATGCTTTCTTTGCCTTTATTATGCTATCCTTGTAATCCTTTCTGGCTGCTCGGATGGCAATAGGTTGCCTGCCTTTTATAGCAATTCCTAGCGCTAACCGAGATTTCTTACATGGGGTATTGTACCATTTTGCCTGCTTGCGTGGTCCTTCTCCCTTGTTTCTCACAGGTTTTACAAAATGATTCTTGATAGCACAAAAAAGAGTGTCATGAATTGCAACTACACTATTTGAGCCTGGATGGAACAGGTTAATTTGCTCTATGGCCAATATTGCTTTGTCAGCTTCGGTGTTAATACTGGCAATGGCCTCTAGGTTAGTTGCAACATGTGCCCATTTTAACCTGTGCATGTCATTTGAAGGAACAATCAAAGGCAGAAGAGCTCCCTCGGTATTTGAGATCACACTGTTAGAAGTCCACCATTTGTGATCTACACACAACGGGTTGTGGTCACTCTCAATCCGCCATTTAACCTCCATATCACAGACCAGGGACCATATCTTTAGACTGCATAGAACATAATCGATTCTGCTTCTGCTCCGACCATTGTCAAATGTACAGGATCCAACCTTATCACTCAGAGTCCTCCCATTTAATGCTCGCAAACCCTTTTCGTAACATATGGCATTCAGACAGATGACATCCTCAGACCAACGGGAAACTGATTTTAACAATAATTTAGGTACTCCCCATTGCCTATCCTCTTCATCTCCTAGAAAGTCATCGTCGATTGACAAGGGTTCGAAGGTTCGGTTTAGGTCACCAGCAATCACAATATTATTGTCTTGGGAATGGTTGTCAAGGAGGGAACCCAAGGCCGCTAAAACCTCTGACCTCCCACCTCTGCTACCCCTGACATAAACATTGTAGATATCAAGATAACCCAAAGTACCTGAGGCAACTCTGATGAGTTGAATATCTCTGTTTCTGGTATCTATAACCTTGACAGTTAGCCGAAGACACTGTCGGACCCAGATGGTTAAACCTCCCATCGGTCTCCCCTTAGCACCCTTTGTTGCATGCACAGAGTAATTTAGATATCCATGAGCGAAGGATGGTTCACATAGCCAAGTCTCCTGAAACATACATATATCAAAATTATTGACAAAGTCTACCCAGTCCTGAGAATCATGCTTGGCACGTAATCCTGCAATATTCCATGAGACCAACCTTCCCAGCCCCTCCCTGCTACCACCAGATGGTTTAGATGTATTAATTACAGGGGAAAGTGGGGTGTGGCTATGGTCGAATGTACTAGGCGTCTCTAGGTGTAAGCTGGTATTTAAAACAGACCTACTCGCTGTATCAGTCACTGGGATAAGCCTCAGGGGTGAGGCATCAGTCTGCAGTGGAAGCCCTACTGCCTCTACGGTTACTGGGACTTCTATACATACCCCATCAGTTGGAACCACCAGATTTCCAGCAGTTGGCATAGACAATACTACCTCACTTGTGTGATAGGCCTAGTGCCTGCGGCAGGAAACGGCCCAACATGCAAGGTGGACACATCACATTTTTCCTGTGAAAACTGACCCTTTTTTGCAATATGCCCAGCTGTGGATTTTGGACCCTAGCGCAGTCGGCACCTAGGGAAACCTAGCAAGCCTATACATTTTTTAAAACTGGACATCCAGGAGAATCTAGGATAGGGGGACTTGTGTGGCTCTCACCAGGTTCTGTTAACCAGAATCCTTTGCATACCTCAAACTTGGTATAAAAAAACTAAATTTTCCTCACATTTCTGTGATGGAAAGTTCTGGAATCTGTGAGAAGCCATGAACTTCCACCGACCCAGCACTCACTAAAGTCTCTCAAAATTAATGCTGCATCACTTGTGTGGGTAAGCCTAGTACCTACCACAGGAAACGGCCCAAAACGCAATGTGGACACATCACACTTTTCCAGGAAAAACAAACCCTTTTTGCAAGGTGCCTAGGTGTGGATTTTGTACACTAGCTTACCCGTAACCTAGGGAAACCTAGAAAACTAATACATTTTTGAAGACTAGACACCCACGGGAATCCAGGATGGAGTGACGTTTATGGTTCTCACCAGGTTCTGTTACCCAGAAACCCTTGCAAACCTCAAACTTTGTAAAAAGAAAAATCCTCAAATTTTTGAAAAAACCAGACACCTAGGGTAATCCAGGATGTGGTGACTTGTGTTCTGGAATCTGCATGGATCCACAAACTTCCACCAACCTAGCATTCCACAAAGTCTCCCAATAAAAAGGGTATCTCACTTGTGTGAGTAGGCCTAGTGCCCGCGACAGGAAACGTCCCAAAATGCAACATGGACAATTCACAGTTTTCCATTCAAAACTGGCCTTTTTTAGGTCTCGCCTCTCAATGCGCATGCGCATTGAGCGGAGCGAGACAATAGGGGCTTAAACAGACCTTACCTAGACTGGCGATTTGATGCTGTGCTGTGCAAGCGCATTGACCTAAAATGCGCGTGCACCGCATCAAATCGCCAGCCATCTGTTGCCCAGCTTGGTGCCGCTCCACCCCCTGCTGGATCAAAGGCTTTTCACGGCCGGCCGTGCTTTCTGTTTCCCGGGTTTCAGTGTTACCACTTTTCACTGGACTTCTCGTCATGCTTTATTTTTCTTGCCCATCTTGTCCCGCTTATCCGATCTCCCCCCATGTCATTTTTGCAGGAATCATTATAACATAATTTACCGTTACCGAGGATGATGCTTCAATAATCTTCTAGGTAGAGCTATTGCGAAGTTAACCACCGCCAAATGGTTTGTCAAACAATTTGTGATAAAGACTAAATGCCAACCGTAAGTCGATATATAATTGGGCTGCTGTACAACTTTATTTGTGTTTACTCCTTGCAAGCTACTCCTTTGGTATGGGAACTAAGGGCTCTTCTGAGGTTTGGAAAAAATGCACATTCTTATGAAGATATCTTTTGGCTCGCTCACTCCGAAAACAGCGCTAACTGGTTTGTGTCCGTCATGAAGCAATAGAGGTGTCTGATGCTGAATGAAGATTCAAGTCCTATTTCTGTGATGCTCTTCTTGCCCAGGCTACAGTATGTTTATGATTCAGTCCCCAGTGATGAACGTCATGAAGCCGTTTAAGCTCTGTGGTGTTAGCGATGACTAGTTGATTATAGTTGAGCTTTTTTATTTCAGTTAAACAATGAAGTAACATTCATTCGGCCTAGATTCAGGATGCAGGCTGCCTCCCTGCCAACATTTTAGGCATCCCTGTTTCTTAAGCCTGTTTTTTTTTTTAATTAGCAGAACAAAGAGCATATAAGCTAAAAATGTAGACTGTATTAATTGCAGTGTTTTTCTACTGCTTAATTTGAAAGGAAACGTGCTGGTGCTATTATCAGATAGCAATTGTCTGCTGCTGCTGAGTGCCACAACCCACCATCACCTCCACATCCACCTCCACATCCACCACCACATCCACCACCACATCCACCACCACATCCACCACCACATCCACCATCACATCCACCATCACATCCACCGCCACATCCACCGCCACATACACTGCCACATCCACCACCACATCCACCGCCACATCCACCACCACCACATCCACCACACCCACCACCACTACATCCACCACCCCATCCACCACCACCACCCCATCCACCACCACCACCGCATCCACCACCACCACCGCATCCACCATCACCACATCCACCTCATCCACCACCACCACATCCACCGCATCCACCACCACATCCACCACCACATTCACCACCACATCCACCACCACATCCACCATCACCTCCACATCCACCATGACATCCACCGCCACATCCACCACCACATCCACCACCACCACATCCACCACATGCACCACCACCGCATCCACCACCACATCCACCACCGCATACACCACCACATCCACCACCACATCCACCACCACCACCACATCCACCGCATCCACCACCACCACATCCACCGCATCCACCACCACCACATCCACCACATCCACCACCACATCCACATCCACCACCACTTCCACCACCACATCCACCCCCACCACATCCACCGCATCCACCACCACCACCACATCCACCACCACCACCACCACCACATCCACCATCACCTCCACCTCCACATCCACCACCACATCCACCACCACATCCACCACCACATTCACCACCACATCCACCACCACATCCACCGCCACATCCACCGCCACATCCACCGCCACATCCACCACCACATCCACCACACCCACCACCACCACCACCACATCCACCACACCCACCACCACTACATCCACCACCACCCCATCCACCACCACCACCGCATCCACCACTGCATCCACCATCACCACATCCACCGCATCCACCACCACCACATCCACCGCATCCACCACCACATCCACCACCACATCCACCATCACCACCACATCCACCACCACATCCACCACCACATCCACCACCACATCCACCACCACATCCACCATCACCTCCACATCCACCATGACATCCACCGCCACATCCTCCACCACATCCACCACCACCACCACATTATTTACAAAATTAAAAGACATTGTTATTTGTAATATCAATACATCTCAGTCAAGTAAATACAACACACATTGCATTACAAATGCTATAGGTGTCACATTTGCGAAAGTTAAAACTATTGACATTGTAACTGACAAAGCTATTAATTTTGCTATTTTCAAAACAACACATAAATAAAAAAAGTGTCATTTACAATACCAATCTCTCAAACTTTCCTAATGCGAGACCTATTGCATTTCCAATGCTTGTTTTGCAATGTGCCTAGCTGTAGATTTTTAACCCTAGCTCTGGCGGCACCTAGGGTTCCTTAGCAAACCTATACCTTTTTTAAAACTCGACACCCATGGGAATCCAGGATGGGGTGACTTGTGTGGCTCTCACCTGGTTCTATTACCCAGAATCCCTTACAAACCTCAGACTTTGTAAAAAAAAAAACATTTCCTCACATTTTTGTGATCGGAAGTTGTGGGATCTCCGTGGATCCACAAACTTACCCCCACCCAGCATTCCACAAAGTCTCCTGATATAAATGGTACCTAACTCGTGTGAGTAGGCATAGTGCCCTGACAGAAAATGTCCCAAACCCCAACATTGACACATCACATTTTTCCTGTGAAAACTGGCCCGTTTTTTGTAATGTGCCTACCTGTGGATGTTAAACCCTAGCTCAGCCGGCACCTAGGGAAACCTAGCAAACCTATACAATTTTTAAAATTAGACACCCATTGTAATACAAGATCTGGTGTCTTGTGTGGATCTCCCCAGGTTCTGTTACCCAGAATCCCTTGCAAACGTCAGACTTTGTAAAAGAAAAATCCTTACATTTCTGTGATGGAAAGTTTTGGAATCTGTGTGGATCCACAAACTTCCACCTACCCAGCAAAGGTCTGGAATCTGCGTGGATCCACAAACTTCCACCCACCCAGCATTTCACAAAGTCTCCTGATAAAAAGGGTACCTCACTTGTGTGGGTAGGCCTAATACCCGCGACAGGAAATGTCCCAAAATACAACGTGGACAAATAACACTTTTCCAGTGAAAACTGAGCCTTTTTTTGCAATATGCCTAGCTGTGGATTTTTAACCCTAGCTCAGCCGGCACCTAGGGATACCTAGCAAACCTATTTATATATTTTAATTAGACACCCAGGGAAATCCGGGAAAGGGTAACTGTGTGGCTCTCATTAGGTTCTGTTACCCGGAATCCTTTCCAAACCTCAAACTTTGTAAAAAAAACACATATTCCTCACATATCTGTGATGGAAAGTTCCGGAATCTGCATGGATCCACAAACTTCCAAACACCCAGCATTCCCCAAAGTCTCCCGATACAAATGGTGCCTCACTTATCTGGATAGGCCTAGTGCCCGTGGATGGAAATGGCCCAAAACTAAATGTGGACAAGTAAGAAAGTGGCTCTAAACCCACACTGGCATCAGTGTGGGTTTAATGTGCTGAGAAGTTTGATATCAAACTTGTCAGTCTTCATTGTAGCCATTATGGTGCTGTGGAGTTCGTAATGACAACCTCCCAGCACCATATACTCTTAATGGCATCACTGCACTTACAGTGCCCAGGAATGGCCCTGGGTACTGTAGGGGCACAGGACTCATGCACCTGTGCCCACACCACTGGCATAGGGCACCCAGCTAGAGGGGTGACTGATGTATGCCAGGGCTGTGGGTTTGTGGGCATGCCATGTCGACTCTTTGTTTAGTTCTGCACCAGGACACTCAGCCTGCAAAGGCAGTGTGTGTGTGTCAGGTTGCAGGGCCCCTAAGGGTGGCACAATAAGTGCTGCAGCCCCTAGGGGTCTTCTCTGGTCACAATGCCCTGGGTACCCATGGTACCATTTACCAGGGGATGACATGTGGCCAGAGATGCAAATTGGGTTTTAGCTTCAATACAGTTTTAGGGAAGGAACACAGGCCCTGGGTACCTTATTAGCAGGGGCCCAGGGCACACTCATTCAAATGCAAAACAGCAATGCAGCAAAAAGTGGGGGCATACCATACAGGAAAGATGGCACTTTCTCACAGGGCACATCACATTTTTCCAGTGAAAACTGACCCTTTTTTCGCAATGTGCCTACCTGGGGATTTTGAATCCTAGCTTAGCCAGCACCTAGGGAAACCTAGCAAACCTATAATTTTTTTTAATCTGGACATCCACTGGAATCCAGGATGAAGTGACTAGTGTGGCTCTCACCAGGTTCTGTTACCCAGAATCCCTTGCAAACCTAAAACTTTGTCAAAACAATCAATGCGTACTAGAAGCGCTATCTTTTTTTTAAAATAAGTTTTTCGGCCATTCTGCATTGGACACCCAAACAAATGAGGTATAATTTTTATCGGGAGACCAAGGGGACGCTGAGTGGTAATACATTTGTCCTGGCATGCTGATGCCACATAGAAATGTGATTTCATTCAGCTAAATTTGAAGTTTGCAGGGGATTCTGGGTAGGAAAACATTTGGGGATCCACGCAAGTCACACCTCCCTGAACTCTTCGGGGTGTCTAGTTTTTAGAAATCTGTGGATTTGGTACGTTTCCCTAGATGACAGCCAAGCCTGGGACGAAAAACGCAGGTGCCACCTTTACAAAACCAGGTTGTTTTGTGATTCTCAGCTATATTTGAGGTTTTCAGGGGATTCTGGGTAGGAAAACCTTGGGGGATTGACACAAGTCACACCTCCCTGAAAATCCCCAGGTGTCTAGTTTTTAGAAATGTGTGGGTTTGGTAGGTAACCCTAGATGGCAGCCGAGCCTGGGACCAAAAACGCAAATGCTAATTTTGCAAAACCAGGTTGTTTTGTGATAGATAATTTTGATATATCCACACTATGCGTTTTGGGCCATTTCCTGTCGTGGACACTAGGCCTACCAACACAAGTGAGGTACCATTTTTATCGGGAGACCTGGGGGTACGTTTGGTAGTAGGAAAATTGTGTTTTTCTGATACCAGAAGATTATGGCACAGTACTATAAGGAAAATGTGTGACTATAGTCACATTTTGAGCTTTGCATGGCATTGTCGGTAAGAAAAGTTGCTTGTATCCATGAGAGGAACACCACCCAGTACTCCCCATTGTTTTTAGTTTACAAAAATATCTAAAGTTAGTAGATTTGCCCTAGAGACAAACTACACCTTGGCAGAGAAAGACAGATAGGTCAAATATTACTGCTTATCGATCTGTTCCTCAAGTACACACACATACTGGATGTGTTTGGCACGATGGTAAATGAAAGGATCATAATGTTTATTTTATTAACGAGAGATTTCACAAAAAAGAAATGCAATGTTAGTAATGAAAAAGTTAAAAACCTGAACCAGTGACTCACAGCTTGTGAGCTGTAAAGCCACGTCAAAGCATCTACCCCTTTACAGGCCATTCACACACCATACTTGACACACATGTTCACACCACCAGCCTACAATGTAGAGACAATGTACAAACTGGCAGAGAAAGACAGAAAAGACAAAGATTACTTCACAACTAACTATTCCTTAAGGACTCACATATACTGGTTACATTTGGCACAAGGGTGAGGGAAGGTTCAGAGCATACGTTTTAATTAACAAGAGATTTCACAAAACGGAAATGCACTATGAATAATTAAAATGTTAAAAACCTGAACCAATGACTCACTGCTTGTGAGCTGTAAAGCCACAGCAAGGCACCAACCCATTTACAGGCCATTCACACACTTTTCATACATGACACACACGAGACCATTCACACCGCCAGCTGCCTGCCCAGCACATTAAAACATTCACATCAACAAACAGCAACATTCAAGTGCCCATCACTTTTATACAACCACATGTCTGACACAGCAATCACACCGGCTGGTGGTTGACGTAGTGTGTGCAGTGGTTTTTGGCTAGCAGTCTGTGTGATGACCAGCAGCAAGTCACTACTCACACACCGCCAGCCAAACGCCAGTCCACTCACAATGCCAGCCAAGCACCAGCCCACACATACTTCCAGTCAAGCACCAGTCCATGCATACCACCAACCAAGCAACTGTCCATGCACACAACCATCCTAAACGCCAATCCATACACACCGCCATGCCAAACGCCAGTCCAGGCACACCGCCATCAATTTCTTTCTTTTTAAACAAGATGGAAGACACAAACCAATTGGAACTTGATACAAAACTATACCTACAAACACAGCAGCAGTAACTAAATACATCCTTTTAATGGCAACCGTGAAACAGAACTACAAATATACAACAATTTAGACCAGGCAGTTCACTATTACAGTCATGGTTGCTCCCAAGAACACTTTTGAGAGTGATACAATCTGAAACGTGTGGGCACCCAGGATTAGAAGGACAATTAGCACACTGCATACGAGTCTCCTTCTGCATACCTCTTCGCAAACAGACTCTACATATCTTACAGGGACTGTTTTTTTTGGGTGTGGGAGGGATTACATCAGGAAAGTGGTGATCTTTCAATCGAGCCTCATCTACCACCACTCCAAATCTAGGAACTCCTGCCTTTTTCACTACAACAAGGCTGCCTATCACAGACTCCTGAAACTGAACACAAGTCATCCTTGAAGAGGGAGAACACTCCTTGAACACAACAAAAGGATTAAAAGTTTCTCAATTTAAGAGATAGATGGCCAACTTCTTATACCAAATGTAAGCCTTACGAACAGCAGTGTAAGGTTCCAAGCCCTGATCTACTCTATCTACACCACCCATGTGCTTATTGTATTCTACAATCCACACAGGTTTGCGCACCTCAGCAGCCTGACCCCAAACAGTCACAGGTGAAGTACTTTCATCATAGATGGTAGTCAGCATGCAGACATCTCTCCTGTCCACAAATTGCACTGCTAGTAGTTCATCACTACGCAAGGCACTGCACTATCCCCTCTGAAGTGTTTTGCAAACATGCTCTTTTGGAAAATATTTATGGCTAGAGCAGATTGTGCCACAAGCAAGAGTGTACACTTTGAACAATTCCTTAAACAATTGCACAGCAGTGTAGAAGTTATCTAGGTACAAATGGTGACCTTTGTTAAAAAGTCCTTCACCAAGTTCCCACACAATTTTTGCTGAATCTCCTAAAGTGGGCGGACAACCAGAGGGGTCAATTGTGGAACCCCTACCAGTGTACACCCGGAAATGATAGACATATCTTGTCCTACTCTCAGACAACATATACATCCTAATTCCATAACTTGCCCTCTTACTAGGAATGTACTGTCTTAAAAAACAAACAGCACTTGAACAGGACCAAAAACTCAACAGCTATTTCTTTCCCTGGAGTATAGATCTCTGAAAATCAATCTACTTATTGATCAAGGACAGGCTGAATCTTAAAAAGAGCTTCACAGCCAGGGTGATCTTGTGGCAATGCCGAAACATTATCAACAAAAGATAGCATCCGAAGCATAAGTAAATACTGATCAAGACTCATAATTGCAGGAAATATGGCAGTTGCCATCAAGGGACTGGTAGACCAATATGAAGACAAGGACGGCTTCCTTATCAAGCCCATCAAAAAAGTTAAATCCCAAAATTTCTTCATCTCATCCAGATTTGTGGAAGTCCACCGGGTAGCTCTAGAGCAGGGCCTAAGTCTGGCCCTGTTGCCCCTCAAATACTGTTCAGCATACAAATTAGTCTACTCAACTATCTCAGGCAAAATACATCATCCATAAACAAATGAAAAAACTGTATAGGCAAAAGAATTTCACAATTTACTCTACACCCTGCATCACCACTAAATGCAGACAACACCGGCTGCTCCATGTTTGGATCAACCTGGAGTCCAGCACTTCCAATGGTAAACCTTGCAGCCCTTGGCTGCAATCCAAATGCCTCTTGCTGCACCATTGACACATTTGTGTCCTCCTCTATAACAGACACATCATATGCACTGAGAGTAGCTTCATCCACACTGAGAGTAGCTTCATCATCAAATGATTTCTCAAGGACAGAAACCTCACTGCCAGAATCTTGCACTTCCTCCTCTGCCTCAGGTGCACTGCAGATAGGCATAATCTTTACTAATTAAGGTGACTTGAGACTCTGAGATAGGCCTAAAAACATAAGGCTGATCTGCCCCCAAGGGGGGCTAAAATGGACAAAATAATCACCCCATGAAAGGGAGCGACCCTTTCCCAAGGTGCACGCCTCCACATCGCTGAAGTAGATCATGAACAAATCCCTGCTGTCTAGTGGCTTCTGCCCACCTTGGGGCATGTGGGCCTAAAAACATAAAGACGATCTGCCCCCAAGGGGGACAGAAACAGCCAAAATAATCACCCCCATAAACAGGAGTGACCCTTGCCCAAGAGGCCGCTGCCCAACATAAAAAAAATATGGCAATCCCTGGTGGCCAAGTGGGTAATACATTTTTTTTATAAAACACCTATCTGCCCCCAAAGGGGACAGAAATGGCTAACATAATAGCTGCCCAAAGGGGAGCGACCCTTCCCCAAGGGGCACCTGCCCAAAGTAATAAAAATTATGTCAATCCCTGGTGGCCTAGTGGGTAATAATATTTGTTTTAAAAACTAATTTGCCCCCAAAGAGGGCAGAAACGCCCAACATAATTACATCCCAAAGGATAGCGACCCTTCCCCAAGGGGCAGCTTCCTGCCACAATGAAATTGATAAATCCCTTATGTCTAGTGGGCATTCCTGCTGCATGATCGCGCCACATGCGCAATCATGCAGCAGGAATGCTTCACAGAGACATCAGGGGAAAGGAAAGGTTTTTCCTTTCCCTTGATGCCTCTTTGCTTTAAAACCTTCCTCCCTCCCCGAGTAGAAACTTAGCTGTCTCCTAGAGGCACTGGAAGCAAATGGCTTCCAGCACGTCCGACTTCATCTAATGATGTCAGCACCCAGTGCGCTCTGATGTCATTAGATAATGTAGAGAGGGTGCGGGGCAGCTGCCTTTCCTGGCTAGGGCAACCTAAAAGGTGGCCCACCGGGGTGGAGCGCCAGTACTTCCCCCGTGGGTGGCTGCTAGGATGGCGGAGAACCTTCCAACACCCATTTCCACTGTGGCTTTGAACGCTCCCGACCATCTCATGCATGGAAGGGGTTAATAAAAATTACCAATAGAATGTTAGTCACAAGCGTATTTATAGTTCTGCTTGATCAATCCTAGGTCAAGTGATTATGTCATCTGCTGGGCACTAGCAAGTCATCGATGGATACTTTGGAGTGTTGCACAGATACTAGTTATAGATAGATCTACAAGGCACGCTGCCTGACCACTGGTAGAATGATTAGCAAGCAAATAGCAGTACATTTGCACTCACTTACGGAGTGATGGCAATGTACATTATTTTCATCACAAGTAACTGACTTATGCAATGTGATGTGAGATTCAAAGTCAAGTACTCAGGCTTGATGTTGGTTAGCTGTAGGCTATCTTGGAAATTTGTTATTTTATGCCTGTGTTTGAGCATAATGTCTAAATAAAACCTGAGCACAGTCCGAGATTTGGTTGAAGACTACCAATTGTGTTACTTTTGTATTTTGAGGGCCAGTTACCTTCAAATGTAACACTGACTTCTTATCGCCATAATAGCTGGGATCATTGTATAGCTTGCATTGTAAAAGTTTATTTGCCATTAGGCCTCATACAACTTTTTACATTCCAGTATGTGATTCAAAATGCTGTATCTTCTCTGCATGTGTACAACGGTATCTCACTTTCCATGGTGCTGTCAGTTGTCGATGTTTTCTAGGATCAAGATGGTAGCAGATGGTGCTTGATTTTATGGGTATGGTTGACACAGGAGCCAGAACAGGGGTGGCCACAGTTGTTGGGATATGGGGACACAGTCAGGACACAGTGGGCTTGTTGGACACTGATGTAGGTAATGAAGACAGGACTTTGCTAGATGTTATTGATTCTTTTGTCCTCAGGGAACGGGAGAGGGCTACAGTGCTGGCCACACAAACTTGATGGCCTTGGCTGGTCTCCCAGATCATCCTCATTGGTAGAAGTGCTGCTTCCACTGAAGGCTTGTGATCCTGGTCAGGCAGAGTGGCTAATGTATTTGAAGCTGATAACTGTAATTTTGCTGTGTTACCATGAAAACAAGATAGATTTTTTGAAACAAAATAACAGTTGTTACTAAATACATTTCATATTTTTGCTAATTAACATTTACCCTATATTGTTGTTCATAATATCAAAATGCTGATCAATGAATTTTGTTGTGTGCAGATAGAATATCGACTAAAAAAAATTGAGTTGCACAAATATTGAGTCATAAATATTGTGGTACAGAAAGATCGACAGCAATAATATCGTGGTCAAGAATATGGACTTAAGGTAAGTAATATCAATTTAAAAAATATCGAAGTGTTTAATATTGTTTGCAAAAATATAATTGTTAAAAATATATTTTTTAAATGATGTTATGTATTTTAGTACACATTTTATATGTATGTGACGGTTGATTTTTTGTATGATAATTGTTTTTATTTTTAATACTTGTAAAGGGTGTGAAGTAATTTATTTTTAATTGATGAATTAATAACTGGTTGTTAATTAATTTTAATGAATCAATTGGTAATCAATTATGGTAATTGTGTAATTAATTTTAGGTGTGTGTTTTGGTGTTTACAGGTGCAAAGGGTGAGAAGTAATATATTTTTAATTTATGAATTAATAGTTGGTTGTTAATTAATTAGTTATTAATTATGGTAATTGTGTAATTAATTTTAGGCATGTGTTTTGGGGTTTTTAGGGGTAAAGGGTGTTAAGTAGTATATTTATTTTTTATTATTAGTTATTTGTTAAATGATATTAATTACATTAATGAAACTTTTATTATGGCAATTGTGTAATTAATTTTAGGTGTGTATTGTGGTGTTTATAGGGGTAAAGGGTGGGAAGTAATTTGTGTTTCATTAAATAGTATATAGTTGTTAATGTTAATTATCTGAAATTTATTTTGGGTAATTGTTTATTTTTTTGTGTGCTGTTTTTACTTTTAAAGGGGTAAAGGGTGGGTATTAAAACATTTAAAAAACATTATTATTAGTTGCTGATAGTAATAGATTTTAATTTAAAAATACATTTTAATTGTGTTTTAATATTTCGTAGATTAGTTTAGGTGTGTGTTATGGATATGTTATTGTTAGAGTGTGTGTAGTCAATTAATGTTTATTCGTTTTTTATTGATAATATTTTTTTAATTGATTATTAATTATGTTAATTTTGAAAGTACATTTATTTTAAAATGTTGCAGTGTCTTGTTATTAGTGTGGTGTTATATGATAGGAAATAAAATAAATACATTTATTTAGTAATACATCTTTTTGTTTCTAAATATTCACTAGTTAAAAAGAATTATTTTTTTAATGTATTTATGATTTTTTTATATAATATTTGTATGTTTTTGTTATATGTAATTATTATTATAATATATTTTCTTTAATATATATTTAATATATTTGATTTTTTGTTTTTAAAATATTGTATATTTAGTTTTACGATTTAAAAAAAAATGTTTTAACTGTTTGAGTGTGAATAGTAATTTGTGTCTCTCTGCTATCCAACACATTCCCTAATGTTGCACTCACTGAAGTGGTAATAGTAATTTGTACCTCTCCGCCATACAGTACTTTCCCTACTGTTGCACTCACTGAAGTGGGAATAGTAAAGTTTACCCTTCCGCTATCCAACACTTTCCCTACCATTGCACTCACTGGAGTGGGAATATTAATTTTTACCCCTCTGCTATCCAACACTTTCCCTACAGTTGCACTCACTGGAGAGTGAATAAAATGTTTTAACCCTCAGCTATCCAACACTTATCCTACTGTTGCATTCAGTGAAGTGTGTGAATAATAATTTTTACCCCTCCGCTATCAAACACTTTCCCTACTGTTGTACTCTTTGGAGTGGGACTAGTCATTTTTGCCCCTCCGCTTTCCAACACTTTCCCTACTGTTGCTTTCACTAGAGTGGGAATAATAATTTTTACCCCTCCGCTAGCCAACACTCACTGGAGTTGTAATAGTAAATGAAATTCCTCCTCTATCCAACACTTACCCTACTGTTGCACTCACTGGAGATATGGAATAGTTATTTTAACCCCTTTGCCATCCAACACTTTCCCTACTGTTGCACTGATTGTATTGTGAAATGTAAGTTTAAATATTTTTTAATAGTTCATTTTTTTTAGGTTTTATAGATTTTAGCTTTTTTATATTTTAAATCATTGATATATATTTTTATTTTTTATAACATTGTAAACATTTAACATAAATAAAAAATAATAGTTTATTAATTGTTTTAAAGTAAATATCTATGTATAAATTATTATGTATGCATGTTTATTTAGTTTATTTGTTATATTTCATTAAAATATGTATTACATGTATTTTATTTTGTTAAAATTATATTTAATATATTTAATATATATTCTTTTATTTTATATGTATATAAAAGTCAATATTTTATACATCAATATTTTTTAGTCAATATTTTTGTACTTACCTGTTTAGGTATAGGAGTAGATATTTTTGACATCAATATTTTTTACATCTATTTTGTGTCATTGAGCCGAATTTTGTTTAACCTGATGATGGAATTGAGGGGTCAGATTAAAATGTTATATAATATAACATAATTATTGGAAGAAAGATTGATATAGAGTGAAGTGAAGTAATTAGTGGATTCACAGGTCAAGACTGGCGTAGCTTGTGGAAGCTGTGGAACATACAGTAGTTTGGCTTTACTGTCCCAGTGTCTATCATACTGTGCCCTGGCAACACTATGTGCAACTGAATAACTCAAACACTCAACTCTCAGTATTTTGTTGAATAGTCCTAGACTTCTTTGCGAGGTTAACATGGACATAAAGCTCAATCTGATTGAAGTTTACATGGTAGAGTCTTTTTAAATGATGTAGCTTCACAATGATGCTTTTGGATTTTTAAACCAAAAACAGTGCTGTATTGTAAAATGTATAAATTATTTAAACATCAGTACATTTCTAATAGGCAATGTGCAGGCGATTTAAAATCAGCTAGGTTTGCTGATTTCCTGTAACTCAAGCAACACCCTTTGGTAGAGTTGTGAGTATTATCTAGATACACAGTGCAGGTACGGTACAACACCTTAGTTCTTACAGACTACATGTAGGTATTTTTCATAAGGCTAACAAACAATCTCCAGGAATCTGCTGGCACCAGTGTCCCTTCTACTGGCAATCTGTTGTTAGCAGAGGTATGTGGAATATTTGGGAGAGTAGTTGACCTTACGGCTAGGGCGGTCGACCTCGAATCTGAGGAACCACTTCATCTCCCGCTGCCTAACAAAAAAAATGAATGTGTCCTCGTGTAACGCAATTGGGGCTATGTAAAGCGCTCTGAAACCCGAAACCGGGTCAAGTTCGCACTATATAAAACTCCGTAAAAAAAAATGTGGTGCCATAGTTGAGTGAGACAGAGGAATCACTCTGATCAATCGACAGGCCATTTTGCAGTGCTTTTGGTTGACTGATACATACATCACTCTATTTGCAAGTCAGTGTGAGCCAATAGATGGGTGTTTTTTTTAACAATAAAAATGAGTAGTCTTTTCACTTTACAAGGCCTAAAACAATCATTGATATGTGGAGGACAACGTATGCCAAAGTAGTGTGTTATTTAGTGGACAAAATGGGTCAAATTCTCTATGACTCAACCTTTCAATTTTTTTGCTTTTATGTGTGTTTGTTCAATTGTCCAAATACAAGAAAGAATGCAGTGAAATGGTAATTCAAAAGGCAAACCTTGAACATTTTTGCCCTGGTGACTTAGATTCATCTGTTTCAACTTGTACCAGCGGACATTTTGATATTCTAGCAGAACAAGAGGGATTGTATGTGTTGTGTGATTACTGTACGAGTAGGGCCTACATAGTTATGAGTAACTTGATAGATGTTGTCTTTACATGGGGGGCTGTGAGTTATTGTTGAAATGTAAGGTCAAACATGTTTGACTGTATTTCCCATATGAGCTGTGTTAAGGAGAATGGTCCGCTACAGTGAGTTAATGGTAGATTATAAATACATAGAAAATTCAGTGAATTATTTGAGACATCAGGTCGCATGCATGTGTGAATAGGTTTTCATTAGCATGGAGATTTGCATTAGGGATTAGGGGTGGCAGACTGCGGAGAGGGTAAATCATTTTTTGTGATAGCATTAGTGATTGTACTTCTGAGTCACCACTCAGTGTAGAGTATGAACAACACTTTCTCCTCCCACGGTATGTGGTTTATTGACCTTGGAGACCCACCGACAGATGCCAGAGCCCCTGGTGTGCATTGTAAGCAAAGGAATGGACCTTACCAAACAGGTCGTTCCACCATTTTTGGATGTTGTCCTGTGGGCACATGTTGTTGGAGACCACATTGTGGCCCATAATTCCCTACTCTGCTGTTGGTGCATTTTATTTTGAGTGGTAAATGGTTTGTGTGGTTAGAGGAGTATCTTTTGTAGTGGGAGCTGCAGGTTTTGTTGGTGGGTAGATTTTGAACAGATGTGATGAGGACACATCCACCAATGTTGGTAGATGCATCCGAAACCGGAAACCCCATCCACAATTACTATCCTTCATTGTGAGGGTCGGTCTGCCCCACTCTGAAGGCAGACAGCTCTCAGTGCAGAGAATGGGTGTCCACCATTCCATCGTTGATGGAGTGCTGACTGTTGATGGAGAAAAGGGTGGACCGATGACAGATCGCTGAAGCTCAGGTGACAGACCATCCTCCATTATAATGGATGGTTGTCCAGCAGGGCAAACCATAAAAACGGAAGACGGACAACTGTGGCCCTTATAAGTCAGAACTGCCATGAGGGAGGAATGATGGTCCGTCCACCACACTCTAGATCAGGTCCTGTGCCAGGATGATTCACCATGTTGGAGGGCAAAGGAAGGGTAAGGCGACCACACACTGAGGGCCTAATTCACAACAGTAAACGTACAAGTTTTTGTAGGTCTGCTCTTTTTCGGTATTCACAAAACTGCCATCTAATAGTTACTTCACGGGTGCGGAGACTCCACAGTCGTAAACTTAGTATTAACCCGTAATTGGTGAATAGCAAAAACTGAATTTACATAAAAGTGTAAGTTTACATTTTTTAATCAGAGCCAAGGTGTTCAACTTTACATGTACGTACTTCTCTGGGCTCACCCACGCTTTCTCATAGCTCTAATGAGTACTTCTACCATGAGGACTTGTATGTCAGTGAGGGCAAACTCTTCTCGCAGGGTGTTACCGTTACTGTGGTGTCTGTGCTTTAATAAAGACTGGATAGAGAAGAGAAGGGGAGAGAGGGCGAGCGAGAGAGAGAGAGAGAGTCTTTCAGCCTGCAGCAGTATTTGTGGTTAGTGTTGTGCCTGCTATCTTTATTTAGCTGCACGTTTCTTTCTGAAATAATAGACTAGCGTGATTGCAATATTCATTTGTCAATTTTATTTCGCATTTGTTCTGCGCTGAATACATTTTGTCACTTATCCCATCTTCCATTTTCATTACGAATTGCCTTAAGAGTGTTAGTTTCCGTTTGGGTGTGTTTGCTACCCTCCTGCTGGGATTGTCAGAGACAATATAATCCCACATTGTGGAGCATTTCCAGATTATGTATGGTCGGGCGAGTTTTTGTTCACATTTTCAGACAAATCTGCTTTTGTTAGATCAAACTGTACATTTAGAAAATATTTTAAACGTTCAGAATCTTAATATGAGCGCCTGGAAACCAGCCCATAATTCTGTCGCCAATAAAGGATTATTTATTAGGTGCCAGTGCATGAATACACAAAGAAGACAGCAGTAATGTTCGCCGAGAGCCTGGTGAGGGCTGCCAGTGCAAGGCTCTAGTGAAGAATAACAATCCACATCTGCTACAGGCAGATAACATTCAGATACCCCCATTCTCGATGCATTGAATGGGCTCCTTATAGAAGACTGAAACACAGTGATCCCGTAGTCAACACACCAATTGACAGCAGAAATAACTGCAGCAGAAAGCTTTGATGTTGCTTCATTGAAAACAGAGCATTCTTTAATAGAAAGCCACGGGAAATAGGAGTTCACATACATCCAGGACAATCCAGGACAATACCAATGTCCTTAGTGTTAAATCAATATGAAAAGTAAAAATCGCAAATAGTTCGATCGGTTAATATGTCACTATAATACATGGGACTCTGCAATCACTCCTGTTTCTAATTTCTTTATAATCGCGACGCACCCAGTCACTGTTGAAAAAACAAAAAAAGAGTCAGATCTCAACTGTAATAAGTTATTGCTGCCAGAGCTAGCCCCGGAGGTGAAAGGTGGGCTGTGGAAAGCAACGAAAATGAAACATTGCTTTTCTTTCTTCTGCAACATATTTCTAGCTTACAGTGACTACCTGAAAGAACGTGATTATTTTTTGCATTCCTTAGATAATTATGGAGAGCATTTCTGTATATTTCTACACATTCTGAGCTACTGTAGCCGTTTCAAAAAAATAAAACTGACTTGTATTGAACTGTTTGTAATATCTTTTGTCACAAAATCTAGCACGTTTTTGACAAGTTTGTGCTAGAGGTTCTATTTTTATTCTTCGTGTTTGTCAACATGCTATCTCTTTCATATGAAATAGCTACGCACCAAGGTTTTAAGTGGTTTGTGGATAAGGTGATGGTGGGACCATGTATTAAATGGGATAAAGTACCCCCTGACGTAACTGATAAGAATATTGCAAGTCACCTCGAAGTTCCATAACTTTATAAAGGAACTCGGCCTTCAGCCTTGTTCCTGTATATGGTTATGGAACTCCTCAGTGACTTGCAACATCCTTATAATGTATGGCAGGTGCCATTTATTTCCCTTATGTTATCAAATACAAAGCCATGCTAATAAAGCATAGGAATCTAAAATATAGGGGCAATACTGGTAGTGGATGCCGGTAACTCCAAGAAGAAGATGAGGGAGTCAGTGGGGAACTTAGTACAATTAAGCATCCAAATGATATTTATTCTAAAATAAAATGGCAAATGCAATGCATCTTATGTTAAACAGGCATTGGTCACCTCAATAGCCCTCATTGTTTCCAATGGTTGTTTGTTGCAAGTTATAAGTTTGTTAGTGCTTGTAGATTTGCGTCATAAGCATTGACAAAGCCAATACCACTGCTCGTTACTGCTTTGATTTGATGGCCACCTTGGAATGATTCTTTTTTATACATTCAAGATGATGCAGTGGTGCAGCCAGGAAAAAAGAAATTATTTCTCTAATAAGATTCTACAATTCGAGAACTCTGCTAAAAAGTTATTTAGTACAGTAAAAGGCCTAGCAAAGATGCCTGGTCCTATTAATAATACCTCCAGTCAAGTTTTCTGCACTACACATGCAGGTTTTTTTCTGACTAAGAGGAGGATATTTTCAATACCTTTGTAACCAATAAACAAGATACTCCTAAATATCAGGTAGAAAGTGAAGCATCTTCTACCCCTGTACTCCTGGATACGTTCTCCCCAATAAGTACAGAGCAATTATTAAGCCTATTTAAGTTGACCAAATTATGCTCCCCCATAGACCTTTGTCCACCATAAATTGTACACCTTGTTCCAGAAATTTTAAGTTCCCCCCTGACAGTGATCTTGAACAAGATAATTAAATCTGGATATTTTCCTACAGAATGGAAGTAAGATTCAATCGTTCCTTTAACAAAAAAAACCTGGTCTCAATCCACAAGAGCCTAGGAGCTACAGCCCCATCTCTCCACTACCATTTCCATCCAAAATCTTAGAAAAGGCTCTGAATATGGAACTCACATATTTTATAGATACTATCAAGCTTCTGGATTCAAAACAATTTGGATTTAGAAGTGTGTATAGCACTGAGATAGCTCTTATTGTTGCATCAGAAGAGTGATTCTTGATGGAGGTGGTAAGGCCGCTTTGATTTTATTGGATCTCTCTGCGGCTTCGACACTCGTGAAATCTTAGTTGACTGACTCTCTGAGCTTGCAATAAAAGGTTTTGCTCTTAGCTTGCTGAAATCCTTTCTCTCGGAGAGGGTACAACACGTTGCTATGGGCAATTTACTTCCAACCTATGGGGCAATTTACTTCCGACCAGTTTCGCCTACCATGGGATCACAGGCAGACCACGCAGCCTTCAAATACGCCGTCACTGCACACCACCAGAACAACAGAGAAAGCAGCCATAGAGGAATATATCAACACCAACGCACACAACAGAAGTAGTATACTAGTCAAAACATTTGCTAAACCCAGCACAGAGAAAGCAGACATCCCTAGGTCCCAAGACCTCTGCGACAACCTCCGTACCTTTTTCCAGCACAAGATCAAGAAGATCTACGACACCTTCGCAACCCAAGACTCACCCACGGCACCTCCAACCACCGCACCCAATGCCTCCAGCCCCCAGCAGACCTTAACCAACTGGACTGCCCTCACCTCTGATGACACCTTCAGGATCATGATTAACATCCAATCCAGAGCCCCTTCAGATTCCTGCCATCACCACAACTTCAACAGAGCCGGCACCTCCATCACACCCAAACTCTGCTGCACCATCAACTGCTCCATCAAGTCCACAACTTTCCCAGGAGACTAGAAGCACACAGAGATCAACCCCTTGCTGAAGAACCATCCGCCAACCCGATGAACATCAAAAACTACAGACCCATCTCTCTGCTCTCCTTCCCTGCCAAAGTCACTGAGGAAGCCATCAATGCCCAACTCTCTGAGTTCGTTGAAACAAACAACATCCTGGACCTCTCCCAATCAGTCGTCAGAAGAAACCACAGCATTGAAACCCCTCTCCTCGCTGCTACAGGCAATGTTCGCACCCTCCTCGACCAAGGCGAGACTGCAGCCTTCATCCTCCTGGACCTCTCAGCTGCCGTCGAAACCGTCTCCCAATACACAAGACTCAACAACCTCGGCAACCGTGACAAAGCCCTTGAATGGATCCACTTTTTCTTCACCAGCCTAACGCAGAGCGTCATACTTCCACTGTTCCAATCAGAACCCATGGAGCTCAGTTGCGGAGGGCCTTAGGGTTCCTCCCTGAGCCCCACCCTCTTCAACATCTACATGGTCCTGTTTGCAGACATTGTTAGAAGCCACAGACTCAACATTGTCTCCTACGCTGACGACACCCAACTAATTGTCTCCCTCATAGACACACCCACAGCCGCCAAGAGCAACTTCCACGACGGGATGAAGACAGTCGCCACCTCGATGAAGGACAGGTGCCTCAAGTTTAATTCAGAGAAGACTGAAGTCCTCATCCTGCGGTCCTCCCTCTCCACCTGGGATGACTCTTTTTGGCCCGCAGTGCTAAGAATTCCCCCACACCCGCAGAGGATGCACACGAAACCTCAGCATCATCCTGGACTACTCACTGTCAATGAACCGCCAAATCAAGGCAGTCTCGTCCTCCTGCTTCCACACGCTCTACCTCTTTTGTAAGATCTTCAAGTGGATCCCCACCGAGTCCAAGAAAATGGTCAGCCATGCACTCGTCAGCAGCAGACTCGACTACATTAACTCACTCTATGCCGGCACCACTACAAAACTCCACAAAAACTGCAGACCATCCAGAACGCCTCCGCCAGACTCATCCTGAACATCCCATGACACAACCACATTAACGGCCACCGGAGAGACCTTTACTGGCAATCTGTCAACAAGAGAATCACCTTCAGGCTTCTCACGCAAGCCTACAAAGCCCTCCACAATGCCGGACCTGCAAATCTTAACCACCGCCTCATCTTCTACACTCCCACCAGACATCTTCGCTCTGCCAAACTGGCCCTGGCCTGCAAGACCATGGCTGGAGGAAGATCCTTCTCCTACCTCGCTGCGAAGACCTGGAACTTCCTGCCTCTGCACCTCAGGCAATCACCATCACTGCCTCAATTCAGGAAGGAACTCAAGACCTGGCTCTTCGACAGAACGGCAGACCCAGCCCTGCCCCACCCAGGGTCTTGAGACCTTCACGGGGGAGGAGTCAAGCTTTGCAAGTACCTGATATAGGGTGCCTCAGGGCTCCTCGTTGGGCCCTACTCTTTTTAAACTTTATGTCTCCCCACTTGAAAGACTTATTAAATCCTTTGGCTTCTCTGTTGTATCATGTAATAGTGGTCTCAGTATCTAGCAATCCAGAAGAAACAGCTTCAAGATTTAGCACCTGTATGGGACAGATAGACAACTGGATGAAGGTCAATTGCGTAAAGCTTAACTCCGGAAAAACAGAGGTCCTTCTTTTAGGCAAAGACAGCTCTTTCTTGTCACCAAGCTGGTGGCCTCAGTAAATGGGTTAATTACCTTTGCCTATGAGGAAAATTAGAAATTTGGGTAGGTTATTTGACAATAAACTAAACTTTGAAGATCAGGTCAATGCCTTAGCTTCAACTGTATTCTTCATTCTGAGAATTATTAGAAAGGTTTGCCATTTTATTCCATTTGGTCTTCAAAAAACTGTCATCCAAATTGGATTATGGAAATCTTGATTTCCGAATATCCCAAAAAGATTCCTCAATAAACTACAACTGTTGCAAAATGCATCAGCACAGCTTTTTCTGGGAATCTCCAAATATCAATCTGTGTCTCTGGCGTTGGTCAAGCTGCACTGGCTTCTGGTAGGAAAAATAATTGAATTCAAAGCATTATGTATAGCATTTAAGGCATTACAAATTGTTGGCCCAGATTATCTGCAGGACAGATTTACCTGGTACACCCCGTCAAGGAAACTTAGATCATCCGCAGCCATGTTTCTGGTGATTCCCAAGACTTAATGAGCCTCATGGGGTTGTAGAACTGCAAAACTGTGGAACTCTCTCCCCATGATTTTTAAGAACATTTCAGAAGATTTAATGAGCCAGACTCAGTAAATTGATGAAGATAATAATTTCACTTGTAAGTGTAGTGATATACTTCCATTTGAAAGCCTGTGTTCAATTTGCCACCACAATATAAAAATACTATGAAGCACGAGAAATTAGATTTAAACACATTAAAATGAAATACTAGCATGGGTCATTTCTCACGTGGATATAGATGTAAAATTCTAGAGCACATGCATTTTGCAATTTTATACAAATAACCGAATGCAAAAGTTATAAAACAGTTTTGTAAGACAGCAAAAAAAAAACATACTGTGAAATATTTGTAAAAGACACTTCTTGTGCATATACGTTACTTTATATAAGCAACTAAGGTCTTGACGAAGAAAAAGTCGGATTCCTTAATAACCTTGCTCAAAAGTAGAAACACTGTATATGTTGAATTTTTATGACTAAACAGAACACTCTGATTTAGACAAAATATAAATATATGTATGTATCACAGTCTAAAAGTTGAGAAAACTGCCATTACAAGTGATCACATAAAAGAAATAGCAAATTCATTTTGCTCCATTATGGGTACAAATATTGAATAATATGCATTAGAAAACCTAGGTTTGTTGATTGGTCAATAGATCAATCCCACCAAGGCCTGTATTATCTTTTTATGTGCAGAGTTCTCTGCCCCTAAAACATGCACGAGCTTCAGCGTCTAACAGCATCTAACAGTTGAGGGTCTTTTGCAGAGCTCAACCCCGGAGGGCATGGGAACTCAAGAGAGTAAGATACGTTCTCATTCTGGCATTTGCAAGTAACTCTCAAGATTACAGCTGCAGCAGGAAGAGTGCACTGCTTAGCTAAATGTTTAATCAAATGTTATCATTGTACCAGGAAGAGGATGTTACATGAATAATAAATGTCCATCTGCTTGCTATTCCTGAGAACTGGGCTGTTGAATATATTTCCATTGCTGGACAAGGGTATAATTACTTGTCCTTAGAGTTTATTCTCAGATATCTTGCTGGAGCTCCAGGAGCTTCCATGTCATTCAGCTGGCTCTCAAAGAACTATCCTGTTTAAAAAATGTATTTAAGGTTTTTTGCATTGACAGTGGGGCGTTCATACTGCCAAACACCCCAACTTGGACTTAACTCTACGCATAGTAAAGCAGAGCAGTCAAAGATTTACTCAGAGCTGGGGCTGTGGGCTAGAATCTCAGAACTCAGCAATGCTTTGAGCAACACTTTACAGTCTGCTGGATAGTCCATGATTTTTCTTATAAAAAGGAAAAGTACTTTATTAAACACACTACTAAGAGACAAAAGTTCCATCGCCAGAATAGCTTGCTTTCAAAGGGGAAAATCTCCAGGGGTCAGAGACTCAGGGCTCCAAAACCAAATATACCTAAGGGTTCTCCTAGCAGCCCATCAGCCAAGTGCTCTAACTGGGGATGCCCTTACCCCTCCTGAGGCACCATGTTTACACATATGTAAATTTTAACAAGTTCACATGGGCTTATGGACAACTTCTTCAGCTAGGGCTAGGCCTCTGCTGAGGCTACTTTATTTTTAAATCTGCAGGTGACCCTGTCCCCAAGTTCTGGACACCTGTGTGTTTTCTCAACAGCCGTGCAGGATCTCAAGCCTATGCTGTCCAGCTGGGTGGGTCCCCTCTCACCCACCAATTCCGCCAGTGGGTGACCCAGTTTCTTTTCTTTTAAGTGGGAAACAAATCTTGGCTCTACTATCCACTTGTCCACTTTGGAGCTCAAGCAGGTGTGCTCAGGTCTCCCTCCTCTTACCAGACAAGGCCACAAGGAGCCGGGACAGAGGCACAGGGCAGCAACCTCAGGGCAATGGTCAGTAGGTGTGTGGTGGTTTTAAGGGTTGTCAGGTCAGGTCTTCCCTATGGAGAACTGCACTGCTTCTCACAGGACAGGATTGCTTTGGGTTTCTCTGGGACCCACCTGAAGATGGATTGCTTTGAACACTGGCAAGCACTCGGGCAGCTGTTCCCTGTGGAGCACTAGCCATCCTGTTAAACTGCAGGCTGTGGCATTGATTTTCTTGGCACTGACAGCCTCAGAAAACATTGCAAACTAGCTGCTTATCTCAGGTACCAATGTGCTAGGTTTGATTGGGTTGTTTTCCATTTTGCTCCTGGGGTATGCTCCAGCCACCATGACTATTTGTTCATGGTCTACTGACCCCTAAAATGCTCAGATCTTTCTAGAGCTTGTTTTTAACAGCTTTCCCGCCGATGAGGTGGAGCTCAGAGGCCTGCTTTTCTTTTTTTTTTTACTCCTAGCTCACTTTTCAAAACACTTTAGCAGCTCCAGCAACCAGCAGCCTCCTTCCAGCATCAGGTAGCTGCACAGACCCCCAGGATCTGCTCTTCTGTCTGGGGTCCATGGGATGTCCTTGGCACAAAATCTCCCTTCAGCAGCACCCATGTCCCTTAAGGCAAGTTTTTTTTAATTATTTTTTTTTATTGAGAACACAAAATAAAAGAGATAACATTCTTGTTGTTTCAGACACAATACACAAAAAGCAATACTTCAAGACAGGTCTAGCAGTCTATAGTGCTCCGTATCCATATAATCACTAGACAGTTCACATCAATAGTCTTTTCAGTACAGTTCAATGCTGTCCCCACCTAGTACTTAAACTGAGTCTGCGTTATCAACTGGGGGCCCCTAAGCTGGATCCCATATTCAATCCTACGTCTAACCACGTATCTTGCATATCGTACATTCATATTATGCTTCAGGAGAATTGGCACTGTCTGAATTGTTTGTCTTGGTAATCAAATAAGCTTGGTAAAGCCCCCAGAAGTTTTTAGGTTTGTTGCGGGGAGGTAATAACTCGCTATAGTGTTCAGTTTGCGTGCTACAGTATGTCATGTCGTAAGTCCATCCCGTCAGGGTGGGGGTCAGGCCTTGGGACCAGCAGATCGCCACTCTACGTCTAGCCATAAGAAGCCCCATATGTACCAGGCGCCTGATTCGCTTAGGTGAATGTTTGGAGTACCCCAATAGAGCAAGCATAGGGTTCGGGTCAAGTGGAGTATTAGTGACCTCGCCAAGTGTCTTAAAGATTAGTTCCCAGAAAGACGCTATCCTAGGACATAGCCAGGCCAGGTGATAAAAATCTGCTGGGTCTGTTCCACAGCATTCACATGCTGCAGAGTCACGTAACCCATATCTGCAGAGTCGCTCTGGCGTGTAATGTACCCTATTTAAAAATTTGAAATGTATCAACCTGTGATGCCCATTTAATGAGATACCTTTCGTATTCTCGCAGCAATACTTCCAAGTTTTATCGTCAATTGCTCGGTTCAGGTTTGTCTGCCATGCCAGTCGAACCTTGGTATAGTGGTTGGCTCTATAGCCCTGCGCTATATTATGGATTCTTGAAACAATACATACAGGTGACACAACTTTGATCACATATGTGAGTGTAGCAACTGTGGTAAATAAATAAATAATACCTCTCTTTTTGACTAGACATATATCATAACAGATAGCTCAATAAATAAGAGTCAAGATTCGAGGTAGTAGGAGTTTTGCAGGTTTAATACAGCATAAGGACAGGAACAGGACAACCTGCATAGGAATAGGATGACAGGGCCCAGCAGCTGCTGGGGCTGGATCTGGGATGAGCGCGCTGACTTTTAATAACAATACATGAGCATATATACATAACGCAAACACATAGCATTACATTGCAGTAGGCGTAGCAGTGGGTGGAGCAGAAGGTGTGACGCGTAGCAGTCGCGAAAGATAAGGGCGAAAGTAGGTGTAACGGGGCGTATACATAGACATGTGATGCAAACGTAACAGAATATGTCATGAATGGGGCGGAAACCATGGAGGGGGCTACCTAAGGAGCCGGGACCTCTAACCTGATGGTGCGCGCAAACTAGCAATGACGTATCACTAGGAGAAGCTGGGGGCTATGAACTCTGTGCTAGGAGCAGAGACTGAAGTCTGGAGAGTCAGGGCGACATGTACCTAAACAGTATCTAGTATCTGATGTTTAGAGAACATGTTGATATAAACTAGAAGTTAGGAGGGGAAAGGCTAACTTGATTCTAAGACTGGACCATGCATTATTCTACATGTAGTGCGTGATGAAGAATATTAAATGACCATTAAATGCAGTATTTCTCTAACGTGGAGACGTGAAGGCTAGACAATGACGGAAACTATTGATGCAGTTCAGTAGCTTAGGAATGCAGAGAAGGAGGACTGAACTGATAACTGGAATCATAACATATTCTTGGCAGACTCAGAGACTGAGCCAGGCTGGGCCGGGCACTGCGAGGCAGGAAGTAAGTGAAGGGTCGAGGATACAGGTGGGGGCTGTATCCCTCCTCAGCGAGGCTTCAGGAGACAGGAGCTGAATCTGGTGTCCAGGCCCTTTTGAGGCCTGGAAACGGGGACTTTATAATGGAATAATGTGCACACTGAGAAACGTGGCAACGTAGCTTTACATAGGCCTGATATTCGTAGTATTCACGAGGACTGGAAACTGGCATACTAGAGGTGGACACAACTGTAATTGCGTCATTAATCGGACATGGGGAATGCATATGCATATTTAATCATGCACACATAACATATGATGGATGACACGTAGGGACACAGAACATGGCAAAATTTACTTTTCCACATTCCCTCCTTGTCACTACGTTTCCATCAGGAAACATCAATATTCATGATACCATCTATCATTTCATACAGTATCATTTGCTCGTCTCGAATTATCCTGGAACGGGATTTAGAACGGGGCTTGGGACTAGGAATACAAGAGGTAGCACAAATGCCGCAAATCGCAGGGCCACATTGTATACAGAGGCAGCAGCTGAATATGATCGCTACTGCAATACCTAGGAAGGACAATATTTTCCATCCCCATGCGGAAATTATATTCCAGAACCAACCGGACCATGTCCAGGTGCCTGGATCTTGGTGTATCAGATGGGCAATTTTATGGAGTCTGGTTATAGCTGAATAAACAGACGGCGCGTTATTTGGAATGAAAATGCAGCAACTAGATCCGATGACTCTACAGGCCCCGCCCCTATCGGCCAGTATGACGTCAAGGACGAGACGATTCTGTAAAACGACAAATCTCATAGCAGATTGCTCTTCGGTTAAGTTACCTAGAGCAGAGGCAGTCTCATTTACTACAGCTTCGAGGGTTCTGGTTAACCTACGGATTAGCTTACTATTCTGGATAGGTCCTATAAAGAAAAAGAAACCTCTATTGAAATCTGTATACTGTTCTAGAGCAGTTTCAGTATAATCGACAATTGGGGACTCCCTTCTATGTCTAATGTGTACTAGATGTGTATTTCTATGATAATCAGGTGGGGCTAGAAAAACTGGTGGCAGTAGGAAGGCAATGTAACAGGTTCCCTCCCAATCGAGGGGCAGACGAACATATGCAGTTTGACCACAAATAAAATAAGAATGACGTGAAGCTTTGAAGATAGATTTCCCACTGTCACTATACTTGACAATAGTAGTACAATCACTATGTCCTACATGTATGGAACCATTATTCCGGACACATAATTCGCCTTTGACTGGTAGTACTGAAATAGCAGGTAAGTCTGGAGTAGTATCAGACTGAACATTCAGGACCATAAAATTCGACGAATAATTACCTAAATTATACACTTCATTTTCTAGATCTAACCCGGTTCTGTGGGGGAGACCTTGCTTGTCTGGAAAACATGTACTGTTAAGAAAAGACATATCTGTTGAGGATGACGTTAACGTGGACCATGCTCCACACGAACCATTATGTGAGAATGGATAAGGAAAAAGTGGCAGAACTCCCTTCGGTGTCTGGAAAGGGGGGAGTCGACCACACACCCAACAATTAGTGGTATTGCTGGACTGGTGTGAGTAATGTAACATGCGGATGAATGAGTTATTTCGCATGGCGAGGCGGTAAGAGAGTTCATGAGGAGGTAGGTCACTAAACGTGTGCTCTACTGTAGCATTAGCAGACTTATTTACATGAAGAACTGGGAAATACAAGAAAAATGCATAACTGGTGCAGGAAATCATAATGCTGAGAAATAATATGAAACATAGAAAAACGATACATCGGATTGAGTTTTGACTAACTCTCTCACTATGGGGGTCTATTTTATACATGTCAGAAACAGTCTAACCGTTTCACCTAGGGGAGGACTTAGACAATCAAACTGACTGACTTATTTTACTAGACCGGAGTTTTAGTTTATACTCCTGTTGCGGAGTTTTCTCTAACAGGGGAGGGGTTGTAGCAATGTCTTTTGCGGGACAGTCCTTGAGAACAATATTTTGGCAATCCTTCAAATCCTGGGAAATGTTCTTTAAGACGGGTTTCAGTCCATTAAAAAGTTTAATATGAGAAAGGTGTACCCAGCCTTTGTGTCCTTCCAACTTCACGGCTGTACGGGTGGTGAGGAGGACCTGTCGGGGCTCTTTCCAGCGAGGCTCCAGCGGACTTGATCTGTCAAAGTTGCGGACCATCACCATGGATCCTGGAACGATTTCATGCGGTGCCACCTCGGTATTGTCTGGAAATGCGGCGGCAACCTGTGAACGACATGAGTTGAGGGCAGACATCAAGGAAGCTAGGTAATCTGTCAGCATATTACTTGAAACATCGGTAATACTTCGGGGTCTAGGAGTACCCCACATATTCGGGGGGCGGCCGAAAACGACCTCATACGGGGACAGACCTGATCTGGAATGTGCGACCATGCGCATATAAAATAAAGCGACTGGTAGAGCTACTAGCCAGTCCACACCTTTTTCTTTACACACTTTTGCAATTCGGATTTTCAGGGTCTGGTTATGTCTCTCTACGAGACCGGCTGCTTCAGGATGGCGTACACAATGAAACTTCCACTGGTACCCTAACAAAAGGGAAACATGCTTCATGAGTTCGGATGAGAATGGCTGGCCGTTATCAGAATATACGACTCTAGGGAGTCCATAACGGGGGAAAAACTCACGAACCAACTGCTTGGCAGTGGTCGCGGCTGTGTAATCTGGGACTGGATATGCTTCTGTCCACCTGGACAAAGCGCATACAACTACAAGGACATACTTGAAACCTCGACATCGCTCCATCTGAATATAATCCATCTGGAGGACTTCAAAAGGGTGGTCAGGGGGCTGGAATCCACCTTGTTCCACCGGGACACTTTTACCTGGATTAAACTGACAACATATCATACAGGTACGGACTTTCTGCTTGGCTGCAGCTCGTAAATGCTTGTTGAACCAGATGTTCTGGATACTGTCTAACATAGCTTTTTCTCCTAAATGTGCTGGACTATGTGCGGTATTAATAATGACTTGAACCATAGAGTCGGGGAGAAACCATGTGGCTCTACCCTTCGTTAACCATCCTTGATCTGTCTGGACCCCTCCTTGTTCGGACCATTTCTTGATTTCTTCAGGAGTAGCATGTAACTGGATATCTATGACATCTTGTGTAGGGTCCTTAACTGTCATACATGTAGTCGGATCTGGAGTATGTGTCTGTGTCGGATTAACTTGAAAGTCTGGAGTCTGTGCTGTAAGCTTGGCTGTGCGATCTGCTAGATCATTACCTTGAGAAATGGTGTCAGTAACTTTCGTATGTGCTTTGCACTTCATGATAGCGATAGATGTCGGTAAATGTATGGCATCTAACAAAGCTTGAATAAGGAGACCATGCTGAATCTTGGTTCCATGAGAAGTCATGAAACCTCTCTCCTGCCAGAGCACTCCGAAGTCGTGTACAACTCCGAATGCGTAGCGTGAATCTGTGTAAACATTAACTTTCTGGTTCTTGGCATGTATACAGGCTTGTGTCAGAGCAACTAGCTCTGCTGCTTGAGCACACAGGGTATCAATACGGTGTGTTTCAATAACTTCAGTGTCAGTAGTCACTGCATACGCGGCGACTAGTTCTCCTGTACTAGTTCTCATACATGAACCATCCACATAAAGTGTCAGGTCGGGGTCTGGTAACGGAGTATCTGTCAGATCTTGTCTTGGCTTTGTCGTAATGTTAACTACTTCCACGCAATCATGTGTGGCTGGATTCGAAGTAACTGATGGTAACAGTGTAGCAGGATTTAAAATGTTGCAGCGTCTGATTTCTATGTGTGGCTGGAACAGTGTCAATTCATAACCTGTTAAACGTGCAATTGTCAAGTGCTGAGTTTGTGTTCGGTTTAAAAGAACTTCCACAGAGTGTGGAACTTGTACTGTCAAGGAATGTCCTAAGACTATGGAATCACTTTGTCTGATAGCTAGTGCTGTGGCTGCAACTGACTTGAGGCACGCAGGCAGAGCCTGGGCTACAGGATCTAATGTGCTCGAAAAATAAGCACAGGGCTTGTATTGTCCTGCTTGATCTTGTGTGAGAACAGATAATGCTGTACCTTCGCGTTCAGTAACGAAAAGTGTAAAAGGCTTACTGTAGTTCGGTGTCGCTAGAACTGGAGCTTGGCATAGGGCTTTCTTTAACTCATTGAAACTAAGTGTATGTTCAGATGTCCAAGGGAGGACAGTCGATACGGCTGCCTCCTGTGTCGTTAACTGTATCAGTGGTCTGGCTAGAAATGCATACTGGGGAATCCATTGTCTGCAGTAAGAAGTAAGGCCGATAAAAGCACGTACCTCCTTCTGGGTCTTGGGCTGAGGAAGACTCGCTATTAACTGGATACGGTCTGGTGTCAACTGCCTACCCCTCTTGGACAGTAAGTGTCCTAAGTAGACCACTTGCTGGACACAGAATTGAAGCTTAGAAGGGGACACCTTGTGCCCCATCTCGGCTAGGAAATACAAAACTGTAAGGGATGCTCGCTCGCAAGCACGTTCAGAACGGGCTGTGATCAGTAGATCATCGACATACTGGAGCAGGGCAGTGTCAGTTGGCATGTGAATGTTGTCTAGTTGTCTCTTAAGTGCTTGACTGTAAATACTAGGACTTTCTGTGAAACCTTGAGGAGCTCGTGTGAACATATAGCTCCTTCCATTTAAACAAAATCCGAAAAGAAACTGGCTGTCTGGATGAATAGGAACACTGAAAAATGCGTTCTTGAGGTCTATGACAGTGAAGAACGTGGCTTCGGAATCAATGGCCGTTAATAGGGAAGAGATGTCTGGGACAACTGGGTACTGCGGAATAATACACTTATTAAGTTCTCGTAGGTCAATCACTAATCGATATACTGGGGGTGCATTTGGATCAGTACGTTTCATGACTGGAATGATCGGAGAATTGCATACATTGGAGTCAGTCTCTACAACTACTCCTTGAGCCATGAGCTCGTCAATAATTTTGGATAAGGCTGCTACAGCCTCAGGTGGCAATCTGTACTGTCTGATTCGTGGTAACACTACACCTGGCTTGAGAGTCACACGATGGGGTGTGATTTGCATGTAACCTACATCAGTTGGACCTTGCGCCCATAAGTGCTGCGGAACATTAGACAGTCTTGAATCAAAATCTCGTAATACATAGTGACCCTTGAAGTCACGTAGGAACAATCGTATTCCCTCTGGGGAACAGCATATAACTGCACCTAACTCTTTCAGTGTCTTAATGCCTAGTAGGTTTTCTGGACATGACTTAGTAAGTAACAGATCAGTAGTGCGGGACAATGGACCTACTTCTAGAGAAACTGGTTTTGAAATCTCATTTACGATAGGTTTTCCTGAAAATCCAAGGGAAACATTTCTTGAGCCTGAGAGCGGAGCCCCTGGAACTTCGGCGTGACTAATTGTGGTCCTACTTGCCCCTGTATCAATCAAAAACTTTCTGTCTTTCCCTAATACTTGACTATGAACATAGGGACCTTCTTGATCTACAGGTATCTCGATGAGAGGCAAGCCTACCTCCCTCTCTAGGCTGTTTCATGAATACTGCTGGTACTCTGGATACTCAGACTGTGCATACTGGTACATCTGCTGTGTAACGTGCTGTGTTGCAGCAATAGGCTGTGGAGCTGTAACTGTCTGTGGTGCATTCTGTGGCTGAGGAATCTGTGAAACATGTTCTTGTCTAGGCGGACGTGGTCTTTCTTTAGTCTTACCAGTAGCTATGTTGTGTTTCAGAACTGCACACTCATTTATAAAATGACCTGGCTGTCTACAATAATTGCAGTTCCCTTTAACGGGAGCTGTAGGATGACTAGCTTGATTCGGACCCCTCTTCTGACTGTCTTGAGGAACAGATTGTGCAACTAGTACTTTCATTTTCGTATCTTTCATACGTTTTCTCTCGTGTTCTTGTTCTTCTCTGATTCTATTCTGGTGGTATTGAAGCATCTGCAACATCTGGGACGGGGTATTAGCTTGCCAGGTACTTTCGACTTTCAAAACTCGATTTTTAATTTGTGGACTTGAATTCTCGACTAATTTAGTAACAAAAAGGTGAGGGTATGACTCACTACTTGTCTTGAGGCCACTGTTGATACTGAAACATTTTTCAAATCTAGAATAAAAATCACTAATATCCTCGTCTTGCTTCTGTTTACAGGCTGAGATTGCATCCCAGTCTTCTTTTCTAGTTGTCAATAATCTGGGTAAAACTTGTATTAATAATTCTGGTAATTCTTTACATTTATCTCCAAGACCGGTACCTGGTACTCGTGCCTTGTCTTCAGCTTCTAGAACTGCCCAATCGATCTTTTTCTCTCCCACCTCCCATTCTTTTTCCTTGAGCTTTTCATACACCCCTGCGGGCAGCAGAACCTTTAACATTTTAATTATATCTGGATACGTGTATTCTCCCATACGGAGCATGTCTTTTAATTCTCTATGGAACCCTGCTGGATCTTTGTCATGACAGGGAATTAATTTCTTCATCTCGAGGAGTTCCATCTTTGTAATCGGAGTGTAAACAAACACTCGTTCTAGTTCGCCACCCGTTCCTCTGACTGGGTGGACTTCTCGTAACGGATTCTGTCTCTCTATGTAAAAGGGTTTACTTTCTGGGGGTGAGACATGAACGAAATGCGGGTTCAGAAACGTTCTATATTTGTGACGCTGTTCTAGAATGACACTAATTAAATCGGTACCTAGACCTTTCCATCTATACTGGAGTAACTCGTTCAGGATATCATGTAACGGGCCTGGATCAGAGTGCTGACCCTCATACAATGTAATGAGGTGCTGAATCATATACATACCCACCAGTCGTTGCTCGGCTGGGGGCATTTTCAGAAACATTTGTGCCACTATTTCGTCTGGAAAAGTGGTAGAATCAGTAATCCATCGGACTGCTGATCGGGCTAGTTCTTGTTCATGCATGGTACTTAACTCACTGTAACCGATTCGTGATTTCAGAATGTGATCGGTAGCTTGGAATACTTGTTCTAGTGAACCTTGTTCTGGTGCTGGAGAATGAAAAATAGACTTGTGTTCTAGGCGTAAATGGCGATCTGGAAATCTAGATTTTCCTACATACACTATTCTGGCGGGATTCTCGTCCTCTACCTCTTCAGTATCAGAGTTACTTTCTTTCTCGCTTACTTGTGCTGCTTTACGTTGTTCGTGTATCTTTATTATTTCTCTACGGATTTTCTTGTACATACTCTCCATAGCACCGACGGTCTTGTGCTTACCCTCGGCTATATTATCACTCCACCTTGTCAGGGTTTTCATTTCAGCCGGATTTTTAGACGGGTAATCTTGTTCTCTTATTAGACAATTGATCAGAAACTTTAATATCATGAGCTGGATCTCGGCTTTCCTTTGAGACATGGCCTCGCTAATGCTTTCTGGATCATCCCCTGTACGGATGAAACGATATATTCTGTCTAGATCTTCTTTCATATTCGGTAAGGTGACTAGATACTCGGCCACCTTTCTTACGCGGAATGAATATAAAACCATATTATCCTCGCCTGGGACTGGATCATAGCAGCATTCGGCAAGGGATTTTCTTATTTCTGCTACAGTCTGATGTCTGGGCGTACGCTGTGACGCTTGTGCATGTAATTCGGCTGTCGTTAAACGCTTGTGTGGCGGCGGGGTTTGAGGAGGACCTCCCCCTGCGGCCCCTAAACTAGAGTCGTCTACTGAGGCTCTTCGTCCTGGCAGAGTGGGAAATGGAAATGTAGGCTGGACTTGTATGGCGGGCTGGACCGGGGGTACCGTAACAGGTACTCCGGTGTCTGGAGAAGCGGGAAGTGCCTGATTTACAGGGACTGGCGGAGCGCGAACAGGATTTGCATATTCTGGGACTGTGTCGTCCAAATAGGACGAAATAAAAATATCAGCTGCGGTCTGTTTGTGACGTAGCTTGGTCGGAACCAATGGTGGCGGGAAATTACTGGATGCCTCCGGGGTCGCTCCTGGCAAGCCCTCGGCAAGAAGAGGATACATACCCCTAATAAGGGCATGCCTCTGTCTGTCTGACTGTTCGGCTTTGACTTGTTCACCTATCTCGATTAGTTCTTTTTCTTGTGCTCGTTCTAAGGATTCTCTACTTAATTCTGACTTTCTGATTTCCTTTTCAGTTCTTTTATGAGCTTCTTTACGCCATAACTCGATGGCATCTTTCTGTGACTGTCTGGCTTTCTTTTTCCATAATGCTTCTTCTACTCGCATGATGCACTCGGCATCCCATGTACCCGATACGGGCCATCTATACTTTTCTTCTAACTGTTTGGTGTACTCTACCCATAAATCTAGATACAGTATGGCGCTTATGCCATGCTTCTGATACATAAAATGACCTGGACTGTCCCTAGGCGGAACTGGAACTGCTGCTTCCAGCAGACCCTTTCTAGTTTTTAACTGACGTAATTTTGAAAAGAGAGACATTGTAAACTTGAATCGGAACACAATACAATACACGAGAAACAATAACAATTTGGAGAACAATTCAGGCATACCACGACATTGGAAATACATTGAACAACATCATAACATAATAGTTCGGACAGAATATTACCTGGAATACTGAAAAACAGAAACACAAGAATTTCTCGAGAACGGAACAGACTAGAGTTACTGGATGCACTGCTGAAACAGTACGGAACATACCGGTCCCATAAAGGGACGCATCAAGACCCGTATCCACCTAGGTGAACACTTCGTTTGTGAGTCTGTGTACCACCAACCCACGGACCAGAGTCAATTTAGATTGACCCTGTCTAGATACTACCCCAGTAATGGTACTCACCGGGCAGCAAGAACGGAAGGCCTCGGACTGGACTGGACTGCTACGACGACGGACGACGAACTTCGGACTTCAGTTACGGGTGGGCCTCCGGATACCTCGGACCTTGGACTCTTGGCTTGGGCTCTGGTCGGGACTCGCCGCGTTCCTCCACCGTCTCGTTTGGATGCTGGACCGCCTCCTCCGTCTCCTCCGTGGGCCTGAGGGATACTTGAAGTAGAAATATCTGCCGGTGCGCAGAAGAGTTCCGTCACGACTGCAGAGGGTCAGGGGGTCGGCGTGGCTTCACCGACGCGTGGGGAAAGGGCAAGTCCCTATTCGGGCGCCATTATGTGGTAAATAAATAAATAATACCTCTCTTTTTGACTAGACATATATCATAACAGATAGCTCAATAAATAAGAGTCAAGATTCGAGGTAGTAGGAGTTTTGCAGGTTTAATACAGCATAAGGACAGGAACAGGACAACCTGCATAGGAATAGGATGACAGGGCCCAGCAGCTGCTGGGGCTGGATCTGGGATGAGCGCGCTGACTTTTAATAACAATACATGAGCATATATACATAACGCAAACACATAGCATTACATTGCAGTAGGCGTAGCAGTGGGTGGAGCAGAAGGTGTGACGCGTAGCAGTCGCGAAAGATAAGGGCGAAAGTAGGTGTAACGGGGCGTATACATAGACATGTGATGCAAACGTAACAGAATATGTCATGAATGGGGCGGAAACCATGGAGGGGGCTACCTAAGGAGCCGGGACCTCTAACCTGATGGTGCGCGCAAACTAGCAATGACGTATCACTAGGAGAAGCTGGGGGCTATGAACTCTGTGCTAGGAGCAGAGACTGAAGTCTGGAGAGTCAGGGCGACATGTACCTAAACAGTATCTAGTATCTGATGTTTAGAGAACATGTTGATATAAACTAGAAGTTAGGAGGGGAAAGGCTAACTTGATTCTAAGACTGGACCATGCATTATTCTACATGTAGTGCGTGATGAAGAATATTAAATGACCATTAAATGCAGTATTTCTCTAACGTGGAGACGTGAAGGCTAGACAATGACGGAAACTATTGATGCAGTTCAGTAGCTTAGGAATGCAGAGAAGGAGGACTGAACTGATAACTGGAATCATAACATATTCTTGGCAGACTCAGAGACTGAGCCAGGCTGGGCCGGGCACTGCGAGGCAGGAAGTAAGTGAAGGGTCGAGGATACAGGTGGGGGCTGTATCCCTCCTCAGCGAGGCTTCAGGAGACAGGAGCTGAATCTGGTGTCCAGGCCCTTTTGAGGCCTGGAAACGGGGACTTTATAATAGAATAATGTGCACACTGAGAAACGTGGCAACGTAGCTTTACATAGGCCTGATATTCGTAGTATTCACGAGGACTGGAAACTGGCATACTAGAGGTGGACACAACTGTAATTGCGTCATTAATCGGACATGGGGAATGCATATGCATATTTAATCATGCACACATAACATATGATGGATGACACGTAGGGACACAGAACATGGCAAAATTTACTTTTCCACACAACTTCAGGTGGTTCTTCCAATTCAGGACCCAGTATGCCCCGTAGTGACTGTCTTACCCTGTGAAATTAAAACTGGGTCAATGTAGGTGTCGTCCGACCCTCCAAACTCACATTCTCCCATGATATCACTTTGCCTTCGTCAAACAACTCTCTTATCGTGTGAATGTTGATAGCTTTCAGAGCTCTAAATACCCCTTTTTCCCTACACAAGGGAATCCAGTCACACCAGTCAAGCGGTGGTCACAGGGGAGTAAAGTATAGCGCCAGATTGTAATTTCAAAAGGTAATGCCAGGCATGTGTTGCCGCATTAACAGAGTCTAGTATCCCTGTTCTACGATCACGAGGCCTGAACAGGAGCGCCGACAATGCAGTTGGGGCCGCCACCACCTTCTCTATCCGAAAATGTGGGGATCCGAGGAGCAGTGTATGCCAGTGGTGAGCATGAGCACCCTGCGCCGCTCTATAATAAAGGTCTAGATCTGGCGTGGCCAGTCCACCCATGCTGTATGAGAGTGTGAGTATCTCCCACTTAACTCAAGCATGTTTCCCAGCCCAAGCTAACCGCACCATCAGAGATGTCAGTACCCCAAAAAAAAGAACTCAGGAGGACAATAGGAATGTTAGTGAATAAAAATAAAACTGTGGTAGTACCACCATTTTCATATTAGAGATTCTACCCACAATGGTTAGGGGTAACTGTATCCACCTGTCCACATCATCTTCCAGTTTGGATATTGCTGTCCCGTAGTTTTCTTTCAAATCCACCTCCGTGTCAGTATGCACTTTGATACCCAAGTACATAACTTGTTCTGCTGTCCAAACCAGGGGGTAGTCAGGTGTGAATTGGGATGTCTTTGCCGTAAACGGGAAAATGAGCGATTTATTTCAATTCACCTTGAGGCCTGACCTAGTTCCAAACAGAATCACTTCACGTAATACAGTCAATAGATTCTGTTCGGGGTTTCTGACTTATGATAAAGTATTGTCTGCATACATGGATATGATTTGTATGTCGGAAATTGTATTCCCTTGTGGCTGTGATATTCCGGCATCGCACATGCATGGGGTTCGACATCTAATGCATATAACAATGGTGAGAGTGGGCACCCCTGTCTTGTGCCTCTAGTGATATAATTTTGTTCTGTGACCAGCTCTCCGATTTTAATTCTGGCTGTAGGGGAGTTGTAAAGCACACTCATCATTTGCAAAAAGATACTACCGAGCCCCATTCTGGTTGGTACATGCTTTATGAATTTCCACTCCACTGAGTCAAACGCCGTTTTCCATATCGAGGAAGACCGCCACAGCTTGGGTATCCCGCGGGTATGTTGTATAGCCCCAAATACGGTTCTAAGGTTGTAAGTGGGGTTTCTCCCAGGGGCAAAGCCAGCTTGTTCTGGCAATATTAGCACCGGCACTAGGGGAGATAACCTGGTTGTTAAGACCTTTGCGTAAATTTTAGTATCGACATTGAGGAGCGATAGTGACCGATAGGAGCTGCAGGCAGTCGGGGGTTTCTCAGGTTATAGAATAGCAAACATTAGTGCTTCCCGCATAGTAGGAGGCAGTATGCCTGTTTCAAAAATTTACTCAAACAGAGTCTGTACATGCTGGACCAGTAGGTCCTTGAACTCTTTATAGAATGAGACAGTAAGGCCATCTACCCCGGGAGTGCTATTGGATTTAATTCCAGCTAGGGCTTCAGTTATTTCTTCTACTTCTAGTGTGCGCATGAGGTATTCCCTGTGGCCATTAAATGGCCAGGGTAGTTTGAGTGATGTCATCTAATATAGCTTCATCAGCACACCCGTCCTCCGAGCTATAAAGGAATGCATGGTATTGCTTGAATCTATTGGGTATGTTGAGTTGATCCATTAGGGGCTCCCCCTCTGCATCATGTAGTGTTGTCACATTAGACTTCTCTCTTCTGGTTTTGAGCAGGGAAACTAGTACTGACCCCGGGCGATCACCCTCCCCATATATTTGAGCTGTCGCATATTTGCCTAGCTGCCGCAGTTCAGTGTCAGCTGTCGAGTTATACTCTTCCAGAGTGCGGTGTACATTTTGTGTGATACCTTCATCCATTCCCGTTAATAATTGTTGCTCTAGGGCAGCCAGGGGGGATTCTAGGTCTTTGAGGCGCGGACGTATAGTGCGGAGGACTCCAGAGTGCTTGGCCATGGTGATACCACGGATATACACCTTACAGGTTTCCCACACTGTGGCAAAAGAGTCTACCGATCCAACATTGACATAAAAAAATGACTTAATAGTTTCAGCCAGTTCAGCCTTAAAGGTGGGGTCCAGTAATGAATACGGGGGAAAGTAAAGGGAGGTATGACTGTCTGCGGGGTTTGCAAGTCAATCTGTATTGGGGCGTGGTCCGAGAGCGTGCGGGGCAAGACCGCATAGTCACGGATCTGTGTGAACCAATCCCTTGAAATAAAGAAGTAGTCAATCCTAGTGTGAAGGTTACAATAGCCTGAGTAGTGAGTGTAGCCTCCCGGGCCCTGTGAGCGAGTGCGTCACATATCGCATAAATCTAATTGGGTAGTGGCTGACCTTATGGCCCGGGCAGAGGCAGTTGGGCGTCTAAGCGGTCCTCCTGACCTATCTAAAGTGGGGTCTAATACACATTTAAAATCACTTCCCCAGAGTAAAGGACCTGAGCCATAACGATTCATGCTCTCTAATAAGTTTGTAAAAAAGGCTGGGTTATCAAAATGAGGGCCAAAAATGTTACTTATAATCAGTCCAAAACCTTTCCCGCTGCAGGGTGAAACAGCAAAACGCCCATTGGGATCAGTCTCTAGTGCTTCCAGGTGAAGGTCAGATTTGGGATTCACCCATGTCAGTACCCCTCGGGCATGGAAAGTAAATCCTGCTGTATGTGTGTTGCTCCGTAACCCCCCATGTCGTAAGAGGGCACTGTGCGGAGGCAAGTAAGTCTCCTGCAGGAGAGCCAGGTCTATGTCATGCCTAGTGAGAAAGGCTATAACTTTCCGCAGTTTTCTATGGTCATTGAGACAACGGACATTCCAAGTTAGAATTTTTAACTTAAGAGACTGTACAGGCATCTAGACTATTTACAAACATCGAAATGTAATGGATAGGACAGGATTTAGATTTATAGAGCGCTTGAATGCCGAGGCCTCTTGGCGCTAATGTGAGTAGAAAGGAGGTCTAGCAGTAACCGTGCTGGTCAATTATGCCTTAGGGAACAACCACGTTTTTATTTGCTTTCTGAACACTATCCTGTTTGGTTGGAGTCTGACTGTGATAGGCAGTTGGTTCCACAACTTGACTGCACAGGGCGATAGACTCTTTCCACCCCATCTAGCTCTGCGGACTTTAGTGGCACAGATGAGGCCAGAATTAGCAGATCTAAGACTTCTAGGAGGAATATACCAGTGCAAATTTGAAGATCGGCCGCCCCTCTGCCCTATAATGTCTTATGTACCAGACATAAGGCCTTAAATTCCAGACGCTGCTGTATTGGAAGCCAGTGCAATGACTTAATGGCTGCAGAAGTGGGGTGACCTTTTGGGATATTCAATAATATTTGTGCGGCAGCATTTTGTATGGACCGCAATTTGGTCTTTGGTGCCTTGTCAATGCCTATGAATAGGGTATTGCAATAGTCTAGGCGGGATACGACTAAGGCCACTACCACTGCTTTTCTTAGCTCCTGGGGAATAAAAGAGAACACCTTCTTCAGAAGCTTCAGTATGTACAAACAAGTGGAGGTTACGTGGTTGATCTGGGCAGAAAACCCCAGTTGGTCATCAAAAATTATCCCCAAGTTCTTGACTTTTGCGGATGGTGTTGGGCATCCACCCACCTCTATCGGCCACCACGTGTGGTTCCAACAGGACAGACCGCCATCAAACTTCATCACCTCCGTCTTATCCGTATTTATTTTGAGGCAGTTATTGCTCATCCAGCTCATGATGTGAGTCAGACATGCATGGAATCTAGCGGCAACAGGCTCCGACTGTTTTGATACAGAGATGATAATCTATGTGTCTTCAGCGTAAGACACAAACGAGAAACCATGCTGTCTAATGAACTAATGAGACTGGCGAGTGGGGTCACATAGATGTTGAACAGAGTCAGTGACAATGCAGGACTCCTCATGGCAGAAGGAAGGTTTCAGACTGAAGACTTTCCCAGTGTAGAGTCCATTCCCTATCCTCTAGTAATGAGGAGAGGAGGGACAGAGCCACCTCCCCTATCTCCAATGCCTTCAGCCTCCGCACCAACACTGTGTGATTCACAGTGTTGAATGCTGCTGATAGGCCAAGGAGGATGTGTATCGCTCTCCCCCCCCCCATCCACCTGTCTCCAAATCTCTTCTGTTGCCATGACTAGTGCCGTATCGGTCAAGTGACGCAACCAAAAGCAATGCTGACTTGAATCCAGCAGGTTGTTAGTGTCTAAGTAAGATGTCAGCTCCTGATTTAACAGCCTCTCGAGGATTTTAGCTGCAATCGGCAGACACAAAATGGGTCGGTAATTCTTGACCTCCAATGGATCAAGCGACGGATAACTCCCTGATTCAATCACTTGATTTAGAATGGGAGTTAGATGTCTACTAATGGCCCCGAACACCAGATGCATCACAGTTGGAGGACAGGGATCCCACAGGATCCTGACTTGTAGAGAGTAAGATTTTATTTACTTCGCTAGGAGTGCTGAACATGTTCAACTGACAGTGCAGCATTGTATCTTCCATAGTAGTAATTTGACCTTTATTATCTCCCTGTATGTTATTCCACAATTCATCATAGATCTATGGATCTTAGTTTGAAAACAAATTGCCATTTTGTTACAAAAAGCGGAGACAGGACTGAAATGTCTATTCTGACATGGTTTTGATAATACTTGAATATTTTTAAAAAGTTCCTTAGTGGAGGTACTGGCCTCCTCTATTTTTGCAGAGTAATACATGGTTTTTGCTTGTATAATAGCTTCTTTATATTGTTGTAGCGCTATGTTATAGGATATCTTATGTTCCCTCCTATATTCAGTTCTCCATGCACGTTCAGCTTTCCTGCACAAAACTTTCAGTTTTTTCAGCTCCAGGCCATACCATGGAGATGGCGCCTGCGCTCTTCTTAGTTTAATAACTTTCTCAGGGGTCACCTTATTTACAGCTGTGGCTATCCAGTTATAAAACTGACTGGCTGCCTCATTGTTATTGGGGACCTGTATCGGGGGCAGCTGTTTAGAGCCTGCTCTAATTCAATGCCTTGGATTTTGTTCCGGTAGTGAGAACTGAAGGTTAAAATAGATCGCCATAGGGTCAGTCCAGGGATGGGGGACCAAATTACTCAGTGTAACATCAGAGTTGGTGGCAAAGATGCCATCAAGAGTATGACCAGCAGAATGTGTGGTACCCACCACCTTTTGATGAAGACCATAGCCTGCTAAATTGTCAAGAGGCCGGCTGGTATCGGGGTTGTTGTTGAGTTCCAGATGGTAATTAAAGTCACCCGAAATGATGAGTGAATTGGAATCTGTACAAGATTCAAGCAGGGTCTGTAAAGCCTGAGACAAAGGGGCTCTAGGGCCCGGCGGTCTATATAGAAGTATTCCATGTAAGTGGAAATGTTGTTAATTTTCAATACAAATGAATTGCCTCCGCAGGCAATTGTGTTCTGGGCTCAATATGCACCTTCATGTGGTTGCAGTGGATTATTGCTATCCCCCCACCTTTACTCCCTATCTTGTGCATAAAACCGTCTCCATGTAAACCTGTGTGCCTTGGTGTTGAGCCTTGGAGCCGCAATGTGTTAAAGCAATCCTATTGATATATTGAAAAACAAACTGCTTTGGTCTCTGTAATATCCCCACCCATGTCATGCATCCCCCAACTGTGCACTCACGGTATGACACCCCCCACCACCACACCCAACACGACATCAATAAGATAACAGGACTAGGCTCCAATAACATGGCACAATACCCCAGAGCGTACCCCATTGGGTCTCAAAGTTCTCATCAAAATAACGAAAATACAATCACGTTGCAATCAGAACAAATCCCCAAAAGTGTGCTACACGCGTAGGCAGAGGTTGCCAGCTCAGTAGGTTAGGAAGACCTAGCTAGATTAGACAATGAGCTCCCACAGCCATCTGTCCTCGTGTAAGAGCGGTGCATCTTGGAAAAATAACACTGCGTCAACCCCGTCCCATTCATAACCCATCCAGGGTAGGTAAAGCCCACGTGTTTCGTGCCTATAGATTCTGCTTTTGACACCTGGGTCTAACACCTCGGGCCACAATAACCCGCTAATCATTTCAATGCTAGTGAACCACCAGTGCTATGTCCCCAGTCAAAGTCATTAGGCCCCCTCGGTCATTCTCACCAACCACCATCTTAGCTGTATCGTGAGTGTCCCAATTCTTAGTCCTGGTCACCAAGACTGCCTCCTGTCGGTCCTTCAGAGGTGCTCTGCCCCAAATCCATCCGCTTTTCCCTGGACCACTCCTTTAGGGCTTTGTGCAGCATCTTGGGGTCGGTGAAGATCCACGATTTACCCTGATGATTTACTCGAAGTCTTGCTGGGGATAACATTGCATAGTCCAGATTTTGGTCCGCTTGAGTGGTGCGAATTGTCGTCATACCTCCTGCACACGGATCATGAAATCCAGAAATAAGGAGTTAGCCGAACCCTCATACTGCGGATTTTGTTTCTCTTGAGCCACACTTAACGCAGCATCTCTGTCTCTGTAGTTCAACATTTTGGCGAAAATTGCCACGGGGAGCGCCAGGGGCAGGGCGCGGTCCCAGTGACCGGTGTGCTCTTCCCAAAACAAACATGGGGGAGAAAGTCTTGCTTCTTAGCAGTGTTACCAGGAGTTTTTCAACAAAGAGCTCCATGTTTCCGACCTGAGTCGACTCCGGCAGGCCCACGTTGTGGCGATTGCTGCGTCGAGACCACGCCTCTAGTTCCTCTATCTTGTCGTGCAGGGCTTGTAGCACCTTTCCCATTTGTTTCTGTTCATCTATCCGCCGCTGGTTGGGGTGCCTCCTGCGCTGGTCAAAGGTAAGTTTGTGTTGTGATTTGTTTACCCTACCCATTATGGCAAGGAATCAGGTAATTGCGGTAACTCCGCTTTCTCAGGCAGTTTAGGCATACTTTTTCTCATAGGAGGCAGGAGTTACGGGCACAGCTACGTTCTGGGGAGCTCCAGCCTACAGGATATCAACCCTGGATGACACAGATATGTCCCTGCAATTATCCAGCTCCACTGCAAAGAACTCGTATTTACACAGCTCAATAGCAGTCCCAATGATCCAATTGAGCGTACCAAATTGTGCGCAAATATAAGGTTAGCAGGTAAGTTTGATAAACATGATCTCCCTGATTTGCACTCTGGGCCAGCCAGACTCCGCGAGAGAAAGTAGTGTGCAGGAGAGGGGCCTCACTACCCGGGTCTAAACAGCTGCAGAGTCCCGCGTGGGTCGGCGTGTCAGCTCAGTTTCTCCCTCAGTCCACCATCTCACAGCAAAGATGACAACACGTACCGTGCTCCAGGCCCCTTGGTGCATCCAACCTGCAGTGCAGGCTCCACTCCAACATGTGCAGGCCCACACCAGCCTAAGTGCAGAGGTATCCGATGGTCAATAGTGGGGGACACAGCACCACCCCACCGCCGCTCCCAATACGCTGTAATGGTGTACTGTGTGGCGGTTAAGCTGTCGTGCTGGCGGGACTCTCAGTATGGCAGTGTCCGGGAGCCCAGAATGACTACGGTCCACTATCTTCTTCTTACTACAACCGCAGCTGGGGCCACAGCGTAGATCACCTGTAGGTGCAGGAAATGATGGCAGAGGCTGTCGGCTGCGCCCCTGCACCAGTCCCCAGCTCTTGTTTGCACCGGGCACGATGTGAAGGGCCGCCAGGCACAAATATCGGCCGATGAGGACTGCACCACCCAGAAGCATACATATAACATGTGCCTCACTGTGCTGCCACTCCTCACTAGGGCACGAGGCGATCACTGTGTCTCAGCCGCGATCCTCAGTGTTCAGATGAGCCTGCCTGGCAGGCGAGTCATCAGCACACGCAGACGTGCGCATCCAGATCTCCGACTCCGTGTCACTCTAGAAAGGGAATTACGGCTTAGGGCGGGAGCGCTGCGGTCCTCCACAGCTGCAGAACTCCCCAGCTGCAGAACTCAGGAGCAGGCGCAGAGATCTGAAAACGACACAAAGGACGCACAACACCTTCCGGGGCAGACAAGCATGAAAATCATGGTGAAAAAGTCAGGGGCGGCTCGTCCATAGGGGCGTGGGGGCAGTGCCCCACTAGGTAATCACGAAGAAAAGAAACTGCTCACAGAATCGGGCAACAAAGCAAGAATGTAAGCAGACGAATTGACAGCTTTGGCAGTTCGTCTGTTTACATTTCCGGCCTGTGCTGGCAGCTGCTTTACAGGTGAAAGTGCGCATGCATCAACAGACGCACAGCGCACGCAGGCGAGAGCAGCAGAAGTCTAGAGCTGGTCTCCAACTACGCATCTGCGAGAAGGGCACTTCTGTTTTTCAGCTCCCCACTCCATTCACACTACATTAGGTATGCTGCGCATGCCTAGTGTAGTGCTGGAGTCTGAAGATGGGATCCTGCTCGGGCGGTGACGCACAGTCGCCCTATGCCCTTGTAGCAGGGTTTCTGTTCTCCCACAGTACTGTGCACAGAGGATTGGAACCTCAGCGAATTAGGGTGACCCAAAACTCACCTTAGTACCCAACAAACCCCTTACCGAGCTAGCTACAGTGTCTCATTGGTCATAACAAACTCCCAATGTTTAGACAAACCAGAACATGAGCTTACAATACCTCATGTTACGTGGAACACATGAGCACTCTTTCGTTATACAATCATTTCAAACCAGAACGTGGAGTACATGAGGACACGTGAACATTTGAAATATTTATTTACTAATGCCGTCTTCTCAGGCGCAGTATCTTAGATAATACAAGGAAACATATTATCAGAAGCAAAGTTATCAGCATAGTTACTAGTCCATAGAAAGCAAATGGTGACAGCATGTTAACATGCTGTAATGAATAAGAGTTAACAACAGTTATTTCTCACCCTCCCTAACACACATATTATATTAATAGCTAAGAAGGTCTCTTTGGGTTTGAATTAGGGCGGGCCCATACCTCAGGATCCTAGAATGAAGAGATCACATCAGCATACACCAGCTCTCTCTGCATGCGAACAGCATCAAGTGTGTTTTGGTGCTTCAAGCAAAGCAATATAAAACCCGCCTAAAGCCCAAAGTTGGCAGAAGCTGCACTTATGTTATGTCTATGAAGGCGCGAAGATCAGACCTCATAACAATTCTGTATCGTGTTATTCCTGAAGCTTCAGCACTCTCTGTACAGACATAGTTTATTAAGCAAAGCTGATATCAGAGTAATAACATATTATTCTCATGTAAACCACAACGAACTACTAGGTTGAAAGCTAAATCAACAATTAAGTGTCGTGTGCAGAAGCAGCAAAAGGAAAAATGGCGTGTAAATATGTAATGTGCCTATGCTAACTTAACGCATTATAAAGATATACAGTAGCTATATGACACCCTCTTACATGCCAGGATACAGCAGAGTAGCCGCCCCCAGTCGCATCCAGTCGTCCAGGAAAAGAGCGAAGTCGGAGAAATTTGTTCCAGTGACGTGATGTATTGTCTTGTTGTGACAGTGAGAGGAGACGTGATGTGACACGGGACCAGAGCCGGAGATGGCTGGTAAGTTTATTTGTTTTTATCATTAAATGAAATGCGTCCCCCCTCCCCGCGTGTACCCCCTGACCTGGTGCCTGCCAATTACACCATTCACTATGCCTCCCGCCAGCTCGAGAATCGAGAGAGGAAACATAGGCCTATGCCCTTGGTACTGTTCTTTTTGTGAGGTTTAATGTTGTGTAAGCTGTAACATTAAATACTGTAGGCACTGCCTACAGTATTTAATTTTACTTTAGACATGCGGACAAATATTTGAATGGGACTTGCATCAATCACATGCAGCTTGCCTGGTACACCTGAGACTAGGCACAGGAGCTAGGATGGAACGTATTCACAGCAGACACGCCCAAAACAGGTAGCCTGAACACGGTGCAAACACAGGCCTGATCCAGAACCGATGCTGCACACATCAGAGCAAATGTAACTGCACGAGAAAGGCATCTGACACCCTGAATTCTACACCTGAATTCACATAATTGACATAATGTGAATTATTGTATTGTAAATTAAGATCAGGGACAATAAAGGGAAAATGCCTGGTGTAGGAAAAATGAAAAGAACAGCAAAGGCTTTCCGCATGGTGATTCTCACCCAGGAAGTACTGTTACAGTTACCCTAGTTAAAGTGTTTTATAGTGGAGATGGGAAGGGTAACACCCGATAGTTCAGTGGAGAGTAGGAGAAAGGGTTTCTCACAACGTTTCACGTGGTGAAAAAGGAAAAGAAAAACGTTTTATGTACAATTGCCTGAAATTGTCAACTTACTTCTGCCGAATGTCTGACCTCTGCTTATGTACTCACTCCTGCACATTTATGGGACTCCTCAAAAATTCGAAAATCTAAATCTGGAGCGGAAACGTACAGGACACATATTCAATACTTTCTTAAACATTTGCAAATCGAGGGCACCAATACTACCATCTGTTGGACTTCATGAGACTGGTGTCAGTGTGGACATTACAATGCAGTATGCAATGATTTTCAGTAGGTTACCGCTAGGAATTGTGAACAGTATTTTAAACTCAAAGGCGAGCCAGGTTCACAGAGTAACCAGACTCTCCGACTTACCAAGGGACGATGGAAAAAGATGGGGCATGGATAGCTCGGCAGGTCAAGCATTTTAATCCCATCACCCCATTTTGGCCAAAATGTGTGACCCTGAGCAAATGACTCACTTGATGTCGCTGGTGTCAACTTTCTTTGGCTGACAAAATGGGTAGCCCTGAAGTAAACATGCCAGTATGAAGGAGCATACAGGAGTTATAATTTCATATTTTTATTACAAGGGTTTTTCCAAATTCTCTTCATACTGTAGCTCGATATTAAAAATGCTCATATATTGTAGTGTAGATGACATAGTGCCCACACCGCCATTCACTCCCGCCCGCCTGTACATATACACTCTTCCTTCCCAATGAAACTCTGGAGACATGATTATGGGAAAGAACTGCTGCAGGTTTATTTCATACAACACATGTATGACGTTTTAGGTGGGTCATCTTACAGGCGATCCAAAGCAGGCAGCCCCTCGCTGTCCCGCATGCCTAAGGAGCCATCTTGCACGGCGAGTCGATGCTCAGACGGTGCAGCACATTACCAACTTCGTTATATTCCCGCCCCCTCCCCCCCTGTCGGGGCGGAGCGGTGTGGCACACCCCCGGTCGGTTCAGGCCCCCCGACCGCCCGAAGGACTAACGGGGCGCCGTCGCGGTTTCCAGGAACCTCCTTCGGCTCCTGGTCCTTGGCTCAGGCACCCTTACTGTGCCAGGCAGAGGTACCCTTACTGTACCCTTCTGCCGCAGAGGTATCCTTACTGTACCCGTCTGCTTCCAGATCGCCCTGTAACTCCGCCTGCAACACAAAGAAGAACATTACAACATCCATTACTTCGCGCCGCCGCTCAAGCTGCTGGGTCAGGGTTCAGGGTGGGAACAGCGCTTGAGCCGCGGGAGACTGGGAGAACGAGAGGCCGAGCCTTGGCCACCTTGGTGGATATAGTGCGTTCGCCCCTCCCACCTGAAGGCCCTCCCCTGGCCTGTGATTGGTGAACGCGGGGCGCCCTATCAGTGTCGGCTGGAGTTTCTGCCGGGTGGGACTAAACCGCTGTCCCGCCCATGTTCCCCTGCGGGTCACGCGGTCATCGGGCATAGTGCCCACACCGCCATTCACTCCCGCCTGCCTGTACATATACACTCTTCCTCCCCAATGAAACTCTGGAGACATGATTATGGGAAAGAACTGCTGCAGGTTTATTTCATACAACACACGTATGACGTTTTAGGTGGGTCATCTTACGGGCGATCCAAAGCAGGCAGCCCCTCGCTGTCCCGCATGCCTAAGGAGCCATCTTGCACGGCGAGTCGATGCTCAGACGGTGCAGCACATTACCAACTTCGTTATATTCCTGCCCCCCCCCCTGTCGGGGTGGAGCGGTGTGGCACACCCCCGGTCGGTTCAGACCCCCCGACCGCCCGAAGGACTAACGGGGCGCCGTCGCGGTTTCCAGGAACCTCCTTCGGCTCCTGGTCCTTGGCTCAGGCACCCTTACTGTGCCAGGCAGAGGTACCCTTACTGTACCCTTCTGCCGCAGAGGTACCCTTACTGTACCCGTCTGCTTCCAGATCGCCCTGTAACTCCGCCACAGCTCTGGAGGAGGCCCCTGTCGATGACAGAGCCCCCCACCCACCTAGCCACTTCCAGTCGCTTTTCCGTGCCTCTTGTACTACCAGGAGGAAATGTCAACTCCCAACTGGCCAAGTGTTCCCAGTCTTAGTCATAGCACCCTTCGATTTTCCTCTCGTATTGGTACTTGCCTAAAGAAACCCAAGTCCCTCTCCCCATGAATCATCATGGGTCTGTTGACCTCCTTTAGGGAATGGTCTAATGCTACAGTTTCCCTTCAACTTAGTTTATTACCTAATGGATCCAAAGATCATCGCATTGGTGGTGACCCCTTCCAAACGCTGCATGCCCTTGGATATATAACATGGGCAGGTCTCAATTCTAGCAGGGCTAGTTACCATCGCCATTCCTTCCGCTTACATCAGTCGGCTCGGTGACCTTGCATAGGGATTGCTGATGCCGGAGTTAACTGTAATGCACCTCAGGTGCTCAGTATCGTACATTACCCTCAGTCTAAACAGGACCACCTTGCACCTTTGCGTGTTCGGGTGGATTTCGACCAGTCATTCCTTTCGCCTACCCCAACGATTGGGGCCCAGTTACTCCAGGGGTTGTCGTATTCCGGTTTCGAAACTCGCTTCCTGGCTAATATCCAGAATAATACCCCTGAGTTATTTCTTCCACACACTGGAATCCTTCGAATGTCACATTGTGGACTGTGGAGGATATGGGCTCTAGAACCTTGGGACCTCCGCTGTCCCATGTAACACAACATGCATCACATGCAAACTGCTTTGATTACCCACTTGCACCATGTCTTGTCCCTGTATAATGTGCATGTTACCTGACAGCGTCCTGCCATCCTGCCTTGGGATGCGTAGCGTCGCAAACCGTTGTTATCCCTATGAAATAGCAGTGGGCAACCTGAACTGAAGTACTTTCCATTGCGAGGGTGACCTGGCATGTGCTTGGCATGTTTAGCATTTTAAAATGTACATATTGGGGAAATTATTTATTAGCCGAACAGATCGCAAACCGTTGTTATCACTATGACATAGCAGTGTTGGAATAGAGCACAGTATGTTTGCTTTTGTAGGAGCTAAGGAGTTACCTATTTCTGAAATATGCATCGATATTTTTATTGCATATGCGGAGAAATTATTTACACAGGGTTTCAGCTCGCCGTCGAATTCTAGGCACCTTCCCTGCACATCAGTTTACTATTTTGCATTACTACCATAATGTGAGCAACCCTTGAATTTAAATTATGAAACACGTGGAGGTAAAGCTACTTCTGTAGTTTGTCGAGGGGCCAAAGTCACACAGATCTTTCTGTAACTTACTCTTGTTTAAGGAGCGTTACAAAAGTTACCCATACTACTCCATCAATCCGTAAAGGTGTCCTAAAGTGGTTCATTACATAATGTATACAAGGTTAACGCATAGTAATGCCCCTTCTGACAACTACTTGCACTAGATCATGCTACAGTATCGCATTGTTGTACCTCTACTTGTACTCTGTACTTCAGCGACTTGCCCATCCGAGTTGCAAGAACCATTCCGCCCACCAAATCCTCTCGCAGGGGTATGTTGCAGAAGTGGTGTCTCCACTTGCTCCTTCTGCTAACGACCATAGCTCTAGGGGTGAGTGGTTTAGGGTCACTTCGTGAACTCATCCCCCTATCCTCCTCTCCAGGCCTTAAAACTGACCTCAACGTTCTCATTAGTCGGAGACACCTCCAAAGTTACTTGGTGCCCTTTCATCTCTCCCCTAGCCTCAGGAAGTGTCGTCCCCGTGCGGTGCTCGTGGTTGGATGGTCTGCCAGTTCCAGCAGTCCATCTTCTACCTGTCTATAGTACTTTGTCGTATTTACTCGAGTTAGCGTCATAACTGCGTTTTGGCACCACTCGCTGTCCGTTCATCAGCTCTCTACTAATTGAGAATCGCTACCTAAAACCTCTATTATAGTTATAGCTATGCGCTTACCCCATTTTTTATTGCACCGCTGCAACCTAGTTACTAGAAGACAACAACACCACCCACCTGCTGCCCTGGCTAACGCGGGTGACTTGTCTTCCCTGGCGTAAACCGTGCCTGCCCTTGATAGCAGAGGAATGCCCTCCCGTGTCTATCTCGGCTTGTTTCTATATGTTGCCTGATGAAGTTCCTCCTAAAGGCCCGAGCTTTGGGTTGGTGCTAAGCTAGGGTGCCGCTGGCTGGTATTTTACAGTTTGACATTGCTTCCAATTAATAATACCAGACCACAGTACACATACGACACGCCCGTACCAATGGCCTGCCGATGCCCGATGCCCAATACTTGTATAATATATCTGACGCCATGTGAGTAGGGTCGTTCCCCAGCGTGGTTCCTGCATTGGAGACAGAAAACATTCATTAGAAGCCCTGCCCCCCCACCCCCCTTGTCTGCCAATCCAATTCTCTGCAATGCAACAGGGATCAACAATGCCCCACACGTTACCCAGGCCAGCCTGGTTGGAGTTACGCTAACTCGATTGTCCCCATCCTCTTCACACTCCCGAATATAACACAAGTCCTATCTATCTTCCTTTCAAATAGATATTATATTCCCCTTGACTCTGGACGTGCCTTTATAGCATGTACCTGTGGTTTGGAGCTTCCATTTTGCAGTGATATCCCTCACCCTGAAGTTGATACTCAATTGTAACGTGCACCCGTCCCTTTCTCCTGTCAATACACTGTCTGTTTCCTCTTGCATTGTGTTTGTTTCGTTCCTTGTGCGGATGCCCCTATTGTCTTACATGATGCTTGTCTTTTATGTTTGATAGTCGCTATGTATTGCAATATTATTCCTCACTTGTCCCTCTTGTGGTTAGTGTCCGCCATTTATCGCAGAATTATCCTTCTACCTGTGTTTGACGCTCTACTGTAACACGCACATGCCACCTTTCTCTCGTAACACACTGTTTGCTATCTCTACAAGTCTCTGCTTCTGGTTCTTGCACCAATGCCACCCTTGCCTACGTAACGTATGTTCGTGTGTTTGACTGCCTGCCATGTATTGCAGGATGTACCGCTAATTGTACTTTTTATCCTTTTGTAACATGCCCACCGGTCACTTCATCCTCCTGCAATGCACTGTTTGCAACCTGTTGCATTTTTGCACACATCCGTCATTTTCGCTTTCTGTCCAGTATCCCTCATTCTAAGTGCTGGTCGTGACTGGGCGATGCTGCAACCTACGTACCAATCCAGGGAAAACAATCATTCAGTTTGGACCCTTGCTGAAGCATCACGCTGTAATTTTGTCCAAAACCAGCACTCTGATCTAGGCCAACTCCCAAACTGTGCATTCTTGACAAGCACTACATACCCCCCTGATATTATCTGTCACCTGCTTTTCTTCCCATAGAAGGCATAATCTATTTTATGACACGCTACTGTGCGCCTTTACATTAACAAGGTTTCCTATACTGTCTTGGATCGCTCTCGTTATTGTGCTCGGATTCAGAATAGATTGCTCCTTTGGCAGAGTTCTGTCCTGAGCTGCTGTCTTCCTACAACAAATCTACCTAATGTCGGGGATCCAAGGTCATCCAAACTCCAAAAGGAGAGCCTTTGTTACAGCTATACAGCAAAGGAAAGCTTGGGGACATGGAGTCCTCCATATTCAAAACCCCACCAATGGCATAGACACCAATGACAGGAACTACTGACTTGCCCTTAGCTACCCCTTGCAATACCTGCACCAAGGGGTATTAAAGCAGTGGCAGAAACAAATTAGACATGTCTCTTATATCCCCATTTCCTTCTACAAAGTGCATGCTTTGTCAATTCTCTCAAAGGAGCATAGATGAGCATACTGAATGGTAGGGGCAAAGGCCACAACAGTGATGTCGCCGGCTCAGGTAATCTAACCGGTCACCTCACCATGAGAATCATCTGTACACCATCACATTCTCATAAAAGGGAGAATATACTTTTATTAAGATGGCAATAAAAGATTGCCAACCATGTCGACCAGAATCCAGCAGTGCTTGTACGGACTGCCGCACAAAATCTGCCTAGCTGGTGGCTTCAATACAGATTTAACAGCAGCATGCTCTTCGATTTTATGGGCAGAGTGGGAATTATTTAAGCAATGTTATCAAAAGGGGGAGAGCAAACCAAGGTAGTTACTGACTCGGATTTGACTCTAGAATATTAGGTGCATGTCTCCTGTGAATGACACATCCACACACAAAGTGGTTCCCCTTGGCTAGTATGGCAATGTGTATTATTTGAGAGCACGAACACATTTAGAGTTGCCCGAGCTAAGCAACGCCCAAACTAAAGTTCAGGAAAATCATAATACAGAATTAATCACTGCCGAAGCCAGCAGGCTGACCCGAGCGCCGTTGGCTCGCTAAAGCTTATTTAAAGTTGTTTCAAATCTACTTTACCAAACTGCACGATTAAACACCAAATGTTGGCATTTTCTTACAAACTTTTAATTCCGAATAGAAGTCCAAGGGTCGCGCCACAGTAGAACACTATGGAACTGGCAAACGCGATGCTTTTCATGAAGTATTCGAACAATTCACTCAGCTTTGACAAAATTTGTAAATGAATATATTTGGGAATTTGCGGAGTAATTACATTCCTTATAGCTTCGTGGCCATGTTCTCAAAGATGGCTCATCAAATCTGAGAAGGTTTTCAAGATGCTTGACCTGGTCAAAATGCCCTATATAGGAATAATGTTTTTGTTTTACGTGCTTTTTTCCCCTCGTTATGTTCGCTGCAACCTTTGTTGTATAAGCCTATTGTAATCAATACTTTTTATGCCATAATTGTGTAGGCGAAATAAAGTTATTTATGACTGACTGACTAGAGATTCCTAGCAGCCGTTAAGACCTCCAATAAATATTGTAACTTTGACTAAAACCCTCCCATTACTTCCGCCTACCAACAATTGACCATCCAACATGATCCTAACGAGTGCATTTGTATACGACTGCAGGAAAGATGCTAAAAGCCGGGAGAGGCATCCGATGTGTAAGTCAAGGAATAAGTAAAATCTACAATATAATAGTTCAAAACAGATTCCAAAAGGCACCAATATCTAGGCGCTGCTGATAGTGCATTAGCTGGGAATGAACAAGCGGCGACGTAAGGCGTGAATTGCTTCGAAAGGCAAAGGGGCTCCTTTCCTTTCACAGCTTTATGAGATGGCAATTTTTTAATTCTTGCTGCGCCCGGTGTTTTATAGCGTGAACCTAGCAAATAGATAGCAGGGTGCGTGCATTCACGTCCCCTTCTTTTAGGCGTCAATGTTACGTCAGTTGTCCTTTCAGTTTAAACAAACAAGGTTGTGCATAGTCTATTTACATAACTCAACTCAAACCAAAACTACACATCCCAGAATGCAAACTGTTGTGGCTTAAGCGCCAACAATGGTGTCGGATGTGATACAGGGCCCCTTAATAGTAGTACTGGAAAAGTCACACGTAGTTGGCCGGATCGAACCTGCGCGGGGAAACCCCAATGGATTTCAAGTCCATCGCCTTAGCCGCTCGGCCACACTAAGCGTTCTATTGTGGGCCGGCGCCCCATCCTAGGTAATGGGGCGTCATGCTCTGGTAAAATGCGCCAAAGCGCTTAAGACAGTTTATGATTTAATGTTTGACCGGTAAGAGCCTGGCGTTCGGTCTGCTCTCTTCGCAGTGCGCATATGTCAATGCACTTTAAACAGTGTGGACGGGACATCTGGTATTTTTTGGCGGTTGTTCTACGTCAGTCAAATGCTAAAGTAGACCAATAAAACGAACAAACATCCCTTTCAACTTATCTAAAGAGAAACCTGTTTCCAGATCATGGGCGAAAGGGGAATGCATTTAGTAAATACATAAAGGTTGGGGACCCTTAATCCAAACGTCCTACATATTCGATAAACAAAGATTCCAAAATTGGACCACTTTGAAGTGATGAAAATATAAAACTTTGCGAATCGAAAGAAGTAAGAAGCGTTTAGGTCTTCTTTTCATCCATACACCGTGGGTAAACGGAGGTTGCAGATTTAGTACTGCGGGGCATGAAGGAGTAACTAGAAAGACATTCCAACAATTTTAACACGATAAAAGACTACACCTTGGGTTCGCTGTTCCGTACTATAAACTATTAATTTACAAAACTTTAGCCACAACGCTATCGGGGCACTTACAATAATGTTCTGAAAACCTTTTACAGCTGGCGCTTTATAGCTACCACAAAGCGCATGAAGTAGATAGGGCTCCGAGGTAGGCGCGCTGAAACCCGGCCTACCTGACTGAACGAAACCGCCTGACGCCCCCGCAGCTATTCAGATAGGGCTCCGAGGTAGGCCGCTGAGAGCGTGAAAAAGTGTGCAAGGCCTTGAAGATTTATCCCTCAGACACTGGGGAAAGTTACCATCCCGAAAGGGAGAGAGACCCGGGGGCGGGCCACTAGATGGGGTCCCATGTGGGCCATAGCCGGCGTGCGTGGACCCAGGGGCGGCGAAAGCTACTGGCGGTGGGCCACATGGGGTGCACAGCAGGAGCCGAGGGCACCGACCCCGGCTCCCATGCGCGCCGGTAAAGTGAAGCGGGCAGGAGGCCACAGAGGGCACTGACGTGCATTCACAGAAGCGATGCTCCTGCCCATTATTCAACATGGCGGCGGTCAGGGGGGGGGGCGAAAGCTACTGGCGCTGGGCTGGGCGTTAAAGTGCAGCGTGCAGGAGGCCGCAGAAGGCACTGACGCGCATTCAATCTGTAGGCGGTAAAAGCCGGGAAAATAACGCTCTAAATCGAGGAGCAACTCTCACCGCCCGCCTGGTAGCAACTCGAAGTGCTCAACCGCCCGCCTGCCCATGCGGTCGCGACCGCCGTTTGGCCACGTCTCCCTCCCCCCGTGGCATCCAACCACATGCCCCTGTACAACCTGGGCTTGACCCAGGGACGGGGCGGGGGGGAGGAGAGAGCGTGGCACTCACCCAGAAGATGACGACGACGACTATTAACAGCGCTTGAGCCGCGGGAGACTGGGAGAACAAGAGGCCGAGCCTTGGCCACCTTGGTGGATATAGTGCGTTCGCCCCTCCCACCTGAAGGCCCTCCCCTGGCCTGTGATTGGTGAACGCGGGGCGCCCTATCAGTGTCGGCTGGAGTTTCTGCCGGGTGGGACTAAACCGCTGTCCCGCCCATGTTCCCCTGCGGGTCACGCGGTCATCGGGCATAAATCAGATGAATCCGTAACACATTATCAAATATACCATAATCCTTGTAGACAATCACTGGCCCTCACTACAAGAGACCCGTAGTTGCCAATGCCCCGTTACCAGCGCCATCAGGAATGAACAGATTTGCAAAGTTACAGTGGTCCTTTCATGTTTCCCAGGAGATTTTGGCTGCTGAAACGTCACAATTCTACAGAAGATTCTCTGGGCTCAGCTTGTAACTTCTAGAGTTAACTACGACCCTATATTGGTAGCTCCTTAGGCGGGCCCAGAAACTCCCAGGCCCTCATACGTGTTAGCCAGCAGTATCCCTGGAGTATACAGTACACTGCCTACAGTATTTAATTTTACAGCTTACACATATCAACATTAAACCTCAGACATAGGAAGTATTAGATGGGAATCTGTTTTCACACAGGTTCCCACGCTATTCCTCCTTTGGGGACTGTTTTTCATCTGACCATATCACCTACTCAAAGCAGGTGAAATGCCCACGTGTTTTAGCTGTAACCATTTCCATTGATATCTATATCTAATTGTGAGGAATCCGTGACTGGAAAGGTTTTGACTCTCAGACTCACGTCGTGATTGGGGTAAGTCCATTACATGGACAGACTATTAAACAGCTTCTGCAGACCTTTCCACATTTGAGGGATATAAGTCCATTTCTTTGGTCACAGTGTAGCCTTTACTCCTCTCATGTACTGTTTTTTCACAGAGCAGAGTAGTGTGCACTGCTTCTTTCTGTGACGTTTGGGTGATCAAAAAGATGGAACTTTAATGGCAGTTCGGAAATGAGAATGGAGAATATCCCTTAATCCAAGCCCCTGTGGGACAAAAGTGCAAGAAGGCTGGGCATAGTGCTAGCAACTTGCAGTGTCTGCTGCGGCTCATAAAGAGGCTGTCTGGCACCTCTGCTGTGTTTGTTGTCATTCCTACAGGTCAGGAACTAGGCAAGAGGAGAGCGACTAGTTGCCAAGGGAGTAACTCGCTGGATGCAGATAGGGAAAGAAGGGGTGGGGGTGTACTGGCTCCAGACACATGTGGGGATGATTTCTCGGTACAGGCCTGCCTGTTAGGGGTCACTGGCTGAAACCAGGCTGCAGCTGATGTGGAGTACCTGGGCTGTTATATATATATATATATATATATATATATATATATATATATACATATATATATATTGAAAGGCCAGAGGCTGAAAACGCGCAGCACTTACGGGATAGTGTCACACTCTCAAATTTGCTTGAAAATGCACCATCTGCCTTCTCTTTTTTAAAAATGTCCCCACCGTAAGTGGTTCAAGGCTTGCTCGCTACTCTCGCTCGCCACAGTGAAGTAGGACAACTGTTTTACGCCTCACCAGTTTCAAATGTCACCAGCCGCCACTGGAAAAAGTCAGCACCAGTGACGGATTAATGAAGGATATTGCGACGGCTACACGGAGCTCTCGAGCTACGCGGCCATCTTGGGCCTTGGCAAGTGCCTTGGCAAGTTCCGCCATTTATTTATTTATTTATTTATTGGGACATTTGTAGAGCGCTGCGTTACGCACACCGGCGTGTCCACGCGCTGAAAGAGGAAGAGGCAGCAGGCAGGGATCACAAAGACAGAGCCGACCATTATTTTGTGTAGAGGAATGTTTTCAGTCTCGCTCGGAACCTGGCTTCCTCCGGCTCCAAGCGCAGGTCCACTGGTAGTTTGTTCCAGTTATTGGCCGCCAAGCATCTGAAGGACCTGCCTCCCATACGGGCTTTCTTGACTCTAGGGATCCTAAGGAGACCGGCCCCTGCGGATCGAAGCGCACGTGTTGGTTGATACACTTCGATCAGTTTATTCAGAGGGCCGGGTGCCCTGCCATTCAAAATTCGATGACAGGTACAGAGGGCTTTAAACTCCACTCTTCTCCTTACAGGGAGCCAGTGTAGCTTCTGAAGCGCCGCCTTAGAAGGCGCCCTTTTGGGCAGCCTAAGAATCAAACGAGCTGCCGCATTCTGCAGCACTTGCAGGCGTGCCATGCTTTTCTCCGAAGCCCCCAGGTACAGCAGGTTCCCATAATCCAACCTAGCTGTCACCAGGGCATGAACCAGGGTTTGACGGGCGCTAATCGGGAGCAGGTCGAGGACCTTTCTCAACTTCTTCAAAATCCCGAAGCAGACTCCTACCACCCGATTAATCTGGGGGCCAAAAGTAAGATCCGCATCAAACCACACCCCGAGATTGCGTGCCTCTTGACAGGGGGTCGGGGTTGGTCCAAGACTAGGAGGCCACCATGCCGACGACCAAGCAGACTGGGCTCTCCCCACCACCAGCACCTCTGTCTTGTTGCCATTAAGCTTCAAACAATTGATAGCCATCCACTCGGCAAGATCTTTCATGCACGAGCGAAAGCCATCGGCAGCAAGACAGGGCGCGTGCGATAGGGAGATCACCAGCTGCGTATCATCGGCATACGAGACCAATTGGAGACCATGACTCTCCACAATCGAGGCAACCGGCGCGACATACATATTAAAAAGGGTCGGGCTCAATGACGAGCCCTGCGGTACGCCTTGGCCCAAGGGAACCCCCTTTGAATAGCAGTCTCCCTGCCTAACTCGGAAGCTTCTCCCCATGAGGAAGTCCTGGATCCATCTCAGCGCGGTGCCAGAGATGCCACCTCTGTTCAGACACTGTAGCAGGATGTTATGAGCTACAGTGTCGAACGCCGCGCTGAGGTCCAACAAGATCAGGGCCATAGTTTGGCCTGCACCCACCCCCTCCCTCAGATGTTCCGTTGCCATAAGGAGGGCAGACTCGGTGGAATGGCGTGGCCTGAAGCCAAACTGTGTCGCGTGGAGCAATCCCGTCTCTTCCACGTGCTTCATAATTTGAGTATTAACCACCTTTTCTGCCACTTTGGACAGAAACGGCAGGAGGGAGATGGGCCTCAGATTCTCTAATACCTCGAAGCCTAGGTGGGGTTTCTTTCGGAGCGGGAGCACCACCGCCTGTTTCCATCCCTCAGGGAGCTTCCCCGCACTGAAGGAGATGTCCAGGACATGCCTCATATAAGGTTCCAAAACTTCAAGGCTTTCCGCCAGGCGTTTGGGAGACACTGGGTCCCACGGGGACCCTGATTTAACAGAGCGGCACACCACTACTAAGTCCTCAGGTGGAGGGGTGTAGAAGTTAGTGAGGTGCCCTGCCGACTCCGTGTCCGCAAAGGCTGCTGCGAGGTCAATCCCTGTTGTCGGGTTGGGGAAAGTCGAGTAGATCTTCTCGACTTTAGTTGAAAAATATTCGGCAATACGGTCACAAGACTCCGTAGAGGAACTCTCCGGCTCAGTAGATGATTTTACCGTGGTCAAAGACTTGTAAATACCGAAGAGTTCTTTGGCCGAATTCTTCGACCCCAGGATTTGTCCAGCATAGTAGGCCGCCTTAGACTTTTTGATCAGCCTATGGTGCAGGCGCCTTTTTTCCAAGAACAATTCTCTGGCCTGATTGTCATACGCCACCCTCCATGCTCTTTCAGCTCGCCTACAGTCTGCCTTTGTTAACCTCAGTTCACTACTATACCATGGGGCAGAGCGTTCTTTCCGAGCACCCATGGCAGTGCGGCCATGTCCCTTAAGGCAAGTTACATCACCTGCCTGCACTCTCCGTGCACCAAAGCCTTATGGCTGATTTCTGGGCGCTTTCCCTCCAGGAGTATCCACCACATGAAGAGTACACAGAAGCTTCATGGGAACACTCTCCTCTTCAATCCACAGCAAGTCCACTCCTTACGGTACCCAGAGGGTGTGCAGAGGCCAGTGCTGCTGGTCCTGGACAACACGTCTGGAGTCCTTTCTAGGCAAGTATTTATCAGCAGGCTGGTCTCTGTTTCTTCCTCATTAGTTCTTGTCATTCCCAGCATTTGCCACTCATGCAGTGGTTTAAAAGTAGAAGAGGAGAGTTCTAAAAAGGGGGGATATGTACCCGATCCAGAGATGCCACAACATCCCCCTACCCTTTGGATGATTTCCTTGCACAGCTTCATGCAATTTTCCAAGATGGTGAATTCAAGCTACAGTCACAGCTCTCCCACAGGCCATAGTGTACCCGAAACAGTAAACAGTTCTTTCCATCTAAATCTTCAAAAGGGACACCCTTCTATGAGTGGTCCACATGTCTAACTGTGTGGGGTATTTAGCCCATGAAGATTTCTTACTCATCTTCTTTGTCACCCAGAAGAAGGCTAACTCCCCCAGCAAATGGGACCTAATGTCTTTGGGGTGGGTTTGATCTACCTGCCAGGTAGAAGGGAAATTATCCTGGCCCAGAAGAGAGGTTCAAAGCCCAAATCTCATTAAAATGTTGCAAAACCCAAAGGACATGAATGGAAGCTAGTATGGCCAAATTAATATTATATTATTATTCTGGACCCTTTTGAATATAGAAAAATGGATTTTGATCTTTTATCTATGTTGAGCCAATGTGATGTTAGTATTTTAGTGCAGCTTTCATCTGCAGTGAGAATACAGTAAAACACTACAGACTTACAGTGACGCAACACAGACTTACAGCCAATAGGGGTTTGGGCTCTTTTTCAGAAAATCATCCCTATTTTAGGTTTTCTCTAGATAACATTATGTTGAAATTAGGCCCAGTTTTCTCTCCAAAAATTCCATCTCCATCTGATTTACATCTAGGTTTCAAACAAGAGGTCATCCTCCTTGGGTTTTTTCCCAATCCTTCTTCTCAGTAGTTGGAGTAGAATAAATGTGATTTGCTGAGGTCAGTTTTGATTTATTTGGGGAGTGTATCTCAATTTTGTTCCACAGAAACTCTTTTTTTGTGAATTTTGGTCCAGTGAACAAGGGTGGGCACCTGCGCCGGACTGGGAACAGAAACCGGACCTGGCAAACTGCTCAGCTGCCCCCTTCCCCGGGGTGAGGGGGACTGCAGACAAGCAGTTTGCGAGGACTGGTTTCGGACGATTTTGTTACCAGGCCGATATTGCCGACCCCTGGTAACATAAGCAGCCTCCAGGGGCCCAAAACCGGTCCCCATCTTAGTAGCCTATCAGGTACACATCCGGTGCCCACTATGGCCAGTCCGGCCCTTGTGGGCACCATCCATACAGGCTTTAAGTAGATGGGTAAAACCATTTCTTCAGCATACCTGTTAAGAGGGGTTTCTCCTCCAAAATGGATTGAGGGCCGGTCCACAAGGAGTATGGCAGTTTCCTGGGAGGACTTTCAGGGTGGCTCTCTACAAGAAATCTGTAGCACAGCCACGTGGTCTACATCATGCACTTTTGTAAGACATTACCGAATTTATAATGTTTCTGGTCAACAACATGTGTTTGATGTTAAAGTGTTATCCTCCATGAAGTAATAAAGTGAATTTCACAAGAAATGTTTGAATCAGCTTCTTTTTGCGAGACAAATCTTTGTGGTAGCAATAATCATTTGACAGCATAGCTTTGGCATACCTCAGGGGGGGTACCAAACACCCCGCAGCCCCGTGTTGCGGGGGACTCCACTCTTCAGTAAATGAAAGGGGCCCTCTCAGCTCTTCGGTAGAGAGCTGTGAGAGAGAGTCTTGCTCTAAAGCAAGCCTCTCTCTCTCTAAAGCAGGTGCAGTCTGCAGACTGCTCTGAGCTCCTCGCACTGACTGAAGAGAAACAAAGTAACAAGTTACATTGTTTCTTTTCAGCCAGAGCCAGGCCGGAAAAGGATGGGGGTGGGGGCCCCCAGGGAGAACATTCCCTGGAGAGCACTGCTCCTCTGAGAAGAGGCAGCGCAGAGCTAACAGGGCCAGGAGCAGGTTGAATGAAGCAGCTTTGAATTTATGTTCCTATTTCAGCTTTTTCATGCACCCTTTGGCCAGGTCACTGACAGTGCACAAACACACTATTGCAAATTCTAAATGTGTTTACATCTAATTTTAAGGGGTAGTAACTTGTGTTTTCAATATTGTAACACAGCAGCAGCTCACTAATGTTACTGCTACTAACCTCTGAGACACCCTCCCATTTCTCATATTTCTGGTCCTTTTGATCTAAAAGAACCTTCTTTTATGGATTTGGCATGAAACATAAACACAAAATTTCTCTGCAAAATGTCTGTAATAGACTTTCATACAACACTCACATTAAAAATAAATTAAAGAAAAATGGTATATAAAACAAACTGTCTAAGTATTACTCAAGGTCATCGGACATGACTGCAGAAAAGAGCTAGCCCTATGAGCGGGCCCCCTGAAAGGCCGGGGTCCTGGGCCAGAGCCCACTTTGCCCATGCCTTAAAACATCTCTGGCCAGGAGACGGTTTGCAGCTCCAGGAATAGGACTCTGCTGGGACGCCTTTGAAGGTAAGTAAGCATTGGAAATGCAATAGTCCTCGCATTTGTTTTTGTTGGAGCTATTGGCATTGTAAATGGCAATGTTTTTTACTTATTTGTTACAGAGTGTATGAATGTGGTTTGTTGTGGAATCATGTGGGTTGGATTGAATTAGTTAGTTGTGTAATTGTGTGGCTTGGAATTGTGTGGTATGGAGTGTATTTGTGTATTGGAATTATGCGGCATGCGTGCTGTGGAATTATGTGGATAGTAAATATGTGATATTAAGTGTCCTGGAATTATTTGGAGTGGGATTGTGTCAAGCTACATACAAAAACAAACTGTCTTCATGATATCTATCACTCTTTGCTTTCAAAGAGATAGCTTCGGTATTTATCTGTGCTTAATCTGCCATAAATATAGCGCAACGTATTAACCTTTTCAAAACTATGGTGACGGAATTCCATCGCACGAGCAGTGGGATGAGCAGGGGAGGCAGGGCTTTAGCAGATGCAATGCAGATAAGAGGAGGGACTATTACACGCTGTAACAGGAGGAACCATGAAAGTACTATCATGGCCAACAACATTGTTCTTTTAGTAAAATCGCCTGGGCTTCAACCAATCAGCCTGGGGTGGGACTTTGGAAATCAGTCAACCAAAAGGGGGCACAGCAGAGAGCGAGTGGAACGCGCTCTGACTCTAAGCTTGACCTAAAAGGCAGAGCAATGCTGCTACTTTGGGTCTGGGAAAGCAGGTTAAAGTTTCAGAGTCTGACTTTTCATCCAGCATGCATGGGACTGTTGGAAAAATCAGGGCAGGCTGAAAGTCAGTGACATGCTGACAGCTGAGCACCTAGTATAGCAGGGCCTAGGGAGGAGAGGGGTGAGAGGGCACAACCCCTGCCCCCCAGAGTACACAGTGGATGCTGTGTGCCAAACATGAGTTATTGGAGATGCCAAGATGGACCTGTAAAGCTTCACACAGGCTGCTTGGACAGGCTTTCAGCTGAGCGCAGACCTAAAGTCCCAACACCCAAAGGGTTGCCTGAAGGGGTCTTTTGTAATGGGGTCACTTTATAGCTGCTATGACCATAGCTTCCTACTATCTCTTCAGGGAACAAGAGATACACCACCCATATGTCACACTCTAAAACAAGTCCTGTTAATGCAGGTAAGTGTGAGGAGGAGAGTGGGGAGAAGGCTGAGATAGGCCCCAAAGGTCCTTTTCCTGCTGACCTCTGTATATCCACAAGCATGTGTACACGTGTACACACGAGGGATAGTTGCCCCTTTCCCCTTACTGGCTTTGTATTAAACATGAAGGCTAACAACTACATGTGTAGTCTTGGGGTGAATGCAACCTATTTAACAGTTATATGTGTTAAAGTCTCAGAGCCCCGGGTGCACGTGTACATAAGTCCTCTGCATTCATTGCTTTTAAGTTCAACTCCCAGGGCCACAGATGAACCTGTGTAAACTAGGGATGATGGCAGATGTTTTGCTACAATCCAGTGTCCTTGTTCATCCTCCTGGGTCCCAGTCACATGCATGTGCACATAGGAAGCTTGAAGGCTTCTTTCTACTCTGTAAAACCAGGAGCCCCCTGTTATATTCAATGCATTGATATGTTGACATCAGAGACTCTGTTTAACCCCTTCTATCCTGGTGGTGCACGGTTAGAGAGGAATGGAAGGAAACAAGGTATTTTTTTTAAAGGGGGTGTCTCCCAGGCAGTCATAATGGAATAATAAATGAAGAACTGGTTCTGACAGGCTTCCCCTTTGGGTCCATCTGGGTACACGTAGACACCGGAAGTTATTGTCGCCTTGGCTGAAGCACACAATATCCATGACACTGTGGGGTTGCCGCCATGATAGGATGACAACGCTCTCTTAACTGAGGTGTCCCACATGTTCAGCTCTATCCGCTGCTACCTAATCTCAAAGCTTGTGGTGTAGTTCTCAAAAACACCGGGCACGTAGTTCTGAAAGACGGAGGTGACAGCAGCTGCGAGTTAGTACACCACTTTGAATTTTACTTGTGTTGATGGAATAATATATTAAAAATGTTAAAATGTAAATATTTTGCCCACCCATTGATCTTTTATTGTTCAGATCTTTTTATTAATTTATCCAGGAACAGATACTCTTACCTAAATCCAAAGGCTGATGAGGTAGAACAGTGGGAGAACAGAAGAAGGAGTTAGAAGGCGAGGAAAGGAGGATACCTGGGGCGACTGGGAAAGGCGAGAGGGAAGCAATAAAATATCAGGGGTTGTTACCCAGGGAGCCGCTCTCACCAGAATTAGCTCTTTTGCAACGTATTCAGTGTCAGCAGGCTGGGTCTTTTAGTGCATCATACCCACTGCGGTCAGTCTTTGTCTTGCTGATCAGGCATGCCCCCTCATCCTGTAAGCTAGTGTACTCATAAGTAAAGAGGACTAGTAAGTTCCCAAAAGTCCTGTACCAGATATTGGTTGCATGGGCCCCTCATTTTATCAAAGTCTGCAGGAAGCAGTAATCTTATCCATCCCTGTGAGGTCCCACAGTTTATGCTGCCAGTCATAGTGAGACGACAATGTATCTGTGCCCCATTTGGTTTTGATGTTCCAACAAATAAATGATGGACGGAATGCTGACAATGCAAACATTCTCCCCCAGTCAAAAGATCTGGGTTAAATCCATTGTTCTTTTGCCCACTACGCACGCCAGTTTGGACCCAGCCATATGCAAATCAGTCTTGACCCTGTGCCCCATGGAAACAGTCCAGACCGAACTGTCAGGCCAGGCCCTCCCTGGACCAGAAACAGCATCCTGGGACCGGTTTCACGGTATGTCACCCTTCTTCAGCCATTTAGTTTTGATGACATGTTTATCCCCACTTGAAGACAAAACCCATTATTATTGATTTCCCTTTGTTAGAGTGTAGAGGGTGTGTTTGGGCATTGGTGAGGCTCAGTAAGACGTAGCTATAAAGACAGGGTATATCTGTTGCAAACATTGCATTGATATCTTTCAGACGGCCTACCAGTAGCGTTTGAGTTTGGGACAGAATTAGAGGACACGAGTCAGTGTGTCTGGGTGGCCGAAGTTGCGTTAACTGCCATTAGGACTGTTGAGTTTCCATTTCACCTTCTGGCTGGGGTGAAGTACCAATAGTGTGTCACCTTAAGCTTTCCTTCTTTTCCTGAGGCACAGAATGAGGAGGTGTACACTTTGTGGAGGATGTCAGTCCATTTCGTAATGATGAAGTGAAAGTCCAGCTCAGCTGCTGGGCAAGAATAGTTGCACAATTCCCATGTTTTGAATTGTGTACCCAGACCCTCCTTATCTAGTATTTTCTACGGAAAAAGGCCTGTCCACTCAGTCAAATGCATGGTCTCTGTCAATTAACAAAAGAAGTTCTGGGATGCACTCTACAGTGAACGTGTGTCTGTCTGTCAGTCTCGCAGACACTCTTGAAGAGAAAGCTGCACAGTGTGAAAGGTTATGTTTGTGACTGGTTGTCTTTGTCTTTATCGATTTTTATTGAAATTTGGGGAAGACACCTTGGATTGTTTATGCAGGACAGTAGGTTAATGAAAGAGGTAGGTCTTACTTTTGGGCCGATGATCGAAATAGAAGGAGTTTGGGAAACTTATGAGTCTTGAGTTGGTAGGTTGGGTGTTGGCAGGAGATCGTAGAGTTGTTCTCTGAACAGTAGCAGGTTGGATGGGTTTTGATGCTCTACAGGAAGTCTGTTTCAAGGGCTGTTGTAAAACATTAAATGGATCCGACCTCTGCTGAGTATTTTAAAGTGAGTTATTGGGAAGGTGGTGTGGGGTTGGAACATAGCTTATTTTTTGGGGTGATTTTGTCCTTGATCGATAGTGGTGCTTATCAGTAAATGGCTTTGTGAGGTAGTGGAGTGGAGGTTGAAAAAGCAGGAAGAGTGAGTAGTTAGCATCCAGGAAATAAAACAATCTACAGTTTAAATACATATGTCCAAGAATGGTAACAGACAGTTGCATGTGTTAAAAACCTTAGCCCTGCCTGGTCTTTACAATGTTTTATCAGAGTGTAAACACCAATGAATTAGCAAAATTAAAAGGCAGCAGGGAGAGATTCCAAGATCAGGTTTACTAATGTCACAATGTCACAGGTGATGGAAAATGTTGATAAATGAACTCTGACCACAAGAAAAGTGTACATCCCATTTAAGCCAATGTGCTGACCTAATAGGTGCACCTCATGTAATATACTCTTTTTTACCTTTTCCTATTTTGGAATATGCATGGGGGTGAGGAGTGGGGGGGTTGGGAGCTGTGTCAATGTGGATGTCTCTGAGTATGAGGTATTGACCTGGTGGGGGATCTTTTTCTTGTTTGCATAAGAGTCCACAACAACATTGATATGTCACTGTACAGAATACAACGAGAATGCTGTATGAGTGATAAGTGAAGTGAAGGGGTTTGAACAAGGCTATTATATATGGTCCAAAACAAAAAGTGCTTGTGGTGGGTCAGACGTAAGAATGTGTCCCCCACTCCAGCAAAATCCTAACCTCCATCAGTGGCCTTTTTGTATATGTGTATTTGTGTGTGTGTGTGTGTAGATGGAGAGAGAGAGAGTGAGAGAGATTCAAACAATGTAATCAAACAGCACTGATTTGCGACAAAAGGTAATTGGACAATTTAATGTGTGTGGAAAGGTGCGGTGTCTGTTTTTTCTGTGTCGTCACCCACATTAATCAGCTGTGGTGGACGGCACTACGGGAGCCAGGACAAATAGCACTGGGGAACAGGTACCATCTGGCCTCTATAGAGACACCAGTTAAGACACTGGAGTAAACAAATACAACCTTTGAGGCTAGGGGTTCTGGGAGAGTATGAGAAAGAAGAAGGGCAATAAGGTCTGTACATGATTGATGAAGAGCATAGGAATGCACTGGAAGCGCTAATCAAGGGACCCAGTGAGAAAGTATGAAGGAAAGAAATCACAAGGTGCTATAGGGGCAAGGTCTGCTGGGGTATAAAAGAAGAAAAGAGAGGTAGGGAATGGAGAGGGTGAGAAAATGGACGAAGGGAATACAAAGCAGATAGCGTAAAAGAGCAGAGAAAGGGAGAGAAATACTGCACAGGAGCATATTAGAATGATTTTGATGGGATGGGAGAGAAAAAGTTGGAGATAAAAGTGACAGAGAATAGAAAGAAAAAGGCAGGGATGAGAATGAAGAATAGATAGGATGCTCAGAAATAATAGAAAGGAAGAGACAGAAAGCAAGAGGGAGGAAGGAGGTGTGAAAGAAAAGGAGCAGTGGATGCACTTTTGGCAAAACTAAACGATGAGTGGGCCCGATGTATCATGACAGGAGTCTGCATCAGGAAACCCACCTAAAATAGGGCAAACTTCCCCAGCGTACTGATGGCAGGGACCCTGTAGTGGTTAGACCACCACCTAAATAGACTGCAAGCAAACTAAGCCCACCTATTAACTCCACCATCCAGGATTACTCATAACAGCCCTATTGGTACCAGTGGAGTAGCAATAGCCCCGGCAGTATGGCAGGTGCCTGACCTGAGAGATCTTGAGTGGCATGGAGAATGGGGGAGGGGGGCTTTCCATGTACTTTGCAGGGGGCCCCCCTCAAGTTTCATTACGCCACTGCATACCTCATTTCATAATTCAAGGATCAGGGAGGGGGATGGAGAGGTAATGCATAGATTTCCTACCGGTACTGTCATTACTCTGAGCCCCTTTATTATTACAAAGTACAAGGGAACCCAATAGAGCAATTGGTCAGGGACCTTGGATACGTATACTATTTCAAAGGACAATGGTCCCTAGACAGTGAAGGGATAATTCAAATCAATAAATATAGATCATGAATCGATTCTATATTCGCTGTCCAGCCAGACAGTGTTTAATAACATACATACAATTGTTTAGTCAGATAGTCCATACAATATCAAGTGGGACACGGATCACTGCCTAGGGACCATAGGGCCAGATGTAGGAAATTCTATTTTACCGATTCATAAATACCGAATTTTACCGATTCAGTATTTATGAATCGGTAAAATAGAAGGTGGGAGATGTAGGTAAAGTTAAAATTTCCATTACCGAATCTGTAACATTCGGTATTTACCGATTCGGTAAATACCGAATCGGTAATGCCCATTGATTCCTATGGGCATTGAAGCCCATAGGAATTAATGGGCATTACCGAATCGGTATTTACCGATTCGGTAAATACCGATTCCAGCAAGGGTGCAGGTGGTGTCACTTTGACACCCTCTAGCACCCCAAATACAGGCATGTGTGCCATGTGGCACACAGGCATGCCCTAGGGGCATGTCTGTCTGTCACATGGCATAGGTGTGCATGCACACATGTGCATGCACACCTGGATTCGGTATTTTACCACCCAATTAGATTGGGTGGTAAAATACCGAATCTGAAAGGCCTTTGGGACTCAGAAGAGTCCCACCTACATCTAGAAGTTATCGAATCGGTAAAATACTGATTCAGTATTTTACAGATTCGGTAAATTTACCGAATCGGTAAATTTACAGAATCTGTAAAATTCAGGCCCCTACATGCCGATTCCTAAATACCGGTCGGTAACGGCCGAATTCGGCCGTTACCGACCGGTATTTCCTCTCCTACATCTGGCCCATAGTCCTTTGAAATATTACTCTGAGTCCCGACTTCCCTTTTTCCATCATTACACATTTCCCTCCCACCTCAGGTTCTTAATTCAAATGATCATGAAGCTTGGTAAATTACAGACTGTTTCAAGGTACGCCAAAGCTATATGTAGCAGGAGGGAGAGGTGGGGATTGTGTTAGGTTTAATTTTTTAGTAATTTGGGGTTACAGAAGTGTGTGTGGATGCACAAATGGCTCATTTAGTAATGATCAGATCAGGGAAGCCTGGATTCAGAGTAATTAGGTTACTGGTAAGTAATCTATGCATTTATGTTGTATAAATAGTACTGAATTCATAACCTAATTTTGTGACGATTAAAGTTTTAGCAATATGTCCGATATTTCCTCCCAATACACAAAAACATTATCATTGCGTGTTTGGATAATGACATTGAAAGTGATTGCATCAGTATTATACATCCGAATGTTTAACAAGGGGCTGAGCTGGGGTATTTTTTGTTCATTTCAAAGGAGGTGATATTTATACAACTTTTTTTTCAGTGTTCGTATTTTACATAATAATTGTGATGACCCTTAGTTAAAATGCTGTGACTCTTAGTTGAAATGCAGGTGTCCCAGCCAGTGCCAGGCTGGGAAACCTGCTAAAACCTCTCTCTCTTCTCTCTCTTTTTCTCTCATCCTTTCTATATACCTTCCCATTCCCTTTCTCTCTTTCTTTCTATCTTTTTCAAAGCAGCCCTGTGCCTCCTCCAATTAACCTCGGCAGCTGGGGCAAGTGATGGAGGCATCAGGAGCGCCCCACTGCCCTACAATGTAGCGGTATTGGGAGCATGGGAACCATCTCCGCCTTGGTGCAACTTACCTACCATATCCTGAAATCAGAGAGGATCTACCTTGCTCCCTTCTCCTGCTCCAGGCCCAGCCACAAGCCATAAAAAGATACATTTATGAGTCCCTCTTACCTTTCCTGGGCCCAGTGCTCAAAATATAGTGAACGTGGAGGCCACTCAGCCAGCATCAAACAAAGCCCAAGCTCCCACCCTGTGCCCTGGACTAAAAGGACTTGATGGGACATGAATTCTAATCAGAGCTGAGAACCCAAATGACAGTACTGTTCAGATTTCATTAGCACCGTTCTTGATTGCCTGAGCCCTGTCTTGGAGAGGGGCGGCCCTTTGGCGACTCCAACCTGTCCTGTCCTGCTTGATGGATAAAGTATCAATAACATTTTGCTAACTTAGGGAGACCAAGGCTCCCTCGGGCTCTGGGGTGCCCAGCAGGTAGTCAGCCTGAGATGCCATTTACTGCCCAGCTAAAGGGGCATGTTCAGTGGTACCTGACATGATCTACTGGAGCTCAGCTCAGGGCTGTAGAGTGGATTTGGTGAAAAGACATCCCCAGCCTCCTAACTTTCTCTAAAATGTCTTCCTTCTCCGAAAAATAATGAAATGAATCAAAATGTCTCTAGGCCGACCGCTGGGATCCCAACCTATGAATTTTGTCCTGATGTACCTACCCATGGTTGTCTCCCAGCAGATTAGAAAACATGGCAGTGACGAAGGCTTGCAAATTGGCTTCAGACCTTGATTCCATAAGTTCTCCCTCCAATGGCATTCCTCCAAGTCTTCAAATTTGTCCAAGACAGATCTCAGTTGAGATAGTATTGTAAAGCAAACAACCCTTGTTCATTGTGTTTATGGGTGTCAAGTGAAACCATATCCATAGTTACCCAGACCATTCCTGGGTCCTAAATCGTTCATTTAATGTAATATGAGCTTCATATCACGGATAAAATATGGAAGGTTTGTCACGAAAGGACGTAAAAAATATCTACAAATTCTGATAACCTTTTGCTAGGACTGTCAATAATGTCTATAAACAGGAAAATCATGGTTGATCAATCAAAAGGTAATAATACTCATCATCATTGATAAGTGCCAATCCATGCCATTTCCTCACTTTACCATTGATATGCTTAGAAATCACAGAGATAGGATTATACCTCAGTTTACAATAACAGATATATTGTTTGGTTGACTGCCAATTTCTGCATCATATTCAATCCTGTCCACCACTACAATTTTTCACACCTTGTCTGCTTCGCTGACTATTAAATCATGATCAAATCTCAATATTATCAAAGGCTGTAATTCCCCTTTTGTCAAGTTGTTGTTATAATATCTCCTAATCTTCAGTGGTGATTTTATTTCCAATATATCCATTTCTGACATCACATCCTTAAAAAATGGATCTATGTTGTTACCACAGGAAAGTTGTGGCATTCACCTGGATGTTTGTTTCAAACCACTGTCCTCACTGAGATTTGTATATAAATCAGTAAGCACCTTATGTATAGACACAGGTTCTTCCTCATAGTCAGTAATGGATTGGAGGGTCGTCATATCATGAATGTCTTGTATTGACCAATCCTGCACAATATTCTCCTGAATGGAAATCTTACTCTTACTAGGATTTGCAGTAATGAATTTCTTTAATTTCAATTGCGTCATAAATTTATATGTCAATTTTGAGATTAACATAGTAACAATCTGAAGTTGGACAAAACTCATTCCTTTCTGTAGTAAAGAAATCATATCAGTGCTTAGCTCCCTTTTAGATAGGTTCACCACTTCAACAACTGAAATTTGATCTCCATTTGGTTCTGCTCCAGGAACTTGTTTGCATCCTCCTTTTGTCGTTTGTTGGTCCCTTGTCCTCTCGCTCCCCTTCTGTTTTTTCTCCCTCGTTCTTTAAGGATCCGGAGCCTGCATTTCCCATCCTCATTCTCAAACCTTCACATAAAAAAGTATTCCCCCTTTCAATGACTGATGTACCTTCTCCAGCACCTTAACCCTCACCGCTAGATAAATTACTCGATGATGTAGCACCTCTCTCACTAATAGATACCGTTTTCCGTCTTTCTGATCCCATATCTTTTCCCAACAAATCGTCAAAGCATTCAGCAAATGTAAAAACCCTTCCATTTCTAAAGTCAATTTGATCTCTCTTCAGTTTACAAACTTTCCTTTGTTTTATCTCTTCTTCGTACTTCACCAAGATATCCCCAAGAATGTCATAATTCTTTTATGTGGGTTCTAGTAGATTGAGTTCTAAGATCTCTTTCTCTACTACACCAATTTCTTCAAGCAATTTTGTCACTTTCCTATCTGCATTTTAAATCAGGATATTCATTAAATGTATAGAATTACTGGTAAGTTCTCTTTCCCATTTGAGTAATAAATACTCATCCAAATTGTTGTAAGTGGGTAAAATTTGTGATCGGAGCCCCCTCGGAATACTATTCAAACTGAGATATTGTTTCAATGTGGACCCATCCCACCACTTAGACATCTCTGACTTTTTAAATCTTTAAAGTCATATACATTTGATTTTAAGTTTCTCTTTTGTCCTAGGATTGCCCTGATTAACTGCCTTGCTCACAGTTACTCCTTCACTCAAATTTGTAAACAAGTCTGCCGCTATTTTATCTCGATCTTGAATAGAGCTCATACTTCCTCTTAATTCCAAAGGACACCAGTGCAGCAAGAGTAAATGGCCCAAACACATGGAGAGATTGTGGGCCCGACCGCAAAGGAAACCACAGGCTGTCAGGTCCTGCTCAGTGCTGCTTCAGGCCCTGCCATGCCCCACAGTGGCCCCTGCTTCTCTCCTCCCCTTCTGCTGGCTCTTAGTGCTTATAGCCTCAGGACACCGCCTTGGCAGAACGTATGGTCAAGCCATAGGAAATTAATGGGTGAGCTGAAAGAAGAGGCCAAGCCAGGATCTGAGATGGAAAGCAACCAGCTAGTCTACCATCTTGGCCGCGCGCCCTTACTTTTTGTTTTAAGAAAAGTAAGGATGAGGCAAATGAATCACTAACTCTGTCAGTTGATCATACTCAAATGTTGGTGTATGCGTCAAGGTTGGCATTAGGAGCACTAAAAAGCTGCAAAACTGAACATGTATAAACAAAATGGATTTTTTCTTCTGAGGGATTTCTCAGTATGATTACATACGTGAAATATTATATAATTAAAGGTATGACATATAAATGTATACTTCATATTATTAACACACAAGTGACTTCGCTCAAGGTTTCACTGCAACCACAGTTCCATAACTGCACATCATGAAGAATGTTCTAATACATTTTTTAACTCTTTATTGCATATTTCTGCTCCTTTCCCTATTTTCAATTTGTGTAATAACCAGATCTTTGATGGGAATGAGTTAGAAAACCCTTCTAAAGTGGAGTGAGTGTGTGTGTGTTCAAAACACAATACAGTTTTTAGTTTTCAAATGTTTCACAAAATGACATACAATTATGCTTTTGCCATGCTTGTTTTAGGAAGTCTAACATGTAGCTAAATTACTGTGGTATGTCTGTGACAACCAAAGCATGTCTTCATAGTATTTTTAGATTTAGTTGAAAGACCTTTCTCTAAAGAATAATGTTAATTGTCAACAGAACATAAAGGTTCTTTGTGCATATTCGATCGCATGAGGTGATGTACTAAGATAAAATGTTATAATTCTCAACAAACAAAATGCATAGCAAACTGACTACATAGTGAGGTAGTATTTTTATATATTTCAAAAGTGTGATTCACAAACAATGAATTGCAAATGTAAGGAATTTGCTTTATTTCAAAGGGTCATAAAAACAGTATTTTGCACCTGCAAATTACCATCAAGTGGAAGAAGTTGATAACCTGGTACGTAGTATAACAAGCATTTGCAATGCATCGGTCTGGCCTTTGGGACCTTATATGTATTTAGCAAAGCAGCCAACCCTCAGTGGTTTGACTCTCAGTCCCACTAGGACACGAGTGTTAGACCCCATCGACTGATATAAAAGATGATCTGTTGAGGATTGTTGATAAAGGAGCTGCAGTCTGTCTTCTTTTGAGGATATCATAAGCTTGCAGCCCGTTGGGGTAGACAGTCATCCTTGAATGACCCAACAGTTGGGCGTAAAAGGTGCAGGAAACTGTCCATTCTGCCAGTGTGGCATGTTCAGAGGGTGCTGCCAGATAGAGGTTACATGTTGGCTGCCACAACACAACCATGACATCCCCTATGGCCTTACTTTAATCTATGCCTCTACAATGTGGGGATCAGCCTTTATGCCAGGGTTGAATTTTCTTTCCATTCTGGCACCTTTTCGTAGGGCAAAGTGTGTGCAGCCATGATAGAGGCCTCCGTAACATGAACGGGATTCTGGTGTTGCCCATGGCTCATCCAAATCTTAATATTATTGTAATGGTGCTACTCAGAAGACATATGTTTTCATCTTCCACCAGCATGCTGACATCCTCTACGGCTTTTGGGATCTCAAGCAGCCACACTGCAGCCAAAGGCTAACTAGCTGGAGCCCTTGCAAGCATTGAAAACACACTGCTGACCACTTAAATCAAAATGAATGCACTTGGATAAAGCAAATTCGGTTGGTGCCAAGCGCGCTTTTTGAAAAACATTGCAGAGAAATACGTATTTTATGTGTTTCAGAGGGACACAAGGAACAGGCAGGGAAGGGGACTACGAACGTACCGCCGAAGGTTCTCCGTTGTGGAAGTTCTTGCTGTTCTGGCTCTTCTCCTCGTTCTGCAAGGTGGTGACATGTTTGGCGGAGGCACCCAGGCCACGCCACCCTGCATCTTCAAGCGGCCGATCCACATGCTGCTTAGGGGCCCAGGCTCCATTCTCAGTAAGCTTAGCCCACAGTCAGGCTTGGCTACTGCCTGGCTTCCTCACCAGGCACCTGGATACGGAGCAAAGTCTCCGCAATGGCCGGGGCTCCGGGAAGAATTTACTGGTGCCCCACAAACAAACAAGCACTAGTATAATAAGCATTGGCTTTGCAAGTGTCCTGCCAGCATTAAAAGTGAAAGGCGCACAGTGCATTAAATATAAACAAAACACTTTGCGCTTTTGGCGCGCATGCGCACTATGTAAGGCACTACTTTAAAACAAGCATTTGCAATGCAATAGAACTAGCATTTACGCGAGTCCTATTGCATTTTAAAAGGGAGCACGGGCGGGCAAAAAGGCACAGTCGGCTCTGCGGGGGGATGATGGTGTCCCAAGAAGTCATGGACAGCTGGAGGGGACGCGGGGAGGCACAAGAACAAAATAGTGTTTACAGTAAAGGGGCCGATAGCCACGGAAGGACACAAATGACAACATGGCCGTCAGGAGGAGGGACTAACAAGCCTAAAACCAATGGGAAGGCTGTATTTAGGACCTAAGCCAATACAAAAGATGGGCGGAGAGTGGGCGGAGCTTAAACAAAGCTTCCACGCTATAGTATGTACTGCATGTCTCAACGAGACAGCGCAAGCGCTGCCTAGGCAAGACCTAATAAGGGGCCCCCGAAAATTGGTGAAATTTTCAAATTGTCTAATTTGTGTGCAGTGATTAAGATACTGAAGATTTTGGCAGTGCAGACAAGAAAAAGATGGTGACAGGATACATTATTTAAGGTCACAGTTACACTTTATGGACAAAGTGATGAGCCACAGTAATATGCAACTACGCCTAGTCATAAAAAAGTTCAAGAAATAGTTCAAAGTTCGTTTTCATCAACAACATGTGTTTCAGAATACTTCTCTTCAGTATTTTGACACGGAAATCTTCAGCCCCTGTAGTGAGGTCCTGGCCACAGCAACGTTGAACAAAAATTGCCTAAAAAGATGTTGTGAGCCACTAGGTGAGTTATACCCAGATATCCAAGATGGCTGCTGTTCCTTCAAAATATGCGAGAGTTCCTGGCCTGCTGGTAATTGTAGTTTATTGTCAGAATACTGCCACAAAGCATATTCTCCACATTCAATTAGCCTCAGTCCAGATAGTGAAGATACTTCATGATGACTGACTTACATTTCCTGAAAGAAATTTAGCGTGAGCGAGTTTAAAGCCTCACTCCTTTGTGCTCAGCACATACTAAGCAGTAAGCAATGTCTCCAGATCAGTTCGTGACTGCTGCTGTATGTACCGCCACACTCCATCTTTTTTAGTGGTTCTAGAGCACAAGTCATGGTCCCCATAATTTGTTTCTTCAATGGTACGATGGATACACCCAAAGCATTATTCCTCTCCCGATGTTCAGAAAGCTTTTCCTTTCGCTTGCCTCTGATACAGTAAATGATGCTTCTCCAAATAAATCATCGTTATATCCAGTTTATTAATCCAAAATTATTTCAGGATCTTTTTTACTAAAATGTTGCTTCGTTTTTCATGCACTTTCCTCCCTTTGTGTGTCTTGGGTTGCCATGAGGGAATTGGATGATATGGCTGTTTAACTCTTCTTCTCTGTGCTCTCTTTGGCTGTACTGAGCATGTGGTGTGTTACGTCCTAGCTATGAATCCATGAATTCCTACCTATGATGCCAGTAACCATTCAATATTGGTAGCTCTCTAGAATTCACAAATAACAATTCGTTATTTTGCAAATCTGCATACTACTGAATCGTTTCCTGGTAGTGGTTTACTTTAGTACATTGGAATTTTGGATTCACAAATAGCAATTCAGTATTGTTGGGTAATTCCAAATCACTAATGTCAACCTTCTTATATTGGGCCATAACATCTTTAACAGGGTTGTCGTGTTTAAATTGACCAGCTAAAGAAGCTTATGAAGCCAGAGTTCGCCTGGTTGTGATGGAAGGGCAAAATATTAGGTTCATGGGGAAAAATGCTTTAGAGGTTTCTGAAAGTACGATGTTAAAGACGTTTTGGGAGTATGGAAAAAGCAAGTATTGCGACCAGGCATACTCAGTTATGAATACGATAAAGTACCGCATATTCAAAATAAACATCAACATACTTTTAACTCTGAAATTCAGTTTCTTAAATATTTTTGAAACCTGGTGGAAGGGAGTGAATGCAAACAATGGTCATAAAGGTGCTATTGTCGATTCGATACACTTATATTTTTGTCATAATCTTCAGAACAACAACAAAACGAGACAGTGAAGTGGAAGAAGTCTGAGAAATGTTGAAGCTGAAGAAAAAAGTTTCATAATATGAGGTGAGGATGAGCAAATGTTCCTTCTTAGATCTTCTTATAAGAATCACGGCATCATTAGAAGATACCCATTAATCCCACCCAGTTCAGCCGCTAGCAGGAGATACTGGTTGAATCGAGCTTGGAGGTCCACAATAACTCCATGGATCTGTGGTGTTTCTTCCATAGATGCCATGTGGAGTCTCTTGGTGAAATGCCAGGTATGCACAGGAATTACCAGGGAACTGCAACCAAAATTATCATTGTCTGTTTTAATTCCTCATTTCGAAGGGCACCTACAAGGCGACACTTGTTATCCTCTGTAACTCTGTCCTCTTGCTTCAGAGTTGCCAATACCCCTGTTAAAGATACCTCCAGGAAGGGGAGACAGAGAAGTTACCTGGTGAAATAGCATAGACCAGATAATGAGGTCCTCAGTAAGATGAATATGTTCCCTGAACACCAGTGATGGAATTTAGGAACTAATTACACACAAATAAAACCTAACACAAAGGGGATGTAGAGAAAAAAGGTAAGTCCCAGCATTGAAAAAGAGGGTTATGTGTTATAGACTCCATCTCAACAGCATTAACAAGCAGAAATTACAACATTAAGGGCCAGATGTAGGAAGCCTAATACCGGTCGGTAACGACCGAAATTACCGAATTTCGGCCGTTACCGACCGGTATTAGGGGTTTCAGATGTAGGAGTCCACATTTCAGGATTCGGCAATTTATCGAATCGGTAATTTAAGAAATCGTTAAATTACCGAATTCTTAAAATACCGATTCGGTAAATTACCGAATCCTGAAATGTAGGGAGCACTCAAGTGAGTGCTTCTTACATTTAAGGATTCATTATTTACCACCAACTATTAGTTTGTGGTAAATGACAAATTCCTTTTAAAAAGCAATTTTTTGCTTTTCATTCAGTGCCATGTGGCAGACATACATGCCCTTAGGGCATGTATGTCTGCCACATGTGCACCCAGGCACTAATCAGGGGTGCAACAGGATGTCAATGTGACATCCTGCCACCCTTGAATCGGTTCCCCCTATTACCAATTCGGTATTTACCGAATCGGTATTTACCGAATCGGTAATTCCCATTCATTCCTATGGGCCTCCAGGCTCTTCGGAATGAATGGGAATTACTGAATCGGTATTTACCGATTCGGTAAATACCGAATCGGTAAATACCGATTCTTAATTACCGAATCTTACCGATTCGGTAATTTTTACCCAAAAATTATCTACATCCCATTTACCTATTCTTAAATACTGAATCGGTAAAATTTGCTATTTAAGAATAGGAAAATTGAGATTACCTACATCTGGCCCCAAGTCTTCTACCTGTTGAACAAAGAACATTCCAATGCGATAAAGGTAGATGTATACTCAGGGAATGTGATTTCGAATTTTTTTGTGTACATTAAAGGGAGGCTAGAGTAGGCTAACCAATACCAACTTTACAGTAATAGATACGTAGTGTACACTGAATGTTTAATTTGATTTATTGAGTACAAGAAGGGATAGTTACAATGCAAAAGCTTCCTGTTTTGCAGCAGATTGCATACATTTAACCAATACAAAAAACAACCCCTGAATAGTTCTGAAGTTGCATGAGAACAAGTCTACTCTTTGGCCACCATCTGCAAAGAAGGGAGACGGATTTCTTAAACAGCTCTAGAGGAGGGTTCTAGGTCCCGATACTATAAAAAGCTTTCTGGAAATGCCTCCTTTTAATCATGCTAGTATATCTACAAATAGATGTTATAAATTGGATAATAGAGTAAACTGTGGCGTTCCAAAGGTATTTGAGCCTCATAAAAGTTGGTTTGGGGTGGGGCAGATTGTCTAGTCCTGCTGATTTCGTTGGATATGAAGAAATTATTGAGGGCATGATCTGACCAAGATAGAGGGGGTTTGAGTCTCGGTAACGACGCCAAAACCTCATGTGATTCTGGGAAAATCACGTAATCTCCCCGTGCCTAAAATGAATGTGTGTCCTCATGTAACGTAACTGGTGCTATGTAAAGCGCTCTGATACCCGATTCGGTTCGGGTCTAGTTCGCGCTAAATAAAACTCTGCAAAAAAAGAAAAGTAATTTTTCACCTGCTGTACCCTCACTGGCTCTGCCGCTGGAAACCCTAGAGGCCTAGACTGATATCCCAATGGGCTTAGGGTCATTAGTGTAAGTGCATCCGACAGTGTGCCCTATTTAGAGCAGCCTATCTAATGCATTTGTTTCTCTTTGGAACTGCCAGGGAAAGCCTGTTGGTCCAAAGGAGAAAAAAAGAGAAATTATTCCCATATGCTTGGAGTAAACTCCAAGGGTGTCTTGACCATTATTTTGTTTTCCAAAAACAAATTCCTACTTTGGGAGTTTGTTTTGTAAAGCAAAAACAATTGCTAAGTATCCGCGTGAAACATAATGGCCACACATCAATCTTTAAATGCCTTTAGGGGAGCCCCCACGGTGGAGGCTCCTATAAAGGCAAAGAAATTTCTGCCAGGCAGGCTTAGGTCTCTAAATACAGTGAGAGGTAGACCATCTGGATGGCAGAGGTCATTGGCTCCACTCCTTGGTTGGACAATGAGCCTGCCAGCCAAATCCTAAAAAAGATATTTAGGCTCTGGAAGAAAATGAGGGTAAGAACTTTACCATATACGTGGGTTGGGCAGGAGACAATTTGTGAACCACCTAGGTTATTTACGTTGTTGTTCATTGCTTGGGCATACATGTTGGAGAGACTGTCTTCCCGTCAACAAGAGGATCACGTTCAGACTCCTCACCCACGCACACAAGGCTCTCCACGAAGTACCTCAACAGCCGCCTCACTTTCTACACACCCACCCGCCAGCTACGATCGGCCAGCCTCGCCCTCGCTGCCATACCACGCATTCGCAGAGCCACCGCTGGAGGAAGATCCTTCTCCTACCTGGCGGCCAAGATATGGAACTCCCTCCCCATCCACCTATGGCTGACCCAGGACCACCTTTCCTTCAGGAAACAACTCAAGACCTGGCTTTTCGAGCAGTAACGGACCCCTCCCCCCAGCGCCTTGAGACCCTACTGGGTGAGTAGCGCGCTATACAAATTGCTGATTGATTGAATGTTATGTACCCCTATAATGGAAAATATTGTGGCAGTAAGTGTACATTGGTAAGTATAGATTTACTATTCTCCACACCTATGTACTTTGACGACATATATTATCAAGTTATAGATATGTGAAGCCAAGAACAGTTTATCTATAATTATCTATTTATACATATAGGGCCAGATGTAGCTCGCCAATTACTGGTCAGTAACGCCGATTTCGGCTGTTACCGACCGGTATTTGGGAATTAACATGTAGGAGGAATTATATTTACAGAATCGGTATATTTACCGATTCGGTATATTTACAGAATCAGTAAAATACCGAATCGGTAAATTTACCGATTCCGTAAATCAATATGTAGGTGGCACTGTAATCAGTGCCACAGGCCCTTACCGAATCGTTATTTACCATGGAATACTATTCCATGGTAAATAACGAATTCCAGTGTACATGCAGGGCATGTATGTGTGTCACATGGCACACAAGCCCAAAAAAAGGGTGCAACAGGGTGTCAAAGTGACACCCCGTCCCCCTTGTAAAATCGGTAATTTTACCGATTCGGTAATTACCGAATCGGTATTTGCTATTGAATCCTATGGGCTTCAAGGCCCATAGGAATCAATGGCAAATACCGATTCGGTAATTACCAAATCGGTAATTACCGCATCTTACAGATTCGGTATTTTTACCGAAATATTTACCTACATAGCAATTACCGAATTGTAAATACCGAATCGGTAAAATTCAGTATTTACCATTCGGTAAATTGCTATTACCTACATCTGGGCCAAAATGTCTATATTTTGGCTTTTGTTTTTTTAATACAGTATAATACAAGGGATTCTGTAATCCGTTTATACATGCCAATCTCTAATTTATTTATAATCAGCGAATTGTGATGCACCCTGTCAGCGATTATAAAGAAAAGAAGTCAGATGTTGATTATTATATGTTATCACCATTGAGTTCTGGCGTCACAATGCCTGCTGTCATAGCCCGCAGCCGAGGTCAAAAGGTGGCAAAGTCACAGAGCATGATTGAAGCACTTCTTTAAGGAACGAAAATGGAACAATGCTTTTCTTTCTTTGGCTCTATTTTTCTAGCTTACAATGACAAGCAAGTAGAACATTTTTATGTGTTGCGCTCCTTAGATAGGTAGAGAAATGCTAGAATGTTTCTGTATGTTTCTACACATTCTGAGGTACTGCAGCTTTTATTTTTTTTAACTGACTTGTATTTAACTGTTTCTAATATCTGTTTGCCACATATATCTAACACGTTTTTGATGTGTTCAATTTTGCATTAGAGGTATTATTTGTATTCTTCATGTTTCCAAACATGATCACTCTTTTATATGAAAGAGCTATGCACCAAGGTTTTTAAAGTGATTTGTAATGAAGGTGGTGGTGTGGCCATGTATTATATGGGATAAAGTACCCCCTGGCCTCCTTCCTCTATATGGTTATGGAACTCCTCAGTGACTTGCAATATGCTTAAAATGTATGGCAGGGGTATTTTAGCCCATATATTTGCGTAGCACAGTTAAAATTAGATCTTTTGATGCCAAACTGCCCATTGGTGATAGCATGAACGATTCCTGTCCACTCTGTCTTACATAGTGCATAAATATAACCATTCTTTTTAGGTTTAGAGCCAGATGAAGTCAGAGTCCTTTTAAAATGTGGTCACAAATAATACACTGACTTTTTGCAATGTACTAATAAGTCGCGTTGCAAAATCACCATTCACAGGGGATTTACCAATTCTATGCCATCTTCTATGAAAGCCTAGCAATCATAAATCCTGTCATTTGTGCTTGTAAAATATTTTACGAGTTCAATGTTCTCTGTGAATCGGCCCAGTCTGCTTTTCACCTATTTCATTGCTTGGTAATCAAACTCAACACAAAAGTACATCAGTATGTAATTCCCTGAAAACTGAGCATAACCATACAGGACGTCCTTATGCAATTTAGGAGCTATAGCACGTCACGCTTATGAGTAGAAACCACTGGATGTTGCAATATTCTCACAGGTTATCACTTGTTGTGCTGATAGTGCACTGAATAAAGGTGCACACAAATAAGCTAAATGTAGTGAGCTTGCAGAGAATTAGTATGTCTTGTGTGGGTCTCCGCTGCAGTTTGCTATGGAAATTAAAGTAACTACGGAAATTAAAGTAACCATAGTCAAAAGTTAGAGAAGCCTTATAAGCTGAAAGTAAATAAGTTTCTTTCCTCAGTCATGAATACTGTCTGTAGAAGTAGCAGGGGGTGGGGAGCAAGTGTTGATCAATGTTGAAGAAGACAGAAAAACAAAGCAAGTTAATAGCAGTTTATTTTTGGAAGTGTGCTGGAAGACCAATATTTTTGTTTAGTTCCTATCTTCCCGTGTCAAATAAACCATTAAACCATTAAGATCCATATGCTTGCTCTGCAGGGGAGAGCGCTTGAAAAGAAAGCGAAGAAAGAGAATAAACCTGGCAGCTTCTTATTTAATGAGCGTTCAATGATTCGGAAAAAGCAATGTCTCTAAAGGGTAAACTTAATGTAACATTGCTTGAAATGCGTGGTTCTACTTCAATACTTGTTCCATTTAATTCAACAGAAGGAGATTCTGAAACTTCCAATAGACATAATGAAGGCTGTACTAGGTCTTGTGCTGCCGCCACATGGATTTTAAAGCAATTAAGACTTTGTAATATTACAGTTGTTTGCAAATAAATACTTCTAAGTGTGTTTGAGCTTTATTATCGCTAGACAATATGATGCCTCTGACCGATATGGTTTAAAGGAATCTACCTTGAATTTGTATAACTTGATGTAATGTTCATGCTTCAGTGAGAAATCGAAAATTAACTGGTTGCAGCAAAGAGTCAGATTGCACACCACACACTGCGTGTAAAATTTGCAACTGTGCATGCACAAAAAAGATAATCATCTATTGCTACTCATTGAACAACGCGAAGCAACATTCATATCATGAAAATATAGAATCCAAACATTTTGAACATGGCAGAGATGAAATCAGCAATTGACTTCAGCTGATGCTCAGTGGTCCCCAGTACAGTCAAATCCAGATAAAAGTTATAAATGCTGTGTAGCCTTTGGAGGTAATTTGCAAACATAAGAGGACGAGCTTCGACTCTTCAATGCGATGCTGATGACCAGGAAGGCAAGATTAGGGAAAGAGGCGCGTCTGGCAAAGACCCAGACTCATCTGTAGCGGAGACAAGGGAGTGCTGGGAAGGATCACGTTCTTATCCACTCCCTCGTACCACTCTTTGCTGACATGAGGTGTGTGCACTTCTCACCTAGGTCAAAAGCACTGTCCTGTGTCCTCACAGTGGGAGGCTCCGCCCCCAATTCAGGCAGTGTAGGCCGGAAAACCTTTGAATCAGAACGCCGATGAAGCAGAACTTTGTGTCTGTCTGAGACAGACTCACTGTTGTGCCGTAGTCGGAGTGCCCACGTTTGTTATTTTGTATTCTCTTTGGTCGTGTGCTGGGCATGGGCCTGTTGGAACTTTGGGAATTATAGCTAATTGGTCCTTGCCTTGGCGAGTGTCTGTGGCTTACTGGTGAGGTATGGAAGCAAAGGCTCCAGCGGCGGCTGACACGGATCAGAGGTAGGGGATGGGGTTGGGAGGGAGGGAAGGACAAGGGGGGGGGAAGCGGGTACAGGAAGCACACCCAGGCTCCCAGTCAGCCAATCAGAGCATCGTTGTGATTGGTCTAGGAGCCGTGATTACTTTTAGCACTCAGACGCTGACTGGAGGCCTGGGCATGTTATCGACATAGGCTGCAATGTGCGCAAGAGTGTTGTGGGTGGTCCGAGAGGGACGGCCAAGCAGTCATTGTGCACTTAGGAGGGTGCTGCCTACCACTTATCCCCTGCCCCTGCCCCCTCATGCAAAGCTACGTAAGTAGGAGAAAATAAACTGATAATAAAGTGAGTTTTTATCATTTTCTTTTTCTTTTGTTTCACTGCAAACAAAATGCTGAGGAGCTGCCACTGTAAGGCTTGCCAGTGTGTTGCTAGCTGCTAGCTCCCTTGACCCCTCACACCCTCATGTCTTTAGTACTACAGGTAATCATTGCTGCCATGAGGAAGGTGACCCTTTGCCTCATTCTGTATTTTTTACCTTTTTCCAGTATAGGGCAGTGGGAGCCCTCTACATACAAAGATAACATCAATATTATTGGTTACTTTGCTGGATACATCTTTCTAATTCCACCTGAGTCATCGCCTAAAGACATTGGGATATTAGGCAGTTTTAGTTAGTGACATGAAATGAAATCCTAGAAATATATGAAAAGTAATAGGCATGCACCGGTATTGTCAAACATGCGAAGTGAATTAATGGTAGCCTGTACATTTTTTATCATTTTGGAAAATATGTTTTTTACGACTTAAATATCGTATCTATACTAATGCAGGGCGCATATCTGATTTAATTTTCACTGGTATATTAAATTAAAGCAAGAATTGTCTTATTTTATGATAAAATAAAATAAGATGATATTTAAGAAGTGCAGAACATTACTGCTCAGTTCTCCAGAGAAGTTTTTCAAACACCAGAGGCCCCGCCGGCCTACTTATATTTGAATCACTTAAAAGACTTCTTTTGACTACTATATCCAGCACGGTTAACTGAAGGCATACCAGCACTTTGCTTGCTTGCCGTTTCTGTGTTTTCATTCTGTATGTAGTAAAAAAGGCTTTTAGTGTGATGACACCTAGTCCTCGACTCCATTAAAAACCATTAAAGGCATTTAGTTCAATATCACACGCGACTATCAGGAGACTTCCAGGACCGAGTATGCAGGACCGAGTATGCACAGACACCGTCACTAAATTCAAGCTCAAAGGACAAACGGTCGCTCGGGGGCAGGGGTTTGGGGGGGCGGGGGGGTGACACTTATAGCAAAATACAAAACCCAGAATTGGTTAGAAAATAAAGTCTCAAAACTTTACTTTGGGAGAAATAGTTAATATTGTTATACGGAATTAAATAATAACCTTATAAGTCTTTGAGCAGAAATAGCCATGGAAAGAGTGAGAAAACTCAGTATATTTGGATGCTTACTCATCAAATGCTTGTTAGATCTGACAGCCCAAACGATTGTCTGCTTGCCTCATATTTTTGTGGATTCCTTTTTGTTGGCCTTAGAACTCTGAGTACTTTTCCACTGCTAACCAGTGCACAAACTCTCTCCCCTAAACATGGTTTAATTGATTTAGCCACAATTTGCACATTTAATTTAACTGTAAGTCCCTAGTACAGTGCACTACATGTGCACAGGGCCTGTAAATTAAATGCTACAAGTGGGACTGCAGCACTGTTTATGCCATTCACTCAAGTACCCCTTAAATATGTCTTAAGCCTGCCACTGCAGAGCCTGTGTGTGCAGTTTTCTTAAGAGGATGCGGTTCAGTTTCACCACGGGTACCACCTACTTACACCATTAGTGCCACCCAAATCAAGATGTAGAATTTAACATTAGTTGCAAGCGCACTTATCTTGCTCAAGAGGCATTTGGGGCAGGGGTTCACCCGGAAAGTATTTTTGAAAAAAATCGGTCACATGAGAAAATGACCCCCTGCTGGGAAGTAATGGACAGGCAAAAATGAAGGTGCAGTGGGCCACTCAATCCTCTGGGTAATGGTGCTGCTGCACTAACAACAGCTGTGCTGTTCACTCTGTGTATAAGGGAATCCCAGCAGAGCAGTGGCTCTGAATAATCAAAAACATCTCCAAATAAGGCCCCACCAGAATGGGATGAGAGGCTCCTGAGTCTCCCATGCCTCACAGATATTCGCTGGCGTGGAACTGGCCCCCCTCAAGGGTTTGGGATCCCCTGAAGAGTTGAGGCCCTACTTGTACCTCAGGAGCTGCAGAGGACAGCGTTACACCCAAGAAGCAGAGGCAGTGAACATGTTTGCCGTTTTGGTTTACTACATTCACTTTTGTCGCCCTGCTCCATTTATTTGAAACATTTCTTTGCATTTCCCCGATCCATTAGGGCTCACATCGTATATGGATGATGGTGATGCTGTAGTGAAATGCATTGCCTAAAACCATGTGTGAGATCGGAAGACCCCTATTATTGTAGCAGCCCCCTAGTAAAAGTCTTTGGAAGCCTGACAGGATCACCACTACCTCCAGAGAACTCATTTTGTTCCCTCTGCATACCATAATCAAATTCTTTAAATCAAATGTATAATTTCTCAAAATGTAAAATCCAGTGGAATACTGCTGCCTTGCTGTGCTGCCCTGCTACCTGCTGCTCTCTCTGGCTGGACCTTCATCACTTGACCCAGAGTGACTGCAAGGGCTAGCTGACAAGCCTCCTGTTCCTAGAAGACTCAGAGACAACAACATCTTTCATCCTGTTCCTATGTCTGGTTCATTGAAAGTGGACCTGGAAACACACCACACTGGCAGAATAGACGCTCCGGTGCTGGATGACTCCTCTTCAGATTTTCAGTCACTGTTTTAGTGATGGGAACCTATTACCACCAACTCAAGTTGGCCTTTTTGAATTTATCATTTCCTTTTTAATAATACTAAATTTCAATGCACTTGTTATTGCTAAAATTAGTTTGAACAGGATTTTGAAAGAATACACACGCTTATGGTAATGGTGCTTTTTTACTGTGTTGTTATAATGACTTTCCTTATCACCACATTCATTCATACATTTTCCATGAACAGTAACAATACAGATGTTGCTTAAACAGTGATTTTAACATTCACTGCAACTTCATAATTCGTGATGGTGTAAATGCTGTTGTTGCACCCAGAATCTTTAAAGGGGGATGTCAAGGGAAGTAAACCTTCATTTTACAGCTTGTCAGGAGTACGGAGGGACAACAAAGTTGTGGGGGGGCATATTATCAAGAACAACGTTAAAATTATCGCTGCTTTAGCGGCAGGAACTGCCGCTAAATCTGCGATAATGGGCTTTATAATTTGTCCTTGAGAATTCCAATAGAAGCCCAGGTTCTGGTGTGAACATGGGGCACTATTAGAATTCTCAAGGGCATATTATCGAGCCCGTTATCGCTGCTTTAGCGGCAGTTTCCTTCCGCTAAAGCAGCGATTATTTTAACGCAGTTCTTGATAATATGCCCTGGGGTTTTCTTAACTTTTGCAGACACACTTGTAAAAAAATCGCCAGCTTTTTCCATGGATGCTGATTTTGCAATTATTTTGCAAATCACAAGATTCTGGAGGGTCTGGCAAGTGCTAAAGCAACAGGGTGAGACCACCTGTTGAAAACAAGTCGCAATCTTCCATGACTCGCTCTTTAACCACACAGCTTCCAAATTCCATGAAAAATTGTCTGTATGTAGTTGTATCTGCACAGCGCAAACCTAGCTCGAGAGCAGCAGATTTCTCTTATAAAACCTGCTTGTGTCAGCAATAAGAAATTGACATTTTGTCCAAAAACAATATGGAACACGGCCAGTTTACCAGTAGTCAATGTCAGTTCCTACCAGTATCACTTATCAAAGTTTATAGGTGATGATTTCCCCACATTAATAAGTCAAAGGACAGTCAGTGCTTTAAAGCAGAGGTGATTAAACAGAAACTGCAAATTTTAACTTTTAGGTTAATTGTGTGAAGTGCCCTCAGACATTCCTGAGCGGACTGCTTTCTATAGAAAGTGAAGGAGCTAAACCTGCTTTGTAAATAATAAAAATGAAAGATGCAAAAAAGAGGTAGGTGAGGGGAGGGTCACATGTATATCAATAATCCTGCATTTTTTGTGCCGACAGATCCTTCTGCGAAGAAGCTAAACCTGCTTTGCAAAATGTGTAATTTCATTTGCAATTAGATAGCACTTACTACACCTGACTAGATCGTGAAGCACTGGGTATTTGATCAAAATAGCTGATAAAAATATTGAGTTGCACAAATATCATGTAAAGAATATCGGGATTTCATATATATGATGGACAGAATTATTGATGTAAAAAATATTGTTTTAAGTGTTGTTTTAAATATCGATGTAAAAAATATCAATATAGTAAATATCGTTGGATATAAAATGATGATGCTGTAGTGAAATACATTGCCTAAACCCATTTGTGAGGTCGGAAGAGAACTATTAATGTAGTAGCCTCATAGTAAAAATCTTTGGAAGTCCGACAGGATCGCCACTACCTCCAGAGAACTCATTTGGCTCCCTGTGCATACCATCATCAGCATCTTCAAATCCATTTCTTTGAATTGGAGTACGCATAGTAAATGTCACACCTTAACTATGCAACACCTTCCCCAAATTGGTTTAGATTGGAGTGGGAAGAGTAAATGTCACCCATTTACTGTCCCACACCTTCTCCAAATTGGTTTATATTGGAATGGGAATAGGAAATTGGACCCTTTTAGTGTCCAACAACTTCCTCATGTTGGTTTAGGTTGAAATTGGAAATTTTAAATGTCAAACCTTTAACACCTTCCCCAAACTGGTTTATACTGGAGTGGGAATAGTAAATCTCATCCATGTATGGTCCAACACCATCCCTGAGTTGGTTTAGATTGGAATGGAATTAGGAAATGTCACCCCTTTAGTATCCAACACCTTCTCTGAGTTGGTTTAGAGTGGAAATAGTAAATGTAACTCTTTTATAGTGCAATCCCCCTTGCCCAAATTGGTTTAGATTGAAGTGGTAATAGTAAATGCCACCCCTTTAACATCCAACACCTTCCCTAAATTGTTTTAGATTGAAGTGGGATTAGAGTCCAATCCCTTTAGTGCCCAACACCTTCCCTGCGTTGGCTGAGATTGGCGTGGGAGCCATAAATATCCTCGTTAGTGTCCAACACCTTCCCTAATTAGTTTTAGATTGGAGTGGCAATAGTAAATGTCACCCCTTTAGTGTACAACACCTTCCCTGAGTTGGTTTAGTTTGGAGTGGGAATAGGAAATGTCACCCTTTTGTATCCAACATCTTCTCTGAGTTGGTCTGGATCGGAGTTGGAATAGCAAATGTAACTCTTTTATTGCCCAATGCCGTCCCACAAATTGGTTTAGGTTGGAGTGGGAATAGTAAATGTCACCCATTTAGTACACCACACCTTCCCTGAGTTGGTTTAGATTGGAGCGGGAATACTTAGCACTTGATTACGACTTTGGCAGTGCAGCGCCGGGTCAGCCACACCACCAAAGACGTGGCCAGATCGCCCGCCATATTAGGAGTTTCCTGTCTGACGGGCCGGTTTTTGGTGTTCCCAAAGCGGTGCCTCAGAAAATGGGCACTGCAATGGGAACGTCCAAAACAGTTCCTGCACGGAATGGACTGAAAAGTCCATGCCATGCAGGAACTGGGGTGCATGCACACAGGGGGGGAAATTTTGCACCCCCTGCATGCATCCCCATGCAGAGGAGGCACAGGGGGCCCTTTTCCTCTCCACCACAGTGTTCATGTAATAGGAACCTCCATGACACCACCGGTGGAGAGGAAACTCGTAATATGCTTGGCAGGAATCCAGCGATCTGCCAAGCATATTGCGTCCTCCTGACCATCACAGCACCACTAGAGAATGTCAGTTCTCTGGTGGCTGCGACGGGATAATGACAGTCCAACCGCCCTTATCATAGCAGGGCGCTCGTGAGTCTGCTGCCACCGTACCCCCATATGTCTGGTGGTCCGCAGACCGCCAGACTCGTAATTGGCCCCTAAATGTCACCACTTTAGTGTCCAACACCTTCCCCCAAATTGATTTAGCTTGGAAAGGGAATAGTTAGTGTCACCCTTTTAGTGTGCAAAAGCTTTCCAGGGTCATTTAGATTGGAGTGGATTTAGAAAACGTCACCCTTTAGTTTTTACCATTTTTCCCAAATTTAGTATAATAAATGGATGTCACACATACTTTTAAAAATGGATTTTTGACAATTTTAATTTACAGTATAATTTAAAATTAATGTGTTTTTTTAATTGTAAACAAACTGAGAAAAATGTTTTTTATACATATTTATATAATATACATTTTCACATTATTTTACATTTTTTATTTTACATTCAATATCACTTTGGAACATGTATTTAACTATGATTTTTTTCATATAATATTGTATAATGTTATTTGTATTTACATGTTTATAGTAAATTATAATGTTTAGATGCATTTATTTTATATTTTATAGGTGTACTAGTTTTTATGAGGTGAATATTTAATTTTTGGGTGATGTAATTTATTTCAAATTAATTATAGATGTTTATTATAAGTTCCAAGTTTATTTGAAGTCATTGGTTTATGGAAAAGTTTACTTTTTGGTGATTTTTTGTTGAATTTATTAGTTATGATGATGATAATTTTGTAGGAATCGATATTTTTCACGTATATGTTTATTTATAGGTAACAATATGTGTGTTTCCAAAATTGTTATTATCAATATATGTAAAAAATGAAAATTTGTTAATGATATTTGTGTGCTGGATATTAGTTATTTTTATAGTTATGTATATGGAGTTGATATATTTATTCTTGTTCGACCTGGCATCTTTTGGCATGTTTCTGCTGTCTTTTTGCTTTCTGAACTTGATAGTATGTTGGACTTTGCTTTTGCTGGTTTAGTGTCTCTACACACCTTTTCACCACTATTCAGAGCTAAAGTGCAAGTGCTCCTACTGTAAATTGTGTTATGATTTTTTTTCATGATTGGCATATTTGATTTACTAGTGAGTCCCTATTACAGTGCACTGTGTATTCCCAAGACCTGTAAGTCAAATGCTACTGGTGGGCCAGCAGCACTGGTTTTGCCACCCACACAAGTAGCCTTTCAAAGGTGTCTCAGACCTGCTCCTACAGTGTCTGCATGCAATTTATACTGCCATGTCAACCTGGCAAGTGCATCCACTTGCTAGGCCCTAACATTCCCTTGTCCTACATGTAAGCCACCCCTAAGGTAGGGCAAAGGTGGCCCCATGCAGTGTATGTGAAAGGTTGTAGTGTAGTTCCTATATTCCCAATAGGCTCTGCGCATTGGAATAATATATTCAGCAGTGTAGACGTAGGACTGAGGTCAACTAGGTCTCTACTGACTATATTAGACTTAAGTTTTTTCCAGCTAGCTCAGAGGTCACTAGAAACTTTCTCGAATAAACAAGGAGGAGTTTAACTTCCCTGGATAGACAAGAAGGGATTAGCTTCTGACAACCATATAACATGACAACTTTGCTCCCTCAGAATAAGAGTGTATCTCTAGAGTCGTGTGAAAACAATAGACAGCTATTTCGCTCAGTCAAGTGTGCATACTTAGTTTTACCAGAGTGTAGAGAAAAGAAAGACGGGCGTTTTCAATAAAAGGTTGTTATTTATTGAGCAGTCTCCTTCCTCATACAAGAGAAATGAATTGCCACAATTGCAATACTCATAGTAAAGTAAAGTGCGTACAGTAAAAGGAGGATTAAGAAATAATATTGTAAAAGCATTGATATGGTTTCTTAGTCATAAGATACTTTAAAATAGATAAAATATATACATACTTTTATACATTGACTAACGTACTCAACTGGTGCTTCTAAATACGCCTACCCCGGTGTACCTGACCTAAGCCTAATACGTGGGAAGGAGTAAGTACGTAGCAGTTTAAGTTAAGTTGGTTTTGCCAAGAATCTGACTCAAGAATTCTCTCTAAGGTTTTAGTCAGTTCCGTACCTGGGTATTAGAAAGCAGGAGGTCTTGTATCTCTCTCTCAGGACTCGATATCCCAGTAACCCGCAAAGGTATCTGGAAACACCGGAGCTGGATTTCTCGGCAGGAGAAAAGACAGCGTCTCTCTCAGTGCGTCAAAAGGGAGGGGCAGCGTCCGTGGGCTCTCGCATCAGCTGGGCTCTCGGGCAAGTAGATAGCTGCTCTGCTCCAAAACCACCACCGTGTGTTTGCTTAAGGCAACGTTGGTATATTTATACCTGAAAGGTGCCAGGTTTGACGTAAGGTTGGACATAAGACATCAATAAAGATGTCACTAAGAACTGACCGTTCTTACAGTGCTTTACAGGAGTTCTAGGACGAAATCAAAACAAAAGCACAGGGGATTTCCCAGGTTGCTGGAGGTTTGGTTTGTTTAGAGAACTCGTTGTGCTTTCTAGGAGTCTGGGGAAGTAGCCTTGCTTAATTTGACAGCATGTGCTACGATTGAATATGGATATGATTATTATGCCGTTATAGGGATATTATTGATTATAACCGAACAAGGGCATAAAATAGTAATATCGATTTAGGCTCCTGGATAAAAACACAATACCCACTCCACGATCTAATGTCCATCATTACTAAAACTAAGCAATAGTAAACATTTAAAGCTGCATGTGTATTCAAACCCACCCCAAAATAAAAAAAAATTGCATTTGAAATGGTGTATGCAAAATACACGAAAATGATATTAGTACTGGACGCTTTTGAAGCAGTGTAATCATTCAGTTAAAACGATGCATATATATGATTAGCTGAACGATCTGCGAAATTTACACATGAAATGGCTCTTAATACAGAAAAGAAGGTCGAGACCATTCCATCACATATAAATACAGTCGCTGTAAATGTGCTAGAGGCTGCGGTAATATATTGTCTCTAGAGTTCCTAAAAATAGAAGCTCTGTTCTCTAAGAATAGTTCTACTTTAAGCAGAGTACATGTGCCAGAAAAAGGTAAATATTTTGGAATCGAAGAAAAAAATAATTTTGCTTTTAGTGGGAGAAAAATAGTTCCAAATATTTTCAGTAGCTTTTGTTTATCAAAGCTGAAGGCCGAATTCAGAGTTCAGGGAACGCTGTGTGCTCGTTTGCTTAAAAAGTTATTCTTTTTGTTCAGGGGAGAACATCATTTCAGACAGACTCGCAAAAAAGTTGTGTACGGCTTCAGGTGAAAGTTTGATTAAGTTCGAAAATGCCACAACTGAGCTGTCTCGAGCATGATTGCTATCGTCGATGTCAGGATCAGCAATGCTCACAGAAGGTCGTACCTGGGTGATGTTGCTCTCCTCTCGTATTTCACTACCACCTAATCGTAGTGGCGAAGTCTCAACAAATGCCGTCATCAGGATGGGTAACCGCTGGGGACAACACGATGCATGAGCCGTTATCGGACTTAGAAAAGTATCTATATCCATTGGTACTGCTGATGGTAGTGTAAGACAGACGTCCAACACGCATTCTTCTCCGCATAGCATACATCGAAGCACAGGTAAGATGCAATTCTGCCAGATGGGTCTGAATGAAAGAAACCAGGTCATATTCAGATCTCTTAGCCGGGCTAATCCAAGGACTTTAGTTATAGCGTATAGCTAGGATCGTTTCTTCCATTGTTGCTGGAGTCTTGTCTGCAACTTGGCTTGCCATATCGAAGCAGAAGTAGCAAAAATAAAATGCCTGGTACGAGTCCCAACAGAAGTGGTAGGCCGCCAAAGACAGAATGGACAAAATTAGAAAAAATGCCCAGAACTGTTTCGAAGGGTGTTAACAGTCCTGAAAAAATTATCTTAAATATATGTGGTATACCACTGATATCAGACATATTTAGGATTTGGCTTAGCATTTCTACGAAATGCACGGGGCAATTTGTTGATAAAAGGGTAGGTATCTCTGCCGTTGTCCTTGCGACTTGCAGATCATACATTTCTTTTGATGACGTCAAGGGCACCGTTGTCTGTAAAAGGACAGACTTTATTCTGCTTAAAGTATCAATTTGAATAGAAGAGATATTCAAAGAAGGCCAAATTGTTGTCTCCGTATCTGGAGTGCTGGTTGGATACAATACTTGCATACAGCAAGTGACCACGGAGATAGGCTTTTCCTGGCACCAGGCCACAACAGCTGTGGTCCACTATTAGAATGTAACTCCAGTTAGAAAGTCGTCTAAAGAATGGCTCTATTCGTGTTGCAGGTGTGCCATGCTGGTGACATGAAAGGTTATTTGAAGTCCCCTCACAGGCCCAATGTAGGTCAATACCTTGACACAGAAGTATACCGCTTTGTGATTGTTTGCAATTTTTCCCACTAAGAAATACATTCTGTTTCTTTTCACTATAACATGTGTGGTGTAAGGTAATTTCCCTGATGACTTAATGTACCCTTTACCCAACCTTTCATACTGGCCCGCTGGTATATACTCTTGACAGTATTTAAATTGGAAAGTTGTTATCGGAATTGTGATTATTCCATGTATTATCCATTCAATGACCGGTCTTTCTGACATTGTCAATGGTAATCTCTCAAGTTTTTCAATGCTCAGAATCGTATAGTCTGCTCCTTTCTGTGCCAAACTGATTTGTGTATCAGTTAGGTTAAAGATAGAGAATAATGACGTTGTGTTGATTAAACGCCAGGGCACGTAGCCGGAACGCAGATTTTGCAACGTCCAGCCAAGCTGTACAATAGAACGTAATTGGGACTGACCGTGTTGTAACATTAGTAAGTCTTGTTCTATGATATCAATAGCAGAGGATACAATACTGTCCAGTGAATATATTCTGGAGGACAGAGTCATTAACCCATTGTCCACAACAGAAAATGATTTTTCCAAATTAATACGATCAATTTCTCGTATTTTTTCTGCTGTTTTAATTTGCATCACTTTCCAAGCTTCGTTGTAAGTAGCGTATATACCGGCCGCTATGAAACGTTTTTGACGCTGTTTGCGTGGCCCCATTATGAAATCACGCAAGTCAGCACCGTCATTAAGTAAAGTCAAGTGTTGCTTAATTTCTTCCAGTGTGGATGTCTGTAACCATTCGAGGCAGAGTTTTCCTACACTGTATGTTGTAACTATCCCTGGGTGTTGTCTCTGGGAGTATCTAGGGTCTGGCCTGGTCATTTTTAACCCCTGTGTTTTGTTCAGGAATCTATCTTGACAGTTATGTGTGTCTGTGGGCCAGATCAACCATTTTTTCCAATCAGGATGTGTTATGTTTTGGTTAAAAATATGGGATATGTCTATCTCAACATCTGTAGTGCTATTACTGTCAGGAGTTGGCTTTGGAATAGACGGTTTGTTTAAGTCTTTAATCTTGGCTAGGCCAAGACAGGTTGTCTGTTGAATTGTGTCATTCAAGAATATAATTTGTTCTGGGATCATGCAGGCTCTAAATAATGCTTCTAAACCTTGCACCTGCCATTCTTTTGTACCCCAGATGGTTTTTGTTTCAATGTTATGTTTCCAAAATTCGAAACCAAATGTAGTCAATTTTTCAAATTTTTTTTCTGAATAGATCAATTTAGTGTTTGTCAGCATTGTTTTGATCCCAGTCTTATTTAACAGTTTGAAATAAAACGTTTCTGCATCACTTGTGTTAAATCCTGAAAAATATGGGAATTTCCCGTAAAATGTTTTCGAACTTCCTTTTGGTGGAGTTGCACAATGTTCCCATTGATTATAATTAAAAACATTTCTAGGTTGAGCAGATTTATGCAAATAGTGATGTGCAAAGTGGTTGTAACAATACATTTCTTCATAATTAAATGAACCTTGTAAGAAATCATGTTCTGTAAATTTTGCTGACATAACTAAATCTGACATCATATCATTAATACTTTCAAAGTCTCAATCATCAGAGAATGTACTCGTTTTTACAAAGTCACTTAATGAAACCTTGAACTGGTGTGGATATTTCAAGAGTTCAACCGGGCCATAGATTTCGTAATCTGTTTTGTCCCATGCTACCCCACCGGGTATTGGATTGGCTGTGACATTCACTGATGATAGTTCTCTTTTCTCGATGTGAGATGACTTGTGTGGCTTTAGGACCAAGTTGATGTTCTGACTTGCTGTGTCCATTGTACTGTATTTTCCTCAATAAATCTTCCTAAACAAAGAACCATGATGAGCCAAAGCAGGAGGAAAAGTACACCTAACACAATCCAAAATTCAATCCATGGAGAAATCAGATAGGTTTCTTTGAGTTGATGAAAGTTCTGTTACTTTGTCTTTAAAGGTTTTTGTTGTTGGCTTTTCTTCAGGCTCGCTTGGATCCTCAGAAAAGTCATCGAAATTTATGAAGTAGCCAGATGCAGTTCTGTCAATTGTTGGAATCGCTTCCGGATTTTCAGTTGCTTTTGCATTTTTCTTTGTTTCATTAGCATAGTCTGAGGCTACATCGTTGTAGACTGGTATTTCTTGTCGAACTGTTACAATTTGGGTTTCAATAGGCACAAGTTCCATGGCATTTTTGCATAGTCCTTTTTTATTCACGGCAGGTTTATCAAGTGTGATTAGTCTCTCAGTTTGAACCTCTTGTATTGTAGCAAGTTTTGGTGTTCTGCTACATCTTGGGAGTCCACTAGGCCTACTACTTAATATTGGCCACATGATTGTGGTTTTACCAGGTCAATGGATACAACCCGGTTCTCCTTTTTACCAGCAAGGGGCGGTAGTACAACTGATCTCGTTCCGCTTACAGCTAAGACAGGTACTGCTTTTCTCTAAGAAGGCCCAAATTCCTTCTTCACCGCGATCTTCTCTCTGACCAGATCCCCAATTTTTGGAATCCAGACAGGCCCTGCTGGGACAGGTGGTTTATCTTCAGTGGCTGTTGGCTGCTGTTTTAACTTTACGTTGCTCAGGCCTTTTCTTGTTTCATTTAAGTCCTGTAAAATAGCCAAACGATCTTTGATATCAAAGCATTTTTCTTCTACCACTGAAGTCTGACTATCTAAGTCCTGAATATGCATTCTAGTCCCGAACAATAGTTCGTACGGACTGAAACCTTTTAGAGAATTTCTTGGCAGATTATTAAGACTACGTTGGACACTTGTTAAATGTTGGACCCACCCATCACCCGAACCTAATACCCTCACCGTTGTAGATTGCTTTATGTCCCGGTTTTTTCTTTCCACAATCCCATTTCCCTCAGGATGGAAGGGACAAGAGTACCGCAATGCAATGCCCATGCTGGTCATGGCCTCCTTATAAGCTCGAGAGCTAAAAGCAGGACCCTGGTCAGAATGTAGCATGCCAATTGCGTATGTGCCGATATGGACTCGCAAATCTTTTATAACAGTTCTGGCGTCAGCCGAGCACTGGGGCCACATCCAAATGAATCTCGTGCAGGAGTCCACTGTGACCATGATATATTTATAGTTGCCATCCCTTTGTAAGGGACCACAGTGGTCCAGGTAAACACATGCTAATAGTTTATCTGAGATTAGAAGGGGCGTCTTTGCTGGTCGTTTCACTGTTGATACTTTCATTCTTTGGCATATCTCACAATCTAGAACATAGTTCCTAGTTTGTTTTCTCATGCGCGGCCACCAATATGTCTGTTTTAGTAACGATATTGTGGCGGAAACACCAGCGTGTACAGAAGCCAGCCCTTCATGTGCTGCTGTAATTAGTCCTAACCTGTGTTCCATGTTTAGAATTGCCCTATCCCCCACTCCAGGGATTCAAGCAAATGGAACATTATTCGCATCAGTTATGTATGAGTACTTTACTGGAAAGCCTTTCAGGAGTGATTTTATATCATCTTTTACAGTAGCACTGACAGCTTGCATGATATCGCTGTCTATTTTTGTTTTTGACCGGGTGATAGCAGCTACGGAAGCCGTTTGCACAGCTGCCTTTGCGGCCTCATCAGCCAATGAATTCCCCGCAACGTGAACGCCATCACGTTGATGACTCAGTGTATGTATCACGTGAGTCTTTTGTAGTTCTCTCTGTAAAAGAACTACTTGTTCCCAAAGCGTTTTATGCTTGATTGTGCCACCTTTTGCATCTTTGAAACCGTTTTGAACCCAGTTCTGCAAGTATTCATTATAAGACTGAACGCAGTAATATGAATCGCACACTATTAGTGTGGGGAATTCGCGATCGGTATTTTCAAGCGCCATCTTAAATGCTAATAGTTCAGCTCGCTGAGCTGTACAATCTCCTAGAGATTGGGTTTTAGTGACCAATGGTCTAAATGTTCCTTCATGCCAACGACCTTTAACCATCGCGCACACAGCACTGTAAGCTTGTTTACCCCCAACTGCGGGTTGTGCTGATCCGTCTGTATATATTATACAGCCGTAGCGTTCTAGAGGCAGGATTTCAGTCGGCAGAGGACATTCATATTCGTATTGTAGAAATTCTTGTGTTTTCAAATTAGGATCAAATTTGTATACTACGTCTGTTGCAGTAAGAGAATTAACCCATTGTATCCATCTCGGATGTAGTGCTTTAGCATTTGGAATGCTTGCTTTTGTTACCGCTTCTAGGGCTGGTATATGTGTAACGATTATTATTCGTTTACCTTGTGCTAGGGCTCTTTCTTTTGCTACAGCAGTCTGAACTGCAGTTAGAATTTTTTCAGTAGAACTGAATTTCATTTCAGCTTGTGTGTACAAATGTGATTTGTAAGCTATTGGTACAGTTTCTCCCTCATTAGAGGTCAGATACGTGAATCCGCATCTTCTTGGGATGACTCGGATTACAAGGTTGCATGTGTTTTCGCGTGTTTGTAATTTTGTTTTAGCTAACATGTCTGCTTGCAATGATCTCAAAATTTCTGTGTGTTTTTGAGTCCAATTGATTGGTTTGAAATCAGGTTTTATTAATTCATAGAGAGGTTTAACCCTCTCCCCATAATTTAGAATGTATGTTCTTCCGAAATTCAGGAAACCTAGTATTGATTGTAAGTTCTTCAGGGTTTTTGGTGCTTGGAGGACAGCGCATTTCTCTAAGAAATTGTCCGCTAGGCTTTTGCCTTCACTTGATAATTCATATCCTAAAAACAGGACAGTTAGATGGGCAATTCGTGACTTTTTAAAGTTGAATTTGTAACCCTCTGCTGCGAACCCAAGTATTATGGTGTTCACTCTTTTCAAGTGAGTGTCCAAGTCAGCATCTGTGAGATAGATGTCATCGACATAAGATAATGCCTCATCATCATATATTTGTCGTAACTCTGTTACTCTTGCTGAGAATAATCCTGGGCTATTCTTGAATCCCTGTGGGAGTCGACAGAAATTTTTTTCTGTGACCCCATTATTGAGAAAGCGGTCAAATACCTGCTTTCAGGTGCTATGTTTTGACAAAAGAAACCATTAGAGATGTCTAATGTTGTTTTGTATTTTTTGCGCACAATGTTATTCATTAGTGCTGCACTGTGTGAGTTTCGTACTGCAAATGTTTTGCAACATGAGTTAAGGTGTCTGTAGTCCAAAACTAGACGATATGAATCATCTGGCTTGGAGACAGGAAACAAAGGATTGTTCATTTGAAAGGTGCATGTTTCAATCACCTGCTGGTATTCTAGTTGATCTAAGATCTCCCTGGCTTGCTTTTTAGCTTCTTGCTTAATTGGGTACTGCCTCTGTGCAGTGGGTTGACATTTTAACTGGATTTTGTGAGGAGGAGAGTCCTCATCCCATCCTACATGATTTTTATATAATGCAGGAGCTTGGGCTACTGCCCATTTTCTTGCATACGTATATTTTTTATGAATTGAAATATGTTTGAGAAGGCAGGCATAATCATTTCTTCGCCATGAGGGCACTCCCTGACAAACTCTGGTGGCCAGTCTTTCTCAGCTAAAAGGATGTCATAGCCTTTTGAAAGATTATCCCAAAAGAGACCCCTTACTTTCCTAGTCTTATCTCCCTCTATACGTAATGTTATTTCGTATATTTTATTCGGTTTGCTAACTCTGGTATCCGCAGTTTCCACCTGAATGTATTCATTCGTGTCCACTGTCTCCAGAAGATTCATTAGGATCTTGCGAGCTATGGTCACTTCTGCTGCGCTGTCTAGCATTGTCTGGGCCCACTCTCCGTTTTTCAGTTGGGTCCTCAGTATCCTCGGCATGTTTGATTACTTTAATACTGGCTACCTTTTTTCTTGGAAATTGTAATTTTTTACTTTGATGAGCAGGTTCTTTGTCTTTGGACTTGACGTGCTCTTCTCTGTGTTCTGACCGTCCTCTTCTTTCTGATTTCTGCGAGGAAGTCTGAAAAGATCGAGAGGGACGTGTATCAATATATTGATATCTATCAGGTTTTTTCAAATTATCCCTATTTCTAAGGTTGTATCTTTTCTCAGAGGGCTCCCTCTGGGGAGACTTGTGTCCTTGGTCGGAGATCTTTCTCTCCGCCGAGGAGACCTTCCTCTGGGCTGGAATCTTTTTTCTTTGGGAGTGGATTGTTTATTTCCATCCCAGCTCTTTTTTGGAGTGTTTAGATTATTTTTAATAAATATCTTTTCAGGATTTTCAGTTAGTTGGGGTTTTACTGGTTTCCCACCCAAACTATCTCTTCCTAGTTCTTCATGGGATTTTTCTATGATTCTGGCAAGTTCAAATGGTTGTTCTGCTATATCTGTTTCTTTCAATCTCTGGCGTATTGCCACAGATGCTGCTTCTCCTTTTATGTTGGCTAATAATATAGCCGAGACCTGCTTGAAGTCTTTCAGTAATTTCATACCCAGAGTTAAAGCAGGTTCTGGACCGTATTCATTTTGAATCTGTCTTAGCACATCTGGTATAACCGCCATGGACTGAACACCATGTGTTTTTGTGTAAATGGAAGCAAAGACTGTGCCCCAAGTGTCACAGTCCTCCACATGTGGTGCGATCCCCATTGGAAGACAGATAGTCAGAATTCTGTGTTTCTCAGTAGGGGTAGTATCCAGAAATACTGCCTCTATTTGAGTGATTTTTTGGGCTAACCAGAATGGAATTTTTTCCCGTTTTGCGGGTGTTTTACCAAGACAGGATTGTATATTCTGTGGTGTTATTTTGTTTGTGTTCCCCTGATGAGGGGTCAGCTGTGGAATGTTAATAGCTGGTTGGACTGTTGAAGTCTGCATTACATATTGGACTAAGTGTCTATGTATTTTAATCAGTTTTTTTAGCTGGGCTAAAAGTTCTGGTACTGACATTTTTTCGATGTCTGCATGTGGTGTGTAGCTGGCTAGAACCGGCCACGTTGCTCCTGGTCTACCTAGTGGACCGAGCCTGGTGATGTGATTATTATGTTTTAGGGCGCCTTTAAACCAGAGCAGATGCTCTTGGTAATTTAATGGGATTTCCACCTCCTCGAAAGGGGTGTATTCATCCGGAGGTTCCTCTATTTTGTAATAGTGGAAGTCGTGTGTGACAGCGTTTGCTGCCGGAAAGTTTATCCATGAATAGAATACCTCTGTCTGCCGATATTCATGGGCCTCTATTACGAATACGACTATTCCACCTCTAGGTGTTAGTCCGTTTTCTATAAGTTTAAGAGTTATAGTTTTCCTTATGTTGACCAGAATGAGTATAACACTCGGGTCATTTTCTTGGAGACTTGTGTCATCCGCTAGAAGTCGAGCTGCTATTCTAGCTGCCTCCCTTTCGTCTTCACTTTCTGACATTTTTACTGACAGAAAGGTTTTTGTTGCAGATCAAGTTTCAAGGAAACAAAGATTAGGTGCACAATATTTTGGAACACTGTATCCTTCAACGTTGACTAAACCAAAACTATACATAGAAATCTCTTCCTACTAAGTTCCGGCGGATTTGAACCTTTTACCCACTCCAGACGTCTTTCGGAGTATTTACGGGAAAAAGGGTCTGTGTGAAAAAGCACGACTGAGTTACTCTAACGTCTTGCGTTAGATTTATCGCCTTACCAAACGTTGGGCGCCATGTAGTGTAGTTCCTATATTCCCAATAGGCTCTGCGCATTGGAATAATATATTCAGCAGTGTAGACGTAGGACTGAGGTCAACTAGGTCTCTACTGACTATATTAGACTTAGGTTTTTGCCAGCTAGCTCAGAGGTCACTAGAAACGTTCTTGAATAAACAAGGAGGAGTTTAACTTCCCTGGATAGACAAGAAGGGATTAGCTTCTGACAACCATATAACATGACAACTTTGCTCCCTCAGAATAAGAGTGTATCTCTAGAGTCATGTGAAAACAATAGACAGCTATTTCGCTCAGTCAAGTGTGCATACTTAGTTTCACCAGAGTGTAGAGAAAAGAAAGACGGGCGTTTTCAATAAAAGGTTGTTATTTATTGAGCTGTCTCCTTCCTCATACAAGAGAAATGAATTGCCACAATTGCAATACTCATAGTAAAGTAAAGTGTGTACAGTAAAAGGAGGATTAAGAAATAATACTGTAAAAGCATTGATATGGTTTCTTAGCCATAAGATACTTTAAAATAGATAAAATATATACATACTTTTATACATTGACTAACGTACTCAACTGGTGCTTCTAAATACGCCTACCCCGGTGTACCTGACCTAAGCCTAATACGTGGGAAGGAGTAAGTAAGTAGCAGTTTAAGTTAAGTTGGTTTTGCCAAGAATCTGACTCAAGAATTCTCTCTAAGGTTTTAGTCAGTTCCGTACCTAGGTATTAGAAAGCAGGAGGTCTTGTATCTCTCTCTCAGGACTCGATATCCCAGTAACCCGCGAAGGTATCTGGAAACACCGGAGCTGGATTTCTTGGCAGGAGAAAAGACAGCGTCTCTCTCAGTGCGTCAAAAGGGAGGGGCATCGTCCGTGGGCTCTCGCAACAGCAGGGCTCTCGGGCAAGTAGATAGCTGCTCTGCCCCAAAACCACCACCGTGTGTTTGCTTAAGGCAACGTTGGTATATTTATACCTGAAAGGTGCCGGGTTTGACGTAAGGTTGGACATAAGACGTCAATAAAGATGTCACTAAGAACTGACCGTTCTTACAGTGCTTTACAGGAGTTCTAGGACGAAATCAAAACAAAAGCACGGGGGATTTCCCAGGTTGCTGGAGGTTTGGTTTGTTTAGAGAACTCGTTGTGCTTTCTAGGAGTCTGGGGAAGTAGCCTTGCTTAATGTGACAGCATGTGCTACGATTGAATATGGATATGATTATTATGCCGTTATAGGGATATTATTGATTATAACCGAACAAGGGCATAAAATAGTAATATTGATTTAGGCTCCTGGATAAAAACACAATAAGGTTAGACATGTGATGATGTGTTTTTCATGTCCTGACAGTGAAATACTATGCATTTCGTTTTTCACTATGGAAAGGCTATCTTTCCCATAGGTGATCATTAGAGCTGCCTTGTAACAGTTTACAAGTGTAACATTCAATTGGGAAATGATGGAGAAATGGAGTTTGGGTTCCCTGCGCTCAGAATTCAATAATACATCTTTTAGTAAAGGTGGTGTTTAAATTGTGTTTGAAAATACCACTTTTAGAAAATTGGCATTTTCTCATTTAACCATCCTGTATGCCTCTGCCTGTTTGTGTATTCACAAGGGGGTTGAGGTGTTCCTTGCTCTTCCTGAGTGGCTCATAGGCAGGCTGAACAGACCTTTCTGCATTTAGAGGGGTGGGAGGGTTTTCAGTTGCCCCGGAATAGGCTGTGTCTGTTCTGTACAATGTTGCATTCACCTTTTGTAGTGAAGTTGGACTAGAGAGAACAGAACTGGTTTCTACTGAGCATGAGTGAAGTGCTGCCTAAAACTTTAAAGGGAAAAGTAGTATAAATATTGGAGCCGTGACCTCAGAACTTTAGAAATCTTTGGGGACTAAGGAACCTGCAAAGAAGAGCTGGAGAAGCTGTTAGGAGGAACTACCACTTGGCTGTGTGCTTTGCTGGTTTGCCCTGCAGTGGCTGCTTCTGTCTTGGGCAGTAGAAGGACTGGACTGAACTTTCTGCAACTTTTGATCTGAGTTTCTCCAAGGGTTTCAAGTAGAGCTTGAATCCTGTTCAAGATTTCTCAGAAACAGCAAAGACTTCAAGATCATCTGCTACCAGGACTGGGAACTGTGCGTTTTGTGCTGCAATAGAAGAAAAAGCAACCCAATGCCATCAACGATGCCGCAGTCGACTACGTGCCACTGCAGAGAGCACCACCCTGCTTCGCACAGCAAACCCTGGTCTCACCAATGATGATGCCCAATGCCACCACTGAGCTGCTGCTTGCACCCTGACTTGAGGGCTCCACACGTCGCACTACCTCACTTCATATGGCCGCCTTGGTATCCCTGACGACGACGCTCCATGACGACATTGAAGCTGCTGCCCGCACTGTGGCCTTGGAAAATCACTTGTAAGTTACTTGGCACACCGCCCTGTCCCACACCACAGCCTTGCCCTACCAACACCATAGACCCCAGATCGTCTACCAACAACAGCGTTTAGCACTGATGACACCGCTGCTTGCACCGTGACCTGCCAGCACGACAACGAGCGTGCCCCACTTCAACAACGCCGCTACAGACTCCATGACACTGCAGAGAGCACCGCCCTGCTTCGCACGGCAACCCTGGTCTCATCAATGTCGCTGGACGGCACCATCGAGCAGCTGCCTGCAATGCTACCTTAGGGCACCACATGCCGCAGCGCTCCACTTCGCACCACAGCCCCAACGCCTGCCAGCATGGGCACTCCTGACTTCAACCTCATGGAGTTCGAGCTGCAACATGCGTGACTTCAAGGACCCGATGACTCCTGCACCGACTTACGAAGCCAACGCCTGCCGATGTCGCATCTTCGGATCTCATCACGAGGTCCACGATGCCCTGAATTTCCAAGATACTGTTTGTGGGTCCTCTGTAACACTGTAGCTGGCCCGCAATGCCGCAGTCGGCTTGAACTGTTGGATTTGTTTGTTAACAATGCTGTGATAGCCCTAGGCAGAGCTATCAACTTCAAGGAACTGTATTTTAAGTCTATTTTTGCAATATTCGCTTTTTCGACTGTATGTTGAATTTTTTATCGTTTTGGTCTTGTTTCACAAAGATAAATATTGGCTATTTTTCTAAAACTGGTGTGGTGTCCTTTTGTAGTGTTTTCACTGTATCACTGTGAGTTATGTTCAAATCCTTTGCACATTGCCTCTGAGATAAACTTGACTTCTCATGCCAAGCAACAAATGTGGTGAGTAGGAGTTATTTTAGACGTGTAATTCCCTTACCCTGACTAGAAGGAAAAGTCCCTACTTGGATATGGTGCATACCTCTGCCAATTAGACACCTCATTTCTAACAGTTCTCAATATTACATTTCTGATACTTGTGTTTCTCTATATTTGTTGGATCGATATTGTGACACCTATCCAAGTGCTGTATTTTGAGTAGCTTGCTACTCTCGAACCCACAGTTAGTGGTTAATCCATTGATATTAATGTTTATTGGGATTATTTATGTGTTCACAAGGAGAAAGAAACATTCCACACATTTACTTCAGTTTCTTTGTGCTAGATTATAATTAATACCAGCTGGGTGTGATCATTGATGGGGGCTATGTAGTTTCAGGCAAATAGTTGTTGAGATATATAGACAGGATTGCGGTGGTTGGATATTGTTGGGTTGCAGCGATAGGGATTTATAAAGGAGAGGCTGTGATCTATGAAATGAGGTGTGAGCCATTTGCAGAGATTAAGGCAGGCAAAAATGAAAGCACAAGAAAGAAGGGAAGTGAACTGAACATTATAAAAGTTTGCGAATAAAAAACTATGGTTGTGTGGGTGTTCACCACACTTGCACACAAGATTCTACTAAGAATGCATGGTTACTATTTTGATTATTAAATTCATATGTAAGGACTAACAGACATTTGCAAATGTGGCCCACTTAGTCCATTGACCACAAAAAGTCGATCCTGTAGAAATAATTTGAGGAGCGATGTGTAAATGATGCATTATCTATACTTTATAGTTTATAAACTGTTGATTTTATTTCTAACTGTTCTACAAAATGTAGTGCACGTTAGTCTTTCTGTAGAGAGGAAGACCAAAAACATATATTTCTTTAGCACCAATAGAGATGCGTAAAAACATGTATTAATTCTGAATGCTAATTACCACTGTACAGCAGCACTCATAATGAAGCACTGATAAAGTGGCTTCATTATTCTCTAATAGAAATAGTGTAATGTAGTTAACTCGGTGCCACCTAAACATGGAACGATAAATAGTTTTTATTGGTGCGGAATATGATGTTTCATTTTAGAGCTCGCAAGTGCTGCCTTTTTAATTTAAGTGTATGAACATTCTTTAAGTTGGGCTGCCAGTATCACCATGGGGTTTTATCGTGGGAAATTAACGGGAAATCACGGAGAACCAGATGACATCTCTCTTTACAAATGCGATGCTTCAAACTCATTAGTTTTTGTAGCTAGTTCTTAATAGTACATCAGCTTCTGCCGTGCAGCTATTTCATTAACACTTTTCTCATCCTTTAAATGTAAACCCTAGCTTTCTGCAATGGCTTTATTGCCCTAAAGAGCCGCTAATTGGTCAAATGTCTTGGAGAGTTTTGCTTGGATTCACCATCGCACAAGTAAAACTTAATTGCCCAGCGCTATCTGCAGTACCATAACATAAGGGTGTCAACGCGAGTGCTTCCAGCAGGGACAGCCACGTATTACACTCAATATGAAACTTACCATAAATGTGATTTGTGGAGACCATTAATGAAGTGGTGGGCCTAATTGACTGCTGCGGTCTTCATCTCAACATAAAAAGGACTGCAGTGGCGAGAATAATTCTTCTGAAACTTTATACGTTGACAGCCTATTCGTGCATAGCTAACTACAGGAAAAGTGGTACCCTCTAGGTTTCGGCCAGGCTTGCATCACACGTGATTCCCACTAGCTGGTGTAGATTGAGTCCTGGGGTCTGGCTTGCTGAGACTGCTCGGCAGATACGAATGTGCACCAGGTGCTTTTTGCGCTGTATTGCACATTGTGATGGTGTGTCTTTGTGCTCCGTTTAATTATGCTGTTTTGCAGCATTTTGTCCATTGTGTCCTTTGCTGGACTGCTCATTTATTCCCTTGTGCATTTCTCGGGTGGGAAGGAGCCATTTGGGGTCGATTTGGGATGGCTCCGGCCCTTTGCTGATGCCTTTGCTTCTTTGTCTTTCTCACCATGGTTAGTTGCAGAAGCTCAGCGGGTGCTTTAGTGGAGAGAGAGGAAAAAGAGAGAGAAAAAACTAAAGGAGAAAGAGACTGGATTAAACAATTTTGCCAGTGCTGCTTTTGGTTTCTGGTCTTGCCCTGGTATGTTATCCTCGGTGTTCGACAGTTGTTTATCAATATGTCTCACTTTGGCCCACCTGTCTTTCTCCTTAATGCATGTTTCATCTTCTTGACGCTTTGTTTTGGGCTGACAATGCTGCCATGTTTCTAAATTCATGCATTATACTGGTGCATGTAGTGTCCACAAGGTATGGTCTTGGTTTATCCTTGTGTTCAATGTTCATTTACTGGGTAGTGAGATCATAAAACCATGAAGGCTGTGAGAATGTGGATTATTAGTCGGGATAGAAGGTAGTTCACCACAAGAATTAATGTCATTATTCTTGGTAGGTCCAGTAAATATTTGAGTAATTAAAGCCTGAGTTTAACACCTGGGGCTGTGTTTCAATAAGTGCCCCGGGAGCGCAACGGGTGTTTGTGCCAGCTCCCGGAGCACTTTAGTATTGCAGAAGGGGCCGCAGACACTTGTGCGGCCCTTTCTATAATACCCATAGCGCTGGTGCACATAAAGCGTCAGCGATATCTTCTGATGGCGTTCCCTCGTTTGCATGGGGGCGTGCCCCATGCAAGTGAGGGAATCTCTTTGCCTCTGTGCCCGTGCCGTATTGTAGACGTGGACATAAAGGGCAAAGAAGAACACAGAAGGCGCACTGAGAGTGCGCTATCTAAAAGGTGGCGCACTGTCAGTGCGACCCAGGAGAGCAGCCCTGTGGAGGGGGTAACGGGATCCCGTGGCCTGCCCTGTGAAAACACAGAGTGTCCGCAAGTAGCTGCTCCGGTTTTCACACTAATAGTCCGCCCCCAGGGCAGCACAAGTTTGCTGTTGCCCTGGGGGCGGCACATTCATGGAAATGCAGTGCATTTTCCTACTTTCAAAAGGTGCACCCAGCGCAATGAAGGGTAATCCATTGAATCTGTAATGCAGCCTCTGGTAGCAATGGCACAGAGCAAACAAACTTACCTTAAGAAAATGTGTTAAGCATTTAAAACACAGCACAATAAAAATCACTATCCAGCTTATAATAATAGAGAATAATTTATTTAAAAAATGACACCAAAACAACAAAATCCCATAGGGTACTAAGAAATTTAAATTTACAAACTTTGATATAAAAATAACACCAAAATGTATTAAGTGGCAATCATGATCATATGGTACCACTTGATTTGACTAGGCTAGGGGCGATTTAACACAGGCTGAAGTGAAGCGTGTGTTGAATACAGAAGCCAGATTTCAATTGGTTGGAAGTTTTACCTTCTGATTTAGGGCCCAATTACGAGGCTCGTCAGTTGCGGGGGAAGAAGAACATACTGAGCAAAAGAACAATGGATTTAACCCACATTTCTTGACTGGGGTGAATGTTTGATTTGTTCAGCATTCCGTCCATCATTTATTTGCACAAAACTTTTAGAAAGTGTGCATTTATCTCTGCTTATGACTCTTTGCAGCCTGACTCTAATCCACGTCTAGGCCTGGGTGACAGCCACACTTTGTGCATACTTTACAGACAGCATCACACAGGAAGGGTTGGGTGTTGCTGGGTGCATCTGCATTCATGTGAATACTGATGGTCTTCCTGAGCTAGGAGAGAGGGAGGCAGGCGTACATACATTTGTATAGGCTGTGTCCTGTCTTCACGCAAAGGGCTGATTTACCCTCTACTGATTTCTGGAGCCAGGGCTGGGTTTGACAGGGAGTGTTGTGCCCTTCTATCGCTTTTTTAGGTTCCCCCTTGACCTAAGACAATTTTGAGTATAAGTACAGTGGCTCTGGCGTCATGTTTTCAGAATATTTTTTTAATTGCTGCCAAATCTCTGTCCGAAGGACTGCTGTGCTGCTTTAAGGGACTCACCTGGACTGTTCTGCTGTTGACCTGCTGACTGATACTTGCTGGGTGGCATAAAGGATTCACTGGATTGCTTTTCTATTTGTTGCCCAGTTCCCAGTTGCTCTCGGACTGTATTCTTCTAGGGTACTATGGTTTTGTAAGAAGGAATCGCCATTTGAACTTCTTGCTTTGTTGTGTGCTGGCCTGCCTGCATTTTAGGTTGCTGGAGAGACTGCCACCCTGCAATAAGGATTCCTGTGCTTGCCTGCCTGCATACCCTGGCCCCCCCAAGAGTTTTCCAGGGACTGGGTGGCTTGCTCCCTCCTTATTCTCACCATCATAAATTCTTTTTGTCAGCTTGTGTGTGAGCTCTCCTCTTTCTACTAGAAGTTCTTGGAGAGCAAGTTCACTTTCAAAGAGGAGCATCTTGATCAGTGTGGGTGAAGGCACTTTGCCTCGGAAGGAATTTCCTGAGCTGTGCTTACCCGCTCAGGTCCCCATCATAGGACAGATCATCTTCGGGGGATTAGACAGCGCTCTTCGCTGTGAAATTTCAAGGCCCTGCGGGCTGGCCGTCACCTTGCAGGGTCAGGGTTGCCATGGCAACAGCTAGTCACACTCCCAGTATTGCCACAAAAGGCCACCGTCCTCCTGGTGACAAACCCTGCCTCCGTCCTGTTTTGGCATTCTGCAACAGTGGTCCACATGGCCCCGGAGGGCTTCGGACAACGTTTGCCCTCAATATTTTTTAGCACTACAGCTAACAACAGAACCTAGGGGCAACGGGAGGGTTAGCGCAGCTACGACACACAATCGCAGGCTGCTGCCCTATTGTACCCTTGTATGCAGGGATTTACAGTGTGTATGTGCTCCCCGCTATATTTGGGCCTTACTTTGGGGGCTTCTTGTGTTTCTTCGCTAATATCACGGACGAAGCCTCGATGGAGGTCCCATTCAGCATTGCAATACTTGCTGCATTTGTCAATTATTAGTAACAGGTACCAAATTACGTGTAATAGGCATGCAGGTGCCTCTGAGCCCTTTGCTTGTTGCTTAGTTACCTGATACTGCCTAATAGGAGCACAGGTGCTCAGAACCCCTGGGGTTTGTGAGGATTCGTGTGCTTTAGCCTAAGCTGCTGCATTTTCATGCCTTAAACAAGCACAAAGGTCCTAAAAGATGTTGTTGTTATTCTTGCATAATATGCCCAGTATCGGTAACTCATGTGTTTTTATTCCAATAACTACTGCATTCATGCAGTGATAGTATAATGTATGTTGTTTTGATTCTTGCATTGTCAGAACAATGAGTACTATTCCCATTTTTGCATAATATGCACAGCATTTGTGATTTATAGCATTTTGTTCTATGTTATTTGTACAATATTCTTAATATATATTTTTATAGAATCCTGTGTAGGATCTCTTTTGTAGTTTATTCATTGTGTGTCTTTGTGAGGGTGTTGCGCAAATGCTTTACACATTGCATCTGGGGATAAGCCTGACTGCTCTGCGCCATGCTACCAGAGGGTGATCACAGGTTTTTCTTGGTTTGTAACTGACTTGCCCTGATGTCGTGTGTCCCGTGCTAGGGGCAAGGCTTAGAATAATGAATGGGTTTAGCACTGGGGTTTCCTTTGCTTGTTGCCTTTATTAGACTATGCAAGTACACAGTAGAGCAGAACACATCCCAAACATAATCTGTCCATTGGGCTTCCTACTCAGTGTCTGTTTATCGTTAGTCCACTCTCTTGGCCCCCTGGGTACTGATGTCTCCCTCCTACTCCAGTTTCCCAGATACTGGTGTCTCCCTCCAAGTCTGTTCTCCTAGGTACTGGTATTTCCCTCCAACTCCGGTCTCCCAGGCACACAGGCTGGCAATACCCCTCAAAAACAAAAACAAAAACATACCAGGTGCCAAGCCGGCTTGTTGGCTAACCTTCCGTACTTTTAATGGCTCACCATCCTTTCTCTCCCCCCCACTTTCCTACTTTAGGGAAGTGTTCTCAAGGGAGAAAGGGGAAGAAAGCGGAGAAATAAACAATAACAACAGCAACAAAAAAGAATCAGGAAGATGTACTTTCTCTCCTGTCTCTACCCTCTGCCTCAGTGTAGTGTTCTTCCTTCCTCCGACCAGCTTTGGTGAAATACCCCTGCGTTGGTCTTGTCCTCTCTCCCTCTCTTGTGGCTTTAATGACTCTGCCTCCCCTCCCACCACCTCTGTAACAGGGCTTTTCCTGCCCCTAGGACTTGCCTAGAGCTGCGACCCGCCTGGGCCGCAGCAGACGGAGTCAGTGTGTCTGCCTGTCTTCCTGGGGGGTGTAGCTCCCTTCCGCAACTGGCTGCCTCCGTGTCTATCGTCCCGGCAGTCTTCTATTTTCTTGCATCACCCTCGCTCGCAGTGGAGTCACGATGTCCTCCTCTTGTTTTGGCATCTCCTCCTGCAGTGTCTCCTCCTGCTGCATCTCCTCCCACGGCATCTCCTCCCACGGCGTCTCCTCCTGTGGCGTCTCTTTCCATACTGCCATTTGTCCTGTTTCACAGGGGCGCGACAACATCTGCCTGGTAGGTGTGACTGCTGCTTCTGGTGTGACTGCTGCTTCTGGTATTCCCGCCCTCCTCTTTTGCGCCGAGAGGATGTGAAAGGTCCACTGCCAGACTACACCTAACTAGACTGATGGGTTCTGCCTGACTTCGGTGCATACCTTAGGCAACCAGAAACTCAATTTCTAACACGGGTAATCAGCCCTTTGAGAGGGAAACAGGACACTGCCTATTCAGGTGTGGACGCTGCCCCCTCTATTCCTGTGCTGGAATATCTATCAGAATGCAGATTGTTAGACCTGGCACCATTGGCTTGGGTCTCCCTTCCATTTTTTGCTGTTGCCTCCTGTGTTTTTGCTCTGTTTTTGCTGGTCTAGATGCTTTGGGCACTTTGCCACTGCTATTCAGTGCCAAAGTGCAAGTGCTCCCTATTGTAAATTGTTGTAATGGATTAGTGACTCCATGATTGGCTTATTTGATTCACTTGTCAGACCCAGTATGGTGCACCATGTGTGCCCAGGGCCTGTAAATAAAATGCTGCTGGTGGACTTGCAGCTCTGATTGTGCCACCCACAGAAGTAGCTTGTAAACTCAGGCTCAGGCCTTCCATTGCAGAGCCTGTGTGCAGTCTGGGACTGCCATGTCGACTTGGCAAGTGAACACATTTGACAGTCCCTAAGACTTCCCATTTCTACATATCAGACACCCCTAAGGTAGGCACAAGGGTGCATTGTATGTAAAAGGTAGGACATGCCCTGATGTGTGTGGCATGTTCTGATAGTGATATACAGCCAATTTTGTTTTTCACTATTGCAAGGCTATCTGTTCCTATTGGCCAGAAGGGCAGTTTGATTATAACATCTGATAATCCTAACTGACCCAGGGAACAAGATAGGAAATTAATGTTTAGTATGCCTGAACTCAGAATGTTAAAACACATTGTGAGGAGGAGGAGACACACGGGGTCCACGTTCCAGAAGGCGCTGTTTTACCGCGTAGACCGGTTGAAGTACACGGTCTAGCTTCGGCAACGGGGAAGATGGAAGATCGCCTGACGTCATCACCCGACGGAAGAAAAGAGGCGGCGACCTAGTCATCGGCGCACGCGGCTGCTGAACCATGAAAAGAGGGGGAGGAGCCAAGGGAAAGAGCCAAGCCAGAAGACAGAGAAACGAATACTGAAGAGGAAAAGAAGACCCAGGAAAGAGCCGCTTATAGTGCGACCCAGCCCGACGGCTCAAGAAGGAGAGAAGGCGCCCGGGCCCCTTTTCCACGGTCCTGGACTCGGACCGTGGTTCAAGGCGAGTACCGATAGGGGGTCCTTCTGGTGGGGGTAGTGGGGAGGTATGGGGAATTAAAGCAAGTGCGTGGGCTACCACTGTATTTATTTTGTGTGTGCTTACACCGCGACAGTTTCCCCCACTCTCCTTCACGTCCCCTCCCCCCTTCTCACTACCCAGTTTTTCCTTCTAATTGTTTGGTGGTGGTGGCACTTAGAGAAAGGACCGTGACGTAACGGTAACCTCATTTATTTTGTTTTGTTTTCTTTCTTCTTTCTTTTTCACACCAACTGACCGTGTTCCAAGCCGAAGAGATTAAACATGACTCGGACCTCCAGTGCCCCAGAACCAAAGCCAAAGGATTTGGAGAGATGTGGACATTTATTCCATTAGTGACATTTCTGTTCCATCTCTCTTCGCAGTGTTAAATACTATAAGGTTCCCTCTTAAAGAAAAGAAAACAAACTGACAATAAATAATTTTGTTTCCTCAAAACGTATCACTTTGTGGTCCCTATGTTCCGGACCCCCAACACACATCTTTTAGTGTAAGTGATTTTTATATTCTGTGTTTGAAAATAGAACTTTTAGAAAGTAGGCATTTTCTTGCCTAACCATCCAGCATGCCTCAGCTAGGTTTGTGTGTTTCATGTCTGGATTGTTAGTGACAGGGGACTGGAGAGGGTCGTGGCTCCAGCAGTCTGATGGGTCAGGGCTGGGATGAATAGGACCTGCATTGAATAGAGAGTAGGGGAGGAGATTTCCTTTCACCAACCTGAGCCCTCATAGAATACAGAGTAGGGGGCAGAGATTTCCTTTCACTGACCTGAGTCTTCACAGAATAGAGATTAGGGGAGGAGATTTCCTTTCAGCTACCTGGGCCAGGTCTGCTTTCAACAATGCTGTCTCCACCTCCTGCTAGGAAGCTGCACAGAACTGGTTTTGACAGGGCACAGGCACCCTCTGCCTTCAGAGAACAAAGGATTTTGCAGTATAAATATTGGGGCCCAGACCCCAGAACTTTAGATAACTTCTAGGAATCAAGACAAACCTTTGCCAAGGAGAAGAACCAAGAAAGCTGAAGGAGGAGACTGCCCCTGTGCTGTGCTATTTCTGGGGTTGGCCTGCAGTGGTTACTTTATTTTCCAAGGAAAGGAGAAGAGGACTATGTGAATTGTTCATCATCTTGAAGAAGAATCTCCAAGGGCTTGAACTGAGCTTGCCTCCTGTCGGAAGTAACAGCAATACTTCACCACCAGCTCCCCCTGAATTTCCTTACTGGGAATTCTACCTGCAGAGAGGTGCTTGCTGTTGTTCTGGGTACCTCTTGTGACTGCGTGTCACTGGAGCTGGAAGTGCAACATAACAAGGAGAAGCGTGTCACCACCGCAGCAGATGCCGTTGCATCGCTGAAGAAGCATATCGCCGCCACAGCTGTTCGCCGTTGCATCACTGACGAAGCGTGGCGCATCACCGGAGAAGCGTGTTGCCACCGCAGAGGTCAACGTCGTATCACCGGAGAAGCATGTCGCAGGGTCTGTCACGGCTCAGAAGTTACCGAGTTCACTGCACGCCACGGGCATACGCGCATCGCATCCAACGTTGTTGAATCGCATCAAAGATTCCATTTTGTCGCATCGCACTGGATCATCACATCGCATCACCATCTTGTTGTATTGTCACCTGGCCGCAGTAAAAAACGATGCATCAACACCCCACACAGTAAGGAAGCGACGCATCACCTCCCCTGCACTGCAGTAAGGAACCGAGGAATCCACTCCACTGAGTTTAAGGAACGGCGCATCAACTTCCCTGTGACCCTTTTGTTTGTATTGTGGGACTCATCCCAGGTACTTTGAGAGTAAAGTGTTGCATTTACCATCTACATTGAATTAAGCTATTTCTACCATTTTAAAGTCTATTTTTGATTACAGTATTGTGGATTTTTGTTGTTTGGTCTTGTGTTAAGTCTAGTAAAGATTACTTTGTTTTTAGGTCTCGCCAACGCAGCGCACATTGCGCTGCATAGGAGGAGACCTCTTGAAATCGATTAGTTTTTTGCCCAAAAACGTGCACCCATTGCATTGCTTTCAATGGCAACGCGTGCACGTTTGGCGATTCCCTTGCAGGAGCGAGCTTTGAAACCATCTGTAATTAACTTGCAAATAGATGGTGCTCCTGCTCATTCCCGCAAGGGAAACAGGCACTGGCCCCTTCCTCTTGCGGTTGGGCTGGAAGGTCACCAGGCCATATGCAGAGAGAGAGAGCACAGCGCCTTGCGCCCCTGCTGTTACAGCGCAGCGCTGGCCTTGCAGAGCCACGCCCTGCTCCCTTATGCGGCACCGACCTTACCGTGGTTTATCAGCAACAGAGTGCATCTCAGGGAGTGCAGCCTCGGCCATGCAGGAACACGTCCGCCATTACAGTGCAGCACTGCAGTACATGAACCGTGCTACCTCTGCTCTGCAAGGCCTGAATGTGCAGTGCGCCTGGTCTAGCGTTTGCTGACTGCCACCACAGCACGCCCGACCCCCACTGGATTCATAATAGATGAATCCAGGGCTCTTAAGTGGGATGAAAGAACTAGAGGGTGTCTCCAAGGGGCATGGCCGATGTAATTAGGGCGTGGCTTAAAGAGTAATCTAAAACTCTGTGCTGGTGACTGGTAATTTGCTCCTTCTGTCATTGCATCCAGCTATATAATACATGTAACATTCCACCTACAGCAAGACAGGACTTTTGGCTTTGCCAGTGATTGTCAGTTGCATAAGATAAATATGCAACAACTTTATCTTCGTTGTATAGAATATTGAAAATGCGTCAGTGCTGAAATGCTGAGACTGTAAAAGAACTATAACAAGTCTCTTTAAAGCTGCACTGCTGCAGAGTTCAGATTTATTTGTTCGTTGAGGGCTAGCAAGGTCGAGCTGGCTGGTCAGCAGGCCATGTGCACAGAGAGAGTACAGTGCCACGGGCCCCCGCCGTTACAGCACAGCACTGGCCTTGCAGAGCCAAGCGCTGCTCCGTTATACGGCACTGACCTTACCGTGGTTCTCCAGCACCAGAGTGCTTCTCAGGGAGTGCAGCCTCGGCCATACAGGAACACGTCCGCCATTACAGTGCAGCACTGCAGTACATGAACCATGCTACTGCTGCCCTGCAAGGCCTGGATGTGCAGTGCGCCTGGTCTCGTGTTTGTTGGCTGCCACCACAGCACGCCCCACCCCACGGGATTCATGATAGCTGAAGGCAGGGCTCTTAAGTGGGATGAAAGAACTAGATGGTCTCTCCAAAGGGTGTTGCCAATGTAATTAGGGCATGGATTAAAAAGTAATCTAAAACTGGTGGTGACTGGTAATTTGCTGCTTCTGTCATTGCATCCATATATATAATACAAGTGACATTCTACTTACAGCAAGACAGGACTATTGGCTTTGCCAGTGGTTTTTAGTTGCATACGATAAATACGCAACAACTTTATCTTCGTTGCATAGAATATTGAAAATGCATCAGCGCTGAAATGATGAGACTGTAAAATAACTATAATAATGTGTCTATTTCAAGCTGCACTGCTGCAGAATTCAGATTTATTTGTTCAGTGAGGGCTAAAACGGAGAGTCCGATAGGGACCTGCTCAGCATCTTTTTTTTTTTAGAACTGCCGGCGCTGAGCATCGGCAGGACCCGGCCCACTTAAAACCCTGGCTGAAGCCCACTACTGTAGGGCACCTATGGTTTTTGCTAACCCTGGGCGTAGTTCGCGTAGTAGCGCTACGCATAGCTACGCAAAGTGCACTTCTCACTACGTGAGATACGTGTAGCACTACACCAACTGCGTAGTGCGCTGTTCGCAATGATTGCACAGTGCCGGATGCTTGTCCGTACTGTGCAATCATTGCAAACGGCATCTCACACAGTGCAAGCGGTCATTTTCTGCCGCTGGAGTAGATTTTTACTCGAGCGATAGCTTTCTCAACGCGGACTGGTAGTTTCTCATCGCAAACATACGCGACCACTCGCAATGAGAAACCTGACCTCCCCGTGTTGATAATCTCGCCGGGAGGTTTATTTTCCACGCTCACGATCGGCATCTTATGTTGCTGATCGCAAACGAGGAAAAAGTCTCGTCGGGATGTCATTTTGCTCGCTCGCGATCGCCAACTTGACATTGAGGACCACGAGCGAGCAAAAATGACAGCTACGCTCTTTTGCACTGTGCTACGTGCAATTCACGTAGCGTGAAGTAGGGCAAATTACGCGAGCGTAGCGTAGTTGTCCGCCCAGGCCTAGTTTTTGCCCCAGCTTTACAAAGCAGTATTTCAGTTCCTCGCGGCCCCACCACTGCTGTGAAGCGCTGTTCAAATACACTGTGCAGTCCTGTTCAAGGGAACTTGCACACGTTCTCTGCACTCAAACATGAAAAGCAAGAGACTTTAGTGGGCACAATGCTAATTGTACTTGTCGAAAAACACCGGCACTTTAAAAAAAGACGATGGGGCATTTTCCCAAAAAGTGGCCATTTTTCGTTAATTTGTTCTCCGATGTAACACCTAAGCAGTAGAAAGGAGGTATCTGGGTGGTGGGGGTTGGTTGGATGGTGCATTGTCAGAAGGGGTGGGGGGTGGTTCCAACTTCACATTGAAAAGTTTTGGCCGTTGTCTATTTTCAAGATGGAGAAAGAAGAAAAAAGATTAAACAAGCACTGGCATAGCCAATAGGTCTCGCCTTTGGGACCTTATTAGTGTTTAGTTATCCAGCACAATATCCTTTGTGCAACAGCATCAACTGTTGCATGGCTAAACACTTATAAGGTAGCAAAGGTGAGACCTATTGGCTATGCCAATGCTTGTATAAACTGGTGTTGTGTCCTGTTTGTAGTGTTTTTACTGTATTACTGAATGTGTTCACAAATACTTTACACACTGCATCTGGGATAAGCTTGTCTGCTCGTGCCAAGCTACCAAGGGGGTTAGCAGGGGGTATCCAGGAGTGTACCCCCCTTTCCCTGACTAGAAGCAAGGCTCCCTACTTGGTCAAATGTACCTACCTCTGCCAACTAGAGACCCCCATTTCTAACACAGATGAATGCAGATGAGTTCTCTGTCACACCGACCCTTCCTGTGTTTGTGGATGTCTAGAGGGAATGCACAAAGTGTAGCTGTTCTCCACCCCAGGAGTGTTTGGAGACAGGCTGCAGGCACACGTAGCAGTAAGGGGAGAGAAATGCCCACTTTTTAAAGGTGACATTTTCCAAAATAGTAATGGTAAATCTAACTTTACCATTACAAAGGATTTATCATTACCATTCCAACAACATAAAACATGATGCAGCTACACTGATCAGGAATTACAGATTTAAAGTATATGAAGGAATTTCCACTGCTAACCTATGAATGGAGTAGGCCTCACAGTAGTGACAAATGCATTTGGGTGTTTGTCACTACTAGGATATGCAAAACATAACAGTACATGTCCTACCTTTTACCTTATCAGCACCCTGCCCTACGAGCTAACTAGAGCCTACCTTAGGGTAACATGTGTACTAAAAGGGGAGTTTAAGGCTTGGCAAATAGTTTTAAATGTCAAGTTGAAGTGGCAGTAAACTGCACACATAGGCCCTGCAATGACAGGCCTGAGACAGGTTTGAAAGGCTACTTGTGTGAGTGGCACAACCAGTCCTGCAAGCCCACTAGTTGCATTTAGGTCACCGACCCTGCGGATTTGGTATACCACCTTACAAGTTACTTACAAGTAAACTAAATAGGCTCATTGTGTATACACCACTGTTACTATGTTTAGGGGAGAAGCACATGCACTTTAGCACTGGTTAGTAGTTATAAAGTGCTCAGTCCTAAAGCCAACAAAAATATACAGCAAAAAGAGAAGGTAAGCAGACAAACCTTTTCGGGGGAAAAACACCCTAAGGATGACAGGTCAAACAAAAATGCGTTGTGTTTTTTGTCACAAAGTATGCTTATTTAGTTGATCACAATGGCTGCTTACACTGAAGATCAACCAGGACTTTGTTATGTTAAAATTCTTGTAAAACGCACATACACCCAACGGTTTCTTGGCGCTATGGGCAAAAGGGGACGGGCAGAAAAAAGTGAGGGTAACAGAGAGGGGGAAAGGAAGAAGCCTAATCATGTGCTTTGGGGAACAGATAGGTTTTCAAAAGAGATCTAAAGTAGACATAGGAGGTGGTTAGTCTGAACTCCAAAGGAAGTGCATTCCAGAAGGAAGGGGCAAGAAACGAGAATCTGAGTCCACCATGCTTCTTGCGTTTAAAGGTGGGCGTCGTGAGCAGAGCAAGGTGGGTGGACCGAAGGTTGCGTGATGGTGAGTAATGATGGAGGAGGGAGGAGATGAAGGCAGGGCCGAGCCCGGCCAGGGCTTTAAAGATGATACAACCCAGTTTAAATTCGCAGCGCTTGGCTATCGGGAGCCAGTGGAGAGTTTTTAACAAGGGGCGAACATGCTGGTGCCTGGGCTGGTGAAAGATCAGTCTTGCAGCCTGGTTCTGTACCAGCTGCAGACGGTTCAGCTGGTAGGCAGGGATACCAACATAGAGAGAATTGGCATAATCTATCCTGGAAATTACAAGGGACAGGAGTGCTAGGGTGAGGGCTTCCGTGGTGAGAAAGCGAGATATCTTGCGAATCTTACGTAGGTGGAAAAAACTTGAGGAGACCACGGTATTAATGTGGGGCTTCATCGAGAGGTCTTTACAAATGATAACCCCAAGGCTTTTAGCAGAATCAGCAGGGCGAAGAAGAGGGCCCAGGCATGGAGGCCAAAAATTGGAGCTCCATGGGTTGGAGGCACCCCCGATCAAGACCAACTCGGTCTTGTCGGGGTTGAGCTTCAAGTGGTTTGCTCCCATCCAGTCGCTGATGAGACACAGGATGGACTGAAAATTGTGGATGGATTGGTCCGAGGAATCAATGTCAAAGATCAGCTGAATGTCATCCGCGTAATTAAACGCGGTGACATTACTGCCTCGTATGGAGCGGATGAGGGGGGTGAGGTACAAATTAAAAAGGAGGGGGGAAAGGGAAGAGCCCTGGGGGACGCCACATGTCAACCTAACTTTATCAGCAGAGAAGTGGGAAAGAAGGACAGCCTGGTGACGGTCACTCAAGAAGGAGCGAACCCACTCAAGGGCCGGATCCTGGATGCCTGTATCCCCGACACAGCCGACCAGAATATCATGGTCGACCGTGTCAAATGCAGCCGACAAATCCAGGAGCACCAGAGCCTGGCTGATCTTGAGGTCCGCCCCCCTCCGCAACTCCTCCATCACCAAAAGGATGACAGACTCAGTTGAGTGGGCGGGTCTAAAACCGGCCTCTTGGGGATCGAGAAACTGAGTGCGTTCGATGAATGAGCTCAGAAAGTTGGTAACATGGGCCTCCAGTACTTTGCTGAGGTAGGGGAGCAGGGAGATGGGATGGAAATTACTCATAAGGGACGGGTCAGCATTGGGTTTCTTTAGGATGGCACTACTTCAGCGATCTTGAAAGAGCTCGGGACCCAGCCCACTCTAAGCGAGTTATTGAGAAGTGTCAGAGGGGGTATAGGGCAGGCAGTGAAGGCCTCGCGTAGGACGTGGGGAGGACAGCAATTAGTGGGGGAACCAGAGGCCACCTTCGTTAACAGGACCAGGAATTCGTCCTCCAAAATCGAGGGTATCTGTGTGACCGAATGGAGGTTGGGAGTGGCAGGGGTAATGGTTGGGATAGGTAAGGCTGAGGGGGCACGGCATGAAATGCTATTTTTAATTTTAGCAATTTTGTCAACAAAAAAGAACTTGAGGGGGTCACAAAGTACCTGTGAGGGAGAAGGGGTTTGATAGTGACCCTATGTGGGTGCGTAAGTTCTTTCAGAAGCATTTTGAATGCAAGTATCATTTGTGTTGAGTCATTTGTGAGGAAAAAGCTAAGCAAAATGTCGGCTCACATACAAAATGTTCGCTAGATACCAGAATTACACTGTTTCAAAACACTCTCAGGAAAAACCCAAACAGTATTTACACTGACATACAAAATGCTTGCAAGTTTACAGTGCAACGTAGTTTTCAAGTATCTGCAACAAACATCTATGCAAGGAATGAAGTTGCATATAAAATGCTGGAGACTTGCAAGCACAAAATTATGCAGGTGCATAGAAAAAACAGGAAGCTCTGCATGCTACCAGCAGGTCCATTATAAGATAACTCTACGAGATGAAACGCCTGTCATAAAAACTCTCCGCAGGCTTAAAAGAAGATATCTTATGTAATGGAAATGGTAAGTTTGGACACATTTCAAATACACTGTTTATATTCCGGTGGTCAAATGAGAAATAGATTGCAATAAAAACGCTGCCAAAATTATGCATATATCAAATTTATGACTCACCGAAAGCTTCTGGGGCGTGAACAGAGACAATAACTATAACTAAAAGAACATTACTTCTCCCTTTTGTGAAATACACTAAAAAACTTAAAATTACTGAATCAGTCCCCATCGTTTAGGGAGAGCTAAGGTGTCCATCAAAAACTACTAAGGCCCTCTTTAAAAGTTGCCCTCTATTGGATGCCATAATGATTGCACCAGATAACAAATGACACCAAAGAGTTCAGAATGTACAGGGCGCCTAAATTATTGCCTATCACAAGCTTAGAGGAAAGTATTTGGATTTTAGTGTTTACTGCATCAGAATTTGCATTTTAGCCAATTAACGAGCATTTTCCGCTGGCAAACTGTAGCAGGTTTGACCTGCTGAACGTTTCCAGGGGAACACGGCAGTGGCGCGATGTTAGTGGCCAAATTCATAACTCCATTATGTGCTGTAACAGAAGTTACAGTGCATACTGAAAATTAACAAGCCATTCATAACGAGGGCCTTAGCTTGTATCTTGAGTACTGCTCTGCCCATCTAAATAGTCAGACAGTGCCCCAACTACTCTCCCCTCAATTACACCACCTTACTTTGCTGAAGGGGCAACATGTCACATCACTCTTACCACTGAATGCTGAAAAGGTCATGAGAGTGAAGCAGCCGGCTGTATTTCACAACATATGCAGGGGCACCTGGATGCACGCTAGAGGAGAATATATTACCTGCAAATGAACATAATTCTAAGCGCCACAGTTCTGGGAAGTCTGCTTGCCCCTGACAGGTCCCTTCCCCTGACGAAGCAATTAAACAACTACAATTCCAGAGATGTATTTAAATTATTGAAACACCCAAGGGTCATTTCTTGCGTGAAAAAATAAAGGGACATATTTTGTGAAGTTGAAATCTTGTAGTTTTGCAGTACCAATGTGATAAAATGCCAGGAAGAACTTCCTGTTCTTTTTCTGTGCTTGAAAATTATTGCTATTCGGCATCATTAATTTTTACATCTGTAGCAACATGTTCTTGCTGCATTAAAATATGCTAAAAAAAAGGTTCATATCTATGATTTAGAGCCTTTTTATAACAGGTTTTCCACTGAAGAGGCATTTTCATTTAGAAATCTGTAGCTCGGGCCAAAATCAGCTGGATCAGGAAGCCCATGTTACAGCCTGCATGGTCAGCAATGGTAATTTGCTAATCTAACAGGCATTGCCTCACTGTTTTGTGACAGGCAGTGATCTACAAAGACAATACAGGGCCCAATGGTCAAAGTTTTTTGTGCCCTTAAGTACAATGAAGGTATTAAAAAGAAATATGTGCAAGGAGCATTCCATTCCTGATTCGCAGAATTGAGAATGGTTATGTTATGTTGATTTGTATAGTGCACTAATCACCTGAGAGAGTATCCAGGAGCTTGGGCATGGGGTGTAGGTGTGCAGTCCCAAGGTCCTTATATGAAGAGCCAGGTCTTCAGCTTCTTGCAGAACTCAAGAAGTGAGGAGGATGTGTTGAGCGAGGTCGTTCCATGTCTTGGGTGCGTTGTAGGAGACTGAGCTACCTCCAGTTTTGATTTTGCTTATGCAGGGAGTGTGTGCGATTTAGAGTGAGGCAGAGCAAAGGTGTCTGCTGGGTTGGTGAATGTGTAGGCAGCTGTTAAGGTATTCTGGTCCTGTGTTGTGTAGGGCTTTGTATGTGTGCGTGAGAAGGTTGAATTGGCTATGCTTGTGAATGGAGAGCCAGTTAAACTTCTGAAGTATGGTGTAATCTGAGTGGGGTGTGGGAGGTGACATATGAGTCTCAAAGCTGCGTTCTAGATGACCTGGAGTCTGTATAGGAGTTGCTTGGAGATACCAGCATAGAGAGTGTTGCCGTAGTCCAGCCTGCTGGTGATGAGTGCTCGCTTGACGGTCTATCCGGTGTACTGAGGCAACCATTTGAAGATGTTTCTCAGCATGCTCAGGATGTGGAAGCAGGAGCTGCACACTGGGTTGACTTGAGCCACAGTGTTTATTAAAAGAACTGTTCCTGTTTTGCCAAACGCCTCTTGTTTCTTGCTTTTTCAAGGTATTTCATGTTTAAGCAACATTTTGGTGAGCCACTAACGTAGCTGATTGGTACCTCAAATCAGACTCCAGCCAAATGAATGGGACCCTGCATGCATGGATTCATATTTGCACAGGAGTCACCTTTTTTGATAGTCAGCACGCTAGGAAAGGTGAATATGTATTGTATTTATTGTCAGAGTTGACACCTCAATCTTATATTTTTGTCTAATAGGGTTTCTCAGCGCCACCGATTTTCCAACGTTGTTGGTATCTGAAAGAAGCGAGAGGTTTCGGTCGCATGGACCGCTGGACGTAACACACATGGTGCACTTTTTTTGTTGCGCATGACACCGTTGGTATGCTGGACCGGTGGGTGGTACATAGATGGTACGCTTAGCCCCTGGGTGTGATACAGGGTGCGATTCGGACATTTAGGAAAAAAGATTTTGAACTGGGAGATTAGGTGTAACTTGTGTTTCGACAAGAGGGGCCAGTGGGTCTCAAGTTATTCCCTTTTTCTGCAAACTATTGCTAGTATATTTGTCCCAGAGCTGATATTGACAGACTATCAGGCTCACTTAGTCCCATGTACTGCGCAGAGCTTCCCCTGGTGACGGAATAACATGCACCTGGAGTGGGCTAAGGGTTTTTCTTTTGACGAAGTCATCATTTTCTTCTCTGTCAGTTTTTTAGGTGTTGATTGCTTGGACCGCTAGACATGATACAGATGGTCCCCTTAGCCCCTGGTTGTGATACAGGGTGCGATTCTTGATGTAAGTTATATGTATGATATTGTGGTGCTGTTAGTTTACTGCAAACTGTGTTTCATCCTAAGTATTATATTTTTGTTGATGACCCAAAATTACAGATGTAGATGCTGCTATTTCTCACCAATCGTAACTGATGCCAGAAGTCAATATCGTTCAGATGCTGTTTTCATTGACAAATTGCACTATGATGCAGCCCTTTATATGCATTGTTATTTGTTTTTATGAAATGTTCATGTTGAATTATTGATGCATCCGTACATTAGTGCTGAGCTTGTAGTTAAGTAATTTAGAAACAGTAAACCTCCTGTGTATATTTTTCCCTCGATTCAGATCGAAACGTGAGAGTCCCTAACACAAAGAAGCTAAGGTATCTTGTCCTCAAACACTACCAAACTTATCATGTAGCCCCCCCGCCCAGCTTAAAAAGCGCTGAACGCGAGCGCACTCGTAAGACTTATCACTCCTGAGGCGGAAAGCCGGGAGGTGTATCTTTGTACTTGTGATTTTAATGCTTTTTAAACTTTTGAGTGTGATTCAATACTGTGTTTCTATAAGAATCTTCTTACCTGACAGAGCGATTTGCACACGCTCTGGGAGCCTGCTGAAAGTGAGCAGCGCCTCCCTAATCCCCGACTAACGCCCTCTGGCCGCCGCCATTGACGGCGTGCAGCGAGGCCACGCCCCCTCTCTGGCCACGCCCCCCCGCCCAGCTTAAAAAGCGCTGACCGCGAGCGCACTCGTAAGACTTATCACTCCTGAGGCGGAAAGCCGGGAGGTGTATCTTTGTACTTGTGATTTTAATGCTTTTTAAACTTTTGAGTGTGATTTAATACTGTGTTTCTATAAGAATCTTCTTACCTGACAGAGCGATTTGCACACGCTCTGGGAGCCTGCTGAAAGCGAGCAGCGCCTCCCTAATCCCCGACTAACGCCCTCTGGCCGCCGCCATTGACGGCGTGCAGCGAGGCCACGCCCCCTCTCTGGCCACGCCCCCCCGCCCAGCTTAAAAAGCGCTGAACGCGAGCGCACTCGTAAGACTTATCACTCCTGAGGCGGAAAGCCAGGAGGTGTATCTTTGTACTTGTGATTTTAATGCTTTTTAAACTTTTGAGTGTGATTTAATACTGTGTTTCTATAAGAATCTTCTTACCTGACAGAGCGATTTGCACACGCTCTGGGAGCCTGCTGAAAGCGAGCAGCGCCTCCCTAATCCCCGACTAACGCCCTCTGGCCGCCGCCATTGACGGCGTGCAGCGAGGCCACGCCCCCTCTCTGGCCACGCCCCCCCGCCCAGCTTAAAAAGCGCTGACCGCGAGCGCACTCGTAAGACTTATCACTCCTGAGGCGGAAAGCCGGGAGGTGTATCTTTGTACTTGTGATTTTAATGCTTTTTAAACTTTTGAGTGTGATTTAATACTGTGTTTCTATAAGAATCTTCTTACCTGACAGAGCGATTTGCACACGCTCTGGGAGCCTGCTGAAAGCGAGCAGCGCCTCCCTAATCCCCGACTAACGCCCTCTGGCCGCCGCCATTGACGGCGTGCAGCGAGGCCACGCCCCCTCTCTTGCCACGCCCCCCCGCCCAGCTTAAAAAGCGCTGAACGCGAGCGCACTCGTAAGACTTATCACTCCTGAGGCGGAAAGCCAGGAGGTGTATCTTTGTACTTGTGATTTTAATGCTTTTTAAACTTTTGAGTGTGATTTAATACTGTGTTTCTATAAGAATCTTCTTACCTGACAGAGCGATTTGCACACGCTCTGGGAGCCTGCTGAAAGCGAGCAGCGCCTCCCTAATCCCCGACTAACGCCCTCTGGCCGCCGCCATTGACGGCGTGCAGCGAGGCCACGCCCCCTCTCTGGCCACGCCCCCCCGCCCAGCTTAAAAAGCGCTGACCGCGAGCGCACTCGTAAGACTTATCACTCCTGAGGCGGAAAGCCGGGAGGTGTATCTTTGTACTTGTGATTTTAATGCTTTTTAAACTTTTGAGTGTGATTTAATACTGTGTTTCTATAAGAATCTTCTTACCTGACAGAGCGATTTGCACACGCTCTGGGAGCCTGCTGAAAGCGAGCAGCGCCTCCCTAATCCCCGACTAACGCCCTCTGGCCGCCGCCATTGACGGCGTGCAGCGAGGCCACGCCCCCTCTCTTGCCACGCCCCCCCGCCCAGCTTAAAAAGCGCTGAACGCGAGCGCACTCGTAAGACTTATCACTCCTGAGGCGGAAAGCCAGGAGGTGTATCTTTGTACTTGTGATTTTAATGCTTTTTAAACTTTTGAGTGTGATTTAATACTGTGTTTCTATAAGAATCTTCTTACCTGACAGAGCGATTTGCACACGCTCTGGGAGCCTGCTGAAAGCGAGCAGCGCCTCCCTAATCCCCGACTAACGCCCTCTGGCCGCCGCCATTGACGGCGTGCAGCGAGGCCACGCCCCCTCTCTGGCCACGCCCCCCCGCCCAGCTTAAAAAGCGCTGACCGCGAGCGCACTCGTAAGACTTATCACTCCTGAGGCGGAAAGCCGGGAGGTGTATCTTTGTACTTGTGATTTTAATGCTTTTTAAACTTTTGAGTGTGATTTAATACTGTGTTTCTATAAGAATCTTCTTACCTGACAGAGCGATTTGCACACGCTCTGGGAGCCTGCTGAAAGCGAGCAGCGCCTCCCTAATCCCCGACTAACGCCCCCTGGCCGCCGCCATTGACGGCGTGCAGAGAGGCCACGCCCCCTCTCTGGCCACGCCCCCCCACCTCTCCCTCATTATAAAATGTGCCACTGGAGGAAGCGCAGCGGACGAGCGCAGCGGGAGCGCCGTTTGCGCGCCGAAGGCGCGCCTAAGGCAAGCCCGTCTGCGCCCGTCTGCGGCCGTCCGGGGCCTGGGGCATATCACTCTGCCCAAATCATCACTTACACCTCTTCCCAACTCCGCAGTCTTCATGGCCTGTGGCCTCTACCCCCCTCAACCTGCTCTTACATATCTTCACTTGATCTGTCCCCGGCCTCTCCATTCCCCCGCCCTCTCCTCCCTCCCATCCCCCCTCATCTCCCCAGAGAGGATGCCACCCCAAGTTCTCTTAGGACTCTCTCGGCCTACTACCTCAATACCCGGTCAGCTGTGGCCCACTCACACGAACTATCGGTGCTGCTGGATTCCCACGCACCTGATCTCCTCTTCCTAACTGAGACTTGGTTTAGTGAGGATTCTCTCCCTGCCCTACTGGCCACTCTCCCTGCTCCATACTATGCTCTACGGGCAGACCGTCCCGCTGGTAGGACTGGGGGCGGTGTAGCGGTCATTACCCGAACCGACCTCCCCTTCCAACTTCTATCCCTGCCAGAGATTGCCACAACAGAATACCTCGTCATTCGTACCACATCTACCACCCCCCTCTCACTTGCTTCCTCACTTACCGACCCCCTCAGTCACCTTTACGTTTTCTCTCTGACTTTCAAGAGGTACTGGCCACACTTACAGTCAATAACTCTTCCATTCTATTATTGGGAGACTTCAACTTTTGGCCTCTTGATCCAGCGGAATGCCCATCCTCCAAACAGTTCTCTGACACACTTCAATCCCTTAATTTTCTGTCACACGTTCATTCCCCCACTCACGTCAAAGGACATATCTTGGACCAGATCTGGTCCTTGAACTGTCCGGTAGACTCCCTGTCCATCTTCCCCTGCACCTGGTCTGATCATCATTTGATCTCGTTTACCCTTCCTATTAGCCCCACCGTCAGACCCCCGCTCCCAAAGAATGTTTGGGTCCGCTCATGGAGCCGAGTGGATCCGGAGAATTTATCCGCTTTGTTAATTTCCTCCTATCCTACCCTACAAGGCCTACCCACTCATTCTCAGGCCGCTGCTATCGAACACTGGCTACTCGCAGGCTGTGATTCCATTGCCCCGCTGAAGCGGGTGACATCTAAGCGGGAGAAGGATGCCAACTTGTGGTTTAGTGAGGACCTTAAAACCACCAAATTAGCGGTACGCAGAGCCGAGCGTGCCTGGAGGAGGAATTATTGTCCCTTACTCAGATCTGAGTTTACCACTCTTCTGGCTCAATATAAGAAGGCCATTCTGGTAGCAAAAACGGCTTACTTCTCCTCTAAAATTCTCACCGCTGAGAATCGGCCGAGGGAAATTTTCTCGATAGTCCACAACCTGGCATTCTCTGATAGGACATCTCTTAAGCCCTCCCCTTCCAAGGACCTCTGTCACTCCCTAAATAATTTCTTTATCGAGAAGATTGCTACTATTAAAGCTAACATTCCCTTACCCCCACCGACCTTTGCGGACCCACAGTGTCCCCCATCTAAGGGGCAACTTGATGCCCTTCCCCCTCTAACCAAGGAATCCCTGACCTCGATAATCCCCCTGGTCAAATCTGGTTCCCCGCTGGACGCCTGCCCAGCGCACATTCTTCGCCATATTTATACTACCTGTCCAGATCCCCCTCTTCACCTCCTCAACAGCTCTCTCTCCCAGGGGGTTGTACCCAATCCATTGAAGACAGCTGTCATTGTCCCCATCTTAAAGAAGCCTGGCGCAGACCCTTCGGTCCCCGCCAATTATCGCCCCATCTCCTTCCTACCATTTTTGGCTAAGGTGCTCGAACGTCATGTTACCAGGACCTTCAGCACGTTTGTGGAGGAGAATGGGGTTCTGGCTCCCCGCCAGGCCGGTTTCCACCCCGCACACTCTACGGAGTCCGTAGTTCTTTCGGTCCTTGACAACCTCAGGGAGGGAATGGATACCAACCAGGCCCAGGCGTTGGTCCTCCTCGATCTCTCAGCCGCCTTTGACACGGTTGACCATACCATCTTACTCTCCCCTGTCAGGGCGGCGGGGATCGGGGGTACCGCCCTGCTATGGTTGTCCTCCTTCCTGAGGGACCGCACCCAGGCTGTCCGCCTGGGTGATTTTACTGCGGACTTCCGGAAAGTGCAATGCGGGGTCCCCCAAGGTTCCTCCCTCTCACCTCTTCTGTTCAACCTCTACATCGCCCCCCCTTATTTTTTCATTGCAGCAAATGGAGGTCGGCGTGTATAACTATGCGGATGACCTCCAACTTGTTTTCAATCTTTCTTCTTCCTCTGTCTCTATCTCAAACTTTCAGTCTATTATGATTTTTATCCGGGACTGGATGAACTACAACCACCTGAAACTTAACCCGGATAAGACCGAAGTGGTGCTGACGGGTGGTTGCTCCAGTCCCTGGTCTCCTCTTTTCTGGCCCCCTTCCCTAGGTTCACCCCCGGTCCCCACTACCTCAGCTAAAACTTTAGGTATCAAACTTAACTCCCAGCTCACCTTACACTCCCAGGTTAGTTCTGTGGTGTCCTCTTCTTTTCTGTCACTACGCACCATCCGCAAGGTATCCCGCTTTTTTTCCTTTGATGCCTTGAAACTGATCATCTTGGCGATGGTCATTTCCCGCCTAGATTATGGCAACGCCTTATATGCAGGTATCCCAGCATATTGTTTAAAGCGTTTGCAGCTCATTCAGAACCAGGCGGCACGGTTGGTGTTCAGTCTACCAAAATCCCATCATGTAACACCCCTCCTCAAATCCCTACACTGGCTCCCTGTACGGGAACGCGTCCAGTTTAAGCTTGCTTCTATCACCTTTCAAGCCCGACTTGGCGCGGCTCCGGCCTTCATCACATCCGAGATTATTCCCTATGTTCCAACCAGGGAGATACGATCCTCCACCCAATCCCTACTGTCAGTCTCCCGTTTCCGGAGGAAGAAATGGGGAGGATCGAAGTTTGCGACCCTCGCCCCAGTCCTCTGGAATTCTTTGCCTTTAGAGCTTAGATCTCTAACTCTTTACCCTGAATTTCGGAGGAAACTCAAAGCCCATCTATTCGCTAAAGCTTTCAACTAGGTCACCCGGTCTCTCGTTCTCTTTTTCGTACTCTCTGGTACTCCTCCTCTGGGGATTTGTCTGCTACAGCGCCATGAAACCGCTGGTGAAAGAGCGCTCTACAAATACTTTAAACTCAAACTTAAACTCAAACTCACATACAAACTCAGTTCCCCACAATGGCTAAAAACATGATAAGGTTGCCTGGCACACACACACGAAGTCACATACATTTCCCTGGCAAAAGGAGGGTCTTTTTGACGCTAGCATACTTGAAAACATAAAACCAAGCCCAGGCATACCCAACTACACCTTGCATTCAGCTGCAAGATGCCAGTCAGGTGCCGCACCCCAGCAACAGGGATCAGGTAGTTGGAAAAACATGTGGAAACAGCAACTGGAGACAGGGAACTCAGCCCTACAGGGACCAAGGTAACAGCCTCTGCATGTAGGGGTAACTGTCTGGGGAGGTAATGACTTCACACAAACACAGAGTCCAAATGTGCAGTAAGACAAAACCCCAGAGTAAAATACCATCCATTCACTCACATCCCAAGAATTAATTCTACCAGAGCCAAAAGAAGGACCAATGAGACAATGATGGGAATACAAACTTTTACGTGTATCTGGGGATTCAGGAGTCTTATATGTGTTCTACCAATCGGGTGTCCTCACTAAAGTCAACCATTAAGGGTGCTTGTTGGACCCAAGGCCCCATTCTGCAGCTGATAGCGCTGAGAGAGGAGTTGGCTCACTGCTCTCCATGAGGAGAGCAGTCTGATGAGGGGCAGGGTAGCTCCCAGACCATGTACTTAAAAAGCAAGCATCCAGGTCCCCACATACATAGTCAGTGAGATGGGTTCCAATAACCAAGTCAAAAGGTCCCCATTCTCAGGCATTCAGCCAGGGAACCATATTTCTTGAATGACATGTAGTTCCAACAGCACCCCTTAAAACTAGAAGCCTCCGGCAGATGGAGGCCCCCTTTCAGTTTTAAAATAAAGCAGTCCTCGAGTGACAAGATCAAAGATTCCAATACGCCTGGGATCGTGAAGATCCAACAACCTCCACAGCATGCGGATAAGAGTCAATAAGTTACGATGTACCCGCATAGCAGCGAGTCAGTAGAAACGTTTGTCAGGTTAGCTAGACATCCTGGAGTTGTGAGGCAGTCCCAGTCCAGTCATCACCCCTAGGCATAGTTTGGCAAGAGATATTGGCCTTGGCCCCGGGGTCCCAACGTTTTTATGCTATAAGTGATATTGTCTGCTCATTCCCATGGGTTTTACGAATATCCAAAGTCTGGTCACTGTGCCATACCACTTCAAAAACGCCTCAGGGCAAACAGTTGTGCTTAATAAATTATAACATTCAATCATAATAAGTAATATTAACATGTCCGCCAGTTGAAAGTCCCTAGCCACAAGCCAGGAACCACAGATCCAAACATGACTGAGAAGACATGGTCAGAGGGAGAGAGGAGTGCCAGGGGGAGGGAAGGCTGCAAATTCCATCCCAGCTCCAGGAAAGGGTAGAATGCAGAATGCGCTCACCCCCTTATCAGACCAAGCAATTGACCAACGTACCAGGCCTCATATACACCAACCAAAGAAAGCAGTACGCCCCGTTGTCGAACACCATAAGACAGGAATCAGGGTTACATGGAAGCCACTGAACAACTTTCCCACCTCCTCTGCCTCATGATAAGTGAAATAGCTGACTGGCCTTAAGGAGGGGCATGTTTCAGGCTGCATGCAGAGACACTCATGATCTTGCGGCACATTGGAACCACCAGCGACACTTAACAGTGACATGCCCCCTACTCGTGCAGCCCCTGCATGTGTAGGTTGAAAGATATCCGCACCGATGGTGCCCCCATGCACACAAGAGGAGAGACAGGGCTTTGGAAAACTGGCGACACACGGAAAACCGTAGATAAAAACTGATAGAACCATCCCTGTAATCACAAGAATACTCCAGAAAACACTAAGCCATGCACTCAAATAAGTACAAAGACTCATAAATAAGATTAATTCACCTGATTACCCAAATGCCACTTTATAGGTTTTAACCATCAAAAAGATACCAAAGCCAGGCCCACCTTCTGGTACCCCACAAAAGAAAATTGCGTAAATAGAGTGTAGAACGCACACCCCTGAAGGAAATACAGGAACACCGAAGAAACAATCATTCACAATGGTGCACATGCAATGTTTTTCTTAATTAATAAATGAACTAAGGTCTTATCCAACAGGTCGGCAAACAAATCACCAAGATCGGCACCTTTCAGCTGCCACATCATCACCCAAACCCTGATCTAAAGTATTAGATTTATGAACTACACTATGAATGTTTTTGATCAAACGGTTGAACAAAATCACCCGATAACCAGAGGACTATAGACATCTCCTCTGGATCCATATCCGAGACCCACAATAATCAATCATAAGTTATGTATTTTTGAACTTCTATGTACTCTCTGTCTAGGTTGGGTGCTGCCACACCTATTCTCTGCCAAAGAGCCGCCTGGCCAAAGGAAGTCTGTTCAGCAACTATCACAGCGCTTGTGTAGGGATCTCTGCCATGTCACTTATAATTACACCAACCCAAACAGTAGCAATCCATATGCTCTACACATTGCCCTTTTACACAACAAGTGGTATCAGTACTTGAACGCATTGGGTTCTAAGACAAAAGCCAGGTCGTGTTACGTCTGTTCGCAGATACCACATGCAGTAGAAGCAGATAGATTTTACTTGTCCCAAGAGGTAGCCCTTGAAAAAGCAAAATGCCTTCTCCACTTATACCTATGCAGAATAAGAACCACAATCCAGCCCAACAAGGTAGAACCCCACCGAGTAGCAGAGAATCTGACCATTGCGAGACCAACCCAATGGCCCTATACCTTTTCACCAAACCAAACGATATTCAAACTGAGCTACACAGGATGCGCAAAAATGGCACCATAGAGAAGGATACTGCATGGCCCCAGGACTTCCCATAGAAGAGTTTCTTGGAGGTAGCAAAACCCAACTCAATGCACAAACAACTCCGCTCCTGCCTCCATTTGTGGTCCAATGGTGGTCCTTAACATATCCGGGGCACTCAGCTTTAACAACAAGTGGGTCCCCAACATGGAATCCCTGTGCAGGGCCATCCAGCATGATGATAGGAAGGAAAACAGGTTTCATAGGGGAGGGTTGAATCACAGCATAGATGCCCCATGTCAGGATACTGAGGTGGGTGGATAAACTTGGCTAGAGGGGAAGGTGCAACTCCTAATTGTATGGAAACCTACAATGTATTCCCTATGTTGCGGTGATAAAGGAACGCTTCCACTGAACACAAATGAAAACTGTGGCACAGTCCTGTACCTTCCGGATATGCAATGGGGCACCTCCACACTGATGGATATGTACTGGCAGTGTGGCGAGTTGTCCTACACTCAGCTCATCCTCTGATGGTACTCTCATGTCACCATACCCTGGTCATTCTGAAAGAAGAACTATCGGACTTGTACCAGCACCCTCTAAGGAAGAAGACAACCTTGATGAATAAGGCCCTGAATAATTTGGCTGGGCTCAGTACAAGGACATTTCAGAAGAAAGAATTTAGACTGTTCTCAGGCTCACAAGTATCGGCGGGAAGGTCCATACCCTTTGCACCATGCAGACAAAAGCCAATGCCCTCTGGCTTCAAATCACCACATGGAAAATACTTAAAATGATGAACAGCACTCAACTTGGCCTTAATTAGATCAAGGAAGAACTGAGAGTACCCGGCCTCATGGTGATGCAGCAATGGTATGTGTTAGAATTAATGACCGTGATGGTGGGAGGGATGTGTCCCAAGATTGTATGTCCTGCTGCACATTTATCCGAGGGAAGGACCTGGACAATGGACATTGACTCTTGCCATCCAAGGACTGCATCATTTATAAAGAGACATGCTTGAAGAGGGAGGTACCCCTGAGCAGGAGTGGTTCTCAAGTTGGTTCTCCTAGCTCCCTCGTGGTTTACCGGATTGTCCACGTCATTGCTACTTGTTTTCATTGTGTTCTTGCTTGTGTGTGGCTCCATGCATTTGGGGATTTCCTGTTGTAAAAATGCATTCCTCAAATAGAGTAGAATGCAAGTATCTAAAAAGTAACAATTGTCAAAACCAAAGAACAACAGTCCCCCAATAAAGTAATTTTCCTGAAGTATAGGTTACATAGTGCAATATAAAATTAATCAAAAGGGGGTAATGTTAATATTGAAAAAGTTGATATCAATATAAATAAAGCCCCATTCATGTATAAAAGTTAATTGCATCTTTAAGGACCAATACGCCTGTGGTGAACTTCACGTCAACCCTGACTCAGAAATACATGGGTGGGCAAGCCCTAAGACCCCGGCCCTAGGTCACTGATTGACAATCACAGGTGGGGTGGCATGTAGCCAACATACAAATGCGTGAACAGGAAATCTCAGATCGATCCCACAGATAGGTGCAGTGCCATCACAATGATCCAGGGAGATTGGCCAAATAAAGTACACATGGGCGGAGGGGTGTCCATGTTCCCAAAACATCATAAAGTCATGAAGTTAGCGACACTTAGCCAATCAACACTGTACACACAGTGATCACATGCTCCCCATGCCGGACATCTGGACACATTACACACTAGCCGCAATGTGTCCATGCAAGGTCGAGGCCCACCTGGATTACTAATCTAATACCTTTATTCATGGCTCCAAGGAGAGAGGTACATATTCTTTACCAAAAAAGAATTGCCAGAAAAATTTTATTACATTCAATGAATGGTATAAAAGCCTACATTTGACCGACTGTAAATTGAGACAGTCCACAGACCCTATGTCGGTGACTGTGCTCCCGGCTGCACTGTTTAATTAAATGAACTACTCCTGTTTTGCTAACCCCCTCTTGTTTTTTCAAGGTATTTCATCTTCAAGCAACAATACCAACTGCAAAAATGTTGTGAAGGTAAGTATAGAGTGAAAAGTATACATTTACTATTGGAACATTGGAATGTAGAGAGCTCTATTGAAGACAACGGGGTAGCGCTGGCTTATATTGGCTGGTATAAGCCTTATGCTCCAACATTCCAATATTTGTCTTCATGTTTCTCCCTTTTTTATTTTAGAACATTCTACCCTTAGTGGGTGGAATGTTCTAATAATCTTATAGCCCTTCTGCTTAGTGTATACTGGTTGTTAAAGGCCCTATCCCTCGTTTAACAACCGGTAAAGCCCTCAGTAGTGGGCTATAAGGCTATATTCTTAACAGCACGGCTGCACACCTTGAAGATATGTACACAGTCAAAGTAAAAAAAAGTGGATCTAAGTATAGTAAATCTATACCTACCTTTAAATATTTACCTTTACAATATTTTCATACACCTTATTTGCCCACAATATTTTTGTATGATGGTATTTTGCTCACATTATGCCTGTAGTAAACTATAACAAAATTGCATATCTGTTACAATTATGACTGGGAAAGTACCCACTCAGGGCTGTTACCAGAAGTGTTAAAATACATACAATATCCTGTTCTCTTCCCATGAATGGCCCTTGTACCTCAGTTCCTCACATGAGTAAAGGATATTCACCCAAGACAACTTTTCCAAGCTCTTATGTGGAGAAGTGTGGCTCACTGGTTAGAGGAGGCAGACCTGGAAGCAGAGGTCAGCCCGGGACCAGGGTTCAATTCCGGGCTCGGCGGGGTCTTGAGTCCTAAAATGTCCATGGACTCGACAATTCTCGCTCCGGTGCCTACTCGATTCACGGGTTCACACTCTGCGACTCTGGGCAATAGCTTGCTTAATCTCCACAACGGCCCCTCGCGGCGGGATGCCTGGCTTTCACCTTGCAGATACCCTGCCGGGGTTATCTTACAGGGGAATACCAGGACGGGTTCCCTAAGCAAGCGCTTAGAAACCGCTCGGTGATTTGCGCTATATAAATTCCTGTACATTTACATTTACATGTGTTTTAACATAAAAACCAACCCTGATTTTTAGAAGTGGCTTGACAGAGTTATTTAGTTCAAACATGCTAGTCAGAAGTATACTGTTCCATCGTGCAACTGCCAAATTGAGAAAAAGTTAACATTTTATTTTTTCCTAGTTTATCCCCTAACTGGGGGCTCCCAACTTCACACTCTAGAGGTCTCTGGGAGAACCAACCATGGCCCATGGGGAAACCACCATAAACTAGATAAGCTGCTCTCTTGCTGGGTACCTTTCTACTTCATTTTCCAGCATTGCTACTTCACTTGGATGGCAGTGCTGGCAAATCATGGACAGCTGTATGCAATAAGGATGTCCCATTTTACTTAACTGAGAGTTGTGCACTATGTGGCCCTATCCATGGTTGTTGCCTAACAACAACTTACCATCCAGAATGTTATAGCGGCCTGAGTGCAAAAAAAGCACCCTTCAGTGATAATATCTAAAAACTGCCCCATCAGTGCTTGCAACAATGGGCTACATCAGGCCGAAATCTTGACTCTCTGCTTGCCCTGATTACAGCTTACACAGGTGCTCCTGCATACCTGTCAATAACCTACACACTCAAACTTCCAGGGGTGACATTTAATATGATTGGCATTATGCTAAAAATTCCGTTGCCTCGTGCAGCTTTTTAACTTTTAATGTTTCTTCTGTAGACCGACCGCCTTCTCTTTTGTTACTGTTTTATATTGTGTTAAATTGTGTCTGCCACCCACCACATTAGTCCTTAAGAACCCACTGTTCAACTTTGTGGGGAACAATTGGGCTTAATATATGCATGGTATAGATTGTGAGAGCTTTTTGCCACCTCGTCATTTTCAGTACTTTGTTTGTGTGGCCACCTTTCCCTCATAGTGCTAAGGGCTGTATGCAGTGAAAGACCGTACAGTTTAATTTTTGATGGCCAAAAGAAATGGTTACTATTAGAACTGGGATTTCTGGTTGGCTAAGGCTTGCGCTACAGCCAGGCAGAAACGACCACTCTAGTCAGGGCAAGAGAGTTACACGCCAAAGATAACCCCTGCTCACCCCATTGGTAGCTTGGCACGAGCAGTCAGGCTTATCCCGGGGGCATTGTGTAAAGCATTTGCACACGCACACAGCAACAAAATCCCAGGCACACTACAAAAGGAACTTCACACGAGGTTATATCAAAATTTCTTTTGTATTCTAAAACACATCAGATAGTAATCACACAATATACATTGTGCCAACTGGCACGGGCAATATTCACAAGGGATTATTTACACAGGACAGGGCCACGTGGGCCACTGTCAGAATCAACACTTAGTAGAAATTGGTACAAGTAAAAATAGATCATAAACCTACAACCAGTAGCCACTGGTAATCACTGTACTCCACCTCAACCTGTAACATAACTTTACAATATGAACAGTCACATCAGGCACGAATTACATCCTGCGCCAACCTCACCTACATAAACACATTATGCAAACTCCTCACTAGTCTAAACACATTAGACCCTACCTCCTAAGTATAATTCACATTATCGGCGTAAAGCACAGAGTGAAGTACAATCTCACTAACACAAACCTACATAGGTAAAACAACCTCATAATAATAAACCACAGTTTTAGAGGTATCAGATACAGGGTGCACAAAACATACTATACACAGTACATTTCCTAGCACCACAATCATGAGCACATAATCACATTAGGGCTTTGCGCCCTATCCATATACCAGCCCCCCTGGCCAACTGGCGATCCAATAAGGGGCTCAAATGCCCTGTGTCCAGAATGTCAGGGCACGCTGCCAACGCAGCGCCAGCCAGGGGTGCGCCATTTGTGCAAACCTAAATGTTGCAGCTGCCCACTACTTGCTGGGCAGCTAAGAACCATCACATGGGGCCTAAACACTGCAGCTGGCACTAAGTGCTGCACAGCTGTGGAGGTCAAGGTAGGGGGAAGGAGTGCATCTCACTCCTAGGTTCACAAGCACTGGTCCCCTGAAAGAAAGAACATAAATGGTGCAGCTGCCCACTACTTGCTGGGGATCAGCAAAACTGCAGCATGGGCTCTCACTGGCCCTAGAAACAAAACTGCCACACTTGGGAGCCTTCTAGGCTCTGAGATCAACTGTCCCCGGGGAGCACACTGGCTCCATCAATATTGAGGCCCCTTGAAGGGAAAGAATACGCCCTTGGGCAATAAGGCATGCCCCTCAGGGCCCGGGGCACATGTAAACAATGGTGGGAGCCCCTCGAGCTCTAGGAATCATTAGGCCAGTGGTGGATTCATCTGGCTCTTAAAATAAACATGCCCATCGTTGGAGCTCGCAGGCTCTACAAATAACTTTGCCCCAAAGGGAGCACACTCGCTCCTAAAACAATGAGCGTGGCCCCTCTAGGCACAGGAAAGCGGGTATGGCCCGACGTTTGAGCCCGCAGGCTCAAACAAAACTTGCCCCATGCGCTGGAAAGAAAAAGTGCCAACCATGGGTGGCACGGGCCATCTAAACTATGTAGCCATGTTGGAGCGGCCCACTGAGCACACGGGGCCGCTCTGACTCCGTGTCTCTCCAACCTCCCAGCGGTCAACACTCACTGGCTCTCTGGGGGCAGGACACTTTGCTTTGCTGGGGACTCCTCTCTCCTCTGTGGTCCCGGCTGTTGGGAGACTCCTCATATCCAGCGAGGAGGGGCAGGCACAGTCAATGTGCCTCCTGCCCCTCCGCACCAGCACCATCTTCTCTTGCGGCAGCAATCTCTTCACTCCTCCCACGGTGGGGGCAGGCACCGGCAATGTGCCTCGAGCCCCCTCCGCCGTCAAGCTGCACCAGGAGGCGCATGCTGGCCTCTCCCTTAAGCATGGGAGCCCGCACCGGCAGCGTCATTCCTCTTGGCAGCTTCTCCTCCTTATCTGGCGGCGGGTGCCAGACTTCCCTTTTGAAACCGGAAGTCCCGCCCGCCGTCAGGCAAAACTTTGCCTGACTTCCTTCGCGGCCGCATCTCTGTAATCGGGCTGCGGAGGTGACTCTCGGCAGGCATCAAGAGGGGTAGGCTCCCTCCAATTTAAATTGCGCAGCAGGGTGGCACCTGGAATTTTAAAATATTTAAATAAGCGGGGTGGGCACCCGCGCACCCCACGAGGATACCAGCGGTCACAATGCAGGGTGGGCACCTGCAATACTTGGACAAAATGGGGGAATCCCTACGTCGGGATTCCCTCTGCAGTGATCGCAGCCCAGCGCTGCCAGGGGGAGACAGAAGCACTCCCAAAGTAAACAACGTGCTCTCCATCAGCTGGGCAAGTGTTACATGCAAAATAAAGCGCTCCTCAGGCCCTGGGGGGCATAGAAACAACCAAGCCCTTAAGGAATGACCCTTTAAAGCAAAAAGGGGGTCCCCGCAACAAGGTCCAAAAGAAACGTCCAAAAGAAAAGACCATCAGGCATCCAGGGGCTGGGCAGGGCCCAGGGAGGCAAGCCTTCCCCTGGGCCCCAGCACCGGCACGCCCCTGGTAGATTCAAGTAGGAACAAGAATATTTTCATGGGGTCACAGCCCCTCTTTTATACTAAAAATCCCTTTGTTTCCAAAGATGCAGGCAAGGGGCGAACCAGATGCAACTGGTTCTTGAGCACTTTGTTTGCTCAGCCCCTCTGCCTATTCACAGGGTGGGTCAGGGACATCAGACACACCACAGGGAGTGGAGCCAGCGTTATGGAGGGAAGGCCCAGGTCCCAGGTGCACTCCTCTCTCCCATCAACATGCAGATCTCTCCATTCACCACCGGGGCAGACCTGTAGCCAGGCACACCAGCCAGCTCTAGCCAATCACAAGCCAGACAGTCAATTCACCTTCACTGCACAGACATGCCAACTTCTAGAAGTGGCACTTCCACACTAGACACAAATCTGCGCACATCATCGCGCAGCATTTAATCTCACGACTTTGCACATACCAAACTCGACCCTGCACTCCCCACACATCAGGAACTGCCATGGAACCACATATTCCCCATGCATTCCAATGGGAGGGCAGGCCACTCTCACCACACATACACAGAGAGCACACGCACTTAACACTGGACCACAGTGAAAAAGTGCGCAGAGGCCTAAAATCACCAACACCAAGTTACAGAAACAGGGTAGGCAAATGCAAAAAGTTTCGGGTTGAACCTGCCAAAAGGGCCAAGTCCAACAGTTACTCTTCCCAACAGCCATGGTGTCGTCCTGCAGAGTAATGTACTTGTAAATGGTGTCAGAAATCTTCTCAAGACTCTCCCAACTAGGAGGTAAAAGTCACAAAGGATAGAAAAACTACTTTGCAATATTGAAAAATGAAGAGTTGATAAGAAATATACTAAAACCACCCTGAATTAAAGATGAGAGCCCAGTTTAGGACTTCTGGAAACAGTGAGATCCAGAAGGAATTCTACTGGAGAAAAAATAGAGCAAACCTCAGGTCTAAAGAAATGTTAAGTGGGTGGGGAAGATGACGAAAAATAAAATAAAATGTAAGTGACACATCCATGCCAAGACAATGCCTTATTATATATGATCCAAGTTGGAAATTACATCACAGAAAAAAGTTAGCACCATCTTGGATTAGGAATTTCAGGTAACAATCAATGGAAAAGAAACAATTATTTAGGCTTGCTTTTAAGGTTATCCATGCCTACTTCTAGAGGGATATGTCAGTCTTGGAGGTATGAGAGAAAGAACCCTATCTTGACTTCCTTAATGCCTCCATGCCGAGCCCCCACTTCTTCCCAGGCTAACACTCTGGCAAACCACTAAACACCCACCCATTTGACCACAGTCACAAATGAAGACTATGATCAAGCAGCACAATGGAAGATGCCGTCCCACACACAGCATGAATAACAGACAAGCATTGCATTTTTCGCAGAGGCTATGGAGTCAAACTAACACCCTGCTGTCTTGAAGAATTCTTAGTGTGGATGTAAAAGATAGTTACCAAAATGCAACTTATTGTTGTGCTTCTGCCACCTTACTGTCATTTCAGACAGTTGGCAAAACTGTGTATTTTCTCAGACAACCTTTGTGAGGTCCTATTTATTCCGGAATTGACGTACTATGTGTTTGTGGTGCCAACTGCTGTGTTCATCTTTCCCTGGTTGCTGTGTTTCATTGTAGTTTCAGGATATAGGGTCTGAAAGCTGGGATCAAGAGGCTTGTTCAAAGACTCACAACCATTGCTTGAATTCAATGTTGCCTCCACCCTGCGAGTTCTCATTGGGCAGTCCTGAAAGTAATTTCTCCTTAGGACAATGGCCCTGTTTTTTTCCTTCCCCACAGCTGCTGAGTAGGCATTGACTACACATTCTGTCTGTTCATTCCAACTAGAAAGCTGAGAATAGCCCTTAGTTGCCCCATTATTTCATTTGGTCTTGTTGGAATTTAATGTTCATTGGTCTCCCAAAGACCACTTCATATGGGGTAAGGCCAGATCGTGAAAGTGGCACCGATCTTATGGACAACAATGCCAAGGGTAGTGCATCTGGCCGCTTCAAAGACGTGGAAGCCAGTATTTTCGCCAACTTCAATTTCAAAGTAGCGTTGTACCTCTCCACTAATCCTGCTGATTGCGGGTGGAAGACTGCATGGAATTTCTGCTTGATCCCTAATCCTTTCAGGACATGCTCAACAACTTGCCCAATAAAATGAGGTCCGTTGTCACTCCACTAAAGTTTACACACACCATATCTACGGGAAAACTCCTTTAGAAACACCTTTGCTGTGGTGAGAGCAGTATTATCCTTTGTAGGGTATGCCTCTATCCATTTACTGAAGGCACATACCACCACTAGGACGTATTTCAGATTATTGCAGCGTTCAAGTTGAATGTAATCCATCTGCAAAACTTCAAAAGGTGCGGTTGGTGTAGCAAACCCTCCTGTAGGAGTCTGTGTCCCTTTACCAGGATTATTCTGCCAACAGATCAAACAGGACTGTACTACTCTATTAGCTGTGCTGGCAATTTCGGAAGGCTCCCAAACTTGCGTAAGCAATTTAGCTATTGCTAGAGCTCCAACATGTGCCAGCCCATGTGCCATGTGAACCATAGGTTGTAAATAGGCTGCAGGCAATTTCCATTTATCCATGTCTTTGTTGCACCAACAACCCTCATCGTCCAATATTCCTTCTTTAGACCATTGCTCAAGTTCTTTCACAGGGGCAGATCTCTGTATATCCAATACCTTCGTCTCGAGCATCATACCAACACTCAGCTTGTGATTTCACTACGTACATGGATGTAGTGCTTCACTGCATCGCAGTCTCACGGGCTACGCGGTCTGCAAGGGCATTGCCTTGTCCTATTTTGTCAATGATTTTCTTGTGCGCGCTACACTTCATAATAGCAATTCTCTTTGGGTATGTAAGTGCAGTCAAGAGATTATGCACTAATTCTCCGTGCATTATCTGCATCCCGTGGGATGTAAGAAAGCCTCTTTCCTTCCAGAGTAGGCCAAAATCATGAACCACTCCAAAAGCATATCAGCTATCCGTGTAGATGTTCACACACAAGTCAGTGTTAAGTTCACACGCTCGTGTCAAAGCTATTAGTTCAGCTGCTGGAGCCGACTTCTGTGGTATGCGAGCTGTTTCCACTACTGTCTCAAGTGTTGTGATTGCATATGCAGCTGAGGTTGTGCCATCTGGTAACTTCAAACAGGACCCATCAACCCACAGTTCCCCATCTACATCTGAAAGGGGCGTATCTTTCAAATCGATGCAACCCTTTGTCTGTTCCTCAGTAAGGAAAATACAATCATGAGGCTCTTTTGATTGAGATTCAGTCACAGGATATTGCAACAAAGTAGCTGGATTGAGTGTCGCACACCTCTTCAAGGTAATATGAGGAGCTAACGGTGTCAATTCATATCCTGTCAGACGAGCACTAGTTAAGTGTTGTGTCTTAGTCCGATTCAAAAGGGCATCTACTGCATGGGGTACTAGCAGCAACAGTTTGTGTGATGAAACTATCCCTTCTCTCTGATGTATGGACACACCTGTCGCTGCAACTGAACGGAAGCACCCAGGCAATGCACGAGCAACAGGATCAAGAACTGCAGAAAAATATGCACAGGGGCACTGCTTATCACTGTGTGTCTGTACTAAAACTGACAATGCACGCCCATCTTTCTCGTGTACATAGAGTGTAAAAGCCTTCATGTAATCTGGTGTGCCTAGCACTGGTGCATAGCAAAGAGCTTGTCTTAACTGACGAAAAGCATTTTGGCATTCATCTGTACATGGAAGGGGGATCAGAGTGTTTTTAGTCAAAAGTCCTAGCAGGGGTTTAACAATGTGTGAAAAACCCGATATCCATTGCCTACAAAACAAAGTCAAACCAATGAATGCACGGACATCTTTCTGTGTGGAAGGTACTGGTGTATCTAAAATTGTTTGAATGTGATCTGGTGTCAGTGCACAGCCCTCCTTAGACAGATGGTGACCTAAGTAGGTTACCTTCGGTCTACAATATTGCAATTTCTTCCGTGATACTTTATGGTTGTGTGTAGCAAGAAAAGAAAGTAAAAACAAAGTACATTCTTCACACTGCTCAGGCGTTTCGGCTGCCAACAAGATGTTGTTGCCATATTGTATGAGAGCCACCCCTTTAGGTAAGACGAAAGAACCAAGTTGTCTCTTCAGTGCTTGGCTATAGATACTAGGACTATCAGTGTACCCTTGAGGAACTCTACCAAATCTGTATGATTGATTATTCAAAGTGAAACCGAACAAATATCGGCTATCAGGATGAATAGGAATCGAGAAGAAAGCATTCTTCAAATCAATTACAGAAAATGTAGTTACTGTTGGAGGGACCATGGTAAGCAATGTTGTTATGTCAGAAACCACGTGGTACTGTTGTACTACAATCTTGTTAACTTCTCTCAAATCAATGATGAATCTATAAATCCTAGTGTCAGTATCTTTTTCCAAAATGGGAAGAATCGGACTATTGCAAACATTGAACTTCTTCCACAACCCCAAATGTATTCAAATGATGTACAATGCGTGTAAGTGCTTCTTCTCCTTCTCGAGACATTTTATACTGAGGCAGTCTTGGCAATGAAGCACCCTCCTTGACACTAATATGCACTGGCGGAATAACCATTTGCCCTACATCGGTGTCTGAAGTAGCCCACAAAGTACTAGGGAGTGAAGCTAATGCAATGTCCTCTTTAACAATACAGGATCTCTCAATCACAGGGTAGTTGTCATTCAAAATACCTTGTACTCCTTCTGGAGAACATCGTATCGTAGCCCTGAAATATTTGAGCATATCAAGACCCACAATATTATCTGGTGTGTTTTGAGAGAGCAAAAACGGACATGGAGCAGTAAACTTATCAACATGGAATGCAAGTGGTTGTGACAGTGGGCTAAGGGAAGGTGTTCCATCGAAACCTATCGATGTAATAGTTATGCAAGGCAGGGGAGCTCTAGGAACCAAGTGTTTAGACAAGGCGCTACGAGCAGCTCCTGTGTCAACCAGAAACTGATCAGTAGAACCCAAAACATGTGCTGTAACATAGGGACCCCTCTAATCTACTGGAACTTCAACTGATTCCTTACCCCATCCTAGGCAATCCTATGCATAAGCAGATTCTTGAAAATGAGACGGCACATAGTCGGACATTTGATATTGGTTCCGTTTATCAAAAGTGCTAAACCCATCCTATCCACGTGTATTAGCATCAAACCTAGCACGATCATTCATGCTTCCTCTAGGCCCTGGATATCCTGAACGATTTCTCAGTTGTCCCCAACCACGTGGACTCTGCTGAGCAGACATTACTGGACAATCAGAAAGCCAATGTCCAAATTTCTTGCAGTACGCACACTGGTCAACAGACAAATTTGAACGAGTATAGGAAGGAAAGGACAAACCATAAGATCCACGTCCACCTCTATCATTACCTCTAGAAGGCGGACCATAAGCCTGAGCCAACATAACCTTTGTTTTCAACTCTTTAGTCTTTTTATCCTCATTACCCTTTGCTTCTAATTCCTGGCGTTCATAATACTGAGCCATAGTCAAAAGAGAAACCAGAGAAGAGGAAGTCCATGAACTTTCACTGGCCTTTAGGTGACTAGCTATTCCTGGCAAAAGGTTTGCAACATATTTATCGACGAACAGATGTCTACGCTTGTCATCTGTCAATGACTGGCCACTAAAATCGTGGAATGCCTTTTCAAAGCGTGGGAAGAAGTCAGAAACTGATTCATCTGCTTTTTGCTTGCAAGACGCTAACACTGTCCAATCTATCTTTTTAGGGGGAATAATCTTCTTTAACGTAACCAATATAGCTGCCGGAAGATTTTAAATTAACTGACACAGTTTCTGTGCAGGTTTTCTGTCTTCATCTCACTGCTCTAAATCTTTCCATAATGCTCCAAATGTCGCACGATCATCAACTCTACGCACAGTTCTCCACATATCAGGCGGTAATATCAGTCCAAAAAACAGATCAATATCAGGCAAAGTTATAGTACAAGAGCTAATAGCACCCTCAACTTCCTCATAAAAGGCTGCTGGATTCTTTCGCGGATCAGGTAATGCAGTTTTAAGGGCCATGACATCTGCTCTATTCCAAGGAGTGTAAACCCAATTATAGAGAAAATAACCCTTTGCATCTGTAGAAGTCTTATTATCACTTGTACCTCTTCCTTTAGGAGGAACATATAAAGGCACGGCTTCCAGCATGGGTTTCACATTAATTACAACATTCTTATCTGTTTCAGGAGTAGATGTTCGTGCCATGCTGATCTGGGATGTTTTTGCAGCTGAGTCTGCTGCCTTTTTCTCCTCTCGCAAACGGGCTGCTTCAACACACAGTTTAACCAAGTGTCTGATCGTGTCAGCCACCTGGGAGAAGACAAAAAGACCTTCACATAGTTGTTTACAATCATTTGCTACATCATCGGGCTCCATTTCTACCGAATATTTCCTGAACCGTTCAATAAACTCTGCAGCAAATGTATCGGTAAAATATATATGCTCCCTTTCCTGCCAATCTTTTATACTATCAAAAAGTTCAGAAGCAGTGGCAGTACTACAAACGGCTTTACGCACAGCCGATCTAATGTCAGACGCACGCCCAGCAGATAACATTGAGCGAATTTCTCAAGCTTTGTCCTGGTCTGTAGGAGAGTCCTCATCCGACTCATAAGGAGCAGAAGGAAGAGTATACGGAGGTGGACAACAATCTAATAAGAGAGAATCATCTTGTGGTTTATTAAGAATAGGATATAGAGGTCTATGAACAGCGTATTGGCCATTTACCTGTAAATGAAGCTCCCTATCTTCCCTCTCTTTAATTTCTTTAATTTCCCTATTTTTCATTTCCAATGCTTTCGCATGAATGCTCTTACGTTGTTCTTTTTGAATCAAGACTTGCTCACGCTTCATTCGCTCATGCACTTCTTTCTCCCACATTTGAACACAGTCAAACATATCTTGCCTAGCCTTTCACTTAAACATTTGTTGTTCCACATACCGAATCTTTTGTAAATCAAATGACCCATGCATCGGCCATACAACTCAGGATCCTTACGAGTGTATTTATTCCATAACGTGCTTTACATTATAAAAGAAATACCATACTTAATATACATGTCCCCATTAGGCGTCCCCTCCGGGGGGGGCGGTTGTGCTTCATCGAGTCTCAACCTGGTACCTCTACAAAAGCAACACATCCTATAAAATGTGCTAGAAACAGGCATGACAAAAATAGTGCAAAATATGCAGTATTATAATCAAAGTAGCGCTTAAGGTACTCTTCGTACGTTGCGCCGTTCAAACAAATTCAAATAGAGAAAAATCTCCTCAATACCTGCCTATATAAATTGCAATTCATATATACCTTACAAACAAATACTAATATTGGCCAATCCTTCAAATCAAAAGCCACCGTAAGTGTTACTAAACTACCTTACCAATCCAAGGCATCAAAAACCAACAGCAAGTGCCGCAGAACGACTCTTACCAATCAAATGGTGTCCAGGTTCCAACTGCCAATTTCTCAAATAGACCAAATGGTCACTGCATGGCGAACCAACAGAAGAGATCTCAGTCGAGGACCGGCACTACCTGGATGGTCAGACCAGAAAGAAAGGAAAAACGCCGTGGTTGCCAAGACTCGGGTCTCCTCAGGCAGCGATAACGTCCAAAGCGAGATTTTAATGCTTCGTCTCGACCACTCCTTCGGGCTTCCAAGTCGCCGAAGAGCCCCACGTTGGAAGCGCCAATTTGTGGTGGTGAGCCTCAGCAGGGCCTACCAGTGCAGGGGATTTGCCCTTCTCTGCACAGAGTCCTCAGACCAATAGGAAGAAGTTGGCACAGAAACTGGAATAGAACATACAGAGAATATTAAACCTCATGAGGTGGAACTACATTCACACAACACCCTTCGGTAATGTATGAAGTAGCACAGTGAATGGAAGAAGCTTGGTCATTTTATGTTGGTCATTTTATATTGGGGTACATTACAAAACATAACAATAGTAATGAAGCAAGTAGTAAACCATAAAGTTCACTACAGGGGCTCAAATGAAGGCGGTACAAGTACAAAATGCTGGTTTTAGGTACATATAAGGTCATACAGAAAATGCACAGTCAACAAGTGGGAGGAGCCAACAGTTGCTAATTCTGGTGAACACATCCTGGCAGTTGCAGGCTAACAGTAGCTGCATGGACTGCTGCAAGCTCAACTGCGCATGTGCGAAGGTGGAAGATGCTAAATATAGTTCGTCTCTAGGCAGATTTCAAGAGCAGTTAACAGAAAGGTAGGACAGAACACATGGCGAGCACATGGTAGCACATGGAAAACAAAAAGGCTGACAGAAATACAAAATGGATTCCGCAAAACGAACAAGATCGTCTCTAAATGCAGGATGGTTCTGGCTTCTGTTAATGCTAACCTAATCGATGCCAAATTACAACACTTTTGTATACTGATATAAGTAATAATAGTTGTCTAACTTCAGAGACATTCAAAAACTGATTTCCACTTCGTGCAAAGGTTTCATTGATGACTATAAAAAGCTTATTAGAGAGCTACTCAATGTGTTCTATTAACATGAGGTGGCAAGGAACAAAAGACAGCCAATGGCCACCGGTTTTGATGCATACCCTGACGGGTAACAAGCAGCACTCTACAAATCCACATTTAACAAATCATATGTGTACATGGAGTATTGTAGTAAGGAGCCATGGTTCCGTGACTACGATTTTCTAACCATTTAGTAAGTAGGAAATAGTGTTGGGTAGTTCGTATACATCTATATAGGATCTACGCATTTAGACCTCATAAACTATGGGATTGGTGTCCAGACTGATTCCAGACACCCCCACCAGGTATGTTCGCCTGTATACCAGCTAGCTCACAGTGCCGCTGTAGACTCCTCTTACCAAGGAGAGAATAGTTTCTGGCAACTATCGAACATGGCAACCCTGTCCCTTCAGGGATTGTGGAAACAGTACAGCATTTTTTGCCCAGTCACTCGTGCTCACTTTGTCTCGAATAGATACATGGAATAAACGGTGCTGACATTTTCAATAAGCATTTATTGAAACAGCGTCATTCTATCTTAAAATATGAAACAACCATAAGACAGAAACAGATATACATGATTATAATCACTTACAGACTAAATAGATGGTAGATTTCTACCATAGTTCGAAAGCAATAAATATATGCAGGCATATAAATACATGACAGTAATAATGCATACTCCTACGATGCAACCCTAACTAGATATACCTAAGTGTACCTAGCATGTATGTAGGTGTATAGCCAAGAATCCTCCTAGGATAAAAACCAACCCCATTACCTGGTGTGAGAGAATGAAGGACCCCATCTTGGTCTAGAGATGGACACCCCACGAGGGATGTCAGACCACTGCGTACTGGAGTGTCTGTGAGCAAGAACCTCAGTGTCTCGCATCAGTGTGTCAGCATGGAAGTCTTTCTCCTCTTCCTGCCCCAGCAAAGATATGATGTTTACATACCCAAAAGGTACCCTCAGAGGTTCTACCTTGCCGTGTCATGTTAGCCGAGGATGAAGAGAAAGATGACCCTTATACATAGTTATTATGCAGAAGATTGTAATCTTGCTTTGATTCTGAGAATCCTCATGCCAAATAAATGAGGCTACTTTTCTGGGAAAACCGCACAACATTTTATGCAGCGCCTAGCAAGGTAAAAGTTCAATACCAAAAATCGTTTTGTAGTACAATGGCAGGGAACATGTAGATGAAAGGTTAGGTGACTACCCAGGCCTATGTTGGGGTACATTACAAAACATAACAATAGTAATGAAGCAAGTAGTAAACCATAAAGTTCACTACGTAATGAACACCAGCCCACTGACGACACCACCATGGAATTTCTCGTAAAGTTTTTGATTTAATAGCATTTTGGGAACAATTTATTGTGCTAAAAGAAAGCAATCCATCTATATTTTTTTTAATAATGCATTTTTATTTTTGAATGGAAAACTGTGTTTCCATCATTTGAAAATTAATTAACAGTACTGCTGCAGCATCAGGTTTTTTAGAAAAACTGGTATACCAATGAAGCAAATGTTATATGCGCTACTGTTCTAACCATGCTGCTTAAAACAAGAGAGTGATAACAAAGGATAAAACAGAACATAGTTTATAGCAAAAAGAATTAAAATAATCAGTAAGAGCTTTAACAGCGAATCTATTTCAGATATCTACAGATTTTATGCTCTTTGCAAAGCTTGCATGTTTGGATGGTTATGTTTGAGGGCACGGAGCATTACCGTTTCTTCTTCTCAATACCCTTCATAGAAAATCATAGAACCGGCAATGATTTCATTTAGTTTCCTCTACATCATACAGTAATAGTTTTACAAGAAGAAATTGGCTTTGATTTTATTAAGTTAGAACTATTAATATGGAGAGGCCTATTATTTAAGAATTATTGCCTAGAACGTAGGTTGGAACTATGACCAGAATTTATCAAGCATAGCTGCAAATTCGGCCCCTGCAAGAAAATCGTCTGAAAACCGCACCGGCAAACAGCTCGGCCGCACCCCTAAACCCCAGGGGGGGGCCAGCCGAGCTCCTTGCCAGGACCAGTTTTGGCTCCCAGTCCGGCCCTGATTGCATGAACGATGTACTTATCACACAGCCCGGACGAGCTTAACCAAAACATACCTTCTTGGCGAAACACTAGACATAAGCATTGCACTCAGCCGCGGCCTGTGGAGGGAGTTGCGGTGGGGCAGAAAGGCAGGGCTGGTGAGGGGCAGGGTGGGGGGTGCTAAAAACCAGAATATGGATAATTGGAGGTAAGTAAACAATTTAATTAATAAAACGAATTTCGTAGCGCGCCCTGCGTTGGCAGTTGCATCGGTTGGGCGGTCTCATTGACTCACAAAAGAGACTACGATTAAGAAGTGGATTCCAATCTGCAGTGGACACTGGCAGTAAGAAGATATCATAGCTGGGAGATCCAGTATGAAATCATCAGTAAGAATGTATTTATTTCAGCTCTTTATTTTGTTTTATTCTATTTTGTTAAATAATTATTTTGTAGATGTGTTAATTTATTATCTTAGTTTATTTTGTTAGCTTGTTTAGTTAACTTATTTTACAGGATGTCGTCAAGTAGTATGAGTCAACCACCTCAATTCTTATCAGAACGTGGTGAACCTGCACTTCCATGGAAAAATGGAAACCATTATTTGACTCTTACTTATTAGCACTTGGTGGAGAAAAGTTTTTAACTGCAAGGAAACAGGCGGTTTTGCTCCATAATCTTGGAATTGAGGGGCGGAACATTTATGACAGCTTAGATCCTATTCCAAATGGAAGGGGAGTTGGTGAACCTGCTGCTGTTTATGAAATTACTTTCTAACTACTACAAACTAACCGTATAACCACTGATGCGCGTGTGAGAGGGTTAGGTGTGGTACTCTCACTGATGGTCGATGGGAAGGACAGAGTTCTAGGTTTTGCCTGATGCTCACTTAAAGGGACGGAAGAACGTTACTCTGTGATAGAGGGAAACATCCTTTACAATGCGGTGTTTACACCGCGGGGCCTTTACGACGCAGCCATCACAACCCAAGTCATTACTATGACTTGCACTGGATGGCGCTCTTGCTCAAGGAATAGTTTAATTTTCTATTCCAACACCTTCCCTACTGTTACGTGGGCTGGAGTTGGAATAGAAAATGAAAATAATCCACAATCAAGCGCCCTCCAACGCAAGTCGTTGTAACGACTTGCGTTGTGATAACTGCACTGTAATGGTAGCGCTGTGTAAACACCGCGTCGTAATGGCCCTTAGTTTTTTTTCTCTGGGGTTAGCCTTTTCTGGTCAGAACTGATCACAAACTGTTAGTTCCCATGTGTGAGTGCAGGAATGTGGAGAGTGCTACACCCAGGATCAAGAGGTGGGTTGAATGACTCTGGGAGTACAATTTTATTGTTGAATATTTACCTGAAGTAAAGAACGTGGCAGCTGATTATTTGTCCAGGATGGCATTGGACAAGTCAGCTATGTTGTGTGTAGAACCATCAGTATCATGGATCAGGGGAGTTTTGGTATGTGTGTGACAAATTGTGTGTTGTAGGAGATTTATTTAAGGAGTTTTATATAGCACTAGCCTGACCTGAGGGTATCGGATCGCTTCACAAACGTTTTTGAGCAAGATCCATACAATAAACAGTATTCTGACATATAAGTTTGGTAGTCCAAGTGTGCTGAGCAAGATCCATACAATAAACTGCATTCGAACATATAAGTTTGGTAATCCAAGTCTGCTGAGCAGCATTTAGGTAGTACGTAAGTCCTGGGATAACCTCGTATTGTGCATGTTGTCTTGGGGTTGATACAATAAAGCAGGGTTCTATAAAATAGGTTCAGAAATTCAAGTGTGCTGAGCAGCATTGAGGTCGTCCGTGAGTCCTGGGATAACCTCATAGAGAGCACGTTGTCAGGGGTTAAACCAATTAAGGGCGAGGGAGCAATTGGAATAGCAGGGAGGAGGAGAGTCTTAGAGCTACTATGTCAGGAAGAGATGAGCAGCATTAAGGTAGTACGTGAGTCCTGAGATAACCTCTTAGTATGCATGTGGTCTTGGGGTTGATTTAGAAAAGCAAGGTTCAACAAGATAGGTTCGGAAATCCAAGTGTGCTGAGCAGCATTGAGGTCGTCCAATTAAGGGGGGAGGAGCAATTGGAATAGCAAGGAGGAGGAAAGTCTTAGAGCTACAATGGCAGGTAGAGATGACGAGCAGGGAAAAGTGTATTTATGGCGGCTATCCATTCAGGAGGGAGCGGTTGAGGAAAAGGATTTTAGGTTGTTTTTTTAATTTTGTGAAGGACGGTATGGTCCTGATGTCGGCTGGAATGACGTTCCAAATTTTGGGTGCATTACCGGCGAAGGATGTGCAGCAGTTTTTTGTTTGCGTGTTTTGAGTTTAGGGTACTGGAGCTCCTGAGGGTCCTTGTCTTATCAGCCTTCTTGAGTTTGGCAGCCACATACTCAGGTTTACCTGTGTGAAGGGTTTTATGTGTTCGGCAGGCAGTTCTGTATCTGGTACACAGTTCTATTGGGAGCCATTTTAGTTCTCAGAGGGCATGGGGAGATGTGATCGTATTTCCTGATTCCAGTGACCATTCTGGCTTCTGCATTGAGAGTAGTTTTGAGGGGGGCTACGTGCGATATTGCTGTACCAGTGAGGGTGGCATTCCCACAGTGGAGTCTGGATAGCACCAGTGATTGGGTGGCTTGTTTTTTTTTCAAAACCGTGTGGTCATTGGTTGGGATGAATGGTTTTATTTTGTTAAGTAATTTCAAGTTGATGAAGGCACTCTTTGCGGAGTTCTAGATGTGATTGGCCATGTCGAGTTTTGAGTCTAGGGGAATTCCTAATGACTTAACGGAGTGGGTCAGAGTTTGATTGCCGGTAAGAGCATCCAAAGCTTTTAGCCATTCTGACATATGTGGGTTCTCCTATTTGTTGGAGATGTGGAGTATTTCGAATTTGTCTTGGTTGAGTTTTAGGTGGTCAAGTGGCAGCCAATGTTGGATTTCTTTTAGAGAGGCATTTAGTCTGTGGATATCCTCGATGGAGGTGGTTTCAAGATAGATTTGGGTGTCATCTGCATAGAGGTGGAAAGGGATGTTTGCCTTTTTGAGTATGGTGGTGAGGGGTTCCATGTATATGTTGAACAGTTGGGGTGAAAGCACTGAACCTTGGGGGACGACCCTGTTGATCTGGTGTAGGTCGGAGGTAACATTTTTTATTTGTATCCTTTGTGAGCTGCTATGTAGGAAGGAGGAGAACCAGTATAGGACCACCTCATTAGCTCCTACCCTTTCTTGAAGCGCCTCAATAAGAAGTCGGTGATCATCCGTGTCAAAGGCTGCCAAAAGGTCTAGGAGAATGAAGAGGCAGCATTGGTCGGTATTGAGGCATTTGTGGATGTCGTCAGTGATGTTAAGGATCGCGGTCTCGGTGCTGTAGCCTTTTCTGAAACCCGATTGGTGGGGGTCAAGAAGGTTGATGTTGTCCGTGTGCTGAGTCAGTTATTGGAGGACACATTTTTCCAGTATTTTGGATAGGATGGGGAGATTGGAGATGGGTCTGAAGTTGTTCAGTTCCTTGGAGTCAAGGCCTGTTTTTTTTAGTAGTGGTGTCACTTGGCCAACTTTGAGGCATTCAGGTATGATGCGGGTTCTCAGGGAGCTGTTATCGATCTTGCACCAGTACGGGGCTATTGAGAGACTCAGTTTTTTCGTCAGTCCGGTGGGAATCGGGTCAAGGACGTGAGAGGCTGGTTTGGAGGTGGGGATTAGTTTGAGGATCTCGGTTTCCGGGATGGGGATGAAGGACTTCCAGGTTTTAGAGGGTGCTTGGGCGAGCTATCTAGTGTCACTGGAGGCAGGTTTTTGCAGACGGGGTTGACGTTGATTTCCAGTGAGAGCTCAATCTTGGTGATTTTTTCTTCGTAGAAGTTGGCGAAGTTTTCACACAAGTCATTGGAGGCCTCTAGGGAGGATTCTAGGGGTTTGGAGGTTAGTTGTTTGATGATTGTGAACAGTTTGGTGGGCCTGTTTTTTGCGTTGTCCAGGGTGTCGCATAAGAAGGTTGATTTTACATTGCTGATGTATTTTTTGCATTTCCTTCGGGTTGCTTTGAGTTGTTCGAGTAGGCTTGAGGAGGTGTTGCTCCTCCATAGTCTTTCGGAAGCTCTTAGTTGTCTTCTTTCTTTGTTAATGTCCGTGTTAAACCGCGTTCTGGAGGGGATGCTCCTTGTTTTTTTTAGTCTTAAGGGGGCTACTTCATCTAGAATAGATGTCATGTTTGTGTTGCAGTGTGCAATTAGTTCTGTTGTGGATAGATTGTCCGTGGGGGCAGTGAGGAGAGAGTTAACCCTTCTCTCTAGGTCAGTCATTTTAATCTGGGTGAAGTTTCTAGTCCATTTCGGAGGGTTTTGGGAGGGGGGTTTAGGAGTAATAGGTTGAGTGAGGTGGAAAAGGATTAAGTGGTGGTCAGACCAGTCCAGGAGCAGGATGTGGTCTATCATGACATTGTCGTGCTGGGCGATAATAGCGTCTAGGATTGCTCCTTAGTTATGGGTTTCCTCTAAGCAGTGTTGGGTGAGGTTGTTGCTGTGAAGCCGCTCCTTCAGGCTCTGGATTAGGAGGTTGCTTTCTTCATTCCAGTGAAGATTGAAGTCACCCATAATACGGTTGTTCGTGTCTCGGAGAGTGCAGTGGCCAATCAGGTTGGACAGGTTTTCGGTGAAAGTGGTTTTGTTATAAATGACGTGACAGATGAGTGTTTTTTTATTTCTGGTGTTGATGTTGGTGGTTAGGCACTCGAAAGTGTTATAGGTGATGAAGTCTATTTCCAACACAGAAATATTGTTTTTGTGGATGATGGCTATACCTCCACCTCTTTGATCTTTTTTGTCTTTGTTGGTGATAACAAAGCCAGAGGGGACAAGAGTATCCATGAGTGGGAGTCATTTAGCCATGTCTCAGTGATGAATGCTATGTCTTTGTCATGGGTAAGGATGGATTTAGCTAGCTCTGTGGCATGCTTGGTGGCTGACCTGCAGTTTATGAGCATGCAATTTGTGGGTCGCGTCTCTGTTGTGTGTTTAATCGTTCGGGGGAGCCGTGGGGATGATAGTGCGTGTGGCCGGGGGTCTAGGGGATTTCGGGAGGGCCTGTTCTCTTCCCAGTCTGGTGATCACCTGTATTTTGGATTGGGGTGGCAATAATAAGATTGTCATACGAGGAGGCGAGAGCTGCCGCTTCACTCACAGAAGTGACCTCTCTAGTTCCTTTCGTTCTCTGTGTCTGATGAGAGAGTGGGGAGGAGATCTCTTCCTGATGGGGAGCACGGGGAAGCCTCTTTTGAGAGAGAGAGGGGATGGAAGGGTATTGGTGGGGTTTTATGGGAGTGGCGAGGTTGGTAAGGATTTCGCTAAGACCCTGGATTATGGTGGTAATTTGGCTCTAGGTCAGTATGAGTGTTCTGTGAGTGAGAGTTAAACCTGGGGGAAGAGCCTGGTGTTGTTAGGTTGCCCTTTAGTGGCTGGGTTGTCCGTGTTGGATCTGCGTGGGGACAGTGGTGTGGGGAGGTGGGGGCCATGTAAGGGCACGGATGTGAATTTGCATGAGAGGCTGAGGAGGGGGTTGGGAGTCATGTGCTGTGTGTTTAGCTCATCTGAAGTGGGTTGGGAGGAAGGGGGGCAGGAGAGAGAGGTCGCCGGAGGGGGGTTGATGGGTCTTGTTTTCTCTGGTTGTGTAAGAGGTGGAGACTCGCGGCGGGACGCAGGTGTTATTACTAGGGTGCCCCGGGATGGGGGGTGAGTTCTCTCTGGTAGTGTTGTTCTCACTGGTAGTGTTGCAAGTGGAGTCTTGCCGTGGGAGGCAGGTGTTATTACTAGGGTGCCCCAGGGTGGGGGGGTGACTTCTGTTGGTGGGTCGGATTTTTCAGGGAGAGGAGAATAGGAGGGCAGGGGAGGAGTGCGTGGGAGGGGAAAGTCCGGAGGGATGGGAAGAGGGCCTCAAAGATTTCTAGGTTGTTATTGTTGGCATGTATCAGGACTGTGCCATTGGAGTAGATGGTCGCCAAGGTGTTCCCATTTCGCCTATTGTGCTTGGGGGCTTAGAAAGACAGTTTGCAGCTATGGGACGTGTTGGTTATTTTGGAGATATTGAGTTGCGATCTGAGGATGGAGTTCCATGTTTCGGGTTTTTCAGTGTGGAAGATGAGATCCATTTTTCCTTGCCCTTTTGAGGTGCAGCGGTAGATGTCCACGAATAGTGATTCAGGATGTTGCCTGATCAGTTTTTGTTTAAAAATTTTTTCGCTTTGGGTGAGAGGTTAGGGGGGAAGCTGAATGCGAAGGAGTTCATGCTGTGCGGTTTTAAGTGGTTCGCAGAAGCAGGGTTGGAGCAGGTTGATGTGGCGTATGGCATAGCGACTAGGAGGGACTGGAGCAGGCGCCCTTTTAAGGAATGGGCTAGAGTATCCAGAACCGTCTGTAGAGGGGCGAGTGCAAGGGGGCAGGCACTCAAAAGGAATGGTGGGCTAGAGTTTCCAGAAACCGTCCGTAGAGGGGAAAGTGCGAGAGGTGTGAAGGTTTTGTGATTGGTGCTATAGTGCTGGTTGTTGACTCTCCAGAGCATAAGGCTGGGGATGACTTCTAGGTGGTTGTAGAAAGACAGGCGGCTAAAGTTTTTGCGGCTACACAATTTTTCAATCGCTATAGCCACCTAGCTCCGGCCTGTTTGGTTAACAGTTGTTTAGCAGCTGAGGCAATAACAGAGGGCTGCAGCAGTGGCAATAACAGAGGGCTCCCTACCCAGAACTCCATAAGGCTGTGATTCAGCGCTGGGTAAAGTGAGCGCGTCAAGATCTTGCTAAGATCTTTGAAGGTCATGCAGGCTTTATAGGAGGAGGTAAAACATCCTCTTCTTTCATTGCAGTTTGGTGTGGATGTGAAAAGGGAGCAGTTTTTGTAAGGATCTTTTTTTCTAGGGAGTGCTGGGTCAATCCTTTTTCTTCATTTTACCCTATGGTACTGAAAGACTAGTTAGGTGCTGGTACAGGCGGTAGTGTCACATCAAGACTTTCCCAGGCAGTAACTTGTACCCTATTGCCTTCCAAGTTGCAGCATCTCCTGGAACCCAGTTGTTGAGATGGATTCACGTATAGAGCCGCCTAGGGCAGCTGTTCGGCTCCTCTGGTCAGGCGACAGATAATGAATCCCCCCCTGCCCTCCAGACGCTGGTGACAGTATGGTAAATCACCATAGGTCCCTGATGGTGCAAGAAGAGGGTCCCCATCAGTCAGCTATGAAACGCACTTTGTTGTCTGCCGAGTCTTGCGCTGTGTCCACTCAGGGCGCCCATCACCTATGAAGCCAGCCCCGAAGGAGATGTCATCTAACTCACTCACAGCAGTCAAATTGCAGTCGGACCAGTCTTCAGGGTGGCGTGGGCAAGGGAGGTTGGGTCGCTCTGTGGGTTGTCTTCGGGCATCGCGGGTGGCCGGTGCAGGGTTCCAATAGGCTAATCTGTTGCAATGCAGCTCCGTAGGGGAAGGGTGAAAGTGCTCCTCGTAGTCCTCAAATGGCCGCCATCTTAAAGTCAAGCTGCCTCAGTAACAGATCCCGCCAAAAACCTAACCAAAACGGTGTTGTGATGCTCAGAGAGTTAGTCTACCTTAGCTGAGATTGAGCTAATTAGTGACAATGCAGCTCGGTAGCTCTATGGGGGAAGGGTGATGCATTCACCGCATTCCTAAAAAACGGCCGCCATCTTAAATTCAGGCTGTTTCATCAAAAAGATCACCGCAGACTTGTTTGTGTTGTTGTGAAAGTTAGAGACGGGACAATCAATACACCTCCGGGATCAGGCAGCCTCCGGACTAGATCTTTGATCTCGCTAACCCGCCACGTCAGGATCAACTCCCCGGTGCCGCCAGTGCCCGATCCCCTCACGTGGAGGTCAGCGACCACTGGCTACAGCCCCACAGCTCTCCTGGCACCAACCCGGCATAGTGGTCGGCCCAGTCGTTCGGAGCCCAGATCTCCAGGAAGCAAAGTCGGAGACAAGCGATCCCAGGCTTCATGTGATCTGCCTGCGTTCCGGTTTAGAAAAATGCTGTTCTGGATGGGGCAACAACGTGTCGGACTGCCGCTCAGGAGGCAGGTAGGGGGGTTACCTATGGAGCATCAGCCCCGAGCGACCATCTTGCTTCGTCTTGGAGACAATTGTCTCCAAGCTATGCAGAGTGGCGAGGCTAATTCCACCTGATGACCTGCATGAGAAAGTTGTTAGTTTCAATCATGAAGGCCACCTTGTGCATAGTCTGATTAAGACCAGGGTGAGGGAGTTTTATTGGTGGGCAGGTGAGGACCGACAGGTCAAGGAAGCGCTTAGGGATTATATCCTCTGTGCAGGCAATGATATATCCAGAAAAGTCAGGATTGCTCCATTGTCACCGGTGGGGATACCTGAAAAACCATGGGCCAAGGTGGCTCTGGATATTATGGGATCTTTTGAGCTCCTATCACCCCATAAAAGGTCTGTTGTACTTTTAGCAGAATATACATCCAAATAGGTCTCAGTGTGTTGCATGAACTCGGTGGTCACAAAAATGTATTTGAATTCCTCAAGGTGTTTCCTTGTGAGGGTGTTCCGCAAGTTGTTGCAACAGACAATTGAGTACAATTTACTTCACAAGAGATAGTAGAGTTCATAAAAGATCTATCTATCACTCACCATCCCTTGTCAACCAACTGCACACTGGCTTTTCTTCAGTCCCTTCTTGGCATCAAACCTTTGTTTATAATTCATCTGGTACACCTTCACCCTTGCTTTGCCATTATCACTGTTCCTATCCTTGCCAGTCAACCACAAAGGATCATGTTTTGACCCAGCCACTCTGCCTTTGAGCCTCCTTAATGGCACGAAAACTGTTGGGTGTGTTCCTGTGTGCCCACAATTTTTCCCGCAATATACCTTTCAAAGGCATTCTAGAATCCACAGCAGTTTGTGCACATGCTCTTACCAGTCTATTCATGCTCTCAACCAAGATACAAGAAGAACAGTCACCCAGGCCCTCGTCAGCAGCAGACTGGACTATGGAAACGCCCTCTATGTGGGAGCCCCGACCACGCTCATCAAAGGACTGCAACGCATCCAAAACGCCTTGGCACGACTGATCCTCTACGTACCACGCCACAGCCACATCACATCACCCCCCAACTGAGAAACCTGCACTGGCTGCCCGTCAACAAGAGGCTATCTTTCAAGCTCCTCATCCACGCACACAAGGCACTCCACAAGACTGGCCCAGCCTACCTCAACAAACAACTTTCCTTCTACATCCCCAACCGCCAGCTCCGCTCCACCGACCTGCACTCGCCACCGGCCCGCACATCCGAAGAACAACCACGGGAGGGAGTTCCATCTCCCACCTCACCGCCAAGCCCTGGAACACCCCCCACACTGAGCCTACCACAGACCCAAGACCTGCTGACCTTCAGGAGACTATTCAAGACGTGGCTGTTCGATCAGTAGCGGCCCCCTCCCCATGCGCCTTGAGACCCTCACGGGTATGTAGTGTGCTCTACAAATGCTTGATTGATTGATTGATCCCCAGGCTCTTTATGCACTGCAAGCTAATGGATTGGTTGATAGCATGAATAGGCTGGTAAGAGCATGTGCACAAACTGCTGTGGATACTAGAATGCCTTTGAAAGGTATATTGTGGGAAATACATGTGGGCACACAGAAACACACCCAACAGTTTCTTGCCATTTAAGAGGCTCAAAGGCAGAGTGGTTGGGTCAAAACACGCTCCTTTGTGGTTGACTGGCAAGGATAGTAACAGTGATAATGACAAAGCAAGGGTGAAGGTGTACCAGATGAATCATAAACAAAGGTTTGATGCCAAGAAGGGAGTGAAGAAAATTCAGTGTGCAGTTGGTTGACAAGGTGTTTGTAAAGAAAGCTGTATGATCTCCAAAAGGGGAAACAGAATTCTTGGGTCCCAAACGCATTATTGAGTTCAAGAAAAATGAGATTGTGTTGATGGATGGTGAAGTTTGGAGCATGTTAGGATTATCTAGATGTAGGGAAGCCACTAGTCCAAGTGTAGAGGAGGACAAATATTTTGAGGGTCACCATTTTCATATCCATGGGGATAGACGCTCACTGACGGCAACAGAGGAAAGGTACTCCGTAATCGAAAGAGAAGCGTTGGCGTGCGTTTGGGGAATGGAGCACTTCCGCCAGTATATCTGGGGAAAGAAAATAATTTTGAAGTGTGATCACAAACCTCTTACCAAGGTATGGACTATGAAAGGGCTGTACAATGCTTCACCACGTTTAGCACGTATGTCCATCAGACTGTTGGATTATAACTACTATGTACAGTACCTACCAGGGCCGAAAAACGTAGTGGCAGACTTTTTAAGCAGACTTCCTTTGAAAAACACAGGCACAGTAGTGCAAGAAGAAGATCTTTGTGTTGCAAGCATCAGTGAAGAATTTCCTACCATAAAAAGGAGCGAATGGATAGAGGAATGTTCAAACGATAGGCAAATTCAAGTTATCAAGATTCACATTGTAAAAGGATGGCCACAGAAAAAATACTTGGAAAATGAATTGCGGATATTTTGGGAACTGAGAAATGAACTGTCGGTGGAAGACAATCTCATCCTAAGACAAGGTAAAGTGGTACCACCCATAGGCCTCAGAGAAAGGATAATCAACATATGCCACGAAGGTCATTTAGGAATGAACAAAACCAAACAAAGAATAAAATGTTGGTATTGGTGGCCTGGTTGTGACATGCAAGTGGAGAGAGCCATAAGGGAATGCATAGAATGCCAAAATTCAGACAAAACTCAGACAACCCTACGACCACCACTTCAGCCTTTGCAATGCCCGGACGTACCATGGGAAAGAGTTGGCATTGACGTCATGGGACCCATGAAATGGCAGGATGAAGGGGTGTATGTCCTAGTGCTACTGGACCACCTCTCAAAGTGGCCAGAGGTGAAGGTTTGTGGTAAAGTAGAAATTAGTGATGTGTTAAAGTTCATGGAAGAAGTTTTCATCAGGGAAGGGATCCCAAAGCCAATTGTCAGTGATAACGGTAGGCAATTCACTTCAGACGCCTTCAAGAAATTTGTAGAAAGAAATGGCATCAGAGATAGAACTACGTCAGTATACCACCCTGTGGGAAATGGAGTGGTAGAAAGATTCAATAGAGTGATAAAAGGGACCATCCAACTTGCGAATAATAACGGAAAATGTTGGAGGAAGGAAGTGAACAAAATGGTTTGGGGATACAGAATCACCCCGGGAGAAAAAACATTGGTGAGTCCTTTCGAAGTTATGAGAGGTTGGACCCCCATCTCAAAGGACAATATAGGATGGATCAAACCTGCGGTGAGAAAGGAATGGTCATTGGATGCAATCAGAGAAAAGATCAAGAAAGCACAGGATGCTTATAAAGAGAAATATGACAAAAGCAGGAATTGCAAGGAGTTTAACATCAAAGTGGGAGACAGTGTCAGAGTGAAGAAAAGCGGACGCATTACCAAAGGAGATAAATTCTCTACACCCCTGGAAGTCGTGAAGGTTTTCTGCAACTCAGCTTTGCTTAGTGATTGAAGAGTATGGCATGCCTCTGCAATGTCTGTCTGTCATAGATAGGAAACAGACCAACAGAAAGGCAGAGAACAATGCCCTGTGCAAGAGGATAACTACTACAAAGGATCACAACTTGTGGAAGAAGAGTCCGAACAAGAAGAGGATTGTGATGGCGAATCGCCTGCAACATGTGGTGACCAGGTAAGAAGAGACTTTGGGAACATTGAGTCTGTTGGTGAACGTGAGGACTTCAGCACGGATGCCTCTGAGGTGTCCCTAGACACTTGTGAAACTCACTCTGCTGGAAATAGACAAGAGGAGAATGAGGATGAGGAAACAGAGTAATCTTACGTACAATGAGACCGGAGAATCCTCACTCAGCAAGGAGGTAACTACTCAAGCACCTGCCGGTGCATCTATGTGAGATGCAGAAGGGACTAAGGCAAGCACAAGCAGTTTTGGCAGACATCTGAACAAACCCAGTAAATATGATGACTTTGTTTGCGAATAGCACCCCGCTGTGTATTACTTAAACCCAGTAACATGTTTCCAAATGCCTTCTCATTAGGGAAGGAGATGTGTTGTGCCTGTATCCTTTTTCTATTTCCACTACCCCTAATGCGCGAGCTGTCCCCTGCGCGTAATTGGTTAAGTCAGCTGGAATGTTGACAGCTGACGTTGTGTTTGACAGTTGAGAGAGTTAGACTTGGCTGCGATGCTCACGCATGCTGCGGTGTGTTGTCTTGTGAAATAAACTACTTCAACACTTCTTCATGTTCCTGGAAGTCTATACTTAACAATCACCTTCAACTCTCCAGGGTTATATTTTAGAGTAAACATTTCAAGAATGTTTTGTCTTGTCCCTTTTTTTTTCTCTCTCTTCTAGGGGCAAAGGAGATGATGGGGTTGGAAGGTTTCAGCCTCTGTCCCATTTACTTTTTGTAGCTAAGTAGGTTGTTTTCTTGATCTTCTTCTCTTCCTGTTTTTTTCTGTACCCTTGCTTACCCATGTTGTTTCCTATTAAGGTTTTGGCTTTGTACTGTTATATTTTGCTCACTTGTACTGTTATGATATAATAAAGGGGAATATGTGTTGTAACTTGCCCTTTAATCGAGATGCACATCTTGGAGCGTTAGGTGCATCACCAGAACTCTGATGTGGCCTGGCAACCCGTTAGTCAGAGTTCGTAGACCTGGCTGGAGGGTGAGTGTCCCTGGTGGGTGCATTAAACGTGAATTTACAAAAGAACACTGTTGTGCACTTCGTTCCATTAGAAGCACATCACATAACTATGTTCTGAGTAAATTGAAAGGTCACAAAATCGCAGATTTTTTTTTTTACGAAGTTTGATATAGCGCGAACTTGACCCGGTATCGGGTATCAGAGCGATTTACAAAACACCAGTTGCGTTACTTGAGGACACATTAATTTTTGTTAGGCATAGGGAGATTAGGTGATTTGCCCAGAATCACAGGATGCTCGGCAATACTCAAACCCGGTTCCCAAGATTCAAGGTCGACCGCCCTAGCTCTTAGGCCAACTCCTCTCCCCTACAAAATACAATAGTCCTTTGGTCAATTAGACTTATTACATTTTGTTTGCATCATTTTATATACTTAGTTAATTGATAGGTTCAAATATGTATGCAAATTTAGCCTTTCACAAAGATCAGTCACAAAGAGAATATAAAACTAAACAGGACAACGGGTTACAAAATAGATCACCTAGGAGTTTAGCTTTAATAACATGGCTAGCATTCACCAAAATAGTGAGATTCAATAGGAAATATATTTTTTCTTGAACTTTCAAGAAATATGGGCATTTTGTGGGTTAATGAAACTCACTAAATTGTTCTTGTCATCGTATCATAATATTTACACAAACCAGTTATTTCAGTGAAGTCTAAAATGCACATTTTGATTTCAGTTTCACCTGTCTGACAGGTGTACTCTTTGAAATATTCGTCCTATAAATAGCTGACTTTCTGGAATGGAAATGCATGTGCTGGTGAAACTGTTCCCAACTGAAACAAAGGCCTTATCTGAATCCCCAGGAGGCGTCCTCTTTGCCTTTGGCATAAGTTATTAAGCACAAGGAAAGCTTGTCCATACCAGCATAGATATTTAATAAGCACTGACAAAGTCACATGATGTATGCGAAATCGCTGACATCTAAAGGATGATTTTCAATTATTTTCCCTTGAACAATTATGCACATTCTCAGCTTCTAATGTATTTTGTCAGTCATAACAGTACATAAAACACTTTAAAGTGTACAGTAAGCTTTTTCCCCTCACACAAATATTGTTGGTGGCATAATTGCATCCCATTAAAGCTGGGTGCTATAATTCACAAAAGCATAGCTTATGTTTGTATATTGCAAAGCATACTTTATTTCTGTAGCATTATTTGTGAGCCAGACGAACTGTACTTAAGAAAAACTATGCAAATGTGCAAGTCACAGAAAAGAAAGCCATTTAGTCCTCTAACTTTATCCATCAACGGCATGTGTGCCACCTAATTCTTCTGGCTGTAAGATGGGAACTCGCTGCTGCAGAGTGACTGGCCCGAGGGTAGACAGATGGCAGAACGTGGCGAAAGAAACGTATGGAGGTCTCAATAAACGAAAGTAATTGGGACCTCTTAGAATCCTACGACTCCCGACTGGACATATAGACCATGTGTAACAATTTTGCAGTGAAACATTTTAGGAAGTCACTGCATGTCTTGAAATTATACATTTCACTGGAGTATCGTACCCAAATTATCGGCTACTACATTATCATGAGGGTAAGTATATATTGCAATTGTAAAGGAATATATCTACATATATTTTTTTCAATTAGAGTAAATTTAACATACCTCTGCCATACTTTTTGCTCTTGCCATCTGGTCAGCACCAAGTGTGCCTGCCTTCGAGCCTCAAGAACATTGCATCATGGCTTGCTCACCTTGCTCAGCTGAAAGTGCATAAGTAGTTTACATATTGCCCTAAGTTAAGCCTGTCTGCTCTGTGCCATAGCTACCAGGGGATTGAGCTCGGGTTCATTTAGTGACTTTGAGGATTCACCATAACATGGGATATGATTGTTCTTTAAGTTGGGTACTCACTCTCTCCAAATAATAATGCATTTTCCTACAAAGTTTATCTAAATTATTCATCAGATAAAGGCAGCAAGATGGCTCATTCTTTATCAGTATAATTTTATCCGTTTGAGATGAAACAACATTTTTGGTGAAATCTGTGAATTTAACAAATTATCCAGCAAAATATGTGGCAAATTTGTCAGCTAATACAGTTAATCCATAAATATGTGTTAAGCGCTGCAGCCACAGAATCCCCTAAATTCACCAAAGTTCATTATTGTGAAGATTCGTAGAAATACTTTCTTCAAGAAAGTTAACCACTTCTTGAGAATTCGTCAAAATGCTAATATCCATGGTTTCAATTTCCATAAATCTGAAATTAAGATGGCAGCATACGCTGATGATGTATTATTATTTCTCTCCCAACCAGACACATCCCTCCTTGCATTTCTAGATGAAGTTAACTCATTTGCACAAGTATCTGGCTACAAATTAAATAAAGATAAATGCGAAATGTTGCCACTTACTAAAGTCACTTTCAGGGATGATTTTTCTGCTTCGGGTTTCACTTGGAGCCCTAACTCTATTAAATATTTAGGTCTCCATTTTACTTCTTCTCTTTCGGGCACAGTTACTAGGTTTATGGACGATTGTTTACAAAAAATAACCACTCTTACTAGCAAATGGCATCCTCTGTATCTATCGTGGTGGGGGAGATTGGATACAATCAAGATGATGCTCTCTCCCATTGTCCTATTCACAATATCTAACATACCATTTTCTATCCCCTTGAAATACTTCAAGAAAATTAACTCTATTTTATCTACTTTTTTGTGGGGGCATAAAAAGTCTTGTATGTCCTTGACCAAATTAATGCGTTCTAAAAGTGAGGGTGGGGTGAACTTTCCGAATTTTTCCTTATATCATAAATCCTTTTTATTGCATCAAGTGTCGAATTGAATCACGGATTCCGCATCATCCTCTCCTCTCTGGTTGACCTTAGAAAGGTCTTTTATATCTCCTTTTTCATTCAAAGAATATCTTATGTTTTCTCGTAGACCTCAGTCTTTATCTACTCCTATTCTTAAGTATACCTCCAAAATCCTTCCCTGCTTTCCCGTCTCGTCCTTTTTTGACCAGCCTATTTGGCACAACACCTCTATTTTAATTAACAATAAGCCGATTTTTTGGAAAGCCTGGAGATCACGGGGTCTTATTTGGGTGTATCAATTGTTTCATCACAATCAGGTCATCCCATTTGCTTTAGCCGCTACTTCTTTTACTCTTCCGCCCGCTTTTCGAGTTAAATATTCGATGTTGTCACGCGCATTACAACTTGCTTATGATGCCTTCCTTGCTGTGCCTCCTTCATCAAATCACGCACCCTCTGACATGAATTCACTGAATTCTTTACTTCTTAAACAATCTAAAGCTTCAAAAATCTACGCTTTTCTTCGAACTCAGTCTTCACCTCGTTCAAAAACCACAACAGAAGAAATCTGGGAAAAGACCTAGAAGTCTATTGGCCTATTGAGTTATGGGACAAATTATGGTTGAAGATTCGTAGATCTTCCAGAGCTGCTAACACTACTCAACCACTATTTTTTATTTATAACTGTTTATTATTTTCACCACTAGTTCTTAGTAAACAATATCCAGATACCTCTGATAAGTGTTGGTCCTGCTCCTTACCATGTGCAGATCTTTTTCATATGCTTTTTACTTGTCCCCATGTTCATAATTTTTGGCTGCAAGTTTGGTCTCAAATTAACAAGATCTTTTCCTCCACTCACTCCTTTTCTTTCTCTCACATTTTCTTAGGGAGTGTTTCTCCCATTTGGGATCATTGCACCTTCAGGGTTAGAATAGTTGACTTATTGATGGCAGTAGCTTTTCAGCAAATAACTAAAAATTGGAAAGATTCTACCAAAATATCTCATCAGGCTTGGTGGTATGCTGTTTGCTATAACCACAGGTTAGATACGACTTTTGTCTACCCCCTGACTTTAGCTACTAAGCGAAAAGAACTGTGGAGTCCAGTTACATTATTTTTTGATTTAAGTGCTCAAAGCTCTTTGTATTTATCCCCGTTACAGCAAGAAGTTCCTAAACCTCTATGAATTCCAGTATTTTGTTAAACATATTATTCCTATTTTCGCCTCCTTTTTATAATTACAATGTATATTTAGTATGTCTTTCATTGCCTTATATCATACCAGTTGTCTGTTTTGCTTATATGTATTCTCCATTTCTGATGTTTCTTTTTATAGCGTGTATTAATGCCTTTACATATCTTGATGTATACTTTTGCTTGTTATTTTCTTTGTCTTATTTTGTAAGGTTATTTCATATTCTTTCAATAAAGTTTCTTTGAACTTAAAAAAAGAAAGTTAACCACTTCTATCAACGTACACATCGCAGCTCACGGGTCGAAAACGTGTTTTCCCAATTCACCCCAGGTATCTCAAGGTACCAAAGATATGGAAGGCCATGCATAAGACCTCGGAACAATACTTTCAGGACAACACGGGCTCAGTGGCCTCCCCAGTCATTCTCTGGGAGGCGTACAAGACAGTCCTGCACGGGCAGGTCATTTTGTGATATCTGCCCACAGACGCGACTTGGCTCAACAGGTTTTGGGGCTAGAGCGGGCGATGGACCAGGCGGAAGGTGCACACGCTACATATCCTAACGACGACACTGACCACCCTCTTACTCTCACCACACAGGCCTACAGGGACCACGTATGGGAAGAGGCCAGGGCGCGAATCACGAAGACGCAGCATACAATATACGAAGTGGGGGACAAAGCTGGCAAATTGCTGGCGTGGGTAGATAACAAGGAAAGGGCCAGCCGGTGGGTAGCACAACTTAGATTAACAAGTGGGGAGACGATAACAGATCCCGACAACATCGTTAAGGCTTTTGCACGACATTACGAAATGGTTTACACGCCTGTGGCCATGACAACGGTTGAGGAATACTTAGACTTCCTACGAGATATACTTCTCCCAAAACTGACTGTGCAAGATGCACAACTACTAGAAGCGGACCTCACGGGAGAGGAAATCACTGCAGCCATTAAGGGACTTCAGCCGGGGAAAGCACTGATGCCCAACGGTGTCCCAGTGGAAGTGTTTCAAAGGGAGATGGACACACTTGTGCCGCATCTGCTGAGAATGTAACAAGCCAGTTTGGTGACATGATCACTTCCTCATGATCAGAGGGTGACAACACATTATAGCAATCCTTAACGCCGGCAAACCCTCCTAGGAGTGCAACTCCTATTGACCGATTTCGCTCCTTAACGTGGAAGCGAAAATATTAGCTAAAGCGCTAGCGACCAGGCTGCAACCCCACCTCACGGCACTCATACACCCAGACCAATCCGGCTTTATGCCGGGCAGAAATATGGCAATGAACCTGTACCGGTTACATGGAGTTCTGGCTCGAGGGCCATATATCCAAGAGGAGGTGGTGATTTTCTCACTGGATGCCAGTATGGCCTTTGCCTGGGTAGAGTGGCCTCTCCTATTTGCGGTGATGCGACATTTTGGTTTTGGATAGGGGTGGGCGGACATTTCCGTTCCACCCACGGAATGGGCGGAAATTTGCACTTTCCGCCTTCCGCAAAGAAGGCGGAAAAACGGGGGCATATTTCCGCCCATTCCACGACTTCCGTCCACACCTAGTTTTGGACCGAAATTTTGCACCTGGATACAGCTGCTCTACACACAGCCACTGGCGCAGGTAGTGGTAAATGGGCGCTTATCGGAGGACTTTCTGCTGGGGCGAGGGACTAGGCAAGGCTGTCCGCTGTCCCCTCTCCCCACTGCTGTTCACCCTGGTATTGGAGCCCCTTGCGGCATGGATACAGAGAGCCAGTGATTCAGGGAATGAAGTGGACAGAGGGATGCGAGGACCGGAACTCCCTTTATGCCGACAACGTCTTGTTATATTTGACACACCCCAGACGGTCCCTCAATTGCCTACTCGACATTTGTGCGTCCTATGGTAGGGTCTCCAGTTATACAATCGACTGGGCCGAATCAGTGCTATATATACTTAAGGGCCCCCCCCCATGCCTGCCCTGGGGAGCGGAGATACAGATAACACAGATCGGGTTTAAATATCTTGGTATTATTATTACATCCCATCATGCGCAATTCATGGAGCGTAGTTTGCTCCCACTTCTGAGGAGGCTGAAGAATGATGTTAAAAGCTGGCAATCACTCCCACTGACACTGCTGGGGAGAGCTGAGTCATTCAAAATGATGGCTCTCCCTAGGTTCCTGTACGTACTACAAAATACGCCCATGCCTGTACCCAAATCATATTGTAAAGCCATTGAGGCAGAGGTAGGCCATCTCTAGTGGGAAGGAAAGCCTCACCGAATAGCTATGAGTAAATTAACTCGGAGCTGGTACGACAACGGTATCGCCCTGCCCAACGTTCAGCTATCCTATTGGGCATCCCAGCTCATAGTGATTAACCAACGGCTGCACACCCCACAGGACGAACCAGCTCTCTGCATGAACAGGCACATTTTGGGTGTGAATGGACCCCTGGGTGCGCTATATGATAAACAAAAGAAAAGCACGCTAATAGGATCCGCGGCCCACACTGTGCATGTCTGGCGCACGGCGCATCGTGCACTGGGATGGGAGGGGGTGCTAACTCAACACACACCTCTGTGGGACTCCCCCAAACTCGACAAGCTGTGCATGACCAAAGGTTTTACAGGGTGGGACCTCATAGGCATTTCCAGAGCTGGCGACCTTCGGAAAAAAGGCAAGGTGGTTACATTCGCTCAGCTCCAGGTAACGTATCAGATGGCAGGGAGGGAACCACCCACCCACGTCATTAACACCATCCACTCTGGCTCTCCCTCAGACCCATGCCCCCACCACATCTACAACAAAGCAGACACCATCATCGCACCCCACCTCCGGAACGTCATAAACAACTCCTTCGCGTCAGCCACCTTCCCAGAGAGCTGGAAGCACACAGAGATCAACGCCCTCCTGAAAAAACCCACAGCAGACCCCAAAGACCTCAAGAACTTCCGCCCCATCTCTCTTCATTGAGAAGACCGTCAATAAACAGCTGACCACGGGGGCGCTAGAGGGCGCACTGCGGAATGGCTGGCTAGTGTGACAGCTCCGCCGGACGGGCGCGCTTTTGGCGGCCTTTGACCCCTTCAAACCAGCGCTATTGCCAAGACGCCACATGATTTCGGTGTCGGAAGACGGACCCAATGTATCCGTGACATTTGCAGGACACCATAAAAACCGCATCGAGACTTTCGTGTCGGAAAGTCCAGAGTCGCCGGAGCGCTCACAAAATGGCTGCGCCTGACTGCCGGGATAAATGCTGCTGACAGATGTGCGGAGGGAGGTGCGATCGTTTGCCTGCCTGGTAACTAGCGAAAATGGTCCGTTGCAGATACTGTGAGTAGCCGAGGAGTCTGTGACCTGCAGATACACAAGAACACGCCGCGTTTCGCCGTGCGTTCCAGCGACGGCAAAATGGCGGCGGCGCTGGACCGCATCTGACCTGATGCGGCGGCTGCCCACGGGACGGACGAACGGAACGGAGCGGAGAGTGCAGAGCCCTTCAACTGCGGCAGGAGGACGGAGGACACGCGACAAGTGAGTGAGGATCGAGAGCACCACCGGGCTGGGGCCAGGAGAGCGGGGTCGCGCTGTGATCACTGCGAGCGGAGAATACCTCAGCCCTGGAGCGGTGAGTGGCGCTCAAACTACCAGCGGTGAAAGAGACGGCTTGGCGGGAGTTCCCAACCTCATTAAGATACACGCCCGGCTCCCTGGATGATTACTCCTGTCTGGTGGGCTCTGAACTAGCGCGCCTTGCACCTATGAACAAGGAGGTCCCCGGGCAGCGGTGGCCTGAACAAATGATAAAGTGCACTCCAACTTGGCGCACAGCGGTAACACGTCGTGAATGAGTCAGCTGATGCATAAACGCACTGTAAAGAGGGGAACCGTGAACTCAGCGCACACCGCCACCTCACCTACCAGCATTCCTACGGCGGGCAGTCCAGGGGCACGCGGGCACAACTCGCCTCCGCAGCGCGGGGACATGGGGAAACCTGACAGACAGCAGACCAAGCTCCCGTTCGAAGCGCGGAAACAAGTTAAAAATAACGCACCAGACCCAGAGGGAGAAGGCGACCAAGCGCAGGCAGAGGGAAATAGCATGGAATCGGTACTGCGAGCGATCCAGCAGAGCCTGCAGGAAATGAATGGCAAACTAGATAACGTGATACAGAGAGTGGACAATATGGCGGCGAAGATCGAAAACCACGACGGACGACTTGCAGAAGCGGAACAGCGAATATCCACGGTGGAAGACGACCAAAGGACCACATCGAAGGTCTGCGGTGGCCTGGAGAAAACGGTGGAGAGCCTGCGAGCCAAGGTAGAGGATCAGGAAGCCAGGTCCAGGCGCAACAACGTCCGAATTTCGGGCCTGCCGGAGTCCACCAACACTGGGAGGATGGAAACCTACATTGAGACACTTCTGAAGGAAATCTTTGGTGCAGAAAAACTGTCCTCGGTGTTCTTAATAGAACGCGCACATCGTTCTCTGGCACCTGTACCGAAACCTGGAGCAGCCCCGCGCATGATTATAGCCCGCGTGCTAAATTATAGGGATAGAGACATGATCCTGCGACTTGCCAGGGAAATGGGTACGGTTACCCATCAGGGAAACAAACTGGAGTTCTATCCTGACCACACCATGGCGGTGCAACTGGCGAGGAAAGAATTTGCTCCGGTAAAAAAGAAATTGCGTGAACTTGGTCTGGAATACGCCATGTTGTACCCGGCGAAATTTAAGATTACTAATGCAGGGAAACCAGTTATTCTACAGACAGTGCAGGCTGCACAGGATTACATCAAGAACCAGGTGAAGCGACGGAAGGCACAAGATCGTGGAGAAAGAACGAGCGACGTGGACTGATCGGCCATGTGCAAGTAACGCCGCGAATGAATATATGGAGCAGACGGCATTGGTATCGGACCGAAAAAAGACATGGACATGTGTGGCGTCTGCTCAATGGTACGAAACTGCACCTGAACTCAACAAGAGCACGGCAGTAAACTCACTATCACAATGGGCGGCCTAACTTTGACAGCGTCATGCCGCAGATGATTCAATTGCACTGTAAGTAACCTGAGTACAGGCGCTGATACGAGCGGGAGAGACAGGCCGCAAGACATGGAGGTAAGCTGTGAACCTCTGTAAGACACCTGGGTTGCACACATGTGAGACTTAGCAGTCCAGCAGGGCACGAAGTGCGAGTAACACGGGTACAATAAACCACAGGACTGAGTACTTGGACCGTTGTTGGCCTAGAGGACTGTGGTTGCATTACTTGACACCGCTTATATTTTTTTGGCGGGATGGGAGGGGGGAGAAGGATTACTATATATGCTACATTGATGATTACGAACGCGTCCGTCCACATCCACTATGTGGATGGAGATGTGTGAACCTGGTGTCACCCCCAGTCGGGTGCGCCCCAAAACGAGTTCTACATGGGGGTTAAATGTTGTTGAGGGATGGCTTTGGCACAGTTTGGGAGCTGAAGTGGGAGGAGGGTGGGAGGGAAATCGGGGTTTTTATAAGCTACAACCTCTGTGTCTGAGAAGCATGGCAAACTCCTTAGCCGTGAAATATCATGCCAATAGTGCATCAAGACATTTCAAACCTTTGTTGCTGTTGAATTGTACATCACATAATCATGTAGTTCTGGCCAATCGGAAGTATAGTCCGAAACTCACAAGTCATGTAACCATACCCAAACATGCTCATGTCACGTAATACCAACACGCTGAATCTACTAACATGGAATGTTCGAGGCCTGGGCAATCCGAAAAAGATCAGGCAGATATTTGCATACTTGGACCGACTACGTATTGACATTGTCTTCTTACAGGAAACGCACATGGCACACAACAGCACATCCACACTGGGCGCTAAATGGGCCGAATCGGTGGTAAGCTCGAACTACTCCTCCTATTCTAGGGGGGTAAGCATTCTAATACGGAAGGGCACGAACTTTGAGGTCACACACACGCACAGAGATATAGAGGGAAGATGCGTAGTGGTGGCGGGTACGGTTAGGAGACACAGAATAGTATTGGTCAACGCTTATGGTCCGAATACAGATGACCCGGGTTACTTCAGGGAGGTATGGCAGCGCATAGCGACGGTGAAATCAGAACACGTATAATGGGGAGGCGATTTTAATGTGACACTGCAGGACACCTTAGACAGGTCGAAACATACGTTGGAGCAACATGGGAATGCTAGGATAATGCTCCAGGACGCTATGGACGATTTACAATTGGTAGATATGTGGAGGTTTGGTAACCCGGGAAAGACAGCGGCTACACACATTAATGCGGCGAACAACAGTTGGTCCAGATTGGACTACTGGCTGGGCACGCAAGAGGTACTAACATGGGTTAAATGTATTACACACATGTCACGAACACTGTCAGACCATAATCCGGTGATGCTAGAGGTTAACATCCCACTATACGAACCACCACCCTTCACTTGGCGTTTCAACTCTGCCGCACTACGAGACCCCTTGTATGTCACCACCATACACAAGGCAATAATAGATTATTTTGATCTGAACGGCCCGACAACTGAGGACCCAGGGCTGCTTTGGGAAGCCTTTAAAGCTACACTTAGGGGGGTGTGCATTAGCACGACCTCGGGGATCCTGAAGGATATACGCCAGCAACTACACGCACGAGAAAAGGCCATACAAACATTAGAACAAACATACACTCAAACAGGAGACACCAAAGTACTGGGGGAAATTCAGGCCCTCCTAGTTGAGCACAGGAAATTTGCAACTGATGAGCTTAATTATGTGTCCAAGGGAGCGACTGCACGGCGATATGGGGAGGGGGGCAGGCCGGGCAGGGCATTGGCAGACAAGATATGCTCAGGGAAAACACAGCAAAATGTAAAGTCCATCAGCACACAGTCAGGAGAGGTGGTAGGTGACATCAAAGGGATACTGAAAGAATTTGTGTTGACATACGGTGCACTGTATGAAGAGCGCCCGTCACCCCCACAGGCAGAGTTACTTGCATACATGGAAGATGTTGAAATCGCATGGTTGGCAGACGGACATAGGAAATATCTAGCGCGTCCTATAACTGTAGAAGAAGTCACTGATACCATTAAACGCTTGCCAAACGCCAAAGCACCAGGGCCTGATGGCTTCGTGACGGAATTTTATAAAACGTTTGCAGACATACTCGCTCCACACCTAGTGAGGCTTTATGGAGCGGCACATGAAGCCCAGTTATTGCCAGCATCTATGAGAGAAGCCTTACTCATTGCACTATTAAAGCCAGGCAAAGAGGAGGATAAATGCGACTCATATCGCCCCTTATCGCTACTAAATGTAGATACAAAGATCATAGCCAGTTTGCTAGCCGATAGGCTGAAACCGCTTATGCCCCTATTAATAAGGCCTGATCAATCCGGATTCATACCAGACAGGGCTACTACACACAACACTCGCACACTGTTTGCATTGGCGCATTATCTGGCGCCAGAAACTAAGGCAGTGGCAGTGTTACTGGATGCTGCTAAAGCATTCGACACTATTAACTGGTCCTTCATTCAAGCAGTGTTGGTCCGAATGGGCTTTCCCCCTATCTTTCTAGGATGGATTTCGATGCTGTACAATAACTTAACAGCGCGCATCAAAATAAACAAGTATGTATCAGAACCTATTCAGATATGTAGAGGCACCAGACAGGGATGCCCGCTCTCACCGATGCTGTTCGCATTGATATTGGAACCGCTGGCTTGTAAAATCAGGCAACACCATCACTGTTCGGCCCTGCAGATGCCTACGCGTCCCATACACATTTCGCTATACGCGGATGACATGGTGCTATATATTAAAAATCCAGAATTGCACTTAAATCCGCTTCTCAGGGAATACATAAAATACGGTCAACAGGCTGGGTTACAGATCAACTGGAATAAGTCGCTTATTTTATCACTGACAGATAGCACGCACCCGACACATTTAGAATACCCGCTGGAATGGCAGGACGAACCGACAAAATATCTAGGTATATGGTTTCATAGGGATCCGGAAGTGGTCATCCGAACTAATTATGGAAGAGCCATAACGGCCCTTGAGGGGAAAATTAGAAGATGGAATACGCTTCCCCTATCCCTAGCAGACAGAGCAGCGATTGTCAAAATGGTGCTACTACCCAAGCTCCTATATTTGTTCAACAATATCCCGATAAAACCTCCGGCTGCAGTATTCCGCAACATAAATACGATAGTACTTAATTTGCTTTGGGCAGGAAAACAGGCGAGGATGGAACTGCACACCATGACACTGCCATATGCTAGGGGTGGATTCAAGGTTCCGGATTTCTACCTTTACTATTTAAGTGCTCAAGCACAATTCGCACACTTCTGGCACCACGAGATACCTTTTTTAACACACGTGGCTGTAGAAGCGGGGGATGCTGACCCGATCCCGCTGACTAGTATTCTACTACACAGGCGCCCTAGACTCCATGATCACGACATTAATACAGTGAACACCACCGCGGAGGCGTGGAGACTGATTGGTAAGGTGGCGAATAGTCTGCCGCTCTATGCACCTGCTCTTCCACTAGCACACCACCCAGCTATATCGGTTACACAAGAGCAGGCTGGTATGGATCTGTTGAAGCGAGCTGGTATAGACACGCTAGGCGATGTGTATGCGAATGGTGGTTTTCAGACCCTAGACAAGATACAGTACATCAGTAACCCGTCCCTCCTATTTACTTTTAACTACTACAGATTGCAAAGGGCGCTTAAGGAACACTATCCCACACACCCAGAGGAACCAAAGATACTTGAACCACTACAGCTACTCCTCACTACACCCACAGCGTCACACCTGGTATCCAAACTGTACACGAGTATACAAGAGGCTGTGGGAGGCAACACGGACAAGGCTAAGGATAAATGGAGTGCGAGCTTGGAAACGCCTCTAACCGACGAAGAATGGGCTGCCTCCTGCACACTTACTGGCATGTTGACACCAAACGGTAACCTCAGAATAATACATTATAAGTATCTACATCAGGTGTACTACACGCCTCAGAGACTACACAGATATGGATTGAGGGAGGACTCCAAGTGCATCAGGTGTAAACAAGAGGATGCAGACTTCATACATCTGGCCTGGCACTGTCGTAAAGTAGCGGGGTACTGGGAACAGGTCATACAGGTACTGAATGAAATGCTAGGGGAATCCGTGACATGTGAAGCGAAAGTCTGTTTATTGGGGATAGCGCCGCAATTGAGAGCTCTGAAGCGCAAATTCTGTGCTGTGGCACTGTTGTTGGCAAAACGAAGGGTATCACTACACTGGAACAGTAGGAAAGGCCCAGACGTAAAAAACTGGCTAGAAGACATGACGTATTGTCAAGACACACTGCACACGTATGAAGAAGAGTTGCCGGTCAGGTCTCGGCCCAGAGACTATTGGGGGTTCTTACGTGCCTATTTGCTGTCACATGGGGAGACAGGATCGGATTCAGATAACGGTTAACGGTTGGATCACATGATTAACAAACACACAGGAACAAGGTATGCCACAACGGTACTGAGGGGGGAGGATGCAGTGACGCAGAGTACTTGTAGCTTGAAGATACTTATAGGTTGTGTTGAATGTTGTTTGGTTAAGTTAACTCATGCAGATGAGGGGAAAAAACAAGTAAGAACAATAACATATTTGTAAACGTGTATAACACTGATCAGAGTTCCAGAGATCTTCAGCAATGACGCCGCCGGTCCAATGGATGTCGGCTGATGGGCTGTGTACAACTAACATTTTTTCGTTCTGTTACACAAGGTGGGGTTGTAGGCGATACACATGTATTGTTTATCTCTGACAAGTGCAATAAACTTCTTACACCAAAAAAAAATAAAAAAAAATAAATAAATAAACAGCTGACCACATTCCTCGAAACAAACGACTCGCTCGACCCATCCCAGTCTGGATTTCGAGCCAACCACAGCACCGAGACCGCCCTCATCGCAGTCACCGACGACATCAGGACCCTGATGGACAATGGGGAAACAACCGCCCTCATCCTCCTAGACCTCTCAGCCGCCTTTGATACCGTCTGCCACCGCACCCCAATAACTCACCTCCACAACACCGGGATCCAAGGAAAAGCCCTGGACTGGATCACCTCGTTCCTCTCCAACAGAACCCAGAGAGTCCGCCTCCCTCCGTTCCGCTCCGCAGCCGCTGAGATCATCTGCGGCATACCCCAAGGCTCCTCGCTCAGCCCAACCCTCTTCAATATCTACATGAGCCCCCTCGCCACCATCGCACGCAAACACAACCTCAACATCATCTCCTACACCGAGGACACCCAGCTGATACTCTCCCTCACCAAAGACCCAGTCATCGCCAAAACCAACCTCCAGGAAGGAATGAAAGACGTCGCGGAATGGATGAAGCTTAGTCGGCTGAAACTGAACTCAGACAAGACGGAGGTCCTCATCCTCGGACAATCCCCATCTCTCTGGGACGACTCTTGGTGTCCCACAGCGCTGGGCTCCACACCGACGCCCACGGACCACGCACGCAACCTGGGATTCATCCCTCACAATGACCAAACAAGTCAACGCCATCTCATCCTTATGCTTCAACACCCTACACATGCTCCGAAAGATCTTGCGGTGGATCCCAACCGAAACCAGAAAGACAGTCACCCAGGCCCTCGTCACCAGCCGACTGGACTACGGGAATGCCCTTTACGCAGGAACCACAGACAAACTTCAGAAACGACTTCAGCGCATACAGAACGCCTCCGCACGACTCATCCTCGACATCCCTCGCCACAGCCACATATCTGCCCACCTGAGAAACCTGCACTGGCTCCCCGTCAGCAAGAGGATCACGTTCAGGCTCCTCACCCACGCACACAAAGCACTCTACGAATACCTCAACAACCGCCTCTCGTTCTACACTCCCATCCGCCATCTCCGCTCCGCCAGCCTCGCCTTTGCCACCGTCCCACGGATCCGCAGAACCACCACCAGAGGAAGATCTTTCTCCTACCTGGCCGCCAAGACATGGAACTCCCTCCCCGCACACCTACGACGGTCCCAGGACCATCTCACCTTCAGGAAACAACTCAAGACCTGGCTATTCGAGGCTATGGCTATTCGAGCAGTAGAAGCTGTCCCCCCCACCCTCTCAGCGCCTTGAGACACTCGCGGGTGAGTAGCGCGCTCTATACATTTATCATTGATATTGATTGATTCTCTGTAGTATATTCATAGACATTGTCTACGTCAAATTGCATCTAATTCTGAAATACTACTTATCAGCATTAAAGGTGAATACATTAACACATTTAAAAAAAATTCTGTTTAGGAGTTGGCAGTGGTTCCCTGGAGTACTGTCTACTCTCCAACAAACGTTTTAATTTAATTCGCAAAGAGGAAGGAGTCTCATTAGAATGCCTTCCCTTTTGAGAATGGGTTACCACCTCCTTTGAGGTCTCTGTAACATTTTAATATTTTGCTACTGGATTTCAGTTTGCAAGGGGGCCTATTTGCTCCATTACCTTCCACACCACCTCCCCGGCACAGACGCCAATGTACACATTTACCACATGCTTGGTTCAAGTGGTACATGATTGTGTTAAGCCCCTCAGAACAAGGAGTACTGTGTGTAATTCCAAGCAGTAAATTAGAGTCTGTGTTGCCGTTCCTCATTTCGAGGGTTCTAACTCGTGATTGCTCAGAACTCACAGAGGGCCTTATTGATGAGGCCTTGCAATACTTTTGCGTTGCCGTTGCGTCACTTTTTGTGACTCACCGGCTCCGTAAAAAATTAGAAATGTTGCGCCCTATTTACAAAGTTATGCATCTCGGAAGATGTGTCACTTTGTAAACCCCTGAGCCACTTCATACCTGTGCCAGGTATATTGTATGCAGGGTGGGTCTTACCCCGTAAAAAGCCTCGTAGAAGCGGCGCATTGAAATCTATAAGATTCCAGTGCAGCACTACTAGGACGCTACTGCCTCAATATCTTACGCCTGCATAACAGCAGACGTAAGACTGATGCAGGCTCTTTCACATTGGGCTTGCCCCATGTGAAAGGACACATTACTGGAGTTGCGTCTGTTTTCAGGCACACCCCAGCAATGCGCCACTTTTACGCCTGCAGATCGTCAGAAATATTGACGTATCTGTAACTCCTTGTGACATGGAGCGCCGTACATTAAATATGATTCATCCATCCTGTCGCAAGGAGGGCGCAGGAAAACTGTTGCATCACTGTTTTCACGCAGCGATGCAACAGGTTTCATAAATGAGGCCCAGAGTGTTAATAATAAGTACAGGTGTTGAGTTTTATACCCCATTTGCACTACGCGACTTGCAATGGGTGCAATAATGCAAAATAAATGAACAATAAACTAAGGCCACATTTCAACTGGAATGTATGGTTTTTTTTCTTTCAGAATGTCGAATGAACAAGACAAGCAAGACTTAGCATTACATATTTGAAAGTTGAGGACCTCAATATATTGAGCAGCCTGCATAGGAGCAGTTCTCTTCACAAAAATAAAAGCACGCCCTGTATTTTAGGAAAGAGGAATATGAAAGGGGCAGTTACGTATTAAGGAGCAACTGCTTAATCAGGTGCCTCTTTATTAAGACCACTTAAAATAGTCGTTTTGATGAAGTAGTGTGTAAGCATTATCATAGCGATTATTGGTCAAAAAGTAAAGTTGACCTTGAATACTAACGTACCCACCTGGGTAATTCACTAATTCAGTTCAATATAAGCTTTATTCGACAGGTGCAAACAACCATAAAAGCAAATACAAAATTGAAATACAAGTGTAGAAACAGTCCTTTAAAAAAGTTGCAGCCGCAATACATAGGACGTTCCATATCAGATACATTTTGATCGTTTTATCAGAAGACAATGCCTTTTCTTACATGTATTGCTTTTAGTATAAATGACGCAACATTAAAGCATCCCGGGATCATTGACGTCAGCAAGCAATTTCACTGCATATTGATGTGTTCTCACATTATATGTTTTAAAAGGTGGTTTTAAATAATAACGCCTAAAAATACTGATACAAATTACAAAAAAAAGCATAAAGTGCAGTGTCCTTTCCTTAGATTGCCCATCACAGGGACAGGTGGTAAGATCTTGAGGACATGATTTCATTACAGGGAAAGTGACTACAAGGTGTACTATTCCTAATCTCAATCTGATCAATACAAAACGATGTGTAGGCTTAGTCACCCAAGTCAGGTAGTCTTTGGTTCCCTTTCCAGATTCAATTGTTTGGTAGGATATAAAAGTTGATAGTTTCCCTACTACTCTCATACGGGTCTCTGTTTTGTAAATCAGAAAGGCATCCTTAATTACCTGTTTAGTGAAGATAGTCACCTCCACGGGTTGTTTGAATTTTTAATTTAAATAATTTACTATATGTGTCACTAATATATCTTAACCGGGAAACAACCCTTACAACGCAACTATTACAACGCACACCGTTACAACGCACACCATTACAACGCAGGATCCGTTACAACGCATGCCTTTACAACGCATGACATTACATAGCAGATGCTATTACAACGCATGCCATTACAACGTAAGTATTGGTAAGTATGTTATTTTTTAAAATCATTTTTTTAAAATGTAAATTAAATAAATTAATTTAATTAATAGTATATATTTAGTTTTGGGTTATGGGGTACAGAGGTATTTTTAGGTTTCAGGGCTAGGTATGGGTTTTGGGGTACAGGGGTATTTTTAGGTTTCAGGGTAAGGTTTGGGTTTTTGGGGTACAGGGGTATTTTTAGGTTTCAGGGTTAGGTTTGGGTTTTGGGGTACAGGGTATTTTTAGGTTTCAGGGTTAGGTTTGGGTTTTGGGGTACAGGGGTATTTTTAGGTTTCAGGGCTAGGTTTGGGTTTTGGGGTACAGGGGTATTTTTAGGTTTCAGGGTTAGGTTTGGGTTTTGGGGTACAGGGGTATTTTTAGGTTTCAGGGCCAGGTTTGGGTTTTGGGGTACAGGGGTATTTTTAGGTTTCAGGGTTAGGTTTGGGTTTTGGGGTACAGGGGTATTTTTAGGTTTCAGGGCTAGGTTTGGGTTTTGGGGTACAGGGGTATTTTCAGGTTTCAGGGTTAGTTTGGGTTTTGGGGTACGGGGGTATTTTTAGGTTTCAGGCCTAGGTTTGGGTTTTGGGGTACAGGGGTATTTTTAGGTTTCAGGGCTAGGTTTGGGTTTTGGGGTACAGGGGTATTTTTAGGTTTCAGGGTTAGGTTTGGATTTTGGGGTACAGGGGTATTTTTAGGTTTCAGGGTTAGGTTTGGGTTTTGGGGTACAGGGGTATTTTTAGGTTTCAGGGCTAGGTTTGGGTTTTGGGGTACAGGGGTATTTTTAGGTTTCAGGGCTAGGTTTGGGTTTTGGGGTACAGGGGTATTTTTAGGTTTCAGGGCTATGTTTGGGTTTTGGGGTACAGGGGTATTTTTAGGTTTCAGGGTTATGTTTGGGTTTTGGGGTACAGGGGTATTTTCAGGTTTCAGGGCTAAGTATGGGTTTTGGGGTACAGGGGTATTTTTAGGTTTCAAGGATAGGTATGGGTTAAGGGGTACATGGGTATTTTAAGGGTTCAGGGTAACGGGTATTTTTAGGGTTCATTTTTTAAATAAATAATTTTAAATAATTTAAATAATTAATTTTAATAATTGTATTATTTTTTAATATTAGTTCTTTAATAATAATTGTTTTTTTTTAAAATAAACTATTTTTTAAAGTATATATATTTACAAATTAATTATTAAAAAATAATTTAATTTATTAAATTAAATAAATTTTAATAAATTACATTTTTAAAAAAAATAATATACTTACATATACTTACGTTGTAATGGCATGCGTTGTAATAGCATCTGCTATGTAATGGCATGCGTTGTAAAAGTATTCGTTGTAAATGTATCTGCGTTGTAAAAATTGCGTTGTAACGGTGTGCGTTGTAAAAGTTCGCGATGTAACGTCATACATCCATCTTAACCAAAGAATACACATTTTTTTTAGCCAGAAGTAGGCAGCCCTTAATAAAGCTTTGGTAAAATTAGTCTCATGTTCGCCCTAAATACATCTCCATAACAACAACGGCTGCATAGCCTTAAAATCAGCTAAATATAATAATCCTACTTCCTGGTGTATTACTTTGGTAGACGCTGAGGGGAGTAGACTTAAAAGATGTTTCAAAAAGGAGTTTTCTTCTTGTTACAATATCTAACAACGGTTGTGGCCTACACCCCTGCACCATACAGGGCAGTGGCAACAGATCTAGCCTTATATATTGCTAGCATTTCCTTATTTGGGCAATTGCCTAATTTTTACGCAAATCTTAAAACCTCATATGCGCTCTTAGTCATCTTCAATCGTACATTAGTTAATTCTTGTGTCCAGTTCCCACTGCCCGAGAAGGGTACTCCCAGGTAGCAAAAAGTAATAACTGTATCTACAGGGGTACTATTAAAATAAAAAGTTTTACATTTCTTTAATTTAGGTACGCATACCACAGTAAAAGTTTTTGTTTTATTGATTAGCAGTTTCCTTGCCACAATAGAATTACAAAAATTGTGAATTAATTGGTGTAGGGCTACCGGGGTCCTAGAAAGCAGCACAGCATCGTCTGCATATAGCAGCACAGGTATGGAGTTGCCATCAATTTGTGGGTCATCCGCTTGGACCAATTGCAAGGCTTTGTCCACCTCACTTATGAATAATGAAAAAAGGAGTGGGGCCAGGACACAAGCGAGTCGAATGCCTTGTTTTACCTCAATATTTGGTGTAGGCTAGCCCCGTTGCCCATATCGCACCTTGCTTGATAACATCTCGTAAAGCCTTGCAAGAAAAAAATTATTGGCTTAGGCGCGCCAAGATTAAGCAGAGTTAGCCAAAGAATTGAATGGTCAACAAGATCAAAAGCGCTGCTAAGGTCCGCAAAACATAGATACAATCTCCCGTCTTTAGCCCTTGTATATCTGTCTATTAGTAATTCTAAATTAATATATTGCTCTATGGTCCCTAACCCTTTCCTAAAACCATATTGTGCTGGGGAGAGTATCTCGATTTTGTTTGCCCACTCTTCTAATCTCACTGAAAGGACTTTACTCATCTCTTTTACTGAAGAATCTAAAAGCGATATAGGGCAGTAATTTTATGCTTCTGACTTATTACCTTTCTTAAAAATAGGAATAATAACAGATTGACCCCACGAGGGAGGGATATGCACGGTTGCAGCAGGATTAAAAACTCAAGTAAGAATGGGACCCCATTAGTCTGTGCAGCTTTATAAACATCCACATAAACATCTGCGCCCGGTGCTCCCCCCCCCTTGCTTTCCTTCAGACCCATTTGTACCGCTTCAGATGTGATATTTACTTTGTGTTAGGCTTAGTGCCCTAGATACTGCATAATCTGGTGGATTAAAAATACTTTAAAAATGCGATACCCACGCATTACATGTAACATGGGATAGTAACTCAGGGAATGTTCACACTTTAAAAATGGCGAATTCACTGTTTCCCAAAACAATTTACTATTAGCAGTATCTGCTGCCAAGAATAGCTTATCCCACGCTAGCTCCTGTAGTTCATTTTTCCTGACCTCAAGTACAGTGTTATAATTAGACTGTAGATTTTTAATGAGTGCATTATCTCTTGGTTTACAGTGTAGGGCATGCTTCAATTGGTTGAGGGCTTGAGTGCAAGTATAGTGAAACCACCCTCTACATTTCCTTTTTTTCTCCCTGAAGGGAGCGGTCAATATCCCTCAATTATAGTATTCATTTTGATAAAATTAACTAAGAGGGGTTAACAACATCATTAAGGCAATAGAAAACCTCCTCACCACATTTTGTGATAATTTCATGCAAGGTTTTTGGAGGTCCAATCCCTCCAAATTAATACGAGCCCCGTTAGGTCTAAAGGGGGCAATCTTAGTTGTAGAACTTGGATGGGCTACAACCTTTCTATCCCAGAGGAGGACTGTCAGTTGTGGTCGCCCAGTGCTAACTGGGCAAACCGCGGAGTGGAACTAGCACTAGAAGAAATTAACACATGATTGATGGTAGATGCAGCATTCCTATATATAAAAGTTGGTATTAGGTCACTGTAAGAGCACGCTGTAACAATTCTAAATCATACTTAGCACTCATTGAGTTCAAGGCTCCTCCATAATCATTATGTGAGAAATATATATAATCATCCCTGTCTTCATTCTTAACCCCACATACTTGAGTAGCTGACAAAGGGCATATTTGGGTATTTAAAATCCCCGACCCAGATAAGTACACTGTTGTTGTTAATAGAACTTAATTCACCATTATGCAGCAATCAGCGTCAACTTACCAAATTTGGATACCGGCCCTAATGTAAGCCAGGGGCCGCTGCACACTGCACCTGTGATATTTGACCGCACCTATTTACCAACAAGTTTAAGAAAGTGATCTTAGACACTTAATACAGAATACTTTCATGGAGAAATGAAACATAAGAAATAATTTGTGCGTATTGGTGGAATGCCTGGTCATTGCTAACCAATGGATTTGGAAAACTCGAGTGCATCATCAATATGCGGCAGAAATTCAAACTCTTCGCAAACCCGTCTCTTCATATGTAAGTTGCCAAATGTCAGCCTTTACTGCTATAAACTCCCACCTCAGGCACCCAGAAATGATCTAATATTCCAAGGGTGACTGAAAGGATTCTATGACAAAATATCGACTACAAAAATATCTACCTACCAAAATATCACAACAAAAATATCGATGACAATAATATCGAGATCCTATCTCTAACAAGGTGAGTACAAAAATATCAAAAAAAATATCAAAAAAAATATCGTTTTTTAGAAAATATCGTTTTATTTTAATAAAAAAACATTGTAATATCAAAATGATACTTATAAATGTAATAAACATAATTATAAATATATTATAATATTTAAAATTAATAAATAATTTAATAAAAAACTAAAAATAATAATAAAGATATAATGCATAGTATATACATCATTAATAATAACTCTAAAATAATTATTTTAATGACTTCTAAATAAATGAAAATATAATAAATTACAAATAAATGTATATACATAAAATAATAATATAAATAACAATTATATAACAATAACAATGTAAAACTAATAAAAAAAATTAAATACATTTTGGATAGCGTACGGGTAAAAATTACTATTCCCACTCCAGAGAGTGTAACAGTAGGGAAAGTGTTGGATAGTGTAGGGGTAACAATTACTATTCCCACTCCAGAGAGTGCAACAGTAGGGAAAGTGTTGGATAGCGTAGGGGTAACAATTACTATTCCCACTCCAGAGAGTGCAACAGTAGGGAAAGTGTTGGATAGCGTAGGGGTAAAAATTACTATTCCCACTCCAGAGAGTGCAACAGTAGGGAAAGTGTTGGACGCCCGACTCCCATCTCTTCTTGATATGCCGGTGCACACGCCCAGATGCTCCCTCCCCGAGTTCTATCCCCCCAGTTACTTGGCAACACCGCTGTACGGACTCTGCAGACCCAATCCAATGATCCCCATGATGGTGACTCACATGCTTGCGCTTGTTTTCCTTTCTCTTTGAATTTTATCCTGCGTTTTCTAGCTTATGTGATTACTTGTATGGTCTGTACTGTTCAGATAACGAAATGCCAATAAAAACAAGTTAAAAAAAAAAAAGTAGGGAAAGTGTTGGATAGTGTAGGGGTAACAATTACTATTCCCACTCCACAGAGTGCAACAGTAGGGAAAGTGTTGGATAGCGTAGGGGTAACAATTACTATTCCAACTCCAGAGAGTGCAACAGTAGGGAAAGTGTTGGATAGCGTAGGTGTAAAAATTACTATTCCCACTCCAGAGAGTGCAACAGTAGGTAAAGTGTGGGATAGCGTAGGGGTAACAATTACTGTTCCCACTCCAGAGAGTGCAACAGTAGAGAAAGTGTTGGATTGCGTAGGGGTAAAAATTACTATTCCACTCCAGAGAGTGCAACAGTAGGGAAAGTGTTGGATAGCGCAGGGGTAAAAATTACTATTCCCACTCCAGAGAATGCAACAGTAAGGAAAGTGTTGGACAGTGTAGGGGTAACAATTACTATTCCAACTCCAGAGAGTGCAACAGTAGGGAAAGTGTTGGATAGCGTAGGGGTAAAAATTACTATCCCCACTCCAGAGAGTGAAACAGTAGGGAAAGTGTTGGATAGCGTAGGGGTACAAATTACTATTCCCACTCTGGAGAGTGCAACAGTAGGGAAAGTGTTGGATAGCGCAGGGGTAACAATTACTATTCCAACTCCAGAGAGTGCAACAATAGGGAAAGTGTTGGATAGAGTAGGGGTAACAATTACTATTCCAACTCCAGAGAGTGCAACAGTAAGGAAAGTGTTGGATAGCGTAGGGGTAAAAATAACAAACTTATAAATAAATGTGTTTTTTTAAATAATAAACAATATTAACTATTAAATAAATATAAACCATTTACAAATATCAAGACATAATTATTAAAAACATGATTAGCAACATATTTTTAACCGTAAAAAAATAATAAAAAATACCATATCATAGTATTTAATTACCAATTAAAAATTAATTAAGAATTATATAATTAACAATACAATTAATTAAAGAACATTATTACTTAATTACATTTAAATTACTTCCCACCCTATTCCCCTATAAACCCACAACCCGCTACAGAACATAATTATCAATTAATCAATTAATTAAAATTAATTACCAATTAATTAAAAATAATTACCAATTAATTAAAATTAATTTATAATTTCTACTAATTAATAATTAATTTACCATAATTAAATTACTTCCCACCCTATTCCCCTATAAACCCACAACCCACTACAGAACATATTTATCAATTAATCAATTAATTAAAATTAATTACCAATTAAATAAAATTAATTACCAATTAATTAAAATTATTTTCTAGTTCCTACTAATTAATAATTAATTTAACATAATTAAATTACTTCCCACCCTATTCCCCTATAAACCCACAACCCGCTACAGTACTAAAATACAAAAATGTATTAAATTACATAAAAATAAATTAACAACATATACACAAAAATAATTTAAATATCGATATTAGTAACATCGAAATTATTAACATCGATATTACTGACATCGATATTTCAAACTTCGATATTACTAATATCGATATTAAATCTATCGATATTACTTACCTTCTATATTATGTCCCTTCGATATTTAAACTTCGATATAATTGTATATAGATATTTAAATATCGATATTTTGTCTGCATACCGACTGAAAGGAATTAAATTAGCTTTCTTTTTAGCCCAGCTGGGACATCTAGAGGGATCTTGTATTTTTGGTGACTTGAGACACTTTGTCAAGTGGCGTTAGATGGTTGTAGCCAGACAATGGAGGACAGACCACAAACCTCAATGGAGACATTTAAGAAAGTGGGTTATTATTTGCGAAAGATGTAAGACCATCACAAGTAATAAGTGCAGATCCTTCCATTTACGGGAAACAGCCTTAACCAAGTATTGTGAACTACGCAGGGCTGAACCACACATGCGGTACCATGCACATCTAAACCACGAATATGCCTTAACCACGCACATGTGTGGTCTAGTTGCTACTGCTGCCAGGCGGAAGAGCAGGAAGCAGTAAGATGAAGGATCAGGCCGAGGTGGAGAGGTAAGTTGGGTTTTGAGGGGGTGGACGGTAGTTTGTAGGGGTTGTGGGTTAGTTTAAGGGCTGGGAGGGGGTCAGGGTAGCTTAAAGGGACGCGGGGGGTTAGGAGTTTTAAGTCTCAGGGCAGGGACGAAGTTGGGGGTAAATTATTTGGGTTGGTGTAGTTTTTAAGGCTGGGGGTCAAGAGTTTTAGGGCTCAGGGCAGGTGACACGAAAGGGGCAGTTTTAAGGCTGAGGGGCAGTTGGGCTTGGGTAGGGGTAGGAGGGGTTAGTTTTGAGGGGGTGGGAGCTTGTTTTAGGGGTCAGGGAGGGGTATGGGTCAGAGTAGTCTTTAGGGGGCTGAGTTGTAGGGGTCAGGGAAGGGGACAGGATAGGGGCAGTTTTCAGATGGAGGGGCAGTTAGGAGTTTTAGGGCTCAGGGCAGGGGACGGAGGTGGAGGTAAATTATTTGGGTTAGGGAAGTTTGAGGGTGGGGTATCGGGGTAGTATTCAGGGCTGGGGGTTCTGGAGTTTTAGGGTTCATGGTAGGGGACAGGAAAGGGGCTGTTTAAGGCTAAGGGGGCAGTTGGGCTGGGGCAGAGGTAAGTGGGGTTAGGTTTTAGGAGGTGGTGTCTTGTTTTAGGGCTCAGGGAGGGGGCTTGGGTCAGAGTAGTTTTAAGGGGGCTGAGTTGCAGGGCTCAGAGTAGGGGACAGTATAGGGGCAGTTTTCATGTCGAGGGGGCAGTTGGGCTGGGGTAGGGGGAGGTAAGGATTTTAGGTTTAGGGTGTTTTTAGGGTTTAATGCAGAGAGGCAGGAGTGTGATCTTTACCACACATGCCCATTTGTCAAACATGTTTTCACCACAAAACTGCATGGTAAAGGCATGTGTGGTAAGGATTAGTCGGGGCTTAGACCGCGTGGTTAAGGCATGCATTGTTGAGGCATGTGCTTTTCCATCACACAATCTCCGTTTACTGGAAACCAAGCACCCCATAATGGCACTTGACTCTCAGGTTAGTGAAGGAGAGCAGTTCAAGGCCTACTCAGAGGAGGTGGTGTTGGCTAATATACCCAGTCCGCTGGAGCACAGCAGTAGCACTCAATAACTCATTGCCCAAGCAATGTTGCTCTTATAAAAGGGAAATGTACTTTATTGCAGAGACATTACTAAACACTACGCATTAATTTAGGTAGTTGGTAATACATCGGATGGCACTTTCAGAACAGTTTACAACCCCAGTAAGCCCTTAACCCTATAACTACAATACTCTCACCTCTACTAAACACATATAAAGTGTGTAATTTTGAAAAGGCAGGTCTACTAGCTTTGTCAGGTTGTCACCACATTGATAAAAGCAAAAACATGTCATTATCAACCAATGCACGCCATTAAAGTTAATGTTGATGGAACCATCTTTCAAAAACGTTCATTATAACTGAACTGTTTATTTGCCAATTACACCATTGTCAAAAAAGTATGATACCATCAATACAATCAGTGCAAGAGTGTTTCCTTCACTTTTACCATGCTGCCACTGCAGGGTCACTGCACTCCAGAACATTTGTGCAAAAGCACAAACTCTGAATATGCTGTAAAAAATTAAAAAATATCTCCTGAGGACATTAATGTAACCCCCTGGGAGACTTAGGGCAACCTTTCTGAGGCATCTTCTTGAGGGGCCGCTGAACCCGTTGCAGCCCCTAAATTCCTACACATAATGTGCTTGGTGCCCTTGACCCTCCTTGGAGAACCAATGAAGAGACAATATTCAGAGGTGAAAGTGTATATGCAGAGAGAAAAAATTATCCGGCATTCCTATCGCTAAGCGAGTAGTAGCCTCAAGCAGCATACATTTTTCTTTTTTTTTGTACAGCAAGCAGCCTTGTACTGCATTTGGTGTTCTTTTGTATTGGGTACCCCAGTCCCACTCAGGGCACTCATTGCTTATTTCTTCATTAGGGGCTGTGGAGAGAGCCTCAATACCCCAGAAGCCCCTTCATGCTCCCCAGGCATGTAACTCCCCGTGCAGCACACAGGAGCTGGTGTCTCTCACATACAGTCAGTGGTGGCAGAGAGATGTTAGAGGTGTGCACCCTGCTGCCCTATACACAGACATAGGGATCTAGCGTGGCACCATTTTTTTCATGGAGCGTAGTAGCCCTCCTATATTTCCGTTGAAAGGTGGTCCCCGGGACAGTTGTCCTTCACTTCATGCCCTGGGAGCTGGGGTTTCGGGCGCCATAAAAATCTTGGGAGAGTGTCCCAAGCATGCCCTCTCTCCATAAATATTTGAGTAATAGAGGTGTGCATCAATTCCTGATCCCTGCCCCACCTGGTCTGCTTCATCTGCTGAACCTATCCTCTGTCTTAGCACATGGCCCCTGCCTTTGCTTAGAGGCTTCTTCCGCAGCTCAGCTCCTTCTCAGCCCACCAGCACAATAACCTCCCTGCTACACCCCCCAGACCCCATGCTTTTACCTGTCTTTCAGGATCCCAAATGTGTGGCCACCTATTTGCCACAGAAAAAGGTCAGCCAGGGATGGGTTCCCAAGCCAGGCTGCTTTAAGCAGAAGCCTCAACCTGCTAGTCTGGTAAAACTGGGTCCACTGTTCCCATTCCTACAAATTCTAGGTGCTGGACCATCCGACCCTTTGTACGATGAGCAATTCCACATCTGAATTCCTCCCCACGTAGGTCATATTTGGGCTTTTAGTGGAGTCATGCTTAAAGGGTGTTTCTGGGAGAAAGTATCTCTGCATAGTTTTTGCACAAAAGGAATATAGAGGAGATCTGCATGGGACAAGGTTCAGCTAAAGGGGAAAGTGAAGTTTTGGGATGTTGTTTTTCTATCACAGCATTGTCACAATTACATGAGAAGGTCCTTAGCCATGCAAAGAGTTAAGCATCTGCTTGAGGCAGCTTCTTATTGCATTGCTTGTGCACAATAGGGATGGTGTGGGTTGCAGTTTGAATCGAGTTAACATTAAGGTAACACAATTATTTGTGAGTAGGAGGTCCTCTGTAGTAGCATTCACAAAATAATGATTTTAGCCTTTATGTGGAGCAGCACTCAAAATGTAATAACAAATAAATGTAATATTATTTAATATATTTAAGGCTTTTTTTGCTATTTTTCTTAGGAGGCTCTGTTTCCTTGCTTCGTTTCCAATGCTCAGTGAAAAGAGAACATGAATACAGGTCAACATAAACTGCGAGAAAGCTTTTTGTTATTCCTCTGCTTCCATAATACTTTATACATTTCAATCAATAAGTGTGATACTAAAAAAAAATGCACCACGAAATCTCAGCAAGCTTATCCTGCTCATTGTTGGTCACAAACAAGGCAGACAACTTTGAGCTTCTGGCCAATTCCAACACTGTTCCTGTTCTCTGAAACCTTGTGCTAGCTCTTACATACCCAGGAATGTTAATTGGCAATGTCTGAGGCCTTCTGTGCATGGGTGTGCAGCAACCCCCAATGAAATGGGTCAAGACTGTGACGATGATGCCAATGCCCTTGTATAGGTTCTAGAGAGGACTACAACAGGTGGGCATTGCTGTTCAGAAGGGCAAATGTGCACAATGAATAGATGACAGAAAGCTTGCCACTTCAGACCAAACACCAGCATGGTCTACGCACAGCCGTATGATCCCGTGTGGCTTAATCCCCCTCAAGAAGATGGTGGAATAAGTGGATTGTCCACTTTTATCAGGCACACTCTTGTGTTTGTTGTGCACTCTAAATATGTTCAGTGCTCCTTGATCCCTTTCTTAGGTGCTGCTTCTGCTCACCTGCAGGAAATCGCCCTCAGACTCCTCTAGCACATATTGAACACAGGCCCAGCAGACCTAGAAGCCTTCATGGCAGGACCTTCTAAAGACTTAGTAGCAGATATGAATGTCCCAGAAGTAGACTCGTCAACCTCAGCAGTACCACTCCCTAATTTACTGCACATTATTTTCTTGCTTCAACCGGCTTATTAATGTTGTGCAATCATCATGGAGAGAGCAACACTGCATTAGCATTGCCCCATCACTGGGGATTTAGACAACGCCATCTTCTCCTCATGCTCCTGAAGATGAAAACATACACTCACAAATGCAAGCAAAACCTAGAAAGTATAAAATGCATATTATCTCAAATGAATGGCAATGGCATTGAAACATTCCTTGGACATCCCAAATGCTCGCACGATGTTTGAGCAGAGTCCTTATTTTGCCATTGGCTGCAGACTTATCCACCAGCTAAGCCTACAGCAATTCATGGGTCACTTTTGGGAGAGTTTGTCTATGGCGTCTACAATGTGAACAGTGCAGTCATGCGATGTGCAAACCTTTCAGAGGATATGAATAAAGATGCTATTGTCATTAAGCGGGGCTTACAGCTTAATATGGTCCGTGTGTGTAGAGTTCTTTGAAGCTCACCACGCTGATGGCCATTATGAAATGGAAATGCTGGTGGTCATCACAGAGTGATGCTGCTGTATGGATGCAGGCTCCATGCATGTGAGGAGGACATACTCTTTGGCGATGCACTTGCAGTGGACTACAATTCCCAGCAGGGCATAAACTCGTGCATATCTAGATAATCAACTGTTATCTTGGATCATACAACCTTCCATGTGGTTTATGATGTCCTTTGCAAAGGAATCGTGCTATAATGTTACTGCAGTCAGAATCTGACTACATAGATCTCAGATTCTAAACAGGACAAATTGCAATTTTTGTTTTTATTGATTTCTGTCCTGTACAAGGTATTAAAGTTCCAGTCTGTGCATACATTACTAACAGTATGGAACAACAGAATGTTATTTGTATTAATTAATTTGCATTTCTGTAGAAGTCAAGTAAAAACTATACTCTCCTTCCACATACGTTCATATAGTGACAGCTTGAGTTAGTCAATCAATATATAGGGAGAATTACAGTTAAGATTAGTATACTAATTGAGAAGTTACTTGAGATATCTCTTAATCTTGAGGAGATCTACTACAGGCTATAGACCCCAATGAGCTACAGAATTGGCTAGGCGGAGTGTGCAGGCCCGTGCCTCTGTATTCTCGCTTAACCCACTTCTACCATTGGTTTACATTTCTTTGTGTATGGGGTCATTGGTGGGGTGGTGGAAGATGGAAAAGATCATCGCTTCCGTTGGATCATGCAAAAAAGGTAAGTGCAACCTGACAGCTGTCCTCGCTAATCTAGTTGGTGTATTGCCTTATATCATTTACAGTGCTTAGATTAAAGGGAATGAGACCTATTCCCTAAGTGAATAACTGATAAAAAAGGATACAATGAAAGATAGTGATCCATAGTGGTGCAGATTTGTGTTCAGCATACACTGTGGTGATTGCTTACTTGTGTAATCAAAATATGTACAGTAAGAATATTGAATATAATGGTGTATTGTGCACCAAATGCAGCTAGAATAATAGTTTTTATGAATCAAAGTTTTAAAAAATAAAGTGGTTCCAGTTCCATAATCCTAGGACCCCCTCCTGGACAGGCCCCTGAGGCCGCCATCACAGGGGGCCTCTGTCTTCTCAGGGTTGGTGGGAGCAGCAATGTGCTGTGGAAGCACTGGGGTCACTGCAGGATTTATCCACCACACTTGCTCTGCCATCTTCATGTTCCAGTGTCTCTTGTGATGAGGCTTCCTTGTGGGTGATCCACCTAGATGCAGTGGAGAGCACAGTGATCATAAAACAATCGGAAGAGGACTTGTTCTAGCCCCCTACCTGGGGTCTCCAGTGGAGTATCCTTAGCCCCAACTCTCTCAGACACATTCTCTGGTTTGGGGGCTGGTCCACCTTCATCTTTACTGCAAAGGTGAAAACCTCTTTCATTGCTGAATGACCTCTAACTTTTCTGCTGCTCACTGTATCGGGGTTTCTGATCGGTTTGTGATGCCCTGGGTGTTATGGGGGACTTTAACTGTGTGCTGGATAAGTCGATAAATTGTTCAACGCACCCCACTTCCTCAATCCTCCGCCATACCAGCATCAAGAGTGCTTTGGGCATAGCTGGAAGGATGGCAACTAGGCGAAATCTGGCACTTACAATTCCAGCTCTGGAAGGACTACTCCTTTGATTCTCCATTTCACCTCAGCCACTCTAGAAAAAACAGATTTGTGGGCACCCCTGACTTTCACTAACACATTGTGTCTGCCTCGTACTATGCCGTGATGGTGCCGGACCATTACACTGTTCATATTGGATTGGCTTGGAGTCAGTGACTGGTGTGAATTGCGACCCAGTGCCTAGCTGAGTGGGAACCCTTTAAAGTTGTCACACATGGGTTCTGGTTCACATTTTTGGTTGTGTTATGGAGGGCTGTAGCTGTGGAGCTTATTCAACTGAAAACTTCACTGCAGACTCTTGAGCAGCTGCTCTCAACCAACCCTGACAAACCAATGAAAGTTAAAACTGTTAAATGCTCCTTCTTTAACAGCCTAGAAAAATTGTGTTGCTTTGATTATATAGCAGGGCAACCCCACGCCAGGTGTATAAAGGCCTCTCTGTCCTGCCGACATCTGGGGCATCACACATCCTCCCACAGGCCAATTTCAACAGTTGTGCAGGGATGTAATATATTTGGTGCAGATATTTAAAGTGAATAATACAGAGATTACAATGAGCAGTCAGGCGCCCAGGCAATTTACAGCAAGCCTCCCAGCCTCCCAGTTTTCCCGGGTCAAGAGGAACGCCAGGACAGTGTTCCATTTGTCTAACGCAGAGGAATCAGACCATTTATTTTCCCGTTGGGAAGCATTATATACTCTGGTAATCAGCCCTTTGCTTTCACGCCCTTTTAGCACCGCCTTTAGCGCTTTCAACCCCAGTGTTTTTTTAGGGATATCCAGGTATAAAGAGCGCACTGCCATTCGCAGTCTAGTATATGTGAAGCCGTGCATTGCGTTATATGGTTGACCAGCCTAAAAATCAGTTAGGAATAAGAACATGCCGTTCTGGTACATTTTCCCTAGTTTATTAACCCCTGCATTTTGTAGGACGTTTAGGGACCTAAGTTCCTGCGCTGCTGAGATTCGCGGATGGCCAGCGATTGGCATGTCTGGTGCATATTTATAGTACCTCCCTGCAAGGGCACTCCACGCCCAGACAGTACAGATGACAGGGTTAATCTCCTTCTAATTACCTCCCTCGCGACTATATAGAATCCTAGCAGTTAACGGCATTGGATATGCAGTGTCCATCTCCACAGCTAAATGCAGCAGATATTTCTGCGGAAAACACCAATAGTGTGCGAATTGCGCCTGTACGCACAGGTAATACAGAAGCAAATCAGGCGCTTCAAATCCCCGCTCTCAAAAGGTAATGTTAATGTGCTCCAGCTGAACCTAGGCTGCTTACCAGCCCACACCAGAGGCAATAGGCAAGACTGCAGTGTCTTAAAAAATGATACGTTTAACTTTATTGGAATATTAACAAATAAGTAAAGGAGCTTGGGAAGCAGAGACACCTTCACCACAGCAATTCTGTCTGCAAGTGACAATAAAAGGCGTGTCCAGAAGAGATCTATTCAGTGATTGTGGTGACAACACAACCATAATTCATACTTAGTACGTTCTTGGGGTCCCTATGTACCCAAACCAGGTATTCCAGCGCAATCTCCTGAGTACAGTCTGTTAATGGAAAGATCGTAGGCTTTTCCCAATTCATCCCCAACCCGGAATAACTCTCAAACATGACATATTTACGTAATAGAGATGCCAGATGTGTAGCCGGATCGCAAACTTATAACAGCATATCGTCTGCGTAGAGTGAAACAACTAGAGGGCGCTGCCTGAACCCCAGTGCAGCATCTGCATGTTTTTGACGTATCTTTCATGCCAGCAGTTCCAGCGCCAGAGAAAAAATTAAGGAGAAAGAGGGCAGCCCTGCCTTGTGCCTCTACAAATTGAAAATGTATCAGACACCCAACCATTGACTCACAACCTGGGAACGGGGTTTGCATAAATAACCTTACCCACTTCAGAAAAAATGGCAGCATTCCCATTCTTTGTAGGACTGCAAACATTTACCCCCATTGAAATGAGTCAAAGGCTTTTGTCGCATCCAGCAGCACAGCCACAGCTAGGATCTCGGGATCTAGGTGGTGCAAAAATTGTACAGGGATTATGTACGGTGGAACGCTTGTGGAAAAATCTAGACTGATCAGGGAGGATCAAGTTGGAAATCAGAGGCTGTTGTCTACAGGCAATCGTTTTTGCGAGAATTTTGGTGTCTATACTTATGAGGGACAGCGGTCTATACGATTTGCACATATTAGCGGCTTCATCTGGATTTAGAAGTGTAACAAGCAAAGCCTCTCTAGGGGAAGGGGGATAGTACACCAGTATTGTAGGCCTCAGCAAAGACCTTCAATAGTGGCGGGGCCAGCACCTCAATGTAGGCCTTGTAAAATTCACTAGGTAGACCATCAAGCCGGCCGCCTTACAGGTAGGTAGGGACTTAATAGCCTCCTTGACATCCTCAACATCAAATGGTTGGGTCAAATATTTGCGCTGTCTCCTGGACAGCCACCCTAGTGCAATGTCATCTAGGTAGCTCTTGACTGTGTCGTCATGGGCTGTCTGGCCTAGAAATCAATTAATACCTTACTAATCTCTGGAGTAGAGTGATGAGCAACAGAGACCTCATCCATCAGTTCAACAATATGCTGCTGTCTCTTAGGCAGTGATAACTTATGTGCCAATGATCGATCGGGTCTCCCCCCCCCCCCTCCATAGTACCGTGCCCTACATCTCTTGGATCTATGTAGCACCTCCTTTTCTGCTGTTTGATTATGTTCATAAAAAAACTCTCTGATGTAATCCTGGGTAATGGATGAGTTGTTCAGCTCATATTCACGCTCTAGAGGACCAATCTTGTCTGTTAAGGCCCTGATTCTGCTGGATATCTTTTAAATCACCCGCCTAGGCTCCCATACACTCCCCCCTTATGGTAATTTTGAAGGCTTCCCAATGTGTGCTCTAGCTATCTACCGAGCCCTCAATCTCTGAGAAAAAGTTACTAATCGCCGTGCCAATTCGGGCCGGAACAATGGGTCTATTAGATGGGGCGGCTGTAACAGCCATTGAAACGGTGGCCTAGGACAGGTTGGCACTTTAAGTTCTAGAAGCACCGAGAGTGATCAGATAGTGTTTTCGCCACATGCTATATTAAGATAGTCCAGGGGGCCGCCTCCTTAGAGACCAGCCAGTAATCCAACCTGGACCTCGGGCCATGCACTGTCGATATAAATGTGCCTTCTCTCACACCTGGATTTCGAGACCTCCACATATCCATGAGCCCCTCAGCTTCCATCAATTCACCCAAGACCTGCGCAGCCTGTCTTCCACATCAAACCACATCAGTGGAGTGATCCAGTTGGGGGTCCAAAATAATATTCAAATCACCACCCCAGACTACAACAGAGAGCGGAAAGGAAGAGATACACCTCCATACATCATTGAAGAAAGCGGGATCAGCAATGTTGGGCCCATTCGTGTCTACAAACAGCACCGTTGTGTCACCTCATATGCCCAGAACCAAGAGCACTCTCCTTTGCTCATCCACCTCTGACTTGATTAGAGTGTATGGAGTGCCCTTCCTGGCCAAAATCATAGGAGAAGAACGAGGATGTTACACGCACCATGGCTCAACGGGACCCCACATTTAGTTCTGTGTGATTAGTGAGATGTGTTTCTTGAAGAAACGCAACCTGCACATCCTGCCTATCTAAGAAAGCTAGCACATTGCGGAAATTTTTGGGGTTATTGAGCCCACACACATTCTATGTGTCACCCGGACCAACAACATCTCATACACTTGTAAAATTCCACTCCATGTGTTACCTTGACGGGACCAGAACATTAAAAATTACACTGCATTTACTATACTCTATGCCTGCCATATTCTGCCCTCCCTGACAATGCCCCTACCCACTTCAGCACCCCCAGCTTGCTAAAGACAACCCAATCTAATACAAATGAACATCCCAATACCCAAGAGAAACTGTTGGGGTACACCCATTAGGGGGCACAAGAGTATAAACAGCCTCCTGATTAGAGGGGTAGGTGGCCGAATGCGTCTATAGTTCTACATGGCAGCACCAAATAGTAATCGAAGATCAAAGGTCTTCGCAATTTTTCCTTTTCACGCTACATTCCCACACATCAGCAAGACACCAATCCCTGGTGAGACTTCCCCACTGCAGTATTAGTTTTGGAGCTAATGTACCCATCCTATGATAAGAGTTTCACATTTTACATGGCGGCCCTTGGATTATTAGAAATGTTGGAAGCACCCTCCGGTCCATTCCTTAGGTGAACTGGGTAGAGCATGCCGTATGGGATTTCCTCTGCCTGCAACAGTTTTTTTGCTGGCATGAACTCTCTTCTAGCCACCTGGACAGACTGTGGTGAAGTCCGGGAAAAATGCCAGAGCATTCCCCTGTTGAGTGACCTGATCAATTATCCATGACAAATATCTCTTTGAACAGCCCCTCCACATATAACTCAATTTCTCTGACGTTGGTCGACTCCGGCAGCCCCATAATCCTTAAGTTATTTCTCCTGGACCTCACCTCAAGGTCCTCATTATTTGCTTGGATGACTGCAAGCACTTTTTTCCATGTTCAGGGTTTTATCAGAAACAGTGTGCAGGTCATCTTCCACCGTGGACACACATTGCTCAACTTCACCCAGGCTGATGCCCTGCTTGTCAAGCTTCGCCACCATATGAGCCATGCATAAATTTAGCGCATCGATCACCCGGTATGCAGATCACTGTTCCTCACTAACACTTCTATTGCGTTAGTGGTAGGCAATCTCACCTTCACGCTCCACAGAAGCCCAATAGTCTGGTGTAATATCTCACCACTAACCTGCATCTCCCTGCACCTGCTGGACCACCATGAAGCCCTGCGATAGTGGATGACCGCACAGGGCAGTGGCACAGCAGCTTCTGCAACCAAAGTGTCAAGGATGTACAGCAATCCTAGGTGCAGGCCACCCAATCTGCCCCTATACACACAGAGAGTTCACCCAAACAGCTCTCAGCATGCGGGCAGAGGAAGCTCAATCCACAAGTCTTGCACTCCGGCTGCGGCGCCAAGCGTCACTCACTGTGTTCACCATGGGGCAGGTACCAGTTCGTGTACACCCATGCCAATCCTCTCTCCACCATCCTATATGTTGTGCAAGCGGCCGAGCAACAGCCCAGCTCCACTTTGATCCAGCAGTGTCTTACCGGTCAGGAATGCCCCCCGCCAGCAGGCAGCTCGATCTTGGGCCAGCAATCAGCAGCCACAGTGGGGTTGTCACAGCTATTCACCGTCGGCAATGCGATAGCTCCCGGCCACACACAGCTACACTCAGCGATACAGGGGTTACAGCTACCAGCAGGAACGATTGCAGAACTCAGTAGCGAACCACAGCCGCCATCTTGATTTCAAGGCCGCAACTTTCCTGCACGAGACCTCGTCGCGCCGCTCATCACTCAAGCCGCATAACAGCTCCCAACTATGCCAGGGCTCTTTACTGGCACCGTACCTCTTTGGATGTCGTGAACTGCCAAGTCTAATTGCCGGATTTTGAGTGGATTAATAAGACGTCCGGCAGAGCTGCACTAATGTGCAGCCGTCTTGCCATGTGCCCTCTAGAGCCCCCATTTACTCATCTCTTGGCTGACTTCAAGGCGGTTTCCATAAGGTCAACTTGTCCTAATCCTGTATCTTCCTTCCCTGTGCCAGCTATGCATTCCCACAATCTCTACAATTGGACCCTCAGCTCATTCTGGAATCTTGGGATTAATGTATATCATTCATTGGTAGATCTTCGTGAAGGTAAGGTTGGGAAGATGGTTCAGTCACAGTAGGCACAGTTCACCTTTTGGGTGTCACTAACCTTGTCGGTAACCTTGTCAGATATCATTGATTAAGATGAAAGTGCTCTCGCCTCTCCTATACTTGTTATAATCTCCCTTTGTCATTTCCCCATTCCTTTTTGAGACTTTGATGTGACACTAGGCAAGTTTGTTTGACACAGGGGTCGCCGTCTAATTTAAACTCCCAACTGAGGTGGCCAGCATAGGATTCCAAGACTTTGAATATTATCTCTTGGCTCAGCTTCAGTGGCCAGCTATATGGTTAGCAGACTACTCCATCTCTGAGATGCGCCTACCCACAGGAGATCAAAATCAGAGTCAGTTGAGCACATGATTCTCTCTCGGAGAACTCCCTTATCTGTTGCTCCCCTGCTGGTATCCACCATGGTATACTGTCTCCGAGGCTCACAAGTGCTTCACAGAAATAGGTCGCTCTATGCTTCTGCAATTCTCCTTACGAGATTAGTAGGTCTCAACAATGCAGTTCCCATGACCCATCTCGAATTTGGGCTGAACGTGGAATTTCTACATCTCTAATTTAGTTTCAGCCAATTAACTACTAAGGGCTGTGCTTCTGGACCTGGACTTGAAACCCACCATTAATGCAGTAATTCAAGTGCTCCACACCTTCTAGGGCAGTGCACATCTTGACCAGTGGATTTATAAAGCACATCCCCAGCACTGGCATCAGGCCAGAAATCACCTGTGAGCCCAATGGGAGGGTCACATAGCTTGCCTATTGCATGATTCAGAGTGGCACCCCATTTCATCATACCCTCACAGGGTGTCTCACAATTTGTGCTTTAAATATATCAAGTTCATCTTCCTAAATAGAGCATACCTTATCCCATGTCGCATCTCCAGAATCTACCAAAGAGGGTCTTCATGCTGTCTTCATTGCTGATTTTCTGATGTGGATCTACAACACGTATCATTGTTGTGTTGATTACCAACTGGCTATTGGGCGGGGATCATCAATCTACTCTACCAAGGTACAGCCTGTCGATTGAATAACTTCCTGGAGGAACTGGTATTGGGCCTTTTCTCTTGTCCAGACTCAGACAAAGCCTTGACTAAATTCTTCAATCAGGCCCTGCTGTTAGCGAAACACCATATTAAGATGGAAGAACACTACCCCACCAACAGTACTGTCCTGGGGCAGGGCATCAATTCCCTGGCTGTTGTCTGAGAGCATCCACCTTCATAGGGAGGAGAGAACAGTCTCTTGCAAGTATTTCATTGCCCTAGATTGGGATTCCCTAGTCAAAGCATTTAAGCAAGGCATCAAGGATGATAAACATCCCTCGACTATTACACTATATCACTGATTTTCTGCTTTGCTAATATCTAACTGAAATAGATGTCTTTACAGTTTCCATTTTGGGTATTTCAACCTACAGCTAAATTCTTAGCCTAGACAGGGATGCCAGTAGACACGGTCCCGCAATGCTACGGTGGTATGAAACATGTTGGTCCGACAAGGAACGTGATGTGATATCACAAGGTGAGTGGATTTGCTTGTGTATTTATAATACAGGAAAGGACGCACATGGCAATATGAAAATAATGGCATAAGTGCTGGGGCATAGCTTAAGTGGGTGTTTGGGGTGTGACAATCCCCAAATAAATGCATTCTTGGATTGATAGTCAGGTCTGGGGATACTGAGTCAGGTCTGCTATGACTGTATTGGCTTTTCTTGTTCTCATTTTACTGGGAGGGTTTAATTTCTTACTTGTTTGGATTGAAAAACGAAATTTATATTATGAATGGTTTACAAAAATGCAATAAATCTGCAGGAACAGGTTGCAGGCATTATGTAATTGATGTTATTCGACACAGCTTAATAGTTTATTAACTTGCACATGAGATTGTGGTCCTTATCCAACCCTGTGTATTTTTAGCCTTTTTAACTTGATATGTTTTTTATGGAACCTTTTATGAATTTTACTATGTGATTGTTGTAAAAGTCATTTTTGAATTCTTAATACTGTATTTTATGTGTCTTTTATGATTGTTCAAATCGAATAAAGACTAATTGAATTGAATTGATAGTCAATAAATCTGCACTCATAGAAGAACTTATTGTCAGTCAGTCAGTCAGTCAAAACAATTTATTTGATTACTTAAAATCATAAAAGACAAGATAAAAACATTTATAAAACATTTCATATCATATATATATACAGTCAGTGCTTACAATCAGTTATAAAATATACAGTAAGGGCCCAGAATTACATCATATATTTTTTTTAAAAACAGCTAGGAATCAGGCAGGGAGACTAAGGGGGCTAATCTTTTAGTATTGACCCGAGCAGCAGCCACCAAAAACTAGCAACACAATAGATATCGCGAGTACTACTTAACATCTGCAAGTAGATCAAAGCGGGCCTAACTTGTAAAAAACTCACCTCTCTTAAAATCGGAACAAAAACTTTTTCCGAATGTCAGAGTAGTACTCACAGAACATAATGAAATGCAACGTATCTTGTGTGGAAAAGTTATCACAATGGCATGGGTTAGAATTTTCTGGTTTACCCCAAGTAGGAAAAACGCCAAGGGTTAAATGAATTAAGTTAAAACAAAATCTAATCAAAAGCTGGCGATGAAATGGTCTAGTTAAAAATTTTAAATACGGTTCCAATGAGGGATTAGTTAATAACACATAATTGGCTTTTACACACGGTTTCTTTAACTCCTGCTCCTCACGTTCCATTGCTAGCATATTTAAAAAACTGATCTTTGTCCAGCTTACGTCCTCTCTTTTAATACATTCCGATGATGTGTAAATCTCGGGACGCCCTAGCTTAGTGAACATCGATCTTACGTACACAAGCCAGGGGACCCTATTGGCCTTATCCATGGATACACAATCACTTAGAATCAGATGGTTCAGAGTGATTTCTTCATTTAGCCAGGTCTTTAACCAACAGATCAGTGGGGCAACTTTTACCTGATCCGTAACATAGCCTAAGCCTAATTCTGTGTGTAAAGAAACTTATTTTCCGCCACTTGAATCTTATCCTGGGAAGTGTAACCCCATAGAGATGAACCATAGGTAGCTATGGCCAAACATTTAGATTTATACATTTTTAAAAGTGCCTCCATAGGTCTTGCCCCCAGCCGCTTAGCAAAACCCATGAGTGCTGATGTAGACCTAGCTACAGAATTACTTTTAAGCTTTTGCTGTGGACCCCAGGTTCCTCTTGCATCAAAGAGGACCCTGAGATATGTAAAAACCGGGACCTTGGTCACCTCGGCATCATTACAGAAGAAGGATTTTAACTTCAAGTTCCTACGGCGAACCCTGGCCACCATGACATGCGACTTCTTAATATTTACTTTCAGATCCAAAGACCCCATGAAATCCCCAAAGGAGTCCACCAGCCTCTGGAGACCGAGGCCAGTACGTGCCAATAAAACGGCATCATCCACGTACAGGAGAACCGGAATAACTGAGTCTCCTATACGCGGGACATCCAAAGTGCCCCCCCAAGGGCATTGATATATAAAGTAAAGAGGAGGGGGGACAGGATACATCCTTGCCTGACGCCCCTCTTCGAACTAAAGTGGCTAGTGCATCTTCCCTCACGAGTAACCCTGACTGACACTAAAAGACCCTGATGTAAAACAGCTAAAAAAATAACCAGTGGTGGGTCAATGCCTATTTCCCGCAGGATTGACCAAAGGTTTGTCCAATTGACCAGGTGAAACGCTGAATAGAGGTCCATAAAACCCACATAAAAAAAACCTTCTTTGGCCACTGTGTATTTGCTTATGAGGAGCTGTAAATTAAGACATTGGTCCAGAGTGCTCCTATTCTCTCTGAAGCCATATTGGAGGTTAGAGAGGACCCCTCTGCCATCTTACCAATCCCTAAGTTTATGCAAAATGACTCTACCCAAGATTTTTACTGCTGAGTCAATCAGAGAGATTGGTCTGTAGAACGAGGGGTCCCCTCTAACTCCCTTTTTGAAAACCGGGATTATAACAGATGTAACCCATGACACTGGGAACCCGGATATACTCAATGCATTATAAACATTAGTTAATATCTTAGCCCAAAATTTAGGGTAACATCTGTATAGGTCCGCTGGGACCCCATCTGCCTGGAGCTTTATTTTTTGACATTTCCACGATTGCTTTTTCTACCTCAACCACTTCAAAAATTAAGGGAGACATACCCTGAGTAGGGATATTGTTATCTTTCAGAGAAACAAGGCCCTAATTATCATAAATCTCCCTAAAATGTGAGAGCCATCGTTCATCGGGGATGAAACAATCCATATTTGAATTCTTTTGTCCTGAAAAAAACGGATGGTTTATAGTCGCCCAAAATGTACTGCTATCACGTAGAACTTCAATTGATAAAAGATTGTTCCACGCCACCTCTTTAATTTCCTGCTTACGTTTAGCAATAGCCAATTTATATATCTTCCTCCAGCTAGCGACAAGAACCCTATCTCTGGGTCTTATCTTCAATGCTTAGAGAAGGGCACCATGGGCTTTGGAACAGCTACTTTCAAACCATCTTTGTAACTGGTTGGGTCTGTCTTTGTTTTCAGCCTTTAGGTCCTTAGCAATCTGATTACATACAGAAACATAAGCGCTAATAATCTCCACACTGGGAGCAGAACTGTCTAGGCAAATTGCCAAGTTTGCATCAGCCTTAGTGGAGAGGTCCTCAAAAAAGGCTTCAGGGACCATCCTGGACCATTTGATCCTCCTCCCCTGATCTTTTGTGGTCAAGTGGCTAATCTCCCCCGTCCCACTGTCCTTAAAACCACTCACTTCACCTAGGTTCGCCTCTAGGATGACCGGGTTATGGTCAATAAACACAGATGGTACAACTTTATAGGCCGTGACCCTAGGTAAAATACCAGGCGATATAAAAATATAATCAATAACAGTACTTGACCCTTTACCTGTAAAGGTAGGGACCCTCTCCACCCCCTCACCAATACCTGACTCAAATAGATTCATGTTGGTTAGGAGGTCCTCTAGGGCCTCTCCCTGTCTACTATGTTCAAAGTGTGGAGCCACGGAACTGGGTGGCCCTAGCTGATCATCTAGGTGATAGTCCCATCTTCAAGGATGAATATTAAAATCTCCCATAAGGATAACATTGAAAACAGTGTTATGATTTGTTTTATAATCTGACAAAAAATCATCAAGAGCGCTGAGATGTTGATCAATCAGCTCGCCCTCTTTAACATTATAAAGATTAATTAATACAAATTTAGACAGATTTGGGATAACCCACTCGATAATCAAAATATTACTAGAATCTAACTCCAGCCTTTTGAAAACACCTTTCAAATTTAATGTGATAAGGAGGATTAAACCTCCTTTGAGTCAGCCTGCTATCCCTGGTGAAGCTGGAATGACAAAGCTCATATACCCATCCATACTAAAATTCTTAGATATATCCCACGACTCCTGAAGGGCAATAATGTCAAACTGTTTCACAAAATTCAGCCAAATATCATCATTTCTTTTAGACCGGATACCTGCCACATTCCAGCTTAGGATCTTACATAATGATACTTGATTCGACTCCAAGACTCGCTCCCCAGGACACTGTTCACTATCCTGTAGTCAATCATTATCCTCCATGTATGTCAGAGGTGAAAAATGATTAGTTAGAACTATGTCCGTGTCTCGTTGTATTGGGGAGTTACGGGATGGTTGTGAAACTAATCTCCACCCTCTGGAGGGACCCCCCTACTGTTTTAACCTGTGGAGTATTGTGCAAGCGGTTGGGAACCAGCGAAGGCCTCTCATGAATAGGCAGTGGTGGGTAGGTAGCAGGAGCTTTTGTATATGCCACAGCTAGTGGGTAAAAATAGCCCAGGGATACTGGTCTGATGCCAGAGTTGTCTAACTCTGAAGCATCCCAAAATAATCTGTCAGCCAGATTACAACTATTAAAATTAACAACAACACTCTTAGGGCGGCGTCCAATCCAGCAAACCCTTCTGGCCATAATAATAGATGTCAATACATCTAGTCCTCCACTACTATATTGCATACACCAATATCAGCATTGCTTTAGGAGATCTTGGATAGATTCAGTCACACCATCCCTTAATCGGGGTACCCCTGTGAACACAGCCACGAACGGGGCGGCGTCTGGAGGAAGATCCAGAGTAATACCGCCTAAATTCTCCTGCCTATAGCTGGGGGAAGAGGACCTAGTGTGTTTTTTATCCCCTATATTAAAGATCCCTAGCCCTTTATTGTTAATAGGGGGTGTACTCCCATTGGCTGTTTTTTTTTTCCAATAACACCCGGACTCTTGTTCCTCAATACCCTACTCGGGAGATCCTGTGTTTAAAATGAAGTGCCTTTACCCAAATAACCCACCTAATCCCCAGATTTGGCGATATGGACTACCTGGGCCTGTCTGGCGAACTCTTGTTGCCCTCTATACTCTTTGATAAACAAATCAATTTGTTCACATTTTTTTAACAAGCCCGCAACACAGGTATTAAGAGTATCTACAATGTCCTTGGCGATACCCACTAGAGCTGGCTCCAGCCGTGAGATAAACATCTCCTCCACCAGTTCGGCCAGTTTATCGGGGGTATTAGAGTCAGTACTTTGTGCGACAGCTGTATGTTTGGCCGCTTTGAACACTTCTTAATACATCTGCGCTTCCCCAAAATACGTTGAGTCGAGGCACCAGAAGACTCACCCACGGCCCCACAGGCCTCACCCACAGCTTCTGATGAGTCAATTTGAGTTTCTGACACTATGATAGGATTTGTAATCACAACTAGCTGCTCTAAAGGAATATTAGGCACAGGCACAGGCATGGTAACAGGCTCTTCAGGCACTGTGCTGGGGGTCCAAGCCCAATTTGCAATTTCTTTAGTTAAGACCCCCACAGCTGAAGTCAAATACGAGATGATGGATTCCAACTTCCTCGGCACCTTAGCCTTTTTCCCCTCCTGCTCCCCATGACTCTGCTGTTTTCGCTTAACCATTTGGAGAGATCAGAGGGGTGGCCAGGCCTGACTTCCTTCACCATCCTTCGCCCTCCGACGGCCACAGACGGCCGGCCCTTTGCCCGGGCTTTGCCCGGCACCCGCCCACGCGGTCCGCGTGGTGGAGATCGATGCTCCCTGATGTACTTCCGGAGTGAGGGGGGAGGGGCGGACGATCACCTGTCGGCCCCCGTGGCTTCCTGGGGCTTGTGGTCCCTCCGGTACTCCCGCAGGCTCTGTGTGGTGGTGCGCTGCGTCTCCCATGGAGCGGGAGATGCAAGAAGTTTTTTAAGTCCCCGGTGTTAGGGGGAGGGGCAGATGATCGCCTGTCGGCCCCTGCGGCTTCCTGGGGCTTGTGGTACCTCCGGTACTCCCCCAGGCTCTGTGTGGTGGTGCCCAGCATCTCCCACGGAGCGGGAGACGCAAGAAGTTTTTTAAAGTCCCCGGTGTGAGGGGGGAGGGGCGGACGATTGCCTGTCGGCCCCCCCGGCTTCCTGGGGCTTGTGGTCCCTCCGGTACTCCCGCAGGCTCTGTGTGGTGGTGCGCAGCGTCTCCCGCAGAGCGGGAGATGCAAGAAGTTTTTTAAAGTCCCCGGTGTGAGGGGGGAGGGGCGGACAATTGCCTGTCGGCCTCCGTGGCTTCCTGGGGCTTGTGGTCCCTCCGGTACTCCCACAGGCTCTGTGTGGTGGTGCCCAGCGTCTCCCACGGAGCGGGAGACGCAAGAAGTTTTTTAAAGTCCCCGGTGTGAGGGGGGAGGGGCGGACGATTGCCTGTCGGCCCCCCCGGCTTCCTGGGGCTTGTGGTCCCTCCGGTACTCCCGCAGGCTCTGTGTGGTGGTGCGCAGCGTCTCCCGCAGAGCGGGAGATGCAAGAAGTTTTTTAAAGTCCCCGGTGTGAGGGGGGAGGGGCGGACAATTGCCTGTCGGCCCCGTGGCTTCCTGGGGCTTGTGGTCCCTCCGGTACTCCCACAGGCTCTGTGTGGTGGTGCCCAGCGTCTCCCACGGAGCGGGAGACGCAAGAAGTTTTTTAAAGTCCCCGGTGTGAGGGAGGAGGGGCGGACGATTGCCTGTCGGCCCCCGCGGCTTCCTGGGGCTTGTGGTCCCTCTGGTACTCCCGCAGGCTCTGTGTGGTGGTGCCCAGCATCTCCCACGGAGCGGGAGATGCAAGAAGTTTTTTAAAGTCCCCGGTGTGAGGGGGAGGGACAGACGATCACCTGTCGGCCCCTGCGGCTTGCTGGGGCTTGTGGCCCCTCCGGTACTCCCGCAGGCTCTGTGTGGTGGTGCGCAGCGCCTCCAAATGGATGCAATGGATGCAAATGTATTGCTTTTTGGAATTCACGAACTTTTGCAATAGTACACATGGAAAGGTGTGCCATTCTCAGGTTTCCAGGCATACTATTGGCAATCAGACACAAAAAGGTTATGGAACAAATGCTGGAAATTGTCTAACAACTGGAAATTGCTCGGGATAGTATTCCAACCAGGCCAAGGTGAAAATAAATTACACCAGCGTAATTTCTGGAATTTTATGTTACTCTTGTTACACGAAATTCCAAATGTTATGCTATTACTCCACTTTGCATAATTATGCACCATTTGTGGTAAACATTTATGGTGAATGGTGCAATTTGCAGCAAACATTTACAGCTAACACACAGGAACCACAGAAAGCAAATGGCTGTAGTTTGGTGTGCTCTTGTGTACAAGCATCGTGGCTCCAAAAATCATAGTGAGGATAGACAGTAACTCCTGAGGCAGAAAGCCGGGAGCAACGGAATTCTCTTAAAAATTGTGTTTTCTTCTGTGTTTTTAAACTTCACTTACCCTCGCTAGCACCCTTCCGCACAGCCGAGTTGAACGCTGTCGCGGGCCGCCACACTTTGTGATGCCATTCAGAGGAAGCCTGGTCAGGCCACGCCCCCTCCACAACAGGCCACGCCCCCCGCCTTTATAACCTGCCAATTCTCGAGCGCTGGCTGATAGACAGTAACTCCTGAGGCGGAAAGCCGGGAGCAACGGAATTCTTTTAAAATTGTGTTTTCTTCTGTGTTTTTAAACTTCACTTACCCTCGCTAGCACCCTTCCGCACAGCCTAGTTGAACGCTGTCGCGGGCCGCCACACTTTGTGACGCCATTCAGAGGAAGTCTGGTCAGGCCACGCCCCCTTAACAACAGGCCACGCCCTTTCCTGATTTCCTCCTACTTAAACCATGTGCCTTCCACGTCCGCGCAGCGGACGGGCGCAGCAGGCGCGCCGGCGGCGCTCCAAAGGAAAGCCCATCTGTGCCCGTCCGCGCCAGGACGGGCCTGAGGGCATGCCACGCTGACCATCCCATCAGATATTCATCTCAAGCACTCAGAGATTCTCAGAACACTGCCATTTTACCATCTCCCACGGTTAGGCAACGCATTTCTTCTGCCGGTCTCACGCGCCCCGACCAACTCCTTTTTGGCGATGACCTTCCTCCAGCTATGTTGACTAGGAACGCCACGTCCATCAGGGTATCCTATTTGAATACTCACTCGCTTGTGAAACATTCTGAGGACATCTTCATCTTACTATCCAGTACTAATCCTGATATGCTTTTACTCACGGAAACGTGGCTTACATCAGAATCCTTGCCAGATATTCTGGCGGCCCTCCCCCCCGACTATTACATTCTTCATGCCGACCGCCCCGGCAACCGGCTCGGGGGTGGGGTAGCAGCCATCATATCTAAACGCCTGAATGCCATCTCCTCCTACTCTCTCCCCCTCCCTGAGGTGGAGAACTTACTCATTAACGTGCAAACGGACACCGGCCCCCTCACCTTCCTCCTCTTATACCGGCCCCCACACTCTATGCCATCTTTTTCCACTATCATGAGTGAACAACTGTCCTCCCTTCTTACACTGTACACCCGCTTTGCTATCTTCGGTGACCTAAATTATTGGTTTGACGACACTAATGCCGGCCCCCATGCCACCGAGCTTTTCGAGACTCTAAAAAACCTAAATCTCGTTCAACATGTCTCTCAACCCACTCATATTAAGGGACATATCGTGGACCAGATCTGGACCTGCAACTTGGCGCTGTCCCCACCAGACATACTTCCGTGTGCCTGGTCTGACCATCATCTGGTGGACACCACCATCACAGTTGCCGGTCAGATTCCTGCCCCTCTGATGGCCGGTGGCCTCTCCCGAAAATGGAGCTTATACGACTCTCAGGGCTTCCTCACCGCCCTGGCCGACTCCTGCCCAGTTACTCACGATTCCAACGACATTGATGGATTAGAACAAGACATTGCCTCCTGGCTAGATTCGGCCAGTGACCTGTTTGCCCCCCTAGTCAAATTCCCCTGTACCAGACACCTGAACTCCCATAGGTGGTTCTCCGACGATCTCAAAGCTCGGAAACTAAAAACACGCCAGCTGGAACGTACTTGGAGACATGACTATTCTGATTCAGCCAAACAGTCCTATCTGGCCGCACGCAAAGATTTTAAAGCAGCTATCCGCTCAGCCAAAATGGAACATTTTTCCAACAGGATCACCTCGGCAGTCGATAAATCCAAGGAAGGGTTCAGAGTCCTGAATGAGCTAACCACAGACGACAGAACCCTCCCAGCTCAGACCCCCACTCAGGAGGCCTGTGACACCCTTAACTCCTTCTTCCTAGAAAAAATCTCAATAATCAAAAAATCCATCTCCCTACTCCCCCAATCGCTATCACTGGATAATTCTTTTAATAACCCCTCGACCCTCACCTCCTTTCCTGCGCTAGATTCCACCTCCTTGGCGGAACTAGCCACTCGCGTGAAATCTGGCTCCCCGAACGACTGCTGTCCACCGTCTGTCCTGCGGAGCATATGTCTTAACTTACCAGATAGCATCTTACACTTAATCAACAGATCTCTCAGTAGCGGTATCTGTCCTATCTCCTTTAAGGAGGCCATTCTGGTACCTCTTTTAAAAAAAACTGGCGCTGATATGGCGGAGCCATCTAACTATCGCCCCATTTCCCTTCTCCCCTACTTTTCCAAACTTATGGAGGCCCATGTCACCAGGTGCCTGTCCAGCTCTATAGAATCCTCCTGCTATCTTGAGCCGACTCAGTCCGGCTTTAGACCTGCCCACTCCACAGAGGCCGTCATCTTGGCAGTTCTTGACACACTCAGGAGTAACGCGGACGCGGGGATCCCCCAGGCACTTGTCTTACTGGATTTGTCTGCCGTGTTCGACACGGTGGACCATAACATCCTCCTCCACCGTGTCGGGCAGGCAGGCATCCAGGGCGTTGCACTTGAGTGGGTCAAATCCTTCCTTACGGGAAGAACACAGGCGGTCCGCCTAGGCCCTTATACTGCCAAACAAACCCCCACGTCCTGCGGTGTTCCCCAAGGTTCGTCCCTTTCCCCACTCCTTTTTAATTTATATCTTCGAACACTCATTCAGTCACTTTCGAAATGGGACATCGTCACGTATAATTACGCTGACGACTTACAAATCATCTTTTCCCTCAACTCACCACATGCCATCAAAACCTTTCATGGAGCCATGATTCACATCCAACTCTGGATGAACCAGAACCAATTGAAGCTGAACCCCGGTAAAACCGAGCTCCTCCTCCCTGGGCTCAGTCACACCTACTGGGGTCCGCAGTTCTGGCCTCCAGAGCTTGGCTCCCCCCCTACCCCAGCAAAAATAGTAAAGAGTTTGGGTGTCATCATTGACACTGAGCTCTCTCTCAGGGCTCAAGTTGGAGCGGTGGTCTCCTCCTGTATGCACCAACTTCGGAGGATCCGCAAAGTTCGTCATCTTCTTCTCCCGGCAGCACTTACCCAAACTGTTATTTCACTGGTACTTTCCCGCCTGGATTTTTCTAACGCCATTCATCACGGTCTCCCACAATTTCTGATACAACGTCTCCAAGTTGTCCAGAATCAAGCAGCGCGCTTGATTCATGGAACCCCCAGATGGCAATCAGCCAAGGCCCTGCTTATTAGCCTCCATTGGCTCCCAGTCGATCGGAGGGCCGCCTTTAAGGTGGCATGTCTCATCTTCAAAGCACTTCACTGCCCTGGCCCCGCCTTTCTCAAATCTCTCATTCGCCCTCACTGTCCTACACGTAATCTCCGATCAGCCCACCGTGATTTGCTGGTCATTCCCAAGAGTAAAACTAAGAGATTCGGCGGCCGTCGTCTCTCTTATTTAGCCCCTGTGCTTTGGAACCTCCTTCCTCTTCCAATTAAATCTGCCCCTTCCCTCTTGAACTTCAGAAAAATGTTAAAAACCCACCTTTTCCCCATCCTTGGTTAGAATTCTGTCTCCTTGTTCCCCCCTCTTCTGTTCTGCCTATCAGCGCCAGGAAGCTTCGGTGTCAGTGCGCTTTATAAATCGCATCTAACATAACATAACATAACATTTCACGTTCAAATATAGTGCAAAACAATAGATCTGCATTTTGTGTAATTACATGTAATTACATGTAATTTCGCTGCAATTTCACGTGATTACGTGAAAGCATATTACATGAATTTTGCACACCTCTAATTTCAACCCATTGTTTTTCACCAACTATGCCACTTTAGATGAACCCTTCTGCATGTGACTTATCGCCTTTTACGGAAATTTGAGATTCTCACTCCTCAAACCGCACTGACTAAGCTCTACCCTGCAGAATCAAAACAATGTCTTCTGGAGTACTATTCACCTTGATTGTATACTACCTCGTTAATATATATATATTTTTAAGAGTTTCAAATAGCGCAAACTATAGCAAAGACATCGGGTATCAGAGCACTTTACATGAGTACAAGTTTTGTTACAGACGGACACATTCATTTTTGTTAGGCAGGGGAAGAATACGTGATTTGACCAGAATCACAGGATGTTGAGCGTTGTTGCCAAGACTCGAACGCGATTCCCCAACTTAGAGGTCGACAGCTCTAACCGCAAGACTACATCCTCTCCCCTCTCTAAATTGACAGGCGCAAATAACAGGAATGGAACAGATTAGTCATATTAACAGGGTGGACTCAGAAATACATGTAAATAAATTCTAGGAAACATAAGAAGCATAATGTGAAAATAGTCATGAAACTCAGCCACTTTGATCACCCAAACCAACACCTTAATCAAACATCATTATACTATAACCAGAAATAGAATTAGAGGAGCCGATTTAATGAAGAACTAGGGAGCCGATTAGACATTGTGGATCGCTATTTTCTCAAGCACACGACTGACCAACATGAGTTCCAACAACTAATGAACAGTAGATCGCAATGGGTCAATTGATGTCTTAGCCAGCAGAAGCTTATCAATAAATAGTAGTTATTAATGAAAAATCACAACTCTCTCCTGCCAAAAATGATGGTTTTATTGAAAGGAGGGAACGTAGTTTTACAGAAGTGATTAATTTAGTCAATAACCTCTAGTTAATAGGATTGTACAACGTAACCTGTACCTGTGCCAAGTCTTAATCCTCACTACTAAATTTGATTTGAGGTTGCACATTGTTGTTGATTTCAAAGCTTTCCTTTGCAGATCAAAAAAAAGCTATGACTTCTAATTAGTGATAATTTCCATAGCTCCAACGATTATCTACTAGACAATTTATCAAGCGTGTTAAGTGCCTGCCTCCTGACACAGTGGAGGATAGAATATATTAATAGAATGTAATTTAGAAAACATATCAGCTATGTCCCCTAGGTCAGGTTAGACTTTTCACAGTAAGTGTGCCAAAATACACTTTGCAGTATTTTAAAAAATGGTTTGTTTTCCTTAGATTGACAGCAGAGAGGAAAGCAATGTATTTAACTAAGCACCTAGTTCGCAATTTTGTTATGGCTAAATCAGTGCCCAGTATTGAGCCATATTTACTCTATGGCATGCCTATTTTTCAGGGTCGTCTTTTGACCATATTTTAGATTAGGTCTGTTCCACCAGCTGTTGTACTTTAATGGAACATGGTATACGTATACTGAGCCTCCTTTATGTACATGCAATTTGCCATTTAAATGCAATACTTTACACATTGTTATGATATATCCTTTGTATGCATATCTTCGCCATAGGTTCTTAAAACAGTACTTTTTATCAGGCTAGGCCACCCTTTTTATTTTTGCAACTGATATATTCACATTTAAGGGCCAATTAGGATGTAGGGCGGATCGCACTGCCCGCATGGCCGTGGCGATCCACCCTAATTCCTTCCACGCCCACCAAACATTTACCCCCCGCCATATTAGTATGGCGGAGTTAAGGCGGCAAACGGGAAGTTCACTTCCCAAGTGGGCTCCGCCGCCTCCATTCAAAATGTCATACCCAATAGGGTGGGGGGCTTGCAGTCCTTTTGCCAAAACCACGCAGTACATCCCTGTAGTGCAGGCAACCTCCGTTCCCAAGCGCTCTCATCTCCGAACACTCAAGACCCACTCTGACAAGTGGTGGGGCATTTTGAATGGAGGTGGCGGAGCCCACTTGGGAAGTGAACTTCAAAAGTCCATGTGGCGTATTTCAAACTGTAACTACCAGAATGCCACAGTGCGCCCATTAGGGCGGGACCGATATTGTGAATAAATTAAGTTCTTTCAATTCCGCTTCCTTTCCTTCAGCTAGCCAGTGATCAGGAGCATCAAGTTCGAAACGCGTATGGCGCTTTGAGAGGGCTGCTACCTGCTGTGTAGCCGTGCTACCTGTGATGCTATGAGCAGAGATCCTCCGTGTGTGGCGTTTTCTTCAGGGGCAACTCGATGGTGTTTATGTTTAGCAGCTGGTCCGGCTGCGAGAATGCCTCACCACTTGTCAGAGTGGGTCTTGAGTGTTCGGAGACGAGAGCACTTGGGAACGGAGGTTGCCTGCACTACAGGGACGTACTGCGTGGTTTTGGCAAAAGGACTGCAATCCCCCACCCTATCGGGTATGACATTTTGAATGGAGGCGGCGGAGCCCACTTGGGAAGTGAACTTCAAAAGTCCATGTGGCGTATTTCAAACTGTAACTACCAGAATGCCACAGTGCGCCCATTAGGGTGGGACCGATATTGTGAATAAATTAAGTTCTTTCAATTCCGCTTCCTTTCCTTCAGCTAGCCAGTGATCAAGATGCAATCCCAAAATTAAAAGACAACACTGAACAGTGACTCTAGCTTGTACAAGGGTCAAAAGTTAAAAACAAAAAAAAGGAGTGACAACATTAAAGTAACTGACTCCCCTAACAATACATATATGTCTAAATGTTTGCAATTTTAAAAAGTTGCAATTGCAGAAACAAACATTGAATTGTTAAACTGGTACTAATGAAGTCCCGGCAGTGTTACAATGAGTAAAAATTACAAAATAATGAAGTAATACTATCACGAAATATGCCAAGTGAAGCCACATAATTTGCCTTTTACTTACGCATATTTTAGTCGATCCTGCTGCATAATTTGGTCCTCCACTGTCGCAAAATTACAATTGCCCTGATACTAAATAAGAAAAAAGTTTTAAAAAATGATCAAAGTTATTTGGTGAATTTAATTTTAATATACATACATGGAGAAATAATTGTGAAGAGTTAAAAAAATTATGAAAATAAGATAAATAGATCTAAAATATCACATAGCAATTTAAAAAATAACGCACATCACAAAAAATATATAATCACACCTCACTATTTAATGTAAAAAAATAAAAAAACACTCTCCTCCCTATTCCTCAATAGCAATTAGATTCCAATTCTCGAGGCATAAGAAAAAATTTATTATAAAATAGTTATTAAAATTCAAAGTAACTAAATACAAAAAAATATGGATAAAAGAAATGCTCACACCAAAAAACAAAAATAACCACTCTGTTAAAAGATTAACCAGAACTGAAACACTTCCCACTCTAGTCCTCTACAACTCTTGCATTCCACTCCTGAAGCCATAAACACAAAGTTGAATTTCAAAAATGTAATAAAATAAAAAACATATTGTCTAAATATTTACCGGAAAACAAAATGCTTAAAAAAATATTTTTAAAACACTCCTAAGCCTGTACGCCAATAACTCCTGTATTACACTTCTGAAACTCAAAAGCAGAACAAAAATCCCCCAAAAGTTCAAAAATAGCATAAAAAGTATTAGCAACAAATAAATATATACCCACAGCCCAAAATGTTGACACAAAGTCATATTTAAAAACAAAAACAAATGTAAAACACACCCACCCTATTTCCCTAAACACTTATATTCTGTGCCTGTAACAATAATCACAAAAAAAGTAGAAAAATTAAACTATAGTAATAAAAAATAAACCTACACCACACTATTTAAAAAGAAAATGTAAAACACTCCCTACCCTTACCCTATTCCCCTAAAAAAAAAACTAAATCTTAATCTTTAAACCATAATCACAAAATAAAAAAATATTAAGACTTTATGTGCTCTGCTGACTTTTACCGGCCCATATAAGCATGGAGCACTCCAATGTATTTAATGGAGCGGTGTTCATTCCAATATTCTAATAGCCAATATAATACTTAACGTTTTAAAGGCATACACCCTAAAGACACGTTTGAAAGCCATATATGTTGAAGGGTATTGCATTATAGAAACTGTGTGGTAAAGGTACCATGTTGTAAAGACTGATTTGCAAAGGTAAGTTACCATCTACAGCTACATTACTTTCATCATCAAATCTCAACTTTTGCACAGCTATTGGTCTGGCAGTCAAGACAGAGCATGCTGAGGCACTCTAAAACGTCTGTATTTTTCAGTTTTTAAAAATGACACATACAGGAAATCCTGTGCTTATATGTAAAAACAGGACATTCGAAGTCTTAATTATGAGTTAGAATACTTGTTGAGATGAATATACCTATGTATCCGCTACTTCCAAATAGGATGCCTCCATCACTTAAAAGTCGCTAAAGAGATTCGAGCCAGGCATTTCAATCTTAAATCATTATCAGTTATGAAGTGTTTGATCCAACTTATAGAAATGTCTTCTGAGACTCAAAATGAGGGATATATTTACTTAGATTTTTAGCAGTGTTTGTTCACAAAAGTGACACAAATCCACGTAAAAATATTTTTCTTCTAACTTACTTCAAGTTTTGCACTGGAAATTAATTTGAAAGCAGCGCAAAGCAGCACCTAGCCCTGCTTTGCATTACTCTGCATCGTGGGGGGTGTTCCAATGCATCCACTTTTGCTTCTTGACGTAAAACCCTATTGACTAAAAAAAGAAGACAGGGTTTTGCAAGAAAAAACAATGTCCTTTTAAAATAGGCGCTTTCAAGTAGAAATGCTTTTATTTCTTCTTTCTTTTCCAAATTTGCATTCGGTCTGCACTGTAGAGCACACAAACGAATTAGGAAACGTTTTATAGTTACAGTAAGCATAATATTTCGCACTGGAAAGGTCCCCTTCTGGTTAAAAAAAACATAATAGATTAATGTAGTCACGTTTGCACTATGGTGCAAAGGTGTGTGTGTGGCACTTGGCAGCCTACTGGCACATCAGTGCTAGGGGGAGAGGAGAAGAGTTCACTGTCATGCTCCTTCCTGTGAATGCAACGCAGCACAGCATTTTTGGCAGCACAGCATTTGCACTGGATTGCAGCAGAATGTAGTAAAAAGACCTCGGAGAACTCAGGAGCAATAATGTCTTCTAAAGTATAATCGTTTAACACAATGCTCAACTTCCCATATTGGGCAATAACATTTTCTTCCAGTGTAATATGACATCTCTAACTTGCCCCAGTTCTTGTGCTAAATTTGCGCAAAAATTCTTCCGATGTAATAACGATGAGTCCTTAGGTACCTAAAACCACACCGAGCAGCGTTAAAGGAACAGTAGGAGGGAGATGGAGGAGGCCATCTTTTGCTGAATGGATAATCGACTTCAATAAGTTGATCCTAAAATCTGAATACTTCCCAAATTTTCCAAATATGGAAAGCAGTCAGCATGTACACCAGCATATAGAATATTCTAAACATGGAAAGCAGTCCGTATATATAGAGCATATACTTGGTTTCCATAAATAATTTCCATACATTATTATAATTTAAGCCTATTAATTATTGTAATTTAAGCCATCAATCAGCGAGTCCATCCTTATTCAAAGGCTAGTGCAAGGGCAACAATTAAAGCCCATCTGAAGACCCAATGTGGGTGGAGTAATGCAGCAGGGTGATTTCCCAGCTACAAGTGAGACATAAGATCTGTAAGACTGCCCAGCTACACCCTTTTGTGAGATTCACTGTAATACACATAGGCATCCAGCTTTGTAAGGGAAAGTATTTCAAAGTTTAGATAAAGGCGGGTGCATTCAGGACAATATCATCAACAACATTGTCTCCAGAGTTTCAGCTGGATCTGAAGGGGCTTTTCTTACGCTATATATCAAAAGATGTATAATGTCGGAGGAAGTCCTATTAATCATAAGTAAGTAGCTTTGAGGCCACTATATGTGTTATTTGAAGCCTTAAGGTAAATTGCAACGCTTCAAGGGGTAGATCATACCGTTCCTTGGAAAGGCAATAAATATAAGAACAGCCAAATAGGAAAAAAGATGGATTGTTGTGTATAGCCCTGGACTGTTGGGCTTGTTAAAATGACATATGTGGCTCTGTTTGAAAAGGCATCGCTCAGGCGGCCTCAGTTTTAACTACTGCAGTGTGGGGCTCCACATTAGCTGCTGCACTAATATATTGCTCACATAAACCAAGCATTGCTATCCTTCAATCACTGGTCCTGAGCGATTTAGGCATAGAAAGAAATGGAAACAGAACTACACCGGCGTTATCGAGTTGTTAAGGATTCTTAAAAAAATCTTTGATTTCTTTATTCATATTACACACTAAAAGTTATTTGTTCTACACCAGTTACTCTAACGTGTCCAGCTTGTTTAGCAATGTTTGATGTTGCAGGGATTTTGCAGAGTCACAGAACTATGCTTGGGATCATGGGACCTTAGTAGGCAGGGACTGAGTCATTCTGCCACTCGAGCACCCACGAGCCCGGAGCCGACTAGCTATAGTGTCTCACTTGCCCTCCTACTCACTCACAGAGAAACAAGTGATTGATCATCCCAGAACACAACACTCCGGACTCTCTCAGGAATCGCGGTTGCAGGGCACCCCTTTTCACTCAAACACTCGTACCAGTCCACAATAAATTCTGACAGAGACACAAGGAAAGTTTAAAATCTTTATTTTAACTATCATGCTCTAGTATGAAGTATACATGCCACAACAAGTAAGAAAATGCCTAACACAAATACGGTCAGCATAGCTAGCAGTCCGTAAATCATAAATGAATCTGTCATTACAAATGACACTGTAGCATAACCTCCCTTCCCCTCTATAGAACCAAAATATATATGTATGTGTGTATATATATATATATATATACTAATATAAGAAAGAGAGAGCCCAAACGTTTGAGGCGGGTAATCTCAGGAACCACAGCACCAATCACAACACCCAATACAGCGTTGGAAAGGGCAGTTGCAGCAGAAGGACATAGGCTATGCAGACGCCCACCATATACATTTAAAAGGTAAAAGAACCGTGCCAGCAAAGTAATCCCTTGTGGGCATGTCTGCGTTGGGTTGTGGGTGTGTGCTGGTGGCGTGACAAACGCTGGGGGCGTGTGGTACGTTCCGCCCTTCATGTCATGTCTCATATCGTGTGCTAATCCCACCCTGCTCCCTATAAATACCCCTGTACCCCATAATCATAACCCACCCTTACTCCTTAAAATACCCCAACACCCTTAAACACTAACCCATCTTAACCCTATAAATATACCATGTACCCCAAAACCCAAACCTATCCCTAAACCCTAAAAATACCTCTGTACCCCAAAACCCAAACCTAGCCCTGAAACCTTAAAATACCCCTGTACCCCAAAACCCAAACCTACCCCTGAACCCTAAAAATACCCCTGTACCCCAAAATCCAAACCTAGCCCTGAACCCTAAAAATAACCCTGTACCCCAAAACCCAAATCTACCCCTGAACCCTAAAATTCCCCTGTACCAAAAACCCATACCTATCCCTAAACCCTAAAACTACCCCTGTACCCCATAATCCAAAACTATATCTGAACCCTTAAAATACCCAAACACCCCAAAACATATACCTCCGTACCCCAAAACATATACCCCTATACCCATACTTACCTTATCCAAACATTAAAATATGCCTTTACCATTCATGCATTTACAACGAATTTCGTTGTAAATGTATCCATGGTAAAGAATATAAAATGTAATTTCATGCGTTATAAAGGCATTGCGGAGTCATGGTACTTTCGTAAGGAAAGTATGCGGAGTGATGGTATGCGGAAAGAAAGTCGCGGAATAATGGGTGTTTACCCTCCCCCGGTAAGTACATTGGTGGCACGGCGGCCCACATCTCCAGCAACATACTCATATTTTTTCACCACCCATTTAAAAAATGCACAGGTCTCTCTTATTGATGGCCAGCACCGCCATACACTTTTAGACACACCTCCCGCCACAAGTTCTAGAATTGCGAACTTTAGAGCTGGGGAGCTATATTCGAATCTCGGCATCAGCTCAACATTCAGTGATTCCAGGCAAATTGCTTTGTCTCCCCGTGCCTACCACAAATGAATGTGTTCTTCTGTAATGTAAATTGTGCTCATGCCATGTTGTCGAGTTTGCGCTATATAATATTGCAAGGAAAAATAAAGTAGGGAAACTCGAATTCACACACTACTGAACGCGCACTCTTAAGTGCATCAGCAGTGCACTGTGAATCAGAGTGTTTCACAGGCCTGTCACAGATAAGAAATGCTATCAAAACGAAATCCTACAAAACAATATACTACTGGCCGGCAGCAATTCATACCCGGACAACGTCGGGACGGGCTGCTAGATGTTAACAGCAGACCGCGTACCTCAGCATACACAGATGAAAGCTCTACAGTCAAGACGTTGTTCTGATCTATTCCCTGGAAAGGTCCCTCTCCAAGTGTGTGTTGCCTATTTGTGTGACAGAAAGTGCATGTTTCCAAACTACAGCTGCATTTGAGTGTTTTGTCTAGGTGCTAGGGCCTGACCAGAACAGAATGATAAGGGGCATTGTTCTTCGACCATGTCTACATGTTCAGACTAAATTACAGGAAAGGAACAGGGCGCAAAACAACTGCGTGGTGTATAAATTCATCATCCGTAGAAATAATGAATAAACAGAAAGATGACACGCGGTGAAACTCTCTCAAATCTCAGTGTGTAAACTGGCTATAAACCTGGGACTGGCTGAAAGTGTTAAAATAGACACAGAGCCATAGGGCAGCAATGGAAGAAGGGGAGCAAAAACACAACCACATAGTAGAAGTAATGTACTACAACCAACTGATATTGCAGGTCGCTTTAGAGGTTTTCTTTTTGCTAGCTTTGTATATGGTATACAGAACTTCGAATTTTATTCTTGAATTTCCTGGAATTCAGTAGTTTGCTGTCAAGGCTAGCTTAATGTGATTGCATTTGTCAATTGAGTGTCTGGTTTATGGTTGACAAGGCTGCAAATAATCTACTTGCTTTTGTAATATGCACACAAGAAAACAAGTCAGCAAAGGGTGCCCTATTGAAAAAAGGAAAACCTAATCATTATCATTACCCACCTTTGTTTCATGTGAGACCAGGGATGCAAGGGTAGTTCCAAGGATACCAGAGTTCACGTCAGGAGTAGTACTCTGACAGGGAATTGTAATGTCATAACTCAAGTGTAAAGAGTTCTTACGGTAGAGTAGTCCTATCGCTTCCTAGTTACAGATGAAATATGATGTCACAACTCAACCGTAATAGGAAAATTAGAAACTGTTTTTTTATAATGGGTTTGTAGGTTTACACACATGCGAAAACAGAGTGGCATTAAAAAAAAAAACAATACTAAACTTTCTAAGTTACCCCAAAGCTCAAGACACGCCGTCACCTAGGCCCTTATCTCCAGCCGACTGGACTACGGTAACACTCTCTATGAAGGGATCGCAGTACATCTCCTCTGACGACTATAAACCATACAGAACACTGAAGCCAGACTTGTCCTGGATTTCCCTACATGAACCGACATCATCCCCCACCTCAGAGAATTCCACAGGCTCCCTGTACAGAAAGGAAGTCCGTTCAAGTTCCTGACCCACGCATACAAGACCCTACACAGATGAGAACCCTCCTATTTGAACCACCGCCTGTACTTCCGCCCACCAGACACCTCTGCTCCATTTTCCTTTCTCTAGCCCTCGCCCCTGCATCCGACGTAGCAGATGTGGAGGTCTATTGTACTCCTACCTAGCAGCGAAGACATGGAACGAGCTACCCCTTCAAGCGCCTTGAGACCCTCTGGGTATGTAGCGCGCTATACAAATTAATTGAATTGAATTGAACCCCTTAATCTCTGGACCTCCCCATCTCTTACAGAGTTCCCAAAGTCTTGGAAGACCTGTCTATTCGGCTAATTAACTGGACCCTGCCAGCTAATGGATACCCTCACGGGTGACAAGAAGCACTCTATAAACCACCTGATTGATACTAACCAATTATCACACTCTGAATAAGAACCTACTCATCTTGCTGAATTAAATCGTGCAACAACTAACCAGAAAATCACCACATAATACACTTTTAGACTTGGCTGAAAACTACAGATGCCTCAAAAACAGCTGTAATTCAGCCGCGATATGTATGTGAACTCTTGGCAGATCTAATGATGTAGTATTGATAAAAGTCTGCCGTAAAGAGCATCTTTTCAGATCACTCTAAGTGTCTAGCCAACCTTTAGTCCTTCATCATTTATCCGAGGCTGCCATTCTTCGTACTGCGCTGCCTGTGGTTGGCAGCATTTAATTGGTTGAGTGATTTGTCTTCTGCTGAAGGGATTTCAATAGGTGTGTCCATAGCAACGTGTGAACTACTCGTCTTCCGTGCTAGCAACAGGTCCTTCTTCCCTTCTCCCTCCCTCGCCTCTCCTTGAGCATTATCACAGGCAGTTTCTGAAAGCGAAAATATGAGAATATTAAATATTAGTAACCTTCTGCATCCTCGTGCAACAAACCCCAGAAAGACCTGCCTGTTTTTTTATGTATTCTCTTGGGCTGCTTTCGAATTTTCAGGGTCGTTGTTACAGGTCTTGGAAGTATTCTTTGAAAGAGTAATTGATAGAAAATCACCATGAAAATGAGCTATTTGAAATCACAGATCTACAGACAAATTCAAGAGCTGATTCACAAAAGCATTTATTACTATGAGAGGTGGCTTTACAGGAGTACTCCGGGACTGCAAGGGGTACTCGTTTACCTACTCCTACACGCCTTTCAGACCAAAAATGCAAGCCTAGTAAGTGGGTGAAGACAGCACTGTCCCCTCTCTTTGGACTAATTCTATATGCATATTCCACGAAAGCTTAGATGCTAAGGGGCCAATTCATAAAGTCATATGAAAGTATGTACAAGATTACTACAGTTGTACTGCTTTACATCCTTCAAAATGTCTTTGTGCGTGTTGTGCATTTTTCTTGATGTACCTGCAGACTAACAGATTTACACATCTGTAGGGGGCTTTGCATGGGAAATGTATTTCTATACTGACATGATGATGGATATTTTACCTTTAAAAGTGATACTGCAAAACATCATACAAAGACTGCTAAGGATAAAAGAGTGCAACCAGAAGGAATTATTACAAGTGAAGGTCAGTGTTATTTCTATAGGGTCTAGATTTGGCCAGGCATTTTGTTATTGGGCTTGTGGACATCAAATACCTTGTTGAAGTCTGGAGGCCATTAAGTGACATTATCAGTCAATCCTAATTGCTTAATGCCTAATATGTATGTCAGAAACATGTTGTTTTTAATTGACTGGAGGTCATATGGTGTGCTCCTGTTATAAGTTTCTCAAGGTTTAGAGAACAGTCAAAACCACAGGTTTGGGTACTGCATGAGATACAGATTCTAAAGCTGTGATTAAGCCTAACTTGAACCCCCAGCAACCTCTGACTGCATCTTTTGGCTGTCTAGGACATTTAATTGTGATTTGCAACACCAAAACATTATTTTCCATAGGAAACTCTCTCATTTAGCACTTATTTGTTGAAATCTATTGGCCGTATTCAGAGTTTGCTGACTGGATACTCTTTCAAAATGTGATGGAGATCCCAACCGCTGTATTACAAGTGATCCGGCGCTACTAGCTAATCAGGGATCAATACTTGATAACATCACATACAATGGCCCATACACATTCACCCATATCCCTGATGTGCTGAGGGTCAAGTTTTAATGACGTTAAAATTCATTTTCTTCACAGGTTCATGTTTAAATACATAACTAAACCTGTATATCAACTCTCTTTCCACTGGTCGATGGAACAATTGGTTGAGTAGTTGATGGTAATATTAGTACTATCTAACTACCTATCTAGTTGGCTAAATAATCACAGACTCTCAGTAAGATTACTAAAGTTTATCTCAAATAAAATGTGAATAATAAAAGCTCATTGTATACGGTTACAAATGCAATCAATGGAATTCACAAGAGGAAGAGAAAAACATTAGCAAATGCAAACAGTGTCATACTCATCATCAATATACGATATGCACATGAAGGAGTGGATAGATTAAGAGACATCAATTTCAGAAAGATAATGTGAAACAATATACATATGACGGGGGGATAGATGAAGCGATATAAGTTTCAGAGACAAAAATACATTTGCAAAGGCTTATGTAAAGTACGAGTCAGAAGGATGATGCTAACAAAAAGATCAGTGAAATACCACCCCCCTGGCCAAGGATGTAGTGGGGTTCTCCTGGAATAGAGTCAAGGAACAAAGGTGTGTATTAGGATGGCGGGCGGGCTTTGCCCGCCCTCCACCCTTTCGGTAATGTGGATCGCCCACCTACAGGGCGGGGGTCCCGATATTGGCATTAGGATGCGCCCGCCACACAGCATTTGTAAATGCCCATAGTAATATGGCGGGCAGTGTCTAACAGTCACCGCCACCATGTCATTCATTTTCCACCCCGGCCGCAAGGCGATCGGGGCGGAAAACAGGCAGGCGGGCGGTGTTTGACACCGCCTCAGTCCCCCCGCCATCCAAATATGGTGGGTGGGAATTGGGCAGTGGATGTCGGGCGGATTTCCTCCGCCAGGCTGGCGGAGGCCACCGCCAGCCTGGCGGAGGAAATCCGCCCGACATCGTAATGGGCCCCAAAGACTTCAGATCCCAGGAACAGCGAGGCCTCTCTTAAAAAAACGATGGACAGCGACGCATCACTTCTCTCTCCTACAGACGTGTTAAACCACACCCCGAAAGGCACCCCAATTATACCCTAACATCTACAGGTCCCTCCCACATCAGTTGAAACAATTCATAAAATTTGACTTATTGGCTGATCCGGGAGGTGGTGTGTTACACCACCAGGTTCCCATTCACATTTTGTACAGCCTATTGTTTATTCGTTGGTCACATAACGTAATTTCTGACTTCATTTATTTTCAATACTAGATACTTTCACATTATTTCACGTGTTTCTCAGCTACATCTGCTGAAGAAGTCTCGGGTCCCACGGTCTCATCCTTTTGGCAGGCAGACAATGTCTCTCTCAGCATATCGACCTTTGACCTTTGGGCCTCTTCTGCTGTGCTCAGCTTTTGCTGTCTATTTTCTTTATTATTTCAGGTTTTCTCTCCAGCTCAAATATCAAGTCAACGTAAGCTTATTCCAGGCCTGTACATCTCACTATGAAGAACAAAATACAGGCATTTATTAATTACACAGAAATGCACTTTTCACTAATTACACAAAAATGCACTTTTCACTGTTTACCACCCACCTTTGCACTATCCCATGTTAGTGTTTTTCCTAGCAAAGCTTTTAGGTAAAAGCTGCATTATTTAATATTTTTAAAGCAAGATGCAAAATGCGGCCTAGTTAAGCATTATTTCTTGTTTCTTTCAAAGCGCAATGTAAATGCAGCTTAGTTCTTTCATGCATTAATTCACATTAATGCACGCATGTGCAAAGCAATTTCCCATGTTTTTAATGTGTTTTGTATGTTAGTTTACACTGCACACTGTTAGTATGTATTACAGGGGTTTTAATTAAGTATGGACGAATTTTGCGAATTCGCGATCCGCAAAATTCGCGAATTTGTGCGAATTTTGGGATTTTTTTGCATGTTCGCGGGGTGCTTTGCATGTTCGCGGGGCAATTTGCGTGTTCGCGGGGCGCTTTGCGTGTTCGCAGGTTTTTTTTTGTGCGAGACCGCTCGTTGTTGTGCCATTCTGCCCTCTGCCCCACTCGTTGTTGTGCCCTTCTGCCCTCTGCCCCACTCGTGTTGTGCCCTTCTGCCCTCTGCCCCACTCGTTGTACCCTTCTGCCCTCTACCACACTCGTTGTTGTGCCCTTCTGCCCTCTGCCCCTCTCCTGTTTTATTTTAGAATGGCGCCGGCAAGCTGCCAGCGCCATTCTAAAATAGTTACTAAGTTAGCTTCATCAGGAAGCACTAATAGATAAAATAAAGCAGGTGCTCGAATTCAGTTAAACTCGAGCACCTGCTTCTATTAGTGCTTACTGTTGAAGCTAACTTAGTAACTATTTTAGAATGGCGCTGGCAGCTTGCCGGCGCCATTCTAAAATAGTTACAAGCTTGAAGCTTGAACTTTTGCCGCCCCGGATCCGTTCCGCTCGCGGATTTGCGGATTATCGGCAAATTCGCGGGAATTCGCGGATCGTGAATTTGGCAAAAATCCGCAAAATCCGCGAGCGGAACGGATTTTGTGCCCATGCTTAGGCAAAACCCTGCGCCTGCTTGAAGCAGGCGCAAGGCTTGATGCAGCATTGGGGAGATAGGGGCCCCCCAGAGCATTGCTGGAGCTGCGTCGCAAGCGCAACGCAGCTCCAGCAATGCGCTGCTTTTACGGCACAGATGCGTGACGCATCTGTGCCATTTTTGCCACATGGTGCGCCGCATTGTAAATGCGGCGCACCATGGGTGGCGGAGCTGCGGCCCACAATAACTGGCGCATCCCTGGGGATGCGCCAGTTATTGTAAATCTGCCCCTATACATTTAGCCAACGAGGGAGAGCTTACTGATTAGACAGTAGAAAGTACTCCAGTTGAGTAGAGGTATTGCACAAAAAGGTGGCATCTTCGTGGACAAACATGCAGGGCGGGATTCATTCTGCCCCGTTAGACTCGTTTTTTGTGCCCTTCTGCCCTCTGTTAGACTCGTTTTTCCCTTGTTTTTCTGCCCTTCTACCCCTGTTAGACTCGTTTTGTGTGCCCTTGTGCCCTCTGTTAGTCTCATTTTTCCCTTGTTTTTCTGCCCTTCTGCCCTCTGTTATACTCGTTTTTTGTGCCATTCTGCCCTCTGTTATTCCCTTGTTTTTGTGCCCTTCTGCCCTCTGTTAGACTCGTTTTTTGTGCCCTTCTGCCCTCTGTTAGACTCGTTTTTGTGCCTTTCTGCCCCGTTAGACTCATTTTTTATGCCCTTCTGCCCTTTGTTAGACTCGTTTTTCCCTTGTTTTTCTGCCCTTCTGCCCTTTGTTAGACTGCTTTTTGTGCCTTTCTGCCCTCTGCATCACCACATCATCACTCAGCGCTACCCAGCATCACTCAGCTCCACCACAGCACCACTCAGCACCACCACAGCATCACTCAGCACCACCACAGCATCACTCAACACCACCACAGCACCACTCAGCACCACCCCAGCATCACTCAGCACCATCCCAGGATCACTCAGCACCACCACAGCACAACTCAGCATCACCACAGCACCACTCAGCACCACCACAGCACCACTCAGGGCCACCCCAGCATCAATCTGCGCAACCATTCAACAACAACTGGTTCAAATATGTTCTCTCAATGTTTCAAACTTTATTACAAATGTCACAAAAAGATGTTAATATTTCACTTCTGTTCTTGGATTTTCGTCACAATAAAATACACTGAACATAATCTTCACAAAAGTTATTTACAACAGTTTAAGCTATTGCCATTATAAATTAAAATCACGTTTATTTAAGTATTAATTATTTTAAAAAATTAAAAGCCATTGTAATTTGTAATATCAATACAGCTAAGTCACGTAAATACAAAACATGCGAGACCTATTGCATTGCAAATGCTTGTTTGTACTTTGTCATCTACGAGATCTTTGCAATGTTGCAAAAGAGAGAAAGAGAGAGAGATAGAGAGAGCGATAGGGAGGGAGAGAGAGAGTGAAAGAAAGAACGAAAGAAAGAAAGAAAGAAAAAAGAAAGAAAGAGAGAGAGAGAGAAAGAAAGAAAGAGAGAGACAGACAGAGAAAGAGCAAGTAAGTGAAAGAGAGAAAGAGAGGGAGAAAGGGAGAGAGAGAGAGGGAGAGAGAAGAGGAGAGAGAGATCGAGAGAGAGAAAGAGAGGGAGAGAGAAAGAGAGAACGAGAGAGAAAGAAAGGAAGAGACAGAGAAAGAGAAAGAGCAAGAAAGTAAAAGAGAGAGAGAGACATGGAAAGAGAGAGAGAAAGAGAGAAAGACACACAGAGAGGGAGAGAGAGAGAGAGGATGAGAGAGAGAAAGAGAAAGAGAGAGAAAGAGGGAGAGTGAGAGTGAGAGAGAAAGAAAGAGAGAGAAAGAGAGAGCGAGAAAGAGAGGATGTGAGAGAGAGAAAGAAAGAGAGGGAGATGGAGAGAAAGAGAGAGAGAACAACGGAGAAAGAAAGAGATAAGCAGAGAAAGAGGAAGAACTTGAAAGAGAGAGAGAAAGAGATAAATAGAGCAAGAAAGGAGAGGGAGAGAGAGATAGATAGAGAGAAAGAGAGAGAGAAAGAGAGGGAAAGAGAGAACAAGAGAAAGAAAGAGAGGCCGGATCTCTGAAGGGCCAGATTTCTGAGTTGCCCCTACAGAACATACAGCTTTTTATTTTAAGCAAAATGCATATGAAAATTGTGCTGTAAAGGTCTCTTTTAGTTTAACCCCTCCTGACAACTCAAAATGGGTGTATTTGCCATCCTCTCCCTTCTTCCTGTTTTTTACATCTGTAAGTGCTTCCTAATGAGGTTTAATTCCTGGGACAGGTGCCTCGTTGCCTACTTGTAACTATTCTCTGACCCTGCTTCAAGGGTCAGAGCAGGGTCAGAGAATAGTTGCAAGTAGGCAACAAGGCGCCAGGAAGCACTTAGCAGCAGGTGCAGTTGAAGTTAATTTCTTTGTAACCCTTTTGTAAAAGGTTACAAAGAAATTAGGTTCAACTTTTGCACCTGCTGCTGTAACCCTTGCTTGGCTGAAAAATCGTCCCCGCTGATTCGCGGATTTTACAGCGATTTCGCGAGATTCGCGGATCGCGAAATCGCGGATAATCCGTAAATTCGCCAGCGAAACGGATTTTTTACGCCCACCCTTAGTTTTAATCCGTGCAGGTTTCTTTTTGCGAAAAACCTGCTCCATCACTAGCTATAGACTATAATACACATGTATTACGGTGGGCGGGGGGGCATCACCATGATTAAGAGGGAGTATACCATCCTCCAAATTCTACATAAGGCCCCATTGTGATGCACAGGAAATACCTGTTGCTGTCTTTGCTAAAATAGAGGGATATTTCTGTGCATGATGGTTTGCTGTTGTGCTTCCTAGATTTTTAAAACATGGTATGTAGTGGAATTGTAAAAATATACGCTGATGGTTTTAAAAATGTTCAAATATTGTTTGTGATGAACTGAGTTGTTTTTAGAATCATGATTTAAAATCTGAGATTAGTAAAATAAAACATGTTTAGCTGGAAGGCCAGTCATGCTTGTTTGTTTAAACTGTTTGGAATGTGAAGGTATAGAATTATGCATATGTACATTGAATAAAGGGAATGATGTTTCACTTGGGGGTTCTGAGTGATGTTAAATAGACAGCAAGTGAAGGTCGAGCTGCCTATGATGTCACTCAGTGGCCCGAAGTGACAGACATCAGTGATGTAATTTGAGATGTCATCAGTGATGTCACTGACCATGTCATGAATGATGTAATATGTGACATCATCACCAGTGGATTGCGGGCACGAGAGTTACAGTTAGTACAACTACCTATAACGGAGGAATTTCGATGGTTTTGTATGAGTAAAATGTCCAGCTAACTATAACACCTCTGAAACCTATGGTTTTTTTCAATGAATTTCTAAGGTTTTTTAAATGATAATTCCTAACTATAACCTGCCTGAAACCTATGGTTTTTTCAGTGAATTTCAAAGGTTTTTTAAAGGATAATTCCTAAATATAATCTGCCTAAAACCTATGGTTTTTTCAGTGAATTTCAAAGGTTTTTTAAATGATAATTCCTAATTATAATGTTCATGAAGCATATCTGTTTTTTTCTATCTTTTTTATTTATCATCCCGTTCTCAACGTAGTAGAAACTGCAAATATCACCACTCTTCAATTGATTCCTTCCGTCATCAAAATCGCCACAAACCACTAAAAAACAGGTGATGGCTCCACTTACCAGTAACAAATTAACATCAACATTTAACTGGTGTAAAGATGTCGACTATCTACTGCGTGAATTACACCCAACTCACACCCATATTTAAAGACGAATATGTGATAGATGTACTAACATGCACCTCCGACACGCAAGAAAATCACAACACCCAGCGCCACCACTACCACAGCAACCCCCCGGATCCCTCCCCCCAACTACCTCAGAGGCAGCGCAAAACAGGACAACGGACCTTCCCAAGATACCATATCCTCTTAAAAATGTTTAAATATTGTTTGTGATGAACTGAGTTGTTTTTAGAATCGTGATTTGAAATCTGAGATTAGTAAAATAAAATATGTTCAGCTGCAAGGCAGTCATGCTTTTTTGTTTAAACTGTTTGGAATGTGAAGGTATAGAATTATGCATATGTACATTGAATAAAGGGAATGATGTTTCACTGAGGGGTTTTGAATGATGTTAAATAGACAGCAAGTGAAGGTCAAGCTGCCTATGATGTCACTCAGTGCCCCGAAGTGACAGACATCAGTGATGTCATTTGAGATGTCATCAATGATGTCATCAGTGATGTCAGTGACCATGTCATGAATGATGTAATATGTGACATCATCACCAGTGGATTGCGGGCACGAGAGTTACAGTTAGTACAGCTAACTATAATGGAGGAATTTCAATGGTTTTGTATGAGTGAAATGTCCAGCCAACTATAACACCTCTGAAACCTATGGTTTTTTCAATGAATTTCTGGAGGTTTTTTTAAATGATAATTCCTAACTATAACCTGCCTGAAAAATATGGTTCTTTCAGTGAATTTCAAAGGTTTTTTTAAATGATAATTCCTAAGTATAAACTGCCTGAAATCCATGGTTTTTTCAATGAATTTCAAAGGTTTTTTAAATGATAATTCCTACTTATAATGTTCTTTAAGCATATCTGTTTTTTCTATCTTTTGTAATCATCATCTCGTTCTCAACATAGTAAAAACTGCAAATATCACCACTCTTCAATTGATTCCTTCCACCAACAAAATCGCCACAAACCACTAAAAAAACAGGCGATGGCTCCACTTACCAGTAACAAATTAACATCAACATTTAACTGGTGTAAAGACGTCGACTAACTACTACGTGAATTACACCCAACTCACACCCATATTTAAAGACGAATATGTGATAGATGTACTAACATGCACCTCCGACACACAAGAAAATCACAACACCCAGCGCCACCCCTACCACAGCAACCCCCCCGGATCCCTACTACCTCAGAGGCAGCGCAAAAGAGGACAACGGACCTTCCCAAGATACCACATCCTCTTAAACGCACACTAGCTGAATGTTCAGAGATGTGGCAACCAACTATGTATAAGGGAGAAAATTCGCACATCAACAATAATTTACAGAATCCCAAGTGTACCGTGATATGCTATAGACAACTTATTATAGAATGAAAACACTTTTCCATGTGAAAATGTAGTATTGATACCTGTAGTGTACTGCAGAGTGGACGCAACCATATTATCTCAGACTCTAGGGAATATCTTGGTCATGTATCTGTGTTGTCTCCCCCCCTTGAAGCAGAAGCAGAGTGGGCTGGTCCAGCGTACGCAACTCCAGCATAATAGATAAATAATTAGCCTACACCTTGGGCGTGGTTCACTTATGCAAAGAGAAAAGACTGCCACAGCGACTTATGTCTGTATCAACTACTGCCTTCGATCTACACTGCGGACAGCAGGGTTTACAGCTTGAATTCAGCTTTGGATCTACACTACAGACAGCATTGAATTTAGCCTTGCTTTATTTAAGGCAGAGACAATTGAACTCTATGTCTTCCGATTTTGTAAAAGGATGTGACAAAAAGCATTTGTATATAACTGTGCTGACTACTGCCTTCGATCTACACTGCGGACAGCAGGGTGTACAACTTGAATTCAGCTTTGGATCTACAGTACGGACAGCATTGAATCAAGCCTTGCTTTATTTAAGGTAGAAACAATTGTACTCTATGTCTTCCGATTTTGTAAAAAGATGTCACAGAAAGCATTTGTCTATAATTGTGCTGACTACTACCTTCGATCTACACTGCGGACACAAGGGTTCACAACTTGAATTCAGCTTTGGATCTACACTACAGACAGCATTGCATTTAGCCATGCTTTATTTAAGGTAGAGACAATTGTACTGTGTCCTCAGATTTTGTTAAAGTATTTAACAAAAAAGCATTCCTCGATGTTTGTGTCGACTAATGCCTTCAATCTACACTGCGGACAGCAGGGTTCACAACTTGAATTCAACTTTGCAGCTACACTACGGACATTAGGGAATTCACCCTTGATTTATTTAACCCCTTCCACGCTCATGACGAGCTGGGCTCGTCATGAGGTAGCCTCCTCGCACACTCATGATGAGCCCAGCTCGTCATGAGTAAAGGGAATGTGAAAAACTCAGCACAGGAGGGGAAAATGCATAGCATCGATGTGGTTAATGCAGAGGCAATTGTACTGTATGTGTTCAGATTTTGTAAAATAAGAGACAAAAGTTATTCATCTATATCTGTGCTGACTACTGCTTTTAATCTACAGTGCGGACAGCAGGGTTCACAACTTGAATTCAGCTTTGGATGTACACTACATATAGCATGAAATTCAGCCTTGATTTATTTAAGGCTCAGATAATTGTACTCTATGTCCTCAGATTTTGCAAAAGGATACGACAAAAATAATTTCTTCATATATATGCTAACTACTGCCTTCGAACAAAAGTGAGGACAGCAGGGTTCACTACTTGAATTCAACTTTGGATCTACACTACGGACAGCATGAAATTCAGCCTTGCTTTCTTTAAGGCAGAGACAATTGTACTCTCTGTTCTCAGATTTTGTTAAAAGATGTGACAAAAAATATTCCTCAATGTTTGTACTGACTACTGCCTTCGATCTACATTGTAAGGCCTCATGATTCAGGTGGAATGGCGATTGCACATGCGCATTCCAATAAGCAAGAGAAATTGTACCAGTGCAACCCTCCCGAACCACGAATCATCGCAGGGTGTGCACACACTGAGTTCTTCAGGTACCACTAACTCACTGCACCACAAGTCATCTCACCGTGGCCTTATTAAGACAGAATTCACTAGGCAAAAAACATTGCTCCCGGTGCGGCTGGCCCACATCACGCATCATCGCTGGCTGCGTAGACGCTAAGAGCCACACCTACCACTGACTCTATACAGCTGAAGTCAATGCCACATGGCTGTGGGCCTGCCTCCGGCCTATACTGCGAACAGTAGGGCTCACAATTCAAGATTAGTACCAGTGCAAATTGTGTAAGAGACTATAATTGGTTAAAAAAACATGCTCCCAATCTTCTACATCACCACCAGACACACATACCCATTTTGAGAAAGTTAGAATGCACTGCGTAAAGTGCAAACATTTCATTTGTTATGAGGAGCAATCAGAAGACCTAGTTTGCAGAGCAATTGATAACCATTGATGGTAGGTTTTTTTTTCACTCAAAATTCATGCAGTCCAGTATGCAACACTCAATGCTTTGAGTACAGACCGCTCGAACCACGCAACATCGCAGGGTGATCACCAGACGTACCACTAAATCAGTGCTCCACAAATAATCGCCACGTGGCCTTATTAGGGCAACATTTTTACCAGTGTGCTCTGCCTGAACCACGCATCATCATAGGCTCCTCACAAACCGATCCAACCTTAGTGCACCACAACTCATGAACCCTTTACGATAGAATCTTCTGTGTATTATTTCACATATAGTGCTCCTACCTTTGTACAGCAGAAGTCATAAACCGTTTTTGCTTTAATATCTGTGTATGATATCATGATGACTATTCTACTTGTTACCAAGAGCAACGTAATAAAATGGAGTCGAGCACACGTGACTGTACCCACTTCAACTATCTATCTGTGTCTGTGTACTTATTATGTTTTTAAATGCTGTTCCTGGCTGCGCCCTACCACATTATATTGTGCTGTAAACAGGGTATGCAACCATCTTACTTGTGCCAATAACAAAAACTTTAATTATATCACTTTCTCTCGCTCATTCTACAAATATGAACTTACAAAGTGGATCATTACATTACTGCAAAGAAACTGTATAGTCAATTTATAAATGTGTATTATTTCTTTTTTTTCAGCATATTTATATAGCGCGAAGTGGACCCAAAACCATATCAACAATTTACATGACCCCCTTATTTACAGTACATTTTTAGGCACGCGTTGATTAAGTCATTGCCCTACAATAACAGGATGTGGACGCGACTCCGAGCCTCGAACAATGATTTCCAGCACCAAGTTCGACAGTATACCTGAATGACCACATACGTATATATTATTATATGCCCTTCATGTGCCAAAAACTGCGACCTAAACCTTTCACAGCCCTGTATTACTACAGCTACAACACTCCACTGAATGTACAACAAACATTCATATTTGCAGAAATGTGTCATGTCCACCATCTTTTATGTGTGCAACTATGGATGAATATAAGGTCAATGATACCCCGTACCCTCTATGTTAGCCTTATTGTGGGACTTTACAGACATAATGACACATTTGCTGACAGCAGCACTACAACACGGACACCCGAATCAGTTGATTTTTCATATAGCTCATGACGGAACCACGCCCATAGCTCCAGAGTCATCGTTCACAGCCTCACGCAGCACTGGCATACGTTAGTCCAGCCCACTCCGCTTATGCTTCCAGAAAAACAAAACATAGCTACATGGCCCAGATTTCCATTGTAGTGATTCATTCCTATGGGCCTGGAGTCTCATAGGAATGAATGGGAATTACCGAATCGGTAAATACCGAATCGCACCGATTCGGTAATACTTACCGAATATTTACGTACATAGCATTTACCGATTCTAAAATACCGAATCGGTAAAATTCGGTATTTTAGAATCGGTAAATCAAGATTACCTACATCTTGCCCTTAATTCTTAATAATTTTAAAGCCCTGTTGGTCCATACTGTAAATCTAACGCAGTAGGCACTTCCCTACAGACACCACTTCAACGCGGGCCTATAAGAGAGGTGAAATAAATCAGGCCCACTGCAGACGTGCAAATAACTAAATATTGCCAAGTGTTACCTTAATTTGTGGTCTTTGACCTCATTCAGTCACATCGATCTAATTTTAAACACGTATTTTCATTTTTGTTTTGCAGGTTACCTACCCTCCTTCCATTGGAGTCCATCTCACATTTTGTTGATAATATTGTTATGTTAAAGTTATGTTTATAGTTATTTATTATATTGTTATCTTAAAGTTATGTTTATAGTTATTTATTGTTGTTTTAATAAAAGTTAATTTAAAAAAGTATATACTTCTTCTTTTTCTGACAACGTTTCACTATTATTTAGTGTGATAATCATATGCTTAGAAAACATTAAACAATTAAAAATAGTAATGATGTTTATAACTGAAAGTATAATACTGAGGCTAACTCTTTACCAGCTCTTTACCAGAGTCTGTAGCTGCGATTAACGGTTCATATGGACAATTTTAAAAACTTCAGAACAGTAACTGTTCTGAAGTTTTTTAAATTAAATTAACGATGGCGTGTTCATGTAATCCCAAGGCACTTTTCCAGATTTTAATGTTTGAAAATACGCAATTGATTTGGTCCATGGTACAGAACTGCAACATCATCTTGTACAATATCAACAACAGATGAAACAATATTATCTAATGTGTAAATGCGGGAATAAAGGGTGTTAATGCTATTATCTACAACGGCAAGCACTTTTTCTAAATTGGCCTGATCAATAGCTCTAAGCCTAGAAGGAGCTTCAATCTGGGACAGTTTCCAAACTTCATTGTATGCAGCACATATCCATCTTTTCGATCTGCCTTCTGCAGGACCTTTTACAAAATCATTCAAATCAACCGCATCAGTCAGTTTGGACAAATATAATTTGACTGATGCTAAGGTTGAATGTCGCAGCCAATTCTGACATCATTTGCCTACAGAATAGGTAGTGACTGAATGTTGACTCCGAAAACGGGGATCAACTCTAACCTCTGTATAGCCAGACCTAGAAAATGGTGCTGGCAGGAACCTGCACTTTTTTTGCCATAGCAACCAGCCATCGGGATTAATGCTGGAAACATTAAAAGAGGAAATACTCAGCAGAGCTTGTAAATCACTAAGGGAAGTACTGGTGTAATTATTCCAATGGGGTATTCACCCAAATCAGGAAACGAAGGAGCATTTAATTTTTTAGAAGTAGCCAATCCAAAGCAGGTGATTTGTGAAATAGTAGCATTCAGAAACAACATATGGTTCGGGATGAGACATGCACGATGCAAAGCCTGTGTGCCTTGCACTTGCCAACTTTTAGAACCCCAAACAGATTTAAGATCAACGGTTTCTTTTCCACAGCTCATAGCCCTCAACAGCCAAATGGTCAATAAAGGACTTTGAATACAGTAATTTTGTGTGGGTAAGTGTAACCTTGGAAGAGTTTGATTGATTAAAATCAGTAAAATAAGAAAACTTTTTCAAAAGAGTTTTGGAGCTGCCTTTAAAAGGTTCAGGACAATGTTCTCACTGTGTGTAGTTAACTACATTTCGAAATGAATTTGTCTTATGCAGAAAGTGAATGCCAAAATGCTGGTAACAGTACAAATCACCATAGTTTGCAGATTCTAAATATAAATCTTCAGCATCGAAGGCAGCATAATATTTCAAATCATAAAATAAAGCCTCTATGGCCTGGATGTCCCAATCATCAGAGCGAATATTCTGTATAACCACATCCCCCATAGAAACACGCAGTACATTGGGAACATTAATAACCTGTGTGGGACCATGTATCTGGAACTTTATTGCATCCCATACAATCCCATCTAAAATGGGCCAAGCAGTTATATTCGCAAAAGTCTGGTCCCTCTTCATGATGTGCGAAGAGGAGTGGGGGCCAAAGTTCCAATAAATTAGTCTAATTGAAGTTCTTTCTTCAATGTAGTGTCCATTAATAAAACGAAAAAAATACACCACAAATCCGATGGACTTGAATAAAAATATTGAAAAAAGTACCAGCCAAATGTAAGTTCAAGGTGGAATGAAAATTTCTTTTTTTAAACCAGGTAGCAAAAATTGAAACCTTTGAAGGGGCCTTAGATGTTGTAGAGCTAGTGTCAAATAAATAACAGGATTGCTTAGCGACACGGGTCTCCAAATCAGGCATAGACAAGTCTGTGGGGTAAGTATATTCAGTATCATTAAGAGGATCACCAGCAGTTGAATTCAATAAAGGATTCTGTGACCGGGCAGACCAGAACCCCGTAACAGTAAGGATTGGTGGACTGTTCTACCCCAGTCACCTCCTTTCTTTGATCCCCAGCAGAAGGACTGGTCACGGGATTGGAACACAACGGAAGAAGAAACAGGCGCCTTTAACTGGGCGTTCTACTGTGATGAGACTCCGCCCACTCAAGCCGTCATAGGAAGCCCATAGGATAAAATCCGGGAAGTGCACAATGAGGTGTGCGACGTCACCAACGTGAGAGAGGAGAGCAGAGGAGCCATAGTGGAATCGAGGGACAGCAAGAACCGGTCCGAAGATAGCAAGGAGAAGCAGTCCGGAGAAGAGTTGCTGGTGGTGGAGGCAGTACCAGGAGGCCCACGGTACCACTTATCCCCGAGCCACGCCCACGGAGGAGCATGGCTACTGCAGGGACGGGACGTATCTCAGGATGGGTGGGGAGGCGGGGGTACTGTTGAACCGCCATAAGAAGTCCGGCGTTCACTGAAAGCACTTGCGTACCCCCTCCCTTTGCCTCACTCCTTTTCCCTCCCCGTTATCGCGACACCTCACTCGATCATTATCCTGAAACTGGTATCGTGCACTGAAATCACAAGTGATTTAGGTGTTTCTTCACCCCCGGCCCTAATACTATTGATATTCTGAGAGTAACCTCACTTACAGCCATTTCTCTGTCTTGTTCTTTTGGGGTTACCACGCCTATTCCGGAACTGACGAGGAAGTCCGAGAGAAGCCGAACCAGCAGACTCCAAACCTGGGACCCTTCCACCATCACGGATCCCGGCAAGTTTGCAACCAAAAGAATAACTAGTAGAAAAAAGCGTGTCTTCAAGAAAATAAAACCCTATCTACCTAGACCCAGTTTCCGGACCCTTCATTCCACACCGCCCAACTGATGGCAGAAGTGGGATCACCCTCCATCAGTGATCCCATGATGGATAACCTCATTCAGCATTTCATTAAGGGCCAAGAGAAACTGGAATGGGCCGTTGAAAGACAAATGGTCTCAGCCCAACAAGACCGCGAGGTATTTAAAACCACCATTTCTGCTCAGTTAGAAGGGCTACAAAAGGTGGTACACGAGCCCCCCACACTGGTTCAAAGCGAACGATGTCCCCCCACTCCACATCCCTCGTTTCTCACAAACTTCGAGAGAGCAGCCAGGGCGAGTGGCTGGCCTGAAGACAAATGGCCATTTGTTTTAGCTCCGCTACTAACCGGGGAGGCTCAAGCGTCATATCAAGTAGCGAACGCTAGCGGACTAACCCCTTATGCCGAAATTAAAGAAGTGATATTGGACCATTTGGGACTAGATGAAGAAGCCTACCGTGTTAAGTTCTGCAAAAAAGAGAGGTGTATCGGGGTAAAAATCCAAAACCCCTTTTTTAGGTTAAAAATGGCTGCAGATAAGTGGCTAAGACCGAATAGCAGCACAAAGGAAGAAATAATGGATAGAATTTATTTGGAGCAGTTTATGGAGGCGCTAACTTATGGCACCCAGAGGTGCCCTAAACAACATTCCCACTTCACACCGGAACAAGCTGTTGAGATGGCTGCCAATTATGCAAGAGCGCAACCATGAGGTTTTCCCTGGGAGAGTGAAAAGAACCCCAAGGTTGCGATGGTACAGAAAGGGGAAAAGAAGTCTAAAATCCCACTGGATGTGGTAACAAGAAGCAAACCCATAAAGATTGAGCCGGTGCCCCATAGAGGACCCCAATGTTTCGAGTGTGGGGAGTGGGGCCATATTGCTCGTCTATGCCCTCGAAAGAAACCAGCGGAGAAGCCCATGGAGGTGGGGTACATCCCTAAGGCGGTCCTCTACTCATCAGAAATGGGCCCCGCATTTCACGTAAGTGTAAGGGTTAATGGTAAGACTGAGTGCCTTGTCAGACTCAGGATGCAAGCAGTTGGTTATTCAAAAAGAATGGGTTCTCCCACTCCAGTATGTAAAAGACCCTAGTCCATATACGTTGTGTCCACGGTGATGTAAAGCGCTACCCTGTTGCTATAGTCACTTTGATTCCTAATAACCAAACTCCATGCACAGTAAGGGTGGGGGTGGTGGACTCTCTCCCCCAAGACCTCATCATAGGGATAGACAATCCTAAATTCCTGGCCATGTTTAGAAATAACCTGAACAACCATACAGAACAACAGGTTCAAACCTATCCAGTCCTGACTTCAAAAGAGCCCTGGTTGTTGGATCGTAGTTTTAAATTCTCTCAAGCCAATGATCCTACTCTTTTTGATGCATGGGCGAATGCCCATGTTAATAAGGATCTTACCTCCCCTCAGTATCCATGTTTTCTCATAAAAAACGATCTCCTATACAGAGAAGGTAGTCAGGGAGAGGCCTTACAGTGGTAGTGCCTGTTGCTTTTCGTGATCAGATACTTTTTTATTCACACGCCCACATCACAGCAGGACACTCTGGAGCGGAAAAGACCACACAAAACCTTCTGCGTCATTTCTTTTGGCCAGGGATATACAAAGATACCCAGAAATACTGCCAAAGTTGTGACATTTGTCAAAAAAGGAATCTAAAACGCCCACCGGCTGTACTACTCCAGCCTTTACCAGTCATTGGTAAACCTTTTGAAAGGGTAGGGATGGACTTAATAGGGCCCCTTCCTAAAAGTCCAAAAGGGAACACATACGTGTTAGTCATTGTGGACTACGCCACTCGCTTTCCTGAAGCCTTTCCTCTTAGAGCCCCCACTACCAAGAATATATCCGACAAGCCTATTGAATTGTTCTCCAGGGTTGGCTTCCCTAAGGAGATTTTAACGGACCAAGGCACACCATTCGTTTCTAAATTGATGAAGGAAATATGCAAAACCCTGGACCGCCGCCACATCCGTACCTCTGTATACCATCCGCAAACGGATGAATTAGTTGAGAGGTATAACAGGACACTCAAGACCACCTTGAAAAAAATGCTTTCAGTGGAAAGGCAAGAGTGGGACTGACTACTGCCTCTGGCTATATACGTACTTAGGGCTCAAGTGCAAAGCAGTATGGGCTGCTCAGCGTTTGAAATGCTGTAAGGAAGGCAACCTAGGTCGCTTCTAGAGATCACCCGAGACGCATGGAAAAAAGAAGAGGAAGACAAGCAAAAGTTTCTGCTGGAATACACTCTACAGCTATGGTCCAAGATTGGGAAGTTGCGAGAGCTCGACACCGCCAATCTAGAAAAGAGTCAAGAAAACAAAAAAAAATACTATGATCGAGGGAAGAAATGGAGAACACTATCAGTGGGGGATTGGGTAATGGCCTTGCTTCCATCTTCCACCAAGAAATTCCAGAGCGAATGGCTAGGACCCCACCCAGTTGTGGAAACCATCGGAAAAATTACTAATAAAGTACAGATTACACCCGCCAGCAAACAATGGTATCACATCAAAATGTTAAAAAAATGGTTGGGACTCCGACCTAAAGATTCGCAAGTAGCATTACCATCCTACCAGAAAGAAACAACACTAGACCTGCTCCCGATAAATGAGGAACTCACAACGGAGCAGCAACTCGGCCTGCAGAATACCCTAAAGCCGCTTGCCGACATCTTTTCGGACTTACCGGGGAGAACACACCTAGCAGAGCATCATATTGAGACTCCTGAAGGAAAACGTGTCAAGCAAAGACCATACTGCATCCCCGCCGCCAGGCGAGAAACTATAAGAAAGGAAGTCAATGACATGTTGAAACTAGGCGTAATCCGGCTGTCTAAAAGTGATTGAGCTTCGCCGATCGTGATGGTGCCTAAGCCTGACGGGTCTACCCATTTTTGCACGGATTTCGACGCCATATCATCCTTCGACGCTTACCCTATCCCTAGGGTAGATCAGATAATCGAAAAACTAAGAGATTCAAAGTATATAACGACCTTCGATTTAACGAAGGGATATTGGCAGGTCCCTTTACGAGAAGAGGACAAGAAAAAGACGGCCTTTTCCACAGAAGACGGACTATATGAGTTTAATGTGTTACCATTCGGACTTCATGGGGCCCCGGCAACTTTTCAACGCCTAATAAACACCATTCTAAAGGCGTATTCTGCATTCTGCTCAGCTTACATAGATGATATCGTGGAATTCAGTCCGACATGGTCAGACCATCTACCACCGCTATTACAAGCCCTAAAAAATGCTGGTTTGCACATTAATGCAAAGAAATCACGTGCAGCATACACCCACGTAAAATATCTAGGATGCATACTGGGAGAGGGAGTGATAGCCCCCCAGTCGGAAAAAGTCAAGCCCATATCAAGTATGCCTTTTCCCTCCACCAAACGGGAACTAAGAGCATTTTTGGGCCTCATGGGCTATTACAGACGATTCATACCACAATTCGCAGAAGTAGCCGCCCTTTTAAACAACGTCCTAAGAAAAGAGGTTAAGTAGCAGATACTGGGAATCCCACTGACACTATGATACAAGCCTTCAATAAATTGAAGGAGATTATAACAACCGACCCAGTACTCATATCCGCGAATTTTCATAAAACATTCATCTTGTCCACAGACGCCTCCAATGCAGGGTTAGGGGCAGTCCTTTCCCAGCTAGGGGATGATGGGTTGGAGCAATCAATCCTATACATAAGTAGAAAACTCTTTCCCCGGGAATGTAAATACCCTACCATTGAGCAGGAATGCCGAGCGATAAAGTAGGTGGTGGATAAGTTGAGATATTATTTAGAGGGACGTCCTTTTATTCTATATACCGACCATGCTCCACTACAGTGGATGTGCCGAAACAAAGCCCAAAACCCCAGGGTACTCCACTGGTTTTTATCGCTCCAACCCTTCTCCTTCAAAGTAAGACATATGAAGGGTTAGGGTTACCACGCCTATCCCGGGACTGATGAGGAAGTCCGAGAGAAGCCGAACCAGCAGACTGGAAACCTGGGACCCTTTCGCCATCACGGATCCCGCCAAGTTTGAAACCGAAAGAATAACTAGTAGAAAGAAGCGTGTCTTAAAGAAAATAAAACCCTATCTACCTAGAACCAGTTTCCGGCCCCTTCATTCCATGCCGCCACAGATTCGCAACTGTATTCATATCAATGACAACACCAGGCCCGATGGCAGGCTCCGGGACCAAAACAGAGTATCTCACCATTGCTGGACATGAAACGGCAGGAGTCATACTATGAAGAATTGGCCACCCTGTGTAGTTTAGCATTGTCAATGGAGATGTACCTGTTCCCCTTTCACCCAGGAAGAGGAGGTAAAATGACTGTTCTTGTACCCTGCACGCCAAGCACAGGAACTGGAGCTTGATAGGAGGGACCGAATTCCTTCTTGTTCTCGATCTTCTCTCGGACCAGTTCTCCAACTTGGGTAGCCAGCCGACTACCGGAATCTGCAACGCAGCATCAGATGTGGAGGGCAAATGTTCCTTTGCAAGACTGTCTCTGGTCTTTTGTAGGTTCTGTAAAACATTAGAATGTTCATCTAAGTCAAAGGATGCGGCTGCCGCCGCCATGTTTAGATCCATCAAGGTCCGGGACAAACATTTTGATGCCAAAGAGCATTTCGTATGGGGTCCGCCTACCAAGAGACCTTCTAGGGAGATTATTTAGTGCACGCTGTATGCTATTGAGGTGGTTAAGCCAGTCTCGGCCAGTACCTGAAACCTTAGCTGTCAAGGATTGCTTTAAGTCACGGTACATCCGCTCCACAACACTATTACCCTCAGGTTGGTTTAGAGACGAAAATTTGACCTGGACCCCCAATGAAGCCATGGCATCCTTGTACGTCTTAGAGGCAAACGCTGGACCCTGGTCCGAATGGAAGGTACTGCATGCAAAAATTCCCACAAAGACACGCAAATCCCTTACGAGAGTTCTGGAATCAGCACTCCTTTGAGGCCACAACCACACAAGGCGCGTGCACAAGTCAACTGCTGCTAAGATGTACTTATACGCAGTATCTGATGAAAAAGGACCACAGTGATCTAAATAAACACACGCAAACGGTATATTAGATATGTACAAATGATTTTGGGGCGGGCGTGCAGCAGTGGAAGGTTTAATTTGCTGTCAAGTGCAACATTGAAGGACATAATCACACGTTTGTTTGTACAAACCCCGTCACCAATACCGTTGCTGGAGAAGAGACACAGTAGCTGACACGCCGGCATGCGATGAGGCCATCCCAGCGTGGGCTGCTGTAATCAAAGTCTGTGGTCCGCGTTGGGTATTACCTGTCACCAACGTAGTTAATTCTCACATAAGGAACTTTATCAGGACTTAAATGATAAGAGTATTTAGAAGGGAAACCTCTAGGGTAATTACCTCCCTTTTCTGTTTCGGCAATAGCTGCCAAGATGTCATCATCAATCTTACTTTTGGAACGTGTAACCGCTGCTACTGCATATGTTGCAACTGCTGTCTTCGCAGCTTCATCCGTGAGACAGTTGCCAACAGCGTGAACTCCAACACGCTGGTGACCCAGAGTATGATTTACAAAGACAAGCGGCAGCTGCTCTTTAATCTCTGCCACCCGCACCCAGATAATTTTATGTTTTATTGTGCGACCTTTGGAGTCACGATAATCATTGTGACTCCGAAATGGTAGATTGTCATTGTATATTTGAGCACAGTAGTAAGAGCCACTTACAATAAGAGTAGTCACACCGGGGTCCGTATACTCTAATGCAAGCATCAGAGCACAGAGCTCTGCCAATTGGGTGGTACAGTCCCCTAGTGTCTGTGTATGTATGACATCGGACTTGAATTCACCATCCACCATAGTACCAACCACAATTGCACAGGCCGAAGAATATGCGTGCTTTGAATCCATAGCCACTTGCGCGCTTCCATCAGTGTAGATGATACAATGGAAATCATCAAGCGGGCGCATAGTCAGAGGAGCAGGATGAACACATTCATACTGCAAGAACTCTTGAGTTTGCAGAGAGGAATCAAAAATGAACGTGACATCCGGGGATGTCAAGGACGTGGCCCATTGTATCCACCGCGGGTGCAAAGCCTTGGAATTTGTTACACTGGCTTTCGTCACTGCCTCTAAGGCAGGATACGGAGTAACAACCAAAATGCGCTTTCCCTGTGACAGTGCAAGTTCCTTAAGAATCTCCATTTGCACTTTTGTCAAAACTTTTTCCACAGTGGAAAACCGCAACTCAGCCGAAGTGTATAAGTGTGACTTGTAAGCGATAGGGACTGTGTTACCCTCATTAAAACAGAGGTACGTGAAACCCACCGCCCCTGGTACAATTCTTATCACCAGGTTGGTGTGGTTATCACAGGTCAACAAGAATTTAGATTCTAGAAGATCAGCCTGCAAGGATTGCAAGATGAATGTTTAGGCAGCCAGCACGATTTGGAAAAAGAAGGTTGTATCAAAGCGTAAAGCGGTTTGATACTCTGGGCATATTCGGGAACGTAGTTACGCCCAAAATTTAAAAAGCCCAGTAAAGATTGTAGTTTTTTCAGTGTTGTGGGAGCGCGCAAAAGTGCGCACTTCTCCAGGAAGTGAGGTGCTAAACCTCGACTTCATTGTTGAGCTCGTAGCCCAGGAACAACACTGCGTACTCTGCAATGTGAGATTTTGCAAAGTTAAATTTGTAACCAAAATCCGCAAAATTGCAAATGATGCGGTCCACTCGGCACAGATGCGGCCATAATTCGTCGTCTGTGAGATAGATATCATCCACATACGAACATGCATCTGTGTCGATCCCCTCCAAGAGAGAGACAACGCGGGAGGTAAAGACGCCTGGACTGTACTTATAGCCCATTGCCAAATGGCAAAATTGGCGCTGTTTGCCTCCACTGGTAAAAGCTGTCCATTGACTACTAAGAGGGGACAGATTGTGGGCAAAAAAACATTGGATATGTCAAGTGTGGTTTTAAACCTTTTACGCACATGACTATCCACAAGAGCAGAACTGTCAGTATTCTGCTCCGCACACATACGACAATGTGAATTTAAGTGGCGGTAATCCAATACCAAACGTTACGAGCCATCTGGCTTGGTCACAGTGAAAAGAGGGTTATTCATTGGAGACGCAGACATTTCAATTACACCTTGATATTCCAATTGTTCAAGGATTTCTGCAACAGAAGCTTTTGCTTCTCGCAGCATGGGTTATTGGGGATGAGGCTGTGGCATTGATCGCAAAGGAATCTCATGTCGAGGGGAAATTTGTCCTATCCACAGTGAGTACGATACAAAGCCGGCGCAAGCGCCTTAGCCCAATCTTGTGCAAAATGCAGCACCTGCTTGTTAGGCACTGTGTTCGTGAAACTAGGGAGGATTACCTCCTCTCCCTTGGTAGCAGCTAAGACAAAGGGTGGGGGCCAGTCGACCTCCGCCAACAATATATCATAGGTAGAGTAGGATTTTCCTGAAATACCCCTTTTATGGTACGTTCTATGTCACCTTCAATTACAAGGACAATTTCATAAAGCCTGTCAGGGGGAGCCACTCTAGTGTCAGCTGTCTCAGCCACAACGAAGGTGTCAGTCGCTGTCACCTTCAGTAGTGGACGCAGGGCCTCTGGCACTATTGTAATCTCCACCACGCGGTCCAACAGTGTCAGCGCCCATGTCTGATTCTGAAGCAGCTTTCTCACTATCTGTGGCATATCTCGCTGTTACTGCAGCAACTTTCTTCTTCTGAAACTGGGGTCTTTATCGTGGTGACTTGTCTTGCTTGCCTATTCTGTCAGCCTTGCGAGGCTACTCACGGCTCTGTTGGGTACCTCGACCTCTGCCTCCGCCTCCTCCACCGGTGGGTGAGACCGATGTTTCCTGCAAAGAGCGAGGAGTACGTTATTCAGGAACCTGAAATCTATCAGGTGACTTAATAGTAGTGCGGTCGCGCAACTCAAATGTAAGCTCAGTAGAGGCAGGTGTAGGTGAAGCAGACGGGACCCCTGTTTCAGTTGTTGTTTCCCCCGTTTTTTGTTCTTACTCCAATTTTGTTTCTGAACTTTCTGGCAGTCATTTTTATCAGATGACGCTTATTGAGTTTGCTGCTGTGTTTGTTTTTTAGCAAAAGGCTTAACACCCAAACCATTACGGCCAACGGTCTTATAAGCCTCCGTAATAATTCTCGATAACTGATGGGGTTTGTCGGCGTCGGGGACATCGCGCAAAGCATTAGACACTTGGAAACTCACCGCATCTCCCTTAACATTTGCAAGGACGAGATCGCGAACCATGTCAAACGTTCCTACGAGTCGCATTCCCAACTCCACAGCCGCCACGGACCGTGTTCATCCTGAACAGGTTTAATGACGGAGGGCAGGACAGCCATTGACGGGGTGCCGAAGCACCTAGTATAGAATGCCGCAAAAATCACACCCCAAGTGGTACAGTCATTTACTTCCGGCTCTAAGTCTTTCTGCAAACTAATTGTAAGTATCCTGTGTTTTTCCACAGGAGAAGTATTCGGGAATACTGCTTCCAGTTGGTCGAATTTCTCGGCAAGCCAAAAAGGCATTTCATCCTCATCCTGGGGGCGCTTGCCCATAACCGCATTAACCATGACGGGACTAAGCTTGAGCCCGTTCGCTCCAACTGGATGCGCCGCACCACCCAGGGCACCCACCAGGGAGGTTGCGAGAAATGTAATGAACCAGACCCCTTATCACTGTTACAGCAGAGTTATAAAGGGGTCTCAATTCAGGAGCTGTCAACCACTGCACATTAGGATGCGGGGTAAAAGCAGCAAAAACAGGCCAAGAAATGGCTGCAATCAGCAACGGTCCATGTCTGACCGCCGTTATTACGTGTGGGAGGGCACCATTAAACCAAACGGCATGCTGCCAAACACAAATCGGAACTTCCTGTGTCCTATATGGAGTGTACACTGCAGGCACGGCAGATGGAGTGTATGAGTGAAATACATCAGAAATAGCATGAACCGCAGGAAACGTAACCCTTGAATAAAACAACTCAAACGTCAGCAGATACTACAAAAACCACTGCTTGTCCCTCCAAAGAGACTAGGAAATCCTGCAAATGATTCGACACAGCCAAACGACTGTGTGCTGGGCTATCAACCGCAGCCATATCGACACAGTGAAAGACTAGTACAATGCAATAAAATAAGCACAACTGGGTAGTAATTCAAAAGAAAATCCTTTTATATTGTCACGCTTGAAAAGACCTATGTAATTATAGGTAGATTTTATCCGTCACCACTGTTAACCGGAAACAATAGTGAGGGGGTCGTGGACTGATACAAGCACTACTCAAGAGTCTCACAATAATACCACAACATTGGTGGTGCCATAAAGCAAGGATCCTGCTCACACACAGAACTGTGCACAGAGACCTAGAACATCAGTGAATTGTGGTGTACCAAAAACTCACCTCAGTACCTAAAAAACCCCCAACCAGCTAGCATCAGTGTCACATTAGCTCTTCGCCCTATAGCAAAATAACCAATGATTATACAACTTAGAACATGCAACTTAGTACAAACTCAGGGAAGTGAAAACACTCTTTCGTTATACACTCATACCAGTCCACAACAGGAGTAAATAGGAGACACGATAAGGTTAAAAGATTTATTTTAATGACGTGATCTCATGGACAGTATCTTAGCCAACATAAGCAGACATATGATTAGAAATAATATGGTCAGCATGGTTACAATTCCATAAAATACAAAAGGAGAAATCATATTACAATGATGGTGAAAACAGGTCCTATAGCGCCTAGTTTAACACCCTCCCTATATAGGAACTATGTATTATAAACTAAAGAAGGTCTCTTAGGCTTGCCTGGGGGACCCCATTACCTTCCCGCTCAGTAAGAGTGAATCACATTTGGATCAGCCAAAGCTCTCTGCTTCCCTGGAAACTGAAAATCTTCCAAGTGTGTGAAATCATGGCAAGTGTGTGATAATAAGGACGCCAGAATCGTAGGTGGCTCACAGCTGCCAAATTGTTGTGTCTAGAAAGCGTTACTCGAACATGTCGAAAAACAGCAAACATGATAACCTTGACGGCTTCAGCACTCACTGTGCAGACTAACGGCACAATGTAAGTCTAGAGATGTTGAAAACAAAACCTTTTCTCATGTGTAGACCTTCGTGAAGGCTAACTGACAAAAGCAGCAAAAGGTAAAATGGTGTTTAAACTTCTAATAAGCCATGCTAACTTAACATGCGTGCAAGGCAGGCCTCAGGCCATACTACAGGACTTATAGGTAGTTTGAATCCCCCTTATTATATACTAGGGACTTACAGGTGTCTGTCATTGGCAATTATAGTTAACCTAACCATGTACTTTTATCAGATCATAGGTCCTGGGTCTGGCTAGCAGAGCCCGGAACAGAGTCGGAGTCTGAAAAAAAGCACTTAATGGTCAAAATGGGGGCAAAAAGTAGGGGGGCACTGCAAACAGGTAATGTCTGAACTGGGGTGGCGTGGTGAGCAAAATACCGATGGATTAAACGCAGATCTGTGACTGGGAGTGAATGTTTTGCCAATGTGCAACATTCCGTCCATCATCTTGTGTGTTTTGATGTGGGTTAAGGAGGCATTTCACACCAAGATGCAAGAAAAAAGGACTGATCGCATGATGTTTTTATGCCCATTATGCCATGATGAAATTCATGTGTAAAACAGAGATGTATTTGACGCTTTCTATGCCTGACTTTCATAGGTGACATTTGTCTTATTTCCACCTGAATTTGTTTCCCCAGCTTCTAGCTGGCTGGCATAATCCTTTGGAGCTCCCAATTTACAAATGTGAAATTGCTGCTGCGCTGGACACGTTATATAGTGTTTTTATTTGTCCTAAATATATCAGGTTATGACATAAGTTCATCCATTCCCTTCTTCTGCCAATGAATTTTATGCAAGCAAGGCCGGCCCTATTGTACCTTCAATTTTTATCTGGTCATAATGTCTGTTTTTACTTAGTAAGATTTTTAGCATGAAATGTGGTATACTGTTTTTAGGTGATTTTATTTAACTATTTATTCTTATGAACTTTTATGATTTCCTTTTTAATTTTTTTTTATTAGGGCATGATTTCAAAGTACATATATCAAATTTCATCTTTCATTAGTAATTTAGCAATAAAGCAGAAAAAATATATCAAGGCATTTAATTCTCAACTAAATGTGCCAACTACCAGCTTAGAATTACAAGAAAAAAAAACTTACATTAATGTTACAAAAGTAGAATAAGAAAATTATAATGCACAATTTTTTTAGTTTATTCCCACCCACTACCACCCATCTCACCCACCAGGAGTTGGACACGCACGCTTATCTTTGGTTTGTAGAAAATCAAAGATAAAATAAAATAAAAAATCAGAGAGCGATTTGGGGGTTTCCTTACCTCTCGAAGCATCTAGTCAGTGGTTTCCAAATTTTAAGACCTTTCGATCGGGACCTTAGCCCTCTTTTTTCATAAATAGCTTTTTCAAAATTATAATTAGCCAATAGACGAGACTACCATTGGTGAAAGCCTGGGGGAGTTGGATCTAACCAGGCTGAAGCCAGACAGAGTCGAAGTATCGCCATGCCTATAAAAAACTGTTTTTCTCCTGTCTTCCCTTGAAATTCCTTGTCCACCCCAACTCCAATCAGGGATGAAGAGAGAGAAACATCGCTCCCTAGCACCTCCTTAAAAAAGTTTGAAATCTCTTGTTTTAGATTGCTTAGAGCGTCGCAGGAGGCGAACATGGGGTTTACGTCCGCCTGATATAGTGAACACCTGGGGCATAGAGTCCCTCTACCTGTCCCCCATTTAGCAATCTTTTTCGGAGAATGATAAAGTGAGAAACAGGATTTATAATACTGAGCTTGGAGCCGCACCGGAATTAACAATCTTTGTGGTAGGTCAGTTGAATAGAAAAATAGGTCTTCTGAAAATCCTATCTCTTCTTTCCATTTTATAGCTCATGCATCCAAATCATCCGGCATTATTGATTTAATAGAATTATACACAGCTCCAATAGATAGTGGTCCATTCTTTCTCAGGTTGTCTGTAATCTGATTATTAAAAAATCCAAATGGGCCACCACCTTTTTTACTTAAAAAATCCCGTATTTGGAGGTATTTATAAAAATACTTCCGATCTAATTCATACCGCTCCTTGAGATTATCAAAAGAAACTATATCAGTTAAAGAGTAAAAATCGCTGAGCTTGGATAGACCTTTGACTTGCCACTTTTTGACTATTGAATCTTTAAAAGTTCCCGGCAGGTTAGGATTATTACAAATCAGTGTGTAATAGTTCAGATGGCACAATTCTAACATTTTACGAACCGACTTCATAATTCTATATCATCCGACCAACGTTATAATGGCAATCGTTCAAGAATCTCCAAACCCATCCCCATGCATCTTTGCCCATTATAAGTTTGATAGGTGTAGTTATATCTTCTAGAGGATTATCTGTTGGCTTATCAGAAATAAGAGTTTGGTTGCAAAAAATTTTTATTGCCCAGTAATGAAATCTTACATTAGGTAGAGCCAACCCACCCCTTTCTTTTGGCAGAGAAAGATATTTATATGTGCTTCTGGGCTTTTCATATGCCCAGATAAAACGAGAAAAAAGATATTCAATTTTCTTTAGTCAGTTGGTAGTAAAATCTAGCGGAATTGCCCTTAAAAAATACAAAAACATGGGGGATAATAGAATTTTAATTATATTACCCTTGCCTGGTAAACATCCTTTACAACGCAACTTTTACCACGCAGTGCCTTTACGACGCAACTTTTACAACGCAAACTATTACAACGCATAGCGCTGGGGGGCGCTCTAGAATAGGGAATAGGTTTAATGTACTATCCAACACCTTCCCTACTATCCACGGGGACTTGAGTTGGAATAGTAAATTAAACTATTCACTATCCAGCGCCTAAAAGCACTATGTGTTGTAAAGGTATGCGTTGTAAAACTTGCGATGAAAAGGTAGGCGTTGTAAAAGTATGCGTTGTAACGTCATACATCCCATTTGCCTATAATTGATAAATGTAAATTATGTAATCTTACTAACTCAATTTTGGTTTTTAGCTATCAAGGGATCAATATTACCATCCACAATATTTTCTACATTGGCCATAATATCTACTCCAAGATACGCAGCCTTTTCAACCTATCTAGTATCACTGCCCATACTGACATTCTTACAGATGATTTGAGTTTTAGTGCTATTAAGGGAATATCCTAATAATTGTCCAAATCTTGCCGCCTCGGCTTCGACGTCAAACATAGAGGCTCCAGGATTAGTAGTTACTAAAGCAATATCGTCTGCATAAGCCAGCACTTTAGTTTCCCAGCCATGGGAAAAGATGGGGCTGATATTTAGATTAGCCTCAGGCTGTCGTAGGAAAGGATCTATATAAAGTGCGAACAGAAGCGGCGAGCTCGGGCATCCCTGCCGGGTACCTCTAGTTATTTTAAATGAATCTGTGAGTACTCCATTTAAATATAGTCTTGCGCTGGGCTGAAAATAAAGCATCTTGAATGCCTGTATAAACCCCTGGCCTATTCCGACCCTTGACAGGGTCTCCCATAGGAAAAGCCTTTTCGGAATGAAGCAGAATAAGTGCTGTTGGATCCTTAGAAATATTGACGGCATCAAAGAGTGAGTAGCTCTTCTGATGTGAGCTGTGGTGCTGCATACTGGGATAAATCCATGTTGTCTAGCTGATACTACTTTGTGGATTAACCCAGCTAAGAGAGCAGCTAAAATTTTAGAAAAAATCTTGCTATTGGTGTTTATCAGGGTTATAGGATGATAGAGGCCAAGTTCTAACACTGTTTTATGCTTTTTCATGAAGACTATTATTTTTGCTTGAGACGATGATTCAGGTGGTCTCCCTCCTTGAATACATGTGTAAATAGTTGATGCATACCCTATTTCAACTCAGTTGACAACTTATTCCAAAATTCTACTGGGATGCTATCTAAGCCAGTAGCTTTGCCACTAGGGAGACTATTAATACATAGTAAAGTATCGACTCACTGGGGGGGGGGGGGGGTGCCTCAACTTGTAACTGATCTTCTTGAGATAGTTGTACCGCTGGAATTTGATTAAGATATATTGTGATATCTTTCAAGTGTCCAGTGGTGGTCTCGTGATACAAATCTTGATAATATAAAATAGAACACCTTCCGAATTCCCTCTGGATCTGTAATTTGGCCTTGTGTGGGATCAGAAATTGCTGCAACTGTGTTCCGTGTAGCTTTTTGCCTTGCCCTAATCGCTGGATGGTGTCCAGCTTGCTCACTACATTGAAATGCATCCTCCCTCTATGCAGCTAATCTATTGGGTACCCTTTTGGCTATTATCTCCATAATAGACGACTTAACTACCATTATTTTTGCAAGTGAGTCTGCAGGACTGGAGTACTGTGATCAAATCTTCTTCTGCAGCAGCCAATCGGCTCTGTATATTATTTAGCAGTCTACGTTTTTCTTTCAGGGTAAGCAAAAAGCCAAGTGTCTCTCCCCGTATCGCCGCTTTTAGTGTGTCCCACACTACCTCAATCGCTGTACTCTCTAAATTCTCTTTAAAAAAATGGGGAATCCATAACCTCATGTGTTTGCAGTATTCATTATTTAGAAGTAAGGATCGCTGAAAACTCCAATTGGTCATACCTCTATTTTCAGACATTCTCCCTCTAAATTCTACTACTAAAGGAATGTGATCTGCAACTATGCCCAGGGCTTTCTCTATTGAACACACATGAAGAATGGAATGGGATGCAAATATCAAATCTTATCTTGCAAGCTTGTTGTGTGGAAAGGAATAAAAAGTGTGTCCAGGATCTAAGGGGTGTTGTGAATGCCAGAAGTCAGTAAGTGCCAGTTCGCAGCACAGTGTCCTCAAAGCTTTAAATACTTTTGGTTTCCGACCGCTATAAATCCAACTTTTATCAGGGGTTATATTCTTGTTGGCGGGCACATTTATATTAAAATCTCCACAGATGATTATGGGTAGCGGCCATGTGGCCAATTCATTATTCATATGATCAAAGACTGCAGGATCATATAAGGTACTTCCATATATAGTGCATAAAATAAGTAGGTCTCCACTCTCTCTACGACATTCTGTGATAACCCACCTCCCATTTTGATCAACTGCTGCACATGTAAATTGAACCAATCGATTGGCTGTCAAAATTGCTACCCCACGTGTCCTTGCGTTTTGTGTCGTGGCCCCTACCACTGTATATCCAAGTGTATCTAATAGGTGAATCTGGGCTCTTCGATATGCATTTCCTGCATACAGATGATATCAGCTTTAAGTATCCAAAGCACTGCAGCAGTGTTCCGCCATTTTTTAAGGTTCTTAAGGCCACAGATATTGATTGTTGCTATACGTAATTTACTCATTACATATAGCGGGGTACTCAGACGCATGTAACTGGTACCAAAGAAAAAAGACCAAAAAAGCTAACCCCCTGGGTGCCATCCCCTTCCCCTTTCCCCACCCTGACCCTACCCTTCTCCCCTTAGATCCCAAACATCACCCACCACCTACCACTCAGGCTACCTGGCTCTGCAAGAACCAGGGCGAGGGCATCTGAGCAATCAGAACCCCGTGCCACCCCGCCCGGTCTGACCCCGACCCTTAGCAGTTCCTCCTTGTGAGCCCGCCCTTCCAACTATCTAAATCTATTCAATAATCATTCTATTGCAATATTACCATGCAAAAGCCCCAAAAAGGTAAGAAACATCGATGTTTCTTGAATCCGTGATCTCTCGTAGATAAGACTCAGCCTGAATTTTGCATGTAAAGTATTGTGTGACCCCCTTATATATAACTTTTAGGCGGGCTGGATTCAACAAATAAACAGTTGCACCTAGTTGTTGTAAAGGAGCAAAATGTTGTCTCAACCTCCATCTGTGCTCGACGGTGGCATGAACAAAGTCAGGCCTCATGAAAAAAGTAACACCATTGAATTCCCTCTTGCTAGCTGGCCTTGCTAGATCGTAAAGTAGCTGGTGCAGAAGGAAGTTGCCAAAGTATAATAACATAGCAGTGGGTATTGTGCTGAAGACAAAGGGCGTTTGGATAGTGTTAATGGAAAATGGTGAGCAGCGGTATCTCCTTGTCCCAGTCCCAGGAGTGCAGTTCAGAGAAGGCACCTTTGAGGAGAGTGATCATAAAAGCCCTAGGATCGCTTCCTTCCACTCCCTCCGGAATCCCAAGAACACGAAGATTATTATGTTGTAGTCTATTCTCCTGCTCCTCAACTTTCTCTGTGCGTACTTCAGCTGAAGCCATTCTATCAGCGATTTCAGCACATGTTCAGCCCACTTTCCTTAGTGTTCCTTCTAGTTTTTGCGTGGCATGGCGTAATCTTCGATTATTCAGCTTGACCTCTTCTTGAAAGCTTTTAATTGAATGTAGCACTTCTGAGAGGGTAGGTTCTTTCTTACTTCCAGAGTTTCCATCTCCCAGATCGCTCATGGCTAAGTGATTACCGCCTGAGCATACCGTTGAATCAGATGGAGTCATTAGCTGTGAAAATGAGTAGTCCCATCTGAGCTCTGCCGTGCTTCCTTGGTCCGAAGTCCCCCCTCTTATGCATTCTGGGTTTTTTCTTCAAAGATTTTTTTGGGGCAGCAATTTTCAATGATATTTCTGAGTCCGTACTGCTATCCCAGTCATGCCTCCCTCCATCACTAGATGTAGATGCGCCAATTTCGGATATTTCTGATTCATTTGTTAATGAGTGAGATTTTTCCATGTTATCCAGCTTTTTTGGCTGAGGGCATTCTGTATATGAAGGATTCCTCACTTCGTTCTCTCCGAGGAAAGCAATCTCTTTGGCAATAGTCCCAGTCTCAGTTGCTTTAATAGACAGGGTTTGGTAGATCTGCTGGGGGACCAGCGGTTGGAGACTTGGAGCCACTCTCATCTTGGCTCATTTCAAGGCTTGTGACTGTGGCTGTAGCTGGAATTATTTGTGGCATAGAGGCCACAGGGACCAACGGTAGCTCTACAGCATCTTCAGGGGAGGCAACAACATCAGTTGGAGTGGTTTGTCCCTCCGGATCGGCCCCCTCAGCTGTTTCAACATTATGCATTTTTCCCTCAATTAGGCCAAATATATTAGCGATTTGGAGCTGAGTGTTATGGACCTGGGTAGGATCCGTAAGTTTGGCATTTTTTGGTTGTGGTTTTTTCCCCTGTTTTGCCACATGGTTATTCTTATCTGCGGAATTTGTTCTTTCAGCTTGCTCCCTATTTTTCGCCCTGTGTCTCAGGGGGTATCTGAGAAATCTCAGATGTTAATGCTGGGTTGGGCTGTGTTACTTCGTTTGCAGCGGGGGATTCCAAGTGCATATTTTTTTACTTTCAGTGCTTTCGCCCCTTGCCCCGTAATCCTTACTTGCCTGTTTCCTAAGTCCTGGAAACAATGTATCCTTCGTTCCCAGCTTGTGTGTTGAAAATCCACTGCGGTGCTTGAAAACTCTGTCCGTGTCTCTCGGAGCCATCAGGAGGCTGTGGCGGGCCGATAGAGTTTTCCCCAGGAAGCACGTCACAGGGAACCGCCGCAGGGCAGCACAGGTCGAGGATGCTGGAGCAGAGCAGCCTGCCGCCGCTGACGCCGATGCTCCGGGTAGATGCCTTGCTGCAGTACGAAGCCCATTCTGACCCCTGCTTCGAGCGGAGATCGCCATAATCTGTAGGCAATACAGCTGGTCCATATGTCGGGGATCTTTCAGGTATTTCAATATTTGGTTATGGTGCCATAAAAAGTGCTTTTAATATCTTTTAGAGTCGGACCGGCGGAGCTGAGCTGTGCGGCTGCTACACAGGCGCCATCTTGCCTCCCTATGTCCTTTTATGATTTCCTGTGTTAAATTGAATAAACTAATTACCCAATGCACATTCACAAGATGTCCACATATACAGCATTGTTGCTTCATGCGAGTGGATCAAGATGATAAGATGACAGATTTATGTTTGCTGGTAACCACAGAGATGAAAATATAATTGTTGACACATTTCTATGTAATTCTTGCATTATAATGACAAGTTTAAAAACTATGAGGAATCATTTAAATAAGTAAATAACCTTACTTAACTGTATTAAAAGTATAACCCACAGGTGATGTTTACACCTATAGACAGAATATGTTCTAAATGTGAGTGTGCCCGCTTGGAAATGCTCACTTCCCCTCTGCCTTGATGTCACCTTATAGTTTGGTTTCACTAGCAGATTCAGACAACTCTAATTACACTGGATCTAATCAATCCGCCAGAATGCAATTTTCTGCTTTAGAAACTGGAAAGTGTTTCTCTCTGAATTACATCTGCAGAGTAACAAGTAGGAATGCTTCAAGAGCCAAACCAAGGCAAAGAATGCTAAATAAGGCCAGGCAGAGTATACAGGTAAGAATCAACAGAAAATGTTATGAAGGAAGGGGTGACAAGGGAGGATGGTAAATTAGGTAAAGGAGAGGCGGAGAAAAGGAGAGTAGAGGGAACACAGATCAGTGAGAGTGGAAGTCAGAAGAGCAGGTGCATGGGAGAAGAGGAGGATGTAGGAGGTGTGAAGAGGGAGGAGATTACAGAGTAAGTGAGGAGAGATGAAGAAAGGATAGACCGTACAGGACAGCGGAAAGGAGAAGCAAGGATGACTACAAGGGGGCGATGGGCATGGGATGGCATTACAGGAAGATGGTGATACAGCAGATATTTCAAAATTACATTACATAACATTTTACTGATTTAGACACAAAAAACCTGAATGTACACATTGCACAAAATAGATATAGTGATACAACCAAAGTGACACACGAAGTAAAAGCACCGTAAAAGCTAGCTTGAAAGAGTTACAATAGGAGAAAATACATTGCTAAATAGTTATAATGCTTATTATTAGATTTTCATAAGAAGACAACTCATTAAACAATGTTTTCTTTTTTACGTACTTATGAAAGCTAATGGATTTAATAATGAGGCCTACCAGTTCTATTGCCTTTCATTGCAAATGCATTATAATTAGAAAGTGGTTCAATCTTGCGATAAAATTAGTTAGGAAGTTGAAATATACAGAGATAAAAGATGATTTTAAAAATGTAGAAAGGATTTTTGGGTAAAATGGTTTTCAAGAATCATTTACATGTATGGATGTTGATAAATTAGGGTCAGTAGACCTTAGCTAACGCTAATCTGTTCTGTGTAATAATACAGTGGTGAAAAATTCATTTAGAGTTGATGTATGCCTTTTAAGCTTTAAATGTATTCTTTTTTTAGCTGTAATCTCCCTTAGCAAGCGTATTTGTTCGTTGGCATTTCTGCAAAGGTTTCATTATTTGTTCTGTGCATGTTTCTTTTAAATACAAATTACTTTCTTTTGAAGTTCACTGTGAAATGGTTCAGTGGGAAAATCAACTTTAACCTAGTTCCATTGACAGATACATTGTATAGTTCTTTTTGTTGCCAAAGCTATAAGGCCCAGATAACAAATTAATTCTCATGAGGAACATGGGAAAGAATGCAAGAGTAACTAAATTGTATTTGGTGACTACATACGTAAACTAATAATATGAGGAACTGACTAGTGGATTGACACCACATCATTAAGGTGTCATATGGGCTATAAAAGAAGAAACCCAAATGAGAGGCAGCACCATCATTTCTATTTCTTTGGTGCAACGCAACGCTGTCATATTTTCCCTATCTTGGATTGTCTTTTTTGCTGATTCTGCTGCCTTTGTGCAGTTGACTAGGAATACTTCCTAACTGAACTACTTGATATTGCATTATTTACTTTTGCCCGTGCTCATTGACTTGACCTTAGAAGACTCGAAGAATATTCTTTTATTCCTGTTACTCTACATCTTTAATGCAGTTAGAGAACTGAACTATCCTTCTGCCTTTGATGGTGGTAGGAATCTATAACCTTGTAATTGATGCTTGACTTAAACTATCGTCTTCAATATTGAACTCTGCCTAAATGCGGAACCTAGCATTTCATGCCGTAAATTGACTGAGATGCTTAGGAAACTGCCTGTCTGTATAAATTTTGAAACATGAATACAATAACTAACTATCTATATCAGTGAATCTTTTCAGAATATCAAGTTTTCTTTCTTCTATTTTGTGTTGCAGTATCAGAGCTTCTAGTTTGCATCATTTTGGTTAGACTTAATGTTTAAGGAGATTGGGTCTTCCCATTGAAAAACTTTTTTTTTATACTGTAGCTCTGAGAGTAGTGCATTTGACTCTACCTACAAATTTGTAACTTAGTCATCAATTAATGATCCTCATTGGGCGGTTAATGTTGATGTTTTGGACACTCTAATTCCCAACCCTCTTATCGGCAGAGAAAGATCCACCAGGGGACATTTCGCCTCTGTGGTGAGAATAATGCTGCAACCCATCTAACTGTAGGGGGGCCAGTGCAGTTACAATGATAGATGAATAAGTAGTGAAGTGGTAGTTAAACTAGAAATATTTTTACTGCTTACACTGAATCATTCGAAACAAGAGGGAAGACAGGGAGAAGAGAAAGGGAGAGGAATGAGGAAAAGGTGGTGGGTGGGGGAGGCATGAGGAATACATGACAAAGAGAAGAAGGAAAGGAAGAAGAGTGGAATATAGGTCAGCAGAGTGCACAAGGGGAGAGCGGAAGAGGAAAAAAAGAGAAGAGAAGGGTCAGGTTTCAGGATTCAAGTCTTTATTTCGATTTTTAACAAATCATAAAAGACACATTAAAATACAATAATGAATCGAACAGTAAAATTTTTAAAAGAGAAACAATTTAGAAAAAAAAGATACAAAACAAAAACTAAATATATTTCAAACAACCCAGCCAAAAATAGTTAAAAAAAGCATTAAATGTTGATAAGAGGAAAACCTGCGAGATAGCTAAAAGACACATGATATTTTGGTAAAACATTACAAATCATATCAATCTATGGGAAACCATTTCTTGCCTGGTATGCAAAGGAAGCAGATGAAAAAATCCAAAAAACAAATGATTTAAGCAATATACATTCTTTGTCACTTTTGTGAGACACAACATGTGGGCTCTGGAAGCTATGACATATGTTTTACCCTTAAAAGCCAGGCCTAACCCAGGTATTTGGCCAAACGTACAACAAAGAGCTCAGAAGTGTTGGTCTTTAATGCCCGAATAGCTTCAGCAGATGTTTTAAATGGTAATCTCTGAAACAGCGGTTTTAACCATTTCTTTCGCGGTACAGCATATCTTGGGCAAGCAAAAAGAAAATGTCCCTCTGATTCTTTCTGTCCCGGGCAACCTTTACAGTGTATCGATGTCCCTGTGGGCCATTTATTTACAAAAGAGTTCAAAGGCAAAGACCCCACTCTGAACTGGTGGTACAGTTTCTTGTCTAGCGGTTTGGTTATTACATCCCAATATGACTCTCGGGATAGGTCTAGCTTGAATGTCAGAAACCTGCCTGTAAGGCTATTATTGCTAGAGAATGAAACTCTTTTTAGGCGAATCGAGGCCCAATACATGATTTTGAACTCTTGTTTAGAGGGAAAAGCGTTAGATAAGGGGGATGACCAGAGTTGTTCTAAGCCCATGTCAATGAGTATGTTTTTCACAGCTAAGAACCATGGGATTTTTCCAGATCCGCTAATCGACCTAACTTCAGCTAATTCTTTTGCAAAATGAGACAGGTCAGGGGAAGTCCATATTCGTCTCCACAGGGCCACCAACCTGAATCTAGCCATCTCGTTGATCGGAGGGCACCCCAGGTCTAGACAAAGGGGAGTTGAGGGGGTCGACTGCGGAAGGCCTACTAAGTTCCGAAGGAACTTACATTGAGTTTTAAAAAGGTTGAGCAGGTCCATATGGCCCCAAAGATCTGCGCCATAAAGGATGGCAGTAGTGATTTTGGCGTCATAGATCCTGAGGGCTGGGAGAACCCGTTTGGTAGTAGATCCTTTTTGCTCTTTTATAAGACAGCCAGTCAAACGTGCTAGCTTGAGATGTTGGATGTTAATTTGATCTTTCCATCTCAAGCGGCTGTCAAGGGTAACCCCCAGGTAAGTCATAGTCTCGACTTGTTCGAGATTGACTCCATTCAACCTCACGGAACTCCGGACTGAGTGGTTTCTAGTAAAGACCATAAACTTTGTTTTCCCCACATTTATCGCCAGGTTGTTGATGGCACAAAACTCCTCAAAGCGGTCCAAGGCCCGCTGCAGCCCACTGCGTGTTCTTGAGAGGAGTAAGGTGTCATCGGCGAAGATGAGTAGCGGGAATCTCGTCCCAGCCAGCATTGGGGCATCAGTGGGGGTATCCATAAAGAATTTCACCACTTGGTTGATGAATAGGAGGAAGAGTGTTGGTGCCAGGACACACCCCTGACGGGCACCTCTAGTTACGGGAAATGTTTCAGTCACTTGTCCCTGGTCTCCCCACCTTACCCTCGCGAAGTTATCCTCATGGAATTTAATAATAAGGTCTAGTAGTTCTGATGGACACCCTAAGCTTTCCAACACCCCCCACAATTTGTCCCTTGGCACCAGATCGAATGCGGACTTTAGATCAATGAATGCAGCAAAGATGGTGCCGCCGCCAAGCCAGACCACCTTCCAATAGATCAGGCAGAGTCTAAAAACCTGATCTATGGTGCTTATTCCCGATCTAAAGCCCGCCTGCATGGGAGATAATATGTCCTCTGTTTCGATCCAGCCCTGGACCCGTCCCAGGACCATCCGAGCGATGATCTTTTGTATGGAATCGATTAAGCTGATAGGGCGGTAATTCCCTGGCTTGGACTTGTCGCCCTTTTTATATATCGGAATTATCTCAGCTCCCTTCCATGATTTTGGGATCGTGGCTCCATTTGCTAAGGAGTTAGCAATCATAGTTATGTATGGGAGCCACAAGGCTGGATTAGATTTAAATAGGTCCGCCGGTATCAAATCCATTCCTGGAGCTTTACCTCGCTGGGTCAGGCCCAGGGCCAGCTCGGCCTCTGGAACCGAGAAAATTAATTTCTCCCCGAGAGTGTTTAACGGGGGTGACCTTCCGGGGGGTTTTATGACTTTGGGATCCTCAGCTCTGAATTGGGCAGAATAGAATGTTACCCATTCGTCTAGGGGTACATGGTTAGCCGGCTTAGATAAATCCGGGTCCTTCCCCCACTTGACTAGATCCCAAAACTTTTTTTGGTTATTTGAGGTGGACGCCACCAGTAGATCTGTCCAGAACCTGTCCTCCCACTCCCGTTTGGATTCCCAGAGAGTTCTTCTATAATGGAGCCTAGCCGCCCTGACTGCGACCATGTCCCGGGATTTTATTGTTGAGATGAGATCCGAATGTGCCTCCCTACATTTTTTGTTGTACCATTTCTGGGGCAAGGAATTAGTTTTGGCAGAAGCACTACGGCACGGAAGGGAGAGTAGGGACTTTACCTGGTCAAAGCAAGTAATATGAAGATTCATAACATTATTTGCCAGGCCCCGGTTTGCCCCCAACAGATCAATTTTCAACATCTCGTTATAGACATTATTAGCCATTGTATTAACATTATCCCACAATGAATTGTCCTCCATAACCTGGGACCATTTCAATCTTCTCCGATCGTTAGTTATCAAAACGTCCCCTGTATGTGAGGTGGTAGGCTCCTCTTGTCTCTTCAAATCTGGCAGTTTCAATGATAGTGACAGCGGGTTATGGTCACTTTCCGGACGCTGTATTACTGCCATGTCCACTAATAATGACCAGTATTCCAATTTTAACAGAATGTAATCAATACGGCTCTGCCTTAGACCATTATCAAAAGTGTAATTGGCTTCTCTGTCCGAGATTGTGCGACCATTGCACGCTCTGAATCCCCTGTTTAGACAAAGTGCCATCCAATTCACTGCTGCCTCAGTTGCTTTAGCCCTTTTGTCAACGATTAGGTCAGGGATATCCCAAGCAAGATCTTCAGCCGTGCTCCAACAGTCTCCCATGTCGTACAAAGGCTCTATAGTGCAATTTAAATCTCCAGCTAAAATGGTGATATTCCCACTGGCCATTTCGGCAATTTTATGATCGACGATATTCAGCAAAGGCTGGGTACGGCCACCGGGCAAGCCTCTGGTGTAAATATAAAAAATATACAAGTCCCGTTGTTTAGCTTTGCTTAGTTTGATTACAAGGAGATCCGGATGCTGAACAAGGAGCTCAGTCGGATAGAGACCCAATGTCTGCTTCACCCAAATCGTTAGTCCTCCTGAGGCACGCCCTTTGCCCCCTTTGATCGCAGGTTTAAAGAAATTTATATATCCCAGCTTAAAGACTGGATCGGTTGCCCAGGTTTCTTGGAGCAGGATGATGTCTTATTTATCCACAAAGTTTAACCAGTCTGTAGAGGAAATACGGGCCTTGATTCCTGCGATATTCCAAGACAAGATTTTCATATTGTCATTAAGTGGGACCACAGGGGGGGGTTTCGAAGGTGTAGCTAGGGTAACTGCCTGTGTCTGGCCTCTGTCCTTCTTGGCCATCATGGGCTTGGCAATAACCATGGAGTTTTCGTTTATCATAGCCTCTTGGACGTCTCTGTATATAGGTAGATTGGGTGCCCTAATCTCTAGGCCTCCCCCGGCTGCCGCTAGGATGTTAATTTGATGTTGACTCACCGTGCAATACCCAGTAGGCTCATAGCTAACTACTTTGGCAGGTGAAGACTCGCTAGGTGTAACGTGGAGTCAATCTATGGCCTCGAGGTCAGAGAGAGGGCCAAAGTGATTAAAAAGGAATGGGCGTTGTAGGTCAAGCGGGGTTAGTGCCATAAGGCGTCTTGTGGGTGGAACCTGGCGAAAAACGGGGTGGCGTTGGGGGGGAATTTGCCTATGAGGGTAGAAATATGATAGGGCTAGAGTTTGTACATCCCCCTGTCTTGCAAATCTAGGTTCTCTTCGGATAGCGTCTACAACCCATGCATCCTTAAACGAAATCAAAATGCAATCTCCCTCCAGGTCTTTAATCCCATGTCCCACCCAATCTACTCTTCTTACAAATAATATCTCCGTAGGAGAGGAGGGCGGTAAGGGACGGTTTTTATTTAGCCAAAAGGTAACTTTATTGCGGAGATCCTCAAATGACTCCTTTCTGCCTGGTTTTAACGGGGCAACACCTGTCAGGACTATAGTGTGTTGAGCTGCTTCGATCGGTAGATCAACTCGGGGGATGGTAAATCTTCTGCGACTCCCCTCCCTGTGGTTATTAGTGGTGCGTTGGGTCACAGGGTCTCTATGTGTACTGGGGGTGGCGGGATTTGTTTCGGTTTGTAGAGATAATCCCGTGCTTTGTTGGCCACCAGTATTTTGTTTGGCCATGGTATTTGTCTTGGGTACCTGTGTAAGAGTGCTCATGGCTGATTTGGAGGATATAGCTTTTTGCTTCTCCCCACCTTTTGGCGTATTAATGATTGGCCCTGAGATTTTATTTTGGGTAGATTTACTCCTTGCCTGGTTATTACTGGCGGGTCCTTAGTGGCTGTTTGCGTTTTACTAACACCCATATGTCTAGTGCCAAGTAGGTTTTGTAGCATAGCATGGTTTGAGTTAGTTATAGCCTCCATGCTGTCAATTTTGGAGGTCATGAGCCTTGTCCGCTCCAAGACAGGTAATAATAAAGTTTTAAGCATGGCCTCCATTTTTACTAACAAAATGTCATCGCTGTTAAGGCACATAGGGCAAGTACTCGAGGATCCCAAGGACATGAGGGAAGGGCACAGCATATTAGCAAGTACAGGGGGGTTTGAGGTATCAGGGGGAAACTCAGAACCCTGGCTCCCTTTGTGTAGGGCAACATTGGTTTTTGGAATCTTTCGTTCTCTCCCCCCCAACAATCTGAAATCCAGCTTTCTCTTCCTAGTATTAGAATCGGTATTAGGCACTGGGAGATCTGAAATTTCAGCATTGTTTGAGTTATTAAGGGGAAGGTGTCCAGATAACTGACTAGGTTCGTTCCCCCCACTAATCTGTGAGTCGGCCCCCTGACTAATTTGAGAATCGTTTAAACTGTACCCTTCTTCCTTCAGGATAGAGACAATTGGACTCACCCCCTCACTTTCTAAATGGACAATAACATCCGTGGAGGAAGTTTGAACGCAATTAAAGGCAGCATGTGATGCAGGGGAAATACTGGTGGCTATTCCCCCCAATGATGAGCGTTTGTCGCTGATAAGGTCAAGTGAGAGTCTTTTTTCGACCATAGCAATTTCCTTCTCCAGAATCCCCGTAGCCCTTGTGATGAAGGCATCAAGGGGACCTGATACGACACCCTTGGTGGTATGGATTTGCGCTGTTCGTTCTTTGCCTGACCTTAACGGCATTATAAAAAAGTACGTGGGGTTATATCACACAGTAAATTTTCAATCCGTCTTTGTTGCACCAAATGGCAGAGGTTAGTATGGTGAGAACCGCCGCCTACCTTGTGGCCCTCCGATCGGCCAAGGGGGGTGGGCCAGGCCAGTCCTCTTTGTCCTCGAACGGCCTCAAACGGCCCGCTCTTTGCCCGGTCTTCGCCCGCTTCTTCGTCCGCACGCGTCCCGCGTTCGCGTTCAGGGCGGAGTTAAAATGGAGGAGGAGAGGAGGGGGCGGGAAGAGGAACCAGGTGCGCGCGGTGGACGGCTCAAGCACTTCTGGTCCTCGCAGTCCCGCTCCCTAGACCGGTGGCGTTTGTGGCTCTCCCCCAGCAATGAAACGGCGATGGTGACCGAGCTGGTGTGCTCCCAGGTCACAGGAAATGATTCCCAAAGGGCTACGCAATACAAAGTGCCCCAGGTACGGCCACAAGCAAAGTCCACACTGTTCTACAGTTCACGAGCGAGGGTCACTTTGTTGAATCGTTCAGCCATTAATATTTGTTTCAATCCACTACACAGGTATTAAAAAAAATGTTGCTATGGCTTTTCTCTACTACAATTTATCCTGCAATTGTTTTTTTAGGAGTGGTTTGACAACACAGCAGTCACTACTCTTCATGTACTCAACAGAAAATAGAGCTATAGGGAGCACTACTGAGGGAGGGCCTTTGGGTCTGCACATATTGAGCTGCCCAATCAAATCCTATAAGGAGGTAAAAGTTATGTGTATCCACTGAAAAAGAATACTTGTACTGCATAGATCATGCTCTTTATGATAGAGGCCTGAATTGTCTATGAGTGACAAGCTACTAATCAAGACTGTATGCCTGATTGCATTTATGGGAACATGTATGTCTGATACCACAGGTATGATCTATTTATTTTGAAATGTTATGCCAAAAACAGTAGACCTCAATCATACATTGTGAAAAATGATAAAGCAACAGGGCCTTTTATGGATGGATTGTTATGACACAGTGTAAAGCCTGTCAGAAAGTATTTCCTTAGAAAGTTTCCCACAGATTATCATGATAGGCAAGCGTTTGGGATAATCCCTGTGAAAACCCCTGTTTTTCAGAATGTTATTGTTTTTATATGTTTTTAGCCCTGGCTTAAAAGTGTAGCTATCTGCAAGAGCTTATGCGATCACCAAAAAAGAGGCAAAACGCAATAGGAAGCAGTCAGTCAGTAATAACTGTATTCGATTGTTAACAAGTAAGATCCTAAAAGTACTTATTAAACATTAAAGTACAAATTACTTCCACTGATACCATAAAAATTCATAATTCCTAAAAACACTTATTACATTTTTTTTTTAATTACATGATTCATTCAGCGTTAAAATACAAACGAACGCAGTTGCCTATTTAAATTTAAGCTAACGTGCGATGTGTCATTAATAGTAAGTAGCATAAACATTTATGTTGTCAATCACTTTCTTTTTTTGTGCTGGCCCATAAGAATGATGCTACCGAAAAGCAGACTAAGTGGGCAGGAAGTGATTTTTAAAAAAACAGTGCAACCCTGTATTGTTTAAAATTACACCTCCTTAAAATCAGTGCAATATACCTTTTCCTTTCTCTGTGGTAATGACCACAAAAGAATACAAGATGGAGATCAGTTTGGGAAGAATTCATGTCACCAGTTCAAGGGGTCAGTTCTGAATGAGTACATCTTTTTGCTGGAAACCCTAGCATCAATGATATCCAATTTAAGTGAAACCGCAATAATATAAATTTGTGTTGCGGTATGGAGACTTCCTCTAGATAAGAATAGCCACCTGTTAAGACTGTAGTATGTGGTTGGTACGTGAGGACAGACTTTTTCAAATCGTTTTTTACCTATGTGTGTATTTCGCCTTGGCCTTAAAAATGTCGACAAACCTTTGTCTTGACATCAACGTATAGGCAGTTGGGTCCTTAAATAGGTTTGTCAATCCCAGCATGGTCAATTCTTTTCCGACGTAGTTCAGCCATCTGATCCTTCTGCAATTATCCAGTCTCAGGCAGTCTCATTATATTTTGGGTTAAAGGTATTGTATCTCTTCGCCAGATAGAGAACCAAAGGAGGATAGGGGCCAGTCTAATTGCATTCATGATATACGGTAGGCCTAGCTCCACATCTAGTATGTAATTCTAGTAGTCTGTGGAAGGGAAACAAAGGATTTAAAAAATGTATTCTCGGAGGATTGAAGTAGGTCGACATGGGCCATGCCCCAAACGCACGCCCCATAAATAGCCACAGCCTTCGTTTTTGGTTGGTAGATGTTTTTCATAACGGCTAAGGGTTTCAAACACACCCTAGACATAAATGCCTTTAGCGCTGTTAAGCTCCTTTCCATACCAATGCTCTTCCAATAATTAGCCGTGACCAGGTTTGATTTCTATCAAAAAGTTCCCCAAGATAGGGGAAAGACTGCACCACCTCAAATGTCCCTGTTTCCAGATGAAAATGAGAAAGTTTTTGTCAGACCCCACCCCCAGTTGAGATTACAAATGATTTGGTCTGATTGACTTTCAGGTCCAGAGAACCCATTAAGGTCGTATAGGCTGTAATTAGACGTGGCAGCCCTATCCCATTCTGGCGATAAGGACTGCATCATCTGCATAGGCCAGAATTGAGAGCTGAGTGGAATTGTACACAGGAAGGTCCGGGATTAAGCCCAAAAGGGCCTTTTCAACGCCATTTGTTTATATGGAAAAAAGGAATGGCGCGAGGACACAACCTTGCCTTACTCCCTATTTTTCCCAAACCTAACCCTTATAGAGGCGTCCGTATATAGTTGCTGGATTAAATCAATTATTGGGAGGTCAATCCCCATGGATTCCATTATATGCCTGAGCCTAGAGTGAGAAACACAGTCCAATGCTGCTGAAAGGTCTATGAAGGCAAGGTAGATTTTCCCACCCTTGGCCCTGGTATATTTGTCCATGATCAGTGAGAGATTTAAACACTGGTCTACAGTACCTTTTCCCTGTTGAAACCCTTACTGAGATTGCATCTGCACTTCTTTATGCAATGCCCATGTTTCTAGCCTGGATAAAAGTAGTCGGCCCATGAGCTACGCAGTGGTATCTAAAAGTGATATTGGCCTATCATTTTGGGAATCCCTTGTCATCCTTTTTATGAATTGGGACAATTATGCTTATTTTCTACGAGGGAATGGGGCCTAAAACAGCTATATTGTTAAAAACATTGGTTAATAGTGGGACCCATAAGTCACAATTGTACTTAAAAAAATCTATTGGGACCCAGTCCAGGCCTGGGACTTTCTTTATGCTACATGCCTCCAACCCATTCCTTACTTCAAAGAGTGAGAATGATAAAAAATTATGAGCTCTCCCTCGTAGTTAATGGAGGGGGAGCGGGCTGTTGAGCAGAAGGGAGGGTCGGCGAGAAGATATTTAAAAAATGCTCTACCCACTGCTCCTCTCCCACATTAGTGTCTATTGAAGGGTCGCTGTGAGTTTTAAAAAAAGGGTAAGTAGATTATTGCACTGAACTCCCGACTATCGCCCAGCGATGTTGCATGGCCAAGCTGTTCCCAAATTTCCTCCTTTAAGATCTTTTCCCTTTGTCTCCTAGCTAATCTATACTGGGTGCGAAGTTGAGCAATCAGGGATTGATTTCTTGGGCGGGTGTTGAGGGCTATCATTAGAGTTTTCTTGGCCTTTGAGCAGGGGCAATTGAACCAGCCTTTTGCCTGATTACTTTTATCTTTTGACTGGCGAGTGGTTACCCCCTTTATGTGTTATAGTAGGACCGTAAAGGAAGAGACCAGGTCTTCTGGGTCTGATCCCAAATCTAGACATTTACCGATGGATGTCTGATTAGATGTTATAATTTCGGGGGTGAATTTCACCTTGTCAATTAGGACCCACTTTAATTGGTAGCCATTTTTCCTGGTCAATATCAGGCAGTCGATACTCTGGTGCGACACTTTTTCCCTAGAGATTAGGGCTAGTTTGACAGTTAAAATTGCATGGTCACTAAAACTATTAAATTGGGCTTCTATATGTTTGAATTTGCCCTCAATGGAAGTCGAAACCATTATATAAACGATTGTTGACTCCTGGAGTTCACTGCGGTAAGTTTTCGAGGGGAATCCTCTTGGATATTCCAGATACTAAGTATAGCCATGTTAAGCCGGTTTCCATAATTACTATGGGAAAAGTGGGGTACAGGATTTACTGCCTACTAGACTTGGCATCTTTTGGCGTATTTCCCCTGAGTTTTTGCTTTCTGACCTCCCGATTTTGACTCTGTTTTTGTTGGTGTAATGATTCTGCACACTTTTCTCACTGCTGACCAGTGGTAAAGCGCAAGTGCTCCTGTAGTAAAATGTGTTATGAATTTGTGTTTCCATGATTGGCCTATTTGATTTATGTGTCAGTCCCTAGTAAAGTGCACTGTGTGTGCATGGGCCCATAAATCAAATGCTGTTGGTGGGCTGCAGTACTGGATTTTGCCACCCAGGAAAACAGCCCGTAAAGTGTAACTCTGGCCTGCCATTGCAGAGCCTGTGTGCAGTCTGGGACTGCCATGTAGACTTGGCAAGTGCACTCACTTGCCAGTCCCTAAACCTTCCCTTTTCTACATGTTAAACGCTAAGTATGGGTGAATTTTGCGAATTCGCGGTTTGCGAATTCACAAAAAAATCTGCAAATTTGCGGATTGCCCTGTGAAATCGCGGATTTTTTGGCAATTACACTATACTCAACTGGAGTACTTTCTACTGGCTAATCAGTAAGTGCTACCTCGTTGGGTAAATGTATCGTGCTTTTCCTACACTACAGCTGCGTAAAGGCCCAGAAGAGTTGTCTTCTATAAAAAGGGCACTTTTTTATAGTTGTTTAACTGCCCAAGCCCGCAAGGGTATATTGGGTTTCCCACCCCCCTTTTTTTGCAATCCATAGAGGGCACGATGGCGGCTGTGAACCATCGGTTAGACCATATGTCCTCGCAATTTGAGAAGCAAACGGCACGCGTGGGGGAGGTGGAGCAGAGTGTCTTGGCGGCCGAGGATGGCTTGAGCACCGTTGCGGATAAAACTCTTAATATGGAGAAGGTTCTGGCTCTGATCCAATCAAAGATTGAGGATTTGGAGGCGCGCTCCAGGCGCAATAATCTCCGAATTACTGGTCTGCCAGAATTGACCAATGTGGGCAAAATGGAGACATTTGTTGAGCGCCTGATATCGGACATATTTGGCACGGAACAGCTATCCCACATGTTCATAGTGGAGCGCGCTCACCGCTCACTAGCGACTAGGCCAATTCCGGGAGTGCCCCCTCGTCCTATAATAACCAGAGTCCTAAATTATAGGGATAGAGACACTATCCTACGCCTGGCCAAGGAGAAGGGTACCATTGTCCATCAGGGTAACACATTGGCCTACTTCCCTGACTTCACGTTAGCGGTCCAGGCAGCTCAGAGCGAGTTTGGTGCTGTAAAACAATTTCTGAGGAATGAGTGGCTTCCTTGTGCCATGTTGTATCCGGCACGGCTACGGGTTGGAACTGCGGAGGACAGTAACATTTTCTCATCCCCGAAGGCAGCTATAGAACATGCCAAGCATCTTAAACGAAGGAGTAGGAACTCTGTGGCTGCGCCTGAGGAGGAGGAGTAATGTGGCATTCTGCCGGGTGTTGAAGTTGTTTGACACCTCTGACCCTTGCATTGTTGTTCAGGCAATATATCTTCCTCATTTGGCTGACACAATGTTTAATGTTTACTCTGCATATGATTCATACCCAAGTGTACAGTTCATGGTTGTGACCTTTAAATTTATTGCCCCTCCTGGCGCTCTGAGGATAGCGATGGACTACAATTCGGTATAGTAGTGCCGGGACTATGACTACATGGTGGAGAAAGTGAATATGGAATAGCAGGACCTTGGTACTGATACATCACTTCCTGGCATTGCTGCTCCTTTGTTATTTTCCCCTTTTTAATATGTAATGACTTTGGAAGGTCACTTGGTCCTCATGTTCTATTGTTGGCAATTGTGATGACTCGCCAGTGCACGATAACTGCTGCTTGGGACAAGCTAACATCTCTTTGATTATGTGCCCTTGGTTGGTGGCTGGGCAAATTGATGGTCCATTCTGGCGTGATAATTTTGTGGGTTCATGCTCTAGTGTCCTGTTCTACTCCCAAATCTGTATGGCACCTAATTTTTCAGTACACAATGCATCGTTGGATGTCCAGACGTCACGGTGGACACTATGTGATTGCTATATACTTGATGTGTGATGCATTGTTGTGTTATCAATGCTCAGTCAACTCCTATTACATGGGAGTGTTCTGACTCTGCGCCCCCCCCATATGGGTGTACCCCAAATCTGGTTTGTTATGATGGGAGGGAGGGTGGGGTTTGGTTGGGTGTTGGGGTTGCTTTGGCATGTTAGGGGAGCTGAAGTAAGAGGGGTGTTTGGGGTGTTTGAGATGGGGAGGGGGGATTGGTTGTCAGGAGGGAGGAGGGTAGCGGGGAGGTTGGGGATGTTCTTGGTAAGGCTACGGTGCTGGGGGGTGACTACTTTGGTGATGTTTTTTATGTTCAGCTGTGCGGCAGTGTGTCGGTTCCGGAATCTGAAGGTGTTATCATTGATCTTTTATGTTGCATGTTACTTCAATTGGGTCTATGATGGATAGGGCAGGTAAAATTACTTGGATGACTTGGACTTTCAGGAGTTACATAACCCGAAAAAGACTAGGCAGGTGCTGGCATACTTGGACCACCATAATGTTCAGGTCGCTTTTCTTCCCAGAGACGAACCTCACTGAGCACACTGCGGCTTCTGTACTCAAGAAATGGACTGGGGTGCGGCTTGCTTCTTCCTATTCCTCGTACGCAAGGGGGGTTATGGTGTTAATTAAGAAAAATGTCCCCTTTGTGAGCACACACGAGGAGATTGATAAGGATGGCCGGTATATTATAGTACAGGGGAGGTTATGTGGCACACTGATCACAGTGGTTAATGTTTATGGCCCCAACATAGATGACAAGGAGTTTTATACAATGCTGTGGAACAAAGTATATAACCTGCCGGTCTCTGCAATCATTTGTGGGGGAGATTTTAATGTTGTACTAGATCAAGATATGGATCGACAATCACAAAATAGTGCTCATGTCAAGAGGGCGGCGCAGGCTGTGCATGATGGCATGTATGATTTGGGACTTAATGATGTGTGCGGCTGCGACACCCTGGAGTGAGGGAGGGAACATGTTACTCATATACACATAACACTGTGTCCCGCTTGGATTATTGGCTGGCGACGCGTGATGTCAATGCATCGGTGTCGCGGACCTTGCATTTGCCCCGCATGCTGTCGGACCATGCGCCTGTTCTACTCGACATGCTCCTTCCTACCTATGCCCTGGCCCCATTTCGATGGAAGCTGCATCCCTCGGCCTTATTAGATCCGGTGTTTAAGGAAGGTATAAGTGAGGCTAAAGGAAATTACTTTGCTGAAAACACTGGGTCAGTGAAAAGTATGGGCACCATCTGGGAGGCATTTAAAGTAACTATTAGAGGGCCTTGCATAGGCCTACAGGCGGGGTGTTTAAGTCTTTGTGTGATTCCATGGGGCGGTTGGAGCGTGAATTGGCACGACTAGAACGACAGTACGAGGAAGCGCCAGCTGCAGCTACTTTAGCTGCAATACGAGCGCAAGTGGATGAGTATAATGAATTGGCTGAGCAGGAAGTACAGCATCTAGCGCGACAATGCACAGCCCGGTATTATGGTGAGGGTGGTAAACCGGGGTGAGCGTTAGCCGAGAGAATCACAGAGCCATGGGCTAGATATTGCTGGGTACAAGAACTTACAGAGGGTGACAGGTCCATAACTGAGACTGATACTGGAGCAATTTGTTCAATATTACAAGGCAATGTATGGGAGTAGGAAAACGGCTAGTGAGGAGGACGTGGCCCTGGTTTGGTTGTCTAAAGGACAACAAGATTTTTTGATGCATTCCTTAACTGCTGAAGAAATTAAGGATGCAATCGCTGCTCTGCCGAATGGGAAGTCAGCGGGCACAGATGGGCTTCAGTCTGAATTTTATAAGGAATATGCTGATATATTACTGCCCCATTTAACAGCCATGTACGCGGAGGCTTTTAAGCAGCAGCAGTTACCTGACACACTCAGGAAAGCATTGATCGTCGCATTATTGAAGCCAGGTAAGCCACCGGATAAGTGCGAGTCGTATAGACCATTCTCACTTATGAATACTGATGTAAAAATTCTTGCGAAGGTCTGGCGACACGGCTGTGCCTACTGCTGAATGTCACGGTACTCCCGGATCAATTGGGATTTATCCCTACGTGGTCCACGCGCATAATCTGAGAGCATTGTTTGCTGTCCTGCATCTTTTAAAACCAGAACTACCGGCGGTGGCAGTTCTGTTAGACGCTGCTAAGGCATTCGATTCAATTGCATGGACCTATCTGTTTACCGCACTACATCGCATGGGGGTGCCTTTCTTTTTTACCAGTTGGATAAAGTTGCTATATACGGGTGCGGGTTAATGGACATGTCTCGGAGGTGTTTCCGATTAAAAGGGGCACTAGACAGCGGTGTCCACTGTCACCCTTGCTATTTTCACTCATGCTGGAACCGCTTGCATGTGTGTTACAACAGAGACATGCTGGTTCATCAAAGGTCATTAGCAGTATCGATGTATGCTGAAGACATGGTCCTGTATGTAAGGGAACCAATGCAATATCTGGAACAAGTAATTCGGGAATATATCCATTTTTAATGGTTTTCAGGCTTAGCTATCAACTGGTTGTAAATCCATAATATTCCCTCTAACGTGGTGTACAGTACCATTCATGCTGAATTACCCCTTAGAATGGGCTTCTGACCCCGTGTGGTACCTTGGCACCTGGGTGCATCAGGACCCACAAGAAGTTATCTGGGCTAACTATATCATAGCTTGAGGACCAGGTGGCTCGGTGGATACGTCTACCCTTGACTTTTGCAGATGGGGTCCGCTAATCAAAATGGTGGTGTTGCCAACATTTTTGTATTTATTTGTTAACGTCCCTATCACTTTGACGCAGCATGTCTTCGCCACGCTACACTCTTTACTAATTACACTCGCCTGGGGGGGGGCAAGAAATCTCGCATTGGGTGGGAGACACTGACAAAACCATATGCGCTGGGTGGTTTATCGGTGCAGGACATGCACTTATACTATCTTTGTGCACAGGCACAATTTGCCTATTACTGTCAGAATGCACCACCATTCACGCCCTATGTGGCTGTTGAGGCCGGCGCGGTACACCCTCTTCCCTTGAAGGTAATGATAGTAAATCTACACTCAGTGTACGAGCGTGGTGAAGTTGATACGGTACAGTGTACGGTTGGGCTTGGGCAGAACTTGGGAAGCGGGCGCGGCTATAGCCATGATATGCTCCTGCAATGCCCTTGTTACACCATGCTGATCTATCGGTGATAGGGGAAGCTGGGGAGCTTAAGGTTTGGCATTCGTGGGGCTGCATGTCATGGGCGATGTTTTTGCAGGTGGGACATTTTATCTCGTTCCAGGACTTTTTAAAAAATGGAGTGAATGAGACTATGTCCACATTTATATACACTAGACTTCGGGCCGCCATGCGTAGCTTGTATCCAAGTTTTCCTGAAGAACCTACCACATTGGGGCGCTGCAGCTACTCTATACAGCAAACGCTAAGACTAAGTTAGTCTCCCGACTCTAATATGCCTCGCAACTGGATGAAGGTGCTGCGCAGAATAACTCCAGGGTTAAATGGGATGAGAGTCTTCCACAACCGCTAACGGATGAGGAGTGGGAGAAAAGCTGTCGGATGACTGGGAGTTTTGCAATCAAATGTAACTTTAAGCTCATTCATTATAAGTTCCTGCACCAAATGTACTATACCCCTGCCCAACTGCATAAATATGGACTGAGGGACACTCATCGTTGCAAAAGGTGCGGCGCAGAGGAAGCTGATTCTGTACACCTGGCGTGGGTCTGCCCAAGAATACTTGTATTTTGGGGTGAAGTGACAGCAGCGCTGACTGACAGGACGGGTGTCCAAATCGCAAGAGATGCGAGGATATGTTTGTTGAGTTTTGTCTCTAAAGTCCCAGCTGGAGTTCGTCAATTGGTGGTACTGTCTTTGCAATTAGCTAAACGTAGGGTTGCTATGTGTTGGGGTGGCAGGCCAGTGCCCAAACTAAAACGATGGCTGCAAGATCTGGATAAACTGCCGTGACCAACTTATTTGTTACTCGGAGGGGTTGCCGAGAGCGTCTAGGCCAAAGGATATATGCGGTCCGTACACGGCATACATGCTGACACAATCAGCAGACGACTGAGTACACAGTGAATGTACAACATGTCTCATATGCACTGCCTTAAACTCCTAAAAATATTTCTACTGCCTCTACTGTGTATACCTGGTCAAAGTTACTGCTGGCACAATCAGTGGACGACTGAGTACACACTGAATGTATATAATGTCACAAGTGCACTGCTTTAAACCCCTAATGATATTTCTGCTGCTGATACTGTCTATATTTGATTAATGTAACTATAACCTGATGATTATTTACTGTAGTATATGGGAAGAGAATGTATGCACACATGACAGCTGTACTGTGCTGTGTTATGGTAAATAAAACAACAACAAAAAAAAAAGGTATCACTCCAAAGTCCAAGAATCCCATGGTACCTTGGACAACGGGGTTTGTAAATGCTACAGTCCCACATTGTCCTAAGTACTTGCAAATTGATTAGGACTTCAAATCGCAACTTGTGAATTCTGTTGTAAGTGTAAAAACAGTTGCGGGCATTCCAGCAACCGTTCTAGGACTCAATGGGCATCGGAGTCACAGATATCTGGGCAGTTACAAAGAGAACTGTCAGTGTCTGAGTTGTTATAATAGTAGCTGTCACACCAGAGACAGGTAGAACTGGGGCAGTAGTTACTGGAACAGTCATAGCAATGGCTTTTGGTACTGCAGTAGTCACAAGTGGGGTTGTCAAGGCAGGTCTCCCTGCCAGAGTTACCATTTAGCCAACTGGAGCAGAAGCACCATTACCACTACCAGCAGCAACTCTATCTCCAGCGAGCTGGACAATGTTATAAGATGGTGGTTGAGAGGACAATAAGTCACCTAAAAAATAGTCACTGGAGTCCCTATCAATGTCAATATTATTCTGTGTCATAGCGTCCTTCTCTCTCTGAGCTTTCTTCGCCTTGGCTTTTTCATTTGTCAATACTGGATATAACTTTGCTCCCTCAATCATGTTGATTGTCTACATTTGTTGTTCCGCCTCTTATTTAGCATCAGCCCAACTCTGAAGTGCTCTTTTCTATTCAGCTACTTTTCTTAACCCTTTGCATGGGCAGCATGCTCCCATACATTAAAACTTCATATTGCCCTGGCCTGGGTTGGGTTTTTGAGGCATCCAACACCCCTCTCAAATATTTGATATTTATATTAAAGGTAACATATCTGGGGAACTGCAAGAACCCTTCTTTCTTTGTGATCTTGTTCCCTAGCTTAAGCCAAATACATGTATGAAGTCAGACATTTATGGCCATATAATTATGTGGTGTACCTTCTGGTGGATCTTCCTCACTCTCTTGGATAGGAACTCTAATGTCATCCCTCACAGAGTCTCTTAGAGCCATAAAACATTTCATTTTTGTGGCGATTTCATCAAGCAGAAGTAAACAATTTATTTTAATGAAGCAGTAACTTTAATCTAATCACAATTTAATATGTATCAAAACTAGTACCCAAGCTCAGGGCAACACCCTATGATGCAACAACCAATACCAGTGCAGCACCTACATCAACCGACCAACAGCAGCGCAACACTCAACAATGTCATCTGCAGCACCTACTTCACGGTTCACCCTCCTTTACAAAATTTTCAAACACACACACTTTAAAACAAACACAAAAGCACGCAAAAATAACAAATAACTTGTCTGCTTACAAAAAAAGTTCAAAATGATCATTTACATAAGAGGATTATGGAGGGATCTATGCTTTCCAACAATAGAAAGCACACAAGTGAAAACTTGGCCAGCAGGGAAACACCTTAACTAATGTGGTTTCTCCTCTGTGCAACAGGATTGACCAACTTCAGTCACTAATAGTACACTCACAACTATCGGTTACAAATGTCGATCTAATATGTGCTTGTCAATGATACCTCACGATCAACATCACAAATCTTATCAGACAAGAAAAACAACAATATATTTCTTATCTATCCAGGGACTTTAGAATGCGACAAGCCATATCATTTCAATTTTTCAACATTAAGCGCATTTGCATTTACACAGTCAGCCCAAATATATCACAACAACCAGGGCACCTGGAAATATACAGCGGTGGAGGGTCAAATTATATGGAAGGGTTGAGCAAATAATGCAGCAAGTAAAGATACATTATGTTGCATTATGCAGCAAATGTTTTGCTAATATTACTTCATTATTTTGACTTATAAGCTTTTTTAACACTGTCTGAGCATTAGTTGTACCTCATTAGTGACAGTTTAACACACAAATATAGCAATAAGTTTCAGAAAGGTGACCAGTCAACCTTTGCACAGGGATTTTCACTGCGCGGCAACAAGGTCTCCTGTCACCCACCTAAGCCACTATCACTTCAACTCTGTACCTTCCCTTGCACAAATATTTTAAAAATCTGACTTCGTGACATTCACCCCCAACACCCTCTCAGCTATTCCGTGCCATCCTTAACGAAAGCTGTGCGTTCCGCTTTCAGATTAACATATTATCCAGGGGAATAAGTCATTTGGCACAGGCAGTATGTTGCCTTGGTTCTCCTGCCTCACTCTGATCTATGGAGTCCCAGGAGTGGTGTTAGAAGGCTTGTGAGATTGCCAGCCACAATTATTATGCCTCACTTTGGTCTCCTCAGTCCCAAGCACTGCAGGGGAATACAGAGTAACCAAATACTTCCCCATGTTGACATAACTGTAGGGCCCCATTTTTTATGCCACTGTTGGTACATCATAGCACTGAATAACTGTGTTGTGAATCTGGGTATTCTTGCTAAAGGCCCTCAATAAGAATTATATATAACAAATGAAATCTAGATGGCATGGAGGCACAAACTAAATTGGAATGGAGGAAAACATTTAATCACATAAAGTGTCTAGCAATTCCCAATTCAAACTGTTTCTGTTTGCTTAGAATGAACTTAACTCCTTCTATCAATAATAAAGTGAACACAGCTCAGCCAGCAACAAGGCCAAGCTGTCCAGGGCAGGTTGCAGACTTGATTCACGTCACATTGCTCTGTGGGATGAGCATGGAACTTTGGATTGAAACTGTAACAGGCGTACAAAGTATGGCACGGTATATGATTGAACTAGATGTCAAAAATGCCTATTGGATTTAATTTCAGTACTAAAGGGGGCAGAGACTCAGTTTAAACTGACCATATTGTATTACTGAGTTGTTATAACTGTACAGCAATTCACTTGGTTGAGCCATAAATGCCAAAAGGTGAAGAACTCGCTCAGAGACATGCATGAATGTTCTAATTCCAGAAAGAATGGAAAATTGCTTAAGGATCTACATGACTGGAAGGAACTATTGGACACCCTCTTCTATCCTCTAGGCACTGTTCTGCCCTGATTGATTAAAAATAATTTAGAGCCTACCGGCACTTTTGCACCACCGGAACGTCACTTTGTTTACGTTATGGTGGCGCTACGTGCCACTGTCATATTTATTTTATAAGGCCACATAAAGCCACGTTACGTGGCTTTTCATGGCCTTATAAATATATGCCTCTGTGGGCATTCCCAGCAACAGCCATGGCTTTTTGACACAGCCCCAGATTTACGACAAATCATAAATCTGAGGCAGCCCCAAAAACGTACGCCTCCCTAGGGGAGGAGTAAGGAAGGCACAATGAGGAGAAATATCTTAATTTCTCCTCGTTTTTCCTCTTTCTATGTGTTCTGCATTCTGCAGCACACATAGCAAGGCCTGCTGTGCTGCCCTACGCGGAATAAAAAACAAAATGAGGCCCTGAGTATACTGACCTATGCTCAACCTGTGTTTCCAGCTACCACTTCTTTGTAAATGTTAAGGACATTATGTGCAAAAACGCCAACTAGTTTTGAGTACACTTCAACCTTATGTACGTACACTAAAGGGGATGACTGGTACTTAAAACATATGGGGCCTATTCACAAACTACATTTTGTAGTACTACAAACTATAACATGGTAACATGGTATTCACAAACATATATGCAGAGTTTACACATCTTCCTCTCCTATCTTTTTCTGTGCAGAGAGCTCCACCCTGAATGTGGAGTGTCCACATACATAAGTATTCATTTTAGTAGCAAATGTGACAGGATAGTGGATGTGGCTCAAAAATCGGGGAGGGACATAAGGAGGAGTAAAGAGAGGGTTAAGAGCAAGATTATGGAAGGGTTAGGAAGGGATTTAGATTAAATAAACTTTACTATTAAAAAATATATGAAAATCGTACATGTTTTTGTTAACTATACAATATTTTAATAATCCTTTTACATTTTAAACTTAATGTAACAGTAACATTTATAATATAATTAAATTACATTCTTTATATCACTTTTAATGCATAATAAATAAATGTGATTTTTTACTTTAGGTGGGAATTTATTTTTGAATCTACACTTTAGAACCTTAATTTTAATACATATGTTTACATGAATGAAAGATTTATTTAAAAATATAAATAGTGCTGTAGCTGTTTTTATTCCTACATTTAAAATAACTATATATACAATTATTTTACATTAATATTTAACATTTGGGGTGGAGATGTCCATATAGTAAAGTGTGGAGACAAATTCCCTATACCTTAACATATGGATAGTTCCACTACTGTGGAAGAGATTAGTAGTAATGTAGAACTAATGGAAAAAGTGACAGCACGGTTAACTATATATACAATTATTTTACATTAATATTTAACATTTGGGGTAGATAGGTCAATATTGTAAAGTATAGATACAAATCCCCTATATTTTACCATATGAACAGCTGCATTATGGTGGCAGAGGTCTGAAGTAATGTACAAAAATGCAACAGCACTATTAACTACATTTTACCTTAAAATAAAATGATTTTAAATATATTAAGCTAAAATTGCTTTTCTAAAGTTTAAAGTTAAAAAAATTAACTCCCATGTAAAGTAAAAAAATATATTATGCATTAAAGATTGAATTGTGGAATAAAATGAATTTAATAATCTAATTATATTATATAACATTCATTGTTACATTAATTGTAACATGCAATAAAGTGTTTATATATACAATATTAAATAACTCACAAACTCAAAAGAAGAAAAACAAAAAATCATGCAGCTTAACACCAGGAGAGTACAGAGCCCTACAAGATCTAAGAGATGATCCTCAGATTATAATCAAAGCCTCTGATAAAGACGGAAATATTGTGGTCCAATATCTTAACCACTATATAGATAAAGCCAACAGATAACTAAGGATTGTTATGAAAAACTAAAAGACAATCCATTGGAGGCCTGGACTCGAGAATACCATCTTTTATTACAGGGATGGAAAGGTCAGGGTCTAATTGACTTTAAAGAATACATGTACCTAAAGGTGGACCACCCTATCATTGCAGCGATTTACTTTCTACCGAAAGTGCATAAGTCAATCACCAATCCAACAGGAAGACCAATAGTTAGCTCCAACGGCTCTCTTCTCAAAACAAGATCTTGTTTCATTGATATTTTTCTAATGAACTATGTTACATCTTTACCATCTTATCTGAGAGATACTAAGGACTTCCTCAATAAAATTCAAAAAATGCCCTGGAAGAAGTTTTCATCATGGCAACAATAGATGTAGCATCTTTATACACCTCAATCGTCCATACGGATGGAATTTCAGCTGTCAAAAGCTTCTTACATATGAGATCTATAAGTTACCTGGAACACTTGGAGATGTTGTTAGAGATGCTAACGTATTGTCTAAACCACAATATATTTCTCTTCAAGGGTGACCTCTTCCGACAAAGGCAGGGAACCGCAATGGGGACATCTTTTGTGCCCACCTATGCCAAATTGCTTATGTCAGTATGGGAAGCTGATGTTCTGAGGACTCAAGATAATTCCAATATCAAAATCTGGACAAGATTTATCGACGACCTTTTCGTGATATGGGATGAAAATCGCACAGACCTCGAGAATTTCATTGAATCTTTGAATAATAACAAATGCAATCTATCATTTACATCTACAATCAGTGAATCAAATGTCATCTTCTTAGATGTGGAAGTCTTTATTAAGAACCAAAGGCTCTGTACCACGATGCACCTAAAACCCACCTCATGCAATAGCATCCTCCACGCAAAAACCAGACATCCACAAAATTTAAAATGGAGTATACCCTATGGAGAGATGCTCAGAGCAAAAAGAAACTGCTAAGAAGTCTCTGATATGGAAATCCAACTGGATGAAATGAGTAACCGCTTCTTTGAAAGAGGCTATCAAACAGAAGTGATTGAGACCACAAGATCTAAAGTGAAATTGAAAATGATAAAAGATCTTTTAACCTCACGCCAAGAAGGTCCAGGGGAAAATAATAAAGAAGATGAAACAACACGTTGATTATCGATTTTAATAACCAAAACAAAGAGCTAAGAGAAACCACACAGAGGAACTGGAAGATACTAATGTTAGATGAAATGCAGTCGTCACATCCAAGCATCACATACAGGAAAACAGCCTCCCTGGGTAATATCTTAACACAAAGCCTCTTAGAAATAAAACAACCTAACACATTCCTGGATTAATACTCCTGGTTTCTGGAAAGGCTCAAAATGTAAAGCCTGCGAACATGGACAAAACATACCAACTTCAAAATGGGAAAATTGAGCATATAGAAGATCACATCACATGTGAATCAAAGTATGTGGTGTATATATTAGAATGTCCCTGTAAGAAACAATATGTGGGAAGTACAATCAATAAATTGAAATTGAGAATTTTACAACATCTATGGGCCATCAAGAATAAAGATTTTAGCTACCCGATGGCTAAACATTTTCATGACTTGCATTCAAGTGACAGCCAACAATTAAAATATTTTGGCATAAACATTGTGACGCAAAAAAAAGGAGGTGACAGGAACTTGAATCTAAGATGAACAGAATCACGACTCATCTTAGCTATTGGTACTGAAAACCCATATGGGCACAACCTGGATGCAGAGTTCCATATACATCTATAGAAACTAACATTCAACCCATAAACAAGATCTTGGGGATGGCAATTAATAATCCTTTTTTGGAAACCATCGCTTCTGTCAGTCTCAGCTTCACACCAAAGACAAAAGATCTTTTAAAGGGACAAACTATCATTTGAATACTGTGATGCTGCTTTATCTGCCTTTTATTAATTTGATGAGACTTAAAAACATACCAGAATTTTATATGAAATATTTTGCAATGCAATGGGCTAGGAAAGTTCTAACATGAGCAGATTAATTTGGAGCGTTCCTTCTATAAATTGATTTGCTGAGATTCCAATGATGGTATAGGAATTGATGGATATACTTTATATTTAATTGAACAACTAGAGGTAAATGTTTACTTAGCCTTACCAAAATCAAATGTACTGTTGCATAGATCACTTTTTACAACGGGAAATTTAAAATAGACAGATGACTTGGAGTTTATTGGACTAGTACTTTACTGTAATTTGACATGATAAAAGATGTCATCTTTCATTTTTAACTTACAAAATATATATCCATATGTCACTTTAGGACAGGAAACCCCCTTATCGGTTGACATATGAATATGAATTGGGCCCTTATCAAAATCTGCAATTAAAATGAAATGAGAATAGCTTCTACACTTTTACTTACGGCATATAGGGACACAGGTCACTTTATGTAATAGACATTTTCCTATGAATTTACAGATGTCTAGAAGCTGAATATTTCTTAAATTAATGGGAATTCATACTGATTAAGACACTTCTCTCTCTCTGTACATAGATTAAAATGAAAATATCACCTATAACGAATGTCTATACATACACTTTATTCGTTTCTATGGAGAACTCATGAAATGAAATGACAGATGATCATACTGATTGGGTTTTAATTTAAACTGTACTTTACTTTGAACAGAAAGAGGATTCTTTACCCAAAATATACAAATGTACTAGTCATTTTATTGTATTGTAGTCTCTCCATGAATTGACATATGTCTATATAAATTGGCAGATTTCCCTCTCTGATGTAAAATCTCCCAAATTGTGGCAATTCTTACAACTGTATAAAAGGAGACTCAGATAAAATTACCATTGTATAAATTAGATTAGAGTTTCTGTTAAGAACAATAACAAAAAATGTTCGCACTTGCACTTTCTGACATTCAGAGTCACTTAATGTACTTCACAAATGATATGTTAAAACGGCTGATGAAATTTGCCACTGTTTGCATATGAGGATTAGCAGTCTAGTTACTGAACAGCAGTAAAAAGTAATGAGGGATTAAGCACTTGAGCACTTTAAGAGACGTTGTAGATGAGGGGACTCTATGGTACAGTAGAAGGCTGGGAGCAGAAATGCATAGACCGTCCTTAACCGTTTGATTTGCACTATGGGGTGCTAAATAAACACTTTTTAAAAGAATTATCAAAAAGTTATGGACAAATCTGTTTGAAAAATTAATAAATAATTTGCTGCTTACCGAGAGTGCCGACTTTTGCCCTTTTCGTAGTGGCTGTGGATAGGTATATATATATACGCTCCTTGAGGTTTCAGAGACTGTCAAAGGTGTTCTGGACTCGGGGGGCAAAGCCATGCTGGTGATGTTGGACTTGTCGGCGGCTTTCGACACCGTCCCCCATGATCGCCTTCTCGAAAGACTTTTTGAGATAGGTGTGCGGGGGACGGTGTTCAGCTGGTTTTCCTCCTTTCTAGCTGGCCGCCGGCAAACGGTCTGGGCCTCGCCAGATTCCGCCGTGATGCCGCCGCTGGGAGTCGGGGTCCCTCAGGGCTCGATTTTGAGCCCGACCCTATTTAATATCTTTATGACCCCTTTGGCGGCGTTGGCGGAGTCGTTCGGGGCTCGGATCGTATCCTACGCGGACGATACCCAGCTCCTCTTCTCATGTAAGAGAGGAGGAGACTTTGACGGGGAGAGTATCCGGGATTGCCTTGGGGCTGTTTTTCATTGGTTCCAACTAAACAGCCTCAAGTGCAATTCCGAGAAATCTGAGGTACTCTTTTTTGGGTGTGATACCGAGCCCAATTGGCAGGACTGGTGGCCCATTGACATGTTTCCTCCGACTTGCTCCTCCAAGACGGCCAAGAACCTGGGGGTCAAGATGGACAATGGGCTTTCTTTAAAATCTCAGATTTTGGGGGTGTCAGGCACCTGCTTTGGCCTCCTCAGGATGCTGCGGAGGTTTCTCCCCCTGTTGTCCGAGGAGCACAGGAGGCTGACGGTACAGGCTCTGATTGGGTCCAGGTTGGATTACTCCAACATTCTCTACTTGGGCCTACCAGAATACCTGTTGCAGCGGCTCCAAGTGGTACAGAATGCGGCCGCAAGAGCTATTTTTGGCTTAAATAGGCGGGCTAGTGCAAGGGAGTTGTTGAAGACATTGCACTGGCTTCCAGTCCGGAAACGGATTGCCTTTAAGGCTCTGACCTTGGCTTACAAGGCCCTTCATGCGATGGGAGCAAAATATCTGCAAAAGAGAATTACTTTTTATCAGCCAACTCGCTCCTTGAGGTCTGAGTCTCTGCTCCTGGCGGTTGTCCCGCGAGTGAAGAAAGCCCGCTCGGGTGGCCGCTCCTTCGGTTTACTTGCACCACAGCTGTGGAACTCCTTGCCGCTTTCGCTGCGGGGAGCAACCAGCTTACTGGCTTTTAGAAAGGATCTTAAGACGTGGCTTTTTACTCAGTAGACGTTATTTGGTCTGCTTTTTAGGTTTTCACTGTTCTGTCCCCTTTTAAACGTGTTATGTTACTATGATGCAGCACTCCTTTACCAAAAAGCGCCGGGATACTCTTTTTGAGTCGCCGTGCGCTATACAAAAGATTAAATAACATAACATAACATAACATAGATAGATAGATAGATAGATAGATAGATAGATAGATAGATAGATAGATAGATAGATAGATAGATAGATAGATATGTATATATCCTACAGTAGGTAGAAATACTTGGGATCTCCTATCCATAGCAGAAGCATTCTTTGACACCAATTAATGAATCTTCATGACATTTTCTAAAAACAGGATGCCAATCATTCAACCTGTCCATGAAAAGTTTCGGGGCGATCCATCAAGTGAGGGCCGAGAAAAGGCGGGGGGAGTAAAAAAGTGAATTTTAGGCGGTATTCCCATAGGGATTTTGAACTTTATATAGCCCGAACCGCTGGATGGAATTATACCAAATTTGGCAGAAAGGTAGCTCTTGGTCCAAAAAGTGCCCTTCTGTTATTTGAGCAGTAGTGCTCTATTTAAATATTGGAGGGGGCCACACGGACCTCCATCCATTGGGCTCATTAAGCCCGGGGACCACCACCTCCCCGGAGCTTTGCATAAATACTGGAGGGTGGCTGCGTAGACCCCGCTCCTTGGGGTTTAATCTGCCCTGGGGACCACCAGCTCCCCGGGGCTAAATAAACGATGAAGCAGTGAGCCACACAGAACCCCTTGACCCCGGGGACAACCACCTTCCAAGGCCAAATACATATTTAAAACAGAGGGGAGTCAACCGGCTCCATTGGGACATATGTGGCCCCAGGGATCACCACCTCCAAATGGGGCCAGCACATGCATACTGAAGAAGGGGGCCATGTGGACTCCCTTTCTGGAGCTATTAATGGCCCTGGGCACCTCCACCCCCCAGGTTAGGCTCCCTATGTCCCGGTGTGCTGACCTGGGAAATATGTGTTGGTATTAGCTCGCCAGGAGCTGTGACAGCTCCTGCCAAGTGAGGATAAACACTAATTCCACTCCCAGCAAGCAGGAGCTGTCAAACTGCTCCCGCTTGCTCGGAGAGGAGCTTTCACTGTTTCGATAAACAGAAGAAAGATTGCTCCCAAAATGCATGAAGATGCAATTCTAGCAGCTCCCTGTGTGCTGGAGCAGTGCTGGCTCCCACAGAAGGCGTGTGACCTAGCTGAGACCATGGGGGCCGTGAGGCTCCTCCATCGTCCACAGCAATACACAGTGGGCACCTGGGGTGGAGCCTGGCCACCCCGATATTGATGTCCTTGCCCCAGGGGATGAGGTCTCCAGAGCCGTATGTGGCCAGGGAGGGCGGCACGCAGACCCCCCCACTTCAAAGTATATATTTGGTCCCAGGGAGCTTGTGGTCCCCGGGTACCAGAGGGTCTGTGTGGCCCCTCTCATAATTTGTAAGTTAGCCCTGGGAGGTGGTGGTCCCTGGGGCACATGTAAGCCCCAGGGGGGGCTGTGCTGCCTCCTTCCTTTGATGGAAATAGGTGGCAGGCGCTTAGAGCCCAATGGAAGTGGGTTTCCTGCAGCCCCCTCCTTAATTTCAGTAAAGCCCCAAGGAGGTGTTGGTCCCCAGGGCTCATAAGAGCCTCAGGAAGGGGGCCCGTGTGCCCTCCTTATTTTTTAATTTATGTGCATGCCCCCAAGAACTGGCCCACCCAGGGGCTTTTTTTGTTTTACTATCTTTGCTGTGTAATCATGGATCCACTGCAAATTTGCAGCACATATTAAAAAATAGATACTTTTTTGTCATTGCAAGGTCACAGGGCAAACCCAGCACCAAGGCTAGGGGTCAGGGTATTTCTACCCTGCCCTCTTTTCTTTTCTTTGACAAGGCTGTGCATGACGTGGCCTTGCCTGTTTAATGGGGTGTTGGCCGCAGGACCTGGCCACAGTCTAGGCCCTGCTGCCAATCCCGTCACACACAGCTGAAGGCCGTGCGTTACACATGGTTGGGTGCTTCTAGGGGGTTGGTCACAGGGCTTGACGTGGCAGTGGTTGGATTAATGCAAAGTAATTAAAATTATTGAACGGAAAAAAAAAGCAGATAATATACTTAAGAAATAGAATTTAAAAAAACATAGAAATTCACTTAAAAAACCCAAAGGTTACAGGGATGTTATACTTAGGTTCTAAACGTACTCTCACAAAACCATAGAAGTTCAGCAGTTACAGTTAGCGGAAGTAGCTATGACTCGTGCCCTAAGGTAACTATAACTTGCGCCCTCACCATGCACTCATGACATCTTTGATAATATCCTTGATAATATCACTGTAACATTTGCAGTAAAATTATTGAGACAAAATTGTGCATGGCGAGGGCACCAGTTATAGTTATCTACGAGTTAGGCTGGCAGCTTGATTGAGAGTTATATATACCCCTAATAAAGGCACTGTTGAGTCTCAGTGTAGCTGGATGATTCTCCACACAACAGCGCAAAGGGCGAAGTGCATGATATAGATTAGATAGAGACGATTTTAAAATAACAGTATCTATAGGTAGTACAGACTCATTTTCTTTTTTTAAATTAACCATTGTCAAAAACGGCAATCCTCTGTGTAGAAATCTTTCACAAAAGTATCTCCATATTGCCTGGCAATTTAAAAACAAGTACTTACTTTTGTATAATGTATCGATGGCATACTTACAGCATTTCTAAACTGCATCAGATAACAGTGGCTTGAAACATATGAAATACATGGGCTTTGGCATCCAATAAAAAAGCTTAGTTAATCAAATGTGAATATTTTAACCCCGACCCTTTAAGTCATAGACTGTCAAATTCCAGACTTTGCCCTCCACAGGCTAATCTGTGGTACTATAGGTTTCTGCAAATACAACTCCTGAGCAAGTTTTCTCGCTCAATTTAGCTAATTGAAAGTCAGAAAAGAAGAAGGGCCCATATAAATTGGTGCAAATTAATGTAAGGATTTCCAGCCATTTTACAATACTGCATGCAGTCCTCAATCTGAGCCGGTCGTACTGGTGTTCCGCACCCATGCTTAATTCTCAACACCAGAGCTTGTGGCAGCTGCTATAAGGTGGCGCTGTCTGGCTAACTTGGAGATGACCACAGCAACAGGTAATTATTCATTCAATATACATTAGAAATGTTTATTACCTGCCGCCCAAACCACTCTTATAGGTTTGGGGGCCTGAAATTGTCTGAATTGTCACATTTGTTGGAGTGTGATGGTTAGTAGTTGTGTTGTTACTATCGTTGGCAGCATTGCAGGGGCATTGTGTGGTGCAAGCTGCAGTGGTCTCCGGACCAGAGCCCTGGCCCTGATGTTTTCTACAAATTAATGATTTGACAGACATAAGGATCCATATCCAATCCATATTGTGGAGAAGCGTGGCTCAATGGTTAGAGCGGCAGACCCTGATGCAGAGCTCTGGCCCGGGACCAGAGTTCAATTCCCGCCTCGGCGGCTCTTGGACTCGATTTCCCCGGACCTGATTATTCTCGCCTTGGTGCCTAGTCTAATCATGGGTCCTACTCTGTGACTCTGGGCAATAGCTTGCTTAATCTCCACAACGGCCCCAGCAGCGCTTAGATGCCTGGCTTCTCCTTGGGGGTGCCCAGGAGTGGACATTTCACAGGAAAGCCAGGATGGGTTCCACAGCGGTATGAATACAGTGCTACGAGATCTCTGGGTAGAAGTGCGCTATATAAATACAAACACATTTACATTTACATATCGTTTTACATGAAAGTACCAACAAGACCATCTGATTGCCCAGAAAATGAATTTCAGGAAACCAACCAGAGATCTAGGGACTAGGGGCCAGATGTAGGAGGCCAAATACTGGTCGGTAACGGACGATTTCGGCCGTTACCGACCGGTATTTGCAGTTACAGATGTAGGGGGGCCTTAAATTTACCGATTCGGTATATTTACAGATTCTGTAAATTTACCGATTCTGTAAATTACCGAATCGGTAAATTTACAGAATCGCAAATTTGTGATGTACGTGGCAATGAAAACAGTGCCACCGGCCCTTCAGAATTCGTTATTTACTATGACATAGTATGTCATGGTAAATAACGAATTCCTGTGTACATGCACCTCTGTGCATGTACACCTGTCCATGTGGCACACATACATGCCCTAAGTGCATGTATGTGTGCCACAGGACACACAAGTCAGAATCAGGGGTGCAACAGGGTGTCAAAGTGACACCCTGTCCCCCTTGCAAATTTGGTAATTTTACCGAATCGATATTTACCGATTCGGTAATTGACATTGATTCCTATGGGCCTCAAGGTAATTACCGAATGTTACAGATTCGGTAAAAAAATCAGTACAAATACCTACATAGCATTTACCGATTTCTAAATACCAAATCGGTAAAATTCGGTATTTACGAATCGGTAAATACTAATTACCTACATCGGGCCATAGATGTCTTGTTTATATATTTTGTATTCATTCTGTGGCACTTCCTAGCCTGCAAAGTGCGCCTAGTGCGTTTTTTCATAATACCTTGAATTGAGAATTCCACCGGCATTAAGGTCTACTTTGACAAAAAAAAAAAGTGCTTCATCATTCTTTCTTATGCCTTCATTCTGTATTCGCCTTGGTGATTTATTTCCGAATAGAACTAGTGTAAGCACCATCTCGCCAGCATGCAGCTTTAGGGGCACAGAAGAAAGATGCCCACGACAGAGGAAGAAAGAACAATTAATGCAGCTTCAATAATCATAACTGTTTCTTTTTTGATGAATGCCATGCAGAGCAGATGCGACCAATCTTAGCTCTTAAAAACGTCTTTAGCTGCTGTGCACATTCTGCAGCTAATGGGTCCTCCTTTCATAAATCCTGAAACGATGTTCTTACGCGTCGGCTTTGTTGTTAATCAGAATTTCTTCCAGCCACAAAACCCGGATAAATTGAAGTTTGACTAAATGTTGTTTGTGACTGCAACGTAATCTTGCTATACATCCTGCATATGAAAATAGGAGTTTGCACAAGTCTAACACAGCAAAAGTCACAAATAAATTTCAGAATGAAGGCAGAGAGAGGTGGGTGAGTTTTACACTTTTTTTGGTTGTACTATAAATGAAGTGCACCTTCAACGTCGCTCTATATATGTATTCATATGCACTCAAGAGAACATTATTAGTGCAATTACCAAAGGGATTTAGGAGCTCATCAAGTGACCCGAAGAGATTTGTATTTCCCGGACGAAATCACCGCCCTCTTTCAGATTAATTTATGCCTCAAGGGGGCTGAATACTCAAATGGAATTTCACCGCGAGAAAAAACGGCATGTTTTCCTCGTTTCTGAGTTGCAAGAACTAAAATTGATCCTCTGCTCAACACCCCCGCAGCACCAAACACACCCACGTAAACATCCATTTACACAAGTACATTTCTTACCTGTGCAGAGAAACTAAGGGGAAAATTAATTGTATAATTTGTCACATGGTGTCTTGAGCTTATTAGGCCCAGTGCACAAACACGTCCATTTTACATATTCACGATTACAGATGATATCCTTTTAAATTGTGACTTTTAGCACACATTTGCTTGCGTGCTGACATTAGATAGTGTACTCAGAAAAGGTTTGTTTACAATTACATTTCCTCGTAGGCACGTTGTCATACCATAGAACATTCTGTTCAAGGACTAGGTACACTGCGCACACTGGCCTTGTTTGTTATCTGTTCGGGGCCAGAGCCGGGTGGGAGAGTCAACATGACAGCAGGACCAGAACTCAGGCACAGTACAAATGGGTTCAGTTTCTTTATATAAACTGCACTAAGCCTCTGTTTAGGAAGTGGAGCATTTTGATGGGTTGTCACAGTCACCCTATGACTGAATACGAGCCTAGTTTAATTCCAGGACTATCCTGAGAGAGATGGTGGCCTGCTCTACACCAAGACTGGCAGCCAGACTGGCTATCAGATGACCCGTGCACACAGGTAAATGGGGAGTTAGACCACTCAAAGGTTTTTTTGGCAGACCCATACACCATATGCTTTCTTGAATAGACAGTGCTAGGTAGTAGTACAGTTATATGTATTCACATAATCAATGTAAATGCACAATGGATGAAATGTTTATCATTTCACCATTCTCTTAATGCTGGTTACTATGCTCTGTTTTATTCTACTATTATTGCAGCACTAAATGTGTGAATGTCAATTTGTGTATTTCATGTGTTTCCCTCTGGGCACGCCGGAGTTAATAATGAAAGGGTAGATCTGTTTCCAAGATTTCTTTGGAGGAATCATGTTCGCCATATTCAGAGGTTTCAGACACCATCCAGTACCTTGTAAAGTTTAGAGGACCAGATGGCACACTGTAAGCTAGCCAGGAACTAGTTCAACATATTCTGATGGTATGAGTGGATCAGTTTGGAATGATTCTGTCCATACTCCAGGTTTGACCATTTTCCAAATGAACCACATACCTGCCCACCCTGGCAATCCCAATAGGTTCAGAAAATCTAGAGGCTTTCTTCCTCCCTGGTTTGGGAAGATCCACCCGGGCCCATTATGAAACTTGAAACCCTCTGGATTTGACATGTCTGGTCTGATCGGATCTATTCTTGTACTTGACCTGGTGTTCATCTGTTCTGGAAATTTCATCACGATCCACTAAACATGCACCCTTATTCCTCAACCCTTGAGGGTACACCGTGGTCTTTGGGGATCTGCCTTTTAAGGATGAGAATGAGGAAATTCCTGTAACACTGTTGGGAGTTGAGTGATATGTTCAAATAGTGTCCTGCAAAGCAGAAATGGTAGGAGAACCTAGTATCTCTGCTCTTTTGAGACATTCCTTGAACATGCAGTTCATCCGCTCTACTAGCCCATTTGCACGGGGACAGTACAATGCTATTTTGTGATCAGTAACATAAGAACTCATTCATGTTTCCTGAGGTGAATTGTACTCCATTGTCAGTCACCAATACTTTCTTAAAAGAACACCCCTTTCAAGAACTGAATGAGAGCCTCAGTGTTGATTTGGTGCACACACTTGAAAACCACCCGAGTGTGATAGTCCACTAAAACCAGAGTAAAATGCTCCTTCAACATTCTGATGTTGCGTTGGCCAATGATATCAAATGCTTGCTTGGACCATGGGTTATCAGGAACAGCTACGGGTGGATAAAGGGGGCTTCTGAGTTTGCTGTATTTTATCATTCCTACTGCATTCCAAGCAATCTCTTGCAATGTTCTCTGTCATAGCATCCATTCCAGGCCATCAATAATCCATGCGTATTTTGTTCTTGGCGAGGCTGCGCCCTAAATGACCTATATGGGCCAATTCAACAATTTTCTCCCTAAGCTTCTCCAGTGGGACAATTTTCTCACCCATGCAAACAGTACCCTCTTCTATATTTAATTCAATCCCCACCTCCCGGTATTTACACAACGAGGGTGGAAGGTCACATTTGGCAGCTGCCCAACCATTCCTTATGTAATCTTTAAGAGAACACATCTCCTTATCTGCATCCACACAAACCTCCCACTCTTCCTTATTCAAGCTTGATAGTTTCAAAATCACCTTATCACAATCTCCAACATCTGGCTCCTCCTCCCACTAAATCTAGGGTTCCTGGCATGTATTTGACCCTGAAATTGTACCCTTCAAGTCCCAGAATCCCTCTTGCTATCCTGGGAGCGGTACTGACCGACCCTTTTGTGGTGAAGGCATACATAAGGGGCTTATGGTTGGTCTTCAAAGTAAAAGGAATGCCTCACAAAAACTAAATGTCTTATCGCCCAAGAACAAGCAAGAGCCTCTTTATCTACCACAGAGTAGTTTTTCTCCGCACCTTTCAAGGCGCAAGAAGCAAACGCCACAGTTTGCTCCTTACCCTCCACAAATTGAGAAAGACTGGCCCCATAGCCCTTATTTCTGGCATATTACAAAGCACAGTAGGTTTGGTGAGGTTGAACCTACCTAGGGACGGGGCAGCCACAATGCCCTCCTTCACTGCAGTAAAAGCATTGTGACATTCGTTGCTCCAAAAAAACAGGACCGTGGACTTTAGGAAGCTTTGCAACGGTTCCACAATACTTGCATAATTGCGCACAAAGTTGGAATAATATTTCGAGAGACCCCTTGAAAGATTTGAGGTCTTCAATGCATTTCGGGGGAGCAGTATTCTGAATAGCCTCTACCAGACATAATTTGGGCTTAATGCCGTCACGTGAGATGGTGTGCCCTAGGTACTCTACTGACCCGACACCAATACAACATTTCTCTTTTCTTAAAGTGAGCCAAGCCTTCTCTAAATTTGACAACGCTTTCCTCAACATGATATTGTGCTCTTCTCCATACTATCCATCAATGAGGATGTCATCTTAGAAGCACAAAGTCCCTGGGAAATCCCTCAGCACATGCTGCATAATTCTCTGAAAAGCAGCGGCAGCCAAAGCCAACCCAAATGGCATTCATAGGAACTGAAATGCTCCAAGGGGGGGTCACAAAGGATGTAAGGTGACGGGAAATAGGATGGAGCTCTACCTGATGGTATGCGGATGAACAATCCTAGACACTGAAACAACTTGCTCCCTTGATTAAAGGGAGAACCCAATGAATACATGGCATTGGGTGTCTGTCCACTCAAATGTTCTCATTGAGATCTCTCAGGTCCACACATAGTTTAATGTCCTTCCCGATGCTTTAGTAGTGAGGACTATGGGAACCAACCACTGGGAACTCTCAATTAGTTAGATGACAACCAAAGTTTGTAATTTGTCCAGTTTGTTTTGGAGAGGGGCTTGCATCATGTGGGAGATGTGCCTCACCTAATGCACAACTGGTTTAGCATAGGATTTGAGCTTTATTGAGTGTTGGTAATTTTGGAGTAATCCCAGTTCTTCAGAGAAAACCTTAGGGAAATCTTTCACACGTCCAATCCCCCAACAGAAGGATCCACAAGAAGGACCTGGTCAGGACTACTGGGATCCAACTTGATACCCAATTCTTTTTGGTGTCTCCAACAAAAAGAATTAGATCTAATATGCGTGACGTAGACTTTACCCACTGTATATTTTCCCCTGAAACCAATATCCATGGTCATCGTCCCAAGCATAGGTATGGGGTCCCCATTGTAGCCCCCCGGTTGAATGTCAGGGGATTGCAAAACCCCTTGCCAAGAGGGGAATAGTTGTGAAAACAATTTCAAATCCACTAAAGTGTAAGGGGAACATGAATTGGCAAAAACTGTCACTGTTTTTTTTATCTAATGCGATGCAACATGAATGAAAACCAGATGCATCCTTACCACTTTGTAGTTGAAACATTAAGTTGTTATCTGCAGGCCATTCATGTTTATTAGCCAGTAGAGGTTTGGTACGCTGTTCCCTGCACACCCTTGCCAAATGACCCTTTTTGCCACACTTGTGGCATACCATTGTCCTAGCTTAGCAAATCACATTGTTCGCTAAGTGACCAGGACCACCACATCTCTAGCCCTTCGGCCTAGCACCTAAAGGTTGTGTGTTGGAAATTTAGTTTTTAACATTGTGCCTAACTTTTTGTTTGTTAATAACATTAACATCTGCTTGCTTGTCACCCCGATCTTTCATTGCCATCACACGATCAGCAGTGTGTTCAATTCCAACAGCTATGTTGATGGCTTCCTTGAGATCAGGGTTGGCCACCAGGAGTCTTTCTTGGATCTTCTGGTTGTTGGTGCACCTGACCAATTGGTCTTGAAGAGACTCAAACTCACATGTATTCACTAGATCTCTTAATGCCGCAATGACATTTTTCACTTTCTCATTTCGACTATGTACCCTTGAAAATAATTTGTGTCTTTCAAGAACAGCATTATGTTTCTCAAGTCTGTTCACAGCGACCTTCAAATTTTTTTCATCTTCATCGCTATCAGCTTCCTCATGCAAAGTCGACGAAATGTTTTCGTAAATTTTGCAACCTTTAATCCTAAATTGTGGAGTAATGTGTGTAAGTTATGCAACAGAGAACATTTCTCCCCTCCGATAGCAATTAGGTAGGATTCCAATAACCCAAACTACTGTTTTCATGGTTGTAAGGGTTCTCCCACCTCGTTAAGGAACGTAGGTGGCTGTGACATATTTGCGGTAGCCATAGTTAATCGCTCAAGTGAAAACAGCAGATGCCAGCCAAATAATATTAGGAAACAATAATAATGAAGAGCAGAGCTGTTAAGGCATGAAACTAATGACAGAAACAAACTCCCATGGGACTATAGGAAACTAAAGTACAACTATAGAAAACAATACTTGCTGTTGGCAATTGTAAAACTGGATGGTGGAAATGGAAATTAGCAGAAAAAGCTGTGCCTATCAGCGAACGTAACTGACAGACAACAAGGGGTCGAAATAGCTGCTGAGATATTTAGGGCCATATGTATCATAGTTCCGTTTTGCGAATTCTAAATAGCGATTTTTAAGGAATCGCTATTTAGAATTCGCAAAACGGTATGTATGTAAAAAATCACATTTTTTTGCGATTCCTTAATCTTCTTTATTTGCGAATTCGCAAGTTGCGAATTCGTAACTAAGGAATAATTTCCAATTCATTCCTATGGGCCAGGAGGCCCATAGGAATGATTGTGAAATGCATTTCATTTTGCGATTCGCAATTTGCTAATCGCAAAATGAGATTGATTTCAAGGGTGCAGGGGTGTCTCAAGGACACCCTGCTGCACCCCTGAAATCAGCATGTGTATGCATATGGCGCACATACATGCCCTATGGGCATGTATGTGCGTCACATGCCACATAAAAAAATGCCAATTTGTGCATTTTTAAAAGAAATCGCAAATTACCACCAATTGAAAGTTGGTGGTTAATTGCGATTTCTTAAGCTTAATTCGCTATAGTAAAATGCTTCATACATAGCATTTATGGAATCGCAAAAATGCGATTCCTTAAATGCTATAGCAAAATGAGGAATCGCAAATTCACGCGATTCCTTATGATGCGATTTTTTAATACATATCAATAAATACAAAACGGCCTTTTGCGATTCGCAAAGGCCAGAATTCGCCGAATTCCGGCCTTTGCGAATCGAAAAAGCCTTGATACATATGGCCCTTAGTGAGCTGTGCCTATCACCAAAGGTACTGACAGGCAAAAAAGATTGAAATATGCAGATGAAATCGCAATCAGTTGTACCTATCAGTGTGAAACTAAAGACAGGCAGACGCTTGCTTGGCGACTACCAATTGGAACAGCTGTCCCCATCAGCGATCAAAATGTCGATGAGATGAGAGTGCTGCGTGCCTATAAGCGAAGGTACTGACAGGCAATGATGAACAAATATGCAGAAGAACGAGATAGTAGCTGTGCCTTTCAGCGAAACTAATGTCAGGCAGGAAAGTCTCCCACAAACAGAGGAACGCAAAATAGGATTGCCCACAGCTGACCAGGCAATGCCCATAGAACTGCCCACGGCTGACTAGAGTGGCAGCGGAGAAATGCAAGATGAGACCCCCTTCAGCAGGCAAGGCAACACCCGTAGAAACACCCTCGGCTGACGAGAGAGGCGGCTGAGGAACTTCCATTGCCTCATCCCGGATCCAAACAGCAGCCGGGAAGGAGACGGGAAGCTCAATAGACAGCAACAACGTAGGTCCCAGAAAGCCAAACACGCGGGACGGCAGGGAAACTGGCACAGTCAACCTTGAAAGAAATTCGTCCAGAAACAACTCACAATCACAGGCAGAAACAAAACACAGCAGAAGCGGGCTCCAACCTACTGCCAGAGCACAGGATCACAGTGTTTAAGTAATCTTTGAGAGGGGATGCCGGAACACGAAAACAATATATGGTGTGGAAACTAGCAGACAGACCAGAGTGCAACGGCCACACATAAGAAGAACTTGTCACCAACAGTAAGAACAGTTGTACAATACTTACATGTTCCTTTATACTCACAGCCTTGGAAGAGAGGTATGGCTGGCACTGGAGCATGAGTTGGAGGTGGTGGTGTACCATCCCCACACGGTTAATCATCGCCAATATTTCAAAGAAACCGACATGACGCAGGAAGCACAGAGGGCTTCTCTATTAACAGCATACACCACCACAGATTCCAGTCAGCTGGAGTCAGCTGTGGAATGTTCAACAACAAAGTCATGGCACATGCCAAACAGGGTGAAGGGAAGCGGAGGATGGGATGTACCAAAGTATACAAGATTATAACACACATACACAAGTCTGCTAAAAGTTATTTGAAGTGGTGACCAAACACATTTTGATTATTTAACTGTAATCCACTTGTTATTTATTAGACAGCATATGCTGGTCCATGAGGTAAATATGTATACACCACATATGTGCTCTCTTGCTTTTCAGGTTACCCACTGATGTCATGGAATGTTAGGGTTATGAGGGTTCCCTGGAGGGTGATTGAGCCAGGTAGACCAGGGCTGAGCATCGAACGGCAATGTCTCCAGGTGGGGTTATTTATGTATCCATTAAACTTACTATAAACCCTTTCCTAATTTACTGGCAGTGCCTGCGCATTTCTACATGCCAACCTGCATCACAACAACATACTAACAGAATTATCATTACAGGCCTAATTTAGAACTCAAAAGGCAGACTTTGTAAGTTTAATGCTTAACACAAAAAATAAATCTCAATTTGTAATTCAGAACATAGACAAAACATCTACAACATAAACATTTGCTACTACATATAACCTAGACAGTGTTAACTCTGTATCTATCACTTATTTGAGACAATTACTTACTGCTGCATAAGACAAACACATAAAAACTATTTCAATAACAGGCTAATAGAACAATGATAAAAACCTTAATTACTCTTCAGAAATTATATAGTTGCGGCTTACATCTGTAAATTCATTTTTGTGACACTTTCTTACAGCTCTGTGCTAGCTATAAGATTAGTGCACCTTTATGTTTAAGACTCTCCAATATACCTGTAATGTGGGTTCAAAATACCACACAACTTATTAATATGTATATTGTTATTAATTATTCTATCAACCTTGTTTAAATAAATCAATTTCAAATAATATTTTTTCTATTGCCTCACATGTAAGTGTACTGGCTCACAAATATGTGTAATTATAATTTTTCTGTCTATGGCTATAATGGCAATTATGTGTATCTCAGCCACTCTTTGGGCTCCAATGTTGCATCTGAGGTGTAGGTTATGAAGCCCATACTTTAGGACTCTTCTTAAAACACCACTGGAAAAAAGTAGCCAATGACAGCCACATCTGTGAACAACTACAATGTTCCTCAAAAGACAGCAACAATGCATTTCAGTGGCCAATATATGAATATACTAGTTAAATGTCATAACCTTATGACATAACTCCCTATCTGACCTGAAATCCAGAGAAGTACTGTGCTGCTCTTACTTTAACCCCAGGACGCATATGTTGGTTTTAACTAAGGATTATAGATGCACTCTATACTCTATGCCCACATTTAAAAAATATGTGCTTCTTTTACTTTTAAGGGTTAATTTTGTATTATTCAACATTAGTTTATTGCATAATGTGTCATTGCACATGATATATTTAGGGATATTATGCCATTACACCTCAACCTAAATTACAGATATAGCCATTTCTGTACTGGGACACTGACAATTAGCTGTAACTCAAGACTTGCTGCTTTTATCTCAAACCCCTAATCTCTTTTCAATGTTTTTGATTGACTTATAAGCTATATGTGGTTACCTTAGAGAAGGAAAATTGGGGCAAGTAAGTTCCAAGGATGAACAGTCTATGCACAAGTCAAAATGTCTTCTCGCTCTCCTTTCTTGAGTAATGATGATCATGACATATACAATGTCTATGTGAAGAAAATTACGAATCTAATTGCATATTACCGGCAAAATATTGAGTGAATGGCTTTCCCTTGTTAAGCACGTAAGCAAACTGTTTAATTAAGATTCTAAAGGTTTATTTTTTTATCACAAATATTTAGTGGATTGCTCATCAATGTGAATGCCATGAGGAAGTGATGTCTCAGCTATCACAAAACATGCCTTGGCATCTTTTAACAATTAATAACTGATACGCCTGGAATCAATGAAAACTATACCATATTAAACACTCTAATTTTTACACAAACATACATCTTTGATACATAATTCACATTTTATAACCTGCTCCAATCAGTTACATTAAAATAACACTGTACACAATATCTGTAGAAAGATTCCTAATACATAATAATTAGAACATTATTATAAATTCTTAAAAATGTTAGGTGAGGCTGCAGTTCTCAAGTGTGGCAAAACAAAATTGTATATATTAATTTGAGAATACAGAATAAGAACAAAATACATTTTAATATTTCTGAAACATTTGAATGTGAGGAGACGTACCCATCTGGGAAAAGAGTACAAGTATAGTAAAAATTACAATGATATGTTTAGTCACTGGTAAGGAAAAGTAACACTTTCCAGGTCCATTTTTAATTCTTGAATCAACCCACCTTTTCGTTGTATAATTGTTATATCTGTTATATCTATTTGGGAATAGGTACTGCTGTCCTATTGAGCTTTCATAGAGATACAATTACAAGACAAAGAGAGAGGAATTAACTTGACATTTAATTATTTAGATAGCAAGGATGAGAAGAAGTCTAAGCAAAGAATAAAATGCCCCAAATGTCTGAGGGACTTTGTTATTCAATTAGCAATACTTCTTACCAAGGAATCCAATAAATGGTGGGGAGTTGTGATATTAAAACAATATCTCAATGTTAAGAGGACTCTTAGAGACTTGAGAATCAAAATAATGCCAGACTTGGAATGCCTAACTGAAATACATGCAGAGTGGTGGGACAAATGGTTAGTTCAAACCTCTAGAAAATTAATTCTAATGTTGATTGACCAGGCAGAGATAGAAATTAAAGAACTACAGAATGAATCAGCATGTGTCAAAGCTCAGATGACTGTAAAGCCACTTAAAAAACACTGGGATGTTAGATGATATATCACCAAACATCCGGCGAACAATTAATGTTAAAAGAAAAATTAATTACAGAGAGATGTAGGAGAATTAAAAGAGTTGAATATTATGTACTTATGTCAAAAAAATGCCATGATAAGAATTACCATCAAGTCTAAGACTGTTGGTAAAGAAATCCCTAGCTCCAGCACTATTGAAATAGATGGTACAAGTAGTTGATCTTGTAGTGAATCAGACTCTTATGGAGAGTTATTGAACACACTTATCAAATATGGCCCCTTTTAATTTTTGGGAGGAATTGAAAAGTATTGATATGTAGAGGGAAAAATGACTGCCTGGTCAATGAAAGATCAGGGAGCTCAACAAACAGGTATGAACCAAAAAAATAGGAAGGAAACAAACATAACAAATGAGAAAATTCTCAAATGGGTATAAAAACTATGGGCCTGATTTAGATCTTGTCGGATAAGCTTCCGCCATCACTTTTCTGTCAGTTTATCCATCCACCTACTAGGTGGTCTATCCACTCAATTTAGATGCTGGCGAGACTATGGATGAATCTCTGTGCGAGTCCCACCGTCTCCGCCAGAATTTTCCTACCAAAACAATAGTGTCATAGGCAAAAGCGGCTGTCTGAGGGAGTTCGGCCAATATTTCTGCCAGGCCAATTATGACGTACCCCCCCATCGACGTAACAGTGGCGGGTAAACCTCCACACCTGCGTTGGTGGTTTTAAAGGGATGTAAGGTAGAAGCTTACCTTTTTTTTCTACTTCCCTTTCTGTCATGAACCCAATCACCCAAGTTCCTTTGCTGCTGCTACTAGAGCATGAAGCAAATCAACCCCGTCGTCGCCATAATCAAAGTTAAGCTTTTTTTTTAACTTTTTTTCTTTTGGATGGTCTGTTAACATTTGCTCTGGAATCATGCATTATCCAACTTAAAAATTAGGAATATACATCATCAAAGTTAAAAACAAATATCATATATTCCTCTAATTTGTTACACAATAAACACAAAGTTGTCAACGCGGCGTTTTGGTGGATAGGCCTTGATAAACACCACCTTCTTCAAGGATTCTAAACCATGTAAAAGAATAACACATCTAAAGACCATCCTAAACAATTTCAAGTAGGCGGTGGATCTAAAACAACAGGCTGAAGATAAATCTCTGTTGTCAAAATTTTGGACGGTGGTGCTCATCAAGTTCTATCCACCAAAACGCTGCGTAGACAACATTGTGTTTTTATTGTGTAACAAATTAGAGGAATGTATGATATTTGTTTTTAACTTTGATGATGTATAAAACTAATTTTTAAGTTACACTCTATTCGTGATAAATATCGATTAATGTATTTGTTGACTAACAAGAATCACAGTGATTATATTTTTAGAATGAATGAGTATAAGGACATAAGCTTGAATGAGACTGCATAGAGTCATCTTACAGAACGGATAACTAGATGTAGTGACACGAAAGGGACCCGTTCCTGTTTTTACTATAAATTGACCCTGTCCCTTTCAGGTGTAAGGGCACTCCTCCCATTTTCTGTGGAAATAGGTAGAACAGTTGAAAGAAAATGCAATGTGCTGGATAAAAAAGCCTGATGGTGTGAAGGAAGACGTAAATGTTGAGAGTTAATTCCGCTTACTATTGTATGTATTGTATTGTAGAGTATGTGTATTTTGAAAGCCTTTCTTTTACTCTTTCCTGGAACCATTGTTCAGCTGGATGCATGCAGTTCCCCAGTACTGCTTCTTCTATCAAGTACCTCTTATTCTTCGTTTCCAACTTTCACAGACATTGAGTGTGAAATCGAGAGGCAGGCCTATTTCTCTGTCTGGATGTCTGATTTGTAAGTATTTAAACTAGTGTTGTGCTTGATTTAAAAATGTATTTTAGTGAGGAGGAGCCTAGCCTGCAACCATGATGGCCGCCTGATCCCTCGGCTCCGCCGACCCTCTCGCTTTCCCTCCGAAGGGCTATTGATCCTGTCGGTTATCCTGTACCCACGCTGATGTTTCGGACTCGGGAGACTGTCCTGACTCCAACGGTGCGCTCCCCGGCGTGCTTACTGCAGCGGATGCAACGAAACGTCCTTGTTCCGTTCTGGGCATGATGGCGGTGTCCTCGTCTTTGTTCTGCGAGGGCGGCCGACCCTGAGTGCAACAGCCGTGCCCACTCACGACGGTGGCGGACGGCTGGCGGAGAGCAGCTGCTGTACTGCTCTTCTCGCCGCAACATTCCATCCCGCCCAGCTCACCTCCACGCTTGCTACACTGTTCCCGCGGCCAGTGCTACAGTGTTTCCTTCCCCCAGCCGGTAGACGGCTTTTGATGCCTCTTTGTCTTCCAGCAACGCTGTGGGTGCCATCTTGGACCGCGCACTCGGCACTCGCATCTACCGACACTGGGCTGCATTACTGGTGTTTATGGCAACTGGCGCTGCACCGCAACTGAGTGCGGTGTCATAACGGAGTTAGTGGCCCCTGGGCCCCCGACGTGGCTTGTTCTACGGAGTGCTGGCCGACTGTTCACGATGGATGTCTATGGCCGGTGTTGGAGTCAGACCTGTGTTTGTGTGCCCCGAGTGCGGGAAGCTGCTGCATCTACCTCACCTGCGGCGTCTCTAACGCTAGACGATGTTCTGAGCGCTTTGAATACTTTGCGAGCTGCCCTATCTACCAATGCCCGGGACCTGGGGGACCGACTTGATGCCATTCTGTCCGCGGAGCCCCCGACTTGCCGTGTGGGTTTAAGTGTACTGTGCACTTCGCCACACCCTGTGCTCGGCTGCCGGGATGTGCCTACCCAGATCTACGTGGAGGCCTTCGATGACCCAGCTGTGATATTGCCTGTCATGGTTAGGCTGCGGAGTGCGCTGTCTGGGCTGGTGCACTGGCTGGGGGATGGTTTTTGGACGCTATGCCGAGCAACTCCTTTGTCTACTACCGGCATGTTTCTCTGCCCTGTCCTGGCTTTGTTACTCTTGTCTTGGCTGATCGCTCTTCGAGGGATGCTGTTGTGTACCTCCCTGTTTTGTTCAGCCGACGACCACGGGACATTGAAGTGGACAGACCTTGATGGACAGAGCTCTTTATTGTGGTTGTCGTTTTGTCTGTTTTTTCCATCCACGGGGGCTATGCTACGATGGTACCTCGTCGTCATGCTCGACCGGAAGGGACAAGGTTGATGATGTTTTTTCTCCTTTTTTGCCTTCTGCTGCCTGTTTTGATTGGATAATGTTCGCTGGACTGGGGAGTTAGTCGTTGGTTTCGCTTTGGGTTTCGGGGCCGGGGGGGGGGGGGCAGCTGGGATTAAATGTGTTTATGGTTTTGTTTCCAACTGTTTAGCTCTCCTCCGATCTTCACCGATTCCCTTTTTCTTTTTCTCTTTATTATTTCTATATTTCGGGTACTCTTCGGGGCGACAGGCACGCTGCTGGGGGGGGGGTGGCCGTAGCCTCTGCATGCGTGTAGGGTGGGGGGAGGGGTTTTCTCTATTCCTTTTCGGTTTCTATGGGCCTTTTCTTCTTTTCTATATTCTTATTTCCGCCTCTTTTCGGGTGGTGGGCGGGATCGATGCGGGGCGGGTAACGACTGGCGAGTGACGTGCTGTGGGACTGTTCATCCTTTTGTGTTATCTGTATGCCGCCATTTTGATTTAGTCTTACGGCTTGCTGGATCTCTGTTGGTGTAACTCGCCCGCTTCTGTTTTGGACAGATTGTATGGACTTCGATTCTCCTCAACTCCTATTTTTACGCTATACTATAAATTTTAAAATGTAAACCTTCACTTATCCTACTTCTCGGTATTACCCGTATCCCTAGTTACTACAGAATGATTATACTTTGTTTTGATTTGTTACCGAGTCGCCGTTTCGATCGCTGCTTTGACCTGCAAGATGTTGTGACCGGCCGGATGGTTGTAGGCCCGTATTTGTTTGCCAATACTACGAAATAAAGGTTTTCAAAAAAAAAAAAAATGTATTTTAACAATACTACATAGAGGGTTTGAAGAAATGTTTTGATTTATAATCTGAGAGTGAAAATGAATAATTAGGCTACTATGCTTGGCTCTGTTTCGACTAGCATTTTTTTCATGAACAGTAAAAGAGAGTCATCTTCAATTCTTAGCTCACCTCCCCTTTGATATTGTGCGCAATAGTGCAGATTTTATATATTCCACCTAGAATGCTTGTGCCTTACGATTCTATTACTGGTGTGTATTATTTTGGACTTAATCCGTACATCTTGTTTTACACATTTGGAACACTTGTGTGTCAGAGTATTACTCAAACATTATGTTTTCTCATGGTTACTGTAACCAATGTTACCTAATGAATCCTTGTTTCAGAATATACTTTTGATCAGCGACGGACCACCCATTAGAGCAGAGGAGCATCATGTCCTGCTGTCAGTGCAGCAAACATGAAAAATAAAATGGTAATAAAACGAATTACCATTTTATTTGTCTCTGCTCCCAGCCAAGCAATGTGTTGGGCAGAGCTGTTGCTCATTGGCAGCAGGGCAGTGGTGCTCACTCCACCAGTTTAAACTGCACATGTGTCTTTGGCTGGTTGTGTTGCGATGGCCAGCCCGACATGCGCATTGCAAACCTGTCCACCTAGCTTTCTTAGGTAGCTGGGTGGGGTGCAGGCCCAGGCCTCCGGTGCCTGCTCGAGAGTCGAGGTTGCCCGCTCCAGCCAATCCTGGCGCTGCTCTCATGCAGCTCATCTGCAGCATGAAAGCATCGTCGAGATTTGGAGAGGGGGCTGAATGAGGCTCCAGGAGGCCTAACATTGACTTCAATTAAGATGAAAAAGGTATGTTTGTTTTTCATTTTATTTTTGCCTTTTCCTCCCACTGACAGGCACTGTGAGAAACTCACATTGCCTTCAGTCTTGGTTCTAGAGCTTTCAGTCATGGCCCATTATAAAATCTGTTAAATAGCAATGATTGAGAGCTTTGTACTGTGAGTCTAAAGGCATTGTGATTTATCTCAGTGCCCAACCTGATTAACGGGCTGTCAGCTTGCATCACTGCACACTCTGCTGCCGCAAGCTAGGGTGGGACTCGGTCCCCCAGCCTACATCTCTTCTACCTGAGCGAGAGGGAGGGGACTCCTCCAACAAAAACTGTGGCAGTCTCCTTCAGCATGGGACACGCCAAACAGGATCAAGGGGCTCTGTAAGCCTGCATCACTACACACTCTGGTGTCGCCAACTGGGGTGGGACTCGTTCCCCCAGCCTATATCACTTCTACCTGAGGGAGAGAGAGGGGTCTCCCTTCAACAAAAACTACGACAGTCTCCCGCAGCGTTGGATGCACACGGGCGTAGCCCAGGTCAAGGGTGGGCCCGTCTGCGCTTGTCAACACCAGGAAGAGGCGGGTGAGGCCACCCCCCTGGGCTATGGATGGTCAGTCACAAGACTCTACCTGTGTGCTGTTCCGGAGTGCTTCCTGTTAGAAAGGTACCAAAGTAGTTACTTGGTATTTGTCAGTCTGACAACATTTTTACCCTTCTCTTCCAAATCCCTCCGTTGTTACAACTAGAGGAAACTGACTTTGGTGAAACCTGTGTATGGAACTTGTGGGGGTGACTGTGCTTCCATTAGGGTCAATTACTGAGCTGTTTGTTTTGTTTGATTTGTTCCCCTTTAGGGCTAAACGTATATTTAAAGAATCCTTCTCACTCACTTTCTGCAGTAGCTTAAATAAGAGGAGCACTTGGAAGGTACACTGAGGGTTCACTGAGTTATGGGCAAAAGAAAAGGTCAGGACAAAGTCCAGGGCACGTCTCGCCCAAAAAAATAAGGCTACGGGTGTACTTTGCACTGAGGAAATGGATAGGATTGAGTCTATACTCACCGAATGCCATGAAATAGCACACTCTGCAATACCTCTCTCCTCCTCCAATCTAGGAAGTTCCTCCAGTCCTGATCCTAGTGCCAGAGCCCTGACCGAACTCATTCCCGCCCCCCCTCCCTGTTAAGCCAATTCCCCTGATGTTTAAGGATCTCCATAAAGGGAGGGGAAAAGGTCTTTGAAGCAGGCTCATTGATTTGGAGCCCAAATCTGACCCCCTTTCACCTCATAGTAAGCTACGGGACTACCCTGAAGAGGTGCATGCAATCCAAGTAAAAAGCCACAATAGATTTGAGGTGCTCGTAGAGGAGGAAACTGGGTTAACTGAGATAGGGTCAGCTGGTCATGGTGATAATTGTAAAGCATATGTGGCAAGTTGCAGGCCTTAAAATAATTATTGAGTCCCTAAGAGGCATGGTAGTCTCTCTGAGATTAGAGGTGGCTGATCTGAAGGGGAGGATAAAGGGTGACAAGGCCACTCCGCTAAAGACCAGCTCAGAATTCTTGCCCTGTGCCCTCAAGGGTGCAGCTTCTATATGTGTGGAGTCAACCTAGGATGGACAATGTTAGACAGCACAGAGTGCCCCCTGCCCTCGGCCTACCACCAATGTTCCTTCCCGCCCAAGAGGTTGCACCTGTAGTAATGCATATATTAAAAAAACAGTAGCATCCCAAGGCTTTTTCCAAAGGCAGAGGGGAGGAGAGGGTGATACATAGAGGTGAGGTCATACTAGATGAAGGGTGCCGTCCCATGCCCAGTGGAATATTTGAAAAGGGGGTAGTGAATGATGGCATCTACACCCGACCTGATTCCCAAGATAAAAAAGCAGTAAACTCCAAAAGGATGGATACGAATATCCTGATTCACTCAGGAACAAGTACACTGTTATTCAATCATAAGAGATGACATCAAGTATGTTGAAAGATCATCCTTCCCAGGGACGTCAAAGGAGGTGGTCAAAGTTAGGTTCTTTCACATGAACCCAGTTGATGGTTTAATGTAAATTGACCCCTGTTATCATCAGATGCAGACTACCGGTAGGAACTGACATAGAGCCACACAGGTTTGCCTCGCAAAGGGGTCCCCCAACAAATACAGGTTTGTATAGGAAGGCAGGAGGATTGTCGCCTGAAGATGAAAAAGTAACGTCCCTTGGCCCAAATGTGACCAGGCACCAGCAGGATGTTTTCTCCCGGCCTGGGCAGGCCACCAATACTGAGTTTAACTGTGAGTCACCTAATGTGGGTTTAAGGGGGAAATGACTGTCAATCCCTCTGTAACAGAGGAAGGGGGGACTTTTGACCATAGCACTTATTACAGCAATACCAACACTTGCCACAGACACTTAAGGGTCCTGGTTTGGAATGCAGCAGGGATTTCCAAACTGCTAGCAAACCCCGATTGGTGTACCTTTGTGGACCTACATGATGTGATCTTATTTCAAGACACTTGGAGCTTGCTCCATCCCAATAGATGTGGGTTCTCTGCATATGGTATAAATGCCACAAGGAAAGAGACAGGAAGACCCTCAGGTGGTTTATCAATTTGGGTTTAATCGGTCTTGGGTCTAAAGTTAAGCTGGTTCACGTAGATTCTTAAGATATTCTAGCAGTAGATCTGGCACTTTTCAGTGGCGGGCAAATCAGGATCTTCAATGTTTATACTAGAGTTATTCGGGGATCTGCGGAAACCAAAACAATTCAAAGTCTAGATCATGCCGGTTTGCATGGAGGTGGAAAAGCTGGCCAAATACCGTGAAGATGAAGTAGCCATAAAGTTGGGCATCCACCACAAATTCCTCTGTAATGAGATTAGGGATCTGTTGGGTAAACTGTGTAAGGTGCAGAAACTGGATCTAGAAAAGAAACACTTAAGGCATGATCCCTAGGTAGCTTGGTACAATCAGGACTGTAGGAAAGCAAAAGGAGAGCTTGCACGGGCAGTAAAATCTAATGTGCGCCCTATATGGTGGCATGTAGAGTAAGGTACAGGCAAGCAATAAAGTCACCTAAGAAGAATTGGGAAAGCTCCCTATGGTCCTCCCTTCAAAGTGCACTGACAGCCAAAGATTCTAAGACCTTTTAAAAAAAAGCGACCCACTGGTTCAGTGGCAAAAAGATTGTATTGGAGTATACAGTACAGCCAGAAGAGTGTGTGTCCCACTTTGGCCGTCTTTAAGAGTTAAGTAAAATGGAGGTAGAGGACCCTATTGAAAGGAGGGGGGAAGTCCCATCCAGAGCAGTCGAAGACTTGGTGTTTTCTTTGGAAGAAACCAAAGTAGCGAACCGCTCCTGTATTCCAGCTAGAGCCTCTGGTCCTGATCGAATCCCAAATAACCTGTACAGAGAGAATTCAACTCTTTGGCCTCTATACATCAATATGTTAACCAATGCCATCACATCAGGTATGAACATACCTCCCTTGTAAAAGATAGCAGAAATAATTCTCATCTACAAGAAGGGTGATAGAGCCAACCCGGCCAGCTATAGACCCATAAGTCTCATTGACTCCCTGCAGATGAGTTACTGCAAGCAGGTACTGGCTGGGATCTAGGACTGGGTCTCAGAGTCTCACATCTTGATCGACTACCAGGCAGGCTTTTGTGCCTTTATTAGCACACTGGACCAGGTCTTTTGCTTCCTGTGTATCTACTGGAAGGAAGTGGCCATTAAAGATAGGAAGTTACATGTGGCCTTTGTTGATTTACGTATTGCGTTTGACTTGGTACCCCGAGCTAAACTATGGAGAGTAATGAAAGAAATGGGGTTCCCCACAACCTTTTAGAAATTTGTATTTGTTTGCACTCTTCAAACACAGCACATCTCAAGTGGGGGGAGAATAACCAACTTACAGAGCAATTTCCAATTCAATGTGGAGTGAGACAGGGATGTGTTCTAGCACCCACCCTTTTTTCACTCTTCATCAACGGGGTGGTAGACTTCCTAGATAGGGATGGATGTGATGCTCCTCAAGGGGGTGAGAGATGAGTAGAAAAATTGTATTGGAGTATACAGTACAGCCTGGCGATCTTGCAAAGGTGTGAGGCTGGTGGTTCTGTGGCGGTTTGACCGCCATAGTCAAAATATGGATGGTGTACCGCCAGTCTAGAGGTTCACAGACTGCCACCACAACTCCAGTTGTCCAATGGACCGCCTATGTTGTAATAAGGCCCTATGTTTTTTCAATACCGGGATTAAAAATGTTGTTACCTACCAAGCTAAGGGGATGGATTCTCCACTCAACCAGAAGATTACGGCTTGTCTGCAGGTGTGAATGTGAAGTTTCAGGAATGTCAGCTTTGATTTCCTTTGGGCCATTACCGCTGGACAAAGGATATGTATTAATGTCTTTCTTTTGTATGCACAGAGGCAACAACTTGAGTTTTACAACTGGCCCGTCCAGGTTGGAAAACAATCTTTGGTATCTATTTGTCCAAAGTGGTATACATTCTTCTGATGTTTTGAGGCCGGAGAAAAATGAGCTGAAATGTACTCCTGGGGTCTCACGCTTTTATATGACTTTATATCCAGATATGCTAACTCTTTGCAAAATGATGATCATTTAAGTGAGACAGATATCTGGTTGAAGAGTTAGTTGCTCGACAAAGGCAACTTTTTCGATACTACTAGACCATGCATCTCGGATACCTAGTTTATCTTTTGCCTGTCCTAGGTATTTTCCTCAAGGGTGTTTTTGTTTCTTACTCTGTTGTTCCTCGATTTCCATCCAATATAGATTGTTTAAGGAGGTTCTCTCTGAGGCACACAATCTCCAGCATAATTAAGCTGCCATTACTATTAGTAGGTGACTGAATGGATGGCAACTGAGTTTCTTTTTCAACAGCTTTGCCTGCGTAGGGCTAGATGATGTTTAAGCGACATCTGATGCTCCATGTTGATGATGCCCAAATCCTTGTATGTGGTTTCAACCTCAACCTTTTTGTCCTTGAGGAACCAAGTAAATGTCATGTACTTGGTGTCGACTAGGCGGAGCACTTTAGTTTAGCTTAAGTTCAAATCTAAGCCTTGCTGATCCATATAGGTTTGTAGAACGTTCATACTGTGCTGCAGGCCAATTGGTGTTTGGCTCGAGAGAACAATATCACCAGCACACTATTTTCTCTGTTGCCAAGATTGGTGGATGGCTTTCCTCTTGTGGGAGTTAACTTTCAAGGTCTGCTTGGCCACGTGGGACCCGGTCAAACGCCGACTTGAGGTCAACAAAACATGGAAACAGGCAGGTTTCACGTTGTTTTGCTTTTTTGGCTAAGATGATAAGTGCTGTTAAATTTGTGAGTGTCCCCATGTCTTGTCTGAACCCTGTTTGTATTCTTGGTATCAGGTTTTTTTCATTGGCCCATGCTTGCAAGCCATGGATTAAGCATGATGCATATAGTTTTACTTCAATGTCAATAAGCGCTATTAACCTGTTTGACGAGGATTGAGTTCCTTATTTATAAATGGGATGAAAAATGTTTCCTTTCCATGAGTCTGGTTAGGTAGTGTGGAAGATTTGATGGCAAAAGGGAGCTAAATAGCGACGCACAAGGTGATGTCCTGCTTAAAAAGTGCATTGGGGAGTCAGTTTGGGCATCTATCCCCTTCTGGCTTCATCTTCTTTAAGATGCTTTCTAGTTGTGCAATATCCATCATGGGCACATCATTATTCAGGCAGTTGCTCAAGTTACTCTCGATTTCTGTTAGGACCGTTTGGTCACTTTGAATAGCGGGGTCTTCCTTTGGTTCATGGGTATCCCTAGTGTCTTCCCCACATTGCAGCATTGGGGTAGTTTGTTTGACCGCCCTCACCGTCCCGCCGTTGGCTGGGCAGGGCATACATTTTGCAGATGTGGGCTACCCAGACCTGAACCTCAATCCCCACCTATTGATGTCTGTTATTTCCCATTGCCTGCCTATTTATCAATTGCCAGAATTCTATACTATTTGGTTGTTTGCTGGTACATAAGAGCATGTTCCAAATTTCTTCTTGATGCCTTCTTTTTGCTAACCAGCATTCCATGTGATATAGTATTCTCAGGTTTCGCAATGTTTTTTTTTCAACCCACTTTCTTTTCTTTGCATCTGCTGCTAGCCTTCTCACTACTCTTCTGATTTGTGCTTTTAGCTTGGGCAACCCGCTGGTGTACCAGCTTTACCTTTCCGTTCCCCTTTTTGTGTTTAGACCTGCTATGTTAATGTGTGGTGGTGTTCGGGCTAGGAATTTTGATGGTAGGCTCATGATTGTAGTTTTCCAGGCCTTTTTGGATTGCCCTGGTGCAGTTTTTACTTCTTCTGGTATTCCGCTTGCTGGTTTTACTTCTTCTAGAGCTCCTGCGCATCAAAAGACCTCTGCTATCATCTTTTCAATCCCTGGGCCACGCCATTTTAGTATTTTTAAGTTGTAGCTGACTGGTGTGGATATTTACCCACTTGCTGGACTTTGCTGGTGGCTACTTCCAATCCTGAGGATTTGTTGGAGGTGATCACTCTCTAAGCAGGAATGATTATTTCTTAACATTCTTCTCTGTATTTTATTTAGTCCTCACTTTCATTATTTTCTATAGGATGGTGTTGCAGCACCATGGGTTGGCCAGGCATGTTATACACTTTACTTCTGTTTATAATGTTGGCAGTAGTAACATACACTTGTAAATCTGTCTTAAAATCCTTTTTCAAGGAGTGGAGACATGTAATCTACATAATGATACGCTCAGATTTTTTGAATAGCCAAAAGTTGTTGCGTTGAAGGTGTAAGATTAAATTGCATGTGTAAATTACTCACGGGTGTAAGATAACGTTGTGAATAGCCCCGTAGATGTGTTTCCTTTTTCTTTGAATAATATTGCAGTGACTTTTTAATGAAACCTTTCTTCTGGATTTATTTGGGATACAATTTGGGACTGACCATACTTTGCACATTTCTCTCAATCATGCTGACTGTTCTTCGTGTGTGGGTGTGTGCTAAGACTATGAAGGCTCGTAGCGTGGACTTTCTCTTTTCCATGTCTTGTTTTACCTGACTAACACACCTTGATGCAGATAGTCTCAATCATTAATGTGGGTAGTCATTTGTGTGTTTCTATTTATTATAAATCCCTTGCTACTTGTAGGAAAGTGGATTATTAGCAGGCTGGGGTCTTTACCTTCAGCGAGTAATAATACCTCAATCAGTAATAGGCCTAGTCAAGTCTCACCGAATGCTTTTTTACTCAACCCTTGGTAGCTTAGCCAATGAGCAGTCAGGCTTAACCTAGAACACAGGTATGTGTAAAGTATTATAAAACCACTGAATATATAAAAGACACCATACACTAAAACCTAACACCAATTTAAATATAAAGAATAATTATATAGATCAAGTGACATCAAAACAACAAAAATCCAACGTAAGGAACCGGAGAAATGAATGTTTAAAGATTAAATAAAAAATTGTGCATTCTAGGACCAAACAGTGTAAAGTGCCACTCACTCCACTCTGGTTGCGCTGGGCAGGGATAAAGTCGAAGTGTTAGGCTCACCATGATGGAGCGAGGTTCAGATAGGCAGAGTGCTAGGTCCTAGTCAAAAGTTTAATTTGGACTTATGTCTTGATTTCGATTTCGGTGGATGGGTTACTCCGTCACAACACTGAAATATAAATCCCATGAAATATTATGGGATTTATATTTCAGCGGACGGGATATCCATCACCATTATGGAAGTGTAACCCATCCACCAGAATCAAAATCAGGCCCTTAATCTTTTTCTTGGAGCTTTTCTCTGATTGATGGGCTCATCTGTTCAGAGGTTCAATTCAACAACCGCAGCCTGCTGCAGCGCAATACCTCTGTGAGTCTCTGGAAGTCTTTGTCCTCGATGGCAAAGAGATCTGGAGTTATCAGCAGGGCAAACCAGTGTGGTCAGGCCGATTCGCAAGTCTATGATGGCAGCTTGACTCTCAACATCAAGCAGGTCTCCTTGTAGAGTTTTTCTGCAAAACTTTGCAGAAAGTTTCTTTCTTTCTGGATCTTGTTGTTTCTTGGGGCGTATGAACGTATTTCATATCATAGACACATAATGGGTACAACCCTCTGATACATCTGTCCCTCGACTCCTTTGGTGAAAATGAGTGTCCACTAGCTCAGTCCAAGGGTTCAGAGACTCTGGATTGCCGCTTGGGGGCTAGGACTTGATTTCCCACAATGCACCTGCACAGTCCATGAAAAATTCAGTTACAACTGGTCATCTGGGGTGATCCTCTCTTTGGGCTTGCAGGTGGCTTCATCCAATTCTGTTGTACCTGTTGGTAATCAGATAGTTTACTCCTTCCCCTTTGAGCCAGGCACAGTCCTTTTTTTGAGGAGCCTTAAGAGTGCAGCAGGTGCACTCCTTTTGAGTGCCAGCTTTCCGTGGCACTGTCCAAGGGTCTAGCAGGTCAGTCATTCTTCTTCATTAGCTCAAGGCAGTGTTCTGAGGATTTCCTCCAGCTCTCCCATTTTTATCCTCCATTCTGGCCTGCAAGAGGGCGTGAAACCCCAAATATTAAGGGTAAAGTTACCTATCTCTGCTATGACCACTTCCCGCGAAGTGTGGAATATTTTTTACTAAGAATGCGCTGTGTTGACGAAAATTAAAATGGGGGAAATCTCTCCTTGTTGTCTGTCTGCGTAACCCAGCCCAAAGGTGTGGCTATCAACTCACTTCAATCTCCTCCCAGCCCCTCTCCTAATCTAATTAGAAGGCTCCCGCCTGGCTGGGGATCAAGGAGCTGGGGGCTAGTTTGGGTCCTGTGACATCTGTTCTCCTGCCTTTGAAGGCCGGCTTATTTACCCAGCCCTCTTCTTCCCCCTAACTTCTCCAGGAAGCAAATCTCCTCCTACCAAATAACTGTATTGTTTCAGACACAGGCCTCTTCACACCTATTCAGAGAGCAGCTTGGATCAAGCTGTCAAAAGCTAACTAATCAGAAGAGGCTGCTACAGGGTTGCTGTAGGTAACTTAAAGATAGCAAGTTCTAAAACTACTTTCCTAAAATAGTTATAATAAATCTGACATAGGCAAGTTGCTGGGTTTTTTGTCTTCTTGTCTGAGTTTTATATAGTGCAAACTTGACCTGAAGGTATCAGAGAGCTTTACATGAGCACCATCATCCTCCTTTTTGCTCTTTAATGTGGCCCTGTAATAGGACATTTGAATTTGGTTCTTAAAACTGTGTCTGGTTTTTGTTTTTCACACCAACTTTATTGTATTTTCATCATGCTTGATGCTTACTCAAGCAAGCTGTGGCACTCAGGACCCTAATAAATGGCAAATAAATGCAGGTCTGATTTAGATTAATGTTGAAAGAACTAGTCAAATTATATCAAGGAGACTCGAACTTTAGATTTTATTTCTTTTTTGCGCCGTATTCTACTTACAGTTTAAAGGATGGTTCTAGTAGATTCCTGCTTTTGGCAGTACACCAAAGAATTTCATTACAATGTTATTGGTCTCCTGATTAAATAAGAAGGCATAGTGTATTTTGAATGGTTGCTATATTAAGGTGCTGTAGCTTGCACTTTGTAACCATGATGACTATTATGAATCTAAACCTTGAATTTCACATTATTTTTCAAGTCATTGAGAAAGTTCAGAAGACCTTCTACATATTTCTATTTTTTTCCTTTTTATAATCATTTACTCCAAGGCTGCTAGATGGAAGAACAGGTAGTCATTATTGGACCTTGAACAGCTCTTTTAAAAAAAAAATACTTGCAAAAGATCTGTATGAAAATATTATCTCAATAATCCATGAGTTTGTAATTGAAGTTTTATTACTTTAGATTTTTTATTGTGCTAGCGTATTGGTACTTTGAATAGACATCATATTTTGGGAAATTTTAATAAATGTTATACTTATTTAATACTCTTAATATATCAAATGTTGTTTATACTGCATTTTAAATCTGCCAGCAAAACTCCACTTATTAAGGAACTGATAATACTCTTATTCTCATGCTGGAGGAACGTTTCTATAGGTACTGTACATAGCTATATTGTTATCTGATTCTTTGGAGCAGGTTATAACTACGTGTAATAATGTATTTTTAGAAGTACTATAATAATTTAGGAGTGGTGTATCGCTACCAACTCAATAAACCTACCCTGGTTAGCTTTCTCTGCAGTACCCCACTTGTCTCTGTTGATGAAAGCTTGCTCTGACAGTGTGACAACACAGGGGCTGTCTGAAGAAGGGAAACACACCTCCTGTCCTAGTGGCGAGAAAAATTAAAAAAACATATAATGACCCCAAAAAGCAGAGCAAAGTACCTGGGTGTGGGTATCAGTAGCTATTTAATTCACAAACTCCCACTTTGGAAGTGTGTTTTTTAAAAAACAAAAACAATGTAAAAGTTTGAAGAATGGCCATCATAATCAATGCAGGCCATCCAAATTGTTTATAATTCGACAAGATCCACTATGACATTCTGTTCCTATTAAGTTAGGCATCACCGATGGGCCAGCAGTGGTCTGTGCATTTGGGGAATGTTAGTCCACTAGTGAAGCCAACATAAGATCCTCCATCATTCTGACAGACTATACTCCATCTTCCTATATCTAGATCAGGCCCCAAGTCTTTTTTATGGAAATTGAAGTCTTCCTGTGGGACTAGGTCCAAGGCATTGGCAGACAAGGGCCTCTTCAAAGTTGCAGATGTCATTGCAGAGCTCCAACTGAATCCAATGGTTTTTGCACCAAAACCTCAGAGTGAGACAAACCTTGATTTCATTGCTATTGAGAGTGCTTAGTTAGTTAAACAGAGTTGCCATCTTTTCCAGGTTCAAGGTTTTATCTTGTCAATTGTTTAAAAGACAAAATCTTCCAGTGGGGCAAGAATTTCTTGCTTACCTTGAGTGTAGCCTTCCTGTGCAATCCTTAGCACTTCGTCCCGGTCCTCTTGGGCTCAGGAGTTCTTCTATTTATTGTATCTCTGAAGCAGAAAAGCAGGAGGCCAGACATTTGACTCTTGTACATGTGTGCCAGCAGGTGTTAAGAGTCTTTGAGTGCTAGTATGAGTGCTCTTCTTCCAGTAGGAGTCAGAATGGTTATTGTAGCAGAGCCTTCTTCTTCAGAAGGTGTATCCTAAGGTCCTGGAATCTTCTGAAGGGGTTGTGGTTGAGGTGCTAGAATCATGCTATGCACAAGCCGGTGAGTGGAGACATTTTAGCACCCAATTCAAACTATTTTTTTACAGGACCCATGCCTCCTTTCCCAGAACAGTCTCTTTGCCTTACTGTAAAAGTACCCAGGAGTCCTTGTTTCAAGCTGGCAAAACCCTGCTACCACCATGCAGGTCTGAGTTATGTTATAGGAATTCTATTTAGTCTTAATTTTAGTTTTCTTTTTTAACTTAGCATCTTTTTAAGATGGTGGTTTGAACATATATTTGCTACCACGAGAATGTGCCCTGAACACATTTATTTTAGGAAGATGTTGTTCTGTAGTCTGCACTGTTAGTTCCAGGGACACACATACTAGAATGCAATGTCCTTGCTTTATCGTGTGTTCATAGGAAACTACTCGTTTTCTCCAGACTAAGTAAAAATATTTTCCTGTGTCTTTAGCAGAATGAGATAAGGCAGTTATTTTATTATTTAAACCGTGTCCTTTTTTAATTCAGTGAAAGGCATTTCGGACCTCAGCTATCATGTATGCTGCAGAGAGTTGTGAATGAGATACTGCTCCACAAGCCCCGACAATCATTCTAAAAAGGAAGATAGCTGCGCAAGCAGAGATGAATGCAGGCTTGCACACTCAGACAGAGTGCATGTGTTTATGCACTGAGGGTGGCTTCCTGAGATATTATACAAAGGTATGGGGTTAGGTCATTCCAACTTGGTGTGGCAGAAGGGTACCCCCATCATGCTCCCGCTAGAGTAGGCGTATTACTGACAGATAGTAGTAACATTAGGAACCATTTACATGGTTGAATTGTTTGTGTTTTTCTGATTACAAACTCACTCTCTCTATTCACACACTTCGTTACTGTAAATCCCATATAGGTGAAGAGAAAATGTCCCCTCCTACTGACATATATCAAACTCTCTAAACACTAGCAACTCTAATATGTAAAGATGTCTGGTTTATTAAAAAATGGTATAATTAAAATTGAAATATGCTGTACACAATATTTCATTACAATAGTTTAAAAATCCACATGTTAAAATGACATACTTTCTGTAATGTACAAAATATCATCACAGATCTATCTAAAATGATCATTCTCTTCTAGTGCACAACAATAGCTTTAATTTATTCAAATGCACTATAAATCATAACCAAATCACAAAAATAATACAAATCTTTATCCCAAGTTGTTGACGCGGTGTTTCAGTGTTTTTTTTATTTGGTTCACCCCACCTTCTTCAGGACAAATATTTTTTTTAAACATAGGTTTATCTAAAAAAAGAAAACAATATTCAAATATTCAATCCAATTAAAAATATAAGGAAAATTTACATAAACAGACTCATTGTGAGAATATGTTCTTTACTCTAATATTCCCCAATGAATCTCCGTTCGTCTGAGACCCTGTCCCTTTTGATCAGAAGGGCATCACTCCAAAATTTGAGGTGTTGTTTGTGTTTTTCATCATTGTAATAATTCGTATAATAATGATGTGCCTCATAAGTCTAATTATCCTAGTACATGTTTTACTTATGAAGATTAGATATTTTGTTATGTTATTAATTTAACAAAAGCAGCTGAAGCATTTGAAGACCTGGCTGTTCCCGCCGACTTAGCCCTAACGCCTGATGACTCACCTTCCTGGTTGCTGTTCTGCCCTGTCGGCTTTGTTCCCCCCCCCATCACTAAGACACCCTCGGGTATTGCACGCTTTACAAACTTAATTCATTCTTTCATTAAATTTTATATAGCGCACAATTACCCTAGGACATTAGTTCTTTCCTAAATATTATAAGTTTGGATTGTTGTCTAAGATGAGAGGGGAGGGAGTTCCACCATTTGGAGGCAGTATAAAGAATGCTCCTTCCTCCCCATTTAGACCTTTTTATTCTTGGGACACATGCCAGCGTGGCAGTGATCGACCGAAGGGTGGAAGAAGAAATGTACCATTTAAAAATGGATTGTAGAAAACAAGGATCTGCTTGGTGAAGGGCCTTATGGGCCCATCATAGTGCCTTGAATGTGATTCGTGCCCTAACAGGGAGCCACTAACGGTCTGTTATGGCTTTGGCAGCCAAACAAAATTGAGGTAGATTGTTAAAAACTCTGGCGGCTGCTGCATTTTGGATTGTTTGTAATTTGTTCAAAAGGAGAGACTGGGCACCTACAAAGAGAGCATTACAATAATCGATCTTAGAAATCACAAACGCTATAATCACTGTTTCCCTAAATTCCATAGGAATAAAAAACAGGATTTTCTTTAGAATCTTTAGTATAAGAAAGCATGAAGATGTTACTTGTTTGGAATGATCCAAGAAGGTGAGCTTTGAGTCGAAAATGACTCCAACATTTTTTGCTGTCTGAACAGGACACGGAAGGGGCCCAAGACCGAGTGACCACCAGGAAGCATTCCAGAATAAGCGGTCTCTACCAAACAGTATTACTTCCATTTTATGAGAGTTAATTTGTAAGAATTTTTTCTGCCTGCAAGTGACGATCATCAGCATTCATGATCTAAAATCCCCAAGCTGCTTTGTTTGGGTAGGTACATACAGACACCACAACTTGGGTGCCGCCGACATGCGGTATCACTGAGAACCCAAAAAGAACATACTTGTGTGATTAAATGAGAGATGTAAGCATTTAATAGAGTCGGACTCAGTGAGGACTCTTGCGGGACCCACCATGGAAGCGCAAAAGTGTCAGAGGTAAAGCCTCCCAACTATACTGACTGCTTTCGATTGTCAAATAAGATTTTAGCAGTCCGAAGGCAGGCCCTCCAATGCCTATATCTTCTTCCAAATGTATTATTGTCTCTGTTATCTGTAAAACCTTGGGTATTCAAAAGTGACAAACGAAACGGTTAGATCTGTTTCCACGAATTCCTTGTGAAAAAAAGTGTCCATGTTCGATTGCCTAGCAGTAGTAAAGTGTATAGCGTATAAAAGCCAGTTAAAATATGGTGAAAAAAAAGCCCAAATAAAAAACGTACTCAGATAGCATGCTTTTTGTGTTTTTGTATAAATCCCTTCAGCAGTTTTTGAGATAGCACTGGAAAAATGTTCTAGTGAGCTTGAAAGGGGTAATGCTTTTGTAAACATAGACAGCTGACAAGCCATTTGTTAATTTACTTATAACCTTAGCTAACTTTTATGAATATGCATATGAAGACACTTCACATATTGATCATACTACAAGGAGTTTCAAATTCATGCAGATCCATCAAGGGGATGGGAGATGAGAAATGTTCATTTGCTAATAGCTCTGGAACTGTGTGCTCAATTTGCATATATTTTGGCAAATGTTTAAAAGGATATGTTTTCTATTGGTATGTCAAGTACTAAGCCAGAGGAAAAGTTATAGAGGGGCAATACAATGTTTTAATATTTTATTTCAGGATTTTTATAGATTTCTGCTCAGTGAAAGATAACTACCCTTTAACTTTGAGTTAATGTCATCAATAGGACTAACTGAAGACTCAATAATTTTTGGTAAATTCATCACTGGTACTTGTGGCAGAACACATATAATCATATACTTCTCTAAAGTCCTGCCCCAGTTTTCCTGATGCTATCGGTCTCTGGAAGCACTCCAAGGACAGGAAGTGGAGATTTAATGACCACCCCCTATATGACAAATCCATTACAGAGGAAATTGAAAACAGTATATGTAATAAATTGGGTTATTGGTCAAGGGGAGCGTTAGACCTGACAGGCTGAGGGTGGTACTCCCACCCAACTTTTTGCCTTTCTTCTACACATTTCTGACCTTGTTTTTTCTGGTATTGGGACCCTGTGCACTTTGCCACTGCTAACCGTTGCGAAAGGGCTTGTGCACCCTCCCCTAAACATGGTAATATTGGTTCATCCCTAAAAGGCATATTTAATGTATTTATAAGTACCTGGTAAAGTGGTAATACATGTTACAAGGGCCTGTACATGAAATGCTACTAGTTGGCCGGCAGCACTGATTGAGCCACCCAAATAAGTAGGCCTTTAACCTTCTATCGGGCCTGCCATTGCAGAGCCTGTGAGTACAGTTTACACTGCTATGTTGACCTGGCAAGATAAACCTTTTGCCAGGCCCAAACCTACTATTTTTATGCATAAATGTAAACCCTATGGTAGACCCTGGACAACCCAAAGGGGAGGGTCCAATGTATTTAAAAGGCACAACATGTACTTTGAAGTTTTACAAAGTCCTGTTAGTAAAAATCTCTAAAAACCCGTTTCCCACTTCCGCAAGGCCTATCTCTCCAATAGGATAACATTGGGATAACCTTATTACATTTTATAAATGTAATTTCCAATTGGGAAGAATAAACCCTTCTGGTGCCTCTGGAATCCTAATTTGAAAGCCTAACTTATGTTGAAGTAAGATTTAAAATTACAATTCTGAAAATGCCAATGCCACTTTTAAGAAAGTTTGCATTTTCTTGCTTTTTCAGCCTTTTTTTTGCCTGTAGCCTGTCTCTGAACACATGACTGGGTGTAGTTGGCAGTTGGGCTGTGTGTATTCCTCCTAGACAGCCGCACACAATGGAAGCTCAGGTGTGCCTCAATGGTCCATCTCTGTCAGGATGGGAGGGAGGAAAGGGGCACAGCCTAATTTACACCTGAATAGACTGGGTCCTGTCCACACACAAGGGCTACATATCCCCCCAAGAGCCGGGACAGAATGGAGGACCTCTGTGCACTTGAAATATAGGCATATGAAATCTTCCCCACTTCAAAGGCAGCACTGTGTATAAGAACTGGACCTCAGACACCACAACTTCAGTAAACTTCTGGACCTGTGGATAGTCTGCCTGGAAGGACAGCTGTACTGCTGAAAGACTGCCACTCTGCTGGACGGCACTCTGCTGAACTCCTGCTTTGCTGTGCTGATCTGCTGCCTTCTTGCATGGGTGAGAAGGACTGGACCTACATCTCTTGAACCCAGAACCCAGAGTGAGTCCAAGGGCTAGCTGGCTGGCCTCCTGATCTAAAGCATCAAGGACATAACAGGATTCCAACACCTGAATCTGGACTCCACTCCATTGGAGGTGGGCTTAAGGTGCTTGCCATTGGAACTGACACATCTTCTCTGTTGAGCGACGCATCCCTGGGCAGAATCAACGCATCCTATCGGCTGAGCAGCGCATCCCTAAGCAGAACTGACGCAACGCCATTGCTGCATGGATTGGACCTATCTCAAAACACTTGCATCGCCACTGTCTCACGCATCTTGGGACCTATGCATCGCCTTTGGAACTGCTGCTGGGCGATGTGCTCCCAGTGCAAGCTCCTTGCTGACGATGCCAGAATTCCACATTGCAGCTTTAACGGTCATCGGAACAGATGCATCGCCCCTGATGCGCCTCGTATCTGCGAAACTGGACTTCACATCGTAAGTCCTGTTGATAGGAGCCTCGACGTCGACGCAGCAGGACCTTGCGCCACAGTCTCATCGCATCTCAGAGCCAATGCACTGCTTTGGCTGCATGAGACATCTTCGACGTGGATCCATGCAATGCTCCGCAACCAGATTTAAGGTACTTTTGTTCAGCATGCCTAACTGGGTCCCTATAACAGGCTCACACTCCATCACGGGTGGCCTGAACTTGTGATTTTGTCCATCTTCTAAAACGCTTTGTGACACTATTTTCCACTATAAAATTTAAATATCTCCTGTTCTACTAGCTGGATTTTTGCCATTTTGCTCTTTTTTATGTATTGAAATCTGAGCAATTTGTCATGGTAAACCGGGAACTAATAGCGATTTGAGTCCTACTGCGATGTAGCACGGGTCTGGTACAGGGAGCAGGTTTGACTGTGTCTGAGGGAAAGAAGAAGGTTGTATGGCATGGTGAAATCTGATCAATGTTCAGAAAATCAGACAGGCAAATAGTGGCATCACAGCAGGGTGCTCTTCAAGAAAATAAAGATTTCCTTTTGAATTAAACAACATTTCCAAAGAGTACACTGCACCACTCCTCTTATTTAACAAAAGTGAATCCCAAAGCATATTCTAGCCTGAATTTATTAGTGCTCTTCTTTCAATGAACCCTTAAGTTAAGAAGAATTGTCTCTAATGGTGTACATTTAAGATATTACTAACCAATACCGACATTAAAATCCCAACCAATCTGTTAACCAGCAAATTATGAAAACAGAGAATGGGCTTGTTCATGACCCATAAGTATATATAATAGCAGGATAATTTGTCAAGGATATAATGAGAATAGTAGTCCATACTTTATAGAACAAATATTCCAAACACTAAAACTACCATGTTGATGCTAGAAAGATGTTTGACAGGATAGAGTGGGACGATTAATACATATGTTTATGGTAAGAAATGGAAAAATATGATGCCAATTTATTAACATAAACTAATGACCAAGGTGATATGTGAAAGGTTCCAGTGTTAGGATTTTAAATTCACCTCAGCCATTTTTACTGCCCATGGACACACTTCCATAGTACTAGAAATAACCCTAAAATACAGGAAATACAATTGGAGATTGTAAAGTGATTCTGTATGCTGATAATATCATGCTAACATTTGTAGCGTGTTTCCTTAAAGGAAACAGGGCTGCAATTAAAAAGTCTGTTTGAAAGTTGTAAGTTAATTGACACTAGTGGCCGTTGCCTACTCCCCACCAATCACTATTTTGTCATTCACAAAGAGGAATGAGTCCACAAGGAACCCTTTACATTTTGCGAATGGTTTATCACCTAAACTTGGGGGTTGTAACTTTCCATTGGTTTACAACCACTATTTCAGTCTTAAAACATTGATACATAGGGATAGGAATATCTGTTTGGAAGGAATGCCTACAACACACCCTTTCCAAACAAAGAATCCTTACCCGTTTCTAAAACCATTTTAGGAGCCAGATAAAAGTTATTGATTCCCAAAATGGATTTAGTACATTGCAAAAAGCATTTTTACAGCTGCACACTCTGAATCAGAATGTTTGCGACCACTGAAATGCTTTGTACATCTGGCCCCAGATCTGATAGTTAGTGTCACATTTCCCTGAAGCTGATCATAAATCATCCTGCGTTCGATTAGAACCATCACCGAGACATACAGTCACTGCAGTGAACCTATTTGATATGGTCTACACACTTCCATATAAAAGCCAATCTGCAATAACAGGGATGAGTATTACCTTAAATTACATCATTATTAGGTGACAATGTATTTGTACACTTAGCTGTCTTATTATTTTCAGCAAGAACACTGAATGAGACAGGCACTCTCTGGCATTGCAGCAAGGCCTCTGCACAACCTCTTATCTGTTCACAATCAAAAGGATACTCAATTCATACTATTGGAGAGACACTTTGGTAAAGGGGGCAATCATTGCGCATCACCAGTGTTGATGAACAATCCTTCCTGATACTAAGAAATATGTGTTCTGTCTGCTCTCGTGGTTACTTACTGCTGATTTTCTATGTTATCTAGCTAGCTACTTCCTACCCTATAATGTCTCAGATAGTAGATCTGCTTGTCCATTTTGATTGTCCAATAGTGATTTTTATAATGTTTGTTAACCAGAACGTACTTCTTATCCGCTTGCAAAGCGCTCTAATGCCTTTGGGCCAAGTCCACCATATAAACAAACCACAATAAATAAAAATGTAAAAATAAATCTATGCCTTAAAGAGCGATACAAATCACAGAAGAATAAAAAATGTGTGCTGTCTTGCACAGAGAAGCTATCACATGGACAAGGTTTCAGATCTGCCAGGTTATGAAATCCTTTCCGGACAGCTAGGTACCAATGTATTATATTAAACCTAAATCTTGTCCATAAAAGGCAATGATGTACATTATCTACAGACAACAGATACAATTCTCCCGTACCCAAGTTATCCCGTACACAAGTTATCAACATAATATATTTCTTTCATCTTGCCATCTCGATAAAACATTTTTATATCCTGCATCTCACTAGGTCTCAATGATCTTGGATTAGTAAACATCTCCAAAAAAACAGTAGAGGAAGTGTAGAGGTAATGATAGAATCACCCTCCTAACTGTTTTACCAACAGCAGCTTACTTTCCCTCCTGAGGCGGAAGCCGGGAGGTCTCTCCTCTGTACTTTGCGCTTTTAGCGTTTCACTGTTTTTAAATTGCTTTGTACTTTGCACGTTTGATCTACTAGGCGTGTGGAGACTTCCTTGTGTTGCCCTTCGCTCTTTGTGCCTCTCCCCCCACCCTCTGCCCCACGGACAGCTCTCGGCCGAGTATAGACGCCGAGGGCTGGTTCTTCCCACTTTGGCGGCCATATTGGGTGGGGGCTGGTGAGTGACGCGCTCTAGCAGCGCTCATAAAGGGTCCAGAGAGCCAGTGCTCGCGTTTACCAACAGCAGCTTACTTTCCCTCCTGAGGCGGAAGCCGGGAGGTCTCTCCTCTGTACTTTGCGCTTTTAGCGTTTCACTGTTTTTAAATTGCTTTGTACTTTGCACGTTTGATCTACTAGGCGTGTGGAGACTTCCTTGTGTTGCCCTTCGCTCTTTGTGCCTCTCCCCCCTCTCTCTGCCCCACGGACAGCTCTCGGCCGAGTATAGACGCCGAGGGCTGGTTCTTCCCACTTTGGCGGCCATATTGCGTGGGGGCTGGTGAGTGACGCGCTCTAGGAGCGCTCATAAAGGGTCCAGAGAGCCAGTGCTCGCGTTTACCAACAGCAGCTTACTTTCCCTCCTGAGGCGGAAGCCGGGAGGTCTCTCCTCTGTACTTTGCGCTTTTAGCGTTTCACTGTTTTTAAATTGCTTTGTACTTTGCACGTTTGATCTACTAGGCGTGTGGAGACTTCCTTGTGTTGGCCTTCGCTCTTTGTGCCTCTCCTCCCTCCCTCTGCCCCACGGACAGCTCTCGGCCGAGTATAGACGCCGAGGGCTGGTTCTTCCCACTTTGGTGGCCATATTGGGTGGGGGCTGGTGAGTGACGCGCTCTAGCAGCGCTCATAAAGGGTCCAGAGAGCCAGTGCTCGCGTTTACCAACAGCAGCTTACTTTCCCTCCTGAGGCGGAAGCCGGGAGGTCTCTCCTCTGTACTTTGCGCTTTTAGCGTTTCACTGTTTTTAAATTGCTTTGTACTTTGCACGTTTGATCTACTAGGCGTGTGGAGACTTCCTTGTGTTGGCCTTCGCTCTTTGTGCCTCTCCCCCTCTCTCTGCCCCACGGACAGCTCTCGGCCGAGTATAGACGCCGAGGGCTGGTTCTTCCCACTTTGGCGGCCATATTGCGTGGGGGCTGGTGAGTGACGCGCTCTAGGAGCGCTCATAAAGGGTCCAGAGAGCCAGTGCTCGCGTTTACCAACAGCAGCTTACTTTCCCTCCTGAGGCGGAAGCCGGGAGGTCTCTCCTCTGTACTTTGCGCTTTTAGCGTTTCACTGTTTTTAAATTGCTTTGTACTTTGCACGTTTGATCTACTAGGCGTGTGGAGACGTCCTTGTGTTGGCCTTCGCTCTTTGTGCCTCTCCTCCCTCCCTCTGCCCCACGGACAGCTCTCGGCCGAGTATAGACGCCGAGGGCTGGTTCTTCCCACTTTGGTGGCCATATTGGGTGGGGGCTGGTGAGTGACGCGCTCTAGCAGCGCTCATAAAGGGTCCAGAGAGCCAGTGCTCGCGTTTACCAACAGCAGCTTACTTTCCCTCCTGAGGCGGAAGCCGGGAGGTCTCTCCTCTGTACTTTGCGCTTTTAGCGTTTCACTGTTTTTAAATTGCTTTGTACTTTGCACGTTTGATCTACTAGGCGTGTGGAGACTTCCTTGTGTTGGCCTTCGCTCTTTGTGCCTCTCCCCCGCCCTCTGCCCCATGGACAGCTCTCGGCCGAGTATAGACGCCGAGGGCTGGTTCTTCCCACTTTGGCGGCCATACTGGGTGAGGGCTGGTGAGTGACCCGCTCTAGCAGCGCTCATAAAGGGTCCAGAGAGCCAGTGCTCGCGTTTACCAACAGCAGCTTACTTTCCCTCCTGAGGCGGAAGCCGGGAGGTCTCTCCTCTGTACTTTGCGCTTTTAGCGTTTCACTGTTTTTAAATTTATTTTGTACTTTGCACGTTTGATCTACTAGGCGTGTGGAGACTTCCTTGTGTTGCCCTTCGCTCTTTGTGCCTCTCCCCCCTCCCTCTGCCCCACGGACAGCTCTCGGCCGAGTATAGACGCCGAGGGCTGGTTCTTCCCACTTTGGCGGCCATATTGGGTGGGGGCTGGTGAGTGATGCGCTCTAGCAGCGCTCATATAGGACGGCCATGACTCCGCGCAGCGGACGCGCCGGACCTGCGCCGGAGTCGTGCCAGAGTCATGCCCGTCTGCGCCCGTCCGAGCCCAAACGGGCCTAGGGCCAGCCACTCTGCCTAAATCAGTAAGTACTGTAACCACCTATTCGCGGACGGAACTATTTCGGCTTCGCCCCTTAACATCCTCACATTGTACATTAGTACAGAAAGGGACCGAACCATTCACTCACTGCGTACTATGTAGCCCCCCTAGCCAAGTACCGAATAATAACACTCTACGCTCAGCCCTTCTGAATTGTAGGTCTCTTCCGAGACATTCACTGGAAGTTAGCCTCCTCATTCAGGAACATGAGTTAGATATTCTGTTTTTAACTGAAACATGGCTCATGCAGGGCTCTGAAGCGAACATAGTGAACGCTCTTCCTCCTGGGTTTTTAATCCATACCCAGGATCGACCGGTGGGTCGAGGGGGAGGTGTCGCTATTCTGTATAAGAACTCGTTGGTATGCAGAGCCCAAAAGGGGGAGGTGGAGGACTGTGAGAGCTGTAAGTTCTCCCTCCGAAACTCACCTACTGTGGTGATGTCTGGGTTACTAGTCTATTGTCCCCCAGGTAGTACTGGTAACTTTATCGGCTCTTTCTTGGAGACGGTAATGGTTCTGGCCGCCTCTGCGACCAATTTCATTACCTTGGGAGACTTCAACCTTCATTTTGACGACCTGGAAGACCGGTCGGCGTCAGCTCTTCATTGTGATTTGAAAACCTGTGATGTTAACCTTATAAACCTGGAGGCTACCCATAATAAAGGTCACTTACTGGACCCTATTTTTACTAGCATTACCACTATGAAAGCAGCCTCCCCGATCCCTCTTCCATGGATGGACCATTTTATGGTCCCCTTTCCCTGGCAAATCATGCCGGAGAGTACCCCCCTCCATTAGTGTTTGTGCGCCTGAAAGACCTTGGGCCAGGCTGTCTGTGGAAAACCTGTCACGCAGTCTGGAGGCCTCATGCCCTTTACTAGCGAAGGACCCAGTACTGGCGGAAGCAGATTTCTGCAGATGGATTTCTAACACGCTTGATGCCGTTCTCCCTTTAAGATCGGCAGGAAGGAGGGAGAAAAGATCGTGCTCCGCTCCTTGGTACACGCCAGAGCTGAGGGCTATGCGGAGGGCCTGTAAAAAATTAGAACGTGCCTGGAGGAAGAACTGGGAAGTAGCTTGTAAGATTGAATACCGAGTGGCGATAAGAAAGTACAAGCTCACCATCCGGTGCGCCAAAACCCAATTCTTGGAGGAGAGAATCAGCAATGCCTCCAACTCCTCCAGAGAAACATTTCTAGTGGTCAAGGAGCTCCTGAGGGTCCCCACGCCTCCCGTCTCCACTGATAACCTGGAAGTAAAATGCAATGATCTAGCAGAGTACTTCCATACAAAAATTTTGATTACCCTTCCCCAAATTGACACAGAAGCCTAGTCCTTCGTGGATGAGGGACGATCTCTGAGGACCCTGGAGTCTTTTGGACCAGTCACTGAGGACAAAGCTCTTAGAGTTTTAACGTTCGTTAAGAGTGGTTCTCCCCGGGACGTTGTCCCCATGAGGATTCTCAAACTGGTTGCCCCTTCCATTGTGGAGCCTATCACGGAGGTGATCAATGCCTCGCTAGGTGCAGGTGTGGTCCCACCCAATTGGAAGGGTGCAATAGTAAAAGCCCTCCTAAAAAAAAACAGCCTAGACCCCCTTGACATGGCGAACTACAGGCCCATCTCGCTACTTCCGGGACTCAGTAAAATCACGGAAAAGTTGGTTAATTCCCAGCTATCCAACTTCCTTGAGTCCAACGGTGTGCTGAGAAGTTCCCAAACAGGCTTCCACCCGGGTCAAGGCACTGACACTGCCCTGCTGGCTGTCCCAGAAGAGGCACGCTGCATTTTGGACTCAGGAGGATCAGTGGCAGTGATCCTCCTGGACCTTAGTGCGGCGTTCGACACTGTTAACCATCGAGTGTTACTTCAGCGACTGTCAGAGGCCGGAGTGAGAGGGACAGCGCTGAAATGGCTCAGGTCATTTCTTAGTGAACGGACCTTCCAGGTCTGGGAAGGGGGCGCACGATCGGCATCCACCCACCTCCATTGTGGTGTGCCCCAGGGCTCTTCCCTGAGCCCCACATTATTTAATATGTACATGGCCCCCTTGGAGGATGTGGTGGCTCCATTTGACATCAAAATCGTGAGCTATGCCGATGACACCCAGTTGGTGGTTGCCCTCTCCCAGGCCACGGACAATCCCCAGGTGCTACATTCCTGCCTATCCAAAGTCCACACCTGGATGAGGGAATCAGCACTAAAGCTGAACGGCTCTAAAACAGAGATAATGCTGATGGGGATGAAAAGTCCTTCACTACCCCGATCTGCCTGGCCCAGTTGCCTGGCATCCCCCCCCCCAAACCCAAGGCTGAGATCAAGAGCCTGGGCATTTGGTTGGAGCAAGATCTTTCCTTCAGGACCCAGGCCACCAAATTGGCCGGTGTCTGTTTCGGCCTTCTCCGATCGGTGCGCAAAGTGCTGCCTTTGCTTCCATTTCTATCTCGGAAGCTTTTGATCCAGGGCTTGATTATATCTAGATTAGATTTCAGCAATGCTATCTATCTGGGTGCCCCTGAGATCCCCCTGAACAAACTGCAGCAAGTGCAGAATGCGGCGGCACGAATGCTCCATAACATCCCTATGTCACGCTCGGCCAAACCCGCATTGAGAGCGCTGCATTGGCTCCCAGTGCGAGAAAGGGTGAAATTTAAGTCTCTTTGCCTTGCACACAAAATCTTGCAAGGCAAAGGCCCTCCTGCCCTGCAAAAACTGGTGGTCCCATATAAGGCAAGTAGACCACTACGCTCAGACCAACAACACTTGCTCATGATCCCCAGGGTCAAAAAGGCCCGCTCAAGATGGAGGAGATTCTCCGTAAGGGTTGCAACCCTTTGGAACTCACTCCCACTAGGTCTACGCTCGGAGCCCTGCCTTTTGCGTTTTCGTAAACAACTGAAAACCCTTCTCTTTGGTTAAATCGTTGTGCTTCTTTCTATCTTATTCTGCTACTCTGTTTGGTGAAGCGCTGGGATGCTCAAGGGTAACCACACGCTATACAAAACTGTTTTTTTTTAGTTTAAAGGAAATTTATTTCAGAAAAAGATCGCAACCAGAAAACATACAATATAATCAAAACATAAATAACCAGCAATCAAATGTAAAATAGTGTAACACAATATTAGGAAGGGGAAAGGGAGGGAAGAAAGAAAGAAAAGAAAAGAAAGAGAGAAAGAAAGAAAGAAAGAAAGAAAGAAAGAAAGAAAGAAAGAAAGAAAGAAAGAAGGAAAGAGAAAAAGAAAGAAATGGAAAGGGGCAGGAAAACAAAAACAGATCAATATGCAAATTGCTTAAGATATATCTAAAGAGATAAACTTTCTAAGTAAAATTCTTCACTGTAAAAATTGAGAACAAGGAAAAAATGTGTATATATTACAAACATACAATGCTATAAAAACAATATCAACATCATGGAGGCTTGGGGACTTCCTCAACAGCAGGAGTATGTAAGGAACGGGAAGAGGCAGAAATATCAAGAAAATTAGTAATCGGTAGCCATAAAAGGTCACGTTTAATAGCAAGAGAGAGGGGGGAGACATAAGCTCTATCCAATCTGTGATTATAGCAGACACCATACCACCAAGCTTGAAAAGAGACGTTTGATGTATCTTTCCAAGATTTAGTAATCTGCTGAAAAGCCACCGCCAAGAGCAGGTCGATAATAGAAGTATTAATAGTCAGAGAAGACCATATATCAGATACGCTACCTAAGAAAATGTGAGTGATAGAATAAGGAAAGTTTGTGGAAAAAATGGAATTGATTTGCTGCCATACTTTAGACCAAAATAAATGAATAAGTGGACAAGTGAAAAGCATATGTTTGAGATCTGCACATGGATTGGAGCAGGACCAACATGTGGATGGGATAGATGAATCAATAGTGTGCAATCGGGCAGGAGTAATCAAAAGCCTATTGTAAACATAAAATAAAGTCTGAGTAGTATTAGCTGCTCTAGAAGACTTTCTTATTTTATTCCATATGTCATGCCATAACGAAGTAGAAAAAGAAGCAGCCAAGTCAGATTCCCACACTTGTTCTATCGTGGATTTTTCTCTAACTAGAGGAAAATCATGAATTTTCCTGTAAATTTGTGAAGGCAAAGGTGAAGACAAAAGAAAAGGAAGAGTGAGAGAAGAGGGTACAGGGGGAGAAGAAGGAGTAAGAAAAGTATTATATGACGTTTGGAGAGCCACGCGTAACAGATTATATTTATTAAGAAAGGAAGGAGGAAGAGCAAAAAGAGATTGAAGAGAGGAGAAAGGAAGGCAAAGGCCATCTTGAAAGAATTGATGAACCCAAAAAAGACCACGTGAATGCCAATCCTTCCAGAAAAATGTTCTGTTATTAATTTTAACAGAAGGATTGTACCATATGGGAGATTGCAAACATTGAGCTCGATCATCAAGACCATGAAGGAAAAAAGGCAAGAAGAGTTTCCTAGCAACTTTAAGAATAGGAAGAGACATCTTAGATGGGACGCGAGAAAGAGAAATAAATTCTTTGAAAGTAAAAGGGTGGAAGAAGGAGGATTCAATTGCAACCCATATCGGAAGTGAGGAAAAACCTGACTCTGAATCTAATAAAAAAGAAGTGGAATGGGAAAGGAAAAATGAGGAGTGATAAGACGCGAAATCCGGAAAATTAACACCACCTAGAAACTTGGGACGTTTAAGTTTGGTAAAAGACATCCGAGCCTTCTTGTGTTGCCAAAGAAATTTTGAAAGGACAGAATAGATGGTTTTAAAACAGGACTTGGGGAGATTAACAGGAAGGTTAGAAAGAAAAAATAAAATTACCGGAACCAGCATCATTTTAATAGAGTCTAATCTGCCCCACCAGGATAAAAAGAGGGGGTGCCATCTAGTCGTGGAGGTTGTTATAGTGCTAATTAAATTTTTGATATTTAAAGTCACTGTATCTTTGATAGAGGGGGTAAATTCAAGACCTAGATATTTGATTTTATTAGGACTCCAATGAAAAGACGAAAGCAAAAAATCAGCATGGAAACAATATTTATTAAGAGGGAGAATCTCACACTTATCAACATTAAGTTTATAGCCAGAGACTGTTGCATAGGAAGAAACTTCGGCTAAAAAAGCCGGAATAGATGTGTGAGGATGAGAAATAAACAGAAGAATATCATCTGCATAAGCAGATAACTTTACTTGCGTGTCTCCATATGGAAAACCCGAAATATCGTTATTTAATCTAATTCTTGACAAAAATGGTTCTAAAGCAAGGATAAAAAGTAAAGGAGAAAGAGGACAGCCTTGACGAACACCACGAAAAAGGGGAAAAGAAGAAGAAACAAGACCGTTAGCAAAAATAAAAGACCTAGGAAAGGAATATAATAGGGAAATATAAGATATGAATTTGGGACCGAAACCAAACCAAGAGAGAGTAGAAAGCATAAATGACCAATCAACTCTATCGAAAGCTTTCTCTGCATCTAAGGCAATCGCAGCTAAGGAATGTTTGAAAGTGGGGGACTTGCAAAGAACGTAAAGAAAAGGCGAGTGTTATCCGATAGAAGACGCCCCTTAATGAAGCCACATTGTTCCGGACCTATCAGGAGTGGAAGAATTTTATCCAAACGAAGAGATAAAATCTTAGCAAATATTTTGTAATCTAAATTAATTAAAGAAATAGGCCTATAATTTTTACAAAGGGTATGATCTTTATTGTCCTTAGGAAGGAGACAGATGAGAGCTTCTTGGAAAGTACCTTCAGATTTTTGAGAGGATATAAAAAAGCTAAATAATTGGTAAAGTTTGGGCACAAGAAAAGAAGAAAAATTAGAGTAAAATTCTATAGAAAACCCATCGGGACCCGGTGCCTTACCTTTTTTAAGTACATGAATGGCATCTAAAATATCTTTGGGGAGGATATCCTTATCTAAAGAGGAAAAATCAACATCAGGTAATTGAGGACGAGGAATAGAGGATAAGTACCGATCAATATCGGAGGGTACGGGAGGAGATTCCGGAGTATAAAGAGTTTGGTAAAAAGCAGTGAATTTGTTTAAAATATCCTCATCTTTATGGAGTATAGTATTAGAAGAAGAAACAATCGAATCAATTTTCGTTCGCTCTTTTTTTTTTTTTTTTTTTTTTTTTTTTTTTGAAAACCTTTATTGACAATGAAAGCTCACAAATACTGGCCTACAACCCCACGGGCTGGCCAGAAACAGAATGGTCAAAGAACCAGCATACAAAAAGAAGATCTGCACAGGATATAACATCAGGAGCACTGGTGAAACAAGAAAACCCATCGAGCGTTCAGCAAGAGCAGGATAATAAAGGTTAAGTTTTCTAGCACGGGGAGGGGACCAAAAGAATAACGGGCCGTATATGAGAATACAAGGGAGGGACCGCGGCAAGCCGCCATTTTATAAACACAACGTAAGAAAATGAAGCCATACAATCAAATCGAGCAAAGGATAAAAACAGAATCAGACCATCAAATAGCGACAGTGGCAACAATCAATCGCGCTCACTCACCTCCGCCCCCACCCGAACAAAGAAGACGTGGTCAAAAAGCCCCATCACAAAGACTATGCAATACGCACCCCAACGGAAAAAGGGCACCTCCATAAAGGAGGAAGGGAAAGAGGGAAGAAAGACAACAGAAGGAACACCCGCCAGACCATGCATCCTCAGGGGGAAAAACAGGACAATAAAACCGGCATGCGATGTAACAGAAACATAATACCAGAATAGGCAGCAAACCACAATCAGCCACACACCGGAAGAAGGACAGAAAACCCCCGGGGGAGATACAAGGTGACAGAGTCCCGAAAAAGTGAATACACAAGAGCCATAGAACAAAAAAGGGAAAATAAGGGGGGAAAAAGACCCCCCGACACAAACAGACCCCCCCCACCCACCCCTAAGCCCACCCTGCACCCCTGCAGAAGGCTACGGCCTACCCCCCCGCAGCGTGCCTGTCGCCCTAAGTAGAACCCGAAATTTAGTGGAGCAAGAAAAGTTGGAATTAAAAGACAAAAAAGGGGGGGGGGAAAGGGAGGGAAGGAAAGAAGGGAGTAAAGACATACAAACATACACATGGGGGAGGGCCAAAGACAGGAGTAAATACACCCATCCACCCGCCCGGGTTAAGGGTCCAAGTCCTCGGGAAGCCAAAGAGTATCAGGCCAAAGTCCAGGAGCACTAACCAGTTACACAGAACCATATCAGGACACAGAGATCATCCAAACCGTTCATGAACCACCGCATATAGGAGCCAGTTTTCATCAGCCCTGACCCTTTTTATCCAAAGCAGTAAGGGTCCGATCCAACGAGGACCCTGCCAGAAAGAACAGAAGGCAGGCAGCAGGAGAGTCCAACGGCAGTCCAAAAAAGTCACAGGAAGAAAAGCACGGAAGATCCAGGAAATACACAGAACGTAGCAAACGATGCAGGCACAGTTCCAAGGATATATCCATAAAAGCCGACCCATCCGGGCCGGCACAGGAGACGTCATCGGGCAGTGGTGATTGAGAGGGACCAGGAGAATCATGAAAGTCCGGCAAAACAAAATCCGGCTCCCGGGCCAAGGGCAGAGGAGGCAGCACAGGAGGAGAAGGCGCCATCAGGTTGCGCGCCTCCGGGGCGGCAGCCGGGGCCGAGTCCGCCAGGAGAGTACCAGCCACACCCCGCGATATCAATGCCTCATCCGGTCGCGGGGGCCCGGGAGGCCCGTAGTGAGGAACCGTCTCGAGAGCCAGGAGTGGCGCGGCCACCGATAGCCGCCAGGATAGCAGGATGTTCAGGATCCCCTTAAGTGCAGGAAAACATTCACAGTATCCGACACCCGGGCCTTGTGGCGGGCCCCCAGTGCTCGTCTGGGCCCGGCCCAAACAAATGGGGCTGGTCGCCATCTTGAGAGCCCGAACAGGCCGCGCGGCCAACAACCTCCGCCGGGGCGGCAGTAAAGCAGATGAAGTCCCGCCGACAGGCAGAAGAACACCCCGGACAGGAAGGGGGGCCACCAGAAGAAGGAGATTCGCCGGCCCCCCAATGTCGCCAGTCCCGTTCTCCGAGTCCGGGCGGCAAAGAACAAAATGGCCGGACCGGAGAACAAAGGGGGAGGAAGCCGAACACACGAGGAACCCCAATAATGAAGGGCAGCGTCACCATCCAAGGCTGCTGCCACACAGGAGTCTCTCAGCCAGGAACCTCCGGCTCACACGAACAGCGGCCCTCCAATCAACTCCAGCGTGCCCCGAAGGGCAAGCCCGCAGGCTGCATCCGGCCCAGGAGCCGGGACGAAGAACCAGGCCAGTCCGCTCTCGAGTCCCGGGAACGGACGGGGACACTGCACCGGACCCACAGCAGCCAGGACAACCGGAACAAGTGGTAAGTGCCTGCAGTGCGTCGTAGTAGTACCACACAGCAAGGAGGGCTTCCCGGGGCAGGATAAATGCAGGATAAATGTGAAAAACACAGGCGGGCGAACGGAGCCGAGCTAAAGCGCGGCCATCTCGGTCGCGAGCTAGGCTCCTCCCCTCGTTCGCTCTTTTTTGACTTTAAGATAGTTGGCAAGAACATTCCCAGCCTTGTTTTGGGCAGAGTAAAATTCAGCGCTAGCCTTAAGTAAAAACAAGTTGGCCGAGTCGGTAGTTAATTTATTAAAAGAAATTTTAGCATTAATGAGTTGAGTAAGGACTGATTGAGATTTGGTTGAATGATAGGAAAGCTCCAATTGTTTAATCTGAGAAGTTAAAGAAGATAAAGACTGGTGTGCAAGGCGACGTTTCTTGGCAACATAAGAAATAATAAAGTCCCTAGAAGCAGCTTTAAAATTGTCCCAAATTAATTGAGGAGAGGAGTGTGGTGTATCATTTTCTGTAAAAAATCGTGGTGCAAAGTCAAGGAAAGCGGAGGTAAAAGATGTATCCAAAAGGAGGGCATTATTAAATCGCCATCTTCGTGTGCCTGTAACCGGAGGGAGCAACTCAAGACCTAATGAAACAGGGGCATGGTCGGAAATTAGTATGGACCCAATGTCAGAATGAGTGATATGTTGTGTGAGATTCTTGGAAATAAAGAGATAATCAAGTAGTGATTGGGAGGAGTGGACGGGTGAGAAATATGTATATTCTTGTAAAGTGGGATTGGAAAGTCTCCAGGAATCAACAAGAGACCTTTGTGAAATAGTGGATGTGAATTGAGTATGAACCTGAGAAGGGGAGAAACGAGACTTGGATTTCCTATCTAGAAATGGGTCTACAATCAGGTAGAACCAGCCTAAAATACAATTCAACCACAAAGTAGCAATAATAACAAAAGGTAGAGGAAGATAGATCGGAAATGTGAAGGAAAACAAAGAAAGGAAAGTAGCATAGAAAAGAAAATGATAGCAACATAAGAGAAAGGAAAAGATTGAAAAGGCCAAAAGAAAAAGAGAGAAGGAAGAGAAAGAAGAGAAAAGAAAGAAAAAGGAGAAAAAAGAAAAAGAAAGAGTACAGAAGAAAAATAAGAGAAATACAATATATGAGAAACATACCACAGGGAAACAGAAAAAATAGGGATGGTGAAGCCACATGAGGGAGATGGAACGAAAGACGGGAAAACTCCACGACGAGACGGCAGAGAGGGAAACAGCCCCAGGAAACAACTCAGCAGAAAAAATAGTTTGGGACCATATACGAAACCACCTAGAAAAGAAGAAAACAGGGAGAGTAAAAAAAAAATAAAAAAAAAAAACGTGAGTAAAAAACGTGAGTAACGAGGGAAAAACTTACAACGAAACCTACAAAAGAACACAAGCAGATCGATAATCTCCATAAAGGTGAGGAATTACGTAAAACAATATGTATCAACCAAATGAAAGACAAAAACCACCAATAAAGGAAGACACTACAAGAGACATAAGGAAAGCAAGGAAGTCAACAACTAATCAATGAGACTTTCCGTTTCCAGAGAACGCATAATAAATAGTCTCACGAATCTACTAGCAACGAATAGCATTGGTATTTCTGACACGTACAAATAATACATTTTAAAACAGGCAGAAAATCGAAAATGAAATAGAAGAAATACTAAAAAGTATGTCCCGTTTTTCATACTGTTGTGCAATGATCGGTGGCCATTTTGGGTTAACGCGCTAGTCATCACCGCCGCCTAGAACCACAGATGACAACACAACTTCACTCTGGGTTAAAAGACGGCCGAGACAGGGCGCACTTATTCCTCGGAGCGGCAGAAGGGTATGATTAGGGCATTGCACTAAGACGTGGTAACGTAAGTAATAGACTCTGACCATGAGTCTCTAAACTTGGTCTCTTACATTACCAAGGTAAAATTCAACCACGAGTAACGCACAAATGACTAAAAGGTGCGGTTTTCTTCACAGTTTACTGCGTGGAACACCCTTCGTTTGCCAGCTCATGAGGCACTCAACATTAGCCTCACCAGTATGTATGCACGCTTCTTACTCATTTTACATTCATTTGTATGGATTGACAATGGCCCCTTTTGTTACTTTTTTACTTTTCTCCTTTTCCGTTTTATTTCCCTTCATTTTAAATCATTTTAATATCTTTCACGAAATCCTGAGCCACCGCACATCTAACGGTAAAAGCACTGGAGTCTCCATGTCTCTAGTTCGTTTCTGATGAGGGTAAAACTCAAGTGTATTGAGTTGTGTGTGCGTGTGTTTTGAGATCAACCTGCCCACGTATTTGTGGTTGACAATACCCGTTTGACTAAGTTTGCCAAAACGAGTGACATATTCATTTAGATAATCATATTTGTGTTCCACATGAAGCGTATCATAAACGCTCTAGCCATGAGGGGACACGCAATGATTGTATGACCCTCATAAAGGTACAGACGTTGAGAACTGTGTGAAAATAATCTTGTAGGAATGATTTATATAATTATTGTATTCCTCCTTTTTCTCCCATTTCTCTTACAGAGACCACAATAGGTCAGTTTTTTCTACGCTTCGCTTTGGGCCCACTCATGCCCCGAAGCTCAACCAGGTAGCTCATTTTTGTTACCTGGTTGTAGGACAGTAGGCATACTACTTTAGAATTAAAAAACTGAGTACTTTTCTGCAGGGACTATCAGAGGTCCTGATGAATAAGCAGTAGGGGACTGCTTATGAAACATGTTGACCAGGTAGCCAGCTAATAGCTCTACCACAAAACCCCCTTTTTAACGTTCCCAGCCAGAGAAGTTAATAAAATATATTTTTTCTTCTAGCCAGGGAACTTTTAAGTTGTTTTTTTTACTCACATATTTAGGTCCCTACACTTCACTGATATCACCTACATTGCACTACACATAGCCTATTGTCACAATAAAATCAGTGCTCCCACGTAGCCCGTAGGTTGCAGCACGCCCCGCCCCGTAGAGGGACGGGAAGACCCCCATGATGAAGCATGACACTAAGGGATTCTTAGTGTGTAAGGGGTATTTTAAAACCACATAGTGCCCTCGTCTTGTCATCATTAGTAAACATCTCTACACACCCCACACTCTCCAACATGTCCTTAATGTACTAAGCCATGGGATATTCAATGAGCCCATGACAGATCGAAAGTCATCAATCACCAATTTGTTAAGTTTAAGGGCAGGACACGACCAAATTGTAAACCTTCTCATAATAGGTACCAGGTCAATGCTATTAACAATATAACCAAGTGCAACCTCCTCATGAATCATAAACGATGGAGTACTTGCAGGGACTGAGAGTAGTCTACGCAAAAATACATTTTTCACCACCTGTAACTCCCTTACGTTTTTACACCCCAAACATCACAACAATAACATGCCATTGGAATGCATTTTTCACAAATACCTTGACTAAGGCCTGGACCGGATTGGTCCCAAGTCTCTTGGAAAAGTCCATTGTTGCACCTATTGCTCTCAAAAATATATTTTTTAAGGGATAATTGAGAAGTCCAAGAACCACTTTCATCAAAAAGTACCCCCAAATAGGAGAAAGTAGATACTTTAGTAAGTTTGACCCTTTTACCATAGAAATGTTTCCCAAGAGCCTTTCAGCAACCAATGGTCATAGTGAGAGACTTGGTGTAATCAGTGGAGAGATCTAAGGATTCCATGAAGTCAATGTATGCATCCAGAAGATGTTGGAGACCCCCATAGACTGTGTATAAAAGAAAGGGAATGGGGTTTGAACCCACCCTGGGAATATCCCTGCAAGCAGCTGTCAAAGCCACACCCATATTATTAATATATATGGTAAATAATTGGGGTGCCAAAATACAACCCTGTCTAACCCCCCTTTGGACTGCCCAAGGTGCGAATACACTATAATTCTCATCACACCATGCCACAGCACTGAGATTGGAGTGAAAATTATGTAAGAAAATCACCCACTCTACTTCTATACCCATATCCAATAAAAAAAGGCCAACGTTTAGATCTATTAACACAGTCGAAAGCAGAGGTAAGATCCATAAAGGCTATATACAGATGGCCCTCTTTAGCTATTGTATATTGCCCACAATCAGCTGCAAATTAATACACTGATCCCTCTCCCCTGCCTGAACCCATACTGCAGTTTAGATATCACACAGAGAGTGAGTGGTAACAAGTCGGATCATCCCTTGAACCCTTTTTGAAAATGGGGAAAATAATGGTACTGGACCAAGATGACGGGAAGCCACACTTGCAAGCAGCATTAAAAACTGTGGTCAGTATCTTTGCCCAAATATGAATATCCACTTTGTAGTATTAAATCTTTTTTATTGAAAGCCAATACACCGACCAGTGCTTTTGGAGGCAAGGGCCGAACAGTGACAAAACAGTTGCTGCCAATGCCAATGCAAGTGTCTTACGATGCACATTAAACACGGCATGCCGCCTACAACCCAGCTGGGCTGGCCGCGTTTGAAAGACTGAGAATCAGTCGGTCGCAACAACAATGCATACAGTATACAACGAAAAAAAAAACACCATCTCTCCCCCACCCTACCCCCCTCCCCTCCCCCTTGTCCGCTGAGGTAAAAGAAAGGAAACACTAAAGAAACCAGTAGTAGTGGCTAGGGCATCACGGAGGGAACCCTAGTTCTGGGATGTCTTTTTGCGGGGTTTTGTCTTAGGCTCTGAGAGGGGTGTGTCTGCCAGATGCAGCAATCGCAGGTATCGAGGACAGCTCAGTTCCCTGAATTCCCCTGTAAGAAGCATCAGAAAAGGCCGCCAGAGGTCCGCAAATTCGTCTCCCCTGCCCGCCGTGGTCAGAGACAGCTTCTCCATTCCCAGAATGGTCCAGAGTCTGTGTAGCCAGCCCAGCTGCACAGGCGGTTGAGGATCCCTCCAATGGGCCACAATGTTTTGCACAGCTGCCCCTAATGCAAGCGCTATTAGTCTCCCTCTCATAGATTTTAGGGGGTACATCAATGCGTTGGGTAGTCCCAGTAACACATAGGCAGGAAATCGGGGGAGCTGGGTGTCTAAATGGAGGTCTATCAGGTCTAAAATAGAAGTCCAATATGTCTGCAGTTGCTCACAACTCCACAGCAGGTGTTCCAGTGTGCCCAACCCTCCGCAGCCTCTCCAACAGCGGTCACTGACTTGGGGGTCCCAGCGGTGTATGCGTTCTGGGGTGTGATACCAGTAGGTGGCCACTTTCGTGAGTGTCTCAGTGAGGCCCGTGTGGTAGGCCGAATGCCGGGCTCTATGGTAGATCCCCTCCCACTCCTTGCGCGTGAGCTGCCTTCCCAGGTCTTTTTCCCATCTAGCCTGCCCCGCGCTATAGGTGTATTTGTTAGTGAGAAGCAGGTGTTGGTATATGTCCGAGAGCAGTTTCTTCTCCGACATGCGCGATAGCAGCCATTTTTCATAGGGTGTAAGAAAGCGCTGCGCTCCGGGTTTGATCGGCGGCTGTAGGACCCAATGCCGGACCTGCAGATAGGGCGTGCGATCTGCTTCCGGTATGCCATAGGTCTCCTTCACCTTCTGGAAAGGAAGGATGCCCTGAAGGTCAAACATGTGGCCTATCCCCCGGCATGGCGTAGTCCTCCAAGTCGCGAATGCCTGTGCATCCAGGCCCGGGGTGAACTCCGGGTTGTCGAATATCGGCGTTAGCGGGGAAGGAAAGGAAGTGAGATCTCTCCGGACTGCCACTTTATCCCATACTTTCATGACCGTACCGGTGATATACGACGCATATAGGTTAGGTGGCCTATGGCGCCGCGGCAGGAAGGGTACACCCTGGAGTGTACGGCCCGCCACTGCCTGGTCTTGAAAAAGCCAGTGCTTGCTGGACTCCAGCTGGTACCACTCTACAAGCGTGCGTAACTGTGCCGCTTGAAAGTACAGGGGGCGAGGTCGGGCAGCCCCACTCCCCCATGGGCCGGGGGAAGCGTGGCGATTAGGTGCTTAAATCGCGGGCGGCGACCATTCCAAACAAAACGCGATAGATCAGCCTGCATTTTCTGGAGCCAACCTGCTGGGGGGCGCAGCGGGAGAGTCTGGAAGACGTACAGGGCCTGGGGGAGCAGCGTCATCTTAATAGCAGCAATACGGCCCAGCCAGGACAATGTGAGGTGTTTCCATTTCCTAAGAGTCTCGGTGAGGCGTGCGCTAAGTCTGGCATAATTGACCTCTGCTGTGGCCTGTATCGTGGGCGCTAGTAAGACTCCCAGATAGGGAACAGTAGATGTAGACCATCGCAAGTCAAATTCTGCTTTAGCTTCCGCCAACACCTCTGGGGGCAGGGACACATTCAGCGCCTCCGATTTATCCACATTAATTTTAAAGCCCGAGGCCAGGGCAAAGGTATGCAGCTCGATAAAGAGCGCTCTCAGGGATTGCATTGGGTCCATGAGCGAGAGCAAAATGTCATTGGCGTACAGACTGATTTTTTGTGTATCTCCACCAAAGGGGATGCCTCTGATGAGTCGGTGTTGTCTAATCCGCTGTGCCAATGGCTCCATGTAGAGCGCTAATAAAAGGGGGGAGAGCGGGCAGCCCTGCCTGGTCCCCCTGCTAATCGGGAATCGTGGTGAGGTGTGGCCATTTACCCGGACCGTAGCGTTAGGTTGCCTATAGCAGTTGAAAATGCGGTTTCGGAGAGTAGCCCTGTAGCGCCAGGTCTAGATAGTGCCAGTGCACCCGATCGAACGCTTTCTCAGCGTCGACAGTGAGGAGCATGCAGCCCGGCCGTGCCCGTGATCCGGCCTAGATCAGGTGGAGGACGCGTTTGGTGTTATCACTCGTCTGTCTTTGGGGGATGAAGCCAGCCTGATCCGGGTCCACCAGCTGTTGCATGTAGGGGGCCAGTCGACCAGCTATGATACTTGTATAGAGTTTGAGGTCAATATTCAGTAGGGATATTGGCCTGTAGGAACTGCACCTGGTCGGGTCCTTACCGGGCTTAGGTATCACCGAGATCGCGGCTTCCAGTAGGTCCGGAGGGATGGCTCCGGGCCGATCAAAGGTATTAAACAGATCTCGTAATAAGGGGGCCACCTGCGGGCAGAATTTCTTATAGAAAGCCGCGGAGTAGCCATCCGGGCCTGGGGATTTTCCCAGCTTGAGGCGAGATATCGCCGAGATGACTTCCTCTAGACCAATGGGCCTATCTAGGAACGTCGCTTGCGCCTCGTTCAAGGATGGGAGGGTCGCCCCATCTAGATAATCGCTGCCCGCTTGTATGTCTAGAGAGTCTGCGTCGTACAGGTCGGCATAAAAGCTACCGAACTCTGCCGCTATTGCCACATCCTCAGTAATCGGGTCCCCTTTGCTAGGCTGAATAGTCCGAATGTGTTGCCTCTGGCGCTGCTCTCTCAGCTTGCTCGCCAGCAATTTCCCACATCGGTCCCCCCCGGTGTAGTAGGCATGTTTCAGGTGCAAGGCTGCAAATTCCGCCACATCTTGATCTAGGGCCGCTAACATCTTCCTCTCTGTGCACAGGTGGCGCCAGGCCCTGGCTCCCCCCGTGCGCTGATGCATCTGCTCCAGCTCTGCCACCCTTTGCGTAAGTTCGGCCCTCTTCTGTGCGCGCTCCCTATTGTTGGCCGCGGCCACCGAGATAAATTCGCCCCGCAGGACAGCCTTAAGCGTGGCCCATTGAGTGGCTTTGGAGGTGTCATCATTGGCGTTGTGAACAAGGAAGTGGCTGATGGCAGTTGTTATCTTCTCCACCGTGGCAGGGTTTTGCAATAGGCCAATACGCAGGCGCCAGTGTCGCTGCGGACTGGAAGTGTCCGGTACCAGGAAGGACGCCACCACTGGGGAGTGATCCGACAGCGAGGCCGGGAGGATCTCGACATCCCGCGCGCGCGCCGCTAGTTGGGTAGAGCATAGAAAATAGTCCAGCCTCGCATATGATTTATGGGCTGCTGAGTAGTGTGTGTATGTTGTAGCTCGGGGATGGGAGAGTCTCCACAAGTCAACCAAGCCCAAATCAGCAAGATGTGCGTGTCCCTCTGTGGAAAGTGCCCCGACCTGTCCGAAGCCCTGGTTAGAGCGGTCTGCAGTGTTATGAAATACCAGGTTTAGATCTCCCCCAATTAGTAAGTGTGGGTGGGTGTTGGCTCTGGCCGCTTCCAGCGCTGAGTGTAGGTATCGCTCCTGACCATCATTAGGTGCGTACGCTGAGCCTATCAACAACGTCTGTCCCACCACCAGGAAGCGATGGACCAATAGTCTACCCTTAATCTCCGCCTCTTTTTGCAACACCCGGCCTCTAAAGGATCTCGCTACGAGGATCGCCACTCCAGCCACTTTCTTGGATGCCGATGAGAAAAACTGCTCTGGGAAGAAGCGGGATTTAAGCCTATGGTGATCCTTGGGCAGCAGGTGTGTCTCCTGCAGTAGGCAGATGTCAGCTTGTGAATTCCTCAGGAAAGAGAGAATTGCCCTGCGTTTGTTCGGGTTATTAAGCCCCCTCACATTTAGTGAGAGAACTGTCAAGGGCTGAGTCATCCCGGGCATGTAGCAAGGGCAGGTGCGCTATGTGTGTGAACAGTCAGTGCAATAGGAAAGAAGGAAAAAAGGGAAAAATGGTTCCTCTCAGCACTAGTGGACAAGGAGGTCCCCCCCCCACCCCAACCCCCAACCCCAAAAAAGAGCCCCTCCCGGCAACCCCAACCGTGCCGCTCCCCCCCCTTCCCAAACCCACCCACTGCCCCTTCCCCTTCGATCCCAACCGAAGAAACCAAAGTAAAAGTCATAGTCCCAGGTCGGTCAAAAGTAGAGTAGACCTGTAGAGTGATCAAAGTCAGATTAGACCCAAACCTGTGGAGTCAAAAAATAGACTGGGGATGTGGCATCAGCGACCTTCGTGGCTCCCCACCCCGCCCCCCTTCTTGTCGCGACTGTCCATGTATGCCCCCTCAGTGGCTGTCCTAAGAAGGCCCTGAGGTGTCCTTTGCCACTTCTTGGACTGCTCTAGCGTGCTCCTCAGCAATCGTCGCCTGATCCGGGCGTGCACGCGACTTGGGGTGTCGCCGTCTTCGGACTTTCTGCCAGCCATCACGTCGGGCCTGTGACTGATTTTCTTGTGACGACTCTGTGTTAGCGTCATCGCTGTGTTCTTGATCCGGCAGCTCGAGCCCCAGCAGAGCGCAGGTGTCTTGGAGGGAGCGCATCTGGTGAAGGGCTCCGTCCCACCGAAAGATGAGTCTAAACGGGTGGCCCCAAGAATAGGGCACCCCTTTGTCTCTCAGGAAGGTGGTGGCAATCTTGAATTCCCTCCTCTTTTGGAGTGTTATCACAGAGAGATCTTGAAAGAGTTCCACTGATGCGTCTCTGAACCGGAGAGGCTGGGACTGGCGCGCCTCTCTGAGAATCCTCTCTTTGAGTGGAAAGTCTGGGAGGAAAGCTAGTATGTCGGGAGGGGGGGCCGGGGCTCGGCGTGACAGACCCACTCGATGTGCCCGGTCAATGCGGATGGGGAAGTCTACGGGTTCCTTGAGAATTTCCCGGAACAGATCTTGGAGGTACATGGTGACGCTATTCCCTTCCGCTTTAGATGGCACTCCCCGGACCCTTATGTTGTTCCGCCGGGAACGGTTCTCTAAGTCCTCATTATGTGCTTGGAGGTCCATTTGCTGGTCGCGGAGTCTCAGGACCTCTTGCTGGAGATGCACCAGCTCTTCACAGCGGACGTGGTTGGAATCCTCCATCGTTGCTACTCTCTCCCTTAGTCCATCCAAGTCCCTGCGCAACTCCCTCTGTTCGCTCACCAGCTCCTGTTTTAGGGTTTGAAAGTCTTCCCGCAGTGTGCCGAACAAGGATTCAAGGAAGGACCTCGTGACAGGGGCTTCTTCCTGGGTCGCACCTTTGTTGGTGGCGGGCGTGGACGACGGCAATGCTGCTTGGGATTTGTCTCCTTTTGGTGGCTGTTTCACCAGGAGATCAGTGATGGGGCGGCCTCCTCTGCGGTTAGCATTCGCCATCGCGGCGATACCTGCTGTGTCCTACCTCCGTGGCCGCGTCTGTGATTCGGTGCGCAAGCCGGCCACCAGGCCGCGAGGAAGGGCCAATCGGAGTCTGGTCACCTGCGTGGTTGTTGCGGGGATGGACGTTGCCGGCCCAGGGGTCTGTGTACTGTGCTCCTCACCTGCGCAGTGTCTTCTGGCCTGTGATTCGCAGCCTCTCTTCCCACCGTGTCCAGGCCTATAGCCTTCGACCCCTGACCTCTGAGAGCCTCTTGTGTCTCTCCGCTATGATTCCGTCATCCGCTTTCGGCCCCTCAGCTCCTCCACCGTCTCGGGCCTCCACCACCAGTCCCCGTATGTATCCTGCCACGTGTCGTCCGGTGCTTGCTGATTGTGGGGCCCTTTGCCAAGGCCGGGGGGGTCTAAGACCGGCCGGTCGCGGGCCGGTGCCTTCGGTTCCCCGGTAGCTCGGGTGTGTTTCCGGTTCTGTGTCCCCAGGGCTCGGCACCCAGGCCCCGCTCAGGCAGGGAGTCCAGCAGCTCCGCCACGTCTCGCCCCTGTGTGCCCCAGGTGTGTCTCTGGTCTCGGGGGGCCACTAGGGCCGGGTTCTCGACCGCCGCTGTGGGGTTGTCAGGCGGGAGCTTCCTCCGTGAGGGCGAGCTGCGCCTCACGTCCCTCTGTTCTGGTCCAGGGGTTGCTCTACGACCCCGGGGGGGCCTCTCTCCGCGGGGGTCTTTCTGAGGGTGCCTGACTGCTTTTGGCGCGGGGCCTACCCCCACTGCGTCGCTGCGCTGCCCCGCGTATGCTGTGGCTACTCCGCGTAGGGCGCGCAGGGCACCTACAGCCAGTCGCCCCGCACCGGGCCTGTTCCCTGCCTTCCTGGATTCACTGGAGCCTGCGCGATGTCGTGGAATGGGGCCAGTCGTTCCCCCGCATGCAGGTCCCCCTGGGCTGCCCGGCTCTGCTAGGCCCCGAGCAGGCCCTCAGGCAGACCGTCTTCTGGTCCGCTCAGTCGCCCCTCACCGGAAGGCCCGCAACTCCCGCCAAGGCCTCAATCCTGGGGCCGCTTCAGGTGTCTCTGGGGGACCCGATCCCACCCCAGCTTAGTCCACGTTAGCCCGCTAGGCCCCGACTGGGCCTTCAATTTACGAGCTCCCGGCCCGCCCCGTCACTCACCGCCGGGGGTTCCACGGGCCACTCGAGAGTCTGCACTCCCTGCCAGTCGCTGCTGGGGCCAGGTGACTGCTGTCCGCGGGCTAACTTCTCCTGTGCTCCGCCGGCGCTCCGTCGCGTAGGCCCAGACCGGGCCCTTGATTTCCGCGCTCCCGGCGCTTTCGACAACCAGCCGCCGGGAGCTCAGCGCGCCAGGTCAGCCCCCTGCTCACTTGCTGCTTCCGGAGGTTGGGGGAGGGTGCGCGGCATCTTCCGATCCGGTCCCCAACTGCCTAGCACCTCTCCGGCCGGTCCGCCTAGGCCCAGACCGGGGCCTCGATTTCGGCGCTGTCTGCCCCTCTCGCTTCTCCCGGTCGGGGTCTCACCCGGGCAGGGTCAACCGTCGGCTTCCCAGGCTTTTAGGCTGCGCCGATGGTCCCACAGGAGCGTCGGGGGTGTTTGTGGTGATAGCGGACAGCAGGGCCCCTCGAAGGCCGGTGTTCGGGGGGCAGTACGCTATGTTTATGTGTGCTGTAGGGGGATTAGGGCAGGGAGCCACGCAGACCCGCGTCTGTTCAGGTCGCCATCTTGGCCACGCCCCCAAGATCCACTTTGTAAAGGTCTGTCGGGCCCCCCCCTCCCCTCGCCATGGTGGCAAGGATGGCTTTTCTCACTTCCTCAAAACCTGAAATCAGAGGCTGAATTTTACTCCCTGGCTCCCACAAGATGTCAGGGCCTCTCACCCCCCTCCCACTATACAAATCAGAGAAAAAAGGTCTGTTCACAATCACTCAAGAATTTGCACTGTTAGCAATCACACATGTTCGCAATAGCTTCAACCAAGCTTCAACCAAGCCTGCCCTTAATTCCCTTTTTCCACTGGTGCGTTGCCAAGTTATACACTTTCCTGCATGCCCTAATTTTGTCCTCATCCCTAGGCTGGTTTAAGTGTTGCACCCCTGTGCAGGGTTTCATAGGCCTAGCACTGCAATGAAGGGCCATGCAGGCTTAATGAATTTTAATTAAAACCATCTGCGGTTTGGCCAGTTTCACAACAATTGACTAGTTTATTTACTCATGAGTTTATGCAAGCTTCATAAGAAGTAATCAGAATTTCATTGATTTCTGTTATCTACATGCCTCTTTATATTTTACATTAATCATATTTAGAAGGAGCTGGCACAGGTCAAATGCAACTCCATAATATAGACACAAAGAGGCTACCAATCCTGCTTAACAAAAAAGTTGGGGGTTTGATTTCATGTACCACCAACGTCTTGGAGCATATCATGGCTCTTCATGAACATCTTGGAGTTAAGAACTAATTTCAGAAAATCAAAAGTGTAAGGCCCAGGCCCCAAAGTGCTTTACATCATTTTATTGAGATATACAAAGACATTTTGGGGATGAGGTGTGAAATGTCATACGTGAAATAGGAGTGGTAAGAGCAGGGTTCACCCTTGGTAGGAAAAAACTCTATAGTGTCCCCAGAGACTAATTTAATCTCGGTAAGCTATCCTCCACTTCCACAGAGGACCTCAACATCCCACAACCTCTTAAGAGCAACCAAACTGAAGCTTCTCAAGACTGGAAGTCGAGAAAGGTTTTAAGGGTTTATTTTTTTAAGATGGCATATGCAAGTTAGTTCTCAGGGCTGGTAGGGCAGGGTTTCAGATCTTAGGTGTGAAGCCTAATAAGGATTGGTTTAGAATAGAGGATGTTTTGAAAAGTGGAGTTTCAAGTCAAAGCAAGTCTAAGCTTCTGAGTTCTTGGTATCCATTTGAAACTATGAGTTTGAGGTCTAAGTAAAAGGGTGTTTCTCAGACTAGAGCCTTGTGAACAATACAAACTAGTTTGAATTTGAGGGTGATGTGGTTGTGACCTTTTAAGCCTGAAACCAAACAGGCAGCATCATTTTCAGTGGCTCTTAAAGGTGTTAGGTATATTCTGGGAAAGTCTGTCAAAAAGGCATTATCATAGTCACGTTTTGGAGCAAAAGATATTGCACTATGGACTTGAAATTTTCAGTTGGGCTAAGGGACTTTGTTAGTCTGGTTTGGTGTTGTGCACTCCTTGCAAGAGCATTGATGTGTACATGGAAGTTTAGGTTCTTGTTCCGGTCAAGCCCAATGAGTTCACTGATTCAACAATGGCTAGTTTACAGTTGAAGATGCTTGTTGCATCCGACTATGTTTGTATAGGAGTGTTACTGTGTTCAGGGAAGATCAGAAAGAATTATATTTTCTGTGTGTTCAGTTTGAGGTGGTATTGTATCATCCAAGCTTTTAGCTTCTTCATCATTCTTCTAAGTTAGGTGATCATTAGAACAGACCATCAGGTATGATTGTGTGTCACCAGCATTTAAGTAGAATGAGATGTCTGATTTACTCATGAGACATGTTAGGAGTTCTGTATATAAATGGAAAGGAGTTGGGGATAGTATAGAGCCTTCTTAGAGATATTGTTTGCCAGTTTTATATGTTGTGACCAATTTGACAGGTATGACTCAAACCAGCATAGGTTTGAACCCTCTAGGCTCATTCATTAATTCATGAGTTTTAGAAGGAAGGCATGGTTGGGCATGTCACATGCTGCGACAACTCCAAGAACAATAACAGGCAGGATACATCCTCGTTGAAGATGCTGAATTTGTCATCAATTATGGGTAGCATTGCAGATTCTATATTACATTCAGGTTGGTGAGGGGCAAGCATGTTATTTCCTTTTATAAAGATTTTTAACTGTTTCTTCCCTCAGCTTTCTAGGACTTTTGCCAAGAATAGAAGATTTGAAACTGGTTGGTCGTTGTTCAAGTTCTTGGGGTCAGCATTTTTTTGTTGTTGTTTTTGATGTAGAGAGGTGATCTGACCTACTTGGAGACCCGACTTCCGACTTTGAGACCCACAAGGAACAGTTCTTTAATTACTTTGGCTGGAATGCGGTCCATAAAGTGACTCGATGGCTTTAGTTAGACAACTGTAGATATGACATAAAACAAAGCTGAGTAAAGACTATCTTGGGGGAGATTTGAAGGTTATTTGTTCAGTTTAAATTATTTCAGTAGTTTATTTAAGAAAGAGTGTGATCATTGTTTAACTTCCAAACATTGTGGAGAATTGCTCACAGAACTCTTGTATTTGGGATGGCCACAGCAATTTCTGTCTTGCACAAATGCCGAGACACAACCAAAAATGTGTCAAAATCTGTATCATGGCTGAAGACGGCTGTAATGCCAGAAACCGGTCCTCGGAAGCTTGTTTCCAGTCCAGGGAAGGCATTGCTTGGCAGTTCGGGCTGGACTGTTCCCATGAGGCACAGGGTCAGACTGATTTGCATATAGCCATTTCTGAACTGGGGTGGCAGAGTGGGCTAAAGAACGGTGATGGATCAAACCCAGATCTTTTGACTGGGTGTGAGTGTTTGATTGGTTCAGATGCTCCGTCCATCACCACCCCCTTTTGTACCAAATCTGTATCATAGGCATTAACCACCATAATAGAAACAAGGAAGTCCATAAGTCGATTCCAATTTACTTCTGTATATCCTTTATTCCATATCAACAAATCCAATATAGGAGAAACAGGTAGCCGACACGTGTTTCGTCCGAAAGGACTTTCTCAAGGCTGCAAGCAATTATAATATGCATTAAAAACAGAATGATTTAACACATCCAAAAATAAAAGTTAAAACTATTTAATACATAGTGGCCCAAAAAGATGGACTTTTATGTGTTTACCACCAAAACACAACCCAAAGCTAGCGCCATGATTGGAATATGTTCTTGGATAATATAATGTAATTCCTTAGTCAACAAAAAGTTGCAATGTACTACAATTACATTATCCAATAGATAGAAAAGCGACCGTCCCCGTGATGAGAATTCTCGATTCAAGATTCTGAAAGTGGAAAGTGAGGAGCTCCTTTGTAAAACAAAAACCATAGTTGCACCCTTAAAATGTGCTGTGTGAGTAAAAGGTCTGTGCCACCTCAGAAACCAACAGAAGACCATCACCAAGATTGTGCATCTAAGAGAAATGTAAAGAAGATTAGCTCCATGCCATGCTAGAAAATCCAAACTTAAACCAACTCTGTCTTACCGAGAAACACTAGAAGCGCATATAGATTTTCAGAATCAATTTTGTCGAAAAACGATCACAAACGTGTATAAGATAAAGACCTGGTGAATATATAGACAAAAAAGTATATGTCAATGTGTCATCTGTACTATAGTAAAAAACTCGTAGTACGATACACTCGCGCTTCTAATAGAGTCCAAATCTAAAGTGATACAATATTCTAAAACCACTATCCTGTCCGCTCACCCTGATGCCAACTTGCCTGGCGAGCAGTACACAATAACATTGTATGATTGAAATAGAATCATACGTGTAGTCCTATCCCCATAAGGGCTGCAGTAATTTTTAAAAACAATAGGAACTCCACATTCAAAAGGTGAGAAACTTTTACAGCACATACAGTAATTGCAGTAATCCTCATGCACATACTCTATTCTGTTGTCAAGTGCTGACAACCATCCTGCATATTAATCATGCCATACCAAACTTGTTACCCCATAGCATTACTCAAAAAATGAAAGAAGAAAAATTATATACCAACAACCAAATCAGGTTGAATCAAAATAGGAGCAGGAAGGTCTGCGCGTTCTAATATAGGACATGTGCTATATGTTCCGCTTGAGCTGCAGGCATGCAAGGACCAAGGCCATGTAGAAAAACATCTATATGCAGATGTGTGAGACGTTATATCGAAGCCTAAATATTAGAATGACGGGCAGTTACCTGTAGTCCTAGGAATCGGTAAATAGCCGTTCCCGCTGTCTGAGATTCACGTAACTAAGCCTTGATAAGCCTATGCACCAAGAGCGGACAAATGCAAGGCAGGAATTGTAATAAAACTTAAACAAATAGAGCTTTCTAGCTACATATATAACAATGACCAGCCAGTTCTGTAAAAATACCTGTATCTGTAACCCACTCCAAATGTGTTCTCCTCCAAAACACCACGCAAACGATGCTCGACCCATATTCTAGAAATAAAATAGCGCGGTCATGGATATAGAAAGAGGCGATGTGGACTAACATTGCTCGACATGGGCGCCATATTGAAATGGCAAACTTGTTAAAAATTGAAGGTAATACCGGTAAGGCCAAAACACATCAAGAGGGTAAACTGATACGAATATCCCTATACAGATCGACAGGCCAGGAGTAGCCTATCACCACTTGTAGATTACTAGCAGGCATGGAGCATATCCAACTACGAGTGCTCTTCGTGCAGTTGGTTGTGGTGGGAGAAGATTGATTAAGGTGTAATTGAACCACAAGGAGACAGCAAATTAATAATTGGTGGTTGGTATAGTCCTTAGGAACCCAGTATGGGCAGAAAGAGGTGGTGTTGGGTGCATATGATTCTTCCAATAAAATAGACCAAGGATAGTGGAACGTATATGATATTAGTCCCTCTTCCAAAACTGTGGTCATGTGTTTTAAAGAAAACAGAAACATATAATCAACTCCCCGCATTTTAAAATACGTAATTTTAGTTGTAAACAATATTACGATTGGTCAAAAATAAAATAGGCATGGATAACATCATTCCATCGTCCCTTGTATATTTTGTGTTGCATGTAGGGATCCGGCGTACAGTTCAGATAAATTATAGTATCATTCTAATCAATCTCAAAATCCCATAATGAGGTGAAATAAAGTCATAGCAGCATCAACAGATAAAAACAAAATAGCATCTAAACAATCTCAAAATCCCATAATGAGATGAAATAAGGTCATATCAGTATCAACAGATAAAAACAAAATGGCATCTAAACATACATGCTTTGTGTATGTATATTACTGCAAACATGTAAAACCGACTCCACCTGCAGATCACCCAGTGCGTGAGACATATGTTGTCCATGGACATGCTAATCCTAGAGTGTTGCTTAACTGATGGTATGGACAATGTTTTCAGTAGGTCCATTTTAGGAAAGTGAAGATCATTCTTTCATCTATGAACATATTGTTATGTCCTCCGGCATAGCACTCAGGAGTATAGGAAACAACCTAGTTCAGTTTACCAATAGCTACTATTCTCCATTCAGACTTGTTATTGTAAAAATGTGTGTAGTTCCCTACCTAGTTTAAGAACCATATCTACTGCCCTTAATCTAATAATCCATCTGCTGTCTAGTTGTCTGAGGTGTAGGGTTCTATCCTGATCCCTATTTGTGTTTTTCAATGTTTCAATTCCATGGAAAGAAATTTTCATTTGCCGGTCAACTGTGTGCATTTTGTTATAATGTACAGCCAAGGGGTATTCGGTGTTCCTATTCTTGATAGCCCACACATGTTCTTATATCCGCTCTTTCAACGGTCGTATGGTGCTGCCCATGTAGATTAAACCGCAACCACACTTAATGCAATAGACTACGTTTTTGGAATTACAATTAATGAAGGTGTTAATTTTGTAAGTCTTTTGTGTGTTATATTGCAACCCTGTCATTTTATTTTTCGCCAAAACAGCACACATTACATTGCCCACATTTATAAAAAACAGATGGCAATGAAGGTAACCACGTTCTGCCTGGGTTTGGTCTCAGATAGCTGTGGCATAAAGTTTGCCTGCGTGTTCTCCCCCGACTGTATCTCACATTTAGCTTTTCTGTAATGGCCTTGCGTAAAGTCGCATCCATCTTAAGAATGTGCCAATGTTTTCCCACATTCTTATAAAGGTCCGGGCTAGCAATTTCCGGACTGGTCAGATTTCTGAAAATGTAAAATCATTTTCTCAGGTGGTTGTTCAAGGTGTCACTCACTTTCTGATCTGGTGTATTTAGCTTTGGCTTTCATGATGTGTTTTTGGTACTTGATTAGAATTGATTTGGGGATGATTTTCACACTATAAGTGTTACATTAGCCTGTGGGCCTTTCAATTACTTTAAGTGGTCTTTGGAGAATCAGTTTGTGGCTTTACATATCCTTTCAGGGAAGCTAGTTCATCGGCCACCTCTTGCATGGCTTTGTTCTGGGTGGACATCAACGATTTAAGTTGAGGTCATCAGGGATCATCAGCAGTTTTGTGGACATCTTGTTAGGCTGCATGGGTTAATGTAAACGAAGTATGTGATCCAGACTGCCGGATTGGCCCCACAATATTTTTTCCAGCATAGTAGTCTGAAGGGTATTGAGAGGTGGCCGGACCACTCAACTTGGATTGGAGAGTCAGTCCTCACTATTCCACATTTCGAGATAATTAGGTTGAGCAAGTTTCCTTTTGTATGTGTAGGGAATAAACAGACTCATCAAGTTATTGTTATCAAGTAAGAAAGTATTAAGGATGTCAGAAGCGATACTAAATTGAACTGCATTACAGGTGAAGAGTCCTATTTTAGTGCGTAATTTGTAAAATAATAATTATTGTTGCCCAAACGTTTTTCTCAGAAGCCCAACGATGGTACTGCCAAATGCCAGGGTTTCAGAATACCAAGGCTGTGTAGTCTTATTTCCATCTCATGCCTCTTTATTCAACCACCATATACCCCGCCTCTTTATTTCACTCTTGCAGGCTCTTTTCAGGCCTGCTTTATTCCCTTTTCAGTTTTTTTTGTCTTTTCCTTTCTCCTCCTTTCCATTTCTTGTGTTTTATTTTTTTTCTCTCTCTATTTTCATCAAAGTCTGGTGAGCAGAATAAGTGCTGATGCTCAAAAATAAGTGCTGGTGGGCCCCTACTGCAACCACCTTCTCAAATTAGGGACTGCACACATTCATGCCAGAAACGTATTAACTCACTTCAGGCTGGGTTTTACGGCAGGCCATTAAGGTCCTGCCACAACACTTTCCGGGTAACGTTTGGATTTGCTTTTTTTTGCAATTTCAAGTTTTTCCTAGTGTGCAATATTTGCACTGTTTCTTTTTTGCGCAGGGACACAGAAGTTGCAGATTGTGCAATTCATTATTCACTTGCCTTTTGTTCAGGAACTTCATGATGAGTGCTCTAATGTCAAGTAGGACACACAACAGTATGCAAATGAATTAGCAAGTAATTTTCCTGTGCATTTGTGTTATCAATTTTTAGCTGTATGACCTTTACTAGCTGACAGATGATTTGTCCATGCAAAGCAATTTTGTTGTGTTTTTATTATTTTCTGAATCAAAACAGTTTATTGATTGATTGTTCTGGTGCAACCTTCCCGTTACAGACCATATAGCCTGAATGATACTGTATGTATAAATCCAATAAATCATGCAGTTAATCTATTACATTTTGGAACTAGCAGAGATGTGCTTTACAATCGGGGATTGTTTATTAGGTCTCGCCTAGCGATGCAGCGCCATGCGCTGCACGCGCAAGCGAGGTCTATTGTTGCCGCTTTGCTTAGCGTTGCGGGACAGGATAAGTGCACGCGTGTGAGACATCAGCTGTGCACGCGTACGGCTCGGCTCGCTTATCACAACGCCTGCTCACACCATACGCGTGCACATCTGACGCCGCCCGGACATGCCATGTGCACGCTTATGGCATGGGTCCGCTAACAGAATGGGTGCCGGCAATGCATCCAGTTATGCTCTGACTCACCGGCTCGGTCTGCAGGTTCCCTGGCCATCTATTGTTCTTTTATTTGCCTTCATCTGTTGTTTGTTCTCGGTAACCACGCTTTCTTTTCTCCTTCATGCTTTCTCGTTATGTCTCGTCTCATCAAAGCTTCCTGCCTTTCTGCTCTTCGCGCCCTCTGACCACTTTTTTAAGGGAAACATCCTTTACAACGAAACTTTTACCACGCAGTGCTGTTACAACGCAAGTATTACAACAAAAACCTTTACAACGCATTACACTGGGGGTTGCTCTAGGATAGGGAATAGTTTTAATTTACTATCCAACACCTTCCCTAGTGTCCACGGGGACTGGAGTTGGAATAGTAAATTAAACTATTCACTATCCAGCACCCCCAAGTGTAATGCGTTGTAAAGGTTTGCGTTGTAATACTTGCGTTGTAACAGCATGCGTGGTAAAACATGCGTTGTAATGTCATACATCCCTTTTTTAAATGCCCCATTATGACTCTCACACAAACTGTCTGTGGGACACCCCTCACTGGCCTCCAGGCCTCACAACACCCAACCTACGGTGGTGATGAACAAACGGTGAGCGGCAGCAGCTCCGCTTTGACTAAAGACATCGGTCTTCGTGCCTGCGTCTGCAGCTGCGCGTGCTCCGCCTCAGAGGCCTCTATTCATGCGGGAAAAACACAGGTGTTACTGTCACGAGATCGTGCGCGACTCGTGCATGCTGCCACTTCTAACGCCATCACCATTTTAAGGTCAGGTCGGAAGTAGAAAAGCGTATTCGTTACAGATGCTGCTGAGTACCACGTCCTATGTGAGTCTCGGGGAAAGAGTTCTCTCTCGGAAACTGAGAAAAGCATCAAAGGGGTTTCTGATTAAATGGTTGGGGTGTCACACTGTGTTGAAGTGTGTAGGCGCCTTCCCCTGTCACGGTGTGTCTTCTCAAAAATGTTCATCTTATTTTTAATTCCCCTTAGCCTGTGTTGTCACACTCACAGCATTACACTCACAGCATAGCCTGAACACTTTCCTCAGCGTACGCTTCCTTGCCGAAGATCACTTTTAAATGTGCCAATGCCCGAGCGTATGTGGTGCTGAGTGTTCGACTTCCTAAATGTAAAGTTATCTGCTAGACAAGTCAATGTGTGGCCACTAAGAAAGCCGGAACCAAGGTAGATATGAAGATCTACTTTATTAAGTATGCACCAACATGAGCTTCGGGGAGTGCACAGCTCAAAAAACTAAACTGCTCTGTGAGTCACCAGCTGTCAGCTGTCAACATTCCAAGGCTGATTGACAGCTGGTGACAGGGCACGCATAAATACGCTGTCCGAGAGCGGACACAGGTGTACAGATCACAACACAGTTCCCATTAGCTGCCAAGGTTTTAAATTGCTTCTGCCTGACATTTCCATGTTTTCAATCCAGTTATAAATTATGTTCAACAGCCAAATCTGTGACACTTAAAGTGACACTTTCTCACAAGTAGATCAAAGCAATGAGGTGTATGGAAAGGATAAATATCAGAAATTACACATTTTCCAACTATGAGAAGCTAAAAAAATATCTTGAAATTGCTGGGAAAAACCCTGAAATGGAAGGTTAACCCTTATTAGTCAGTGTTGCACCTTGCTCCTCGTAGCCGTCCCGCCCCTGGGCGCATGCAAAACCTTCAGCTTTAGGAACAATACAGGCGCCATGCTTAATATTCATCAGTGAGATCCAGTGGGGCCTGGTTGCAGCGATGCACAGCCTCCAGGCAGCAGCCAAGGTTAGTGCACTTGCACTTCTGGTGCTTACTTACAGCAGTTTAAATGTCTTAGAATTTCTTGTTTCTCAAATAGGTGTAATTTCTATGATTTATATATGTTTACCTTGTCTATATTACTTAATTTTGCTCATAAGATAGTGTCTCTCATAATCTTTTATGCGTGCCCATTTAAAGTTGGTGCTATAATGCACAAATTCTACTTGTCACAGCTGCAGGGGCAGTGGTTGTGTAGGACGGGACAGTGTACTTCAGCTGTATCCACACATATAAATTACAGGACATTTAAAGGAGCACTTGTTGTAGGTTTAGTGACCTACCTAATCCAGTGAGATATTTCACTTAGCAGTTCAAAGCCGCAGCAGACATCACAAAATAATTCTACTAAGTCTGTTGTTGGTGGTTGTTAGAGGTTGCGGAGTATGGAAACAGGACTGTGTTTTTTCTCTGCACTGGAAGCCCCTTTATATCTAGCGCTTCACAGCCCATTCATATATATGTGCATTAATTGCTTATCCTATTAAATACTATTTATGTATGGACGACATATTTTCAAAAGGGACAGTTTTGCATTACATTTGTTTAAGGTGTTTCTAATACAACATATGTTTTTAAGTTTGAAAAGCAGAAGCATCAACTGCTGATCAGAGATCGAGTATTTTTGGTATTTACACAAGTATTTACACTAATTTGAGCTATTGGTATTGTAAATGCCAATGCGTTTTATTTATGTTTCTTTTTTAAAAACAGGGATAAAAGGCATTGTCATTTACAATGCCAGAGTTTAAGCTATTGGCATTGTAATTGACAATGCCATTTATTTATCTGTTTTCAAAACCAACACATGGATGAAGGGTTTGTCATTTACAATGCCAATGGCTCAAACTTTTGCAAATGCGAGACCTATTGCATTGCAAATGCTTGGTTTTAGTCTGGCTATGTTTTCAAGGTGGACGCATGACTGTATTGTGTTTGTGATCAGCGGTGCATTGTCCAGTGCAAAGCTGTCTCTCAGGAGGAAACGTCCTAGGGCCAGCCATAGCTGCAGAGAGTCTGTGATGTCATCAGAGAATGTAGGGCTGGTTTGCTGATTACAATTTGATTTAAAATTCATATTTCAGGCCTATTCCATGTTAGTTATGGGGGGGTTGCATGTGCCTGATCTATTTCCCTAATTCGGTTATGTTAGTGTGGTGCTTTGTGGTGAGTAATCACAACTTTAAAGGCGAACCAGCTGGATCACAAACTACGAGGTATTGATAAAAGATAAAAGACAGAATGAATGAAGGAATGAATGTTGTGACTGTCAGAGCCACCTCGTGTCATAGTGTATTGACATTAAGATCAGTAGTCAGTCCCTTTGACCCTACCCATGGAAATAGTATCTTTTAGGAAAGTTGGGCTGCACTCAGATAGGGTTAATTTCTTGGAAAAAAGTCTATTATTTGTCTTTAGGGATACTGACAATCATAACTTTGAAGATTGCCCAACCAGACTCTTAGGTTCTCATTTTGAGATCCTAGTTTTTCTTCTTGGGTACTCTGACCCCTGTCCTCCTCCCGAGTTACTGATACTGTGGGTAAGTAAATCCGAGGAATGGAGTTATTATGAGATTACAAGAGGAATGAGGACTTACAGGGGGAAACCACGCCTAGGTCCCCTAGTAATTTCTCTTTTCTTCCAAGAGTTTAATGCAGAGATTTCATTTGCTTCTAGTCCCTGGGTGAAACAAAACAATTATTACGAATTTTCTCATTTCAATAGGGCAGTGACTGCAGTTATCAGTCCCATTGGAATTAAAAGGGACCTCATAACACGGCCTTTACTCCTATAATTTACTAATGAACTCCTATTGGGGATTTCATTCACTTGGATAATCGTATGAGTGAACTCAAATGCAGGCAGGGCTGGAAGCTGTCCTTATTGGTTTTTGTAATTAATTAGCCCTTTCTCGGACTTGGGAAATGAGCTTTGATAAAAGAACCCTAAAGGTAGCTACACAATGGGTACTCTAATGTTGAAGTGTTTGCTGGAAATCATTTTTCTACAGACACAGCGGACAACAAATCATTTGTAATGGAGGGTGAAATTCTGAGCTTTTTACAAAAGGGAGAGAGTAAAATTTGCCATATGGAAGGAACTCCCTGTCGCTAAGCGCTATCACTAGGTTTTGAAACAACAGGGTTTGTCTTGGTCTACAGTTCTTTAGTGACATTTTAAGGCATGGCCAATTGGCCAGGGGTCCATCTCTTGAGGGCCAACCTAATAAAGTGATCAGGGTAGTCGGGGGACTGTCTCTCTTTCTCTTCCTCTATCTCAACTTTTCTCGGGTATTTCTGCCTTGCCCCCCTCCTGACTTTCTCGACCACTCTCTAATTTTCTATCTGCCTCTCTCTGCACCCTTTCTATCTCTCATTCTTTTATATATCTCTAACTTATTAAACCCCTTTTCTCTTTCTACTTCTGTCTACCTCCCTCTAATTTACCGTCCCTCCTTTGTCTGCCTTGCCCTTCTCTAACGTTTCCCTCTCTTTCTGCTTTATCAACCGTAACCTCACCCTTCTTCCTTTTTTTTCACTGCTTGAGGTCTCAAGTTTCCTCAGGTGCTGGCTACAAACCTTTCTCCTGCCGCCCTATCTCCGGATGCCTCTACCTTACCTTTCTCACTACCTCACTCCTTTCTTGCTACCTTTCTTTTTCTGCTACTTTTACTCTGTCATTATCGCTCTCTCTCTTTCTCACCCTCCCTCTCTCTTCCCCATATGTATTTAAACTGATACTCTTTACCTCATGGTACCTCACAACCTTGACCGCTCTATATATTAGACTCTTTCTCTCCCACTTTATCAACCTAACCTGGCCTCTTTCTCATTTATCTCTTATATCTCTACAACTTATCTCTCTTTTTACCCTTCACCCATTTCTCTTAAGCATCCTCACTGCCTCGCTAGTCTCTTTACATGAACTGTCTTTCTATACCTGACTTCTTATGTTGTCGCTCTTGCTACTACACTACTATCTACCTCACACCTCTGTACATCTCACCACCTCACCAATCCACCTCAGTAACTCACCTCTTGTCTACCTTACCTCTCTCTACACCCCACCCCTCGCTGTACCCAACCCTTCACTCTCTCTACATTGACGTCTCCCTATTTCTAACTTTCTGTACTTCTTTACCTTACACCTAGGGCTTGATTCTGATGCGAGTTGGAAAGCTTCCTGACCGAATCGGTTTGGAAATGGTTTCCAAACCACTCGGATCGGGAGAGTCCGACCGACGGAGTACGATGCATCCGGAAACTTCCAGATATGATTTGGTTGGACTCCCATTGACTTCAATGGGAGCATATGTTCCTAACTGCATCATAATTGGACCCTGGGTCGGGAAGACAAATTCGCAATCCGATTTGGAAGGAGCAAATGCCATTAGGAGGCCTTCCTAACCGCATCAGAATCAGGCCCTAGGTAGGAATGCTTTCCTAACCGCATCAGAATCAGGCCCTAAATGTTTTGCTATCTCTACCTCCCTTTCTCTACCAGCCTATTTATTGAGCTCTCTGTATCTTTCTGGCGTTCACTCTCTCTTTCCTACCTGTGTAACTCATCACTGTGCATACCTTCCTTCTCCCTCTTCTTCACCTCTCTTGCCATAGCATTCTCCGTTCATCTGTCCTTCTCCTCTCTCGTAACCCCTACCATTTCTCTTACTACAGAGAGCTGGGGGTCACTGTCTAGCTAGAGTAATGAACATATAGTAAGATCAGAGGACAAACAAGGCAGAGGAAGAAAATTCAAGTGAAAACTATCAGATGTCACCAGTCGAAATGTCGAAAGTCCTCAGGGCTAGCATTTTCCCTTTTGCAGCAGGGTGCTAGCAGTGAGGGGAATACAAATCGTGGTTGTGAATGTCCTTCTGTGAAAGGTACACTGACAAACACAATGTGGAGTTGTCTTATTTTAATATTAAGCACAAACTCTTTCCTTGTCTTCCCCACAATGGGAGAAATAGGCTGGCTAGTTGTTACAAAACAAAAAGAAAATTATATTTAAAAAAATGATTTTCAATTAATACTTACTGTAAGTTTTTTTTGATGCTATTTGGTTGGGTAACCAACGCTTTTGGTTATTTTTGCATTTGTGAAAGTTTAATGTACAATTCAATATTGTTTGGCAACCTGAGGGCTTGAATTACTGAAAACGGGTAACAAATGTAAAGTTACCGTGAACAGGAGACCCTAAGTATGTCTTGCCCAGGGCACCAAAATTCCCTAAAGGGCACTTCGGAACCAGGTGAGAAGGGCTAAAAAGAATATCATCCTTTAATTATTCATTTATTAAATATTTGTTACTTTTATTAGCTATGTACTAATCATTGTCTAAGAGCTGAGCTGACATATCCTGCTCAGTAACCTCTGGGGAGCTGAAAAGTGACAGACATAAAGACAATGTAGAATAAGACATATCATTATAGTCAAGGCTGCACTGCTGAACCACATGCCAGAGCAGAAAGGCATCTCCTTTATTTCGGGGACACATATGTTCACCTGCACAGTTCCCAAATAGAATGATATGCGCCCAAGCCTTGGTGTGAACAGTATTTCTTATAGATTGCCACACAGGTTTGATGAATTGTCTCTGTTCCGCGTGCATAGTGCTTAGAAAATGGGACAGAGTGGATATTTAGCTTCATTTTTTGCATGCTCCAGATATTCATCCTAAAGGAAATGGTTTTACAAAAAATATGTTTATCCACAAGGGAATAGGCAACATTTACAGAGAGTGCTAACAGTATTACAAAAGAGGTCTTAATTTGTTTTGGAACACCCGTCAAACATTTCACTCTGCTGGATTACCTTTGATAACTTCTTTAACTGTAGGAGTTGGTTTTAAAACTTAAATAATCCTTTCTTTGGTTGTTGAGTTGAAATGTTCACACTGCTGATCGTTAGCAGAGGGCATTAACATTTGCTCCAGTCCCTGGCTGTTGACAATTCAGTCTAGTGACCTCAAAAGCTGCAAAGGGTAAGAATAAGGCAAAAGCAATCTCTCTTCAATAATGTACTTTTTGGACTTAGAGTTTTCAAATTATAAATTTTTTATCAAGCTAAAGCAGTCAGAAACTTGACAACAGGAGTACACATGAGTGTTGCTGCAAACATGAAACTGTTTACCAGTCCTGGTGTAACTCTGTAAAACGAATGAGATGTGTTGGAAATGGACCTTTTTGCAGGGTCTCCTCCAGATTTTTGCATTCTGTTATTGAACCGGTTTTTGTTGGTGTTATGGCTCTGTCCACTTTTTCCCTGCTAACCAGTGGTAAAGTGCTTATGCTCTCTACCTGAAACATAGTTCAATTTGACATATATCTGATTGGTACATTTACAATACTTGTAAGTCCCTAGTAAATGATACTACATGTAGCCAGGGCCTGTAAATTAAATGTTACTAGTGGGCCTGTGACAGTCAATGCTCCACCCACTTTATTAACCTTTTTAAGGATGTTTCAGCCCTGGCACTGCAGCCTGTAATGCAATTTCTAAACTGCTCTTTTGACTTAGCAAAATAAACCTTTTACCAGGCCCAAATCTTCCTTTTTAATAATTTTGTGTCACTCTTCGGTAGGCTCCAAAGGTTAAAAAGCAGGACATATGCACTTAAGTTTACATGCCTTGGTGTTAAAAAAATCGCAATGTAATTTTTCTCTGCTCTAAGGCCTATCTCTCCCATTGATTAACACTGGGTACTTTATTATATTTAATAATTGATAACTTGTGATTAGGAGCAGATAGAGATATGCTGTTTACACTCAAATGAAATGTAATTTGTAATCCTTTTTTAAAAATATTTTATTTATAAAACAGTTGGCAGTACACAGGCAATCATCATAGTAATCAGTAATAGAAAACACAAGCCTGCCCTTTGTCCATCCCTAATTGCTGCTTCAAAAACGTTAATTGCAGCCTATACAGAGATCTCACACTTCATTATGATTATATTGTTGGTACTCCTGCTTGGAGCAAGCCCCTGTGTTACCTGTTGTGATGTAGTCTGAGCTTTAGAGCTTAGGGTGCTCTGTATTGTGTTCATAATATGATCCCCTGGTGGGGCCAATTACATGCAGTGTTCAACTATGAGGGCAATTTTGCATTGAAAGAGGACATCAACCCATTTTGTAACATGTAGCAAGGGAATGTCTCTTAGCAAAAGTTCTTCAGGCGTATTTTCACAAATGAGAGGCTTCAGATCTGCCCCAGACAATAATTTATAAGGCCTCTCTGCTCTCAGAAATCAAACAAATCAACTCGTCCCAGTCAGCCCTCTTTGTTAAAAAAAATAAATACCACGCAACATGAACTAGTACAGCTCTCTCCTGCTTTCTGCTATAAATACACATTTTACAAAAAGGCCTGAAGATCCCTAGCAGCAAGTAGTTGCAGCTACATGCTAATTGGGAAGGACTGGCATCTGCTGGATTGTTAAAGAGTTTACAAGTGTCATTGATATCTCCCGCCTGCCTGTGTCCTATGAGAAAAGGGCACTTTTTGCGTGGTCAACCTCACTGATTTGATTGCTTATTTTTACACTTGGCACACTTACGCACTGCTGTCTGGTGCCCAGTGTATGTGCACTGACCCCTAAAATATGCAGAAAATGGCTAATCTCTGATTGGCTTTTTAAAATTCTCTATAAGGCTACAGAACTTAATATGCCATTCATTAACATGATAAAGGAAACCATGCCTACCAGCCTGACTTCTGCAGTGTAAAATTGCAGCGCAACCTGTTAAAATAACTGTATTAACACAATTAACTTTCACCCATGTGGACAAATGATCAATGAGAACTCAGAAGTACTTAGAGTTAGAAGGAAGTACATGAAAAAAAATAACTGTACTCACTGGTGTTTCGCTGGGGTGTAAGTGGGAAATACCTCTGATCCAGTCACAGAGCAGGAAATACCTCTGGTCCAGCCACAGTGAAAAACGGCAGAAGGTTGAAAGATGTTGGCACTAGATAGAACAAATTCGTGTTCCCATCCTCGTCGCCAATGAAATGATGATGAAACACACGATTGTAGATATCTGCTGTAGTTTAATAGGGAATAAGGAGAGCCGTTCCTGATGCAGTCTAGGCAGAGATAACAACTGCCACAACCAGCACAGTTAGAATATCAGATAAACTAACACTCTAACGGCCACATGCATCATTGCACCCGTTTGGGATTCCTAAATTGCGAAAATTAAGGAATCGCAATTTAGAAATCGCAAAATTCGCTTTTTTTTTGCGATTCGGTATCTTTCCTTAATTGCGATTCACAATTTGCTAATCGCAATTAAGGAAAACCCTTCCCATTGATTCCTATGGGCCAAAATGCCCATAGGAATGAATGGGAAGGCATTCACATTTTGCGAATTTCAAATTGCGATTCGCAAAATGTGAATGCAATTTCAAGGGTGCAGGGGGGGGTCCAAAGAACCCCTCCCTGCACCCCTGAAATGTAACTTTAAATGCAATTTACACACACACATGCCCCAAGGGCATGTGTGTGTGTGTAAATTAAAACTTTCAAAAATGCAATTTGTGCATATTTGAAAGTTTTCTGTAAATTAGCATGAAGGTCAACTTCATGCTAATTTACCACTTCCAAATTGCGAATTCGCAATTAAAAAATGATCATGCATTGCATTTAAGAAATCTAAAATTGCGATTTCTTAAATGCAATCGCAATTTTAGAAATCGCAACATGGTTGTGATTCCTAAAATTGCGAAATGCATGATGCATTCCAAATTAGTCAATTACATTCGCAAACGGCCGAAAATTGCGATTCGCACCGTTTGCAAATGCAATTGACTTTGATGCATGTGGGCATAGATGACATCAAGTAATTCCAACATGCCCTTGACTGTATCACATCACCACAGTTTCTTTGTCAACACCTAATGGTTCTAGGATGCTTTTGTTGAAACCTGCATAAGGAGTATTTCCTCTGGAACTGAAGGCTTGATATGCAGTTTGAAAGTCTCCTGTTAAGTAGGGTACCAGATATTGTCCACACCGATCCCGGCCACGTGGCCGCCCGACTTATACACTCAAAATTATTAAAGAAAGAATCGGGATCTTATCCACCCATGTACCTCTGCATGACCACCAAAGGGAGGGCTGTATGACTTCTTTGCTGTATCACAACATCAGCTAATTTTCCAATTGCAGTGTCCTGTGATTGGGCCACCTTATCTATCCAATCTGCCGGAGTTTGGATGGCTTTTTGAAAAGATTCTCAGTCTTCAGTGGCTACCACCATGAATTTCTCCAGAATTATTCCTAGTAGCAGTCATTTGAGCCGCAAATGGCGCCATTTCCTCCGATCCCACTTCGGACATCACTTTGTGGAGGGAGAGTCAGAAACAAGGCTTAGGAGACATCTCTAGTTTGTGTATGATGGCTTTTAATGAGTACACAGCGATACAAAAGGGGATGATGGACGGAGCGTTCAAGCAAATCAAACACTCACCCCCAGTCAACTGATCTGGGTTTAATCCATCACCATTCTTTAGCCCACTCAGCCACCCCAGTTCCCCTTTTGTATCGCTTTGTTCGCCCTAAGTGTGGCAGGGTATGCTCAGACGTGAGTCCCTTGCTCACTTGGCCACTGGATTCAAGATAGCCTGGCTGATGAGGATTATGAATCCGAAACCGGTCCCAGGATGCTTGTTTCCGGTCCCAGGATGCTTGTTTCCGGTCCAGGGAAGACATGGTTTGGCAGTTCGGGCTGGACTGTTCCCATGAGGCACAGGGTCAGACTGATTTGCATATAGCCATGTCTGAACTGGGGTGGCCGAGTGAGCTAAAGAATGGTGATGGATTAAACCCAGATCAGTTGACTGGGGGTGAGTGTTTGATTTGCTCAAACGCTCCGTCCATCATCCCCTTTTGTATCGCTTTTAATGAGTACACCCCAGTCACACATAATTGTCTTGGCCCTCAAGTACCAAGTAAACTAAGCGTCCCAACCAAATACTCCTTCCTCAGGTTAAGTAACACTCTCCCTCTGCAGACCGTTAAGCTTTGTGGTAGCATCTTCTCTAACAACCTCTTTTCTTTCTTCTTAGGTCCAGTAACATATCGCCAACAACGCCCCTCGAAAAACAGGAGGATACCCAGGTAAATCTTGTATAAAAAGAATAATTAGCCAGAAGCTTTGAAAAGTAGGGATGGTCCTTTTGTGCCTCACAATGATCCAAAGCCCTATTTCTGTCATGTGCCGTGCTCCTGTCACCAATGTGCATTGCCCCTTCGTTTCTTTTTAGCTTTCCCTTGGAGCGCTTTAGGTCAGCATAGCCCACTTTACTTCCCTAGTTCTCATCAAGATGGTGCCTATCCCCCCCACACGTGATCTAACATAGGGAGTAAAGCTCATCAGAACTAGCCTGTCACCAATGGATCCCTAGAGAAAATCCACACCGTGGCCATCTCAGTATTTAAAGCAGAGGATTAGTGTAGCAAATACATAATTATCATAACATAGGCCATCCCATGACCCCCGCCTTTGTACCCAATGGTGCTCAGTTCCTGTTCACTCACCCCGATAGCCACAACTCTGCTGAGTTGTGGCGGGCATGTCAGCATTGGCCGGCAGCAAAAACTAGACTTCTGACAAGGCCTCTTCCTCCTCCACCTCCTAGCTCCTTTCGTTCACAAGTCTCTCTCCAGATGGTGCTTGGGTTTCTCCTTCTTAGGCCCCACTAGTTGGTTTTCCTTTCCGAGTCTGATATCCTGCAGGGTCTCCTCGCGTCCCATTTGATGGTCCGGCGTCTTTACTTCGTCCTTCCTGTCTCCCTTGTGGTTCCAAATTTCAGTGTGCTCTTTCTGCGTCTTTTGCCCGTCTTTTCTCCTCTTGGCTTCCCCCTTTCCTTTTGTGTGCAGTAGACCTTGTTAGTGTTTTATGTTTTGTTTGTCTTCGTCCCTTCCCCTCCTATTTATTCTAGCGCTGGTCTTTTGTTTATTTCCAGGTTTTCTAACTGGTGGGAGCTCCCTTCATAGAATCTTCATTCAGGCGACAAGGTAATTATGGGAACCAGTCTTTGGCCCCCTCACAACAATGACATCTTTTGTTTGGGGAAATTGTTTATTCGCTCACAACGCAAAGCTGATGTTTTAGAGAAAAACGTTACTATTTCCTTAAAAGTCAAGCTAGTTTTTGAGGAAAAGTTAGCTTATTTAGCGAAATCTAAAATCTTGCATTTGGGGCCATGATGTGCATATTTTAAGAAACTGGAAATCTGGGGTAGATTTATTTACATTGCATGCAGTGCAGGACAGCAAGCAAAGTTTCTGCGCTGTGCTGCACTGCACTGTGCTGCGTTGCGTAAAAAGGAGAAAACCGAAATGCTGCATATCTTCTAAGGAACGGCACATTTCTGCTGTCTGCTGGTGGTGGCTTTGTGCTGCCTAGTGCCAATGCAATCATCTTTACACCAAGGTGCAAGGGGGCCTGCATTACAGGCAGGCTTGTTTTTGTGCAGGGAGGGATACCTTCCTGCACAAAACAATCCTTAAAGGTATGTTTCTTTTTCTGTGCATGCTGCAGAATGCAGCACCCATGGAAATAGGGAGTAACAAGAGGACATTTCTCCTCTTTACGCCAAGTTCAGGGAGGCGTAGCATTTTGTTGAATTCCCGGGTTTACTCACCTTAATATATCTGGGAAATGCACCAGGGCTGTCCCCCAAAGTGACTCTACCCCGACACAAAACCTTAATAAGTCTGTCTCCTGGTGTTTGAGGAACAAATGTGAGCATTTCCATAACATATTTGAATTTGACGTTTGAATGATAATGTATCCTGAATTGCAACCTTTCTTGATGATGATATTTACTTAGTGTCAGAAGACACTTAGGGGCCCATTTTGATGGCGGGCGGGTGCATCATGCATTAATAACATTGCGGCGGGCGGTATTCACACCAGCACCCGCCGCAATGCTATTAATGCTTGTGATGCATTTGCATAATCAAAGCGGCAGGCAATGCAAATGTAGGGGGGTACCACAGGTACCCCCCCCGTGTGCACCCCCATACTGTCCTTCACTCTGGGGGCCCACAGGGAGCCCCCAGAGTGAAGTCCGCATGCCTTTCTGCCGCCACGCAAAGGCATTGTAAATTGGGCATCATAATATGGCTGCCGGTGTCTAATAGACACCGCCACCATATTATTCCTCTTCCGCTCCGGCCGCAAGGCGACCGGGGCGGAAAAGCGGCGGACGGTCTTTCCGTCCACCGAGGTCCCCCCCGCCATACTAATATGGTGGGGGGGGGGGGAAACTAGAGATGATGGCGGGCGGATTGCAATCGCCCGCAATCATAATGGGCCCCTTACTGTCTTGGCTATTATTTCATAATATGTACAATGATTTCATTGTCTATATCAATATAGCTCCACTTATCATCACTATGACTGCTTTAGGATGGAGCCCGCAAGGATGATATAACACAGGAAATCGGAAGCAGTGTGAACTTCTAAGGTTTTCTAAGTATTTGACATACGTCTAACCTGAGGTATACCTCGGCCGTCTGCGGCCTAGACTGGTGAGATAGGAGTATTTTTTAATGTACCCAACCGGTATACAACGTTTACAACACGCCCGTTACAACGAAGTACCATTACCACGCGGTTATAACAACGAAAGTTGTTACAACGCATTGCGCTGGGGGGCGCTCAAGGATAAAAAATCATTTAATTTACTATCCCAACACCTTCCCTACTATCCACGGGGACTGGTGTTGGAATAGTAAATTATATTTTTTAAATTTGCGCCCCCCCCAACGCAAGTCGTTGTAACGACTTGCGTTGTTACAACCGCGTGGTAATGGTACGCGTTGTAACAGTGTGCGTGGTAGTGACATACATCCTACCCAACCTGCCCATTCCAAATAGATTCTTAGTCTTGGTAGGAGAACCTTAAATGGCAGGCTAGAGAAATTAAATGAAGTACAAAGTAGAGGTGAAGAAATATGCTATGTACAGCTTGAGAAATTATAGGAGGTAGTGTTAAATAGAAAACTCAACATTTCTGACTTGCATTTAAAACCTTTGCCTTTTAGAACCTCTGTGGAGGTCAGGCTCGCTTGGCACACCATGAAAATGTTGGACTTTTTTATGAGTGTCACTTCATAGCTACTTTTAACACCAGTGAGTTTTAGCACATGTGTTTTAAAAAAATGCACTTTGTGATGCAGCATATAACCTGGAGGATGCCATAACACCAGCAACTGCACGCCAAGGGACCTCTCGAATTGAACACAGTTGAATAATAAGAGCATTTGTTGAAAAGGTGGCCTGCCCTGAAGAAATCCACAATTTCCCCCAAGAGTTTAGGGCCATATGTATCAAGCAAATTCGCATTCGCAAAGGCCGAAATTCTGCGAATTTCGGCCTTTGCGAATGTGAATTTGCTAAATGGAATGTATTAAGAAAAATTTGGTGCAAAATAAGGAATTGCAAAATTTGCGATTCCTTATTTTGCAATTGCATTTAAGGAATCGCAAATTTTGCGATTCCTTAAATGCAATGTATGTAGCAAAAAAAAATAGCAAAATGACCTTAAGGAATCGCAAATTACCACCAACTGGTTGTTGCAAATTCCTTGAAAAATGCACATTTTTGCATTTTTCAAAGTGCCATGTGACGCACATACATGCCCTTAGGGCATGTATGTGCGCCACATGTGCACCCATGCATATTTTAGGGGTGCAACAGGGTGTCCTTTGGACACCCCTGCAGCCTTGAAATTATTCTCAATTTGCGATTCGCAAATTGCGAATCGCAAATTGTGAATAACTTCCCATTCATTCCTATGGGCCTCCTGGCCCATAGAAATGGGAAAGTATTCCTTAATTGCGATTCGCAATTTGCTAATCGCAATTAAGGAATTTTAAGGAATCGCAAAAAAATGCGATTTTGAACATACATACCCATTTGCGATTCTCAAATAGCGATTTCTTAAAAATCGCTATTTGAGAATTGCAAATGGGTATCTTGATACATACGGCCCTTAGTTCTGAATAAGGAATCAAGGCGGTTCTTCCTAAGTCCAGAGAACCTGCAAGACCTTTGCATAATCACTCGGGCCAGCCCAGAACAGCTCGACCTCTTTCTTTCAGAGCTTTAAGGGAATAACCTTAAAGTCTCGGGTTCTTGTACATAAATACATTTTCCTAATGAAACTGTACCGTAGACACAGGCAAATGGGAATATTGGGACCACTGTCTTTCCTTCGCTTCTTTAAGCACTGATCAAGCATTCACTGTTCCACTGGGCAGGTAAACAACCGAGAGAGAGGGAAAACTCTGAGACAGACTCACACTTCTCCCAGGTACTCTTCTGGAACAAGCTGTCCTCATTGACTGGGAAGTAGGGAAACTTCTGAACACAATGGCTGAGCCCGAAAAACCCTTCCCCTTCCCAGTAACCTATTGGCGTACCTTACTCAAGACAAGGATGTACCCTGGGAGAACTATTACACAAGGCCAATGGGACCTATACACTGTGCAAAGGCGGTGAAAGGTCTCACAACAAATGTTAAGGAAATCATTAGAACAAGGAGGGTTGTAGAGATTGGTGGCATTCTTCAATCAAGAGGCACTCTCTTCTTTCTACTCATTTAAGTCTCATATTCCACTAGGGATATTGTTGATCTGTTCCTCACAGCTGCTTATTACTCACACCAAGGTGAGGAAGTAACTCCAAAATTATAATGTACAATTATTTACCTACTCTGGAGTGGATGATCCATCACTTTGTCTAGCAAAGTTATCCCATAAAAGAATCTAGACAAAAGGGTGGAAAGCTCACACAAATGGGTTCTCCCAATAATGGATTCAGATAGTGTGATCAAGAAATATTAACTCTCCTGGCAGGAAACTTAAAATATTGTGAGAAGAATATCCACCCTTCTGGCAGAGAGCTTTAAATATGGTGAGGATTCTGGTGTTGTCCTGGCCTAACATACTCCAAATAAACCCATCATATATTTTGCACCTACCAACAGAGGATGGCATGTTCACAATGTGTATTGTCAGCCAGGGCCAATAAATCAGGCTCTAAATCAAGAAATATATTTTCGCTGTTAACACCACTTCCAGTTCTGCCCAGCGCCCATTACGCAATAGCTTGGGCAGAAATGTTTAAACAGGGGACTTTGCAGCAATAAAACTTCTTACTCCTGCATAGCATTACTGAATGAGTGTATCCAATTATGTTACAGTAAAAACCATGCAAGACCAGGGTGTGGGAATTTGAAGGCATGGTTAGCCTTGAAAGTGTGTGAATGGAATAATCATGTCGGTTGGTGGCAATTCATAAACTCCTCTCTGACACTTTTCCCTTTTGCACCCTGGAAAAAGTAAGAGACTCATGCCTGCTAGGGACAACAGTAAATTCATTTTCATGGTGGGAGTGGGAAGAAATTACCTAAAATTCACTGTGGTGAAGGGGGAGTGGTGTCTCTATTGGGGAACATATTTTCCCTGGGTAGAAAAACAGGAAACCAATGCAATTGCACAAATGCACTAGCCGTCCACAATGTGGAATTATACTATGTATACACTATTCCGCATGACGAAAATGCCAATGCCAATAAAAGCATTGGCAAAGCCAATAGGTTTGGCTTTGGCAAGCATAAAAACATGTGCAACATTAAAAAGAAAAATGCACGAAAATAAGGAAACGTTCCAGATATTGGGGGACACAAGCCCTGACACTGAAGTGCCCTTCTTTTCAGGTGGCTGTGCACATGGCATCACTCACAGTGCAAAGCAGCCAACGGATGAAGTGCGCTGACCCTCTCTCACATGCCGGGTTTGGTGGGCAGAAGCAAATCTTGAATAACATTGAATGAGACCGTGAATTTTTATTATGAATGTTTTGGGGGAAACTGAGGCTGGCATTGCAGCTAAATCTCTCCCTAAGCAAGACCTAAAACAAGGCTTTCCTAGGTTTATGCCTAGAATATTGTGACGTGCACAGGATTCCCAGAGTAAGCTTGGAAAGTTTTTATTTTAATTCCAGAAAGTCATAGGTCTGCACCCAAGCAAGTAAAGTTACATTTCTGGTCCAGGTTTACGATATTCTTTATTAAAGAGGCCCTGAGTGCACAGTTTGTCTGCAGGCATGTTGTCAGTTGCATACTGGTTTGCTTCCCTCCAAAACAGTATTGCACATGCTATGAGTTGCTCACTGAAATGTTCACTCGCTAGCTGAAAACATATTAGTACACCATTTCTTCATGTTGCTCCTTTTGCATTTCTTTCTGTAGAGATTTTGCTGCAGATCTGTGTATCTGGCCTGTGATTTGCTTGAACACCCCTTCCTGGGGATGTTGTTGTGCTTACTGTATTGCATCTTTTAAGACGAACCAAAAAGTCATAGTAGTCACTATCGGGTTGTGGAAAGGTTTATTTAAATGTCCTTTTCGTGTTGCAGAATCCTGAAAAAAAGGAGACAGGAGGATGTGATGGCTAGATTAGGGTTGTTGGGATTAGGCTGCACCCACTGACTTCCATGCACACGTTCTATGATTCCCATCAACTGGAATAAAAAAGAGGGAATCGTGAGTCGATTTTGCTTTAAATTGATTATCACCTTGTATAACGGGCGTTTATCAAGTCTATTTTGTGAGCGCGTGCCGACGGATGAATAGCTGCAGCCTTTGATAAAATGCCTGCAGCATAATTTGTTTTATTTGGCTTCACCACCTGCCCTTCATATTTGCTGCTGTTGCAGCAATGTCATAATTCACAACTGTGATGTGGCCGTGATTTTCAGCAGACTGCACTCCAGTCTGCAAATCATACAATTCTGCCGTCTAGCCACATTGCAAGGGATAGATAGGGGCACACTGCCCCCTGGTGGAACAATAACAGCAAGAGAAAAACAACTGCCGTAACCTCAACCAGATGTAATGGATGGTTAATAAAACATAGACTCAGTGGTGTAAGTCACTTACAGTACAACGAGCTGTTGGTTTAGCTGTAGACAACACCTTTTGTTTGCCACTCTCTAGTGGTCTATCTTATACTACTAACTGAGAAAGAACACTAATGAATTCAAAATCTTCTCGTTGAAAATATACAATATAATTTAAAGAAAAAAGAACCTACACTGTGGTCCGCTGCGATCGTTTAAACTTTCATTATATACCATTAACAATATTTGACAGCGACAGATGTACTGAGGCTTGGATTGGAAACGCACAGCGCTGCGACACGAACCATGTTTCAGGTTTTGCTGCCTTTACTGATCCGTAACAAGGTACAATGGTAATTCATAAGCAGTGCGTCTCAAGTTATGCGGCCATTGCGTTTTCTGCATAAACCTCATCCCCCATTGCTGCATAATATCTAGATTTTAACAAAAAAATTGTAACTAGGTTGTTAGAAATGGGTCTCTCGTTGACAGAGGTAAGTACCCTGTCCAAGTAGGGACCCCAATCCTAGTCAGTGTAAGTCATAACACAGTCGGAGAGGATTTGGTCTCATGCTAGAGCTGCTGACTTTGGAGCTGGGAAACTAAGGTTGGAGCCTCTGGTCGACTCCATATCCTGTGATTCTGGATAAATCACTCAATCTCCCTGTGCCTACCAAAAAAAAAAACAAATATTAATAATGAATGTGTCCTTATGTAACGTAACTGCTGCTCATGTAAAGCGCTCCAGTACCTTCGGGTCGAGTTCGCACTATATAAATCTGCAACCACAAAAAAAAATCCTAAATTATACTGTGCTCACCCTCTGGTAGCTTGGCACAGAGCAGGCAGGCTTAATTTGGAAGACTTTAACCTTCACTCAATCAATCAATCAATTAAGGTATTTGTATAGCGCGCTACTCACCCGGAAGGGTCTCAAGGCGTTGGGGGAGAGGGGTACGTCACTGCTCAAACAGCCAGGTCTTAAGCTGCTTCCTGAAGGAGAGGTGGTCTTGGGTCAGCCGAAGGTGGAAGGGGAGGGAGTTCCAAGTCTTGGTTCCAGGTAGGAGAAGGATCTTCCTCCGGCGGTGGCTCTGCGGATGCGTGGTACGGAGGCGAGGGCGTGGCTGGTCGATCGTAGCTGGCGGGTGGGCATGTAGAAGGTCAGGCGGTCGTTGAGGTACTTTGGGCCCAGGTCGTGGAGAGCCTTGTGTGCGTGGGTGAGGAGCCTGAACGTGATTCTCTTGCTGATGGGGAGCCAGTGCAGGTCTCTCAGGTGGCCGTAGATGTGGCTGTGTCGAGGGATGTCCAGGATGAGTCGTGCGGAGGCGTTCTGGATGCGTTGGAATCTTTTTTGAAGTTTGGCTGTGGTTCCGGCGTAGAGGGTGTTCCCGTAGTCCAGTTGGCTGGTGACGAGTGCCTGGGTGACGGTCTTCCTGGTTTCGGTGGGGATCCATCGGAAGATCTTGCGGAGCATGCGCATGGTGTTGAAGCACGATGAGAGACGGCGTTGACTTGTCTGGTCATCGAGAGGGAGGAGTCCAGGATGAAGCCGAGGTTGCGTTCGTGGTCCGTTGGTTTGGGAGTGGTGCCCAGGGCAGGGGGCCATCAGGAATCGTCCCAGGCGGAGGGCGATGATCCCAGGATGAGGACTTCCGTCTTGTCTGAGTTCAGTTTCAGGCGGCTGTTCTTCATCCACTCGGCGACGTCTTTCATCCCTTCGTGTAGACTGGCTCTGGCGGTGGCGGGGTCGTTGGTAAGGGAGAGGATCAGCTGGGTATCGTCGGCGTAGGAGATGATGTTGAGGTTGTGTTGGCATGCGATGGCTGCGAGGGGGCTCATGTAGACGTTGAAGAGGGTCGGGCTGAGTGATGATCCTTGTGGTACGCCGCAGATGACTTCGGTGGCCTCGGATCTGAACGGGGGAGGCGGACTCTCTGGGTTCTTCCGGCGAGGAACGAGATGATCCACTCCAGTGCCTTCTCTTGGATTCCGATGTTGCTGAGGCGCTGCACTAGGGTGCGGTGGCAGACAGTGTTGAACGCTGCGGAGAGGTCCAGGAGGATGAGGGCCGCTGTTTCCCCGTTCTCAAGCAGGGATCTGATGTCATCGGTGGCTGCGATCAGGGCGGTCTCAGTGCTGTGGTTGGCTCGGAAACCGGACTGTGAGGGGTCGAGGGATCCGTTCGTCTCAAGGAAGGCGGCGAGCTGTCTGTTGACGGTCTTCTTAATGACTTTGGCAGGAAAAGGGAGGAGCGAGATGGGGCGGAAGTTCTTGAGGTCGGTGGGGTCCGCTGTTGGTTTGTTCAGGAGGGCGCTGAGCTCGGCGTGCTTCCAGCTCTCCGGGTAGGTGGCGGTGTGGAAGGAGGTGTTGATGATGTCCCGGAGATCGGGTGCGATGATGGCGTCGGCCTTGTTGAAGACATGGTGGGGGCAGGGGTCGGTTGGGGATCCGGAGTGGATGGTGTTCATCGTGCGGGTGGTGTCTTCGTTGCTGACCGGGGTCCAGTTGCAGAGGGTGGTGGTGGCGGGCGTTGGTTCGGTGGTTGGGTGCGTGGTCTGTGCGCCGAAGCTGTTGTGTATGTCGACGATCTTGCGGTGGAAGAAGGAGGCGAGGGAGTCGCAGAGGTCCTGCGAGGGAGTGATGTTGTTGTTTCCGGCGCTGGGGTTGGAGAACTCTTTGACGATGCTGAAGGGTTCCTTGCTGTCGTGGCGTTGTTGTCCAGTCATTCTTTGAGTGCTGTCTTCTTGGTGGCGCGGATCAGCTGGTGGTGCTTGCGGGTGGCGTGCTCGAGGGCGGTCCTGTTGTCTGTGGTCTGGTCGTGGCGCAAGGCTTTCTCGAGGGTGCGGCAGTTCTTCTTGGAGTCCTTGAGTTCGTCAGTGAACCAGGGGGTTTTCTTGCTGCCGGGTCTGTTGGGAGGGTTCTTTAGAGGTGCAAGGTCATCGGCGCAGGCGGTCAGCCACTGTGTGAGGTTGCTGGCTGCTTTGTTGGGGTCAGTTGTGCTGGTGGGAGGGTTCTGGCTGAGGGAGGCGGTGAGCTGCTCTGCGGTGATCTTGCTCCAGCTCCAGCTCCTGCAAGGAACCTGTTGCGGGTGGTGGTGGGTCGTGGTTCTTCTGAAGCTGAAGTGGACGCAGCTGTGGTCAGTCCAATGAAGTCCGGTGGAGTGGCTGAAGGAGATGTGCTTGCTGGGTGGGAGTGTTCACCAGTTGCTTGAGTCCGAGGTTGGCGAGGTTGGCCAGCAGGGTGGTGGTGTTATTGTCATAGTTGTTCTCCAGGTGGAAGTTGAGGTCCCCTAGGAGGATGTAGTCAGCGGAGGGGAGGGCGTGCGGGCTGATGAAGTCTGCGATGTCTTCGCTGAATTGTGTGCGAGGTCCCGGGGGTCTGTAGATGAGGATGCCTCTGAGGGTCGTCTTGGGGTCGGTGTGTATCTGGAAGTGGAGGTGTTCGGCGGCGGTGAAGGTGTTGTCGGAGTTGGTCGAGATGCGGATGGCGTTCTTGTGTACGATGGCGATGCCTCCTCCCGTCTGGTTGATGCGGTCCCTCCGGATGATCTTGTATCCGTCCGGGATGGCGATGGCGATGTCGGGCGTTGAGGAAGGCGACGTCTGGTGCTGTTGTGTCGAGCAGGTTCCAGAGTTCGACGGCGTGCCTGTGGACGGAGCGGGTGTTGAGCAGGATGCACTTGAGGTGGTTGTTGCTGGGGCTCGGTTTGGCGGGAGCGGTGCAGGTCCGGAGGCAGGAGACCTTGCAGGCTAGGCAGGTGAAGGGTCCGTGGGTGCGTTTTGGGGTGGCTCGGTAGCAGGTGGGGTTCCGGCCGGCGTTGAGTGCGTTGAGGGTGATGGAGTCGTAAGTCCGTCGTGTGGGCTGGCATCCTCTGGTGCCAGGGGTCCTGGCACTGGGCGCAGTCCAGGCACAGACGGGCTTGCCTTTGGCGCGCCTTTGGCGCACAATCGGCGCGCCCGCTGCGTGGTCTCCATTTAAGGCAAAGTGGGTAGGAGGGGCAGGTGGGAGGCGGGAGCAGGGTGGACACAGAAGAAAAGGGGGCGGGGCCGCGATGTCACGGAGGCGGGAAGCGGGGAGTGGGGGCCACACCAGGGGGGTCAAGGAACAAGGAAAAATATACAACACAAGATTACCACACAAGATACAGAATACAGCAGAGGCAAGAGCAGCAATAACAGGGCACAGGAGGAAAAACGGCAAAAAACGGCACTACGAGCAGCAGCGAGGGGGCACAGACACAGCTGGAGGGCCGTGCGGCATGGGGGTGTCCTGAGGACAGGTTCACTGGTCTAACACTAATGATCAAGCAGTCTCATGCCTCAATTCCTGCTCACATGACCACAAATTGATTCAACATTGTGACCAGGCTACTCACATTAAAGGGAAAACTTTAGACCTCATCATCCCATTGGATTCCATCATACAATGTGATTGGTCGGACCATCACATAATTTCCTTCCATATCAATTCTCAGGTTCATCAGAGTAAGGCATAAAAATCCAAACCAAAGATTTGGAAAATGGACTTCAGAGATATTAATACAGCTGACCTAGCAACCCGCTGTAACTGGGCCCTCTCTCCCCAATTGGATATGCTTAAAGTCCATGCTCCCACAGACTTCTACAACTCTTCTACAACTCTTCTATTTCCAACATCATGGACACTTTGGCCCCAGTACAACAAAAAAATGTACCTGCACTCTGAACGTCGCAATCTAAAGGCCATAGAACGTTCCTGGAGAGTCACTCCATCTGCGGACCATCTAAAAAACCTTAGAGCAGCAAGAAGTGCGTATAACAAACAAATCAACAAAGCTAAGGCGGAGTATTTCAGATCGCAACTTAACCTAGCGGCGAATAGACCCAAGAAACTGTTTGAATTTGTTAAACAACAATCGGTGGTAGCCCCTAACCGACAAGCATCGGAAGTCAGACCTCCTTCATGTGAAGATCTGGCTGCCTTTTTTACTGAGAATACAAGACTTATTAACATTGATCTGGAAGCCAGGAGGGCTCTATTGCTACCCAATGAACCTGCACCCCCACTGGCCGTACGAGACAAGACAGCACAATGTAGCTGGGGTATCAAGAACAACGCTTCCTGGGACACCTTTACCCGCTCAATGAAAATTATATCAAAAAGGTCCTTCGGAGTATCAACCCATCTAATCACTTCAGTGACCCGTTACCCCCTACCATCTTCAAAGTAATTAAGGATGAAATCTCCCCCTTCTGGACAAAGATTGTCAATGCGTCTCTGTCACAAGGCACGATCCCAGAATGCCTAAAAGAAGCTCAGGCAACACCTATATTTAAAAAAACACAGCCGACAGTACAGACCTTAACAACTTCCGACCTATCTCCAGCATCCCCACTCTAGCCAAACTCCTTGAAAAATGCATCCAGTCCAGTCCAGTCCCAACTATGTGCGCACATGGAACATTTCCATCTCCTGGACCAACACCAATCTGGCTTTCATAGTGGGCACAGCACTGAATCGGCCCTCACCCACGTGATGGATGACATCCTAATAATGCTTGATCGAAATTAATCCTGCCTCCTTATCCTACTTTACCTTTCCTCCGCATTAGACACTGTCAATCATGACAACCTCCTATTCATTCTGGAGCATAGGATGGGCCTTTTTGGTCAGGTACTGCATTGATTCTCGTCCTTTCTGCAGCACAGAACTTAAAGAGTTAAAGCAAACCACTCACTCTCCCAGCCATCCCCAATCAGCATGGGGGTTCCCCAAGGGTCCTCCTTATCTCCCATTCTCTTCAATTTGTTCCTGGAACCATTAGCTAATGTTCTAAAATCCTTGGACATTCGCTTCCATATGTATGCAGACAACACCCAACTCTATCTGAAAATCTCCTCCCTGGATGACATCACTTCACTCAACTCTGCCCTACTGACTACCCAAAACTGGTTAACTGCAGACCACCTCCTGCTAAACATCTCCGAAACAGAATTCTTCCTCATTTCTCTCCCGATGCATACTCCTAACATCGACCTATGGATGAACCAACTTACCGCCTTCAACTGCGCCCCCCACATTATCGACTCAGCTAAATTTATAGGAATTACCCTGGACAAGCATCTGAATATGAAGACTCACATTAGCAAAGTGTGCAAGGGAGCTAACCACCTTATGAGAACACTCAGGAATCTCAAACCTTTCATACCTCAAGCAGATTTTAAGCAAGTGTTCCAAGCGCTTGTTTTGCCGATACTTGACTATGGCAGTGCTACGCTATGTGGCCTCCCCAAATATACTAAGAGGGAGAGGTGTGGCGCCGCGGCCAGGGCGACTGACGCTGGAATCTGGGGATCAGGGTTCGATCCCCGGCTCCAGCTGCAGGTTAGCCCAGCACCATGCGACTCTGGGCAATAGCTTGCTTAATCTTCCCGACGGCCCCCAGCGCCTAGAGACCCTAACGGGTGATTGTGCGCTATACAAATGTGGATTATTATTATTATTACTTTGGCCCCCCCTAAAGGCTTCTCTGAACGCTGCAGGCAGATTGATCATGGGCACCAAGCGAAATGCACACATCTCCCTGGTGTAAAATTGCTAAATTGGCTACCCTACGAAGCTAGAATTCAACTGAAGATAGGCCTCCTATCACACAAAGCCCTCCACTTCAAAATCCCCATCTACTGTGCACAAAAACTAGAACTATCCGGGGGTGGGGGGGTAGACTGTCAAGGAGTGCTAATTCCCTCCTCTTGAAACCACAGATCTTCCACAAAAAGAGAACATGCCAACGAGCCTTCTCTGGCGCTGTTCCTAAAATTTGGAACTCTCTTACACCGGAAATTCGGAGGATCTCTTCCAAGGATGCTTTCAAACTGGAAGCAAAAAGATTCCTCATGAACAAGTTCTTACCTTAACATGAGGGGCAATGTTTAGCTCTAAGCACATCGGACATACTATAGTATCGGTTATTATTCTTGTATATGATCATTATTTTTGCTTTATTATTCATGTACATGAATATTGAATTTACTCCCCTTAAGTCATTATGCTCCATCGTCTAGCCTATTCTTCGTTCACCCAGGTGTATAAATGATCTGTTAGATGTTCATCATTTGAATCAATGCCTATTAGATTCCCCATCTGACTCATGTTTTGATTATTGTTTTGGAACTGGTTATTATTACTGAATATGATTATTGTACGTACCCCCCTAATGTCTCTATGCTTCATCGCATAGCCCACTCCTACTCGTTCACTCAGGTTTATAAATGAGCTGTTACATGTGTACTAGTTGATTTAATCCCTATTAGATTCCCCATGTTAGACTCATGTTTTGATTTGTTATCCCTGCCTCAAATTGTAAAGCGCTGTGATATCCTTCGGGATCTAGTTTGCGTTATATAAAACTTTATAAATAAATAAAATAAATAGAACATCACAGGAAATACTCAGATATGAATTTACCTTAAAGAAATGAACAGCCAAGAGGCATTTTGCAAAAGAAGAACAAGTGGTTTAATTAAACGCAGCAGCCGGGAGAGTCTTGACAGAATGCATCTGAGAAAAGTCTCTCAGTGTACAAAGTTTCGGCTGACATTATATACATCTCATGAGATACAATTAAACTATTTCTGCATTCTTTGAAAAGCATCTCAGTCATAAATTAACAGGTTTAGGCATAGATACAGATGGCTCTCAACCTGTGGAAGAGCTAGTGTGGGCCAGTGCATATGTGTATAGATGTCTGGTGCGATCACTACGTGAGGTGTGCATGTCGTGTCCTGATTGGCTGAGCGTTCTTATCTACATGTGGTATCTAGCTTTGTGGTATTTTGGAGGAATGCAAGCTTTTAGCCAAAAGTTTTTAATTGGGCCAATTTCCTCTGACCTGTTTGTGGTGCAACTATCTATCTGTGGGATCAATCAGGGTTATCCAAGGGTGAGCTTTAGTCTTTGGGCTAAGTGAGACCCCACCTGAGGCCTGTCACCCGATAGGATAGGCGTGGGTGTGGGTCACAGAACCTGCCTGACCTCGTATCTCTGACTCTGGCTTGATGGAGTGGTCGCTTGGGGTGAATCCAACAGAAATATTACCAGTTCATTAGAACTCCAGAAAATAATATGGTAATCACTGGTATAGTTTTACTGAAATTCTAAACATTGTGCATAAAGTTGTCATAGCGCACATCAACATTGTCTTTACTGATATTGACATAGTTATGCATGCCTAGATCAATGTGTACATTGCCATTGTTTCTACTGGTTAAAACATTGTTATGCATGCATGGATTATGACATACATTGACATTTTTAATGCTAGTGTCAACACTTTTGTGCGGGCATAGATTGCATTTATTTGTATTGCCATTGTTAGGCATGCACATATCATGGTATTCATTGAACTCATATGTACACATTCCCACATTCCCCCCTCCAGTTGAATTTTCAAATATACTATCCTCCTCATATATCATGACAGTTATTTTATTCAAAATTGTATGTGTCTGTAACGTTTTCCCTAGCTAAGTGCATACTACCTAACTTGAGGACTGCGTTTTTACAGCAGGAAACCCCCACTTGTAGGAAATCACACAACAGAAGTACAACAATGAAAACTGGTGTTAGTTATGTGAATCGTTTGGACACCCATAGGGGATCCACAAAAAGATATTATGCAACCAGTCCTGCTCCTATGCACCTCACTCCTTCATCATGTTGGCTTTCAGACAATGCAGTTCTTGGATAGCACAAGCTAATGTCATATTGTCCATAAGAGTTCCGGTAATAAAAGTACAATAGGAAGCACTAATCTTGGCACACAGCCCACCATCCATCACAGTCATCAAGTCCAACACAAACCGATGTTGCATCACCATAAGGTGGATGGCTCTCAGTTCTTCCTTGATAGCGTTTAGGCCGAGCTCAGCATTATTGATCATCTTCATCAACTCACACCAGGATATTTGTAACCAGTGGGTGTTTGCCTTTGTTTGCAGGGTGAAGAAGGGTATGGACCCTCCGTCATTTACCTGAGTCTCTGTGAACAGTCTAAATTCTTCTGGAATGATCTTGTACTGCGCCCAGCCAAAATGATCAGCAGTTCTTCTCCTTCAAGCTTGATACAACAGAGTTATTGTGTTCTGTAACGGATGTTGAAACAACTCCGACAGAACTTCTCCAGGAATGACTAGTGTTGGGGTGTGTATGGTCACAAGGCTGCAGAGGCACCACCATCCAGGGATGAGCTGGTTGTAGGCCAGGACACCGCATTGCCAGTACATATCCACCAATGTGGAAGTGCCCCATTGCAGGTACGGTATGTGCAGTATCAGGCCACAGTTTTCATTATTGCCCAACGGTATGGTCCCTTTGTCTCTGAAACATAGAATATACAGTGTAAGTGTCCATACAATTAGGAGTTGCCCCTTCCCCTCCAACCATGTGTACCTATTATTGGCAGTATCCCAGATTTTCTGGCACAGTGTGTCTATGCTTGCCTAGGACCCCCTACTATGAGACTCATTTCCCCCAGTGTGATCGAGGTGAGCAGCCCTGCACCGGAACTCCATGTCTGGGGTCCACTTGTCATTAAAGAAGGTGCCCCAAAAACTTTAAGTGCCACCCTGGGACCACAGGTGGAGGCGGGAGCGGACATATTTGTGAACTGGTGCCGTGATCTTGCTACCTCCAGGAATCTCTTTTCTAGGATGTCCCGGGGTCAAACAGTGTCCTCCCCTATGGTGCCCCTTCTGCGCATCCTGTCGATTTAGATGTCGCTAGGTGTGGCGAAAAGATACTGTGCTGTGGGGTTGGTATCATCCTGGGTGATGTTTACTGTTGCTCTACAGGGTCCTACTCTATTGTGTTGAATCTTAGCCCTGATCCTACATAGGTACAGATGGACAAGGCATTTTGCTCTTTCTGGGGCTCTCTCCTGGGATAAGTAAAGCCTGGCTGCTCTTACGGCGTGGGGTATTAGAGAGCATATGTAGCATGTCCTGTTTGTAGTTTGAGTGCCTTTGGTGGTCATATGTTGGTACCTGGTGTCGTGTAGGAGTGCGCTGTGTAGTGTGTGAGAAATACTAGTGTTTGGTTCAGTGTAGGTGTACATGAGGTGAAAGAGGTCTCAGGATATGTACTGCAAGAATGTAGAAGTAGAGTTTATGACATTATGCATTCATCTAGCTCCAGAGGGGCTCAAGAGCACCCCTGCTAAATAGAACGTGTACAGAAATACAAAAATACGTAACTTAAAAACATTTGTAGACTATAGGATCGTCTTCGGGTGAGATGTCTGTCTTCTGGGCACCCAGAGATCTCTTGTATTGGTGCAATGCAAAAAATTTCTCTTTTTGTTGCAAAAGTCAATTTGTAGCCTGTGTTACTTGAGCATTGTGAAAGAAAGTCCTTTTGAAAGCTGTAATCTAAGGAACGGCGGGCCATGGTACTGTTGATGCACTTTCAGCTTGATCACAGACCTGTAGGATATGAGCTGTGGGTTGTCAGTTAGCTTGGAAAAAAAACCATTGTTAGCCAATTGTGTGGAAAATACTACCAACAGAAGAAAGAGGCTGAGGTTCCTTAATTTTGACTCTATTTTACATTCAAACTCCATTTTATGTTGCCTTTACACAGGCTGCATGCTTCACGAGGTGTTTCTGCCCTTTGGACTGCAACGTGATGAAAACTCCCTCTGTCCTTGTTTTGAAACTCATCTCAGACACCAGCTGGCCTAACTAATTCTTGTCTGGACCACCTAATCCCTGTATCAACTATCTGTTAGCCTTTAGCATTCTTCTCGTGCTGTATCTTATCTTTTGGCCTTCGCTATTCTCTCCCTGTGTTTTCCTATTCCACAACCTTTTCCTTTGAAGCACGCAAACATGTTCTGCCATTACTGATTGACCTATAGGTGCTGTCATAGATTGACTTATCGTGTTGGGCAAGAGCACGACTCAAGGTGGATGTTCTGGTTACATGATGCCTTGTTTTTAAAGTTTGCCTATTTGCTAATATTTGGCAGATCTTGTATGACCATATTAGGTATTTTGCATGCTTGCAAAAGCTAGGACTGCCCCTTTCTTTTATGCTGAGTTTGTAACCCTAAGCATATAAAAGGCCTCTGTGTTCTGTACTCTTTAGACTGCCTCATTCAGTTGCTACGGCTTCTGTGTGACGTAGCTTCACTTAATTAAGTTTAATAAAGATGTCTTTTCATATTTCAGCTTCTGTGCCAAGTTCTTTATTATCAAGTACGCCTGGGAATGAAGATTTCAGTTTCTTCAAGGCCCCCTGGAGCCAAATTAGTGAGGTGGGAATCAGGAGTATGCAAAACACAACACATACAAACAGCCTGCCTATTAAAAACTTTAACAGCAAATACATCCAAGAAGTTTTCATGCATTAACGTCGCAGTGAAGCCTTGTGATTCAAAAAACTGATACAACTTAAATAAGTTTATATCAGAAAGCAATATCTATTTATTCAAATGTTCTTCACTTTCACAAATATGTTGAAGAAATAATATGAAACAACTCCTCTGGATGACAAACCATTGTATGGAGAACATAAGGAAAAAATATTACTTTCAATGTTTATAAATATGTATACTCACTCTGGAGGATTCCAGCTCACAACCCAGATACAAACATACTGTCAATCAAACTCAGACATCTCATTCTTCCTACATATACAATACATACACAGCAAACACAATTATCAATCAAAACAGTTTTAGAGTCTTTCCTAATGCTGTGTTCTTATTGTTGTAGTGAGCTGTATGGAGTGGGTGCTGTACTGAGGCCTTGGATTTACTGTATGCTTGGCTTGTTCTAGGGCTTGCTTGGTGGGTAGGTATTTTATTGGAACTGCTGGGTTATTATTTTACTCTGTTCGTGGTTTATTTTTAGGCAACAATAGTCGGCACTGTGGTTTCTTCAGTGACAATAGTCAAAGTGACATTCTAGAAGATCTGGAGTTTGCTTTCTGGTACAGGTACTCAGTTGGATCCCTCTAGAGTCCTCGTCCTGCTGGCACCCCATGTATGTGGCCACTTCGGCCCCTTTGGGGGCTATTTCACCTGTTTCTAGCCCACTCCAAGGGGGCCCTGTCATGGGAGATGAGGTCGGTAGCCTACCCATTCTAGGCCCAGGTATTTTTCCCATGTGGCAGGTGGAGACATCTCCTTAGGATGTTACTACGCCAGTCGTGCATGCCATCCACATTTCATACGACGGTCACTCACCTGGGCACCGCGTTTGGTGACATGGAGGGGGCTTCCAGTGTAGGCAATCCACCTCTTGTTACAGTGCTACCTTGCTTGTACCACTTCCTTCAATGGGAAGGAGCCAGGGTGGTGACAATGGCTGGACCGGTTACGCCCGGGGGTATGCAGCGTCTGGTTGTTACCGCCATTGCCCCCATATGCCTTAGGCGGGCTACCCACTTATCCTTGGGGGATGCAGTGGACCTGTGTGTGTCGTGATTGAGAGTCCACAGCTCCCTACAACCCTACCTGCTAATGTTTTGGCTGTTTCTACCAGGAGGTGTTGTGCTCGTCCCTTCCAGTGCCACACTAGTTCATAACCCTTAAGTGGTTTTCCGTATAGTCCAGGACTACCCTTTTGATGAGGGCTCTGTGGTCCAGAATCACTCTGGCTGGTGTTCCTGTGGCGTGGGAGGATGTTGCTGGTTTGTGCCTAGAGGGGAGGCTCCAGGAGAGGAACATGCTATAGTTCCATCTTTGGTGAACTGGATGGACATCCTTAGCTTGGACAATAGGTCCTGTTCCAATATATCAGTCGGGGATGGCGGATAGTACAACAGCTGCTCCTTAATCCTATTCTCTCCTACTTCCAGCTCAAGGGGTTCTGTGAGGGGGCCTTGGCCACGGAACACAAGATTCACTGCACTTTGATGGTGGTTTTTGATATACGGGCGTATGGTGTCTCACTTATTAGCCTCGTGACCAAAGGGTCATCCTCCTCGCCTGTCAGTGGGGTGATCTCTTCTTTAAGTTCCTGGGTGGTCGTTGGTGTGCGCACCCTGCCTTTCCCCGTATTGACGGCCCCACCCTATGCTTTCAGCCTCGCTGTCAAAGCCGGATAAATTGGAGCCTTCCTTTCTGATGGTGCTATCTCTGGGGTTGCATGTGTTGTGTGTCAAGGCCACCATAAGGTCAGCCCATAGTCTTAGCAGGGCTATTTTCATATCTCTTTCTTGGCCCATATGTCTGGCCTGAATGTACATTTTGGTGTTGTTTATGATGCTGGCATCAAATGTTCCCCAGTAAGGCCAGGGAAATGAGTGTGCTTTGGTATGGTCATGCCAATCGTGGGAGTGTCTCTCCAGTCTCCAATCCCGGTTTTGGAATTTCGCTTCCATGTGGCTTGGTGAGGTTTCCATGATGGATTGGGAAACTTGTTTTGAGAATTTTGCAAGTTTTTATTGTCTTGAGATTCTTTAAATAATTTTCAAATTCTACTCTAATCTTGGGGAATAGTGTACACGGGGTGGCACTGAAAACCTCTACTGGTTACAAGCTCTATCAAAATTGATGCATTGAGGGAAAAAGGAGATTTAACAATAAACAAAGACAAATGCAATGAAATAGTAACAACCTGTAACAGAATGCAATTGTTAGTTGAGAGCAGTACGAGTTGATTTGTAGCAGTAAACTAGCAAATGTAAAATTCTGATCTGGAACACATTGTTATTATTTCATAAAACATAGACTTACTAACATGACATAACATTTAAACATGCAGCATATTGCAAATTTAACATCACCACAACAGCAATAAATGCATAAAATCGAAACATCGAAAAGAGACAGCGAGAAAATGGTTAGCAGAAAAAATAATTACTTCGTCCAACAAAACTTAACTCCCTCCTAGGCCTACAGCCCAAGGAGAGGGGCTGCTACCTGGAATATGCAAAGCTAAGTGAGCCTGATAGTCTGTCACTATCAGCTTGTCGGTCAAAGGTAGCAGCGCTTTATGTGAAGAAAAAGGAGAAACTTGACAATTATCGGCCCTTTGAGGCCAGACACAAGCTATACTTTACTCACCAAAGTCTGAATTTTGTCCCTAATGTTCCGAATTAGACCCTATGTCACACCCAGGGTTAGTGCGTACCAACTGCCTTATGTCCCATAGTCCAAGCGCAAAAAAAAAAAAACTTTTCACTTCTTTAAATCCTCTCAGTGTTAAGAACCCCCGGACGTCTCTAAGAAAACCAATATGACTAAAATATAAGATCAGGGTGGTGACCCTTTATAACATACCAATGGTCAGGGGTATACTGCTGTGTCACGCCTAACTGTTCAAGCTAAAAAAGAATGTATTTACCTACACCTTTCTCTAGTGTGCTGACTAGGGAAACAAATGATCTACTCTCTTGTCCTAGTTTGCCATATGCCACATGCTGGGAATAAGGATCAGATGTCGTCCCTTACCACCGGCCCTCGAATTCAGCAAAACGTATCTAATTAATTGTGGCATCAGCTCACCAGTCTTGTTTGAGCAGATTTGAATCTGAATCCATCAAGGCAGGGTCCTTGTCCTTCGGCAGCAGTCCGACTCGATAATCCAATCTCTACTTTCTGGCTCACCAAAATGTTACTCGGATATGAAGTTTTGTATGGTCACCCACATTATTTCTGGACTGCTGCTGCAGTTCTTTTTGACTTTGCACACTAGGGTACTGCTAAGCATGTCCCAGTTTATGTGCTTTGACCACTAAAACAAGTGAAAATTGCCTACACTTATGATTGCCAAATTTAAATTACCTTTGAGTCCATAGTATGCAGCACAAAAGCATATCCATGGCCTGTAAGCTAAATGTCACTAGTGGACTGCAGCACATATTGTTCCACCAATGAAGTATCAATACAAAGAATGTCGCCAGGCATGACCCTGCAGCCTGGGTAAGCAGTTTTAAAACTACCAATTCGACTTGACAGAATACATCTTTTGCAGGGCCTAAACCTTCCTTTTTAACACTTATAAGTCACCCCTAAAGTAGGCCCCACACGTCAATAAGGCAGGGTGCATGGTATTTGAAAAGTAGGGCATGTGTACTTATGTTTTAACTGTCCAGGCAGTGAAAAATCTAAAAAATCGTTTTTTACTATGGTAAGGCTGACTCTCAAATAGTAAATGACATTGAATATGTATATAACACCTTGTAAAGCTTGACTTCAGTTTGGTAATAACTAGATAAATGAGTCAAGGAGTCCTATTACTGGTTATTTAATATCCAACTTAATGATCAAGCCAGGTATTGGATTACTATTTTGAAAATGACACTTTTAGAAAGTTGCTATTTTCCCACCTAAGCCAAATGTGCCTTTGTGTTAGTGTTCAGTGGCACCAGACTGGTGATGGCTCCCTTATGGCGAAATGTGTATAGCTCCTACACAATGGCACTAATCCCAGTGGGAGAGGGGTTACTATTTTTTAGTGAAAACAAGTGAAGATTTGCCCATTATTATAGCCACACATCTGTATGGGCACAGGGAGCTCTGCACATGGGAAGAAAGGTTCTGCCATGTTGGTTTTAGGTAGAGGTGGCACTGCGAGATAGTGTACAGTACAAAACACATAGGAAGTGCTGCAAAAGTGTGCAGGGTCATGCCTGGGAACTATTACCCCATTAGTGTGGGGGCAGCCAAGTATTTCCCTCACCCATAGGCTGGCACTGGGCGGAAATGTGACACCCCCAGTAGCCTCTTTAGAACACCTCTAGACCTGTGGAATACAGAAGTACTGCACCTGCTGTTGTGACTTGTATGAGCAACGCTGAGGGCTGGACCTGCTCCCACTTGTACCAAAGACTAAAAAGTAGATGTCAAGGGTCAGTTGGCTGACCCTCTATTAAGATACAGGGACACAAAAGCTGCAAGAAGCTCCCTTTCCTAAAGAGGCTAGCTGACCAGTGCCTACTGGACCTGTCCAGGTCCCTGCTAGTGGCTTCTATTGTGTACAGTAAAACCATATAGGACGTGCAGCAAAAGTGTGCAGGGTCATGCCTGGGAACTATTACCCCACTAGTGTGGGAGTGGCCAAGAATTTCCCTCACCCATAGGCTGTCACTGGGCAAACATGTGACACCCCCAGTTGCCTCTTTAGAACACCACTAGACCTGTGGAATACAGAAGGACTTCACCTGCTGTTGTGACTTGTATGAACAACGCTGAGGGCTGAACCTGCTCTCACTTGTAACAAGGACTAAAAAGTGGATGTCAAGGGTCAGTTGGCTGACCCTCTATTAAAATACAGGGACACAAAAGCTGCATGAAGCTCCCATTCCTATAGAGGCTAGCTGACCAGTGCCTACTGGACCTGCCCAGGACCCTGCTGGTGGCTTCTATTGTGTACAGTAAAACCATATAGGACGTGCAGCAAAAGTGTGCAGGGTCATGCCTGGGAACTATTACCCCACTAGTGTGGGAGTGGCCAAGAATTTCCCTCACCCATAGGCTGTCACTGGGCAAAAATGTGACACCCCCAGTTGCCTCTTTAGAACACCACTAGACCTGTGGAATACAGAAGGACTGCACCTGCTGTTGTGACTTGTATGAACAAGGCTGAGAGCTGAACCTGCTCCCACTTGTAACAAAGACTAAAAAGTGGATGTCAAGGGTCAGTTGGCTGACCCTCTATTAAAATACAGGGATACAAAAGCTGCATGAAGCTCCCTTTCCTATAGAGGCTAGCTGGCCAGTGCCTACTGGACCTGCCCAGGACCCTGCTGGTGGCTTCTATTGCGGTGTTTCCTGACTCCTAAGTGGTATCCCTAGGGTCTTGGGACCCATAGATAACAGCCAAAGTGTACTCCTCCTGTATAACGCTAAACTGTTGGACTTAAAAACGTTGTCAAGACTTTATACATGGAATACTGACAGAAGACTGAGCCCAACCTTCCGAGGGTGCATCACCTGTGGGCCTAACTTTGCCGTAGTTCACACTACATTGTATGCTCAATATAGGAATCCATTGACAACAAGGCCACTTCGACTTCATCCTGTAGCTTCTTCGACGCTGCAGTTAATTGATGTTGAAGATCTCCAGAAAGTGAAAACCTGAACTTCTACAGCCTTCGTCAATGACTGTATCGGGACCCCCTCCTCCAACAGCCCATCACTGTCAGCTGTGACTTGGTATCCTCCTGCTGCCTTTAACACCGATGAATCTATCAATGACTCATCAACATCCAGAACTGTTTCTAAGAAGGTAACCCTTGACCAGGACCACCTAGTACTGGTATCTCCCGGCAATCGACCACGGTTAACATTGACTTTGCCCTGGTCTAGCGTGACCAGTTGCCTGTGGTTGGCAATTTGCACTTTGGCACCACAATTGTATTAACAATTAATACAATTCATATTTCCAGATCCCCTTATTGGCTTTTTATTGTTTTAGTGCCATTTTGTTCATTAAAATATTCTCTATTTTTATAAATTGGAATGGAATTTTTATTGTGTTGTGTTTTTGATTTTAGGCTTTACACACTTTCTTAAGTTAAGCCTGGCTGCTCTGTGCCATACCTTCCAAGGGTTGAGCTCAGGTTTGTATTACTGAATCCTTTCTGGACCTAATGACCTATCAAGAATAGTGACATTATTACTTGCAGTTGACTACCATTAACCCCAACAAATAACCCAGTTTCTCATAGCTTTTATCGCATACTGACTGAAGGAAATACATTACAACAAGCATTGAAAAGCATTAGGTTTTGCCTATGTGATTAATATATATATTTTTGGTAAGTTTTATCTTTTATGCTGGTGAGCAGGAGTGATGTTGGAGTAGGAGCAGCCTATGCTTTTGTACATATCTGTGCAGAATCTAGCTTCGGGCTGCTGCATGTTCTAAGAGTGCTCTATGTTTGTGCATATCCAACTGAAAGCACTGTTACATGCTCATAGAGTATTAGTTATGTTATTGTGAAAATTCTGGATGGTACATACATGATAGGGTGTACTAAGATACTAGAACAGACTGAGGGTGTATGAAATACTTTGAAATGGGACAGACATCCTTGATAGCATATTCAAAAAAGGGAACATGAACACAAAGGATTTGTATGACAGAAGTACCAGATGACAAACAATACAGGAGATTCAACAGATATATTTGAAAGGTAACATAAAGACTTATCAACTGCAAGTTTCCTTATATTTTAGAAATACATAGTGGAACATAGCGGTCATTTGACATGCAGGTCAAGAGCTCCACAGCAATCGGCTCACTGGTCTCTGAAATTGTGGTATGTGTTTTAATGTTTTTGTGGAGCTTTTCATAATAGGGTAGGCAATTCAAGAGTCTTCCTTTTTGTAGAGTAAGCGAAGTAAGCCTGGTGTGAATTTGAAGAGTGAATACACAGCAAGACACAGGAATACAAATTGTGTACATACTCTCACAACTCAGCACCACGCTGTGATGGCAGGCTGCAAGGCGCAGGGCGTCTCACTGCAGCACCAGGGCGACTGCCTGAGTCTAGTAGTCTCGTAAAGACTGACTTCGGAAGCAGCAAAAGTGCAACACCTCCAGTGTGGAAATAAGATAGCTTTAAATAAACAAGCATCCTTACCACCTATAGTATTAGGTATGTGGCTTCTTCGGCAGATCGAACCGGACATCAGGATTCCTGCCACCAATCATCACCCTAGAAATGCCTGGTGTTTGTCAATGGTCATGGGAATTGTTGTTCAATGACGGTAATGCGTTGCTCGATGCTCGCTGACTAGGAAAATTTAACTGTGAGGAAAGTAACAAACCTCTCAAAGCAAGCATAACTATGGCACAGCAGCAGTTTGTAAGAATACCTCCACCTTCTTCCACATAAAACAATAATATGCAAAGCCTGCCGTGCTGTCCAGCCGTGCTGACAGTGGAAGAGGAACACATGCTGGCAGAACATAAAAAAAGTTAAACAAAAGTACTTTTACCGTTTGTGCTTGCGAGGCAGAGAACAGACTGCACATGCCTCATTGTTCTGCTTGTGGAGGCTGTGTGAGTGTGCGCTGTGCATGCAAAACCGAAAACAAATTGTTCCATAAAAGCAAATGGAAACAGTACTTGGTTGATGGGAAGCTGCTGATAAAAGAAACAGAGACGCACAAGAGGAGCAACACGAGGACAGTATGCTACAGCCAATAGAAACAGAGGAAAAATAAGTGGCAAGCACAGGAACCAGTGAAAAGTAAGGGAGAAGTATGTAAGCCCCTTTTAAGATTTATATTAAATACAATAGATTTCACATGCACAGCACTGTCCAGGCAAAACCTAAAAGTGACAATGTTCTACCAACATGTGGAAATATCCCAAAGCAATCTATGTTGGACAGGCCTTTCAAACAGTCTGGAAGTCTGGCAGTGCTAGAAGGGCCAGCTTGAAAGGCCCAATGTGTTGACCATTTTTCTTTGGTCCTGTGGACTTTTAGGGAACCAAAATGGCCCACACTCTGACGCTTAGAAGCTGCCCATCGGGCTTGGTCTGTCAAGCTACCTGAAAAAGCCAGTTCAACATTGAAAGCAATGTACTTGTACCTGTACAAGACCTGTAATTCCAGCACCTTGACAGGAATAATTCACCCCTGAATCCCTGAACTAGGGATGAGGGTAAACATAAGTTGCATCAGGAAAGAATTTCTCTCAAGCCTCTCTCCCATTGTTGCTTAGTGAAAAAAACTTCATGCCGGGCTTCTCAAACAGGTAGACAACTTCAGAAATCTAGCCTGACTGGTTGATCATCAGGATGTATCAGACACGTGGTGGCAGAGACTGAATTTTTTCAAATGTGTAATTCTTTATTGCTTTATTAACAAAAATCATTACAATGGAAACATTAATATCCTGAATAGAAAGACATAATTCCCTAGTTCTTCGACCAATGTACAGCTGTACAAAAAGAATGTTTCTACAGTTGCAAGCCGTACTAGAACATTGATACCACATATAAACATCTTTTATCACGCTTGCACTGTAATCATAAAACTAATAACATATTATGGTCACATTTCAAGGAATATAAAATAAAAACCATAAACATCATGTAACATGGTGCAAATAAGCTATGAAGTGCCTAGGTGCAAGACTGTAAACATTATGTACCATTGTGCAAATGAGCAAATAAAGTGTCTCTATACACTTTGAAGGCTGATGTCTAAAATTACGTAAGGGGCAGAATTGTAAACATTGTATGTCATTGTGCAAATGAGTAATAAAAGTGCTTCTGTGATCTCATGTATCCTTTGGAACCTGAATACCACAGTAGCTTAAAAACAAAGGGCCATATGTAGGTAAATACTATTTACCGATTCTAAAATACCGAATTTGACCAATTCTGTATTTCGGAATCGGTAAATGGTATGTAGGTGTTGATTCGGTAATTTTTACAGAATCGGTAAAATTCGGTAAATACCGATTCGGTATTTACCGATTCGGTATTCCCCATTTATTCCTATGGGCTTGGAGGACCATAGGAATGAATAGGAATTACCGATTCGGTAAATACCGAATCGGTAATGAGGGGAAGACTTACAAGGGTGGCAGGGTGTCACATTGACACCCTGTTGCACCTCTGAATAGTGCATGGGTGCACATGTGGCACACATACATGCCCTAGGGGCATGTATGTCTGCCACATGGCACTGTTAAAAAAGCCTAACATTTTTTTTTTTAACGGTTTTCGATATTTACCACCAACTTGTAGTTGGTGGTAAATAACGAATCCTTAAATGAGGAATGCACTCACATGAGTACTCCCTCCATTAGGGATTCGGTAATTTACTGAATTGGTATTTAAGAATTCGGTAATTCTGTAAATTACTGAATCCTTGAATTAGGCCCCTACATCTCAAATGCCTAATACCGGTCGGTAACGGCTGAAATTCGGTAATTTCGGCCGTTACCGACCAGTATTAGGCTACCTACATCTGGCCCCTAATCATTCAAGGTGTCAGAAACCTAAAAACAAAAACTTTATGTTTTCTAATCCATTAAAACAACCATTAAGTTGCAGACGCCAGCAATTTTTCAGCATTTGACATGAGTGGAATCGACTTGCCTGTTAAAAACATAAAATAAGGGCCTGGCGGGCTGATCTAACCCCAGCCTTAAGAAGTAACGGTTTTAATAGTGCACAACATGGTTTAAGCAATTTAGTATACGCACATACTATGGGCAATAAAGTTTCACATGGCCTCCCACACAGTCTACATTTTGTACTTGGCCATTGTTGAATCCAAGTCGGCGTGTCTTCCTTGGTTGGATGTATGCCCAGTCTTAATTTTAGAAATGTCTCTTTCATTTGAGCCGAGAAGTAGGCATTCAGATAAGGCTGGATTCGCAAGGACTGGTTTGAATTAATCACGAACGATGCATGGGTTTTTGCCACTAAAGCTGTCTTAGCCCCATTAAATTAGTTGATTTTAATCTTTCTGGTTTTGAGTTTGCTTCAAACTGGACATTGTCATCCTAAAAGCCCTATCTGCAGATCAAATCTCTGAGGTGAGAGTGAAAACCCTGCATCTCTGTATTCTACTCCTGAAATGGAAAAAGCCCAGGCTCAGGAATAAAAACAATTACTCTCTGAATGAGAGAAACCATCAAGAAACAGAAAGGAAAACATCAACAGCTGAGTCTGTCTGAGAAAGGTTGTCTTAAGCAGCACAACATTCTTCCAGGGGAATTTTTTCAGCAGATTTCCAGCTCAACTCAAATCTATAAAAAAAATACTAAAGCACACAAACTGACTGACAGGTACATTTTCCAATTACACGTGGATTCAACTCTCATACTGTTTAACACATTATATATTCAGCACGAGGGTTCACACACTGCTTCAGCCCACCAACATGAATTCTACATTTTTAGCAAACAATGCCATCAAGCACTCTCACAACAGTACATAATTCTGCCAATAAAATGAATAGGTTGACAACATCCAACACATGGTGCTCAAGGGCCTTTGAAGTCAGCGAAGGGGAAAAATAATAAAAAACTATTTGGGGATAAACAGACCAATGAAAAATACTCACCAAATGAATATATATATATATTCGTATACACATTAACTCATATGGCATGAGGTATCTGTAAAAAGATTGTGTACACAACTTAAATATCACCAAGGAAGGAAAGTGTAGCAAATTCCACTTTTCTGCATGGTCATCCCAGATTTTTCAACTTTTTGCTGACCTTTTTTTTTCTGATAGTGACACTTCTATTTACTGCCGCATCCAATTGGTCTATTTAACTGTCTTTAAGACAAATGTAAATGGTACCGAAAATGAATGTATGATGTTGAAGTCAATGTGGGTTGCAGTGTGTATTTTCACTGCCTGCATACATGACAAAAATTAAGTGATACATGGCAGGGAACTTTCCTTTACCAGTAATGAAAAGCCTATTTTTGATCATTCACAAGTCACCCCTAAATTATGCTTTGTGAATCCATAGGGAAGGGTGTCATATATATATATATATATATATATATATTACCTACTGGCGGTCGCCAGTAGGTATATATAGTTAGGATTGATTTCCATAGGGAAATCGCAACATTCTATTGGGAATAACTTTGGCGCCGGTTGAGGAATCTGCCTGAATTGTTCAGCAACTTTGCCTCGCGGCGCTCCGGTCCTTCCCTGAAAGTTTGGGGGGGATTCGTCAAGCGGGGGCCGAGATGAAAGGGGGGTCCCAAAACATGTTTTCCCCATGTTAATTTCCATAGGGCGGTTGGACTCACATTTAACCCGAACGGCTGAATGGTTTTCCACCAAACTTGGCAAACTTGTAGGGACTGGTAGCCCGATGTGCCTTTGCTATGTCTCAAGATATGTGCTCCAGTGGTTTTTACGAAAATTAACTTTGAAAAATATATATTGGGCTACATTGGGCTATATATATGTTAGAGCCCAAATGTAGCCCAATGTAGCCCAATGTAGCCCAAAGATGGCCACCAGAGACAAAAAAAAACAAATGTAGCCCAAATATCAGCCAGATGTAGCCCAACTATAGCCCAATGACAGAATGTCCCAGAGTGTTCTAAAGAACAACTAGAGCGCTAACAGTCTTACTTATGACAAAAGTATGGCACACCTGAAGTCATCTTGATTGGAATAAAGTGTTAACACTTAAAACATTTAATTTGCAAAGGAACAAAATGAGGGGGTTCATTTTGCCATAGAAATTATGATTAGTGCTGAAGAAAGAAAAATTAGGGCACATTTTGAGTGACTTCTCAAATCCTCTTATATTTCATTAAAGAAATTCTGATATGCAGTCTCCCAAGATGGCCACCAAGGACAAAAGAGCACAAACGTAGCCCAAATATCAGCCAGATGTAGCCCAACTATAGCCCAATGACAGAATGTCCCAGAGTGTTCTAAAGAACAACTAGAACGCTAACAGTCTTACTTATGACAAAAGTATGGCACACCTGAAGTCATCTTGATTGGAATAAAGTGGTAACACTTAATACATTTAATTTGAAAAGGAACAAAATGAGGGGTTTCATTTTGCCATAGAAATGTTATATATTACCTACTGGCGGTCGCCAGTAGGTATATATAGTTAGGATTTTTTCTCTATGGGATTTTTGAAAATTCTATGTCTAATAACTTTGGCGTTTGTGGACGGAATTGGCTGAAATTTTCAGGAAAATGGCACATTTTGTTTCTGAGCAGCCCTTGAAAATTTGGGGGGGGTTCGTCAAGGGGGGGCTGAGAAAAAAGGGGGGTCCCAAAACGTGTTTTTAACATTGAGTTTTCCATAGGGCGGTTGGCCTCACTTTTAGCCCGAACGGCTGAATGGATTTGCACAAAACTTGGCAAAATTGTAGGGACTGGTAGCCCGATGTGCCTTTTGTAGGTCTCAATATATGTGCTACAGTGGATTTTGAGAAATTAACGTTAAAAAAAGATATATATCTGTAACAGCGGACCGGGCAGCGCTCCAGGACGTGTACTTTTCGCGCAACGGAGCTTTGTGAAGCGAAGCTGATTGGTTCTCCGGCGTCTGTCAACATTCCAAACAGTCCGTAGCGGCCGCCATCTTGTCTCTCGGTAGGATCGAGAGACAAGAGGAGGCCAAAGCGAAGGGGCAAATGACCATAAGGGGGAATAGTAGATCCTCGCTGACCCCCTAGGTTTGATGTGGAGGTTTTAAAAGGGCCCCGCGGGGCAACAAAAAAAAAATAATAATAATAATCGAACGGCTGAATGGATTTGCACGAAACTTGGCAAAATTGTAGGGACTGGTAGCCCGATGTGCCTTTGCTAGGTCTCAATATATGTGCTTCAGTGGATTTTGAGAAATTAACGTTCAAAAAAAGATATATATCTGTAACAGCGCACCGCTTCGCGTACTTTTCGCGTTACGGAGCTTTGCGAAGCGAAGCTGATTGGCTCTCCGGTGTCTGTAAACATTCCAAACAGTCCGTAGCGGCCGCCATCTTGTCTCTCGGTAGGATCGAGAGACAAGAGGAGGCCAAAGCGAAGGGGCAAATGACCATAAGGGGGCATAGTAGATCCTCGCTTACCCCCTAGGTTTGATGTGGAGGTTTTAAAAGGGCCCCGCGGGGCAAAAAAAAATAATAATAATAATAATCGAACGGCTGAATGGATTTGCACGAAACTTGGTAAAATATTAGGGACTGGTAGCCCGATGTGCCTTTGCTAGGTCTCAATATATGTGCTTCAGTGCATTTTGAGAAATTAACGTTCAAAAACAAGATATATATCTGTAACAGCGCTCCGCTTCGCGGAGATAAAATTATATCTGTATTACCTAGCTGTTGCTAACACCAGTTAGCGACGGCTAGTAGGAGATAGCGACCATCTTGGGCCCCACTTTGCATGTGAGTGATATTTATCACTAATGACATGCAAAGTGGGCATGCCAAGATGTTAGCGACTGGAAACAGTCGCTAACATCGCTATCTCCTATTATCAACTTTTGGAAATATTCGAGATAAGCGCGAATATCTCCAAAAAGTAACAGCTGCCCTGAGCAGTTCTTAGCCATGTTATCCAATGGGAGGTGGATAACATGGCTAAGAGCATTAGCTCGGTAATGCATGAATATCGCTGAGTTTTCAGCGATATTAATGCATTGCGGTCGTTTTTTATCGTATTTGCGATAAACCTTGATAATAGCAAGGTTTATCTGCGATAATTTCTGACGGTAAAAAAATCTTTGCAATGCATCGTTAGGGATAAATATCGCTTAACTTTGGTAATATGCCCCAACGTCTGTTAACGTTCGATTCGAAGGAAATCAGGAAGTGTTGAAAAACATTGTCTGCGCCATCTTGTCTTTTTTCAAATGCCACACTTTTGTCGTGCACGGCAGCCATTTTAGATGCCTTGACCAGACCCACTCTGTGCACGCTGTCGATCCTTAGCATGGCTCCCCACCCTCGCAAGCATCTCACCCAGGCAGTGGTCACCCCCGCTCTTTGTCTTATGCATGGGTAATAAACCTCCCCCCATCTGCGCTGCTCTTCCCTGAGAATCACACCCTGTGCCCGCCCGACACCTCCCTTTCGCCCTATTCACTACCGCACCCTCTGACACTCCTTTTCCTCTGTGTCCGATTGTCCAGGCCGGTCCTAGGCTATCAGCTAGCCCTGCAGATGTAGTTTATGGCCACAGCTGTAAAGAATCACCCCTCTTCAAAGGAGTTATAGTAGATCAAGGCCCACACTCGATGAGATCCGTCACAGCAGAAGCGTTGCTATTATCTGAAAACCATCCTGTATTGTGATTGGGGAGGGGACCGAGCGTGAAGCGGAAGATTCCAGGGATGACTCTTTGTACATCAAACTTTTTACAATAGTGTGTCACATTAAAAATATATAGCACTCCGACAAAGTAGTAAGATTATAAAACTTTAATAATTTATAAATATATACAAGAAAACAAAAATAGTAATAACATATAAACATTTTTAGGGAAAAACAACGAAGTAGCGGTCGGCTGTGCGAATAGTCCCAACGCAGCACAACGTTAAGATTTCCGGCGTGGGGCGTCGCGGGGGGTGGGTCATCAGTAGCAAACTGTTGTGCGAATAGTTCCAAGGCAGCAGAACGCGCCGAAATCTAGATGACACGAAAGTGATGTCTAGTAAGTTGCCACCCAGCAAATAACGGCGTGGGGCGTCGCGGGGGGTGGGTCATCAGTAGCAAACTGTTGTGCGAATAGTTCCAAGGCAGCAGAACGATGGCATCAAGGTGATGTCCAGTAAGTTGCCGCACTGGTTTTGGTATCCTACAATGCTGCTCCGAATAACGGCGTGGGGCGCCCCGGGGGAGGCGGCGTGAACGGGCCTCTCCAGGTGGAGTGTCATCTGTTGTAGTGGGGCGCCCCTTTACCGTTTCAGTTGCCATTCCGTCCATTTTTGGTCCACTGTGTCAAAAGCCGCAATTCAGCTGAGTTGCGCTCACTCTTGCGGTGCAGCGATAGGCGGCTGTCAGAGGACTCTCAAAATGGCGGCAGGCTCTTTCCTTTTTGGGCCTGGTCCACTGAAATGGCCCTGGGACACCTTGGAAATCGGACGCTTGTCTGCTAGGTCTTGGACCCCATTCTCGAAAGCATCCCCTCCGCCTTGAGAATTCATCAAAAGTTTTGGGGGCCCCGACTCCTGCAGGCTTCTGGTGGGGAGCGGCTGCCATGATTGCTCGCGGAATGACCACGACGGAGCTACGAGATGGTGGTGCTCTCATGCTGACGCCAGCTTCAGTCTGAAACATCCAGAAACAAGGTGGGGCTTTCATCGTTTGGGAAAAAAAAAAAGTTTTCATCCAATGAAAAGTGTTGTTTTTAGGTCATATGATCAAGCCTTCCATCATTAGGAAACCAAAAGTAAAATGAACCAATGAAAAGTTTTATAAACAAGTCACATGACCTGTTATGCGGCATAGGGTATAAAATGCGGAGAAAATACGTTGGCACGTGAGGCGGCGTCAGTAGCGGACCGATGTGCGAATAGGCCGAAGGCAATACAACGCGCCAAGATCCGGATGGCACCGAGGTGGTGTCCAGCAAGTTGCAGCACTGGTGTGGCCATCCTACAATGCTGAAAGTCGGCGTGGGGCGCCCCGTTGGCCTGTGAGTTTGCGTCAGTAGCGGACCGATGTGCGAATAGGCCGAAGGCAGCACAACGCGCCAAGATCCGGATGGCACCGAGGTGGTGTCTAGTAAGTTGCCGCACTGGTGTGGCCATCCAACAATGCTGAAAGTCGGCGTGGGGCGCCCCGTTGGCCTGTGAGTTTGCATCAGTAGCGGACCGATGTGCGAATAGGCCGAAGGCAGCACAACGCGCCAAGATCCGGATGGCACCGAGGTGGTGTCTAGTAAGTTGCCGCACTGGTGTGGCCATCCTACAATGCTGAAAGTCGGCGTGGGGCGCCCCGTTGGCCTGTGAGTTTGCGTCAGTAGCGGACCGATGTGCGAATAGGCCGAAGGCAGCACAACGCGCCAAGATCCGGATGGCACCGAGGTGGTGTCTAGTAAGTTGTCGCACTTCTGTGGCCATCCTACAATGTTGAAAGTCGGCGTGGGGCGCCCCGTTGGCCTGTGAGATGGCGTCAGTAGCGGACCGATGTGCGAATGGGGCCAAAGGCAGCGCAACAATATTTTCTGATTTGAAGACACCACAAGGCGCTGAGATGCCAAGATCCGGATGGCACCGAGGTGGTGTCTAGCAAGTTGTGGCACTGGTGTGGCCATCGTACAATGGTAAAAGTCGGCGTGGGGCGCCCTTTTGGCCTGTGAGATGGTGTCAGTAGCGGACTGATGTGCGAATGGGGCCAAAGGCAGCGCAACAATATTTTCTGACTGACACCACAAGGCGCTGAGATGCCAAGATCCGGATGGCACCGAGGTGATGTCTAAGTTGCGGACTGATGTGCGAATGGGGCCAAAGGCAGCGTAACAATATTTTTTGTATGGAAGATACCACTAGGCGTTGAGATGCCAAGATTCGGATGGCACCGAGGTGATGTCTAGCAAGTTGCTGTACTGGTGTGGTCATCCTACAATGCTGAAACTCGGCGTGGGTCGCCCCATTAGCCTGTGAGATGGCGTCAGTAGCGGACCGATGTGCGAATAGGCCGAAGGCAGCACAACGCGCCAAGATCCGGATGTCACCGTGGTGGTTTCATAGTTGAGAGGCACTTCATCTGCAGTGGGGCGCCGAGATCCGGATGGCACCGAGGTGATGTCTAGCAAGTTGCTGTACTGGTGTGGTCATTCTACAATGCTGAAAGTCGGCGTGGGGTGCCCCATGAGCCTGTGAGATGGCGTCAGTAGCGGACTGATGTGCGAATGGGGCCAAAGGCAGCGCAACAATATTTTCTGAAGAGAAGACACCAAAAGGTGCTGACATTCCAAGATCCGGATGGCACCGAGGTGGTGTCTAGCAAGCTATGCAGTTGAGTTGTGTGCGCACTTGCGGCGAATAGGTCGAAGGCAGCATAACAATGTTTTCTGAATAGAAGACACCACAAGGCGTTGAGATTCGGTTACCACCGAGGTGATGTCTAGCAAGTTGCCGCACTGGTGTGGCCATCCTACAATACTGCTCCGAATAACGGCGTGGGGTGCCCGAAGGGGGGGGAGCCGGCGTGAATGGGCCTTCCTAGGTGGAGGCTCGTCTGCTGTAGTGGGGCGCCCCTTTACCGTTTCAGTTGCCATTCAGCTGAGTTTCGGCTGCTCTTGATGCTACAGCGACAGGCGGCTGCAAGAGGACTCTCAAAATGGCGGCCTGTTCTTTGGATTTGGGCCTGGTCCACTAAAATGGCCCTGGGACACCTTAGAACTCGGACACTCGATTTTTTTTTCCTTTCCTGTATATGCAAAAAAAGGTAAATGCCCGGTACGTTACACGCTTCATCTGCCACGATGAACTCTCCAGAGGAACCGAAAAAAAATATAGTTGTGGTAACTATACCATGCATCGTCATATGGAGAGGTGGCACCAATTAATTATAGTGCTGCATAAAAGAGAGATTTGGAGGAGAACCCCTGACCTGCTAGTACATTCATCAAAGAAGTGGCACTGAGAGCTTCAGAGGCAAGGGAAACGGTCCCAAATATTTAGAAGAACTTTGGAAAGATTAAAATGACATGTTTAGATTGTGGCAAATTAATTTCATGTGGACAGATGAGTGTTACTCTAATAAATACAGCATATGAACATCATCATAGTCGATGGTTGGTAGAGACATTTTGACTATATCCTGGACCTGCCCGTCCTCGCCCAAAATGGCGCCGGAATAAATGGGACTCGTAACTCCTTGTTGTGTACTGGTTGTAGAACCTTGAAATCACGAGATACGTATGCAGTTTTGAAGCACATGGCGGGCGGGGACGAGAATTGATTGAATATTTCGACATCCCTATTGATATTAAGTTCTGATGTGTTATTGATTACTGTACTGTTGAAAGTTCGAATTAACGTCACCCATGGTACTTGCCCGCAAATGTATATCTAGATAATTTTATTGTAACTGGCCCTGTCGTATTTTAATTATAAAATGTACGTCCACCGATTCCGTAACTGTTAGACACCTTAGTTCTTGCAACCTAATGGCCCGCCCGTTACGTTCCTCTACAGTGTAAATGTCTATTCATCATATACGATTACAGTTTGCTCCGTGGCAGGCCCACGTGGTTATAGGCTCGTATTTGTATAATGAAATTTTCACAATAAAGGTTTTTAAAAGAAAACATGGTAGTAGTATATACATTGGTAAAGTTTTTAATAATAGTGACTGTTTTAGAATCATTAAAAGGCAAGTGAAATAAAGCAGACCAATTACATGAAGGGTAAAAGGTATAATACGAAGGAACGCAGTAAAGATAAATGGTCAAGGGCTGTTGTGTTTTCTATTCCTGCAACATAAAGTGATCGATAAGAATCTCATATTCAGGCGTATCGGCGACTAAGACAGCAGGTCGACCCTCTTTTGCTCAACGGCTCCGTCATGGGACGAAGAAACGCTCTTTTTCTCGAAAAAAGAATATATTTTACTTGCAGGACAGTTGTAAAATTTCCGGGAAAGTACATTAGCCTGGAACATTATAACATATATTTAAGAAAAAATAATGTTCGGAAGTAATGAAAAGCGTAATTTTTAGGTCATATGACCAAGCCTTTCATCATTACAATAGGAAAAGTAAAATGAACCAATGAAAAGTTTTATTAACAAGTCACATGACTTGTTATGCTTACGTTACGCGCTGCGCGCCCCGGATGACTTCCGGATGCGCTAACGCGGCGCGTCATATGACGCATTACGCGACAACGCAGGTACAGAATATAGTCAAAATGTCTCCACCAACCAGCGGTCGGAACACAACCCCTTTCAGCAGGCTAAATAGTTCTGTTAAATGACAACAGAAGGGACAGGCAACAAGAACCATCAGTCAAAGAGGGGAGGGCTAGTTCTTCTCTACCGGGTTACATTGGGGCGCTACCGGAACTGATCGAATTGGTAGTCTACAGTGTTTCTGGATGTTTCAGACTGAAGCTGGGGTTAGCATGAGAGCAGCACCATTTCGTAGCTCCGTCGTGGCCATTCCGCAACCAATCATGGCAGCCGCTCTTTATCGTTATTTTGGGCGGGGTGGGTGGCGGAGCCGAGCTGTTTTGCAGCCATCATTGTGTGGAGTTCAGTTCATCTCACTAGTTTTGTATTTGTCATGAGGGGTTGTTCCTAATGTTTCTATTTTAGCGAGGTCAAAAAGAGATCCCATTAGTGGCCTACTGATTTTGCTCGATTCCTTTTCTTTTTTTTTACACGATTTTTCGTTATCTGCAAAGACTAAACAGAGTATTGCGACTCTGTGTTTGTTTGTAAATAGAGAATGAACCAAAGAGAACTAATTCTAAAACAGTAAATACTTGGATAACAATCAATCAAATGGAGAGAGAAGCAGGCACGACGGATTACAACGGGGGCAAAGGCCTGCGTTAACTACCTTTCACTATCTGCAAAGAGAGAGTACTCCTAATAGAAATGAGGGGGGGGGCACCATTCAAAGCAGATCAGTGTGCATAAACACGAAAATGTTTTCACTTACCACGTACTTGACATTCGACAGCTTATGATATTTGCTATTAAAAAACCATTGAAATTCACTGAAAAAACCATAGGTTATAGACCATATATAGTTAGGAATTAGCATTTACAAAACCTTGAAAATTCACTGAAAAAACCATAGGTTATAGACCATATATAGTTAGGAATTAGCATTTAAAAAACCTTATTTTACTCACACAAAACCATTGAAATTCCATATATAGTTAGTTGCACTAACTATATATCGCGCACCCGCAATCCACTGCTGATCATGTCACATATTACATCATTCATGACATGGTCAGTGACATCACTGATGACATCACTGATGACATCTCAAATGACATCACTGATGACATCACTGATGACATCTCAAATGACATCACTGATGACATCACTGATGACATCTCAAATGACATCACTGATGACATCTCATTTGACATTACTGATCACATCACTGATGACATTATTCATGTGATAATACGATGAACCTCTTCAGACTCTAATATAACCTTAGATACACTCAGTGTAAACAGACACTCATAGACTGTCACTCATCCATGGAGTTACTCAGACACTTAGTCAGTCATGCAAAGAATCAATCACACCTCCATTTCCTCAACTATACAGTTATACACACCTTACTTATTCAAACATATACTAAAACATATTTGCTCACTTATACAATCCTGGATACAAGTTCACAATGATCCATACAGCCACTCACACATTCACTGGCTCTTATGCACAGTTATTTATATATGTCAACTCTCACATGTACTGTGTTTTACATATGTACTTACTTTGACATGTAGCACTGAGATATCCATTCACTCACCAATACACTCATGCACACAGTCAACCGCCCATACAGCTGTTTCCACATGCACTTTTGAACCCATACATCTAGTCAATCAACTGCTCACACATCTATGCAGAGAGTCATACACCTCCCACCCACCCAGACACACACTCAGTCTCCCATACAAATGCTTGGGCAACCAATCAATAACCCATACAGTTAATCATATAGCTAATGATCAACACATGCAGCAGTTTACAGAACAACAGACATAATGATGCACAAATTAAGACAGTTTAGTCACTAACCCATGCACTCAGTGAGACACATTTAATCAGTCAGCCATGCCCCTACTAAATCCTTCATCAAGACACTTATACATCCACTCATTCTTCAATATGTAAGACATATTTTAACTTTACAGAATTATACAGTCACTGGATGTAGTCATCAGTGATGTCATTTGAGATGTCATCAGTGATGTCATCAGTGATGTCATTTGAGATGTCATCAGTGATGTCATCAGTGATGTCACTGACCATGTCATGAATGATGTAATATGTGACATGATCAGCAGTGGATTGCGGGTGCGCGATATATAGTTAGTGCAACTAACTATATATGGAATTTCAATGGTTTTGTGTGAGTAAAATAAGGTTTTTTAAATGCTAATTCATAACTATATATGGTCTATAACCTATGGTTTTTTCAGTGAATATATATATATATATATATATATATATATATATATATATATATATATATATATATATTACCTACTGGCGGTTGCCAGTAGGTATATATAGTTAGGATTGATTTCCATAGAGAAATCACAACATTCTACTGGGAATAACTTTGGCGCCGGTTGAGGAATCTGCCTGAATTTTTCAGCAACTTTGCCTCGCGGCGCTCCGGTCCTTCCCTGAAAGTTTGGGGGGGATTTGTCAAGCGGGGGCTGAGATAAAAGGGGGGTCCCAAAACGTGTTTTCCCCATGTTAATTTCCATAGGGCGGTCTGTCGCACTTTTAGCTCGAACGGCTGAATGGATTTTCACCAAACTTGGCAAAATTGTAGGGACTGGTAGCCCGATGTGCCTTTGCTATGTCTCAAGATATGTGCTCCAGAGGATTTTGAGTAATTTAGGTTCAAAAAAATTTATATAACTATGGCCTCGCCCCGGTACGCGCACCGGGGAGCGCTCCGGGTGCGCCACGCGACTTGCGCATGGGAAGCTGATTGGTTCTCGGGTGTCTGTAAACATTCGAAACAGTCCGCAGCGCCCGCCATCTTGTGTCTCGGTAGGATTGAGACACAAGAGGTGGCAAAAATAAAAGGGGGAAATGACCAAAAGGGGGCAGGGTTGACCCCCCCTGACCCCCTAGGTTTGATGTGGGGGCCATTAAAGGGTCCCGCGGGGCAAAAACATTTTTTTTTTTCCGTTTTTCGCTGGGGAGCGCTCGGTACGCGCACCGGGGAGTGTACCGGGGAGCGTACCATGGGGAAAAATAGTGAAAAAATATATATAATCATAATAATAAATAATAAAATAATAATTCTGAGTGATTACAGGTAGGGTAGCTCTGAAAAGAGCTTTTTGGTTCTGTGGCTGTTTTAGGTACCTACAAGTACGTCCCACACACACTCACATGCACACAACCCCACACCTCCACACCCACACACTCCCCACACACACCTCACACACGCACACCTCCACCCACACCCAAACACCCCACACCCCCACACCGACACCTTACACATCCACACCCACACCCACACATCCCACACACACTCACTCACACACACACCTCACCCCCCCAACACACACACATGCACACACAGATACCTCACAGACACACCTCACACATCCCACACACACACCTCCCCCCACACACACACACACGCACACCTCACAGACACACCCACACATCCCACACATCCTACACACATACCCCCACACCCACACACACCCCACACACACCTCACACACCCACACCCCCACCTACATCCAAACACCCCACACACCCACACCCACACACACACCTTACACATCCACATCCCCACCCACACCCACATAACCCCACACACCTACACACACCTATACACCTCATCCCCCATCAGACACACACACACACACACACCTCACAGACACACCCCACACATCCCCCACACACACCTCACCCCTTCCGCACACACACACCTCTGACACACACCTCACACACACACACACACACACCACACACACCTCACACACACACACACACACACACACTCCTCTCACACACACACCCACACACCCCCCACACACACACCCACACACACCCCACACACACACCCACACATCCTACACACACACACCCCACACACATACCCCCCACACACACCCCACACCCACCCCCCACACACACACCACACACACACTCATTATTTTTTTTATTTTTTTGAGGGGGTGCCCCACACACATACCCCGACACACACACACCCCGCACCCACCCCCCCACACACACCCCCCACCATACCTCATACACCCACACCTCCACCCACACCCAAACACCCCACACACCCACGCACACACCATACACCCCCACACCCCCACCTACACCCACACACCCCACACACCCCCACCCACACACACCTCACTCCCCCCCCACACACACACACACACCTCACAGACACACCCCACACATCCCCCACACACACCTCACACTCCCCACACACACACACCTCTGACACACACCCCCCCCACACAAACACACCCCACACACACACCTCACACACACACCCACACACACATTCCTCACCCCCACACACACCCACACACACCCCCACACACACACACACCCACACACACACACCCCACACACACACCCACACATCCTACACACACACACCCCACACACATACCCCCCACACACACACCCCACACCTACCCCCCCACACACACACACCACTCACACACACACTGATTATTATTTTTTATTTTTTTGAGGGGGTGCGCGCCCCGGTACACGTATCGGTACACGTACCGGTACGCGTACCCTGGAGAAAAAAACAAAGACAGAGTTTTTTTTAAATGTAGCATTTTTATATAAATTGGAGGTAGTTCTGAAAAGAACTGTTTTTTTATTCTTATTGTTGTTTTATATTTTTTTATTGTTTTTTTGTACCCCGCGACTTTTAAAAAAAAATATATATTATTTTTTTTGCCTTGGGGGTCCTTGTGGGACCCCCTCAGCATGCCTAGGGGGTCAGGGTGTTTCTACTCTGGCCCCTTTGCGAGTTTCACACCTTTGTTTCACTGCTTTCTTGTGCCTTGGTTCGCACAAGGCACAAGATGGCTGCCAGGGACACCCAGTATGCAAGGGGAATTAGTTCCCCCTCTTCAAACATGCACGGGGGCTGCGTTGCAGAGAGGTGTAAAAAAGGGTGTGGCCTCATTACACCTCTATGCAATGCAGCCATCTGGCGCATACTGGAGGCTCCTGGTGGGCTAGTTGGCCCCAGGGACCCCCATTATGCAAGGGGAATTAGTTCCCCCTCTGCAAACGCGCCAGGCGGCTGCGTTGCAGAGAGGTGTAACAAGGGGCATAGCCTCATTTCACCTCTGCAATGCAGCCCCCTGGCGCATACTGGAGGTTCCAGGTGGGCTAGTTGGCCCCCAGGGGCCCCCAGTATGCAGGGGGAATGAGTTCCCCCTCTTCAAACATGCACGGGGGCTGCGTTGCAGAGAGGTGTAAAAAGGGCCGTGGCTTAATTACACCTCTCTGCAATGCAGTCCCCTGGTGCATACTGGAGATTCCTGGTGGGCTTTCAGGTCTTATATAGTTAGGAATTAGCATTAAAAAAAACTTTGAAATTCACTGAAAAAAAACATAGGTTTCAGGCCTTATATAGTTAGGAATTAGCATTTAAAAAACCTTTGAAATTCACTGAAAAAACCATAGGTTTCAGGCCTTATATAGTTAGGAATTAGCATTTAAAAAACCTTTGAAATTCACTGAAAAAACCATAAGTTTCAGGCCTTATGTAGTTAGGAATTAGCATTTAAAAAACCTTTGAAATTCACTGAAAAAACCATTTGTTTCAGGCCTTACATAGTGAGGAATTAGCATTTAAAAAAACCTTGCAAATTCACTGAAAAAAACATAGGTTTCAGGCCTTATATAGTTAGGAATTAGCATTTAAAAAACCTTGCAAATTCAATGAAAAAACCATAGGTTTCAGGCCTTATATAGTTAGGAATTAGCATTTAAAAAACCTTGCAAATTCACTGAAAAAAACATAGGTTTCAGGCCTCATATAGTTAGGAATTAGGCACAAGAAAGCAGAAAAACAAACGTGTAGAACACAAAAAGGGGGCAGGGTAGGAACACCCTGTCCCCCTAGGGCTGCTCAGGTAGTCCCACTAGGATATTAATATATTTAAACGTTATCCGCTAATAGAATTAGCATTTAAAAAACCTTTGAAATTCACTGAAAGAACCATAGGTTTCAGGCCTTTTATAGTTAGGAATTAGCATTTAAAAAACCTTTGAAATTCACTGAATAAAACCTAGGTTTCAGACCTTATATAGTTAGGAATTAGCATTTAAAAAAACCTTTGAAATTCACTGAAAAAACCATAGGTTTCAGGCCTTATATAGTTAGGAATTAGCATTTAAAAAACACCTTTGAAATTCACTGAAAAAACCATAGGTTTCAGGAGTTATATAGTTAGGAATTAGCTTTTACAAAACCTTTGAAATTCACTCAAAAAACTATAAGTTTTAGTGGTGTTATAGTTAGCTGGACATTTTACTCATACAAAACCATTGAAATTGCTCCTATATAGTTAGTTGTACTAAGTATATATCGCGCACCCTCAATCCACTGCTGATGATGTCACATATTACATCATTCATGACATGGTCAGTGACATCACTGATGACATCTCAAATGACATCACTGATGACATCACTGATGACATCATCCATGTGACAATCACATACACCTTTTCATACACTATTACAATTTTTCATCACTCTTTGTAAAATACAGAGTATCATATTTTAATCCATTGTCACAGCAATACAAGTATCTAAAAATCCACTCAGTGATTCATACATGTATACACACATCTAATCCCTTACCTATGGATTCACTCATACATGCTGTCAATGAACAATAGAACACTATCAAAAATACTTATACCTCTATATCGACATTAAATAACAGCACGCATCCTATTCACATATGAAGTCATCCTACTCACTTATGCAAACAATGGATCATACTTACATATTTACTTAGCAAAACACTTATACAAACACCACTTCTTCTATTCATTTAGATAGTAAGTCATACTTAGTGAATTATAAAATCATTATTACAAGTATACAGTTATCCATACAGTCACTCACACAATCATTGTGTCTTATGTATACTTATTTATATACAACAACTGACACATACACTGCCTTTTATTTTTCTAGTTTGTTTGACCTGTACCTTTGAGAAATATATTTGCTCATCCCCACACCCATAAAGAGATTTCCTCACCCAAACTGTTAGAACATGTAGTTTTAACTTCATATATCTACTGAATAAACTATTCACACATCTTTGGACAGTCACACACCCTCCACCGAACCACACACACTTTCACACTCCCATACAAATACTCAGTTAACTAATCAATAACTAATATAGACTTTCACATAGCTAGTAACCAACTGTAGAATCAGTTTACACAACAACTGACAAAGTGATACAGATATTCACACAGTTTAGTCATTATCCACTATATTTAGTGAGACATTATAAATTGGTCAAGTAAACAGTCAATTACACTGCTACTAAATCCTCCATCCAAATATTTATTTATATATCCACTCATTCTTCAATGCAAATTGCTATATATATAATGCATATTTAAATAACGAAGCAAACCACATTCACTGGATGATGTCATCAGTGATGTCATCAGTGATGTCATTTGAGATGTCATCAGTGATGTCACTGACCATGTCATGAAAGATGTAATATGTGACATCATCAGCAGTGGATTGCGGGTGCGCGATATATACTTAGTACAACTAACTATATAGGAGCAATTTCAATGGTTTTTGTATGAGTAAAATGTCCAGCTAACTATAACACCACTAAAACTTATAGTTTTTTTGAGTGAATTTCAAAGGTTTTGTAAAAGCTAATTCCTAACTATATAACTCCTGAAACCTATGTTTTTTTCAGTGAATATATATATAGATAAAATGGTATCGAGGTTAGTGTACTCTCACAGTGAAATATAACCCAAAAGCTATTTCATTGTGTAGGCTTTGCTAGAACTTTCCCTTAACAATCCTAGATGTGATGAAAGTCCTTATTTCCTATCTCTGCTTTGAGAAATCCCAGTGAAATCAGTTTTGATAACTTAAATAGGAAAGTAACTTTGCAAAAATGTACTTTGGCCTGCTTAAGCCAACAGTAACATAAAGCTGGTTCTGCTACTCATCACAACTCAAAAGCAGGAAAATACGTATGTGGCAGGGATAGTTACCAATCCAGGCTCAGAGAACAATAGCCTGCCTCTGAGCCCAGAAAGAGCAGATAAGTATTAACTGCCTACCACTAAGTAGAGATTAGCTAGCCGGAAAAAGACAGGAATATTTGCCAGAATAAAAGTTTGCTTTAAAACTACCTCTTTTGACTTGGAGATGCCAAATGAGCTTTTAACACCTTTTTTTTGCTCACAGTGAGCCAGGCTTCAGACACAGTATGGGAGACATCTTGCAAATAAGGTGAGGACTCTGAGAAAATAGTTAGAAATTGGTGATAGTATTTCTCTAATCACTGGCATTCCTGGACCTGGAAGGTCTCCACATTAATAAGAAGACACTGCTAGAAGAAGGCTCCTGACTCTTAGAGAACTCAGCTCAATGACTTATGGATAATTGAATTCCGCCTGCACTCAGGGACTGTAACTACTCTTCAAGGGTAGAGTGGATGGCATCTGTTTAGCTTTTTGTGGGGCCCCAAAAGCAGACAGACTCCTGACTCCAAGATGGCCTTGCTGACCACAGGAACCTGGAGGAGTTCTTGCTGGATGGAGACAGTGTGCCTGGAAATCTAGCCCACGGAGCTATGTATTCAAATAGATTTTTATTTTATTTGAATGTAGTTATTTATTTATTGTAAGGTTGTTGGTTTGTAGGGAAGTTGGTTGGGAATTGTCTAAGGTATATTTTATAATTGTTTATAAACAGTGTGATTATTTTATAAAATGTGTTCATTTGATTATTAATTAAGTAAATTATTTTATTCATATTTATAAATTATGTATATGTTTAATTTTTATAATTGGTAAATAATCTTAATATTTGTTATAATCTTATTGTTTAATGTAATCTTAATTATTTATAAAACATAATATGTTAATATTATATTTTTAAGCTGTTCGGTTTATCTTTTTAATATATTTTAGTTTTTCAAATTTCTTTTTAATTTAGGAGAGTACCAAATCTGACCCTTCCATACTGTTGCATATTTTGCGATAGGTAAAGTCAATCTCAACTCTCCAAAGTCCAGCACTCTCCCTAGTGTTGCTTACGTTGGAATTGTAATAATAAATCTGACCTCTCCATGGTTTAACACTTTCCCTACTTCTCACAAATGGAAAATAATAACCTGTTTGTCTTGGTATAATGTATGGGTGTTCTGAATTCATTAGAAGCTGACTCCGATATCCCCCCTCAGTCTCATCACTAACATAGAAATAGTAACTTCAGAAGTCCGAATAGGAAAGAGAAATCAGAGGACACAGAGAAAGAATGTCTCCGTTATGGTGCCTCGTTTCCTTCAAACAAGTCGTATTCACTGGCCTTTGGCATTAGGCACTTAACTTCAGTCCAGGTGAAATGTAAACAGAGGATTATCGCTGGTGTTCTCAGTTCCAGTAAACAAACCTGGTCCCTTATTCTAATTATCCTCTTTCCCAATCATCAAGAAACATTAATGATAGTTCGTCTTTCCCTTTTATTCTTGTATCTTGGAATTTGTTCTATGAGAAAAAAGAATGCCATTTCTGATTCTTACTGCCCAATCCCTTGCTACATGAAAGTCTCTTGTATTGTTCACTGCGTCCTTGTATTCTTATCTAACCTAGGGGCTTATTTACAAGCACCACTTTTTCTGACGCTCAGGTGGCATAGCAGCATTCCCCATATTTACAAGTTGGTGCTAAGTCACTTAACATGGCTTAACGCCACCTTGTAAATATGTCCCTTTCTGCTGCAGTCCATTGGGGGAAAGGGGCATGCAATGGGTGTTGCAGTGGGCATTCCACAGCAACACCCAATGCTTTTTGATGCTGCCCCAGATTCACAAGACTGAGAAAAGGCCAAGAATAAAGGTCAGGGAATATCTGCTTTCAGAATGGAAGGAATTAATTTTGATATTTACTGTAAAATATATATACTTCTTTTATATTTTAAGTTATAAAATATATTTATATATTTTCAATATTATATTTATAAGTTTTAATGTAAATATGTAAGGACAGTAAGTTGGTCGAATATATTTTTTTACTGTACATAGAAAGAATGTAAAGTTGATATTTGTGACCTCTGTATTTTTTTATAGCTATTTATTATAATCACAATATTGTTGTAGTTATATTATGTCATAGAAGCCTTAGAATGGTGCAGGGCTGCTAATCTATCCAACACGCGTTTGTGACAAAACCTGAAGCAGTGCGATAATGACATATTTGACTTTGAATGACCCTCACCGATCACAGACCTGAACCTTGATCATTTAGAAGATTTTGACTTCTATTTCAGAGTTCTTTACTTTAAAATTGTAGTTACTAGTTGAATGTAACACGCACCAATCTGGAGATTACCTGCTGCTTGTTCCATTGCTACAAAGGTTTCTCTCAGAACTGTGTTTTGCCCTAACCAGAGTGGATTTACTAATTTTTAAGTCCATAATTATTAAGCCCATTCCTGACAGTAACATTTGATTTTTATGGATACATCTTCACGCAGATTCCTCACCTTATGAATGAGTCCGAAATAAGTACCCCTCTAGAAGGTGGTAATGAGCAGTGCTGGTTAATTAAGAAAATAATGCAACACAGCTCAGGAAAAGTATTCATCACTGCATGCTTGTAGTGCTTTGCAAAAGTATGCAAGGAACATCTTGTATACTTAGATGCCGCCAATCAGGACCCCTCTGGAAAGAGCTATGGAAACAGCCATGCCCAAAGTTGAATGCACATGAATGTCCCTTGCAAGATATTTCTTGGTCGGTGCAGAGCAAATCTTGATACAGAGAATGAACGCACGTGAAATGGTATGACTGATTACAGTCTAGATTTATTTTTGTTCTAGTTAAGCCCAAAGAGTGCAGGTCATCAACTCTGCCCAGTCACGTGCAGCCAATGTAGTACGATATCTCTTGCATGGGGTCCAGTTTATACAGATGTGTTCCCCCCTGGTTGGATGCGGAGGCGGAAAGGAAGATATAAGGGTAATAGACTAACCCGTTTGAAATGCAGAACCTACCTTGGTTATGAAGGATGAACAGACCTGAAAGACCCACTTATCTGGAAAGGAAACTGGGAAAAGTGGATGAAGCGAAAGGGCCTTTAGAGTAAAAAGTCGAACCAGACAACTGTGCATCAGATCATATGAACATGCAATCAAGAAATCAAAAGAAAGTTCGAATACCCCTGAGAATAAAATAAACTGAGTGGTATGGAAGAAATCAAGCAAAGCTTTCAGAAAATAAACCACCAGTGATGATTTAAGCAGGTAGATTTGGTCATGAAGACACATACAGACATAGCAGTCAAGTAGTATTTAATAGCAGCTACACCAAACAGTTCTGCAAGTGATCAGGGCAAAGCTCAAGATGTCAGACAGGCGAGATCTAAAAATAAAGCTCAAACCACTGCACAATGATTCTAGCTAGCACCGCTCATTATTCACACATGCAGTCACATTGGCTAGGGATTTGTGTGGAAGACCTGGGAATCCTTCTGTGGGAGAAGGTCTGCTCCCTATGGGAGGGGAAGAAGTGGGTGACAGATCAGTGTACCAGATCCTCCTCACCCAGTTTGGAGTGATGAGAATCAGCTGTACATGATCCTCCTATGCTTGCCACAATATTTGATCGACTGGAAGTCATATTGTAGGCCATAAGACCCAATTAACTAGATAGCATTTTCTAGGTGCCATGGAGCTGGAACATTATAGAACGAAATTGAGGACACCGATTAATCTTGGCCATGGTGAAGAGAGCCATGGAGGGACATTCCAATGTGGAGATGATCACCTCTGTCACCTCAAAGGGAAGCTCTCGCTCCTGGTCCTCCAGCAAGAGATGACTGAGGACATTCTGCTTTCATACAGAAGTCACCCACAAGTTGGGAAGACTCGTCGTTGCCGTGTCAATGTCCATAGGCAAATCATCCCCAATGTAGGGTCCATGACCCCACAACGTGGAGGCATCCATGACCACAACAACTGTAGTCTGCTGAAAGTTGAATTGCCCATGCTCAGGAGGTTGGAGAGGTCCATCTACCTGAACAGATTCATGCTTAAGTCCTACATATCTGAATAAGCATCCAAATATCCACAATTCTCTATGGAGGAAATAAGGATTGTATTTGGCACCACCCTAATCAAGGACATTCTCTCAGTGGAGACAGAAACATCATCCACTGGAGATGTTCATTGACCAGTGTCAGGAACTCCACCTTCATCATGCAGTTCTCAATTCAATAAAGCAAAGACTTCAGAAGCAAAATCTTTGCCATTGACTGACAGTGGTATAAAAACACAATCAACCGTGCATACAGGTGTCATGCAGAGCCCTGCAAGGGTGCTCCCTTGGTGATCCCTAATAATCTCTAGTCTGGAATTCCTTCTTTCACAGCAGTTGCTTGACATATAGATAATGACGATAATACTGTATTTAGTTTGCCCAATGACTACATTCAATGTTTTGTGGATGATGTGTTCTTGAAGGATTTACAAAAAACACAGTTGATGGACAGAATGTAGAACAATGTCATACATTCACCCCAGTACAAGGATCTGGGCCTAAATCCATCGTTTGTTTTCACTCCACACCACCCTGGGTTAGACACTGGTTATATGCAAATCAGCTCTGACCCTGTGCCTCATGGGAACAGTCCAGTCCAAACTACCAAGCCATGTCTTTCCCAGACCGGAATCAAGCATCCATGTTTAATCTGTACTGGAAAATTAAAGAAAACGTTTTCAACCAGCGGGGTTCCATAATCCATAATTGTTTTCCTTTAATAATTATATTTGAACCATTATCCTGACTCAACTGAATGGGTACACACTGGTGACACCTGTTGTCCGTGTCTTTCTCCAAATGCTTTTCATGGAATGTAGGAAAGTCTACTCCAAGATTTCTGTCTCAATATTTAAATGAAATTAGGCTTACAGTTTTTGAGAAGTGGGTCCCAGATGTTTCTATCACATGGTGGAAGGAGTCGACAATTTGGCAAAAGTCGAATTTTTGACAGCCACAGGGCAAGTTAGGAGCATGTTTGTGCAGAGTGGAGGGCTCCTACAAATTACAGAGAGCAAGTTAAAGGCATATAGAAGACTAGTCTTTTTTAGCTAATTTAGACTGCCCTGGGGAGACGTTAGCAAAGTTTCGGTCAGGTTGAGATAGACATGAGAGATAGTCAAAGCTCAGACTAGGCTGTTTTTTGTTGTTTTTGTTTTTCAAGTTTAGTGATACATAACAACAAGTGGAACAAGCATTTACAATGCAATGGTTTCGCCTTTGGAAAAGTTAGAGTTATTGGCATTGTAAATGACAAAATTTTTATTTATGTGTTGGTTTTGAAAACAGATAAATAAAAGGCATTGTCATTTACATTGCCATTAGCTTAATCTCTGCAGTCACTCTGCACTCTCTAGCACTCTCTAGCACTCCCTACTCACTCTGCGCTCTCTAGCACTCCCTAGCGCTCCCTACGCACTCTGCGCTCTCTAGCACTCCCTAGCGCTCCCTACGCACTCTGCGCTCTCTAGCACTCCCTAGCGCTCCCTACTCCCTTGCGCTCCCTACTCCCTATGCACTCCCTATGCACTCCCTATGCACTCCCTATGCACTCCCTATGCACTCCCTATGCACGCACTCTGCACTCCCTATGCACTCTGCACTCCCTATGCACTCTGCACTCCCTATGCACTCGGCACTCCCTATGCACTCTGCACTCCCTATGCCCTATGCACTCTGCACTCCCTATGCCCTATGCACTCTGCACTCCCTATGCACTCTGCACTCCCTATGCACTCTGCACTCCCTATGCCCTATGCCCTATGCACTCTGCACTCCCTATGCCCTATGCCCTATGCACTCCCTATGCCCTATGCACTCCCTATGCCCTATGCACTCTGCACTCTGCACTCCCTATGCCCTATGCACTCTGTACTCTGCACTCCCTATGCACTCTGCACTCCCTATGCACTCTGCCCTCCCTATGCACTCCCTATGCACTCCCTATGCACTCTGCACTCCCTATGCACTCTGCACTCCCTATGCACTCTGCACTCCCTATGCACTCTGCACTCCCTATGCACTCTGCACTCTGCCCTCCCTATGCACTCTGCACTATGCACTCCCTATGAAACCTAAAAAGGGGTGGTCTACAAAAGTCAACTCTGGTCACAGCAAGCCAAACAAACGGTACCTCACCAATACCCTCTACAGAGTCACAACATCAGCAAAGAGTCATCATATGATCTTAAGGTCAGGAATACAGGGAAAAGAAGGGTGCCGGGCTTCTTTTGAAAATCTAACTTTAGCAATGTCCAAATTGTGTAGGGGAAAGAAGAAATAAGCACATTTCAGATAAAAGGCACGCTTACATAAAAATCATAGGTCACAATATGAGAGTCGATTCAAAATTAACATTAGGGTAGTGGATTGTGTATTAAAAGTCTCCCACAATAAATGTGAAAAAATAGAGAATTGGAAACAAAAACAAGGTAAATATAGTAGACTATCTGAGGGTAAAATGAGAGCAAAACATATTCCATATTTAAAAGCATGTAGGAAATATGGTGACAACATGGGCACGGATGTCTTGCTGCTGCTAAATCACTTTAAGAGGGAGGTCAGACTTCTGCCCATCTTCCACGATCTCTCGACCCAACTTGACAGCTTTGTGTGCCAACTCTGGATCGTGCCATTCTACAATAGTTCTTTGAATTTAATCAGTGACATTTGTTGAATACCATTTTAAGGGACTATCAAAAGTAGATATATGGCCCAGAGTCATGAACACTAAAATAAAGGAAGGAATGTACTCCCATGGATTTGTTGACTTCTAGCTTAGAGTAGATTTGTGAGATCAAGGATCCCCGGCGTAATCCTGAAAATATGCAATAGTTGTATATTTCCAGGGTTAGTCAAATACCCAAAGTGTACATTTAGCTTGAACACGCTTGAGCAGAATTCCTACCAGTACCATGAGTGCAATCATTACAAACAGTGGGAAGAAATTAGTCCAGTTTGTAGAATATGGGTAACACTGTTCACAATTTTGCACTGAACAGCCACCTCGTAGTACACTTTCAATGTGGGTATAGTCAGTGCTTAATTGGAGCCCATGGTTTAAGGTGCTCAGCACCAGCACTCAATTGACAACATCGGCTCTTATGAGAGTCTGCCGCATGGTTGTGCTGTATAGAGAATTTAGAGATTAGTACAACAACAGTTGTTTATTAATTCAATATTAATCAAACATGGCTAACATGTCGCCAAGCAATTCTTATAGCTTTGGGGACTAGAAAAGTCTGCATTGTGACATTTGTAGGAGTGCGATGGTTGGTAGTTGTGTTGGTACGGTCATTAGCAGCGCTGGAAGGGGCAGCGGGTGGTGGAAGCTGATGTGGCGACCTGGTGAGGGCCCTGGCACTTGGTTATTTACAAATTAAGCACTGGGTATAGTGACCCATTTTTAATCTACCTCAGGGCACAAGTCCTAAAAATAGAAGTGGGGGGGACGCTGACGTCACGACAGGAAGTGAAGTCACAAAAGGTGGCTTGCACCATCAGACTCACTGCCTCCCCTCGCTCACCCCTTAGATGTGATTTTATTCTAATTCCTTTAGAGTAAGAAACAGGTGTTTACTCCTGCTTTACATGCTGTGCATTTTAAAAGTAGTGCCATTTTTCTGTTTTTCTCCAGTTGTTGAGTTCACGGTAAAATAAGTGGGGGGACGCCGTCCACGAGCGTGGTACCCCGACTCGAGCCCTGATCTACCTGCAAGAACGATCATGTGTTTGCAGTATCCTGATGTATTACGTTTTCCCGTAGTTGACAAAAATGACATTAATTGATGGCATTGCCTTATCCACGCAGCAATGGAAATTAGAAGAACAGCTATGCAAGCACTGGTCAAGCAGTGGAGCGAATGTGTCGTCCCAAGGCGCTCACAGCCACAAAGATAAGTTACTGAGTAGGTAGGCTTGTAAAGCTGCACACTGAGCTGCCTGTAGGATCGTCCTGCCTGGACAGATGTTTTTTTTTTCAGGTCTGGGTTTTGACGGTGCAATTGATAAAATAGACCTATTGCTAACAATATGCATAAAGTGTTAGCTAGATACGTCCCTTCAACCAATGCCTTTTAACCATACTCTTTCTGCCATTGATCCGAGACTTAGTCAACTGTCTCTGGACGCAGTCCAATAAGTATTCTTTCTCGCCCTAAAATATTGGATATATCAGTCTGCCTCCTCTCCGGTGCTTGCACTGAACGAGTGTAAACTTAACTCTGTAGACCCGAGTCTGCTCCTGCTGGCTCCATCCCGTGTCTCATGCTGCAATGCATGTTAGAATAATAAACCAAGACCTGACTGCCATCTAAAAATTGTATTGTGAGCAAAGAAACATAATATATTTGACCTACTGCCAGTGCTCATTTCATACATAAAATACTTATGTTCGACGTGTTGTTAAGTGCTATTTCGGAAGGGAAAACGGCGGCAGTTGCTTTCTACTTTTGTCAAGTGGAGACAGTAGTCGACAACTTTTCCAGACACATTACTGCACATAGTGATACCAAGAGAGACATGGAAAATCGTATCGCAAGGAAATATCCACACCCAGACATAGAAAACAGTCTGGAAACAAATACCACCGGTAATGAAACTATCGCTTATATGAAAGAAAGACTTTCCTTATTCAACCAGGAAATAACGACAGGGTTTATGCAGCGCACCGTACAGTTATAACTCGGTTATTAGCACAGGAAGATGCTCATGATCACATGTGATGTCAGTAGTTACCACCCATTCATTGTGCGTTAGGCAATGGTTAATTGAAATAGGTAGGCTGCTTCAATAAACGACAGGAACTTGAATATGGGGCTAGAATCAAGGAAGACAACAGCAAAACACACAAAAAATACATTTGGTTTTTATGATTTTGACAATTTGACCTAGCTTTTTTTGCTCCATTGAGGGAAGTGAATGTGTTTCTTATGTTTGTATTTTGCTACCGTTTGAGTTGCAAAAGTACTAAAGAACCATGGGTAAAGAGTACTCGGTTTCTTATTGCACGCCATGTTGTGCGCAAAACACGAGTCTGAAAAAAAAAACATTCATATCTACACACTGTTGTGAAAATATACAACAAATAAATTTGATGTAACCAGAAAAAAAGAGAGCACAGATATTGTGAAAAATGAATGAGTTCATTGTGAGATTAAGAGTCCGTCTGACAGGAATCATCTGACGTGATCTGCTGAAGGAAAAGTTTGCAGGGTTCCCTCTGTCACGCATGCTATGAAAGCCAAACAGCCAATTATTGCAGACGCCTTCACTAATCATGGCCACTGGGCCGACAGGCTTGTCTTAAATATTGCATACCAATGACTGAGGAAATGCCATACTAATGGTGTAACTGCTGAACCCAACATTTCATGCATACCTTTACCAATCAAAGAGCATGCCATTTTGCATTCCAGTCTCGGCGTTAATAATATAGCCAATAATGGTATAATTCTTAATAACAGCAACATTAAAGTTGCACCTAAAAAAAACCTTTATGTTTATCTTATATAACTGATCAATAAGGTGTTTGTAAAACTCAAAATAGTAAAACAAAGTTCACAAATGCTCCATGCCAGCCTGTGGTCCCACCTCCACAGACCCCTGTGAACAGGTGGGGATGGCCATGCCAGCTGTACTCACCCAGGCGGGCAGGTGCTGGCTGCCGATCTGCTTGCAGATGGTTTCCTTCTCCTGCTCCAGCAGCTCGTCGGCCGCAGTCAGGCGGTTCAGCTTGCTGCCCTTGTTCTTCTTGAACCACATCGAGAGCAGGAGGCCGAGCAGCAACCTGCTGACGCCCAGGCCCAGGTATCAGCACAGGTAGACGGGGATGAGGTAGAAGACGGCCCTGCACAGGTAGGACATCATCTCCAGGAGCAGCAGGTTCACGGCCGTGGGGGAGAACTCCTTCTCCTGGGAGGGCGCGGGCTCCGGGGTCCCCCCTCTCTGCTGGCGCCTCTGGGGGCCCGTTAGCTGCCCTGCTCCCCCATGCTGCTGCTAGAGCTCAGGCGAGGGCGGTCGGTGAGAACAAGAACCAGGACAGGCGAGGTCCGGATGAAGGAGCTACAGAACTCCTACGAAGAACAGTGGAGATGAGGACCAGGGGCCGAGTTCAGGATCCTATCTTTGACTCTGCGTGGAGAGATGCCCCGAGGAGATCCGGGCGAGGGGAGTGGGGCCTGTCAGCGGGATCAGCCGGTACTCTAGACAGCGCCTTGAGAACGAGGGCTAAAAAACCAAGCACCAGGTGGGAGTGTGAAGGAGAGGCCCGACTGACAGCACTTGTTTTACTTCAGGTAACAGAGGGTCGGACAGTCCAGGGAGGAGGGTCCGACTCTCAGCTGTCCGGATACCCACCAGGCTGGGGCAGAGCACCCCCGTGCAGGCAGCCGACGCAGCTATTGCCGCCCTGTCGGGTCAGCAGAGGGCGGTGCAGAAGTAACTCCCAGTCAGAAGCGTGCGTCGGTCCGAGCAGGGCACTGCCACCCCGGGGGCTTCTGTTCCACAAGACTGGCGCAGGGGTGGGTGAGCGGGCAGTGTCTGAGCACTGCTCCAGGTGTCTCGGGGCCGGCTGCGCTCTCCCTCTCTGGCTGCCCGGCCGGGGCCGCGCGGTTTTATTCCTCTCCTGCCGGTGTCTCATCTCGCGCCCGTCATGGCAGCAGCAGCCGAGGGCGTGAGTCTCCCGATAGGTATGTGTGTCTACCTCCGGACAGGCGGACGCTCGCTCTGAGGAGGCTCAGGGCGCTCAGGGAGCGGGCCCACCGCGGCGCCAGGGGCCACGGAGGCACGGGTGAGAGACGCGGGCACAGCCCGGTCAGGAAAGGAGGCGGGAGTTGGCGTTCATTTGCGGCCCAACGGCGGTGCATCTACCACCCCCATCTCCCATCTCACACCGGGACAGCAGCACATCAGGAACCCTTGGAAGATAGTACCACACCCGGCCTCATCCAGCTAGCCGTGCCGGGGACTGTGAAACTCTGGTAATTAGGGCACTGCCCATAGGGATCGCACCCACCCGCGGCGGCCCTCTCACCGGGACCTGCCGCTAAGGAGCCTCACAACTCTTGTAATTAGAGCGCTCCCTCTCTGGACACACCCGGCCCGGCCACGCCCCGCGGGGAGGGCGTGCCCGCTCGTGGGAGCTCGTCCAAGGCCATCCTTCGGAGCTCAGCACGCCCTCCCCCGCCCCGGGGCTCCCGAGCGAGAGTGCTGAGATCAGCTGTCATCGGAACAAGCGTTTGCAATGCAATCTGTCTTGCATGTAAGCGGGAACATGAACTTCCCAGCTTCAACCCCACCATATGCACCATTCTTACTTCCCTAAAAAAAGGCACCTGTCCTTAAAAAGAATCCGAGATTATTTTTCATGTAGGATATTGCCAAAATGCTAAACTCGGCTGTGAAACCAGGAATTGTAGAGGTACAACCCATGCTTTCAAATCGATTAACATTCTCAGGTACACAACATTTAGCGGTGCTTAGTATGAGTTAGGTTTAGGTTTAAACAAATATAAGAACATCTAGATTAGTAATGTTCTGATGTTCAGCGGTAAATTTAGTAAACAAGTCAGGTCCCGGGCCGGCAGCCAATCACAGCGCGGCCCGGGAATGACGTCACGGGGGTGTCCCGGGCCGGCAGCCAATCGCAGCGCGGCCCGGGACAAAGGGGCGGGGCTTAAAAAAAGCACCAGAAACGCCCCCGAATCGCGTTTTCAAGAGAAAGCGCGATTGACAGCCTCTGTCTCCCAATGGCTAGCCTCCATTTATGGAGCTAGCCAATGATAGACAGAGGCGGGTCATCACCCGACATAGAACTCAAGAGGTTTTGCTAGCGCATGCGTACTTCGTACGCATTGCTAGGCAAAACCTAAAAACGAGAATACCAACTGACTGTCACATGTCATCATGCAGTGGTAGCAAGTATGTTATGTTATGTTAATCAAACTTCTTAAGCTCAACAGTTACCCTAGGGTGTCCTGGTGCTGAGCACTGCCTAATTGGTTGTCAAGGCTAGAGGGAACTATAAAGTGAATAACCAAGTTTTTAACCCCTTCCTGAAGGAAAGGAGGTCAGTTGAATTCCTCAGGTGGAATGGAAGGTCGTTCCAGGCCTTGGAGGCGCAAGCGATAAAAGGCCAGATGTAGGTAAAAGCAGTTTAACGAGTCCTTAATAGCGATTATTAGGGAAAAGCTATTAAGGACTCGCAAAATGCCATGTAGATGGGAATAGCAATATTTTTTGCGATTCCTTAATTGCGAATTGCAATTTAGGGTTTGCAATCAAGAAATACCTTCCCATTCATTCCTATGGGCCCAGAGGCCCATAGGAATAAATGGGAATTGCACACACAATTTGCGAGTTCCCAATAGGTACTCGCAAATTGTGTGTGCAATTTCAAGGGTGAAAGGGTTCCAAAGGGACACCCTATTGCACCCCTGAAATGTGCATGTGTGCACATGTGGCGCACATACATGCCCTAAGGGCATGAATGTGTGCCACATGGCACTTTTAAAAAAGAAAAAAAGTGCTTTTTTAAAGGAAATTGCAAATTACCACCAACTTGAAGTTGGTGGGAATTTGCGATTCCTTAAGGCAATATCGCAATTTGCGATGCCTACTAGCATAGCATTGCTTGCGCAAAATGAGGAATCGCAATGTTAGTGATTCTTATTTTGCAAATAGGTATTTGCCTATCTACATTGCACACAGCTGAATTGCGATCGCAAACACCCAAATTCGCAGAATTTCAGCGTTTGCGATCGCAATTTGGCTTGCTAATTCTGGCCCAAAGCTCATACCTCCCCACCTTGCTTTTTTAACCTGAGGAATTATCACTTGTTTTGCTCCTGTGGACTGAAAGGTCCTTCTGGGATATACCAATGAAATTTTAGTCTTAAGTAGTCCGGGACCACTCCCTTAAGGGCCTTAAAGACCCTGCAAAGGGCTTTAAAATGTGCCCTTTGTTTTACAGGGAGCCAGTGAAGTTGTTTTAGTTGTTTCTTAAAAGAAACAAATTTCGGTACCCCTTACACCAGTCTGGCTGCTGCATTCTGCACAACTTGAAGCTTGTTAAGGTGTTTTTTTTCATGATCAAATAAAGACCATTACAATAGTCTAGCCGTGACATGATGAGTGCAGTGACCACTGTCGTAAGACTGTCTTCAGGGAGAAAGAACCTTATTTTCCTTATAATTCTAAGAACCAGGAAACATGCAGAGACCACCCCACTTATGTGGTCCCCGAAGGTGAGCCTGTTGTCCACTATCACCCCCAGGTTCTTTGCTTTCCTAGTCGGTGCAGGGCAAGTTCCCAATTCTTCCGGCCACCAGTCTGGCATCCAGAGGTGCAGATTATTCTCGAACAAGATAACTTCTGCTTTGCCCGAATTAAGTTTCAAGCAATCAGTGGACATCCATCCCAAGATGGTGTTCATACAGTCATGAAATCTTATCCCGGTTTCCTTTTCTTCCCCATTCCTAAGAGACAAACCCATTTGTGTGTAATCTGCATAGGAGGTAAGTTGGAAACCAAATGATCTTATCAGGGCCCACCAACCTTGCCACGTAAACATTAAAAAGTGTTGGGCTGAGAGACGAGCCCTGTGGCACCCCACAACGAAGGGAAATAATAGTTTTAAAAAGTTATTTGAGGGCCGATTTTGCTTGGGAGATTTGCTCAGCGAAAAATGTTTTTTTGGTGTTCAGCAAAATTCCTTGTATATTGTGAGACTATGCTTGTACGTACGTCTCTTTATCAGTGCTATTATAGCCTCTTCTCCAAGCCTGTTCTAGCTGCTTACAGTCATGTTATTGCTTTCTTAATTCTTCTGAATACCAGGGAGCTGAAGGTTGGGCCCATTTAGGGGTCCAAAATTTATGTTTTGGCAAATTTAGCACAACTCTGGCAGCTGAATTCTGCAGCACCTGTAATGTGTTTAAATGTTGTTTCTGCAGGTTGGTGTGTAGGCCATTACAATAATCAATTCTAGATAAAAATGAGTCATGAGATGAAGGTTTTCCTTGCACTAACTGGAGTAAAGGGCAGAATCTTTCTGATGATTTTTAACATATTATAGGAGGTTGTTATGAAAGTATGAACTTGTTTATTAAGATTAGGTTTAACATCAAAAATTACTCCTAATGAGGGGTGTGGCTAGAAGCCAACAAGAATGGCCGCTGCCTAGCGAAGCTCCAGTTCCCAGTACTATTATCCTGCCTAATCCTAGACCATCCATGACTGGACGTCTGCTAAAACTGGCGTGACTCGTCCCTTACCTCCGTCCTGAGAGACCTGGCCGGTCCAGAGGCCTGTGCGGGGATTCCAGCCTCCTGTTCCAGGACGCTTGCCGGAGCGGGATATGGTGGCTCCTTATTGGTGACTGAGGGTGGCGGGGCCTGGCCGAAGCGGAGAGGCCGGTATAGTATGGATTCAAGAGACAGCCCGGCGGAGCCATGGGTAGAAAGTGGTGCTGGTGATACCCGGAGGGGACTCGGCGGAGCTGCCTTCTTCACGGCTGCCCGACCTGTGTAGCCCGGGTGAGTGCCGGGGAGGCGAATCTGCCCCGGGTGCGTGACCCAGATGTTTCTGACCACACGGCAGCCGGCTCGGATCAAAAAGGCGCCAGGGAAAAAGAGCCCTACTAGCTTGCACTGACTGGCGCTGCCGGGGACTGGTGCTGGGCTCGGCCGGCATGCACCGGCCATCGGCAAAGGCAGGCAGAAAGGAGAGCGAGGACCGAAAGATTGCAGGGGGCAGGGCTTCACCGCAAATCATGCCCCGGCTTCAGGGCCTGCCGCAGTTTGTATATCGGTGATAGGCGGAAGCGAAAATACAGCGGGCGAGGCGGTAAATTGAACACTAGTTAAGGGGTGCCCAGAATAGGAAAATACGCACTGGAAATTGTTTGGCTGCAACAGTATACACAGCCTGACAGTGCAAATAGACATGACTGCTGCCCTGAGGGCCTGAAGATATAGAGCGGCCGGGCTGACAGTGGTACAAGTGGGGCCTCAATTTCTTGCTGGACTAGAGACTATTATTTACAGACGGCACCTACCTGAGTGCCCAAACAACTAGGTGTGAGAGGGCTTGGTGTGTACATTGGGATCGGGTGCTCCAATAGAGTGCGGAGACCCAGGGCAGCAAAGACGGTCTTGAGCTCAGCCTGTCCCATCTTCCAGCACCCACACTGGAGGAATCCTGCAAGATATACAGTCTCCCCAGTGTTTGAGGCGCTACTTTCCTTCAGTGCACCCATTGAGAGCGTAGTGTGACCTGTGGCACGAATGACGCGCGGGGTGGACCTGACTTTGTTTTATAATTGGTGCGGAGTCTAGGCTCACAGGAAGGGACTGACCTGGCCAGAGGCGAATGTAATAAAGTGTCTGGTGAGTGTGTCCGGGAGGTTTCACTCACCAGCAGCGGTATGAATAGAGCGCAAGGTGTATGATTTCGGCTGTGGATGAAACTGCGACAGCCCGGGGGACCTTGCGCCAAGCGGCAGTGCTTGACCTGCAGAACCTGTGCCCGGGGCGGATCCAGACGAGAAACTGCTTAGAAGAGCTGCATTGCAAACTCGATATTCCTCTTAACAAGCTACGGATACCTCAGGGGGTTGCCGACGACCTTATCTGATGGACTATCGGTCTACCCGCACTGATGGCATCAGGCGGTAGGGGTCCCAAGGCTAACGCTCAAAATCAGCTTGCCAAGTTTACCCGGTCTAAGGCAGGAGACAAAAGTGATCTGCCGCAGATGGAGAAAGACAGGGGGCCACTGCCTCCAAGCAGGGATCGGAGCCAACCTTGCATGATGTTATGGTGGCCATAAATGGGGTGCGTGCCTTGCTGGGCTCAGTGACGGTAGAGGTTTCCCTTATCAGGGCGGACTTCCGGAAGATGGATGACAAAGTCAAGGAGCTCAAGATTGTTACAAACACCGTGCAGACGAATACCTCGGAACTAAAAACGCAGATGATCGAATTGCAAAAGAAGCAGGAGCGGATGTCGCAACAGTTGGATGACTACGAAGGCCGGGCGCTCCGTAATAATATTTGCATCCTAGAAGTTCCGGAACGAGCGGAGGGGCCAGCAGCAGACCTCTTTGTGGAAGATCTCATTATTAAACACCTCAAGCCTAAGACGCTGTCCAGCTATTTCTCCATTGAAAGGGCCCACAGTGCCGGGAGGGCGTCCGAGACTGAGGGCGCCACCAAGGCCCCTCATAGCCAGAGTGTTTAACTATCGCGATAGAGACATAATCCTTCAGACAGCGAGATCTAGTCCCTCGCTGAAAATAGACAACTACGAGGTTGCCTTTTTCCTGACTTCACGGCCAAGGTTCAAGCCCAGCGACGCAGCTTCCAGGCAGTGAAGAGGGAAATGCGCGACAGAGAGATTAAATATGCAATGCTCTTCCCTGCGAAGTTGAGAGTGGAATCAGATGGCAAATCATGGTTCTTGCAGTCGCCAGATGCAGTTTGGGACTGGATGGAAGGGTGGACCACTGTTGAGGGCCATAGAAGGAACCGCCCTGGTAAATCTGGTCACCCAAGAAGTAACGCCCCCCCGCCCCCCCTGCCCCCCCCTCCCCCCGAGACAACGACCAACGGCCAGGCGGAAGAGGATTCTCGGACGGAGGAGCAGGAGTAACGACCCCTGGAGAAGACTGTGCAGAGACGGGACCTTGTTGAGAGCGCAAGTATGGGGGGCGAGGTGTGAAATACTCATTGGTGCAAGAAAAATTAGGGTCGACCTAATATACGAACTGAGGCTGATGGAACAAATAGATGTGATTTGATAGTGACTAACAAAATTTGCATAGTGGATGGCTAAAACTCAAGATAATTGTGGTGTGTACATAAGGGGATGGGAGTTCAATGACCCCAGGCATTTTTTAGCATTACAAGGGGTGTGAGAGGCACTCTGCCATGTTTGGGAGTGGGTAGTTCTAAATCCATGGGCAGGGGGGCAAGGAGGGGGGTAGGGATCGGGGGGGGAAGGGGAAGTTTCAATATTTCTTGTGTTATTGGTGCAAAATGTGGTTTTGATACTAGATTGCAATACGTGGCCTTACTGCAGCTACAACGACTTCAGATGTGTGGGGTACTGCAATTTTTTTCCCTTTTTGAATTGATCCGTAGGTTGTAAACTGAAGTTGCAGGTGACTATGGGGGGGATAGAGACCGTGTGCTATCTGTTTTGACTTGGAATGTTAACAAGTTGGGGCGTAAAATCAAGAGGGGGATAGTGCAACAGTATTTGAAGCGTCAGTCACCTGATGTGGTTCTGCTGCAAGAAACGCACCTAATGGGACAGAAGACCAAAGCCATCACTAGATGGGGGTACAAACTTCTGATACATACACCACGGGTTCGCGAGGGACGGGAATCCTGGTAAAATAGACTACACCCCTGATAGGTTATAAGACGTGGGCCTATCCGGGAGGCAGGTTTGCGGGGGTTGAGGCCCAATCGGATGGTAGAGATATAAATATATTTTCAGTTTACTTGCTGCCAGCTCTGGGTAAAACAGCGTTAGAAGACCTTGGGTGTAGGCTGACGGGACTCAGAGAAGGCACATTAATCATGGGTAGTCTCTACAATATGACTCTTGATGATACAGTGGACCGACGCCCGCCGAGGTCCAAAGCAAAATTTGATGGGCAAATGGCTGCATTCGTGAATGCAATGGGGTTGGCTGATATAGGCCGGGCGCTTCAACCCAATGGGAACTTATTCACATACTTCTCTAGCGTCCACTGTAGTTTTTCGCGCACTGACTACTTTCTTACACACTTGTCCGCCATAGGGAATTTTGCCCAGTCCCGAGTCCTACCTCGAGGCATATCAGACCATTCCCCTGTCTGGGTAGACTACACACATTGGGCGCGCCAGATGCGTACCACCATTGTAATTAATCCCTGGCTCCTACATACCCCAGACATCAGGGAGGAACTCTGGATGCAGTAAGAGAACTATTTTAATGAAAATGTGGGCTCAGTTGAGTCCATGCACACACTTTGGGAAGCATACAAGGTTGTCCTGAAAGGGCAAGCTTTATCTTTGAAGTTGGTGTATATTGCCAAGAAGCGTGAACTTCTGGTCCAGGTAGAAGACAACCTCCTAGTGGCAGAGCAGGAGCATGCACAAGATCCCTCACCAGACACTAGCCATAGGCTCCTGCTGAAACAGGATGAGTATCGGATAAAAACTAGAGAGCACATGCTAGCCAAGTATCGACACACCCAACATAGGATGTATGAGATGGGGAATAGAGCAGTTAGGACGTTGGCGTGGCTGGAAAGGCGAGAACAGGGTGCGTAGAGAGAGGCCCTGGATGAAGACATCTCACACGACTAAATAAGCAAGACCATAGGACAGATTAGATCTGGGAAAGCAATGGGGCCCAATGGCATCCCAGTTGAGTTTCTGACAGCTACTGCCTCTCTAACTGTGCCGCACCTGAAGGCCACGTATTTGGAAAGTTTAGAGGCAGGTAGATTCCCAGTGGATCAAAGGTTGGCTACTATAGTAGTGATCCATAAGCCAGGTAAGGCACCAGATAGTTGTAGTTCCTATAGACCCATCTCGTTGATAAATGTGGAGGTGAAGGTTTTGGCCAAGGTTCTGGCTAACAGGTTGGGGACCGTTATTACATCATTGGTTCACCCGGACTAGTCTGGGTTCATGCCCGGAAGGAATACGGCCCTCAACATCCGACGTTTACACAACGTGATGGCACGGAGGGAATAAGGATGCTTTACACATTTCCGGTGTTGTCGTTTGACGCCTCAATGGCCTTTGATTGCATAGAGTGGCCCTACCTGGTCGAAGTCCTAGAGAGGGTGAGATTGGGTCCCAAATGTATAGCTTGGGTGAAGCTGCTATATACATGCGTTTTGGGGCAAGTGAGGGTCAATGGCTATACGTCCCGGACGTTTAGACTACGTAGGGGCACTAGGCAGGGATGCCCGCTATCCCCACTTTTGTTTTCCTTCTTGCTGGAGCCCCTCGCGGCATGGGTGCGCCGGGATGTGATGGTGCGTGGGATGCGCTGGGCAACTGAGGTGGAAGATCACATATCTTTATATGCGGATGATATACTGTTGTATTTGGCATCCCCGTACAAGTCGGTCAATGTGGTACTTGACTTTTTTACGAATTTCAGGAAATATTCCGGGTATGCGATTAACTAGCACAAGTCCGTCCTGTTCATGCTACATGGGCCGGTTCCCCGGCTTCGTGCTGGGTATACCATAGCGGTGGCAGAGGAAGGCTTTCGATATTTGGGGATTTTCGTTGCTCCGGACCTGGCTCGTTTCAATAGTTCTAACTTAGTCCCCCCACTGGCTCGTCTGCGTGCGGATGTGAAGCATTGGAGATCCCTTCCTCTCTCGCTGGTAGGTCGAGCTGCACTTTTTAAGATGTTGGCCCTACTTCGCTTCCTTTATATTCTTCAGAACTGCCGACATAGAGTCCCTGACTCGTATTTCAGGGCAGTGGAGAGGGAACTTCGCATGCTGTTGTGGGATGGAAGGGCCCCCCGAGTGGCGCTAAAGAAACTCACGAAAGGGTGGTATGACGGGGGCATAGCGTTGCCCGACCTATAACTCTACTACCGGGCTGCGCAATTGGTGACCTTTAACCACTGGATATGTCACCCCACCGATGACGCAGCGTATGGTCTCGACCGTTACCAAACTGACCGCTCCAGGTACCTCAGGGCCCTCTATAATATCGATAGGAAAAACAAGCAGAAATTCTTTGGGCCCACCAAACATACGCTAGACATTTGGCGCATAGTAAATTCACGTCTGGATTGGGCAGGAGTCCTCTCTAAAATGGCGCCCTTGTGGTACACGAAAAAAATGGGCATGTTGTGCTATCAACCAGGGTTTGACAAATGGGACCTCATATTGATCTCGGTGGTGAAATACCTGGTTAAGAAAGGGGCTATATTGACATTTGGGGAGCTTCAGAACAGATATCACTTGGCCCAGGGTGAAATGTATAGATTCTTGCACATTAGGCACATGCTCCTGACGGCTTTCCAATCCTTTACGGATGTACCTGACTCATCTCCATTGGAAGACCAATAGTTAGATGGGCCCTTAAGTTCTAAAGCGATATCCTTCACATATAAAAAGCTATACAATAACTTACCGGACACACTCCCAAAGCTCAGAGAGTGGTATCAAGACGATTTGGGCCAAATAAGTGATGAAGACTGGCAGGTGGCTCTGATGTCTCCTCGAGAAGTGGCCATCACACTTAAGTTTCGGCTCATACAGCTCAGGATACTTCACCGACCATATATGACAGGGAAGACCTTGGCAAAAATTGGTTCTAGGCCAGATGACCTATGTCTGAGGGGGTGTGGGCAACATGCCACTTTCTTTCATACTCTGTGGAGCTGCCCAAGAATACGTACGCTCTGGGAGGGAGCTTCGAACCATGTGCAAAAAGCCCTGAGTAAAGAGGTAGTGTTGACACCACAATTGGGACTGCTTAATATATGGGAGGCGACTGATCTCACTGAAATTGAACAACAGTTCGCAACTCTGGGCTACACATTGGTTAAACGGGGACTAGCGAGGGGGTGGGGAGGATCTAGTGCGCCGGACATCACTGTGTTGGCAAAGGAAATGGACATGTGCATGTTGGCAGAAACCGAGGTCTTTATAGCCAGGGGATGCCCCAAACAATGGGATCAAAAGTGGTTGATATGGAACAGATATCGTGGTGATCCTTGTGCATCCACTGTGGTGGAATTGGAGATGCGGAGAAATGTTGAAAGAAATATTGCTCTGTAATGATTATTTGATTACTGCTGACCCAGATACTCTCTTGCTTGATTCGAAAATGTTGTATGCTTTGATGTGTAAGGCTGCAAAATATCAATAAACAGTATACAAAAAAAAGTAATAATTAATAAAACCACAGACCTACTTGATAGTTAACAAAAATAAAAAAAATGACTCCTAAGTTTTAAGCTTAGAAGGGGGAGTGGGAAGTGGGCCCATCTCTGGTGGCTATCACTCAGGGCTCTAAAAACAGGGGTCGTTTCCAAAGAGCATCACTTCGTCTTTTTGGAGTTCAACTTAAGGCAATGTCTGTCCATCCAGATGCAGATTTCTTTCATACAGCTATAAAGCTGGGCACTCGTATTGTTGGTTTTATTTGCCACCAAGACCACAATTTGTGTATCATCGGCGTAAGAGGTGAGTGAAAGGCCAAAAGATTGAAACATTGGAGCTAGCTCTGCCACATTAAGATAGAATAATGAGGGGCTAAGCGAGGACCCCTGTGGAACTCCACACTGAAGAGAGAAGGATTCAGATTTAAACTTGTCTAAAATCACAATATTTTCCTTGTTAGACAGGAATGATCTAAATAGGTCTAAGGCTGCTCCCTTTACTCCAATGGTCTCAAGATGGATACACAAAGTGTTGAGTGATCCACAGTGTCAAAGGCCACCGATAGATCCAACAGAATCAGAGCTGCATTTCCCCCAGCATCAAGTGTAGCTCTGAGCTCATCTGTAGCTTTAATTAGTGTAGTCTCTGCACTATGCTCTGATCTAAAGCTGAACTGAGTAGGGTCCAGCAAGCAATGTTCCTTCAAAAAATGTGTAAATTGAAAGTTCATGATATTTTAGACAAGTTTGGCCGGAAAAGAAAGCTAGAGATGGGTCGATAATTGGGCGGAGCATCAGGATTGAGGTTGGTCTTTTTAAGAAGCGGAGGAACACACGCCTTCTACCAAGTTGAAGAACAAATTCCTGATTGGAACATGGCATTGAAAATGTTAGCTAAATATTTAGCTATAGGCTCATAAGTTTGTTTGAGCACTGAGAGGGGACATGGATCGCTCAGGGATTCTGATGCCATGAAAAATGTTCAACTTGCATTGTAGAAACTAGACTAAAGCTGAACGTGTCAGCCAGAGAGCTAACGTTTACTGAGGATTGATATGGCGTAGGGACCTGCTGCATTGAAAGTGTTGGGGAAAAGCTCTAGCTTATTCTTAAAATAAGAGGCAAGATCATTGCAAAAGGTTTGACTACTGGTATATCCTTTTGCTGTCGAGACTTTTGTTAGTTTATTAATCACTTAAAAAAGTTCCCTACAAGAGTTATTAGACTGTTCTATTTGGTCTATAAAGTATTTTGTTTTGATCAGCAGATTTTTATATTTTGCCAGGGCAAATTTATATAATTCTCGTTATTGAGTTTCATAATTACGCCTCCATCTTCTCTCCTGTTTTATGCGTTTTTGTTTTCCTAGGCCCAGTGCCTCAGTGTACCAGGGCTCGGAGGGCTTGGTCTCTTACCTTTAATCGATTTCCAAGGTGCGAATTTAATAAGGGCATAATTTAGCCAAGACAAGTAGCTCTGGGCCGCCATTTCAGGATCAAGTAAAGGAGGGGCTAAATCGTCTGATAGTTGGGTCTGAAGATGACTAAAATGTATGTTTTTCCACGGTCGGAAAAGGATTGCACTATTTTAACATCTTAGTACTTGGGATTGTCTTAGTGTCTCTGAGCTCGAAAATAATGGCAGAGTGATCAGAGACCAGGGAAGAGGTAGAACCTCAGGATTAGTAACCAAATCATGATTGCTAAACATGGCGTCTAACGTGTGGCCAGCAATATGGGTGGGAGTTTGTATCATCTGAGCAAGCGCAAAGTTAGTCATAGTCTCCAGGAAGACTCTAGAGTCTTTATCTTCCCTTTGGTCTAGGTGGAAATTTAAGTCCCCCAAAATTGTAAGTTCTGAGTTACAGATCAAACCTTCTAGTAGAGTACTAATAGAATTAAGAAATATGCTTCTCGGGCCGGGAGGGTGATAAATGAGTAGGCCTCTAAAAGATATATTTTTGGTTACTTCGTATGATAGTGCCTAACAATCTTCATTTGATGAGGATTCAAGTCTCGCTTTAAACTGGTCCCTGTAAATAACGCCCAAACCTCCTCCTCTTTTAATAGGTCGGTCAAGTCTAAATATAGTGAAATCAGGCAGGACTGCGGATACATGATCCGGCATGGATGAACCGTTGGCTCAAGTTTCAGTGATACACAGAATATCCAGCTTCTGAGACTCAATAAGCATGGCTATTTCTGTAGCTTGTCTTACCAAGGAGCGAGCATTCACAAGTGCACATCGATATAACGGAGGAGAGTGAGAATCTGATGTAGTACAGACTATTCTCAGGGAGTAACCGCAGACTACACAACTGTCCCTGACCCTTCCCCCCCACCCCAGGCCATGTCAAACTAGGGCACCCTCCAGTACATTTCTCAAACTTAAGTAACTCCTTACATGTATATTTTATGATACTCTTTGTTGGACTTGGCCCCTTTTCCCTGAATTTTTTCACTTTTGTGGGAATCAACATGTCATGTGGATGTATTTCAAATGCAAATGTTAAATGCTGTGCAATGGTATATGCACCTATATCTCCCTCATGGTAGAGGAATGTATAGGCCATGTGTGGTGCGAGATGCAGTGACACATGCTGTGCAATGGCGTGCGCAGATTTATTCGAGCTGCTGTGGAGAAAAGTCACTTTTAAAATGGACGCCATTGCTGTGTGCTTTGTGCCACCTGCCTGCAGTGGGTTGGCGGTCTAGTGTTCTTTTACCATTGCAAAAATGTCACTTTTAAAATGGGCGCCATTTCTGTCTGCTTGTGCCGCCTGCCTGAGGTGGGTTGGCGGTCTAGTGTTTGAAGTGAAAAGGTGCTCTACAGTTCCCCCAGTGACAGTGAGGCTGGTACTGCCAGGGACCTTCTAGAAGCTTCCAGCCCTTTCTGGTAGGTGGGAGGAGGGCTATATATGTTGAGCAGTAGAGATACCATGTGCTCAGTCAGAGTGTGGACTTGAGGGTGAGGGGACCTGCTGCCAGGGGGTGCCGTTGCTGACCTGGCCTAGCACTGCCTGCCTGCTCTCCTGCCCTACCGCCTCTTGAGCGCTACACCTCGGCCCTGACTGCTCCCTAGCACCTGGAAAAGGAGAGCGCTTTGACTGACTGCCAAGGAGCACCTTTGACTGCGCCCAGAAGGAGGTGAGGAGCGCGACCTGTTGTCCCTGAGTCTGCTGGTGGGGCCTAGTGCCTCGTGAGTGCTCCAGGTGGATTACCTGTACCCCCCCCTGCCTGCACCCTAGCGCTGTACTGCCCAAGCGCTATATGCAGATGGCCAGAGAGGAGAGAGGAGCGTGGGCCCTATGTCCTTAGGTGGAACCCTTAATCTGTGGCAGCTACCTAGCGCCTCGTGACCGATATATTCGCATTGCTGGTGAGGAGAGCTACCTGTCGTCCCTGAAGCCCCTGGTGGGACTGAGCACATCGTAAGCGCTATATTCAGGGTGCCAGGGGAAGAGGAGCTGAGGTCTGCAGCGCTGTGCTGTCAAAGCACTATATTTCTATTCCCCCCATGTGTGCTGCATTGTGGTGCTGCCAGAGTGCCTTATTCGTATTGACTGTGCTCTGCTTGCTGCCAAGGCACTACAACTGTGCTCAGGAGAAGAGGAGCGGACGTCTGCAGCGCCGGAATTCTAAAGCACTACGAGGGAATCCCGGCGTGTGGGATTCCCCCCTGCCTGCTTGGTTGACAGCGGGCAGCTTCAACATTGTGGGGCACTCTTAATTGCAGAGTCCAGAAGAGGGACTCCATTTTCCCCAGGCTCTGTGGCGCCAAAGGCTAACCTGCAAGGCTGATGGCACTTATAATGTGTGCCGCTTTCCCTCAATGAATGCATGGCTGTTAATGTTTTATGCCCCCTCCTAATGTGACTTGCGCTAATGTGGTGATCCTAGTGCATTTATGCTAATGTGTCAATGCTAACGCTTTTATGCTTATTGCAGTGCTGCTAAGGTTTATGCTGATGTCCAATGCAGTAAGGTGGATCTACGCACATTGTGATTAATGCCTAGTGACAGTATTGCCCCCATGCTAATTGTGTTTCATGCCTGCATGCCTTATGTGAGATGCTGAATGCCAATGCCCTTCTGTTGCTCATGATGACACCTACATGGTAAGGGGGCTTAGGCCGGTCTGGTATATAAGGTATTCATGTGCCTATGATAATGCCATGATGTGGATGTATGACGTTACAACGCAGGCTGTTACAACGCCTGCCTTTACAACGCGGTTTTTACATCGCAGTCCATTACAACGCATAGTGCTTTTGGGTGTTGGATAGTGAATAGTTTAATTTACTATTCCAACTCCAGTCCCCGTGGACACTAGGGAAGGTTATTGGATAGTAAATTAACCTATTCCCTATCCTAGAGTGCCCCCCAACGCAATGCGTTGTAATAGTTTGCTTTGTAAAAGTTGCGTTGTAATGGTAGTTCGTTGTAAAGGTTTTGTTGTAAAGGTTGTATACCCATGATGTTTACCTTACATGCCTAATGCTTTGATGTTAAGGATGAAGACTCTAGGCGCACACGTTCATACCTAATGCCTAAAGTTTCTTTTCCCCTAAGGCTACAGCGTTGGTGTTCTGTATATTGTGCCTAACCTGATGTTTCCATTCCAGGCCTACGGCAGTGGTGATTTATGCGTATGATCTCTGTCAAATGTGTTTTATGCCCCAGATTGGCTACCTAGAGGGGTTCCTGCCATTTAGCCTATTGACATGCAATGATGTTCTATTCCAGGCCTCCTGCACCCATGCATTTATGATAATGAGGGTTATGCCTATTGGGATGCCCCCTGCTTATGTCAGGGCCTACTGAGAGCCCACCCTATGATTATTACCCAATGAGATGCCCCAGGATTTATGCAAATAGGTATATGCCCTTACACTGAAGGTTGTGTGTATAATAAGCCCCTATGCTCACATGTTTATGCCGTTGTGTTTTTCATGCAAATGCAGGAGGTGACTGATGCCCATGATTGTGCCCAATGATAAGGCACGATGTTCCAAGTGCTACCGTGTCTGCCCTGCTGTTACGATGCATAATGTGATGTTTATGCTAATGGTATGCCCAAGGTCCTGCTAATGCGGGTATGCATAATGTAAGTGATGTCTAGGGATGGTGTATTAATGTTCATGTGATTGTCCCTGATGGACATGTTTTGGTGCTCTCCTGTTTATACCTAATACTAAGAAGGTTTAATGCATAAGGGGCCTGATTTAAGGTGTCGCTGGCCAATGAGTCTACAAAGCTTGTGTCTCTATGTCTAAGGAGGTGTTGAGGGGTTGCTGTTTTAGGCCTGCTCACACAGCGATTGAGGCCTATCGTGAGACACGGCTAAGTTCCTGACCTTGCCAGTAGGTACGGGATGCTCTACATTCATTATTGATGCTAATGGGATGTTCCTGCCTAAAGCGTCATGCTAATGTGATTTATGCTCCAGGTTTAGGCCTTATGACAATACTGTGGTGCTAATGTTGTTACAGCCATTCTGAAAGTGTTTTTCCCCTAAAGCTACAGCTGCTGGACTCTACATCTATTCCTTGTACCTAACTTTATTCCACATAATCTTGTGATGGTTCTGGCAGCGGCTCGAGTGGCCCTGCCCTGTAAATAGTCCCCTTCTGTTCATGACTACAGGGTGCCAGTTGGTGCCGTGTTCACCCCTGCGATTACTTCTTGCTGTGTTGTGCATAATACATATGCTGTTTTTCACCTAAACTGGTGTGGTCTCTTTTTGGTAGTGTGCCTTGTGTGTCGTTTGTACGTGCTGCGCGGATGCTTTACACATTTCCTCTGGAGTTTGGCCTGCTCGCTCTGCACCACGCTACCCGTTTCTAACACTCTTGATGTTCTGAGTCACTGCTACCAGGGAGTGTTGCCCTGGGCACAGTCCAGGTGCAGACAGGAGCAGACGGGCTTGCTTTTGGCACGCATTCTGCGTCCCAGCGACGCGACAGCTGCGCATCCAGCCTAGCGTGCGGTCTAAATAGCTTGTGTTCCAAAACACTAGACTGCTACCCTATCTGGAGCTGGTGCAAGCAAGGGGAGGAGCCACGACACTCCGCGCAATGGGCAGGAACATGCCGCGGCGGACCGGGGAACCAGCTGAAAAGGCAGGTGAGGAAAGTGAAAATCACAATATAAAATAAAGATTCACAAAGTTAAAAAGATTACAGGTTAAAAAACATTAGACATCGAATTAGCAGCACGATATGAAGAGTCCGAAGAGAGGAGACTAAAACGCCTAATAACAGCCTTCAGAGTACTGCTTACTCGCCTTCTATGTTATGTCATATTATGTTATATGGTTTATATAGCGCTCAGCTGCCCCAGCCAAGGGGCGTCCCGGCGCTATCATAGACAAGAAGGGCAAGCTGCCCCAAACAGGAAGCACAACAAAACTCAACATAACAGCTGTCTGGAGCTTACTTCAAAGGAAAAATATGGATCTTAATGGCCTTTCTGAAAGTCAGCAGGTCCTCTAGGCCACGTATCTGGGACGGCAAAGCATTCCATAATTTAGCAGCAAGATAGCAGAACGAGCGGCCGCCCATCCGTGAAGGTTTCATCCGTGGAACTGCTACCAAGTGCTGACACTCAGAGCGCAGTGCACGCAGGGGAACATACGGGGTCAGTAGCGTACAGAGCATCGTGGAGTGGCGAGCTTTAGAATCTTAAAAGAGAGACAAAGAGCTTTAAATTGGATCCGCTTTGCCACAGGGAGCCAATGAAGTTTGCTAATAGTATCAGCAATCAGATGGAAACGTGGGAGTCCTACCAGGGTTCTCATTGCCGCATTTGGTATACGCTCCATTCTCCTAATCTCTGCCTGGTTAGCCCCTAGCAGCAAGGAGCTAGCATAGTCCAGGCGGGACAGGATAGTTGATTGCACTATTAGCTGGCGGGTAGGAAGGTCAAAAAATTTCAGAATAGGCCTGAGACCCCTTAGGAGCCCAAAACACATAGCTGCCGTTTTTGTAGTATGGGTGCAGAGACTGAGGGAGGAGTCTATCCATACCCCAAGATTTTTAACTTCTGTTTTGGGATCCAGGATTTTACCTAGTGTATTCGGCCACCACTGTTCACCCCAGAAGTTGGCGTTTTTACCCACTAGCAGAACCTCTGTCTTACTTGCATTTAACTGCAAGTAATTAGCGGTCATCCAGTTAGCCAAGGCCGTCAGGCCATTATTAAACCTGAAGGTGCACTGAGTGGAATCATCTGCCAGGGCAACCACTAGCTGCGTGTCGTCCGCATATGAGACTATTGAGAGTTCCCATTAATTGGCGACCGCAGCCAGTGGCTGAACATAGAGATTGAACAAAGTGGGACTGAGCGCCGAGCCCTGAGGGACCCTCTGCTCAATAGGTCGTTCCTGGGATAGAAACAGGGGAGTGGAAACCCGAAAGGATCTTCCGGTTAGAAAGGATCTGAACCACTCCAAGGCTAGGCCCATGACACCCGCTTCTTCCAGACGATGTAACAGAACACTATGCGAGACCGTGTCAAAGGCGGCTCTCAGTTCCAGTAGGATCAGTGCCGCCGTTTGACAGTCAAGAATGGTCCGCAGGTGTTCGGTCATGGCTAGAAGCGCCGTCTCTGTGCTGTGGCCGGAGCGGAAGCCATGCTGAGAGGCATCCAGAATGTTATTGGAGCACATAAAGCTGGTAAGAGTACTATTATCATGTGACTCTGCTACCTTAGCCACCCAAGGGAGAAGGGAGATTGGCCTAAAATTCTCAGGTTTGGTGGGATCCAACGTTGACTTTTTGATAATAGGGGGTACCCACCCCTGTTTCCACTTCGCTGGTATCACAGCCGACAGAAAGGAGGAATTGATTATCTGATGGAGGGGAGTCAACAAAAGCGTGGATGCCTCCCTAAATTGGGCAGGTTTTAGGGGGTCGGCAGGAGAGCCAGACTTAGTTTTTCCACACAGTCTGTTGAGCTCTTCATGGGATATTTCAGGGATCACCATGAGTCTGGTGGTTGGCTCAGGACTGGAAAGGATAGATCTATAGGGTACTGGTATGGGTGAAAAGGACCTATAAATTACACAAACTTTCTCCACGAAGAAGGAAGCCAATTCTTCACAGTGTGATTCAGAGATGGTTACAGGTGCCGAGGATCTCCTGGCGCTAAGATCTTTTAAAAAAATTTAAATGCATTTAGAAGGATTCGGGCTAAGCCTAATCTCCTTGGCATAATAGGCTGCCCGTGTCCTGCAAATGACTCTATGGTAGTCTTTAAGTGCTGCTATATAGTTAGCTTTTATTTCCGGGTCATAATCTTTCCTCCAGCTCCATTCAATTTTTTTACACAATTTCCTCAGTGTAGTTAGGGTATCATTATACCTTGGGCTGGATTCTTGAGAACGTCCTTTGATCCACCTGGCCGGGATCAGAGAGTCCAGAGCCCGAGTTATCCAGGCACAAAACATCTCGTACCCGGACTCTGCGTTGTCAAAAGATTCGAGGGGGTTTGTTCTAAGCAGAGCGTAGATATCATCTAGTCTTAATTTCCGCCATGGGCGCTTGCGGTCTGGTTGATTGGTGATCATACCAAGAGGTTCTTTTAAAGGAAGGAACATTCCAACCAACATATGATCTGACCAAGGAACCGGGGTAGGGGCAGCTACTGTGGCTGATTCAATATTGGAAAAGTACTATGCAGTACGGTCTCATTTGCAATCCGGCACAGGGAGAGACGATATTCCAGCCATAATGTCTTCATCAATACTGACCAAATAGGTGCATAGTGGGCACTAGCTATCCTTAAGTGTAGATTTCAGAGGTTACAAATCTGCATATATTTCACATTTGGTTTTACAGAGGGCTAGGTTTGTTAACAAGCCTTTTTCAGAGGTGAGTTTGTTTTTTCTCAGCACATAGCAACTCTCTGTCTCACTAGGAGAAAAGCCAGTGCTGTCAATCTACATATCCCTGTGCTAATGTCCTTGACGTAACTCAGTCCAGTATGTCCAACAGCATGCCAACCACATGCCTCCAAAATGCCTGAATATCTTGACAATTCCAAGCTAAGTGTATAAAGTATGTTGTTCAGTAGATCTGTAAAATGCTTCTTGTCACTCGTGAGGGTATCCAGGCATGTTATGGTTGGTTAGCTGAAAAGCCAGGTCTTCAGGGACTTTTGGAACTATGGAAGAGATGGGGAAGTCCGTAGATGAAAGGGTTGGTTGTTCCATGTCTTCACTGCAAGGTAGGAGAAGGGGCGACCTTTGCATCCGCTACATCGAATGCAAGGGGTGAAGGTTAGAGAAAGGGATGCAGAGCAGAGGTGTCTGGTGGGCTGATGGAAGTTCAGACAGTGGTGCAAGTAGGCAGGTTCGCAGTTGTGTAAGGGCCATGTATCTATGGGGCAGAAGCTTGAACTGGCAGCTTTTCTGTACTCTGAGCCAGTGGAGTTCCCTGCAGTAGGGGATGATGTGGGTTCTTCTAGGGAGATCCAGGACAAATCTAACTGCGGCATGCAGTATAATATTTAGTCATCAGAGGAGGTGGGCTGTGATCTCTGCATTAAGAGCATTGCCGTAGTCCAGTTGGCTGGCAATGAGGGCCTGGTTGATGGCGCGTCTTGAACTTTGGAGTAGCCATTTGAATATCATATGAAGCATGTGGAGGATGAAGAAGCAGGAGGAGGAGACAGAGTTGACCTAAGTTGTCATGGTTAGCATGTTGGCCAGAATAATACCTAGGTTCCTAGCGTGGTCAGTTGGGGTAGGAGTGGGCTAGAGTTCTGAGGGGCCCGAGGATCTGTCTCATGGGGAGCTTTTGTTTTGAAAAATCAGTACCTCTGTATTGTCTGTGTTGAGCTTCAGGCAGTTGACCTTCATCAGTTGGTGACATCTGGCATGCAGCTGTGGAAGTTGGCCTTGATAGTGTCTTCAAAGAGAGAGAGGATGAGTTGCGTGTCATCGGCATAGGATATGATTTTGAGTCTGTGGGTTTTGGCGATGCTTGCCAGAGGTGTCATATAAGTGTTGAAGAAGTTGGGGCTGAGCAAGGATCCTTGGGGTACTCTTCAGATCATATCCTTGGGTTCAAAGATGAAGGGGCAGAGGCAGACTTTTAGCATTCTTCCAGTGAGGAAAGAGGTGATCCATCTGAGAGCAGCTGTTTGGATGCCTATGTTGTACAACCTTGTGATGAGTGTGATGGGAGACCCTATCGAAGACTGCTGAGAGGTCTAGGAGGATCAGAGCCGCAGTACCTCCTCAGTTGAATAGGGTTAGGATGTCATCAGCACCCGCGATGAGGGCTGTCTAAGTGCTGCAGTTGCTGCGGAATCCAGATTGGGAGGAGTCAAGTAGGAGGTTCCGTTCCAGATGTGAGGAGAGTTGTTGGTTGACAGAGAGAGTTTGTTTGCCACAGTACTGCCACTGTGCCTTCATTAGAGTGACATCTATGTGCCTCTCCCATGCCAGTCTTGCATGGTCAGTGTGATGTGTTTTAGGTGAGGCAGAAGTCATATATAACTGGGAGACCCAACAAGTAGCATCCGTAACATCTATCAGGGTGGTCTACAAGGCAAAGTATTCTGGTTTCTCTAGGAACCAGAGTAGATGTTCTCCTGCATTGTGTCTCAGTCTGGCATATAAGTACAGGTAAAGCAGGGTCATCCTGTGGGCTGGCTTGATATGTTCAATAGATACAAATATCCTCTGATCATCTATGTTGCCAAGTTCTTAGAGCCCTTACCGTTTCAAGGTGCTGTGTACTAGTGTTTTTTTGGTCAGTGGCAAGAGTGGGTTCCCTAAGAGCAGGAGTGTGGCTGAGTAAATAAATGAGTATTCTACTCACTGGGCCAGTCTTGTCCATGCTCAGCAGATTGAGGTAACAGTCTTTACCTCTCTATAATATACAGCTATGCCCTTCGGCAATAACACCTCAAGGGGTATACCATATGTTTGGTCACGTTCAGGTTTGAGATTAGGCAGCCTGGCTTCTGGATGCTACCAGTACCTAGCAAAGTGGACTTGTGCCACCAGATAATCGGGAGCTTCCAGCCCACCTTTCTCATATGATAGTGTAAAAATATTCTAGCTGATCCTGAGTTGTTTGCCTGCTCACACAATGTGCTCCTGAGTGTGTGGAATAAATGTTGGGTAAGTGGGATAGAGATGTTCATGAAAAGATATATATATAGTGGGGGAGTATCACCATTTTTAAAATTACACTCTACCAGCAAGTAACTTTAATTTAAAAAAAGTATCTGGTTCTGTAGCGTGTCAATGCCCACACCATAATTGAGGCGGGGAGTTGTATCTCTGTCTCCATGGAGCATGACGCCCAAGTACCTCATTGACTCAGTCAACCATTGGATGGGGTATTCCTGATCTGCTTGGAGTATGGATTCCATGAGGGGGAACAGCTCAGACTTGGTCCAGTTAATGGTTAGGCTGGAAAATGCACTGAATATAATAATTTGCAGACTATAGAGGCAATGTTTACCTTTAAGTTCCTGACAAATAATAGTATGTCGTTGGCATACATGGACAGTAGGAGTTTGGCAGTGTGGAAAGTGAGCCCCCTGTGTAGGTATTCCTCCAATAAAAGCCATGCCAGTGGGGCCATGGCATGGACAAACAATAGGAGTGACAAAGGACACCCTAAGAATGCCCTTGTGACTAGGGAAGGGATCGGATGTGAGATCATTCCTCTGTACCCTGGTCATGTGTTGTGTATATAAGAGTTGGTCAATCCCTCTGGCACTCCCACCTTGGGAAGTATTTCTATGAGGAACACCCATTCCAGAAAATCAACGGCCTTTTTGGCATCTAGGAACATGACCACAGCCTCCAGTTTGGGGTTCATTAGATTAAATACTCCAAAAACTATACAGAGATTAATGGCCGTGAATTTGTGTGGTACGAAACCGAACTGTACCGGGGAAATCAGTTGTTCCATTAATACTGACAGTGTGGTGGCTATCACATAGGCAAATATTATGTTATCCACTGTAAGAGGCACATGTTGTTTCTTTGCCAGGTCTCGGCAATAGAGTGAACACTGCCTGGGTCCTTATGGCCTGGCATGGTCTCAGTGGCAGCTAGTATCTCACCTTTAGTGTTGGAGCAGACTAAAAACGGATGATGGGCATCATCCAGACATTAAGATAAGTACACATATTGCAGCCAAGGTATCCGTTGAGTTTGAACTATATATGTGGCTATAATAACAATTGAAATCTTGGTTAATATATTTCTTGGTCACTAAGGTCTCACCTCCCGGTGTTCTCAATTGGGCAACATGGCTTTTATGTCTGTCACCTCTTAACAGCCAGCCCAGCGTTTTCCCTGGTCATTCCCATTATCCATATTGCTTGTTTGTGCATGTCTTCTCAAATATTTTACTTCCCTGTTCACTAGGTCTCTGTAAGATTGCAGTAGTTAGTGACTGACGAGGAGAGATGTAACATCTACTATATGTGATGCTGTAAGTTGCTTTATGTCATGTTCTAGCTTCACTATTTGTGTGCAAATGCCGCAGAACTAGGGCACCCTCCAGTACATTTCGTAAACTTAAGTAACTCCTTACTTGTAGATTTTATGATATCCTGATGCTCTGAGTCACCGCTACCAGGGGTTGTGGCACTGGGTGCGGTCCAGGCGCGGACAGGCGCAGGCGGGGTTGCATTTGGCACGCCTTCGGCCTCCCATATTGTTGCTTAAGGCTGCATTAGCCCTCATTGAAATATTCCAGAATCGCCTCCTGTATCTCAGAGTGGAAAGTCGAATATACAGTGCATTTTTGGGGAATCAGCACTGTAGGCATTTAAGTCTAAAACACTGAAACCTTAAGGTGGGCTTGAACAGGGAGTGGTCGGTGAGTGTACTTGGTACATAGTATATCTCAGTAACCCAGGGAGCTACAGTTATTGAGAAAAGCCAGTAATCTATGCATGATTATGACCAGTGGAGAGTGGAGTAAAAATAGTATTCCTGCCTGCTGCCAAATATCTAGAAGTCCATTCTTGTCTAGTATATCATTCAATACCCTCAGCGAGTGAGGTTTAGTTGTGCTCTTTGTATCAGAGCAATCATGTGATATGTCAAGAACCAGATTCAGGTTCCCTCTCCCCCACAGGATCGTATTTGCTTGTGTTTGGACCACTATCAACAGAGGTCATAAAAGAAAGTCGGTGTGTCGGTGTTGAGTGTGTAAATGTGAATTATGGCCACCCTGTGTTCCTCTATTTAGCCATTCGGCACTATATAGTGTTCCTTCACATCTTCGTGCTGGCGCAGTAGTTTAAAGTTGGCCTGTTTACAAACTAAAAAGCAGACACCCCTGGTATAGGAGCTATATGAAGAAAAATACCTATGGCTGCCCCACTTAGTATTACAGCTGGTAGACCCGGTGTGTGGGAAATTAGTTGCTTGCGAACAGGCTACATCTGAGATGGAGCATTTGAGGTAAGTAAGGATTTCTTTAACCTTCCATGGGTTATTAATACCACGTACATTCCACATTAGTAAAGTCATGCTTTTAGAGCAAGTAGGTGACATGGAAGCCTAAGAGACTGTGTCTTGAAGCATCATAAAAAAATTCATAGATCGTGTTTCAGGAGTCGAATGTGGGTTGTGCCATAAATAACTCCCACCTGATGACAAATGCTGGTGGGTCTCGACCATGTATTTCTGACTCAGGGTTAATGGAAAGGTCACATTGGGGGATTTCGACAACAGTGATTCGATTTCATTTTTGTACATACATGTATCATTGCATACATCAACGTGGGATAGAGATGTTCATGAAAAGATATATATATAGTGGGGGAGTATCACCATTTATAAAATTACACTCTACCAGCAAGTAACTTTAATTTCAAAAAAGTATCTGGTTCTGTAGCTTGTCTATGCCCACACCATAATTGAGGCGGGGAGTTGTATCTCTGTCTCCATGGAGCATGACGCCCAAGTACCTCATTGACTCAGTCATCCATTGGATGGGGTATTCCTGATCTGCTTGGAGTATGGATTCCATGAGGGGGGACAGCTCAGACTTGGTCCAGTTAATGGTTAGGCTGGAAAATGCACTGAATATAATAATTTGCAGACTATAGAGGCAATGTTTACCTTTAAGTTCCTGACAAATAATAGTATGTCGTTGGCATACATGGACAGTAGGAGTTTGGCAGTGTGGAAAGTGAGCCCCCTGTGTAGGTATTCCTACAATAAAAGCCATGCCAGTGGGGCCATGGCATGGACAAACAATAGGAGTGACAAAGGACACCCTGAGGAATGCCCTTGTGAATAGGGAAGGGATCGGATGTGAGATCATTCCTCTGTACCCTGGTCATGTGTTGTGTATATAAGAGTTGGTCAATCCCTCTGGCACTCCCACCTTGGGAAGTATTTCTATGAGGAACAACCATTCCAGAAAATCAATGGCCTTTTTGGCATCTAGGAACATGACCACAGCCTCCAGTTTGGGGTTCATTAGATTAAATGCTCCAAAAACTATGCAGAGATTAATGGCCGTGAATTTGTGTGGTACGAAACCGAACTGTACCGGGGAAATCAGTTGTTCCATTAATACTGACAGTGTGGTGGCTATCACATAGGCAAATATTATGTTATCCACTGTAAGAGGCACATGTTGTTTCTTTGCCTGGTCTCGGCAATAGAGTGAACACTGCCTGGGTCCTTAAGGCCTGGCATGGTCTCAGTGGCAGCTAGTATCTCACCTTTAGTGTTGGAGCAGACTAAAAACGGATGATGGGCATCATCCAGACATTAAGATAAGTACACATATTGCAGCCAAGGTATCCGTTGAGTTTGAACTATATATGTGGCTATAATAACAATTGAAATCTTGGTTAATATATTTCTTGGTCACTAAGGTCTCACCTCCCGGTGTTCTCAATTGGGCAACATGGCTTTTATGTCTGTCACCTCTTAACAGCCAGCCCAGCATTTTCCCTGGTCATTCCCTTTATCCATATTGCTTGTTTGTGCATGTCTTCTCAAATATTTTACTTCCCTGTTCACTAGGTCTCTGTAAGATTGCAGTAGTTAGTGACTGACGAGGAGAGATGTAACATCTACTATATGTGATGCTGTAAGTTGCTTTATGTCATGTTCTAGCTTCACTATTTGTGTGCAAATGCCGCAGAACTAGGGCACCCTCCAGTACATTTCGTAAACTTAAGTAACTCCTTACTTGTAGATTTTATGATACCCTGATGCTCTGAGTCACCGCTACCAGGGTTTGTGGCACTGGGTGCGGTCCAGGCGCGGACAGGCGCAGGCGGGGTTGCATTTGGCACGCCTCCGGCCTCCCATATTGTTGCTTAAGGCTGCATTAGCCCTCATTGAAATATTCCAGAATCGCCTCCTGTATCTCAGAGTGGAAAGTCGTATATACAGTGCATTTTTGGGGAATCAGCACTGCAGGCATTGAAGTCTAAAACACTGAAACCTTAAGGTGGGCTTGAACAGGGAGTGGTCGGTGAGTGTACTTGGTACATAGTATATCTCAGTAACCCAGGGAGCTACAGTTATTGAGAAAAGCCAGTAATCTATGCATGATTATGACCAGTGGAGAGTGGAGTAAAAATAGTATTCCTGCCTGCTGCCAAATATCTAGAAGTCCATTCTTGTCTAGTATATCATTCAATACCCTCAGCGAGTGAGGTTTAGTTGTGCTCTTTGTATCAGAGCAATCATGTGATATGTCAAGAACCAGATTCAGGTTCCCTCTCCCCCACAGGATCGTATTTGCTTGTGTTTGGACCACTATCAACAGAGGTCATAAAAGAAAGTCGGTGTGTCGGTGTTGAGTGTGTAAATGTGAATTATGGCCACCCTGTGTTCCTCTATTTAGCCATTCGGCACTATATAGTGTTCCTTCACATCTTCGTGCTGGCGCAGTAGTTTAAAGTTGGCCTGTTTACAAACTAAAAAGCAGACACCCCTGGTATAGGAGCTATATGAAGAAAAATACCTATGGCTGCCCCACTTAGTATTACAGCTGGTAGACCCGGTGTGTGGGAAATTAGTTGCTTGCGAACAGGCTACATCTGAGATGGAGCATTTGAGGTAAGTAAGGATTTCTTTAACCTTCCATGGGTTATTAATACCACGTACATTCCACATTAGTAAAGTCATGCTTTTAGAGCAAGTAGGTGACATGGAAGCCTAAGAGACTGTGTCTTGAAGCATCATAAAAAATTTCATAGATCGTGTTTCAGGAGTCGAATGTGGGTTGTGCCATAAATAACTCCCACCTGATGACAAATGCTGGTGGGTCTCGACCATGTATTTCTGACTCAGGGTTAATGGAAAGGTCACATTGGGGGATTTCGACAACAGTGATTCGATTTCATTTTTGTACATACACGTATCATTGCATACATCAACGTGGGATAGAGATGTTCATGAAAAGATATATATATAGTGGGGGAGTATCACCATTTTTAAAATTACACTCTACCAGCAAGTAACTTTAATTTCAAAAAAGTATCTGGTTCTGTAGCTTGTCTATGCCCACACCATAATTGAGGCGGGGAGTTGTATCTCTGTCTCCATGGAGCATGACGCCCAAGTACCTCATTGACTCAGTCATCCATTGGATGGGGTATTCCTGATCTGCTTGGAGTATGGATTCCATGAGGGGGGACAGCTCAGACTTGGTCCAGTTAATGGTTAGGCTGAAAAATGCACTGAATATAATAATTTGCAGACTATAGAGGCAATGTTTACCTTTAAGTTCCTGACAAATAATAGTATGTCGTTGGCATACATGGACAGTAGGAGTTTGGCAGTGTGGAAAGTGAGCCCCCTGTGTAGGTATTCCTACAATAAAAGCCATGCCAGTGGGGCCATGGCATGGACAAACAATAGGAGTGACAAAGGACACCCTGAGGAATGCCCTTGTGAATAGGGAAGGGATCGGATGTGAGATCATTCCTCTGTACCCTGGTCATGTGTTGTGTATATAAGAGTTGGTCAATCCCTCTGGCACTCCCACCTTGGGAAGTATTTCTATGAGGAACAACCATTCCAGAAAATCAATGGCCTTTTTGGCATCTAGGAACATGACCACAGCCTCCAGTTTGGGGTTCATTAGATTAAATACTCCAAAAACTATGCAGAGATTAATGGCCGTGAATTTGTGTGGTACGAAACCGAACTGTACCGGGGAAATCAGTTGTTCCATTAATACTGACAGTGTGGTGGCTATCACATAGGCAAATATTATGTTATCCACTGTAAGAGGCACATGTTGTTTCTTTGCCAGGTCTCGGCAATAGAGTGAACACTGCCTGGGTCCTTAAGGCCTGGCATGGTCTCAGTGGCAGCTAGTATCTCACCTTTAGTGTTGGAGCAGACTAAAAACGGATGATGGGCATCATCCAGACATTAAGATAAGTACACATATTGCAGCCAAGGTATCCGTTGAGTTTGAACTATATATGTGGCTATAATAACAATTGAAATCTTGGTTAATATATTTCTTGGTCACTAAGGTCTCACCTCCCGGTGTTCTCAATTGGGCAACATGGCTTTTATGTCTGTCACCTCTTAACAGCCAGCCCAGCATTTTCCCTGGTCATTCCCTTTATCCATATTGCTTGTTTGTGCATGTCTTCTCAAATATTTTACTTCCCTGTTCACTAGGTCTCTGTAAGATTGCAGTAGTTAGTGACTGACGAGGAGAGATGTAACATCTACTATATGTGATGCTGTAAGTTGCTTTATGTCATGTTCTAGCTTCACTATTTGTGTGCAAATGCCGCAGAACTAGGGCACCCTCCAGTACATTTCGTAAACTTAAGTAACTCCTTACTTGTAGATTTTATGATACCCTGATGCTCTGAGTCACCGCTACCAGGGTTTGTGGCACTGGGTGCGGTCCAGGCGCGGACAGGCGCAGGCGGGGTTGCATTTGGCACGCCTCCGGCCTCCCATATTGTTGCTTAAGGCTGCATTAGCCCTCATTGAAATATTCCAGAATCGCCTCCTGTATCTCAGAGTGGAAAGTCGAATATACAGTGCATTTTTGGGGAATCAGCACTGTAGGCATTGAAGTCTAAAACACTGAAACCTTAAGGTGGGCTTGAACAGGGAGTGGTCGGTGAGTGTACTTGGTACATAGTATATCTCAGTAACCCAGGGAGCTACAGTTATTGAGAAAAGCCAGTAATCTATGCATGATTGTGACCAGTGGAGAGTGGAGTAAAATAGTATTCCTGCCTGCTGCCAAATATCTAGAAGTCCATTCTTGTCTTGTATATCATTCAATACCCTCAGCGAGTGAGGTTTAGTTGTGCTCTTTGTATCAGAGCAATCATGTGATATGTCGAGAACCAGATTCAGGTTCCCTCTCCCCCACAGGATCGTATTTGCTTGTGTTTGGACCACTATCAACAGAGGTCATAAAAGAAAGTCGGTGTGTCGGTGTTGAGTGTGTAAATGTGAATTATGGCCACCCTGTGTTCCTCTATTTAGCCATTCGGCACTATATAGTGTTCCTTCACATCTTCGTGCTGGTGCAGTAGTTTAAAGTTGGCCTGTTTACAAACTAAAAGGCAGACACCCCTGGTATAGGAGCTATATGAAGAAAAATACCTATGGCTGCCCCACTTAGTATTACAGCTGGTAGACCCGGTGTGTGGGAAATTAGTTGCTTGCGAACAGGCTACATCTGAGATGTAGCATTTGAGGTAAGTAAGGATTTCTTTAACCTTCCATGGGTTATTAATACCACGTACATTCCACATTAGTAAAGTCATGCTTTTAGAGCAAGTAGGTGACATGGAAGCCTAAGAGACTGTGTCTTGAAGCATCATAAAAAATTTCATAGATCGTGTTTCAGGAGTCGAATGTGGGTTGTGCCATAAATAACTCCCACCTGATGACAAATGCTGGTGGGTCTCGACCATGTATTTCTGACTCAGGGTTAATGGAAAGGTCACATTGGGGGATTTCGACAACAGTGATTCGATTTCATTTTTGTATATACACGTATCATTGCATACATCAACATCAATATTCACATTTATGATGCTCCAATGTGAAGTCTGATATGAGACACGTGATCTGTAAAGCAACAAATAAGAATAGCAATCCACCTCTCTCACCCACAATAGCCCTCCCAAACTGAACATCCCAACAGTCAATGGTTCCTACCCCAACAGTTTCCAAATAGCAGCAACAGTAATGCACACCATGGGTGTTGGCAATGCTCCCCGAACCTTCTAACGCTTCTGGTAGGTTTGGTAACATGAAACATGAATAGTAACAGAGGATCCAAGAACTGATCGATACAGAGTATTGGCGAGTAGAACTGAGTTAGACAGTGGCAGCCATGCAGAAAAATTACCAACATCTGTCTGAGAATGTGGTCAAGTCGATAATATGGAGTACAGCCATGGTTTCAGAGAAATTTGTACAGTTGAATACCCAGTTCATTTAACATCATCAACATAATCGCACCACGATTGAGGGGTTTCTCTCCGAATGAGCACTCATCAGCAGGGTTAGTAAACACATGGGACTTCCCCTCAATGTCGGTTTTCAGGTGGGAAGCATATAACATTACACATCAGATCCAATTTTTTAGGAATCAACTTCTTGACATCTGACACAGTTTGGGTGAAGTCAGGAAAAATAGCATTGATCAGTGATATCGTAAGGGTCCTCGTTCTCTGACCAGACATAGGGCGGGTGGATTAGAGGACTCAGCTGAGCCCCTGGTGAAGAGTGGGCCCCAGGGACCCTTGAACGCTTTCAACCAAGAAGACCTGTGAGAAGATAGACCTCCCAAAAAGGTCAGAGAGCAAGGTCTCAACTAAAGTGTGCATGGTTAGCCCCCACTTCTTGCCTGATTTTGATGTGGTTTCAACTGTAGGGCACAGGGTCCTTGTCAACCAGGTCCCTTGTGTGAATGCATCTTACCTAAAAACAAATCGCCAATTGGTACGTCTACCCCCTGTAAGTCCCTAATAAATGGTACTCTAGGTACCTAGGGCCTGAGAGCTGAGAGGGTAGGCTTGTAGGTCCCTGTGAGAGTCAAAACAACAAAGTCAACATAGCACCCTGCCTGGGTGCATGCCAGCTAGCAATGTCTGAGAATATAGGTAAGCCACCCCTCTAGTAGGTCTCACAGCCTTAAGACAGGGTTCACTATATCACAGGTGAGGGCATATCTACAGGAGCAGATTTTCCCCTACAATTTTGGGGTTGATTGCTTAATATTGTAAGTGCCAGGAAAGCCATGGAGAGTAAATGGGCTATAAACTTGACACCTCGAGTTCCGCAGCACCATGATGGCTTCACTAAACACAGGAGTGTTTGGCACCAAACTACTCCTTTCAATAAATCCACACTGATACCAGTGTGGGATTTATTGTACCATCTGCTGAGAGGGCAGCTCAGAAGTGCACGCTGAAAACATACCAACCCTGATCTGGTCTCTGACTGGCTGTAGACAGACAGCCATCACTAGACATGTTTCTGGACCCTTGTGTAAAGCCCCTGCTCTCTCGGGCCAGCAACAATGCACATCCTGGGCATAGGTGTCTCACCTGCTCCCCAAGGATTGGCCAGTGCTCAAATAGGAATACTTCAAAGGCCTGCCGCCTTTGCATCCCGTAGTTTACAGCCCCACTTTGGGCAGGAAACCCAGCGGGAAAACTTAGAAGAAAAGGAGGTGTCCCCACCTCTGCCAACTCCACCCCTAAAGTGGGGGAGGCAAGGTGAAGCACATCTTTCAGTCCCCACCATCTTCAAGATGGGGGACCCCAATATTCAGGGATAGGTCTATGCCCCTCCCACAAGAGGGTGGCATAAAAGAGCCCCACCTGCTACTCCCCTAAAACGCCCCTAGAACTAGTATTTAGGTGGCTCCCCAGAATCTGTGACGACCTAAGGAGAAAGAAGACAGGCCGACAGAGAAGACTGAAGATGATAACTGATTTGGACACAGCCCTACCGGCCTGTCTCGAGCTTCTGTGAACCTGCGACCAGTCTTGCATCCAGTGGCCTCTGAAAACCTTGGGAGGACTGCTGTCTTCGAAAAAGAGTCCAATCTATTGTGGACAGTGGACTGTCCAAGAAGAAACAAGTTCCAAGGACCCTGGATCCAGCGGATCTGCGTTTCCTTCTCACTCTGCACCCGACGCCCATGGCCTGAGTGGCTTACTCTGCAGTGAAGTCTCCTTATTGATCCTAAACTTGTCTCCAGTGTTGGCTGACCTCTCCTAATCTCTACGACGGTGCCTGCAGTGTGTATCCTGATGCTCCCCCTGACAGTGAACAGCTCCGGTAAGAAGACTCTGTTGTCGAAAGGCACCCCTGCACCCGAAGCCCCTGGGCCTTGGGGAGCAGAACCGATGGTGCCCCTATGATCCGCTACATCTCAACTTACTTCTGGTGTCATTGGTATTCCACCTGCAACCTCTTTGCTGAAAGAAGAATCCCAATTGAAAAGCATTGGGTGGCCAACGTCAAATTGGCACTTTGCACCCTGCCTCCCCTGTGCCGCTGGTGGTGTATGTTTGGTGCTGCTTTATGGTCTTTCCTGTGCTTAACCTAACCCCTAATGCTTGGCCCCTGCAACTGATCTACTTACCTGCAAGCATTATAGCTTCAGGCACCCTCAGTCTCCATTGTAAAGCATTGGTCCGAACTCCAATTCTGACCTTTGCACCCAGCCGCCCCAATTGCCGCTGGTGGTGCAGTTTTAGCACTCACCTGACCCCTGGCCCTTGCTGACTTTTGGCTCCGAAGACTGGGATTGTAAGAGCAGTACTTACCACTGTAACCGCAATATTGTTTTCCCCTATAGGATAACGTTGGACTGTGCTGAAGAGTTACTAAGTGACGATTTTCAAAGTGAAAAGTATTTTTAATTTAAAACGCAGTTACCTTATTTAGATTTTGGTCTTACAATAAAATACAAAGTATATTTTTCAAAAATTGGTCTGGTTCTCCTTCTTGAGTCGTGTGTCCATTATTGATCACTGTTGTGCAATAAATGCCTTACACTCCTCTGTGTTAGGCCTAAGACTGCTTGCCCACACTACCACGAATAGAGCACTTTGGGTTTTACAATGAGCCCTGTACACTTCTGGGGAACCCTTAGACTCTGTGAAAGGTATTACCACCTGGTGGCAATATTATATACAGAGTCAGCTTCCTACATAAGGTATCTGGTCCCCGATGTTCATGGTCTAGGCCAGTGGTTCACAAACTTTTCACTCCTGAGGACCCCCATTGAGTCACCACTGGAAGCCCGGGACCCCCAAGCAATTTCTATGATTTAAATTTCAAACATTAAAACAGTAATTCGTAAACAATAAACACACGTGTGAACACATAACAAATACTCGAATTACTAAGGATTTTTGTATTTTATATTGAAAGAATTTGCAAAAAACAGGAAGGTTAGTACTGCATCTCCGTGACTAACTTTTAAATGGTTGGTTTTATTTCACAATACGAGGCTCCTGCCAGGGCCCTACTGGAAACCCAAATCAGCCCTGGCAAATGTTTTCAGACCAGTCCCCATACAGTGCATACCAACTACAGTGAGTGAGCCTGACCACTACACAGTGGGCTTTGGGAGGCTCTCCCCCCAAGAAAATTTAGGAATCAATGGTGCATTCTACAACAAATTTATCATTATATATTTAATTGTATCAGCTTTTAAAGAATAGTAAATGATGACCTTACTGTGCACCAGCATACAACAAACTTTGTTGGGGTTCTTCAATGATTCCCTTATCACCCTCCAACAGTGACATAGCCCCTCTGTCACATGTATTCCATTTGTTTTATAGCATCTCTCATACCATTGAAGGATGTCAGAGCACTTTACATCACACACATATAGGGGCAAATTTACAAGCCCCTTGCGCCACGGGTGCATCATAAAAAATGACCCAGTGGCGCATTTTAGTGCCCCATAATTCCAAGGTAGGAAAAGCCACCCTGGGTGATTTTTCCTGGTCTTGTAAATATGGCCCATTTGCACACATCACTTTGAGTGAAAGGGGCGTTCCATGGGTGTTGCTGTGGGTTTTCCCACGTAACACCCATGAAACCAGACACATTTACAGATTTACTAGAAATCGTAAATCTGGAAATGTATTAATTTCTCCTCGTTTTTCCTCTTTCAATGCGTGTTGCATTCTGCAGCATGCATAGAAAGAGGATATCACCTCTGGTGATTGTTTATGTACAGGAAGGTGTCCCTTCCTGCACATTAACAATCAGTAAAACAATAATGTTTTGCAAGTTCTATGTGTGCTAATGCAGCACACTTAGAAGTTGAAAAACGCAATTTTTTATGGTTTATGTGCAGGAAGGGAACCCTTCCTGCATATAAACAATCGCCCCACGATGCAGGCATCCTTGCACCATGGTGCAAATGTGCCTATGCAGGCGCATGGCAGCAGTTTGTGCATCAGTGCAGAGGGAAGCACAGAGATGCGACATATTGTTGTAAATATGTTGCATCCCTGTGCTTTGAAAGTGACTCAGTGCAGCGCAGTCAAATGGCTTGCGGCACACACTGAGCCACTTTCCTTGTAAATCTACCCATAGAGACAATGATTCATACGTGTAAATCATTGTATAGAAAATGTTACATAAGGCAAATGCAACTACAAGGTTTAGAATTCACATGTCATTCATACTGGTAGGCATTTGTAAAGAGTGTTTGGTATAGATAAGCACAAACTCAGGATTCTGAACATAACACAGTGGTTAGCATTGACTTTAACAATACAAATATATTTCCACCCAAATAACCTTTTTAGCAGCATCAGGATAATGAAAGACTGGAAAAAACATATGTTTCTAACTTGTACCATGCAGTTTTCAAGCAGCTCTTTGATGACACTTTATAGGTCGGTGTGCTAGATTACGATTGTCACTTATGAACTGCACAGTAACAAAAGAATCTCTGTGACAAAAGCAGTAACCCACTAACCTATGCACATAAAAAACAGTTTTTTAAAATGCATGATACACGTTCTTTGCAGTAGGCATATGTGACGTAGGGGTCGGGGAAGGGAGGACTCAACCCAAAACGTGTAGTCCACAAGCTCTTTATTGCTAACTGAAAACAGAAGGGGCTTGGCCCAGGGCAAAGTCAATATACACTCAAGGGTTCCTTATCGCCTGTAGGACGTCTTCTTCAGATAAGATGCACCTCAAGGTCACTTTTCTCTCTTCCTGTGGCTCCACGGCTCCGGATATCAACAGGGAGGAAAGAGACACAGGAGAGCCTCGTTAGTGGCGTGGACAGGGGACACGTAGGAAAGAGGGGAAGGGCAAGTGAGGGATCACCAGGTTCCACCACCGTGTGTACAGCTTCGCTATGAACAGTGCGTGCAGGGCCCCGTGGTTACCCTCGATCTATCCGGTCCCACCCCGTGCAGTAAACAACCCCTGTAGACGCCCTCGTACCTTGGTCAGCCACACTTCTCCCCTGGAAGTGTGGCAGGGCGGCTCGTGGGTCCGGTGGCCTCCTGGCTTGTCGCGTCTCTCCTCAGGTGTAACCGGCGACGTTGCTTCACTCCGTCCGTTGTCCTCTATGTCGGCGTCTTCCTCGCGGGTCGGCGTCTTCCCGTCAGGCAGCGCGCCAGGGTTCATGCCCAGCACTTCCTTATTCTCCGCAGGCCCTGCTGATAGGTCCATTGGCGATGACGATGTTGCACCGGATAGGCTGACCGGCGGAAGAGACAGGGGACTCCCCCCTGACGTCAGAGCGGGGAGGGCCAACAGCGTAGGCAGCGAAGGAAACTCGGAGCCGCTCCAAGCCACATCACGGGGATCCTGCGGACGGGGCGGAAACGGACACAAGTTAGAAGGTATGTCCCGCCCGTCCAAGTCAGGGGACACGTCCTCGTGACAGCATACTAACCCTCTGTGCTACATTAGATACGTCAAAGCTGCCACTTGACACAACTCTCATCTCTCTCCAGCAGGTACATTAATCACCGATGTTATCTTTACACTATTATTGTTGCTGGAAAACTGATAATTCTACAAGGAACTTTGTTGTGCTTTTAAAATTACTTCTCGAGGACCCCGCGGACCACAGTTTGGGAAACACTGGTCTAGGCTATTTCTGATACACAAATGTTGATGCAGCGTGATCTTGCCTCCAATTGTTTGTCATGGTGCTGTTCCTTTTTTACTATTCTGTCAGTGTTGGTACTTATGTCATCCTTGAGGGTCAAGTGCATCATTTTGCACACTCCAACCTCGAGTTATGTCTATGCAGTCGCTCTATGAATCTGTTTAGTCTGGTGGACAAGGAGTCTATTGTAGCGTCTATAGATTGGAGTTCAGATTTGAGCTCCAGGAGGACGCATCTTCCCCGGGTGGTTTTTTGAGTGGTGAGTTGCTCAGTGCACCTTCCTCTTTGTTCATCAGTTTTGGGATATTATGTAACTTTCGATGGTCAAGATATAGCCTGCTATGTTTGGGGTCTCCCTTCCTCATGATGAGTAATGGCTGGTGGGGCAGTCATCCAGAGTTTACAGTAACAGGGGGCACACAGCTAAATAACAACAAGGCCAGGGTCAGGCTAGCTTGAATCCGGTGGTACAGCGAGCAAGGGACCTATGTCTGGGCATACCCTCGGCCACTTAGGATGAACATAGCAAACACAATAAAATGATGGACAGAGTGCTGAATCTTATCAACCACTCACCCCCAATCACAGATCTGGGTATAATGCATCATTCTTTTGCTCACTATGCACCCCAGTTTGGTTGCCACGCAACCAGTTTTAAGCTAGCCTAGCTGATATGGGGTGATGCCCTGAAACCGGTCCCAGGATGCTTATTTTCCGGTCCAAGGAGGACCTGGTCTGGCAGTTTGGGCTGAACTGTTCCCATGAGAAACAGGGTCAAGGCTGATTTGCATATGGCTGAATCCAAACTGGAATGGTGCAGCGTGCAAAATAACGATGGACTAAACCCTGATCTGTGAGAGTGGGTGAATGTTTGACAATGTTCAACATTCCGTCCACCAACTTTGTGTGTTGCATTTTCACCATAAGCGGGAAGGGCATGCCCAGATGTGGGTCCCGTGCTCGCTACACCACCGGTTTCAAGTTAGCCTGGCTGATGAGGGGTGATGTCCTGAAACCGGTCCCAGGATGCTTGTTTTCCAGTCCAGGGAGGACCTGATCTGGCAGTTCAGGCTGGACTGTTCCCATGGGGAAGAGGGTCAAGGCAGATTTGCATATGGCTGGGTCAAAATTGGAATGACGTGTTGAGCAAAATAACAATGGATTAAACCCAGATCTGTGACTCGGGGTGAATGTTTGACAATGTTCAACATTCCGTCCATCATCTTTTTGTGTTGATCTTTCCATATAGCCGCATCCTCTTCCAGCTCTGCCTATTACTCCCTGCTGAAACTGAACAAAAGTAATCTTTGAATCTGGAAAACAATTCTCGGATTAAACAATGCAATGAAGGTTGCCAAATGAAAAAGATGGACAGCCAACGTTTTATACCAAATGTATGGCTTATGAGCAGCACTCTAAGGCTCCACCCTCAATTCTACTCTATCGAAACCAACCACATGGTTACAGTAGTTTAAAATGCACACAAGTTTTCTCACCTCAACAACCTGACCCCAAACCGTCACAGGTGACGGGCGAAGTACTTTCATCATGAATGGTAGTCAGCATGTAAACCTCTCTCCTGTCTAAAAATGTCACGGATAGAAGTGCTATCACTACACAAGGCACTGCACTGTCCCCTCTGAAGTTATTTTTTACAAACAAGCACTTTAGGGTATACAGTTAGAGCAGATTTTTCCACATGCAACAGGATCCACTGTGAACAATTCCTTGAACTATTCCACACCACTGTAGAAGTTATATATGTATAAATGGTGCCCTTTGTTAAAAAAATCCTCTTCCAAGTTACCACCCAATTTCATCACTGACTCCAAATGTGGACGGACAATGAGCAGGGTCAATAGTGAAAACCTGACTAGTGTAAACCCTGAAATTATAGACATATCTAGTACTTTAATAAGACAGCATATACATCTTAATTCCATAACGTGCCCTTTTGCTAGGAATTAACTGCCTAAAAACCAAACAGCCTCTGAACAGGACCAAAGACTCATACGCAGCTATTTCTTTCCCTGGATCACAGATCTCTGAAAAGCAATCTACAAAATGATCATGGACAAGCCGAATCTTGAAGAGATGGTTGTGATCCTGTGGTAATGATGCGGCATTATCAACAAAATGCAGCATCCAGAGCAGAAGCGAATACCAATCATGACTCATAGTTGCAGAAAATATAGCAGATTCCATCAAGTAACTGGTAGACCATTATAAAGCAAGCAACAGCTTCCTTGTCAATCCCAATGTCTGGCACTGGTTTGCCTTAAATACTGTTCAGTATACAAATTAGTCGGATCAACAATCTCAACCAAAAATACATCGTCCATAAACAACTGAAAGAAATTTATTGGCAAAATGTTTCAGTATTGACTCTACACCCTGCGACACCACTAAAGGCAGACAACATAGGCTGCAGATTGTTTGGGGCAACCCATAGTTTCCAATGGGAAGTGTATCAGCTCCAAGCTGCAATCCAGATGCCTCTTGCTGCACTATCGGCATATCAGTGTCCTCCCTTATATAAGGCACTTTCTCCGCACTGAGAGTGGTTTCATCATCAGATGATTTCTCTTGGCCAGAATATTCACTGCCCGATTCTTGGATTTCCTCATCTGCCTCTGATGCAGAGTCAGTCTCAGAATCATGGTTAGAAGAAGATTTAAAAAACATGCTAACAACCTGCTGAGAGGTAATCCTGTGGTTAGCCGTAATCTTTACTAATAAAAATAAGACAACAAATAATTCCACAATAACGAACACTGTGTAAAAAAAGTCATATACAAACTGTGACTTTATGAAACAGAAAGTAATACTACTGGCATACAGTAATCTGGAAGGAAAAGTCAATCAATACAAAGCACATAAAGAACAATATACCACTGACTTGCGAGAGACAGCTACTCTGAGGATCACCTGCATCTATTCTGCACAGACATAGCAAGCACCAATGATGTACCATTAAAAAGAAAAAACATTACAAAATTACACACCAGATAACACAATACATATCTTTCACAAATCCAAGAAGAATTTGACTTACAATAAAACAGAAGCTAAATATGCTGCTAATATTACACCATTTAAGAAAAACACATTCTTGCAGGGCAATGATACTCAATCAGAGTAAACAGTACAAAAAATCCCTCTGTACACCAGACTCACAGACCGCACAACCTTCAAGAATTGGACCTGACCACCTCAGTTGCATCCTACTCAAAACCCGCTCCCTCAAAAGACATGCCGTGGAGATCTGGGACCTGCTCAACTCCTTCTCTGCCAACATTGCCTTCTTCATGGAAACCTGAATGAACCCCACTTCCGCCACGGACATCGCAACCGCCATCCAAGATGGCTACAAAATCATTAAATAGGCCCGTGTCCACCAACCGGGAGGAGGCATTGCCATTGCACACAAAAACACCCTCCACCTCTCTACCAGCTTTGAGGACCACTCACCCGAAATGGAAAACTTCCACTTCCAGATCCAGACCAACCCAAATGCCACCCTCTGCTTCACCCTCGTCTACAGACCTCCTGGACCCTGCCCCCCCTTCAGCAAAGCCATAGCCAACTTCATTGCTCACCACACTCTCGCCTCAACGGACTACATCCTCCTCGGTGACCTCAATTTCCACCAGGACAACCTCGATGACCACAACACCTCATCCCTACTGGAGAACCTCGCCACCATTGGACTCAAACAACTGGCCATATCCCGAACCCACTCAGCAGGACACACGCTTGACTCCATCTTCTCCGCAAGCAACAACCTCTCCGTCAGCCACACCTCAGAGCCAAATCGGACTGACCACCACTGCATCCACTGTAGGAGAGTAGGGTCTGCTATCCTATGGTCACCCCATTTTTTCTTTTTGCTTCGACTTAATGTGGCTGTGGGCCTGCTAAATCGACCCACAGCCCTGCTGTTCTCTCTCTAAATTTCACACCATGTACTTTAGGTACATCACAAATTGGGATTTGGGTCACTCTTATGAGTCCCTGTACAGAGTACTATAGGTACCCAGGGCATAGGTGCACCCAAGGCCTACAAGGGGCTGCAGCATTTCTTTTGCCACCCCTGGCTGGCCATCCAAACTGACACAACTGGCTGATCACTCAGCTGGGGCAAGGTAATGTAATCACCCCTTGATTAGATATAGTATGCCGCCGCGGCCAGGGCGACTGACGCTGGAATCTGGGGATCAGAGTTCGATCCCCGGCTCTGGCGGCAGGTTAGCCCAGCACCATGCGACTCTGGGCAATAGCTTGCTTAATCTTCCCGACGGCCCCCAGCGCCTAGAGACCCTAACGGGTGATTGTGCGCTATACAAATGTGGATTATTATTATTATTATTATTATTATTATTATTATTATTATTATTATTATTATTATTATTATTATTATTATGTCTAACCTTATATCTGGACACATATACACCTATAAGTCACTCCTATGGCAGGCCTTAACAATCCTGAGGGCACAGTGCTTGGTTTTTTGTGAGATGGTGCTCTAGCATGAGCTGAGCCTGTCTGCAGCTTTCGGAACCATGTCCTTATAGCTGTTCCAGGATATTGCCATACCATATACTCTTAAGTGCATTATGAACCTCGCGGGTAAATGCTATCTCTGTTTTGGCTTTATCAAAACATGTTGTGTAAGGTGTCATACGCTTTGGAATAGTACCCCCTCGCCAGTCCTTGCGACGGGGGTAGCATTCCACCCTTCTACTGGGAGAAGACATGTTACTTTCCTTAATCCCGGTTAAAGTTAACCAGAGCCTCAGCATCACAAAATGGATGCTGCTGCCACAGACACAAGTCTGACCTCCTGCTGCTGGGAGTCCTTCCAGCGAGGAAGGCTCGGACAATAGGTTTCCTGTCTCAGGGAGGTGCTAGCACCACCCCAGACAGGAGATAGTGGATTGGGGCAGGGAGGGCTGAATGAAAGGAGACACTGCCTGGGGCACACAAGGTGTCCCATGCATAGGCCAGTTCAAACCGGTGCTGGCGCACTCCAGCCCCAGCTCTGGTGCGAAACTTGACAAAGGGAAAGGGGTGTAACCACCCCCTTCCTGGGTCCCACCCATAGGAGGGACCTAGCAAGTAATCTAGACCCTAGATTTGGTATATAGGTAGGAGCTGTGTCCTTAGACTTTAAATAATCCTGATATGAAATTCTGGACCCTTCGACATCCTACTCGACGTAGAAGACTGAAGAATCTCCCTTGTGGTCAAGGAGTGACCACCCTGTGCAAGCAGGCACCATCAAGCGCTCAACGGGTTGCTTTGTCGTTGCTCCCACCGGAGCTTGAACACAGAGCCTGACAAGACTCAGACTTCCAGACTTCCTTCAACCCGATCCACAGCCACAGCAAAGTTGAGACCCGTGGAGGTGACGCGAGATGTGGGACCGGCCATCTTGGAAAGCCAGCAAATTGCTTTCCGTGCAACTTCTGAGGCACGCTCGAAGTTGTGCATTGGGTATTGAGAAGCCCCAGCCCCGAGCACCAACTGCACTGAAGATCACCTCTCCACACTCACCGAGTGCTGCGTGGGGCACTTTTGCATTTTCCTGCTCGACGCATCTGTCCGGTCACTTGCCCGTTGGCTAGTGGCCTCTGTGACGACGAAACTTTGAATTTCCAATGCTGGTCTGGTTGCTCCAGAATGGCCCTTGCTCCCCTGAAAAGAAGCAGCCCATCAGACCTTGCTGGTCTGATCCAGAAGCCATCTTTGATTCCTGCTTGGGTTGCATTTGCCAAGGCCTGTTAATTCCGAATCAAGAACCGACACCGCCAACAGCGAGAGCCTTTGTGGGACAGTCCGTGCCCAGCTCCTGGTCATCATTGACACCTCCTGGTCTACGTGGCAGCGGAGACAAGCTTCACGACATCACCTGATCGCAACCCGACATCGCCTGGTTCCTTCCTCGTTCCTTCCTGGTCACTGGCTAGTGACCCAGACTCTGTCCCCTCTGCTTTCAGGTACTCTACATCTTCAATCCACCCTTGGATCCAACCGGACTCTTCTCTCCTGGTCGCCTGCAGCATCTTTTCTGCAAGGCTCCATAGAACTCCACGACGAAACCCGACACACTTTGACACCTATGCACCAGCTTCCTGTGGGTGAGGTAACGTGAGTACTGCTGTGCTCCTGTAGAGATTTACACTCCTAGTGTCCTAGTTTCATGTGGTTAAGTTCTAGTCCAGTCGGAAGACTCCCAAACCGTTAACTTTCTAACTTTAAGCACCCATTGACTTCTATAGGTGCACGCGTGTGCATTTAGACACTGCACCCGCATCCTGTGGGCCTCCTGCTCCCTAACTACTGTTAGTCCAGTGTAGCCCCAGAGATTCCCAAGACCCTAGGCCTTACCATTGTTCGTGACGTGGTACTTATACCACTATTTTAGTATATGGTTTAACGGGCCACCAGGGCCTATCCATATTGTGCAACTTATTGTATGCTATATTAAGTTCCTTGTTATACGCTTGTGCTTCTGTGCTCATAAAGAGCACAGGGGATTGATTTAGAAATAAATACATACATATTATGAGTATATAATCTGTGTGGTGTCCTTTCATTTTGTATTAAAAGGATTGCATATGGTAAAACAGCTGGCTTCACATGCCCTCTTGCGTTTAGCCTTAGACTGCTTTTGACCATGCTACCACTAGGATAGCTGGTCTATAAGGTTGACTTTACAACCATCACCATAAGGGTTGTTTGGACTGGTGCAAGGTCCTCACTAGAATAGTGAACATCATGTACTTGGCCAACCTCTCACATTGGTGTGCAGTTGTTGGGATTTGAGCTTGCTGTTGTTTTACCAATTGTAATATTTGAGATATCATTTGAAAGATCACATTAGGTACCATAGGTACATATAACAAAGCTTAAAATACATACGTTCTACTGAACTTAGTGGTTGTAGACCAAAGGGCTTAGCACACCCTGACTACAACTCCTAGAGAGGTTCTAGTAGGTAAACACTCAGTGTAGATAGGTGCACACACCATACCTCACTAGACATGTCTGGCACAGGTGAACCCTCCAGTTCCCTACCTGTGGTAAGTGACCTTCCCAAGGCACCCTCCAGATATGATATGCTCAACTTCCGAGAGATCAGGTCATTGTGTACCTCAAGGAGGTTGAAACAGGGTTCCAACCCTACCATCCAGCACCTGATAGAAGTCCTAGAGGCAGCTGATCTTGAGAAGGCCTCTAAACCAGGCCCCCTAGATAATACAGGTGAAGGAGTACCCCCTACAGAAGATGACTCCCTGACCCCAGAAGTAGATGAGGATGAAGTAGGGGAAGATTCAGATGATGGAGGAGATAGCCAGGTCCAAGTCAGGAGGCTTAGCCAGGCTAACCTAAGCTTACTTGGGAATGGAGAAGGGTTGCAATTTCCCAGGCCTAACAGTAGACTTAATCCAGGCAATAGAAGGGAAATATCTCCTTCCAGGGAGTCTCACCTCTCTAATGCCTCAAGAGGTTCTCAAAGGGGAATGACTACCCCTCAGAGAAGAGAACATGAGGCTAGTATGAGAGCTGTCCAACTTCAGATAGAAAGGGAGGAAACAGCCCTGGCCCAAGCTAAACTTGCTTTAGCAAGGGAACAAAGGTTAAGTGGATTAGATTCCACTGGTGGCAGCAACATCCCTAAGGATAGAGACAGGTCCTATGATACTAGAAACCTGAGTAAGATTGTGCCCCCCTACAAAGATGGGGATGACATCCACAAGTGGATAACTGCTTTGGAGAGGGCCTGCATGGCACAGCAGGTTCCCCAAAATCAGTGGGCAGCAATCTTATGGCTCTCCTTTTCAGAAAAAGGAAGAGACAAACTCCTCACAGTTAGCCATGAGGATGCTAACAACTACACTGTCCTGAAGAGTGCTCTAATTGATGGGTTTGGCTTAGCCACTGAGCAATACAGGTTGTTGTTCAGAGATACCCAAAAGGCTCAGACTCAGGACTGGACTGACTTTGTTGATTGTGCCATTAAGGCTCTGGAAGGTTGGTTACTGGGAAGTAAAGTTAAGGACTATACAGGATTGTATAATTTGATCATGAGAGACCAAATCCTTAATAATTGTCAGAACCAGTTGTTGCACCAACACCTGATTGACTCAGATCTGACCTCTCCCCAAGAATTGGGAAAGAAGGCAGACAAATGGGTCAGAACCAGGGTTAAGCAGAGACCCCAGAACCAAGGTGGTGACCAGAAAAAGGCAGACCAAAAGGTTGGAGATCAAAAGCAAAAAGACCAGAAGTCTTCTTAAGGCCCCCAAAATACTTCTAATGAGGGGGGTCCCAAAATTCCAAGAAAAAGAAGAAAGAAGGTCCAAAGAAACCTTGGTGTAATTACTGTAAAACTGCCTCTCACTGGTTTAGTGAGTGCACCAAGAAAGGTACAGCCCCTACCATTGCAGCCCCTAAGGCAACTGCACCCCCTAGTACAGTCAGCAATGGTAGTTCCCAACCCAAGGCTATAGTGGGGTTAACCATGGGTGCTGAGGTGGATCCTGGCCTAGTCAGGATTCCAACTCAGGCTGTCCTGATCTGTGATGTGGACATGGCTATGTCCACTACTGTGAGTCCCAATAATTTGGGCAAGTACAGACAGACACCTTTGATAAATGATAAAGTAGCTCAGGTCTACAGGGACACATGTGCCAGTGTCACTATGGTGACACCTAACTTTGTGGACCCTGGACAGATTGTACTGGGTGATAATTACCTGGTGACCAATTCTAGCAATGTCACTACTACACATAGTGTGGCAGTTGTTAATTTCTCCTGGGGAGGGTTTACTGGCCTCAAAAGAGTTGTGGTAAGTGCAGACCTCCCAGTTGAATGTCTTTTGGACAATGATCTAGAAAACTCAGTATGGTCAGAAGTGGAGTACAGGACTCATGCAGAGATGCTAGGTATTTCAGCACATGTCCTTGCTGTGACCAGGTCACAGGCCAAAAAGTGCTTACCTGAACCAGTGCTGGATTTTGAAACTATAGACCAGACACAACCCAAGAGAAAGAGCAAGAGGGTTAAGGCAGTGCCTTCCCCCCTGCCTCAGGTTGAGGATCAGCCCTCCCAGGAGGATGATTCTGTTATCCAAGAGGGAACTGTCCTAAAAGAACTTGAACCTGATCAGGTTGAGTTTCTTGGGACAGGGGGACCCTCAAGGGCAGATCTGAGGCAGGCTCAATTAGATTGTTCCTCTCTTGAACCCCTCAGACAGCAGGCTGCTGCTGAGGCTGCTGGGAATGCTCAAGGTACCCATAAAGTGTATTGGGATGATGGGCTCCTTCATTCAGAGGCTAGAGGCTCCAAGCCTGGTGCTTCCAGGAGGTTGGTCATACCTCTGCAATTTAGGGGCTTCCTTCTTACCTTGGCCCATGATATTCCCTTAGCAGGACATCTAGGCCAGGACAAGACTTGGGACAGGCTTGTCCCTCACTTTCACTGGCCCCATATGTCAGAAGATACCAAGGAGTTTTGTCGCTCCTGTGTTACCTGCCAAGCCAGTGGCACAACAAAGGCCCCCCTCATACCTGTGGTGGGGGTACCCTTTGAGAGAGTGGGGATAGACATTGTTGGACCAATGGACCCCTAAACAGCATCTGGGCACAGATTCATACTGGTGGTAGTGGATCATGCCACCAGGTATCCAGAAGCTATTCCCCTGAGGACCACAACAGCTCCTGTTGTGGCAAGGGCCCTACTTGGAGTTTTCTCCAGAGTGGGGCTTCCAAAGGAGGTTGTCTCTGACAGAGGTGCAAACCTCATGTCAGGATATTTGAATGCTATGTGGAAGGAGTGTGGTGTTAATTACAAATTGTACCGACCTCACTCACCTGAATACCAGGTACCACAGGAACGATGAGAGTTTCCTCTCTCCCCCACAGAGCAATTCTCCACTCAGGATAATCACTGATAGGGCAATTGCTCTCCAGGGGAAGGGGAAGAACACACCTCCAGGAGAAGAGGCGTGGTCCGTAGGGAAGGTGGAGTCTAGGTGGGGCTAGGAGGTTGGATTGGCTCCACAAGGAATCAGGGCATCCAGTGAGTGCAGTTCCAGCGGTCCTGGAGAAAACAACAAAAGAAAACCAGCTTCCTAAATACCCACAAGACAGCACTATCTACACATGAGAATTATCACAAAGCAGAACACTGTTCACAAGTCTTTTTCTTAGCGATGAAAGGTCTGGCAATTTTCCTCACTGGACTCTTTTCCTATGTAGCTTTATTGGACCACGGAAGATCCTGCAGAAATGATGTAGGCGATGCCGCCGGCTCCTGCCGTGCGCCTCATGAGATCCTCCTAGAACGGTGGAATGATCCACGGAAGTAGCGTAGGAGGCGGTGCTGCCGGCCCCTGCCGTGCGCCTCAAGAGATCCTCCTAGAACGGTGGAATGATCCACGGAAGTAGCGTAGGAGGCGGTGCTGCCGGCGCCTGCTGTGCGCCTCGAGAGGATCAACTAAATAGTCATCCGTTTCCCAGCTAGCCTTTGTAAATACAGTGGCGTGGTAAAGAAATCAGACTCTGTCACTAAATAAGGTGATTGTCAGGGCTAGGGTGGCTTGCGGTCTAGGGCCCGGCCCACTCTGTAGCATGCGTGCAGCATCTTGTGCGGTGCCCTTGTGTGGCAAAATGCATCAGGCGACATTGGGAGGACGTTGGTGGCTGATGTGTGCTAAAACTGCTGCAAAACAATGTTAGCCCCATTGTAGTTCTGTCTGTAAGTGTTCCTGTGTATTAAATCTGTGTTTTCTCCCTCTCCGCCTAATGCGTGAGGTTTTGCACCCTGAAAGCGTCCGCGTAATGCGTGAGCTTTCCCTGTCAGGTCGCATGCGTGAGCTCTCGCTTGGGCGTTGTCACGTTATCTTACGCGACCGCGCCCAAGCTGCCGTGCTCACTATTCCCAGCGTTTCAAAGAGGAAGCAGGGGGTTCTTGTTTCTCCGCTGCTTTGTTTATCTTTTGGCATTCCAGGAGCGGATTTCTACCGGAGGCTTCAGAGAAGGTTCCAGGGGGCGTGGCAGCATGCAGTTTCTTCGGTGATCGTTATGCAGAGTTGAAGAGAACGCCGAGGGTATTCAGAAGCTTGCCTGATCTGCATTACAGTAGAGTAGGTCGTACTCTACAGGTAGGGGAGAGAACCTGGGGCTAATTAGAAATAATACTGTGGTTTTTACAAAAAGGAAGTAATTAATCTAAACCCAATTTGAATGTCTGATGTCACAAGTTTCTGATTCAATTTGTTTATTATCCTGGCGCAATACAACGCTCCCCATCTGAGACTGAGTAAAGACTTTGGAACTGTTTATTCTTTGATTATTGCAGCGCGCTACTGTATTGCTTATTCATGGAACATTGTGGCGCAATTCTTTATAAGAAACTACAACAAGTGATTTTCTCATGTGAATGTGTGAATACTTTGTTTAGGTCGTGTTCTGAGTAGAAAACTCAGCAAATTGTCAGTACAATCTATGCCTATGGTAAAGAAGTCTATTTACTAGAGAGGTGTGTTATTTCATTTCATTGAAGAAGAATTTCTGTCGCTATTTACAACAATAAGTCACTATTTACAAACATTAAGGAAAAGGCTTGAACTAGTGATTTTAAACTAGGGGCAATGATCCAGAATACAGTTAGTCTCAGTTAATTGCAGAGATTTTGGAATCCTTTTCGTAGCTGAGGCTTGAGTTAGGAAAACTCTCATTTTGATTTAAAGGATTCATAGTCTGGTATTAGGCTTGAAAGTACTTGTTGTTTAACTTTTCCTTTTCAGATCTCCTTCCCTGCTGTTCCCTTCCTAATTCCCTTTTCCCCCCGCTTGATCACTCCAAGATTCTGTGTAATTATTACATTCGGAATTGGAGGTATCGAGAGGTGGGTCCTTATTACTTCACGACAGACCCCGAGGAAGACTTCGTCTGACAGAATAGTGAGCCCACGAATTATTTTCCTCCCGGTCTGACCGTGAAGTCATAATGACTACAATTAATGATTTAATGTCGGCCATTGTGCGTATGCAAGCAGATTTAAAAGAGACCATGAATGCAACCACTGTATTAGCTGCTAAAGTAGATAATATTCAACTGCAAAGAACCCCTCTTCCAGAAGATGTTCAAGACACTGGTGCTGGTAGGGCAGCTACGAACATTGCCGTTACTGTTCCACCCCAGATCCCTTTAGCAGCTCCCGAACGTTTTTCTGGGGATTCTTCCAAGGTACAAATCTTCTTGACTCAAATAGAACTACATTTTGCTTGCAGACCAGCTGCGTTTCCTACCCCTCAGTCCAGAATAGCATTTCTAATTTCTTATTTAACTGGAGATGCAGCAAACTGGGCAGTTCCTTTGGTTAGACAAGATGATACCTTGTTATATAATTGGAAACGTTTTGTTGAAGAATTTGAAAAAGTGTTTGATCGACGTACAGTGACTTTATCTGCTGATCGAGAACTACTCCAATTAAAACAAGGAAACAGGGATCTTGTTACTTACTTGTCACATTTTAACAGATTAATCGCTGAAACTGCTTGGCCAGAGGAAAAGAGAGCGGCTCTTTTCTATCAAGGGTTAAAAGACGATCTAAAAGATGTTTTGGCGCAAATTGACCCACAATCAACAGTGTGTTCTGAATTGATTAATCTAACCCTACGTTTAGATCATAGACTCTCTGAACGAAGATCAGATAGGAAAAGAGTTGATAAACCTACTTGGAGAACGGAAACTAAATCCAGACCTCAATATGCGCATTCTGAATCTAGTTCTGAGCCAATGGAAATCGGGACCCTTAGGCAACCTTTATCTAAAGAAGAAAAAGACAATAGGCGCAAGAATGGACAATGCCTTTATTGTGGTCGCAAGGGTCATTTTGTGAAGGATTGTTTGACGAAACCAAAAGGCAAGTTTTCAAATTTCAGTAAGACAGCAGCATTAGAAAAAACCGATCGAAAGTCGGAAAACTAACTTGCCCAAGATGTTTTAAGGGAGATCTCTTGGGAACCATTGCCTTCCCTTCAGTCAATTCATGTGTGTCCAACTACAAAGCACATTTCAGATTAGCTGTCCAAATTCGGTTAACTCATGAGACGTGCCAAATGGAGGTTCTAATTGATTCTGGAGCAACAGGTAATTTTGTAGATTTAGAAACTGCTCAACGCCTGCGAATAATCTGTGAGCAAAAGGAAACTCCGGAGATTGTCCAAGCAGTTGATGGGAAAATTCTTGCTGGAGGTCCAGTAACCATGCAAACTACTAAAGTGACTATGTACTGTGAAGATGTTAAGCAACAATTGCATAAGGAAGAGATACAGTTTGATGTTATCCAAGCACCTCAATACGGCTTTATCCTCGGGATGCCTTGGCTTTGTTTACATAATCCGTTTATTGATTGGCAGAAGAGAGAACTGAACTTCCTGTCTGATTATTGCCATTCTACTTGTTTAAAAACTTCTAAACCAACCATAAGTCAATTGGCCACTGCTGAAGAAAAAGAGACAGTCCTACCTAAAATTTATAAGGAGTATGCAGAGGTTTTTAGTGAAGAAAAGGCAGCCCTCCTTCCACCGCATCGTAGCTACGACTGTCAAATTGATCTCGTGCCTGGTTCTAGTGTCCCAAATTGTCGAATCTATGCTTTGTCAGAAAAAGAGAATCAACATTTAAGAAAGTATCTTGATCAGTATTTAGAAAATGGCTTCATCCGCCCTTCCAAGTCCCCGGCAGCATCTCCGTTATTCTTCATTCCTAAGGCAAACGGAGAATTAAGAACTTGCATTGACTTTAGGGCCTTGAATAAAATCACAATTAAAAACAAATATCCTTTGCCACTCATTCCAGTTCTTTTGGACCAAGTCAAGAGGGCAGTGATCTACACGAAACTGGACCTAAGGGGAGCCTACCATTTGGTGCGCATTAGAAATGGTGATGAGTGGAAGACTGCATTTAAGACTCGTTATGGTTTATTCGAGTATTTGGTAATGCCATTCGGTCTGTGCAATGCACCAGCAGCTTTTCAGTTTTTCTTAAATGATGCCTTAAAGGAATTTTTAGACCTTTTCGTTATCGTCTATATAGACGATATCTTGATTTACTCCGATTCAGTAGCAGAACATGAAGAACACGTCAAAAAGGTTTTGAGCACTCTCCAGTCGCACAACTTATATTGTAAGCTATCTAAATGTGATTTCCACGTTAGAGAAGTAGAATTTCTTGGGGTTCTCCTTACACCAACTGGCATGAAAATGACTGACAGAAAAATTAAGGCGGTTGCTGAATGGCCTACTCCAAGATCAGTCCGAGACATACAATGTTTCCTGGGATTTGCAAACTTTTATCGTCGCTTTATTGATCACTTCTCCTCTGTGGTAGCTCCTATCACACGTTTGTTGAGGAAAAAGGTGAAATTCGACTGGACTCCTGAAGCCGAAAAAGCCTTCCAGACTCTGAAGAAAGCTTTTACTGAAGCACCAATTCTAATGCATCCCAATGTAGAGGAACCTTTCATTGTAGAAGCTGATGCCTCTGATGTAGCCATTGCAGCCATCTTATCTCAAAGACACCGCACTACCGGACAAATGCACCCAGTCGCCTATATGTCTCGAAAATTAAATCCAGCCGAACAAAATTACATTATAGCCGAAAAAGAACTGCTAGCTATTCTTGAAGCCTTTAAAGAATGGAGACATTATGTAATGAGTGCAAGATTTACCGTGACGGTGTATACGGATCATAGAAATTTGCAGTTCATGAGTTCTGCCAGAATGTTAACTCCTCGACAACTGAGATGGATGATGTTTTTTGCTGAATATGATTTTATCGTGACTTATCGTCCTGGTCAAGACAATAAAAAAGCTGATGCTTTATCCAGAAAAGACTCTTCTTTGCATAGATTTGAAGGAACACCGCAATCAATAATTGACCCTGACAAAGTAATCTGTGTACTATCTGCAGACCAATTTTTGGAGAATATTCACGAAAGTTTTCCTCCTTCTCAGTGGAAACAATGGTTGAACCCAAGATGTAATCAGACAATCAAAGAAGGGATACCTTTTCATGGAAAAAAGGTTTACTTGCCTTCCAAAGAATTGCAAGAAACTGTGTTCAATTGGTTACATTCGCACCCCATGGCTGGGCATCCTGGTTCCAAAAAGACTGTGGAAAAGATACAAAACTTATTTTGGTGGCCAACTCTGCAAAAAGACGTGCTTAAGATGTCTCAAGACTGTGAAACCTGTGCTAGATTCAAAACCGATCACACTAAACCAAAAGGTTTGTTACAAGTACTGCCAACGCCATCTGAACCATGGAAACACATTTCTTTGGATTTCATTACTGATCTGCCCTCTGTCAACCAACATTCAGTGATTCTAGTGGTCGTTGATAGTTTAACGAAGTATGCACATTTTATCGCTTATAAACGATTGCCCACTGCTGGTCAATTGGCTCAACTGTTTCTGCAAAATGTGGTACGACTACATGGCTTGCCTTCAGTTTTACTTTCAGACCGTGGTTCTCAGTTCTCCTCAAAGTTTTGGCAACAATGGTGTCGAAGTTTGCAGATTACCTCTAACATGTCCACCAGTTATCACCCACAAACTGATGGGCAAACTGAAAGACTGAACCAAACATTAAAACAATACTTAAGATGTTATGTTGCGGATTCCAAGAGATCTTGGTTGGATTTACTTTGGATTGCAGAAATTGCATATAATACTTCACCTCACTCTTCCACGGGATCTTCTCCTTTTGAGGCTCTTTATGGATATGTACCTAATACCATTCCTTTGACTCTGCCTAAGGATATGAGTGATACACCAGCAGTAAGAGATACTGTGCAACTTATGCAGACAATACATCAACAAATTCACAAACGCTTATTGCACAGCAAAGAGAAGTACAAAGAACAGTATGATAAAAGACATCGTTCAGGTCCGACGTACGCCCCTGGGGATAAGGTCTGGCTGTCCACAAAAAACTTGCACTTTAAGCATAAAAGTATGTTTCAACCCAAATTCATTGGTCCATATCCAGTGCTTCGTCAGGTTAACCCTGTAACTTTTAAGTTGTTGCTGCCCAGATCTTTGCGGATCCATCCTGTGTTTCATACTTCCCTTCTGAAACCTGCTGGTCAAAACTTGGCTCCCCGGCCGGCTCCGGTTTTGGTTCATGGTGCTTGGGAGTTTGAAGTGCAAGACATTCTGGATTCCAAGCGTAGAGGCTCCAAGTTATGGTATCTTGTTTCATGGAAAGGATATGGTTCTGAGAACGATTCTTGGGAGCCAGCTGAGAATGTACATGCCTCTCGTTTGTTGCGACGTTTCCACCTCCTTCACCCTTCGAAGCCGGGCCTTAGACCGCTCCTGGGAGGGGGGAATACTGTCAGGGCTAGGGTGGCTTGCGGTCTAGGGCCCGCCCCACTCTGTAGCATGCGTGCAGCATCTTGTGCGGTGCCCTTGTGTGGCAAAATGCATCAGGCGACATTGGGAGGACGTTGGTGGCTGATGTGTGCTAAAACTGCTGCAAAACAATGTTAGCCCCATTGTAGTTCTGTCTGTAAGTGTTCCTGTGTATTAAATCTGTGTTTTCTCCCTCTCCGCCTAATGCGTGAGGTTTTGCACCCTGAAAGCGTCCGCGTAATGCGTGAGCTTTCCCTGTCAGGTCGCATGCGTGAGCTCTCGCTTGGGCGTTGTCACGTTATCTTACGCGACCGCGCCCAAGCTGCCGTGCTCACTATTCCCAGCGTTTCAAAGAGGAAGCAGGGGGTTCTTGTTTCTCCGCTGCTTTGTTTATCTTTTGGCATTCCAGGAGCGGATTTCTACCGGAGGCTTCAGAGAAGGTTCCAGGGGGCGTGGCAGCATGCAGTTTCTTCGGTGATCGTTATGCAGAGTTGAAGAGAACGCCGAGGGTATTCAGAAGCTTGCCTGATCTCCATTACAGTAGAGTAGGTCGTACTCTACAGGTAGGGGAGAGAACCTGGGGCTAATTAGAAATAATACTGTGGTTTTTACAAAAAGGAAGTAATTAATCTAAACCCAATTTGAATGTCTGATGTCACAAGTTTCTGATTCAATTTGTTTATTATCCTGGCGCAATACAACGCTCCCCATCTGAGACTGAGTAAAGACTTTGGAACTGTTTATTCTTTGATTATTGCAGCGCGCTACTGTATTGCTTATTCATGGAACATTGTGGCGCAATTCTTTATAAGAAACTACAACAAGTGATTTTCTCATGTGAATGTGTGAATACTTTGTTTAGGTCGTGTTCTGAGTAGAAAACTCAGCAAATTGTCAGTACAATCTATGCCTATGGTAAAGAAGTCTATTTACTAGAGAGGTGTGTTATTTCATTTCATTGAAGAAGAATTTCTGTCGCTATTTACAACAATAAGTCGCTATTTACAAACATTAAGGAAAAGGCTTGAACTAGTGATTTTAAACTAGGGGCAATGGTCCAGAATACAGTTAGTCTCAGTTAATTGCAGAGATTTTGGAATCCTTTTCGTAGCTGAGGCTTGAGTTAGGAAAACTCTCATTTTGATTTAAAGGATTCATAGTCTGGTATTAGGCTTGAAAGTACTTGTTGTTTAACTTTTCCTTTTCAGATCTCCTTCCCTGCTGTTCCCTTCCTAATTCCCTTTTCCCCCCCGCTTGATCACTCCAAGATTCTGTGTAATTATTACATTCGGAATTGGAGGTATCGAGAGGTGGGTCCTTATTACTTCACGACAGACCCCGAGGAAGACTTCGTCTGACAGTGATGAACAGCTCACCCTGTTTGCGGCAAAGGACCACTATCTACTAAAGTAAATAAAACAATCCATAACCCCCAAAAGTATCCTCTATTAACTCCACAGAGGAAAGGGGGGGCGTAGCAAACTCGCCTTTGTCTCTCTCGATGCAGCAAGAAAACCCAATATAATTGAAACAAGATTCTCCGCTCAGCCAGGGAGTGGAATGGCAACTGAACAGACCTACGTATTCTATAATTGCCGAGGGGCGGTCCCAACCGCGCTAAATACAAGTACGCGGTGTCAGCCGCGTCATATGCGTAAGCGGCAACTACCGCTAACCGCTTCCCGCGGTTTACCGCTAAAAGAAATGTTGCTTCGGTGAAGGGACCGGAACCCTTCCTTGTACTCACATGAAGCACCCTCCTCTGTGAGGCGGGGGCTGCCGCGATGATTCGCCGACACGGCGTCCACCGCGTCTTGCCGGTAAAGAGGCTACGGCAAATAGCGTGCAATCAGGTATACACGGCTCCAGCCGCGGACCGAAATGAAAGGGGAGGAGATAAAGGGCTAGGTACAAATAGAGGCTGGAACCCTGGAACAGCTACTTTCGGCACACAACGAGGGAACTGGAAATTAAGGAAGGGAAATGAAGGGACAGGAGGGATAGCTACAGGGAAAGGCCTGGGTCAGCGGAAGGGAGGGACTATATATACCCCCTCCCATCTATCGTCTTCAAGTGGGGCTTAAAGGGGAAGTACTCTCAATGGCCAAGGGAAGGTCACAAGTTTCTGCACACTGTTCTAAAATCCAAGAAGGTGGTAACACAAATTCACTACACCCTACCATCCACAGTGCAATGGGCTTGTTGAAAGATTTAACAAGACCCTCAAAGGGATGACAAAAGGGTTACCTGAAAAGCTTAGGCGAAGATGGGACATCCTTTTACCCTGCCTTCTGTTTGCTTACAGAGAGGTCCCACAAAAGGGGGTTGGCTACAGCCCTTTTGAGCTTTTGTTTGGGCATCCTGTAAGGGGGCCCCTGTGTCTTGTGAAGGAAGGATGGGAGTTACCTCTCAAAAAGCCTAAGCAAGACATAGTGGACTATGTACTTGGTCTCCGCTCCAGGATGGCTGAGTATATGGAGAAGGCTTCTAAAAACCTTGAGGCTAGCCAAGAACGTCAAAAAGCTTGGCATGACCAAAAGGCTGTGCTGACTGAGTACCAGGCAGGACAGAAGGAGTGGGTGTGGGAGCCAGTGGCCCCAGCAGCACTCCAGGACAAATGGTCTGGACCCCACACCATTGTTGAGAAAAAGGGAGAGGTTACCTACTTGGTGGACCTTGGCACCCCTAGGAGCCCCCACAGGGTGCTCCATGTCAACAGACTGAAGGCATATGTTGACAGGGCAGACATGGGCTTGCTCATGGCTACAGATGGGGAACAGGAGGAAGAGAGTGGCCCTCTCCCAGACCTGTTGACTCAGAACCCTGATTATGGTTCAGTGGATGGAGTGGCCTTGGCAGGCAGCCTCACTGACCAGCAGCAACAGGACTGCAGACAAGTTCTGCAGGCCTTTAGACATATGTTTTCATTAACACCTAGTCAGACTAACTGGTGCACCCATGAGGTGGACACTGGTGACAGTCTGCCTGTGAAGAGTAAGATCTACAGGCAACCTGACCTTGTCAGGGACTGTATAAAGACTGAGGTGCAGAAAATGCTTGAGTTGGGAGTAATTGAGCCATCAGAGAGCCCCATGGCCAGCCCAGTAGTCCTTGTACCAAAACCTCACACCCAAGATGGTAAGAGAGAGATGAGGTTCTGTGTGGACTATAGAGGTCTCAATGCTTTCACTAGGACAGGTGCTCACCCAATTCCAAGAGCAGATGAGCTCATTGATAGATTGGCTTCTGCCAAGTTTCTGAGCACATTTGATTTGACAGCTGGCTATTGGCAAATCAGGTTAGCTGAGGATGCCAAGGCCAAAACTGCTTTCTCAACCCCGGGAGGTCATTATCAATTTGTGGTAATGCGCTTTGGCTTGAAGAATGCACCTGCCACTTTCCAAAGGTTGGTGAACCAAGTTCTTACTGGGTTGGATGACTTTTGTGCAGCTTATCATGATGATATTGCTGTCTTCAGCTCCACCTGGGAGGATCACCTGATCCACCTGAAGAAGGTTTTGGAGGTCCTGCAAAAGGCAGGCCTAACTATCAAGGCCACAAAGTGCCAGATAGGGCAGAGTAAGGTTTTGTACCTGGGCTACCTTGTAGGTGGGGGTCAGGTTCAACCACTGGAGAGTAAGATCCAGACCATACAGGACTGGGCTCCTCCAACCACTCAGACACAGGTCAGAGCTTTCTTGGGCCTGTCTGGGTACTACAGAAAATTTGTCAAGAATTATGGGTCCATTGTGACACCACTCAATGACTTGACTCAAAGAAGATGCCAAAAATGTTTCAGTGGACAGTTAGCTGTCAAAAGGCATTTGATGACCTGAAGGAGGCCATGTGCTCTGCACCTATCTTAAAGAGTCCTGACTACTCCAAAGAGTTTATTGTCCAAACAGATGCTTCTGAGTTGGGGGTGGGAGCTGTGCTTTCACAACTTAATGTAGATGGTCAAGACCAGCCCATTGCTTTTATTAGCAGAAGGCTGACCCCTAGAGAGAAACGTCGGTCAGCTATTGAGAGGGAGGCCTTTGCTGTAGTTTGGGCCCTGAAGAAGTTGAGACCATACTTGTTTGGCACTCAATTCAAGATTCAGACCGACCATAAGCCCCTCTTGTGGCTAAATCAGATGAAGGGTGAAAATCCCAAACTACTCAGGTGGTCCATTTCCTTATAGGGGATGGACTTTACAGTGGAACATAGGCCTGGGACTGACCATGGTAATGCAGATGGTCTCTCCAGATATTTCCACTTAGAACATGAAGACTTATCTGGTCACGGTTAAGTTTAATGTCCCTGCATTTGGGGGGGTTATGTAGGAGAGTAGGGTCTGCTATCCTATGGTCACCCCATTTTTTGTTTTTTGCTTCACTGGTTTTCGACTTAATGTGGCTGTGGGACTGCTAATCAGACCCACAGCCCTGCTGTTCTCTCTCTAAATTTCATACCATGTACTTTAGGTATATCACCAATTGGGATTTGGGTCACTCTTATGAGTCCCTGTACAGAGTACTATAGGTACCCAGGGCATAGGTGCACCCAAGGCCTACCAGGGGCTGCAGCATATCTTTTGCCACCCCTGGCTGGCCATCCAAACTGACACAACTGGCTGATCACTCAGCTGGGGCAAGATCGTGTAATCACCCCTTGCTTAGATATAGTATACCTTTGTCTAACCTTATATCTGGACACATATACACCTATAAGTCACTCCTATGGCAGGCCTTAACAATCCTGAGGGCAGAGTGCTTGGTTTTATGTGAGATGGTGCTCTAGCATGAGCTGAGCCGTCTGCAGCTTTCGGAACCATGTCCTTATAGCTTTTCCAGGATATTGCCATACCATATACTCTTAAGTGCATTATGAACCTTGCGGTTAAATGCTATCCCTGGTTTGGCTTTATCAAAACATGTCGTGTAAGGTGTCATACGCTTTGGAATACTACCCCCTCACCAGTCCTGGCGACGGGGGTAGAATTCCACCCTTCTACTGGGAGAAGAAATGTTACTTTCCTTAATCCCGGTTAAAGTTAACCAGAGCCTCAGCATCACAAAATGGATGCTGCTGCCACAGACACAAGTCTGACCTCCTGCTGCTGGGAGTCCTTCCAGCGAGGGAGGCTCGGACAATAGGTTTCCTGTCACAGGGAGGTGCTAGCACCACCCCAGACAGGAGATAGTGGATTGGGGCAGGGAGGGATGAATGAAAGGAGACACTGCCTGGGGCACACAAGGTGTCCCATACATAGGCCAGTTCAAACCGGTGCTAGGGCACTCCAGCCCCAGCTCTGGCGTGAAACTGGACAAAGGGAAAGGGGTGTAACCACCCCCTTCCTGGGTCCCACCCCACGGAGGGACCTAGCAGGTAATCCAGCCCCTAGATTTGGTATATAGCTAGGATCTGTGTCCTTGGACTTTAGATAATCCTTATACAAAATTCTGGACCCGTCGACATCCTACTCGACGTAGAAGACTGAAGAATCTCCCTTGTGGTCAAGGAGTGTCCACCCTGTGCAAGCATGCACCATCAAGCGCTCAACAGGTTGCTTTGTCATTGCTCCCGCCGTAGCTTGAACACAGAGCCTGACAAGACCCGGACTTCCAGACTTCCTTCGACCCGATCCACAGCCACAGCAAAGCTGAGACCCGTGGAGGCGACGCGAGACGTGGGACGGGCCATCTTAGAAAGCCAGCAAATTGCTTTCCGTGCATATTCTGAGGCACCCTCGAAGTTGTGCATTGGGGATTGAGAAGCCCCAGCCCCGAACACCAACTGCACTGAAGATCACCTCTCCACACTCACCGAGTGCTGCGTGGGGCCCTTTTGCATTTTCCTGCTTGACGCATCTGTCCGGTCACTTGCCCTTGGCTAGTGGCCTTTGCGACGGCGAAACTTTGAATTTCCAATGCTGGTCTGGTTGCTCCAAAATGGCCCTTGCTCCCCTGAAAAGGAGCAGCCCATCAGACCTTGCTGGTCTGATCCAAAAGCCATCTTCGATTCCTGCGTGGGTTGCATTTGCCAAGGCCTGTTGATTTCGAATCGAGAACCGACACCGCCAACAGCGAGAGCCTTTGTGGGACAGTCTGTGCCAAGCTCCTGGTTGTCGTCGACACCTCCTGGTCCACGTGGCAGCGGAGACAAGCTTCATGACATCACCTGATCGCAACCCGACATCGCCTGGTTCCTTCCTGGTCACTGGCTAGTGACCCAGACTCTGTCCCCTCTGCTTTCAGGATTTACACTCCTAGTGTCCTAGTTTCAAGTGGTTAAGTTCTAGTCCAGTCGGAAGACTCCCAAACCTTTAACTTTCTAACTTTACGCACCCATTGACTTCTATAGGTGCACGCGTGTGCATTTAGACACTGCACCCGCATACTGTGGGCCTCCTGCTCCCTAACTACTGTTAGTCCAGTGTAGCACCAGCGATTCCCAAGGCCCTAGGCCTTACCATTGTTCGTGACGTGGTACTTATACCACTATTTTAGTATATGGTTTAACGGGCCACCAGGGCCTATCCATATTGTGCAACTTATTGTATGCTATATTAAGTACCTTGTTATACGCTTGTGCTTCTGTGCTCATAAAGAGTACAGGGGATTGATTTAGTAATAAATACATATATATTTTGAATATATAACCTGTGTGGTGTCCTTTCATTTGGTATTAAAAGGATTGCATATGGTAAAACAGCTGGCTTCACATGCCCTCTTGAGTTTAGCCTCAGACTGCTTTTGTCCATGCTACCACTAGGATAGCTGGTCTATAAGGTTGACTTTACAACCATCACCATAAGGGTTGTTTGGACTGGTGCAAGGTGCTCACTAGAATAGTGAACATCATATACCAGGCCAACTTCTCACATCCACTTCTCCTTTACCAAACCCACCATACACCACCTCCCTCAGCAAAACTCCCCCACCAACATCCACGGATGCCAACTCCTCAGCATGCAACCTCCACAGTTGGATCTAAGACTGCGCTAACACACTGGCTCCCCTCTGGAAACCCTCATGCAAACAGCCCTCTAAGAAAGCAACCTTGTTCTTCCCTGCCATCTAAGAGTCCAGGCATACCTGCAGACGGCTCGAGAAAAGATGGATGAGCAGCAAGATCGTGGCAGACCACTCAGCCTTCAAAACCGCTGTCACCGCACCGTACCACCTCATCAGAACAACAAAGAAAACAGCCATACAGGAAACCATCAACACTAACGCACACAACAGCAAAGAACTTTTCACTGTGGTCAAAGAATTCGCCAGCACAGAGACATCAGACAGTCCCCTCTTGCACGACCTCTGTAACAACCTCACTACCTTCTTCCACCACAAGATCAAGGTAATCTACGCCAGCTTCGCAACCCAAGACTCACCCACTCCACCTGCAACCACCACACCCAATGGCTCCAGACACCAGCAGACCTTGCTCAACTGGACCACCCTCACCTCTGACACACACTCAAGATCATAAAGATGATCCACTCCGCAGCCCCCTTGGATCCCTGCCCTCACCACATCTTCAACAGTGCCTGTACCTCCATATCACCTGAACTCTACCGCATCATCTGCTCAATTGAGTCTGCCACCTTATCTCAAGACTGTAAACATGCAGAGATCAACCCCCTGCTGAAGAAACCTGCTGACCTGATGAATGTCAAGAGCTACAGACCCGTCTCTCTGCTCCCCTTCCCAGCCAAAGTCATTAAGAAAGCCATCAACGCCCAAAAACTCTCTGTGCTCATTGAAATGAACCACATTCTGGAGCTCTCCCAATCGGGCTACAGAAGCAACCACAACACAGGGAGCGCTCTTCTCGCCGCTACAGACAAAATCCGCACCCTCCTCGTCTGAGGCAATACTGCTGCCCTCATCCTCCTTGACCTCTCACCCGCCTTTAACACCATATGCCACCACACCCTCTGTGTAAGACTGCAGGACGCCGGCATCTGCAACAAATCCCTAGCATGGATGCGCTCCTTCTTCACCAGACGAGAGTCAGACTCCCACTGTTCAACTCAGAACCCACAGAGATCAGCTGCGGAGTGCCTCTTGGATCCTCCCTGAGCCCCATCCTCTTCAACATCTACATGGTCCCACTTGCAGCCATCATCAGAAGTCACAGACTCAACATCGTCTACTATGCCAACGACACAGATAAACGTACAGCCTGGTGGCCCACAGCACTCGGAACCCCCACGGACCACGCACAAAACCTCAGCATCATCCGGGATTCCTCAAACCCCCAAATCAACGCAGTCTCGTCCTCCTGCTTCCGCATGCTCTGCCTGCTTTGTAAGAACTTCAAGTGGATCCCCATCGAGTTCAGAAAACGGACACCCATGAGCTCATTAGCAGCATACTCGACTACGGTAATGCACTCTATGCCGGCACCACCCAGAAACTCCTAAAGAAACTGCACAACATCCAGAACACTTCCGCCAGACTCATCCTGAACATCCCACGCTGCAGCCACATCATAGGCCAACTGAGAGACCTTCACTGGCTTCCTATCAACAAAAGAATTACCTACAAGCTCTGCATTCACACCAACAAATCCCTCCACAGCGCCAGACCTTCATACCTCAACCACCACCTTTTCTTCTACACTCCTACTAGACATTTCCACTCTGCCCAACTGGCCCGGACCACCATCGCACAAATCCGCAAGACCACGGCTGGAGGAAGATCCTTCTCCTACCTCCCTATGAAGACCTGGAACCCTTTACCTCTGCACATCAAGCAATCACTATTGCAATGACTATTGCTGCTGCAATTCAGGAAGGACCTCAGGATCTGGCTCTTTGACTGAACTGCGGAACCACCCCCCACTCAGCTCCTTGAGACCCTAATGGGTGAGAAGTCTCGCTTTACAAGAAACTTGATTGAGTGATTGATTGAAAAGACTATGAAGTCTGCCCATCGCCATCCAATGCCAACCACACACATCGCCAGCCAGAAGCGAGTCAAGACACACCATCAGCCAAATGCCAGTCCTCATACACTAGTCTATATACACTGCCAGGCAAGTGCCAGTCTACACGCACCGCCAGGCAAGGGACAGTCTACACACATCGCCAGCCAAGCACTAGTCCACACACGCCACCAGCCAAATGCCAGTTCACACACAGCCAGCCAAATGCTAGTACATAGTACATTCAGACCATCAGGCGAACTCCAGTTCACACACACACAGAAACTTTGACTGGTGTCTAGTGTTTTTTTGCCTTGGAGGTAGATGGGCCTAAAAAATATCACTGATCTTCCCCAAAGAGATAGGGGCGTGGCTTGGCCGGCTGCAAGATGGCTGCACTGTAAGTGGGCTCTGCCAGCCAAGCTTTTTCATCCGCCATCATCCTTAAGGCATCTCCACCTAAGATCCTTCTCCTACCTCCCTATGAAGACGTGGAACTCTTTACCTCTGCACATCAAGGAATCACTATTGCAATCACTATTGCTGCTGTAATTCAGGAAGGACCTCAGGATCTGGCTCTTTGACTGAACTGCAGACCCACCCCCCACTCAGCTCCATGAGACCCTAACGGGTGAGAAGTCTCGCTTTACAAGAAACTTGATTGAGTGATTGATTGAAAAGACTATGCAGTCTGCCCATCGCCATCCAATGCCAACCACACACATCGCCAGCCAGAAGCGAGTCAAGACACACCATCAGCCAAGTGCCAGTCCTCATACACTAGTCTATATACACTGCCAGGCAAGTGCCAGTCTACACGCACCGCCAGGAAAGGGACAGTCTACACACATCGCCAGCCAAGCACTAGTCCACACACGCCACCAGCCAAATGCCAGTTCACACACAGCCAGCCAAATGCTAGTACATAGTACATTCAGACCATCAGGCGAACTCCAGTTCACACACACATAGAAACTTGGACTGGTGTCTAGTGTTTTTTTGCCTTGGAGGTAGATGGGCCTAAAAAATATCACTGATCTTCCAGGGTCTCTCTGCCTCCGGTTTCGTAGCCAGCTCCTGGGTGCGCGGCGGGGCGGCCTCCAGCTGCTCTCCAGCCTGCACTTCTATCTGGCAGTTTCTGATTCTGATTTTCACCTCGCCTGCCCGGGGGGATCCCGGCCTGCCCCTGCTGGGCCTCGGTGCTTGACTCTCGCATCCTGAGGGCCCTCCCCCCCTGAGCGAATCAACCTGGCTGCTATCTCCTTGTCGGGCGATTTCCTGGACGTGGCTGGGCCTGGTGAACAGACGACCATTTACCCAGCATTCCATTCTGCACGAGCCCTCCTTGGCGCCCTGCCCACTGCTGTACTGCCATCCTGCTATATCTTGGCCCTTCTGGTGGGGCTGCCTGACATCGTGCTCCGGTCTGGGCCTATAATTTTGCGTAATACCTACCATAGTGCGCCACTTGCTCCCTCCTGGCCCCCAGGGATTGTGGGTCATTCCTTCACACCTGGCTGGACCCACTGGTTGCTGGATTTGACTTAGCCTCAGGGCCACCTGCATGTCGTTCCTGTCTGGGGCGCTCCATACTGTGTTGTGCTCCTGCTTCTCCTTGCACATTTCCGGCAGGTGATGGCTGACTGTGGACTGCATTGCTGGCTACCACCGTCCACCGCTGTTTGTCGGCTGCTCGCTGTGCTGTGCTTTGCTGTCGGGGACGTCCCCCCTGGCCTGCTGGAACTGTCCCTCTTCTGATGCCCGGATTTTGCTCCTTGCTGGACCCTGTGTTGTTGGTTGCTACTTACTTGTGCATACTTCCCACCTCTGGCTCTCCTCAGTCCCGGGTTGGCTAGGCGCCCGCTTCGAGTGCCCATCGCTATGGGAAAATCAGACCCCAAGCAGCCCAAGATCGCCTTCGAACTCAGGAGATCCTCACGCCAGGACGGCGCGGGCTCATTCGGAGCCGACTCTGCAGCAACGATGGACCCCCCCCCGAGCCGAGACGACAACCTCAAGGCGATTATGCTTGAGGTAAAGTCTACCGTCACTGGAATTAGGTCCCAGCTTGATCAGTTGTCGGCTTGCCTAGACTCAGTGAAGGCTCATGTCAACTCCCATGATAACAGACTGCTCCATGTTGAATCCAGAATGTCGGACGCTGGTGACACTGCAACTCAAGACAGGCAGAAGCTACTCCAAATGGACAAGATCCTTGCAGTAATTCGGGAGAAAAATGAGGATTTGGAGGCTCGCTCCCGTCGGAGTAACCTTTGCATCACGGCCCTTCCAGAGTCCACCAACATCTCCAAAATGGAAGACTTTGTCGAGCAGCTGAATAAGGAGATCTTCGGTGTGTCCCCCTTCTTCATCGTGGAGCGAGCCCACCACTCTCTTGGCCCGCGCCCGGGTCCTGGTTTGCCACCTCGCCCCATTGTGGTGAAGATCCTGAACTTCCGAGATCGCGATGCTATCCTTCGGGCGGCTCACGACAAGGGCACCAGCACACACCAGGGAAACACCCTCTCTTTCTACCCAGACTATACCCTGACTGTTCAGGCTGCCAGGAGAGAGTTTTTGCCAGCCAAGCGCATCCTCCAGAAGCACGATGTCTCCTACTATCTAGCCTAACCAGCAAAGTTGAGGGTCCGACAGGGCTCCAAGACACTTATCTTTCCAGACCCGAGGGAGGCCCTGGCTTTCGCAAAGAAATTGGATAAAGAATCTCGGTCCTCTCCTCAAAAGTCCCCACTTGAAAGTGCTAGCCGCCTTAGTGACAATGATTGACTGTGTGGACTATATTCCTTGTTTAGCATGATATCTGTTCTTGATGCCACTACCTAACCCATGCTTGGCCACCCTGCTTAATTGCAGGGGTGCCCGCCGAGTCTGGCCATGCCTCCAATGGGATGATTCCCACTTCTGATGCTATGTTGTCCCTTCCAAGTTGTGGGTGCCTGGGGCGGGGTGGGTGGTATTCTCAGCCTGATTGGGGGGTTGGTGTGGGTGCGGGGTGGATGGAGTAGAGAAGTGTGGCTCAATGGTTAGAGCGGCAGACCCTGATGCAGTATTCTGGCCGGGACCAGGGTTCAATTCCCGCCTCGGCGGGTCTCGGGCTCAATTTCCTCGGACCTGATAATTCTCGCCTCGGTGCCTATTCTAATCATGAGTCCCACTCTGCACCTCTAGGCAATAGCTTGCTTAATCTCTACAACGGCCCCAACAACACTGAGGATGCCTGATTTCACCTTGGGGGTGCCCAGGAGTGGGCTCCTCACAGGGAAAGGCCAGGAAGGGTTCCTCGGCTGTATTCGTACAAGCACCGAGATGCCTACGGGTAGTCGTGCGCTATACAAGTGTGTAATCATTCCATTTCATTTTATGGGTTTCTTTCTTTTTGGGTTGGTGGGGATGTATTGGGGTGGTGGTTGGTCGGGTTTACGTGTCTCTTCTTGCTTGGTCCTTGACACTGCATCGTGTTTCATGCAGAGCATCATCGCAATTCGACTCCAGTCCGCATTTTGCCTTGCTTTGACTTTTACATTGCACAATGTTCTCCGATTTATCTTGATTGTACTTACTGGTTATGTATTACAGTTCCACATTCTGCCCCACTGGTTCCTCCCTCGGTCCCTAGGCTGCGCCCTCCAGCAGTTGGGCATGTTGGGGGATCTCTCCATTTGCCGGAGCGCTGCGTTCTCTCAGCCACAACTGCCAGTCAGCTGCTCCTGCCCTTTGCCCCAGTTGCTCTGCCGGCAGCACCCCACCGTGAACTGCCTTTCCCCAACTGTGCCGCTCCCCATTAGCATTTCTTCTGGCTTCCATTTTGCTCCCTTGCTCCAAATGTGCGCTGTGATGAGCTGTGCTTTCCGCTGTCCATGTAGCAAGATGCTGCACCCTTCCCCGCCCCCCAATGGCTGACATTGTCTGCTGGACTTGGAATGTCCGTGGCCTGAATGATTACCACAAGTCCTGTCTGATACATTCCCACCTACAGCGCCACAAGGTGGACATCTGCCTTTTACAGGAGACGCACCTGTTACCCGGTTCAGTCTCAAGACTTCACTCTCGCTACTGGGGGGAATCCCACTCCTCAACATACTCTTCTTACGCCAGGGGAGTCTCAATCTTGCTGCACCGAGGTCTCCCCTGGCAGACCTCCCGGGTTCTCCTCGATCCAGAGTGCAGGTACGTGATCCTCCATGGTTTACTTCTGCCCCACCTGTCACGATTGCCACAGTTTATGGCCCCAACTCAGACGACCCGGAATTTTTAAATCTTGTCTGACACCTCATTTCCTCTTGTGGCTCCGCGGCGGTAGTCTGGGGTGGAGATTTTAATGTCACTCTCTCGGTGACCCTGGATCGTTCTGGCTCTTACGCGTCTCATCCGCGCGCGGCAGCAGCTCTCACGTCTATTTTAATTGATAATGCACTTTATGATGCCTGGCACCACCTCCGTCCCGATGCCCAAGAAGGTACCTGCGTAACTGGCGTGCGGGGCTGTTGGTCGCGGATTGATCTCTGGCTGACCTCACCGGAAGTCCTGTCTTGGCTCGCTGATGCGGAGCATATGGCTCGTACCTTCTCCATTCCCAGTGTTGTGCCTTCACTTGGCGCCTCTCTCTCAACGCCATCCGGGTCTCCGTGTTCTGTGCTGAAATCCATACGGATTGCCTCTGCCTCCCATGGTAAGATTACTCGACGCCACCAAGGCATTCGATACGTTGGAATGGCCCTTCCTATTCTACATTCTACTGCGTATGGGATTCAGCGCTCACTTTCTGCGAAATATCAAACTCCTTTACTCCAGTCCCACTGCACGCTTCCGCATTAATGGTCAGGTTTCCGACCCCATTAGCATTGCCCGTGGCACTCGACAGGGGTGTCCATTATTGCCTATGCTTTTTGCCATCGCGATGGAGCCCCTGGCTGCTAAGCTACGGCAGCACCATACACACAGGGGCATTGGATTCTCATCCCGCTCTCTCCTGGTCTCAATGTATGCCGACGATGTTACCCTATATGTCTGTCACCCCCAAGAAAACCTTAGCCCCCTGGTTCGGGAAGTCGTGCGTTTCGGCGGGCTTTCGGGTATCCAGGTGAACTGGAGTAAGTTGGTCCTATTTCCCCTGACGGATGCCACGGTCCCCTTCACGTTGGACTTTCCATTCGAGTGGGCATCCGCCCCACGTGCTATTTGGGCATCTGGTTAAGTAGGGATTTGGATGAATTGTGGACGTCGAACTTCGGGCGGGCTGTCGATTGGCTTGAATCCAGAATCCCTTCGTGGAGTCATTTGCCGTTATCTTTGGCCGGTCGTATCGCCATAGCCAAAATGGTGGTCCTTCCTAAATTCCTTTATCTCTTCTTGAACATACCTGTCCCCCTCACTTCTCACTTCTTCCGCAAACTGTGATCGCTAATCATCTCGCTTGTTTGGGCGGGTAAACAACCCAGGGTGGCCTATAATATCCTCACTCTCGCTATGTCTGCCAGTGGGATGGGTGCGCCTGACTTTTGGATCTACGCCTTATGTGCCCAGGCCAGCTTCCTGCACTTCTGGATTCAACCCACCCCATATCAGCCCCACACTGCGGTCGAGACCGATGTGGCTTCCCCCTGGACCTTGTCTTCTGCTCTGTTCGTGCCCGCGAGGCATCCCCAGGCGGAGGCTGACAGGGTTGAGACGCTGCGCTGGGCATGGTCATGCCTGCGCCGGCTTTCCGCTCTCTCTCTACTCTCGGCCAACGCCATGCCAATCGTTAACCACCCAGATTTCCCCTCGCTTCAGTCTTCCAGCATGTCTGGACACGCGGCGCGATTGGGTCTGAGAACGGTGGCGGATATTTATCCGGAGAACTCATTTTACTCTCTCCCAGAGTCCCCGGGGTTGCAGGACACATTACTATATTACCAGTTACGTGCCACTTGCCGGAAACTGCACTCCACATTCCCTCAACCCCCACCCTCCCTTCCAGCTTTACACTTCATTTATACTTCCTCGTCGCCGCACAAGTTAGTCACCAAACTGTACGCTTTCTCCCTAGTGTCTGCCCCCATCTCCTTGGATCGTGCGCGGGAGGCGTGGAGCGCAGACCTCGGAATTGATATTTCAGAGGCCGATTGGCTTTATTGCTGCAATCAAACCAAAAAGTTGTCACCGAATTACCGGCTCCGTTTGATCCACTTCAAGTACTTGCATAGATTTTACCGCACCCCAGTGCAGCTCCACCGGCTTGGGCTCACCCCTGGGGATTCTTGTATGCGTTGTGCTGCTCCCACCACGGACTTCGCCCATTTAGCCTGGCTTTGCCCCAAGGTTTCCGAGTTCTGGTAGGCGGTGTGCTCCACTATCTCTGACATCACCAGTGCTGTAGTGCACCTAGACCCTCCCCTGTTTCTGCTCGGCTTCCTTACATTTTGCCCAGATGCTTCCCGCCGCCTGATTTCGATGCTACTGATCCTCGCCAGACGTAGGGTGGCCATGTGTTGGGGTCAGCGGCCTGCTCTTGAGGTCGGAAGTTGGTTGGAGGATGCCTCTCGATGCCAGACTCTTCTCACTGAGTTTTGGGATTTAATGCCTGCCAGATCTCGCCCAGTCGACATTTGCCCCCCCCCGGTCGCCTATCTCCTCTCCCGTTCCCTCCCCAGCGACTCTGCCTCTCCCGCGCTCCCCGCCGGCCTTAGGTCCGCGATGGCCACTGATGTTGGTTAGTGCATGCTCCCCCCCCCTATTGCCCACCAGCGCACCTGCTGCTTTCGTTTTTTACCTGCTATTGTGCTTCTGTGTGCGCTCCCCCTTGTAGAGAAGTAGCCTGGGACCGTGGAGCAGCGACCTTAACACTCCTGGTTTTTACTAAATTGCTGTAAACATAACCTAACTGTAACTAAATGTTCGACTTGTTCTCTATCTTGCTACTACTTGCGGTGGTTCTGCACGGTGTATTGTGTCTGCCATGTTTCTATCCTTCAATAAAGGTTTTTGAAAAAAGAAAAAGAAAAAAATCTTCCCCCAAGAGAGGTAGACATGGCAAAATTATGTGTCCAAAATAAAGAGGAGCTCCTTGAATTACGCTATTATCCCTGGGGTCTATTCGATTTCCGCACCCCTTGGTGGCAGATAGGCCTACAAATATCTCTGTTCTGCCCCCAGGGAGAAATGGTCACAATATCTGCTCAAAATGAAGGGGAGCAACCATTGCCTAATGGGTCGCTCCCCGATTAGCGCTAATTGTGCAAAATCCATGGTGTCTAATAGCCTTAAACCATGTCTGCCTTCTGGGGGGGTGGAATACAAAAGAAATGCCCCTGAAGGGCAGGTACCCTTGCCCAAAGGGTTGCTCCCCCAACAACAAAGGAAGCCTAGTGTGCTTCTCCCCCTCAGAGGGCAGATTAGACTAAAATGGCTGATCTGCCATCTCAGGTGGAATGAGAGGATGGCTTGGAGCAACCCTCAGCACACAACCACTGTGTATGCGGACGGCTCCAAGCTATCCAACACACAAAGAGTTAAGGCGTCACTTTTCCATTGTCATTGCTAGGTGATACAATTTAATGGGTATTTGATGTGCTGTATAGTATGGGGTTATCCTGATTCTTCTTGGTACACAGTTTTACATTAAATAACAGCATTTCTCATATGTTACAATCATATGATGCATGTGGACACACTCATTTCATTTGCACATGCATTTATGTAGCTGTGAGAAGTTTTCTTTTAGGAATTGCTATTGTTTCAATACACCCCTGTTAGAACTGGGGGTCTCTAGTTGGCAGAGGTAGGTACCACTGTCCAAATAGGGACCCTTGTCAGGGTAAGGAGGAAACGCTCTTTAGATAACCTCTGCTCACCCCCTTGGTAGCTTGGCACAAGCAGTCAGGCTAATCTAAAAGCAAATGTGTAAAGTATTTGTACCAACACTCACAGTAACACAGTGAAAACACCACACCTGACTCCACAACAGTTTAGAAAAATAAAGGTATTTAATATAAACTACACAAGACCAAAACAACAAAATTCCAACATACACAGTTCAAGAATATGGTTGCAAAAGAGTTCTTAAGGTTGCGATAAAATAATCCACAGTTGCGTGAAAAGTTCACAGTTGCGTCATGTGTTGCCAACAGTACCTTTTAAAAGCGACAAAGTTCCAAAGCAGAAGCTGGTGCGGTGGAAAGCAAGCGATGCGTTGGTCCTGAGACCCTGGGGAGGCGATGCGACAGCCCCGCTGCAGCAGCGGGCGTGTTGCGACGAGTCCGGTCTGTATGGGGAGGAAGGCGGACTTGTATGGATTCCAGTGCGTAGGTTCCGTAGGATGTTTTCTCTCGCAAAGGCATGATGCGATGATCTCTGAAGTTGCGGTGATCTCCGGGGTGACGATGTGCGGACCAGTGGTGATCTCTCTCTCGCAGCTCCTCGATGCGATGGCTTCTGCGATGACACTCGCAGCGATGTGATGCGGTCCGCAAGCAAGCGGTGCGGCGATCTCACCCAGTGACGACAGGCTCTGCGACGACACTCGCAGCGATGGTAGCTTTGCCGCACCGGTCTGGTGCGTCCCGCAAACGAAGGACGCAACGGCTCTGGCAGCGGCAACATGCGCTGCGACGATCTCGGCCTTCGTAGCGGCGGGAATTTCCTCGCACTGTCGGGGATGCGCTCCACAAGCGGGCGATGCGACAAAACTTTAAAAGCTTGGTTTCCAGCTCCCCAACACAGGTACAACTTCCAGGGGCATCACACAGGGGCCACGCACTCCAGGAAGGACAGAACTCTCTCAGTAGAGTTCAGGGAAGCTGGGGGTGAAGTCCTTTTGTTCCTGGGACCTCAAAAACAGGGAGCCAGCTCTTCTCAGGCCCTTGGAGATTCCTTCAAGCAAGGGGACACAGCACAAAGCAAAGTCCTTCCCCTCTCCTTGTCAGCAAAGCAACAGCAGGTCAGTCCAGCAGAGCAACAGCAGGACCGTCTTCCTTCTTCAGTTTCAGCTTTCTCCTTGGCAGAGGTTCCTTCTTGATTCCAGGATGATCTGATTTTCTGTTGTCAGGGGTCCTATACTTATACCCCTAAAAGTCTTTGTTCTCTTTGGGCAAGTGGGCCCTGAGCCCGGTCTGAACCAGTTCTGGGTGTTCCTTGAGCACTTTGTTTTCCTGGCATCTCCTTTCCTTTCAGAGTGAGGGGCAAGGTCGTCAGCCGCTCAGCAGGAGGTGGAGCCAGCATTGTGGAAGGCAGGCACAGCCCTATTCAGGCCCAGGTGCTATCTCCTCCCACCACTCAAGTTGCAAATGCAGTCTTTCAGCCTAGGGCTGACTCAGCCAGCCTCCTGGGGAATCCCCAGCCCCTGTCACTCTCAAACCAGACAGTCAATTCACAAACAGGCCAAGGCACACAGAAAGGTCTGACAAGAGAACAGCAACTTTCTAAAAGTGCTGTTCTCAAACACAGGATTTAAAAACAACCTTTCCTAAAAGATGTGTTATTAAATTCTGAGTTCAAGGATACCAGACTTTTATGTCCTATCTTGTTCTTATGAGACGATATGCTGGTAGCCACTGTAGCCAGCATCCCCCATGATAGCCTATGGAGCAAGATAGCCTTGCAGCAGTGAAAAACGAAAATGGCTGTAATTCACTACCAGAGCATGTCACCTGCACAAGTACATGCTCAACCTTTCACATACACTGCACCCTGCCCAAGGGGGTACCTTGGGCCTTCCATAGGGGTGATCAATGTGTACAGAAAGGGAAGGGTTAGGCCTGGTCAGTGGGGACACTGACCAGGAGGACATGACAGTTCACAGACTGCACGCAGGAACTGCGGTGGCAGGCCTGAGACACCATTTTAGGGCTACTCATGTGGGTGGCACAATCAGTGCTGCAGGCCCAGTAGTAGCATTTGTCATCACCAGCCCTGGCACACCCAGTGCACTTTACTAGGGACTTCTTGGTGATACAAATATGCCAATCATGTATATCCAATCACAATAACAATTTACACAGAGAGCATATGCACTTTAGCACTGATCAGCAGTGGTAAAGTGCTCAGAGTCCTATTGCCAACAGCCACAGGTCAGGAAAAATAAGGGAGGAAAAAGCAAAAAGTTTGGGGATAACCCTGCAAAAATGGCCAGTTTAAACACTACACCCTTCCAGCCTAAAGCCAGGGTAGACCAAACGATACCTCAATGGGATTCCCTGCTTAAGGCGATAGAACACGGAAACTGGCCCAAATAGCAGGGCACAATTCCTGATCTACGCCGTCCTGAACCTAGTTGGATCACTCTATCCATAATCTCAGGGTTCACCATGCCAATCCATGTGGAACCCTTCTCCTCGACTGTGGACACCACCTGTGTAGCACCTAACCTTAATTTACTCACAGGTGTATCCCACCAAACAGACAGCAAGCCACAGTGGCCACCAAGAGTGGTCATGGATGAGACCCAGGCCTTATGCCTCTCAGGGCTCTCAAACCCCGGTGGCGTCAGAGGGTGGGGTGCAGGAGCCCTAGGTTCTTGGCACCCTTTGTCCACCCCCTCTCTCATCAGGTCTAACATCCTGGCACTGACCCACCAGTCCTGGACCCATATCTGGTGGCTGGACAGGAGGCTGAGGTGGGCTTCCCCACACCCGGCCCTCCTCTTCCTTGGGGATCTGTACCCTCCCACCTGGAGCGGTATCCCCTTCTAGAATAGCCAGGGCACCTGTGGCAGGGGTCCCGCGCCATTCGCCCACCAGTTCAGGGGTTATATCCTGCAACTGGTATCCCAGGTCAGGGGGGACACCCTGGACCTGGCCCTCAAACCTAGGCTCCAAAGCCTCCAGGTCAGACAACACCTGAACCTGGCTTCCCCCCCAGGGACCAACCCCTGCGGTGGAACACTTGCCTGGCGCACCAGAACTTCACTCGCAGATATACCCACACTGGTACACAGTACCCACCTGGCCAACACAACGGTGTGGCCCAGTCCACACCCAGGGTGAGACTCCTGCCCCCCTTCTAGGGGCAACCCTGTCCACCACGATAACCAACCACAGGGGTCACTGACAGCTGTCAGTGATGAGAGCCAGGCCACATGCCTGTCAGGCCTCTCTAACCTCTGCGGCATCAGAGAGAGGGGGGCAGTAGCCCCAGGTGCCTGGCACCTTCATTCCACTCTCCCTCTTGCCTAGTCAGGTAGGGCATCCTGACACTGGCCCGCCAGCCCAGGGTCTGTACCCTCAGGCTGACTAGGGGTCACGGTGAGGCTCTCTTCTCCCTACCCCACCTTCTGGGTTCCCGCACTCCCCTCCCAGGAGAGGCGTCCTCAGAACACAACTCTCCTACCAGTTCAGGACCTACCTCCCGCAACTGGTCTCCCAACCCAGGGTTTAACCCCTCAGGTTGCACCGGGGTCAGAGGCGAAGGCTCCCTCCCTCTGTACCCCCTTCCAGAGCGCTGCACCCTTCCTACTAGAGAGCTACCCCTGGAAGCTAAACTGGTCAGGACACTGGTTACAGATGTCCTTCCTTCCCGGTCAGGCAGATCCTGAACCTGGTCTCCCAACCCAGGGACCAATACCTGCGGTTGTGCACTTGCCTGGCACGCCAGGACTTCTGGGGACTCAAACAGTACCCCCTTGAGGGTGACACACAACGTATGTGTCCTGTGACAGTCTGCCTGGTGCAGATCTCCCGACCCCTGTCCACCTGACAGTGCGTGAAGATCCCCCAGGACAGAACTGGTGTCACCATGGTCACTCCTGGGAGACTCAGCCCTTCTGGCTGGCCCCTGACCCACTGGTTCTTCCACTGGGGATTCCTTCCCCCTCTCGCCCCTCAGTCTGTACTTCTACACCCTCCCAACTAGAGTGGCACTGCCAGACACCAGAACTGATGGAGGCCTGGTTACAGGCACTCCCCGTTCAACAGGCACAAGGAGATCCTCCTCAAATGGCCTACTAGCACCTTCTAGGCCCCCAACCTAGTGTTCCCTTAAGGAACCCTCCAGGCCCTGAGACACACCGTCCCATACTCACTCCTTCTCCACAGAGACCTACACCCCTCCCACTACACTGGGACCCAACCGGGCTACACTGAACCTCTTCCACCTCAAAGGTCTGGAAGATATCTGAGCCACTCCTTTTGGGATCACTCCCCAATGCCTCCTCAGACTCTCTGGAATCCACCAAGAGGTCTGTCTCCAACGCAAGCCCCCTGGAATCAGAGGACTCACACTCCACCAGCTGTTTGCATAGCTCTGGAAAACAGGGACTTAAAATATGCTCTACAACAAATGAATCACACAGCCCCCCACAGTTGTTAACCAAGCTACCCTTTGCCTCCCCCTCCAGTACCTCACACAAGTATCCCACCCCACTCTCCCGAGAGTGGCAAGACAGTATCTGACTGTCTCTGTCACATAACCCATACTCTTCTGGCTGGTCTTCACACACACACACCAAGGTTTCTACCATGGGGGAACCCCTCTCCCTGTGCCTCTCATCTAGAGTCAGTAGAGTGTCCCTCCCACCACTAGGAATATGGTCCCCAGTGCCAGTCCTCCAATCTATTTCAGGGACACTGGACTCCACTGGAACTACATCATAAACCTGAACCGCCTGGTGTATGTCGACCCCCTCCCTCAAGTCAGGCGCCACATCTCCGGGTGTTTGTACCTTTTTCTCAGCACTGGAAACTATAATCTTGCTGCCACCATCTGAGCTGGACTCCACCTCCCACTCAGCAAATCTCACCTCTTGAGCTACCCATGTTTCTTCTTCAGCTAAGACCCTCATGGCCTCATGCCTCTTGAGCTCCAACTCAAGCTTTCTTATTCTTAATTCATGGGCCAAGGTCAATTTCAATTCCTCCAGGGCATGGGCATTTTTGCTCTCCTCCGCCGCCCTTTCTCTCTCAGCTCTTTGATTCTCTTTTTCCATTTCCAATTGCTTCATTTTCAATTTCAGGACCACCAAGTCATGGTCCCTTGCTCTTTGATTTTCTTCTAACTCTTCTAGAGTGAAACCCCTACTGGAATGATGACTGCCAGCCCTTGAGCCTACTCTGCTCACAGGCAGATCTGTGATTTGAAAACCATTCCCTGTACTTGCATCATTTCCCTCTTGTGCCTCCCAATGGGACTTCTAAATTCTCTGCAACTCCTCTTTCCTGGCGTTGCTCTTTATGGGGCACTCAAACTCTTGGCAGAATCTCTTAAGATCTTTTGCTTTGTAGGAATACAAATCCACAATCACAAACTCCAATTCTACTTCTGCCTCCTCACTGAGTGCCTTTCCATTCACAGACATGATGCTTTGAAGAGTTACTCAAAAATAGAACCAAAAATCAAAAACACTAGAATGCGGTGGCGTAGTGGTCTGCACTCACTAGTGATGTACACCAATCACTGTGGGTCTAGTACAAATACAAGTTCAAAACCCACCGCTGACCAACAATGTTAGAACTGGGGGTCTCTAGTTGGCAGAGGTAGGTACCACTGTCCAAATAGGGACCCTTGCTTCTAGTCAGGGTAAGGAGGAAACACTCTTTAGATAACCTCTGCTCACCCCCATGGTAGCTTGCACAAGCAGTCAGGCTTATCCAAAAGCAATGTGTAACGTATTTGTACCAACACTCACAGTAACACAGTGAAAACACCACAAACTGACTCCACAACAGTTTAGACAAATAAAGGTATTTATTCTAAACTACACAAGACCAAAACGACAAAAATTCAACATACACAGTTCAAGAATATGGTTGCAAAAGAGTTCTTAAGGTTGCAATAAAATAATCCACAGTTGCGTGAAAAGTTAACAGTTGCGTCACGTTTTGCCAACAGTACCTTTTAAAAGTGACACAAATCCAAAGCAGAAGCTGGTGCGGTGGAAAACAAGCGATGCGGTGCTCCTGAGACCATGGGGAGGCGATGCGGCAGCCCCGCTGCAGCAGCGGGCGTATTGCGTTGAATCCGGTCTGTATGGGGAGGAAGGCGGACTTGTATGGATTCCGGTGCGTAGGTTCCGTAGGAAGTTTTCTCTCGCAAAGGCACGATGCGATGATCTCTGGAGTTGCGATGATCTCCGGGACGACGATGCGCGGACCAGCGTTGATCTCTCTCTCGCAGCTCCTTGATGTGATGGCTTCTGCGATAACACTCGCAGCGACGTGATACGTCCACAAGCAAGCAGTGCGGCGATCTCACCCAGTGACGACAGGCTCTGCGACAACACTCGCAGCGATGATAGTCTTCCCGCACCGGTCTGGTGCGACCCGTAAACAAAGGATGCGATGGCTGTGGCTGCGGCAACTGGTGCTGCGACGATCTCAGCCTTTGTAGCGGTCGTAATTTCCACCCACTGTCGGGGATGCGCTCCGCAAGCGAGTGATGCGACAAAACTTGCAGAAAGTCTTTAAAAGCTTGGTTTCCAGCTCCCCAACACAGGTACAACTTCCAGAGGCACTACACATGGGCCATGCACTCCAGGAAGGACAGAACTCTCTCAGTAGAGTTCAGGGAAGCTGGGGGTGAAGTCCTTTTGTTCCTGGGACTTCAAAAACAGGGAGCCAGCTCTTCTCAGGCACTTGGAGATTAATTCAAGCAAGGGGACATAGCACAAAGCAAAGTCCTTCCCCTCTCCTTGGCAGCAAAGCAACAGCAGGTCAGTCCAGCAGAGCAACAGCAGGACAATCTTCCTTCTTCAGTTTCAGCTTTCTCCTTGTCAGAGGTTCCTTCTTGATTCCAGGATGATCTGATTTTCTGTTGTCAGGGGTCCCTTACTTATACCCCTAAAAGTCTTTGTTCTCTTTGTGCAAGTGGGCCCTGAGCCCGGTCTGAACCAGTTCTGGGTGTTCCTTGACCACTTTGTTTTCCTGGCTTCTCCTTTCCTTTCAGCGTGAGGGGCAGGGTTGTCAGCCGCCCAGCAGGAGGTGGAGCCAGCATTGTGGAAGGCAGGCACAGCCCTATTCAGGCCCAGGTGCTATCTCCTCCCACCACTCAAGTTGCAAATGCAGTCTTTCAGCCTAGGGCGGACTCAGCCAGCCTCCTTGGGAATCCCCAGCCCTTGTCACTCTCAAACCAGACAGTCAATTCACAAACAGGCCAAGGCACACAGAAAGGTGAGACAAGAGACCAGCAACTTTCTAAAAGTGCTGTTCTCAAACACAGGATTTAAAAACAATCTTTCCTAAAAGAAGTGTTATTAAATACTGAGTTCAGGAATATCAGACTTTTATGTCCTATCTTGTTCCTATGAGAAGATATGCTGGTAGCCACTGTAGCCAGCATCCCTCATGATAGCCTATGGAGCAAGATAGCCTTGCAGCAGTGAAAAACGAGAATGGCTGTAATTCACTACCAGAGCATGTCACCTGCACAAGTACATGCTCTACCTTTCACATACACTGCACCCTGCTCAAGGGGGTACCTTGGGCCTTCCATAGGGGTGACCAATGTGTACAGAAAGGGAAGGGTTAGGCCTGGTCAGTGGGGACACTGACCAGGAGGACATGGCAGTTCACAGACTGCACACAGGCACTGCGGTGGCAGGCCTGAGACACCATTTTAGGGCTGCTCATGTGGGTGGCACAATCAGTGCTGCAGGCCCGCTAGTAGCATTTGTCATCACCAGCCCTGGCACACCCAGTGCACTTTACTAGGGACTTCTTGGTGATACAAATATGCCAAGCATGTATATCCAATCACAATAGAAATTTACACAGAGAGCATATGCACTTTAGCACTGATCAGCAGTGGTAGAGTGCTCAGAGTCCTATTGCCAACAGCCACAGGTCAGGAAAAATAAGGGAGGAAGAAGCAAAATGTTTGAGGATAACCCTGCAAAAAGGGCCAGTACCAAAAAACCCGCACATAGGGCTTATGTTTGAATTTGATAAACAGTACTGAATTGTAACGTAATATGGCAATAACCACCATTACCATAATTGCATTTGCACTCAGTATATAATAGCCATAGTGGTCAGGCTGCGTGGACCGCACAACATGAATGCTGCACATGTAGACACTCACCTAAACCTTGCCATTTCAGTTTACTTAGTCACCGAATGGTGGCCAAGGGTGGCGAGGCAGGGAGGATCGTTCTCCAGGGTCCACCTGTTGTGGATCACCATCCTCTGCAAAATCCTTTAGTTTCATTTTTTCTTGGCAGGGCAGCCCATTTAAAACTTGTTTAGAAAGGTAACATAACTGAGTTAACTATTTGATTGAGATATATATTGGGCATGTGTGGATCAACTCACCAGTGTCAAAGCCAGCAATGCCTTCTTTTTGCATCAGTGTCAGTACCTTCTTATAAAAGGGCTGTAGAACCCCCGGGGTTCATCCTGTCTGGTCTACTTCTGATGGCATCCTGTGTGTGAGACCCTCCCCCTAGTCTAACCCACAATTCCCCTTGTAGACTGAGGCTTATAAAAAATAGTTAAAAGTACAAGGAGCTGAGGTTCTGCCCACACTGTCTCATCCACCATTGGATCAAGCTTCTTATTTGTCGCCTTCTTGCTCTCAAGATAATTTCAAAAAGAGGGTGGTGATAGACAGAGTATCTGAGTTAATCAGAACACTCCTACCCAGTCAACAGATCAGGGCTTGATCCATCACCGTTTTTTAGCTCATTGCACCATCCCAGTTCAGAACCTGGCTATATGCAAATTAGTCTGTCCCTGGCCCAGTGCATCATGGGAACAGGGCAGACCAAACTACCAAGCCAATTCTTCACTGGAAAGGAAACAAGCTTCCGGGGACCGGTTTCTGGCATTACAGCCGTCTTCGGCCCGGCTTGCTTGAATCCTGATGGTGCAGTGAGCAAGGGACTCATGTCTGAGCATACCCTTCCACACTCATGGTGGCCAAAATAATTTCAAAAAGGGGGTGGTGATAGACAGAGTATCTGAGTTAATCAGAACACTCCTACCCAGTCAACAGATCAGGGCTTGATCCATCACCGTTTTTTAGCTCATTGCACCATCCCAGTTCAGAACCTGGCTATATGCAAATTAGTCTGTCCCTGGCCCAGTGCATCATGGGAACAGGGCAGACCAAACTACCAAGCCAATTCTTCACTGGAAAGGAAACAAGCTTCCGGGGACCGGTTTCTGGCATTACAGCCGTCTTCGGCCCGGCTTGCTTGAATCCTGATGGTGCAGTGAGCAAGGGACTCATGTCTGAGCATACCCTTCCACACTCATGGTGGCCAAAATAATTTCAAAAAGGGGGTGGTGATAGACAGAGTATCTGACTAAGCTTGTTTCCTTTCCAGTAAAGAATTGGCTTGGTAGTTTGGTCTGCCCTGTTCCCATGATGCACTGGGCCAGGGTTAGACTAATTTGCATGTAGCCAGGTTCTGAGCTGGGATGGTGCAGTGAGCTAAAAAACGGTGATGGATCAAGCCCTGATCTTTTGACTGGGTAGGAGTGTTCTGCATAATTCAGATACTCTGTCCATCACCACCCCCTTTATGAATCTTCTTGCTCTCAAGAGCATGCTTCATAGAAGTGGTATCCAGCTGCTGTTTCTGGAGTCAGTGATTTTCTTGTTGGGGATGTTGTTGGATTTGCACATTCCATGATGCTATGCAAGTATGCACCACTGCGGAATTTCTGTTCCGGCAGACCTCCAGCCACTTTTCAGGTACTCCACTCCTGGGCTTTACGGTTTTATTCATCAAAGCCTTAGTGGTTGTTTATTTATTATTTATTTATTGAAGAGTTTTATATAGCACTAGCCAGACCCGAAGGTATCGGAGTGCTTTACAGCATGGGTAAAACACACCGTTTGACAGTCGTATACCTATTGAGTCATGGCACATTGGAAGTCTTGGAGCACTGAAAAGCATTGCAGGAAAGGAAGACATAGAAAATCACAATATTGAGCACATAGACTTGTGCTAAGCCACCTTTAGAGGGGGAGAAGGGGTCAGAATGGGGATGAGGTAGAAGTCTTAGTGACACAGTGTCTGTATCCTGTAATGTGCAAGCTTACGCGCTTCGGCAGCGGCTATCCATTCAGGAGAGAACGGTTGAGGAACAAGTCTTTCAGCTGCCTTTTGAATTGTATAAAGGAGGGGGTAGTCTTGATGTGGACTGGGATGGAGTTCCAGATTTGGGACGCATTTCCAGAGGAGGATCGAGAAGCGTTTTTTTGTTTGCGGATTTTCGTCAGGACGAGGAGTAGAGTGTTGAAACATCTGAGGCTCCTTGTCTGACCGGTCTTCTTGAGTTTGGCGGCCAGGTAGGCAGGTTTCTCTGTTTGCAGGAATGTGTGCGTGAGACAAGCTGTTCTGAAATAGGCACGCATTGCAATTGGGAGCGGCTAAGATGTGTTCATACTTCTTTACTCCGATGACCATTCTAGCTGCTGCATTGAGAGTTGATCTGAGGGGGCTAAGTGGGATTTTGCTGTACCTGTGAGGGAAGCATTCCCATAGTCTAGTCTGGACAGCACCAGGGATTGAGGAGCTTGTTTAAGTTCATTAGGCAGGATGAAGGGTTTAATTTTGTTGAGTAGCTTCAGGTTAAGGGAGGCGCTCTTTGCAGGGTTCTTGATGTGTTTAGTCATGTCTAGTTTTGGGTTTAGGGTGATTCCCAGTGATTTTACAGGTGAGATTGCCGTTTAGAGCATCAATTGCTTTTAGCCATTCTACGATTTGGGGGTTCTCCTCTATGTTGGAGTTGAGGAGGATTTCCATTTTGTCTTTGTTGAGTTTCAGGTGGTTTAGTGAGAGCTAGTGTTGGACTTCTCTTAGAGTGCCATTGAGTCTAAGGATGTCATCAATGGAGGAGGTTTCAAGGTAATCTGGGTGTTGTCAGCATAGAGGTGGTAGGGCATATTTGTCTTTTTGAGTATGGTGGTGAGGGGTTCCATGTAGATGTTGAACAGTTGGGGGGAAAGAACTGATCCTTTAGGGACACCCCTGCTGATGGGGTGTAGGTCTGATGAGAAGTTTCTGATCTTTATTCTTTGGGTGTGGTTCTGGAGAAAGGAGGAGAACCACTTTAAGACCACCTCTTCTGCACCTACCTTTTCTTGAAGTACATTGGTGAGTAGGTTGTGGTCCACCGTCTCGAAGGCAGCCAATAGATCCAGGAATATGAGTAGGGAGCATTGGCCTGCATCGAGTGATTTGTGTAAATCGTCAATGACTTTGAGGATCGCTGTCTCTGTGCTACAGCCTCTTCTCAAACCTGATTGGTGGGTGTCTAAGAGGTTGGTGCTGTCTATGTGTTGAGTCAGTTGGAGGAGAACTTTAGATATGACAGATATGAGTTTACCACAGCATGCGGTATGTCCAGGGGAGATTTTGGCCAAGTCGTTGGGTCATCGACCAACAGATTCTACATTTCCACATTGGAAAGAGTAAAAATTATTTGGTGGAATAGATTAGACCTGTACATATTGAAGAATGTCAGATACCATCATGAAAGAGGTGATACATTTGAGGTGACAACAGCTTGTGATCCAAGTGGTCAACCTCTACTTGAAGCTCTCTCTCTTAATAGACTTGCACTTAAGGCTGCATCCAGTCCTTAATTTTGGACAGCAGCTCTTCAGATAACAATGATAATCATAGAAGTAAGGGAGTATTTTTGACATATTGGAGAAGACAACAGTTTTAAAGGACTACCATGATAACAGGCCTCTGAGCGGATGGACATCCATATTTAGAATGATTAGGGATAATACAAGTCTCTGGAGCACTCCGCACGGCATGAGTAAAGGTGAAGGAAACTTTGACAACTAATTATTTTAAACATTTTTGTGCTGCCGGGCTGGACATTAAGACTACAAAATCTGCATGCAATCAGAAACCTAAAATCTGCAAAGACAAGGGAGCAACTTGATAAATGTCAAACTTGCATGTTACAATATTATGTATAAACAATTACCAGATGATGCACTTCCAACACAAACAGGTCAATTAACAAACACATTTAAGAAAGTTGCGATTTCACAAATGTCTTTGAGAATTGCCTCAGAATCTGTAAGTGCACCCTGAATTAATGTTTTAGTTTTGTTTGCTTCCATTTTTTTAATGATCACCCTTTTGGCATTCATGGAGCCTATTTTTCTACTCATATGTATTCCAAACTATAGTTACAATTGACAAAGATATTCAAGGTGTATTAATGCTGTACACATATTTCTCTTTATAAACTGACCCTACTGAAGCACCATTTGCTAAATGTCTCTTTAATTGCCAACAATTCATTGTCAGCAATTATATACTATTTTTCAGCATCAGTGTCTGGGAATAAAAGACTACTGTAAATACTAATCAAGAATTACCTTCTTGAAGGGCATCTGTTCATCACCCTCTCTCATTCCAACCAGATACAATATGGTGTGAACTTTAAAAGTCCTCAACTGAGTTGGCATGTTTGCAGTAAAAGCAAAGTATACCAGTTTAGTTAGGATCAAGATGAGGGGCAGAATATGGCTATGTATGTATTTAATTAATTTTAATGTCAATGTATTAATGGTCACTAACCATTTAAGAATAATGTTAGACCTGGCATCTTTTGGCCTGGTTTCCCCTTATTTTTTGTCTTCTGTTTTTGACGGTGTGCTGAACTTCTTTTTTGCTGGGTTAGGACTCTGTGCACTTTTTCACTGCTGACCAGCGCGAAAGTTCCTGTGTTCTGTTTCTAAAATGTAATGACATATATTTTCTCCGTGATTGGAATATTTGATTTACTTATATGTCCCTAGTACAGTGGACTACATGTGCCAAGGGCCTATAAATCCAATGCTACTAGTGGGCCTGCAGCACTGATTGATCCACCCACCTGGGGTAGCACTTTAAACATGTCTCAGGCCTGCCACTGCAGAGCCTGGGTGTGCAGTTTTAAACTGCCATTTCAACTTGACAAGTTAAACTACTAGTCAGATCTAAACCTTTCTTTTATGACACATATGTCATTCCTAGAGCAGGCCCTGGACAGCCCATGGGCAGGGTGCAGTGTACTTACATATTAGGACATGTACCGTTCAGTTTTACATGTCCTGGTAGTGAAAACTCTTAAATTCATAATTCATGTTTCACTACTACAAGGCCCATCTCTCTCATAGGGTAGCATTGAAGCTGCCTACTAATAGTTTACAAGTGTAACTTTCAATTGGTAAAAGACAGGAAAAGTAAGTTTGGTGTCTCTGGACTCACAATTTAAAAATACATATGTGAGAGAAGCTGGTTTTTAAATTGCAGGTCTGAAAATGCCACTTTATGAAGATGGCTTTTTCTTACTTCAAACCTTAATTGCCTTCTGCCTGTCTCTGGAATGCACATCTGGGTGGGAGACAGCTGGTCTTTGGGTATTCCCTGTAGACAGTCATGCACAAAGAGAACTGAGGTGTGCAACTCACATGCTGATAGCCCATCACCAGGCTGATGGTTCATCCTGAGCTAGAGTAAGAGGGCAGAGATGACACTTGCACCTGAATGGGACAGCACCCGGCCCTTACACAAAATACTGCATACCCCTCTGTAGTGAGTCTGGAGCCAGGACAGGGAAGGGCAGGCATCACAAAGATCTTTCTTTAAAGTCTCACTACTTCAAAGGCTAAAATGGGTATAAGTACTAGACCTCTGACGCCATGTTTTTAGAATACTTCTGGAACTGAGGAAATTCTACCAGAAAGAAGAGCTGTTGTACAGCCAACTTTGCTGCTTGCTTTGCTGAGTTGCCCTGCTGCCTGCTGCTTGTTGCCTGTGAGTGAGAGGAATGGACTTGACTCTCTACATCCTGTAACTCTAAAGTTTCTCCAAAGGCTTGTCGGGTTGCCTCCTGTTTTATAAAGCCTCAGGGATATCAAAGGCTTCCCCTGCATCTTGCTACCAGCACCTGGGCTCCTCTATTGTGTGCCCTACGCTGCCAAGTGGTGCCAAAAGCGGTCCTGGGCCCATGGAAGTGAGTGTTTGGTGTTGCAACCTAAGAAACCAACGCATTGAGGAGGTTGCACCAATCAGAACCAGCGCATTTCTCTACAACTTTGACGCATTGCCACTGCCTGCACCAAAGCCAAAGACACCGCTCATCGACTGCGCAACGCATCACTCATGATCTTCAAAGCAGCACCAACTTTGCTGACAGAGCCCCTCCACATCACCTTGTGCTGCATGCATCGCTCTACAACCAGTGACATTTCAGCACGATGCACATCGCTTCTTGAAATCGACGCATCCATGACATTGCCTAGCTTTGGAAACAACGCATTGCCTTCAACAGTAACACATATCCTCCTTTGTACAACACATCATCTACGATCTTCGAAGGATCTAAGGTATGGTCAAAGTGACCCCTAAATCTGGCCTGCGCTTCATAACCGACTGAACTTTTAGATTGGCAGGTCAAGCGCAACCAGATAGAAATCAGTAGCTCCAACTGGGGTTAAGTATTGCATTTTTGATTAATCTTGTTAAATTCATATCTTGACTTGTGTATATTGGATTTTCATTGTTTTCGTCTTGTTTTACTCAGATAAACAATGGCTACGCTTCTAAATTGGCGTGGAGTACATTTGTGGTGTTTTCACTGTGTCACTTTACACTTTACACATTGCATCTTTAGTTAAGCCTGACTGCTCTGTGCCAAGCTACCAAAGGGTGAGCTCAGGTAAACTTTTAGTGTGTTCTACACAAACCCTGATATCGATCGATTGTGGTTCATGCTTGGACAGGATGCATACCTCTGAGAACTAGATGGAACCAATTTCTAACTGATATTTATTTAAATTTATCACACATTGTAAGTCAATTAAGGGTTAGTGTTAGTAGTCATCTTATATTACATGAATAATTATTTTAACTTAAATAACATTCATCTAGGGAGAATTTAGAGCTACAGTTATATATTAGTGTTAGATTAAGGATAATTAATGTAACTTTAATTTAATTTAAGTTAATTTAGAGACAGGTTTATGGTTAGGGTAATGTGGGTTAGGACAATTCATTATTCATTAATTAAATTCAGTCTGTTGAGGGTTAATGTTAGTACTAGGATTCAATTAAGCACGATTCATTATTTTATATAAATCAATTTCACTTGCTTAATGGTACCTTTTAAGGCTAGGATTAGGGTTAGTATAAGGAGATTTAATCAATAAGGACATTTAATTAATGTAATAAATGTACCTATAGACAATTAAGCATTAGAGCTTGAATTAGGGGTAGGATTAGTGTATTACTTGAACTAATTAACTTTTAAAAACAAAATGAGGGAAATGTTTGTGATTATGGTTTAAGAAAAATCCAATACTAAACCCAATTAAACAAATGTCTATGTAATTGTTAAATTAAAATGTGGGTCATCAATATATTGCCACCACCCACGCAAGCATCTCATTTTGTTAGGTAGTCATGAAAGAAAATAATTTGGAGAATGTAAAGTTGTATTCTTATTGTTATGCAATTCATTAAGGCTGATACAGAGATCACAACCTAAGGCTCTCCAAACTATTAGGTGCTGAGTTCTCTACAATGCATATGATGAACACCTCACACAATGGGTCTATGTTTTGGGTGAAAATGAGGGATAGCAAGGTAAAGTGACTGGAAAATGAGAAATACGAACATCAAAAAGGGAGAAGTAAAGGGAAAATTAAGGTGGAGCACAGTGAGGCACATGCAAATACAAAGGAACATACAAAACAGAAAGCCCATTACTATTCCCCAAAGTTACACCTATATCTACTCCAGCAGTACTACAGATAAACAAGGCTTAAATGTACTCCGGACAACCCTTGGTGTAAGACACATACACAAAGCCACTCACTGGTACAGAAAGTGAACAACATAGAAATCAATAGGGGCGGAATTAATATTACTGCAGCTAATGGAAAAAAAGAAAAAAGTTGTATGTTTTAAAATAAAAACAAATGCAAGTTTCTACAAATTCATTAAAAAAAAATTTCAACATAATGAATTTTATTTAATAAATAATACAAGCACATAACAGTAAACATTTGCAAAATTAGCAGATAACATATGCACCACCAAGGCTTCATTCCCATTCAATACACCTGCAACTACACTATCAGCCAATCACATAGAGCTTATACACTTAAGGAAGCAATCAGAGTACAGAATATGGTCCATCTGGTGCCTCTGACATGGTCTTTTGTGGTGCGTCCTATAACACAAGGGAGCAATGTGTAGTGTTTTGGTTCAAAGAATACTCCAAGGGTGCTTGTAATCAGGAGTTTATTCAGCTTGGAAGAAGTACAGCGACAGGAGGCAGAGGCAGTGGTCAACTGCCAAACTACAGCATTCTGACACAAAGCATGGAACCATGAAGAAGCAAGGTTCTACCTACAGATGCTTGGAAGGCACAACACAGAGAATACTACATTATCCTCTTTTCTATAAAACAAAAGATAAACAATGATAGATAGAAAATAGAAGAGAAAGAAGAAAAGGAAACATAAGCGAGAAAGAAATGAGAAAGAAGGAAAAGCAAAAAGAGAAAAGTGAGAAGACACAACTGAGAGCAGAAAAGAATACAAGAAAATAATTATCTGAACCTGGCAGGAATCCTACGGACTCTAAGACTCCTGCGAGGTTCTGACACAAAACTTGCATCAACATTACCATTTCCATTATCAGTAACAGAACTGAAACACCCATTGTTTGCAACAGAACTTGAACTAGATAAAAGGTCAACAGAACTTGAACTAGATAAAAGGTCATTAGAGAATACATCATCTCTACCGACCTTTACAACTTTACAAATGTTCCACCAATCCTTGTTATTCACACGCACTGCATTCCCACAAACCTTATCAACCACTAGTGGCTCAGAAAATTTGCTCCTTCCCTTGGTGACATGAACAGGATTCTTGATGCGAATAACATCACCAGCAGAAATATTATGAGGAACAGATCTTTTCCTTTCATCAAAATACATTTTTTGTTTCTTCTGAGCTGCCGTAATATTGTCTCTCACAAAACCATCAATGCCATCCATCACATTCATCTTCACCCATTTAGACATCCAACCTGGACAAATTTTCGTAGAAGGTTTCCTTCCCCTTAAAAGTTTGAAAGGAGAAACTCCAGTAGAGGAATGCGCAGTAGTACGGTAAAACCATAGCATGGAACGTACAGCATTCTCAACAACACACTTGTTGGCAATGGCCCACTGCACACAATTATTGAGTACACGATTCATCCTTTCCACAAGGCCATTGGCCTGAGGGTGATAGAAAGAACTCTTCTTATGAGCAACATCACCCTGTTTAAGAAAACACTCGAATTCAGAGCTAACGAACTGTACACCATTGTCTGTCATGACCACAGAAGGGAAACCCTCTCTCAAAAAAATATCCTTCAAAAAAGAAATGACATTAGCAGAGCAAGGTTCGCTGACAAAACGAATCTCCGGCCACTTTGAGTAATAATCAATGGCCACAATGGCAAAACGAGAAGAAGAAGGTAGGAGATAGAAAGGACCAACTAAATCAACTCCAATCCTCTCCCACGCTCTCTCCGGAAATTGAATAGGTTCCAAAGGGGGAGTCCTTACCTTGTGACTTTTGTCAGAAGATTTGCAAATAACACAGTTATCAATCAAAGTATCAACACAAACATCCATTTGTGGCCACCAAAACACGTCCCTCAACCTACGCTTTGTGAAGGTTTTCCCTAAATGACCTTCATGTGCACCATCAACAAGACGTTTCCTCAAACTCTCAGGAGGAATAAGTCTACCACACCGCAAGAGAATGCCATCCTCAACAGTGAGCTCATCAGCAACCTTAACATAGGTCTGGAAATCTCCAGAAACATTCTTCTCTTTAGGCCAACCAGATTTCAAGTAATTCGCAACTTGAACAAGAACCTCATCCTTTAACAACTCCTCTTTCCACTCAACTTCATTGATGGCACACATTCCTTCAAGATCTGCCGCAGCAACAAAACAGTCTTCTACGTCATCCTCCTTTTCAAGTTCAGAATCATTCTTAATTATAGGAAAACGTGAAAAATAATCTGCCCTGACATTCTTCGAACCAGGGAGATACACAATGTCAAAGTCATACTGTAGTAGTTTCGTGGACAACCTAGCAATTCTTGGAGTATACTCTTTAATCTTCTCACCAGACAAAATAGAGACTAAGGAACTATGGTCCGTTCGAATCACGAAATGACTACCCCAAAGAAAAGGGTTGAACTTCCTGACCGCCCACCAGCAAGCCAAAAGCTCTTTCTCAATGACAGAGAAATTAACCTCAGCCCCACGCAACGCTCTCGAAGCATAAGCAATAGTATTGTCAATCTGGCCATTCTTCTGAGTGAGCACAGCCCCAAGGCCAAAACCACTCGCATCCACAGTGACAACACACTCCTTATTTGGATCAAAGGGTTTGAGCACACTTTCACTCACTAACTTTAATTTAATCCATTCAAAAATTTCTTGACAGTTCTTATCCCAGATAAAAGGCACATTTTTTTTAGCATGTTTGTGAGAGGTTGAACTTTAGATGCATAACCTTTGATAAATCTGGAGTAAAATTCACTAAGCCCTATAAAAGACTTTAAACCAGATTTATCGACAGGTGGGGCAGCATCTATAATGGCTTTCACCAGACCAGGACGTGGTTCCACCCCTTCATGTGAGACCACATGTCCCAGAAATTCCATTTTTTCCTTTAGGAAAACACATTTCTCAGACTTAAGTACAACACCTTTATCCTGCATGATTTCTAAAACTTGATTCAAAGAAAAATCATGATCCTCCTTGTTCTCGCCAAAAATCAAAACATCATCTTGGAAAACAATTACTCCAGGAGTATCTTTAAACATTTGACTCATCAGTCTTTGGAAGACTGCCGCCGCAAGGCCGAACGGCATCCTGCAGTATTGAAATGAAAACTCCCGAAAGGAGAGACAAAAGCAGTCAAATGTTTAGAGGATTGACTCAACACTACCTGGTGGTAAGCGGAAGCCAAATCCAACTTAGTGAACCACCTTGCACCTCTGGTGAGAGACAACAAGTCTGTAATTTTTGGCAAAGGGTGTGAATCAATCCAGATGTTTTTATTGAGACTGCGCAAGTCCACACAGACGCGCAGATCACCATTCCTTTTCTTGGCGACAACAAGAGGAGACAACCACAAGGACGACTCTATAGGTTCTATGACCCCTTTCTTGCACAATCCACTCAACTCCTTTTCCAAAGCATCTCTTACGCTGAAAGGGACACCCCTGACCTTATGCTTAACAGGAATAGCCCCATCCTTCACTTTTATCTCATGGTTAAAACCCTTAATCATGACTGTTCCCAAAAACAGTAGGAAACTTGAGAATTAGTTTCTCAATGTATTCATTCGATTCTACAACTGCAAGCCTTTCAAAATGGTCACAGGATTCATCGATACTAATCTGTTCTTTAGTGCCAGGTCTAAGGATCATCTTAAACAACCCCTGGTGAAACCACCCCAAGATGTTCAAACCTTTAATGGAAACATATATTTTTCCAAACATTTTCCTTCCCCTGAACTGGATAATGTCCTCAAAAAAACCAAAGAGAGCTATCCTGTGTCCTTCATAAGAAACAGGGGCTCTATCTGGTGGTAGGAGCTTTCTTTCAGGCCAAGTTTCATCAAACAATTCTTGGGTGATCATTGTAACTTTAGCACCTGAATCTACCAACAAGGAAATTACTTTATCACCAACCCCGAAATCTTCATAAGGGTCAACACATTCTGAAGGGTCCCCAGTGATAACACTATCATCCCGTAGCACCACAACCATGTCCCTAAGGTCGTCTTGGATACAGTTGATAGGATCAGAGTCGCTCCCAGTACCTCCATAATATTCTGTGACATTTCCAACCACATTAACATTGCTCTGTCCTTGAGATTTATTGGCGAAAGTAGAATTCCCTTGTTTGGAAACTTGACAAATTTTTGCAAAATGTCCAAATTTTCCACAATTCCGACAGGTAGAGTTCCTGGCAGGGCAAAATTTGTTGTTCTTGTTATGTGAAGGATTGCCACATCTATAACAAATGTCATTCCTAGAGAAAGCATTTCTCTCAAAACGTTGCAAACTGGGAAAGTTATTTTTTTCAAGACGTTGCTGACCAAAAGCCGCTTTATTGTCCTTGTTCTCCTTAGTTCTAACTATGGAAACCGCTTCTTCACACTTCTTCTCAAGTTCCTTCACTTCTTTTTTTGACAATTCTATACTCTTGGCCATACGGATAGTCTCTTCAAGAGTTGGATTGCCCAACGTTAGTAGTTTTTGTTGAATGGACTTGTCAGAACATTTACAAACATACTGATCTCTAATTAATTGTTCTCTAAAACCTTCAAATTCGCATTCCGCGCTCAGCTGTCTTAAACTAGAGACATATGTCTCAACATCCTCCCCAGGTAGCTGTTCCCTTTTGAAGAATTTGTGTCTAATTACCACAAGACTAGGCTTAACATCAAATCTCAACTCCAGTCTCATTCTAGTTTCGGTATATTCGTCTACATCCTCTTCTGCGTTGTTTCTTATCAAAGGGGGTAAATGTTTATAGATTTCTCTCCCCTCAAAACCTAAAGAATGTAGTAAGAGACATTTCTTCCTCTCTGCGCGATATCTTCACGCGCCTATTGCACCCAAATAAGTCTCGAAAGCATCGAACCACTTTTTCCAAATTATAGGTGGATTTCCTGGGGTCTCCAGAAAAGCAGGTGGAGGAGAAACTGATTGCATCTTAAGCGAAATGCGGTTTTTCTTAAAAAAATTATAGAGATATTTAATTTCAATTCTTCATTGACCTGCCCTGTCGCTGACCATAAGAGATTGAACATATGATGAGGATTTTATTTGAATTAAAATTCTTTGGGTAATAGACAGTGTTAATGGCAAAAGCGTGTAAAGAAAAACAATGAACATTGACTTCGTTTTCGTTTTTTTTAGTGTTGATGCACTAATGCGTGAAGTGCAGAAAACAAAGAGCATAAATGTTCATTAGAAATCTTTAACAATCCAGCGGATTCAGTGCGCCTGCTCCTAGTTGTGACCAGATTTGCTGTACACGAACGAGCTCCGTTCGTTGCCAAGGTCGCGTTGCTAAGAGAGAGCGCTCTCTTCAAGCCGCGATCAGACCCGCCGTACGTTGCCAAGGTGACGTGTATAAAGTGACAGACACACGCGTCACAGAGCGCTGCCAACCATACGCGTACAGTTCAGAGTCTATGCGGATACGTTGCCAACCAAAAGCACGCGCTGATGACAGCTTGATGAACACGCACTGATGACGTGACACGCAGAGAGCTTAAGCCTTCTTCTTTTTTTTTTAAATCGTCGAATACGCGCTGGAAGTAAAGTGAAATTACTTATCTCGCTTCTTATGATAATCCGCTGGCAATGCGTATTTTGTAAAGCAGCTGGTCTTCTTACTCCATCGAAGTTTTATCCTCTCTTGCTGGAACACGAGGAGATTCGAGGTAAGGCAGGTTCTTTACCTCCTTCTAAGCATCGTCGCCAATAATTTTGTAGTGTTTTGGTTCAAAGAATACTCCAAGGGTGCTTGTAATCAGGAGTTTATTCAGCTTAGAAGAAGTACAGCGACAGGAGGCAGAGGCAGTGGTCAACTGCCAAACTACAGCATTCTGACACAAAGCATGGAACCATGAAGAAGCAAGGTTCTACCTACAGATGCCTGAAAGGCACAACACAGTACTACACAATGCTTACATCCTGCATCTGTGTCTCACACCGCTCTTGACTTTGAAGCTATACTCACTATCTCCCACCTTGAAGGTAAAATTATCATAGAGCTTTTAAAAAGAACAATCTACTGCATTATGCCATATGCTCTCAGTAATTGCAAGGGAGAGGTGTGGTGCAGTGGCCAGAGTGGCTGACTACGGAGCGCAGGGCTCACAGTTCGATCGCTGGCAGCAGCTCAGCACCATATGATTATGGGCAATAGGTCATTTAATTGCCCCAACGACCTCCAGCACCTCAAAACCTTAAGGGGAGATATGGTTGCCCTTTGCAAATATGGATTATTAATATTTTTATTTACATGGGGCTGTCACTGTGGATATTGTCAAAGGCTTTCTCAAATGTAATGAAGTTGTTGTATAGTTGTCTCTGCAACTCCATTAACTGCTCTATGATGTTGCATAGATTGAGGATCTGTTCACATTTCTTGTTGACTGCTTCTGCAACTGGCTCAGACTGATATTCCATGTCTTCCAGGTGTTGGAACCTTTTTTTTTATTGGTAAGCTAAATGCCTTCTCGGTCTTGTGGTTCCGGTAATTTTGCCACATCGGTCTTCAATGCTGATGCAATGGTTGTGGTAATTCAGCCTGTATAGATTTCACAGCATTTATCATTTTCAACCAGAAAGCACAATATTATTGTCAAACATCAAAATGAGGTAGGCGGTTCATTCATTCATTCATTAAATTCTTTATTTCGGCTAATATGCCATAAAAGATAGTGCATACATTACATTGCATTTCATTAATAGTTAAAAACATATTATCACTTGAATACATAAAACACAAAATATAAAATACAATACAAGTTGGATGGTCATTTGAGCAGAATCATGCATTCATAAGGGGATAAAAATGGGCCATACAGTTACAATTGTTGCCCTACTTTTTTCCTTTGATAAAAGATAGAGAGCAAAAATCTACTAACACTGAATGTTATTTGTTGAGATGTATTTGTTAGTAGGATTCTTAGAGCCTGAGAGCATGACCTCAAGCCCAAAAGTAAGCATATTGGTTTAATCCACCTCCTTCTAGCTTGAGCATATAAGGGGCAGAAAAAAAGGATATGCTGTTCATTTTCGGTCTGGTTTTGGTCACACATTGGGCAGAGTTCGTCCATTTCTGGGGATGCTATGTCGCGATTTCTAGCCCAACGTGCCAGAGTAGTTTTGATCAATAGATTACCATAACGAAACTTTAAAAATAAAGTTTTGGCAAGTGGCGGCTCAATCTCATCCATAAACATCTCATAAAGCGGTTCATCCTTAAAGTTTAGGAACTTTGCAACCAGGGTACCACTGGTTGCAATATTTACAGTCCTACTTAACATAAAACTCCAAAAGGCTCTTTTAAGGATTAATTTGGGATTAGCAGGTAATTGCTCAGGATTCTCCCAAAAATGTTTCAATCCTATATTATTCAACCATATCTTGATGTGCCTTAGCCATGGAGTGGTACTCTGGCTGTCAAGAATCATAATTTCTTTTAACCCATCTCGGTAATCTTGGAGTTCGGGTACCTGCCATAGTCTCACCCACAGCATTAGCGGTCGAATCAAAACTTGGTGATCAGTCCTTTTGAGGTTTAAATCAAGCTCCAGGGGAACTAACGGGGTGCCTCTAGGGACCCTTACCAAACTACGCATAAAGTTGTTATCTAAAATACTAAAGGATTCCCTGGACCCCGGACCCCATATTTCAGCACCATAAAGTACAGATGCTTGAACCTTAAATTTAAATAATTCCATCACTGGGGATACCGCTTTACTAGTGCTCTTACTTTGCTCCCTAAGTATTGGTTTGACATTTTGCTTGTAGGTTAATTTACTTTTGTCAATTTGGGCTTTCCAAGTAAAGTTTGAATCCAAAGTCACCCCTAAATAAGAGAAATGTGGCACTGATTCAAGCGTGACTCCCTTGAGTGTTAGACAGCCCTTATCTGGTTTAATAGGATTTAGGGCCATACATTTGGTCTTCTTGCCATTGATCTCCAATCCCTTTTGGCTGCAATATTCATCAAAGGTATTTAATAATGTCTGCAACCCGTTTTTTGTTTGGGAGATTAGGATGGTATCATCGGCAAATAGCAGGGATGTCACCTTTTCACCATTCAATTTTGGAGAATCATTTTTACATCTCTCTAAGGAAGAGGGGATGTCGTTTACAAAAATGGAAAATAGCGTCGGGGCCAGAACACAACCCTGGCGTACTCCTCTTTCAATGGGTATTTTTTGAGTTAATTCGCCATTTGGTCCCCATCTGACTCTCGCGAAGTTCCCATTATGTAACTTCTTATCAGGGCGACAAGATTTGATGGCAAGCCTGCTGCACTCAAGGTAGCCCATAGGAGACTGCGCGGCACCAAATCGAATGCAGCCCTTAAATCTACAAAGGCTACATATAAATGGCACCTCTTAATCACTACGTACTTCCAGTAGAGGCAGCAAAATCTAAAAATTTGGTCTATTGTACTGACCTTGGATCTAAAACCGGCTTGGAATTTGGTTAAAAAGGATTTTTCATCTAGCCAATTACTCACTCGTATTAAAATGTGTCGTGAGTATATTTTCTGTAAAATGTCCATTAGACTTATTGGCCGATAATTACATGGGTCCATCCTATCTCCTTTTTTAAAAATTAAAACAATTTCTGCTCCCTTCCAACTTTCTGGAAATTCTAAAATGCAAGAAAATGTATTGCACAAGTAATTAATATAAGGTGCCCACACTTCAAGGTTGTGCTTGTACAAATCCCCTGGGATTTTATCCAAACCTGGAGCTTTCCCGGATTTAATTTGAGATATTGCCAGCTCTGTTTCTCCTATAGTGAAAACCAGATGTTCAGTTGGGGATACAGGATTTTCTACACTCATGTTCATGTGTGGATCATCATATTTTTTATATAAGTTCATAAAATGTGTGACCCATGTTAGCTCATCCAAGAAAACATCTTTGGTTACCCTACCTACGTGATTCCCATTAGCAACCAGCCTCCAAAAGGCCACATTATCACGTGACTTGGCGGCTAGCAGCAATTCAGCCCATTTATCTTCCTCCCAAGCTATCTTTGCAGCCCTTTGGACAGATTTGTAAGCGCTCCTTGCTTTTTGTACGTCTATTGGGGATTTGGTCTTAATTGCCAATAGTAATTCCTTCTTTGACTCTCTACAGAGTCTGTCATACCATGGCTTACTATGGGACAGATTCTGAGTCTTCTGCTTGGTTTTTTTAGGCATCTTAGTAACTAATAACTTCAGATCAGCAAAAAAATTTTGGTGGATTTGGAGAAATGAAGTGATACCATCATTATCGCCTGTTCTTTCCAAGTATGGACCAAAGGTAACTGCCAAGAGCGAGTATATTTCACTTAAAATATCACTGTGATCCAATATAAATGGCCATTTTAGGGACCTTCTATTATTACTGATATGGATCTCCGGATTAGCAGCTTCATCTTCCTCAGATGTTGAATGTTGGACCATGTCATTCAACAGATGGGCATCCAGCGTCAGGTTTAGGGGAAAATGATCACTTTCATACCGTTCCATTACTTTGAGGTCTATTAGATGAGGCCAAAGGGGAGTAGAGGTGATCACAAAATCAAGATTGCTTTTATAATTATTCCTAGTGAATGTTGGTTTTTTTAGGCTGTCGGAGGGTAACCGTCCGTTACATGCCCTAAGGGAGTGTTCCGTACATAGATTAATAAGTTGTAAGCCCAAAGTTGTACATTTAACCTGTTTTACATTCTCCAGGATGGGGATTTTGTTTGCTTGGTCTTCATCATCAAAGATTTCACTAAGGCCCAAGACTGGCTCAAAATTACAATTTAAATCGCCAGCCAAGATGACGAAGTCCTCCCTAGGATCCAATCTACTCAAAAAACAATCTAAATTGGCAATGGTCGGTGATTCTTTTGAGGAGGGTAAAGGCCTATTATAGACATTTATAAGAAATACATTCTTCCCATTGCAAGCTGTAATCTTTAAGGCCAGTATATCTACAGAGTTAGTGGTTATCTCCTCAATATTTGCCCTTATATTTATTTTCACCCAGGTAGGCGGTTCCATTTCTACAAATACCATTTGACACATGGGGAGGGGTGAATGTGTATGTTTTATATTTCGTCAGTTCCAATATGACCGTAGACATTTGCTCTTTGTACTCTGTTATGTTATGTTGATTTGAATAGAGCACTAATCACCTGAGAAGGTGTCCAGCCGCTTGTGCAAGGTGTGTAGGTGTGTGTCCCAAGGTGCTTATATGAAGAGCCAGATTTTCAGCTTCTTGAGGAACATAAGTAGTGAGGAGGAGGCTCTGATGTGTTGAGGGAGGTCGTTCCATGTCTTGAGTGAGATGTAGGATAATGCTTGTGAATGGGGAGCTAATGAAGCTTCCTCAGGTGCGGTGTAATATGGGTACAGTGTGGGAGGTCTAGTATGAGTCTTATTTACATGGTGTGTTTGCAATATTTGTATATGCATCTTAGTAGTTATAGCATTTTAACATTATATCAGTGGCTTTTTCAGTAACATTGAAGTTGATACACATTAGCCAGGAGACATTTTAGTCTACTTTGCCTTACAGCCTAATTGCAGTCAATGTAATTTTTCTACTAAAATGGCTCCTGCATGAGTTCTTGCATTGACATTACCAACGTATCAATCTTGATGCAGTTCATGCTGGCAAACAACTTGGGTTGCACCAGTCCATGGGTTTGATTGTGTTACATTGTTGTTACTTTAATCCTGATTCTACTCACATTATCCATCCTGCCATTAGGCTTACCACTTAAATTGCTATGAATTCTGGGATGTTACACTGGAGTTGGGTGGCGCGTGCCAGGTAATAGAGAGTTGTGTAACTACATTGTTATTAACGCTGTCTTTTCACAATGACAAATTTGCTGTTATTGTAGTATTTTGTGGACAACACATCCCATACAAAAGAGTGAAGGACATGAATACAGCTATTGCCTGATCTGTATCTTGAATATTAAGATTCCATGCTATCATCAAAACAGGTTGTTTACTGCACTGAGTTTCGAACAAACATGATTTTGTGCCACAAACCTAGCCTTAGCTGTACATATGACGTTAGTATAATAGATGTTGGCATCAGTGTTGTTGTTCATTGATAAAAATAGCTTTAAAAGTTTTCATCATGATCACCCATGCTGCCCTGCATGAATACACTTGGCTGTTCCTCATATGTTGTCAATATGCCATCACTGACATAATTTGCATCCCCCTTCAGCTTGGGCATTATCGTCTGTTGTGAATATAACTGCTACCAAGGCATCACTTTTCCCATTGTCCTGGATTACTCGTGTGGCCCACTCTCTTTGCTAGGTGATGCAAATGAATGAGTATTTTACATGCTGCGTATTGTACATGACCAAACATTTCTTATAATCAAATAATGTGGACATTGAAAATGAATGTGGAAACACACTTATCTCATTTGCACATGCATTTATGTACATGTGATACGTTTTCTTATAAAAAAGTGCAGTGTTTTCAGTCACATTGACTGATACAGTCAACACATATAGGTCTTATGTTTTGACTTTGACATACCGCCCTGAATTATGACATTGTATGGCAACAACCACCATTACCATAATTGAATCTGCACTCAGTGAAGTGGATTCCAAACATAAGAAGTTGAAGGAAAAATTAAGGTTAGCTCAAATAAAGGCAGCAAAAAAGTTGTAGTGGTCAGGCCTGGTGGGCGGCACACCATGAATGCAGCACATGTGGATACTCCCCAAAATCTTGCCATCTCTGTTTGCCTAGTTACTTAATGGTGGCCAAGGGTCGTGAGGTAGGGTAGATTCTAAACCATGGCCCACCTGTTGTGAACCACCATCCTCTGCAAAGTCCTTTATTTATTTATTTTTAATATTTTTTATTAACATTTTCAAAGTACTCACATTACATCAAGAGGCAATTGGTGGCGTCCCAGTGGGATGAATACACATGAGGGCTCGACAAACAAAATAGATTGTGTCCATATGCCTGGAACGAATAGGAAGCTAGTACAGTTTGCGTTGTCCAGGTGTGAGTCCAAGGAAAATAACAAAGGGGAAAAAAGAAATAGGGGGAACAAACCGTGGCCTTGGTACGGGGGAGGATAGGGAGGGAAGGAAGAAGAAGAGTGGAGACAAGATCTGGGATGCAGGATCTTCTCAGCAAAGTCCTTCAGTTACATTTCTTTCTTTGGAGGGCTGTTGACTTAAAACTTTTTTGAAATATAACAAAACTGTGTTAGCCATTTGTTCGAGATGCACTTTGGTCATGTGTGGACCACAGAAGACACCTTAAAGACATTGAAGAGCATCCACTCCGGTGCATCTTCTGACACCTGCCACACATCTTCCACAACCGCACATCTTCCACAGGGCAGCTGCTGCCATCACACCCAAGCTACGCTGAACTATCAACTGCTCCCTCGAGACAGCCACATTCCCTGACCACTGTAAGCGCGCCGAGGTCAACCCCCCCCTAAAGAAGCCCGCCGCAAATCCGACAGACCTCAAGAACTTCAGGACCATATCACTGCTTCCTTTAGCAACCAAAGTAATTGAAAAGGCAGTCAATGCCCAGCTAGCACACTTCATAGAAACCAACAACATCCTAGACACCTTTCAATCTAAATTCCACAGCAACCACAACACCGAGACCATCCTGCTCGCTGCTCTGACATCCGTGCCCTCCTTGGTCAAGGTCCTACTGCAGCCTTCAACACCGTCTCCCACCGCACACTAGCCCCCAGACTCCACGACGCCGGCATCCAAAGAAAGGCCTTAGACTGGAAACGATCATTCCTCTCAGGCAGAACACAGAGAAAAAGACTCCCGCCCTTCCTCTCATAACCAACAAAGATCCTCCATCAGTTCCACACTCTTTAAAGTCTACATGGCCCCCCTCCCAACCGTCGAAATCACAGTCTCAACATTGTCTCCTACGCCTATGACACCCAGCCCATCCTCTCTCTCACCAAGGAACCCGACATCACCAGGTACAATTTCCAAGAAGGGATTAAAGCCATCATGACCTGGATAAGGAACAGTTGCATGAAGCTCAACTCGGAGAAAACAGAAGTCCTCAACCTCGGCTCCCCCCTCTCTGCATGGGACAACACCTGGTGGCCCCCGCCCTCAGAAACCCACCCACCCCAACAAACAATGCACGTAACCTCAGCATCATACTCGACTCATCACTCACTGGTGCACTGGAAGAGTGAGGGTCGGTTTTGGACCTGCAGGGGTCATTTCTGTTACTGGGAGCTGGTTTTGCTCAATATCAGTCCCCTGTATCAAAAGAAGCAGCTGTATTTTCAACCAGCACACCCCTCCCCCTTCTGCCAGGGTCGGTCTGACTTAATTGCCAGGGCTGGTTTTGGTACTCAGTCCGGCCCTGCTTAAGGACTATACATAGAAGTACAAGGAGCTGAGGTTCAGCCCTCACTGTCTCATCCACCATGGGCTCAAGCTCTTTATTTGTCCACATCTTGCTCTCAAGAGCATGATTCGTAGCAGTAGTTTCCAGCTGCTGTTTCTTGCATCAGTGAGGTAGCTGTGTGTGGCATGTGCTGTTCAGTGGGGCTGTGGATAATCTTGAAGGTGATGTTGCTGGTTTTGCACATCAAAGATGCTTTGCAGGTGTGTACCATTGCAGAATTGCTGATTTGGCTGACCTGCAGCCACCTTTCAGGTACTTCACTGCTGGACTTTACGGTTCTAGTCATAGAAGCCTGAGGCTGCACAGGAATATGGGGTGAACATACAGAAAACATTGCAAAAACGTATTGATTGGGTTTAAGTGATAAAGATCTCGAGAGTCTAAACCCATCAGGAAAAATATTACAGAATAAGGAATTACTGTTGACACTTTGTAAATGGGGTGAGTTAGATAGATGGGAAGGAAAAAGGTCTAAAAAGAAGAACACGAAAAAGGAAATCATGCCAATGTATCCAATGACCGAAGGGGAAACCGAAAATTCAGAAATGAAAATATTATCAATGAGGGAAGTGCCGGGGAGGATATGTTCATGCTCCTTGGACAAGACCAGACATATTGTCCTTTACAAAAGATGCCCCAAAGTTAAGAGAGCAACCAGTTGAATGGTATAGACAGGTTGAGAGATTTGTGAAGGTTTCAAAGGTTTTGTTGAAGGATTTAGATACCTTGTTTGGCATTGTGGTTTCAAGTGATCTGTGGACAGAGTGCAGGAATGCAGTAGATTGGTCAGAAACATAACCTGCAAGAGATTCAAAAACGTGTGCACCGTCACCTACACTAATGAAAAAATACAATCAGATCATTACTTATTTAACCCCTCAAGTGCTGCCGTCGACCATTGGACGTTGCGAGCACTACCTTCGTAGTGCTGCGAACGTCCAACGGCCGACGCAGCCCCGCCTGTTTTGCGGAAGGTCCGCACTACCGTGTGAGAGGAGTCGTAGCAGGTCAGCAACAAAATGTGACAAATCAAGGCAGAGGAAGAGGGGCTTCTATAGAAATGTTGAAAAAGACTAACCCATGTCAAATTTGCAGCAAGTTTGGGCATTGGAAGCGCGAGTGTAGGTTTTATCCACTTAATCAGATGAATGGGCAAGTGACGCAGGGTAAAACTGCACAGGCGTAAGCTGGTGATATGATGCAGAATCAGCAGATTAAAAGACAGAGTTTTTTTTATTTGACTATGCCACAAGTTTCTATGCCCTAGATGCCTATCAGGTGCAGAAATGTAATGTAAACTTGGGATTCCATCCAAAATGATCAAATTGACAAATCCGAAAGTAACCCAGCAATACTTGATACATATTGATGACAGTGATTCTGATTTGTCCCAATCACGGTGCCTGAGAGAGGAGGAGGAATGTGTGCTTGGTGCATCCTTAGATGTAGACCAGAGTGGTCCTTATGTGGATGGCAAGGTAAATGGAACATTTATTTAATTTCTTGTCAACACAAGTGCTACCCGTTCCACTGTGAGAACAGCAGAAGTTCCCAACCTACCCCTCTCGGGAGAAGGAATACAAGTTGTAGGAGTTTCTAACCGATTAATGTCAGTCCCTATAACCGAGCCTGTTAAGGTACAAATTGGATAGTTTGAGTATTTGCACACATTTGTGATATTTGATTCTAGCCCAGTAAATCTCTTGGGTCGAGACCGGTTATTGAAATTGAATTGTTCTATCTATTGCACTCCGAAAGGAATACAGTTTTATACTAATGAAGACATTGTATTCAAAATGGCAAAAAAATGACTGAAATTGAAAGGTTATTCCCCTTGCTAACCAATGATGATTTACTCTTAGAATTGTGAGACACCGTCTTACCTGAAGTTTGAGATTCCATGGGAAAGGATTTTGGACTGACCAAAGGAGTGGCTCCTATACGAATCACTCTGAAACCTAATGTAGTTTCCTCAAATTCCACCATACTATCTGAGTCCCAAGACCATTGTCAGTATAACATCTCGGATTGAGTAATTGATTGAACAAGGAATTTCGGAGCAATCATGGGGGGCCATCACATTCACCAACAGTGCTCTACTTATATCCAGGACAAAAGCAATGATTTGCAGGGATATACCAGCAATATTACACATTTGGGAAAAGATTTAGCTGAATTGAAAACTGTTGGTGCATGGGAATCTATTGGTAAAGTATTTACCTCAGTGGGAAAATGGTTTGCAAGGTTGGGAGGTAGTTTAGTGGGGAAAATATTAACACCCGTACTAACTATTGCTATTTGCATTTGGATGTAAACATGCGTATTAATAATAACAATAGTAATCGGATATAAACATACAAAAACTGAGAAAGAAAATAGGTGAATAAAGAGAAAGAAAGCAGGAACTGAATTAGAAGACATACAATGTGGGTATTACAATGAATTAAAAGCCTTACAACAAAATAGGCTAAAGCTTGTGAAGACATCCGTCTTATAAATGTGACATCAGATAAAGATAAAGATAAAGATAAGCGTGTGATGACTCGAATCATCATCAAAGGGAGAATTGATAGAGCAGAGATATTATCAATGATATATCTATGACAATTTTGCATAGAAATGGTATGTGAGGGGAGGTGGGGGTTCATTACTCACCTAGCAGGGTTGCAGGGAGGGGGGAGTTGGGTTATTTGTTTGAATTGTTTATATTTTTCGTTTATTTGTACTTTGTTGTTCAAGCTGAATATAGTGAATGCATGGCACATGTCAGTGAAGGGTAGATTGGAGTGTCGATACGTTTAGGGGCCAAAGGCAGAAACCATGGTAAGAACAGGGGATGGAGCTAGCATTCAGGTCTGGACCTGGAATGTCAACGGCCTGGTGAATAAGATTAAAAGAACGTTGGTCCTGCAGTACGTAAAGCGACATTCCCCAGATATAGTAATGATACAAGAAACACACCTCAGAGGTAGCTGTTGTAAGGCCCTAGACCGCTTGGGATACAGCTTGATAGCGCACTCCGGATACACAATGGGTGCCAGGGGAGTGGGAATTCTGATGCGAAACACGCTGCCTTTTACGGTTGATAAAACCTGGTCAGGTGACGGAGGTTGCTGCGTGGCGGTGGCAGGTCAATGGGAGGGAAGAACAATAGTGCTGTGCTCATTCTACGTCCCTCTGAGGCTGCTCATTCTACGTCCCTCCGAGGCTGCAGGTGGTGGTCCTCCCCAAGATAAGTTCATTTTGGTTGGGTTCCCCACAGGCACTATCCTGATGGGAGGAGACACCAATGCAGTCTTGGACCTGGACCTGGCTTGATCCACACCACAGACGGGTCAGAGGAGGGAATAGGCTCTCGCGGGATTTATGACAGCCATGGGTCTAATTGACCTCTGGCGAACAAATAATCTGCATGCTAAACACTATACTTATTATTCAGCGAGGCATGACTCCTTCTCAAGAACTGATTACTTGCTTACACGCGCAGACAGTGTGAGTGGTTTCGCCTTCCCAGTACTCATAGCAAGGGGCATTTCTGATCATTCCCGGGTGGGCATCCAGGTTCAAGGGCCAACGACCAGCAGAGCACAGTTCTCCAAGATAGATCCCTGGCAACTGCGAGACCCCCAAAACAAGGACAAACTCCGAGAGCAAACAGACCTCTACTTCCGTGAAAATACAAGCCCAGAGAAGTTCCACCGAACCCTGTGGGAAGCCTACAAAACTGTACTTAGGGGCCAAGCTCAGGCAATGATAGGGAGTAAGAAAAAAGAGAATGCCTTACAAATGAAGACATTCGTAGGCGAAATAAAGCGTATTGAAAGGGACGTTTCGTCAGGGAGGAACTTAGATGGGCAACACAAACTGGCCCTACGCCAAAGAGAATTGAGGGCACTGGCAGATTGTGAGGCAAGAGCCTATGCGTTGGCAACGCAGCACTGGCTGTACGACTTGGGCAACAAGGCCACTAAATTGCTAGCCTGGCTATATAAGAGGGACAGAGAGAGGTCATGGGTAGTCAACATACGAGACGAAGCCAGTCTGTTGCATAAGTCCAATCTAGAGATAGCAGAAGCTTTCGCTTCATATTACGAGGGCCAATATACACTGGAATGCACAGGATCAGAGAGAGACTGTGATGAACTGTTGCGAGACTTTAGGCTTCCGACCCTCTCAGAGGAGTCGAGAGAGGCTTTGGACACTGACCTTATGACTGAGGAGCTGTGCGAGGCACTGGGTGCCCTAAAGTCAGGGAAGGCGGCTGGCCCGAACAGCATTCCAGTCGAGCTATATAAATGCCTAGCATCTAAAATAACAAAACCATTACACAACATGTTCACAGAAGCAAGTGAGGAGGGACAGCTGCCTGTGGATCAATGAGTGGCAACCATTACAGTCATACACAAGGCGGGTAAGCCACCAGACACATGCAACTCATACAGGGCAATTTATCTGCTCAATGTGGAGGCATAAGTCCTGCCCAAAGTTCTGGCCAATCGATTAGTGCCCATCATAACAATTATTCTACACGTATACCAATTTGGATTCATGCCACTCAGAAGCACTCGCCACAACTTACAAAGCCTGTATGGCGCCCTCCACCTGACTAAAGACCCAGCCTTACAACAGACAGCATTGATGGCCTTCGGCAGTTTAAAGTGGCATTACTTGTTTGCGGTCCTCACTAAATTGGGTTTCGGTCCCATCTTCTCCAGCTGGTTAAAGCTACTATACCGTAGCCCGCTTACTCGAGTTCGAGTCAACGGAGTGTTGTCAAGACCGTTACAGGTGAGAAGAGGCACACGCCAATGATCTTCCCTATGTCGGGCCCCCGTGGTTGCCAGCGAAATGCGAGACCCCGATCGTGAAAGATGGCTTTAAATACCTAGAAGTATATGTTACCCGAGACCACCAGATATTTCAGGCGAGAAATCTTACTCCCCAATTAGAGAGACTTTACACAGATGTTCGGCATTGGGGAGCCCTGCCGCTGTCTCCGATGGGCAGAGCGGCATTATACAAGATGATGGCCCTACTACACTTCCTATATATCATGCAGAATTCTCCCTATCCAATTCCCTCAGCGATTTTCGGGTAAGTAGCGCACAATGTCCAGACATTGTTGTGGCAGGGTGGCACACCCACAATAGCTTTCGTGTAAGCTGCAGAGAGGAGTTTATGATGGTGGACTCACCGTTCCGGATATAAAGCTATACTATCTAGACTCACAACTATTGGTCGTAAATGACTTGGTTATCGTGGATAGAAATGAACCGGCCTATAGAGTGGACAGAAAAGCAATAGTAGAAGGGATCTGTGAATCACTTATCTACGCCGGAAAGGGATGCTTCACATAGCCTAGTCACACCGCAACAGTAGTGGCATGTTGGAAGGAAGCAAATTGAATATTGGGATGGCAGGCAGGTTACCATGCATGACACCTCTGTGGGTAGGGGACCAGTTAAAAGAAGTGGCAGCATTGAGTGGCTTCAAAAGCTGGCAGACAATAGGAATAGAAAAGTTAGGAGATGTATGGCGAAATGATGCACCTCTATCGATCGAGGACCTACAGAAAGAATACAGCATAACCCTGACTCAAAGATTCTCATACTTGAGACTCTTGCATGTCGTGCAAAGCCATGTACGGCGAGTCGAGACCCTTCCAGATCACTCCCCCCTAGGACACAGACTCCTGGCTGACCCCATCCTCGAGAAAGCAATATCCACAATCTACAGCAAACTTATGAACAACATGCCAGACCCTCTGATAGCCCTCAGGGCAGACTGGGTTGACGATCTGGGTAATACAGACGAAGAGGAGTGGTTGATGGCGCTCAGGGCCCTAGAGAAATAGCAATACGATCAAGATTCCAGCTGGTACAGCTTAAAGTGTTACATCGTACATATTATCCTTGCACAAAATTGTTTAAATGGGGGAGGGCGCTGACGCCGCTTTGCGCTAGGGGCTGCCAGCGGGAGGGTTCATTCTTCCATATCCAATGGGAATGTCCCAAGATTGTGCCCTTCATGCGCGAGATTGCATAAGTATTGGCAAACGTATCCAATTTGGAGGTTACACTAGATGCAAAGGAGCTTCTCCTATTGATTAAGGAGGAAACAGAAAGACCCAGATATGTTAATATTTGGTTGACATTGGCAGCTGGTGTTGCAAAGCAAAATATTGCTGGACTTTGGGGAGCACCTCAGCGACCATCAGTGGCTGATTGGGAAAAGGAATTAGATTGGTGCCAGAGAGCAAAAGAAACTGTGTACAAAAGCAGGGGCTGTATTAAGAAGTGGGAAATGGGGGGGAGGAGCTACGCGGGCGTCTAAGATGGTCACGTGAGCAGAGAGCTCCCGAGACCCACGCCGCCCTCTTGCGAATATCCTCAAGATATCCTGTTTATGATTATGGGCTTTTGAAGACCTACTCTCGCTGATTTTATCATCCTTTTAAAATTTGAGTTTGGACATCGGAAACCGATTCTATGCCGACTTCTACTTTCTGGGCCCACCTCTAACGAGACCGGGGACTCTGCTGCTTCTTGGGCCGGGGAGTAAGTCAACAACAACGGCCGGAGGGACATCTCCCCAGTCGGCCTCAGTCTCGCTTTCGGTTTCGATTTCTCCTCGGACTCTTGAGTAACTATTCAACGAGCGGATCGGCTCCCAAGACGGTGCAATTCCGACCCGCTGCAGTGTCCTGCCACATCGGTTTATCCTTGGCCTACCCCTCAACTGACTTTGTACTGTTTTGGCCCTCACTTTCGAATTCTGGATCCCGCCAACGTCGGCCATTTTCACCAGGTCCCGAGGGCCCCTTCGGGGCGCAGCTCCCAACATGGCCTTTAAACCTGAGTTCGAGAAGCGCAAGACAAAGACACCGGTCCGCGGGGGACCTACTCAGTCTAATGTTATGGACCGTTATACGCAACCGAAGGGGTCCCCCGGCGATACTAGCCGTACTCTTGCAGACCCCATGACACTTATCAGAGCCGACTTGGCCAAAACTAATGAGAGGGTCAAGGCCTTGGATTTGAAGACCTCCAGCCTTGTTACTGATGTGGCGGATGCACAGTCGGAGATCGGTAACCTAAGATCGTTGCACGACTTGATGGCCCGACGGCTGGACGAGCATGAAAATAGGGCCCGGCGAAACAATATATGCCTGGTGGGGGTGCCGGAAAATCCCGAGGGCACTACTGTCGAACTTCTTGTGGAAGACTTGATCCTCAAGCATCTTGCCCCCGCTGGACTCAGCAAATTCTTTGCTGTTGAACGTGCTTATCGCTTCCCGGGTGGGAAGATTAAACCGGGGGGCCCCCCCCGAGGCCTATTATTGCAAGACTTTTCCACTTTCGGGATCGAGATGCTATCCTTCAGGCCTCCCGTGATCGTGGCCCCTTGAAGATCGACAACAGTACTATCAACATCTACCCGGATTTCACTCCGCAGGTCCAGAGACAAAGAATGGGGTTCCAGGGAGTGAAGAGGTGACTGCGGGACTTGGGCCTCAAGTACGCGATGCTGTTTCCAGCTCGACTGCGCATCGAATATGAGGAACGAACCCTTTTCTTTGACCGACCAGACTGCGCCAGTGACTGGCTTGATACATTGCCAAACAGAGACGATCTTAGCGGACGCCCCGGTGGAGCCGAGGGGGGCGCATCGGATCAGGAGTGACATTGTGGTTCTAGACGTCCGGTTTCTTATTACTTGCTTATCAGCTGAGTTATGCCTATTGTTTTGCTATTTATATGATTGAGCCCGAGGGTGGTTCGGGTGTAAGGGGACTCTTCCTCCTCCTGGGTTCTTTGTGTAGTGTAGTTATGAGAGGGCGACAGGCACACTGCAAGTTGGGGTGGCTTTTGAGTCGTAAGCAGGGGTGCAGGGTGGGGGGTGTTGTAACGGGGGGTTGTTGGGGGGTGGGGGGGATTGTTATTGTTTTTGTGTTTGTTTCTTTCACATGGCACTGTATTCTCTGCGCTCATCCTGCTGTGGCTGGGTTTCCGGGGGGGAGGGCAGCGGTCCTTTTTTGGGATGGGGGAGTGAGTTGCGATTGTTGTCCAAGAACGTTAATGGATTGGTAGACAGGATAAAACGCGGAGTAGTGTCTCAGTTCCTCCGACGCCATTCCCCTGATATTGTTTTATTGCAGGAGACCCATTTGATAGGGAATGCTTGCCAGGCTATGAATAGACGTGGGTACCGACTGGTCGCTCACGCCGGGTTCACCTCCGGTTCTAGAGGGGTGGGCATTCTGATTCGGTCCTCTCTGCCCCTTGAAATTGACGAGATAACACAGGACGACAGGGGCCGATATGTCGCAATTTCGGGGAGATGGGAGGGTAAGATGCTTTCAGTAGTTAGTATATATGTCCCCCCGGGTCTACAAGCTACTACCTACGCTGACCTTGGGCGGCTTTTGCTAGGGCTCCCTGATGGTCTCCTTATCCTTGGGGGGATTTTAATTCCGTGGTCTCTGGCAACTTAGATCGATACCCGCCCAGAGATTTACCGAGCTCCCAGATGTGGCTTGCTGAGCTCCTCGAAACCTTCGGGCTTGTTGACAGTTGGAGAATGCTACATCCCGCACAACTACAATACACGTTCCATTCTGGGGCCCATGGTAGTCTCTCTAGAATTGATTATTTCATCTTGCCGTTTGCCCAGTCTTCCTCTGTGCGAGAGGTCCGTCACTTCCCTAGGGGCATTTCGGATCATTCCCCATTGTGGCTAAGTGTTGAGGCTGGGGTCGGTTGTGTGGGGAGAGTTGCTCCTATAAATCCATGGCATTTGCGAAACCCCAAGACGCGCTCAGAACTGATCAAGGCCATTGATTGTTACTTTTCTGAAAATGTGGGGTCCGTTTCTTCCTCTGTTTCATTGTGGGAGGCTTTCAAGACTGTTGTTCGTGGTTATTCACTGTCATGGATTGCTGCGGCTAAGAAGGCCAAACATGTAGAACTGGCGCGTCTCGAAGATGAGATATCAGTACTTGAGAGTGACCTAGGTGGAAATGATACCCCTGCAACTTTACACTCCCTTGCTTTAAAGCAGGCCGATTACAGAGCCCTGGTGACTGATGCTGCTAAAGTTATGAATAGAGAGCAACAGGGTCGAATATATGATGTGGGTGATAAGGCGGGTAAGCTCATTGCGTGGTTGGATAGGAAGGAGAGAGCAAATCGGGTTGTGCCGGTGATCGGTTGAGTGGTGAACGTGTGTCTGACCCGATTGGGATTGTTGATTGTTTTGTGGACCATTTCCAGACTGTCTATGCTTCGGTGAGCGATAGGGATGAGTGTGATTCCCGTTTGTTGCTGCGCGACAGCGAGTTGCCCTGCCTTTCTGAGGAGGATAGGACCCTGATGGATGCGCCCCTTAAAGTGGATGAGATCGCTGGAGCCATTCGCTCCCTTCGATCTGGTAAGGCTATGGGGCCCAATGGCTTGCCCATTGAGCTTTACAAACTGCGACCCGACAAAATGGCGCCCTATCTGAGAGATATGTTTCTCGAAGCAATCGAAACTGGTCTCCTTCCTGTTGATCAGTGCCTGGCCACCATTGTTGTGATTCACAAGGAGGGTAAGCCACGCGACAATTGTGCCTCATACAGGCCCATTTCGTTACTCAATGCTGAACCCAAGATACTCGCTAAATTGCTAGCTAATCGGCTGATTATGGTTGTAGGCGACTTGATCCATCCGGATCAGTCCGGGTTCATCCCACACCGGAATACCGCCCTTAATCTCAGGAGACTCCACGGAGTTCTCGCGAGAGCTGGGACTCTGACGGAGCCGGCCATTTTGGCTTCCCTCAATGCTACCATGGCTTTTGATACGATAGAATGGCCGTATCTTTGGGCAGCTCTCGCTAAGTTTGGGTTTGGCTCTAAATTCATCGCCTGAGTTCAGCTCCTTTATGAACGACTGCTGGCCCAGGTGGTTGTTAATGGCAGGGTCTCTGGCACTTTCACGCTCGGACGTGGCACCCGTCAGGGTTGTCCATTGTCTCCGTTGCTGTTTGCCCTCGCTCTGGAGCCGCTGGTCGAGTGGCTTCGTTGGGAACCCTCGATCAGAGGTATTCAGTGGACTCCCGACTTTGAGGATCGCGTCTCGCTCTATGCGGATGACATCCTCCTCTACCTCACCTCACCTCGGAAGTCTCAGAATGTGCTTTTCGATGTTCTGACCTCCTTCGGGAAGAAATCGGGTCTCGTCATCAATTGGACAAATCATGTGTCTACGTTTTGGCTGGGGTTCTCCCCCCGCTGCCCCGTAGATTTCCGATTCAGGCGGCTGAGACTGGTTTTCAGTACCTGGGGGTTTATGTCTCGCTGGTCTCTGCCATCCGTTACGACCGTAACCTCCTGCCCCCCCTCCAGCGGCTCAAACTTGACGTCCTGCGGTGGCGTCGTCTGCCCCTTTCCCCATTGGGACGTGCGGCTCTCTTTAAGATGATGTCGCTCCCCAGGTTCTTATACGCACTTCAGAACTTCTTTGATCCTATACCTCCGGGGTATTTCCGTGAAGTTGAGGGCCATCAGAGGCAACTAATTTGGGATGGGCGTGCTCGAATCTCTTTGCCCAAGCTTACCCTGCCATGGTATGATGGTGGCATTGCCCTCCCAGATATTAAACGCTACTATTGGGCCTCGCAGCTTAGTGCTGTCAATCACGTGACATACGCCCCTGGTCATACTCCTGCTTTTGCAATGGATAAACATCTCCTTCCGGGTGGGAATTTTAATAGGGCACTGTATTCCAGGAAGCCACTTGGTACCCTGACTGGTCCCACGAAAATTGCTGTGCGAGTCTGGCGTGACGCGAATGCTGCCATGGGTTGGAGTGATCGGTTAACACGGGCAACCCCGCTGTATGATTCTGACCGTTTGGGTAATTTGTGGAGAACGAAAGGATTTGATAAATGGGACACGATTGGTATAAGCAAGGTGGAGGATCTCTGGTCCAAGGGTAGTGTTAAGACTTTTGAGGCGCTCAAAATTGAATATGAGCTAGATGATAAGGAATATTTCAGGTACATTCAGGTGCGACACGCCTTGACCTCTGTCTTCCCTACAGGGACGGAGATCCCTGAATCCTCGCCTCTAGAAGACCGCATCCTCGATGGCCACGTGCCAGATAGTACCATATCTTTGCTTTATAAAAAGCTTATCAATAACAGAGTTGACTTGCTTGAGCGCCTCAGAGCCTCGTGGACAGCAGACGGCTTGGAGCTGGATGATGAGGATTGGCAGCTGGCCGTCTCCTCCCCAAAGGAGGTGGCCATCCCAGCCCGCCTCCGTTTCCTCCAGCTGAAGGTCCTCCATCGTATATATGTCACTGGTCCGCGCCTGCTGCGAATGGGTTATTCTCTTGATGGGTTATGTAAGCGTGGCTGTGGTATGAGTGGATCCTTTTTGCATATTGTTTGGGAGTGTCCGGATGTGGCTGTTTTCTGGTCTAGAGTGCATGCTATAATGGAACGAGTCACCGGGGTCTCTCTCTTGCCTGAGGACAGACGATGTCTTCTCAATGTCTGGGAACCTACGGACTACAACACAGCCCAGACTTTTCGGGCGACTCTTGGTAACATGGTGGCCAAGAGGGACATTGCACAGCTTTGGGGCTCCCACAGATCACCTACTATAGCGGCTTGGAAGGAGAACATGGACTGGTGTATGTTCAGGGAAAAGACGGTGTATGTGGCCCGGGGCAAGCCCAAGAAATGGGGTAGAATTTGGTCCCAGTGGAACACTTACAGAGGGAATGTTTGCACTCCCCCACTAGAATACACCTTTGACGTCCAGTTGTCTCCTTAGTTGGCGTTCCAGGCTCCTATTTGCTATTAGTGTATACTGAGCTATCTCCTCATCGCCCTTCATCCCGAGACATATGTTCTATCATACTATGCTGTTCGGATCCTTCCACCCTGTCCCTTTGACTCCCTGTACATGTTTATTCGCCATGTGACTGTGTTTTATGTTGTTAGTTTAATTTCAACGAAATTTCAAAATCAAAACCTACAATATTTGATTCTTGATTTTACGCCATGTGCGCGGTTATAATACTACGCCGCCTACCCCTGAGTTGGCAGCCGGGGAGCCTCGCTTGCGTGAAATGTGTACTGCCCGATGTCATAGCGGCCGGCCCATTGGGTTGTAGGCTGACAGCTGTGTATTATGCATAAATATAATAAAGGTTTTGAAAAAAAGAAAAAAAAAAAAAGTGGGAAAAGGTCTGGTCGCAATGGCGCAAATAGAAAGGGAGTTGAGACGCCTACAAGTGCGGGATACATTTATGCATACATAAGCGATTGTGCTTGTCTAATACATGTGCAAAGTTAGTGTTATAGATTTAAGGGCAGATGTATCATCACCATCATTTGCGATTCCCAAATAGCGATTTTTTAGAAATTGCTATTTGAGAATTGCAATTTGAGATGTATGTAGAAAATCGCTATTTTTTAGCGATTTCTTAAAATTCCTTAATTGCGATTAGCAAATTGCTAATCGCAATTAAGGAATAATTTCCTATTCATTTCTATGGGCCAGGAGGCCCATAGGAAGGAATAGGAAATTATTCTCAATTTGCGATTTCCAATTAGCTAATCGCAAATTGAGAATAATTTCAAGGGTGCAATGGTGTTTTAAAGACTCCCTGCTGCACCCCTGAAATTTGCATGTGTGCGCATATGGCGCACATACATGCCCTAGGGGCATGTATGAGCGCCACATGGCACCTTTACAAATGCCAAAAAGTGCATTTATAAAAGAAATCGCAAATTACCACCAACTACAAGTTGGTGGTAATTTGCGATTTCTTAATGTGGATTCGCAAAAAAAAAATGCTTGATGCATAGCATTTAAGGAATTGCAAAATTGCAATACCTTAAATGCTTGAGCAAAATAAGGAATCGCAATTTTTGCGATTCCTTATTTTGCGATTTTGCTCATACATACCAAAACACTGTTTGCGATTCACAAAACGGCTTCTTACATCTGGCCCTTAGACCCTTGTCACGGAACTACAGGCGACTTTAGAGTAGGAGACCAATGCTCGAGCACCTAACAAATGTTTCACAAATTTGCTGACTGTGTTGACATGCATGCATAATCATGAAAAGTATATATTTATCTTGAGCTTGTTTAATAAAAAGATTTATTTAAAAAAAAAATGGTATGTGACACTATTTTACATGATAATGACGGTGTGTATTAAGTTTCCATATATCAAGAAATACACAAGTGAAGTTCTGATTTACATAGTGCATCGTAAAAGCATGCAGAATGTTAGAAGTAGATTTCTAATAACACTTAACAGTCAATAAGATGATGTGAAATTTTACGTTTTAGAGACGTTTTCTCATGCATAGATGAACGTGGTAAATAAACAATTACACAGAAAATTTGTATACAAGAATAAAGCTGATTTATGTGTTAGGAAAACGAATGATAAGTGCTAAAATGTGTAATGGAGGCACTGACATCGACAAGAGAATAGGTGTTACATGAGATTATGTTAAGATTTGTACCCTATACTTACATGAATTAATTACAGTTTATAATGGAATGATATTATGCTTAATTGAAGAATTAATGCACTGCTCTAGGTAAGGTGAGATTCATATTTTAGCACACATTTATTGTGCATGAGCTGTATTTCATGAAGGCCTCAAAGTTTGCTTTCTTTCCCAGTAAGAATTTATGAACTGAGTAGTCTGAAGACTATGGTAACTTTGTGAACTTTCCACTTGTGCTCTAATGCTCAATCATCTTCTTTCACATTGGTAGCGTACTTGACTGGACTTGCAAAAAAAGTGTTACTTCCTAGAGCAATGCTTGAGAATGGACTGACAAGAGGTGAGAGCATGAATTTGCCTACTTTCTAAATGCGACAAACGATCATATGACAAAACTACAGTGGTCCTAAGGAAATTGCGAGTAATGGGCAACACTTGGTATAAGACTTTAGAGAAAAGCCCAGAACAAAAAAGGCTGGAGAGTCCTTATTGATGGCCTATACCCCAGTAGACATAATAGGGATAAGTAAGTAACAAAGAATGAAAACTGACTAGCAAGACACGCTGAGGGTTCCTAATTTGTAGCACTTGGGTATTCGGAATCACTTTGTTTCTGGTTAAGCATACACAAGGGGAACAACCGCTTTTCAACTTGTCACCAGCAGGCCGTTTTTTCATTTGTTTGGGTAAGCTTGGAGTCCCTCTTCACATTGAGTTATTGTTACAGCATTGTGCTGGTAACCCGTGTAATTTTGTATTACTAACGTCATTTTCGGTTTTCCTTATACAGTTGGTACATTAGATGATTTGGACAATGCTAGCAGGTATGCATTCATTTTCATGGGAGCAGCACTACGCTATTTAATACTTTGTACTTTTTTCTGCACCAACACCCCTCAATAGCATTCTGATCAGACTCTAGGCTTTCTAGCCATTCATGATGTTTGAAATAATCAAAAGTTTTATTCATTTTTAACCAGTGGCATGTTTTTTGGTTCTTGTCTCTCCAGGGCTCTGGATAGTAGATCAGGGATAATCTTCACAGAGTATGTTTGAGAACCACAAATGCATACTGGTTTTGAAGTTCTCTGTGACTAGTTTCATCTAATAATTCAAATTGACTAATGGTCTTATCCCATATTGGGGGACATGTTTATTTGTTGGTAGTAGATTGCACATGGAGATAGCAAAATGTTGGTTCTTTTGATATAATACATTTTGTTCTCTCGATTTCTATTTTTAACTACCCCTGATGAAGGGTACCATACCCGAAATGCATTGGGTTTCGAAAAAGGTCACTGTAGACACACAGTTTTGAAAAATATGTTTGTCTAACAAGATTTACAAGTGAGCTGTCAACATTTGTGAATAACTTTAGATTTCAACGATCAACGGGATTAAAAATCACTGCTTGTTTTGAATACCAGCACATCATTGGAGTATGGACTCTTTATGTCTGATTACTTTTAAGTACTTGGAAGCCTTAGGACGTCGTAGTACATGCTGGTCCTAGCACACCTGTACTAGTTTTCATGTCACACAGCTGTGTGTGCCATGCCTCCCATACACTGCATAAGGTATAGGTAAGGAAAAACCAAAGGAAATGATGGATGGAGCATTGACAATACAAGCACTCACCCCCAGTTGACTGATCTGGGTTTAATCCATCACCGTTCTTTAGCCCACTCTGCCACCCCAGTTCAGACCTGGCCATATGCAAATCAGTCTGACCCTGTGCCTCATGGGAACAGTCCAGCCCGAACTGCCAAGCCATGCCTTCCCTGGACCGGAAACAAGCTACCGAGGACCGGTTTCTGGCATTTCAGCCTTCTTCAGCCCGGCTTGCTTGAATCCAGTGGCAAAGTGAGCAAGGGACTCACGTCTGAGCATACCCTGCCAACTTATGGCGAACAAAGAAAAACCAAAGGAAATGATGGACGGAGCGTTGACAATACAAGCACTCACCCCCAGTCAACTGATCTTGGTAAAATCCATCACCGTTCTTTAGCCCACTCTGCCACCCCAGTTCAGACATGGCCATATGCAAATCAGTCTGACCCTGTGCCTCATGGGAAAAGTCCATCCCGAACTGCCAAGCCATGCCTTCCCTGGACCGGAAACAAGCTACTGAGGACCGGTTTCTGGCATTTCAGCCTTCTTCAGCCCGGCTTGCTTGAATCCAGTGGCAAAGTGAGCAAGGAACTCACGTCTGAGCATACCCTGCCAACTTATGGCGAACAAAGAAAAACCAAAGGAAATGATGGACGGAGCGTTGACAATACAAGCACTCACCCCCAGTCAACTGATCTGGGTTTAATCCATCACCGTTCTTTAGCCCACTCTGCCACCCCAGTTCAGACATGGCCATATGCAAATCAGTCTGACCCTGTGCCTCATGGGAACAGTCCAGCCCGAACTGCCAAGCCATGCCTTCCCTGGACCGGAAACAAGCTACCGAGGACCGGTTTCTGGCATTTCAGCCTTCTTCAGCCCGGCTTGCTTGAATCCAGTGGCAAAGTGAGCAAGGGACTCACGTCTGAGCATACCCTGCCAACTTATGGCGAACAAAGAAAAACCAAAGGAAATGATGGACGGAGCGTTGACAATACAAGCACTCACCCCCAGTCAACTGATCTGGGTTTAATCCATCACCGTTCTTTAGCCCACTCTGCCACCCCAGTTCAGACATGGCCATATGCAAATCAGTCTGACCCTGTGCCTCATGGGAACAGTCCAGCCCGAACTGCCAAGCCATGCCTTCCCTGCACCGGAAACAAGCTACCGAGGACCGGTTTCTGGCATTTCAGCCTTCTTCAGCCCGGCTTGCTTGAATCCAGTGGCAAAGTGAGCAAGGGACTCACGTCTGAGCATACCCTGCCAACTTATGGCGAACAAAGAAAAACCAAAGGAAATGATGGACGGAGCGTTGACAATACAAGCACTCACCCCCAGTCAGCTGATCTGGGTTTAATCCATCACCGTTCTTTAGCCCACTCTGCCACCCCAGTTCAGACATGGCCATATGAAAATCAGTCTGACCCTGTGCCTCATGGGAACAGTCTAGCCCGAACTGCCAAGCCATGCCTTCCCTGGACCGGAAACAAGCTACCTAGGACCGGTTTCTGGCATTTCAGCCTTCTTCAGCCCGGCTTGCTTGAATCCAGTGGCAAAGTGAGCAAGGGACTCATGTCTGAACTGGGGTGGCAGAGTGGGCTAAAGAATGGTGATGGATTAAACCCAGATCAATTGACTGGGGGTGAGTGCTTGTATTGTCAACGCTCCGTCCATCATTTCCTTTGGTTTTTCTTTGTTTGCCATAAGTTGGCAGGGTATGCTCAGACGTGAGTCCCTAGCTCACTTTGCCCTACCTGCTGCTCCCAGCTCCATGAGTCCCTAGCTCACTTTGCCCTACCTGCTGCTCCCAGGACTCAACAATCACTGCTGCTCTATCATCCTGAAACCTGAGAGGACCAAGACCCACGAAGCACCTCCAGCCTTCAAGTAATGACCAAGAAGCTCCCTTAGAGTAAAGATATCAGTCCCTTGCACTCCGCAAGCACCGATCCCGTGAAGTCCCAATTGTGAACTTGCTGTTCCCCGATGACCTTGGTGCAGCACCAAAGCAAGAAAAGGTACAACAGCTCCAGAAGGTCAGATCTGTCTCCTCACCAAGCTTGAGGTCACAGGACCTTCAGGAACCACAGTGTACCAATACCCGGGGTACTGGATCCCCAACGGCAAACACAGAGAAGAGTCCACTCTGGACTCCCAAAAAACCAGAAGCAAGCACCCGTCGAGGGACGTTGAGACACCCGAAACCCACTTCCTGAGTGGCCCAGCTGTCCTGAGATCGCCTCTCAAAGTAGCCTCCTCCTGACCGCGAGGACCTCAAGACACACGACACCCTGCAGACCTATTCGATCTGCACCCGTCCCCACCGGCCCCAGCACAGACTAGCCATGGTCCTAAGCCCTTGCGACCTCCTCCCTCGAAGGAGCCCCATCGGACATACTTGTACGTCCTCCTGTGCAGTGTGTCAGCAAGTGTCCCCCTTCATCTGTGCACACCAGCTTCTAAGATCCTCAGCACTCTGCTCCCAGCAGGCTTGGGATGATCACAAACGTCTCCTGTTGGAACTTTAGACCTGGCCCCAACATCCACCTAAAACGAGAATGTGAACTTCGTGAAAATATTGCCTGATTTTCTGTGAATTTTTCAGCTTTTTCCCCATTTATTTCCCATGGTGCGTAATTGCACAACCAAGTGATATATTTTCTGAACTTTGCAAAACCGTAACCCTGAAAGTACTTACCATAGAACTGTAGTCTTGGTCATAAAATTCAATATAAATCGATATTATTTTTATAATTTGGTCTTGGATTTATTCTTGAGTGTGTGTCTCATTTATTGCCTCTGTGGAGTATAACACATGCTTAGCACTACCCTCTGGTAAGCCTAACTGCTCGTCCACAATACCAAAAATACAGGATTAGTACTATCAACTTTCACCTCTGTATACCATTTGGGGATTCTCTGGACTCTCTGCACAGTGTACTTCTTTTTAGTACACTAAATAGAGAGCCATTTTCATACAGGAAGTAAATTATATAACCTATAAGACCTATAATATTTTCAAGGATAATTAAAGCAAAACAGTTTCAAGGAGATGACTACAAAACAAAAGGATTAGTAATGTTTACAATTTAATGTAATGAGATGAACGATTAGTTTGCTAATCTTCAAGGAAGTATTTATGCAGCTAACCATACAATGTACCAAATTATATTGCATTTATAAATACAAATTTGGGCAGCAGATTTCAGAAGTGCTCCTAAATTAAAGGGCACTATTAATAAACTAAGCACAATTCCTGTTTGGTCCCCAAACAATAAGTCTATTTAGTACTTATAAAGCATTCTTACATTGATTAATGATGTTATTAGTGGAATTTGCAGAGATTGTACTGTATTATTCAACAAGAACATAAACCTACAAAGCAAACAGAAACGTTTACTAATGGTATTTTTTCCTATGATAAATAGGAGCTATGTTCTTATTGAATTTTTCGGGTGCCCTGCACAGAAAGTCTAACTCATGCACATGTAAAGTCATGACTCATAATATGGAAAACATGCTTAATTGTATTATGAGGCAAGTTTCTGCAGTTTTATATACCTGCAAACGGTATTGAGGAAATACAACATTCAAGTATTCAAGTAGAAGATAACTGATGGCCCTCTTTGAAAGGTGTGCAGGAGCACCACATCAGTTCTCCTGCACCCAGAATTACCTTAATAGAAGATAAACTATGAGGGTATACAACACAATAAATTCAGTTTGAATAAAGCAGATGATTTTTACCACAATTGTTCAGTTCCAGATCCAACGTTTAACATCACATGGTCTTATTTCTCTTATCTAAGTTCTCAAGTTGCCCATGTATGTGTGCCAATGGCAAAGAATGACTTCAGTGGGAGGTCTTTGGCCTTTTTGGGTCTGGAAAAAGCCAAAGCCTGAGTCCTGCAATGCACATCACAAGTTAGTTACCAACTAAATACCAGACGATATACATCCATGTTCAGTCACCACCTAGAGACAAGCCCCAAAGGAATCCACTTGCTATGAGCAAACATGAACCTCTAACTCCAGCAGTCTCATTCTCATCCCACTCATCCTGACTCACAGCCTATCGATTGTGACAACTTATATATATATATATATATAAGCAAGGACGTAAGTCCGAAACGCGTCTGATGACTGGCACCACCATCACCATTTGTTGGAAATACATTTTTCGAAATGAAGTCTGGCTTGCGGTAATTATTAAGGAGTCTGTGTACTTGTTTGCTGGCTGACGGCTGCCGCCGGCAACGCGTTGGATTTCATATATATATATATATATATATATATATATCAAATCCAGACCTTTACCATCAAGATAAAAGAAAAGGCGCTGACTCCGTGAGCTTCACGAAAGGGAAATTTATTTACCCTGTGCAGATGGCTTGACGCGTTTCGGCGGGCAAACCGCCTTGGTCACAATATATATATATAGCAGAACTATAGATATAGTAGCCCAACTATATATAAATATGGGTACTATATATATAGTAGTCCAACTATATAGTGATATTTTATCTTCAAAGGACCCTGTGGTGAATTTTAGTAGGCCAACTATATATATAGTTGGGCTACTACAATTCCCCACAGGGTCCTTTGAAGATAAAATATGACTATATAGTTGGACTACTATATATATTAGTAGCCCAACTATATATATATATTCACTGAAAAAAACATAGGTTTTACAGGCGTTATAGTTAGGAATTAGCATTTAAAAAACCTTAGAAATTCACTAAAAAAAACATAGGTTTCAGGGACGTTATAGTTAGTTGGACATTTGACTCATATAAAACCAGAGAAATTGATTCACTAGTTGTATGAATTCAAAAGTGCATCTGTAAAGGGCTGTATGGATGACTTAGTGTGTGTATGGGTGTGTTGGTGAGTGAAGGAATGTCTCAGTGGTATATGTGTGAGTAACTACATATGTGTTAAGGCAGTATATGTGAGTGTTGGAGTATATAAATGAGTATACATGAGAGTAAGCTATTTGAAGAGTGGGTGTATAAATCACTGTCTGCTTGTATCAGTGATTGTATAAGACATTAAGTATGTCTTAGTATCTGCATAAATAAGTGATGTGGTGTGTGTATCAATAACTGTATACATGAGTAAATACGTATGTAATTCATTCTTTGCATGACTGACTTGGTGTGTGACTAACTCTATGGCTGAGTGGTGGAGTGTGACTGTATGTATAGGTGTATCAGAACATATTATAGTACTGTATTAATGAGAAACTGTATGTGTTAGACACTGGATGTGTGTATAGACCTAGGAAATAGTAGGTGCTATGTAGGATCTGGCATTGTTGTGTGTATGGTTTCAAAAATAGTAGTCTGTGTTTTAGAGTGAGTGTATCATAGTTTATATTAGGGCATCAGTATGTGCATCATATTATCACGTGGATGATGTCATGAGTAATGTCATCAGTGATGTCATTTGAGATGTCATCAGTGATGTCATCAGTGATGTCACTGACCATGTCATGAGCAGGCACGGTGCGTCTATTGGGGCATGGGGCGTAGCCCCCCCGCCCGCAGCTCCCTCGGCGTCTTTGAACTCAAGTAATCAGTTTACTTAAGTTCAAAGACGCAGAGGGAGAACTGACAATCATGTCAGTCAGCATGACGTCAGACCACCCACCCCCTTCAGAGTCTGAAGGGGGTGGGCGGTCCTGCATCATGTTGACTGACATGTCAGACCAGGGCAGTACAAGTGCGCATAAGTCGGGACGGAGGGCAAATTTTTACACCATGCCCACTCATGCGCACTAGTGTCTGCTCTGCTGGCGCATGCCTATTAGGAGAGCGAGGGTTGAGCAAAGGCTCAAACCTCGGTCTCCTAATGGGCAGGCGGGCGAGAAGCAACCGTGCCCTGAGTCGCAGGATTGGCTGAGAGGGGTGCCAGTCCACTCCAGTCAGTGTCGATCGTGAAGGCGGCGGAAAAACGTAAGGTAGGTGAGGCGCGGAGGGCAGATGAGGCATGCAGGGCTGAAGAGACCTGAAGAGCAGTGGGCAGAGGACGCACGGAGGGCAGAGAAAGATCAGGGAGAGTCGACGAGCAGTGGGCAGACGGGACTCCTCCGTCCCACTGAGGAGTTCGAGTGGAGGATCTCGGGGCCAAAGAAGAAGTGCTGAGAGTCGAGGAGTAGGGAGACGAAGACGACGAGATTGGCGGCGCAGGGCAGCAGCACCCCGCCCCAGGAGCCGGCGCCTCCTGGGCATCCTCCACACACCAGAAGCAGGTGAGCTTTTTACCAGCCCCGGGAGTCTGCCAACCACAGAGATAACTGTAACACGCAGAGGCGTAAATGTGTGCGCTCGAAAATTATTTTCATAGTGAGGGTGGTTCCGGGTTTCACTGATCAGTGGCACAAGGAGGAGCAGTGATGTGCCCATCTGTCGGTGGCTTCACCGTGCACAGCGGGCAACACTCGCTCTACTACCTCGTGTTGTGTTTCACAAAAGTTCAATAATGAACTTGTAGCACTTCGTCCCGTTTCAGAAAGTGCAATGAGTGATTTGAGTAAGCAACACCCCGCCTCCTTCGCCTTGACTTCGTCCCACGTGGTAATTGTCATATGCTTTCTGTCCCATACCCTTTTCTGACTCATACTTAACTCGAGTACGGCAGCATCTTGTCTATTTTGGGTTTGGGCTCTAATGCAAGTGAGACAAATTACTCCTGGGCCCTATGACTGGGCCCCCCGCGCTCACCAGAGCAACACCCCGATGACATCAAATGTCAGATCATAGATTCTGGGGTGTGCTGGGTTGTGTGAACCAAGTTAGTTTGGCCTGTTCGGGTGACTCTGACCAAATCATTTAACCAAAAATGGGTGTGCAAAAGGGGGAATTGGTGGGGGCAGGGAACGCTACTGTTCAGTTTGCAATCTGCTTGGAGGCAGACTGGCCCACAATGAAAGTGCATCGGCTCAAGGTCTATTGATCTGGTCTGCGATAATTGAAGGCTGCAGGGGTCCTGGAACAATTTTCAGAGTGGGGGTGCTGCCATCAATGCTGTGACTGAAATCATAGGGATTGTGTAAAATCCAAAGGTAGCACAAGACAAGTGTCACAAATGCACTACACTCGTTCATCAGGAATGTGGTAAGGGTGTAGTATTTACCTGGTAAGATCATTAAAACCTTACATGTTGCACTACTATGTGTACACTACAGTCAAAGGTAGATATGTTTAGTGCTGTAAGATATGGGGCATTTTATAATGTATTTGCATATTTCAGGTCTACACCTTCAGAATTGCTTTATAAACATTCTTGCCCTCTCATATTTGCTGTAAAATGCTCCATTTACACACACTTTGCAAGTCCCCCTCCCCTCGAGTCCCTCCTATGATAGTCGGCTCGCTCGCTATCGACATAACAGTTATCCTCAACTTTTGCGATTGGGGGTCGCTGGTCGGAATCCTCCTACATGGCTAACTACTCCTCTTATTCGAGAGGAGTGATCACGCTAATTCGAAGAGGATTGAATTTCACAGTACATAAGGTGATGAGCGATCCGAATGGCAGGTATGTTATTGTGTCAGGCACCCTACGTGGACAAAAGATAACACTACTCAATGCATATGGCCCGAACACGGACTCCCCGGAGTTCTTCCAGGAACTATGGGTACATCTCCAAACACTAACGACTACACACATCATATGCGGAGGGGACTGGAATGTAACGATGGTAGACGGGGTGGACCGTTCCTCACACTCAACGGAACAGCACAAAAAGGCCAGGGCTAAACTTCAACACATGATCACAGACTTATCACTGACAGACATCTGGAGACACAAATTCCCCGATCAACCAGGGACTACACACATCACCGCTGCTCACCATAGCTGGTCACGCTTGGACTATTGGCTGGGTTCGGATAGCATCGCATTGTGGTCAAGAGATATCAAGGTCCTACCCAGGACGCTGTCGGACCACAATCCAGTGTTTTTGGCGCTGGAACTCCCGAACTATTCCACCCCCCCTTTTCACTGGAGATTTAACTCAAGTGCACTCACAGACACGGTCTATGCGGACACTATTAATACAGCGATAAAGGAATACTTCCTCTTGAATGAACCTATGGTAGATGACCCGGGACTATTATGGGAAGCATTCAAAGCCACAAATACGGGGAGTGTGCATGAGCACTACGATTGGTATCCTGAAAGACATCCGTAGGCAAATTGCACGTTGCGAAACATGAGGGAACTAGAATTGGCCTATGACGATACTCAGGATATCACAGTCCTAGGTGAATTGAGAACACTACACTCGGAACACCAAACATTCGTTGACGACGAAATTAAGTATTTAGATAGGAAACACTCAGCCAGAACATATGGGGAGAGCGGCAGACCAGGTAGTACACTGGCGGCCAAAATTTGTGAAGGCAAAGGACACACACCTATTCTACGTGTTAAAACGAAGGAGGGTGCAATCCACACGCAGGCTTCAGACATCTTACACTGTTTTGCGGAGGAGTACGAAGAACTATACAGGTCCCGACCGACTGCATCATGTGAGGACACTTTTCACTATTTAGATAATGTTGCAATTGGCTGGCTTTCAGACGGACAGAGGGAAATATTAGCGGCGCCGATCACGGTAGAGGAAGTCACTGAGGTGATTGGAACTCTTCCGAATGGGAAAGCTCCGGGACCTGACGGGTTCACTAATGAATTTTACAAGAAATACGTGGACATTATTGCCCCACATATGGTAGGCATGTACGGGGCAGTGTTTGAACAGTCAGAACTACCCCCAACCTTACGTGAGGCAGCAATAATAGCGCTCCTTAAGCCAGCCAAAGATCCGGAGAAGTGCGACTCCTATAGACCACTCTCACTTATTAACACTGACTCAAAGATATTGGCGAAGTTACTGGCCCTGCGACTGAACCCGCTCATGACGAATTTGGTCCTGCCAGATCAGGCGGGTTTTATCCCTACTCGTTCCACTTCCCATAATACTCGATCACTGTTTGCCCTCTCCCATTATCTCCACCCATCAACTAAAGCAGTGGCGGTCATGTTGGATGCCACTAAGGCATTCGATTCCATTGAGTGGGAATATTTACTTACTATTTTACTTCGAATGGGGTTCCCCAAAAGATTTGTACAGTGGGTCTCACTCATATATTCCAAGCCATGTGCCAGGGTGCGCGTTAATGGTTATGTATCGGAATCGCTCCATATTCAGCGAGGTACCAGACAGGGATGCCCACTCTCGCCACTGTTATTCGCGCTAGCACTCGAACCACTAGCCTGCATAATACGCCAAAACTACAAAGATTCGGCGTTACAGTTCCCAGCTAGACCACTCCATATATCTCTATACGCAGATGACATGCTGCTGTATATCCGCGATCCCGTCACACATTTAAATCCAATCTTACGTGAATACATTAAATTTGGTGGTCATTCGGGATTAGCTATAAACTGGTCTAAATCCTCGATCATCCCTCTGACTGATACGACGGCCCCTCAGGACACTGACTACCCGCTGGAGTGGCAGTCGGACCCGGTGAGGTATCTAGGAGTACTATACCATAGAGACCCCGAAGTGGTTGTCAGATCGAACTATGGCACAGCTATATCTAAATTGGAAGATAAAATAACACGCTGGATACAACTGCCCCTGTCACTAGCAGATCGAATAGCGATCGTTAAGATGAACATTCTACCTAAACTACTGTACCTCTTTAATAATATCCCTATAGAACCACCAGCAGCGGTGTTCCGTAGTATCAAATCACTGGTACTGAAACTTATATGGGCTGGTAAGCAAGCACGGGTGGACCTTCAGACACTAACACTGCCTTATGTCAAAGGGGTTCTCGGGGTACCAGACTTTCTACTGAACTACTTATGCGCTCAAGCGCAATACGCTGCATATTGGTTCCACGAAATTCCATACCTCACACACACTGCTATTGAGAAGGGAGACGCGGCACCAATACCATTGACATCGATCCTCTCCCATATCCGACCACCCCTGCATGCGCAAGACATTAACACCGTGGACACCACAGTTAAGGCTTGGAGGAGATTGGGATGATTAACGCATAAAACACCTTTATACGCGCAGGCAATGCCATTACCTTACCACCAAGCACTGTCAGTCACGGGGGAAAAAGTGGGCATGTCACTATTACAGCAAGTTGGTATTGAGAAGATGGGAGACATGTTTCACGAGGGCTCCTTTATAGGAGTGGATGAGATGGTATTTATCCAAAATAAAACGCCCATGTTCCACTTCACACACTATAGGCTAAGGCGTGCAGTGCAGGCACACTTCCCAACATTCCCTGCTGAACCCGATAGCCTGAACACACTGCAGATGATCATTACCACACAGAATCTATCACACCTGGTGTCTAGATTGTACAGCACAGCAAAGGCTGAGATACCGTATACCACGGACAAGGCCAAAGCAAGGTGGGACGAGGGGCTAGAAGTACCACTATCCGCAGAAGAGTGGCAAGAAACCTGCTCGCTGACTCAAATCCTCACTCCCAACGGTAATCTCAGAATTATACACTACAAGTTTCTACATCAAGCATATTACACACCTGCGCGGATGTATAAATTTGGTCTACAGACGGATGACAGATGTAAACGTTGTAATAGAGAAGGGGCAGGGTTTGCACATTTAGCGTGGTACTGTACCGCGGTACATGATTACTGGAGGGAAGTGGTCACTGCACTGTCCACCATGTTAGACGTTGAGATAGAATGCACAATACGCACATGTCTGTTGGGATTGATACATCAACTTAGGGCTACGCGACGTAGGTTTTGTGCGATAGCACTGTTGTTAGCCAAGAGACAAATTGCGCAATGTTGGCACAGCAAGCAAGTGCCCAGAAAGACCAGGTGGTTGCTAGACATGACCAGCTGTAGAGATAAACTACAGACCTATGAGGAAGGACTACCTGCAAAATCTAGGCCCAAAGACTTCTGGTGCTATCTCACGGACTACTTATTAACTCTGAACACAGGAGAAGAGGACTGACCCAGTAATGGGAACTACTTGGTGAAATTACGCGTTATTTGGCCCCGTATAGCTATGCACACCGTATGTCAATCTCATACTATCACTACACTAGATGTTCTGTGAGAGTCTCAAATCTGTTTTTGTTAATGAGTTTATGCTTTTGGAGTTTACAGTTAACAACCTACAAAATGTGAAAATTCTAAGACCTCAGACAGTGCGTAATAACGCCGTAGTTACAGCCTAGTAAGGTCTGGGTAACGTATAACTATAACATGTGTGTTGCTTTGCAGCCGGCCCCAGGGTTGTAGGCGCTCGGCTGTGTATGATTCACGACGTGTAATAAAGGTCTTTAATAAAAAAAATAAAAAAAATTAAAAAAAATACTAAAATCCTATATTGAATTGCACTGAGGTAGTCCCTCCACTTACAGTGTACACACAAAATCAATGAAGAAATCTCATTGTATTTATATTGATTACAAATACTGCACCAGATGCTGGATCTTAACGGGATACACTACCCAGTACGTATATTGTTCTGCACACGAACAAATTACATCACAACTTTCACAACTACAATGCAAAATTGATTCCGGCCATTAACTTACGTTACCACCAAGAATTTTACACGTGCTTTATACTAGTGTTAAACAGGATGACTACCTGCAGCACGAACAGACACACCAGAACCCCCACAGGTGCCATAGAGTCAATGAGCATGATACAGGGATACCCATGAGGGCCACAAGACTCATCACAACAACCCCAGTACCACCAACACCCACCAAACCCGCATCTGAGCAAGTGTGTCCGTGTGCTCATTATGATAGCATGATAAGCAAATGCCCTACAACATCACAGTGTGCTTTCTTCAGCAGACGCTCCCATGTCACCTCAGCGTTAGCAGTGACCCTGGACATGTAGCTACCCACGCATCCTCCTGCCAGCACAACACACGTGTGCTGGTACGGCCTACACAAGTCAGCGCAGGGGTGTGCCTATCTGGCAAGGGAAACGGGGTGTCCCCCATGTCTGTGTGCAGGAAGAGCGGTAAGTGTGTCTCTGTATTCTAATGTAGCCTGCCACAAGCAGCTGGCAATGTTGTAAAGTGGCATGCACCACCTCCAAACGGCAGTGTCACGGTGTGGTTGGAATACCGCACAACATGCCGAGGTACGCATTACAATGCTGTGCCGTACGAGTGCACGGGATACCACAGCGCACCGTACAAAAGTATGGAGGCTCAAGGGAAGGAGGAGCAGCTGTTTGGCAACGTAATACACAATGAACCCGCCCATGTGCCACGTGCTGGACATCTCATCCATGATGACCATACTCGCACACATCCAACAACACCCACGACCGGCCTTTGTATATATCCTATATGCATGCAGCGTGGTTTTACTTCTATGCTCGTTCAGCACTGTGATGTTGCCGAGTTCTGTGACTTATGCTCCTTGTTGGTCTGTTTTATTCTGGCCATTGTTTGTCTATACTTGTGCTGTACTCCACTGTACATGTATGTCATTGTGCCCATCTCCCCAGTACCCCCACTCCCTGCTTCTTCCACTTCCTGCTGCTCTTCTTTCTATAATTTTGCTCCTCCATACATAAATACACATAAAAAGAATTAGAATAGTTCCTTGATTCTTTTAGGTTTCAAAACTTCCCTCTAGTACTGTCTTTCTAATTTTCCATATAAACAGTTTTTTTAATGTTCAAGTACACATAGAACTCAGAAATGCAACGTATTCTATCAACACACTTTCTAGAACATGCTACAACACGTGGAGGTTAAAAGTACATCAATTTTTTTTAAACTAACGATATTTTTGGGCAACATTTTCTCGAAAATTTAACGGCACATGCAGGTTAAAAGTTCACGATTGTTTTAAGTTCGAACAGTGCCTTCCAAATGCAAGAAGCAGGTGTGGTTGAGTTGAGCAAATGTTATCCTATAATATGTACTCCACGTTCAAACTGCTTTTTCTTAACCAATCACAAAGATGCTTTTCCATAAAACGAATGTGCACCCTACAAATAATCCTTTTCATCTCCAATCAGGTACCGTTATGTATGCGAAAAGAAAATAGTTCCCCATCTTTAAACATATCTCTTATTCTACGAAGAAACTGCATGACCTACAGACATCTTTCAATACCTTCCAGCCATACCTTCAAAATGCTAGTGTGCATCCTAGGACATAGCTATGTTTTCTGGTGGAAGAGGTATGCAGAACAGAGACGTATTGTCTCAGACCTAGATATACAAAATGTGAACATTAAATGGTTTGCACAGAGAGGATTGAAGTGGCACCATTTGTTGCCTTTGGTTAAAAACTGTTTGCATCTCCAACACCCTGACCTCGTCATTGTGCACTGTGGTGGAAACGACCGAGGCACATTGACTGGGATAGGTTTGGAAATGCTTAGAAAGGACACCTTTGGACAATTGATGTTACTTTTGCATCAAGCTGTCTTTGTATATTCGATTATATCCCAGAGACAAAAGTGTAAATGGTCCGAACAATTTTGTCCTCTGATTGAAAAACCTTGGAAGAAAGTGAACAAAGCTGTGTCTGCATACCTCAAAGACCACAAAATGGGGTCCATATACAACAACATACGTTTTGATATGGCAGATATGTACAGAAGTGATGGAGTACACTTCACAGATCAGGGAAATCAAGTTTTCCTGAATAACTTGTATGTAGCTCCAACTAATGAAGACAAAGTCTCTTTTTAGAGCCACCCTATAACTTACAACTTAGGCTCCTTATTTTAGGACTACATAACGGCAAATCCCGGACCCTCACCAAATGTTTTTCTCCACACAGCTGTGGTGCAGCAGCCAGACAATCTCACTTTCCAGCACATAGCTCTCGCTTTGATCCCCAGCTCTACTCACCCATAGCGGTGAGTAGTTTGGGCTGTACAAATACCGTATTGATTTACCTTCGCACTCCCTATACAACACCACCTAAGCGCCATATACAAGTTGGACAGGTGTGACACAGCGCCCAGAGCACATGACTTCACAGCATAGCACACACAGTTTAGGCTCAAGGTTTCAACCCCGACTCCAGCAGCAGCTTAATTTAACAGCATCACACTCTACGTAATACCTCACTTAATTTCCGTACCCCGCACTTTCAGATTGGTAGGGGTCAGTAGTTCAACAGCTTACCCCGAGTCCATCAGCAACTCAGTTTACTCCCCCAGCACCATCAGACCAGTAGCAGTAATTCCTTAGTACTTCACAAATACCGAATTGATTTGTTGCGCGCAAATTTACCTTCGCACTCCCTCTATAACACCCCCTAAACACCATGCACAAGCTACAATATACGAAACAAAAGTTCCTCCGAGTAGCTATAAATACATGCTGACACTACTTGGACAGATGTGGCAGAGTGACCACTGCACATAACTTCACAGTATATGACACACAGTCTGGGCTCACGCTTTCATCCCCGAGTCCGGCAGCAGCTCAGCTTAGCACCATGAGACTCTACACAATACCTCACATATTTTCCGTACCCCAGGACTTTCAGACCAGTACGGGTCAGTAGTACATCATAGTAGGTATAAACACATGCTGACTCTACCTCCACATGTATAGTGCAGCGGCCACGGCACATGACTTCACAGCATAAGACACACTATTTGGGCTCACGCTTTAATCCCAGAGTCCCGCACCACCTCACCTTAGCAGCATCAGACTCTACGCAATATCTCACTTAATTTCCGTAGCCAAGCACTTTCAGATCGGTAGATATGAGTACTTTGCTTCGCACACCATGTATACCACACCCTAAACACCCCACAGAGGTTACGGTGCTCCTACCCTCCTCTTTCCGACGTATTTCACCCTTTTTTTCCCTCACTCGCTTCAACTAAATCACAAAATGGCGGCCAACACTTCCTAGTTCCATGAGACTCCAGACAATACCTCACATATTTTCCGTACCACAGGTTTTCACACCAGTACGGGTCAGTAGTTCACCCTACTAGGTATAAACACATGCTGACACTACTTCCAGAACTCTACTGCAGCGGCCAGGGCACATGACTTCACTGCATAAGACACACAGTTTGGGCTCACACTTTAATCCCAGAGTCACGCACCAGCTCACCTTAGCAACATCACACACTACCAATACCTCACTTATTTTCCGTAGCCCAGCACTTTCACACCGGTAGGGGTGAATACTTTGCTTGGCACACGCTCTATAGCAAACCCTAAACACCCCACAGAGGTTACAGTGCTCCTACCCTCCTCTTTCCCACTTTTTCCACCCTTTTTTCCCCTTACTCGCTTCAACGGAATCACAAAATGGCGGCCAACACTTCCTAGTTGCAAATGCTCGTAGCGCTTGCAGCCAATCAACAGCAAGCTTGTGCTCGTAACGCCTCAGTCAATCAGATGGCAGAATTCCCAAATATTGATATCTGTAAATTTAGATATTTCTCAAAAACTACTGAACGGATTTACACCAAATAAACGAAAGAGTGCTTTCTAGACCAAGACCCTTCTCCCTGGCAAATTTGGGGTAATTCCGTTCACCCGTTCGACCTGTAGCCTTGTCTAAAGTTTCCTATGGAAATTAAAATTGAAATAACTCGTTTTGGGATCCCCATTTGTCTTGGCCTCCCCCACTTGACGAATCACCGCCAAACTTTCAAACCATCTTGTGCTACCTGAGAAAGGCGAAAGCTGAAATGTTGTAGTGGAAATATATTTTTGTTCTTTGGTGAATCTATCTGTTTGAGTCACTTCTTTCTTGGACATATATATATATATATATATATATATATATATATATATATATATATATAGGGAATGAGGGTACAGTGTAAACAGCAGGGTGACACTACTGAGTCTCTCTTTTTGATTATGCAGATCGGATTTTCTTTATTTTTAGGATGAAATTTATGTATTCTCCTAGGATCTACTGACTATGCATTTTTTACACTGTGATGAGCTAATCTGTGGAGTGATTTATGAGAAATGTTATGAATTATCTCTCTCTCTTTTTTACTTGGAACTAGAAGTGTATTGAATTTTCATTTCTTGATATTATCACTTTGATATAATTTTTGATTGAGTCCCACTTAATTGTCTTTGCCTTGGTCATGATTGTTAGGAGTGTGGGTCCGGCTGGGTCTACACTGCACTATTCGCCCATTTAGGGCTTGATTGATGGAACATATACTTATGTATTGAAACTGTGCGGGGTATAGGAGTGTATACAGCATGCATTGAGGAGCTGATAGGAAGGATTATTATATTTTAATAATAATTCTTTCCTTCCTTATGTTATATTGTTTATTAATTCAACTTTATTTACTCTATTTGAATAATATTTGGTATAATTGTGCTTTTTTATATTAATGTACAGTTTACCATGCCCATCCAGGGCCTTATTTTGCATTGAAGTGGTGTTGCATTATGTTTTGTGACATCCTAAGATGGCGCTTATTTTCATGCTTATTTTCATGCTGTTTCCTTACCCGCCCCATAGGCTAGTCCTATGTCTATGATTTTTACCCGGATGCGGGAATAAATGGTGGACGCCTCTGCCGGTTCGGTAAACTTCGAGGAAGGTTCCGACCGAAACGCGTCAGTGTGCTGTGTTACAAATAAATTTGTGAAATTACACCCCTGTGAGTGCTTCCTTCGTCCTGCGGATGATTGCCGCGTTGGGAGGCTGAGCGGTACTGGTTTTGCGAGTGCACCCTCGCAACGGGAGCACCCGCCTGGGAGTGCGACGCTTTGGTGCTTTTAGAGCTTCAATATATATATATATATATATATATATATATATATATATATATATATATATAAATATATATACGCTCGATAATCCTCTCCAAGTCCTTAGAAAAGATAAAAAGCACTAACGGAAAATTTCAGCATAGCTGGTTTTATGGCCAAGACAGACGCTTTTCGGGAAAGTTCCCTTCCTCTGTGTCTAACTGTAACGCGCTGCGCGGCGCCATTTTGAAACCAAATTTGGATGGTTGAAACAAAAGAGGGACATTGCGCGCTAAGACAATTCATGGGCGCCATGTTGTAAAAACGATTCGCAATTCAATATTGGGCCTTCTAAGCAACCATACAAATACATCAACTATGTGGTTGTTTTCTGCCCCCATATCATGGTGAAACAATGACAAAATTGAAGCTCTAGAGGAAGAGCTACTCAAGAATTCAGATAAAGAACAACAAGAGCAACTCAGATCAGCTATGAAGAAACGTTTGGAAAAGTACGAGATGAAAATCAAGGTCCGGAAACAAGAAAAATTTGATGGCAACGAGCGCGACTATGCAATGGGCAGAGTCCTGACTTTTGCGAAAAATATGAACAGACTCGCAAAGAGATTGCTAATAGAAGTCAGATGCAGAAAACAGTGGCAACACCGAGGGTGGAAACCTCAGAGTCTGACCTGACAGAAGGAGAACAATCCGGTGAGGAATTGGCAGGTCCTTCAGGCACATCTCAAAAGACCCCTTTTCAGCAGGAGTTCAATATCATCAGACAGAACTGGTTGAGGGGAGGAAAAAACAAACCCCCGGAGGAAGTAGGAAAACCAGAAGGGGCGGCCAGAAGGGGAAGAGCCAAACAACTTCAAAATGGGGGAATAACAAGAAGCAAGAGAGGGGCCAAAAGGTAGCCAAGCCTGGCCATCTGACCATTGTGAATCTCTCACATGGGATCCTAACACCGAATGAAGAGTCTGTACTAAGGTTGGGACTGACGTTCTGCCCAAATGATGGCATAGAATACACCCAAACAAGAATAGACCTCTTTAAATTCATCCGCAAAATGAAATTACACAAATATTACAAAACCAAACCTACCCCGAGAGAAACTAAACTTTTACGGATAACTCAAAAGGAAACCGATCTCTTAAATGTGAATGATCTGACGGCATTGGAATTACTTGAGAACCTACAACAGGAGGGTACTTTGGAAAACATAATAGAAACCACCACCCTAACTCAGAGACTGTCGAGGATTGAAATCGAACAAGAGGCACCGAGCAGTGGTTTCAAGCGAGCTTCTAAATTTTTTCCACAGTTGCCCCCAGATGCAATTGATACTTTCTCAGATTTAATCATCAGGGAGCTGATGGTGTTTAGGGAAAGCAAAAAAACAAGGAACGGATTAGACAATCTAACAAAAGCTCAAAGGGGGGCATTGAAAAGCCTTATAGAGGATCATTCTATTATCTGTAAACCCTCAGACAAAGGGGGAAATGTCCTTCTCTCACGAGAACAGTATGTAGAGGAGGCCATGCGACAGCTCGGAGATGACAAATGTTACGAACTAACCACAAGGAATGTGTATCATGAAAGCATTGAGAAATTACATTGTTTGTTGAAGAAATGGCATGACAAACATATGCTTGATGTGGATGAATATCTATTCTTAAAGACAATCAATCCAATTCTACCCACTTTTTATTACCTGCCAAAGGTACATAAGAATATGGACAAACCACCGGGGCGGCCCATAGTTTCATCAATGGGCGCCCTGACGGAAAATCTCTCAAGATTTTTAGATCACTTTTTATTTGAGTCAGTCCTTGCTTTGAAATCTTACATTAGAGACACAACCGATTTCATCGAACACATTGAGAAATTGAGCTGACAACCGTCATATTGCTTAATCACACTTGACATAACTAGCCTGTACACGTGTATAGAGCACACACAGGGTCTACGGGCGGTGGAATATTTTTTGAAGAAACGTCCACTGAAACTTGGCATGCACAACCAGATGTTGTTAGAACACATCGAATTTTGTCTTTGTAACAACATTTTTCTCTTCCAGGGTAATGTGTTTAGACAGATCTCAGGCACGGCGATGGGCTCCTGCTTCGCCCCCAGCTACGCAAATTTATTCGTGGGCTGGTGGGAGGAGCAGGTAGCCTGGGCCCCTTGTAATGATGAGTGGTCAGAGAAAGTTGTATCATGGTACAGGTACATCGATGACCTGTTTTTGATCTGGGATGGGTCTGTGGAGGCGGCAGAAAGTTATGTAAGAGTTTTTAATGACAACAATTGTAATCTAAAATTCACGGGCCAAGTTAGCTTAGTTATTTACAACAAGGGGTGGTGAGGGACAGAGTCTCTGAATTAAGCAGAATACTCTCACCCAGTCAAGAGATCAGGGCTAGATACAACACCGTTTTTTAGCTCATTGCACCATCCCAGTTTCAGAACCTGGCTGTATGCAAATTAGTCTGTTCCTGTCCCAGTGCATGATGGGAACAGGGCAAACCAAACTACAAAAGCCAATTCTTACACTGGGAAGGAAACAAGCTTCCGGGGACCGGTTTCTGGCATTACAGCCGTCTTCGGCCCGGCTTGCTTGAATCCTGATGGTGCAATGAGCAAGGGACTCATGTCTGAGTATACCCTTCCACGCTTAAGGTGGACAAAATTATTTACAACAAGGGGTGGTGAGGGACAGAGTCTCTGAATTAAGCAGAATACTCTCACCCAGTCAAGAGATCAGGGCTATATCCAACACCGTTTTTTAGCTCATTGCACCATCCCAGTTTCAGAACCTGGCTGTATGCAAATTAGTCTGTTCCTGTCCCAGTGCATGATGGGAACAGGGCAGACCAAACCACAAAAGCCAATTCTTACACTGGGAAGGAAACAAGCTTCCGGGGAGCGGTTTCTGGCATTACAGCCGTCTTCGGCCCGGCTTGCTTGAATCCTGATGGTGCAATGAGCAAGGGACTCATGTCTGAGTATACCCTTCCACGCTTAGGGTGGACAAAATTATTTACAACAAGGGGTGGTGAGGGACAGAGTCTCTGAATTAAGCAGAATACTCTCACCCAGTCAAGAGATCAGGGCTAGATCCAACACCGTTTTTTAGCTCATTGCACCATCCCAGTTTCAGAACCTGGCTGTATGCAAATTAGTCTGTTCCTGTCGCAGTGCATGATGGGAACAGGGCAAACCAAACTACAAAAGCCAATTCTTACACTGGGAAGGAAACAAGCTTCCGGGGACCGGTTTCTGGCATTACAGCCGTCTTCGGCCCGGCTTGCTTGAATCCTGATGGTGCAATGAGCAAGGGACTCATGTCTGAGTATACCCTTCCACGCTTAGGGTGGACAAAATTATTTACAACAAGGGGTGGTGAGGGACAGAGTCTCTGAATTAAGCAGAATACTCTCACCCAGTCAAGAGATCAGGGCTAGATCCAACACCGTTTTTTAGCTCATTGCACCATCCCAGTTTCAGAACCTGGCTGTATGCAAATTAGTCTGTTCCTGTCCCAGTGCATGATGGGAACAGGGCAAACCAAACTACAAAAGCCAATTCTTACACTGGGAAGGAAACAAGCTTCCGGGGACCGGTTTCTGGCATTACAGCCGTCTTCGGCCCGGCTTGCTTGAATCCTGATGGTGCAATGAGCAAGGGACTCATGTCTGAGTATACCCTTCCACGCTTAGGGTGGACAAAATTATTTACAACAAGGGGTGGTGAGGGACAGAGTCTCTGAATTAAGCAGAATACTCTCACCCAGTCAAGAGATCAGGGCTAGATCCAACACCGTTTTTTAGCTCATTGCACCATCCCAGTTTCAGAACCTGGCTGTATGCAAATTAGTCTGTTCCTGTCCCAGTGCATGATGGGAACAGGGCAAACCAAACTACAAAAGCCAATTCTTACACTGGGAAGGAAACAAGCTTCCGGGGACCGGTTTCTGGCATTACAGCCGTCTTCGGCCCGGCTTGCTTGAATCCTGATGGTGCAATGAGCAAGGGACTCATGTCTGAGTATACCCTTCCACGCTTAGGGTGGACAAAATTATTTACAACAAGGGGTGGTGAGGGACAGAGTCTCTGAATTAAGCAGAATACTCTCACCCAGTCAAGAGATCAGGGCTAGATCCAACACCGTTTTTTAGCTCATTGCACCATCCCAGTTTCAGAACCTGGCTGTATGCAAATTAGTCTGTTCCTGTCCCAGTGCATGATGGGAACAGGGCAAACCAAACTACAAAAGCCAATTCTTACACTGGGAAGGAAACAAGTTTCCGGGGACCGGTTTCTGGCATTACAGCCGTCTTCGGCCCGGCTTGCTTGAATCCTGATGGTGCAATGAGCAAGGGACTCATGTCTGAGTATACCCTTCCACGCTTAGGGTGGACAAAATTATTTACAACAAGGGGTGGTGAGGGACAGAGTCTCTGAATTAAGCAGAATACTCTCACCCAGTCAAGAGATCAGGGCTAGATCCAACACCGTTTTTTAGCTCATTGCACCATCCCAGTTTCAGAACCTGGCTGTATGCAAATTAGTCTGTTCCTGTCCCAGTGCATGATGGGAACAGGGCAAACCAAACTACAAAAGCCAATTCTTACACTGGGAAGGAAACAAGCTTCCGGGGACCGGTTTCTGGCATTACAGCCGTCTTCGGCCCGGCTTGCTTGAATCAGAATTAATTCAGAGACTCTGTCCATCACCACCCCTTGTTGTAAATAATTTTGTCCACCCTAAGCGTGGAAGGGTATACTCAGATGTGAGTCCCTTGCTCATTGCACCATCAGGATTCAAGCAAGCCGGGCCGAAGACGCCTGAAATGGCAGAAACCGGTCCCCGGAAGCTTGTTTCCTTCCCAGTGTAAGAATTGGCTTTTGTAGTCTGGTCTGCCCTGTTCCCATGATGCACTGGTGCCAGGGACAGACTAATTTGCATACAGCCAGGTTCTGAAACTGGGATGGTGCAATGAGCTAAAAAACGGTGTTGGATCTAGCCCTGATCTCTTGACTGGGTGAGAGTACTCTGCTTAATTCAGAGACTATGTCCATCACCACCCCTTGTTGTAAATAATTTTGTCCACCCTAAGCGTGGAAGGGTATACTCAGATGTGAGTCCCTTGCTCATTGCACCATCAGGATTCAAGCAAGCCGGGCCGAAGACGCCTGAAATGGCAGAAACCGGTCCCCGGAAGCTTGTTTCCTTCCCAGTGTAAGAATTGGCTTTTGTAGTCTGGTCTGCCCTGTTCCCATGATGCACTGGGCCAGGGACAGACTAATTTGCATACAGCCAGGTTCTGAAACTGGGATGGTGCAATGAGCTAAAAAACGGTGTTGGATCTAGCCCTGATCTCTTGACTGGGTGAGAGTACTCTGCTTAATTCAGAGACTCTGTCCATCACCACCCCTTGTTGTAAATAATTTTGTCCACCCTAAGCGTGGAAGGGTATACTCAGATGTGAGTCCCTTGCTCATTGCACCATCAGGATTCAAGCAAGCCGGGCCGAAGACGCCTGAAATGGCAGAAACCGGTCCCCGGAAGCTTGTTTCCTTCCCAGTGTAAGAATTGGCTTTTGTAGTCTGGTCTGCCCTGTTCCCATGATGCACTGGGCCAGGGACAGACTAATTTGCATACAGCCAGGTTCTGAAACTGGGATGGTGCAATGAGCTAAAAAACGGTGTTGGATCTAGCCCTGATCTCTTGACTGGGTGAGAGTACTCTGCTTAATTCAGAGACTCTGTCCATCACCACCCCTTGTTGTAAATAATTTTGTCCACCCTAAGCGTGGAAGGGTATACTCAGATGTGAGTCCCTTGCTCATTGCACCATCAGGATTCAAGCAAGCTGGGCCGAAGACGCCTGAAATGGCAGAAACCGGTCCCCGGAAGCTTGTTTCCTTCCCAGTGTAAGAATTGGCTTTTGTAGTCTGGTCTGCCCTGTTCCCATGATGCACTGGGCCAGGGACAGACTAATTTGCATACAGCCAGGTTCTGAAACTGGGATGGTGCAATGAGCTAAAAAACAGTGTTGGATCTAGCCCTGATCTCTTGACTGGGTGAGAGTACTCTGCTTAATTCAGAGACTCTGTCCATCACCACCCCTTGTTGTAAATAATTTTGTCCACCCTAAGCGTGGAAGGGTATACTCAGATGTGAGTCCCTTGCTCATTGCACCATCAGGATTCAAGCAAGCCGGGCCGAAGACGCCTGAAATGGCAGAAACCGGTCCCCGGAAGCTTGTTTCCTTCCCAGTGTAAGAATTGGCTTTTGTAGTCTGGTCTGCCCTGTTCCCATGATGCACTGGGCCAGGGACAGACTAATTTGCATACAGCCAGGTTCTGAAACTGGGATGGTGCAATGAGCTAAAAAACGGTGTTGGATCTAGCCCTGATCTCTTGACTGGGTGAGAGTACTCTGCTTAATTCAGAGACTCTGTCCATCACCACCCCTTGTTGTAAACAAGTTAGCTTAGTGGCAGCAAGCTACCTGGACCTGAGTGTTGAGATATACAATGGCAAAATAAAGACATCTCTTTATCGGAAGCCAAATGCTGGGAACAGTACGCTACATGCGTCAAGTAGCCATCCCCGCAATCTAATTAACAGCATCCCCTATGGGGAATTTCTCAGACTCAGGCGCAATTGTTCGATGGAGAGTGATTTCACTGAGGCAGCAAAAGATAGTGTCGAGAGATTCTCAGCGAGGGGTTACAAAGCCTCACTTCTCAAGAATGCACTCCAAAGGGTGGAACAACTACCGAGGGAGGCATTATTTGACGAAAAACAGAAATTGAATCAGGAAGATGGTAGATTCAGGCTAATAACCACTTTTTCTCTTGATTCCGATTGGTTAAGGTTCGTCATGAGAAAAAAGTGGCACATCTTGAGGACAGATAGTATTATTGGCTCTGATGTACCACCTGCTCCCTTAATAACATTCAGAAAAGCAAGGTCACTTCGGGACCAACTGGTACACAGCCACTTGGATCCAGTTGTGAAAAAAACTGGTACATTGCAGGAGGCAAGGGGATTCTTCCCTTGTGGAAGATGTAAAGCCTGCGCCAATAGCAAAAGAATGTTAACATACCCGGTGAAGGGACATAAGGGAGGCAGAAGGATTACCAAGTTCATGTCTTGTCACACCACCTTTGCAGTGTACTGTTTGAGATGCTCCTGCAATTTGAATTATGTGGGAAGCACCATCAACCCGGGCAAACTAAGAATTCTCGAGCACATGCGGGCGATAGTGAAGAAGGATTTCATTTAACCAGTTGCTCGACATTTTGCGATCAAGCGCAAAAGTGACAGAAATCTCCTCCAGTACTTTTGTTTAGATCAGGTACCAGAAAATCAGAGAGGAGGACAGGATACAGAAGCTTAGAAGGCTGGAATCCCGCTACATAGTAGATTTATAAACCAAGGCCCATGGGGGACTCAACTGTGGGGAGGAATTAGCGGTACATCTGGAAGATGAATTTGTGATCATCCAGAGTAGGCATTTTAAAAGTATGAACTGTCTTTGTGAGGTATAATTGTAGACTGTATATTGTGGATTGTACATGGATCTCTGGAATTTTGATACATGTACATTCCTTTTAAAAAATCAAGGTTGTGGGGGGAGAGGGCGTTAATGAAAAATCATGTAATATGAATTTGAGTTCATGTATGGAATTATGCATTTTGAAAATGTGAATATGGAATGAATCTGTATAGATTTTTGGTTTTGGATGAGGAAAAGTTGTATGGATTAATTGACATTGTTAAAGAGTCCATGGGGAGGGGGGAGGCAACCTAGGTGGGTTGCCATTGCCGATCTACGGCAAGATTACATATAACAGGACGATATCGTCAGTGTTTCACCATGATATGGGGGCAGAAAACAACCACACAGTTGATGTATTTGTATGGTTGCTTAGAAGGCCCAACATTGAATTGCGAATTGTATTTACAACATGGCGCCCATGAATTGTCTTAGCGCGCAATGTCCCTCTTTTGTTTCAACCATTCAAATTTGGTTTCAAAATGGCGCCGCGCAGCGCGTTACAGTTAGACACAGAGGAAGGGAACTTTCCCGAAACTATATATATATACTATATGTTAGAAACATGAGGCATTGTTACTCTGTGATTCGGGCAGAGATAACCATTGCTGAATGTATAACATCTACTACAGAATTATATGTGTATTTGCATTAGTATCCACCTCACAAACATATCAGAGATGGCTTATTGACCTTAGGTTATAATAAGATGATTCAATCTAAAATCCATAATATCCATTTGAAATTAAGTGCTCCTTTTTAGATCTGGCTTGACAGCGCAGCTATCATCTGATCTTACGTGATCACCAGAAAAAGAAGGACTTCTGTGGGATAGGCTTTGGATCTGCCCACGTGTTGGTTATCTTGAGTACAGCATTGGATTAGGTATACATTGTGCTGGTGCACAAATAAAGTAGTTCCATTGTCTCAAGTTTGCCTCTAGATGGTGTGTCAAATGATGGTCTGACACCAGCAAGCAAGTGAAAAGACGTGTTGGTCAATGCAGCAGAGGCTAGTTAAGTTTTCTTTATTTTATCATAGTGATATAGTGTGCTTGAGGTCATTATGTTTGTAAAAAATGAGTTTTTCAGAAATAGCAAGAGAAGTATCATGTTTAATCTGGGTTTATGGTGCCTTATGCGTGCCTTCATCTGCCATCTACTGGTGGGAAGTGTCACAAATCCAATCAAAACAGAAGAGAAAAAAAACATTTGAAGACTATGGAAAAAATGTGTGTTTTTCAAAGACAAAGCAACAGAATACTTTTTTTTTAAAAAATTTTTATTGAAAGTTCATGGCAACATAGTATACACTATACACGACAATATATATAAATATTGAAATAAATATACATAATGTAAAGACAGGAACAATTGATGTAGCAAGAAAAAGGCAATATATACAACAAGACATAGATTAAAAGAAAGATGGTCGTGAAGAGTCAAGGACATAAAGAACATTATGAGGCCCCGCACCTGGACAACCTCCATGTAGCCACTGGTGCCCAGATCCGTAGCCCCATTTCCCTAGATTTAAATCCCTTTAAAGCATACAGTTCTGACTCGATATTGTGAATCCCTAGCATCCTGCAAATCCACATTTGAAAGGTTGGGGCCTCGACATCCTTCCAAACAGCAGCAATTAGTATTCTAAAAACTGCTACTGATATAAAAACAAGCGCCTCAATCCAGTTTAGCATCACAACCAATTATTAAAAGTGTCGGGGATAGGTCTATTTTGACAGCTAGCAGCCCCTCTAAAAACCCTTCGATATCCTTTTTGATGGGGCCTAGTTTTTCGCAGCTACAGAACATATGTACAACGTCAGCTGGCCCGTTCCCACACCTAGGGCAGTTATTATCTGCCCTCTTACCCCAATCATATAATTTCGCCGGTGTGTAATATAGATTAAAAAGGGTCTTAAAGTGCTGTGCTCTTAGGTTTGAGGATCACAAGAACCTTTTATCCATTAGAATGGCTCTATCCAAATCAATATCTGGATCCCCCAGTTTTGAAGCCCAAGCTGTCTCTGTCTTGACCATATCATCAGGGAGCGCTTCCATAAATGTCCTGTATATTTCACTGATTCTACAGCCCCCCCCTTCATGTAATCTAGTAATGCACGTCTTTTGGATATATTTATACAGGGTCTTTTTGATTTTATTGTGTTAACCACCTGCATATACTTGAGCTCTTGACACCCTTGAAGTGAATAGCGTGACCTCAAGAGTTCAAGAGGCCTACATGCATCTTTTATCATTACTTGACCTAGTGTGGTGATTCCCTGTCTTTCCCAATGTCTCCAGGGACCATCACTACTTAGATGCGGGAATAATCCTGAATTCCAAAGTAAAGTATGTTGATTATACCTTGGAATGGCCTTATTTTTCTGTACAGAAGACCATAACCCCCAGACGTCTTCCAATATTTTATACCCTGATGCCTTAAAATAGCGTTTATCATATTTCCTCAACAGTGCACCATATGCTTCCCTCCCAAGGGCCAGCTGAAAAATAGAAGGAATATCTCCCTGACTATGCTTAAAGTCGTCTGGAAAAAAGAGTACAGCCATTTCTGTGAGAAGACAAGACCAGTTATAAAACTTAAGGTTTGGTATTCCCAGCCCACCCCTTTCCTGAGGAAGAGACATTAATTTGCTTGATCTCCTCACCTTGCCATATTGCCAGACAAAATTCATAAAAATAGCCTCCATTTCCTTGATCAGTGTATCATCTATTTTAAAGGGAATAGATCTAAATTTATATAGAATTTTCGGGAACATTGTCATTTTGATAACGTTGGCCCTGCCTATTACTGACAAGTGGAGTGTATCTATCCTTTTTAGATCTTGTTTCATCTTTTCCAATAGCGGTGCGAAATTATCTTTAATGATATCCCTTGGCTGAGCATTAATTATTATACCTAAGTACACTACTGAGTCCATATATCAAAGCAACAGAATACAATGGACTCCTGCTGGAGCCTTCTCTGTACCAGCTTGATCCCCTTCCCTCCCACCACATCTCTGATTTCATCAATATGAAACTTCAAGACCGAAATAAAACCCCAAACAGCAGCTCAGGAATAGAAAAACTCTATATGAGCTCACACTGCCCTGGCGGTATGCTCTGAAAGTCAAAAGAAGCACACAACCAGACCAAGGTCTGACTGGGACAAAAAATAGACCTGGACACTAAAACATTAGTATCCCACATTAGTGAATTAAAAAGCTCAAAATGCGTTCTATGATTGCAAATTGAGGCAGTGTTGAAATTTTAAATACACACAGTAAAAGTGTTAGGCAAGGTATAGAAGACTGCATGGATTTGAGCTTGCTTTGGCAATTCTTGTTTTTCTACTAGAGAAATCAAAAGGAAAAAACAGCCCAGTAGACAAAAACACTGGTCCGCAAACAGCCACAAAAAGGTCCACACACTCACCTGTCAGACCAGCTAATAGTGCAATGTCTGATTGCCATATATGAAAAGACAAAAACGTCCTACTTGGGTGGATACTCTTAGGTTATCCTGCATGTGTAGTGTAAATAGTTGTGTGGTTCCCAGACAGGCTGTCTTGCAGCGGAAGAGGCAAAGTTACAAAAAGTCCGTACGTAGTACTGGCAGCAACATAAACTTCTTTAAATTAAATCAATGCACAGAGCAAAAGTATGTGGTTTTAGCGCTACTGGTATTATTAGCTATTGAGGCTCATGACAAAATGTAATATGGTAAACAATGTACAATTTTATTCTCTTATTAAGTATATACAAGTTCATACGGCAATTAAAAACACATGAAAAAAGTCATTATCATAACAATTTATATAAAACATATAAAACAATTTTAATTAAAACAAAGAATCTTAAAGTAGTCGACGCGGCGTTTCGGCTTGTTTTGTGGTACACCTTCCTCAGGACTGATTCTAGGTTTCAAAGAGACACAAAGTTACCATACATCCCACAGTTTTGGGCACATAGAAGTTCATGCACATGAGCCTATCCTATTTTTTTTATATCAATGACCTCCAATCTTTTACACAGTGTTGGCCATACAGTCTAAAACATTACTTAAATTTTTAGCAAAAGTTAGCATTTTTCTTTACAATAATACAAGATTCCTATATGTGTTTACCTCTCCCTTGGACCGTTGGTCCACTGTCATTATGTGTACTCCCTTCTCAAAGGATTGCCCATTTGGACAAACGTTAAAGTATTCTTCCCATACCTTTTATGTGTGGGTATTTTTTCGTGAAGAAAAAACTCTGTTGAATGATTCATCAATTTTCAGTGGGATTTTAAAAAAAATAAAGTAGGCTGGTCCTTCCGGTCTCAGCAGTCTCTGTGATAAATAGAGACAAGAAATATGTGTAGGATTACACCTTTAGTTCTTGTACCTATTTGGGTGTCGAACTAGATTTGTTTTACACATACCTTTCGGGAGAGTGGGATAAATTAAATCTCTTCCGTATTCAATGCCCTTGTCTTTGAATTCAGGAGCATTTGAGAAACATTTTAAAAAAAAATTCTGTAAACAAAAGAAGGGAATTTTTACTACTAGATTCTCCTTCGTCGCATTATTGATATATCTTTTTAGTAATTCAGGACATATACCTACATTGATTAAGTTCTTAAAAGATGATGCGCTGTCAGGTGGAGCCACCGTATGTTTACTCGATGGGGGGAATGTGTCCTGTGAATATTAAGGTACACGTTACCCTAGGTTAACCTACTGAGTCAGTAGCTATATTCCTCCATATGTTACTAATTTACCAATAGATCCTTGTAACTGGCCAATCGTTGCAACTCGGAGACCTTTCTCAATTGGGTCACCAGTACGGCGAAAGGAAAATGTGGAGCCTGGGGGATGCCCTCCCGGTCCTGTCCTTGTTTCTAAATTTTTTAGGAGAAAAACAAAGAAATCTACTCAGGCCTTAGTGTAGGTGCCATGCCATCTTTACTTCTTAGCAACAGTTCTTAAACACTGGAGTCTACTGGTTCATGCCATTATACAAAACATGGCTAACATAAACTGGAAGTCATAATCTTGGCCATTACTTGCCAGAGATATCAGTCATTTAATATAACTGTGCCAGCCCATATTTCCAATTATTCTGGGTTATGCCTTATAGCATTATCCCTACACTTTTCCCCATTTCTGTAGTAGCAGATATTTTTCCATTATTTACACACTAGTGTCTCCTGATCTATATCATTCTGTATTCCAATTTTGTTTTTAGAAGAATCTGCCCCTCATATGGCAGCATCTTGCCGCCTGTGTTCCTGAATTTAAGCAGCTGCTTACCGCAAAGATGAAAATCGGCCTCCCTGCTCCGTGTCCCGTAACAGCGCCTTGCTTCGTAACAGCCGTTTCTGTCGAAGTACAAAGTCACTTTCTCTTTTGGGCATATAAATAGCTCATGGCTTTTGATTGGATTGATGAGCCCATACCCCTCATTGGCTCAAATGCAGCCAATCAGGCGTATGTCGTCATGGTAACCGGACGCATCCACACTGGAGCGTTCCCGGTTTAGTGATAAGTCTTGGCTTATTACCCACATGCGCGTTCACTGGTTCATAGTGAAACGCGTTGTTATGGTGACTAGGCTTCACGCAGTCACTATGGCTCTCATTGGTTGCTGAAAGTGAACATTCCTATTCGGTGATTGGTTTAACGAGAGACGCGTTGTCATAGCGTCCCCCGGTGCCCCAATCAGGCCGAGTTTCTTTTTTTTATTTTATTATGTTCTTTTTTTTCAATAATCTTTCATGATATCTTTATAATTTTAATCATCACATTTTCTCGTTATTCATATTATATTCAAAGGAATACGGGAACTACTATATGTTGTATGCGCCTCGATTAAGTTCTCATTACCCCTTACAGCGCAATTGTGAGAGATACCAGATTTACCGATAGCACACTGGAACTAGTTGGTACATCCGCATGTGTTATTAATAGAAGTGTACCAAGCCTCATATGGAGGTATATATAGGTGTTGCAGCCATTGTCTTTGATTTATATACAGACATTCTTTTAGTCATTTTATGGGGAAAGACAAGACAAGACAAAAATAAGGGTAGCCCGTGATGCTTTGGTCATATCCACCTTCGATTTAATGTGTCTTCCTATGTTGTACACTAATCATTTTACACTAATCATTTTATTAGCTTTTCCCAGTCTTCTCTAGAGTTAAGACCGCATCTCACGCTATTTAAAGTAGACATGTAGAACTGCTCCCTACGTTTTCTTTTGTCCTCCATACCACCTCTCATGCTCCCGGTCACGGTCTCCAGACCGCACCACCTGAGGTCATCAACTTGATGACCGGCTGTGCGCCAGTGTTCCGTGAGAGGAGCTCCTGGTTTATTAGTTCTTAATGCCGACCTGTGTTCATTTAGGCGGACCCTCACTTCTCTTGAGGTTTCCCCTACATAGGATTTCATGCATGGGCATTGGATCAAGTATACAATATTTTTGGTCCTGCAATTCATAAAACTTCTGATGTTGGTTGTTTTACCATTGGCACATATTTTGCTGCCCTTGATAATGCTAGCACAGTTTGTGCAGCCCAGACAGGGAAAGGTACCCATTGGTAAGGGGTTGTTGTTGATACTTGTCTGTGCTTTCTTATTGTTTTCTCTATACGTATGAACTAGGGAGTTTCTGATCGTCCTATTCCTACGGTACGAGAACATCGGTTTGGGAATTGGGGTTTCAGCTTTATCTCTTATTAAGTGCCAATTTTTATAGATGATGTTTTTAATCATATGGCTTACTTGGGTATAGTTAGTGACAAACATAATTGGTTGCTGCTCTCTCAGTTTTTGTTCATTAGGTTCAAAGAAGGAATCCCTATTATAATATTTTGCGCGTTTATATGCGTGTCTTATCATTCTCCTCGGGTATCCTCTCTCCACGAATTTCTGTTTAAGGTTGCTAGCATGTTTGTCATAGTCCTGTATTGTAGTGCAGTTCCTTCTAAGCCTAAGGAATTGCCCAAACGGGATGTTATTCTTTTGTGACGGGGGATGGTTGCTGTCGAAGTGCAGCATAGTGTTCCTATCGGTAGGTTTAGTGTATAACTCTACGCTCAGGTATCCTTCTGAGTGTTTGATGGTAATGTCTAAAAATTCGAGTTGTGTGGTACTTGTGTGGGAGGTGAATTTGAGATTGATATCTCCAAGGTTAAGCCATTCCAAAAATTCATTTAGGGTCTCTCTATCTCCTGACCAGATGAAAAAGATGTCGTCTATGTATCTGGCCCATTCCATGATGTTCTCATAGAATGGGGCAGTGGGGTTAAAAATATGTTTTTCTTCAAACATTGACACATATAAACAAGCCAGACTTGGGGCGCATGTGGCCCCCATGCTGGTCCCCTTTATTTGTCTATAGAGGTCTTCTCTGAAAAGAAAGATGGTATTCTTAAGGACAAGTGTGATGCAGTCTATTATGAATGCTTGGTGATCTGTCAAGTCTTGTCCATTTTCACTAAGGATTTCCTCCATGATTCCAATTGTGCTGTCTTGGGGGATGTTCATGTACAGTGCTTCAATATCTAAAGTCACTAGTACTTGTGTTTCAGGATTGAAGCTAAGCCCTTCCACCTTTTTTATCATAGCCGTGGTATCTTTTATATAAGCCTTTTGTTGGCACACCAGTGGCTGTAGGAACACATCCACGTATTTACTGAGGGGTTCCGTAAGTGATCCAATACTGGATACTATTGGCCTCATTGGGGGATTCTTGATGTCTTTGTGGACCTTAAGTAGGCCATATAAAGCTGGTATGGTAGGGTCTGTGTTGAGTAAAAATTTAAATTCTTCCTCGCAGATTATCTCTTCGTCTCTAGCTAATCTCAACATCCTATCTATTTCTACCTTTAAGAGGCGCCATTCCTCCCTGTTAGATTTCTTGTAGTGGTCAGTGTTATTAAGGAGTTTGTACATCCTCATGTTATAGTCTGTACTACTCATCAAAACTATACTTCCCCCTTTATCTGCTGGTTTCACAGTTAAATCTTCGCTTTGTTGCAATGAATTTAATGCCACCTTTCCCTCTTTACTTAAATTAAAAGATGTCCAGTTCTTATGTTTTAACAAATCGTCTACACTTTTGTCGACTGATCTCTCAAAAGCTTCGACATCTTTGTGTACCATGCTTAGGGTAGGGGTCCAAGTTGATTTATTTTTTAAACCTGACTTATTGGGTTTAGATTGTTTGTCTTTTCCTTCAAAGAATATTTGCAGTCTAACTTTCCTGAAAAAGTTTTGTAAGTCTAGTTCTAGTGCATATCTATCTATCGGAGAACAGAGGGCATAACCTAGTCCTTTTTCTAATAGTTTCAATTCTATTGGGGTTAACTGATGTTCAGATAGATTGATCACTGCTGCCTTTTGGATGTTATTTATTCCCAGGTCTTCTGACTCCTGGTTCTCGGACATGGGGTTTTGGGGTTGTGGATTGAAGTTCCCACGGCCTCTCCCCTTTCCTCTGGGTTGTCCAAAATTCTGATTGCGCTTCTCTAAAAAAGAAAGGCCTTCCCTAACCTGGTGTATGTTGGTTTCTTTTTCCACGTTATTTGCCTTCTCGTTCATTTGTTCCCCCTCTGAGTCTGAGCTCGTGTAGGAGGTATCGAAGAAACGTACTTTTCTTTTTGGGAAGTTTCGTGGTTGATTTTGCCACTGTCTGCGAGGTTGATATTGCTCCCTCGGGCGTTCATAAAAATCCTTTTGAAGATAGGGATAAACGAACTCTGGATTATAATTCGCTATGTCCTTCCTAAGTTTGTTACTCTTCTTTTTAACTAGGTATTCATTATAACCCGATACATCCTTCTGGATCTCATCTAGTTTTGCCTTAGCATCTTCTAGGGCTGTACTCTCTAGCAATTTTGTTTCCAGCTAATTAATTTCCTTTCTCTCGAAAACCAGGACTTCATGTGCTGTCTCTATTATTAAGAGCATCCAGTCCCGGCTGCATCGGTTGGCCACCAGGGTCCATTTCTCTATAAATTTTTTATCTGTAATAAAGATACCTGGCTCGTTTGTAACTTGGAGGCCTTTCGGGGTGATCCCGTTTTTACAGTATTGTACTAGAAAATCTGCGTGGAGTTCGGCCCTCACTACCTTCTTTTTCAGGTTCCAGAGTTTCTGATATTGTTCTTCCTCTGACTTATCAATTATGACAGTGGTGGTGCTTTTAGATGCACCATTAATTAGTTTATTAAATTGGTCTTCCGAAAAACTATAGGTTCGTATTCCTTCCATTATTTTTTTCGGGTGATGGTGTGTTGGTAACTTGATGTACCTAGCTGCTAGGATGGCAGAAAAGTTGTATCCCTCCTCAGCTAACAAGCCGAGTATAATTGGAAAAATGTAAAAGGAGGACCCCTCACAGTTTTGTTAAGGACCAGGGGGAATGAATAGGGAAAGACAAAAACGTCCTACTTGGGTGGATACTCTTAGGTTATCCTGCATGTGTAGTGTAAATAGTTGTGTGGTTCCCAGACCAGCTAATAGTGCAATGTCTGATTGCCATATAGGCCAGTCCGACCCTGAACACAACCAGCATTACGGAGTTTACTGAAGGAAACATTTATATCGCTTCTTCTGTGCTCTGCTCCCAGTAGTGCTTTCCCAGTTCCTACATTGCTCATATATATAATCATCCGTCTCACTCAATGCTGGTGTACACTGCACTGTTAGGCACCCTTTCCAACACCAGTATTACCACCACAGGCTGGTGTTCTGTGGTAAATGGCTGGCTTTAATAAGCAAAAGAGGGGTCCAGGGCAGAGTTTTTCTGCTTTATTATGCAGTCTGTAAGACCATGTGGCTAAGAAGAAGCAATGCAATACCACAATTCCCACGATGCAATAGCTGCCATCAACCCTTGCCTACATCAGAGAATAGGACAATATTACCCACAAACTGCAGTCCGTTATCCACTACCATATCGATTCCCAGACCCATCGATGAATGTGGGGGAAGGGTTAATTGAGGGGAAGTATTGGGCCCCAATGCTTATTGCTGTGCTATTTTAAAGTCACATCTTGCAGCTATCAGGGACCTAGCTAATCAGTGTTGCAAACAAATGCAGTGGCATTGGGGCTCAAGGGCGTAAGGGGTCTACTGCAATCCAATTATGACTGCTTTTAAGTGCCAAACTCAGGAACCTGGGCGCCGTTGATAGAAAAAACAAGGGTATATCTGACATTATAGTTAGGTGTTGAAACAAGGTAAAAACTATCATTTAAAAAAAAAGAAACAATTCAGAAATTCACACATTATAGTATACTGAGCTAACTATAACTTGCTCCCCTGCCATGCACTGCTTATGACCTCACATATTACATCACACATGGCATTCTAAATTACATCATTTATGACATCACTGAAGACAGTTCAAATTACATAACTGATTAATTTTAAATGTTCGTTTTTACCTTATTTCAACACTTAAATATAATGTACTTTAACCTTTGGTTTTGTCAGTGAATTTCTAGTGTTTTTGATATATATTCAATAAAAAAACAAAGGTTTAAGATTATTTAACATTATCTATAAATCGTACCTTCCCCATGCACTGCTTATACCCTTGCAGATTACATCACTTATAGTATGTTAAATAATAGTATTCATAACAACACTCATGCTGTCTGAAATGACTTAATTAATGATACATAATGACATACATACATACATAATGAACAATGTGCATGGTACAGAGCCAAGTTATAGTTATTTTTTGCCGGCCTAGCAAGTTCACACCACTTAAAGTTATAAATCTAACTTTTAATTTCTAAGGCTTGTGTAGGGTAAATTATTGTTATATAGAAATAATAAATTAATTGTTTCTAACTATAACTAATCAAACCTCTGCTTTTTTCTTTGAATTTGAACATTTATAATCATATAATATTGTTTATTATGCTGAATACTTTCAAAGCACTACAAAGTTCATTATGTATGTCAGAGCTGTCTGCGTGTTGGTGTTCTTCCCAGTACTTCTGTAACATTTTTAAATGATATTTACACAAAAGAATCTTTTTTTAAACTATCGATCTAGGGTTTGAAAGCTACTTTTGTTTTTTAATGGTATATGTGTTAGTATTGAAACTGTAGGTTGTGTTTGTGAACTATACGGGTACCACAATAGAATAGAGATACTACTGAGGTACTTTCACTTTTGTAAAACATCATTTAATTGGCTTAGAACTCTGTCCATTGTAGGAAACAGGAAGTGCATACCCCTTATCACGTTCCAATTATGGGCTAGATGTAGGTGGGCAAATACCGGTCAGTAACGGCCGGAAATCGGTAAATTTCCCGTTACTGACCGGTATTTAGCCCTTTGTGATGTAGAAGTCTGGATTTAAGGATTCGGTATTTTACCGATTCCTTAATTTAAGGAATCGGTAAATTACAGAATCCTTAAATCCTATGTAGGGAGCACTGAAATGTGAGTGCATTTTTGGTTAAAGGATTTATTATTTACCACCAACTACAAGTTGGTGGCAAATAACGAATACCTTTAAAAAAGCAATTTTGTGCTATTTTAAAAGTGCCATGTGGCAGACATACATGCCCTTAGGGCATGTATGTGCGCCACATGTGCACACATGCCCGAATCAGGGGTGCAACAGGGTATCAATGTGACACCCTGCCACCCTTGAATATGCTCCCCTATTACTGAATCTGTAATAGTGAATGGCTTCCCATTCATTCCTATGGGCCTCTAGGCCATAGGAATGAATGGGAAGGTATTCCTTATAACCGATTCGGTAAATACTGAATCGGTAATAACGAATATTACCGAATTGGTAACATTTACCGATTTTTTACCTACATTCTATTTACCGATTCATAAATACCGAATCGGTAAAATTTGGTATATAGGAATCTGTAAATAGAAATTACCTACATCTAGTCCTATATCTTTAACGGTGAAGCTTGTGCTCTTTGCAAATGGGAAAAACGTTTGTTCAGAAGCCACCTTTGACGTTTAAGAGAACAGCAATGCTGGAGAAAATGATCCTGTGCTGTTGTAATGGGGGAAGGAGAGGTGGTGCGGAGGAAGTAACTGAAGGACACAAGAGTGCGGGAATTTTTTCTTCGTCACCTAAAGGAAAACTGTGAATGCTAAACTTGCTACATGTAACAAAGTAATTACCCTGGGCAACATTAAATAGTACTACTTTGTTACCACAGAAATGAAACAAAACCTGCAGGCAATTGATTTCACCAGTTTGGCATGTGCAGAAAGAAGGTATCAGCAGGAGATAGAAGAGACCAAAGCAGGAAAATCGGCATCGGCATCGGCCACTTTTTCTGTTAATCAACACCTCCCACAACCTCCACCACCAACTGCTGCATCTGTCTCTCACGTAGCACCTTCTACTTCTTCTGCTACATCTGCCCCTTCACCAACACAAAGTACATCAGTACCAGTACCTGCTTCTGGTACTGTGGTGGCAATACATCTTTTGCCTCATGAGGTTGTGGAGCAATATGGCAGAAAAACAACATATTGTCTCAAGTGACATACTGCCATTGTTGCAGATGAGAGGGATATGACCATCCATCGGGAGCTTGTCATGGCTCAACAGTGTCCTCCTGCACACCCTTGTTTTTTTTACTTGTTTTCCTCCTGTCTCCTGTTAAGATTATTGCTTTGGTTGGTCATGTTGACATTGTTAAAAAAAACTTCCAGAGAAAATCATAAAAAGATAAAGTAGAAAAAAGTTATTTTCAGAACTAACTAAATGTCTGAAAAGATAAAGAACTTCTACTAATATTAACCATATAAGGTAACAACAACTACAGTAATATCTGATTGTAGTCAATATATTTAACACAAACCCAATCCCTTATTGTTTTCCTTTGTATGTGTTTTCGAACATAAGTAACATTTCTGTTGACTACTACACATAATTTAGAACATTTACAGTTCAACATGATCATATGGCAGTAGTCATCATGAAACACTGGGGAAAAACAAATCAACTGGATTGTGAAAAAAATCCCATAGATGCTGTTCATGTCCAATTGTTCATATATCTAACTAAGTAATTTGATGTATGTGAAAACACTTAGAGCAGATTTTTACAAATGTCATCACTCATGCCAGGCCACATAATGACATATCCTAAATCATCTAACTATAACTCATAAGTACCATTTCTGCGTTATAACAACCGTAATATCATAACTTAGAACTCTTGAAGTAAAATAAAAGGTAATTCTCTTGTAAATGTTTAGGCAGTCTGTGATTAAAAGTAAGAGTACTATTGTTATATTCTGTCCAACCTGTGTTATTCTTTAAGTAGATTGTGCAGAGTCCTGATGCTGCAATCGCTCCATGATGAAAAATGATGGCATTAGTACAATAGGTGCATCCTGAAATAGAAATCTGTGAAGTAATAAGGTTAAAATAGAAGCATTTATTTTACTCTTATTGACTCTACATCTTCGAATCATAAAAATTACATATTCGGTTACCATTATTAAATTAAGTGTGGAGACAAGTTCTGATTGACAGTTTAGACATACGTTGTTTTGCACAACTTTAGAAAAATAAATCCTTAAATGCAATTGATATGCAATCAGGTTTTGGTAGATGTACAAATCTTTCAATGTTTGTAGCAGTGGAGCTTGAATGTAGACAATTGAAGCATTCATGTTTCCAAGAGTAGCTTTTAGTGAACAAGTCATAACGCGGGTGAGTTATGGTAGCTATTACTCTCAGAACAGTCATATAGAATTCTTGAGCATCTTGTTGTTCATTGACAGAAAATTGAATAGCACCTCTACACATATTGACCATATTGTGTATGGCACAGGTAGAGTGGCATTTATGTTTGTCTGACATAATCTGTTCATGAAGTGTTATCACGATTTTGCAGAAACATTGATCTACATGCTGGTGGGTTATTTCTTTAACAAATGGTAGGTAAAAATGCATAACAATTATATTGCTGTAGCAATGTATACCATTCTGATTTTGACACTGATGTTCTGTTATTTCCTTGCTTTTAGATTTTCTGGGGGGGTTTTTAGGAACTTCCAATTCTTTTTTGTCATTGTAGTGTATTTAAAAATTTTCTTTCAAAAGACATTTTAGGGTTTTAGCAAAATGAGCTATTGACCAAAATGAGGAGTGCATCTGTTTCCATGTTGAAGTCCATGATCTATTGATTTTTTGTATGCATTTGTAACTTTCTAGTTGTTCACTATTTAATTGATATACTAAGTTATCGAAATGATGTATGTCCCCTTTATTACTTGGTTTATTGCATTTTGAACCTCGACTATGGCAACCACAGCTTCAGTTTCAATAATTAGTTGTCCAAATTATAATATTCTGTTATACAGCTACTGTCTGCTATAATTCTTGTCTTATCAAAATCTGTAATATACAGTCATGTAAGGTTTTTAACTTGAAAAAGAGCAACATATGCCATAACCTCATTGAATACTGTTGATCCAATGTTAACAAGAGCATAATCTATAGATTAGTCATTGCAATTTGTTTAGTTACCACTTAAGCTAAATAAAGAGAAAACTGTTCTCAATAAATATATAAATCTTTCAGAAGAATCTTCCTGCACATCGGTACATATGTTTTGCCGTTTAATGTGGTCAATATTTAACCACAATAAATTCCATGTCTTGATGTTTTCCATATATAACAAAGTCCACTACAAATCACATGGCTCCATTTACTCGTCATTCTTCTACATGTAATTTTCAATGTAAAATCACACAATTTTTACATAGCTGGAAAACTTTCTCCCATCTTTTGTAATTTATTAGCTAAAGTTTTACTTTTAGTTTGTGTTAAGTTACTTATTCTTCACTTTATCTTTAAAAGGAAGATGCACAATTATTTTGTTTTCCGAATGTAGCATTTGATAGTTTAGCTGGGCACATTTTTCTACAGTTGGCATTAAACAAACAATGAGTTGTGATTTTAAGAGATGTTAATGCAGAACTTGTGCAGGTGAATGAATGTTAGGAAATAATTTTCGTATATTTCGTGTCCTTAGCATAATCTTTGCTTCATTTGTTACAATGCCAAAGTGAATGTCTTTCAATATCTTGTCATAATCTTCATCATTTGCTTGCTTCATATTTTGTGTAAATTCTGTGGATGTGAAATGCAACCAAATGTTGACATTGTCTATACTTTTCAAATAACTCTGGGTTTAGTCTTACAAAATTTTGTTGAAAATCAGTTGACCTTTTACAGGTGTTAGTTGTAATAAGTCTCCAAACATAATTCAATGTTTGCCTCCAAACAGCACATCCCTCCTGCATAGGAAGATGAACAAACGCCAACGGTGAGTTTGAAACCATACTAACTTTACCTACAATCAAAACTTTTAATTTTGTTAGGACCCTAGGAAGATCTTTGTATCTATGAGTATTTAATTTTAAACATTCCAGTTTGTTACAATGCCTCACAGGTAGTAAGAGTAGACAATGTAAGGTAATTCCTTTGATGTTATGTGCTGCAAAGCCAGTAGGAGCAGTAACTACACAAGATAAGAAGGTAGTAACTTGATGCGCATAAGCAGCAATTACTTTAATAAGAAAGTTTATACCTGTTCCTGCCTGCCTGTCCACTCAACTATTGTAATGTAGGATAATAAGTACAACATTCACATATTCCATTTCCATGTTGAAGTTCATGACCTGATTTTTTGTATGCATCTGTAACTTTCTAGTTGTTTACTATTTAAGTGATATACTAAGTTATCGAAATGATGTATGTCCCCTTTTTTACTTGATTTATTGCATTTTGAACCTCGACTATGGCAACCACAGCTTCAGTTTCAATAATTAGTTGTTCAAGTGGGTCAGCAGTCCTGGAAGTAGAACTATTATTAGTAGAGAGAGTACAGCAATTAATTTCTGCATTAATATTGTTATCTTCTATTTCTTGATTGAGCATTTTTAAGTATGCCTGAAATTCAGGCAATGTAAAGTAATTTTTATAAACATTAAATGCATCTTGATAGCACTGAAAGGGACCTATATGTTATTTTTCTTCACACGATGGTTTAAATAGTTCAAGCAGTGCTAAATAGTAAAATTATTTCATTTTGCCTGTGTCACAACTTAGTTTACGATTGATAAGTATTAATCAACCATTGGTATCTTCTACTAAAAATTTCCAGTGTTTATGTCTTCTGTCATATTGTTTCTGTATGTGTAGAACTAAGCAACTTCATAGAGGCATTTTCTAACAATGGACGTCTCTTTGGGTAGTATGTGTCCAACATATTTGTTTTTAAAATGTCTTTGTTTCTAAAAATGTATTTGATTGTTGGATCAAATATTCAATTTGTGTAGGCTTTTCAGGACTCTTCAACATAATGATCACATTCCTAAACTAAGCTATGTGATTGCTCTTGATTTAAAATATAACTTGAGCTTGAGGAACCTATGCGGTCACAGGATTTATAGTTACTAACCTTAAAGTGAGATAGCGTTTGTAGTCTAAATCTGTATAATTTTTTACTCAAGGATTGCTATACAAAAAGATCTTCCCATATTTCTTTCATATCTGTTTTTTCTGCGTTTGTAATGTAGAAAGTATCATAACATGCAGATGCTGTTGGGTTATCTGCAACAAATAATATATTTATATTAGCATCCCAAATTGGAAGAATTAAAGTTTCTAGACATTGATTCATTGCGATGCTTATGGTCTCCTAAGATTGTACGTGTTTTTCGATGATTTGCAAGTAACTGCATGACCTACAGATAACATTAAGGGCCAGATGTAGGTAAAACCGAAATACCGAGTTCTTAATAGCAAATTTTACCAATTTGCTATTAAGAACTCGGTATTTCAGATGTAGATGAAAAAATCGCTAAAATTTAGCGATTCTGTAAAAATCGTTAATAAAAATACCGATTCCTCATTACCGAATCGGTATTACCGATTTCATAATACCGAATTGGTAATTAGCGAATCCGGTATTTCAAAAAATCGGAAAGTTGTGAATCAGCCAATCCTGTGCTTCCTGATGACCTCACAACCAGGAAGTGGCCACACCCATGCAGCTTCACTGATCCTGAAGCTGTTGGAGAGGCAGGGAGCACACCTTACAACACAGGAGCTGCCTTGCAAAGATCTTGCAAAGACACCCCAAACCAGAAATGGACAACCAGGAGAAGGAAAAGGAGGCAGGAGAGCGCAAAAGAAGGCACAAATTCAGCGAGAGGGAGCTGGAGGTGCTGATGGAGGAGGTGACAAAGGACCATGATAAGCTGTTTGGCAAGCAGTCCTTGAAAATCCCGGAATCACAAAAGAGGCAAATATGGCTGTTGATCCAGGAGAGGATAAATGCCATTGGCGTAACCCAGCGCTCAATAGAAGAACTAAAAAAGCGCTGGTATGACCTCAGAAAACATGCAAAAGTGAGGTTGGCTGATAGACTCAAGCAAGTCAAGCAGACAGGTGGTGGGAGATCTACAGCGCCTGTACCAACTGCCCTGGATCTATTGGTGGAGTCCACCCTCCAGCCGTAGAGCGTGTGTGGGATTGGAGACGCAGACAGCTCAGCCAGAGCTGGCAACAGGCAAGGTAAGATCCATGCACAGTATGTTGTGCCCACCACTCCCTAACCCCAATCCACAATCCCCAATGAGGCAGGAGGGCATAACCAGCATGAACAATACTGTGGCTGAGAGCATGAGGGACATGGCAGAGGCAGTGAGGCTGCTGTGCAGCAAACTTGATGAGGATTGTTTGTCGAGGCGCAGGGACCGACAGAAATTGGACGGCTACACTAAGGCGTGAACCGCCTCTCCACTGCCACTCTGTGCTCTGCTGGTGCTCGGTGGCCATGCAGAAAGAGATGGCCCACTGCAGCCGTGATGTTGCAAGGGGGCTGGTCACAGTTACCAGTGCACTGGAAGTGCTCCAAACCAACCAAATAGCTGTGACAGGTGCAAGGGATGGGGGAAAGTGAGGAGGCAACTAGCCGCAGCAGCATCACACCCCCGATAACTGAGTCCAGGAGGCACAGTGAAAGGCAAGGCGCTGCCACAGGACAGACCGCCAGGGAGGACAGTGTGCCCAGGTTACGTGGCAGTGCTGCGTGTGGGCGCACAAAATAATGACAGCCATCACCTGGCATTGAGAGATGGGTGATGTAACCCATTTCACCTTTGGAATGTCCATTGAATATTGGCATGACATGTTGAGGCCTTCATGTTGTGGCAGTGTGCTGTGCTATTGCCCGAGTTAAGGTTAATAAAACACACCGTCACGCAATTACAGTTACTGGCTGTGTCAAATTACTTACTCAGAAATAGTTGTGTGTTATCTGAGCCCGTCTGTGTCTCCCATCTGGTGCTGCTGCCACACCTGCTGCGCTGTGTTCTGGCTGTAGACAACCCTCATCCTCTGAGTCAGTTAGTTCCACTGCTGTTCCTTTCTTTGTGGCAAGGTTATGCAGCATGGCACATGTTGCTATTATTTTACAGCAGATGAAAGGGCGGTACTGCCGTGCACCTCCACTTTTGTGGAGGCAGGGGAACCTGCTTTTAAAGAGTCCAAATGTGCGCTCCACAACATTGCGCGTAGATCAATGTTCCACATTGTATCCCCTCTCACTTAGGGAAGATGGGTTGAGATATGGAGTCAGGATAAAGGCCCGCACGGCATATGTGCTATCACCTGAGTGAGAAAGGAAGAGTCATTAATAACAGACACCAACACATTCATCCAAGGTATACATCAGGGTGTGTCACATTGATTTACCTAGCGGGTATCCTTCCCCAAATTCACCCCCAGCCAGACGTGTGTAGATACCACTGTTCCTGAATATGTAGGAGTCAAGGGTGCTCCCTGGAAATGTGGCTACGCCGTCGGAGATGATGTGGTCTGCATCACAAATTACCTGCACGTTGATAGAATGTGTAGATTTGGGGTTCCGATATATGTACTCTGTAGCTGCAGGTGGGCAGATTGGTATGTGTGTCCGATCAATGCACCCTATGGCATGTGGGAACTGTGCCTTTTGATAAAAATCCATCTTGGTTTTCTGCATCCAGGAAAGTGTTGAAAAAACGGGACAGGCAACTCTGTGACACACCACCTGCCACAGCTATCACCTCCTGGTAGCTACCCGATGCAAGTAGGTGCAGGCTACAAAGCACCTGGAAATCTGGTGGTATAGCGTGCGCCCTTGGTGTCTGATGCTCCAGGAGTGGGTGCAGGTCCTGCATCAGGTCTAGTTTGGTTAAGGTGTGAAGTCTGTACCTCTCATGGATTTCAGCCTCACTCAGTTGGAATAATGTAATGCGCACTCTGTACACGCATTCCTCCAGTCTCCAGATTCTCAGTCTTGCTGCTTGCATCCGAAGACGCCTTGCAATGACATAGAGGGCCGCCATTGTGTTCACACTGTTGCATTTTGGGGCTGTTTATATGCAGTGTACCTGATTACCACCTGCTTTGAGTCAGTGGTAAATTGCGACTCCTAAATACCGAAAATTTGAAAAATCGGTAATAGCAATTTTTGGTACATCGATTTGCGTTTTTTTTTAAGGATTTCTTATTTTGCCATTCAGTATTTAGGGTTTCGGTGTCTACTAATCGCAAATTAAGGAATCGCTAACTGGTTTCCCTTATTGTTATGCGATTACATATTTTGCAATAGCGTTTGGTATTACGTACATTGTACATGGCTATTTACCGGTTGGTAACGCAGAAATTCTGCGAATTTCTGCGTTACCGCACGGTATTTGGCCACCTACATCTGGCCCTAAGTTGTTAATGCTTCCTTTCTGTAGAATTGGTTTTAGGATCCAAAGCAGCATTTAGAGTAATATTTAGATTTGTTGTAATATTTTCTTAAGCAGTATTTACTACACTTATGTGATTGAAACCGTAAAACTTGCTCCGATAGTTTCTTATTGTTCTCTTTTTTTAGGATGTCACAAGCCACATAATGTTCAAAGAAATGTAGTCACCAGACTTGTATCCAAACTTAGGTGTATCTTTGATCCAGAGAAGTAAATTAATGTGTACTGCACTTCTTGCTTGATACTCTTTTCACAAAGTACTTCTCCAACAGGATTTTTCTTTTGGTTGGTTAGATTTTTCAGTTCAAAACTTTGTTTATTGAGACCGTAGTCTAAAAACCTGACATACACAACATCAATCAATCAATCAATCAATGCATTTATAAAGCGCGCAAAATACCCGTGAGCTGCTACTGGTCGAAGAGCCAGGTCTTGAGGAGTCTTCTGAAGGCCAGCAGGTCCTAGGTCTGTGGTAGGTTGGTAGGGAGGGTGTTTCATTTCTTGGTGGCGAGGTAGGAGAAGGATCTGTCGCCGGCAGTGGCTTTCCAGATACGGGGAACTGTGGCGAGGGCGAGGTTGGCAGAGCGGAGGCAGCGGGTGGGGCTGTAGAAGCTGAGTCGGTCGTTGAGGTATGCTGGTCTGGCGTTGTGAAGGGTTTTGTGTACGTGGATGAGGAGTTTGAAGTTTATCCTCTTGTTGACTGGGAGCCAGTGCAGGCCTCTAAGGTGGGGTGTGATGTGGCTGTGTCGGGGGATGTCGAGGATCAGTCGTGCCGAGGCGTTCTGGATTCATTGTAGTCGTCTCAGGAGCTTGGTTGTTGTTCCTGAGTAGAGGGCGTTCCTGTAGTCGAGTCTGCTGGTGAACATACATTTCTAAATGTAAAACCTTAGGGCCATATGTATCAAGCAAAATTGCGATCGCAATTTTGCTTAGTGGTATGTATGAGGCAAATATGCGTGTAAAATAAGGATTGTATTTAAGGAATACAATTTGGCCTTAAGGAATCGCAAATTGCCACCAACTTCAAGTTGGTGGTAATTTGCAATTTTTCATTTGCAAATTTTCCATTTTTCAAAGTGCAATGTGAAGCACATACATGCCCTTAGGACACATGTGCACCCATGCTTATTTCAGGGGTGCAACAGGGTGTCCCTTTGCACCTTGAAATTGCATTCTCAATTTGCGATTCTCTAATTGCTAATCACAAACTGGGAATTCCTTAATTGCGAACCGCAATTTGAGACTCGCAATTAAGGAATATGTAGGATTCGTAAAATTTATTGCAAATCCTACATACATAGCATTTTGTGATTCTCAAATAGCAATTCGAAAAAATCGCTATTTGAAACTCGCACCAGAGGATTTGATACATATGGCCCTCTGAGTCTTTCCGTTTTACACTAAAATTACTTTGAACTGTAAAACATTTGACTTAATCCTCATACATTTTATATATAAAACCGTAAAATGTATATCAAAATCTCTTTCAAAACACACAATAAAACAACAACCCTACCAAAGTATGAGGCTTTAGAAGTCAACACCATTTTACCAAGAAGGAATTTCTCTTCACTTCCAATAAAACCAACCTATTGCACATGCCACATCTAAAAACTGCGTATCTGATAAAAACTTTCACAGGTTCCCATCAAGTCAGCACTCCATATTTCCTTAAAATAGGTTTTAAGCATGTCTGCTTATCCTTCAGAAAAACAAGCAATCCTATAAAACATGTTGATTCGTACATTTCATCTTTAACGCACATTTACTAACATCTGCATTTTCTTTTAGTCCCTTTGCAGTCTCACTATGAGAATAGAAAGGATGAAATCAATCCTAAATCTTAAGATTTCATACCTCATTACCACATTGACCACTGCCGATAAATAGGAAAATGATACATTATTTTGTCATGAATCCAAGGTAAGTAGTGTGAGCATTTTTGTCTGGATGTAACCAAAATCCTTTGCCCCCGAAATAGTTTCCATTCTCAAATGCATATCTTTTTTCAATATGTGCACTGGTATTATGATTGAGGTAGAGTCCAAGGAAAATGCTTGTCTGTCATTAGCAACAACGTTCTCAAACTTGCAGCCCATCCTAATTCACTTTTCATGATCTCATCCCTGAAATATAATGCTTTAGTTTTGCGGTCATGGTACTGCCGTTGAATCAACAAAGGAATCCCTGCCGGACCGTTGGTGGTCCGATCACCCTATTGCAATACAGGCGGTTACATAGACAAAAGACCACTGCGATCCTGCCGCCAAGAAATCTCGACCACAATGGTGGCAAGATAGACTAATGTGTCTGCCGCAGGGTGGACCGCCAGTGTTGCCGCCGACCACATTCTGATGTGTCTTACCACTGACATGGCTGTGGCAGTCCAACTACAACATCTTACCATGCGGATAAGGAGGGATAAAAGGCTCTACCTCACGTGTACTCAGTTTCACACATCTTGCGCTGCCTTGGTGCCTATCATACACGTCCTGTTGCTGCTGTTCCTGCTTGATGACGTCCAAAACCCACACTGTCGTGAATACAACCAATAGTAAGCTATACTCTTACCAGTTTCAAGCAACTCCTCAGCAAATAGGTGCCTCGCCATGGATTTGGCAAGGTGTTAGGAGTCCCTGGGTAAAATATATTTTGTGGGCCCGTGTTCAGAATTGTTCTCAATGTATGATCCACTTACAGCTCTATGATGCCTTCTTTGGCCAGGCCGTTGACACTGTACAAGCCCATTCTACAAAAGTCGACATGTGTTCACATCCCATAATTAGGGGTAGTGATGTGTTCATTAAATTGTGTCACACAACAGCACGTCCTCATCAATATCACACCTATTGATCTCTCTGACACCCTCACATTACTCACTGGATAGGTCCTGTTGTGATATGTGATATCAAAAATACATCTGTATGGATGTGTCATAAAACTGAAACACACCTTCTCTGTTAAATCTCTGTAATGGATTCTCACACATCACCCACATTAAAAGGTAATGACAGGTTAATGATATTCCAAATAATCTGCTTTTTAAAAAAAATATATTTTTATTGCAAAATAGACAGACCATATACTGATATGCAAATTACTCCACTCCATAAATCAATTCCCCACCCCCTAGCAAGTTCCCTTTTAAAGAGCGTTAGGCCCAGTGTTACAAATTGCTGTTCTGTCTCCGTGAGATCCGTAACCTCCCAGATGTTCAGGAGCCTAGACGCGGCGTCAGGTCAATCGGTTTATCTAGGGCACATCTCAGATGCGTCACTATTCTATCCCATCGGTTCTGCATCATTGGGCACTCCCATATCATATGATAGAAGCTAGCAGACTGCCCACACCCTTTAAAACATAAGTCGTCTGGCCTTGAACCAATCTTTGCCAGAGTAACCCCAGTTAAGTATAAACGGTGTAATATACAGAGCTGTATGAGTCGGTATCTAAGTGTAATGACAGCCTCTCTCGGTGACATCAGTGCCTGCCTCCAGTCTTCTTCTTCTCTTCTATAGCCCCTAAATCCTTTTCCCACTTTTCCTTGAGTTGTACAAAGGAGTCCGGCATCTGATTACTAAGCTTCCTATATGTGAGGGAAATCGCCTTAGTTCGCAGTTGTCCATCTAGTAGGCGATCCTCTAGGGGAGAGTACTCTGGAATGTCAGCACAATCAGGAAATGCCGCCATCAATGCATGCCTGATTTGCAAGTATCGAAAGGCTTCACTAGGTGCCAGTTGATACTCTACCCGTAGCTCTTCAAACCCCAGAATCCTACCTTTTTTAATCAGATCTCCTACAACCGAAATACCTAGCATGTCCCACTTGTCAAATCCAGGATGTCGACAGAGCATGCCCAACTCTTGTGCAGACCATAGTGGTGTCATAGCAGTGAGTCTGTTTGCCCAGCCCAGGCGGGAGTTAGCCAGTTTCCAGATCTGCAGCGTATGTTGGGTGGGGCCCACAATATCCTTCCTTCGTGTTACGGAGTACAGCGCCCCGAGAAAACCAGCCCTGTCCCAAATAATCAGTGAGAAGCATTCAAAGGTCACAATGTAAAGAGTCTCTGCAGAAAAGGTATGTATGCCTCTACCACGGGGACCCATGAAAGGCTGGGGCCCTGTGCCAAGGTCAACTTTGCATATTTCTCAAAACCTCTAGGCGTACATGACCTGTGGCTTGAAGTATATCAGGGACAATCAATGGCATAACTAAGTGCAATGCATATGTACGAAATGTGTAAATGCAAGTCATAAAAGCAAACACAGCAGTAACAGCATTTGTCACACATTAGATAACATAGATGCAAGGTACATAAACGAAAATGGACACATGTCCATAAAAATGTGTACAAAGGTATGACAATTTAACACCATCCATGTGTGGCTATACAAATATCTTACTTACACACATCAAACACATATCCAACCTACATCATAGGGAGAAGTGCAAGCTAAATTGCATACATCAAACACATATCCAACCTACATCATAGGGAGAAGTGCAAGCTAAATGATGTTGACATTGGCCAAGCAAAGCTGAAATACTTGCTATATGAAATACCACCCAATGCAATGTTAGCCCCGCTTGGATTTCATTCCACATATCCATCCATTCAACATTATGCTTTTCTTGTGTATGCACTGGTTCCAAGGTCAGATCATATTAACCATTTCAAATGGTTCAGCAATCAGGGATGAAACAAACACAACTGTAGTCACGCATCACAAAGAATCCGATAACGTCAAATAGTTAGAAAAGTAATGTCAGAACTAATATGTACTAATCAAAGAAAATGTTTAATTTTCGAATTTGATGTAGGACAATTAAAGGACAATGGCGAGTCCATTTTCACATTGTGTGGTCCAGCACACTGATGCGCCACTACACTCGCCTTTCATTACACTGTAAGGGGAACCTCCATGGAAAGGGGCATCTAGTGGGTAGTTCAGGCACCTCAATGATGTCACCAGGGAGGGGTTGCATTGAAATTGGGAGGGCTGGGTTTGGTTATGGGAGGGGGTGTTAGAAATGGGATTTCTGGTTGGCCTAAGCTAGGCCGAAACCACCACTCTAGTCAAGGCAAGGCAGTTACACACTGACGATAACCCCTGCTCACCCCCTTGGTAGCTTGGCACGAGCAGTCAAGCTTATCCCAGAGGCAATGTGTAAAGCGTTTGCGCAACACACACACACAGCAGCAACACACTAAACACACCACATAAGAAACTCCACACAAGCTTATATCAATAAATAGCCTTTGTATTGTCATAAACACATTAGAAACGTAATCACACATTTACACTGTGCCAACTGGCACTATGCAATATTCACAGGGGATTATATACTGGTCCCGGCCAATCGTGCCACGGTCAGAGCCATCAGAACAGGTAAGTACATGCAAAAAACAACCAGTAACTACTGGTACCATAATGACCTAAGCATTATTACATTAGCATTATACACCATGCTAAAATATCATAACATGATATTAGGCAATAAATCAAAATTAGGCCCAAACCTCATTAGCATAAAAACATTACGCATTAGGCCTTACCAGCTTAGACACATTATGCACTACCCACATAAGCATAAACACATTATGCATAAAGCACATTACCTGCGCACCACATAAATCACATTAGGGCATGGCGCCCTATCAACCCAACAGTCCCCCTGGCCAACTGGCCTTCTCAGAGCACTCAAATGCCCTATGTCCCAAATGTCAGGGCGGCTGCCAATGCAGCAAAATCCATGTGCACCATTGCACTGGGCAGAGAAGTGTATCTCACTCCTAACTCATACAACAATGCCCCCCAAAGAAATGTTGGCCTGAACGTAGCAGCTGACGCTAATTGCCGTGCAGCTGTGATGCAAAGAAGGCCTGGCACTCACTGTGCCCTCTGTCTAAATAGGTAAAAACGTTGCAGCTGCCCGTGCTGGTGTGGCACAGCTGAGAACAAAGTAAAGGGCCTGGCACCATTGTGCCTTTCTAGCCCCCATTGGGACTCTATCAAAACTGCCCCCATTGTTGCAGCTGCCCGCTACGGCAGTGCAGCTGTGCAGACTTTGCCACTGGATTCAAGCAAGCCCAGCTGAAGACGGCTGCAATGACAGAAACCGGTCCTGGGAAGCTTGTTTCCGGTCCAGGGAAGGCATGGCTTGGCAGTTCGGGCTGGACTGTTCCCATGAGGCACAGGGTCAGACTGATTTGCATATGGCCATGTCTGAACTGGGGTGGCAGAATGGGCTAAAGAATGGTGATGAATTAAACCCAGATCAGTTGACTGGGGGTGAGTGCTTGTATTGTCAACGCTCCATCCATCATTTCCTTTGGTTTTGCTTTGTTCGCCATAAGTTGGCAGGGTATGCTCAGACGTGAGTCCCTTGCTCACTTTGCCACTGGATTCAAGCAAGACCGGCTGAAGATGGCTGCAATGCCAGAAACCGGTCCTGGGGAAGGTTGTTTCCGGTCCAGGGAAGGCATGGCTTGGCAGTTCGGGCTGGACTGTTCCCATGAGGCACAGGGTCAGACTGATTTGCATATGGCCATGTCTGAACTGGGGTGGCAGAGTGGGCTAAAGAATGGTGATGGCTTAAACCCAGATCAGTTGACTGGGGGTGAGTGCTTGTATGGTCAACGCTCCATCCATCATTTCCTTTGGTTTTGCTTTGTTCGCCATAAGTTGGCAGGGTATGCTCAGACGTGAGTCCCGTGCTCACTTTGCCACTGGATTCAAGCAAGCCCAGCTGAAGACAGCTGCAATGCCAGAAACCGGTCCTGTGAAGCTTGTTTCCGGTCCAGGGAAGGCATGGCTTGGCAGTTCGGGCTGGACTGTTCCCATGAAGCACAGGGTCAGACTGATTTGCATATGGACATGGCTGAACTGGGGTGGCAGAGTGGGCTAAAGAATGGTGATGGATTAAACACAGATCAGTTGACTGGGGGTGAGTGCTTGTATTGTCAACGCTCCATCCATCATTTCCTTTGGTTTTGCTTTGTTCGCGATAAGTTGGCAGGGTATGCTCAGACGTGAGTCCCTTGCTCACTTTGCCACTGGATTCAAGCAAGCCCAGCTGAAGACGGCTGCAATGCCAGAAGCCGGTCCAGGGAAGGCATGGCTTGGCAGTTCGGGCTGGACTGTTCCCATGAGGCACAGGGTCAGATTTATTTATTTATTTTATTTATTTAGGAGTTTATATAGCGCTTGAATCACTCCGACAGGAGTATCTCTGCGCTTTTTTGACCAGAAATCAGCAACACATTGATAATGCGGGAATGAACTAGACTTCATTTTTAAAAAGAACGGTTTTTAAAAGTTTACGGAATGTCAGATGTTCTTTACATTGTCTTAATGCCAGAGGTAACTTGTTCCACAGCTTAGGGCCAGTAGTAGACAAAGCTCTGCCTCCGTGTCTTACTTTTTTTATGTGAGGGACCACAAGAAGGAGATTATTACTAGATCTAAGAGATCGTACTGGAACATAAGGAGTGAATTTTCGTTCTAGATAAATTGGTCCCTGTGTATTCAGACATTTGTGGATCAGGCAGCATATTTTAAATTTGACCCTCTGTCGGATTGGAAGCCAATGTAAGCGATTCAGGAGAGGTTTGGAAGCTGTTCTCGGAGGGGCATTCAGAACCAGGCGAGCCGCCGTGTTCTGGATCACCTGCAGTTTATCCAACACTCCCTCATTGGCTGATAGTAACAAACCGTTACAGTAGTCAATCCGGCTGAGGATCAACGCTTGTACAAGCGTTTTCCTTACTGAATCAGGTAGAAGTGGAAAGACCTTACGGAGGAGTCCAATGGTGTGGAAGCAGATCCCCGATATGTAGTTGGTATGCTGTTTAAATGACAGGTCATGATCAAACCTGACTCCCAGATTCTTCACAACCTGTTTGGGTTCAGGGACTGCTCCAAGCTCTGACGGCCACCATTCGGGAGTCCAGAGTATTTTAGCCTCTCCAAATAGCATGATCTCCGTTTTGGTGACATTGCATTGGAGGTAGTTGGTGGCCATCCATTTTGCCACTTCTTTCATGCCTGTCGAAAAAGAGTTCCTGACCTCCGTGGTGAGAGTTTTAAAGGGAAAAAGGAGCTGTGTATCATCTGCGTATGATATGGGGATAAAGCCATATCTATGCAGAACTCCTGCCAGGGGTGCCACATAGATATTAAAAAGAGTAGGGCTCAAACATGAGCCCTGTGGCACCCCTTTAGAGATCTCTATTTCCACCGAGCGATATGCACCCATGGTGACTCTCTGGGTGCGATCAGTCAGGAAACTCTTTAGCCAGTCAAGAGCTTTGTTCTGAATGCCAGCGTTCGACAACCGTTGCGTCAGGATGGTATGGGACACGGTGTCGAATGCTGCTGATAGGTCTAATAGAACCAAGATGACTGAGAAGCCCTTGTCCTGGTAGGCATGGAGATCATCAGTAACAGACAAAAGAGTGGATTCTGTACTGTATTTGGGGCGGAATCCCGATTGGGATTCATCCAAGGCCTTTACCAGTTCCACATGTGCAGATAAATGATGGTTAACATGCTTTTCTATGATTTTTCCCACAAAAGGTAGCAGGGAGATGGGCCTAAGATTCGTCAAGTCAGACCATGATAGGGCGGTGTTCTTCCTTATGGGTCTGACAAGAGCCCTTTTCCATTCTTTGGGAACAGCACCTGAGATAAGTGAAATATTTACTAGTTCACTGATCGTTGAACACAGATGTTCATCGAGTGTGGGCATTAGTTTGGCAGGGATAGTATCCTCTGGACTCCCGCTTTTAATTAGTTTTACAAGATCAGATGTTTCTTGCAGAGATATGGGAGGGAAAACGTCCAGCGAATGTACAACAGGTATGCATTCTGTAGGATCAGGGAAGGATTCTGTAATGGTCAATGGGGCATGATTTGTCAAAATTATTTTTTCATAAATTTTATCGATCTTATTAGTGAAAAAACATGAAATGTCTTCACACAACTGTTGAGATGCCATGTCAGGGGCTTCACATGCTTGGGGTTTAACAAAAGTCTGTAAAATTTGAAAAATAACTCTCGAAGAGTTTCCAGCCTCTTGTATTTGGGATGCAATGTATGATTTCCTAGCACCACGAATTTCTTTATGATACGAGGACAGTGCACACCAATATTTTTTCTTATCCTCCAAAAGATGAGAGGTTCTCCATCTCTTTTCTAATTTTCTAGCCCCTTGTTTCAGAGTTCTCAAGTGATCGGAGAACCAAACTTCTTGTTTTTTTGCAGGCCTGGATTTAAAAAGCTCTAGAGGAGCAATTTTGTCAATGACTTTCCTAGTTTCTCCTTCAAATTTAACAAGGGCAATTTCAATATCATCCGAAGGTAGAAAGATAGGGGGGATAAACTTTTCTCCAAAGGTAGAGTGGGTGACTTTGTGCCACTGTCTCCGGTTACAGGGCAAGGTGCTGGGGTAAGAGAGGTTTTGTGCCTGAAAAGGAGTGGTAAATTCCACAATGAAGTGGCCAGTCCAGTTCACCTGAGTAGCAGGCGGGCACGATACAGGCTGGACATTAGAGAAGACTAGATCTAAGGTGTGGCCTGCTCGATGAGTAGGTCCACTGTTTCTCAATATTAAACCCAGAGAAGATAGATCTGTTAATAACGCTTGTGCCTCATTACAATCTGGAATTTCAGTGTGGACGTTAAAATCTCCAACTAATGTGAACTCCCTGTCATTAATGATATAAGGAGCAAGTAGTTCGAGTAGAGTGTTAGTAAAATTCCTATAGGGACCTGGAGGCCTATAGACTAAAGCGCCTCTGTAATGTCCTTTAGGAGATACCTGAATTTTAAAAACCATTATTTCAATATCTGCGGAACTAAGTTCCTCTAAAATAGTGACTCTCAGATCCTCTTTGTAAACCACCGCGATTCCACCACCAGTTTTCACCGGGCGGTCCAATCTCAGTATTTTATAATTGCAAGGGATAGCAAGAGTTATATCCGGAGTGCAATGTGGTTTAAGCCACGTTTCTGTCAGATAACACACTTCCGGTTGGTGAGAAGAAATAATGTCCCAAACCTCCGTAGTGTGTTTGGAAAGAGATCTGACATTACATAAGATATTTTTCCTCCCTAGCGAGGGGATATCAGTAACTGGCATAGGGGTGATTGTCATGATGCGTGGGTTATACATGTTGGAAAGCTTAGGCAATTCGGTAGAAAATTGAGATTGACAAAAGCGGCATGAAAAGGAACCCTCCACCTGTAACTGACAAATGCAGGCGGCGCCTAAAGGTAGTTAATTATTTAAGCTGCGCAGTATCTTGGAGGAGTAAGTTATGTGTCCTGGAATAGGATTTTGGGATAATATACCAGGATCAGCCATGGCCCCTGGCCCGTTCTGGCGCGGACGGGCGCAGACGGGCAGATCTTAGGCTTGTCTTCGGCGCGTCTAAAGGCGCCCCCCTGCGCGCAACCGCTGCGCGCTTTGACCGACGAGTGGCTAAGTAGCCCCTGTGACCTAAAGGCTAGAGCGCTAACCGCTCGAGTCAACAGCAGGGAGCAGGAAGTGTATTGCTCAGGCTCGTACCTGTCCCGCCCTCCGCTCAACGGTATTGGTTACCGAGTCGGACCGGGGCGGGCAGGCAGTATGACAGAGCACTGAGTGTTTGTTAAAGTTTTAAAAGCCCCTGGCAACGCTGTGAAAAGCGTATTTAAGCACAGTACAGTACAGGTGTGTATTACAGTTCGTTTTCAATTGTAACACAAAATTAAGAATTCAAATTTGCAAATCAATTTAAAATCCGTTTTAAAATTGCAGTCAGTATGGCTTAATCAACCCACATCCCCAGCGGAGTAGAATTGCAGCGAGCGGTGATTTTACATGGAATCAAAAAGCGGGGTCGGCCAACACTGCCACTGTCAGCCTTACCGCAAGATGCCTCGCCTCCTCGCCGCCTAAGTAGCCCCTGTGACCTAAAGGCTAGAGCGCTAACCGCTCGAGTCAACAGCAGGGAGCAGGAAGTGTATTGCTCAGGCTCGTACCTGTCCCGCCCTCCGCTCAACGGTATTGGTTACCGAGTCGGACCGGGGCGGGCAGGCAGTATGACAGAGCACTGAGTGTTTGTTAAAGTTTTAAAAGCCCCTGGCAACGCTGTGAAAAGCGTATTTAAGCACAGTACAGTACAGGTGTGTATTACAGTTCGTTTTCAATTGTAACACAAAATTAAGAATTCAAATTTGCAAATCAATTTAAAATCCGTTTTAAAATTGCAGTCAGTATGGCTTAATCAACCCACATCCCCAGCGGAGTAGAATTGCAGCGAGCGGTGATTTTACATGGAATCAAAAAGCGGGGTCGGCCAACACTGCCACTATCAGCCTTACCGCAAGATGCCTCGCCTCCTCGCCGCCTAAGTAGCCCCTGTGACCTAAAGGCTAGAGCGCTAACCGCTCGAGTCAACAGCAGGGAGCAGGAAGTGTATTGCTCAGGCTCGTACCTGTCCCGCCCTCCGCTCAACGGTATTGGTTACCGAGTCGGACCGGGGCGGGCAGGCAGTATGACAGAGCACTGAGTGTTTGTTAAAGTTTTAAAAGCCCCTGGCAACGCTGTGAAAAGCGTATTTAAGCACAGTACAGTACAGGTGTGTATTACAGTTCGTTTTCAATTGTAACACAAAATTAAGAATTCAAATTTGCAAATCAATTTAAAATCCGTTTTAAAATTGCAGTCAGTATGGCTTAATCAACCCACATCCCCAGCGGAGTAGAATTGCAGCGAGCGGTGATTTTACATGGAATCAAAAAGCGGGGTCGGCCAACACTGCCACTGCCAACACTGCCACTGTCAGCCTTACCGATTGATTTGCATATGGCCATGTCTGAACTGGGCTGGCAGAGTGGGCTAAATAATGGTGATGGATTAAACCCAGATCTGTTGACTGGGGTGAGTGCTTGTATTGTCAACGCTCCATCAATCATTTCCTTTGGTTGTGCAGAAACAAAGAGCACGGGCTGTGGGGCCTCGCTCTGGGGCTATATTAAGGAAATGGCCCCGACGTTGGAGCGAGCCCCTATCAGGCGGGGGCCTCTCAGGAAATCCAGCATGGCTGCCCGGGTGCCTCGTGAGCACCAATACCAAAAGGAAGAATGGCCCCCATCGTTGGAGCGACCCTCTGTCATGCGGGGCCGCTCAGAAAATGGGCATCGACACACACCCCCCTCCCCACCAGTCTCCACTCACCGGACTCTCTACACCAGTGTTTCCCAAACTGTGGTCCGCGGACCCCCAGGGGTCCCTGACACGTTCCGAGGGGGTCCGCAGGCAGCAGTTTTAAAAGCTCTGCAAAGTATCTTGTTTAATTAGCAGTTTTCAAAGAACAATAAAAGTGTCGAGATAACGCCAGTGATTAATGTCCCTGCTGAAGAGAGATGAGAGTTTTGCCTGTCTGGTGGCAACTTTGACTTATCCAATGTAGCACAGAGGGTCAATATGCCTACTGCAAGGAAGTGTACCATGAATTTTAAGAAACAGTATTTTATGTGCATAGGTCAGTGGGTTACTGCTTTTGTCACAGGGATTCTTTTGTTACTCTGCAGTTCATAAGTGACAGTCATAATCTAGCAAATAGACCTATAAACTGTCATTAAAGAGCTGCTTGCAAACTGTAAGGTACAAGTTAGTAACTTATGTTTTTCCCCAGTCTTTCATTATCCTAATGCTGCCAAAAAGGTTTATTTGGATGGAAATACATTTTTATTGTTAAAGTCAATGCTAACCACTGTGTTATTTTCTGAATCCTGGGTTTGTGCTTCTACACCTTGTAGTCCCCTTTGCCTTATGTAAAAAATGTTATACACTCATTTACATGTATGATTCACGGTCTCTATATGTGTGTGATGTAAAGTGCTCTGACATCCTACAATGTTATGAGAGATGCTATAAAAAAATGAAATTCACATTACAGAGCGGGGCTATGGAGGGATGAGAAGCACTGTTGGAGGGTGATAGTGGGGGAATCATTGAAGAACCTTCAGAAAGATTGTCGTATTCTGGTGCATAGTCAGGTCTTCATTTACTATTCTTTAAAACCTACTACAATTTAATATATATTGATATGTGTTGTAGACTGCGCCATAGTTTCCTAAATTGCTTGGGGGAGAGCCACCAAAAGTCCCCTTTGTAGTGGTCAGGCTCACTCACTGCACTCAGTGTGCACCGTATAGGGACTGGTCTGAAATCAATTGCCAAGGGCTGCTTTGGGTTTCCAGTCTGGCCCTGGCAGGAGCAGGAGCCTCGTACTGCGAAATAAAGCCAACCATTGAAAAGTTAGTCACGGAGACGCAGCACCAACCTTCCCATTAACTTTTTTTGTTTTCTTGCAAATTCTTTCAATATAAAATACAACAGAAGTGGCGAAGAGCGTCGTTAGCCTCCTTGGCTTAACAACACACTCCGCCACTTCAGAAACGCAGGGCTGCACCATATTTACAAGAATATGGTGCAGCCCTGCGTTTCCCCAGGGCTGGCGCCACACTTAACAGGGGAAGGTTGTTTATGTACAGGCAGGTCCCCCTTCCTGAACATAAACAATCTTGAAGTGTTGTTTTGTCACTTCTATGTGTGCTGCTTAATGCAGCACACAAGTTATAAAATGGCATTTTTTTTTTAAAGATTGTTGAGGTGCAGGAATGGTCACCTTCCTGAAGATAAACAATCCAAGCCGTTTTGCAAAAACGAGTAGAAATGAAGCATTTCTCCTTGTTTCGCCAAGTTAATACCCGGATCTCCCTGTCTCAATTTTGGCTTTGCCTCCCATTTACGCTGCCCTTGTAAATAGGGGGCAGCGTCAAAATCAATGGGTGTTGCCGGGGAAACGCCCACCGCCACACCCACTGCCCACCCCTTTAACGCTAAGCATTGGGTGAAAGGGGGTCTTATTTACAAGGCAGCGCTAAGCCACGTTAAATGGTTTAACGCTGCCTTGTAAATAAGGCGAAGCCCCTATCGCCACGGTAACGTCGCAAAAAGTGATTTTCCATGGTGATAGGGGTTTGTAAATCCCCTAAAATCATTAATAATTAGAGTATTTGTTTTGTGTGCACACGTGTGCATTTTTTTCGAATTACTGTTTTAATGTTTGAAATTTAAATCCTACAAATTGCTTGGGGGTCCCCGGCTTCCAGTGGTGACTCAATGGGGGTCCTCAGGAGTGAAAAGTTTGGGAACCACTGCTCTACACTGCTCCCTCGCTGGTGAGGCTTCGTCCGATCTCTTCTTCTTCGCCGCTGACACCGTGTGGCTCTCTCTCTCATGGGAGCCTCGCCTGACATCCTGTGGCACTCTGCAGCTCCCACGTAGGTGGGGTGGGCTCTCTCCTGCCTTCATCCTCTTCTGTGGCGGCTTCCCTCAGCTTTACAGGAGCCCTGCCTGCCATTTCCAAACTTACGCCTTCCCCGGCCGTAGCTCCGCCCCGAGTCAGGCGGACATGCCTACCTTCTGATTTTTGCCCGGCCCGTGGCTGTGATTTCTTCCCTAGCTCCACAGGCCGGGGTGGGCACCCGCCTCAAAAATAAACCCATAAGTGGGGTGGGCACCTGCCAACAATTCCCAATGTGGGGTGGGCACCCGCTGTTATTTAAAAGCTCAAAGAGGGGTGGGCTCCCGCTCCCCTTCCGTGATGCAGGGGAATCCCCATGTCGGGATTCCCTCAGTATAGTACGCAGCTCAGTGCTGCAAGCTGCCAGCCCCTCACTCTCCTCTTGAGCAAATCAAAACAAAAGCGCTACCAGGCACTAGATGGAGCAGACAGTCCTCAGGTCCATGGGGCATAGCTGGGCCCAGGGAGGCCAACCTACAGGGCCCTCCAGCAGGAAAGTAAGCCCCCATGGCAGTTCCTCCTGGGCCCCAGCAGCAGCGAGCCCCCAGCACAGAACAGAACATGAAGAAGAACAGAGCAGGAACACTTTCATGGGGTCACAGCCCACTTATACTAGGCATTCCTTTGTGAACAGTACAGGGCGTGGGGGAACCAGATGCAACTGGTTCAGGGGGGATTTGGAGCACTTTGTTTTCAAAACTCCTCTTCCCCTTTGTCAGGTAGGGGCTAGGTGATCAGACGCACCACAGGGGGCAGAGCCAGCATTGTACGGGCTGGGCACAGTCCTATTCAGAGTCAGGGGATTACTCCTCCCACTACTCCTAGCACAAATGTCCCATTCAGCCTAGTGCTGACTCACCCTGCCCCTCCTGGAGTCACACACACCTCCCAGCCCCTGTCACTCACAAGCCAGACATGCAATTCACATCAGGCAGGCAGACACAAAGAACACAGAAATGCCAACTTCTAAAAGTGGCATTTCTCAAATAGTCATAATAAATCCGTGCACACCATTGAGCAGCATTTATTCTTACAATTTCATGCATACTAAACTTGACCACACTGCTTCTTCCATATCAGGTATTACTACTGGCACACTGATCAGGAAATCCCCAATGCATTCCTATGGGAGGGCAGGCTAACCGTACCAAATGCACACAGAGTGCGCACGCACTTTGCACTGGACCACAGTGCTAAAGTGCCCAGAGGCCTAAAACCTCCAACCCAGGTCACAGAAAAGGCAAAAAGTTTAGGGATGAACCTGCCAAAAGGGCCACGTCCAACAGGTGGTCTTTAGTTTTGGGAAGGTTTTTCATCTTTTATGGGGTACAGCTGGGTTTAGTGGTGGGAATCAATTTCTTCATGGTTGTATTGGGATGTGGAAGGGGTGGGTTGTGGTGTGGAAGAGGTTCTTTTGGCTTTGGGGGTCGGGTTTGACAGAGGGTAAGGGCAAGCGCAAATAAAACGCTTTCACAGGGAAAATGGGCAGGATGATCAGGAGGGCAAGAGTTTGGGAGGTAGAGAGAGTGGAAGTGTCAGGTGTGGGTGAGTGTGTTGTTGGTGCATGTGTCCGTGTGCCTGATGTATCATGTTTGTGTTTGGTAGGTGTCTGTTGTGTGGGTGAGTGCTTCTGCATTTTTTGGGGGGTGATGTGGACGTGCTGATTATGCTGAGTATTGTGGATGGGTCTGGTGGTGCGGGTGTGGTGTCTGGAGAATACTGAGGGTGGTGGATGGGTCTGGTGATGCAGGTGTGGTGACTGGGGAATGCTGGAGAGGTGGGGGTTAGGTGAGTGGTTGCATGCTTGCTGTTTCTGTTTGCTGCTTGGGGATGTTGATGTGTGTTGAACGTGGCCCTTTTTGCAGGGTCATCCCCAAACTTTTTGCCTTCCTCCTAGTCTTTTTTCTGACCTGGTGTTGGTGGTTTTAGGACTCTGGGCACATTAGCACTGCCATCCAGTGTAAAGTGTGTGTGCTCTCTGTGGTAAACCTGGTACAATTGGTCTACACCTGTTAGGCGTATTTAATTTACCTGTCAGTCCCTTCTAAAGTGGTATCTGAGATACCCAGGGCCAGTAAATGAAATGCTACTGGTGGGCTTGCAGCGCTGATTGTGCCACCCACCAAAGTAGCCTTTCAAACCTGTTTCAGGCCTCTGCCATTGCAGGGCCTGCGCGCGCAGTTTACTGCCACTGTGACGTGGCACATAAAGAGGGTGCCACGTCTGTGACCCCCTTTTACTGTATGTCAGTCACCCCTAAGGTAGGCCCTAGCTAGCCCTCTGGGCAGGGTGCGTTGTAGGTAAAAGGTAGGACATGTACCTTAATTGTATGACATGACCTGGTAGTGACAGACAGCCATTTTGGTTTCTCACTGCTGTGAGGCTACCCTCTCTTAGGAATGCATTGGGGATTCCCTGATAAGTGTTTCAGTGGTTATTTCTAATATGAGAGGAGCAGTGTGGTCACGTTTGGTGTGTTTGGAGTAGCAATATTCCCAGAGGGGCTGGGTAAGTCAGCGCTAGGCTGAATAGGCAGATCTGCATTTGGAGTGGTGGGAGGAGTAGCCCCTGTCCTTGAATAGGTCTGTGCCTGCCTTGTTCAATGCTGGCTCCGCCCCCAGTGGTGTGTCTGGGGCCAGGACCTACTCTGACAATGAGGGTGTTAGTGCCCTGTAAACAAAGGTTGGAGTGCCACCCAGAACTGGTTTGGACCAGGCCTAGACCTGTGCCAGGGGGAGAGAACAAAGAGATGTCAGGTATAAGTACCTGTTTTGGAGCTGTGTTGCTGTAGGGCTGCTGGGCAAGTAAGAACCGCTGTGGGACCCAGCTGCTGTTTCTTGGGGGTCCCTACGTGCTGGCCTGCCTGTGCCCAGCTCTGCCCTCCAAAACTTGGGGCCCTAGCACCTCACTGAAGTGACCGGAGCCCCAGAAGTTCCTAAAGTTCAAAAACAAGTTTATTTAGACAATTGTCCATAAAACATTCTAAACATTACACATTAATTAAAACCTTTAAATGAACCTCCCTCCTCACCACCCCATCCCCATTACATTTCATTTTTTTAAATTCTGTTTAACAGATCGTAGGAACCGAGCAATCCCAACTGCCACGTCTAAGTATCGCATCTCAGACAGTAACTTTACCGCCTTGTTCCTGTCCATCATTGTTGTTTTTGCAGTAACCGCTCTAAGTGTACTGGGGATGCTCAGACGTGAGTCCCAGGCACTCCACACCACTGGAAGCAAGCTAGCCGGGCTGATGAGAGGTGTTACCTCGAAACCGGGCCGGTCCTCGGATGCTTGTTTCCATTCTGGGAAGGACATGGCTTTTGTAGTTCGGACTGGACTGTTCCCATGGGGCACAGGGTCAGCGCTGATTTGCATATCGCCATTGTCTAACCCAGGGTGGTGTGGAGTGGAAAAACGATGGATTTGGGCCCAGATCTTTTGACTGGGGTGAATGTGTGACATTGATCCACATTCTGTCCATCATTGTTGTTTTTGCAGTAACCGCTCTAAGTGTACTGGGGATGCTCAGACGTGAGTCCCAGGCACTCCACACCACTGGAAGCAAGCTAGCCGGGCTGATGAGAGGTGTTACCTCGAAACCGGGCCGGTCCTCGGATGCTTGTTTCCATTCTGGGAAGGACATGGCTTTTGTAGTTCGGACTGGACTGTTCCCATGGGGCACAGGGTCAGCGCTGATTTGCATATCGCCATTGTCTAACCCAGGGTGGTGTGGAGTGGAAAAACGATGGATTTGGGCCCAGATCTTTTGACTGGGGTGAATGTGTGACATTGATCCACATTCTGTCCATCATTGTTGTTTTTGCTTGTTCCTATGAAGAGCATCATATTTATAAAACAAAGATCTTAAAAACGCAATCCGATTTGCAAGATATAAAACACAGTCCATAAGAATATGCGTAATAGTACATTTGGCTTTCAAAGGGCAGGGACAAAGACCACTATTAATTGGCACCTCAATCCTATATGGGTGGGATGAATAGATTAGATTACATCCCACCCGAACCCTTAAGATTTCTTTTCTCAAACCTGGATCTGGTAACTGTGATAAGTAAGGGAAAATACAATTTTGGCCAAGTGAAGGTAACGAGAAGCTAATAGATGGTTTCTTCTCTAAATATAATAAATCACATTTTTGCGACACCATAGCAGCAGATTTTCTCAATACTCGTTTGCCTGGGAAAGTGAGCCCGGTTGTGACTGTACCACTATTTAAATGGCGATTCTTCATTACAGTCATTCTGGTTCTAACGGCCTTTGCCCACGTCCTTTCGCTGCATTGGCTCTCTTCCCAGCACAATCTGGATACTTTGGCCACCTCATCATTCTCCAGCAGGGTGTTGAAGTATCTTAGAGCCTGAGTGGCGTCCGCCATGTTCCACGATACCAGACTGAACTCTCTCCTTATAGCCTGGACCATGGTACCTTGTGGGAGAGATAGAAGTCTTTTAAGCACTACCCCTTCCAATCTGTCCCATTCGTAGGTTGGGTCGAGAGAAAATATCTCTCCTCCATACAGGCCTATTGGTGGAATTTTCCCTTCATAGGCCTTTAATAGTGGGATATGCGATAGGCACCCAAATCTACCATTAAAGCCAGATAAACAGCTTGCCTGCAAAAGGCCCTTCTGCCTAGTGGCATCCCAATGCACGCCCCAATTTAGATTTTTCCTAAAAGTTAAACCCAGGTATTTATACTGTTCATCTTGTTCCACCTCCTGAGAATCAAGATGCCAGGAAAAACTCTGCACTTTTTTCCCAAAAATCATAATTTTCGTCTTCTCCAGATTAATACAAAGCTTGTTCTGCTTACTATAAGAGGCCAATGCGTTAAGTTTCCTCTGCAGACCAATTGGAGTGTAGTCCTTTAATACCAAATCGTCTGCATAGAGCAGACAAGCAATATGCTGATCCCTAATTTTAGGCGAAAAAGACTTTGATTGGGAAATGGCTGTTGGGAGATCGGCCAAAAATAAACTAAAAAGTAGGGGTGCTAAAACGCACCCCTGACGCAGGCCATTGTCGATAGAGATTCTTTGGGACAACCGTCCTGTCTTGTCTAACTCCACCTGAGCCCAATTGCCAGAGTGCAGGGATCGAAGAGCCCCCAGAAGGTGTAGTGTTAAGTTCCAAGCGGCAAGTTTTCCCCATAGAATTTCCCTGTCAACAGACTCAAAGGCTGTCCGAAAATCTACAAAACAACTACACAGCCTCGTTATAGGGAAAAAAAACAGGGCGGCTCTAAATTTTCTACCCTCGCCCCTGTGTTTTGGAATTCCCTTCCCTTCCACCTCAGGTCCCTCACCCAGTACTCCATTTTTCGCAAATCCTTGAAAACATTTTTGTTCACCCAGGCCTTTCTGTCTTAAACCCTTCGTCCCCTGCCTCAGCTTATGCCCTAGCGGTTGATTCCGCCATGTAGGCTGTCTGCTATCTCAGCACCAAGAAACCGCCCAGGTGTATGTCGCGCTTTACAAATTCTTTAAACTTAAACTTAAACTTGATTTTCCTCCACTGCCTTTCGAGTAATAGCCCACAAAGCAAAGCAGTGGTCTATGATTGAATGACCCTCTCGAAAGCCTCCCTGTTCTAAAGGGATTCTCTTAGTTTCAGTGGCCCATTCTTCAATTTTGGCTAGAATGATCTTGGAGAATATCTTTAATGAGGTATCCAAGAGGCTTATAAGCCTATAATGCATTGGGTCTGTACCGCTCCCTTTTTTTAGAATCGGTTTCACAATAGACCCCTTCCAAGTAAAGGGGTAGAGGCCAGACCCCGCCGTCCAACTGAACAAGGTAGAATAAATTGTAGCCCACCAAGCTCTATTTGTTTGAATTATTACCGCCGGCACATTGTCAGGGCCGGCGGCACGAGAGAGTTTTATTCTCTCAATAACTGCCTTAACCTCCTTCACTGAGAACCAGTTGGCTGGGAGGGTTTGTCCGTAGATGTGCTGTGAGCCATATAAACCTAAAGGTCCCCTATATAACTCCGTCAGATAGGTGACCCACTGTGCTTCCGGTATCATACAGGTCAGAAACCCCCTACTTTGGCCATTAAACTCTTTCACCTTTGTCCAGAATTTTTGCGGTTCATTTAATAGTATGATCTCCTGCATCTCCTCCCACTTCCTATGATAAAAAGCTACCTTTTTCAACTGCACAAGGGATTTGTATTGGCATTTAAGTTTGACCAGCTCTTGGGTGGCTAAGGGAATCAAACGACACCTAGCACTCCTTGCTTTCTGTCTCACTAGACGTTTCAACTTTTGGCAGTCCCGATCGAACCAGCCCAGAACACCCTTTGGGCAGGATTTTGCCTGTCCACCCTTTCCACTTATTTTCACTAAAATGCAGCCCAAAACTCGTTGCACAATATTATTATACCATACAATTACATCATCAACATAAGTAGGGAGGATAGGAACCATCTCCTCTAACTGAAGGGTTGCTAATTTTTGAAGATGTATAGTGTCTAAACGTGTTGAGAGCCTGCGCGGGTAGGACATGTCTAAGGGAAACACTCTCTCAGGGGATACTGGCTCACACAAAACAAGAACTGCTGTGGTTGCCCAGTGGTCACTGCCCTCATATTTTGCCACCTCAAAGCTCTTAAAGAGGCCAAAATTCCAAAAGGACGTGAATATATAATCAATAGGTCCCAAAGAGTGGCCCTGCCAAAATGTTGCTATTGCTGGTTGATCCTTTTTAAAACGTCCATTTAAATAAAAATTAGACCATGACTTGCCAGCCTTTCACTCAGCACCTTAGCTTCTTTTTTGATGGTACCTGCGGGAAACTGTGCTAACGGAATGTTATAAGAATCCAGCACTTCCTCCAAGTGTTGGTCTAGCTGGACAGGGAATAAACAAGCATTTACATCCCCCGCCATTATTATCACTGCTTCTGGGTATTTTGCCACCAAATGCTGGAAAGGGGATTCAAATATTTCCAGCCAGTGATTCATTTGGCGATGATCTTCTTTATGAATATATACATTTATAAGTAAAAAATAATGAAGGACATTTTTACCCACAACCATTTCCACAACCGATAACTGCAAACCACTTGAAACATTTATGACCTCCAATGGCCTCTTAATCACCCTAGTCGATATTAATGTTAGTAGGCCTGCAGATGTTCTCCCCATGCCCCGAGAATGACCTTTGCTATTCAGGGCCATAAAGCCTTCAACTGACTGGTCCTCTCTTAGCCAAGACTCCTGAAGGAATACCAAATGAAAGGGTTTCAAACTTTCTTCCAATTCGCCGCTGTTCCTCAAGCGTTCAAACCCATGGATATTCCAACTTAGGATTCTTAGATTTTGAGAGGTCTCCTTATTCTAGAGTGGGGTGGGCCTAATATTCCAATCTACTTCCTCCGCCAGGTGTTGTAATGGGGAAAACCTATTACTTTGAGGCCATGCTAGTTGTCTAAATTGTGAGAATGGCCTATCATTTACTATAACCACTCTCAAATCGGTGGGAGGATGGCTACTTTGTTGTGTAGCTTCGGGCTATTGGGACGGGATATGTGATAAGGATCATTCCCATTGAACTGCGGATAATCCACTGTGCATATTTAAAATGGCGGGAGGGAATGGACCTGGCTGAGGTACTAATAATTGCGGGCTCTTTTTTACGGGGCACAGGGCCTGTAGACCTACTTTTGCTAGGCCTTCGTCCACCTTAAGTACCAGGTCAGCAATACAAGGAGATATAAAAGAGACTCTGGAAACTTCTCTACCTTGGTCGCGCAGTTGAAACCCCACAGACTCTAAGTCCAACGAGGTTATCCCTGAAAGAGAGGGGATTTCTTGGAATAACTGGAGGATTTTAGAGCGATTCAGGGGTTGAAGTTTCTTTGCTTTTTTTCCTCGACGGATAATATCGAGCAGAAGTTCTGTACTTCCTAATTTCGACCTGATAAAGGATTCCTGAGCTAAGGGGTGTTCTAAGGGCAATTTAATTAAGGGCTGAGGCACAACCATCTTATTACAAACTACCTTTTGATCCTTATTAGGGATGGTAGAGCAGACTGCCGGGGAGATAGAGGACGAAACAGGACAGATTTTAGGACAGGGTTTCACACTAAGTTTTATGCTTTTATGTGCCTTTTTATGTACCTTTTTACATGGAGGCGCTTTTACAGTACTGCCACCTTGGGGACTGGGATATTGGACTTGGGTTTGGGAAGAAATACCACTGCTAAATTCCTTTTTCTTATGTATGTGTTTCTTTTTGCATACACGTGGAGCACGCCACCCAGGCTATCCATTCCAGAACCTAACCCCCATTGTACGATACGACCTTACGGTAAATTTTGAGGGCATAAAACCATGCTGTCTTTTCCTCACAAGCATAGGGCATTTAGAAACATAAACAGATCTCTCTGTATCTAGCTGGCATTCACCTTTCTCTGATGTGACACTACGCAACCCCTGCGATTCTGTAGCCATTAATACAGGAGGTAATTGAGTACTCATAGAGCCACCCAGATTGTCTTTAAAAGATTTTAAAGGTTTCAATTCATGTCGAATATCATTCAAACAATTTAAATGGTCGACTTGGTTTGTCCTTATTGATACCAGAGTTTCTAGAATCCCATGCAAGGTGGTCTGCATAAGTAACATTACGTCCAACAAGGATGAAGAGGAGGAGGGCTGGAGTGATATAGACCTCCCCTGTGATCCAAGCATAATGTTTGGCTCCCCCACCATGGAGACATTATGTAGTGACGTCGGGCTTCCTTGGTCCTGTTGGTCTTCTCGTGAAGGTGACTGAGATGAACTGGAGTCATCTGGACTAAATGAAGGTAGCGAAAAGTTCAAGCGAGGAGAAGAGGACAATCTTGGGCCCCCTCTTACGGACGCAGTTCCATTCTTAGATGGGACCACTGAAGAAGAATTTACTAGTTGCACTTCATCCATAACTAATAGTGAAGCATCCATTTCTGAAGCCGGAGGACAGAGTTGCCTGTGGGGGGACTTTGCCACCTCCTCCGAGTCCGTTGGGCTCCATTATGGTAATGCTTAAATACAAAGTTCCTTATTGAGGTTGCTAGGGGTGAACGTGGGGCCTCGCATAACGACACACTTTGGTCACTTTGGTCATGCTGGATTGACCCCTTCTTCCCTCCAATCTTCCTCTTTTTTGAAGCTCTCCCCTGCATTTTGCCTTTTGAAGCAGCAAGGAGGGGTCTCTTACTGCGGAGCACAGGGGGAGATGGACATGAGGGCATACTCTGGGGCAAGGTGGTCTTAGGCTTTATTTCCTTTAGGCACTCCTGGTTTAATATTTGAGCACACCCCAGACGCCCAAAATCACGTCCTGCTTTGGGTTTTACTTTAGTTTTAACTTATACCTGCTGAGTGGAGTGTTTTTATTTTTATTCTTTATTTGTTTTGCAGCTGGAAACACCAGAAGCTGCAGAGGAGTAGAGAAAAATTAATCAGGAGTAGAAGTGGGGGCAAGCGGGACACACAGGGTGAGGATGCAGGCAGCACCAAGATCCAATCGAGCCGCCTCCGCCAACAACTCACTCTCGCTGCCCGCCCCCCACTCACTGCAAATGCCCCCACAAAGCTCCTCGTCCTCCAGGCTGAGCCGCCGCCCCCACTGCGTCCGCTGCGTCGGCCGCCGCAGCAGCTGCTCCCACTCACGGGTGCGAAGCTGCAGCCACAGAGCCACGAATCACCAGGAAACGCCGAGGCGTATGGCCCGCAGCCTGCCTCGCCACCTCGCCAACAGGTGAGGCAGGTCTATTTTTCTTTTTTTTCCGCCCCCGCTGTATCAAATCAGCGAGTTTAGTGAGGGCTGGGAGTCGGGAGTTAGGAGCTGCAAGGCAGCGGCGTCTTCCACACTCGCTCCACGGCCTTGGAAGGCAAAAGAACAAGAAACTGCACTCAACAAGCACAGTTCCAGCCCGATCAGGGATGCTGCTGTGCAAACACAAATTTGCCCACAGAAGGGGGCCCACACCTCCCCGGGGTGTGACGAGTGCCCCAGGGGCTTGATGTCCGACAGCGCTGTGCTGCAAGTTGTTCCAAGGGAATCCCGGCAAGGCGATTCCCCTGTGCTGCCTGGAGGTGGAGCGGTAGCCTACCCCGCATTTTGGTGCACAGAAGAGCAGCCGCCAACGCTACCCAGATGTCAGGCGCCCATTGCCTGACTGTGGGTGGGCCTGCTGAAGCAACTGAGCTGGAGCTTCACAGGCTCCTGTGGCCGCATGAAAGGAGTCTCCGGATGACAGGCGAGGCCTGTTGGTGGGCGTTGCTCCCGTGCCGGAGGAGCGCCCGCATGTGGCTGAGGTAGTGCGACCGCCAAAGAAGTGGGAGCCTCACAGCCTCCATTTCCAACCCCCCCCCGCTCCTTGTAGAGGGAGGGGCGGATCTCCGGAGACTGCTGGTAAAAGTGAGGAAACCGGGCGAATTGAGGAGAGGTCCTGTGAGTGGGGCCTGGCAGGCACCCTGTTGGGGGCCCCCCAGTGAGTGGGGCTGGAGGGGGAGCACCGTTAGTATCGGTGAGTACTTGGGCCGATTTCTCTCCCGAGGAACCCCGGGAAGGATGGGCTCCCAAGGCCCTATTGGTGCAGAGAGTTTTTGTACACAGCTGTGCCGCCTTGTGTGGAGTTCCTTTTGCGGTGTGCCAAGTGTGTCGCTGCTCTGTGTGTGTTGCGCAAACGCTTTACACATTGCCTCTGGGATAAGCCTAACGGCTCTTGCCAAGCTACCAAGGGGGTGAAGTGGAGAAGTGTGGCTCAATGGTTAGAGCAGGCAGACCTTGATGCAGTGCTCTGGCCAGGGACCAGGGTTCGATTCCCACCTCGGCGGGTCTCCGGTTCATTAATTCCCCTGACTGGATATTCTCGCCTCAGTGCCTGTTCTGATCATGGGTCCCACGCTGCAACTCTGGGCAATAGCTTTCTTAGTCTCCACAACGGCCCCAAAAGCGCTGGGATGCCTGGCTGCACCTGGGGGGTGCCCAGGAGTGGACATTTCCCAGGAAAGCCAGGAAGGGTTCCTAAGCGGTATACGGACAGCGCCGGGACACCTCTGGTGGAGGTAGCTGTGCGCTTTACAAATTCCGACATTTATTTACATTATTTGAACAGGGGTTATCTTCAGCGTGTAACTCCCTTGCCCTGACTAGAGTGGTGGTTTCTGCAAGGCTTAGGTGCAAGCCCAAGCCATATTTGACCACTAAAGGACCCAATCTAATACAGGACAATCTTTGTGATCATACTCCACACCATGTCTTTGCTCTGATACTTCCCAACAGCTTCCTCAATGCTGTTCAATCCCAGGTGCTTCTGTCCATTTGGTTAAAAGTTGTTCAATGTCATTCCCCAGTCGCTAACCCATGAAGTGCTTAATTCAAGAAAAGAAAGTGCATGGTTCACCTTTTTCCATACATTTACAAAAAAATTGCACTTTTTAACACTATTACTTTTCGGTCTTGGGAGTCGCAATGATGAGAACTTGAGTAAACTGGTGAGAACGTACCAGCAGCTCCCATGGTGTTGTTTCCGTGAGGCACTTCCAAACATCTGCACATTTTTTTCTTTCTTTTCTTGAATTAAGCACTTCATGGGTTACAGACTGGGGAATGACACTGAACAACTTTTAACCAAATGGACAGGAGCACCTAGGATTGAACCGCATTGAGGAAGCTGTTGGGAAGTATCAGAGCCAAGACATGGTGTGGGGTATGCTCACAAAGATTGTCCAGTATTAGATCAAGTCCGTTTTTGGTTGAATATTGTGAGGGGAGGGCAGCCTGATCTGTATCCCTCTATAGCTCCTTTGTGTGTATGGCAAGCCCTAGCCAACCAGAAATCCCATTTCGAACAATGTGTATGGATGCATATGTGTGAGTGTGCTTGAGACAGGAATTGGAATAGGGAATTTGGACGGGGAAGAGGCAGGTGGTAAGGAGGAAGTTTGGGATGGGTGGAAGGCTGCTATGAGGGAGGAGGCCAGAGACTGAAAAATCTCTGTACGCCCAGACATAGCACTGCTGTTGGCTTCCAGGTAGGCCACCATCTGTTGCAGACGGCTGCCTTGCCTGTGAATGTCATTCAGTAGTGCAGTCTGACCCACAGAGATATTTCTCAGGATGTCACTTGCCTCCTCACTAAGGACAGTGCGAAGTCATACCACAAACAGCTCCAATTGCATGAGTGAAGTTGTCTGACCTCCATCCTCATGTATCTAGTAGGATACTTGATCACCTTGTATAGCCTGGCTCTTGTAGTATACCATAGTAACCTGATGTCATCAAATAGGATGGAAATGACAAATGAATTCCTGCAAATTCCACACAAGGCCCCACAATCAGCAAATTGTCATATACCTAATACAACATCATGATGAAAGGATGGTCAACTGATACAGCTTTGTTGCAGCAATATGTACAGTAGCAGGAAGAAGGAGACATGGAAATGCTTGTTTCACACCATCGACACATCATAATAGAAACTTCCTCATATGTCCACTGTCAGAATAGTCTCATGAAAGCTGTACTTAAATAGTTTTGCTATGTATCACATGTAGCACAGAAAGGTAAACTCAAGACAATCTAGCCCAAATATCTGGGAAATGTGTCTACAAATATCCAAAGCATAATGAATCAGCTAGGCCTAGGGACATCCCCAATCCAGCTTGGTACTGGTGAGAATACCATTCTTACATTGCATACCGAAGGGCCAATCAACCATTGAATGTTTTGAAGCTCAAGGAATACCCATTGCATGAAGAGGTAGTTTAACCTGTGTCCTAACAGGAAGGCACATCATAGTACCCTCTTGTCTCCCAACCAAATTCCATTGCATTAATGAGTGTAGACACTCACATATTATCCCTACATTTCTGCATGTCAATTCCTGATGCATGTCACCAGTCAGTGAATGAACCTTGAAAAATCAGCATGAGCAATTCACATAACTGAATACTGCCACATCAATGGCATGGAAATTCACATTGTGAGAAATTACCATAAGTCTACTTGCCATGTCCTTTACTGCTTCATCAACTGGACCTGAAATATAATGGCTTAGGGTATGTGTGATCCAACCACCAATGTCTACACACTCCTGTCTGTGGTAACACATGAACTGTATACCATAACAAATAACTATTTTAAATTACAGATTGGGCTGCATACACATTTGTGATGGAATCAGACATCAATCTATGAAGATACATGTATCATATGATACTACAACAAGGAAAGGTACACATGCCAACATGTAGGCACTAATACTGATGGAACCAGTGATGTTTGCTAACTCATATTACTAAACATTCCCAAACTACCAAGGGGAGATATTACTCAGTGACTGCATCCAAAGTGCCCTGTATGCTATTTCACATGTAAGGGGGCCACCATCACACAACACATTAGTGAGGGAGCATTACTCCTAAAACAATGAAGACAAGTGGCCAGTTTGGTATAATTGTCATGCAGAACATCAAACAACATGAGCTGATTAATCACTTTACTTAGCCATGTGTCTGCTCAACACCGTAAATTGGTAGTGGATTGGACTCTGCTGTGTTCCTGGTCAGAAAGACAATAAGCAAAGCACATCAGCATGCACCTACTACCAGACCAAAACAGCCAATAACCTTCCTTGTGTGTCCCACATGGACCACCCTTAATATTGATGGTGAAATGCCTGACTGTAATACACAAAGTTGGCAATGTAACATGTATGACTCTGGCCAGGACTCACCCCCTTGTACCTGCTGTTGGGTCTAAAACTGCCCATCAAGCTCGGGATAGGCCACCACCAGTATGCGGGTAATTAGGGGGGGGTCAGGGTTTGGCTTGTGCCCCGTCCACGTTGGGAGGACATCTGCAGCTAGACTTCGGTGATCTTTGGGGTCTAGCGCCTCAGGTCCTCCGACCTTTCCTGTAATGGATGCTGCACCAGTGATAGGCCCTCAAGAGGACGCACCTTCCAGGCAACGCCTCTCCAAATGGCTTACTTCTGATGGGCATTGGCCTGTATGGATGCAACAGATGAAGAAACAGATTATAACTGCAAGTTTAAGGATATCTGTTTGGTTGACACACATTTTGTATACACCTAGTACAAGCATTAATTAATAGTTAACACACTACATGTGTAATTCTCACATGCTAAGCACTACAAATACATGAATACACACTTTTGTAGTCATCTGCTGACTATCCTTAACTCTGGTCTTGACCTACACTGACTGAGCCAGCCACTAACACCATGTAGCCCAGGGCCTCTCTACATGTAGTGTGATGTGAGCTACTATAAAACACAACACACAATTGTGACTTTCTGAATGGTAAACTACTTGTACATGACTGTACAGACACCTTTACAACCAGGCCCACTGAATTCATGCATACGGTCCATACAGGCTGGTATCATAGTATAGACTACATCCTACGACTTAGGCCACAATGAAAGGGCTGGTATGTGTGTCACTGAGAGCTTCCTTTCTTGGAAGTGTGGACATATCGACTACTCAATGAGGTATCATACCACGTCTGATTACATTTGTGTGGTATGTACTGCCATCACAGGACACACCTTTTTCCATATGGGACACTGTTGAGGAGATGACATTCAACATACCTTTGTATGTCTTGTTTGATTGGTTGAATGCAACAAAGCTGGCAATTAACATATCAAAATCACTTCAGAAGTAACCAATTATCTGCACTATTAATGTGTCACATGTGCAATAGGCCTGTACAGTGCAAGTATGACTTATGGAAAAGTGACAACAGACCTGTGGAAGATAGGGGTCTGTCATTAGTAAATATCTCATATTGATAATGTGGGAAAATGAAGGAAGTATCAATTTGGGGGTTAACTCAGTCACCATTCCAAATGTAGTCCATGTAAAAGCAATCAGGGCTAATATTGTTTCATACAACTCAATATGGGAACATATAAGATGAGCAGGTTTACCGAGAGATTACTCTGTGCATCAGTTGTATTGCCACAGTTACTCTGCCCCAGCCTGGACCATTGCACAGACTGGGCAGAACTCATTGTAAGGCCTTGCTCTCTGTAGAATGAGCATACCGATCCCACATGAACATCACATTTCCACCAATTCAATAAATAAAAGTATATCTTGTGGCCATCTAATACGTGACCTCAAAGTGGTGTGGCCTGTGAGGTATAGCTAGCTCCCAGACAACAGTTTGGCGAGCCCTGATGTGGGCTGAGTGACATGTGGCTCTGTACACATAGCTAACATCATCCTTAACTGCGACTTACAGTATACGTACACAGCTCTTGCAGAAAAGCCTATACATTTCTTTGAACATTTACTGTGATCTGATTAGTAAATATATTATAGGTACCATGAAATGTATACATGCATATATATCTGCATGCAACACAAGTAGGATATAGGGCTTATCACACATCACACTGGTTATATTAAGTACACAAAGTAAAGTGCTCCACAATCCATTACATGATTGTCCTATGTAAGGACCCCAAAATGTTACAACAGCAATCTGAATTCACTCTGGGACTCAGAGGCACATTGTAGCCTGTGGAAATGGAAAGGGTGGAGTTGAACAGAGCAAAATGTATGTGAGATAGTTATCTGTTTCTCTGGTGAGCCATTGAGCTGGCCATACAGGGGAAGGACCTCTTCAACAAGTTTTTCCAGCTCCTCTGGAGAGACAGCAGGGGGCTTCCCACCTGCTTGGCCTGACATAATTGCTCCCAGAGGTGGCAAACAGCAGCTAAAGTGGATCAGGTGTTAGCAGCAGTGTCAGGAGGTAAGTGAGTTATTTTTCAAACCACAGCGTACATGTACACCATCTACACGATCATCAGCGTAGATGTACGCCATATGGATGATCATCAGCGTAGATGGACTGCTACAGTTACAATCACCAACATTACCCTATGGCAGTGTCCACCGTAGATGAAACAGCCCCCCTGCATTCCACTTCCGCTGGCAGAGGCAGGTTCTGAATGTCCAATATGTGAGGTCAGGCATCCGCCATTTTAGCAGTTAGAAGTACAGTATTGGTGACTGTTAAGTGTGTCGCCATCTCTACAAATGTGTTGTAACATCTTTACATATGTATTACTACATTTCTCTGAAATTTCCTATACACAAACATCTGTGTAGTGCATTATTGTGCATAAAAGCTATATTACCGGGGTGCAGGGTAAACCGCTGGTGACAGTAGTTAGTGAGAACAATTACTTTACAATATTAGGGTGCTCATGAAACATTTCTGGCTGTATAATGTGCACATTTCTGTTACAGACACATGTGACCACAATGGGGATTATAGATGGATGTTGGACAGGTCATAATTAATATGTGAATTATGTGTAATGCTTTCTAAAGCAGTTATGTTTTGTCACATGATTTTTGGCTTACTCTTCATATATGTTACACTGCACACTGTGACCAATGTTTAAAATTGTTTTCTCTCTACACATAGGTACCCTGGAAGAGGGAGGAGAAGACAGCCTTCAGTGCATCACCCATTTTCAGACCTTCAGACCATGGAAGAAAGGGATGTCATCAAGACACTTCATTTGAATAGGCAAGTAATACCGGATTTATGTCATCAGTTGGAACCTGATCTCCTTCAAAACACTAATCCCACATGTATTCCACCTATTGTAAAACTTATCGCAGTATTGCATTTTCTGGCCACATGTTCCTTTCAAAGCACTGTGGCTATATCTGGTGGTATATCACAACCAATTTTCAGTGGTGTACTACAAAAAGTGTACTTTCAGCAATGATGGGACACATGGAAAGCTACATCCATTTTCCCAGGCGTGAGGATTGAGCCAATGTGAAGGTTGACTTCTATGAATTTGCTGCCATCCCACATGTGGTGGGAGCCATTAATGGCACCCATATTGCCTAAGTGCCACCACAAACCAGGGAACAAGTTTACAGAAACAGGAAACACTTCCATTCTATCTACGTGCAAGTTGTCTGGTTACCAGATTTGTACATCTCCAATGTCTGTGCCCGGTTCACAGGATTAGCCCATGATACCGTAATATTGCGGGACAGCACTATACCCCAGCTGATGTCACAACTACTACCGGAGAAGGCCTTGCTTGCTAGTAAGTTTAATCGGTCTTACCTTTGTGTGGGTGATGTCAGGTAGTATGATCAGAAACTGTGTAACTTACTGTTGCACCTATGTCTGTCTTCCATCTAGGAGACTCAGCGTATCCCAACCGTCCATGGTTGTTGGCACCTCTGAGGAATCCAACTACCACCTGGGGACGTGTGCTTCAATGTGGCCCATGGAAGAACACGACAGGCAGTGGGGCAATCTTTTAGGCTCCTTAAGGCAAGATTCAGATGTCTGGACAAGACTGGGAGAGCCCTCCTCTACTCACCCAGTAGGGTGTGTTTAAATCACAGTGGCCTGCTGCATGCTCCACAACATTACCCTACGAAGGAACATCTCGTGTATAGCAGAGGATGGAGACCATGAAGTGCCATCGGGTGAGGATCCTGAAATGCCAAATGATGATGATAGTGGAGAAGAGGAGGGAGCTGACCTGCGTCAAGATCGCGACAACTTATTTTCATGAGCGTAAGTATGTTGTGAAATGTCATGACTTTGACTATTAAAGCAACTCCTGTTGTGATGATGTGAGTATTTTTAGGGACAATATTAGGAAGCTAAAGCTCTGGCAAATTCTGGTGAAATATATTTGTGGTCATGCACATTTTGTTAATTTTTTTTAGCTTACATTTTTGTCATGTACTTTGTTCTCCAGAAGTTTACTATGTGAATTGTGACACATGTAAGACTTCATAGCTAATCTCTTTGTTTTTGTCTGTTTTAGGTACCTTCACCATAGTATCTTCATTTGGGCATTTCAGAGTTGTAACATTAGCAGGAATATGATGCTATTTGGACGTACGACATGGACATGGATTGTTCCCCAGAATGTCTGTCACAGACTTTGGGTGTACAAAACCTGTACGAAGACAGCTTGGACAGCGATAGGAAGGAAGTTAAGAGGAGTCCATCAGACTTGTTTCTTGTCATGTGGTTGTCCTAATGCAATATGTATGCTATCAAGTGCTCCAACAAAATGTTGTTATAAGCCCAAATTATGCTTGGCTCCCTTCACACTGACTAAATCCTCAGTGTGTATAAAGTGTATGTAGCTGTTGATTTGTCTCCTCATTGTAGGCCAAAGTGTTTGAGGCCCATCATTGACATTTGTTTGTGACATTCCATTAGATGCAGCAACACGGGTGCGGAATGACCCTATGATCAGAAACAGTCATACTGCCATGTGTCTGTTTATTGGTTTACATTATGTGGGATTCCTTTTGTGAGGTAGGTGATATGACACCAGCTGTTGCCATAGACCAATTTTATTTTGCCTATTCTATAAGGAAATTGTCCGATGTATCCCCTTCTTCCATACCGTTAAGACCGGCACCTGAAAATGTGATCACTGACCGAATATTTGAGTCATGTTTGATTTAGTGTTTCTGACATCATGCAATCCTGGAATGATGGAATAAAGATGTTAAAAGACAAGACACTTGTATGTATGTGTAGGTGTGTCATGGTTGTGATCCTGAGCTAAACATTGTTTACATGCAACATAGCGATGCTTATACAAGTAGCCTGTTTTGGCATTGTAAAGTTCACATGAGAGTACACGTTCCCCCGCGACAAAAATGCTCAGGAAACTAACACCATTATCAATTTAGCTGGCATTGACCTAACTGCAGCGGAGCAACAGCTCTTATCCCTTGGTCTCTCTTACTGTCCGGATTCAAATTTTATTTATACCCAGACTAGAGCGGATATATATAAGTTTATTCAGAAACTTAAACTGAAAAAGTTTCATCACCAACGCAACAAACAAGGAGACTCAGACATTTCATCAGTGCCTATGAAAGAACCAGAAATTTCAGAATTTATGGCATCAGATTATGGACTGTTACAGGACTTACATGATTTAGAAAGGGGAAATATGCCTATATCTAATGCGAGGGCAACTCAAATAGATTCAATCAATCCCTGTTCCCAACAGACTCCGCTGCATGGATTTAATGCCAAACCATAAACTCCCTTCAAAACTAAATCTAAAGGTGTTCCTATTATGGCCAGAGATTACATCGATGTTTTTAATGAGCAAATTGTTGCACAAATCAAGAAATTGAACATAACCATCAACAAGACACAAAGGAAACATACCAATCATGAGAAGAAATACCATCAACTCATTGATAAACTCAAGGAAAACCACCAAGTTATAATACACAATTCTGATAAAGGTGTGAATATCGTTTTATGGCCTGAGTATATGGAGGAAGCACACAACCAATTAAATAACGTGGAATGTCACAGGAAGATTTCTCCTACGAAATTTAAAGACACACAGGAACTACTATTTTTGCAATTGTTGGCTTGGAAAAGCATGGGCTTGTTAAGTTGGGAAGAATTCAAATATCTGAAGAAAGAGCATCCCACTATCCCAGTGATTTACTTTATACCAAAGGTACATAGAAATATCAGTAAACCACCGGGAAGACTCATTATAGCAGCCTATGACGGTCTTTTGGAGAACTTATCCAGATATATTGATTTTGTCAAAGAACTTAAATGTGCAGGACACGTGATTTTTTAAGAGAAATCCAAAATATATCATGGAAACCCACTTATTTATTGACAGCGTTGGATTTATCCTCCTTGTATACTTGTATCAAAAATAAGGATGGAATGAGGGCGGTGGAGTATTTCTTCATGAATAGATCTATCATATATGTTCAACAAACCAATATGCTGCTTAAAATGCTACTGTTTTCTTTGGAGAATAACCTGTTTTTGTTTAATGGCAAAATATACCAGCAGATTCAGGGTGTTGCTATGGGGGCCAGCTTCTCCCCCAGTTATGCCTGTTTATTTATGGGATGGTGGGAGGAGCTGGTCCTCAAGCAACAATTTGAGCAGACATATAAAACAAAAGTCGTTACTTGGTTACGGTATATTGATGATTTATTCATAGTTTGGGATGGGGATGTTCAAAGTGCTACTGATTTTATTGCTCAACTGAATAGCAACACAATCAATTTATATTTTACATCTGAAATTAGTAAGGATATGGTTACGTTTTTAGATGTTCAGGTCCAAGTGGTAGACAATAAGCTATCAACCACACTTTTTAGAAAACCTACAGCAGGAAACACTCTTTTGCATGCCTCCAGCGCACATCCACTCCATCTTATCAAAAGTATTCCTTATGGGGAAATGTTGCACATTAGACAAATATGCAGCAATGAGGAAGACTGCCACATTAAACAAGTGGAAAGTCGTACTAGTTTCTAGCTAGAGGATATAGGACTGAAATATTGGATGCAGCAATAGCCAAGTTTAGAACACAGGAACAAGTAGATGTATTGCAATACAGAGAGAAAAACACTAGTGAAGATATGATCCAGCAACCCACTAGATTGATTTTGTCTTTTTCACAAAAAGAGAAACAAATTAGGGCAATTGTTAGATGAAATTGGCCCATCGTGAAAGGCGATCCGATGATTGGCAAGCTACTACCATCTAATGCAGCTATGACTTTTAGAAAGGTTAACAGCATGGGGAGTTTGCTGACAAGGAGCAATCTAGAGGAACAGGGAAAAAGTACATGGCTCTCAGCAAGAAAACGATTCTATAAATGTGCGACATGCAAGGCCTGCCAATATGGCATTAATACTACATCATATACAACTGCATTTAATGCCAGGGTACACAATATAGGACAACTTCTTACTTGCAAGTCAGAGTTTGCAGTGTATGTCTTAACATGCAGCTGCGACCTCAAGTATATTGGCAGTACCAAATTAGCAGTGCACAAGAGGATCCTACAACATATGCGTGCCATCAACAACAATGATGATAGCTATCCAGTGGCAAGGCATTTTAAGATCTGCCAAAATAGTGATCCAAAGCATCTGAAATATTATGTCATAGAGGTGGGGTTAGAGAATCGAAATTAAGAATGTTTAGAAACAACCTATATTTTACAGTTCGATTCTAAACAACCTAGAAGCCCAAGCCATATTTGACCACTAAAGGACCCAATCTAATACAGGACAATCTTTGTGATCATACTCCACACCATGTCTTTGCTCTGATACTTCCCAACAGCTTCCTCAATGCTGTTCAATCCCAGGTGCTTCTGTCCATTTGGTTAAAAGTTGTTCAATGTCATTCCCCAGTCGCTAACCCATGAAGTGCTTAATTCAAGAAAAGAAAGTGCATGGTTCACCTTTTTCCATACATTTACAAAAAAATTGCACTTTTTAACACTATTACTTTTCGGTCTTGGGAGTCGCAATGATGAGAACTTGAGTAAACTGGTGAGAACGTACCAGCAGCTCCCATGGTGTTGTTTCCGTGAGGCACTTCCAAACATCTGCACATTTTTTTCTTTCTTTTCTTGAATTAAGCACTTCATGGGTTACAGACTGGGGAATGACACTGAACAACTTTTAACCAAATGGACAGGAGCACCTAGGATTGAACCGCATTGAGGAAGCTGTTGGGAAGTATCAGAGCCAAGACATGGTGTGGGGTATGCTCACAAAGATTGTCCAGTATTAGATCAAGTCCGTTTTTGGTTGAATATTGTGAGGGGAGGGCAGCCTGATCTGTATCCCTCTATAGCTCCTTTGTGTGTATGGCAAGCCCTAGCCAACCAGAAATCCCATTTCGAACAATGTGTATGGATGCATATGTGTGAGTGTGCTTGAGACAGGAATTGGAATAGGGAATTTGGACGGGGAAGAGGCAGGTGGTAAGGAGGAAGTTTGGGATGGGTGGAAGGCTGCTATGAGGGAGGAGGCCAGAGACTGAAAAATCTCTGTACGCCCAGACATAGCACTGCTGTTGGCTTCCAGGTAGGCCACCATCTGTTGCAGACGGCTGCCTTGCCTGTGAATGTCATTCAGTAGTGCAGTCTGACCCACAGAGATATTTCTCAGGATGTCACTTGCCTCCTCACTAAGGACAGTGCGAAGTCATACCACAAACAGCTCCAATTGCATGAGTGAAGTTGTCTGACCTCCATCCTCATGTATCTAGTAGGATACTTGATCACCTTGTATAGCCTGGCTCTTGTAGTATACCATAGTAACCTGATGTCATCAAATAGGATGGAAATGACAAATGAATTCCTGCAAATTCCACACAAGGCCCCACAATCAGCAAATTGTCATATACCTAATACAACATCATGATGAAAGGATGGTCAACTGATACAGCTTTGTTGCAGCAATATGTACAGTAGCAGGAAGAAGGAGACATGGAAATGCTTGTTTCACACCATCGACACATCATAATAGAAACTTCCTCATATGTCCACTGTCAGAATAGTCTCATGAAAGCTGTACTTAAATAGTTTTGCTATGTATCACATGTAGCACAGAAAGGTAAACTCAAGACAATCTAGCCCAAATATCTGGGAAATGTGTCTACAAATATCCAAAGCATAATGAATCAGCTAGGCCTAGGGACATCCCCAATCCAGCTTGGTACTGGTGAGAATACCATTCTTACATTGCATACCGAAGGGCCAATCAACCATTGAATGTTTTGAAGCTCAAGGAATACCCATTGCATGAAGAGGTAGTTTAACCTGTGTCCTAACAGGAAGGCACATCATAGTACCCTCTTGTCTCCCAACCAAATTCCATTGCATTAATGAGTGTAGACACTCACATATTATCCCTACATTTCTGCATGTCAATTCCTGATGCATGTCACCAGTCAGTGAATGAACCTTGAAAAATCAGCATGAGCAATTCACATAACTGAATACTGCCACATCAATGGCATGGAAATTCACATTGTGAGAAATTACCATAAGTCTACTTGCCATGTCCTTTACTGCTTCATCAACTGGACCTGAAATATAATGGCTTAGGGTATGTGTGATCCAACCACCAATGTCTACACACTCCTGTCTGTGGTAACACATGAACTGTATACCATAACAAATAACTATTTTAAATTACAGATTGGGCTGCACACACATTTGTGATGGAATCAGACATCAATCTATGAAGATACATGTATCATATGATACTACAACAAGGAAAGGTACACATGCCAACATGTAGGCACTAATACTGATGGAACCAGTGATGTTTGCTAACTCATATTACTAAACATTCCCAAACTACCAAGGGGAGATATTACTCAGTGACTGCATCCAAAGTGCCCTGTATGCTATTTCACATGTAAGGGGGCCACCATCACACAACACATTAGTGAGGGAGCATTACTCCTAAAACAATGAAGACAAGTGGCCAGTTTGGTATAATTGTCATGCAGAACATCAAACAACATGAGCTGATTAATCACTTTACTTAGCCATGTGTCTGCTCAACACCGTAAATTGGTAGTGGATTGGACTCTGCTGTGTTCCTGGTCAGAAAGACAATAAGCAAAGCACATCAGCATGCACCTACTACCAGACCAAAACAGCCAATAACCTTCCTTGTGTGTCCCACATGGACCACCCTTAATATTGATGGTGAAATGCCTGACTGTAATACACAAAGTTGGCAATGTAACATGTATGACTCTGGCCAGGACTCACCCCCTTGTACCTGCTGTTGGGTCTAAAACTGCCCATCAAGCTCGGGATAGGCCACCACCAGTATGCGGGTAATTAGGGGGGGGTCAGGGTTTGGCTTGTGCCCCGTCCACGTTGGGAGGACATCTGCAGCTAGACTTCGGTGATCTTTGGGGTCTAGCGCCTCAGGTCCTCCGACCTTTCCTGTAATGGATGCTGCACCAGTGATAGGCCCTCAAGAGGACGCACCTTCCAGGCAACGCCTCTCCAAATGGCTTACTTCTGATGGGCATTGGCCTGTATGGATGCAACAGATGAAGAAACAGATTATAACTGCAAGTTTAAGGATATCTGTTTGGTTGACACACATTTTGTATACACCTAGTACAAGCATTAATTAATAGTTAACACACTACATGTGTAATTCTCACATGCTAAGCACTACAAATACATGAATACACACTTTTGTAGTCATCTGCTGACTATCCTTAACTCTGGTCTTGACCTACACTGACTGAGCCAGCCACTAACACCATGTAGCCCAGGGCCTCTCTACATGTAGTGTGATGTGAGCTACTATAAAACACAACACACAATTGTGACTTTCTGAATGGTAAACTACTTGTACATGACTGTACAGACACCTTTACAACCAGGCCCACTGAATTCATGCATACGGTCCATACAGGCTGGTATCATAGTATAGACTACATCCTACGACTTAGGCCACAATGAAAGGGCTGGTATGTGTGTCACTGAGAGCTTCCTTTCTTGGAAGTGTGGACATATCGACTACTCAATGAGGTATCATACCACGTCTGATTACATTTGTGTGGTATGTACTGCCATCACAGGACACACCTTTTTCCATATGGGACACTGTTGAGGAGATGACATTCAACATACCTTTGTATGTCTTGTTTGATTGGTTGAATGCAACAAAGCTGGCAATTAACATATCAAAATCACTTCAGAAGTAACCAATTATCTGCACTATTAATGTGTCACATGTGCAATAGGCCTGTACAGTGCAAGTATGACTTATGGAAAAGTGACAACAGACCTGTGGAAGATAGGGGTCTGTCATTAGTAAATATCTCATATTGATAATGTGGGAAAATGAAGGAAGTATCAATTTGGGGGTTAACTCAGTCACCATTCCAAATGTAGTCCATGTAAAAGCAATCAGGGCTAATATTGTTTCATACAACTCAATATGGGAACATATAAGATGAGCAGGTTTACCGAGAGATTACTCTGTGCATCAGTTGTATTGCCACAGTTACTCTGCCCCAGCCTGGACCATTGCACAGACTGGGCAGAACTCATTGTAAGGCCTTGCTCTCTGTAGAATGAGCATACCGATCCCACATGAACATCACATTTCCACCAATTCAATAAATAAAAGTATATCTTGTGGCCATCTAATACGTGACCTCAAAGTGGTGTGGCCTGTGAGGTATAGCTAGCTCCCAGACAACAGTTTGGCGAGCCCTGATGTGGGCTGAGTGACATGTGGCTCTGTACACATAGCTAACATCATCCTTAACTGCGACTTACAGTATACGTACACAGCTCTTGCAGAAAAGCCTATACATTTCTTTGAACATTTACTGTGATCTGATTAGTAAATATATTATAGGTACCATGAAATGTATACATGCATATATATCTGCATGCAACACAAGTAGGATATAGGGCTTATCACACATCACACTGGTTATATTAAGTACACAAAGTAAAGTGCTCCACAATCCATTACATGATTGTCCTATGTAAGGACCCCAAAATGTTACAACAGCAATCTGAATTCACTCTGGGACTCAGAGGCACATTGTAGCCTGTGGAAATGGAAAGGGTGGAGTTGAACAGAGCAAAATGTATGTGAGATAGTTATCTGTTTCTCTGGTGAGCCATTGAGCTGGCCATACAGGGGAAGGACCTCTTCAACAAGTTTTTCCAGCTCCTCTGGAGAGACAGCAGGGGGCTTCCCACCTGCTTGGCCTGACATAATTGCTCCCAGAGGTGGCAAACAGCAGCTAAAGTGGATCAGGTGTTAGCAGCAGTGTCAGGAGGTAAGTGAGTTATTTTTCAAACCACAGCGTACATGTACACCATCTACACGATCATCAGCGTAGATGTACGCCATATGGATGATCATCAGCGTAGATGGACTGCTACAGTTACAATCACCAACATTACCCTATGGCAGTGTCCACCGTAGATGAAACAGCCCCCCTGCATTCCACTTCCGCTGGCAGAGGCAGGTTCTGAATGTCCAATATGTGAGGTCAGGCATCCGCCATTTTAGCAGTTAGAAGTACAGTATTGGTGACTGTTAAGTGTGTCGCCATCTCTACAAATGTGTTGTAACATCTTTACATATGTATTACTACATTTCTCTGAAATTTCCTATACACAAACATCTGTGTAGTGCATTATTGTGCATAAAAGCTATATTACCGGGGTGCAGGGTAAACCGCTGGTGACAGTAGTTAGTGAGAACAATTACTTTACAATATTAGGGTGCTCATGAAACATTTCTGGCTGTATAATGTGCACATTTCTGTTACAGACACATGTGACCACAATGGGGATTATAGATGGATGTTGGACAGGTCATAATTAATATGTGAATTATGTGTAATGCTTTCTAAAGCAGTTATGTTTTGTCACATGATTTTTGGCTTACTCTTCATATATGTTACACTGCACACTGTGACCAATGTTTAAAATTGTTTTCTCTCTACACATAGGTACCCTGGAAGAGGGAGGAGAAGACAGCCTTCAGTGCATCACCCATTTTCAGACCTTCAGACCATGGAAGAAAGGGATGTCATCAAGACACTTCATTTGAATAGGCAAGTAATACCGGATTTATGTCATCAGTTGGAACCTGATCTCCTTCAAAACACTAATCCCACATGTATTCCACCTATTGTAAAACTTATCGCAGTATTGCATTTTCTGGCCACATGTTCCTTTCAAAGCACTGTGGCTATATCTGGTGGTATATCACAACCAATTTTCAGTGGTGTACTACAAAAAGTGTACTTTCAGCAATGATGGGACACATGGAAAGCTACATCCATTTTCCCAGGCGTGAGGATTGAGCCAATGTGAAGGTTGACTTCTATGAATTTGCTGCCATCCCACATGTGGTGGGAGCCATTAATGGCACCCATATTGCCTAAGTGCCACCACAAACCAGGGAACAAGTTTACAGAAACAGGAAACACTTCCATTCTATCTACGTGCAAGTTGTCTGGTTACCAGATTTGTACATCTCCAATGTCTGTGCCCGGTTCACAGGATTAGCCCATGATACCGTAATATTGCGGGACAGCACTATACCCCAGCTGATGTCACAACTACTACCGGAGAAGGCCTTGCTTGCTAGTAAGTTTAATCGGTCTTACCTTTGTGTGGGTGATGTCAGGTAGTATGATCAGAAACTGTGTAACTTACTGTTGCACCTATGTCTGTCTTCCATCTAGGAGACTCAGCGTATCCCAACCGTCCATGGTTGTTGGCACCTCTGAGGAATCCAACTACCACCTGGGGACGTGTGCTTCAATGTGGCCCATGGAAGAACACGACAGGCAGTGGGGCAATCTTTTAGGCTCCTTAAGGCAAGATTCAGATGTCTGGACAAGACTGGGAGAGCCCTCCTCTACTCACCCAGTAGGGTGTGTTTAAATCACAGTGGCCTGCTGCATGCTCCACAACATTACCCTACGAAGGAACATCTCGTGTATAGCAGAGGATGGAGACCATGAAGTGCCATCGGGTGAGGATCCTGAAATGCCAAATGATGATGATAGTGGAGAAGAGGAGGGAGCTGACCTGCGTCAAGATCGCGACAACTTATTTTCATGAGCGTAAGTATGTTGTGAAATGTCATGACTTTGACTATTAAAGCAACTCCTGTTGTGATGATGTGAGTATTTTTAGGGACAATATTAGGAAGCTAAAGCTCTGGCAAATTCTGGTGAAATATATTTGTGGTCATGCACATTTTGTTAATTTTTTTTAGCTTACATTTTTGTCATGCACTTTGTTCTCCAGAAGTTTACTATGTGAATTGTGACACATGTAAGACTTCATAGCTAATCTCTTTGTTTTTGTCTGTTTTAGGTACCTTCACCATAGTATCTTCATTTGGGCATTTCAGAGTTGTAACATTAGCAGGAATATGATGCTATTTGGACGTACGACATGGACATGGATTGTTCCCCAGAATGTCTGTCACAGACTTTGGGTGTACAAAACCTGTACGAAGACAGCTTGGACAGCGATAGGAAGGAAGTTAAGAGGAGTCCATCAGACTTGTTTCTTGTCATGTGGTTGTCCTAATGCAATATGTATGCTATCAAGTGCTCCAACAAAATGTTGTTATAAGCCCAAATTATGCTTGGCTCCCTTCACACTGACTAAATCCTCAGTGTGTATAAAGTGTATGTAGCTGTTGATTTGTCTCCTCATTGTAGGCCAAAGTGTTTGAGGCCCATCATTGACATTTGTTTGTGACATTCCATTAGATGCAGCAACACGGGTGCGGAATGACCCTATGATCAGAAACAGTCATACTGCCATGTGTCTGTTTATTGGTTTAAATTATGTGGGATTCCTTTTGTGAGGTAGGTGATATGACACCAGCTGTTGCCATAGACCAATTTTATTTTGCCTATTCTATAAGGAAATTGTCCGATGTATCCCCTTCTTCCATACCGTTAAGACCGGCACCTGAAAATGTGATCACTGACCGAATATTTGAGTCATGTTTGATTTAGTGTTTCTGACATCATGCAATCCTGGAATGATGGAATAAAGATGTTAAAAGACAAGACACTTGTATGTATGTGTAGGTGTGTCATGGTTGTGATCCTGAGCTAAACATTGTTTACATGCAACATAGCGATGCTTATACAAGTAGCCTGTTTTGGCATTGTAAAGTTCACATGAGAGTACACGTTCCCCCGCGACAAAAATGCTCAGGAAACTAACACCATTATCAATTTAGCTGGCATTGACCTAACTGCAGCGGAGCAACAGCTCTTATCCCTTGGTCTCTCTTACTGTCCGGATTCAAATTTTATTTATACCCAGACTAGAGCGGATATATATAAGTTTATTCAGAAACTTAAACTGAAAAAGTTTCATCACCAACGCAACAAACAAGGAGACTCAGACATTTCATCAGTGCCTATGAAAGAACCAGAAATTTCAGAATTTATGGCATCAGATTATGGACTGTTACAGGACTTACATGATTTAGAAAGGGGAAATATGCCTATATCTAATGCGAGGGCAACTCAAATAGATTCAATCAATCCCTGTTCCCAACAGACTCCGCTGCATGGATTTAATGCCAAACCATAAACTCCCTTCAAAACTAAATCTAAAGGTGTTCCTATTATGGCCAGAGATTACATCGATGTTTTTAATGAGCAAATTGTTGCACAAATCAAGAAATTGAACATAACCATCAACAAGACACAAAGGAAACATACCAATCATGAGAAGAAATACCATCAACTCATTGATAAACTCAAGGAAAACCACCAAGTTATAATACACAATTCTGATAAAGGTGTGAATATCGTTTTATGGCCTGAGTATATGGAGGAAGCACACAACCAATTAAATAACGTGGAATGTCACAGGAAGATTTCTCCTACGAAATTTAAAGACACACAGGAACTACTATTTTTGCAATTGTTGGCTTGGAAAAGCATGGGCTTGTTAAGTTGGGAAGAATTCAAATATCTGAAGAAAGAGCATCCCACTATCCCAGTGATTTACTTTATACCAAAGGTACATAGAAATATCAGTAAACCACCGGGAAGACTCATTATAGCAGCCTATGACGGTCTTTTGGAGAACTTATCCAGATATATTGATTTTGTCAAAGAACTTAAATGTGCAGGACACGTGATTTTTTAAGAGAAATCCAAAATATATCATGGAAACCCACTTATTTATTGACAGCGTTGGATTTATCCTCCTTGTATACTTGTATCAAAAATAAGGATGGAATGAGGGCGGTGGAGTATTTCTTCATGAATAGATCTATCATATATGTTCAACAAACCAATATGCTGCTTAAAATGCTACTGTTTTCTTTGGAGAATAACCTGTTTTTGTTTAATGGCAAAATATACCAGCAGATTCAGGGTGTTGCTATGGGGGCCAGCTTCTCCCCCAGTTATGCCTGTTTATTTATGGGATGGTGGGAGGAGCTGGTCCTCAAGCAACAATTTGAGCAGACATATAAAACAAAAGTCGTTACTTGGTTACGGTATATTGATGATTTATTCATAGTTTGGGATGGGGATGTTCAAAGTGCTACTGATTTTATTGCTCAACTGAATAGCAACACAATCAATTTATATTTTACATCTGAAATTAGTAAGGATATGGTTACGTTTTTAGATGTTCAGGTCCAAGTGGTAGACAATAAGCTATCAACCACACTTTTTAGAAAACCTACAGCAGGAAACACTCTTTTGCATGCCTCCAGCGCACATCCACTCCATCTTATCAAAAGTATTCCTTATGGGGAAATGTTGCACATTAGACAAATATGCAGCAATGAGGAAGACTGCCACATTAAACAAGTGGAAAGTCGTACTAGTTTCTAGCTAGAGGATATAGGACTGAAATATTGGATGCAGCAATAGCCAAGTTTAGAACACAGGAACAAGTAGATGTATTGCAATACAGAGAGAAAAACACTAGTGAAGATATGATCCAGCAACCCACTAGATTGATTTTGTCTTTTTCACAAAAAGAGAAACAAATTAGGGCAATTGTTAGATGAAATTGGCCCATCGTGAAAGGCGATCCGATGATTGGCAAGCTACTACCATCTAATGCAGCTATGACTTTTAGAAAGGTTAACAGCATGGGGAGTTTGCTGACAAGGAGCAATCTAGAGGAACAGGGAAAAAGTACATGGCTCTCAGCAAGAAAACGATTCTATAAATGTGCGACATGCAAGGCCTGCCAATATGGCATTAATACTACATCATATACAACTGCATTTAATGCCAGGGTACACAATATAGGACAACTTCTTACTTGCAAGTCAGAGTTTGCAGTGTATGTCTTAACATGCAGCTGCGACCTCAAGTATATTGGCAGTACCAAATTAGCAGTGCACAAGAGGATCCTACAACATATGCGTGCCATCAACAACAATGATGATAGCTATCCAGTGGCAAGGCATTTTAAGATCTGCCAAAATAGTGATCCAAAGCATCTGAAATATTATGTCATAGAGGTGGGGTTAGAGAATCGAAATTAAGAATGTTTAGAAACAACCTATATTTTACAGTTCGATTCTAAACAACCTAGAGGCCTTAATGCCAGTGAGGACCTGTATACATTCTTATGAGGACAAATAATTGTGGAACAGATAAGAAGGGAATGACTAAGATTGCTATAGATCTCCAAAAATATGAAATGAAACTCAGGCCAGAATAGAATGAACTAACAATTTCTCTAGTAACAATTTAAAATCACTCTTAGGAAGAATTGTATTAGGCCTTTTATGACATTTTATGTATATATGTGATATTTATGGTTGGATTTTAGAGATCATATTTATATGGAAAGTGTATTTTATACTTCTATTAAATTAATGTGATTTTCTTGGGGGATCGACTATGAAATGTACATTATGTATGAAAATGTATGGATTTGAGGTCCTTAGCACATTTGCACTTTAGATTTGACTTTTTTGCACTATAAAATCTGCCATTGTTGTGGGACTATGAGTATTAAACAGGAATATCTCAACTAAGCCGTACGAAGTAAATATGTATTTTTCAATTTTTGATTGTTAGGTTGCTTATATGCTGGAACCAGAAACTGCTTTATTGTATTTTTTATTTTTTATACAATTCACTGGTTGGGTATGCACATTTTTAACTTCACGATTTGGATATGGAAATACTTTAGGACAAATTTCAGGAATTTTGAAGCCCATATTCATTTATTGTATACAAATATTAAGGAGGTTGTCCTAATATTGAAGGTGACAGCCTCTTTACAACATGTATGTTTATATTAGGTGGCTACGTTTTTTCATACAAAATGAATGTGTTCTATGTCCATTGTGTTGTCATTAGCTTTTGCACTTTAAAAAGCGGAGTAAAATGTCGAAGAGGTGTCATGTGATCAAGGGCGGAATCGCCCAAAACACGTCATGGCAGACTGGCAATAAACTAAAAAGTATTGCACGATATTTGGGTCCACGATCGCTTTTTCCTGCAAAAGAAGTTGGAGCTGTGAGCAAGTTGAGGAATATCGCCAGTAGGTATATATAGTTAGGATTGGCTACCATAGGAAATCCGCAACATTCTATTAGGAATAACTTTGGCACTGGTTGAGGAATTTGCGTGTAAGTTTCCAAAATTTTGGCCAGCTCCGCTGCGCTCCTTCCCTGAAAGTTTCGGGGGGATTCGTGAAGTGGGGGCTGAGAAAAAAGGGGGGTCCCAAAACGTGTTTTCCCCATGTTAATTTCCATAGGACGTTCTGACAAGTCCACAGCCCAAACCGCTGAACGGAATTCCACCAAACTTGGCAAAATTGTAGGGACTGGTACGCAGAAGTGCCTTTGCTATATTTGGTGAAAATTGCTCCAGTGGTTTTTATGACAATTAACTTCAAAAACACATATATATCTGGGCGGAGCCTAAACACACATCTGATCTGATTGGCTGTCCGCACTTCATCCAAGAAGTGTTGGCAGCCATCTTGGGACCAATATACATGATAGCACCTCATTAAAAAGCATTGTAGTTAATAGAGGGTTTTAGGACTTTAGTTACATTATAAATCATTTGTTGATGGTACCATACTCATTTTAGGAATTGTGGTGTGTTCTAAGGTGATTTTACCATGTGAAAAAGCCTTCTGCTGGGATATCATGAATCATGTTTGAAAGAAAACTATTATCTCATGCTTTTCCCACAGTGGTTTGGAAGGGGATCTATAAGCTAAACTGAAAGCACATTATCTGTAAATTCACATTATCTTTCTCAGTCATGTGAGAATGAAAAATTTCCTAGCTAACGTAACGGAAAGTTTCAATTCTATTAAGGACAAGGAGGCGAGGATTATGCAGTCCTTTCTTCTCTTTATTTCGACAGCACATTCAAAGTAGAACCAAATACAAAACTTCAAAACTACAACTCCCATGAGCACATGGGGCACAGTGTCCATAGTAACAGCCAGCCAATGGAGATGGTGTCCGCTGTATAACCGGTGCTGACGTCCCTTCCGCTTCCTCTTCTTCTCTGTGAGGAAAACTCCCGGGAACGCTCCTTAGTCCTTTTGATCTTGTCCTAAATCAACACAAAACAAACCGTTACCTCGTTCTTCTTCCTTACAAGGAAGCATCAGGAAACGGTGTACAACATTTCCTAGTAATGAGCAGTGTTGAAAAAAACATATCACCAAGAGAAAACTGTGTAACTGTACCAAATCATTCTACAAACTATGAATACCACACAGCAGCAGAAAAGACCCATAAGTAGACATAAGGTGTTACTTACTGAATGTACGTAGATACGGGTGGGTGAGACCAGCAAGTCTCGGGAGGGATAATCCTCGCCTCCTTGTCCTTAATAGAATTGAAACTTTCCGTTACGTTAGCTAGGAAATTTTTCATTCTATGTCAGGACGGAGGCGAGGATTATGCATGTTTAAAGCTTATTCACCACCAGATCTGCTGCGCCATAGATGGGCTTGAAGTAATATTTCTTGAACGTGGACTCCGAGGACCAATCCGCTGCCGCCATGATGTCCTCCAGCCAACCGCCCACCTGCACCGCCTTAGAAGCCATTGCTCCTCTCGTGGAGTGGGCTCCAAATGTGGTTACGTCCACACCCGCCTCGGTCATGATCCAACGGACCCACCTGGCGATGGTTGGAGAGGAAACCGGTTTAAAGGGTTTCTGCAAGGCAATAAGGAGTTGGCGCTCTCCAGGAGGGCGATACTCCAACGTCATGTCCTCGTATGTTTTGAGACATCGTACCACGCAGAGCTTGGGCTGGTCCGGGAAAAAAGTATACGACACAGATCTGATATTTGTCTTGGTCCTTCTTGTCACTGTAAACGTGACCCCTTCCGGAGTAAACATTCGAGATGTAATGTCCAGCGCCCTCACATCCGAGACGCGCTTGCACGAAACCAGACACAAAAGGATCGCCAGTTTGGCTGACAGTTCCTTCCTAGAAAGATACTGGTTATCCCCCCAGGAGGAGAGGAAACGCAGAACAATGTTGACATCCCAGAGACCTTCATACCTGGGCTCCGGGGGCTTAGAAAGTCTAACACCTCTCATCAGTTTGCAAACCCAGGGGTGCTCACCCGCCGATTTCCCATCGATGTGGGCATGCCCCGCCGAAATGGCGGATCTGAAAGAGTTAATAGACCGGTAGGCCATACCCGACTGATTCAATTCAGCCAAGAAATTTAGGATGTGGCTAACGTCCGCCCCCACGGGATCGGCGTGTCTTCCCAGACACCAACGACGCCACCGCTGCCAAGCCGAGCGGTACCTCTTGACAGTTCCTGGAGCCCAGGCTCTAAGGATGAGGTCCTCAGCGTCCGCTGAAAGGCGTCCGTCCTGCCAACGTCCCCTGAAATCCTCCATGCCATGAGGTGCAGGGTCTCCTGAATCACCAGGGGATGAGGCTCCCCTTGAGGGCCCGAGAGCAACGAAGGGAACAAGGGTAGTCGAATCGGACAGTCCCATGACAGTTCCAATAGAGAGGGAAACCACGCCTGGGCCCGGCAGAAGGGAGTCACCAGGATCATGGATGCCCGTTGCCTGCGGGCTTGAGCTGCCACCCGTGGAATCATGAGAAAGGGGGGGAAATGCATACGCCAGTTCCAGTGTCCAGTCCTGTAAGAAGGCATCGATCGCCGAGGCCTCCGGGTCCGGCCTCCAGCTCACGAACCTCTGGAGCTGTCGATTGAGTCGCGATGCGAACAGGTCTATCGAGCATGGACCCCATCTGGCCATCAAAGCCTGGAAGGTTGAACGTTCCAGCCGCCAGTCGCTGAAGTCCTGGAAGTTCCTGGAGTGCCAGTCCGCGATCGAATTTTGAGTGCCCGGAAGGTATTCCGCTGACACCGAAATCTGTCTCTCCAGGCAATAGTGCCAGAAGTCTTTCGCCAGATTTGCTAGTGCCCGCGACCGAGGGCCGCCCAGGCGATTAATATACTGTACTGCTGACACATTGTCCATGCGTAGCAGAATACAGCACGAAACTCGATGCTGAGTCAGGGACCTCACTGCAAACGAGCCCGCTAGTAGCTCTAAACAGTTGATGTGGAGTTGCAACTCCTCCTGCGTCCAACGACCCCCCATGGTAACGTCGCCACAGCGTGCGCCCCAACCCGACCTGCTGGCATCCGACTCGATGATCAGGTCCGGGCTGGATCCGAAGATCGCTCTCCCATTCCACGCACTCATGTGCTCGATCCACCACCGAATCTCCGTCCTCGTCTCCTCGGTGAGAGAGATGAGTTCGGAGTACGTCAGCCCCTTCCTGAGGTGCTGTGCCTTCAACCGCTGGAGGGCCCGGTAGTGCAGGGGACCCGGAAAGATCGCCTGGATCGACGAGGAGAGCAGTCCCACGATGCGGGCCAACTGCCGAAGGGATATCCTGTCCTTCTTCAGAACCTGGGAAAGTTCCTTGCGGATCTTGGACACCTTCTGTTGAGGAAGGCTGAGAGATGCCGTCTCCGAGTCTATCAGGAAACCCAGAAAAGTGATCTGTCTGGTCGGGTGGAATTCCGATTTCTGGGTGTTCAGCACGAACCCCAGGTCCTGCAGGAGAGCAATAGCCATGTTCAAGTTGGATTTGAGCCGGATCGGAGACTGGTCCAACAGCAGTATATCGTCCAGATATATGATCAGTCGGACCCCTCGTTCGCGGAGGGTTTCCACCACCGGCCGAAGGAGTTTCGTAAAACACCAAGGGGCCGACGATAGGCCAAAAGGGAGAGCCTGAAATTTGACGACCTCCCCGTCCCAAAGGAAATGGAGGAACCGTCGATGTGGTGCAAAGATGGGGACCGTGAGATAAGCGTCCTTCAAGTCCAGGCGCGCCATCCAATCCCCTTGGAGGAGAATATCTCGTAAGAGATGAATCCCCTCCATCTTGAAGTGGCGGTAGACCAGCCACTCGTTGAATTCCCGCAAATTTATCACTGGGCGAAAACCCTTGTCCTTCTTCTGGACCAGGAAGATATTGCTTAGGAATCCCGCAGGATGAAGCTGGGATTTGCAGATCGCCCCTTTCCTGAGGAGGTCTGCGACCTCGTCGGCGATCAGAAGTCTTTCCTCCTGTGAGAAAACAAGAGGGCGAGGGCGAACCCTTTGATGGGGAAGACCGTAGAACTCGATCTGAAAACCTTGAACTGTCTGTAGGACCCAAGGATCCGAAGTAATCTTGCGCCAGCTGCAAAGGTGTTCCCGTAGCCTCCCCCCCAGAGCATGTGGGGAAAAAAGGGTAATACTCACCGGATGGACCTCCTGGGGCGTTGACGCCACCTCGGTAGCCTCTGCCGCGCCCCTTGCCTCTACTGGGGTAGAAGTTTCCCTGGCGGCCGTCGTTCCGGCCGTTGTTTTGGCGCTGGTTCTTGTTATGGGGGCCTTGCTGGGGTTGATGACCGGAGGAGCGGCCCCGTCCTCGTCCGGCCCCGCCAAAAACCCGCCCCGGGAAAATCTTTTTGACCGTCGTCTGAGCTCTGTCCAGTGCCGAGAAAGTGGTGACGAATTTATTAAGCTCCTTGATGAAAGGTTCGCCAAAAACCTTGCCTTGTGCAATGATCCCTGCTTCTGAGGTGGCCAAGTCTCCCAGCTTGGGATCTATTTTGATGAGGAGGGATCGTCTCCGCTCAGCCACTAACGCACAGTTCGCGTTCCCTAGGAAGCACAGGGCTCGCTGGGCCCAGCCCGCCACGACCTCCGTGGACATCGGAGTTCCCGACTCCTTGGCTCGCTCAGCCAGTTGGATAATTTGCGTCACGGGTCGTACCGCGTCCAGGAGTTTGTCCTGGCAGGCTCGCCAGGAGGGATCTATGCCTTTCTTCGGGTCCCTCATGAACTTTGCGAAGAACGCACAGAGCTTCTCGTCGATATCCGGCGTGGTGGCCACCCTGCCTTCTAACTTCGGGCGAGGGCATTCACCTCGCATGCGGGTCCTGACGTCCCTTTCCAGGGGTTGGCGCACTTTGCTTGCAGCATAAGCCGCCACCTTGGGATCCGGTATCCATTCCGACGACCTAGGGTGGTAAATGCTCATCGGGTCAAACATGTCCGAGGGAGTGTCCTCTCCCTCCAGGGATCCCGAGGAATGAGGCGTCGGGCGCCAAGGTCTACCCGTGTAGCCATCATCCTCATCCGAGGAACCCTCGTCCCCCGAGACACCCTCTCCCTCCAAGGGGAAACCATCCTCATGGTCCGTGTCTTGTGCGACCTCGTCGCCATCATCTCCGGGTAAGAGCCCCTCCCGGCAGGGTACATGCTTCAGTGTCCGCGCACTTTTGCGGAAAGAGTCTCGCAAACGCTCGAACTCTTCCAAGTGCCCCGCAGGACGTTTAGCTGATTTTTTACCCCCCCCCTGCGAGCCCTTGGACCCACGGTCCGCAGGTCCTGCAGCGCCAAACACCCCGGGGATACTCTGGGCGAGGGCGTCCACTCTATCCCGCAGCGGCGCAAGCACCGAGTCCAGGGCCTGCGACAACGCGTGGCCCACCGCAGGCGGGAAGGGTTGGGCGAGGTGGAACTCCTCCGCCTCTTGGGTGACATTTGTATCTTGGTCCGAAGACTGCATTATGGGGGTGTAGGCACCAAACACCTTAATTAATACCAAAGGTAGCCCCCTCGCCGGTGCCCAGACAACAATCTGTCAGAAAAAATGAGGTGCAATACCTCAACTCGCCACTAGAGGGCGTTGCGTAACGCGCGCGTGAGGGATCACCGAGAGCCGGTGTCAGGGCGAGGGTTGGTGAGGACAGAAAAATCTGCCTCAGTGCGCCGTATCAAACGGAGGTAGGCCGCCGAGCAGCGTCTCCGTGAGAAGCGGCGCCCCACAGAGCCGGGAAAGAGCGCGAAGCACTCCTGACACGGTCCGCGATATGCGGGAGAACGCGCAGGCAGAGCCTGTCGCGTGTCAATTCAGCCGCGCGAAGTAGCGCGCGTACAGAGCAGGGAAAAGCACAGGCAAAACCAGGCTAACAATCATTGAGGCCACAACAATATATATACGTCAGAAATAAATGCCACTTATCTGACGAGCAGAGAAGAAAGAGGAAGCGGAAGGGACGTCAGCACCGGTTATACAGCGGACACCATCTCCATTGGCTGGCTGTTACTATGGACACTGTGCCCCATGTGCTCATGGGAGTTGTAGTTTTGAAGTTTTGTTTTTGGTTCTACTTTGAATGTGCTGTCGAAATAAAGAGAAGAAAGGACTGCATAATCCTCGCCTCCGTCCTGACATAGAATGAAGTCTGACATTCTCAGTAAAACATGTACATCCAACAAGGACAGAGACTGTCAGTTGATTACTTTGTGTTCTACTGCAGCCTCCTAGAGTGTTCTAAAGAACAACTAGAGCGCTAACAGTCCTACTTATTACAAAGGTATGGCACACCTGAAGCCATCTTGATTGGAATAAAGTGGTAACTCTTAAAACATTTAATTTAAAAAGGAGCAAAATGTGGGGGTATATTTTGCCATAGAAAGTATGATTAGTGCTGCAGAAAGAAAAATTAGGGCACATTTTGAGTGACTTCTCAAATCCTCATCAATTCCATTAAAAAATTCTGACATGCAGTCTCCCAAGATGGCCACCAGAGACAAAAGAGCCCAAATGTAGCCCAAATATCACCAGATGTAGCCCACGTATAGCCCAATAACAGAATGTCCCACAGTGTTCTAAAGAACAACTAGAGCACTAACAGTCCTACTTATTACAAAGGTATGGCACACCTGAAGCCATCTTGATTGGAATAAAGTGGTAACTCTTGAAACATTTAATTTAAAAAGGAGCAAAATGAAGGGGTATATTTTGCCATAGAAAGTATGATTAGTGCTGCAGAAAGATAAATTAGGGCACATTTTGAGTGACTTCTCAAATCCTCTACAATTTCATTAAAACATTCTGACATGCAGTCTCCCAAGATGGCCACCAGAGACAAAAGAGCCCAAATGTAGCCCAAATATCACCAGATGTAGCCCAAGTATAGCCCAATGACAGAATGTCCCAGAGTGTTCTAAAGAACAACTAGAGCGCTGACAGTCTTACTTATGACAAAAGTATGGCACACCAGAAGCCATCTTGATTGGAATGAAGTGGTAAGTCTGAAAACATTTAATTTAAAAAGGAACAAAATGAGGGGGTTCATTTTGCCATAGAAAGTATGATTAGTGCTTCAGAAAGAAAAATGAGGGCACATTTTGAGTGACTTCTCAAATCCTCTTCAATTTCATTAAAAAAATTCTGACATGCAGACTGAAACATGCACTTTGAATACCAGCAGCAGACTTCCCTGGTGAGCAGTAGATTTACTACAGTGATCTAATGAGCAAATAGAGTGCTAACATTCAGAATTGATGGCAAATGTGTGACACATCTGAATGCCTTCTTGATGGAACCAAAGTAAACAAGCATTGAAAATGCAATAGATCTCGCCCTCGTTTAAGTTAAAGCCATTCTGTTTGTAATGAGGTGGCTTTTTAGCTTTGCTTTTATTAGTGTGTTTTAAACTTTCATGTAAATAACATGCATGTGTATGCATATATGTATATGTATGCATGCATTTATATTTGTATATATATATATACAGATTATATATGTTTATATATGTATTTATATATATATATATATATATATGTACATACATATATATAAATGCATATGCATATATATATATATATGTGTATATGTGTGCGTTTAGAGAGAGGTAGAGAGGTAGAGGTGTAGAGGTAGAGAGGTAGAGGTAGAGAGGTAGAGGTAGAGAGGTAGAGATTAGTAGAGAGAGAAGTAGAGAGAGGTAGAGAGTAGAGAGTGAGTAATATAGAGTAGAGAGTGAGTAGTAGAGAGCAGTAGAGAGAGTAGCAGAGAGTGAGTAGTAGAGAGTAGTAGAGTGAATAGTAGAGTGAGTAGTTGAGAGTAGTAGAGAGTGAGTAGTAGAGAGTGAGTAGTAGAGAGTAAGTAGTAGAGAGTAGTAGAGAGTAAGTAGAAGAGAGTGAGTAGTAGAGAGTAGTAGAGAGTGAGTAGCAGAGAGTGAGAATAGTAGAGAGTAGTAGAGAGTGAGTAGTAGAGACTAGTAGAGAGAGAGAGTAGTAAAGAGTGAGTAGTAGAGTGAGTAGTAGAGAGTGAGTAGTAGAGAGTAGTAGAGAGAGAAGTAGAGAGTGAGTAGTAGAGAGTAGTAGAGAGTGAGAAGTAGAGAGTGAGTAGTAGAGAGTAGTAGAGAGTGAGTAGTAAAGAGTGAGTAGTAGAGAGAGAGTAGTAGAGAGTGAGTAGTAGAGAGTAGAGAGTAGTAGATAGTGAGTAGTAGGGAGTGAGTAGTAGAGAGAGAATATTAGAGAGTAGTAGAGTAGTAGAGAGTGAGTAGTAGAGAGTGAGTATTAGAGAGTAGTGGAGTAGGAGAGAGTAAGTAGTAGAGAGTAGTGGAGAATATTCGAAAGTTTGGCACAGCACCACTTGCACAATAAGTCCAATCAAATCATATCACTTAGAGTCCTTTTTGAAGCGCTGAATCTTGGTGTATATTCAAATGCTTTTATTTTCCTTAAGTTTATGTACCACAGCCAGCCGACACGTTTCGTTCTGTACAACAGAACTTCTTCAGGGCGTTCTTATTTACTTCAAGTTATGTCAGTATCCTGTTGTCATATAACTAGATATTTCTTCCAAATGTTAGACGAGACGCAAGTACATTCTTATTCAAAGTGACTAGGTATCAATTTTACCCACACAATTCGGGCAGACTTGAGTATTTATAGCATCCTCAAAGTCAGTCTTTCAAAACTTCCAAAGAATAGGACATGATAATCCAAATCCAAATGTTTCTCAGGAAAAGTCATTTTCAATCGTTCGGAATATCGGCGTTTGGGCAGATGTGACCCAGGGACCCCCAGTATGCAAGGGGAATTAGTCCCCCCTCTGCAAACGCGCCAGTGGCCTGCGTTGCAGAGAGGTGTAAAAAGGGGCATAGCCTCATTACACCTCTGTGCAATGCAGCCCCCTGGTGCATACTGGAGGTTCCAGGTGGGCTAGTTGGCCCCCAGGGACCCCTAGTATGCAAGGGGAATTAGTTCCCCCTCTTCAAACATGCACGGGGCTGCGTTGCAGAGAGGTGTAAAAAAGGGTGTGGCCTCATTACACCTCTCTGCAATGCAGCCCCCTGGCGCATACTGGAGGCTCCTGGTGGGCTAGTTGGCCCCCAGGGACCCCCAGTATGCAAGGGGAATTAGTTCCCCCTCTGCAAACGCGGCAGGGGGCTGCGTTGCAGAGAGGTGTAACAAGGGGCAAAGCCTCATTACACCTCTGCAATGCAGTCCCCTGGCGCATACTGGAGGTTCCAGGTGGGCTAGTTGGCCCCCAGGGACCCCTAGTATGCAAGGGGAATTAGTTCCCCCTCTTCAAACATGCACGGAGGCTGCGTTGCAGAGAGGTGTAAAAAAGGGTGTGGCCTCATTACACCTCTCTGCAATGCAGCCCCCTGGCGCATACTGGAGGCTCCTGGTGGGCTAGTTGGTCCCCAGGGACCCCCAGTATGCAAGGGGAATTAGTCCCCCCTCTGCAAACGCGCCAGTGGCCTGCGTTGCAGAGAGGTGTAAAAAGGGGCAAAGCCTCATTACACCTCTGTGCAATGCAGCCCCCTGGTGCATACTGGAGGTTCCAGGTGGGCTAGTTGGCCCCCAGGGGCCCCTAGTATGCAAGGGGAATTAGTTCCCCCTCTTCAAACATGCACGGGGGCTGCATTGCAGAGAGGTGTAAAAAAGGGTGTGGCCTCATTACACCTCTCTGCAATGCAGTCCCCTGGCGCATACTGGAGGTTCCAGGTGGGCTAGTTGGCCCCCAGGGACCCCTAGTATGCAAGGGGAATTAGTTCCCCCTCTTCAAACATGCACGGAGGCTGCGTTGCAGAGAGGTGTAAAAAAGGGTGTGGCCTCATTACACCTCTCTGCAATGCAGCCCCCTGGCGCATACTGGAGGCTCCTGGTGGGCTAGTTGGCCCCCAGGGACCCCCAGTATGCAAGGGGAATTAGTTCCCCCTCTGCAAACGCGGCAGGGGGCTGCGTTGCAGAGAGGTGTAACAAGGGGCAAAGCCTCATTACACCTCTGCAATGCAGTCCCCTGGCGCATACTGGAGGTTCCAGGTGGGCTAGTTGGCCCCCAGGGACCCCTAGTATGCAAGGGGAATTAGTTCCCCCTCTTCAAACATGCACGGAGGCTGCGTTGCAGAGAGGTGTAAAAAAGGGTGTGGCCTCATTACACCTCTCTGCAATGCAGCCCCCTGGCGCATACTGGAGGCTCCTGGTGGGCTAGTTGGTCCCCAGGGACCCCCAGTATGCAAGGGGAATTAGTCCCCCCTCTGCAAACGCGCCAGTGGCCTGCGTTGCAGAGAGGTGTAAAAAGGGGCAAAGCTCATTACACCTCTGTGCAATGCAGCCCCCTGGTGCATACTGGAGGTTCCAGGTGGGCTAGTTGGCCCCCAGGGGCCCCTAGTATGCAAGGGGAATTAGTTCCCCCTCTTCAAACATGCACGGGGGCTGCGTTGCAGAGAGGTGTAAAAAAGGGTGTGGCCTCATTACACCTCTCTGCAATGCAGTCCCCTGGCGCATACTGGAGGTTCCAGGTGGGCTAGTTGGCCCCCAGGGACCCCTAGTATGCAAGGGGAATTAGTTCCCCCTCTTCAAACATGCACGGAGGCTGCGTTGCAGAGAGGTGTAAAAAAGGGTGTGGCCTCATTACACCTCTCTGCAATGCAGCCCCCTGGCGCATACTGGAGGCTCCTGGTGGGATAGTTGGCCCCCAGGGACCCCCAGTATGCAAGGGGAATTAGTTCCCCCTCTGCAAACGTGGCAGGGGGCTGCGTTGCAGAGAGGTGTAACAAGGGGCATAGCCTCATTACACCTCTGCAATGCAGCCCCCTGGCGCATACTGGAGGTTGCAGGTGGGCTAGTTGGCCCCCAGGGGCCCCCAGTATGCAAGGGGAATTAGTTCCCCCTCTTCAAACATGCACGGGGGCTGCGTTGCAGAGAGGTGTAAAAAGGGGTGTGGCTTCATTACACCTCTCTGCAATGCAGTCCCCTGGCGCATACTGGAGATTCCTGGTGGGCTTTCAGGTCTTATATAGTTAGGAATTAGCATTAAAAAACCTTGCAAATTCACTGAAAAAACCATAGGTTTCAGGCCTTATATAGTTAGGAATTAGCATTTAAAAAACCTTTGAAATTCACTGAAAAAACCATAGGTTTCAGGCCTTATATAGTTAGGAATTAGCATTTAAAAAACCTTTAAAATTCACTCAAAAAAACATAAGTTTTAGGGGTGTTATAGTTAGCTGGACATTTCACTCATACAAAACCATTGAAATTGCTCCTATATAGTTAGTTGTACTAACTATATTTTGCGCACCCGCAATCCACTGCTGATGATGTCACATATTACATCATTCATGACATGATCAGTGACATCACTGATGACATCTCAAATGACATCACTGATGACATAACTGATGACATCATCCACTTGACAATCACACACACCTTTTCATACACTAGTAAAATCTTTCATCACTCTTTGTAAAATACAGAGTATCATATTTGAATCCATTGTTACAGCAATACAAGTATCTAAAAACCCACTCAGTGATTCATAGATGTATACACACATCTAATCACTCACCTGTATATTCACTCATACATGCTGTCAATGAGCAATAGAACACTATCAAAAATACTTATACACCTAAATCGACATTACACACCAGCACATGTCACTGACCATGTCATGAATGATGTAATATGTGACATCGTCAGCAGTGGATTGCGGGTGCGCGAAATATAGTTAGTACAACTAACTATATAGGAGCAATTTCAATGGTTTTGTATGAGTGAAATGTCCAGCTAACTATAACACCCCTAAAACGTATAGTTTTTTTAGTGAATTTTAAAGGTTTTTTAAATGCTAATTCCTAACTATATAAGGCCTGAAACCTATGGTTTTTTCAGTGAATATATATATATCTATATATATCTATATCTATCTATATATATATATATATAGATAGATATAGATATATATATGTATAGATATATATATATATATATATATATATATATATATATATATATATAGATTCAATCCTGGTTCTGTAATCCTTGAAAAAACAGGCACTGACACTACATCTGTAATCACCATTGAAGTGAGCTTATTTATAGTGGTGCAAAGTAACCAAGAGGCGGTCAGGTGGTTAACCCAGGTAACATGTGACATAGAGATAGACATAGAAAGGTTTGTGTGATTTGAGAAGTGCAAGTCATGGTTTAAACGTAAAAAGACATGTAAATAACTCTTTACATTTTAAGTTTAAATACTGCTGGCTGGGTGCTACATATGATCACTCTATTGTTACTGTCTTTAATAAAAATATAGTGTATTTTGGCATGATTGCTCTGTACCTCCGCTTTATGTTGGTTGCATGTGCAAGTACGTGCTGTAGTTGACGTAGAAGACACATGTGTGCCGCATTAAAGAATCCTGCACGCGAGGTTTCTGTAACGCCTGTGTTGCAGGTAAGCTCTCCGTGCGTTTGTAATGTGTATTCACTGATGCGTCTTCTGGCACAAGTCTGTTAAATGGCCAGCCGGGGGATTGAGTGGCTTTTGCGTATGGAAGGTGACTCCTGCTAAGCATCTGTGTCAGGCACCGCTTCGTCCGTGGAATGTTGATGGGAGCCGGAGTTAGTATGGCTCTTCAGATAAGGACAGCGCGTTTGGCACTGTGTGTGTGGGATCCACAGACTTCGTGGGTCAGTCAGTCTGGGATCTGTGTGTAGTTCGTGACATGTGCGGCTAGTGGCCGCAGGCCGTCATTGTGACTCGTTTGGTACGGCCTTGTCCTCTGCCTTTTGCTGCCTAGTTCGGGAGGAGATACTCTGCGCTAAGTGTGGTAGGAAGCTGTTTCCTTTACAGCAGATCGGCTAGGTGCTTGAAGTTTGGGATGCAGCCCCAGTGGGCATGCAAACCTTGGTGCTTAGGCGGTTCTTCCATTATTCTCATGTTTAACCCACCCGGTCTATGTGTCTGGGTTACTTGTGGATAGGTAGTGCCTATTGGCACTAATGTGTGTCCCGTCTATAGTCTTGATTGCAGGGTACGGGGGTCAAACACATTATTTCTTGTTGGTGCGTGCTTGTGACAATGTTTGTGATCATGTAGCCTGACCTGGATGGAGTGCTAGTGAGGTGTGGTGAGTGAGTGGTTACTATTGACAGTGCCTAGTGCTACAACAAATAATTAAAAAATATGGTGAAGCAAGATGTTCATAAATTAATGGATTGCTTGACCTGCGCGAGGAGGCTTGTCAGATTATATTGTGGAGGGTGTGTCAGCTTACAGATGCGCGCTAAGAGCTTCATCTGCGTTGTGCCCATTAGGGATTTTGCAATCTAGTTGGATAATGTATTTAGATTCTAGTCTTCTTAATGATTGTTGTCTGTTTCCACCCCTGGGGTTTTGTGCAACACTGTCAATCACAAAGTATGTAAGATCTTCTGCTTTGCCGTTGTGATGGGAGTTTATGTGTCTGGCCACTGGGTATGAGGGATCATCATTGGAAATGGCTCTGAGATGTTGTAGGATCCTGAGGTGTACCGGTTGGATGGTGCTGCCTATGTATAGTTTACTGCAGGTGCAACTGAGCACGTAGACTGCAAAATAGGTTTTGCATGTGTAATGCTCTCTGATCACGTAAGGTGACTTCCTGAACGGTAAATGTACTGTCTTTGTGTTGACCCCGTGCTTACAGGCCTTACATTTAGTGCATTTAAAGAATCCTGTTTGAGGTTGAAGCCAGGTTTTGTTTTTCTGCAGAGTTGGTGCGTTCTTGACTAATTCCTGCCTCATAGAGGTGGCCCTACGGAAAGTCAACTGTGGTAACTTCGCACAAGTTGGGCCAAGGGTTGGGTCATTTCTAATGAGTGGCCAGTGTCTGTATAAGTTTTTGTGAAGGTTAGTGTGATGTGGTTGTATGTTCTGTGTTTGGTTTTGTGTTCTTAAGAAGCAGATCCGATCTGTTAAGACCGTTGCTTTCTTCTCTGGCCTTGCTGAGTGTCTTTTGATGGTAACCTCTGGCCCTGAGTCTCTCGAAAAGGCTGTCTGTACTGGCTTGCAAATCACTGTCTAGGCTGCAATTTCTTTTCATCCTAAGACACTCGGCATATGGTATGCTTTCTTTCAGGCTGGTCGGGTGGAAGCTTCGGGCGTGTAAGATGGCATTTCCTGCAGTCTCCTTTCTGTGTGTGCGTGTTTCTACCTTGCCCCCCGCATGAAAGACCTCTAGATCTAAGAACACTATTTTCTCTGTGCTGGTGGAGCAGGTGAATTTGAGATTGAGACTGTTGTTGTTAATGGCTGTCGCAAATTCCAAGGCGCTTTCCTCTGAGCCACGCCATACCATGAAGATTTCGTCTATGTAGCGCTTGTACATCACTATTTGTTGTCGATTATTTGATGTTGTTGGACCATGAGTACTTGTTCCTCCCACGAGCCCATATGCAGAGTCGCATAACTGGGGGCAAAGCAAGTACCCATGGCCGTGCCCTGTGTCTGTTTGTAAAGCAATTTGTTGTAGGAGAATGTGTTGTTGTTTAGGCACCACTCTGTCATCTGTAGGAGCATCATGGTATGTTGGTGTAGTGTGATGTCCCTAGTGCCCAAGTAGTGTCTCATTGCATTTAACCCATCTGTATGCCTAATGCTCGTGTACAGGATTTGTACAACTAGTGTGACAAAACCAAAATCATAATGCCAAACAAAATCAGAAACATGAGTCAAAAAGTCCCTAGTGTCTTGTAGAAAGGCAGGTAGTTTTTTTACTAACGGCTGGAGAAAATGGTCTATATACTTGCTGGTGTTCTCAAATAGGCTTCCTATAGCCGAGATTATTGGTCTGCCTGGTGGGCAAATGATGTTTTTGTGGACCTTGGGGATTAGGTATAGCTGGGGGGTGATCGGATAGTCCTTCTTCAGGAAGTCCAGTTCTGGTTTGGTGATTAGGCCCTTGCCCCTCCAATCATACAGGCATGCATGATATCTTTCTTTGATATTCGTCATGTTAGTGCTGCTTGAGAGAGCTAACTCTTTCAGGTCTTTTGTGACTCTGTCAGCAAACATGTCAATGTTGTCCCTTGGCATGGGTGGGTAGAATATTGACTCGGGTTTAAATGGGGTCGTTTCAGAGGCGTAGATAGTAAAGTTGGAGAGTGCTCCCGTTTGGGTGTTGGTGAGACTCCCATCGTTAGTGTTCAGTTCCATTTCCGTCATTTCTTTTAGGAAGTCCAAATCCGCTAAGCTCAGTGAGGTAGTGGTTGGAGTGGTTTCCTGACCTTCTTGTTTCTCCAGGGATTTGTCCTTCAAAGTGGAGAAGTACTTGTTTAGTTTGAGTTTGAGGGTGAAGTGGGAAAGATCGATTCTGGGCTCAGTGTAGTTAAAATTTGTTTCTTTGCAGAAAGTCCTAGCGCCAATGTCTCTTTTTCCTCAGTCGTTAGTTCCATGTTGGTTAGATTTATAACTCTGTTGTTGGTTTCCATGGGTGTTATTATCTCCTTCTGTTTCGTCTGTAGGTTGGTTTTGTTCTTTGAGCTATTTCTGCCCCACCGTCTGTTCTTCCTCCTTCTGCTTTTTGAAGGTTGGTTTGTTTGTATATATAAATTACCTACTGGCGGTCGCCAGTAGGTAGTTATAGTTAGGACCTACTTTCCATAGGAAATCTACAACATTCTATTTGGAATAACTTTGGCGCTGGTGGACGAATCTTCGTGAAATTCTCCATGAAAATGGCTTGCTCGGCTCCGCTCTTTCCCTGAAGGTTTGGGGGTGATTCGTCAAGTGGGGGCCGAGAAAAAAGAGGGGTCCCAAATATGTTTTCCCCATGCAATTTTCCATAGGGACCTTTAGCCAGGGCTACAGCCCGAACGGCGGAACGTAATTACACCAAATTTGGCAGCGAGGTAGAGTTCGGTTCGCAGATTGTGCTTTTTGTTAAATGGTGTAAATCAGTTCAGTAGTTCCTGAGGAAATCATAGTGATATCTATTAACTAAGTACTGTACGCGTACAGAAATTCGTACAATTACGAGCACGAGCTGCATGTTGATTGGATGTCAACTGTCTGTCAACACTCCAAACCAGGAGGTGTTGGCAGCCATCTTGTGCCTCGCTAGAACCGAGTCACAAGAAAACAGTAAAACAAAGTTGAAAAATAAGGAAAGGGGGCAGGGTAGAAGCATCCTGACCCTCTAGGCCTGCTCAGGAGGTCCCACATGGATCATCAGGCCAAAAATTAAATAAAAAAATTGCGGGGTATGCGTATCGTACGCATACGCGTTGGAAAAGGACAAAATAGTAGAAGTCCGTTTTATTCTTAATTAGCCCCCGGGGGGCCAAATCCCGGGGGCATTTTTTTCCATAATGGGGGGCTTGTAAGGCCCTCCGAGACTCGGGGAAAGCCACCCCCTGGGGTTTTATTTTGAAGTATGCGGGGGGCCTCACGGCCCCCTTCCCCCCGCAGTCCCGGGGACTGCCACCCCCTCGGGGCTTTTTTTTAAATATTTTTTTTAAAGTATGTTTTCAGCTCCCCCTCCCTCTCCCCCGTACACGTCCCAGGGACCGCCACCTTCCTGGGGCAGTAATATGTAAAATGACCTTCCAGCCCCGGGGACCTGCACTCCCTGGGGCTTTTTAATGTTGGGAGGGGGTCACGCGGCCCCCCCTCCTGGAACTCTTGATGGCCCTGGGGACCACCACCACCCAGGGCCGGCTCTTGCAGTGTCTCGGGGTGCCTACCCCTGGAACACTGCTGTTTGATATGGTAGGGCGGGGTCGTCGCGGCTCCCACTTTACCACAGCAAACCGCTTTCCTATTTGAAAGACAGAGCAAGTTAATCTGCTCTCTCTTTCAAGTAGGAAATCAGATTGTTTTTCGTCAGAGTGAGCAGCATGTAAGCTGCTCTCTCTGACAAAGCAATGCCGGCTCCCGAAGGACGCATGGAGCCGTCTGGGATCGTGGGGGCATTGGGGCTAAAAAAAAACAGGTTTTTTTTAGAACTAACTTTACTAGTCAAAAAAAGAGCTATATTTCTATGATAGTATGTAAAACTTTCCGGGTTTTTTCGTACATCAGTTGTACTATCTATGCATGCGCAGCCTCGTTTCCAATCCCATGTTTCTTTCTTTTTCTCCAAGTTCACCAAGCAAAGCTGTCCTCATTTCAGGTATTAAATTTGCCGCTTTCTTTTCCCGGGCCATGTGTGTCATCTGCTGCTATACTTTTGTAATATATTAATAATCAAATTCTATCTATATTTAATTGAAACGTATTGCCGAGGTGCCAAACGTTGATTACATACTCTGTCCACCGCCATTTTAGTAGTTTTCCTCCGTTATTTTTATTATACCTGCTACTTTCATTTTACCCTCCGCCTATCTTCTCTGTGATCTATGAGATTTCCTGCCACAGACACCATAGTGTTTGTCCTTAGCCTCTGATGTTATCAGACTTGGTCACACGCATACCTAAAAACTAATTTGAAGCACGTAAGACACAGCCATTACAACGCGTGTCCGTCACCACAAAGCCATTATCATGCTTATGCCTTTATCATGCGTGGTAAATGTATACTAGTTGTAAAAGCATGCATGGTAAAGGCATGCGTGGTAAAGCCATATGCGTGCTAATGAATTCGTGATGACGATCACGCGTGGTTATGAGCGCGTTGTAATGGCTGTTTTCCCCCAGGACACTGCAGGAACCGGGTCTAGGTGTGGCGGACTCCAGGACATCAGGTGGTGGGCCACGCAGCCTCCATCACACTATATAGAAATCTACGGGGGTGGTCTTTTTCATGGTTTGAGGGGCGTCATTGCGGCCCACACAGTTAATTTTGTAGGGGGGTAGGTTTGCACGCAAAAATGTCGCAAAAGGTTTGTAAATGTGGTACACATTGTTTTACTTTGATTTCCTTTCTATGTTGTAGTCCATCCAGAGAAAATATAACTTATTGTACAGCAAGTACTTTTCAACACTACTGTCAAACATCTTACTATAGTATTTCAAACTATAAATATTATTTTTGTTGTGGACCGCCCCCCCAAAAAAAAAATAAGTATATAGTTTTTTTTATTAACTTTTATTAAAACAACAATAACTGTAAACGTAACAAAGATAATGTAATAAACAACTAGAAAAATAACTTTAATAAAACAGTATTATAAACAAATTGTGATGTTGAATCCAAAAGACGTTGGGTAGGTAATCTGCAAAACAAAAAAGAAAAAAAAGAGTTTAAAGTTATGTAGATGTGACTAAATAAGGTGAAGCATTACAAGTGAAGGTAACACTACGATTTTACGTGTGCAGTGTGCCTAGTACATTTCACTTCTGTTATAGTCCCGCATTCAAGTGGTGTCTATATGGACGTGCCTACTGCGTTACTAACACAAAAGTGGCACAACGGGATTGTAAATACGCCGACTTATTTCTAATGCATTGCAATGGAGGCATTGTATATTAAAAAGGAGGAGCTGGTTTTGCCACAGAACCAGAATTTCAGTGCAAAAGAGCGCCTGTCATGTACTGGTAACCTCTGACAGTGTGCAGTCCCTTGAGCCCCTTGGCCTGAGTTTTGGCCAAGCACCCCCCTTTTTCCTTTGCTCCAACGGAAGTGCAGTGCACCGGAGGATCCAAGATTGGCAAAAGGCACTACATTCTGGTGCCCATGAAAGAGCAGCCTGAGCGTCCTCTGACACTGAATGATGAGTGTCGGAGCCTGAGAATGGTCCCGGGTCTGCACGAGATGATCTGTGCCCATGACCAATGAAGAGCACAATATCTGTAGTGTCTGCCGCACAGGAGAGATACTGGTGCACTGCCTTGAGACATTGAGACTTTTTGAATGAGCTATGAGTGTTTGCTAGGAGGGCACTCCAACAGATACTGAGAAGCATTTTTTTCATGGGAGGCCTGAATCCAAAGGCCCATGCAACAACGGGAGCAGACTTGATGGACAATAGAAGCCTGCCAGAGAGGCTTTTTGAACGGTCTCTGGGCATAGTTGGTTTCACAAGAGGTTTCCGTGTGATTGTATAGACTAAGTGTTAGGAGACTGATTCTTATTGTTCTGCTGGCATTATTTTAAAGTAGTATTCTGTTTAGTAAAAGCAGAATAAAGTCCATTTTCTGTGGAAGAGTATCCCCTTTTCACCTCAGAGCATTAATGAGGGTCACCACTGTTTCACTTGAACATACAATAAATTACTGAAATGCATAGGAAGCCCTAAAAATGTTACTAGATAATTTTAGGATTTGCTTTTTTGCTCAGGGTTGTAAAAAATTATAATTTTGTTTTTAATAGTGGTCACTACTTTCTCCTGTTGTCTATATGTTCTTAACAACGTGTTTTTTTAGTGTTTTTAAACATGACATTGTCTTTTATGGGTGGGATTGTTTTTTTTGATACCCAATTCACATCTGTACCCACCTCCCAACCTATGTATTCTTCCTACTACTACTTCTTTGCATTCTTTCCATACTTTACCTGAACATGAACTGGTTAGGAGGTCAGAGTTTATTAATAATTCCTTTGTATAGCTTTTGCATCAACACCAGTTAGTAGTGAACATCACTAATTGTTGGGTGTGTGGTCTTATGCCACATACTACAGATAGAGGTATTCCCTATTTTGTCCTGCCATATGCAGCCTTTGTGCTACTACGTGTGTAAGGAGACCTGTCCCGAGAGAGTTGCTAAGTAATAGGATTATGCTCCAGCAACATCTCGATGATCTGATGAATATAGACCAGGATTCAGATTGACGTGAGTTTAGGTTATTGCCTATGTAAGGGCAAAAGGAGGGTCTGAGGTTCCGTGAATTCTGAACCTGGGCCATAAAGGTCGTGGTTCTGTTATGATTTTGGTAACAGCGAACCGTAAACAGTGAGCTCAGCAAGTATGAGTGTTTTTGTCATGTTACACCGATGGATTCACTGTGTATTTGAAGATTTCGTTCTGAACCCTTGGGTTCCATTTTGTGCATGGCAGCCATTTTGTGGTTGCCCTCACATAGGCCGATGACTTTAGCTGACTTTTAGATGACCTGAGTGAACTGACCCTGTTGCCTGAAGCTGACCTTGATAGGCCAGTTCCTTGCCCAGTAGCTGATCAAGATTAAGGATCAGAGCACAGGAGATTGTAAAGTTTGGTATGCACATACACACCCTTTATCCTACTTCTCATCTGTTTCTGTTCCTTCTTTTATGACCTGTTTACGATATGGGTTGTGGTCTTTTATTATGGGTTTGGCCGGCTTGTGTAAGAAGGAATGTTAGGCATTTTTGCATGCTTGCAAAAGCTAGGACTGCCCCTTACTTGTATGCTGAAGTTTGTAACCCTAAACATATAAAAGGTCTCTGCTTTCTGTACTCTGCAGACTACCTCATTCAGTTGCTACGGCTTCTGTGTGACGTGGCCTCACTTAATTAAGTTTAATAAAGATGTCTTTTCATATTTCAGCTTCTGTGCCAAGTTCTTTGTTATATTAGTAAGTATTCCCTGAGAATGAAGATTACAGTTCTTCAATATCTAGGCCGCTGAGCTTACCTTGTATAAACTCTGCGGCCAAACACTGCGGCCACCGGAGTTCACAACTTCAATTCAACTCTGCTTCTACACGTCAAAGTAAACAGCAGTGTATATAACTTTAAAAGAGAAAGAGAAATGATGTCACAGAGAGTGAGAGAGAGAAAGAGAGAGAAAACAACATTAAAACTGTCTCGCAGAGTCTGGAGTTGAGATTTTTTCTTGAAAAGTCAGACGCAGATTTACAAGCTCCTTGCGCCACTTTTCCCATGTTAAAAGTGACAGAAAAGTGGCGCAATAAGCTTGTAGATCTGTTTCTCAGACTGTTGTAACCTATCTGTTGTCGCTGTTCATAGGTAATTATACATTTCTACACAGTCAAGCTGCTGCACAGTACCCACTCTCTCCTTTCACAAATAATTTGTTGTTGTTTCGGAACAAAATTCTTTGCTCACCTAGTGCCATTGGCGTGATTGAAAGAGGGTGCTGTACGTGTTGAAGAAGCCTTCACAGTAATCAAGAGAGTTCACCACTTCAACTCATATATGGTTGTATATAGCTGACTGGAGATAGCAGCGTCCAAAACTTAAAGAAAAGAAAGAGAAACGATGTGAGAGAGTAAGAAAGAGAAATAGCGAAAAAAGGACATTAAAACGTGGGAGAGACACACACGACAGGGGGGGGTGCCTGAAGCCAGAGGCGCAACCACAGTCCAAAATATCAGAGTGGGGCTAAAAAAAAATTTGGGGGGCTTAACTTCAAGCAAAAAGAAGAGTGGAGCTGCAGGGCTGTAAGCGGGGGGGACATCAAAGCCTCATTAACAAGAAAAATGTCTTTAAAAGACCTGTGAAGTACTCGGTGCAACTGTGTGTGGGCCCAGGAAGCTATCTGATCCTAGCTGAAGCCCAGTTAGCCCAATGTGTGTTTTGCGCGCCTGCTGCATACTACACATTCTCTCTTTTCATAGATAACTTGTCGTTCTTTCGGAAACAAGCTTCTTTGCTCACCTTGTGCCATTGCCGTCGTCCTTGTTACATAATGCATCGTGAAGCTCTACATCTAAAAGATATTAAAAGAAAGATGTTATGATTGGTAATTGTCACTATATTAATTTGGAGTTAGATAACATCGCGCTTTTATACACGTTCCTTCTCACATTTTTACGAACTGTTTGTATTGGTAACATTCTGGACATTTCAGAGATTATAAAAATGTCCCTGCTATTGGGAAAAAAATGTATACATGTAAATTAATACACTATATAGGAGTGCAAGTGCAACGCATTTCTAGGAATGCTCGGGGGCTCTATGCTCACAATGCTGAGTCAATCCTTTCACCTGGTTCGAGCAAGTGCAGGGTTTTGAGGCAGCATGAGTTCAAAAGTGACAAAGTGAAATCTTGTATATTTCACTCAGCCACTTTTAGGAGGTGTTCCTCCGCCGGATCGCCCCCATACCCCTGCTTCAAATCATTATAGACTATGCATTCACTGTTGTATACAGTAGCAAACTTGCCTTTTATATCTTCAATTACCCAGTGTTATCATTACACTTTCACCTAAAACTCTTACACTACTGTTTCAGTATTTTAGTGAACCATACAGCAGTATATGCTTATCTATACACTGTTGTAAAAGTAAAGCTGCTATACATTCAGCCGCACACTCTCCTTGCAGAATTGTAATCATTCAGCCAGTACCCAAGTACTCATTGTGAAAAGTGTGCCTTAGGGCATGGACTGCTTCAAACGCCTATAGACTATGCAGGCAGTGTTCTATGCACCGGCAAACTTGTCTTTTATACCTTCAATTCCCCAGTCTGTATCTTTACACTTTCACCAAACACTCTCACACTACTGTTTCAATATTGTAGTGAGCCATTCAGCAGTATATGTTTATCTATATACTGTGGTAAAACTGAGGCTGTTATAAATTCAATCAGGCTCTTTCCTTGCATAACTGTAATAATCCACTCACTACCTAAGTACTCATGCATTAAAATAGGCCTTAGGTCATAGACTGCTTCAAACTCCGATAGACTATGCATGCAGTTTTCTATGTACTTGCACATTTGTCTTTTATACCTTCAATTCCCCAGCTTGTATCCTTACACTTCCACCAAACACTCAGTCACTGCTGTTTTAGTTTTGTAGTGACTCATTCATCAGTATGTAGTAATCCATTCACTACATTAAAACACTAATGGGCACATATACAATAACTATTAAAAAAAATAAACACTAATGGGCACATATACAATAACTGGCATATCCCCAGGAATATGCCAGTTATTGTGCACCGTGACACCACCACCATGGATGCGCCGTATTTACAATGCGGTGTACCATGGGACAAAAACAGCATGTATCTGTGCTGTAAAGGTGGTGCATTGTTTGAGTTATATTGCAAGTGCAACGCATCTCCAGCAATGCTCTGGGGGCCCTATGCTCAGAATGCTGGGTCAATCCTTACACCTGCGTCAAGCTAGTGCAGGGTTTTGGCACAGCATGAGCCCAAAAGTGACTAAGTGAAATTTCACTCCGCCACTTTTAGGAGGTGTTCCTGCTCCGGAACGCCCCACCCCCTCACCCCTCCACCCCCACCCCCCTCATGTAGGAATGCCTCCTTCTGGTACAGGGATTTACAATTTGACGCAACTCCCATATACGTCACATTCTAAATACCACACACCATGGAGCATCTTTTGCACCATCGCTGCATCAGAAAAGTGATGCAACGGTGGTGTAAAAGAGGCACAAGGGGGTTGTAAATCTGCCCCTAACAAACACTTACAAATTCACCCAGGCAGTTTCACTAGCAGTGCATTCTTTTTGAAATTACTTTTGTTATTATTTTACATTAAAAATATGTAATGTAACTTTAAAATATATATATATATGTATTTATAATAAAAATTTTGGAAATTAGTATAAAAAGAAAGAAATATAATAATTAATACATTTTAAAATTATCATTTACAAAACCTTTGAAATTCACTGAAAAAAACCATAGGTTTCATGCACGTTATAGTTAGGAATTAGCATTTAAAAAACCTTAGAAATTCACTGAAAAAACCATAGGTTTTACACATGTTATAGTTAGCTGGACATTTCACTCATACAAAACCATTGAAATGCCCCCGTTATAGTTAGTTCAGCTAACTATAACTCGCGCGGCCGCAATGCACTGCTGATGACGTCACATATTACATCACTCATGACATGGTCAGTGACATCACTCATGACATCACTGATGACATCTCAAATGACATCACTGATGACATCACTGATGATATCATCCTTGTGAAAGAGTGGCAGACCTCCTCGCACCCTAATATAACCTTTGATAAACACATTCAAAAATAGAAACAAAAATTTTCAACAAAATTGAGATACCAATACCAGTTACAACACCCTATTCAGTAATTCCAACATCTACATACACATCCACTCATTCACCAACAGTTCTATATAATCACTCATACATGTACTCACTCATCATATGTACTCATACACCTATACATCCTGTTACACACTGATACTCATCCATAGAGTTACTCACACACATACTCACACATGCAAATAAACTATCAAACATCCATTTATTGCATATACAGCTATACACACACCACTACACTTACTTCTACAGAAACATACACATACTTACTCTCTTAAACAATCACTTATAGAGGCACATTCTTATTTATACAGGAACTCTTCCAATCTCTCACTCTCACATTACTCACTTATATACATCAATACTCACATATACTAGTTTAAAACATATGTAGTTACTAATAAAGATACTATTGAGGCAGTCATTCACTCACTAACACACCCATACACACACTCATCCACCCATACAGTCCTGCACACATGCTGTCTTCAAAACACATACAAACAGTGAGTCAGTCATTCATGCATCTGTGCGTTAAGTAATACACCCCACCAAACCATACAGACACTCATTCTGATACTCAAAAAAACAACTAATAACCCATATCGACACTCATTTAGCTACTCACCAACCCATGCAGCCACTTATAGACAAAGTGAACCACTGATACAGATATTTACATATTTAAACATTACAAGCTAATACATGTATTCACTAAGATACACTTTATAAGTCAGTTATGCAATCTTTTTTACAAAAGAACGTCCATTTTGAGACTTATTTACCCATTTATCTTCCATCGACCTTTAGATACATATATAAAAAATATTTATTTTTCAGAAAGACACACATTCACTGGATGATGTCATCAGTGATGTCATCAGTGATGTCATTTGAGATGTCATCAGTGATGTCACTGACCATGTCATGAGTGATGTATTATGTGACGTCATCAGCAGTGCATTGCGGGCGCGCGAGTTATAGTTAGCTGAACTAACTATAACGGGGGAAATTCAATGGTTTTGTATGAGTGAAATGTCCAGCTAACTATAACATGTGTGAAACCTATGTTTTTTTCAGTGAATTTATATATATATATATATATATATATATATATATATATATATACACTGCTAGATGTGAGTTTCACTACAGCATAAAATGAGTTTGGGAATTCTGTATTTATTAAAGTGGTAAAGGTGAAGAGATACATTGTGCAAAAACAAAACAAAAAAAGTGAAGTAGTCAGTCATGGTGAATGAAACAAAAGTTGTAGATGCCAAATTGTCTTAAGACCAAAGTAAAGGGTCCAAAAATAGTCCACAGACTAAATGTGTCACACACACTGGAGGAAAATTAAGGTAGAGGTTTCTTGCTGGCAGTGGTGGGTGTTTTTCAACTCGCACCTCCTGGATTTTGGCATGGACATCCCTGCTTGCGACTGTGGGGGGATTTGCTGCCACAGACACAGGGGTGTCTGCAGGTGTGTCTTCCTCTGACAGGGCCAGCCTTCCTGTGGCTACTGCAAATGTAGATGGCCTGGATATAGCTGGACCATAGAAAGAGGTAGATAGTGGTGAAAAAGCCCTGCACAGGGTTGTGGTGATGTCCTGCAGCACCTCAATGAGCAGACCCAGGTTGGTGTTGTGGGTGGCCAGCTCCTGGTATGTCCCTCTGCAGCTGCTTCATCTCCTGGATTTCCGTAAATATCTGGCCCATCATATCTTGGGAGTCATGATAGGCTCCCAAGACTTGGTTGATGGTGGCATAGGTATGAGTGGCACCATTGGCCTCACTCAGCAGGCCCACAGTACCCTTCCTACAAACCCCACCCCACGGGCCTGTGCACTTGGCCCAGGGTGCACTCTTCCACTGGTTTCTGGTTCCTCTGTGACTGGTAGGTGATTCTCACCTCAGAATCCAGGACTGCGGGGCACAAGATGGTAGTGTCGGTGCTAGGTACACAGTTTGGGGGGACTGGGGTTGTCTGAGGTGTTGCAACTGGGTTGAGAGGTGTTGGTGTGGGCACAGTGAGACTCATTGTTGCCATCTGCCCCTACTGACCAGATGGACCAGCACCGTCATCCACGGCATATGTCCAGGAGTGTTGTCATCACTGAGGGATTCATCTGGGGGGGGAGAAGTGGAAGTCGGTTCGGTGGCCAAGCTCTGCCCAGGTGCTGTGCCAGATTAATCTGTTATGAAATAGAGAACATTGTTATTTGTGGAACTGTGGTATCTACATCCAAATGTTTTGGGTCACAGTAAGTTGAGATCTAGGAAAAACAAAATAGGTAGAGATTACTATTGTGATATATTTCTGTGGCAGTGAACTTGTTAACAAGACATTTGGAGACATTCAATACATGTACTAGAATTGAAAAGTTCATTAGATGTGCTGATATGTTGAATTTTGGTTTAAGGAATGAACATGACATCTCACAAACATTTAAGCCAACACAGTGGAAAAGTAGCGTGTATTTGACCATTCCAAGGCCTAGTTGCGTACAATACAGGCCAACACACAACTTGGTTGTATATTTAGCATTAATCATCACGTGAGCAGTACAGGGTCAATGGGTCACCTGCCATTTCTAATCAGCTGACTTAGCTTAATGCCTTACAAATATTTGAGGTACACAATTGGTATGGTGTCACTCATACCATTAATATTTACATTTCAGGAGACCAGGACAACATCAAGCTAATTAGGCAGAAATTTCTTCGAGTAGAGCATTGTATGTAGATTGCTCAGTCCATGAGAAATTAACATCAGTTGTTACACGTCAGACAAGTGAGAATTGGCAAAATCACTATTATATCTTGTTTCCTGTTACAGAAACAGGGCCACATAGTGGTTGTAATCATTTCAATCTCTACTTCCCAACACTTGACAAATGGTTAACTCCATGAGAGTTGAACATCAGTTGTAACATGTCAGACAAGTGTGAATGGGCAAAATCACTATTGTATCGTGTTTTCTGTTACAGAAAAAAAGGCCTCATGGTAGCTGTAGTCATCACAATCTCTAATTCCCAACACTTGCAAAATGGTTAGTGTAACATACCTGTTGCCAAAATGCAGTTGGGCTGCACCATACATTTACATATCGACACATATCCTAGGTCCTGGGATGATGATTTAATAGTGATATACTTACAGACCCCATTCCAAAATGCGGTGGCATAGCTAGACCCTTTGCCCAATTCCTGCACCGCCCTGCAGAGGCTGCATGGAAAAGTGGGGGGAGGTTGCTGCGCTCAAAAAAATCATGCTGCCCGGAGCGGTCCGCCCTGCCTCCCCCCCTCCCCCTATCGCTACACCACTGCCAACATGTGGTATGTAATGGAGATTTATACATGTGATCTGATATTTAACTATACACATTGACACTGACAATCAAACATCTCAGATACTTAGAGTATTTGCATGTTAGGAAAGTAGATAGACAACAAAACAGCAAATGCTGAGGTGAGAGCATACTTGAAATTAAAGTGTTGTGACAGTTAGTGGGGTGTAACCTACCAGACTCCACTCCCCCAGTGCTGTATACCCCACAAGGCTTACCTTTGCTGGTGAAGCAATTCCGCAGAGACGACAAAAGCCACCGCCCCTGTACCCACCTGACCCCATACGGAAGGCTGTACCCGGCAGGGATGAGATGGAACCAGGGAAGGGAGCCAAAGAGAAATGGAAAAGAGACTTGAGGTAGCAGATCTTGGGTAGGATCGTGGGCATCAACTGGGGGAAACAAGAGAGACCCAATTAGGAGGAGACCCACACCTCCCGATTCCTAAATATACCTCCAAACACATACAGAAGAGAGTCGCCTATCAGCAAACTCACCAAGGCTCAGAAAGACCTCATAACCAGGGAAAGTATAGGTGCTCCAGTAAGGGAAGGATAACCAAGGCAAGCGCTCCTGCGCGGTAACAAAAAACAACCACAAGCGCTCCAGCGTGGCATGGTCATACAAATATAAAGCGCTCCTGCGCAGACACAAAATAATAACCAAAAGCGCCCCAGCGCTGCAATATCATGCAACCATAAGCGCTCCTGCGCGGGGAGAAACTAAAGAATAAACAAAAGCGCTCCAGCGCTAAAATGTCATGCAGTTCAAAGCGCTCCTGCGCGTAGAAAAATGAAATAACTAAAAGTGCTCCAGCGCTGGAATGTCATGCCACCCCACAGCGCTCCTGCGTGTGAAGAAACAAAACAATAACCCCAGAGCGCACCAGCGCCGAAATGTCATGCAACGAGACGCGCTCCAGCGCGGGGAGATCAGGGCGTTTCCGGTAGAACTAGAAACGAGGGACGAACGCGGAAACAACAAGGCCTCCTCAGCATACCTGATGTGCAGCTGTCGTCAGGTAAGGACGCGAACCAGGATTGCAGCGAGAATCCGCAGCGCAGAGCCGGCGGGAAACGCAGTGTTTATGCAAATCCCCCGGAAGTGCTTCAGCAGAGGAAGGCGGTCCGAGAAAGACTAGACCGGGACTCAACTTCCGCCCGGAAGTGAGGATCTCGGTCTTCTGTACATGCTTTGAGGCCACTCAGGTACGGCAAGACGCCGCAAACATGACACCCAGCTAGTCCTGTCAAGCCCTCAGAATGCAGAATGGCCAAGACCTTCTCCTCCCAGGGAAACAATGGTATTGGGGCACTGGGAGGACCACCACCAGTCTTCTGGGCCTCCAGGTGTTGCTTGGAGGCAGGAAATGCACCTCCCCCAGCAGGTCATTCTACTTCTTCCTAATTTCCTCCTTTGTGCGCAGGATGGTACCCACAGTATTCACTTTGTTCAGTATTCTGTCCCACATTTCCCTTTTCCTACTGAGAGGAGTATTTTGGACTTGGGCTCCATGTGGCTCTACTCTTATGATTTCATCCACCATGACTAATAACTCAGGTTCTGAAACACTTGGATTTTTTTTGACGTGACATAACTCTAAATTTAATTGAGTGAAAATGACTAGAAAACACCAAGGGATATTAGAAAGAAATGAAAAACAAGTGTGTGGATGATGTTAAATGGGATAGAGAAATAAAGGACTCCCTTATCTCAACAAAAAAGGGTGGTCGCTGTCTTGCTGTGCTGCAGTGAAAAGGCAAAAGATCATGGTCTGGTATGGGGTGTGTTTTAGAGTGTGATTTGCAGATGTGTCCACTTGGCCAATGGATATCAGCTGTGTTGTTTTTGTATCCATCCAATTGGCACTGTTCTGGTGCTTTGCTAAGAGTGTAGCGCACAAGCTTACCACCACAAGGGGACTGCCAGTACAGCTGTGTTTTTGTGATTGGCTCTGCAGGAACCTGCAGCCCTGATGGCAGTGGAGTTCGCATCGTCAACATTGCAGTCCACCGCCCAAGCTAGACACTCCATCGATGCCGGTCTGTGGCTCAGGTTGCATGCATCGTAAAATAGCAGACGGAAGACAGTTGGCACAAAAGTCTTCTTGGGACCGCTGCCGCAGTGATAAGGTGGTAAGACTGCCAAACTTGTAATCGGCCCCTCAGTGTAGCTCTTTATGAGAGGCATAACTAGGATCACAACCATATCACTTTAATAATGTCTGAATTAGTCAAATAAAAAAAAAATTTCAACATTGAGCTTATATTCTTTTCCAGCTCTGCATGTCACTTAAGAACATAACGCCCATACCATCTAGCAAGTTTGTTTGGACTAATGCTTTAAAAGCTGATAACTCTGGCCTTAAAATAGGCCTGTCATATTCCCTCTTAAACTGACATAAGCCCTTTATTGTTGGCAAAGCATTCATCTTTACCATTTCACAATGCATTGTCCAACTCAAATTGAATGTAAAATTCATACCCAAGTATTGGTATATAGTTACCGCCTCACTGATTTCCCAAGATACCACTTAAATTATTTTGTGTTATGTCCAAATAGCATTGTCTTGGTTTGCTCCATGTTAACAATTGTCTTTTTATTCATACAGTAACTACCAAAAATCATTAAATCTTAGGCATAAAACAGACAGGACACGTGTACCTCACATTTTAGGAGAAAAAGACACAGATCCCAACAATACGTTAGGTAGGTCCCATAAGGAAAGTGCAAATAATAAGGGGGCCAACACAAAACCCTGGCGTGAACCATTCCTTATCTTAATCTCTTCCGACAAATTACCATCCTTATCCAACTGAACTCTGGCCCAATTGTCCCTGTGGAGTTCCTTCAAGATGCCTAGTAATCCACTTTGGATCCCCAACATTTCTAGATTATCTCACAACATCTCTCAGTTTACCCAGTCAAATGCTGCCCGAAAGTCCACAAAAGAGCAATATAGTTTCCCTTTACCATCAATAGCCTTTCTGTCCATTAACCATAGGCTGAAGCAGGGGCTTGTCAGTGAAAGCCCTTCCTTGGAGACTCCCTAATCAATTAGAATCAGGGCATTCTCATCAGTCCATTCTATTAATCTCCTAAAAATAAATTTCTCATAGACTTTTGCGCTTACTTTCTTCAAACTAATCACTCTTTAAATCTTGGGGTCCGAGGCCTGTCCAATTTTCTGGTAACACGACAGTTAGAGTTACTACACTTAGGGGCAGATGTATCATCATTGTAGTTTGCAAGTCCTTAATACCTTTTTACCGAATCTCTATTAAGGACTTGCAAAATGCAATGTATGTAGGTTTCGCAATAATAATTGCGATTCCTAAATGTTCCTTAATTGCGAACTGCAAAGTGCGATTTGCAATTAAGGAACACCTTCCCATTCATTCCTGTGGGCCTAGGGGCGCATAGGAATGAATGGGAAGACATTTGCAATTTACAAGTACCCAATATGTACTCGCAAATTGAGAATGCACTAACAAAGGTGCAAGGGTGCCAAAAGGACACCCTGTTGCACCCCTGAAATATGCATGTGTGCACATGTGGCGCACATACATGCCCTCAGGGCATGTATGCGCGCCACATGGCACTTTGGAAAATGCTAAAAAGTGCATGTTTCTTGAAAATTGTAAATTACCACCTACTTGAAGTTGGTGGTAATTTGCGATTTCTTAAGGCCAGATCGCTAACTTAGAGTGCTTGCAGAATTGCATTTAAGAAATCTCAATTTGAGATTCCTTAAATGCATTTGCAAAATTGGGAATTGCAAATTTTGCAATTCCTTATTTTGTGATGGCCTTTTCCCGTTCGCAAACGGACCGATTCTGCTAATTGGTCCATTTGTGAAAGGGAAAATCCTTGATAAATCTGTCCCTAAAGACCCTAAAAAGGTTGGTGCTGCATCCAGTCAATAGTCATCTTTAGTATTATGGGTGGGAGGGGTCTAAGGACATGCTGCTGTTGTTAAAAGGTTTTTTTTATAACGTCCTTTATGGAGCTGACACTGATGCATTCCAACAGTTCCCTGTCCACCGCATCTACAATGATCTCATTAAAACCATTATAATATATATGTAATCCATGCTACTTCCAACACCATACTGTCTATTGAGTGATCCCTCTACCCATACCTCCATTTGTCAGTCTCCAAAATGTCCTTACATCCTTTGTGGCAATAACTTGCAGTATTTCATCCAATTTCTCCTCAATTATTTCTTATACTCTAATCATACACTACTTACTTTACTTTTCGTCAAACTTTCCTGATATCTCCTTAACCACTTCTGTAGGATACTTAGCTTACTCTTTAACTTTTGAAAGTCCACTCAAACCTTTATTTACTAATAATCTGTTGTTTCTGGCCTTTTCCCACTCAATTTCTATTTTTCTTAAGTTCAATTCGTATGCAATCTCTAATTACCTTGATGGTTAAGTAGTGAAGCATAGTTTGACACTTGTGATCGAAATATCAGCAAATATTGGTAGTATCTAAAGAACATATTTCTGTGGGCATTTTGCAGTTAATGTCCAGAATATTAGAATCAGCTTCGAGTAGAAATTGATACAAAACACCCCATCTGTACTCAGTGCAGTCAAGTAATAAATCAAGTAGGTGATCCTAAATTTCTGAGCATACATTTCAGTTCACTGTGTCTTCGAAACCAATATTCATTTGCTCTCATTGACGTGCCATAATGTTGATTAAGTTATATTCTAGATTTTCATCTTTTTTCATGCATATTTATAACAAAATCCTGTGCTGTTTTATTAGTAAAGCCTGTTCATATCTGCATAACATGTACAATAGCATAAAAAGTGACAAAAAATTCACCTTCACATAGCAGGATGAAAATATAAGAAATATCTTTAAGAAAGCGTGGATCCTCTGAATATAATCTTGTAGCTCGATAGTCACAAGATGAAATTTGGACTGGACGATCATCATATCCTCCACCTTTTCCAGTGGGGAATAAATATGGATAACATCTTACTTCTACTGATTTTTCCTTAATAGGCTTTCATTTAGCTTCCTTCAACTGATATAGTTCTAAATCATCACCCATCATGTCTCGAGTGTAGTGGGTTTATACTATAATGTTTCACATATTTGTATAGCTTGTTCTTCAGTAATCTGTTCAAATTTTCCTGTTTGATTTGCTTTTCCAAATAAAAAAATTTAGAACATTTAGTCTGCAACATCAAAATCTTTATAGTTTATGTTGTGTTTCTGAAGATAATGTAGTGCTTTCTGAATACTTCTAATGCTAATTAATTATCCGTTGTAGGGACTCCATTGAATAAAACCACAAAAGGTTCCTCTATGTTGCGTTCAATTTCAAGATTGGTTATGTTTTTGTTAAAATCTAATGGGAGAACACAACTTTTCCTTTCACTGTGAGTACTAATTCCTATGGCTAAAACTATCCAGATTTTGGTTGCATTCTAGCTACGTTTTGAAAAGGATGCACTGTTTGAATTTAATGCATATAAATTCAGTTGATGTAGTTCTGAAGGGATGAGGTATATTTTCAAATAGTTTAAAGGAGATCAACTATTTTTACTTGCTTCTGATACTGTTTAAATTGTTTCTTGAATTTCAAGAATATCTATTTTGCAATTAATTGATTTCTGATTAATTCTAAATTCTGAGTAAAGGCAACGTCTGGACAATTATTGTTCTCGGAGAGTGGATCAAAGTATTTAGATTGGATATAGTCCATAATATTGTTGACTTGTGCTGGATTAGAGTGAAGTAGAGCATAATTCAGTTCTTCCAATTGCAACGATGGTGTTTTGACAAAGTATAATGTCCTCACAAGTTTTCTTACCGTTGAAGATGTGTGCAGAGCAGTTTGATATGATGAAATGTGGTCACGCGATTTCTCAAACAACCTAAAGAATGTCCTTGTAGGTTAGTAATGTTTGAAAATGGGCAGACATCTACGTTTTGTAGAAGTTTAATTTTTTTAAGTAGTGATGACATTTTATATGTCATTACAAAGCTCAAAAAATCCGAAAAATTGTACTAGTCCTACAGGTCTCGTACCTTATAAAATCTCCTCGACCTACTTGACCTCCGTCTTTGAATACGGAGCTTAAGTGACAAGATAACAAGATTTAAAGGCATCTTTATTACCCATTCACTTTGTGAGCAATAAAAATGCCTTTAAATCTTGTTATTTTGTCACATTTGCTCTGTTTTCAAAGACAGGGGGCAAAAGTTAATTTGTCTTCCTACTCGCCAGAAAGGGCGAGTAGGACCTAAAAATAGCTCGTCCTCATTAATTCTACCTCGCAAATGCGAGCTGGCGAGTGGATTTGTTGAGCCCTGCATTAGAAATGATCTTAGCTTCAGAATGGATGTATAGCTGTCATAAAAAAAAATAGAAGTGCATTTCCATTCATATACGGGGTTTTATATTTCTTCCTGTAAATCCCAAGTATTGTTTTCGGTTTTACTTTTTTTTTCTTCACCTACTACATTTGCATGTAGGAACACCGGCCTTCATTAACACAATTATTCTGTTGAAGGTATCTCTCTCCACGAAAGTATAGTTCATGCCTTGACGTTTATGCCCAAGTTACAGAGAAAAATGTGACAGAAGTTTAGTCTTAATAGTTGTTTCTTCTGTAATTTATAGGTTGTAATTAAACGGTTGAGGGGTTTGAATCAATTCATTATGAAAATAAACAGTTTTCTTTTGATATGAAATGCTTTTTGAACAATATGTAGAGCATGTTGTTTCTGTAAGAGTTTCTCTGTCTTTATGAAAGGAAGCGCTTGAAGAAGATTTTTCAGGAGACATCTTTTATAATGCTCAGCAGTGATATTCCTAATCTTGTCTCTTCTTATGAATTGGCAGCATTGTCTTTGTTGGAGTAACTAACTGTTAATGGTGTTCTCTTGATCAATTGCTTCCTAGTAACCTTCTTATTACTAAGGTTAGTGTGTGTAGACACATAAAAATAAATGTATTGTACTGTTACCAATGCTATTGTTTTTCTGTAGGCATCTTCCTTTCCGTTCAATTTCTTTTTTCCTTCTCTCTCTGTAGTACACTGTTTTGCAACTGCAGGTAATGTTTTTTAGGTATTGAGTTCAATGTGGGAACATCTGTTCTAGAAAATATATAAAGAAGTAACAGTTACAGTATTAATTTTCATAATAGAAGTGTTAATTTTTGTGTCTATTTTATTGTGTTATTTTTGTAACAGTATTCCAGAAAGAAATGTAACTATTTTACGTAGAAACAATATAGACGGAGGTGATAAGGTATAATTTTCAATTTCTCTGTAATGTATTTGAAGGAGAAATACAGCTGTACTGCTTTCCAACAGTCAACAGTGTGTGTATGTTTGCTGGATGTGCGTATAGCCCACCTTGTGTTATTAAGCAATCACTTAAGGTTTACTTCTTAATTGTATTACTTGCTTAGTTTTCTATTCGTTTTCATTTTCATGTGATCAGAAATGTGTGTCACATGTCTTTCTAATACGTTTTGGTGCATACTAGCTTATTTGCTTACCTCATTTTTTTTTTTTGGTAGTACTGTGCTATATTAGCAACCCAAATTTTATTACAGCAATAATTGTCCTCTTTCCAAAATAAATCTGTTGGTATGATGTAGTTTCCCAACGGCCAATCATCTCACTGCTATATATATGTTTGTCTGCCTATGTGATCCTTATGCTTGTATGTCAGTGTATGTGCACAGTTAGGATGTGGTTGGTTGGGCACAGTTTCATTTTTTTTCTTCCAGAGAGCATGGAAAGAAAGTAGGTGTTGAAAATGATTTAGGTTTGAAAGGAGTTGAAGGAACATGGATTGGTGAAAGAGGTTTGAAATAGATTCAGTTACTTCCTTCGCTGGGTTAGTATGTGTGAACATCCCCACTTTATGTTTATTGACTGCGGTAGCAATGCTATAGGACACTTAACTGGAGTTAAATTGGAAATTGAGATAAAGGAAACATTTACCATCTTAATATCTATATTTCCGAACACATATTTTGTGTGATCAAATATTTGACATAGACAAAATTAGAAGTGGTCTACTTTAAATGGTGATAAGTTTGAAATGATTGGAAGACATGTAAACAAGGCAGTGTCAGCTTTCCTTCGCAATCATCAAATGCCTTCCATTTTTCATCTAAATACAAAATATTTAAATGCAGCACTGTTTTGTCCTGATGGTGTACATTTTGCAACCTATAGAAACCATATTTTCATTTAATTTCAAACCTAAAAACATTGCTTGACAAACATATATAAATGTTTCAAGAGACACCCTATAAAATGTGCAATTGTATCTCCCAATAGGCTTGCATTTTATATACTGATGTCCTGACCTCTTGTCAAAGCCAGTACACCTGATTTATTTTAAATGACACCCCTCATATTGTGATGTTGTAACTGGTATAGGTGGGGGGGTTTGATATTATGGGGGCTATTACCCACTAGGAGGTAAATGTGATTTAACATACCATATTAAGTCAACAATAATACCCAGATACACCACTGCAGCACCTGACACACACAGGGTAGCAAAGCAGAGAAGTCCAAGGCCTACTCAGGGTTGCTGGTGTGGGATACCAATCCTAATATTCTCTTGAGCAACAATAGCACACAATTAATGATTGTCCATTCAATTAGTGCTCTTTCTTGTAAAACAAATTCCATTATTTCACACACACACCATATATATATATATATATATATATATATATATATATATATATATAGAGAGAGAGAGAGAGAGAGAGAGAGAAAGAGAGAAAAATATATATATATATATATATATATTTTTTTAAAATATTTTAACTGGAAAAAACAAAGATTACAGGGGCGTCATAGTTAGGCTCAGATTTCACTCGTACACAACCAGTGAAATTCAGTAGTTATAGTAACCTGAGCTAACTATAACTTGCGCCCCCGCAATGCACTGCTTATGACCTCACATATTACATCACTTATGACATGGTCAGTGACATCACAGATGACAGCATTGATGACATTTCAAATGACAGGACTGATATGGCTATAACGTTCCGATTTATTTCAGTGAATTTTTAAATTCTATTTCCTAACTATAACCCTGTAACCTTTGTTTTTTTAAGTACATTTCTAAGGCTTATCAAATTCTATTTCCTAACTACAACGTCCCCATAACCTTTGTGAATTTCTATGTTTTTTTAACTAGTAGTCTTGTATGCAGAGTTGTGGAGAAAGGGGGTGGGCCTACGAAGACCTCTCAGCAATCCCACTGTGTGGGACTTTCTGGAGGAAACAGGAGAGGTTGATGGCCCCCAAGGACCCTCACCAGCCAAGAAAGCTTAATTCCCCAACTAGTAGTAGGCCAGGAGGCAAATTTGCAGAGTGGTGGAGAAAGGGGCCGTGGCCTCTGAAGTCGTCTCAGCAATCCAGCTGTGTAGTCGGTGGGATGGGCATCTGGGCGAGGGTGGTGATCAGCTGGTCTTCGGTGACTTTGCTCCAGCGGCGGTGGGGCTGCTGTTGGGTGCGGTGGTGCGGTGGTGCTTGGTTGGTTTCTTGAAGGTGAAATGGATTCAATGGTGGTCGGTCCAGTAGAGTTCGGTGGTGTGGTAGAAGGCGACGTGGGTGCCTGTGGAGAAGATGGGGTCCGGCGTGTGGCCAGCTGCGTGGGTGGGTGTGGTGACGAGTTGTCTGAGGCCGAGGTTGGCAAGGTTGCTGATCAGGGTGGCGGAGTTGGCGTGTTGTTGCTCTCGGGGTGGAAGTACAGGTCCCCGAGGAGGAGTAAGTCTGTGGAGGCGAGTGCGTGGGTGCTGGCGAGGTCGGCGATGGAGTCGCTGAACTGAGCCCGTGGTCCGGGGGGTCTGTAGATGAGTGTTCCGCTGAGGGTGGTGTTGGGGTCGGTGTGGATCTGGAAGTGCAGGTGCTCGGCGGTGTTGAGAGTGTTGCGTGGGTGGAGACCTTGAGGGTGGACTTGTGGACGATGGCTATTCCTCCTCCAATTCCGTAGGCGCGATCCTTGTGTGTGATCTTGTATCCGTCCGGGATGGCTATGGCGATGTCGGGTGCCGAGGAATCGTTCCACCAGGTTTCGGTCAGGAAGGCTACGTCAGGGGCGAAGGTGTCCAGTAGATCCCAGAGCTCAACGGCGTGTTTGCAAGTATGCAGCGGAGGTGGTTGGGTCCGGTCTTAGGAGGTTTGTTGGCTCTGTCGCAGGTGAAGCCGCAGGTGCGGCAGGAGAAGGGTCCGTGGGTGCGTTTCGGGGCGGCTTGGATGCAGGTGTGGTCTCGTCCGGGGTTGAGTGACGGCGTTGTACTGGAGTCTGGTGTTGTGGTGTTCGCTGGGTCTAGGGGTTCTGGCGCCGGGCGCGGTCCAGGAGCGGACGGGCGCAGATGGGCTTGCCTCTGGCGCGCCAGCAGCGTAGCCGCTCAGCGGCCGCTATTTAAGGCGGGGAGGGGGGAGGATCAGCTGGGAGGCGGGAGTGTGGTGGCGAGGGGGCGGGGCCGCAGGGGAGCAGCGGCGGAAAAACGGGCAGGGCAGCAGAAGGCAAAAAAGGGGGGGAGGGGGGTAACGAAGCCAAATAACGAGGACAGCACAAGCAAAAAACAGTACAATAAATTACAGAATCACAGTATTACAGGTACAAAAAACTAAGATACTCTAACACAGGGGCAATGGCAGGAACGAACTCACGTGCGGGGAGGCAGCGGCAGCGTGGGAGGCACTGGCGCACAGCTGGAGCTGTGTGGCAGCAGGGGAGCGACCTGGCCTGCAAGAACGGTCTTACAGCACAAGAATGGTCAGAGGTCACTCCTACTGCCACGCAGCGGCCGCCGTTTAAGGCAGGGATGGAGGGAGGATCAGCTTGGAGGCGGGGCGGCAAGGGGGCGGGCCGCAGGGGAGCAGCGGCGGGAAACAGGCAGGGGGAGGGGGGAACGAAGCCAAACAACGAGGACAGCACAAAGCAAAAAACAGTACAATAAATTACAGAATCACAGTATTACAGGTACAAAAAACAGAGACACTCTACTACAAGGGCAATGGCAGGAACGAACTCGCGGGCGGTAAGGCAGCGGCAGCGTGGGAGGTACTGGCGCACAGGTGGAGCTGTATGGCAGCAGGGGAGCGACCTGGCCTGCAAGCAGGGTCAGAGGTCGCATTTTCACAGTTAAAGAACACAAGAAAAACAACGTAATGGTCAGTGCAATACAGTGCAGTAATACAATAATAATCACGTAATACCATCCTATATATCGGTATACCATATACAGTCATTGCTAAAGGTCACGTCCATTACCTAAAATAGCACAAGCATGGGTCATCTCTACAAAAGGACTAGCAATGGAACGCATTAATCCTGCGCCAAAGTAACATAGCGTAACACACCTGTAACTGACACAGTTGCAGGCCCAGATAGGGCAGCCAGATCGGGAGTGGGAAGGTCATTGCTGTCCTGTGCTGCCAAGAGATAGAGCTGTAGCGGTTGCCAAATGTCAACTGGCCGTGAAGCTGGAGGCTTCAACCGCGCATACGTGTCACTAGTAGTGTTACAAAACGTCATGCTTTGAAGCCAGATAGCGAATGTAGGGGAGCGCAGGCTTGCCCACTTTATAGCGAATTCACGTTTGGCAAGTAGCAGCGCTATAGCAACAAAACAGCATTTGGATTTAGAGAGATTGTGAATATAGCCTTACAAAGCAAATAAGGACAATGGCAGAATCACCGCATCCACAATCCGGGACAAGTCCCTAAAATCCGACCTCCAATAGTCCTCAAGACTAGGGCAGGTCCACGTCATGTGCGCAAAATCCACCTTCGGGGAGCGACATCTCAGGCATGTGTGCGGACGTGAGGGGTCCATACGATTAAATTTACTTGGGGACATGTATGCGCTCCACAGAAACTTGAAGTGTAGCAGTTTATGCCTATGGTTGGGAGACACGTGGTGCGTTTGTGTACAACACCGCCTCCACGGTGTATCCCTTAGGGGGTACCCAAGGTCGCGCTCCCGCGATGCCCGCTCATTCACACCCCGGCATGGGAGCAATGTCACAGCTGTCTTATACATTCGGCCCACTATGTGGCTCCTATCACCATCGCTAATAAACCCAGTTAAAATAGTAAATTCCAGTGGTTCCAACGGATAACTATCCACACATTAACGCAACACCCTCTGCACCCTCAGTAGTATGAAATGATCCATCAGCAAGGCCGAGTGGAGACGAAGATCCTCCTTGCGAGAAAATGTGCCCTCCCGGGAACAGGTCGCCGAATGTGGTCATGTGAAATGTGGCCAATGTACGTTTTAACAAGGCCTCCTGTAGGTTGGGAATCCAGCTATTTCCTGCAAGGGGCAGTGCGGGGGAGCATAACATGCGAGCCCCAGTTACGCGCTGCAACTTGTGCCATGCCCAGCTTGTAGTAGATACAGTCTGAATATCCCTTGGATCCATAGGGAACCCCCGGGGCAGCAGGGTGTTAAGCACAGCTGGAAGAACCAAGTCAGCCTCAGGCCTATAGTACAGGATCGGGATGTCCGTACGATACCAATGTCGTGCGAAGCTTGACTGCATCACCAGGTAGTAAATCTGCTGGTTCTGCACCCAAAATCCACCCCTCTCATATGGGAGTATTAATGTATCCCAGCCTAAACGGGCCGGCTTACCACCCCACACCAGTCATAATAACCACAAGCGTATATTAGATCAAAAGCTATTATAGAGCGGAATAGGAATATTTAAAAAAAGATACAAAAACTGTGTCAGGACCACCATCTTAATTATAGCTATCCTACCCGCCATCGACAGAGGCAGTCGCAACCAAATTTCGATGTTGCGTTCCAACTTCTCTACGGCCGGACCATAGTTTAGCTGTAGGATACGGTCCTTGTCTCTATGTATGTGGACTCCAAGATATGTCACAGAGTCCTCACACCAGGCCAAGGGGTAGTCCACCAGTTTAGTGCAGGCTGCCTCCGTCAATTGGAGCACCTCCAATTTTTCCCAATTAATATGCAGGCCCGATTTGGCGGCACACCTCGTCACCTCACGAGCAATGGTGATATATTGGGGGAACATCCTTTCCAACGCAACTTTTACAATGAAGTACCTTTACGACGCAACCATTACAACGCAACTTTTACAACGTCTTGCGCTGGGGGGCGCTCTAGGATAGGGAATAGTTTTCAACACCTTCCCTACTATCCACGGGGACTGGAGTTGGAATAGTAAATTAAACTATTCACTATCCAGCGCCCCCCAACCCAAGTCGTTGTAACGACTTGCGTTGTAAAACTTGCTTCGTAAAGGCATGCGTTGTAATAGCATGCGTTGTAACGTCATACATCCGATAAATTGGTGTCCGGGTGCCGCACGTAGAGAATAATATTGTCTGCGTAGAGTGAAAGGAGCAGGGGCCCAGTGTTAAACTGTAACTCTCTGTGGCTATGCCTCTCTAACAACTGGCGCACCAGCGGGTCCTTCGCCAAAACAAATAAAAGGGGGGACAGGGGACATCCCTGTCGCGTACCCTGTGTAAGTGGAAACACCTTAGTCAGTATACCATTCAATTGGATACGTGCTGTAGGTAGTGTATACAATAGCCGGACCACTTACAAGAAGCGCTCTGGCATCCCCAACCTAGCCATGGTGGCAAGCAAAAAAGGCCACTCAAGAGAATCGAACGCTTTCTCAGCGTCAAGGAGAACAGCGGCAGCGGGGACCGATGGTGAGATCCTATTTAGCATGGCAAACAGGGTACAAGTATTGAGGGCGGTGGACTTCTGTGGAATAAACCCTGACTGTGCTGGAGAGATCAGTTTCTCTACAATTAGAGTTAGCCTTATCGCTATTACCTTGGCCAGGAGTTTGTTATCAAAGTTCAGGAGCGAAAGGGGCCAGTATGAGTCACATCTCAATGCGTCCTTTCCAGGCTTTCGCAACAGGATTACAACAGCCTCTCTCAAGGTGGGCAGTCTCTATGTATGTGGACTCCAACATATTGCACAGAATCATCACACCAGGCCAAGGGGTAGTCCACCAGTTTAGTGCACAGTGTGTAATTTCTCCACCAGTCGCCGCACCCTCTCCTCCCACGCCTCACATGGCGCCGGAGGGTTCACGATGCACCACTGTGCCGCCGCAATAGGTCCAGCAAGGAGAATTGGCAGCAGAGCTTCAAGCCTACGCGGCCATTACGGTCAGCGGCTGGGCCACGCCCCACCCAGTCCCTCACTGTTGGCATTAGGGCATGTATTTTAGTGTTGCAGCTCAGCTTCCAATGCCTTTTTCCTCCAGACTATTAAGCTCTGTCCTCTGAGCTCGATTCTTACTGTTTGCCAGACTTTTCAACACCCCTCTGATGTAAGCTTTAAAAGTCTCTCAGATTATATCCAGTGAGGCAGAACCTGCCTTAAATAAGAAGAAGTCAGTACTAGCTTTTTTCAGAGCAACAACTACCTCTGGATCCAGGAGAGTCACCCTTTTTAGTGTCCACTGGGCGTTACTATGCTATCTAAGGCCCTTAAGCACCATGGTAACTGCAGCAGGGTCTGAAATATGTCCAGGTAGAAGGTTAACACTTTTTATTTCCCCAGCCAAGGCTTTGTCGACCAAGATGTAATCTAATCTAGAGAAGTGACCATACTTTTTGCTGTGAAATGTGTATCCTCTTCTTAAACCTATCTATATTTCTCCAGACATCCACCAGGCCAATATTGTGGAGCATGTTCTTAAGGGCTTGTCGTACCCTGGGGGCTTGGGCATGAACGTTCCTAGTAGATCTTTCTAAAAGGGGGATCAACAGGGTACTGAAATCACCCTCAATAATTATCAGGGTAGCCACTTCCAAAAAGTTCCACTCCAGATGTATTATATATTGAGGATCGTCGAGGTTTGGCCCATAAAAACTAACACAGACAAACTCTGAGTCTCCACATCTCAGGACTGCTGTAACTAACCTTCCAGACTCGTTGTTTTTCGAGGACATCACCTTCACCCCCAACTCCTCTCCTTATCAAGATGCCAAGCCCTTATTATGCCCTATCTGTTCTGGGACAAAGTATCTATCCAACTAAATTTCGGGAAGAAGGCTCTACTCTCACTGGGCGTTAAATGGGTATAATTATCTGGCCAGGCTATCCTCTAATTCTCTAATCATCAACCTCTGGCGAATTTCAATTCTGAGGCCATTTAATTACATTCCATGTTATAAATGATATTTCCCTGCTAGCACCCTTCTCATTCGGGGGACTGGAGCCTATGTTTCATGTTTAAATGACATACCATTGGGCGAATATAATACCTGATGTGGAAAAATGACACTGAGGACTTATTTTTGTTTTTTCTCCCACTGCTCCCCACCCTGTAACCTACCCCACCACCCACCAGCCCTGCCTCCCCCGGGGAGAACTCCCACCCCACTACTAACAGGCAGAAGTGCCTGATGAACTTCCCCGCAGAGAACAGAAAGAGACTCAATTAAACTTAACTTGGGTGGGATTCCCCCCTACACCCCCCCTGCCATGCACCTGTCTTGGCCTCAGTGAGAGATCTGGGACCCACCCCCTTCTTAATGAGATTAATTAAGGCCAATGCATCTTCCACAGATCTGAAATTGTGCATTTGATTATTTCACATGATTTGGCACATTGCAGGGAATTTCAACCGGGCGTTTGCCACCAGTTTATGAAATTCCTCCATCTTTTTTCCCAGCTCCCACTGCTTCTAGTCTGTTGCCCGACACACTTCTGATCTAATCACAAGAGAGTAGGAACTGAGCGTAAAGGGGACATTTCTTAAGGCTGTACTCAGTATTGCCTCTTTCACTGTGTATGAGAAGTTCAAAAAACAATTCCTTGGCTTCTGCCTCTGCCGATTCCTTTCAAAAGGGTCTCTGTGTGCATGTTGTATCTCCAGGTCGAGGTTGATGTCCGGTCTATCTTTGAAAGCCATCTCTTGCAACAGCTTTTTTTAAAGGCCTTAATATCGGGTTCTTTCTCTGCCTCGGGTACATTCAGGAACCTAAGGTTGTTTCTTCATGAGTAATTCTCAATCGTCACAAGATCCTCTCTTAATGCTTGATTCTGTTTTGCAAGCAAACTTAGGCCCGAGGAGTCCTACCTCTTCTCCTAAAGCTCTGGTTCCGATGGCTACTTCATTCAACTTTTGGGTGTGAGCAGGGCAAGAGGCCTGTATGTCTGCCTGATTAGTTTCTGATGTCTTAAACCTGCTCTTAATCTCGTCCCTTAATCCTAGGAGGATAGAGACCAATGATTCTTCTGAGTGCTCCAAAGTCCCCCCCCCCCACCTCTGACACTCTCTGACATCCACCAGGGGCCAAGGTTACTTCATTTAGTGTCATGAGAGCCTCAGATCTATTGTGCGTACAGATCTGGGCTGCATTTCATAGGTCATCTGCAGACCTACTATCCACTCCAGGCACAATTCCACTGACTGAAAGTGGCTTATAAGGAGCTTCCATATTAGATGACAATTGAACCCCCCCCCCCTTCTGCTTCTCTATCTTCACCAGATAAAGTTGGAGACAACAGAACTTTGCAGAAAGATTTTAAAGAGGGGGTCAACTTAATGTGCAGGGGTAAGATTTCTTTACCTCTACCTTGCGAACTCTTCCCAGACAGTTTTGCAGTTCTTCCTGGTTTTCCAGACTTTACCACTAAAATCTTATTACCATACCTAACTGTAGATAATTGGGTCTTTGGTTGGCGGGATTTGTAACTATCCTAAAGCAACAGTCACAAACCTTGTCATGGTGAATCACAAAAAGTCACTTAATTAACCTGTGCTTAACCCCCTGGTAGCTTGGCACAAAAGCAGTCAGGCTTAACTTAGAGGCAATGTGTAAAGTATGTATGCAAAAGGTAGTAAAGTGAAAACACAACACAAGAAAATCCCACAACAATTTAGTAAAATAGAGATAATTGTAATAAATAAAATGACACAAAAACAAATTAAATCTAATCAACAGAACCTGCGGTATGAATTTTTAACATTTTTGGTGAAAACTAGTGCCACAGGATCAAAGGGCTAACCACAAACATCTAGTCGCACGAAACCGCGGCAAAGTCGAAGGATATGACTGACCGCAATGGAGTGTGGTCCAGATACACGAAGTGTATTGGGTGCAGAGTCGGCTTACCTTTGGACACAGAAGAATCTTTGAAGAAAAATGTCTGAGAAGGTAAAATTCAGTGAAGGAAAGCAGCCGGTGGTGTTCGTGGAGAAGGAATTATCGTTGGGAAGCACCGGACAGGTTGCGCCGGTGAAGACTTCTACATTCGGACGTAGTCACTTTTTTGGAAATCGAAAATCTTCAGTGGGACGATGCTTCATGCTGTAGCTGATGGGGGAACGTAGCGGGAGGTTGAAGTCATGCTCGGAGGCAAGGCAGGTCTCAAGAAGTAGGACAGTCCTCTAAGGGTACAAGGCAGTCCCATGGTAGAGGCAGGGCAGTGCTTTGAGGTAACAAGCAAGCCTAAAGCAGCAGAGGAGTCCTCTGAAGTACAATGGGGTACATGTTGTTTCACATTACTAGGGACTTATAAGAAAATATGTGCCAATCAGGAACTGGTCAAGTTTACCATCTTCTAAGAAATGAGCACAATTCCTATGGCACTGGGTAGCAGAGGTAAAAAGCACAGAACCCTCAGGCTAACAAAAAAACAATTTCAGCAAACAGGAGGCTTCCCCGCCACAGAGACTTCACAAGTGGTCCCATGATACAGTATAATAACAAAAGGGGCTTTTCATCTACAATAATGTAAGAAGGAGTTCCAGCACTAGATAAGCTACTCATGCACAGCACTAGACCTGTGTTCACAGATTTATGGGTGGTGTCTAGGTCATGCAAGCCACTCCACGAGATCTGATGCTATGCAAGGATCACAGGGAAACAGTGGCTAGTGCAACAGACACCCTAATGGAATGACTGTACAAATAATACAGTCTATATTACTGAACCCTATGCCAGCCAGCCTAGAGTAATATCCAAGTTGTTTTACTTCGCATATGGCAAGAAATGCAATCCATATATGTAAATTGTGGTGGGAGGAACTGAGGAAAATAACTGTTCTACTGCAAAGCTTTGTTAACTTACATATAAATATACTGATTCAACAAGGGGACAGAAGAGGTGCCCTAAAGTAACCATGTTAAAAATTAAAAACTATAAAATGAACTGAAGATGAGTCATTTACTAGATCAAACTCTATAACTGACTTTCTTAATAAATGAACACCAGCGGCTGGCCTTCAAGGGGTTCTAGATGCTTGTGTTTCATGCAAGTCATGTTAGTTGAGTCTATTCACTAGTGCATTATTCAGTACACAAAGTAGTACTTCTGTAGCACTACTTCAGATACTCACCAATACAATTTGTGAAGGGATAGGCAGACATCTACATCTAAGCCTCTCCTGTCCCTTAGGTGAAGAGTTTTCTGCCATAAATGGGGAGAGTTCCGCATGTGAAGATATTTGCTTTTTTGGTGTAAATGTGAGAGGGACAACATAGAATCTCTGGAAAGTAGAGAATATCTACTACAAAATGAGAGGAGCAAAGGAAAAATTAAGGAGGCACACGGAGGAATATACTTTTGGTTGTTCTGGGGTTCTGGTGGAACGTAGAATCTTGGGGGATGGTTCTGAAGTTACCAGTTGCTCCCTGACCTGGAGACCAGTGGTCGTGTACCATTACACTACTGAACCACTTACCTGGGCTCCGTCTTTTTAGTGGCCAAGAGGATGGGCTGGGCTGATGAAATGAGTGAGTGAGTGATGAGCACAAGACACTATCCATCAATGTACGTGGCTGGATCGAGTTAAAAAACCTGTCCATGTACACATGGGGTTGTCGCATTTTTCGGCTCTGGTCCGTGTCAAGGAAGTCAAAGACTATGTGGTGGTATTGGTGAATGGGAAAGTTTGCAATAAATCGAGTGTCAGTTGTGCCGGAATCTATGTCTCAGTTCGTATGTGGAAGAGGTGTGGCGCCGCGGCCAGGGCGACTGACGCTGGAATCTGGGGACCACGGTTCCATCCCCGGCTACGGCGGCAGGTCAGCCCAGCACCATGTGACTCTGGGCAATAGCTCGCTTAATCTTCCCGACGGCCCCCCAGCGCCTAGAGACCCTTACGGGTGATTGTGCGCTTTACAAATGTGGACTTTTATGTGGAAGGTTTAAGAAAACAGGTTTCGCATGTCAGAGACCCAATACCAATGAAGCATTTTTCCAGCATCCTCAGAGGCACAACAGCAAACCATCAAGGTTCAGAGATTTTGTGATGTGTATCTGTCAATACAATTGTTCTGATTACTCATTACCTTTCTGTGACAAGTGTATAATAGTAGCGCCCATGCGCTAAATGGTATATGTTTTTTTAATGCCTTTAAAGTTTGTATTTATTTATTCACCAACTTTGTTTTATTATGTGTTTTATTGTTCCATTTATTTATACTATATGGTATATTAGAAAGCATTATTTTCATTATATACGCAAGGGGGGGTGTTGAGTTGTTCTGGCGGGATGTGGAATCTTGTGTGATGGTGCTCATGTAGCCAGTTGATGCCTGACTTGGAGGCCAGTGGTTGTGTATCATGAAACTGCTGAACCACTTACCTGGGCTCCGTCTTTCAACATGCAAACACAAGAATACACCTACAAACTGGTAGGTCTGTTGTTATGCACCAGAGTGACCCCCTACATCTGCTCCAGTAGTACTATAGCACACTGTCCTTGTACATAAAATTAATTTACAATAATATAACATAAAAATACTTTAACTAGCTTTTTAACAAACTTTTTTTATTTTTCCCAACATATTAGCATAGGAAGATCGCTGCACGAACTGTTGAGTCTCTCTCTAATAAAGTATAGGAACATGTAAAAAAAGTGTATTTAGTTCAAAATGATTAGTAAAAATTCATTTACGTTAAATATTAATGTAAAGTGTTTTTATATATTTATTTTACCTGTACAACTAAATAAAATGCAACAGCACTATTATATTAATTTGGAATTCGATCTTTAACTAATTTAAATATATTAAATTCTATTTAAAAAAAATTGTGACGACATTGCAACCAAATCTCTCAAGCAGGTGAATCTCCCGTCGGTATGAACTGATGGGTGAAGTCCAAGGGACGTTTACTTCTTGTAATCCTCCGCTACAATAAAAGTATCCACTCGCACTTTTGGTATGAGTCTGGACTACAACATTAAACTTCATACAAGGTATTCTTAGTTTTTCTACACATAACTGTCCAGGAAAAGCCAGAAAAACATACCTAAATTAAAGTCCCCAGCCACAGCTCGCGACACAAAAGAAGGACCACGCATCTACTTCCCCATTCCCGCCCTCCTATCTTACTGAGCTTAACTGTCAATGTTTTCATTTTGCAGACAGATAACACAGTCCATCTCGGAAGCTTCTCTAAAGTATGATTACGTTCGTTATTGTTTGAAATTTTGTTTAGAAACGAATGTATCTGAGAACGGATTCAAATAATCCTTTTATTACACCTAGCGTCACCTAAAATGTTCAATCAAAGCGATATTTGCACACGCTTTGAAAATGTACGTTAGTGGATACTATTTTTGTAAGATTTCATTACTGATAATCATGCTCGTGCATTTTCGGCGTGAAAAGAACCCCCTTCCAACATGGCTGCCTTATATATACTACATTGCCATCGGTCTGTGTAAGGTCCTGGAAGGCGGCAAGCGAAAGCAGGGAAGTATATCCTGTGCTGTGCCTGCTATGTAGCCTGGTAAGTGCAAGTGGTTCTTGGAAGGTCGGAAACGCTTGTAACTGATCTAGTCCTACGAAACTTTCTGCTTGTGCTTGGGACCGGTACTGCAGCTCTGTGTATTGCGAACTGTTACTTCTGAAAAAATGTGACATTACTGTGTCGCAGTGTTTGTTCCTAGTCCTTCAAATGGCGTTTTTCTGCCTAATGTTTTGGAGGTGGTGGGAAGCAAGTGCTTCGTGAATGCATACCATCAGTAAGCTGGGTAACTGTGTCAAAAGCGCACTGTAAAGATCTCTTTCTTTCCTTAAATTCTATTACGAAGATTTAATTGTGATCCGCTGACCGTAAAGATCTGGCTTATGAAAACTTTTGCTACCCTAGTGCATTGACAGGATGTAAGAGTTTAGTCTACCTTGTTGCAATTTGTACTCAATGTGGTGGTGAAGAATTTGAGGTCTAGGCAGGTAAGTTTAGGTTTCTTTATTTATATATTTAACGGAGCGCCGGGAATAGCGACTGTTCGCTAGGAACGGTCGGCGCCAATGCCTGAAGCTGGCCCCTTCCGTTTCCGCTCTTCTCTTTCCTGTTCCGCCTAGCGGAACACTAGAGCGCTACTGCTAGCGCGTTACCACATATCTCCCCCCTTTGATCAACATTAATCAACAATAAGAGTTCTTACTTCCAGTCCATGTTAAAGTCCTTAAATCTTTCAGGCGCCTTCACCTCTCTCCCAACTCTGGTTCTCACTTTCGCCACTCTCTCATTGCTTTCCTGTTCTCTTCTAGCCGCCTGCTCTTCCACTCTCTCACTCTCTTTGTGTGTCACTTCCTCGTTCCTCTCTTCATTGCATCTAATTCTCTGCCCTTCTCTCTCGTCTGCTCCATCTTCATCCTCTTCTACCTCCGGCATGCCTTCTTCCACGTTCTCGTTCCTCCTTCTGCTACTTCCTTCTTCTCCATCTTCTACGACATTCTCTGACCCTTCTTCCACTTCACTTTCCCATTTAATGATCTTGCTGCATTTGGCCATTCTGTCCTGTGACCACACCTTCCCATCGCTCAGCAGGGCCGATCGGGCGTATGGCTCTAGGACTTGTAAAGGCGGTGAGAACTTGCTTTCACCTTCCCTCTTGAGGACCGCTAGTTTTACTCGCACCCAGTCCCCTTTCTCCAATTCTGCTCTCTTCACACTATGATTCCTGTTGAAGTGTGTCGTGTAGACCTCTTGTGCTCTCTCCAGGTTTCTCTTCACCACCGCTGGAGACCACTTGCTCTGTATCACCAGCTTCCTCCACGCCAGGTTATCCTTGGTGAATGCTTCTCTTCCTCTCAAAATCTTAAAGGGGCTATATCCAGTGCTTCCCGGTGTGATCCTGTATGCCCAGATCATCCTTTCCAGTTCCTTCTCCCAGTCCAAACCATCGTTGATGGCTGCTTGGATTGTTCCCATAATAACGCGGTTAAACCGCTCCACTTGACCATTTCCTGAGGGATGATAAATTGGTGTGTGCTTCACTTCAATTCCGTTTCTCTCTGTGAAAGCCATCCACTTTGCCGAGGTGAACTGAGGCCCATTGTCGCTGATGATGACTTTCGGGATTCCTTCTCTTATGAAAGTGGACTGCAGGAAGTTCACTACAGCCTCCGTGTCCATGTCCTCTCTTATTTCTATTTCAGGCCATTTGGAGAATTTGTCTACAAGGGCTACTACATATTTCTGTGTACCTGCTTTATTTAGGACGGGACCCAGAATGTCCACTGACAGCATCTCCCAGGGTCCATCAGGTATTGGGAATTTTCCCAGAGGAGGTCTGATTAGGCTTTGCGACTTGTCTGCTTTGGCACAAGATTCGCACTGCCTCACATGTCTTTCGACCTGCACATCGATGGCCGGCCACCAGTAAGCTTGCCTGGCAAGGGCCTTGGTCTTGGTGATGCCCTGGTGCCCTTCGTGTAGTAAAACCATTAAGCGTCCCAGTATGCCCTGGGGTGGTACCACTTTATCCCCTCTCAACAGGAAGATGGGATTCTCGGCCAGCGATAGTTCCTCTCTCACTTCCCAGTATCTCCGGAGTTCCTCCTTTAGGTGTCTCTTCTCAGGCCATCCATGGATGACGTATCCCTTGACGGCTTCCAGATCAACATCCTCCTTGTATGCTTCCTCCCACTCTTGCAGGCTTATCACTTTTTCAGCTTCTTGAATCGTGGCAACAACATACCCTTCCCACTTCTGTTCTTCTTGGCCACTCGCATCCTCCATAGCTGCCGCTCTGCTAAGAAAATCTGCCACCTTGTTTTGTGGTCCAGGGATGTGTTCCACATCGTACACAAAGTCCAACAGGCGCAGAGTCATTTTTGCAATCCTGGGTGTGGCATGCGCATGGCCACTCGATGTTAGCACTTTGACCAAGGGCTTGTGGTCCGTCCTTACTAGGAACCTTGCTCCCCACAAGTATTGGCGGAATCTCTCCATGGCCCACACAACTGCCAGCATCTCCTTCTCGATCACGCTAAACTTTTCTTCGTTGGGGGCTAGTGATCTGGATGCGAAGCTGACAGTCTGCATTTCGCCCATCTCTGACCTCTGCATTAGGACCGCCCCTAGACCCCGGTCACTGGCATCCGTCGTGAGTATCGACTCTGCGCTGGGGTCAAATCCTTTTAAGGGAATGGTGGCACTCATCTCTTTCTTCAGTGACTCGAACTCCGCTTGCTCCTCCTGGCCCCATAGGAATTTGTTCTTCTCCTTGAGCAACTGGCGTAGGTGATGCGTCTTGGAAGCAAAGTGGGGCACAAACTTGCTGTAGTATTCGGCCATTCCCAAGAATGACCGAACATCTTCCTTCTTGCTTGGGGTGGGGGCATCTTGAATGGCTTTCATGTTTGCAGTTTTGGGTTTGATCCCTTCTTCACTTACTTCGTGGCCCAGATACGTGACTGACTGTACTCCCAACTTGCACTTCGACCATTCTGCTGTCAACCCGTTGTCCTGCAAAATCTTGAGCACCTTGTGAAGTTTATCATTGTGGTCGTGCATGGACTTTCCCATCACCAAGATGTCATCTTGAAAGAACTGGACGTCGTCCACGCCTTTCAGCAACTTATGCATCATCTTCTGGAAAACCGCGGCTGCAGATGCTAGGCCAAACGGCATCCATACGAATTCATAACAGCCGAACGGTGTGATGAACGACGTGAGGTGGGTGCATGAGGGGTGTAACTTTACTTGGTGATAGGCTGATGATAGGTCCACTGTTGAGAACCACTTGATGTTCTTTGTCTTGGACAACATTTCGTTTATGCGTGGTAGGGGAAACTTGTCAATGATTATATTTTTGTTTAACTCCCTCAGGTCCACGCACAACCGAACCTTGCCGTTCGGCTTCTGAGCCACCACTAACGGGGAAAGCCACTCCGCACTTTCTATGGCTCTGATTACTCCTTCCTTTTCAAGTCTGTCCAGCTCCTGTTGTACCGCTTCTCTGCTCCTGAAAGGAATGTTTCTCACCTTGTGCACCACCGGAGTCGCTCCTTCCTTCAACTTGATAAGGTGCTTGTATCTGGTCAGCTCCCCTATTTGGCCATTGAATACTCTTGGGTATGCCCGTTTCCATGAGTCGATGTCATCTCTCTTATCCATGTCCATAAGGAGGATCTTCTCGATCCCCCCCGGGTTGAGTTGGATCCCTAAGGCACCCTGGTCTTTCCAACTTAATACTGAGGGGCCTTTCTCCGCAATGTATAGTTTGCAATTTGCTTGGCGGCCTCTAAACTCAAATGATAGAGGGCAAAACCCCAACATTGGGATTTTCTGTCCAGTGTATGTGACTGGACGCAAGTCCATGGGGTGTAGGTTCTCTCCATGTATTGACATGAACTTGTCTTCCCACACCTTCCTTTGAATTATGGAGATGGGAGCACCGCTATCCGCTATCATTTCCAATGGTATTCCTCCGATGTGCATGTCCAATCGGGGCTTGTCGGCTCCTGACCCTTCCATCTCCAGTACCTGGACGTCTATGTACAGGATTTCTTCCAATTCCTCCGTCTCTTCCGATTCGGTGGTGTCGCCCGGCTGTTCTTGGTCCACGTACTTGACCGCCGTACCTTTAGGTTTCCTGCGGCACACCTTTTCGTAATGACCAAATATTCCGCAATATGAACATTTCGCCCGGAACGCGGGGCACACTTTATCGTTCCCGAGATGCGTAGCACTCCCACACCTGTAGCAGCTTTGACGTCCTCCTTTGTTCGCCCTTTGATCTGCTGAATTGTTGGATTTGGGGCGCCTGCTGTCCTGATTTCTCTGCGGGTCTCTTTGCTTGGGACGTTCTCCTCTTGCTTTCGTCATTATCTTGCACACTGTCTGCGTACCTCCGGTTTCCTTTTTGGCGGCTTGCGCGCAGCGTTTAGATAGTTCAACCTTCTTTACCATCGCCCAAATTTCTTTGAGAGGTGCATCTCCATTCACCCATAGCTTCTCCTGGACATGGGTGCTCGAAGTGTGCATGATTATCTGGTCCCTGATTAGGTCATCGTGTAGTTGTCCAAACTTGCATGTGAGGGCCAGTTTTTGCAATGCCACCACGTATTCATCTACAGTCTCATTGCTCTTCTGTTTCCTTTGGAAGAAATTGTAGCGGTCAATGGCAACACATACAACAGGCCTGAAGTGTGCGTCTAGGTCGGCAATGGCGTGGCCGAATACATCATTGTCTGTGCCATCTCTTTCCGCTTTCACGATGGTGTCGTAGACTCTAATCCCTTCCGGGCCCAGATTATGTAGTAAGATCTTTTTCCTTCTTGCGCTGGAGTATGGCGCTCCTGCCTCTTCCTCCAACGCGTCGAGGTAGTTGAGGAAATATCTCTTCCAGTCCTCCCATCGCCTCTCTGGTTCCCCTGGATTGGTTAGGAAAGGCACGAGCTGTGTGAGGGATGACGCTTGTACCGCCATGTTGCCAGCTCTACGTCTGGTGGGCTGGATGGGGATAGCTCTCCCTGGGGGGCTGCCTGGTGCGTTCTGCCCGGCCGGGCCCCTTGACTCAAGGTCAGTATCACTGTCGTCCCCTTGTGATGTGATTCCAGGAGCAGGTAGTGTCAGTGTACCTTCCTCCCCTTCTGCCTGCGAGTCTGCTGCCTCTTCAGGGTGAGTGTTGGATGGCTCCCCACTGCCCCCTCTTTGTTCCGCCAGCTTGCCTATCCAGGCTTCACCTCCAGGGCCGATGGTCCCTCCAGCCCCTGGCCTGCCCCCTTATTGCTCGGGCACTATCGCTATGCTCGCCTGTGTTTTGGCCAGTGAGCCGGTGACAGGGTTAAGTGCTCCGTGGGACGTGGTGACTGGGGCGCCTGCAGGCCTACCTCCGCTCACTGAGCCTCCCTTGAGCTCTGCTGACTGAGGGGGCACGCAGTGTAGCGCTCGGCGATGTCCTCTGCCACGCTCCGTTTTGTCTCCCAACACCTCCGTCACGTATTAGTGTCCCAGAAAGCGCAGCCTCTGCTGACAGCGCTCAGTGGGCGCTGCACGCGTCTGGTGGGCCGGCGTCACGCCTGAACTCTCGTCGCCATTGTGGTGGTGAAGAATTTGAGGTCTAGGCAGGTAAGTTTAGGTTTCTTTATTTATATATTTAACGGAGCGCCGGGAATAGCGACTGTTCGCTAGGAACGGTCGGCGCCAATGCCTGAAGCTGGCCCCTTCCGTTTCCGCTCTTCTCTTTCCTGTTCCGCCTAGCGGAACACTAGAGCGCTACTGCTAGCGCGTTACCACACTCAATATGCTTATTTCTTTGAAAGCTGAGAACCTAGTTCTGGGTTTTCATTAAACAAATTAGTGCATTCTGAGAGTTGCGGTCTTTGCTTCACTTCACCCAGTGATCCAGCGGCCTATAGAAAATATGTCATAAACTACGCTACCTTACTTCACCACACACTCTAAAAATCACTACTTAAAAACATGGACCCATTAACAAAACCTGACATATTTTGACCAACTGAATCATGTGGCCTAATTAAACTTATATACATTTTATATACATTTATATACATCCGCAGTAAATAAATGACATTATTCAAACAAATCCTAACTATTTAATTGGCCACCATGGCGATGGCATCTAGCTAATGATAACCTGCACTCCCGAAATGACAAGACCAGCTTGTTTCAAAAGTAAGATTTTATTAGCTATTTATTTGAATTATAAGAATATAGTTTTATTTATGTATTTTTATTAGAATCACTGTAAGCATATTTGTAAGCATCATATAGAATTCAGATTATTTGCAAAGAATTATAAGTTTAGCATTTTTTCAAAACCTAAGTCCCTAAATTAGCTAAATAAATGGAAATAAAGTAAAGTCTTTAGGGTTTCTTACGTGCTCCAAGTAAAGTCCGACAGCACGACACCCTCATCCAAAGGTTAGAAAGCAAAGCTGAGAACCTAGTTCTGGGTTTTCATTAAACAAATTAGTGCATTCTGAGAGTTGCGGTCTTTGTTTCACTTCACCCAGTTAGAGATTCATAATGAAAATGATTTGTTGTAGGAAAGTCCATTACTCCGTATGTAGTGCGACATGGACGCCCTAAATGTGGCAAATGCAACAAACAAAACTGAACCTGCCTGGAGGGGTGTTCGATTGTTTGCAATAGACTTTACTTCATGTTTGCCAACATTTTAGAGCAGGTAAGTAGAAGATTAAAAAACAAGCATTGGCATAGCCAATAGGTCTCGCTTTTGGGACCTTATAAGTATTTAGTTATGCAGCACAATATCCTTGGTGCAACAACATCAACTGTTGCATGGCTAAACACTTATAAGGTTCCAGAAGGCGAGACCTATTGGCATGTACAAAAATTCAAAGACAATGCAAGTGCAGTTAACAGCTACAAAATATTTTTCTAATCAGTCCTGACTCCAAGATGAGCTCTATTACCTCTTAGTCATTCTTCCCAATCACACTCCTACAGCATGAACCCCACCGCCTGCACCAGACAGAGAAACATTTTACACAATAAATAGAAACCACAGTGTTACTTCCAGAAGAACCACAGCAAGTAAAGAGGTTTCACCTCATCACTGTTCCCAAGTGTTTCCAATTCCTGCTTGTGCGAATCTGAAAGGGAGAGAGGGGTGGGAAGATAGGCCTCTAATAAGGAAGACAAGGACTCTGATCAACGAAGATTAGCAGCAAGTATGTCAATCCTAAACCCAAAAGGCTCGCATTTTAAAAGTGTGACTACGAGTATTCATAGTAGCACCCCAACTCACAGTGTAGAACAGCACCCCAGACAATGATTAGAAATCAGGTGATGGTGTGTAGCTGTCCTTATACTACAAACCAAGAGAATAAAGTAAGGAAGTCCAAGACGGCCACAGTGAACGTTTCAAAATTACTCCAGACGGGGGCATTTGGGAACAATCTGAAGAACCAGGTATACAAACAAAAGGAGTACACCCTTCTCAAGGTAAAAATGTTTTAGAGGCGCCATTATATACTGTCGAGGTTTATTAGCTGAATGGTTATACGGGACGATCGATCAGTCACTTAAAAATATTGGCTTTTCAGATAAAGAGCACTTTGAATGATTAATGTGCAGGGCAGGTTTACACATGCTGGCGTATTCCTCCCCTTTCGGTTCATAAATGTACAAAGCGTTCTCTCATACGCTCGCTAACTATGACCGATTTACATTGAGCTTATTGAATAAAGCAAAAAATTCAAAGCCAACATTTCAATTCAACCTAACTAGTGCGTTTATGCTATTCTTCGCCGTCGACAAACCGCAACCTACGCAATCAGATTCAGCTTCTGGGTCCAGGTCTCAACTCTTATTTGTCCCACGCAGACTATTTTCCATGTGTGCTGTAGTTTTCATTTTTAAGTCCTTTGCACCCAGCCACTGTACAGCTGACACTGGTCATGTGCTATTATGGTTCTTAAAATTCGAATGTCAGAAATCTAAGACCCTGCATGACTTTCGCTGCCCTCCTACAATACATACATCAGACTCATGCATTATATTCGGAATACTTCGCTCAAAGCATGTATCTCCGCTTGTATATAAATAACTGGATAACCGCTCCAGATCCAAAGTTTCAACGGAACGGATGTTATCACCCAAATCTTTGGCACTGATTTAATCTATTTACAAACATAAAAGGGTTTACAGACATGTAGGATTAGAAGCTGTGATCGGAAAATTCGTCACAAGCTGCATTAACAATCTCAGACATCTTACTGTCCAAATTTTTCTCCCAAACAAAATGCCTAACAAAGGTATCGTGCTAGCCCAAACTGAATCTAAGCAGAACAGCTGTGAGTCTCGGCTTCCCATAATTCGTTATTCAATCTAAATCATACAAGGATGTGGTATTTACTTTAGAAACCAATCCCTAGCAGCGAGCACAGAGTATCATAACTTCAGTGCAAGTTAGCAAGTTTCGAATCAGACTTTACAGTAAGTCAATTATGAAAGCGTGTCAAGCTCTCCTGGACTTACCGTTCTTAGCTGAGAATCACGGGTGGTTAAACCGGCACCTGGTGGGGCAGGCAAAGGTGAAGGGAAGGGGGCGCTGGGGCGAACAGACACAAAAAGGGGAAACAAGCACACGTGCCTCGTGCTGAAAGTTAAAAAAAAAAACAGTTTGACGAGGAGAGGAGGAGGCAGCAGGGGGAGAGGGGGGGGGCCTGTGCCTGTTTCCCTTGCGGGAGCGAGCAGGAACCAGATGTTAATTACAAACAAGGTTTCAAAGCTCGCTCCCGCAAGGGAATCGCCACGCGTTGCAGTTGAAAGCAATGCAGTGCGTGCACGTTTTTGACCCAAAAAGTGAATCGATTACTAAAGGTCTCCTCCTATTCAGCGCATGCACACTTCGTAGGCGAGACCTAAACATTGTAGAGAGAATGTATTTTCCCCATTAACCTAGATTGAAGCTGAGGCAATCTGCCTGAATCAGGTCTATTGACAGAGAATCAGCATTTAAGTTTTGGCAGTTTAATGACGTAGCACAAACAAAATCAGAGTTCTAAACTCCGATTTTTGTATGAACTATGTAAAACTGCTAAAAATTAAATGTCTAGTCTTATTGCGCCCTCTAATCTCCTCCATCAAGATTTAAGGAGCCAAGTGTTCTTGCTCAGGATATATATTTCTGAGCTCCAGCTGCCTTGTTTCCAGCAGATCATCATGATTCGGCAATCCAAATCGGGTTTCTGTTCTGCATGAAGGAGGCGGGAGACTAGCCTTGAAATCGGTAGTCTCCCACCTGAATCTCTAGGGTTGGCATGTATGTTACTTATATAAACAAGACCAAGATATGCACATGTCTAGTCTCAGACTGGAATGGCACAGGGCTGGAAAATTACAGACTAGAATGCATCCACTGGCTGACATTGATTCATACTTTCCTTCCATAACTTTGTTATTTTGGTAGTAAAGGTGTCATGGTGTAATGGGCATGCAGACTATTGCAACTGACTACGCCAAAGAGGACAAGAATTAGATTTGCATAAACAGTGAAGTCTTCCATCACCCCATGAATATGATTTTTCCAATGAAAGGCCGAAAGATTGAATGGGCATGCACACTATACTATTTCCCCACTTTGAATGCAATTTCCTTTGTAGAAGGATACAATAAAAAGCCTTTACTTTTCAATTACACATCCATCCTTTCTGCTTTCTTATAACACATTTGTGCTCGAATGAGCATACATGGCAACATTTTAGAGCAGGAAAGTGGGATGTTTTGAAAATATAATAGGGAGGAAGTATTCCCATTGAATTATGTTGAAACAGACAATATCAGGTGGGTGAAAGCCAAAATAAAGCCATATTTGGCTTCCAAAATAGGTAGCTTCAAACCTGAATTGGTGACTATTGGCATGTATGAGTGAGGGTTCAAACATAGAAATGTAGAACGTGATGGCATATACTGCTAGTTCCAGATGGTTTGCCAATTTTATGTCAATTGTTGATATGCATGATTTTGTTTACTCAATGCTATTGTTCCCAATGATGCCACTTTGCAAACTTCAGGCATGTTAAGATGTTTTCACCATCATCTGGGTGATATACCCAATCCCTATGGGTCTAAAAGCTTTAGTGAGTGAGAACCACTTAGGATGAGGCCAAATGCTCCCTAAATTCCCTAAAGTGCTCATTCATGCCAAGTAAAAATAATTGTGCTGTTCTGTATTTTGTCAGGTTATATCTTTCCCATAGCTGTTATGAATGTCTACTAGCTAGAGTAGAAAAACAGCGCATCACATTTGTAAGAGCGTGAATTATTTATTGGGATGGATGGTAGTTCACCACATGTAATAAAGACACTACCAACCTTTTAGGTCCAGGCAAAGGTTTCAATAATATAAACACAACTACTGGTAGCTATGACACAGCACAGACAGGCTTATCTTAGAAAAAATGTGTAAAGCAATTGGAAGCACAAAACAATTCAAAAGTCAGGAAAAAAAAACCACTCCAATTTAGAACATTAGAGTAAAAGTTAAAAAACAAAATGACACCAAAACGACAAACATCCAATAAGGAGAACCAGAGATATATAAGTTGTAGAAGCTTTAAGGAAAAATAGCACTAAGCCTCAATGTAGGAAATGGTTCTTTCTGCAGTGTAACCCCCCAAACCTTTTGCCTTCCTCCTCCCATTTGTGCTGAATCTGTTTTGATTGGCTTTAGGACTCTGAGCATGTTACCACTGCTAATCAGTGCTAAAGTGCATGTGCTCTCTGCTTAAAACATGGTAACACTGGCGTATCCACAATTGGTTAATTTACTTAAAATGAATGAATGAATGAATCCGCATTTTTTAAGTCCGTGGCTACCTAAGGCATCCCAGCTTTGATAGCAGGACATTCAAGAACTCCGAACGGCATTAGAGAAACAATAAGGTTTTTATTTATTTTTTCGAAAAGTCAGATGGTTAGCCTCAAGACAGATCTGGAGGGGAAGGCAGTTCCATAACTTGGCGACATTATAAGAAAAAAGACGTCTTCTACTTCTTGATTTTCTTATTTTAGTGACTGCGACAAGATGTTTACTGTCCGACTGCAGGGCCTTGTTTGAACAATAGGGCAGAATGATGGAACGAATGATGGGAGGTCCCTTGCCTGCTAGTGCCTTGTGTGCAATCCAAAGAACCTTGAACTTGATTCTCTCCTGTATGGGAAGCCAGTGGTGAGTGGCGAGGGCAGGCTTTGCCGATTGACAGTTAGGATTCTCAAGAGCATACGTGCTGCACAGTTTTGGACAATCTGTAATTTTGTAGTGGTAATGCGTGGGGCTCCTAAATATGGGCATTAGCGTAATCCAGCCAGAATCAATGCCTGGACCAGAAGTCTTCTGGCAGGGAAAGGTAGAAGAGGAAGGACTTTTGGCACAATCCTAAGGATGCCATAGCAACTAGCTGCCACCTTCTGTGCTGCTCCTTCAAGTCAAGATTGCGGACAAGCCAAATGCCCAGGCTCTTAATCTGGTCCTTGGGGCGGGGGGGAGCAGGGCCAAGACAGATTGGCCAGAACGATCCTACATTCAAAGTAGGGGACTTGCCGAGGAGAATCAGATCTGTCTTCGCCCTGTTCAGTTTCAAGTATGAGCATTCCATCCAGATTGCTACCTTCTCCAAACACAAGGCTAAACGAGGCGCTGTATTGTCAAGATGATTAAGAGACAATCAGCTGTGTATCATCGGCGTAGGTAGCAATCTGGACTCCAAAAGGTTTCACTATCTCTGCCAGGGGGCTCATGTAGTCATTAAATAAAGTGGGGCTCAAGGAAGATCCCTGTGGGAAAACGCATCTGAGGGGCACATGTTTGGAGATAGTTTCATCTTCAAAAACTTGGAAGGACCTGCCCTCTAGAAAGGATTGCAACCACTTTAAAGCCCCCCTGCTCACTCCCACATCCCTAAGGCTCTGGATTAGCAGATGATGATTAACAGTGTCAAAGGCTGCACTGAGATCTAAGAGAATAGCAGCAGCATAGCCTCCGCCATCTAACATTTTCCAGGATTCTTCTACCACTGACAGGAGGGCGGTCCCTGTACCTTGCTGGGGTCTGCATCTGGTCTGTGAGGGATGGACGCGGTTGTGGCTCTCCAGAAATACATAGAGAGCTGAATTAACATGCTTCTCTGCATCCTTACTAATCCCTGGCAATAATAAAATAGGTTGGTAGTTCCCCAACAGCTCTGGGTCCAAATTTTTAACAGTGCTTTCACCATCGCCCGTTTCCGGGAGGAGGAGGGGGCAAGTCCCATCAGAATTGAGGCATTAATCAGTTCTAGAATAACTGGGGACACAGTGTCAACGACTTGATTTAAAATGGTCGGAGGGACTGGATCTGTGGGAGCGCCGGATTTTAGTTGGTCAAGAATACCTCACGGTGATATCCGGTTCAGAGGAGGGATTTCCTCTAAAGAGCTTTCTAAAATTTGAGGCCCGATATCCATTGGAGGTACATTTTGTTGGGCTGCCTTCTGAGGAAAGGAGATATAAATATCTTGTATTTTATTGAGAAAAAACTCTGCCAGTCGGTTGCAGCGAGATGAGGTATCATCAGACACAGCAGGTGGGGTGGGCGGTTTAAGGAGAGATTTTAGAATGCGAAAGATTTTGCTCGGATAATTGGTAATTCTCTCTTCATAATAAGGAGCTTGAGCAGATTTAATTTCTTCTTTGTAAATTTTTATCGCCTCCCTATATTTAACTTTATTAACAGGTGAGAAGTCCTTTCTCCATCTTCTCTCCAGTTTTTTGCAAGTTTGCTTAAGCTCACGAAGCTTGGGGGGATACCAAGCAGTTCGATTGGTTCCGACCTTATTACAGATCAATTTTTTCGGAAGAACAGTGTCTAACAATGATTCGAGCCATTCATTAAACTTATCATTAGCAGTAATAGTATTTGAATCAGGTATTGGTCTAGTGTTTTTAGGAGTTGACACCCAGGAATCTTTTGGAAGTTTGGTCCATGGGCCAACCTGTCTTCCGGACTTTAAAGATAGCATGATGGCCGCCTGAAGAGCCCCGGTGAATGGAATCAGGAAATGGTCTGACCAGGGCACCGGTATAGGGTCCCCGACCAGAAGATTCTTGATGTTTGGAAAAGATGGGGTCAAGTAAATGACCTTTCGAATGGGTGGGACCAATAACTTTTTGATTGAGTTGGAACGTCCCCAAACCATCAACCAGCTCACAAGAGGCTGGGTGTGAGATGTCATCGAAATAGAGGTTAAAATCGCCTAATAAGGAAAATTGGGAGAGAGCTAGCTAGATTGGCTGTCACTACAGGAAAAGTCCTTACATAATTGTCCATGGGTGCCTGTCCCTAGTAAAGTACACTACATTATCCCAGGGCCTGTAAATTAAATGCTACTAGTGGTCCTGCTGCACTGATTATGCCACCCACTTAACTAGTCCTTTAAACATGACTCAGGCCTGCCACTGCGAGCCTTCATGTGCAGTTTTAACATGCCATGTCAAGCTGGAAAGTTAAAACTCTTGCCAGGCCCAAACCTCCTGTTTTAATACATATGTCACCCTTAAGGTAGGCCCTGGACAGCCCAAGGGCAGGGAGCACAGTATTTAACAAGCATTGGCATTGCCAATAGGTCTCGCTTGTGGGACCTTATAAGTATTTAGTTTTGCAGCACAATATCCGATTATGCAACAAGGATATTGTGCTGCAAAACTAAATACTTATAAGGTCCCACAAGCGAGACCTATTGGCAATGCCAATGCTTGTTATTTATCCAATACATTAAGTGCTCTCACGCCGTGGATCAGGTTTAGGCTAAGACCGCGCTACATAACAATTAAATACATAAAAAGCTCTACAAAACTGCCTTTGAGAGGCATCTACGGCTATGGACTTTTCGCCATGGCAGCCGCCCCAGGCAGCCTGGACTTGGTGGCATAAATCTTTTTTACGGATACCGCGCTGTTTCACAATGTGCTCACAGGTCTCGTGCTGACACTTCCTCCGCGCGGCGAAGCGTTACGTCACCAGGACACAGCTGCAGGACAGGACACTGAAGAGGAGGCGCGCGGGAGAAACGAAGATGGCACAGAGAGAAGTAGAACCGGGGACAATAAAAGCAACAGATGTGAGGTAAAGAGGGGGTGCCAGATAAAAGTGTGGGATGAGCAAGTAAGTGAGAGGGTAGAACGCAGATTAACATACAAACGAGAGCCAGAGTGAAGAGTTGGAGAACAAGAGGCATGGGAACGACAACATATCTAGACAGACGGAAAAGGAGAAAATACACCAAAGGAAATACTGGTGTTAAGGAAAATAAGAGTGTTATAGACGATAAAGTACAAACATGAATAACTAGAGAAATCAGAAGAGATGGGTGGAATATTGAATACATGGGGAAGCATGGAGACTAAGAAAAGGAGACCAAGAAGCAAGGAAATGGAAATTGAGATAAGAAGAATGAAACTAAAAGGGGAGGAGTAGAAGAAAAAAAGGTGGAAGCGATGAAAAAGAAGAATCTGGGAATATGGAAACAGGAGAAAGAACACGCAAGTAAGAAAATAAATATATGCACACTTTGGCAGTCCCCACAAAAACGCAATTAAAAGCTGACACGAGAGAGCAACAACAACAAAAATGCAGAGCGGGAAACTGAAAGTACGGCCGGCCGCATGATTCAATTAGGGGAGGAGAAGCTAAATGCAGAGCGGGAAACTGAAAGTACGGCCGGCCTGCGGCCGGCCATGATTCAATTAGGGGAGGAGAAGTCGCAGAGCGCACGCTGGGCGAAGCCCTTTGATGTGCTGTGCGGCAAATGGAGGGAGGCTGATGCGCGTTCATGTTTGAACACGTGATTCACATGAACTGCATGAAAACGCCAGCAAAAAGCTGGTGGTTTCATGATGTTTTCGCCACTTGAATTCTCGCTCCGCTCGATGCGCATGCGCGCATCGATAGGTCGCGAGACCTAAAAAGATGGATATGTACTTTTAGGTTTTACAGGTCCTAGTAGTGAAAAACTCTTACTTTTTTTTTCATTTCTGCAAGGCCTCAAAGGAAAACATTGGGATTACCTTATTACATTTAATAAGGGTATTTTCCAATTAGAGAAAAATTGGACCCCCAAATTTGCTATCTCTGGAATCGCAATTTAGAAATCACAATTTATGGTGAAGTCGGATTTAAAATTGTGCTTCTGGAAATGCCACTTTTAGAAAGTTGGCATTTTCTTACTTTAGCCATTCGGTGCGTGTTGCCTGTCTCTGAATACACATCTTGGGTGGATGACAGCTGGGCTTTGTACATTCCCTCCAGATAGCCCCACACAAAGGGAGCGTGGGTGTGACTTGATGGCCATCTACATCCTGGTGGGCCATCCTGGGCAGGATGGGAGGGAGTTGCTGGACACAGCCTCATAGTTACACCTGAATAGGCTGTGACCTGTCCCCCACCCAAAGGACTGCTTACCACCCTCTAGTGAGTCTGGAGCCAGGGCAGGAAGGGAAGGGACTCTGTTCACTTCACAAAGGCATCATTATCCTTTTTTTTAATTTACATGTTATTAAACATTTTCATGTTAAAAAAGTGCAATAATAAGAAAAACGAAAACAAAATAGTATAGACAAGAAGTAAAGGCAGTACAGTGATTTTCATATAATACCTGCAAATCCAATAAAACATTTGCATATTTCATGCAGGATGGTGTTGGGACCTTGTAAAATAGGACAGCATAATTCATTAGATGAGTCCGGTCGTTAACTGCCATGGTGGAGGTCTCCATGTGGGAAAGAAAAGAGGAATGGAGAGAAAAGAGAAGATAAGAGAGAGAGATAGCATAGTGAGGGTGAGACATTGTAAGAGGGGAGGGGAACATCCTGAGTAATTGAGGTAAGAGGGTAGTTAGATGGCATTTAGCAGCTCTGTACCCTTATCTGAGGAAGTGGTGGTCTGTATGTAAGCATCTAGGGGTAGTCAAAGCAGTCTAGATTTATTGGGGGTGAGGTTTTGATTGAGTATAGTATTGTCCACACTTCTGAGAATGTATACCAAGGCCCACCATGTGTGGTAAGAGCGAGAGTTGAAATCTTTCCTATCGCAAAGGATCATTTTGACTCTAGTGTGAGAAGTAAGTCGAATAGTAGGAGTTCTGTTTTGTTACGTGATGGGGGATTAGGAAGGATCCAGGGGCCTAGGCATGTTAGAACTGGGTCCAGAGTAACCTTACAGAGGAAGATATTGCTTTTGTTAATGTCTTCCCAGTAAGAGCTGTGCATTGGACAAGAAAATAGCATGTGTTTGAGGTCACCGACCTCGGATGAGCAGTTCCAGCTTTTGTCTGAGTTTAATAGGCCCATGTTACCAAGTTTTCCTGCGGTCCAGAAGGATCTGTTCAGTAACCAGTATTTACCCTGTAGGATGTGAGGGGAGATCTTGAACTTGGTAGCGTGTTTCCAGATTAATATTTTTTTTAATAGTTTTTATTAATTTTCTTCAATGATATAATACATTAACAGTAAAATTGTGCAAAGACAGACACAATAATATTATGAAATACAAATGATATCCTTTCCTCTCAGAAGCAGTTCAAGATGTGAGGAGGTGGCTGTCTAGTCCAGGATATCCTTGTTTTCCTCCTTCTGCTCTCCGAACAATAAGACAGGCCTTACAGCAAAATTAACATTAATTATGGCTATGACTACACAGGCGTTGAAGGAGCAAACTGTATTGCAATGCCTGATATTGACATCACAGTGCCAGTGTATAGACAGCGCATCATGTTACTTGGCGTATTAGAAACGGGGTGAGGTTGAGTTGGCGGCCCAACATGTGCCCAGTGCGTACCCCATGTACTCTTTGTGTTAATACCTCTATGGCGCTGCTACTTGCTGAGCTTCAGCAGGAGTATCAAGTGGGTGCATTATAAGGTAGCTTTTTAGAGGGTCCCAAATGTATTTAGGTCGTGAAGCCCAAGGAAGTAATTCTGCATAGTCAATTGTTCCTGGCAGTATATTAAGTCAGTGAGCCATTTTTTGAACTTTGGCGCTCTTCCTCTACCCTATCTACAGGCCACGCAGCGTTTGGCCATCAACAAAGCAGTGGCAAGATAGCAGCAGTGTGGTTTAGGGATGAGTTTTGTGTGGCCTAGCAAAGCAACCAGTGGAGTGCGTTCTAAGGAGAGTGTTGTCTTCTGTTCCAGGGCATCAAAGACCTATCCCCAATACTCATTCACCATTGGACATTCCCAGGCTAGGTGGAGGAAGTCAGCCCCTGGAGTGCCGCATCTATCGCAGCAATCCGAGTCTTTCAGCTTGTATTTATACTTTTTAAATGGGGTGTAGTACATGCGCTGTACAAATTTAAAGTGCGCGATGCGCAGTCTGCTGCTGGCTGAGATTTGTAGACAACAATATGTCCAATGGTTGTCTGTAAGTTCGAAGCCTATCTTTGTGTTCCAATGCGCACCTGAGGGGCATGGGGACACCTCCTGCTGAGTATGTATGGTGTGGTAAAGCGTAGAAACCATGTGTCCCAGAGAAGTAGCTTGTAGCATTAATTGCAAAGGGGCCAAGGTGGGGGGTTCCTGAGGGAAATCTGGGGTAATGGAACCCATGCCTTGTCGGAGCCATACATAGAAGAATACATCCAAAGGAGATGGCTGGATCTCGTGAAATACTTGGTCTAATGAACGGAACGTCCCATTGCGGTAAAGGTACCCCCATGTTGCGATCTGCCAGCCACTGTTCTGCTGCGACTTATGGCATGTAACAGGGGGGTTGGAGAACCGATAATAAGCGTAGTGGGCCTGTGCGCATATGTAATAAAATTTGAAATTTGGAATATCGAATCCTCCCTGTGAGAAAGGCCTGTTGAGTATGTTCCATTGTAGGTGCGGCTGTTTGCCTCCCCATACTAGTCTGATCATTTCCGGTCGCAGTGCCTTAAAAAAGTTTCTCCCAGGGTGGTGCGGGAAATTGAGGAATAGGTACCATTTTGATTAAGGAGGCGCGACCTGCAAGGGGGAGCGGTAGTGAGATCCAGCGGGTGACGCAGCCCGCAATGCGGTCTAGAGTGGTGCCATAGTTGAGGCACAGCAGCTCCTCCCTGTCTCCGGAAATGTGGATCCCTAGATAGCGCATGTCTGAATCGCACCATTCCAGTGGGAAATCTAGGGGGAATTGAGTGGCCCCAGGGGTAAGATGGAATATTTGTGACTTCCCCCAATTGATGTGAATCCCAGATAGTTTTCCAAAGACGATAAATTCCTGTAGAAGTGGGTAATGTTATTTAGTGGGTCTCTAACATAGAGTGTAAATTTTGTCTGTGTAAAGAGATATGAGTATGTGGCGCAAGTTGTATTGCAGCGCTTTGTCCTGGTGGTGTTGTCTCAGTTTAGCCGCCAATGGTTCAACCGACAGGGCAAAGAGCAGGGGGGACAGTGGGCACCCATGCCTGGTACCCCTAGTGATGGGGAAGGCTGAAGATAAGTGACCATTAATTAGGACTTTGGCTGTACATTTTATAGAATTCAGTGGGAAGCCCGTCCAGGCCAGGGGCTTTGACGGACTTCAGGTGCATTATAGCTTCCCGTATCTTGTCTAGTTCGAAGGGGGCGCTCGGGAACAACGTTTGTGAGTCACCCAGCCATCCAAGCGCCACTTCCCCCAGGAAGTCGTGTAGCTGAAGGGGGTCCCTTCTGCTTGATGTGTATAGCGAGGAGTAGTGTGTGGTGAATGTAGCAAGTATGTCAGTGGTGTCACGATAGAGTATGTCCCCGTGGCCAGCAATCTCAAAGACATAGTTAGAATAGCGGGGCCTTCGTATTGTCTCAGCCAAGACTTTCCCAGGACACTCCTCCTCCCTGTATCTTTGGGCCACCCAGTATTTACCCCTTAACTTTATCTCGCGGTCAGCAGTGGCAGTGTACTCGGAGAGTTTGTCGCGGAATTTGCGTTGGGCCTGTCCGTCAATTCCTGTAGAGAGCCGCGTTTCTAGTGCTTAAAGCTCAGTCTCCAGTCTTTTCAGTGTACCCTGTATATCTTGTAGTACCCCTGAGCTTTTCAAGATGCAGAATCCCCGGATCGTGACTTTGAGGGCCTCCCAAATTGGTTTGATGCTGTCTACGAAGCCCTTGTTTCTCTGAAAAAATTCCTGGATTTCTTGTCCCAGCTCACTATGGAACGCTGTATCAATATGTACTTTTAATGTCCCTGTTACTTTCTGTTATTCTTAATTGCTCGTAGTCCTAGTAATTGTTGTCCTGGTTCCTAGAAATCGAGGTTTGCCTCATCTCTGAGGTCGGATTTACATAGCCTAACACTAAAGAAAAATAATCTAAAAAAACACAGACCTGTGGACTCCTTGTTTGACCTATTAATGGACCATAGACTACACACATCAAGAGCTATCAAGCAAGGTGTGATATCCCAATCCTGTACCTAACTAGGGCATTACCTTTCTCTGCGTCTTTCTTGTCCCATTCCTTACTAGTTAAGGATGACCCAGGAGCCGTTCCTAGGGATGAGGAGTAACTGTGTTTGCTTGATGTTTTAGGGCCAGGCAGATCAAATACGCCCAAGGGAGGAAGCATACCTCAATTCTTAAGGACAGTGGCGAGGAAAACAGACGAGACCGTTATGCGCCTTTGATTAATGTAATACTCTCACGTCCCCCCTCATGAGGTCTGTTTGCAAGTATTTATATGTTTGTATATCTCTTGCCTTATTCTTGCTTTTTACCAAGTTGTTGACTCTAGTGTTGTGCGAAATTTTAGAATGGAACCCTTTTGGCTCCTAATAAACTCCATAGACCTGTGACACAGGTATCAGAGCACATTGCCATGAAAGCTTGTTGTATAATGTTGAATTTGCAGTTACAGGCAGCAGAATAAAGACATGTAATACTAAGCTCCATGGGTGGCGTGGTCATTGGCGGGTACCCAGGCTGGGAAGATGCTACACTCACAATAATTTTTTTATTTAAGTTGGTTTTATTACTTAGCTCTTTGTATTATCTTAATTGTTTATCTATGCTGCCAGTACTCACCTGCCTTGGGGAACAACAGTCTGAAGCTGTTTGTATTCCCTACATTTTGGGTTTGTGTACAGTTTTTACTCCACCATAGATTTCCTGATTTAAGATTCACACATTACTTTATTTTGACACTATTATATTTATTCTAAACATCTGCATTAAAGCCGCCAACTAGAACGTGTTCATTTCTATTGCAGCATGTAAAATATGCTAAACTTTTAGGCAGGACGAAAACAGACTTATGATGGCTTGTGAAATTAAGCAGGTTGAAGTGCAGCTTCCTTTAAATGAATGAAATCTAACATCATCCATGGCAATATGTTCGTAATTAAGTATGCTGGGTTGTATGACATTTTTTCGAAAAAGAAGAGTGACACCTTAAAGCTTTGCTTCCAACAGAAATTGCTCTATGTGCATCAAAGAATAAAAATATATGACTCGTTGCAAAAATACATTGTTTGTTTTGTACTAGGTGATATGCAATGTCGACACAAACCGTGAGCCGAAGCTATGAAACAAGGAGGAGTAGTACTGAAAAGCAAACATTGAAATCTCGTGTTGACTGGAAGCGCACCAAGAGGGACATCTCCCAAGTGCTTGCAAGTGAGGAGGAAGGTTTCAATTCATCAGAAGATCAGTGGCAAGACCACAGTGATGGCATTGTTGATGTTGAAAGCAGCAGTACAGATGGTGAGGCAGAACAAGAACCAAAGAAAGTCTTTCCTCAAAAAGAGGATGCAGAAGAAGATTACATCCCCAGGGCAAAACGCAAACGAGTGGCCTCCGTTTTGTATGATCAAGATAGTAGCTCTGATGAGGAGGAACTTGTGAGAAAAGTATTGTGTAAGCGCCGGTGCATCATGGATGATGAAAGCACTGATGGGGACAGTGAGGAGAATTGTAGCCTGGTTGCGAGTGACTCTTCTGTGACCCAACAATGTGACGGGAGGTTGGCAAGAGTAAATGAAAATGCAAATGCAAGGAAACAGAAACGTCAAGCAAAGCTCAAAGAACTTTCTGAAAAACTACTTAATACACCGAAGTCAAATAGAAGTGGGCATGCTGAGGTGAGCTACTCATATTTACATCATTGTTAGCAAACAATTAGATTGGGCTGAAGGGAACTATTTGCTTTCCTCTTTCATACCTACTTTAATATTATTCTGAGAAGAGCATTGATTGCCCTATTTCCTCAGATTTTTTTCTTTAATCTTGTTTCATCACACAGTGGATACAAACTAATATACCTTTAAGTCATTGTCTTTTATATATTCAGTATATTAGATGCACGTCTGGTGCCCATAGTATGTTATTGATATGACCTCCTGGCTCCCGCATTTTTCTTTTCAACTAAACCTTGTGTCAGGCCACCTGAAGTCCTTCACAAAATCCTTCTCCATCATGGATTCTGACACGGCCTCCAAAAGTTCTATCTGCCCTGTTGTCAAGGGACTCAAGAAAGGTAAAAACATATTTAAAAAGCTGACTTGGTGATGAAAGGATTGAGGATTCTGAGTCTCAGGTTAATTTTCCATCAAGCTTTACATCAAGTCTTTTGAATTCTTGAAATTTTTTCGACTATGAAATACTCCATGAACATTGTTAGACCTTACTTTGCTCTAGGATTTGCCAATAATTTTGTCCATTTTGACCGACATGTGCCCTTTCTTGTTCTTTGAGAAGATTATGGTGCTGGGTTCGACAGGGCTTTCGGAATTGCCCCACAAATCTCTGGTTCTGTAGCTGTTTCGGGTGGCTGAGCTTCCAAAGAGATCCCTTCCCGATTCTTGTATTTATAGAAACTTTGGACTTAGTACAATGTTGTGCTTTCTGTAAGGATTGAGTAATGTTTAAAACTTAGAAGCTGAGTCTTCCACAAAAAGTGGAATGAGGAGGTATGTGTTACATGTGTCGGGTGCAGTAGTTGGTTTAGCTAACGTTTCATTCCATTGTTCCTTCATGGCTGGCATGGTATTGGTGAGTATTTCCCAAAACAATGGCATGCAGAGATGAAGATCATAAAAACACTCAAGCGGATTAAAATGTGTCCAAACATAGAAACAAGTATATCTCTCAGCACGTATTCCTTGCACCTCGGACTGGATATGAGAGGTATAGACTAACGGGTTACCTCCCTCTATGAAAACCTCTATGTTCTAAGTGTTCTGTTTCAGCAAGTGGCTCACTTTCCGGTCGAGACAGGCAGCATACATGCCTGAAAGAAGACATCTTCAGGGTCTATGTTTCTCACAAGTTTGAACAATGCTTGGGTTGCATTTGCATAAATGTGAAAGTGAGAGCCATGCACCTTGATTAGATCCTGTAGCTTTGAAATGTATAATACAGCCGGGCCAAAGGTAGGGGATGTCTCTGGGAGCACAGCCTGAGCCCTGACATCCAAACAGGGGAGCCTCTTGAACACAGAATCAAATGTGCCTATCTGCCTAAGTTGAGTCAGTAGAACTGCCTGGTCAAATCACAGATTTCATAAGAAGAAGACTTCCAGACTGCTTGCTCTGCCTTCAACTTGATATTGTTGAGAACCATTAGTAGACCTATTTCGATTTCATGTGAGAATTACAATTTCAACTGAAAATCATTCAGTTCCTCCTTAAGAACAGACCAGTACTAGAAACAAGTTGTCCACCTAATAAACTGTTCCATGATCGAAGGTGAGCATGATTTATAATGAGTAAGTCCTTGTGTTTAAAAAGCCTGATAATGAGAAGGGCCATTTGAAAGCCATGCTTCTCAATACACGATCCATGAACAAACATGCCTTCCAAATCTACGACTTACTCGTAGAAAAGAGCCTGGACCTTCTTTTTCTAACAGAGACATGGCTCAGTGAAGCATCGAATCCCACTATTGCTTCGGCCATCCGTCTCGGCTATCTGTTGCCTAGGAAGGATCGTACAACAGGTATTTAGGGCAGCATCTGCAAAAACAACAAGTGATGGACTGAATGTGGATCAATGTCACACACTCCCCCAGTCAAAAGATCTGGGCCCAAATCCATCGTTTTTTTGCACTCCACACCACCCTGGGTTAGACAATGGCGATATGCAAATCAGCTCTGACCCTGTTGCCCCATGGGAACAGTCCAGTCCGAACTACAAAAGCCATGTCCTTCCCAGAACGGAATCAAGCATCCGAGGACCGGACCGGTTTCGAGGTAACACCTCTCTTCAGCCCGGCTAGCTTGACTCCAAGTGGTGTGGAGTGCCTGGGACCCACGTCTGGGCATCCCCAGCGCACTTAGGGCGGCAATTGCAAAAACAACAAGTGATGGACTGAATGTGGATCAATGTCACACACTCCCCCAGTCAAAAGATCTGGGCCCAAATCCATCGTTTTTTTGCACTCCACACCACCCTGGGTTAGACAATGGCGATATGCAAATCAGCTCTGACCCTGTTGCCCCATGGGAACAGTCCAGTCCGAACTACTGTGGTGTGGAGTGGAAAAACGATGGATTTGGGCCCAGATCTTTGGACTGGGGTGAATGTGTGACATTGATCCACATTCTGTCCATCATTGTTGTGTTTGCAGTTACCGCTCTAAGTGTACTGGGGATGCTCAGACGTGAGTCCCAGGCACTCCACACCACTGGAATCAAGCTAGCCGGGCTGAAGAGAGGTGTTACCTCGAAACCGGGCCGGTCCTCGGATGCTTGTTTCCGTTCTGGGAAGGACATGGGTTTTGTAGTTCGGACTGGACTGTTCCCATGGGGCACAGGGTCAGCGCTGATTTGCATATCGCCATTGTCTAACCCAGGGTGGTGTGGAGTGGAAAAACGATGGATTTGGGCCCAGATCTTTGGACTGGGGTGAATGTGTGACATTGATCCACATTCTGTCCATCATTGTTGTGTTTGCAGTTACCGCTCTAAGTGTACTGGGGATGCTCAGACGTGAGTCCCATGCACTCCACACCACTGGAATCAAGCTAGCCGGGCTGAAGAGAGGTGTTACCTCGAAACCGGGCCGGTCCTCGGATGCTTGTTTCCGTTCTGGGAAGGACATGGGTTTTGTAGTTCGGACTGGACTGTTCCCATGGGGCACAGGGTCAGCGCTGATTTGCATATCGCCATTGTCTAACCCAGGGTGGTGTGGAGTGGAAAAACGATGGATTTGGGCCCAGATCTTTGGACTGGGGTGAATGTGTGACATTGATCCACATTCTGTCCATCATTGTTGTGTTTGCAGTTACCGCTCTAAGTGTACTGGGGATGCTCAGACGTGAGTCCCAGGCACTCCACACCACTGGAATCAAGCTAGCCGGGCTGAAGAGAGGTGTTACCTCGAAACCGGGCCGGTCCTCGGATGCTTGTTTCCGTTCTGGGAAGGACATGGGTTTTGTAGTTCGGACTGGACTGTTCCCATGGGGCACAGGGTCAGCGCTGATTTGCATATCGCCATTGTCTAACCCAGGGTGGTGTGGAGTGGAAAAACGATGGATTTGGGCCCAGATCTTTGGACTGGGGTGAATGTGTGACATTGATCCACATTCTGTCCATCATTGTTGTGTTTGCAGTTACCGCTCTAAGTGTACTGGGGATGCTCAGACGTGAGTCCCAGGCACTCCACACCACTGGAATCAAGCTAGCCGGGCTGAAGAGAGGTGTTACCTCGAAACCGGGCCGGTCCTCGGATGCTTGTTTCCGTTCTGGGAAGGACATGGGTTTTGTAGTTCGGACTGGACTGTTCCCATGGGGCACAGGGTCAGCGCTGATTTGCATATCGCCATTGTCTAACCCAGGGTGGTGTGGAGTGGAAAAACGATGGATTTGGGCCCAGATCTTTGGACTGGGGTGAATGTGTGACATTGATCCACATTCTGTCCATCATTGTTGTGTTTGCGTTTAGGGCAGCATCGCCTTAATTTTTAATCATCTTTTTTTGTGCTCCATGGTTTCTATAGATGACATAGTGGGGGCAGAGAGTCTGGGATTACATGTGAGGGTGTCCACGCAATAATCTGTGGGAGGCATCCTGCTTTACAGACCACCCGGCCCAGCGGGCCAGTTCCTTGACTCTATCAGCAATGCTGTTACTCCCCTGGCCATTAATTTTAAACACTGCTTAGTTTTAGGTGATTTTAATATCCATATGGATAATCCCACTGAACAGGAGCCTATTAAACTATGTGACTCACTAGCTCTTTTTAAAATGACTCCTTATGTCCTTCAGGCGACTCATGAGAAAGGACATATTTTAGACCAGATTTTCTCTACTGATCCGATTGTGACTTCTGCTCCGGTTCCAATAATCGGGTCCGATCACTCGATGATCGGTTTCACGATTGAGATGGTGCGTAACTCTTGTAAATTCAAGGGAAAGCCTCCCTCCCGCAGCTTCTGGCCTTTTAGCCAAATTACAGCTGAGGCTCTCACTACCGCCCTTAGCTACAACCTGATCCCCTTCCACGGGAACGTGGAAGAGGATGCAGAAATGCTGGACAATTGGCTCCAGCACTGTGCTGATGAGCTTGCTCCCCCTTCTGTGAGACCTGTCATGGCCTCACGCGCCTCAGCACAGTCACCCTCAGAAAAAGCAAGAGTGACTGCAAACGCCTAGAGAAGGCATGGCGCTTTTTTTTTTGCCCCGCTGATAAATTAACCTAATAACAGGCACTGAAGGTGCACTATAAAAAAAGTCTTGGAAGAGAAAAAACTTTTCATCTCCTCAAAAATAGCACAGTCTGCTAACCAAACTAAATACATTTTTAAGACAGTGAAGGAATTTTTATCCCCAAACGCTGTTGCAAGGCCTTTTACTCCAACAGAAGCCTGGACGAGCCATTGAGCCTCCTATTTCCACAAGAAAATCATAACTATTCAAGACTCCTTTTCTCTGCTGCCTAGGGCCGGGGGAGAAATTCGAGCGTTTTTCACCCCGCCGACACAGTCAAGGGGCCCGCTGCTCACGCAGTTTCCCCTATGTCCTTGGACAACTCTCTGGAAATCATGAAGGCCCTTAAATCTGGTTCCCCGTCTTACTTCTGTCCAGCCAAGTTGCTGGCATCATTAGCAGAGGTAATTAACCCTGCGTTAAATCAGATTCTAAACGCCTCTTTGGAGTCTGGACATTGTCCCAGACAGGTGGAAGAATGACAAAATACTCCCCCCTATTAAAAAAACCAAGGGCGGATCCGGAGCTAGCCATAAATTATAGGCCAATCTCTCTGCTTCCCTTTTTCTCAAAGATACTGGAAAAATATGTTAATGGTGTTATCACCACATATGCGGAAACCAATCAAGTTTTCCACCAAAGTCAATCCGGATTTAGATCTAATTTTATTACAGAAACTGCGCTTCTAGAAGTCTCGGAGACCATTAGGGAGACCTTAGACAATGAGGGAAAGGCCGTTCTCATACTGCTGGATTTATCAGCGGCCTTCGATACCTTGCCCCATGATCAGCTCCTCCTGAGACTCCAAGAATGCGGCTGTGGGAGCACGGTTCTCCGATGGTTCTCCTCTTTTTTGAAAGACCGTCAACAAACGGTCTGGTCTCCAACTTTTGCAGCGCCCATTCCCTCCGTAAAGGTGGGGGTTCCGCTGGGTTCAATTCTTAGCCCCACACTTTTTAACCTTAATATGACCCCCTTAGCTCATCTGGTTGAAGCCCAGGGAGCCAAGATGGTGTCAAATGCGGACGACACGCAATTGCTCTTCACTTGCGATAAGAAGACAGATTTTAGAGGGGAAGTGATAAACTCGTGCCTGTCAGAAGTGTTTTCCTGGTTCCAACTCCACCAACTTAAGTGTAATCCCTATAAGTCGGAAATGATCCTTTTTGGACTCCATTCAGACAATGTGTAGCGAAACTGGTGGCTACAGGGCATGTCTCACCCCACTGCCTCGGTAAAGACTGTTAAAAGTTTAGGAGTCAGAATGGAGGATCATTTTTCCATGAATGCCCAAGTACAAACTGTAGCAGGCTCGTGTTTTGGAGTGCTCAAAATGCTGAAGCAGTTCTTGCCTCTTCTGTCGGTGGCACACAGGAAAACTGTGGTCCAGGCTGGACTACGTCAACGTTCTCTATTTGGGCATCCCAGAATACCTGTTGACACACCTACAGGTAGTCCAGAATGCTGCGACCAGAACAATACTTATACTGGGCCCAAGAACTCGGATGTCTACCCACCTGAGAACCATGCACTGGCTGCCGATCCGTAAGAGGATAGTTTTTTAACTTAAAATCTCTTCATGGGATGGGGCCCCCCTACTTGAGGAAGAGAGTACAATTCTACTACCCACGTCGTGCTATGAGGTCTGCAGTGCTTCAGTTAGCCCGCATTCCTAAATCTGCCCTTTCTCGAATTGGTGGCCGCTCCTTCCAGGTACAAGCAGCTCAACTTTGGAATAAGTTGCCGCTGGCACTCAGACAGATGCAGGAGCTTCTTCCTTTCAGGAAGTTACTGAAAACCTGGATATGCCAGCAATAGCGTGAAATTTGCCAGTTCACAGCTCACAGTTAGCCCCACTCAGCAGGTTCAGTGCCGGGACACTCTATGGAGTAACCTTGTGCTTTATAAATCTCTAATAAAATAACATAAAAAGAGGATCACGTAGTACTGGAGAAGCTCTCAATGGAGAAGGAGAATTGTTTCTTAAAAACCTTAAGAGTTTCTCTTTTTAGCATCCGTTAGACAGGAAAAAGTAAATATTTCTTTCTGTGATCAAGCTTTTTTGTAGGAGCTATATGTGTCTTGAGCAAAGAATGTTTCCCAATGAATTAAATTACTGTCAAGAAATTGATTCAGATTTTGGGGTAGCAGGAGATCCCTCTGTAAATCAGCAGGGCACCTGCCACATAAAAGGTGCATTTTCCCTTCTCTGTTTAAAGTTGAGCAAGTGATGTGGTTATACTGGTGAAACCTTTACTGTCTCAGTCAATGTAATCCTCTGACCTGGCGGCCTGTCGCCAAATTGCTGCCAGATGTCGCCCCTCTGCTTAGAGGGAGGGGGGACTACCCTGATTTTCTTTGCCCATGTCCGTAATGCCAAGCTTATCAGACATAAGTATGAAAAATACTTAATGACCCTAAAATGCAGGGAGAAAGATACTTGTGCTCTAGGACCGTTTGTGAACTCCAAACAAAAAAGTTTGCAGCGCAAGCACTTTAAACATAACACTTGCTCTGCAAACCTTAAGTGCTGGGATGATTGTTACCGCGGCTCCCTTCGTAGCACTGATATCTGGAGGGGAACTTTAATTAAGGCGAATGCGCTTAGGGTGTACTGGCAGGGTCTAAATGACACCCACTAGTCTTTACAAGGTAATTCTGATAAAAACCAAACAATGGACCTTTTCCACGCTAACTTACGTTTTGCCATTTAAGAGGCAGGTAGATTCCATTTGTACACAATTGAATTACCTTACAATATGTAGACTTCATCTACTCCCAATCCCAATATAGCTGGGATTGGGATCCCAGCTATATCAACTGGGATGGTTTGGTCAAATTATTTTTTCTGGTTGGAAAACAAGAGGTAACCCAAAGCCATAGGAAGCCAAATATGCTTACTTCCCTAAGTCGATCCCGGAGGATTGTACGGTCTAAGATGTCAATACTGGGTGACAGATTTCAGGTGAACACTGTGACACTGTTTTTGTCCACCTCCAACGTCCGATTGTCCAGGCCAACTGAAACACATCCATTTCATATGAGGGATGCAGTTTGTCCTGAAAAGTATTCTGTTCTCCTTTAAGAACTGATTTAGTACTGTAAACATATTTTTCACCCAGTCAACTGGACACAGATCCAGAGACAAGCTTGGTGAGCAGTTCTTCTAGACAGTGGAGAGTTGCAGTTTGTTTCACAAATCTAATTCCAGATGAGTAACTCGTTATTAATATAAATAAATAAAAGTCACAAGAGAATCACATCGCTAGGGAGACTCTATCACTACATAGTTGGAGTATATTTTTTAAAGAACCTTCAATGTTTCTTTCTATTTTTATTATTCAAGACACAGGTAGAATAGTAAACATTTCTTGCTGAGATCAGATTTATTTTGTAGAAGCCTCTACCTTCTAAGCCGAGCAATATTTATCCCACGATTTACATTTTAATTTTTATGTGTCAAAATCTTCATTGATGAGAATGATATAGCTAGCTTTCATTTTTTTTAAAATAGGTCTGCCGCTTGAGGGCCAAGCATATTCACTTTCTGCATAATTAATTTACTGTACTATTCTGGGCTTAATCGTCCCCTAATCCCAATATTGCAGCTTTGTGTTTCCAAGCAAACTCAACAATGAGTAGAATAAATTTGCTTGTGCTTTAGATTGCAAAAGGGTCTTTAACTTATTTGTGCATCAGAAAAAATATCCCAGCATGACCTGATCCAGTGAAACAAACTACAAGCACACAGCAAACTTAAAGAAGAAAAAATGTAGACCTGTGGATGGTCTGCATCATAGGCGGATCTTATTGCGATTGGAAGGAGTTTCCTTCTCTCCTCTCCTTGATCAGGACACCAGCTAGACGCCATCTTGGGGGTTGGCAGGCTAGTTGCAAATCGTCTGCCTGCCCATTACCTATAAAGCAGGAGCCTTTGCATGGACGCGCCTAAGGCAAGCCCGTCCAGACCGCAGCCATGCTCCCCAAAATCACAGCGACTACGCCGTTACCTGGTCGAGTGAATCGCTACTGGCTTTGAATACCAATAAATGCTGTGGTAAGATCATAGCTGACCTTTCCATCAAGGACAGAGATTATTGCTGCAAGGCCTGTAACTTTACACTGACGAAAGTTGCAGGATACTCTGTAGTAGCAGAGCGCGATATAAAAACATTTATAACATAACATTATAACATCAAGAGGGAATAAGGCCCCCACAGTTCCCAATGCCAACAGTCAGTCGGCAGTTACAGCCTGCTTAATCAATTGTAGGTCTCTCCCGAAGCATGCAGAGGACATCTGGCACTCCCTAGACACTAGTGGATGGGACTCAATGTTCCTAAGGGAAACATGGCTAAATAAGGCCCAATCCTAACATAATGTTAGCCATCCCCACGGCTTCCGGATTGTGTGTGCCAATAAAGGCGAGAATAGAACAGGAGGAGGCATTGCTGTCATTTTCAGAGACAAGTGGGGGATTATGTCAGAGAGGGTGGGTCCCATTGGTAACATTGAAGCTCTCTCTTTCTGTATTAGGCTCTCACCTTCTACATTCGTGGCTGGCTTGCTAGTATATGGACCCCCTCACAGCTCTGCCATCCACCTAGTAGAGCTCTGCAATATGATTGGGCAACTCTCCCTCCAATACTCTAATTTTATAGGTATAGGTTCTAGGTTCACATTAACTTACATGCAGATGACCATAGCTGAACCCAGGCGGCCCAGTTCTTGGAAACTCTGAATGGTCTTTACCTCAGGCAAAGGGTCTCTGCACCCACCCACAGTGCGGGCCACATGCTGGATGTGATTTGTTCTTACATATCGAACCTCAGTGTAGGCGCCTCACTATGACGTGGTCTGGTCGTTAGTTCCATTCACCTTTAGCCTAGAGTCTAGTCCCTCAGAACAGTTGCCAATTTTTGAGATATTAAGGGATTGGCGAAAAGCTACCACAGAGTCACTGGGGCCTGTACTTTTAAAGTCACTGCTACAGTTGACTGGCGACCCAGATAAGGGCTCTGTGGGGTTTAACGTATGGGTAGCTACTGCCTTGGAGACAATAGCACCCTTAAAGCCAGCATCTAGGAAAAAAGTTAAACCTTCCCCCGTGGTTCTCCGAAGAACTAAGAAGGGAAAAGAGTGGTTGCAAGAAGTTGGAACGGACGTGGAGAAAGTCCTACAATCAGGCTGACAAGGTCCTTGGTAAAGCAGGCCTAAAAGAATTTTACAAGCTTAAGCACCGCAAGATGAGAGAATATTTTTCCAATTGCTTTGGGAGTGCAGCTAATTCCACTAAGGACATTTTTTTTTTCCACAAGTTTTATTGAGTGAATAAGTAAAATCAGATATGTGGCTCTCCACAGTCAGGAGATCAACACCAAGCATCATGACACAGGTTTTTTTATTAGCGCAAAGTCCAATCAATAAAAAAAAGAGAAAAGACAAGAAACCCCCCCCTCCTCCACCCACCGTCCTCAACCACCCAACTGCCCTTCTACCCACCCCTTATCCCTTCCTAACCCCATGCACGTGAGTATATAAAGCATTGAGTACTTGGTCGTAGTGTGCTAGGTATGGCGTACTTCCTAGGCCTGTATGTCATCCTCCACCCGTATCTCATCTTCTTGTTCTGCCGGAGGGTCCAGAGTCAACCCCCTATACTCCGCCCACCGCTTCCAGATCTTAAAATGCTTACGGGGGCATCCTCTTGCATAAAACGCCGGGCGCTCCAGTCCCATAAAGTAGTCTAGTCCAGCCTTCCATGCACACAGGGGGGGGCTCGCTCTCCCTTCCATGCTCGGGCTAGGTCCCTTTTGGCAACAACAAGCCCTAGCAACAACAGATGGCGTTTGTATATATTTCCACCGACACCCTCCAAGACATGGAGCAGCCCCAATCGAGGGGTGCGGGGAAGATTCCATCCCAATACCTCTGACAAACAACTCCAAACACCTCTCCAGAATCTGGTCAGCCCAGCACACGACCACACAGTGTGCAGCAACGTCCCCTTTTTAGCCCCACAGCGCAGACATTCCCGAGACACAATCAGTCCCGCCTTCCACAGCCGCTCCCGGGTATAATAGGCCCTGTGTAGGTACTTGAATTGGATTAGCCTGAGTCGTACTGTGATGGCAGTCCCCCGCGGGGACTCCAGGGCTTCCCTCCAATCATCCTCATCCAGGGGACCAACATCTTCCTCCCAGGCCTCCTTGTGGGGAAGTAGGGAGGGTGAGCAATGAGTGACCAGTGTTTGATAGATTTGGGACACCTTCTTATCACCGAGGTCTCCCATGAAGACCTTCGCCTCAACTGGGCTAAATTCCGGGAGCGACTCCATGTTAGCGATGCTAGGTGCTAGCGCATGGCGAATATGTAGGTACCGAAAGAATTGGGTTGTGGGCATGTGGAACTCAGCGCTAAGCTCCTGGAACGATTTGAGGGTGACCCCGGTCAACACATGACCCAATGACCAGATCCCAATGGCGTCCCAGCCATCAAACCCCGCCAATGAGGCCAGTTCGGGGAGCCGCCCGTTCTTCCACAACGGAGTCTCCGCCGTTAATCTACCCCACCAGCCCATGCGACGCAGTGCCTGTCGCCATACAATAAAGACCACTTGCGTGGTACATGGCAGTTTCTTCCGCAGCCCAGCTGAGTACAGGATCGTATGGAGTGTGTTGTCCCCCATCAGCGAGCGCTCCAGGGCATATGCTGGGTCTCCTCTGTCACCATACCACCATTCGTTAAGTACCAGTAATTGGGAGGCCTGATAATAGGACAATAGGTCCGACGTGGCCAAGCCACCACAATACGTGGACAGGAAGCATGTCCGCAGCGCCACCCTGGCAGCACCTCCAGCCCTCGCGTTGCTCGTTATTGCGCAGTTTGCCTCTTACCATTCTTTGGGCGCTCGCCACTGCTGCAACTTGGGGAATTAGGTAGGCTCACCCGCATATTAATCGGTTTTCACCCGCACTTGACGGGACTCAGATAGTGGGGTTCCGGGTTGTTGTGGTCCCGACCGCCATCTTGGGTGGGGGTTTGTGCTTGGGCCACCTTTAGGCGCCATATTGCTCGGTCTAGTGGCTCTAGTAGCCAGAAGCCCGCGTACTGGAGAGCTTACTTAAGCTGCTCTCATTCAGACATCGATAGACCTTCCATCCTCGCGCGCATTGCTGTGCTGGGCACTTTTAAACTTATATTGTTTATTCTGCTTACTTTGGAAAATATTTTTTAACGCGTTGCTCGTTATTGCGCAGTTTGCCTCTTGCCATTCTTTGGGCGCTCGCCACTGCTGCAACTTGGGGAATTAGGTAGGCTCACCCGCATATTAATCTGTTTTCACCCGCACTTGACGGGACTCAGATAGTGGGGTTCCGGGTTGTTGTGGTCCCGACCGCCATCTTGGGTGGGGGTTTGTGCTTTGGGCGCCATATTGCTCGGTCTAGTGGCTCTAGTAGCCGGAAGCCCGCGCGGCGTTATAGTATAAATTAGTATGGGTGAACAGGCGTGCAGCGGGTGCGCGCAGCGGAGGCGCCGGAGGTGCGCCAGAGGTAAGCCCGTTCGCGTCCCGGGCGCTCCCGGTGCGTCTACCTCGGCTACCCTTCGCATGTTAGATCTCTTAGTGGATCCTCAGGATTCTCAGATGGACATTAATGCTGGCGAACACAGTATTCCGACCCTTTCTCCCCACTCAAAGCCCCGCATCTGTGCGTCAATGCGCACCCAAGAGGCCAGAGGCTCCATAGCTAGTGCAAATAAGTACGGGGAGAGTGGACACCCCTGTCGGGTCCCCCGGCCAATCGGAAACTTCTCTGAAACCGCCCCGGAGACTCGCACAGATGCCGTGATATCGGTATAGAGCAGTTTGACATAGGAAATAAACACCGGGCCCAGATTGAGGCGAGGCAGGAGCGCAAATAGGTATGTCCAACCAACCGAATCAAAAGCTTTGTCAATATCCGCCAGTAGCAGAGCCGCTCGTTCCCCCGTGATCCCCATAGCATCGACTGCTGCCTGTGCCCGTCTGATGTTGTGTCGCGTCGCCCTATGTGGCATGAAGCCGGCCTGGTCTGGGTGGACCAGGTCCGTCACATACGGGAGGAGGCGGTTCGCCAACGCCTTAGCCAATATTTTAGCCTCTATGTTGAGCAGGGATATTGGGCGATAGGAATCATGACTGTCTGGGGGTCTGCCCGGCTTTTGGAAGACCACAACTTCGGCATAACGCCAGTCAGGCGGCAGCCTGCCCTGTGCACCCCGGTAATGGGACCCCAATTGGAGCTGGAATTTCCTATAGAATTCACTCGGGAAGCCACTTGGCCCAGGTGCCTTCCCCGAGTTGAGCTGTCCCAGTGCGTCTCCTAGTTCCTCCGCCGTAAGGGGAAGGTCTAGCGCTGTCTTGGTCTCATCCGAGACCGCCCTCGGGGGTAAGTCATCGATAAATTTAGCGACCTCATCCGCCGATAAACAATCCTGCGGAGCATATTGCGCCATAAAGAAGCGGGCGAAACTCGCTGCCAGTTCAGCCGGGTCTGTAATCGCCACGCCGTCCCAGTAGTGAGGCCCGGCATCGTAATTGGTTGGAGGGTACGTTGACATAGCCTATGGAGCATTGGACAGGACTTATCACCCCACTGATATACTCTACTCCGCGTGGCCAGCCACGCCTGCCTAGCCTCATCAAGTAACACAGACGCATAGGACTGCTGTGCCTGCAGGAGCAACCTCACCGCCACCTCGTCTCCTCCTCCCCGGCACCGCAGTTCCAAAGTTTCCATCAGCACGGCTGCCTCAGCAACAATCTCCCGGCGCCGTCGACGGGGCGCCGCACACCATGCGATGTCTATCCCCCGGATGGTGGGCTTCATTGCCTCCCAAACCACTACTGCGTCTATGTCATCCACTAGATTTTCCTGCCAGTAATGAGCAATCGCACCCCGTAGTTGCTGGATGTAGTCAGGCTGCTGAAGGTGCCACGAGGACATCCTCCACCGGAACGGTTGTCGTTTCTTATGCAGCTCGACCCTGACGACCACCGGGGAGTGGTCAGACAACCCTCTCGGCAAGATCCCCGCCTCCCGCACTCTATTCAGGAACGCACTGGGCACAAACACATAATCCAGTCTCGAGAAGGAGCCATGCACCGCCGAAACATACGTGTACTCCCATGCTTTAGGATGCATATGTCGCCACACATCCACCCAGCCCATCCCTTCCACCATCGCATGCAATCGGGTAGGGGGGGGCAGCCGTTAGTATCCCCTGCAATCTCCGACGGTCCATGCATACGTCCATCACCTCATTCCAATCACCCCCCAACACAGCCAAGGACTCTGGGATGTCCTCCCACACCGCAAACAGCTTCTCAGACAAGGACCACTGCAAAGGAGATGGGGCGTAGACACTTCCAAAAACCACTGGTTCAGTACCGACCTTCCCTTTGATAAAAATGTAGCGACCCTGTGGGTCCGCCCACTGTCTCTCATGGACGTAGGCCAACCTGCGATGTACCAAAACGGCAACTCCTCTGGACCCCCTAGAAAACCCGGCATGAAAGACTTGTTGGTAGCCAAATCTCTGTAGACTAAGTACTTTCGATCCCATCATGTGCGTTTCTTGTAACAACAGTACATCTGCAGCCTCCCTCTTCCCCATCACAAAATCGCCCGCCGTTTGATTTTTGTCAAGCATCCCCCTGACATTCCAGGTTACCACACGCATGGACTCACTAGGGAGCCCTGGAGGCGGCGCATCAGCCATAGTCGAATGGGACGAACCAAGCAGGCCCCCTGTGCCACACCCATACACACAGCACCGTCACCAGCAAATCAGAAAAACTCACGTGCAGTCCCCCACCTACCCCAGATCCCCCCCACAACAACCCCTCCACCCACCATAACCCAAACCAGACCCAACCCTCCCCCCCCATACCCCCCTTCCCCCCACGCCCCCACCCCTATACCTCATAGAACTCAGAAGTACCTGTCGCGGCATGGGCAACCTCGGGCCCAAAACAGAGGACCCAAGGCCAACCATACCAATGGATCCCAACAACCCCCCAAAACAGTAGAAACACCCCCCCCCCCAGTCAACTCCCACTCTAGTAGGAGGTTGGTAGCCCCTATAGAGTAGCCACCCGAACCCCATCCCGCAATCTCACACATGTGCAAGACACCATTTAGAACTCGCAATATAGGCAGTGGTCATCCATCCAAGCGATGGGACTTGGCCATGCGACTCCCTGCAGCCAGAGCCCGTGGCACCAACAGATAAGCACAGTTCTCCCTGGGCTCTCAATGGTCTTTGCCAGAGTGATCGGAGTCCACAGTCACATTATCCTGTGTCCCGCTGATTGACGCGGAGCGCTTCCGCGATCTGGACCTCCGGTTCCTACTGCTCCGGCCAGGCTGGTCCCCCCCGTTCCTGCGACGATCCTCTCGAATGGCCTGGGTTTAGTCCCGGCTGGGCATGCGGCCTGACCCTCACTGTTTCGGTCGTCCATTTAAAGACGTCTTCCGGGGTATTGAAGAAGTGTGTCCGCGACTGGAAGACCACCCGCAGGCGGGCTGGATAGAGCAGGGAGTACTGAATCTTCAGACCTCGCAGTTTCGCCTTGGCGGCTATTAAGGAATGTCGCTGTTGCTGCACCAGCCTGGTGTAGTCAGGAAAGATCATGATCTTCTGATTCTCGAATGCAACGGAATCCCTGGCCCTCGCTTCCTCGCAAGATAGCGTCTCTATCATGGTAATTCAGAAGTCTAGCGATCACTGGTCTGGGCCGCTCACCCTCCGGTGGCCTCTGTGTCAGGGCCCGATCGGCACGCTCAATTACAAAGCAATTGGATAGAACCCCCGGGGGTAGCCAACTCTCCAACCACTGGGATAGAAACTGTTCCATGTTCCCTTTCTCACATCTCTCCGAAAAACCAACGAAGCGAAGGTTGTTCCTGCGAGCGCGCCCTTCGGCATCTTCCACACGGAGCGCAAGGCCCCTCTGAATGTTTTCCATCGCCACCATTTTCTGCTTCAGGGTCCCGACGTCATCTTCCACCACTGAAATTCTGGATTCCGTCTCTGTAATGCGTGCCACCGCATTCCGTAGGTCCTGACGCAGCAGGGTCACATCCGCCCCAATTTTGACGTCCAGCATGTCCCTGGACTGGGTGATCGCTGCCATAAGCGCCGCGTTGTTCGGCCCCGCTCCATGTCCTCCACCAGCTGGCCCGGGCCCCCCACTGGGCCTCGTGAATTTATCGATGGGCCCCTGTTTGGAGGGACCGCCGCCTCCCCTGGTCATGTCTGCAGTCTACCTCGGGGCCGCTGTGTTATGAGCGTTTGCACTAGCGCAGGCACCTCGCACCTCCAGTAATGTCCAATGCGGGCCAACCCAGTGTCTTTCCTGCCCCTGGGCGTAAAGTCCCTCTTGCCGCTACCACCGGTTGCCGGGGCGGCTCCCCAGTCGATGTTAGCGCGCGTGCCCCAGGCCAGTCCCAATTGGCCCTCGGTCTGCCCCCACCTCGCTGGCGGCCCCGTGATCCCGCGGTCCTGCGGCCAGCCGGCTCTCCGCCACTCTGCACTATCTCGCCGGGTGCTGCAGGCCCTGCTCACTCCAGCCACCTTCCTCCCATGCACATCAGCGTATCACACCACTATTAGGGCCTCGGGGGAGTCACTCACTGTTCGTAGTCCACCTCAGGGCTGCGCCAGGCACGGGCATGATCCTCGCTGGTCCGTCTGGCCACACACCAGTCCGCTGCCAGAGGGAGTACAGCAGCGTTATGCCCAGCCGTCTGGACAAGGCCACACACCAGGGGTCACAGCTCCTCAGGCCCCACTGCGGCTTAGTCTCTGCCGAATTCGGACACCAGCCCCATCGAGCGGGAACCACCAAACTCGAGGCCCCGGCGTCACGGAATCGATGGTGGGCCAACCCAGTGTTTTCTCAGCCCCTAGGCGTAAGCGTCCCTCTCGCCGCTACCACTGGTTACCGGGATGGCTCCCCGGTCAATGTTGGGGCACGTCCCTCTGATCGGTCGCTGGCAGTCCCCTGGTTCGCCCCCACCTCGCTGGCGGCCTCGAGGTCTGTGTTCACGCGGCCACTCTGCACTGTCCCACCGGGTGCTGCAGGGCCCTGCTCACTCCCGCAACCGTCCACAATGTATCACACCGATGTTGGGGCCCCGGGGGAGTCACTCACTGTTCGGAGTCCGCCTCAGGGCTGCGCCAGGCACGGGCACGATCTTCGCCGGTCCGTCCGGCCACCCACTGCCAGCCGTCCGGGCGAGGCCACACACCAGGGGTCGCAGCTCCACAGGCCCCGCCGCGTCTCCGTTGCTGCCGAAGGCGGGCGCAGCCCCATCAGGCGGGAACCGCCAAACTCGAGGCCCCGGCTTCACGGGATCGATGTAGGCCGCAGCCCCTCCCGGGCGTCCTCCGTGCATCGTTCACCACAGCTGATTCAGGCGAGGCGGCCGAGAGCCCATCCGTTGCTTCGCTGTCCCCAGGAGGCTCCGGGCCCAGGCAGAGTAGGTGCGCGGCCGGCCCTCGCGCGAGCCCTCCGGTCCGGAGGCGCCAAAATAGAGTCCCCAGCTTCACTGTCCAGGACTAGGCCGCAGGCCGCCGCCGGCGATGCAGCCGTTCCGGATGGTCTAGAAGCGCCGCTTTTTGCGCCGGAGGACTCCAGACACCCTCCGCCTCGCTTGCCCCACAAGTGGCTTGCAGTTTGGGTCCGGGGGCCAGGATAATTAGTTGGATAAGTGCCGGGCTGGCGGGAGCTCTAGGAAGCTGCGTCCGCCATCGTCGCCCGCTAAGCCACGCCCCCCAGGACATTTTTAATATTGCAAAATCTAACCCTATTGCCTTGGATCGATCCTTTCATCCTTCCCAGACACTCAGCTCTGATCTCTCAGATTTTTTCGAAACCAACATTCTTGATATCTACTCCACATTTCCTCTAGAAGAGGAACTCCTCACACCACTGACGCTCTCTGGCTCTCACGCCTCACTGTCAGATTTTGTCCCATTGCCCCTTGTAGAAACACTAGCTGAACTACGGAGATGTAAATCAGGCTCGCCAGGAGACCCTTGCCCTGCCCTCTTTTTTAGTTTGCTGGCACTCTGGTTAAACCCAATACTTGACCAGATCTGGAACACTTCCCTGAAGTTAGGCATCTTCCCTGATATTTGGAAGCATGCCTTCTTACTCCCATTTCTTAAGAAACCAGCAGCGGATCATGAGTTTCTCAGTAACTTCAGACCTATTTCATTGCTACCTGGCCACGCCAAAATCATGGAGAAGCAACTGGCAACTTAGATAGAATTCAATGGCCTCCTCCATGCATCTAAATCGGGCTTCCGAGCGAGCCACAGCTCCGAGACAGCGCTATTAGAAGTCTCTGAATCCATATGAAAGACGATGGACCAAGCCTCCTCTGCTATGCTGGTGCTGCTGGATTAATCAGCAGCATTCGAAATGGTCTCGCATTCAATCTTGCTCAATAGACTATTAGGTCGGAGTGTGTGGCACGGTGTAATCCTGGCTCCGATCTTTTCTGGAGAAGCACTCCAAACAGGTGTCTCTTCGTCCTTTTCTCTCAACACAGAAACCTCTGAGGTGTGGAGTGCCATATTTATTTTTATTTATTTTATACATTTGTAAGGCGCGCAGCTACCCAAAAAGGGTTTCCCGGCGCCGAGACACAAGACAGAATAGGTGTAGTCAAATGAAACAAGCATGATTTACTTCTTAAACAACCAGGTCTTGATGTTTCTCCTGAACATGGTGTAATTCTCCTGCTTGCGGATGTGAGGAGGGAGTGTATTCCAGAGGGTGGGTCCCAGGTGTGAGAAGGACCTCCCACCCATTCTTGCCAGTTTGAACCTAGGTACACAGAAAGTAGCTGTAGATTGTGAACGTAGATTTTGATTTGGGCCAATGCTTGAAGATATATTGGCGCCGTCCCATCTTTAATCCTGAACATATAACTCAGGGTTTTGAACCTGATCCGGTTCTCAACCCTTAGCCAATGCAGGTCCCTCAGGTGTTTGGATACGCTGAAGGATTTAGGGATATTGCATAGTAGTCTGGCGGCTGAATTCTGTACCAGTTGCAGTCGCCTGATTACTGCCTGATTTGAACCAAGGTACAGGACGTTGCCGTAGTCAAGCTGAGGAGTTATAAGGGCGTTGACTACGGTCTTTTGGGTAGCGGAAGGCAACATCCACAGAATTTTTCTTAGCCACTTTATGATGGTGAAACCTTGTTTGCCTGTTGTCTCATGGAGAGGGCATTGTCCACAAATACCCCCGAATTGCGTACATGAGTGGTTGGTTGGGGAAGCTTTCCTAAGCTAGGAGGCCAATGTGTGGAGTTCCATAAGTCTTGATTTTTTCCCAGGAGGAGGACCTCAGTTTTTTCTCCATTTAACTTCAGCTGGTTGCTAGACATCCAGCTGAAAATATCGTGGAGACCTAGTGTAAGAGAGGAAGGAGCAGAAGGGTTGGATTCGGACAGTGAAAAAATTATCTGCGAATCATCAGCATAGGTCATGAGGGTGAGTCCTGATTTGTCCGCAACGTCTGCCAACGGACGGAGGTGCAAGTTAAAAAGTAGAGGGCTCAAAATTGAGCCCTGGGGTACTCCATGGGGGGCGCTGAATGTATCAGAGCAAGCCAGGGGGGAGGTTATTTGAAACGTCCGATCTGTCAAAAAAGACCTGATCCAGTCAAGTGCATTCCCACAGATGCCATTTCTTTTTAACGTTGTGAGTAGCTTTTTATGCGAGATGGTGTCAAAGGCCGCACTCAAGTCAAGAAGAATGAGTGCGACCGTTTGACCCTCATCCAGGAGTTTCCGGATGTTTTCGGTTACCCCAAGCAGAGCAGTCTCTGTGGAGAAACCTGCCCTGAAGCCAGACTGTGACGGATGGAGGAGAAAATTTTCTTCAGTGAAAAGAGTTAGGACAGAGTGAATATGTCTTTCCAGAAGTTTCGAGAAGACTGGTAAGAGCGAAATGGGTCGGTAGTTGGCTAGTATCTTGGGGTCGGCTGTGGGTTTCTTCAAAAGTGGGCTGACCATAGCATGCTTCCAGATTGTGGGAACTGTAGAGAGGCTAAGAGAGAGATTTAAAGTGTCCATGATAATATTCAAGGAGGTAATATCTAGTTGTTTCAAGACACTGACGGGGATAGGGTCGTGGGGGGAGCCAGATTTTAAGGTTTTGAGTGTGGACATCAGAGATTCAGTAGTAATCATGGGCCAGTGGTCAAGGAGGTTGGTGGCACAGGATGTGGACTCATTGTCGACTTGCGAGGCCGTTGTGCAAGTGTTGTTGTTGATGTCACTGATTTATTTTATCAATTTTTTCGGTAAAGAAAATGGCGAGATCTTGGCATTGTGCTTTGTTAAGCGGGCGAGCGGTAGCAGTAGTTTGTTCACCCGCTAATTCCTTCACCGTGTTGAAAAGCGTTCTTGCTTTGTTAGTGGCAGTATTTATGACGTTAGCAACTTGAAGGGCTCGGGCCTTTGTACAGGCCGTATGATATTTATTTCTTGCTTTTTGGTATATCTCTTTTGTTCCAGGTGCATAGTCTTTCCGCCACTGTCTTTCGAGTGCTTTGCAATTAGATTTCACCAATTTCAGGTGATCATTAAACCAAGGGGCTGGGGGACGGTGGTAAGTTCCCTTGATGTTACAAGGAGGAAGACAGGCGTCAGCGGCATCATTGAGCCATTTATGAGTCGCATTGGCGGTGCTATCCATATCCTGTCCTGGAATTAGAGGGTTTATGGCAAGCGTGTGATTAAGTCGGTTGATGTCAAGTGTTTTCCAGTTTTTCATAGTGGTACCCGGATAGACGGGCTGCAGCTGGGTGGAGATTGGTAGTTTTATACTGAACTGGATTAAGTAGTGATCTGACCAGCAGATCACTACTTCAGATCATTAATATTAGAGAAAATTGGGTCAAGCAGATGACCTGCTTTGTTCGTGGGTCCAGAGTTAAGTAACCTCACGTTAAGTGCTGTAAAATCGTCCAGCAGGTTAGTGCATGCGGTATTCGAAGGATCGTCTAGATGCAGATTTAAATCTCGTATCAGTGAAATTTTTTTTGAGGCAAGATGGAAAGGCGTAATGTGATTTGCTAAATTCCGAGCCCATGAGGTAGCGTTTTCGGGGGGCCTGTATATCAACAGGCCGGAAAAAGTGAAATTGGGATTTAAGGTGATTTTGAAGCAAGCTGAATCACAGTCAGGAATGTCGGCCGGTACAAGACTGCGGGTAAGTTCCCTATTGAAAATATTGGCGATCCCGCCACCAATTTTACCCTCTCTGTCCTTCCCAACTATAGCATAGTCGGGGGGAGAGCAGTAGCTACATCAGGGCCAGAGCTGTCGTGTAACCAAGTTTCCGTTAAAAGAAGTGCACTGGGTGTTTCCTCCAGCAATAGGTTAAAAATGTCGAACTTGTGCTGTGGTAGGGAGCGGCAGTTAATTCTAAAAAACGAACAATCAGAAACCTTGGGGTTAGGTTTTTGTCTTGGAAACAGATTACATATAGTCGGATCAGGGTAGGGTGTAAAGTTGGTGAGGGTGAAATTGCAATTTGGGCATGAGGTATTACCTGCGTGCTCAGGTCTGAGTGTAGTGCAGTTACCCTGGATGGTGGTGCGTAAAGACCGTAGTTGTTCTGAGGTCATACCTGGGTTACTTGTAGCATTCTGGACATAGCTTATAGCCCCGTCCTCGCCCGGACGGGCACAGACGGGCTGGTCTTTGGCTTGTCTTCGGCGCGTATGCGGCGCTGATGCTGCGCATAACCGCTGCACGTTATAGGGGACATAGGGCTTATGTAGAGGACGGGCTCGTATTCAGCTCCGCCTCTACAACATTTGTCCAATCGGTGCCTGCACCGGGAGAGAACCCGGAAGAAGGTCCCGCCTTTCACCCTCCACTCAAACAAGCCTAACGCTTGCGGTGGACCGGGGTTTCAGGGCAACAAATGGCTCAACAAATATTAAGTTCCAACACAGTTTCAACACAGTGTAATTATAGATCAATCACACGGCGGCAATGAAAAGCTTTCTAATGCGCGCTGCTACGTACTTTCGTTGCCATAGAAATCGGCACTCAGCCCGCTGCTCTTCAACATCTTCCTCGCCCCATTGACGACTCTGATTGAATCCTGGGGTGTGAGAGTGGTGTCTAACGCGGACGACACACAATTGGTGTTCTCTTTTCGAGAACACTCAGTGGAGGCATTTCATAACTTCTAGGCTTGCCTACAAGAAATCTCAGTTTGAATTCATAAAAACTGCCTGAAATTAAATGCTGAGAAAACGGACGTTCTTTTTTTTTTTAGCCAAGCGTCTCCTCCAACGCCCAGTTTGTGGTGGACATCACAACTGAATACACACCCACCCCCCTCAGAATCTGCCAGGAATATGGGTATTAGGCTGGATAGAGAGCTCTCTTTCTCTGCCCAGATACAACATATTTCATCCACTTGTTTCTGGAAGATGAGGACAATCAGAAATTCTTAAGATTTCTGCCGGAGGAACATCGGAAGACAGCAGTCCATGCATTAGTCACGTCTTAATTGGACTATGCAAACAGCCTATACCTGGGATTACCTGCATATTTATTGCGCAGGCTCCAAGTTATACGAAACTCCTCGGCAAGACTAATTAGGAGGGTACCCAGGCGCCACCTCATCTCTGCACATTTGAAGCAACCTCATTGGCTTCCGATAATCAGGAGGATTAAATTCAAATCATTGATCCTTTTATTCAGGGTCACCAGAAGCTTGGGTCCCAGGTACCTCCAAAAAAGGTTGCAGTATAACAGCCAACTCGAGTTTTGGGATCCAACAAGCTGCAACTCTTGAAAGTCCATCGATACCGCAGATCCTTCGTGGTGCAGTCTTCTAAACTAGGGAATTCCCTCCCTTTACATTTGCACCTGTCGGAATCAGAAACAGAATTCCAGAGAGCATTAAAGTCCAGGCGACAGCTGGCCCACTCTTCCCCCCCTCGTGCGTTTTCCGCTAGCACCGGGACACCTCCGCTGAGGTAGCTGTGCGCTTTACAAAATCCCCATTCATTCATTCAACCATTGACTAAAAAATACATCTTGTGAGTAGAGCAGGAAGGTCTCTATATTAGCTAGTGTCCGATCAGAATCGTCACTCTGAATGGGGCTGATGACAAATCATAATAATAGTCAGCACTTGCTCAGTCAAGATGACTATTTCACTGTTCAAATCATCCAAAGGAAGCATACAGAAAGAATATCTAATTGCAAGAGGGTTCTTTAAAATTCCAAACACAACCCTCTGTTGGGTGACCTATTTTTGAGGATGATAGTCTCCTGAAGGCTTGTTGCCTGAAGCAAAATTGTCTCAAATAGCTAATTTAACTAGCCCTTTGTGATGGCTAACGTCCCAATCAATTAGTATGTCAGACGTTTCTGTGCACGAATGCAGTTTCCTCAAGGTTAATCCTGTAAACAACAGACGTAAACCACTTTTGTTTGCAAGTAAGATTTGTCAGTGTGTTAATTAGATACATTTAACGAGCTTGCATTCCAGGGGTTTGAATTCCAAATGGATAGCTCAGTTGGACCGTATGTCTAGTGCAGAGAATTCTGGGCAATCTGTAATTCATAGTTTCGGATGCTGATGTCACATATTTAACTGTCCGTCTTTTAAAGATAAAAAAAACACGAAAACTACTGAGTTGGCCACTAATATTATCTGGTATTTGAGCAGCGCATATGTGATGAGTTAGCTCTGCATTGTAGATCAGTTGTATCTTTCTCCTACATCTACTGCTGCCATGATTGACTAGGTATGCACCAGACTCTAAAGTCACAAATAGTGACTTCACTTCACACCACCCATGCGTTTCAAACATAAGATAGATGGTACACTTGTAACTGATTGATTGATAAGGGACAAGGCATGTCAGCATATATATGTTTCATGCTTTTAGTGTTGTCTGTTAGCCCATACCCATCAGACGTATGCTTACACTCCATGCAGCATTTGTCTATTAAGTAAACAAGAAATATAACTTGCTGTTTTGGCTATTGTTGTACAGACCTAGGTTATTTTGTGGTTGTTGTCATATGTTGTAGTGCTGTAGTGAAGTACATAACATTACCTGATTACATTTAAATACATGTGTGACTATGTGTATGGGGAAACTTCTAACAGCACATGCATGGCAATTAGCATTCACTTACCTCTAGCATAACGTCTATCAGCTGTTTGTCAAATATGAAGTTTGACTGAGGGATTGGATTTGCAAAGTGCAAAGTGAATCCTTAATGGAAATAGCCCACTCCCCTTCCCACATCGAACCCACAAATCTAAATTGTCCTGTTCCCAGTTGCTTTATAAAAGATTTAAAACTTTTTATAGAAGTGTATTTGGCAGGGTGTCCCATAATGATGGAGCTAATACAGAAAAGGCGCTGCCCCGTTGTAAGAAATTATTTTATTATTTGAGGTGGGTGATTACCCACCTCAACGAATAATCACAACCCTTTCCAGGGTGAAGCCTCACTAAAGTCACTAAATTGACCTGAGCTCAGCCCCTTGGTAGCCATGGCACAGAGCAGACAGGCTTAACTTAGAGCAATTTGTAAAGTATTTATGCAGTACCAAAACAGTAATAAAGTCAAAATGCAAAACAATAATTAGAAAAATAGAGTAAAATGTAATGAACCAAATGACACCAAAATTTGAAAAATGCAATTGGGGAAACCAGACATACGAATCTCAAATGTTTTAAGTTCAAATAGTGCCAAAAAAGCATAAAATGCCAATGATAGTCAATGGTCAAGGTGAGGCAGGACCTAGGTGCAATTTGAGGCTGATACGAGTTGAAAACACCAATCGGGTTTGTACTGGTCAGAGTTTTGTATCTTCTGATTTAGTCCTCAAAGTCCCAATCGAACATAGGAGTACACTTCTACAGCTCCCCAGGACAAGACTCCCCGCCCCCTCCCCCCACGGGAGGCATTTAAAGAAAGGGTACAGTGCAGGTTCAGTTACTGCTGGTCAGCTGGGCACTTACATGAAAAGGCTTTTTGTAGCTTATTGTATTGATGTAGCTTGATAAAGTCAACCTTATGACCCTTGGACTTCACTTCTTTGTCCTGGGTGCAAGAGGGTAGGTCCAGTCTTTCAGGGCTCCTCGCAGGTCACATACAGCAGGTCCAGTCCTCTTCTGATTTTCCACAGGTCCAGAAAGTGTTCTGAAGTGGGTACCTGGAGGTGCCACATTTACGTCTGGCACAAGCTTGTAGTGGGAATGACTCCTGGGCAAGGTCTAACCAACAAGGTAAACATTTCAGAGGCTAACCTTACCCACTTTGGGCATTCTTAAAATGGAGAAAGTCTTCAGCTGCACTAAACTTGGGCTCTGAGTGCTTGTGATGTGTGTGGTGGGTGTATCCTCCCACATCTAACACTAAAATCCAGTCTGAAGCAGCCAATGTGCCGACAACAAACCAAGAGTCCGGTAGGTCAAAAGCAGAGTCATTCAGCAACCACAGCTAATCTGCAGGAATCAGCGTGGCATCCTGTACCCTACCTACTGCCCCCAGTGTTACATGTCAATCCAGCAGACCTGTCAAGCAGGATCTAACACTCAACCAGAATTTAGCACTGTAGTGGCAAAAAGGGTGCCCGCAGCCCCCACCCTGAAATTCAATGGGGTTTAGAGGAGTCATCTCTGTCCCTTCAGGTCAGCCTATTGTTTACTGTTCGGAGGCATTTCACGCCAATTCCCAACTATTCAAGACGGTCTAGGAGAAGCTGGAAAGCAAATACAAATTAGGCTCCAGGCAGGGAAAAGGTAACTTTCTAAAAGTTACTTTTACTTAATATTTATACAAAGTCCGACTTCACCATTGAATTGCATTTTTATTATCTATTAAAAACAGTTGTTTATTTAATTTGCTAGCTGGTCCCATTCCTGAGACACTGCATTAGTATTTTAATCTGTACTCTGGTTTCTACATAGGCCTGCCACAGTGAAAATAACGTTTGGGTGCTAGTCAGTGGAAGGGCATATTAGCATTGCATTTCTACGCGTCTTACTTTTAAATACCATGCCCCCTGCTGTGTGGGCTACAAGGCCTGCAAAAGGAAGTTATTAGTATTTAAACTGAAGGTTTTTACCTGTCAAAAAGGGGGTTATTTTGACAGATTGCAGTGCATATTTCGCACTGTTTCAGTCAGGTTACTATGGTAGTCCTAAGCCATGTTTGCCACCCACTGTAACGGATGGTACAGTAGCTACTATAGTCCACTAGTGGCATTTAACTTCCATGCCCAGGGTACACTTTGTACCATATACTAGGCACCTATAGGCAAGTTAAATATGCAAGCTAAGAATATTGAAATTCAACCATGTTTAAAGGGGGAGCAAAGGCATGTTACTACTGGTTAGCAGGGATAAAGTACCGTAGACAAAAAGATATGTGCCTAGGAGGTCCCTATGTTCTGCCACAGCAAATTCCATTGAGATAAACAGGTTCCAAAAGGTCCGACAAGGTGGACAAGCCTTTTCAATAAAAGCTGCTCAGTTGTGGAACAAGCTTCCGCCCAATCTAAGAGGACACACAGACCTGTTGAGATTCAGGAATGCCTTGAAGACATGGTCACAAGGCAAGAATTGCCTGCAGCAGTATGCTAGTCTCTGTTCCCCCTCTAAACAACTCTACGCCTTAGCACCACAATACCAGTCTGGTCACAGTGCACTTCACAGATGCTATAAATAATTAAAGTGCACAAAGGTCTGCAGCCAGCAAATATATTGGGTCCAACAAAATATGAGAAATCAGACGTGGCAACTCAGATATGTTAGAATTCTTACACATCTGCTCTAATTGTATTCACCTAGTAAGGCTGTAACAGGGCTCTTCATCGGATGTTTATACATTGTTGCAGCATTTCTTTGGAAGTAGTCTGTGTATGATGGAGAAAGCTTTCTAGTGAGCCGCATTGTAGCAGTAGCAAAGTGCCTTAAATATGATCTGTCTCCTCCACAACAGGCAAAGAAGTCATCTTCATGCTTTGGCAGTGGAGTCAAACGTAATGTTAATTAAAGATTGTCCTAACAGCTGAGTTTTAGACCAGCTGGAAATTTTGAATAACTTTAGCAAAAAGTCCCAGATACCACACATTATCGTAATTTAGGCAGGAGTTGATAGATGCATTTGCCACTACTTCTCTTAGATTACTCAGGAGAAAACTGTAGGACCCTACTTTATTAAAGCTCATGTCTATATCCAGAGTAAAGCTCAAGCTTTTAATCTCTGCTGCTTTAGGCGGGATTCTAGGGTCGACTCCCAGAGGGATAATGAACAAAGGTTGCCTTTTTCCCGAAGGCAATCACTTCTGTTTTAGACACATTGAGGTTTAATGGATTACAGTAACCCGATTGTTTTACTGCCACTAAACAGTTGATATGCCAGCTCTTTAACTCACACAGAGGGTTAGCAGAGTTTAAAACCATCTGGAGATCATCTGCATATGAGATAATGCCTAATCCAAATCCTTTAACACAGTGAGTGAAGAGTATTGTGCATATTAAATAAGCTTAGTGACAACGTTGAACCCAGTAGCACATTATAGCTTACCAAAAATATGTTAGAGCTAGGTAATGGCAGATTCACCATGAACTGTCTTCCGACAAAGATTTAAAGTAATTAATTTCAGGCCCCTTGATGCGCAACCCCACAATATGCCCAATCAAAAAGTAATGGTCCACCATATCAAAGGAGACAGAGAGGTCTAGCATTATGAGGTTTACCTGTTTTCTTTATACCGCACAGGTCTTTTAAGGTTTAGGAATGAAGACAAGGCCAGCTCTGTTCCACATCCAGGTCTGATATTCATTTGGTTCTCATCTATTAGTTGGTGGTCTTCCAAAAAATTGGAGAGCCAATGTGCTACAAACTAATCTCATTATTTCCAGTGCAGGGAAGAGGGCGTTAGGTCTATAGTTACTTTAGTTACCGTGTATATTGGCCATTGAACAGGATGTGATACAACACATGCGATTACAGTGCCTCACAGAAACTTTAGTACACTCAGCATTAGAATGCCAATCAGCACGAGTTATGTTTCTAGTATATATCTGTATCCTGTGTGTGTGTTTTCTGTACTCAACAGGCAGTCTTATTTGTCTGTGATCCCTGGCGTTCCATAAACTTCATTTATGGATAGCCCCAGAAAGGCGGCATACACATGTGAAGTGGCCCCTATCATTGCCAACAGATTTCATATTGAAGAAGTACTAAAGATGTAAATTGCCATAATAGTGTGCACTCTGCCAGGGTGGCGGAGGTGCACTTGGTGTACAATAAACAGCTCTGAGCACCTGGTGGAAGTGGTTACTGGCATAGAACTATCAAGCTGCCTCAATAAGCTCCAAATGTATCCAGAAAGTATCCTTTATTATAGTGGTAGTTAAAATTGGACATCAGCCAACGCGTTTCGTTCCGAATGGAATTTCGTCAGGGCTTAATTCTATCTCGGTCCAATCGTTCTGTATGTGTGGGTCAGTAATTCCCAAGGTCAAAACAAGGTAGATAAAGTCCTCCACATCCACAAAAACGTGGTAACGTCCCGAATAATATTTTTCGGCGTCTCGTTTTCCCAAGACCAGTATTGCGGCCAATAGTCCTGGTCAATGTCGACGTGCACAGTATAGGTCCCTCGTCTGGATTTTTCTGGATCAACTCTTGGGAGAAGTGATATCTCCCCAATACAGTGATCCCCATCTTTACTGCTTCCACCTTTTATAAGATTGTAGAACCATACTCAGCATGACTGCTTGTAGTTGAGGGTTACTTAGCTCATAAAAGCTTGTAAGCAGTGATCTTTCTGTCGATGCTCTAATGAACTAACTAAGAGGGTCGATGTGCAAGATTGGAACCGTCTGAGTCTTTGTAAGACTTAATTAATCTTTGTAAGACTTAGTCCAAGGGTAGTAAAGAAACCTGTGTGAGACAGGATTCCAGTTTAAAACCTCATGGGTTTATTCAAAAATATGACTGGTACAGAAAGAAAGAAAAAAGTAATTAATTATTGAATCAAGAATCAGCATTAACAAAATAATCAAAGTATACATTTACAAGAGTACTAGTATATGGTCTGCTTCTGAGGAAAAGACTAAATACAAATCACTAAACAGACTGACATAGAGTCTGCTCCAAAAGAAGGCCCAGCACGACACTGGTGCTTTTACAAAATAAAGCAGCTGTGACAATGTTTCAGGGTACAGAAGCCATGCGAATTTCATAGAATGGTAAGAAATACGAGGGTTGGCTAGCAATGTTGTAAGCACATAAACCAATCAATATTCGGGTTTGCAAGATATTTTCAGAGACCCCTAATTAATTTAATTGATTAGGGTATGCATAACTAATTTAGGAAACAATTTATGTATTTCACTTTAAATTTTTTGTAACACAGCATTAAAGTGGTTGGTTCAGTTAGTGAATGGCTTTCTTAGGACATACGCAGCAAAAATAAAAGAACATCGTCAGAGAACATGAATATTAAATGTTATGCTTGTGCATACGCCGTAGTTAAAAGAGAGAAAGGCTTGCTCACATAAAATAAATGTGCACTATTATTCTGCAGCAATTATGAATAGCTGTCAAATCAAGCTGATTGCAGCATATTCATGTTCACTAAGGCATGTTTAAATTAAGCACTATTTCTAATTAGTAAAAACTCCCCAACATTTTTATTACAAATGTTAATATACCGCACTGATGTTCATATCCTTTGTACAAAATTGGTTTTGTGTTGCTAATCAAGCATCATGTTTGGGAAATATCTCTACTTAGAATGAAGAAGAATCGACGTCAAAAGAAACTAGTGAGCATGAGGACGATGATCGTGGGAGTATTAGTAGTTTTATAGTAGAAGATGAAGAGGAGGAAGATAGTGACGATGAGAATGAAACCCAATCACAAGCTTGTCAGTCTTTGTTTTTACAACATAACATTCCATTAGGTAAGTTTTCACTTTCTTTCTGTAAATATGTAAAGGAGTTATGTTTTGTACAGAAAGAATCCCATGTCCTGCTGTAAACGTGCAATATTCTTTTCTGTTAAACCTATTTCCTACTCCAGCTGTGCCTTCACTCTACATGCCTTAGTCCTAAATATCTACCTCACCACAGCTTTCATTGAGTCTCATTCTGTGGGAAACATTAGTTAAATGCCAATTAGTTTGTTAAATGTAGGGGCACTTCTTACTTCTTCAAATAAGTGCTGAATTCTTCTTCCTGTAGCATTTTGACTAACCCTGGGCAAAGCACTACGCTCGCTCGCGTAGTTTGTGCTACTTCGCACTACGCGAACTGCACATAGCACAGTGCAAACACGCCTAGCGTAGTGCAGCGGTAATTTGTTGCTTGCTCGTGGTCGTCAACGTCAAGTTGGCAACCGTGAGCAAGCAAAATGACATCCCGGCGAGATTTTTTCCTCGTTCGCGATCAGCAACATCAAGTTGCCGATCGTGGAAAATAAACCTCCCGGTGGGATTCTCAACGCGGGGAGGTCAGGTTTCTCATTGCAAGTGGTCGCGTATGCTCGCGATGAGAAACTACCAGTCCGCGTTGAGACAGCTGCCGCTCGAGTAAAAATCTAGTCAAGCGACAGAAAACTAAAGCTCGCACTGTGCAAGATGCCGTTTTCAATGATTGCACAGTGCCGGATGCTTGTCCGCACTGTGCAATCATTGAAAACGGCATCTTGCACAGTGCGAACAGGGTACTTTGCAGTTCGCGTAGTGCTACGCGTAGCTCGTGTAGTGCGAAGTGCACTTCGCGTAGCTACGCGTAGCGCTACTACGCCCAGGGTTAATTTTGACTCTGTGTCGGTATATAGAGCCTATTCCTTGACTTCATAGTCGTGAGAGAATGGTTGGAAAAAGTCCTCCTTAGATATCTAACATCCAGACATGTGCCACAAATTTCTTGATTAACAAAAATTAATTCAGTCGACTGTATGAACCACATGGTCTTCAATCAAAAGAATAAAGTATTTCTTCACCAACTTATATTCATTCATTTGTTGCTTCACTATGGTGCTCTCTCACCAAAACTCTTTCATATTCAGCTTATTCAGTAAGGCATTTTCATGAGGGTATACAGATATTGTGGCACCATTTGCGCAAATATTGGGAAAAAGGAAGTATGCGCTACATTCGGCACATGTAGGTCAAGTAAAGAAACCTCTCTGATGGCATTTGTCATTATGAAAATGCCAGAAATAGAGAAAGCCAGCCTGATGAAAAAAGGCTGACGAAACTCCATTTTGGGGAAACATAATGAAGCAATATCATTTTCACGAATGCCTAAAGGTTTTCGTGGAAAAGGTATATTGGAAATGGATTGGATTCCAAGGTTTGAATCCAAGGTTAGATATTTAAAAAGAACCTTCTCACAGTTCCTAAAATATTAGGAACCATAAGAAGAAATATATAAAAAATGGAGAAACAATAAATAAGTAGAAATCCTTGCTGTAGTCTTTTATGTCCACCACAACCTGCTAGTGACGATGAAGAGGGCGATGATTTAGGGATTCAAGAACAAGAGATCGAGGCTAAAGTAAGAAGTGGAAAGGAGGTGGAACTTGAGGATGGTTGGAGTGGTTTTGATGGGGTGGTGGGCTGCAAAGAGGGTTATTGAATAAAGGCAACAGTAACTTTGAGGGGAAGTGGGTTCGGAGGGAGAGGTGTCCCAGATAGTGAAAGGAAGGGGGAAGAATGACAGAAAGGAAAAGTTTAAAAAGAGTAAAATATGGAGAGGGTGGGGATGGGGCTAGAGGGTTAAATGGATGAACTAACCCTTAAAAAAACAGAATAGGAAATACCACTTTAACATACACTTTTTTCACCATGAAGTACATTTACCAGGTTGGATTTGCCAGCCTGATGAAAGCCATTCTGGGAGGAGAAATATGTCAAAACAGGTTTAACAAAAAAGATTTATCAGAACCGTTTTCTTCAGGCTGTATTTTCGTAGAATACACATACAACACTCCCTACCATTTTAAAGGCCATAGAGCATTCTCAGCCACATGCATGAAAGAAAATTGCATTCGTAAACGGTGTGAATCGCAAAATTCGGCCGTTTGCGAATGCAATTTCCATTTTTGGGATGCATTATGCATTTTGATGTTTTCGCAATTTAAGAAATCGCAAAATTGCGATTTCTTAAATTGCAATTGCATTTAAGGAATCTCAAATTGAGATTCCTTAAATGCAATGCATCAAACTATTAACATTTGCGAATTCTCAAATAAGGGGTGCAAATTACCATGAAGTTGACCTTCATGGTAATTTGCGAAAACTTTGAAAAATGCACAAAAGTGCAGTTTTCAAAGTTCCATTTTACACACACACACATGCCCTTGGGGCATGTGTGTGTGAAAATGTACTTAATGGCAAATTTCAGGGGTTCAACAGGGTGTCCTTTGGACCCCCCTGCACCCTTGAAATTGCATTCTCATTTTGCGATTCCTTAATTGCGAATCGCAAAATGAGAATGTCTTCCCATTCATTCCTATGAGCCTCTAGGCCCATAGGAATGAATGGGAAGGGATTCCTTAATTGCGATTCTCAAATTGAGAATCGCAATTATGGAATTTTAAGAAATCGCAATTTATTTAGCGATTTCTTGATGCATTGCAGTTTGCGATTCCTTAATTGCGATTCCTTATTTTTCGCAATTAAGGAATCGCAAACTGCAATGTTGATGCATGTGCCAGTCTGTGCCTTACATCATAGTCCATAGTCTTGCACCATCTTAAATTCTCAAAATTGTCTACCGCTATTAATCCAGATAGCCACAACCCTAAAGAAGAAGAAAAATAAGGAGGAGTATATATAGTTTGCCCTTCCATTTTTTTGTGAAACAAAAACAACCACGTTTTAATGGATTTAAATGTGTTTCTGTAGTAATGTTATTTCAGCTCATTGTCGTCTAAGAAATAAGAGAGCTTTATGTCACTAAACATAATTATTTATGCTTTGTACATTCCAGGCAATTAACGTGCGTGATCCAGTCAGTAATAACCTCCACGATAAATCTATATGTTCGAACAGCGATGCACTTTTGTGATTCAAATTCCCCTTATCTCTCTCATGTTTAAAACGTACACACATCTTTCTCAACACAAATTCCATCATCTCAACCCTAAAAATTTAAACTGACACATCCCATAACTCCCAGATACATCCGTCAAAAAGGTCAAGACCAAAAGAAGCATGTTAGAGATGTTGTGAAATATGACCAATATTCCCCTTTCAGCTTAAACCAAACCATATCATACATAAAACTGTAGCAGAATGCAGAACCCACAGGCCTGTAGGAGCTCTCCCAGATCAAGAGAAATCCCAAAAGCAAAACTTCTGAATCAGTGAACAATCTGCAGACACCACTGCTCTTTTTGTTACAGAAATCATGGCTCCTTTTCCTGGCATTCACTATATTAGGACAGCTAATTACCTCAACTCCAATAGCCTTATCTTCCAAGAGTTTGTTGTTCTGCTAATTCTTGAGGGTTTCTCCCAACCTTCCAGCCAGATCCACACCATCTCCTGATACAAGAAAAATGTGAATTCTCATTTAGATCACCCTAATTTTGCCTGGGAATAGCACCATGCACTACATTTCAATTAATGCTTCTCGGCTTGGAAATATGTAAGTTGCCATTGTGCCTGTTAAATGTTATCTGAAAACACAGTGATCACCAGGCTGTCATATTGTGCTGCTGCCCCATTTCCTGCCTCCAGTAGATTTCTGTCCCCACTCAAGTATTCAAAGGTCAGACAATAACAGACCACGGCCGGGTTCTAGGTTTCAGGACTGAGGTCCGGACTGTGTTTGATTTCTAGATGTTGAATAGTTTGGAGAGAACTTGGGGTTTAGAGCCTTATGCCTCTGTTTCACCAGAACAAAGTTCACTTTCTGTAAATCCCAAGAAACAAAGACATTGCCTGCATCAACCTTCCACATTCTCGACTCTCGCATCTTGGACTCTTGTGTACTCCTGCAACTTTAGCACAGAGGTTCTAATTTTTGACACATTCTCATCAATCACTTCCACTGCCATCTTTGTCTCTTTCGTTCTCTCCAGCAGATTCTGTAGATTCATTATAATCAATCACATTTATACGAATGCAGAGTTGATTTTATTCTGAAGAGCAGACTTAGAATCTGTGATAGCTTTTAGATCAGCAAGAGAAGGTGTGCCATGACTTGGCATTTGAAATGGCGGACATCACCATCACTAAGCTAGTAATGTATTGAACAATTGTGTTGCGCGTAAAAAAAAAGATATATTTCCCTTGGACTATACCAACATAAGTATTGTTTAATCTTGCTAGATTCTTTGTTCTTGCCGGCTGGGGCACCGTCAGTTGTATTCAGTGCATGTATTACGTTTGCTATAAGCAAATGCATTCAAATCCTTATCAGTACGCAGAACAAGATAAATCGCTAAGCTACACCATGGTTGAGGCCCAGACTCCCATTCCTTATAATTTTGACGTGGCACTCTGGTGCTAACAGGTGTTGGCATTGCACTCTGGTGCTAACAGGTCTCTTTTTCCTTGGATCTGCAGCTCTCCTCACTGGCCCCTCACTAGATGTGCTACCCAGACAGGCACGCACACAGCGCTTTGCTATCCTCTCCTCCCAGCGTCTCCAGCTTAGATAAATGTGCTGCCATCCCTCTCCAGCACCTCGAGGACTCTGTCCCTTATGTCACCCTGGCCTCTCTAGTTCTCAATGAGTCCTGGCCATACACCAGGCCGCAGCACTGTCCCCTACTCCCTGTGCAAAGCACACATCCCAAGACAGTGTCGCACTCACAGTATTTCTTTTTTAAACCCAAGAAATAAGTAGCCATCAGGCTTATCAACAAAACATTTATGAAGAGAGCCAATATATTGGGAAGTTTCTTGCATGGTCTACTAGACTTCGTAAAACAAACAGATAATTGACAACATTGAAAATCCACAGACATGGTCCTTACTGGATAAAAGTAAGGAGATTGGTTTGGTCTTTCTACGACACGATTGGAATGTCTATGAGAAAACTGAGGAGATTCCTCGTTCAAAACTAAGACGAATATAGCATGTTACTACACATGCTATTACATCACTTTCTATTACAATGCAGTCGTTACAATGACCGCGTTGTTAGAACGTGATACCTTTACATCGCAAGTCATTAGATCGACTTGCTGTAACTCCAGCGTGTGCAACAGTAGGGAAGGTGTTGGAATAGTAAATTATACTATTCCTTTGTTTAGAGCGCCCCCTACTGCAAGTCGATCTAATGACTTGCGATGTAAAGGTATTGCATACTAAAAACGCAGTCGTTGTAACAACAGAGTTGTAAAAGCTTTTATAACCAAGATTTTGGGACGACGTTGGGTTTGCTACGGTGCACTAGGGATAGTACACAAAAAATCACACTATTGGACACTCCACCAACTACCGGGGCACCGTCCCACCCCGGATGAAACTAAGCTAATACGAAAAAAAGAGCTGGGAGTGCGATATTTATGTCAGAAACAATTTGAGTATTTAATAAAAAACATATAAATCAATCAATGCGAAAATACAGTCAAAATTCTTCTTTTTCTTGTTTTTCTGCAGCCGACGCGTTTCGTCCTAGAGGCAGGACGTCATCAGGGCTGCAATAGTAAACACACAATACAAATACATCATTATATGTATACAATCTCACTCAATAACCTTAGTAACCTGTGAAATGAAACAACACATCCACAGGTAACATATTAAATACAATACAGCTCCTGGTGCCGAATGATACTGTCCGAACATTAATTGACATAACAGTTCTACTGATAAGCGGGAATACATTCCTCAAATCATCCAATTGGTTCCATCAAGTGCATATTTCACAACATATTTGTTGTGCCTAATTTTACACACTAACATATTTAATTTACATCCTGTGATGAAGTGCTAGCAAACTGTTGTGCAAGTGTTAAAAAACAATCATTCATGGATAGTGGACCGCTCACATAATATTTGTTGAAATGAGAATCTTCTTTTATTATGGCTCCTAATTTTAAACCAGTGGTCTAGGCAACAGTTACTTCAAGAGGCCGATTCTTCATATGCACTCTAGTAATATTGTCAGACTGGGGTGAGGCAGAAAAAACGGAAAAACCAATGAGTTACCCAATCAGTTTCTGAATATCCACCCAGATAACCTTCACTACTCAGGTTCTCTTATTATCCTGTACTGCCTCCATGTGCCAAACCATGATAGTATCCATACCTTTTCAAACTCAACGTTTCGTCTTCTCTCTAAATCGATTTAACCATTCTTTAAATCGAGAGTCTCTTAAAAACGATCCACCCGTGGCTTCTCGCACCTACAAAATATCCAGAACACACTAATATAATCTAGAGTTCTATATTAGTCCTCTTTAATATAAGCCCAGGGTGTTTCCCTATTAACTCACCGCTTTCCAATATAGTGCAGCCAAGCGGGAAAACAACTTCTATGTCTGCAGTCACAATGTCCATCTATTCATAAACTGCTTATTCTAAAAAATATTGATAACAAAAAAAGAGAAAAAAGGAACAGATGCTGTAAATTTGGCATATCTTATATTGGAATTTCTTTCTTATGTTCCCCGCTACCTAAGTTCCTCGCTTACCTTCGTAAACTCGCCTCGTGAAACCTATGACCACGCCAACCGGGTGCGATAAATCCCGGAAGTGCGGTTACTCCGATCTCCCTTGGTTAAAAAAGATTCCTATAGCCAATCAGAGCTCTCAAAAATTACGCGCGCATTATTATGCCGTTCACCTGTTAATGAATGTGAGTTCCCATTCAGGTCCGCTATCTTTTCCTTGCCGCTTGTCATTTACCTATCATGCGCACTACGCTGTTACGAGGTTGGATCGCTGCCTCTGTTCATTATCGATAGTATATCCGGTCATGCGCAATCAACTGTTCTGCAAGTCAATTTGTTCACCATAGTGTTTCCGGTCCTGCGCATTGGATGGGCATAAGTTTCCAGTCTAGTCCGCATGTATAAAAAACTTATGATATATACTAAAAGGAGGTTTTCCCTGGATAGTTATTGTAATCTCTGCATCATGATAACCTCTAATAATACGCATATGCGCGCTCGTCTACAATCATGAAAAAAACCGTCTATACGTGCTCCATTACACCATACACCACGTGCGCCATTGTCCATTTTGCACGAGATTACATCTTTATATATTTACTCACACGTTCGTTTAAAATGTCCCAAAGCCAATTAACAAGCTCTCATCGGCAGAGAAATATATCTATCCAATAACACCGTGTACCAGCACACGTATGACAAAAATAACATTGCGACCTCTACCTCTTCTTATTATTGCTATGCTTATATGTTACTCTTGTTTGCACGAGATTACATCTTTATATACTTACTAACACGTTCGTTTAAGATCTCCACAACCCATTAACAAACTCTCATCAGCAGAGAAGTATAACTATCCAATACCTCCGTGTACCAGCACACTCATAACAAAAATACCGTTGCGACCTCTACCTCATCTTATTATTACTATGCTTGTGTATCCCCCTTTTAGTCAATAATTTGCGAGTATGTCTTCATATAAATGATTATCACACCGGGGCATATTAATGTAATATTTCCATATTATCTCGAAAAGATTACCAACTGATTGGTCTAGTAATAGATTATATATGTATACACTCGATAAGAAAGTATCCCATGAAAAATAAAGAGACCAACGGTTTGCCTGCTCAACATCTCAGGATGTGTACAATGGACACATAAAATCTGCACTTAATAAGGAAGTATCCATAAAGAAAACAATAATTATTAAAGAATTTATGCCAAAAAATGGTGTAGTTCAGAGTCAATATTTAAGCCATGAGTCATACTGCGACATTTGATTATCCAACGTGCTTCTGTTTGACGGATTCGTAGTTCCCAATTCCCCCCCCTCACATGCTGCGGCACCTTTTGTATACACAGCAATTGACCTTTTCATGGAAAAGACTTTGCAGGAATTTTTTAAACTGCAAGATAATTACACATTGAATCACCATTATAAAGATAATCTGTCCCGGCAAGAAAGATTAGCCTTATCGAATTTAAAACAAGACCCCTCAATAATCATCAGGGAAGCTGATAAGGGAGGGAACATCGTTGTGATGAATAGGGCAAATTATGTGGCAGAGATACGGGAACAATTGAAGGATGAGAATTGTTACAAAAAAGTTAAAACTAATCCGTTGAAAGAGGTTTCCCAAAATATATTGGAACACTTATGTGTATGGAAGGAGGAAGGACTGATAGAAGATTCAGAATATAGGTACTTAAATGTTAGTCATCCAATGTCTCCCTTCCTTTACACATTACCGAAAATCCACAAGGACAGAGCTAATCCACCAGGTAGGCCCATAGTCTCCAGCATTGGCAGTGTCACAGAACACATGTCAGAGTTTGTTGATGGCTTTATTAAGCCGTTAGTGGTGAACTTACCTTCATATGTGAGGGACACCACTGACATTCTTAATAAATTGCAGGATTTTAAGTGGGAAGATGGGATGATCTTGGCAACATTAGATGTAGTGGGTCTGTATACCTGCATCGAGATGGACAAAGGTATTCAAGCGCTAGAGTACTTTTTGGGCAGCAGAAGTGCGAGCTTAAGACACCACTCCAAAATGTTAATTCAAATGAGTCAGCTAATTTTGAAAAATAATTACTTCCTATTTGAGGATGAATGGTTCCACCAGATCAGGGGCACGGCGATGGGATCCAGGTTTGCTCCCTCTTATGCCAATCTATTTATGGGCTGGTATGAGAGGGAGCACGCCTGGTGCCGCAGAGCTGGTGAGTGGATGGATCTGGTGGTATTCTGGGCCAGATTCATCGACGACATCCTAATAATATGGAGAGGTACTTCCGATGAGCTTGAAAAGTATTTGCACTACTTGAATCATAATGATTTCAATGTGAAACTGACAATGAATCATAGTACATCTAGTATAGAATACTTAGATGTGACACTGACAGCAGTTGGAGATAAAATCAGCAGCAGTCTATTTAGAAAAGCAACGGCCACCAACTCGATCTTAAGAGCAGAAAGTTTTCACCCAGGATCTGTGATTGGGGGAATACCTTACGGTGAAATGGTCAGAACCCGCAGAAATTGTAGTGGGGATGAAGACTATACTCATAAACTCAATCAATTGAAACTGAGACTAAGTAAGAGAGGCTATGCCAAAAAAGATCTTGCAAGGGCTAGTGAGAAAGTATCTAAAATTGACAGAGCAACCACTTTACTTCCAAAAAAGAGAGAAGTAGTCAGGCACAAACTTTCCTTTGTCACAGCATATTGTGTCCAAAAAGAAAAAATCAGACAAGCACTAAGTAGAAATTGGACCCTATTGAGAGGTGTCCCGGGTCTATCCACAATACTGGATGATAGACCCGCAATCACGTTCAAAAAATGCCCGACCATTAGGGATAAAGTTTCGACGAATTATATTCGTCCAACAAAGAAGCCAACGACAGATTGGTTATCCACCCAGCCTAAAGGCTTTTACACCTGTGGATCCTGTGTTATATGCTCGCACGGCATTAACAAAACAAAAACTTTCAGATTCAATGGATCCAAGCAATTTTACATTAATGATTTCATTAATTGCAACAGTGTAGGAATAATCTATGTTATCATCTGTAGCTGCAACAAAGTATATATAGGCAGCACCAAAAGACCCTTAAAAATAAGAATGCAGGAGCATAGACGAGCAGTAATGAATCGTGACACTAGATCCCCACTCTACGTGCACATGGAAAAGGAGCATAGTGCCAACTTGGGATTTAAATTCCATGGTATACAAAAGGTGCCGCAGCATGTGAGGGGGGGGAATTGGGAACTACGAATCCGTCAAACAGAAGCACGTTGGATAATCAAATGTCGCAGTATGACTCATGGCTTAAATATTGACTCTGAACTACACCATTTTTTGGCATAAATTCTTTAATAATTATTGTTTTCTTTATGGATACTTCCTTATTAAGTGCAGATTTTATGTGTCCATTGTACACATCCTGAGATGTTGAGCAGGCAAACCGTTGGTCTCTTTATTTTTCATGGGATACTTTCTTATCGAGTGTATACATATATAATCTATTACTAGACCAATCAGTTGGTAATCTTTTCGAGATAATATGGAAATATTACATTAATATGCCCCGGTGTGATAATCATTTATATGAAGACATACTCGCAAATTATTGACTAAAAGGGGGATACACAAGCATAGTAATAATAAGATGAGGTAGAGGTCGCAACGGTATTTTTGTTATGAGTGTGCTGGTACACGGAGGTATTGGATAGTTATACTTCTCTGCTGATGAGAGTTTGTTAATGGGTTGTGGAGATCTTAAACGAACGTGTTAGTAAGTATATAAAGATGTAATCTCGTGCAAACAAGAGTAACATATAAGCATAGCAATAATAAGAAGAGGTAGAGGTCGCAATGTTATTTTTGTCATACGTGTGCTGGTACACGGTGTTATTGGATAGATATATTTCTCTGCCGATGAGAGCTTGTTAATTGGCTTTGGGACATTTTAAACGAACGTGTGAGTAAATATATAAAGATGTAATCTCGTGCAAAATGGACAATGGCGCACGTGGTGTATGGTGTAATGGAGCACGTATAGACGGTTTTTTTCATGATTGTAGACGAGCGCGCATATGCGTATTATTAGAGGTTATCATGATGCAGAGATTACAATAACTATCCAGGGAAAACCTCCTTTTAGTATATATCATAAGTTTTTTATACATGCGGACTAGACTGGAAACTTATGCCCATCCAATGCGCAGGACCGGAAACACTATGGTGAACAAATTGACTTGCAGAACAGTTGATTGCGCATGACCGGATATACTATCGATAATGAACAGAGGCAGCGATCCAACCTCGTAACAGCGTAGTGCGCATGATTGGTAAATGACAAGCGGCAAGGAAAAGATAGCGGACCTGAATGGGAACTCACATTCATTAACAGGTGAACGGCATAATAATGCGCGCGTAATTTTTGAGAGCTCTGATTGGCTATAGGAATCTTTTTTAACCAAGGGAGATCGGAGTAACCGCACTTCCGGGATTTATCGCACCCGGTTGGCGTGGTCATAGGTTTCACGAGGCGAGTTTACGAAGGTAAGCGAGGAACTTAGGTAGCGGGGAACATAAGAAAGAAATTCCAATATAAGATATGCCAAATTTACAGCATCTGTTCCTTTTTTCTCTTTTTTTGTTATCAATATTTTTTAGAATAAGCAGTTTATGAATAGATGGACATTGTGACTGCAGACATAGAAGTTGTTTTCCCGCTTGGCTGCACTATATTGGAAAGCGGTGAGTTAATAGGGAAACACCCTGGGCTTATATTAAAGAGGACTAATATAGAACTCTAGATTATATTAGTGTGTTCTGGATATTTTGTAGGTGCGAGAAGCCACGGGTGGATCGTTTTTAAGAGACTCTCGATTTAAAGAATGGTTAAATCGATTTAGAGAGAAGACGAAACGTTGAGTTTGAAAAGGTATGGATACTATCATGGTTTGGCACATGGAGGCAGTACAGGATAATAAGAGAACCTGAGTAGTGAAGGTTATCTGGGTGGATATTCAGAAACTGATTGGGTAACTCATTGGTTTTTCCGTTTTTTCTGCCTCACCCCAGTCTGACAATATTACTAGAGTGCATATGAAGAATCGGCCTCTTGAAGTAACTGTTGCCTAGACCACTGGTTTAAAATTAGGAGCCATAATAAAAGAAGATTCTCATTTCAACAAATATTAGGTGAGCGGTCCACTATCCATGAATGATTGTTTTTTAACACTTGCACAACAGTTTGCTAGCACTTCATCACAGGATGTAAATTAAATATGTTAGTGTGTAAAATTAGGCACAACAAATATGTTGTGAAATATGCACTTGATGGAACCAATTGGATGATTTGAGGAATGTATTCCCGCTTATCAGTAGAACTGTTATGTCAATTAATGTTCGGACAGTATCATTCGGCACCAGGAGCTGTATTGTATTTAATATGTTACCTGTAGATGTGTTGTTTCATTTCACAGGTTACTAAGGTTATTGAGTGAGATTGTATACATATAATGATGTATTTGTATTGTGTGTTTACTATTGCAGCCCTGATGACGTCCTGCCTCTAGGACGAAACGCGTCGGCTGCAGAAAAACAAGAAAAAGAAGAATTTTGACTGTATTTTCGCATTGATTGATTTATATGTTTTTTATTAAATACTCAAATTGTTTCTGACATAAATATCGCACTCCCAGCTCTTTTTTTCGTATTAGAGTTGTAAAAGCACCGCGATACAATGGCAGCCTTGTAAACGCTGTTTCCAGCTGAGACAGTTTTTAACTCTGATAAATATCTAAAAGGAGAGAGAGGAACTGAAGTAGCTAGTTCACTTCCCCCTAGGATATAGGTAATGATCAAAAAGAGCTAGCTGTACTGGTGATGCTCAAGTAGTGTGCGTCAGAAAAACATATTAGTTTTTATGAAGGCCCTCACCCACCAACCTAGTTGTTGGCATGCTTCATCATTGGGCCCCAACTGACGCACCGAGTGTGCCTTAAGTGTCATACTGCCGCAGGCAACAAGGGAGCAAAGTACCCCAATTATCGAAGAGATTCGAGCGCCTGAGGTCTCTCTTGCTCTGTAAAATATGTCTAATGGTAGGGCATGTGGGTGGAGATGGCATCTCAAAGGAATTTTTTATATTTTTTTTCTAAACAACTACTACAATTTTTTACAAATTATTTAATCAATTTCAAACTGGGAAATCTATTCCACAAGCTTTTAAGGAGTTAATGATCGTAAGCTTCCTCAAAAAAGATACAGACGCTACTAATGTTAACACTGCTAGGCCAATAAGCTTGTTAAACTCCGATTATAAACTATTTACAAAAATGTAGACTTCTCGTATCATACCGGTAGCTAATGGGCTTATACAGAGAGATGAAGGCGGATTTCTACGCTAATACTAGATTTTAACCCAAGCAATTGACTATTTTCCAAATACAAAAACAAAAGCTGCAATTTTTATGATGATGTGGAGAAGGCATTTGACCTAAATTGGGACACATTATTTTTTTATCCCAAGGAAATTTGGTTCCCCATGTCAATTTTTAGGTCTCGCCTGGCGATGCAGCGCGAAAGCGGTGTCGCCAACGAGATCTATTGTTATCAACTTGCCTGCGAAGTGGTACAGACTGGGCCACGCGCAGGGCTTTGGCGATTGGGGTCTGTGGACGAGCTTGTGAAGACGCACACACACGCACCAGCCGCACCCAGCCACGCACAAACGCTCCAGCCGCCCCCTGCCGCGCACACACGCACCAGCCGCCCCAGCCAGTGTACGTGTACTCGATTATTCAATAACAAACACACGCACCAGCCCCCACGGTACAACCAAGCCCCACTCACCGGGCTCTTTTGTGGTTGCTACAGGCTCCGTCTCCGGACTCCCCTGGTGTCATCTCCTCCGCCTCCATTGACGTGGCACACGCGGGGCTTCCCTCACTCATGGGAGCCCCCCACTTGCATCGACGGCCTCAGCCGCCACTCGTAAGCCAGGGCTTCTCCTTACTTCTGCCGCCACCGCGGGGCTCTCCCTCAGGCATGGGAGCCCCGCGTCATCACTTTCCTCTCGGCCAGCCACTCCGTGGGCACGACCTTCCGTGGAAGGCGGAAGTCCCGCACCACAACAGGCATGACGCTGCCGGACTTCCGGATTTCGCGCCAGATCAGGCCGGCGGCTTGCCAGGAACTCAAGCTATTTCTAGGTACTTGTTTTCTCACTTCCCTACAGCCTGTGTGCACGCGCATGTCGTCTCGCTGCGTCTCTTCCTCCAGCCATTGAAGGTGAAAATATTAAACTTCCCCCACGCCCGCATGAACAGTGGCGCGTGTCTTTTAATCGCTGAACCCCCCAGTCGAGCAGAAATGCAAATTGAGAGCGCGTTTGAGCTCTCTGCGGAGCTGTGCGGCAGTAATTCTTTTTAGCAGACTGACCATTTCACTGTATGCTCCATTGAACGCATTAGATTTTTCACAGTTCTTTTCGAAATGTGTCCCCCCTTTTTTTGCATTTCTGGAAATACGTGCAATGCATTTCAAAATTGTATTGCCAAAAGTGGGTTAGTTTTTATATCCCTTCTGTGTCCAGGGTCGACATGTTTGTTTATGAATGCACGCACAGCATGTGGCTGAATAGAAGGTGGCGAGAAATGTGTTGAGTCATGTGCCTGAGCTAGAGTCGTGACTCATGCGTCTGACACTTCACTACCTGAGACTGGGATTCTGGTATCTGTGTTCTGTCCTTATTAGAGAGACACAGTGCGTTTTTGTGCCGTTGAGAAACACCACGTTTGCATTTAATCTGTCTGTCTCAGAATGCAAGCTGATAGCAAAAATCCAGGTCTGTATTAAGGTGTCCAATATACCATGGGATTTCTGCACTTTAATCAATTTTGCATGTGAAATAAACAGTCACAGTTGAACTGGAGAGGCCACTTAGATGGTCAGAGTTGTGGGGAAGATAACAGACGACCTTTCAAGTGCAGACACGCGTATTAACATTGCTAATGACAACACATTTACAATCATCTGGAACAAAGGGGCTTCTCAACAAACATTAGTTCTGACCACAATTAGAGTTCCTTGGGCCATATAGTAAGAGCCACATGAATTATGCAGCAGGGAGGAACAAATCAGAAGGCAGAGTTGACGAAATTGTGAAGCAAGAAAAGGCAGATTTTGCAGTGTAATGTGGCATATTTTGTGACAGTATTGCTTCATTATTTTACCATTTATACACATTGTATTACTTTCTGGGCAAAGATTTGGCCCTATTAGCACCAGTTTAGCTACCAAATATAACCATAAACAACTGAAAGATGATGAGTGAACCTTTGTGAAGGACCCTCCATTGCTCTGGAACACGTCATCCAACTTTTAGTCACTTTTGAACCGATTGCGCTACATACAATTTTTTCTCATGTTAAAATCAGGATCTTATGCAGTAGATGATGTCTGACAGCCAGGGACTAAAACACGGTCACTGTCCCTGCTGAACCTCAGACAAGCAACGCCTTCTCTTTTCATCAAGTAAATGCCTTATTTTACACATACAGTGGAAACATTATAACGTTCTGAATTCACGATTTTCTTGCATGCGTTTGAAAATGCCTTAAGATAATTTTTTTCCTTTTTAGGTCGAAGCACGACCTGCATTCAATGCGTAAGCATTGATTGCAGTGTGCTTCGACAACTATTGCTACCCGTTTTTGGGAATGTGGACACGAGAGGGTGCACGAGCGCAGATTTGCTCAGTTTTGACCTCGTGAGCGCGCACGGCGCCGTGCCCCTCTCGTGCCTCATTCCCTTGGTCAAACACTCTACACTCACGCATGCGCACATACACACACTGCATACACACACGCACCCTCCCTTAAACAGACACACGTGCACACAGACAGACAGACGCACGCACAGACACACTCAAACAGACACACACGCGTACACCCCACCCCCACTCACCCCTCCTCTCCCTCAACACACTCGCCTGTTCTGGCGGTGCTCGGCGGCGGTTCTGCCTCTCGGGCGGCGATAGCGCTTTCCGGGGCTCTCTCACCACATGAGAGCCCCGCCTTCCCCATGCGCCCGGCCGCTCTTCACCCGGTCCCCCATCTCGGGACCGGGACTGAATCCGGAGACTTCGTGGCTCTCTCTCGCTCTCTCCGCAATGGGGCGGGACTTCCGGTTGGGGCCGCGATGGGATTCGCCGGCTGCCCAACCGCTTCCGGATCGTCGCAGTCAGCGTGGCGGCCCGGCGGAGACTTGTTCACATATTTTTCTTTTTTGTGTCTTCTCCTCGTCGTTGGCCATACAGATGGACGCAAAGCTCAGAGAAAAGGTAAGAAGGCGCCATGATGTGAAACTTACGATTTTTTGCTTCAAAGCTCTTGCTATTCAGACCAAGAGACAGAGAGTCACGTGCAGAGCTGAATGTGTCCATGTTTGCCTATCCTGGAAGTTCGTGTCTGATTTTGGCAGCTGCGCGGTACTGCTCTGGGTAACTAGAAGTGGTTTGATATTTTACTAGAGTTGGCAGTCATTCTACATGAACAGTGTATTGTCTTTCTTATCTATACCGTGAATAAACACCATACTTTCTACTGAACCTTAATTAATCAATTAATTAATTAATTTGCCACGCTCATGTAGGGTGCATTTGGTCCAGGGACCCCTTCAGGACAGCACATTTGGTGCATAATATCAATAACATCATATTGCTGGGAAATGGGTGCATTTGGAAGCAGTTTAAATGTGGGAATTGTAATGGGCAAAGGCAGAGGATATTGGGTTTTGTGCGAACAACCATGCCATTAGCCCCTTTTTACTTTTTACTGACTTCCCTGCTTGCTTTTCCGTCGGTGTACTTCACAGTCTGTGAGTCCACTGTATGTTCCATCTGTTTTCTTTGACTGTCCACTGCAGAACATTATGATTTGCTGAGCAGGGGGCACTTAAAATGGAAGGCGCCATGATGTGAAACTTACGATTTTTTGCTTCAAAGCTCGTGCTATTCAGACCAAGAGACAGAGAGTCACGTGCAGAGCTGAATGTGTCCATGTTTGCCTATCCTGGAAGTTCCTGTCTGATTTGAGCAGCTGCGCGGTACTGCTCTGGGTAACTAGAAGTGGTTTAATATTTTACTAGAGTTGGCAGTCATTCTACATGAACAGTGTATTGTCTTTCTTATCTATACCGTGAATAAACACCATACTTTCTACTGAACCTTAATTAATCAATTAATTAATTAATTTGCCACGCTCATGTAGGGTGCATTTGGTCCAGGGACCCCTTCAGGACAGCACATTTGGTGCATAATATCAATAACATCATATTGCTGGGAAATGGGTGCATTTGGAAGCAGTTTAAATGTGGGAACTGTAATGGGCAAAGGCAGAGGATATTGGGTTTTGTGCGAACAACCATGCCATTAGCCCCTTTTTACTTTTTACTGACTTCCCTGCTTGCTTTTCCGTCAGTGTACTTCACAGTCTGTGAGTCCACTGTATGTTCCATCTGTTTTCTTTGACTGTCCACTGCAGAACATTATGATTTGCTGAGCAGGGGGCACTTAAAATGTACCCCTATCTATTACAGAGTGAGGCAGCTGTCACTCAAACCCAGCTATGAGGAGATTACCAGATGGTGACAGCTCGATCAATAGTTTGAGAACACAGTCTGTTTTAAGGGTAAACCTGTGAGGAGAAGGCCTACTACCGCAGGTAAAATCCACTCAGATCCCTCAAGTGGAGTCCTTCATTCCGCCTGTGAGTCTGTGGTGGGCTTTATAGTGTAACACCCTTATGTGCCTTGTGTTTGGACGCGTGTGGTGTCATGGAGTGGGGGTGTGGGTATCCACTCCCACGGTGTATTGCATGCTGAAAAAAATGGTAGTTATTTGTAATATCAATACATCTAAGTCACGTAAATACAACATATGTTGCATTAAAAATGCTATAGGTGTCACATTTGCGAAAGTTATAACTATAGGCATTGTAAATGACAAAGCTATTAATTTAGCTATTTTCAAAACCAACACATAAATAAAAAAATTGTCATTTACAAGACCAATAGCTCAAACTTTCCTAATGCGAGACCTATTGCATTGCAAATGCTTGTTTTTAAATGGTGAAATACACTTAAGTAAATCCGTAAAATAACACCCATAAAGGTAAAAAGAATACATGTACACTTTCACAATGCATATATCGCTTTGAATTACCTGCAATATTTTTAAAGGAGGCCACTGATTTTTACCATTTCAGAGCTCTATTAATGTTAAGTGATTTAGTAGAAGTTCAGTTATAAACCTCAAAAGAATGAAATTCTGAGTAGTCCTTCCCAGTGTGTGACCATCAGCTCACACCAGATGTCCGCAAAAAAGTTTAATTGACTGAGACATCTTGCCTGCTACAACAAGCATTTGCAATGCAATAGGTCTCGCATTTGCGAGAGTTGGAGCTATTAGCATTGTAAATGACAATGCCTTTTTATTAATTTGTTTTGAAAACATGCAAGTGGGGCATAAACACGCACTTTGGACGTATAGTCCTTGCTTACGAGAAGCAAGGCTGTCAGTAAAAGAGACTGCCAGCTTTGCTTCTCATAAGCAAGGACTATACGTACAAAGTGCTTATTTGCACACAGCTTGCATGTTTTCAAACGCATAAATAAAAGGCATTGTCATTTACAATGCCAATAGCTCAACTCTCGCAAATGCGAGACCTATTGCATTGCAAATGCTTGTTATCAATGCTGTGGAATCTTTATTAAGGCGCAACAGCAAAAGTGACCATAAATGTGAAGGCAACAGGGCAGAATAAAATTAACTGGGGCACACATCAGGGTTGCCCCCGTCCCCTGGGTTATTTACGTTATTTATTGAGCCATTAGCTATCCAGATCTGAAGTGACACTACAGTCACTCCTCAAACTATTAGGATGCCTAAAATCAAGCTTTTCGCAGATGATATTATTGTATATCTTCAACCAAACTTAGAGAATATTCGTAATTTGTTGGAATGCAATTGCAGAATTCACTGGAGTTGGAGCTTATAAAGTAATCCATTCAAAGACTGAAATTCTATTGTTTAATACCTCTTCAAACAAACTCCCTCATAACCTCCAGCCTTAACATGCACCTTAACGACCAATTAGATACTTAGGCATCTATGTAACGCATGGCAACTCTCAATTGTTTGTTTTAAACTATAAGACCACCTTATACAAAATGAAGGCACTGCTGGATAGGTGGAATTGTCTTCCTTTATCCATTATTGGAAAAGTGGCTCTAATAAATGTGTCAATTCTCCTAATAGTGCTTTTTCTTTTTCTTACACTTCCCAATATCTTTAAAAAACTCGATCAATTGTTCCAAAAACGTATTTGGAATAATAAGCAGCCTAGGACTAAAATAACAGTTTTACAGCTAGATAAATCACAGGGGGGACTAGCTTTGCCTCATTGTCAAACATATTTCCATGCTGCTCTTTCAGATAGTATAGCGCAAATCATGTCTAATACTGAAATAATTGACAATTGTATGTTGATACAGACAGCGAAAGAATCTTTGATTGAATTATCTGTTTTTTTTTAAATATTCAAATTACCCAGAAGATCAAAATATAAGTCACGGCATACACTGGAATATTGTATTAGAACGCTGTGGAGAAGCGTGGCTCAATGGTTAGAGAGGCAGACCCTGATGCAGAGGTCTGGCCCAGGACCAGGGTTCAATTCCCGCCTTGGCGGCTCTTGGACTCAATCTCCCCGGACCTGATAATTCTCGCCTCGGTACCTAGTCTAATCATGGGTCCCACTCTGTGACTCTAGGCAATAGCTTGCTTAATCTCCACAACGGCCCCAGCAGCGCTTGGATGCCTGGTTTCACCTTGGGGGTGCCCAGGAGTAGACATTTCACATGGAAAAGCCAGGAAGGGTTCCACAGCGGTATGAGTGCCGCGCCGGGACGCCCCGTCGCGTGGGCAGCCGTGCGCTTTACAAGTACAACTTTTACATTTACTAGCTATATGCTAAACGAAGAACTTATGTTTCACTGTAGTTATGCATGTGATGTATAATGCATGTCTTTGTTTCGAAATCAATTGTCTTTTTGGTTTTTTTGTGTACATTTACCTCTACACTTTAAAATGAACTTAAAACTTTCTTGTCAGCGCTTTATATTGAACATGTACAATCTTGCTATATGAATTATTTCATGTGTATTCATGTGGTTTTACATTTGTATAAAACAAACATGTTACCTTTTTCTTTATGAAGCTTCGCAAAGCTACAGTTATGCACTGCTCAATAAATGAAAACAAAAAAAATAGATTCAGATTGGTTGACCGCAAGTTTCTAGTGTGTTGCTAGTAACATAACCATTGACATAAGTAGGAACTTTATTGCCAAAAGCTCTAAAGACCAGGCACAGAATCTTGAAAATTGAATGCTTGGCTAAAGATAGCTAATGAAGCTCCTCAAGATGACTTGTGATTAGCTGGTGTCAGGGAATATTTAGCAGAAGTCTGACAGCCACATTTTGAGTTACTTGAAGATGGTGAAGAAGATATTATGGCAAACCAAGTTACAACTAGTTTCCGTAGTCCAAGTGAGAACTGATTAAGTCAGGGGCTATTAAGGCAAGAAGATAAGGAAAGAAGAGGAAGAATCTTTCTAAGTGTTCTCAGAAGTCCAAAGGAAGCCTGACCAGATCAGTAGAGCTTTTGTGGCGATGATGACTCAGGGGGTTGGCTGAGGTGGGGCTCAAAGGGCACCATCAAGGTGACCAAATGGAGGGCTTGTTATCGAACAAAAGAATCTCAGATTTCTCACCATTAAGTTTGAGACAGTTGGTTCATCAAACTTGCAACTGCCGACATACAAGTATGGAACTTTCTCCTGAATGTCCAAATAGTTGTGAGAGGCAGACATATTAAGTTGTGTCATCAGGATAGGAATAGATTTTAAAGCCGAAAGGCTGTATGAGATCAGCTAGTGAAGCGTTGAAGAAAGTGAGGTTTAGAAAGGACCTATGAGGGACACCTTGAGATAGAGCAAAAGGGAGAGAGCAATGTGCAAGTATTCTAATTGTTGTTAACCTATTAGAAAGGAACAGAACCATGTGAGCGCTAATTTACAGATTCCAACACAGAGGACCAATTAAGCAAGGTAGTATGCAAAACTGTGTCAAACGCTGCCTAGAGATGATGTGATTTCAACCTCCTTAATTTATCCATCTTAGGCTAGAAGCTGTTCAAAGATGGCCAGCAAAGCAGTCTCCATGCTATGCTGTCAATGGAATTAAGATTGAGATCCATCCAAAAGTGTGTTAACACGCTTTTCCTAGGTTTTTATAAGGAAAGGATAGAAGGGGTATGGGCTGATAGTTGCTGGGGGTGTAGGATCCAACGTGGGCTTTTTCAGAAGGGAACCACTGATGTTTGTTTCCTTGCAGAAGGGACCAAAGATGAGCTTAGAGAGAGAGATTGCTAAATTCTGTCAATGGAGGGGCTTATGCGCTCAGCAAGTAACACAGACGCAAACATGTGAGGTGTACATGGGTCCTTTGTAGACTGATTGGACGTGAGCAGAAGCTGCAGTTCTTGAATGGAAATGGGTGTAAACTTGGCTAAAGAAGAGCCAGGGTAGAAAAATACATTGACACAAAAAAGATGAATGTCTCAGAGGGGATGGTTAGAGAAACTAGCTTAAATGGGAGCAATTATATCACACAAAAATGTATTTAAGATCCAGGGTCGGACTGGGACAAAAAAAGCCTAGGGTTCCAAAATAAAAGGGGCTCAATTGCCGAACCATATAGCTAAAAAAGTGGCCCACATTTGCAAATACATCCAGTTTTGAACTTGTAAACACACGCTGTATTGGTATTTTGCAATGTTTGTAGTAATATCTGGGAAAACAACAGTAATCACCGGCCCATCAGACAGTAAAACAGGCCCTAAACTGCTAAAAACAAGCGTTTGCGATGCAATAGGTCATGCATTTACGTGAGTTTAAGCTATTGGCATTGTAAATGACAATGCCTTTTATTTATGTTTTGGTTTGTAAAACATAAATAAAAGGCATTGTCATTTACAATGCCAATAGCTTGAACGTGCGTAAATGGAGTCCTATCACATTACAAATTGGGGTTTTTCTTCTTCAGTGGGGGAGTGGAAACAGCAGTGCTGCGTGTTTGGCATGCCCCCCAGTGCTGCTCGTTGTGCCCCCCCTTGCTCACCCCTAACAAAAGCGGCCTGCACTATTTATAAAATAAATAAGCGTGTCCGCTATAGTTAAAACGGACGCACTAGAACTTAAATAAATAAATTACGAAGGTGGACAGTTATTAAGTAAATAAATACGCCTATCCTCTATAGTTGAAGCGGACACGCTATAATTGAAATATATACATTAGTAAATCCAGAGGGTCTGCTGAGATGTTGTGGGTGGTATAGGGAAGATCATTAAAGAGAAAAGTGCTTACCGACTTATAAAGGAGACTGGGTAAAAAGCCACAAGTAAAAGATCCAGTCCTCATGGGAGGTAACAAACGGCGGCAAGGCGGTAACAAGGAAGGACTAACACGCCTCATAATCAATCGGAAGCCAGCATTTACCAAAGACAATGACACCCAGCCAATGAAAAATATGGGAGGAGAGTGGGCGAGGCTTCCACAACATACTCTACTACAGCTTGCCTCGCAGAGCGAGCAGCGCATGCGCACTACCGCTAGGCTCGACCTAAGAACTGCCCAAATGCCTATCTGTCGAAACTTCCCATCAGGCACTGCCTGATTGCACTCTAGGCCTTTCCGAAGCTGTTAAGATCTGAACAAAATTTGTAGAAGCAACTATGTTTTGACTCCCGTCAGTTGGACCCATGAGAGATTTAGCTATAGAGAATATTTCTTTCGAAGAGTTAAAAGCCACATTAATTTTTTGTGGTAAAATATGAGGCACGCACCCCACAAATGGAGTAATGGTATTTCTTAATGGCAGCCCTCTACATGAGTTTAAAATCTCCATTGCATGTTACAACTTTACTTGTTGTTTTATGGGCCTGAGATTGTCATCATACCACGGGTCGTGTACTTACAGTGATATGCCAGTATCACACAACTACCTAGAAGAAGTGCAACCTTGCTTGCCTTTTAGGATAAATTGTGTGATCCAAAGTAAAATTAGTTTATATTCTTGCCCTAGAGTCCTGTTCTAAATCATTTGTTGGTTTATCGCACATCTCCAGTTTTCTTGTGCGCCTGTCAAATGAATAGTTTTATTTTCAGAGGGTTGTGTTTACTATTTCCGTACTACCTCTAATGAGAATACTCTTTTTTTGCATTTTTCAACTCCTCATGTGGTAGCTGTTTTATCGTTCGAAATCTTAAATTAAATACATTTTTGTTATTCTCTGTGTTTAATTAATCACTTTTGTTCAGGTAAGTTCATTATTTTGAATATTTTAACTTTGCTTCTCCTTCCTTGTCTTTCAGCCAGTGATCCTTTTGTCCATTTTCAAAGAATTGTGAAGGCTTTACTCATCAATGCTGTCGATGACACATTTCTTGCCTCCTTGTTTGGTTAGTACTATTTTTTTGGGCTTCTTTACCTTTCTCCAAAATGCAGCTATTGTACATCGTGCCTCATGGAAGGTTCATGTATTTTCGTTATGCGTGTATTATCAATGGTGTGATGAGACTTGTGAAGAAATGCACTGCAAAACGTTCCCTAATTATTATTATTATTTTTTTTTACTTGGCCAACATTTTATTTTTTTGAAATGCATGTGTAACGTTTACTATTGCTGACCCTTTGGTGTGAGATCAAAAAGGGATGTGGGGGGACTGTTCAAGGAACAGTGGACTGAGGCTGAAAACGTTCAGAGTACTTAATGGTTTACTTTAGTTCATTCTTTCGGATTCCAGATGTATTCTTACTACCGAGGCATGAAAAGACATCTTGCCTTAGAGGGGAGTCTGGAAGTCCGGATTTAACAGGGAGGGGAGAATTTAATGTATCAAACAGTACGATGTTCCAATTAATGTACTTAAAATATATGTTGCAAGTTAACTTAGAGTTTCATGATCTTACAAAACAACTTGGTGCCCCATTAGGGTGGTGGGCAGATCGCCCCCGCCAGTCCGGCGGTAGCCAACGCCGGCCTGGCGGGGGCGATCTGCCCGCCATCCGTGCCGGAAAGACCCCGCCATATTATTATGGCTGGGGGGTCCGCGGTGGACGGAAAGACCGTCCGCCGCTTTTCCGCCCTGGTCGCCTTGCGACCGGGCCGAAAAGGGTTCTATATCGTGGCGGTTTCTATCAGACACCGCCAGCCATATTAGAATGGGCATTTTCCGTGATGGCATTGCCGCCACGGAAAGGTATGCGGAGTCTGCTTTGGGGGCCCATTGGGGGCCCCCAGGGACTCCGGGGGTGTGGGGTGTGCACATGGGGAGTACCTATGGTACCCCCAGCTGTTCCATGCACAACATGGCAGGCACCGCGTGGTGCCTGCCATGTTGTGCATGGAAGTGCACAGCATGCCTTCCTGGCATTCTGGCGGGCGGTCCTGAGTGCACCGCCCGCCACAATGTCAGGAATGCTGGATGCGCCCGCCACTGTGACGGGCGCATCCTAATTGCAGGCACGGGAACCCCGGCCTTATGGCGGCGGTCACTATATACGATGGGATGGCGGGCAGACAAAGTCCGCCCGTCGTCCTAATGGGCCCCTTGGTATTTTGCCTCATAAACCTGCAATATTGTTGTAACATATGGAATTGGTAGATCATTCTTCCAATTTTTATCATTCTGTTATGAGAACAGCAAGATAAAAATTGACCAGTGGAGGATCTTCCGAAAGAGAGACTTCATCAAACCCGGTCGTCTCCAGCTTAAAGGCAGGTTATCTCTGTTTTCCTGTAATCAGATATTTACTCAATAAGGTGGGCAGCACAGTAATATGGCACGATGTCACCTATCCTTATTCTTCCATCATGTATAGATCAACGCCATTTATCAAATGCAACCCATGGCATCCCACACCCTTACAGGAATGAGCACATCATACTCACCACTCTCTAAAACAATTGCTCTTGTATCTTAAATGGGCAGGTTTGTAATATGTTTGGGATAGGAAAGCCCTCTGCCTGATAATGTCCGTGCACCCCGGCCCTGAGTACCAAACTGTGCTGATGGCTCGTTCTCTAATGCTGATTTTTGTTGTCAAAGGCAAACATGGATCATGCGTGTGTGCTATGACGTAGGACTGTCTCACTGATTGCTGTTTTGTTGGACCTGGAGGGGCACTCGCACCTCTATTCTCATAGTGGTGGAAGACTGCTGACTTCACCAGGAGTTAAGCAGCATGAGAGCGGTGGTGGCAGCATATTGTGTACTGATCAGTAGTAGTGAACGGATCTTTTTAAAATGGTGTCACCAGAGTGAAGACTACTGGCTCACTCATTTTTAAAGCTCTGTGCTTAAAAGCACCTCCTTTGCCCACATTGGTTTGGTGTGTAGTACTGTGCAGTACATGAGTGGTGTATCTGCACTGTGTGAATGTGTACCTGGGAAAGGTAAAGTACAAAGATCATGCGGTACTATGTAGTGCGCACAAGTTGAATACATGTGCTGGGTGTACATGTGCCTATGCATGGTAAAAGACATGAAGGATTTAATGCTGTGCAGTATGTGCATGCTGGATGCATATGCTGGGTTTATGTATACCTGGGAAGGGTAAAATACATACGAGATGCAGGGCGTGCATGGTAAGTGTATGTGCTGGGTGTGTGTGTGTGTGTGCAGATGAGTGGTACAGTACATGGAGGATACAGGACTGTGCAGTGTGATTATGCTGTATACATACACTGGATGTAAGGGTGCCTACAAATGGTACATTGTATACAGGACCATGGGTTCCATTTTAGGAGGCCCAGGCCTGCATGATAAAAGCATGAGGAGGTAGAGTTCCCCCGACAGATTTGTGTATTGCTGCATTCCTTAAAGCTCGGTGGAGCACACACTGTGGACGGTAGAGCCAGGTTTCCCCGGTACACTTCAAAGGGTGCTCTTTCATTCAGTGAGAGGAAGGTGCTTGGGCACATCTCAGGAAGGAGAGGAGGCTGATTAGATAATCATAGAGAGTAGGCCTGTAAGACCTGGGCTAACCTTTTGATACCCATTTCACGGTGGCTAACATCCAGGTGTGAGCTCTAATCACTGCTATGGCCTGTGGTTTGGGGCAATCAACTTTGGAGTCGCTCCTGCTGTGGCAGACTGCTTTTTAAGAGGAAGAGAGTGCAGAGGAGTGGGTACTTCAAAAAAGTAGTCGTCAAAGACTCAGACCCTAAATCACATTTAGTGCCTCCAAAATTGTTATCTGCCAAGCAACCAGACACGGTGCGTGAGGAGGGGAAGCTCTGCAAGACTTTTGCCTGTGACCAGGTCTGGGGCCAAGGTCCGCTAGTCTCCCTGCTGGATGAGGGGACATCACCTAGAGAATCCAGGACCACATGCCCTGGATGCTAAAGCACTAGTGCCTGCCTGCTTGCCAAAACCAGTGTGCCCTGTAAGGAAGAGGAGAGCATTAGAGGGAGCAACATCCAGGAGGAAGCCCTGTAGAATGGAGCTCCTGTGGTAGGTAACAGCTGCTGCACCGTTTGGGCCATTGCCCGTGTACAGGACAGAGTCAGCAACTCCTGTATGCCAGAAGAAGGCTGCTTTGAATTGAGCTGCAGACCAAGCAGCACCAATCGGGCCAGAGTCCGTACGTAGTGCAGAATCGGTGACCCCAAAGGCCAGGAGGGACCGCAGTGAAAACGACTGCTGTGCGATAAGGTCCGTAGCCTTGCGCGGTAGCAGGTGGTGACCTTGTATGCCAGAAGGGGCTGCTGCAAAAGATTTCACCAATGTGATAGAGCAGGAACCTGTGTGCTGTGAGAACCGGTGACCCAGTATGTCACTAAGTCCATAAGCAACACCAAACTTTGTGACCTCATGACCTCTCTGATCGCAGGTCTCATGTCTTGTCTGCCTCCCCATCCCACCCCACCCCCTGTTGTCCCTTCTACCAGTTCGTCTGTGGTCCCTGTTTCCCCTGATATCCCTCTGTTTCATTCTTCCAAAGGGGTATCTGTTTCTGTCATGGCAAACCATTTGACATCCCTGTCTGAGGAGGATTTGAACATTGTTGTGAAGAACGAGAGCAGAAGAAGAATGATGTCCAGGAACATTTGCCCCCAAGCCAGGAACATGTTTCTGACGCACCCTCTGTATTGGGGTGGAGTGGAGGTGTTTTATTATTATTTGGGGCAGTGGACTCTAGTTTTTGGACTGTTAAGGACTTTTGTCCTGTTTTTCCCCATTTGTATATAGATTGGTTCCCTAGCCCTGTGTTGCCGGCGGCGTCAGCCTCGGCGCCGCCGGCGACTTCCGTCCCGGTGCCGCAGGCCCACGAGGGATCCAGGCCTGGATCCCGGTCGACGCCGGTTGACCTCACAACTCCTCTGCCGGCGCCGACACCCTCAGAGCCACCTCCGGCCCCAGCTTCAGCCCCGCCCCTGGCTTGGCGTCGGACCGGCGCTGATCTGCGCCGTCTCCGACGCAGACTGGTGAGTTGTTCACCTATGCCCCGGCTCTGTCATTTCTGCCTATTTATCAGGACATGGATGAAGGGGAGGACTGGGAGGGGTCTGAGGGCCCTCTGGCACAGCAGTCCCAGTTAAGTCAGGACTGGGCAGATGAGCTGAGGGAGGCCAGTGGTCTAGACACTTCGCCTGACACTGGTTTTCTCTCTCCTCCTTCCGTGGCTACGGAAGAGGGAGCTACTTATGCTGCGGTGCGGCGCAAGGCAGCCAAGGCCTTGGGCCTTGAGCTCCCTGCAGCGGCCGTGAGAACTAACCTCCTCAAGAGGTGCTTCAACCGCCAGTAAGCTCTTCGGAGCCTATGCTGCGGTTTAATGAGGCCCTCACAGACGTTCTGATGGGCACTTGGTCCAGGCCCACCACAGTCCCTCATGTGGATCGGAACGTGGCCCGACGCTACCGCCCAGCTGTGGGCGACCCCTGCTTTCTGTCCACCCACCCCACCCCTGAGAGTCTTGTTATCCAGGCCTCCACATCCCAGACCGCCTTCCCTACCGCACCCCCGGACCGGCAATCCAAAAGTCTGGAACAGTTTGGCAAGAAACAGTTTTCCTTCATTAGCCTAGGCTTGCAATCCATCAATACCGCATGCCTTTTGGACCGTTACACCCACTCTCTGTGGCATACAGTGGCGGACGTGCTGCCCCAGTGTCCAGAGGAGGCCAGGACACCGCTCGCCCAGGCTCTTGCTGAGGGGCGGGATGCAGCACGGTACACCATTCGATGTGAACTTGACACCACGGACTCGCAGGGTAGAGCCATGGCCACGATGGTGGCGAATCGTCGTCGCGCCTGGCTGAGATCCACAAACTTTTCAGGGGATGTCCAGAGCACTCTCATGGACATGCCTTTTGATGGCCGTCGCCTCTTTGGCGACAAAGTAGATAGCGCGCTGGAGTGCTTTAAGGACTCCAGGGCTACGGCCAATTCCTTGGGCCTGTCGGCCCAGCGCCAGCAAACTTCTGCTTTTCGCTCCTTTCGTGGCACCGGAAAGGGGCACCCCCGCACGTTCGTCCAGCCACAGGCCGCAGAACCAACCTCAATGTGATCGCAGATGTGCATTCCGCCATGGCGGAGCAGGAGGACAGAGAGCTGGTCAGTCCACTTCCGCTCTCGCAGCATCTGCCTCAAAGCCTTCCTAGTCCAAGCTTTCAGGCCCATTCCACGCCAGTGGGAGGTAGAGTTCGCCATCACCTGCTCCACTGGCTTACCATCACTTCGGACAGGTGGGTGCTGCAAATCGTCCGTATGGGCTACTCTCTCCCCTTCGCGGCGACCCCTCCAGCCATACCACCACATGTCGGGGGATCACTTGCAACTTCTGAAGGAGGAAGTTTCGGCCCTCTTGGCCAAGGGGGCCATCGAGCGCGTTGCTGGGCCAGAAGTAGGATGTGGTTGCTATTCCCACTACTTCCTGGTTCCCAAGAAGGGCAAAGGGGGCCTGCGCCCTATCTTGGACCTCATGAGCTTCATCGGCTTCCTCCGGAAGGAGAAGTTCAAGATGCTGACTTTAGCTCAGGTCCTGGCTGCCCTAGACCCTGGAGACTGGATTGTAGCGTTGGACTTGCAGGAAGCATATTTCCACATCCCCGTCCTGTCGGCCCACCGGCGCTACCTGCGGTTCACGGTAGGCCATGAGCACTTTCAGTTTACCATGCTCCCCTTTGGCCTCACCAATGCCCCCCGGGTGTTCTCGAAAGTGATGGCAGTGGTCGCAGCTCATCTGCGCAGATTAGGGGTTCCAGTCTTCCCCTATCTCGACAACTGGTTGTTGAAGGCGGGCTCGCCCCAGACAGTCGTCTCCCACCTCCAGACTACGCCGACCTCCTGCACTCGCTGGGGTTCTCCATCAACATGCCGAAGTCACGCCTGAGTCCCTCTCAGAAGCTTCTCTTCATCGGAGCGGTTCTGAATTTGGCGTAGTTTTGGGTTTATCCTCCTGAGCAGCGGGTTCGGGATATTCAGGCTCTGATTCCGATCTTTCAGCCTCTATCCCGAGTTTCGGTCAGGTTGATCTTACGGCTCCTGGGGCTGATGGCCTCCTGCATCCTACTGGTACATCACGCCAGGTGGCGAATGCGAGCTCTGCAGTGGGACCTGAAGTTCCAGTGGGCACAGCATCAGGGCAACCTGTCCGACCACGTCCTGATCTCCGAGGGGACTGTGAGACAGTTGCAGTGGTGGCTCACAGACCGCGATTGGGTCAGTGGCAGATCCCTCTCCCTTCCCCAACCGGAGCGCACAGTGGTGACTGATGCGTCCCTCCTGGGATGGTGTGGCCACATGGGAGAGGTGGGGATCAGAGGCCTCTGGTCTCTGCCAGAGTCCCGGCTCCAACCTTCTGGAGCTGCGGGCGATACGACTTGCACTGAAGGCATTCCTTCCCTCTGTCTGGGGAAGTGTAGTGCAGGTGTTCATGGACAACACCACCATGTGGTATTGCAACAAACAGGGCGGGGTGGGGTCATAGACCCTATGTCAGGCGGCTCTCCGCCTCCGGACATGGCTGGAACATCAGGACATCACCCTGATGGTTCACCGCCTGGCAGGTTCACTGAACGTCAGGGCGGACGAATCATCCGTCGGTGCTTGATGGATCACGAATGGCGTCTGAACTTGGACGTGGCGTAAGGTCTCTTTCAGCAGTGGGGAGAGCCTTGGTTAAATCTATTTGCCACCGAAGAGAACGCGCAATGTCATCAGTTCTGCGTGTTGGAATTTCCAAGGCGGCACTCGCTTGGAGACGCTTTTCGTCGCGAGTGGAGTTGCGGTCTGTTGTACGCCTATGCCACATCTGCCCAGAGTGCTGAAGAAGATCAGGCGCGACCGGGCCCAAGTTATTCTTGTGGCTCCGGATTGGGCACGAAGATACTGGTATCCCGAGCTACTCAGTATGTCCATCGATCCCCCGATTCAATTGCCTCTTCAGGAGGACCTTCTGTCGCAGCATCAGGGGACGGTCCCCCATCTGAACCTGTCCAGTCTCGACCTACATGCGTGAAGATTGAGCGGCGACAGTTGAGGCCATTTGACTTGCCTCCTGAAGTCTGTGACGTTATCCTGGCAGCCAGGCGTCCCCCTACAAAAACGGTATACGCCTGCTGGTGGAACAAATTTGTGGCATGGTGTACAGCAAAGGCTGTGTGTATCCACTCTCTGCCCCTCTTTCAGAGGTTCTCCTCTTTCTTCTTTCTCTTGCCCAGCAGGGCTCTGCTCTGGGCACTATCAAGGGTTACCTTTCTGCCATTTCCGCCTTCTTAAGGCTTCCTGATCAGCCTTCTCTTTTCAAGTCCCCAGTGGTAAATAGATTCTTAAAAGGCATCACGCACATGTTTCCTCCTGTTCCTTTTGTGATGCCTCAGTGGGACTTGAATTTGGTTCTTACCTTTCTGATGGGCGCTCCCTTTGAGCCACTTCATAATTGCCCTCTCCATCTTCTAACTCTAAAAACGGCTTTCCTGGGTTCCATCACCTCTGCCAGAAGAGTGAGTGAGCTCCAGGTTCTTTCATCTAAGCCTCCTTTCCTCTCTGTCCATCCGGACAAAGTTGTTCTGAGGACTCGTCCTTCTTTTCTACCCAAGGTGGTTACTGCCTTTCACAGCAGACAGTCCATTACCTTGCCGACCTTCTTTCTGCCTCCGCATCCCTCGAAGGAGGAAGAGAGGCTCCACTGTCTGGACCCAAAACGTGCGATCTCTTTTTATCTGAACCGCACACAGCAGTTCCGGATGGACGACCAACTCTTTGTTGACTATGTGGGCGCTAAGATGGGACAGGCAGTGCACAACGGACCATCTCTCTCTGGGTCGTTTTGTGCATCAAGGTCTGTTATTCCTTGGCTAAAAAGGAGCCTCCTGTTGGGCTGCGCGCCCATTCCACTCCGGCCACGGCGGCTAACACTGCCGTGGGACGGGGAGCCCCTTTGCAGGACATTTGTCAGCCAACTACGTGGGCCTCGTTGCACACGTTTGCCAAGCATTACTGCCTGGACAGCCAAGTCCGGAGAGACGGCCTCTTTGGCCATTCGGTTCTCCAGGACTTCCTGGTGTGATCTTGGTTCGCAGGCCTACCACCGGGGTTGGGATTGCTGGGGTATCTATTCTAAGGTAAGTAATCTAACTAACATGTTTCTTTCAGATGCACAAGTTACTTACCTTCGGTAATGATATATCTGTAAGAAACATTAGTTAGTTAGATTCCATACCACCCCACCCATCCTCCCCGTTCTGCGAACCGATATCTAGGGTTAAGGTATTTCCCTTGAGGGCCCTAGTTTCATGGCACAGTGTCGGTTTCTTGCATGGGTCTGCATTACTGCCGCGGAAAGCTATGTACAGAACTGACGTCTGCCCGCAAGGGCGGCATCTATGTACGCCAGCGACGTCATCCCGGCGATCACGACGCCGACGACAGACGTGGAGCCACAGACAACGCCTACCGACGCGCAGGGGTACTGCTGACGAAAACTTTCCGGATCCAGTCTGACGCCTGGGGGTAATTCTAAGGTAAGGAATCTAACTAACTAATGTTTCTTACAGATGTATCGTTACCGAAGGTAAGTAACTTGTGCATTGCTACCAAAAATCAGGACCTCCGTCTTATCCCCATTCAATTTCATAAAGTTTTCCACCATCCAGGAGGAGACTTCCTGCATACAATTCCTGAAATTAAGGGCAGAGTCCCTGATACTGTGAGAGATAGAACCCATTATTTGGGTGTCGTCCGCATAGGACAACACCTCTAACCCAAAGGATCTCACAACCTTGGCCAGTGGAGCAACATAGATATTAAACAGTGTCAGGCTCAGGGGAGAGCCCTGAGGGACACCACATGACAGTGATTTAGCGGCTGAATAGAATTGGCCAAATTTAACTGTCTGAGCCTGATCACTGAGGAAGGAGGCAAGAAGCCCCAAGGCCGATCCCTATCTCTATGAGGCGTTCAACCAGCCTCAGCGGAGACAGGGTATCAAAGGCAGCAGTTAGGTCAAGAAGAACAAGCAGGGTGGTGTGCCCTGCGTCCACTTGAATACGGATGTTGTTAAAGACAGCAGTCAATGCTGTTTCCGTACTATGGTGGCTTCTAAACCCATGTAGTGAGCCATCAAGTAATTGATAGTCCTTCAGTTAGGCATTGAGATGGGAATTTAAGTAAGATTCCAAAATCTTAGCAGGGACAGGAAGTAAAGAAATTGGCCAATAGTTTTTCAATTCTACAGGATCCAGAGAAGGCTTCTTCAAAAGTGGCTTACCACTGCTGTCTTCCACAAAGTGGGATACTGACCCTCTGAGATGGCAACATTAAGGACCGCAGTAAGGTAAGGAATTATAATCTCACGGACAGTTTTTAGCACCTTGAGGGGACAGGGATCCAAAGATGACCCGATTTGACTCGTTCCAGGAGCAGATCATCACCTCTGGCGACATCGGGAAACAGCCATTACAACGCAACTAAAACAACGCACTACCATTACACCAAAACTTTTACAACGCATGCCATTACAACGCAGCTGCTATTACAACGCATGCCATTACAACGTAAGTATGGGTAAGTATTTAATTAAATTATAACCCCAACACCATCCAACACTTACCCTACTATTACGCCCCCCCTGGAGTTAGAATAGTAATTTTAACCCCTACACTATCCAACACTTACCTTACTATTACACCCTCCTGGAGTTTGAATAGTAATTATAACCCCTACACTATCCAACACTTACATTCCCATTAATTAAAAAACAAAATACTTACTCATACTTACGTTGTATTGGCATGCGTTGTAATAGCAGCTGCGTTGTAATGGCATGCGTTGTAATGGATCCTGCGTTGTAAAAGTTGTGTTGTAATGGTATGCGTTGTGAATGTATGCGTTGTAACGTCATACATCCGCGACATCAGGTGGAAGTTAGATAGCCTGGGAATCTCCCCATTAAATAGATCTTCACCCAGAAGAGGAATAGACTTTGCAGACAACCCTGCATTGGAGTTGGAAGCTTTCAGCCCAGTGTAAAGATCTGTGATTTTCGTTTGAAAGAAGTCAGAAATGTTATCACAGAACTCCTGGGAAAATTCTGAGGGATCTGTAACATGGGAGGAGGTAAGGGTGTTGATGACATTGAACAGCTCCCTGGGGGATTTCAAAGATCCTGTGATCTTTGAATAATATAGCCCCTTTTCCTCCAGGATAGCTGCTTTGTACTCTTTTAGACAGTTTGTGCAATTCCCTACCCAATGGCTCTAACTCGTTTCGCCACAACCTCTCCCGTTTACTACACCCTTGTCTCAACTTTCTAAGTCTCTCCGTGAACCAGGGGACAGAAGTTGTTTTTCTTGCACAGTAATGCTTGCTCACCGGCGCCAAGATGTCCATTGCTACTGATAATTGATGCGATGCTCCGCAGCTGCCAGGTTAGCCTTATGGTGCCTAGTAGGGTCAAAGTTATTAAATCAGTTAGAGAGCGACTCCTTACTTATAAGGCTACGGTTCTTTCTTTCCTCCAGATTCCTCTTTCCGGAGAGACCCATCCCTGATGCCGAGATACACAGGTCAAAAGGCATAGCAAAATGATCAGACCAGGCCAGGGGAATAGGTTCTCCAGCCCTTATACAGGGATCATTAGAAAAGATGCTGTCAAGGATATGCCCTGCCATATGGGTGGGACTCTTAACAAGCTGTTGAAAGCCACAGCTACTCATGGTTTCCAAGAGACTTTGGGTGTCTTTACACAAAGTCCTATCTAAATGGAAATTAAAATCCACAAGGAGCGTGAAATTAGATCTTTCAAGATAGAGTTCTAAAAGACTACTAAAATCCAGACTGAAAAATACCCTGGAGCCCGGTTGCTGATAGCATAGAAACCCCAGAAAATCTTTCCGTAGGATGCAGATTAATAGAAAAGGAAAGAGCTTGGTAGAGGTCAAGGGGAGTGGTCAGTGCTTGAATGCCGTAGACCAAGGTCTTGCTATAAAGAATGCCCAGACCCCCTCCCCACCAGCCTATCCAATCTAGCAAAGGTGTACCCTGAAGGGATAGCATCTACAATATCAGGACCTGAAGAGTCCATGGCCCATGTCTCGGTGATAAAGACCCAAGTAGGCTTCCTTAACAAGACAAAGTCTCTGAAAGCCACCTTATTCTTAATCAGGGATCTTGCATTGATCAGATGACCTTGACTATATGTCCTTTGGAGGGGGGCCTAATTGCCTCACTATAACCAGAGGTATTGCCACTAGCTGCCTGCATCACAATGGAATTACATGAAGTACATATAAAGAGACTATCGGGGTCCAAAGTGTGATGACAAGGGGACTTTACTGACTGAAGGTCTAGGAGGGCCTTACTGGAATAACTAATTGGTCCCAGTCGATCAGACGAAAAAGAGGCAGCATCTCTGGCGCAGGGCGCGGACGGGGCACAGACGGCTTGCCTTTGGTGCACCTTTGGCACACCCGATGTGCGTCAGGCAGGCTAATTAAATAGTCTGTGAAGACTAGTGCGCTTACCCCTGTGCTCCACCCCCCAGCCAACCGGAAATGAGCCTAACAGTGTGCCGGCGCCCTCCACAACAAACAGGAAAATCTACGTTGGAATGGGGCACTGGCAGGAGCACAGAGACATGCTGGAAAAGGAGCTGAAACCAAGAGATAAGAGCGAGCTGTGAGCAGAAAGTCCAGTGCCAGTAGAAAAACAAAGACACAAGAGTAAGGCTTCACACAATTTAAAAAAAAGAATACCAGATTAAAAAAGTTAAAACCAATTAGCGAGCAGAGTCCAGCGTGTGCCTGCTGTCTGCGCACGTCCGCTGTGCATCAGGCAGGCCATGCTAATTAAATAGTCTGTGAAAACTAGTGCGCTGACCCCTTTGCTCCATGAAAAAAACACTCCTCTCTAATCAAGAATTACAGCTTAAAAGTGTATTAAGGAATTCCCAAGGCTGACCTACGAGTGGGTTAGGCCTCACAGTAGTTGAAAACTAAATAGACTGTCACTACCAGGACATGCAAAACATAAAAGTACATGTCATATCATTTCTTTACAAATAGCGCCCTGCCGTTAGGGTTACTACGGGCTTACCTTACGGGTGACTTATATGTAATAAAAGGGGAGTTTAAGGCTTGGCAAGTAGTTTCAAATGCCGAGTCAATGTAGCAGTAAACAGCACACAGAGGCACTGCAGTGGCACGCCTGAGACAGGTTTGAAAGGCTACTTATGTGGGTGGCTCAATCAGCACGAAGGCCCCAAAGTAGCATTTGAATTACAGGCCCTGGGTACATGTTAAACAACTTTACAAGGGATGTAATAGTAAATAAAATCTGTCAATCAGGTATACACCAATTTCACCGTGTTTAGGGGAGAATCACAAGCACTTTAGCACTGGTTAGTCCTAAGGCCAACATAAGGAATCAGCAAAACGTGGAGGCAAAAAGCAAAGTCATGGAGAAGAACACACTCAGGATAACAGGTCTAACACCATTGGAATGCCTGACCTATTTTAGGAGGGACCTTCAAAGCTTTTGTTTCTTGTTCTGGACCACCATGAAAGACGCGGCTGTCAAAAACAGGAAAAATTCAGTTTCCCGGGGTGTGTGCTGGGGTGTCATGTGGTCTATGTGGCCATTGTTGTTTTCCCTATGTTAGCATGAGCCTGTGGCAGCCTGTTCTCTGCTTTGCGCACGTTACTACACGAACATATTTCACACAGAACATGTTGTTGTTTTTGAGTTCTACAGACAAGGTTGAAAAACAATGCCCCTTGTTATTCTGTTCTGGTTAGGCCCTAGCACCTAGACAAAACATACAGATGCAGCTGCTTTTTGGGAACATGTACTTTGGTCATATTGGTATACACAGGTGGATAACACACATTTGAAGAGGGATCTTTCCAGTGATGGGAGCGTAACAGCACCTGTGATGTAGATCTTCCATCTATAGACTGAGGTATGGGGTCTCCTGCTAACACCCAGAGTTCTTCTGATTTATATTCATTTTGCTTCTGTAGCAGGGGAGGGAGGTTAGGCTACCCTGTCTTATATAATGACAGCACCTTTTATGATTCACGGACTACTTGCTATGCTAACCATATTTGTGTTAGACATTTTTAGGTTTCGAAACCTGGCGAGGGGCGAAGCCCCTCCCAGATCGAAATCTATTGTTTTCAATAGTGAGGTTAGGACAGCCTCTGTTTCCAATTGGCTAGCTCCATAAATGGAGGCTAGCCATTGGGAAGCAGAGGCTGTCAATCGCGCTTTCTCACGAAAACGCGATTCGGGGGCGTTTCTGGTGCTTTTTTTAAGCCCCGCCCCTTTGTCCCGGGCCGCGCTGCGATTGGCTGCCGGCCCGGGACACCCCCGTGACGTCATTCCCGGGCCGCGCTGTGATTGGCTGCCGGCCGGGACACCCCCGTGACGTCAGCCAATCACAGCGCGGCCGGGACCTGACTTGTTTATGATCTCTTAGCCTCAGTCTGCAGAATCGCCAAATGTTGTTGAGTCTGAACAGGTAAAGTATAAAAATAACAGAGAACGGAGATACCCGTATCTTACAGGCAGATCCGACGGTCTCTCCCGGGAATTCACCGATATGTCCCCTAGCTCTCCTATGGGTCGGTATCTCGTGACCTCTGTGTACAGTGGGGATTTGTTAACATCTCTCCTCTGCGGGAAGTGCAGATACGGAGACATCGCCGCAGGACCTCCAGAGACACACAGCCCCTCCAGATAGACAGCCCCAGTCAGTCTCTGCTGCGGAGCCGAGGAGGTGTTCGCGAATCTGCATGTTTCTCACCGGGGCATTTCGGTAGCAGCGGTTCCAGCCGAGCGCGGCCGGGGTCTGCTCTGCCTCATTCATCACTGGCCTCTGCTCTGTGCTCCTGTGGAGTAGAGGGTACAGCTGTGGGGGAGAGTGAGAGGGGAGCCTCAGTCCGGCAGCTTCTGCGTCCGACCCTCGCTGATGATCCGCGAGAAAATTATCGCAGGGGGCAGGAGGGCCCAGACCCCGGGCTCTCCTGCCTTATCTCACGGTCACCTCACTGCTGATCCGCGGAGAACCCCTCACCTGGGGCATGGGGGCGACCGTCCTGGCCGGGCTCCCTACCTTATCTCACCCAGGGATCGGGCTGAAACCCAACGCGCAATTAAGAGCCCGTTCGGCCCGCAGCGCCAGGTGTAAGTCACGGCTGAGCTCCAGACACCAGTGTGCCCCTGGCCCGGTCGACAACTTGCAGTCACTGCTGCTAAGGCGAACCCTACTGCCTGCTGTCAACTGCAGGGCAGCCTCAAGGCGAGTTCGTGGGGTATGGTTATGTGGTCGTATCACATTATGAAATATAACAGCGCATACAATGTTTATATCATAACATATAGCAGCACATAGACTTATCATCCATTCTGTGATGGATGTATCACACTATAGGTGCTATCTACCATAATGTTGATACACAATATTGATTGATTCAGCGAACAGAACAAAAAGCGCCTGTAGGCGCTTATGAGTCAGAACAATTATGTGTTTAGTGTGATGTGTACCATAGCCTGCAGATTATCTAAATGGAATAAAACACAATATGTGGAGATGTGTGTAACCTGAGCGACACATGCTCTGTTCTACCCAGCCAAGCCTTTCATCCTTCTGTTGTCGATAAGCTGCGTACCAATAAGATCGAGCAATGCATTAAGATTCTTTAATGGCCTTACATACTCTACTAAAGCCTGAACAGGTATTATTGTTCCAAGTATTAACATGTTACTGCTGAATCTACGCCAGTCCTTCTAACAGCATCCCCTGGAGTGCACGCCCTCACGAAGCACTTACCTGTCAGGAAAGAGGAAGCCAGGGACAGGTGCACCAAGGCGTTGATGAAGAGGAGGCAGCCCGTGCGGGCCATGCTACCCTTGGCGGGGGACGAGAGCTGCAATCTGCCCCTGGAGGGGATGACGAGGAGGGTACTGGGAGTGGAGCTGCGGGGCATGGTGCACGGGTCCGGTGCAGGCAATAATCCAGGCGCCCAATGTGCTGCTGTGGAGTCAGGCGCAACCTGGCACCTCCAGGGGCTCCGCTCTGTAGAAGTCCACCTGCTGCCCCAGTGCCGGGAATGTAGCGCCTTGAACACCAGACGCCGGAGGCGGAAGCACGGCGATCCACAGTCCAGGAGTGCAGAGCACACTGGGCGAAGCTCGGGACACTCAACCTCCGCGTCTTCAGATCAGCAGAGACGACACTTCAGACTCTGGCACTGTATGGAGTACCGACGTCAGTGCACAGCAGTATAGACTGCCCTTTGAGCCTCCTGGTGCTTGAAGTACCGAGGGTGGGTGCCCGCTGGTAGACGAGATGGGCTCAGACTGCAGGAGCCTCCGTGTCCGGGTACTGGTGTCTGAAAAGCTGCAAAACAACGCTTTAGCCTCCCAGCACTTCAAGGGTTTAGAGGGTTAGTGTACTGTTGGAGAAACTGGGAACTTCGGAGCATCCCGGTGCTTAAAGTGCCTAGAGGATGGGTGCTCCCTTGGGAGAGCCTGGGAAAACTGTAGCCTCAGGCTCCGCCGCCAGAACCATCTGCATACACAGGCTGAGAGACGCCGGGAGCACCGGAGCCTTCGGCGCTTTAAAGGTGCAAGTATACGGGGTAGACAGGGTGGAACTGAGATATGCAGCCCATGCGCTTCAAAGGAGCAGGGGCGAGGTGCGGACTGACGCGGGACTCTGAGCGCCTTCCAGGGCTCGAGATGCAGGTCACAGATGGGAGTAAGCGGACTGGAGCCCCTGGCACTGCAGCTGCACAGACGCGATCCTAAGCACTTCCGAGTAAGTGCCGGTGATACTGTGCACACTGGATACTCCCGCACTTCCGAGGTGTTGCACCCACTGCACTGTTCATAGTGTGCGAGCGCTTACTTCCCATGTGTTGCACGCACTGCGCTGCGCACACTTGATTCTTCTGAGATGCAGTACACGCTGCACTGTGCACGCTGGACACTTCTTCACTTCGGAGATGTTACACACGCTGTGCTGCTCGCGCCGGGTGCTTCCGCGTGTCAGGGATGTTGCGTGCACTCAGCACTGGATGCTTCTGTGTTGAGCACAGCTTACAACGCGCACTGGTTGTGACCCTGGAAGGGACAGGACCGGACTTGCCCTGCGCTCGGCGTTTCTCACAGGGGGTCTCCGCCTTGTCCCGGGTCCTTTACTCCCTCCTCCTCTGGGGTCTCGCAGCTTTCCGCCTGCACCGGAGCTGGACTGTGGTGCGCTGGAGCTGGCGCTGGGATGTACAGACTGCCTGTCCCGCTCTCCCAGATAGGATCAGCCTGACATATCACACGGGGCGGGGGGTCAGAAACCTCAGGCAAGGAGCTGACACCGGCCGCGCTCACAGCCCGCCCCTTTTACGAGAACCTTTCCTCTCACTACCACCACCTCCAGCACCCCTCCCCCAGGCACTCTCCTCTCTCCAGCAACCTCCTCTCGCCAGCACTCTTTTGCAGGTCCCCTTCCCCCCCACACCTACTGTCACTTCCGAAGAGCGCCTCTTCTAGCGCCCCATTCTAACACCTTCCTACACCAGCAATTCTAACCAAGCAGCTCTCCTCCTAGCAACACCCCTGTACCTCCGTATACCCACTCTTTTCACCTGCACCCCTTCCTCTACAGCCCCTTCTACTTACCAGTAACCCCCATCCCACAGAGCCCGCCCACTCACCAGCACTCCCCTTCCCCGAGTATTGCTTTCCTCAGCACCCCTTCTGCTCACCACCCCTCCTCCGCCAGCAGCTCCCCCCTCAGTAGTACTGATAGAGCGCGCGAGGCCACCCGACCAATAGTTTTCGCCGTTTCCGGCTTCAGGGCCCATATACTTTTCAAATCACCATATACATCGATCAGGTGACTTCACGAGCTCTACCAAGTTGTGTGTGTGTGTTCCCTGCTAATAATTTTCAGTGCACCCGACTTACCATCCACCGATGCGGGTACCTAATGACCACAATGAATCAGGGAGCTAGCTGTAAAAGAAAGGCAGCAAAATACAAACCCAACCAATAACATTCAAATACTGTTTAAATGACCACGGACAACTGGAAGTTTTAAAATGTTTACCTAAATTCAATATTTCCTTGCATGAGGTACAGTAAAATAAGGCAATCAATAACCAAGATAACATAAATCATATAGGCATAAAGAAATAATGACAGGGTAATCATTCAAATGTAATATGAAATGCAGATGGGAAATATTATAAAATCTCAGAAGTGTTTAAGCATGGACATTTTATGCATGAATAACTATGGGAGGGCCTATAAAGAGTAGCACGCTTCACTTAAGGTGAATGGGCTTTTGAACAATCTAGGTAATGAAGTTCTAGACCATATCATAAAATTACAGACTGCAATGCAAAATATAATTTCTAACCAGTGAGAAGACATAGGAACAAAACCTCACGGAAAAATATGTAATTAACTTTCAATAGTTGCAGAAAGGCATGGAAAATATAACATATGCAATGATGAACTTTATTAAAGCAAAAGTCAGAAATTTAGAAGGTGCAAGATTTAAAGAGTTTTCAGAGCAATATTTACCTAGAAAGGCGTGGAAACCAAACCCTGGCCACGGGTCAGTTAAGGACAGGAAACCCTCAAGGAAGGATACCCCTCAAAGGACAGCAGGTGCAGAATGGTCACCCAGGACAGGACAGGATACCCTCGGAATAGGAATCAGGACAGGACCCTCGGGACAGGACAGCAAACCCTCAGGACAGGACCCTCTTCAGGACAGGACCGGAACCCACAGTTCGGAAGCAACGCCTGCGCTCCACCCGCTCTGCAGCTATCGATCAAGACCCCGATTGGGTCAGCGAACTCCCAGCTAAGTGCTTGCCCAGCACTTTAAGGCTCAGTAGAACCTCAGTCTATGGTCAAATTCGGACAGAGTGCTTCGCAGCGCTCTGTATCTTCAGTCACCTATTGAGTGCGTTGGGTCAGTGACAGGTCAGCGAAACCAGACAAGTCGGACGGTTCACTAGGTGAACCCAGGGTAGATATACAGTTTGGGGTCAGTGTACCACCCCCCAATGTTGCAAAGTGTCAGAATCCCTCAATTTCGATTGGTCCTAAGGTAGGATTTGGGTAACACACCAATCACAATACAAGATTTTAAGCCTTCATTAGCATACTTGGGTACCGCCTAGCAGGTTTGGGTTTCTCATGAGAACTGTGCAGAAATACGAGTGAAAATTAACATTGTAACATATGAGGAGCAACATTCGCCGTTCTCGTAGCGCAGAGGTGGCTTTCCCAGGCGCATCTTGACTGTGGCTGCCAGCTGGCTGAGTTCCACTGTCCAAAGTGGCCACCTTTCAATGCTCCCTGGTCATGCGCAGAAGAGACCGTCAATATGGCTCCCAATCAGTTTGGACCCCCATTCCCCGCGGTACATGAAAAGTAAGCGAAAACAAATTAATACATAATAATGTCATTATGGAAATACATCACAGGATTTGTACTTTTGACTCATCATCAAGAAATAAAACTATTGCATTAAATGTTAGCTACATTGACACAGTCACAAGAGCAGTGGCACGAGCAGTACCACATGATAAGCACAGCTATGAATTACGCATGCGCATAACTTTCCCTCCACTTCTGCAGACGCGTCAGGACACGTGAGTGTGGCTGACGCATGCGCAGTAACTAAAATACAAGCGGCGGCCATATTAAAGGACACGGATTAAATTCATTAGAAATACACATAGGCAAGCTTCGGGAACTTTGCCTAAACAAAAATAAATGTTAGTAAAACATACGCTTTGTTACCTTATTACACATAAACGAGGTTCTTGACTTCGGCAAGCCGCAAAATATGCGAAGCTTTGCTTCATCAATCCCCTCTTTGATGATATTTACTATCATCACAAATTATAATGGAACCAGATGCCAACTTTCTTTCACACTTTATAAAGTTCTATTTCTTCCAGCAACCGTTCTAACTTTTCTCTCTCAGTTTTAGCAGGGTGAGAAGTTTTCACCTTTTTGTATATCTGATCATTCACTTCCTCTAATTCAATCTCATCCACACTTCGTTTCACTCCTCTTGCATTTACCTCGTGCTTTTTGGTGCGCTTGCAGCATTTACAGCATAAGAAAATGGAAAGTATAATAAGACCTATAATACCAATTGGCATCAGAATTTTGAATAATAAGCTTTTACCTATGCTAGCAAGCCAATGACCTACATTTGAGAGACCATCTACCAGTCTCTTCCAGGCACTATCAACCTCGAGTGGTTTGAGTTCCTTTGCCAAATTAGTAATGTTTTTCACATATCTTTTGATCTGTATACTTTTATCCGGAATATAAGTGCAACAATGTTGCGCCTTCAACATCCGGCAGACTCCGCCCTCTTTCGCTAATAAGGTGTCAAGAGCAAGTCGATTCTGCAAAACCATTGATCTGATCGCAACCATTTCAGTGTTGACCAGCAGAAATCCATGAGCTGTTTCAGTAGACAGCACATCTACTATAGTAGACAATTTGCAAATTCTGTGAGTGTTCAGAACCACTCCCACTCCAGGTATCAGTGCACTGAAAATACTACCCATAATTTCACCTATACTTTCTCTTTTACTACGCACTAAGCCATTAGTATCTTCATTGCTTCCAGCTTTCCCATTCACATGGTATATTTTCGGGAAGACAATGCCAAAGTAGCAGCTTCCATACCAGTGATCCGGCAATTTGAAATAAGCCTTGTCCCCACAAATATAATAAATTCCAGGAAACACAGGCTCTGACCCATTTTTGAAACCCCAACCTCCAATTACCTTGTAATTATGTTCGCATTCACTGGAACCAATGAAAACATTATTATAATAGCTAGTCTTCTCGCGGTGAAGACATAGCTTGCCTTTCTTTTCAAAATCCAGCAACAGAGCAGGACCCGCTCCACCAGATGAGGTGCCTTCCATGTTCTCTGCCCACTTTGGCTTTTTCTGACTTTCGTCATTAGCCTTCTTTTGAATTTTAATTCTCCTTTTCTCTGCCATGTTCAGGAACATCTTTTCCTGCTCACGCAAAGAACAAGTCAAGTTATCTCTGTGTGCGTCTGCTATGTCAATGTTACCTATAGTCAGAAAGTAGTCTCCCATATATCTTATGGTGTCAGTTTTGGTATGTACAGGATTCAAGTTCCCACGTATAGGAAGTTCAGAAAAGATCACGTCATTGTTAGAATAATAATACTGTAACTGTCCCCTTTTGTAAAATAAACTAGCTAAAATGCTACAGGAGATTCCATATGTCAATGGCAGGTGATGGTATGTCACGCCTTCAGCCACAGAAGTAGGTAGCTTCATGCAGACATAGCAATCTTCAATTTCCATAGTCTCTACATAGTGTATTAATAAGTTTGCGAAAACATTTAAGTGTGTCTTGTTCTTAACTCCATGATAATGTAGTCCTCCCTCATCTGATGCTTCTAAGTTCTGTTTTGTTTGTCTCAAAGCTCTTTCATGTCGTGCTACACTCTGTGTTGTTAGCTCCTCATTGTCAGTATTTACAACTTCAGTAGGGACAATGTTAGTATCTTTACTTACAGCAAAGGGAATGAAAATTGTTAATCCTATCCAGATAACTATCAGTACTACTACACTACATATACACACCTTGCAACACGTCTTAAAACGGCTGCAACTAGGTCTACCATTCACTGTTGAATCAGACATTTTGGTTCAGAAGGAGTCTCTCGAACCCCTCTTTTTGGCTTTACACAATTAGCTTACTTTGTGCAAATTCACGGTGGTTCGTCTTCTTCTTCAGCTGAGTACTCTGGGACGGGTTCTCCGTCGCTCACGTCAGTTATATCAAGATCTTCAAGTTCTTCCAAAACCAGTGTCCATTCAGGAGACTTGTACTTTTTGTTTTGTCTTTTTATTCGTTCACTCCTTCTTTTGGAAGAGTCTTCTTCTTGCTCTGCTATCCGAGCACTTCTTCTTGCTTCTGCACGTTTTTCTTCCACTGTCTTTATCCTTAGTCTCAATCTTTTTACAAACCTAGGCTCAAGGTTGTTTCTTTTCTTTAGTCTCTTAGTCGGTACTTGGACTTCACTTTCTTTTCTTATTCTCTTGTTCTCTTTATCTTGTGGTAATTCTTCTCCACTTTCTTCTCCTACTTCCCCTATCTGGCTAGTTCCAGGGCTAGCATCAAATTCTTCTGCCTGGTTGCTAATCTGGCCTTGTTCAGGAATATTTTGTTTTTGGCTTTCGATTGTCTCTGTTTCTGTTTCTGTTTCCTGAACCCGTTCTTTTAACCCTCTCTGATCCTGTTCAAGCACTTCGATCTCTTGATTTTCTTCTGCTCGAACTATCACTCTATTTCTAGTCTCTCCCTTATCTGCATCAGGTGTTAGCGGTGGTGTATCGAATACCTGCTCTGTCCCTGTCTGACCTTCTCCTTCCTCAGTTTTGATGTGAATCTCAAGCGGCTGAGGTTCTTCGCCTGTGCCTTGCTTTTCCTGACTAGTCCACTCTCTACCTTCACTAAGTCGCTCTCTTGTTCTGATAGGATCTTCGGTCAGATCAATCATCGGTATCCATTCTTCTGGCCATATGCTTGGCAGCTCGTCTTCAGCTACTCCTGGCTCAGTTTCCTGGACCTCTTCAGCAGGCTGGATTCTTGGCAGTTCGTAGTCAACTACTCCTGGGCCAACGTCTGCTGTTCCTGCAACCTGACTGGTGCTGGGCTGCTCGTTGTCAGCTGCTTCTGGCCCGGCTCCTGCAGGGTCCTCTGCTGGTTGCCCTTCTTCTGCAAATTCTTTGTCTGGTAATACCTTCTGAGTGTGTCCAGCGTGGATCCACTGGGGAACACCTGCGACCTTCACTGCAGTTGTTGTTACCAGGATTACTTGGCGTTTCTTTCCCCACCTTGGTGCCAGACAATTAGATCGAGTGTGCTTCTTTATTTTGACCCAGTCTCCTGGAACCAAGCTGTGGAGAGGAGTCGTTGGATTGAGGATGCCGTCGTCTCCAATCTGGCGAGAGATAGAACGCACTTGGTCACCCAATCTTCTGCAGTATTCAAGCACTAAATCATCAGTAATACTCAACAGTTTGCTTCCTGGCACCCATGCTTGTCTCATCACTCTTCCCATAATGATTTCATGGGGACTTAGGCCTGTCTTGCGGTCAGGAACACTTCTCAGTCCCATCAGGACCAGGGGCAGGGCCTTCACCCAGGTCATGCCAGTAGCATCTGTCAGCTTTGCTAGTCTGTTTTTGATAGTTCCATTTACTTGTTCCACTATTCCAGAAGCCTCTGGGTGGTATGCACAATGAAGTTTCTGCCTTATTCCAAAGGCCTTACAGAGTTCAGCCAGTATGTCATTCTGGAAATGTCCACCCTTATCTGATTCAATAATGAATGGCACCCCGAATCTAGGTATCAGTTCTTTTAGTAAACATTTCGCTACTGTCAGTGCGTCACTTTGGGAAGTAGGGTAAGCTTCTACCCATTTTGAAAATACGCAAACAATGACAAGGACATATCGCTTCCCTTCACAACGGGGCATGGTGATGAAATCAATCTGTATCCTTACAAAGGGACCCCCTGATCTCCCAATTTTGCTCAGTTCAACCATTGTCCTCTTGCCTGGGTTCATCTGTTGACATGACAGGCACCTCTGGCAGAGGGACTCTGCTACCTTCCTGAACTTCTTACTGTACCAAGTCTGTTGAAATACCAGAATCATGGCATCCCTACCAATGTGTGATCCTTCATGTATTAATCTTGCCATTGTGCCAAGCAAGTGTCGGGGTAACACAGGCATACCAGTTGGGCCCAAAATCACACCATCCACACGTCTCGGTCTACACCCATCCTCCTTCCATTTCTCTCTTTCTTGCCAAGGAGCCGATTCCTGCCACTCTCTCACTTCATCCCACGTAGGCACTTCTTCAAACACCTGAAGCTGGCAGCTGGTTCCTGGCCCCCCTCGTTTTGGATTTACAATATACCGATCTTTGGCACACCATTGGGCCACTCGATCAGCATAATCGTTTCCCAGTGATACTTTGTCCATGCTCCTTTGATGAGCAGCACATTTTACCACTGCCAGTTCTTTGGGCAACTGGATGGCCTCTAAAAGGTCATGAACAACCTTTGCATTCCGAATGGGAGTACCTGAGGAAGTCATGAATTCCCTCTGTAGCCATAATTGGCCAAAGTCATGCACAACTCCATAACAGTACTGACTGTCAGTATACACTGTTATGCGTAAGTCCTTCCCAATTTTGCAAGCTTTTATCATAGCTATCAATTCGGCTACTTGTGCAGACTTGATGTTATATAAGTAACCTGCTTCTTCAATTTTTGTAAAAGAGACTACTGCATAAGCAGCACTCAAGCCTCCTAGTTCATGTCTTAGACAGGAACCATCCACAAATAGTTCTTTATCATGTTCAGGCAATGGCGTTTCTTTTATGTCTGGGCGTGGTTTAGTACTGAACTCTGTCAGGTCAATACAATCATGTTCATCATCATCCCCACCTTCTATTTCCAAGGGGTCGGGGAGTAAGGTGGCAGGGTTCAGAATACCGCACCTAACAATGCTTACATTTGCTGCACCCACAAGAATCCTCTCGTATTTAGTCAGCCGACTAGGGGTGAGATACTGTGTTTTAGTTCTGGTCAATAGTATTACCACTCCATGTGAAACATACACGGTCACAGGATGTCCCATGACAATGGACTCACTCTGTTCCAAACTTGCACAGGTAGCAGCTACTGCTTTCAGACAGCCTGGTAACCCAGCAGCTACTGGGTCCAAAGTGGCAGAGAAATAGGCCACAGGCCTTCTGGTCGTGCCATGTTCTTGAGTCAGGACTGACAATGCGCAATTATCGCGAGTGTCACAGAATAGGGCAAACTCTTTGGAATAATCTGGCATTCCCAACGCAGGGGCCGTACACAGACAGTTTTTCAGTCTTGTGAAAGCCATTAGACTTTCATCGTCCCACTCTACAACATCTGGCATTCCTCTCGTGGTCATTTTTATCAAGGGCCTGGCTAAGGCTGCAAATCCCAGAATCCACTGCCTGCAGTACCCTAATACACCCAGGAACATTCTGACATCTTTTTGAGTACGGGGCAACTGCATCTTTTGAATTATTCTCACTCTTTCTGATGTGACTTTTCTGACACCCTTTTCTATCTGGTGTCCTAGATATTTCACTGATTTCGCACAGAACTGTAGTTTGTCAGGGGCCACTTTATGCCCTTTCTCACACAGATGATTTAGGAGGGCAATGGTGTCAATTACACAGTCTCTGTGACTTTTAGACGCCAGTAGAAGGTCGTCTATGTACTGCACTAACACAGAGTTCCCAGGTAAGGTCAAAGTCTCTAGACATTTTTTCAAGATCTGATTAAAGATAGAGGGGCTCTCTGTATACCCTTGAGGGACCCGGTTCCAACAATACACGTGACCTTCGAAGGCAAATGAGAAAAGAAATTTGCTGTCGGGGTGCAGGGGTATCGAAAAGAATGCATGACATAAATCAATCACAGTGAACCATTCAGCATCCCAAGGAATCTGGTACAATATCACTGCAGGGTTTGGGACAATAGGGCAGCAAGGAACTACAATTTTGTTAACCTTTCTCAGGTCCTGCACTACCCTATACTTGCCACTAGGCTTTTTGATGCCCATAATCGGTGAGTTGCATGGGCTGCTCATCACTTCCTGTATGATGTCTCCTTCCAATAATTTTTGTATTTCTAGAGTGACACCTGCTTTCACTTCAGCATTCATTCGGTAGGGCCTAGTGTTAGGATATACTGCATTGTCCTTGATAGCTATCTGTATGGGGTCCACATCTTTCATCAAACCCACATCTTTTCCAGTGAAATCCCACACCTCTGGCTTTACGGCTTCCTGGAGTTCTTGGGGCAAGTCCTGCAGGGTCAATCTTTTAATTTCTGAGTCAGGTCTGAGTAACAATAATTTATAAATGCCATCTTCATCTGGGGTCTGTATCTCAACACCTTTTGGTGTGCAAAAGATGGTACAGTTCATTTTGCACAGCAAATCACGACCCAGTAGATTCACTGGACTGGTGTCACAGACGACAAATCTATGCATCTGTTTAAAATTTCCAATTGAAATCTCCATTGGTTCGGTAACAGGAGTACTAATCAATTGATTAGATACACCCACTACTTGGATATTTTCTCCCGAGAGGGGTAGGTTTGGAACGTCCACTGTTCTTACAGTAGAACGGGTAGCGCCAGTGTCCAACAGAAAGGTGACATCATTTCCGTCAACCTTTCCTTCAATATATGGTCCAGACTGGTCTACCGGCAAGGAAGCGCCAAGTACGCACTCCTCGTCCTCCCCTCTCAGGCCCCGTCAGTCCTGATCATTACAAAGGAAGGTATCATTTAGCAGATACTGCGAAGTTGCTGTATTTCTGTTCTCCCCGCTTTCCCAAACCTCTATCTCTTCATCTTCTGCCTGTCTTCCCCTGTATACCTGCTTGGGTGCTCGAGGCACCTGAACTGTTTTTACCTGGGGTTGAGTCTTTCTTGGTCTTTCTTTCTGCGTCTGTGGAGTTAAATCAGGAGTTTTTTCATTAATATCTACTAATTGGGGACACTCATTCCGCCAGTGTCCAATTTCGCCGCACTGATGGCAGGGAAATTTCTTCATAGCCTCTTCCCTGCTAAATTTGGGCCGGGGCTTTCCTCCACCCCCTCCCCCAGGACTTTTGTTCTCAGCATTCTTAACCATGTTACTCAATTGTTTTTCCTGCTGTTCTGCGAGCTTCACCTGAGCCCACATCACCTTTTCCTTAAGGGCCTTTTTCTTTTCTGCCATCTCGTCCTCGCAGTACTTAGCGTACCGCAGGACCTCATCCATTTTCTTAGTATGCCAACAGATTTTATTATCTTTTATCCACTGACAAATTTCAGGTCTTAAACCATTTACAAACCTGTAAATAAAGTGCGTCATATCCTTCAGGTCGATGTTATCAATACCACTGTATGTTTTAAATACCTGCAATAACCTCTCATAGAAGGAGTGCACTGTCTCGTCCCTTTCCTGTGTTGTTCTATCTATTTTTGTCCAATCAGTTTCCTTTGCGGGCACCTTTTCTTTCAAGTGCTGAATTACCTGCTCATATTTTCGCATGACATCCTTTGATGGCTCCCCTGTTTCTTTATTTCTTGGGTACTCCTCACTCGGCCAGTCTATGTTTATTTTACACTGGGTCCATAAATCTACTGGAACCACAATGTCGAAAAACCCATCCAGGTCTTTCCACAGACATTTCTGTACCTTCACGAACCTTTCCACCTGCCTGTACCAGTCAACTGGTTTCTCTCGTAATTTTGGAAAATCGTTCGTGAAGGACACAATATCCTGCCTAGACCAGGGGACATGCACATATTTCCCTCCTGGCACTTCGCGCATGGGGCATAACTGCTCAGGTTTTTCTACCTCCCTTAAAGCAAATTCAGGAGTCACTTGTCGGGAGCGAACCTCTTCTCTCTTTTTCGCCCACCTGCTTCTCCATCTTTCCACATCTCCCCATTTCTGCAGTACCCCCATTAATTCTTTAATCTGCAATTTCTTCCCTGCCACATTCAGGTGTTCTATATCCTTGTCTGAGAAGTCTGCTCTATACGGTTTCTGTAAGGGCTTGGATTTTGAGATATCTACCCCCATACTAACTGCTGTTTCGGTCAGTTTTTCGTGGAGCACTCTGGTGTTCCTTGTAAAGCTTTTACATATGAACGACAATTCTTCTTCAGAGTAGGTATTCAATCGATCCAACCCCACATTTCCTGCCATTAATTCTTCTATTTCGACCCTCAGTTTGTAGAGGTCTAAAGGTTTTGTTTGCGGAGTCTGCTTCTCTAATTCACGACTCCAACTCTCAATTTCATCCGGAGTTACCAGAGAGACATTCCTAGTACCTGTTGCTGTCTCTAATTTAATTTCTTTTGTATTAAAAGGGTTATGCCTCTGCTGTATTCCCTTTCCAGTCTGTTTGTTTGGCAATTCCAAGAACGCAACTTCAGACTCGCACTCACTGGACTGATCATCTATGATGATCGGTTCCTGTCTCGGGGTTGCCATGCCTGGGGTCATAACTGGAGTAATCGGATTTCCCTGACCATTTCCGTATAACGGGACCACCGGTCCAATAGTTACTGGAATAGTCAATGCCTCAGGGCTGGTATTTAACTGGGAAATTTTCTGAATTATTTCTGTCCTTTGTCTAGCTAGAGCCTCTTGCTCCTTTTCCACTAGTACCCTTCTTAAAGTTGTGTCATGCAATATCTGTGGGGTCAATGGAGGAGTAAAACTCGGGGCAGTAGGATGCGTTTCACTGGGTCCTCCCCCATAATTTGGTTTCGGGAATAAAGTTCCAGTATTAAAGGACCTGCGCTCTTCCCCATATGGAGGTTGAACAAAAGGCAGTCCTGAATTTGATGGTTTTTCTTCGCTTTCATACAAGGGTCTGGGAAAAAAGATTTTCGTACGTGAGTATTTTTCTTCCTGGCTCGCGGGCACTTTGGGATATATATCCCTTGTTTCCGTCGGTTCGGGTTTTTCAGGATAGGGCAATACTTGACCACCCCCTCCCAGTCCCAGGGACCTGTCTTCTTCCTTTAGGAAGTGGCGTCGGGGAACATCTCCTACACTGGAAGGTCGGGTTCCCTCATTGTAAGGTGGCGGACTTCTGGTACAGATGTCATCTATTAGTTCATCATCTGATTCCCCCAGGGCCCCCCAATGTTTACATTTTTCAGTACTTTTCTCACCCGCTCCAATGTTATGACATGCCGGCATCATGGGAAACAGACCCTCAACAATCATGCTCTGCCTCCACTGTTTCATCCTTTTATCCCTGGACTCCTGTTTCTGCCTGGGGTACCACTTGGTCAAACCCTTGTCCATTCGGGGTCTTTCTCTTTCAAAAGCCTCAATCTCCCATTCCTCTAATGCCTCATACTGCGTTAGTCTTGGTCTGGGATGCAATTCGTTCATCCGAGTACTTAAATTAAATAGGATCCTACCATTGAAAGTACCATCTAACGGAAAAGCCAATACTCCGTCATCTTTCGTGTATTTCACCCAATTCTCCAGCCACACACAGGTATTGTATCCTCGGTCAAACATCATGAATGAGGCAGGAGTATTAGGTGGTGGGACAAGAACACCTTCCCTAGATTTAATCGGTTTGTCCGTTTTAAAATAATTTTTCACCTTACTTATAAGTGACATTTTTCTCTTTGTTCCGTACATAATATCGTATCTATTAGTCTTCCACTGATCCCTTTCAAACCCTAGGTGCCTTGGATCAGGTCGAGTTCCTGTAGTCTGCGAGTGCCACATACAACTTCTGCGCTAAACTTTGTTTACAAACTACCTCCAATCAGAACGCGCTTCAGAAATTCGTGCAACCAATGGGTGTGCGACACCAAATAAGCTCCGCCAATGGGTGCGCGGCCCCTTCGTGAGACAGTTCCCACGCTCCGGCGCTCACCCCTCCTTTACAATTCCAGCTCCGCTACCCGCCCGCTGCTTCTACCAATCCCAGCGCGGCACAGAGTGACGTCAGAGGCGCTTCGCGACTGACTCCCTCCCTTCACAAGGTAACGGAAACTTTCTTTCTTTTAAAGTGCTCAGTGCTTGGTTATTTTACAACAAATACACATTCGCCACAGTGCTCAAGTGTCTAGACAGAGAAAGAATTGTTTTACTGCAAGTAAACTACTTCCATTTACTTTTCACTCGCTGCGGGCAGATCTCTTCCGCCTACCCTTCACTCTAGCATCGGTGAACCTGTTATTCCCCTAAACTCATCCACTTCTTTCCGGGATATATTCCGAGTTTAAGGTTTCTCAGCGGACCCCTCTGCTTTCACGCTAGCTCCGAGGAACCTGCTACTCTTCCGATGTGACCCTTACTAGGTTACGCCACTATGGGAATTTTGCCAATGAACCCCGTTACTGTCATTTATTCACACATGTATTCAGAAAACCCTAGTTAGTGCTTCCCGGTTATCCTAACCTGCACCTAACTTTCCTCGAACCTGTGACCTCAGGACAATGGATTCTATTCACCACTTGCCCTTTCAATTCCCCGGGGAGTTCGGACAACACGAAACGATACGGTTTACAAATGCATGGATTAGTACATATAGCAATATAAGAACAAGAATAAAAACAATGCAAAAATTCATGAGTTTCAGCAGCGTATTCACAAGAGAATGATCAGGTCTCTCAGAACAGCCGCTCTTCTAGCAGCATCAATATAATAGCAGCTTCCGACTCAACTAGTCCAACTAATCCCTGCCTTACTCTCAACTAGTCCCTAACCATCCTCTAGCTACCAGAAAACTGATAGAGCGCGCGAGGCCACCCGACCAATAGTTTTCGCCGTTTCCGGCTTCAGGGCCCATATACTTTTCAAATCACCATATACATCGATCAGGTGACTTCACGAGCTCTACCAAGTTGTGTGTGTGTGTTCCCTGCTAATAATTTTCAGTGCACCCGACTTACCATCCACCGATGCGGGTACCTAATGACCACAATGAATCAGGGAGCTAGCTGTAAAAGAAAGGCAGCAAAATACAAACCCAACCAATAACATTCAAATACTGTTTAAATGACCACGGACAACTGGAAGTTTTAAAATGTTTACCTAAATTCAATATTTCCTTGCATGAGGTACAGTAAAATAAGGCAATCAATAACCAAGATAACATAAATCATATAGGCATAAAGAAATAATGACAGGGTAATCATTCAAATGTAATATGAAATGCAGATGGGAAATATTATAAAATCTCAGAAGTGTTTAAGCATGGACATTTTATGCATGAATAACTATGGGAGGGCCTATAAAGAGTAGCACGCTTCACTTAAGGTGAATGGGCTTTTGAACAATCTAGGTAATGAAGTTCTAGACCATATCATAAAATTACAGACTGCAATGCAAAATATAATTTCTAACCAGTGAGAAGACATAGGAACAAAACCTCACGGAAAAATATGTAATTAACTTTCAATAGTTGCAGAAAGGCATGGAAAATATAACATATGCAATGATGAACTTTATTAAAGCAAAAGTCAGAAATTTAGAAGGTGCAAGATTTAAAGAGTTTTCAGAGCAATATTTACCTAGAAAGGTGTGGAAACCAAACCCTGGCCACGGGTCAGTTAAGGACAGGAAACCCTCAAGGAAGGATACCCCTCAAAGGACAGCAGGTGCAGAATGGTCACCCAGGACAGGACAGGATACCCTCGGAATAGGAATCAGGACAGGACCCTCGGGACAGGACAGCAAACCCTCAGGACAGGACCCTCTTCAGGACAGGACCGGAACCCACAGTTCGGAAGCAACGCCTGCGCTCCACCCGCTCTGCAGCTATCGATCAAGACCCCGATTGGGTCAGCGAACTCCCAGCTAAGTGCTTGCCCAGCACTTTAAGGCTCAGTAGAACCTCAGTCTATGGTCAAATTCGGACAGAGTGCTTCGCAGCGCTCTGTATCTTCAGTCACCTATTGAGTGCGTTGGGTCAGTGACAGGTCAGCTAAACCAGACAAGTCGGACGGTTCACTAGGTGAACCCAGGGTAGATATACAGTTTGGGGTCAGTGTACCACCCCCCAATGTTGCAAAGTGTCAGAATCCCTCAATTTCGATTGGTCCTAAGGTAGGATTTGGGTAACACACCAATCACAATACAAGATTTTAAGCCTTCATTAGCATACTTGGGTACCGCCTAGCAGGTTTGGGTTTCTCATGAGAACTGTGCAGAAATACGAGTGAAAATTAACATTGTAACATATGAGGAGCAACATTCGCCGTTCTCGTAGCGCAGAGGTGGCTTTCCCAGGCGCATCTTGACTGTGGCTGCCAGCTGGCTGAGTTCCACTGTCCAAAGTGGCCACCTTTCAATGCTCCCTGGTCATGCGCAGAAGAGACCGTCAATATGGCTCCCAATCAGTTTGGACCCCCATTCCCCGCGGTACATGAAAAGTAAGCGAAAACAAATTAATACATAATAATGTCATTATGGAAATACATCACAGGATTTGTACTTTTGACTCATCATCAAGAAATAAAACTATTGCATTAAATGTTAGCTACATTGACACAGTCACAAGAGCAGTGGCACGAGCAGTACCACATGATAAGCACAGCTATGAATTACGCATGCGCATAACTTTCCCTCCACTTCTGCAGACGCGTCAGGACACGTGAGTGTGGCTGACGCATGCGCAGTAACTAAAATACAAGCGGCGGCCATATTAAAGGACACGGATTAAATTCATTAGAAATACACATAGGCAAGCTTCGGGAACTTTGCCTAAACAAAAATAAATGTTAGTAAAACATACGCTTTGTTACCTTATTACACATAAACGAGGTTCTTGACTTCGGCAAGCCGCAAAATATGCGAAGCTTTGCTTCATCAGTACTATTCCTCCACAAGCACCCCTACTCTCACCAGCACACGTTATCAATTAACACTCCTGGTCTCACCGGCACCCCGCTTCTGACCACCGCCGCACCCCCACACCCCTTGGTCTTTGGCGGGAATACCCCGCTGTCTGCCTCCTGGACTGGTGGCCTGTCCTAGCACCCTCATCGCGGGTCTGCGACGTATTTAAACAATGTTTAACCCCTTCCCCCCGTTCGCATTTCTCTCCCCTCTTAAACTATTTGTTCTATTTCCCCTTTCATAGCCCGCTCACCTCTTCTCTACATCTCGCCCAAGAGCCTGTACAACCCCACTCTTCCATCCTGCCCGCTTTTCATTATGCTTTAAAGTCATCGCATCTCTCCGTTGCCCTCACTCAAGCACCCTCGTTTGTACTCTCTACCCCCATGCCCCCCCCCCATATGTCCCCGTCCCTCTCAGTTCCTTTTCCACCCAATCCCTCGTTGTTCCGTTACACTATGCTGAAGGCAGCACCTCGGCCTGTCCACCGGTGAAGCCCCTGCGCAACCTCGCTCCCTGAAGCCTGCCAGTGCTATCTCAAGGGAAAAGGGACTCATTTCCCACACATCTTTCCTACTCTATCCCTTCTGGAATGTTTTGATCTAGCTGAACACAAGCTGTGTCCCCTCCACGCCTGTCACAGCAGGGGGGGCGCCTGCCACCGACACTGCGCCCCATACACAATGGGGCGCATGCAGACAGCGGGGAGCTCGAACCCCCACTGTTTCCGACCCTCTCATTACAGGAGCATCGAGACCCGACGCAGAGCTCCGTCTACAGAGAGCCCATCTGCCCCAGTCCTCGGCCCCATGGTCTGTGTGCTACAGGAGCACAAATGGCCCCGGGTAATGGCTTGCAGCGAGACCCTCGCTTCCAGAAAGGGGGGGGGGAAGGTGTACACCAGCAGCTCTCTTTCAGAGTAAACATTTTTATTCCCATGCTGTATTTTCTCTGTGGTTTGCTTACTTACTGCCGGCCTACTATGTAATGTAATGTCCTTCTGCTGTTTACTGTGTGTATGTAAAGCGCTCTGATACCTACGGGTCGAGCTAGCGCTATATAAAACTTTTAAAATAAATAAAATAATGTGGGTCTGGTGCATCCCTTCAAAGCTCTTGCTTGGTACTGGGTGTTTGGTTCTTTCGCTGGAATAAAAAGACGCTTTTACACCGGCGTGACCCCTGCGTTCAGTTCACACAGGGTGTCTTTTGCATTCTGTATTTTCGGTGCATCAGCTACCTGAACCTCCTGTCTGGAAACCACCTTCAGACGAGCGCAATGCTGCCTGCGATGGGAAGGCAGAGACAGAAGCAGTGAAATGACTGCAGTTTGAAAACAGCGCCAGGATATAGTTTGCAAGCTGCTGATCAATGCCTCGTCACTGGGAGGCAGTGTCCTACCTGCTATCACACAGGAGAAGCAGGTACCCCTGGAGTTACTCCGTACAGGCACGTTCAATACAGGTCAGCTTAAAAGGAATGTCGCGTTTTAAATAGAGTGAAATGCAGTGAAGATTATTATGATTATTATTATAATTATTGTTGGTATTGTTATTATTAGTATGGTTGTTGTGTTTGACAATAATAACAATTATTATAATTGTTAATATTAATAATAATAATGACAATATTAAGGATGATAATAATAATTTTCACTGCATGTCACTAGTTGATTAAAACAAAGGCATTCCTTCTAAGATTGACCTGTGTTTAAATATGTTTATGCGTCCTCGTTTTTTTTCGTCTTTCTACATATTTTGCATTCTGCAGCACACATAGAAAGAGGAAAAAGCCTCAGAGGATTGTTTTTGTGCAGGAAGGTGTTTCTTACTGCACAAAAACAATCTTGCCTGCAATGCAGGCACCATGCCTGCGTTGGCGCATGGCAGCTACTAGTGCACTAGCATAGAGGGAGAGCAGGAAAGCCCAGGGCATTTTTTAGGTTTTGCCTGGCCGTAGCACGCTGTGCTTCGCCCAGGCGAAAACTTTTGTTAACAGTATGGATGTTCGTCCCGCCTCTGTTTCCCATTGGCTAGCTCTATAAATGGACGCTAGCCATTGGCAAACAGAGGCGTCCGTCATCCTGCGAGGCGACTTGTGGGCGTTTCTGAGAATTTTTCTCATCCGGCCCCTTTGGACACGTCAGTGCGGCGGTGGGCGTTTATTTTTTATTTTTTTGGCTGCCTTTTATTTGGTCATTTGCCCCGACCTCTGGCGAGTGCTTGCTGCTGTCCTGCCTTCCTCCGTCCCCCCTCCCGCTGTCCGTGTGCCCGCCCACCCCCCTCCCACTGTCCGTGAGCCCGTTAACCCTCCCGCTGTCCGCCCCCCCTCCCGCTGTCCGTGAGCCCGTTAATCCTCCAGCTGCCCGCCCCCCCTCCCGCTGTCCGTGAGCCTGTTAACCCTCCCGCTGTCCGCCCCCCCTCCCGCTGTCCGTGAACCCGGGGCACATTCTTGCGTCCTCCAAAATTCAGCCCTGCGGAGGTTCTTGCTCCTGCCCCAGGGTGTAACCATCTGCGAGTGCGACCCTCCCACCGAAACTCGGGGCTTGTGCTCGGGTTACTTTGGATGCGGAGTTAGAGCAGAGCGTAGCCCGTCCGGACACAGCGCCTTCCTTCTCTGCCATGGGGCTCCTCCAGGCGCCGCTGTGCAGCTTCATTGGTAAGAACTGAGCGGTAACGATGCATGAACCGGGGTCCCAGTGAGAGAGAGCGCACGCTGAGCTAATCCTGCCCGTAAGGGCCGTCCTGCAGTTGGGTTTGTGGCAGTGACTCAAACCATGCCACTTTGTATACAGTTGTTTACACATGTCTCTGCCTTAGAGATAGGTACAAATGAAGCCTACAAAGGCGAAACCGTTGCATTGTAAATGCTTGTTCTACTTGTTGTGGCACATATACTGCATAATAGAGCAGGATAGTTAAAATATAGATTTTAAACTTTTCTCGTGTCTCTGTCAGATATTATTGTGGACTGGTGCGAGAGTGTGAGCAAAAGGGTATGTCCTGCAACCGCGAATCCTGAGAGGACCAGGAGTTTTGTGTTCTGGGGTGTCGAATCACTTGTTCCTCTGTGAGTGAGTAGGAGGGCAAGTGAGACGCTATAGCTAGTCGGTCCCCGGGCTCATGGGTGGTAGGATGACTCAGTCCCTGCATAGTAAGGTTCCATGATCCCAAGCAAAGTTCTCTGACTCTGTAGAATCCTTTGAACAAGGGGAAATCTCCCAGCATTTTGGGGACACTGGCCTCAATTTGGAAGGTTGTTTCTGTAAAAAGGCGCCATGACATATGAATCGTTTTTGGCCACCATAAGTGTGGTAGGGTATACTCAGATGTGAGTCCCTTGCTCATTGCACCATCAGGATTCAAGCAAGCCGGGCCGAAGACGGCTGCAATGCCAGAAACCGGTCCCCGGAAGCTTGTTTCCTTCCCAGTAAAGAATTGGCTTGGTAGTTTGGTCTGCCCTGTTCCCATGATGCACTGGGCCAGGGTCAGACTAATTTGCATGTAGCCAGGTTCTGAACTGGGATGGTGCAGTGAGCTAAAAAACGGTGATGGATCAAGCCCTGATCTTTTGACTGGGTAGGAGTGTTCTGCTTAATTCAGATACTCTGTCCATTACCACCCCCTTTTATGAATCGTTTTTGGCCACCATAAGTGTGGTAGGGTATACTCAGATGTGAGTCCCTTGCTCATTGCACCATCAGGATTCAAGCAAGACGGGCCGAAGACGGCTGCAATGCCAGAAACCGGTCCCCGGAAGCTTGTTTCCTTCCCAGTAAAGAATTGGCTTGGTAGTTTGGTCTGCCCTGTTCCCATGATGCACTGGGCCAGGGTCAGACTAATTTGCATGTAGCCAGGTTCTGAACTGGGATGGTGCAGTGAGCTAAAAACCGGTGATGGATCAAGCCCTGATCTTTTGACTGGGTAGGAGTGTTCTGCTTAATTCAGATACTCTGTCCATTACCACCCCCTTTTATGAATCATGACATAGGGGCTGGCATGCTAGTGACAGGTACGCCAAAATTGCATCCGCACAAGTACTTTTGCAAAATTTCCAACCCATGTGGTATGGAATTTGAAATAGGGCCTTTTCTCTCCTGCAGTAGTTCTCACAAAGTTCAGTCCAACCATTGGTGTACATCTACTCTTTCATAAGCTGCTATAGATATATATATATATATATATATATATATATATATATATATATATATATATATATATATATATATATATCTGTTCCACCTGTAAACCACAGCCTGGTTTCACAGAAGAAAAGGTCTGAGACACACTTTCTGCCAACATAGCGATACCATAATCTGTCCGTTAATTCACTTGTACACTTTAAACTCTTGCCACACACAAGTTCCCCTCTCTACTACTCTAACTGATAGCTTTCTAGCTAGTGGATGTCCATCTTAAAAGGCATTCTGAGTTTGAGCAACATGTTTTCTATCAAAGGGCATTCCTCTGTATTGCTGGGCTTTGTTTTGTAAGGTTGAAAGCGGCCTTCCTTTGAGCTTATTGTGCTACAGATATGTACTTATGCCATGAGTAGTTAGGGAATTCCTTCTATGATTTACCCCGGTCTTCAGTTAAAACTTAGATCTTAGTCACCAGATCCAATATTCATTTAAGTTGGAGAGAGTGTACAACTAATGGAAATTGTTATTTTGTTTTCTGTATTAGATGGAACAAGACGAAAGAGATATGCAAAAGAAATGATAACATCACTCAATCATTTGGAAGACCGTGTCATAGCTCCTCGGCTTGAAAACCTGAAGTCCCGAAGTCGATGGAAAGCCCAATATAAGGTGCCTCTTACTTTATTGTGAAGATCAGATTAAGACAGTGACATTATGGGAGGGCTGGGCTGACTTTTAATTAATTGTTTGTGCTTCTTCTATGTCTATGCTTGTAAACACCTCAATAGAAAACACAAACCACACAACTGAGAAACTGTTTTTGTCATCTTTGTCATAATGTTTTAGCCACACTGTTCATAGTAGGTCTGAACTTTTGTTGTGTTGTGCAGATTTCGAGATACACTCTTCTTTGCCATGGGTATATTCAAGTTGTGCATGACTATCATCAAATGTATATGTTTTGAATTAATAGTCATACCCTCCTTAAAAGGGTTATTTATGTAGGAGTAGTAGCCAGCATCTTCCTTACTTGTTCACCGAGCTGCACGCTCATATTTAAAAACATGTCACACAGACCTTAGGACTGTGTGTTACTGTTTGTTAGCAGAGTCTCTTCCACTCTGTTCTCTTCTTTCACTCGTTCAGGTACTAATTTCTACTGTTGTATATTGCATGCCCCAGCCACTATGAGGAATCTCCCTGAATCTTTAATCATAGACATAGCGGTGCACCCCAAACAAATAATAAAGCTCAAAGTCCGAGGAAGTTGTCCGAAATTTTTATGTCTTCTTTATTCAACTCCACAATCTTTTCTTTTTCATATAAATAATTACAGCTAACGCATTTCGTTCAACAAATACCTTCTTCAGGGATGCATATACAATATATAAAACAAATATATGAACCATAAATATTTGAATACAGACATATCAGAAATAACAATAATAAATGTACAAAACCTAAAATCCACAATGTTTATATAGAACATAATTAGAAACAGTAATTCATTTCCCCAAAGTGTCCTGCAATTAAATTCAATATAGTTGTACATTTTAAAAAGTGTAATGAAATATCCTAAGAAGAGAAAAGTAAACAACGTGGTTATAGTAACCCAAAATATATTTACAAATATATAACAGTATCATCACATACCGTATCATTTTGAATGCAATATATTTATTCTTTATATCTGAAAGGGCACCATCCTATATCAGGCGTCATCATATCCATAATACCATGTCACAGTTTCTTCTGTATGTATGCCCCACCTCAACCCAACATTCAGCATTGGGTTTTTCTCACACTAACTCCTAATAAATAAGATATAGGAAAACAATGTATGTATTGCTATATCACCCTATACTTCCATGTGTATCATCCATGATCATACATAGCACAAAGTTCACAAAGCCACATACAATTACTTATCGAAAAATCCCATGTTGGGCAGGACGTCTAAATAGCCACACCTCAAAGGAAAGAAAGAAAGAGGGGAAGGAAAAAAGAGTGTCCGCGAGTTTCATTATCGCAAGAAAAAATGACAATAGGACTGACAAGGAACATATCCCCCCATTTTGCCCAGCTGATTTTAATTTATTACCACACACCTTAGTACTGGGGGAATGAAAAAGAAATGTAGCAACACAATACAGAACCAAAGTAATAATCTAAACTAAACAGCGTTCTTCACATCCAAGAAATGCAGTTTCAAAAGCACATAAAAAAACTTCCGCTTAGATCCTTATAGTATAACTTTAGCAAACAAAATGTACTTTTGAAATTCTAGAGCGAAAAGGTGGGACCAAAGTACTAATCGGGGCTAAAGAACGTTCTTCACATCATTTAAATACAAATATTGGCTGTAGTCTAACTTTAAAATTTACCTGCGCGTCTATAAACCAAGTAATGTATCCTAGAATCATGACAGGCAACTATGGTTATAGCGTGCCTAAAAACTTGACTGGTAAAACCTGAATTTTCAATGTACAGTCTTTTTTATAGAGTTTTTATGCTTTTATAACTAAGGAGCTTTTATATACCAAAATTGGTTGTAATGAAATATTTTCGTGTTGCAATGGTTTTAACGAACTATGCAAATAAAATAAACTTGAAACTTGAAACATCATTTAAATACAGTTTATGCCAGCAGATAAAAAAGCTTCAACTTGCATCCCAAAATTACAATTAAAGCGAATACTCAAAGATGTATTAGCTCGCCAAAATCCTTCCTTGTGTCCTAATAGGCACTCTGCAATTCAATCAAAGAAAATCGCTGCCATCATAGAATTCTGTTTATGCACTTTGTGCCTAAATTAATGATACTGAACACCTTCATAACTCCAGTGGAAACCTAATCTGTGACCACCATTTTGTAAATGTCATGAGAGGTACAGATGTTTCCGTAATTCTTTGCAATAAATCATTAAATCCTTAATTCAAATATGCAAATTACACGTAAATCATCTCAAGTTTTATATTTCTCAAAAAAACAAATTAATGTGACGTAAATGCTCAATATTTGAGAAACTAAAGTATACAAAAAAGCGATGGATGGAATGCTTGAATCAATCTTAGCCACTGGTAATTACCCGAGGCCGTATCTAAAACCATTGGGTTTTTTGCACACCTTGTCACCTTAGTTTGGACCCAGCTGTAAGCAAATTGGGCTCGACCCTACTCCAGTGGGAACAGTCCAGCCCGAACTGCTGAGTCAGGCCCTTTCTAAACCAGAACACAAGCAACCCAGGACCGGTTTTGCCCTAGTTATGGGCTCATCAGCTGGATACAGCTTGGTTCCAGTGACACAATGTGCACCAGATCCACGTCTGGGCATACCTGTCCCACTTAGGATGACACACTACAGTATACAAAAAAGTGATAGCTGAAATGCTTGAATTATTCTCAGCCACTTGTAATTACTTGAGCCGCATCCCAATCCATCGTTATTTTGCACACCATGTCACCTCAGTTTGGGCCCAGTCTCGACCCAACTCTAGTTCGAACAATCCAGCCCTAATTGCCAAGCCAGGCTCTCTCTGAACCGGAATACAAGCAACCCAGGACCGTTTTCTCCCTAGTTATGGGCTCATCAGCCGGGTACAGCTTGATTCCAGTCACACAATGTGCACAGGACCCAAATCTGAACAATTTCAATAACAAATGAAGCACCATTTCTAAACATTGACAATTCACGTGAAATACATTAAGCTCATCCAGTAACAGATTTTCATTGTATATAATGACATATTAAATCATAAGGGGTCAGACTTACAATCAGTAGAAGAGAACAAGCTTGTCACATCATCCCGAATGTGTAAAAAAAAAAAATAACTCCAATTCAAAGAAAATAATGAAATTCACTATTGATATTATGGCCATTGTCTATTGTTCTCAAGAGACCTATGCACTTAGATTCAGATGGTTTGAGCAGTCTCTTTCTCTATCCCCCGCCTCTTACATTAACCACTGTTTGATCAATTCCATGGAACCTTGTGCTTTCATCATAGTGAAGAATCATGGGATATTTAGTTTCTCTATTCTTTAATGCTCTAGCATTAAAGAATTTGTCATTTCAAAGCACGGACCCTGTTACTAACATAAATACCATTACACTAACAGCCGATATCATAAATCACAAACTGAGTATTGAAATGTTGAACCGCATATTCCTTATTAGTATTGTATGTGATTCTCTTGATCTTGTTTTTACCAAATTTGCACTTCTTACAGTCCTTGCATGTAAAAAACCTAACGGTCCAGGGGATATTCAGGTCCCAGAATCATGTAAGGGGACCACATAACTAGGGTAGTGCAAGTTTCTCAAAGATTTCCCGGAATATTTGATCATACTGTCAGTGATGATGATATGCAATGATTAGCATGAGGGTCTTAGAGTTTTTTCACTAGGCCTAACCCATCACCACAAGCTCCCAAGTTGACATTTTCAGACATGACAATTTGAACTGTTGTGCACTCCCTCTACTTTAGTAAAAAGGCAATTTTGTAGGTCTTTTGTTGGAAAATGAAACCGTCTTGTGACCTCTTTTGGCAGTGCGATATGGCAGTTACCTTCATGTAGCGCTGGCCCAGATTACTCCAGGAGTCTGATTCCATTCTACAAAGGTCCTAAAGCAAAGTGCTATACAAAGAATCTCATATTGTTATTTAATCACCATTTTAATAAGGAAATGACAGGTTTAAATGTTTTTTCACAAACATGACAAAGAAATATTGAGATCCCACTACTGAGGGTTTGCTCTTACAGAAAGACAGATACTTTATATAGCCAAAATCTTTCTGCAGGTCAGCTGTCAAATGGATTGACTCTGGTATGCACCTTTGCTCCCTTATAGATAGGTAACTTTTACATGAAAAAAGTGGGATATAATTTTGAACTAGAAAATAATTTAATGTGGTGCTAAATAACAATAGTCGCCTAATAGTTCAGATATGTATTCACTACAGACTTTTGAAGTGTACCGTAAAAAGTACTCCGGTGCCGTAACCACCACAAGCCCTGCATAAGTCTCTAGAGCACGCCTCAGAATGCCAGCGCATTCCAAGGCATGCAACAGCTTCATGCTATACAACACTATGTCATCACTACACCTAGATTCCCACAGTTTCTACCTTTCATGGGTTATTTTGTTAGTCTTTCTTTTGGTTTAGGGATCTAAGAAGTGATTCTGCAGATATTAGTCTTGCTTTTTGCTTAAACACATAGAATTGAAACATGATTAAGTCTTCCTGGTGAGGACCCAAGTCCAAATGCAGTGCGTAAATTTAACATTGGTAAATTACTAATCATTTTTATGCCTAACAGCCATCCTTGAGCTGTTTCAAAATACTTGAGAGTAGATGAGCAGCCTAAAACGATTCTCTTGATTGGTGTCATTATTTTTAACTTTTACAGAGGCCATTTAGTGAATGATGTGACAATACATCTCCACACCCAAGCAACATCATCAAATAGAGCAACACTGTAGAATGCCTGTTGTTGGTCATTGCTGCTTGTGTGAGTGAAGAGAAGCGCTTTTGGTCTCTGTGGTCGATGGCCCATTTAAGAAGCAGTGCCTTCTGAGACTCACTTTATTGGAATAACTAACTACCTTATTGCCAACCCATTCCGAATTGCAAGGTAGGCAGGTACAGAATTCTTACTTGATCTGCAGCATTCGGTCTTTCTATTCTTCCTAAGGAACTCATACTCTCCTATTTTCAGGTGCTTAGCTGTAGATATTCGGTGCACTTTCCCTGTCTTAATTATTCGTTTGATTTAACGGCCATGCACATTTTGTAGTCTTAAAAAGTCGTAAATATCTTAAAGTAGTTTATTTTAATGAGGATTCTTAAAAATTACTAATCTGAGGAGATAGAAACACCCCCGAATCAGAGCAGGCAACTACTTATTTTAAACCTAGAAAAGACTTTATTTGATCTTTCTCCTCCATGTCAATCCGGAGATTCAAGTCAGATGGGAAATTTTATTACTCAGATTAGTTTTTTCTAAATTTCCCTATATTCGATCCCAAAAAGTTGGCATCTATAATATCTCTAAAAAATATGAAATTACAATTAACTTTGGAAGACTAACAAGTTATTTTTTTTGTTACAGGAGCGAGTGGAAAGTTATCCATTTATCATCATTACACATTGCAGAAGTACTGAGACTGTCTGCCAAGCCTGTGGATTAACACGATACGTTTCCTTTGAAGTGATGTTATCAGGAGAGATGTACAACAATAAAACACTGGAAAGGGATAATTTCATGCAACATGACAGACAGGTAACATTTTATATATTACTTTATTTAGTGTTTTCTATAGCGTGAACATGATCCTGCATAGGGTGTCAGAGCGCTTTACAGGAGCAATTCAAAAATCCGAAACTTACATAAAACACGACATTACTGGTTTACGACATTAGACTTCAGGAAGTATATAAACAAATGAAGTAGTCAACAGATAGATTACCATAAAGCCTCTTGAAATATAAAACCACAATAAAACGTATATAAAAGTCCAAAACTGGATGGAGAGCTGCTTGCTTGAAATTTAAAACAAACATGACCGGTTAATAAACAGACGATCCGCTGTAAGCATTTAGGGAAGAAATTTCCTCATATAAAATGATTTTGCTTCCTTTTTGAATGTTGCGATGGATGGAAGTCTTCTAATGTTAGGGGGGAGGGCGTTCCAAATTCTCGGTGCTGCCCCTGAGAACGCTCGGTCACAAGTTCTTTTCTTACAGAAATGAGCCTGTTTCGGTAGTAGTTCCGCTTTGCTCCTGGAGGATCGGGTCCCTCCAGAAAGCGTGAGTTTCTGCGCAAGGTAGACTGGAGATTTGTTGTGTATTGCTTTATGAGTCATGCATGCCAGCTTGAAATGAATTCGTGCTTCGAAGGGTAGCCAGTTGAGGGCTTTCAAGTGCGGGGAGATATGGTCGAATATTTTGGATCCCGCTATAAGTCTTGTGGCTGCATTAAGACATGCTTTCAATGGGGCTGTTGAGATCTTCGGGAGCCCTGCAAAGGTACTCCAACCATATTCGATCCTTGAAATGACCAGTGCCTGAACTACTGTTTTGAGGTCTGCTTTATTTAGAAATGGTTTTAGATTTCACAAGTAGCTTAAGTGGAACCTGGCGTTTTTGCCATTGTGTTAATATGTGCTGACATGTTCAGGTTTTTGTCCAGAATGATATCCAGTGATTTAGTCAAGTCGAAAATCTTTGGAGTGCACATTAGAGCAGTTATATGGTAGGACCATTCTGCTGTCATTATTTTGCTTTTCTGGGGTGTAATCAGTAAGAATTCAGTTTTCTGAGGATTTAGCTTCAGGTGGTTCTTGGTTAGCCATAGTATGGTTCTTGTTAGCGCTAGGTTCGTTGTCTTTATATCATCGGTGAAGCGACCTTGATGTACAACTGAGTGTTATCAGCATACATGTGGAAAGCAATGTTCGCTTTTTGTAGTATTTCCATTAGAGGTTCTACGTATAGATTGAAAAGTGCCAGAGATAGGGTAGAGCCTTGCGGAACTCTTATAGTATTATTGGTTGCGTTTGAGAGGGTTTGGTTGACAATTACTTTTTGCGATCTATTCTCAAGAAAGAAGCTAAACCAGGTTAGAACTGTACCCTCAATTCCCATTCTGTTTTTCAATCGATCAGGTATTTTGGCATGGTTCACCGTGTTGAACGCTGCCAACAGGTCCAACAAGATTAAGAGGCATGTTTCCTTCTGGTCGAGAGCCAGTAAAGCGTCATCTACTATGTGCAGAATTGCAGTTTCAGTACTGTGGTTTGGACGGAAACCGGATTGGCAATCGTTTAACAGCTTGAAATCAGAGATGTGTAGACTAAGTTGTTGTTGGACACATTTTTCCAGAATTTTGGCCAACATGGGAAAATTAGTTACAAGTCTGAAATTGTTCGGATCTGAGGGGTTCTCTGTCGGTTTTTCAAGGAGAGGAATGACTTGCCCTGTTTTCAAGCAGGCCGGTATTTGGCCTTGGGATAATGAAGCAATGATGACCTTAGTCCAAGACGGGATTAGCAGGTGGTTTATGGAAGACCAGCACTTTGCCGGTAAGGGATCGTTGTAGTGATTGTTAGGTTTAGTGGTTGACATGATCTTTGATATGTCTAATTCACTGACCGGTATAAAATCTGACCATCGGCCATTGTTTTTAGGTTTGTCAAATTCTTGTTCATCCAGAACTTCATCCCCCATACCCTTCTCAATTTCAATGTCTTCAGCTGCTTTTTTGAGTTCCCCTCCAATGTGTTAGCTTTGTCTTTAAAGAAGACTGAGAAATCTTTGCTATTTAACATTGTTTTGGAAATGACTGGTGCTACTTTGCCCGATTTATTTGATTGTTCTTTAAGTAGATCGAATAATTTCCTAGGTCTATTTACTGCATTATCCAATTCTTTCCTGAAGAATTCTTTTTGTGATTTAATAATGCTATTGTTATACGCTTTCCTGGATTGTCTCAGTAGGATTAGATGAGGCGAAGAAGGGTGTTGTTGCCATTTACGTTCTGATAATCTCAGTGACCTTCTTTCTTCATTAAGGGCGCCATTTAACCACGGATTATGTCTTTGTCCGAGACCCTTTTCAGTTTTAGTGAGGCTATGTCCTCAATAATGCTGGACATTGATTTGTTATAATGCAGCGTGAGGTCATTGACGTCAACCATTTTCTTGAATGGCTGCAAATCTATTTCGCAGCGTGCTGCTATGCTTTCCATATTAATTCCTCTAGTGTCCCTGGTCCATTTTTTGGGTTTAATAGCTTGTGAAGACGATTTAGTTTTTCTGAGGGGAATTTCGAATGTAATTATGTGGTGATCGGACCAATCGCAGGGTGTGATTACAATGTTCTCGATTGATTTCTCCTCAGCTATGATCCAATCTAAGGTGGAGCCTTTGGTGTGGGTGGGGAGATTACATCCTTGGACTAAAGATTGCTCATCCAGGAATGTATTAAACCCAATTAATGTTGAAATCTCCTAAGAAAATATCATTTGACTGCAGATTAGAGTTAGTAGTATTGATTTCTATCATCTGGTCGATGAATTTGGTCTTAGTACCCGGGGGGTGGTAGAGTGCATGGAGTTTACAGTTCTAGTTATCTGATGATCTTAAGGACATGCCTAGATATTCACAAGATTCTAAAGGATCAGCCTGTATTTTTGTGATGGAAATGTCAGATCTATGAAAACAAGCGATTCCTCCACCCTTTCTGTTATTTCTATCCTGCCTCAGAATCTGGTAGTTCGGGGGGACTAATAGGTCTAAGCAAGGCAACGAAGATTCAGAAAAACATGTTTCATTTAGAATGGTTACGTCAATTTCATGATTAAGTATGAGATCGCTATGTCAGCCCTGTGTTTATTTGCTGATCGACAGTTGAGTAGTATGCACCGAAAATGTTTCTGCGCATTGATCGAAGGTGGCATAGATTCATCAGGCATTAAAGACACTTTCATAAGATTGTTGGCATTAATCCTTCTATTGTTTGCCTGAGAAGTTCTACCAGAGCCCGTTATGACAGTTTGGATATAGTTTTCACCTATCTTAGTTTGAGAGGTAGGAGTGGGTTCATATGTAGACACGATGGATAATATCTCACTATCAGTCAGATAGTTGAGTTGCGTGCGTGGGTGGTAAATTCTGTTAGAATACGCCATTGGGGTGGAATGGTGTTTAATTTGAGTTTCAGGGGAGGAGGATTGAAAACCCTTCATTTTTGCAAGCCATTTTTCCGACAAGCACAGCAGGTTTTACATATCTTTAATAGCGGCGAGCATGACTTTGTAAGTCTTGCTGGATTGCGAGCCGAGGTTTATAGAATCCCTATTTCTTTTTGGTGTTCTGATCCTTTCCGAGTCTAGTCTATAGGGTATGCTAGATGGCTGTTGTGTGGGAGTATCTCTTGGAAGATTTGCTTTGGTTATCACAGCAGGATCTGAGCATTTTATTTTGTGCTTAGAGACAGATCCTCGACTCCCTTTGAGGTTCACTGACGCCCCACTCTCGATATCTTTATCTACTTTAGAAATTTCCACCCTGCCAGCTGTTCCCATTAGTGGGTCGAGATCAGTGTTAGGGGTAGGATGAGAGCTCAAGTCTAGAGGTGAAGGAACGATAGCTAGATGTATGTTGTTTTCCCTGACTTCTGCTTTGTTGGAATCATGACATGGATGTTGTTCAACATTGGGTGAGCCAGCTTCAATTTACATCCTGATGAAACAATTGGGGTTCAGTATTAGTGTTTAGCCCGATTAGCGCAAAAGCGCTACTATTAGCATTAGACTGTGTATTACTGGTTTCCTGATGCAGTGTTTGAGGTTCATCATTAGTGTTGCTGCAGTCAATCGATATAATTTGGGTAGGTTGATGAGACTCCCTCTCCCTGCCGGTTTCCCCCATAGCCGGTATGATCCCATGTGAGACGGTGATGGCTTGGGAATTTATGATACAATTTTATAAACTCTTTTTGATTACTATAATTCATTATTTTTGCATGTTGATGAATATTCCCCCTTACTGATTTACCCATTTGCTGGAAATTGCCTGTTGTGTGCCTTCATGGGCCCGCAGTCAAGTGTTAGCCCTGCAACTCCTGCTACTCTACCATAGCCCACTGCTTGGTGGTGCTGTTAACAATGTCGGCCAGTTCTTTCTATTGCCAAACTGCCCTTTACCTCACTCCTCATGGGTAACAATATTTATTTGTGCTGGACCTGTAGTTCAGGTAATAAAGCCCATGGACATGAGTGCACCCTCATCCGGACACTCCTTAGCCAGTAGAAGTGCTCAATCTGATATCTCCAGCAGTATGGGCTGCACTCACACTGCTAGGAGAAGATGTGGAGTTAAGACCAGAGCTGGGGATCCAGGTTTGAGTCTGTGTCAACTGAGCATCCTATTATTCAAGCAGATCACTTAGGGACATATTTTCAAAAATTGGGCAAAGCAATTTCCAAATTGTGATTCTTAACAAATCGCAATTTGGAAATCACAATTCCTGATGTACCAAAGATACTTTAAAATAGCAATTCCTCGTGGGGTCGCAAATTGACTTACCTCATGCATTTTATTGAGGTAGGTTGCAATTTGTGGCCCACCAAGAATCACAGCAATCACAGTGATGGTGGCCTGCTTTAATAAAGCAAACCTTTTTTTCTTTGAAATACGACCCTTTTTCCCTAAAAGAAAATGGGATGAATTTCAAAAGAAAAATACAATTTTGAGGTTTAATTTTTTTAAGAGTAGGTAGTGGTCGGTGTAACCACTGCCTTTTTTTGAATAAAATATATAATTTTTTAATACTCAAAGGGAAAGGGGTCCAATGGGCACCTCTTCTCATTTGCCAATGGTTGCCACTACCTTCCAATAGTCGATAAAAAAAATTTGCGCCCATAATTCATTTCCAAAGCAATACATACTGCTGCAAATCTTTATTTGGAAAGTACACCCGAAACACGCCCCTTCTAAATACCGCAAACCCAAATTGTGATTCTGTAACAAGTTACTGAATCGCATTTTGGCTTTTGTACATTTAAAAACGTTTTTTGCTGTGGCATCTGGCCCGATTCTGTGATTCGGGACATTTGCGACCTCCAGAAAAGCTTTATACATATGACCACTATTCTCCCCGTGCCTAAAAAATGAATGTGGCCTTGAGTAGTGTAACTAGTGCTCATGTAAAGCGCTCCAATCAGTGGCGGCTGGTGAAGTTAGAGAGGGGTGAGGCTGGACTTGCGCCAGGGGCGGCTTTGCGATTTGCTTTAAGGGGACACCATTTTTTGTGTAACCCTAAGAGCTTTAACGCCTTGTAAGGAGTATTGAACACTATATAAATGTAATTGAAATGCAAATACTTTACATTATTAAGTGCTCTTTAAAAGGCACGACTGTTAGCCTGATGTGGTCATTCATAGGAATGTGAAACCCACTCATTCTTGGCTGAAATAGCAAACAACCTCCTTTACCAGTATTATCGAGAGCGGAATTAGCATGTGTAGTATTACCACAACATATTACAACATGGCAGGAGTAATTCCACCAGGAATAGTTCCAACAACATTAATCCTACCAAGGGAAGATTTACGGTATCCATCACATATCAACAATTTTGATTTCACTACTAATCTGTAATCCGGGCCCTATATCATACATGCACTCTTGACTACTTTTTTTTTTTTTTAATTAAGTGATGTTTCTCTTTTTGCACCTAATTGAGACTCTCTGCAGCCATATTCACTGTGTAGAGGCATGTTTAAGATACTCGCATGTCATGATACGAAATGGCTGCATGTACGCAGATTCCAAGATGGGTAGGAAAGAAATTACACTTGTGAAAACCTTGCACTATTAAGGTTCGTCATGATGTTATGCATGCTCAATGTAACAGTCTTATGAACCTTCATATATTTAACTATAAGCAAATACTGCTTAAATAAATACATGGGCGTGGGTCCCTTGCTCACTTTGCCACTGGATCCAAGCTAGCCTGGCTGATGAGGGGTGTTACCCCGAAAGCATTCCCAGGATGCTTGTTTCCGGTCTAGGGAAGACATCGCTTGGCTGTTCAGGCTGGACTGTTCCCATGAGGCACAGGGTCAAGACTGATTTGCATACAGCTGTGTCTGAACGGGGGTGGCGAAGTGAGCTAAAGAACAATGATGGATTCAACCCAGATGATTAGTGTTGACAGCTCAAGACGCAGTGTCTGCCACATCAAGTTCACACTTGATTGAGGCATTGGAATTTAGCTTGTCTTCTTGTATAAGGTCGGTTGCCTGCGTTTTATATTGGTCAGGTAGAATCATAATAATTTCTATAACTGATCATAATGAGCCCTTTCATATCTTGAAAGGAGGGCTTGTGTGTTAGCTATACGCCATATGTTAGTAGCTTGTGCAGCTATTCTTTTGCCTGAGGCATTTATGACTTTAGATTCTTTGTCAGGTGGGGGTGCTTCACCTGACGTTTGTGAGTTTGCACTTTTCCTAGCATTTGATACAACTAGTGAATCTTCATAATAAAGTTAATAGTGCTGTGGATATTTTTATCTTGTTCTACATTTAAAATAAAGATTTAATATTTATTTACATTAATATTTAACATTAAGGTATTTTAAATATTTTTTTCAAGTTAAATATTGTATTTTGTTCCCTCTAGTACTGCAGCAGTACTTTAGAGGTGCAGTTCGTGAATAGCACTTTGAAAAGTGTCTGTAGTACTATTGTAGCAAGAGAAAAGTACTAAAAAAATGCAGTTGGTGATGCAGGTCCCCAAAGTTCAAAGCAATGGTCTACTTGGGTATGGTAATAACATCTCAACTTACATTAAAAAAAAGTAAGAATTCACTGAAAAAAAGTCACACACAAAGTAACCTTTAAAAACTGAAAACCTGGGGTAGCCCGACTGACGGAGTTGTTCCAAACGTGGTCGGAGGGGTGGGGCCTGAGGGACATCTGCCGTGCACTCCACCCGGAGACAAAGGAATATTCTTATTACTCACATATACACATGCTACACACTAGGATTGATAGGTTCTTGTGCTCTGCGTCATTGATCTCGAGGGTAGGGAACCCGGAGTACTTAGCCAAAACCTTTTCAGATCTTAGACCCCTGTCGTTTAGTCTTCTTTGGGGCAGAGTGCCGACCCCGGTTCCTACTTGGCGCTTAAACCCGCTCCTCTTAGAGGACGGCCCCTTTCGGGCGTCCTTGTCTGGTGTCCTGAGTAGATGTTTTATAGAAAACTGGGACTCGGCCTCCTCTAATCTGGTGGTGTGGGACGCCATGAAGGTCGTAGTGCGCGGTGCGGCAATAGGCCGACTGGTACGGGCCCGACAGGAAATTCACCAGAAACTTTGCGGTTGAAGACACTCGAAAGGGAAGGGAGCGTAGACCCTGAGAAGAGGGAAGAGCTGCAAAAAGAGAACATAGAACATGCCGATACACTAGAAACATTGCGAGTCATAGACCACAGAGAATACCTCCGTCGACAACACACGGAGGCAGACAGATCAGGGGAGTTAGTAGCCTGCTTAGTGCGGAACCAACCTGATCCCCCGGTGATAACCCAAGTACGTACGCGAGCGGGTACTTGGTTTGTACACAATCAGAGATTAACAGGGCGTTCCATGACCATCTGGCCGCGCTGTATGCCCCGCCTGATCGAGAAGATCTGGACCGTGTGTCCGACATCCTTGCTGACCTTCTCTTCCCGAAACTGACCGGGGACGCCCAGCGGGAACTAGAAGGACCTATCACACAGCATGAAATACGGGCCGCAATCAAATCCCTTAACGGCAATAAAACACCTGGTATGGACGGGCTCACGGTGGAGTTCTACGCGACCTACTCTGATATCCTGGTGCCGATCCTGGAAAAAGTGTATTAGACGGCACTTGTGGAGGGACACCTACCCGAATCGAGGATGCAGGCATTGGTTGTCTCGATACCGAAGCCTGGTAGGGATACCTTGGATATGTCGAACTACAGGCCCCTGTCGATGCTCTCCACGGAGTATAAAATACTTAGCAAGGCAATCGCTCTAAGATTGCAGACGTATCTCCCTACTTTGGTCCATCGGGATCAATGTGGATTCCTCCCGGGAAGAAGCACCTCCCTGAATACACGGCGGTTGCACGCACTCATGACAACTACATCACGGGATCTTCCCAGGGCTGGCTGTATAGCATTGGACCTTAGACTCGCTGTCTTGGTCATTTATGTTTGCAACCGTGGAAAGGTTTGGGCTCCCAGATTCCCTCCTGGCATGGATCAGACTACTATACACAGCTCCCTCGGCTAGGGCACGTACAGGACGACATGTCTCCGATAGTTACTCAGTACACCGTAGCACTAGACAGGGCTGCCCCTTGTCCCCACTCTTATTTGTCCTTGCCCTTGAACCCCTGGCCATAGCCTTGCGGGCCCGAGAGGAGCAGAGGGGCATCCCGAGTGGAGGCGCACAAAATCTGATATCGATCTACGCAGACGATATTTTATTATATCTCAAAGACCTGGAGGCGGACCACACTACTATATATGAGATCTTCGACCGTTTTACAGGAATTTCGGGCCTGGCCATTAACCCAGACAAATCGAATGGCTTCTATTTTAGGGATACGCCGAGCCCGGCCTCCGTCCCCTTTGGAGCCTACCTCATCCCGGTGGCTTAGTCTACATTTAAGTACTTGGGGATCAAGGTGTATAGGTCACAGGAGGACCAGATAGACGGGAACATCAAACGAGCCATTACGCGCCTTCGTAATTCTGTGGGCTTCTGGACTGCCTTGCCCTTATCTGTAATGGGAAGAATCGCGATTGCCAAGATGGTAATGCTTCCCCGTATGTTGTATTTCTATGTTAACCTCCCTGTAATCCTGCCTCAGTCAATCGTTGATACACTCAATACACTCTTAGTTAGCTTAATATGGGGGGCTGGTAGGGGAGGGATTAGCCTCCGCAGGTTGCAGCTGGGGACTAAAGCAGGGGGACTGGGGGCCCCAGATTTCAGAGGCTATTATTATGCTAGCCAGCTCCAGTGGTTGTCCAACTGGACGGCGGGACGGAATCTCTACGAAATAGACTATACACCAGAGAGATTGAGCTGGGGAGAACTGCACGCCCTCCTACTCCCGAGGAGCCGAACCCCCATAGACTGCCATCCACTCCTGCGCACAGCTCTGACGTGTTGGCGGAAAACCCTGGTGTGCACGTCATCGGCAGTGGCGTACGCGGCTAATATTCCCCTGCTGGGAATCCCGGCACCACAGGGTAGGCTCACGGACAGAGTACTGCGCCCCTGGAGAACAGCTGGGGTAACGGGAGTGGGTGCCTTTTTTGGCGATAATAATCTACTTGATCACGACACCTTCCTACAGATCACGGGCGCTCCCCCCCCAGACTCTACCTATTGTATGCCACTGTTACGCACTACATTAGAAACAGCTGGGCGCCACAAAGCCTCCAACCTGCACAACATGAACTAGTCCACTTATTATACTACATGGGAGCAGGGGGACACCTAGTCCGCTGGCTATATTTGGGAATTAGTACGCATGCTGCAATTTCGCTCACGACACTTATGCATACCTGGGTCCAAGACACGAACACAATACTGACAGAGAAAGAGCAGCAGCTGATCCTGGAACACCCCCGGCGAGTCTCACGAAATGCTAAGTTCAGATTTGTACAGGTGATGGTCCTGCATAGAGCATATCTGACCCCCAAACGGCTACATAAGATGTTTCCGGATTCCCCCCACAACTGCCCACGTTGTGGAGAGGACGAGGCTGGGTTCCTTCATATGGTCTGGTCCTGCACACGAATACGAGGATATTGGTCGGAAGTGTGCCGGACGGTTACACATCTTCCGGTGCCAGAAGAAGCGTTGCCCTGCCTACTGGGGTTGCGTAGGCGATCTACGTCACTGAAAGCCCAATTAAAACTACTTGACCTAGCACTTCTACTGGCAATTAGAGCGTTAACGATGAGGTGGAAATCTCCCAGACCACCGAGGACACCCTTGTGGCAGGCGGAGGTGGTAAAGTGGGGGCACGCAGAGGGACTAGCTCTCAGAAGGGAGGAAGCACGGGGCCAACGGAAATATCCCATATCACAAGATTGGGAGGTTATGCTGCTGGCACTGGAAGATATAGACCTAGCCCCGATACCTGGGCAAGGATCGCAGGGGTGATGGACGGGATGGAGGCCGATCTGATGGGATCTGGAAGTGCCCGAGTACCCGCACAACATAATAAGACGCAGCATATCATAAGGTACACATGAGACAGAGCTGACTGGGATCAGTCCGAAAGGGATTCCGTGCCCACCAGGAGACCGGGGAGGGGTCAGAACATGGGTGGGGGGTGGAGGGAGGGAGGCGGGAAGTTGAGTGTGTTATTTTTTTATTCCCACGGAATCGTTGAAGAAGGTAACAGACATGCAGCCGATTTGTAATACGGGATAAGACGATGTACCATGTTGAAAGCATACAATGATGACAGATTGCACACCACAAGATGTATGTTCCGAAGATTACCCTGAGGGGGTGGGAAGTTATGTTTAAGGGAGAAAAACGGAAAAAGGAGCTCATGTAACAATGTGTTCAAATGTAAAGATTTTTTCTCCTGTTTTGAACAGCTATGAATAAAGAGTTTTTTTTTATTTTACTGAAAACCTACTGAAATTCACCAGTTATCGTTCAGTGAGCTTACTGTAGCTTGCGCCCGCAATGCACTGCTTATGGCCTCACATAATATATCACTCATGACATGTTACATGCCATCATTGATGACATCACTGATGATATTGTTCGATGAACGTGACAGTTTTCTGTAGTTTCATACTGAAATATATTCAGCAAGAAATACCTAGACATTATTTTCGATCAGCTGTGTAGTGCTAATGGGCGCTATCTTTCACAACATGCAAGGAGCGTATCTGTGAAACGGATATGATTTCGAGAGCCTTCGAGATTACAGGATTTGATGCTCTAGTTCCCTGGCGCTAAGGACTTGTTATGCTAACTGTTGGAACCTGGGATGTCAGGTCACCTAGGGTAGCCTGGCCTAGGTGTAAGACAAGCAGTTCTAGAGGCAGTGTGAAGGTTGCAGACCACCCAGCAGTAAATCCACACAATAACACTTAAAAAGGACACTACACCAATTTGTTATGAAAATAAGTACTGGTTTATAAAAATAATATCTTTGCACTTTTACTTTCAGAGTTCACAACTAATTACACTTCAGTTTGTTTGGGATATAGCAAGAATACTTTTAAACTACTGAGCAATTAATCATCTAGGTTCAACAGTACATTACTTTAGTCATGAAATCAGTGATAACACTTTCAGATTGGCTTACTTAAATCAATAATCAACATCAATAGTGCATCCACTCAGACTCCAGAATTTGATTAGAAATTGTCACTATACAGTGTACTATACTTGTCTCCCACAAGCTACTCTCCTCATCACGTGACACTGTTGGAGAAACGAGCAATGACTAAGCTAGGTTAGTTCCCTACAGGTTTGAGCATCGCTTTCAACAAAGAGCAGTAGTTTTCTTGTAGAAGAGTCTATACTCCTCCAGGGACTCCTCACTGCTGACAACTGTAAAGGTGCTATTCCAAGCAGAGCAACGTTTCATATAGGCCCCTCAGGCAATAACCAAGGCGCTCCACCCTCTGGAAGGGACTCTTTATTCCCCTACTTGTGAAGTCTTGCTCCCCTGCCCTCATGTAACTCTCCTTACTTGTGATCAGGTTCTTGAGGTGCCAGTGAGTGGGGGTATCCGCTTGACAGGGAACAGGGGGGGCCAAGCGCTGAGAAGGCTCACCAGCCTCCCGGGGCACCTCTCTCCTCTCTCCCGCTCGCGCCGGCTCCTCTGGTAGCGCTCGAGCGGGGAAAAGAGATCTCTGTTTACTGCAGGCTGCCGGGTTCCTCCGTCTCCCCTCCCGCTCGCGCCAGCTCCTTCGTGAGGCGCTCGAGCGGGGGAAGACGATACCACACGCCTAAGCCTCTGCTCTGCTCTCGGCGCCTTCCCGCCTGGTCCCGCCTCCGCCTTCCTGTTGAGAAGCGGCGCGACCGGGCATGCGCGAGCGAGCAGCGGCTTCAACTGGAGTCTGCTCGGTTCGGCTTCCTCCGGCTCCGCCCCCAAACACCGGATCACTCACTCCTATGCCGGGTTAGCGCTGACAGGACACAGCGCCGGAAACGATCCTTCACTCCAGCGCCCACTGCTACCACAGGCACACAGGCGGCCTGATCACGCCGCCAGCGCCCCACAAAGCGCCTCGAGGAGGGCACGCTCCCAGCCCTACGTCAGTCACAGGGAGTTCACTTGAGCAAAGGCAGCCCAGGTACAGGGAAAAGGGGGGAATAACCTGTAATGCGTGGCGATAGACTCCTCACCAGCTCACAATCCCTCCAACCCCTGTAATAATATCCTGGGGATCACTTTCCTTTAGTTCCTTTACTGGGCAGAGGACTGCGCTCCGCAGCGCCGCAGTCTCCTTCTCCTGAAGACTTCCTCTGTATGATTTGGACAAGGGGCAAGCTAGGCGCCCAGGGTCTCCAGTAACCCTCAACAGCGGGGTCAGGACAAGTAACCCAAAGGGGGATAGTGTGGTGGACCAGTAAGGCAGCTTCCCAGTCCAGGAGGTCAACCCTATGTCTAGCCTCTTCCCACCCTTAGTTACAGCCTGTCCTCCAGCTGACTCTCTCAGGTAGACAAAATGGCTGCTCCGCTTTCCGCCTTATATAGGCTGTCCCTCAGTGGTCCAGAATGGACCAGAAGGTTCTGAAACTCCCTATATTAGTCTATGGGCAATTTCTGGGTGTGGCAGTTAGGGCAGTTGGAAGCCACCATTTTGTGGTTCCAACTTTTCCTGTCAGAACAGGCCTCTGGGCCCGAGGTGAAAAACTATGAGGGGGGGAAAGAACACCTATCCCCTTGACCAACACCTAGAAAAAGCTAGTGGACACAAAAATTATTAAGGGTATGAGGGGCAGAAAGGGGACAAAATAAATAATAAATTGGAGGGACTACGCAAAAAAACCAGACAGGTCTAACACGCGTCCCCCCCAGCTGAAAGTGGGGAGAACTACCCAACCCCTTGGGAGTCCTCATCACTAAGGCGGAAATACCTGGAGAGACCGTCTGCATTGGCGTGGTCCACTCCAGGCCGATGTTCCTCCCGGAAGTCCATTCCCTGTAGGGAGATGGACCACCTCAACAGCTTGGGATTTTCCCCCTTCATTTGCATCAGCCAACGAAGGGGTCGGTGGTCAGTCTGAACCAGGAAGTGCGAGCCAAACAGGTATGGCCGCAGCTTCTTCAGAGCCCACACCACCGCGAAAGCTTCCCTCTCAATTGCACTCCACTTCTGTTCCCGGGGAAGTAGTCTTCTGGATAAGAAGACCACAGGCTGATCCAGGCCCTCTTCATTTAGTTGCGATAACACTGCCCCAATGCCATGTTCTGATGCATCTGTCTGGACAATGAACTCCTTGGAGAAGTCTGGGGCCCTCAGGACCGGTGCTACACACATTGCCTGCTTCAACTTTTCAAAGGCTTGCTGACAAGCCTTCGTCCAAACTACCCGTCGAGGTTGTTTCTTGGAGGTGAGCTCCGTGAGGGGCGCTACTATAGTGCCATACCCCTTCACAAAGCGACGGTAGTAGCCTGTGAGGCCCAGGAAAGCTCGGACCTCAGTCTGTGTCTTGGGGGGCTCCCAGGCCATGATTGCCTCAATCTTTGCCTGCAGGGGCTGCACTGACCCCCTACCCACCAAGTGTCCAAGGTACACAACCGACCCTTGCCCAATCTGACATTTGCTGGCTTTGATGGTCAATCCAGCTTGTTTCAGGGCCTGGAGAACTGCTTGCAAATGTTGCAAATGGTCCTCCCAATTGCTACTGAAGACAGCAATGTCATCCAGGTAGGCAGCAGAGAAACTCTCCATTCCAGAGAGGACCTGATTCACCAGCCGCTGAAATGTGGCAGGGGCATTTTTGAGCCCAAAGGGCATCACACAAAATTGGAAGTGTCCCTCAGGCGTGGAGAAGGCTGACCTTTCCTTTGCTCCATCTGTCAAGGAGATCTGCCAGTACCCTGAAGTGAGGTCAAAGGTACTTAGGTATTGGGCAGCTCCTAGCCGGTCAATTAACTCATCCGCCCTAGGGATCGGATGAGCATCAGTCTTTGTAACTGAGTTCAGTCCTCGGTAATCCACACAGAACCTCAGTTCTGGTGTGGTGCCTGGTGGGGCGGCTTTTGGCACTAGCACCACCGGACTGGACCAAGGGCTGTTGGAAGGTTCTATCACTCCTAGCTCTAGCATCTTGGCAACCTCTCCATGGATGCTAGCCTTCACCTTGTCTGACAGCCTGTAGGTCTTTGACTTCACTGGGGGGCTGTCTCCTGTGTCCACATCATGGGTACACAGGTGGGTTTTTCCCGGGACAAGGGAGAACAACGAAGAGTACTGCTCCAATACCTGGCGGCAATCCTCTCGTTGCTCAGGAGTTAGGGATGGGGGGAGAATCACTCCCTCCACCGACCCATCCTTCTCTTGGGATGAAAAGAGATCAGGGAGAGGCTCACTTTCTGCTTCCTCGGCACCATCCGTCACCATCATCAGGATGACCTCTGGCCTCTCATGGTGGGGTTTGAGGCGATTGGCATGCAGCACCCGTAGGGGCTGTCGTGGGGTCTTGAGATCCACCAAGTAAGTGGCCTTACCCTTCTTTTCCAACACCTCAAATGGGCATATCCAACGATCTTGAAGGGCACTTAGCTCTCCAGGTTCCATCACCCACACTTTTTGGCCAGGCTCCAACTCCACCGGGTGAGCATTTTGGTCGTACCATTCCTTCATTACTGCCTGGCTGGCCTCCAAGTTATCAGAAGCCTGCTTCCACAACTTGGCCATCTGGCTCCTAAAGGCCAGCATATAGCTCACCACATCCTGAGGAGGCTTCCTGGGAGACTTTTCCCATCCATCCTTCACCAGGCTGAGAGGTCCACGCACAGGGTGCCCGTACAACAGTTCAAAAGGGCTGAAGCCCACTCCCTTCTGCGGCACCTCTCTGTAGGAGAACAGCAAGCACGGCAGGAGGACGTCCCATTTCCTTCGTAGGCTCTCAGGCAGACTTCTTATCATGCCCTTCAGGGTCTTATTGAACCTCTCTACCAATCCATTCGACTGGGTGTGATAAGGAGTGGTGAACCGGTAAGTCACTCCACACTCCTTCCACATCGTCCGCATGTAAGCTGACAGAAAGTTGGTCCCCCTGTCGGACACAACTTCCTTGGGGAATCCTACTCGGGTAAAGATTCCCATCAGGGCCCTAGCCACCACAGGTGCAGTAACAGTCCTCAGAGGAATGGCCTCTGGATAACGTGTGGCATGATCCACCAGAACCAGGATAAACCTGTGACCAGCTGTTGTTGGTGGATCCAATGGCCCTACAATGTCGATGCCCACCCTTTCAAAGGGGGTGCTAACGACTGGAAGTGGTTCCAGGGGAGCTTTCTGCTTCACTCCTGTTTTCCCACTGGCCTGGCAGGATACACATGTCCGACAGTAAGTGTTGGACGCCACTTTCATCTGAGGCCAGTAAAAGTGGAGGACAAGCCGAGCAAAGGTCTTGTCCTGGCCTAAGTGTCCTGCCAAGGGTATTGCATGAGCCAATTCCAGCAGAAAGGCTCGGTATTGCTGCGGGACCACCAAGGCCCTTGATGAGCCAGGTAGGGGTACCTTGGGTTCACTGTAGAGGAGTCCATCCTCCCAGTAAATATGGTGGTGTCCCGTAGCATCACCTGCTGCCTGGGCTTCAGCCTGACGCCTCAGTCCCTCAAGGGTAGGGCACTCCCTCTGCCCCTTACAGAATTCCTCTCTGGTAGGTCCTCCCTCCACATGCCACTCAGCAGGGATGGGTAAATCCTCCAGAGAGTCTACTTCCCTCTCCATGGACTCCTGGCCCACCACCGCAGGTGGCCGATCTATCACATGGGGCGTGGAAGCCGAAGCAGGCTCTTCCTGTCTCCGGGTCTGTCCCTTTTTGGCAGCGGGTTGGGCCATTGTTCCAGGCTCCAACCCAGGCGAACTCCCTCTCCGGGCAGTCGCAGACCTTGTGCTCACACAGGCCCAGTCAGGTGTACCCAGCATCGCAGAGTGCGTCCGGTATTCCACCTCTCTCCAAGTGTTGTGCTCCATATCATTCCCCAGCAGACAATCAACTGGCACGGCAGGGCTTACGGCAACTCGAAGTGAACCTGCAACCCCTTCCCACTCAAAGGGAACCTCAGCCACTGGATAATGGCCCATTCTGCCGTCAGCCATCGCGGCGGGGTGGAGTACATTAGGAACCACCTGCTCTGGAGACACCAGTTGACTTCTCACCATAGTCATACTGGCTCCTGTATCTCTCAGAGCCTCCCCTCTCTGGCCATTGATGGTGACCCATTGCCCATACTTTGTAGTATTTGGGGGCACCTGGATCTTTGGAACCATCTCCCGCTCTCCCAGGGACACTAAGGTGACACCCGCCCACTCACCCCCCTTATCTAAGGGCAACTCCTCCCCGAGCGCTACACTAGCTACTCCCGGTGACTTTCCTCCGGTGGGAGGGGGTGGTCTCTTTGGGCATCTGACATCTCCCTTATAATGTCCAACACCACCACACTCAAAACAGTGGAGAACCCTTGGCTGCTGGCTTTGGCCAGGATTAGGGTTTCTGGGCGGGATTGCCTTAGGGGTGAAACCTGTTCCCTTCCCTTGGAAACTGTTTTGGGGACCTTTAGAGAACTCCCTCTTTTTGTCTCCCCCCTCCTTCTTCTGAGGGGCGCCCTGTCCGGCCTTTTGGGAATCCCCTCCAGTCCCCTTTGAGGACACCCGGGTACTTGCCCAGATGTCCGCCTCCTCTGCAAGCTTCCGGGGATTGGTCAGCTTGCTGTCCACCAGGTGTTGGCGCAGCTCGGGAAAACATTTCTCGAGGAGGTGCTCTTTCAAAAATAGATCATACAACCCCTCATAGTCCTTCACCTCGCTGCCCTTGACCCAGCCCTCTAATGCCTTACGTGCGTAGTCAAGGAAGTCCACCCAGTTCTGGGTGCCTAACTTGTGGCTCCCCCTGAACTTCTGGCGATACCTTTCCGGGGTAAGCCCAAACTTCTTTACTAATGCTAGCTTCATGATGGGGTAGTTGGTTTGTTCCCCTGGTTCCAGGGCCAGCAAGGTGTCCCGACCAGTAGGAGGCATGTACCTATATAAACCACCCCCCCAGTGCTTCTCCTGCACCCCATGGGCTCTTAAGGAGACCTCATAGGCAGCCAACCACTTGGCTATGTCATCTCCCTGACTAAAGCTAGCAATAAGGTCTTTTGGCAAATAGGGTCTGGACTCCCTGGCTGTCTCTTTGGATTCACTGCCACCACTTATTATAGGAGAAGGCCCCCGTTGCAGGGCCTGGAGTTCCAACTCTTTCAACCTGAACTCATGAACCATCCTCTTCTCTTCCTTCTCCTGCTCCAGCTTAGCCAACTCCCATTTTAATTGCCTCTTTTCCCTCCTGTCAGCGAGCTCTGCTTCGGTTAAGCTTCCCCCGGAGACACTACTGCCTTTCCTGGAGTAGGACCCTGGTCCTGGGAGTAGGTTTTCCCCCTCCGGGTGGAATAATCCATTTATCTCCACAACCGGGTCCCGGTCTGCCCCTTCATCCTCCTCCTTCCCTTCTTTGTGTGCCTCCACCCAAGCCCTGAGACTGGTCTGGAGTTCCCCCTTCTTGGCACCATGCTTAAAAAATACCCCCATTTTCTGGCAGAAATCTTTCAGCTGAGCCACAGAATAGGTATCTAGGTTTTCTAATGCAAACTCCATTTTGAAATAGGCAAAACCAGATTATACACACCAGGAAATTAGAGTTGCAAGGGCAACCTAAAGCTACCTCCACCCACCACCAGGAACAAATTTGGAAAAACAAAAGGACAAATTAGGAGGGCCGCTAGGAGAAAACTCCTGGTGTAGGCTTAGTGTATTACGTTCAATTACTACTGAGTAGCTGCAACCACAGTCAGTATCCCACCGCTAGACACCAAATTTTGGAACCTGGGATGTCAGGTCACCTAGGGTAGCCTGGCCTAGGGGTAAGACAAGCAATTCTAGAGGCACAAGTGTGAAGGTTGCAGACCACCCAGCAGTAAATCCACACAATAACACTTAAAAAGGACACTACACCAATTTGTTATGAAAATAAGTACTGGTTTATAAAAATAATATCTTTGCACTTTTACTTTCAGAGTTCACAACTAATTACACTTCAGTTTGTTTGGGATATAGCAAGAATACTTTTAAACTACTGAGCAATTAATCATCTAGGTTCAACAGTACATTACTTTAGTCATGAAATCAGTGATAACACTTTCAGATTGGCTTACTTAAATCAATAATCAACATCAATAGTGCATCCACTCAGACTCCAGAATTTGATTAGAAATTGTCACTATACAGTGTACTATACTTGTCTCCCACCAGCTACTCTCCTCATCACGTGACACTGTTGGAGAAACGAGCAATGACTAAGCTAGGTTAGTTCCCTACAGGTTTGAGCATCGCTTTCAACAAAGAGCAGTAGTTTTCTTGTAGAAGAGTCTATACTCCTCCAGCAAAGGGGACTCCTCACTGCTGACAACTGTAAAGGTGCTATTCCAAGCAGAGCAACGTTTCATATAGGCCCCTCAGGCAATAACCAAGGCGCTCCACCCTCTGGAAGGGACTCTTTATTCCCCTACTTGTGAAGTCTTGCTCCCCTGCCCTCGTGTAACTCTCCTTACTTGTGATCAGGTTCTTGAGGTGCCAGTGAGTGGGGGTATCCGCTTGACAGGGAACAGGGGGGGCCAAGCGCTGAGAAGGCTCACCAGCCTCCCGGGGCACCTCTCTCCTCTCTCCCGCTCGCGCCGGCTCCTCTGGTAGCGCTCGAGCGGGGAAAAGAGATCTCTGTTTACTGCAGGCTGCCGGGTTCCTCCGTCCCCCCTCCCGCTCGCGCCAGCTCCTTCGTGAGGCGCTCGAGCGGGGGAAGACGATACCACACGCCTAAGCCCCTGCTCTGCTCTCGGCGCCTTCCTGCCTGGTCCCGCCTCCGCCTTCCTGTTGAGAAGCGGCGCGACCGGGCATGCGTGAGCGAGCAGCGGCTTCAACTGGAGTCTGCTCGGTTCGGCTTCCTCCGGCTCCGCCCCCAAACACCGGATCACTCACTCCTATGCCGGGTTAGCGCTGACAGGACACAGCGCCGGAAACGATCCTTCACTCCAGCGCCCACTGCTACCACAGGCACACAGGCGGCCTGATCACGCCGCCAGCGCCCCACAAAGCGCCTCGAGGAGGGCACGCTCCCAGCCCTACGTCAGTCACAGGGAGTTCACTTGAGCAAAGGCAGCCCAGGTACAGGGAAAAGGGGGGAATAACCTGTAATGTGTGGCGATAGACTCCTCACCAGCTCACAATCCCTCCAACCCCTGTAATAATATCCTGGGGATTACTTTCCTTTAGTTCCTTTACTGGGCAGAGGACTGCGCTCCGCAGCGCCGCAGTCTCCTTCTCCTGAAGACTTCCCCTGTATGATTTGGACAAGGGGCAAGCTAGGCGCCCAGGGTCTCCAGTAACCCTCAACAGCGGGGTCAGGACAAGTCACCCAAAGGGGGATAGTGTGGTGGACCAGTAAGGCAGCTTCCCAGTCCAGGAGGTCAACCCTATGTCTAGCCTCTTCCCACCCTTAGTTACAGCCTGTCCTCCAGCTGACTCTCTCAGGTAGACAAAATGGCTGCCCCGCATTCCGCCTTATATAGGCTGTCCCTCAGTGGTCCAGAATGGACCAGAAGGTTCTGGAACGCCCTATACTAGTCTATGGGCAAGTTCTGGGTGTGGCAGTTAGGGCAGTTGGAAGCCACCATTTTGTGGTTCCAACTTTTCCTGTCAGAACAGGCCTCTGGGCCCGAGGTGAAAAACTATGAGGGGGGGAAAGAACACCTATCCCCTTGACCAACACCTAGAAAAAGCTAGTGGACACAAAAATTATTAAGGGTATGAGGGGCAGAAAGGGGACAAAATAAATAATAAATTGGAGGGACCACGCAAAAAAACTAGACAGGTCTAACACTAACACAACCCAGAAAATCATTTGGACTGCAGCCAATATACAGCCCACTAAGCAATGTTTGTGTAAGATGAGAAACGAGGTGGACATATAGTGGAAACCTGAATCCTTTTTCAATAATGGATCATACAATCAGGAGCACTAGAAAACAGAATATTCATTTCTGAATGTTTATTTTAAAAACCCAAACTAGGGCATATCATATGAATTGTAACCACTAAGAATATAAAGAATGAAGCAGCAAGAAAATGAATCAGTGCTGTGAATAGAAAGAAATCTTCTAACATGGATATTTTATTTCTAAAAGTAACACACTAATTTGCTATTTTTTGGCACTGCACTAGTTCTAGCAAATTAGTAAATCATTTACCTGTCATTATTTCCAAAGATTGTATGCACTCTTGTACTTGGTTCAGGACTATTGTTCTAAGAAGCAGTCCTGCTATTTCTGTAACAGAGCAGGTGTGTGTATCAAAGAACAAACAGAGCCACTCGGGCAGCTGGTGATGGCCACTTGTCACCTAACAGGAGCCTTAAATTAAAGTGGATGCTGTATTGTGTTCCATTTGATCCAATCACTATCGGATGTCTGGCCTGGCTTATGCGGTATGGTGTACTTCGCGCTAGTAAATAAAAAGTGGAATTCCTTCTTTCTGAAAGGCCCTGAAGTGCAGTGGCTTAGGGAGATGACTTGAATAGAAGACAAAAGCAGGCCTAAGATCCTGGCAAAATAACACAGAGAGACCTGTTCCTCCACAAGTATCTTCCTGAATTCTTTCCGGACTTACCTGCTTTCCTTTGTGGTAACTTTAGCGAGGACTACAATAAATTGTCAGTGAAGCAATGGTTTAGTGTGGAACCAAATCGGTTTTGTCCTCATTGATGACAAATTGTAAACCCTGGAACAAGTCCACTGACATTTTGAGACATTGTGTGGACTGATCTATAATTGGGATGTCTTCCAGGCACACTATCAATCTCACTACTAATTTCTAAGGACCTTTATAACCCGTCTCAGAAGCTTGGTAAATCACCACGGTGCCAAGGACATGTTGAAGGTAGCCTTAGGCACTTTACCTCTCCATATTAACAGCAGGAATCTGTGGTGAGGCAAAAAAAATGGGGACCATGAGGAATGCATCATTCAGGTCTAGGTACACCATCATGTCTCCTGGTCATAGGATATGTGAGAAAATCCCTTTCTTGGGAGATCACCCCCATTTTTTGTTGATTTATATTGCTTCTTCTTGAACTCATGAACTCACACTGCTCCCCATACCCCAGGGTATGTGTTCTGAAGCCTAAAGCATGGTAACATTGATAATCCCCAGTTGGCATATTTAACTTTCCAGTAGGGCCACGGTACAGGAAAATAAAACAATGGCATGCAAAGTTAAATTTCACCTGTGGACTGCAGCATAAGACATCCAGTAGCCTGACAAACAAAACTTCAGGCTTAGCTCTGTAAGCTTACTGCTGCAGCTTTTAAAACTGCTCAAAAATAATAACGGGGTGTCCCAGTATCATGCAGAACCTGGGGAATATCAACAGTATATAGACAGTAGGTCTGCCATGAGGAAGGGAATTTCTTTAAACAAATAAATGTATCCTCCCAAATGTAGGACTATCAATTAATGATACATGAAAACACCGCTGACCATAGACATGAATACAAATTACAAATGACAAAGACTCAATTGGACTTGAAAGATTGTGTGCGATATATTATAAAGTCATATACCGTATATGATTATAGACATATCAATAATAATATTAATACATATTCTGCAGATTCAATACCATACAACAGGAAGTACAAAAATACAAAGTCGTGACATAAAAGTGTGACTGAAAAAGTATAAAATCCCAATTTTATACATAAATAACAAATAAACAAAAACTTGTTTCAGCGTCCATATATACTAGATCACCCTAAATAGGCATACAATTTTCAATCCAAACATAAATGTGTCTATCTGGGTACAATATATCGTACACACATTTTTCAAGTCCAATTGAATCTTTGTCATTTGTAATGTCTATTCAGGTCTATGGTCAACGGTGTGTTTTCATATATCATTAATTTATAGTCCTACATTTGGGAGGACAAATGTATTTGTTTAAAGGAATGTCCTTCCTCATGGCAGAACCACTGTCTCTATTCTGCTTTTAAAACTGCAACAGACCTCTAAAAGTAGCCTTTTTGACAGGTAAAGAACCATACTGAAATATTTAAAAAGGCACCCCAATGTAGGCTTAGTTGCCCCCTAGGTAGCGTGCCTAGTATTTAAAAGTGGTACATGCTAGAATTTACTTTTGACAAGTTCCAACGGCGGCTAGTGCCAAAAAGTTGTTTTCAATGTAAAGGACTGGAGCATTTTCTGTGAAGAAACCCAAAATTCAGCACAAAATTGTTTTTCTGCTAACTCAGTTTTAGGATAAGCTACAGAGATGATTCAACCAATGTTTTAAATATTTACTAAAAAAACAATTCACCTCTGAAATGTTTTTTTCTTCAATAAATATTTAGGAAAACTGAGTTTTTAAAAGTAAGACTTTGTCTGAATCTCCAGCAGGCTAATTAGGATTAGCCTTCCAGCAGCTGGCCCTGCTCAGTGCTTCCCCTTAAAGATGTGTGAACAATGCTCCCAGAGTATAAACAATTGATTAGGCCTTTTGGCAGATGGCCTGGGTGTGTGCTATGTGATTCATCTTAGCCCAGCAAGGGTAACTATGGAGGGTTTTGGGTCCTCTCTAAGCTGTAAAAGACCGGGGTATCGCCAATCTATTCACAGCTAAGTGTAAATAGAGCCCTGAGGAAAAGAAGACTTTCTACTTTCAGACAACTGAGGCCTGCTTGGCACTAACCCTGTGGTAGGCGAAGCTAGTCTGAAAATCAGCTTGGTGTGGTTGAGGAGGAGGAAACTGCTCATATCCTTCAATATTGCCCTGGTTAGAACACCAGACATCTCTTAGTGCAAAAATGTGCTGACATGTTAGATTTTACTCAGGATAGTGAACTGTGGGATAGTTTAGAGTGAGGCAAACAGGATGTACTGAAGTGGGAAGGTTCCCTGCTTGGAGCTTTTTTGTCGTTGGTTAGGGAGTATCCAGAAGTCACCCCCACACATCCACCTACTTTCTAGTAAATCCTACAAAAGCTGTCACTCACTCACAGCTCATCTGATCACATGTTGGTCTGCATAAGAACAGAAGAGGACTGGGGCTGCTGTCTGAGACCTGTATGGGAACCTCAAAGACAGGATCTGCTCCGATGTATATCCAGGATTGAGAAGTGGCCTCGAAGGGTCCATTGTTTTACCTACTGTGTGGTTTCAGGGACTCAACAAGCTGCAAGAGGCCTTTTTCTAGGAATGAGCAGCAGGCTAACTGACCAACTGGACCTAAACTGGACTCTGCTGATGGTATCTGCTAGAGTGGGTCCTGACCCCAAAGTGCTGTCCCTGAGGTCCTGGGAGTGACCAAGAGGAGGAGTTCCAGAAGGTCTGAAAAAATTGCAAATTTCCAACACTTCCAGATCTTCAGGGTAACCTCACAACAAAGCTGTTCAATTTCAAGAGGACTTCCTTAGTAACAGCTTCAGGCTTATCCCCTAGAGAATGTTTTGCTCCAAAAAAGGAGACAAGGGGCCCTATATAGAGTTTGGCTGAGAGGGTGCTGTGTTGCGACAGAGTACTCTCTCCGCCATACTCTCCACCCCTGCGTAATTTTCAGTGTGGTGGACTACCAGGTTTTCGCAGACAGAATAATGTTGAATACCGTCAGTGTAAGCCTTCTTTTGACAAAGTGAGAGCCATTGGAGGAAGGACATAAAACCTCCATCCTGTTTAGGGTGCATGACGTTGTGTACTTTTTTCTGGCCCTCATGCCAGGTAAAACCTAGCAGTGAGGGAGAGAAAAAAATAATGATGCCCACCCGCCTCTACCCCCCACACACATACACACACAGCTTTCTCCCATGGTGTGAGGGCTCTTATTTATTTTTTCAGAAAAAAACTGCTTTGGGAGTTTGTTTTTGAAAAATAGAAAACTTTCGAAAGGTTTGACAGACAACCTCTTCCAATAGCTATTTGACTTCGAGTGGACTTCACTGAATGCAGCCTTGCCCCACTAGAGGATTTAGACTTAAGGTAAAATCTTTGATCGGGAAAACTTGCTTGTGAAATGTGACCTCTGCTCCATCTCGGTTGGCCTGCAATTGCACATGGTTCCCAGTCAACCACAAATAGTTACTTCTGATTGGTTCAATACTTTTTCTAGGCCCATTTTACCCTAAAATGAGTGAGCTAAAGAATGGTGATGGATTAAACCCAGATCAGTTGACTGGGGTGAGTATTTGATTTGCTCAAACGCTCCGTCCATCAATCCCCTTTGGTATCGCTTTGTTCGCCCTAAGTTGGCAGGGTATGCCCAGACGTGGGTCCCTTTCTCACTCTACCACTGGATTCAAGATATCCTGGCTGATGAGGATTATGAATCCAAAACCGATCCCAGGATGCTTGTTTCAGGTCCAGGGAAGACATGGCTTGGCAGTTCGGGCTGGACTGTTCCCATGAGGCACAGAGTCAGACTGATTTGCATATGGCCATGTTTGAACTGGGGTGGTGGCATGAGCTAAAGAATGGTGATGGATTAAACCCAGATCAGTTGACAGGGGGTGAGTGTTTGATTTACTCAAACGCTCCGTCCATCATCCCATTTGGTATCGCGGTTTAGATCACCCAACATCCCTGGTCACTGTCCTTCACGTGGACTCCAAATGAGTTAATCTTAACCCAAATTTACAAATGAAAATTTGGTAATCTTTTCCGGACTATTCCACTGGAGCATTGGCAGCAACTCTGAAGCCGCCCTGGACCTCAAGTTCTCTGCCTATGCCTTTAGAGGATAAGAAGCTTCTGAACCATGTCTGGTCTTGCCACTGACCAAGCCTCTTGAATCCTTGTCCTTATTGTGACCACTGCGTCATGAAACGGCCAGACAAGCACCCACTACCTTTTCTGACCAGCAGAGCTGATGACTTTTTTTAAATGCTTGAACCATGTTAAGAGTTATCAAGATATTATCAAATTTTTCCCAACATTTTAATGAAATGTTAAACGATCATTCCCCTTTAGGCAATTCGGCCGGCCTCCACCATCCCAGATCTCACAGCATGGGGTCCACTGCGATGGGAAGTGACCGTTTCCTTTCTGTCAAAAGAACATAGTTGGCATTCCTCAACAGTATTATGGGAGATTGTGCCCAACCAAGATGTAGTGTGAAAAAAGACATTTTTAAACTTTAACCATATTTAGTATTATAGTTAATGGGCTGGAAACTTCTACCCGGTTCTGTGATATTTTCTTTATGATCTATTGACACCCTATTTAAGCTATTTTACAAACCTGGGTAAAAATCTACCAGTCATTTTTACATCAGTGCCTTTTGTGACTAAAAATGTGCATATATATATATATATATTTCAATCACCTCGTGCTGCGCTGCTGCTGCTCAAGAAAAGTCGCACACTGGATTTACAAGTAGTGGCAAAGTTCGAATTTATTGACTTTGACGCGTTTCAACAACACAGTCTTTGTCAAAAAGTCATTATATATATATATATATATATATATATATATATATATATATATATATATATATATATATATATATATATATATATTACCTACTGGCGGTCGCCAGTAGGTAGTTATAGTTAGGATCGTTTTCTATAGGAAATCCGCAACATTCTATTAGGAATAACTTTGGCGCCAAATGAGGGATCTGCCTGTAATTTTCCTTAACTTTGCCTCGCTGCGCCCGGCTCCTTCCCTGAAAGTTTCGGGGGGATCCGTCAAGCGGGGGCCGAGATAAAAGGGGGGTCCCAAAACGTGTTTTCCCCATGTTAATTTCCATAGGGCGGTTGGACTCACTTTTAGCCCGAACGGCTGAATGGATTTCCACCAAACTTGGCAAAATTGTAGGGACTGGTACCCCGATGTGCCTTTGCTATGTCTCAAGATATATGCTCCAGTGGTTTTTACGAAAATTAACTTTGAAAAAATATATATTGGGCTACATTGGGCTATATATATGTTAGAGCCCAAATGTAGCCCAATGTAGCCCAAAGATGGCCACCAGAGACAAAAAAAAAACAAATGTAGCCCAAATATCAGCCAGATGTAGCCCAACTATAGCCCAATGACAGAATGTCCCAGAGTGTTCTAAAGAACAACTAGAGCGCTAACAGTCTTACTTATGACAAAAGTATGGCACACCTGAAGTCATCTTGATTGGAATAAAGTTTTAACACTTAAAATATTTAATTTGCAAAGGAACAAAATGAGGGGGTTCTTTTTGCCATAGAAATTATGATTAGTGCTGAAGAACGAAAAATTAGGGCACATTTTGAGTGACTTCTCAAATCCTCTTATATTTCATTAAAAAAATTCTGATATGCAGTCTCCCAAGATGGCCACCAGAGACAAAAGAGCCCAAATGTAGCCCAAATATCAGCCAGATGTAGCCCAACTATAGCCCAATGACAGAATGTCCCAGAGTGTTCTAAAGAACAACTAGAACGCTAACAGTCTTACTTATGACAAAAGTATGGCACACCTGAAGTCATCTTGATTGGAATAAAGTGGTAAAACTTAATACATTTAATTTGAAAAGGAACAAAATGAGGGGTTTCATTTTGCCATAGAAATGTTATATATATCAGTTCGCCAAATCCTCTGAAGAGAAGGCGGGAGCCTTCGAAACGCGTCAGGAATTCCACGGCGAAATGGGATTGAATCACTTTCTCTTGAGCTCCTCAGCTATTCAAGCACGCTGTGGCAAGAAAGGCGAGTTCAAGTTTCTCCCCGCGAGTGTGGCCGTGTCTTTACACGCGAGCGCACATATGTGGATGGAACCATCACCATCCTTTTACCGCACCCGCCAGAAGAGTGCAGCAGCGCCATGATGGAAACGAGCGAGCAGAGCCCCTGCATACACGCTGAGCACCGCCAAGCAGCCTCAGGGTAGGAGCCGACCAGGGCAAGCATCCAGCTTGCTAGTATGACGGGCATATATCCGTCTGCTACTCCGCTATCGTGAGGTCGCCTGGTTGGCGAGGGGAGACCACTCCGCCTTGATCCACACATGGGGCGCCAAGACTAAACAGGACTACCAGTCCCATCAGGCACTGGGACATTTGGACTGCCCATCAGGGGCGTGCCATGATCATTATCAGGGCTGGTACCTGCATTCCCATCATCAGTTCGCCAAATCCTCTGAAGAGAAGGCGGGAGCCTTCGAAACGCGTCAGGAATTCCACGGCGAAATGGGATTGAATCACTTTCTCTTGAGCTCCTCAGCTATTCAAGCACGCTGTGGCAAGAAAGGCGAGTTCAAGTTTCTCCCCGCGAGTGTGGCCGTGTCTTTACACGCGAGCGCACATATATATATATATATATATATATATATATATGTATATATATATATATTTTCACTGAAAAAACCATAGGTTTCACACCAGTTATAGTTAGGAATTAGCATTTAAAAAACCTATTAAATTCACTGAAAAAACCATAGGTTTCACACCAGTTATAGTTAGGTGGAAATTTTACTCGCATAAAACCATTGAAATTCCCACGTTATAGTTAGTTGGACTCACTATAACTTGCGCGTGCAATGCACTGCTGATGACGTCACATATTACATCACTCATGACATGGTCAGTGACATCACTCATGACATCACTGATGACATTATCCAGTGAATGTGTATCTTTTTGAAAAAAAATATTTTTTTATATATGTATATCTTAAGGTTGATGGAAGAATAAATGGGTAAATAAATGTCTAAATGGATGTTTTTTTTGTGTAAAATTGATTGGTTAACTGACTTATTAAATGTATCTTAGTGAATACATATATTAGCGAGTAATGTTTAAATATTTAAATATCTGTATCTGTGTCTCACTTTGTGTATAAGTGGCTGCATGGGTTGGTGAGTAGCTACATGAGTGTGTATATGGGTTATTAGTTTTTTTTTGAGTATCAGTATCAGTGTCTGTATGGTTCGGTGGGGGATATTACTTAGAGCACAGATGCATGAATGAGTGACTCACTATTTGTATGTATTTTGAAGACAGCATGTGTGCAAGACTGTATGGGTGGATGGTTGTGTGTATGGGTGGGTTAGTGAGTATGTGTTTTTATAATTGATTGTTTAAGAGAGTAAATATGTTTCCGTTTCTGTAGAAGTATGTGTAGTGGTGTGTATATAGCAGTATAATCAAGTAAATGGTTTTTTGATAGTTTATTTGCATGTGTGAATTTGTGTGTGAGTAACTATATGGATGAGTATTAGTGTGTAACAGGATGTATAGGTGTATGAGTACATATGATGAGTAAGTACATGCATGAGTGACTATATAGAACTGTTGGTGAATGAGTGGATGTGTATGTAGATGTTGGAATTTCCTAATAAGTTGTTGTAATTGGTATTGGTTTCTCCTTTTTTAAGAAAATGTTAGTTTCTATTTTTGAATGTGTGTGTCAAAGGTTATTTTATGCTGATAGGAGGTCTGCCACTTTGTCACAAGGATGTTGTCATCAGTGATGTCATTTGAGATGTCATCAGTGATGTCATGAGTGATGTCACTGACCATGTCCTGAGTGATGCAATATGTGACGTCATCAGCAGTGCATTGCACGCGCAAGTTATAGTGAGTCCAACTAACTATAACGTGGGAATTTCAATGGTTTTATGCGAGTAAAATTTCCACCTAACTATAACTGGTGTTCAAGCCATCCCACAAGGGAAAAACCTTGCTGCACTACAATGCCCAGAAGGCTCTGCAATGAGCCCCACCCACTTGAACAGGCAATTGGAACTTAAATTGTGCGCAAGATACTTGGCTTTTGACTCCTGCTGCTTGAAGCCACTGATGAAAGGATTGCTATATCCTGAAACGCGTCTGGCTATTCACATGCAATTTGTTGAAGACTATTCCTGTCTTATCGTCTGCTGGCATGAGGTGAATAAAATTACCTGTGTGATTTGACCTTCCTGTGGCTTATTTCCGAGGGCCGACCTGCGTGTTTTTGATAAATAACGGCTGTTGCCCAGCCGTGGAAGACAGCCCAGCGCTGAAGGCGTGCCCATGCAGGTTTGGACTTTATGCCTGCAACTTTGGGAGGAAGGCGAGTGCAGCGCCATTACAGGGTGACGCTGCGCTGTAGACACGGAATTCACCTCAGCAAAGCGGGGCAGATGCAAGATGGGACTAAGCTTCGCTCCACTTGGATGTTATTTGAGCTAATCTAGAGGGGAATTCAAGCCATCCCACAAGGGAAAAACCTTGCTGCACTACAATGCCCAGAAGGCTCTGCAATGAGCCCCACCCACTTGAACAGGCAATTGGAACTTAAATTGTGCGCAAGATACTTGGCTTTTGACTCCTGCTGCTTGAAGCCACTGATGAAAGGATTGCTATATCCTGAAACGCGTCTGGCTATTCACATGCAATTTGTTGAAGACTATTCCTGTCTTATCGTCTGCTGGCATGAGGTGAATAAAATTACCTGTGTGATTTGACCTTCCTGTGGCTTATTTCCGAGGGCCGACCTGCGTGTTTTTGATAAATAACGGCTGTTGCCCAGCCGTGGAAGACAGCCCAGCGCTGAAGGCGTGCCCATGCAGGTTTGGACTTTATGCCTGCAACTTTGGGAGGAAGGCGAGTGCAGCGCCATTACAGGGTGACGCTGCGCTGTAGACACGGAATTCACCTCAGCAAAGCGGGGCAGATGCAAGATGGGACTAAGCTTCGCTCCACTTGGATGTTATTTGAGCTAATCTAGAGGGGAATTCAAGCCATCCCACAAGGGAAAAACCTTGCTGCACTACAATGCCCAGAAGGCTCTGCAATGAGCCCCACCCACTTGAACAGGCAATTGGAACTTAAATTGTGCGCAAGATACTTGGCTTTTGACTCCTGCTGCTTGAAGCCACTGATGAAAGGATTGCTATATCCTGAAACGCGTCTGGCTATTCACATGCAATTTGTTGAAGACTATTCCTGTCTTATCGTCTGCTGGCATGAGGTGAATAAAATTACCTGTGTGATTTGACCTTCCTGTGGCTTATTTCCGAGGGCCGACCTGCGTGTTTTTGATAAATAACGGCTGTTGCCCAGCCGTGGAAGACAGCCCAGCGCTGAAGGCGTGCCCATGCAGGTTTGGACTTTATGCCTGCAACTTTGGGAGGAAGGCGAGTGCAGCGCCATTACAGGGTGACGCTGCGCTGTAGACACGGAATTCACCTCAGCAAAGCGGGGCAGATGCAAGATGGGACTAAGCTTCGCTCCACTTGGATGTTATTTGAGCTAATCTAGAGGGGAATTCAAGCCATCCCACAAGGGAAAAACCTTGCTGCACTACAATGCCCAGAAGGCTCTGCAATGAGCCCCACCCACTTGAACAGGCAATTGGAACTTAAATTGTGCGCAAGATACTTGGCTTTTGACTCCTGCTGCTTGAAGCCACTGATGAAAGGATTGCTATATCCTGAAACGCGTCTGGCTATTCACATGCAATTTGTTGAAGACTATTCCTGTCTTATCGTCTGCTGGCATGAGGTGAATAAAATTACCTGTGTGATTTGACCTTCCTGTGGCTTATTTCCGAGGGCCGACCTGCGTGTTTTTGATAAATAACGGCTGTTGCCCAGCCGTGGAAGACAGCCCAGCGCTGAAGGCGTGCCCATGCAGGTTTGGACTTTATGCCTGCAACTTTGGGAGGAAGGCGAGTGCAGCGCCATTACAGGGTGACGCTGCGCTGTAGACACGGAATTCACCTCAACAAAGCGGGGCAGATGCAAGATGGGACTAAGCTTCGCTCCACTTGGATGTTATTTGAGCTAATCTAGAGGGGAATTCAAGCCATCCCACAAGGGAAAAACATTGCTGCACTACAATGCCCAGAAGGCTCTGCAATGAGCCCCACCCACTTGAACAGGCAATTGGAACTTAAATTGTGCGCAAGATACTTGGCTTTTGACTCCTGCTGCTTGAAGCCACTGATGAAAGGATTGCTATATCCTGAAACGCGTCTGGCTATTCACATGCAATTTGTTGAAGACTATTCCTGTCTTATCGTCTGCTGGCATGAGGTGAATAAAATTACCTGTGTGATTTGACCTTCCTGTGGCTTATTTCCGAGGGCCGACCTGCGTGTTTTTGATATATATATGGCAACAGCATTCTACATGCGGCCAGCTCGCACCCAGCACATTTGATCTCCAGCATTCCCTATGGGGAAATGTTGCGATTGAGACGAATTTGCAGCAATCCCCGAGATCTGGAACATGCGCAAAAAGAAAGCGAAGCTCGCTTTCTTGAAAGGGGTTATTCAATCCAAGTAATTAGGAGTGCCATTCAAAAATCAATGGTCCTATCGAGGGATGAACTCTTGGTCAAGAAATCTGAACACCAAATAACATCTGTTGAGAGCTCTCAAGGTGAGAAGAAACCAGGGGCAAACTGTTTTAGAATAATAACTGGCTTTAATAAACAGCACAAACAGATTCGTAAAATATGTGACAAACACTGGCCTATCGTTACCAAGGATAACGTTATAGGCAAAGACCTCCCCAAAAGAGTATCACTCACTTTCAGTAAAGCGCCATCTATGCGCGACCATATAATGGTAACCAATTCAGAGCCTTATGCAAAATCCCCATGGTGACAGGAAAATAACGGTTTTTACAAGTGCAAAACTTGCAAAGCCTGCCAACACGGAATTAACACCAGGAGTTACAGAGACGGTTTCACTGATACACAGCACACAATAAACCAAGTGCTAACATGCAAATCAGAATTTGCAGTGTATATTTTACAGTGTCCCTGTGAAAAGAAGTACGTAGGCAGCACCAAGCATGCTGTGCACAGGAGAATCCTCCAGCACCTTCGCGCTATTAGCAATGGGGACAATACCTATCCGGTGGCTCGCCACTTTAGGGAATGTCACCAGAGCGACAACACCAATCTTAAATATTGGGTGATTGATGCGATTATTAACAGCAGAAGGGGAGGTGACAGGGAAACCAAGTTAAGGAGGCTGGAAACCAAGTACATTCTATTACTTAACACTAAGGCCCCAATAGGCCTCAACATCACGGAGGACCTCTATACTTGCTTGCCCTGAATCTCATACTATTCATGTCTCCTCTACATGGGAGTCATGCGCGAGATGAACCCGGCTGGGAGAGTCTTGTGCAGGCACCATGAATTGGCTGCGACAAAATAGATTTTCCTAAACATGATCGACTTTAGCTGCTGCTTTCTGATGAGCCACTAACAATGATTATAAGAATCCACTATGCACTTGTTAACATTGTTTAGTTTATTTTTTTGGTTTTAGTAATCACTATATTTTTTCTTTAGTAGCATGCACTGTGTTCATATTGCTTTTTTAAATAATCTACAAGTAGTAGAACTACGATCAGAACATGAAGGTTGAATCTGACTTTGAAATATAGCACTAGATTAATAACCAATATGAGTTGAAAAGGTATAATGACAGTAGGTTTTGACAAAGTCTGACTACAGAATATGGGGGTTAGAGTTCCATTAGTAATATTGGTCCTTAGGAAGAGAACAATTAGCGTATTTTGCACATATTTATTGTAGATGGGTTATTGACATTCGCTTCATTTTGCACATTTCATGATATTTGCACATGTTATTAGAATAGTCAATAATGTATATATATAATGAACTATGCACTTGCACTTTATTTCTTGTATTCTTCCTATTACCCTCATATTTACAACCATAAGCAGACTTGTCATCTCTATGTATTTTACAGTGATTATTGTTGCCATTAAGGATTCGCTCATATGAATATGTGCACATATATCTATGACGTTGGTATCTACTTAAAGTATTTGACTGTTATGTAATGTATTTTATAAAAGTTAAATGCTACCATTTAGTAGCTGGAAGTATATCTTCAATGTCTATGCTAAGAATATTCACAGGTGATACTCATTATTTATCGTCACTAGCACTTTAAAAGGGCTGTCCCACTATCAAAACGTTGTCATGTGAACAAGGCTCCGTTGAGCCGAAACGTCTTTGACAGTACCTCTGCAATAAAAGGAAAAGCAGGAGCCCATTTGGTCCGTGTCCGAGTTTCTTTTGTTGGCTGGCGAGAGTCGTTGCAGCGCAATTTGAAAGCGGCATTTCTGATATATATATATATATATATATCTCTGACGATTCCTCAATCACCTCCACATTCGGTTACAAGGAAAATGGCACACCAGGTAGGTTCAAGCACAATTAATCTTTAATGTGCACTCTCCAAACAAAGACGACGCGTTTCGGCGTGAAGCCTTTATCAAGTGGCCACCATTTTGACACAGTGTGTTTTTAAGTACTTCCTCCAAACGGTAAACACAATAGAAATGGAAAAAATACGATTGTTTTTGTCCATATCGATCTAAATATACATCCTATTGTTTTACATCATTGCCTGGTGTCAATCTAAATTATTCAAGGAGGAAAATAATTCATTACACTGTTTCGCACAATTCATTTGGTTAATACATGTTAACATAGAGTTTAGGGAGTTCCAGAACGTATTAATGAGGGCTAGGGTTTCTGGGTAATGTAGTTTTCATAGCAAAAATTCTCATTCCACAACTTTCCGGGGATTAACCATTCGGTACTTCATTTGTATACTGCAAACACACCAATATGATGTATCACTATAGTACAAGGCTTCAACCAATCGATATATTAGGAGTATCATAACATCCACATAATCGCAACAATTTATTATCAATGTTATCTATAATTTTGTCTGTCGTTTGAGGCATAACTCATGCAGTACACTGCCGAATGGTGTCTCACAACCCATAATTAGAGAGGATTTAGCAGAATTCCGCTACCCAGTACCCAAGTTGGTATTTCACATATCTTGTCAGGGGCTCCCTTTTCCCAGTTTAACAGAAAACATAATTATGTGCTTCTAATGAGGTGGCCCTTCGTTATGCGAGTGCATACAGTATTGTGGTGAGTGAGTGAGTGAGGGAAATAAAGTGCAATAGTGCCTATTATTTCATCTCCGTGATGAAAAATGTGCAAAATTAATATGATGTAATGACAGTGAAATAAGTGTGTCCCCCATCCGGGGGTACACCGGGTATAATATAGTGTAAGGTATCAGGATATCACTGAAGAACACACTTGCCCTTCTTGTATCAACACAATTATATAAATAAGGCATATCCATGCATAAATTCATTGTCCTGCATAATCCTTACTATTCATTTCCCAAGTGTATTACTAAAAAAGTGTGTGATTAAAACATATTCAAGCACATTTGCTGAATCCTTACTTCTCACAGTCCCAGACAGTCATACTGAGTTATCCCTTCTTCATGTACCAATATGTGAGGACAATTCTTCTCCGCAGTTCAGGCCCCTCGGGATTTTGCTATCTATGTCTATGATGTGTTTAGACTCGAGGACTCTTAGACGTGTCTCACGATCACCACCCCGTATATGTTTCGGGACCCTATCTATCCCGCAAAAGATCAGACTCGCATTATTACTGTTATGCTTCTCCGCATAATGTCGAGCCATGGGATAGTTATGATCCCTATTGGTGATGGCGCGGAGGTGCTGCAAAATTCATACCTTCAGTTGATGTTTTGAGCTGCCTACATACTGATGACTGGCACCACCATCACCATTTGTTGGAAATAAATTTTTCGAAATGAAGTCTGGCTTGCGGTAATTATTAAGGAGTCTGTGTACTTGTTTGCTGGCTGACGGCTGCCGCCGGCAACGCGTTGGATTTCATATATATATATATATATCAGCTCCAATCGTCCCTCTCTTCAGAAACGATAACGCACTCACAGGGGTTATGTTTTAGAGCAGTTATTTATTCGGCTTTAAGACAAGAAAAACAATATATATATATATTATTATTGTTATTATTATTATTAAACACACGGACCTGACTGCATGCAATTACTCCAGCAAACATGCAGGAACGGACCACCACGCAGGAAAGAGTTTCTTCAGTGCTTTATTTCCCAAACTGCAACATGACGCATTTCGACCGGGTTTCCCCTTGATCATATCCTCTGGTTCTAACATGGTCAGCCCCATGACCCCTTCTTCACTCTCCAGGTTAAGATCCTTTGCATTTGTAGTACATGGGGGTCATGCTTGGAGCAAGCTTCTCCATAAGAGTCATCAGGAGAATCCCCATTACCCATTCCTTCATACTCTGGTAAATTTTCTCTGGTGGGAATAATATCACAATTTCGTTGGTAAACATTTTGCTGGCACTGTTGGGTTGTGGTGCCTCTTGGCTGGAGGTTATTGGGTACAGGATATGGGACTTGGTCAGAAAAGGCTCCTTGAGCATATCAAAGGCATTAGAGTGCATCTTATTCTTATTCTTGCCCTTGGTTCTAGTAGGATTAGAAACAGCCTTGTTTCACCATGGTTCAAAGGTCCTGGGAACCTGTAAATCCTATTCCTCCCAAGCAAGGGGTTCTTGTTCTGGATGGCCAGCTACCAATAACATATCTGTCTTAGCAGGGGTTTAAGGCTTCATTTACTGCTCTTTAGACCAAGGAATCTAATGCCTCAGCAAACGCTTCCTCATGTGAAAACAAACATCTGTGTTCCCTCTTAATCACAGAAGTTTCCATGAGTCTGTGCCATCAAACTAAATAGCACAGAAAACCCATTAACTGAGGCCTCGCTGGGGAAATGTTCTCTTTTGTTTCCTACGATACCTCTTCCAGAACATTCTGGGGTCTTTCTGGATCTGGTTCGCTGGTATTTGGGTTTTTCCTTCTGTTCTTCCAGGAACCTCCAATACTCCTCTTTCGTGCTTCAACTTGAGATGGAAAAATCTTGGTTTGCACAGCATGCACTTGACCCCTTTGGCATTAGATTTTTGTCTCCTGGGGGATGTTTGAAAAGCTTTCACACAATGGGGTCTGTTAACAATGTTTCTCTCTCTGTCGCTTCTCCACTGCATATGATACTCTTTTCCTAAGCTGATGAAGCTCCTTATCAGCTGTGTCAGCCAATGTTCAGTTTTTACAGCCACATTGCTTGTCTTTGTGAACTTCACTGGTGTCCTGATTTTCCCAAAATGGTGGATATGCCTATTGCTGCAATGGAACAGATATTTTTTGATGTGTAAAGAATATATGACGCATCAGTCAATAAAAACCCCACAATGATTTTTAATGCCAAAAAGTATGTCCTCTTTGTTCCAACTATACAAGCCTTGGTAGAAGTCTTAAAAGGCTTGCCGAGTCTGTGGTCTTGATCCTGAGTTTAAGGTCACAGTATGTTTTAAAATAGTTTCAGTTCCCCAACAACTCATCCTTTCAAACACAATTTGAGCCAAGCCCACTTCTAAACCACAAATTTAATTTAGAAATAATGTATTTTTTTATATTGTAAACTGCACCCGAATGTGTCTATAGTTTGTGAACTTAAATTCAAGTCCCCTTACTCGATACACCCAAATGGCAAGTGTAGTTCGCAGACTTAGGACATAGTCTACAAATTATAGCAAGGATCCAGCCTGCGGGTACGTGTGAATCAAAAGGGCAACTTATTCAAAAGTGTTAACTCTTTTAAACTACCGAGCACCTTTATTACTCACTTGTATCTCCGAAACTTTTGAACAAATTTAGAATAAATCAACAAAAGCACGCTTTCTAAGTTCTACTTTTATGCCACGTGTGACCTAAAACTGGTGAGCACTTTTTCCTGTAGGTGCAAGCAAAATTTTCCATAGGAGCTAAAATGAGAAACACATAATTAAAAAAAATATTAATAAACCCCTTTTTTTATCACTTTCCCCCATGCACAGACTGCAAGGAAATTGGCTTGCTGACTCTGCTTTTAAGCTAGTTGCAAAATTTGGCGCCGATCCATCTATGGGAGCCAAATCTATAGGCAGATCAAAAAATGTGGTAGAGAGAATCTATAACAGGATCTGATGACATCATAAACCAAGTGGTTAAAACTGAGTGGTTTGCAAGTGTCTCCAGAACTATGATATGGAAATATAGGGCCCGTTATGTATTATAGCCTTATAGCCTCCCTAGCAGGCTATTAAAGGCCCGCTCCGCATTAAAGCCCAAGCCGAAGGCGAGGGACTTTAACAAGGGATGGGACTTTAATAGCCGGTATAGCGCTGCTACGAAGGCTATTAGAACATTTTGCTACTAGAGGGCAGAATGTTCTAACAAATTAAACAAAGGCTTCCCGAAGCTCGAGGGGATTTAAATCCCCTCGGGCTCCGTGAGGCCTTTGTAACACATTGGAATGTTACTCTGCGGGCCTTTACCGGCCCATAAAAGCAGGGAGCACTCCAGAGTCTACAGTGGAGCTCCCAACATTCCAATGTTCTAATTTTATATATAACATGTTTATTATGGGGCCAGTTAGATTGAAGAAGCAGGTTTCTGCTAAGTGCAACTAACAGTGAGAACTGTTTGGAATTGACTATCTAGGCTTTGTTTACCTTACTTGAATACATTTTTTATGACACAATGCACATTCATGAAGGTTAGCAGATTTAGGCAATTCTCTAGTCACAGTGTTTACCTCATAATTCTAGATTTACTGCCCCCTACCACATAATTTGCAAAATTCTAGGCTTTCACCAAAAATATTATTTCTATCTCAAATCGATAAACATAATACTGACCAAGAGCGTGCCACATAACCTGTTTTCTTACTTAATTTAGATAACCTTATTGCAGAATGTGGTATTCCTTGTCATATAATCCTAGCAGCGCAGAAGATGTTAAAATGTGCAGGGTGGTTGGGGGCTGTCATTATGATGATGAAATTAATATTTCCCCGCGAATCCTGAAATAATTTGTACATTTCAGGCTTACCTGTGAAATATGGAGCTTTACAACACACATTAGCAACTGTGTACGCCCAGTCAGTGGCAGCTCCTCCGCGGAGGAGGGTTGTCCCACTGCAAGTTGAGCAGTGCAAAAGACAAATAAAATGATAATGACAAGAAGTTATTATAATTTAAATATTATCATTTTTCTTTGCGGGACTCCAGCCAGGTCGGGCGGGGCTGGGCTTGTCACCATCTGAGGGAGGAGGAGTAGTTTGCACTCACTCCCTAAGTGCGCATGACGGCTTGGCTGGCCCTCTGGGGCTGGCCAAACAGTCATGCACGCTTGACATGTTCTCCACTGGGCTATGTTGCACAGCCCAGTGTAGATCATACCCAGCCTCCCAGGTACTGCCTGAGTGGCCATACAGGCCGCTCAGACCAATCACGATGTTGCTCCTGCAGCGTCGTGTTTGGGTGGGAGAGTCCGGCAGCCTGGGTGCTTCTGGTGGCAGAGAGCTCGGAGGAGAGGCATGCAGCTGGGAATGTAAGTTCATTATTTTTCTTTCGTGCCCCACCACCCCTGTACATAGGCAGCCGCTACTGCATACAATACTCAAGTCTGAAAAACTGTTAAAGTATGTCTTTGAGTGTCTATTCGGCCTCACTCTTTGGTTAAACTTGAACGTTACTTGCACACTGCCTCCAGACATTTATGCCTGCAAGTTCTAACTATCTTTTAGGTCGTCTTTATAGACTGGGTAGACGTATGATAAACGATTAAACAAGCGTGGCATGTTTGTTGACCAGCACAGAACTGAAAATTCAAAAGTGACTCTTTAATATCCTGGTTACACATATCTTCATAGTTTTCCTAACAATTATTCTTGTGTATGTGCTTTTTCGCTTGAATTAGATTTTGAAAGTTGGCACAGTTTGCGCTGAACGTACAAGAGTTTATCATCAACTGAAGCACTTCAAATATAAGCTGTATAGGCAATGTATAACTCTTGCAGAGTGTGCTCAAAAGGATGACTTGCCTGTCAAAGAAACAGTGGATATGATTTTTACGAAACTGAAGACATCTTGGTTGCAGACGGTAAGTTTGTGCTTGTTTTTGTAGTGGATTTTCTTTATGAATACTTTTCTTTTTCCATGGAATGCCATCTCCCCAGTTATTGTGCTTTATTCCAGTACATTTTGTAACAAGCATTGGCAAAGCCAATCAGTCGGGCCTTGGCATGCAGGCGCAATGGTCACCTTTTGTTTACATTTTTATAGCAAGAATACGCCACAAAAATAAAAAGGTAAGACAACAGATTGTCCCGAGATGTGGCCACCATCTTCTTGCAATTAAAATGTTAATTTTAAAAGACATTGACTGAGGTGACTATTTTACTAGTGATGTTTAAAAACAACGAGCATTTCAGTTGCAATGTGCATTTTACTACATATTTTGTTAAGGGGATTTAGTAATGAGTTGTATTAGTTTCTTAAGCCATTCATGGAGAATTGTAAAATGCCTTTACAAAATATAGAATTATGATGGTTTGTATGTTCTAGCTCTAGAAGTCATGTTGTGTAATGTTGAGGGAAGTTGATGCTGTGCTTTACAGCTGCTGGTACATGTTCACCATACGTGTACAAGGTTGTTCAATAAAGTAGGAATTTGCACAGCTCACCTGTCTCTGGAGTCACTACAGGGGAGAAAGAAAATACATCATCACCTTAACATACCATTCAAATTGCAGAAAGCTACAATATCAGTTAAACATTTTTTATAAGCAACCTTAAAAAGGAGTCAGAAAATAAACCGTCCTCTAACTTCGTACCCCAAGTAAAATCAAAGTAGATAGACGGTTTTAAAATTTGATATAGAAAATGTAAATAGCTCACTTTGAAAGACTTTTCACACTGAAGAGTGTAGAGAGGCTTATGGGGTACAAAAGAGGCGTGAGACTGGGTGAGAGGTTACGTCTTGAGCGCCTTGAAACCCTCTGGGTGAGTAGTGCGCTATACACATTTTTAACTTGACTTGACTTGTATTTATTAACTACGGTAGAGCACCGGGAGAACGCCGCAGCCTCTCGCACAGCCGAGCTACCATCCACCAAAATCGCTCACAGCATTCCCTGTCACACGTGACAGGAACACTAGAGCGCTACTCTACATATCTCCCCCTTTTGCGATACTACAACACAAACAACAATACGAAGATGCTCAACAGGATTGGCAGTTCATGATGATAGGTGATTATATTTTCATGTCGTACTCACAGTACCTTTTGGGCCGTATAACAGCTCTACCTGTGCGGGGGTGTTTTACCGGGGTGCATGTCCAGGTGTCTCTGCTTCCACTTGGTGGGGCATCATTGGGTGTCCCCTGTGTTTGACCCCCAGTGTCCATACCACTTGCTTCTTGGTTCTCCAGCTGTGCTTGTCGCCCTGTGTCTACTGGGTTGTTCTGCGTTATGGTGGTGTTCATTCCTTCTGCGTTGGTACTCATTGCGTCACCACTTCGTTCTCCTGCGTCCATCGTGTGTTCTTCCTCCTCCATGTTCCAGTGGTCGTTCCTTTCTGGTTGCTTTACTCCCGTCTTGGCCCACTTCAACACATTGTTGCATCTGGACATCCTGTCTTGAGACCATACCTTTCGATCACTTAACAAGGCGGATCTCGTGCAGACTTCTTGTACTTGCAGAGGCTTACTAAACTTGCTATCGCCCTTTCTTCGCAACTGAGCAAGCTTCACTCTGGCCCATTCCCCTCTTTCCAGTGACGTGTCTTTGACATTGTGCCGCCTGTTGTAGTGGTCCGTGTAGATCTTTTGCGCTTTCTCTAGGTTGCTGCGCACCACTGCCAGAGTCCATTTGCTTTGTATTGTCCGTTGTTTCCACACCACATTGTCTCTGGTGAACGGGTCACGGCCTCTCAATATCTTGAACGGGCTATATCCTGTCTTGGTGGGAGCACAGATCCCATGATGACCCGGTTGAATCTTTCTGCTAGGCCGTTCCCAGCAGGATGGTATACCGGGGTGTGTTTTATTTGAATACCATTCCGGTCCATGAATGTGTTCCATTTGTCGGACGTAAATTGAGGTCCATTGTCACATGTTATGAGTCTTGGGATTCCTTCCCTCAGAAATGTGGCGGTGAGGAACTCAACTACAGTGTCAGTGTCCACAGTCTCACATATCTTGATTTCCGGCCACTTGGAATACCGGTCCATGAGCACAATGACATACTTGGGTATGCTCTGCGTGTCAAAGACAGGGCCCAGGATGTCCACTGACAATTCGTCCCATGGGTTGACTGGATTAGTGAACTTCCCTAAAGGTGGTCGCAGCATGCTGTGTGTCTTGTCTGCGTTGCAGCACTGTTCATACTCTCTGTCCAGTGCAGGCCACCAGTAGGCTTGTTTGACTCTGCTTAGTTTTTACTATTCCCAAATGTCCTTTATGTAGAATCGTGAGTAGACGCCTTACCAGTTGGTGTGGAGGGACTACTTTGTCTCCTCGTAGTAAGAATACATCTTGGTCCCCTACTGATAGCTCTTCTCGGACTTTGTAGAATTTCCGATATTCTGCATCCAGGTGCTTCTTCTCTGGCCATCCTGGGATTATGAACCGTTTGACTGCTGTGAGGCTTGTGTTGTTTTCGTATGCCGTTCTCCACTCTTGCGCACTTATGACTGCCTCCTGGTCCTCCGCGAATGCTATGGTGTGGTCATCTTCCTGAGTTTGTTGAGGTGCATCATCCATCACGGCTGCTCTGCTGAGGTAGTCAGCGACTTTGTTCTTTGCGCCCGGGATGTATTCCACATCGTACACATAGTCCAATAACTTGAGTGTCAGTTTCGCTATGCGAGGAGTGATATTTGCATGTCCGGTAGATGTGAGGACCTAAACTAACAACTTGTGGTCCGTCCTGAGCAGGAATCTGGAGCCCCAAAGGAATTGGTGAAATCTTTCCATTGCCCAGATCGCCACTAGCATCTCTTTCTCCACCACACTGAACTTTTCTTCATTCGGGGATAGGAACCGAGATGCGAAGCTGATAGTTGACAATACACCCTCCGCAGACCTATGCATAAGCACTGCTCCCAACCCTCTGTCACTGGCATCGGTGGTGAGGACTATTGATGCTCGTTGGTCAAATCCATGTAGAGGCACAGCTCCGCAGATTGTCTCTTTGATTTGTAGAAATTCTTCTTGGGATGCCTCCGACCATGCAGAGGTGGTCTTCTCCTTTAGTAGCTGACGCATATTGTGCATTTTGGTGGTGAAATGAGGAACAAATTTGCTGTAAAATTCCGCCATTCCCAAGAAGGAACGGACGCCATCTTTGTTCCTGGGTGTCGGTGCATCCTTGATTGCCGTTCCATTCAATTGTTTTGGGGTGACTCCTTTATTGCTTATTTCGTGGCCCAAGTACGTTACTGAGGTGACTCCGAACTTGCACTTGTCCCATTCTGCAGTGAGGCCGTTCTGCTTCAGGATGCGCAGTACCACAGTTAGCTTGGTATCATGGTCTGCTTTGGTTCTCCCCATGATCAGGATGTCGTCCTGGAAATACTGCACTCCTTCCGTGTCTCTGAAAAGTTTATGCATCAACTTCTGGAACACTGCCGCGGCGGATGCCAGTCCAAACAGCATCCTCCGGAACTGGTAGCACCCAAAAGGCATGATAAACGATGTCCGCTTTCTGCACGTGGGGTGTAGCGTGATCTGGTGGTATGCTAAGGTTAGATCTATGGTGGAGAATCACTTGATGCCCTTCGTCTGTGCCAGCATCTCGTTTATCCTAGGCAGCGGGAACTTATCAACTATGATACTTTTGTTGAGCTCCTTCAAGTCGATGCACAGGCGCACTTTACCGTTGGGTTTCCTGGCTACGACCAATGGCACCAGCCACTCTGCGCTCTCGATTGGCTCTATCACTCCTTTGTCTTCCAAGCGTTGCAACTCTTGTTGCACTGCGTCTCTATAATTGAAGGGAATGTTCCGTACTTGATGGCTCACCGGTTTGGCCCCCTCCTTGAGGCATAGCTTGTGAGTAAATGTCATCAACTTGCCTATGGTGCCTCCGAATACTGTCGGAAAGGTTGATTTCCACGTGTTGGCGTCATATGTTCCTTCTGGGCTTATTACCAGGACTTGTGTCGTACCACCAGGGTTCAGTTGAATCCCTAACCCGCCTTGATCCACCCATCCTAACACTGAGGGTTCTTTCTCTGCCACGTACAGCTTCCCTTCTGCCGTGCGGCCTATGAACTCCTATAGTAGCGGACGGAAGCCCACCATGTGAATGGGTTCCCCGGTGAAGGTGACAGGATGGATGTGTGCCTATGACCTGCGCGAAGTCTCGGCCCCAAATACTGCGTTGTATGATGGTATATGGGGAACCTGAGTCAGCCACCATTGAGACTTGAATCCCTCCTATGGAAAGTTTGCATAACAGTTTACGTGTCTTTGAGCAGTCTATGCCCAAGACTTGGTCATCAATACACAGCACGCTGTCGTCTTCGCCTCCTCCTTTTTCTGTTTCTGAGTCCTGTGCCACATACTTTACTGATGTTTTCCGGGGCTTGCATCTACAAACCTCTTCGAAGTGTCCTTTGATCCTGCAGTATTGGCACCTGGCTCTGAAGGCTGGGCATCGTTTGTCATTGGCAGTGTGTGTCCTGTTGCCACACCTGTAGCAATTGTTTTTGTCCTCTCCTTGGGGTTTCGGGTTCACTGCCGTTTTGAGTGTGTATTTCTTGGGCTGTCTAGCGCTTTCTGTGAACGGTGGCTTCCACTCCTGGGGGGTGGCGTCTGTTATCTTGCTCACCGTCGCTTTATTGGCATTGTCCTTTTTGGCAGCCTCTGTATATAGCTTTGAGAGTTTCGCCTTCTTGAACGTGGCAACTATCTCTTTGAGTGGAGCATCGCCGCTGACCCTCAGCTTCTCTTGTATCGAGGTGTTCACCGTATGCATGATGATTTGGTCTCGTATAAAATCATCGTTAAGTGCTCCGAATTTGCAGGTGACTGCTAATCTCTTTAGTGCTGCCACATAGTCATCCACTGACCCCCCTGTGAGTTGTTTCTGTTGAAAGAAGTTGAATCGGTCTATTGCCGTGCATACCACCGGCTGATAATGGCTGTCCAGGTCGTCAATGGCGTGTTGGAACACGTCGACATCTTCTTGTGGTCTGGTCTTTTTGACTAAGTTCATGTATACTCTGATGCCCTCCGGACCTAAGTTGTGCAGTAGGATCTTCTTTTTCCTCTTACTCGGAAAGACTTTGTCCCCTTCATCTTCCAGCGCCGACAGGTAGCTCAGGAAGTACTGCTTTTAATCTTCCCATTTTATGGCCGGTTCCCCTGGGAAGGGAACCGGGTTTGTGAGGGAGAAGGTTTGGGCACACATGGCAGCTTGCCTTCTTGGTTGTGCTTCTTCTGACCTGGGTGGAGGACTCCCTGGTGCTCCCTGTTCGAGCTGGCCTGCAGTCTCTGCTTGGTGCATGAGTTCTTCACTCATGCGGCTTGTCCCTGGTGCGCCAGGATCAATTGTCTTCCACCAGCTTGGCTTGCTAGTGTTGCTGCTAGGGGGCTAAGTCCCTCTGGTGTGCTGCCTGGGGTGCCCGTGGGCCGGGTTTGTCAGGCTGCGCTGTACTGCTGGGCGACCTGTGTGGCCCCGTGATGCGTGGTCGTGGGGTGTGGCAGGCCTAGGACGTGGCTGGCCAGAGCATTGGTCTGCAGTGTATGCTGTGTGCACACTGGGAATGCGGGCAGGCCTGTTCGCTGGACTGTTTCTCGCCCTTAGCTGCAGGCTTTGAACTTCTCTGCTCCTTGTGTTAGCCCTCAGGATGTGGGTAGGTGCTCTTTGCTTTAGCTGCTGGCCTTGAGATTCCAAGTTCCTCGTGCTTGCCCCAGGATGTGGATGGTGCTCACACTCCGATTTTGCTGCTGGTCTTGAGTTTCCAGGCTCTTTGGGCTTGCTCTCAGGATGTGGGTGGGTGCTCGAGCTCCAAGTTATCTTTGCTGTGTCAGCCGTCTGGGTGGAGTCATTCAAGCCCCACCACCGCAACGCGCTCCAGGCGTGTGAGGACTACCCCCTCTATAAGCGCCTCTTTCCCCCTCTCCGTGACAGGGTGGTGCCGCCGCCGTCTAGGTGCAGCTGCTCTCTCCCGGGTTTATGCGTAGGACCGCCCGGCCGCACAACGGTGTCTGCGGTCACTTCACTGCCTGTTCTGCGCGGGGCTCCCGCACTTTCTAGCTGATGGGTGGCGGCTCCGCTACCGCGCTCTCCCTCCCAGGCCTGGAACCGCTGATACAGGCACACTTGTGTTGCTGGACGACAGTCGCGTGTCCGCCTCCCCAGCGTCGTGGCCAATTTGTAGAGAGGCTTATGGATTACAAAAGAGGCAGGACACGGGGTGAGAGGTCACATATTTGTTAACTAAGGGAGAGCGCCGGGAGAACGCCGCAGCCTCTCGCACAGCCGGGCTACCATCCACCATAATCGCTCCCAGTCACACGTGACAGGAACACTAGAGCACTACTCTACAAAGAGAAAATAACAAATTTTAAGACAAGGTAAACAATGTACACAAATGTTGTGGAGTACCTGAAAGTGAAGAGAGTCCACGGGTAAAGGGGGATAATGTATTGCTCCCTGCTATAAGGTTTAACAGACCAGTGGATGAAGCCTGCTGACCCAAAGCCCCCTCATGTGTTCTAAAGTGGCTGCATGTTTAGACAACAATCTCAAAGGCCAGATCTTATAAGAATTTGAAGTGTATAATAAAAGGGGTGTTTCAGTGAATGGTGTAAATGGAGTGGCAAAGGTCACAGGAAGCACGTCCTGAGCAATGGAGCTATGCAAAGACAAGTTAGATAAGTTATGCAGCGAGATAACTTGTAATATTGTTAGAGGAATGTCTTCAAAATTCAAAAGTAAAAGTTCATGCCGGTCTTTTAGTTCAATATAATGACCTTACTGTATTTGGTAACCTTTATTAAAATGCATATTTTCTAAACTAACTTAGAGACAACATGATTTGCCAATGTTGCCACGAGTGATCAAGAGATTATGGTATTTTTTATGTGCACTTTATGAATGGACATTATATATGGTAAAACATAATCTGTCACATCATGTAGGCTCCAGTTTTTGTTGTGCTCCTGCATTCTAGAGGTAAGGTATACTTTTAGGTATAGTGGACTGCTCTGGTTTACATATTTTGACCTAGTTGGGAAGGTCACATTTGATCCCAGTTCAGCCAGAGGATTTGCGCCCTTCCAGCTATAGTTTTACAAGAACAGGTATTGTTGTCTGCATAGTTGTTTTGCGTAAGGTAAATCAATATAGCCCATTAAACCAAATGAAATCAGTGAAACATGCACCTTTGTTGGTCTTCATAAGATTATTGAAAGAAGAGCACCATTTATGTGTTAGTATCAAGCCCCCTTAAGTTAACACAGAGATGCAGAAAAAGCCGCACAAATTACCTTTAAATGTAACAACTTACACACATATCTCCTCTGGCTTGAAAGCTCGTCATTGGTTTAGCAGTCACAAGAATATCTTCATTCAAACTATTATGTTTAACTCAACAGGCAATAAATGGTAAAGGTCCTAACGTCTTCCAGACAAAAATCACCAAATTCTCCCAATCAAGAAATTTGCATTCAGGTCTAGTACCCCAAACAATTCTCCCATCTTACAAACAGAAAACAGCAGCACTCTTCTTCCATACATGCTATTAAACTCCCTCCTAGCACAAATTAGAGCCACTGACCATGATCTGTAATTTAGAAGATTGGTTAACAGCTGGTCATTCCCAAGCTGCTCATCACAGACATCCTGATGCACAATCTTCTACGAAACGGGATAGAATACGAGTAAAGGACTTCTACATTCAGAAATGGACCTAATGGCCAATTTGCTAAATATTATATTCGAAAATATTATACAAATCTCTCCTCTGATCAGATCTTTTTCTCCGCCTGTCCGTCTATAATCAGATGTTCTTACTAATTTTAGCTTGCATACAATGGGGCACGCTTCCTGGCAGTCTATTGCATCAAGCATTGCATGGAGCAAATTTACCTTGGTTTATTAGCATCCGATAACTCCACCGTGGATGTCCTACCCTTCGAAATTCAGTTACTATCCAAAATTCTTTATTCAAATACTATGCAAAACTGCATATTTTTTTGTATATAGTAGTGTGCCGTGCACAAGTCTGGTCTCTTAGCTTATAATCCATATTTCTCAGAAGCTGGAAGTTCACTTACTTTCAATCAATTTTATGTAATCTTCCTCCACCCTCTCTATTCTCAGCACTAATCATTCATATTAACATAACCCCACCCCCAGTCATCACATCTAACTCCTTCTGCTCCCACCACAATCAAACTAGGGTGATGCATGGAAGATTTATTTTGAGAACACCAGTGGTGCTCCTCCGCTATGGCGGAGGAGCGTCGCTTCCCCCAACCAACTGGCTCAAACGGCAGGAAAGGAAAAATAAAACGTTAATAAACACGTTTAGTTATAGTTATATTGTTCCTTTCCCAGCTTGCATTTGCTATCAACCCTAGTGTTGAATGTACCCTATAAATTTTTCATAAAAAGAAAATATATTTTTTCAAAAGATATCCCGTTGTTTGTTCTCCTTTTCTGATTTATTCGTTTGTGCAATAATTGCCCAACTTGATGATTGAGACATAGATAACTAAAGTATCTAGTTTTGAATCTGTAGAATTATTGGAAAGAATTGTTTTGTCCAAATAAAATCCCTTGCAGGCATCTTTACCTATACCGTGATTTCAGCCCAAGCCCCCAAAGGTACATTGGGTTTCCCCACGTCCTTATCAAACAGCCTGCGTTACAGCAGCTCTCCTTCATTTCGCAGGGCAATGCTGTAGTGAGCGGAGAGAAGGAGCATTATGGGCCGGCTTTAAACCAGTGCGGCCGCACTGGTTGCTGACCGGGGGGGAGGGGGGGGGACGCCACTGACCTCTAGGGGCCCACTGTGTTTAGCAATAACTTATGATTTAAAAGCACCTGCTGCAGAGTTCCTTGTGCTTTCAGGCAGCAAATAAATGTCAAGATAACTCTTGCAATTAATGTTCCAGCTAAAGAGAGATCGGAGTTTTGTCTAGTGGCTGTTTTGTCTCATCATAAAGTAGCGCAGAGGGTTAATATGCCTGCTGCAAAGAACAGATCTGTATTTTGTGTGGATAGCTGAGTGGATTAACAAAGCCAGCCTTTACCAGCACTTTAAAACAAATTAGGGGCACTTTTTGCAGATGGTAGTGAGTGAATCCGAGGAGGAGGTTACGGGGAGTGCCAGAAAAGACTATTGCACCGGGGAGCACTGCTGCTAAAGCTGGCCCTGGGAGCACTACCCTGGCTCTGCAGTGGTCTATCATTCTAATGGCCTCAGAGGCAATCCTAAGTCTGATATTCAGCAGAAGAAAGGATTTGGTCTGCCTTGCCTCACACACTTGGTGGGTAGGGCAAAGGTTTTGGGCAAACAGGTTACAATTAAGATGTAAGTTTATCTATTCATCTTGCAAATTCTCCAAATATGGGCAAATGGTGTAGTTTATTACTGCTCGCTAGAAACCCTGATTATACCACCTAAAGTATGCAATTTATATGTATCCATTATGTACTGAAATTACTAAAAGTTATGTACAGAATGTAGTTACATTTGTTTTTTGTTTTTTTATGTAACATTCATTTTCGCATTTAAGAAAGGGTTTTAACGAATATTTTATAACACACTAATATTTATATTTTTGATACATGTAATTTCTCTAACATTAAATGTAATGTATTTATAGTTTATAGGAAGTTAAAATAAATTAATTTAATGTAACATTAGTTCCTATTACCTTTTATTGAAAGCCCCGTTCTCCATTATTGCTGAGCTGGAGAGCATTTATCATTTTTGGGGTCCTTTTTGGCTGCAGTAACTGTAAAAGTGCAGTGCCCCTTCTTAAACCCCTTCTGAACCCTCCATAAACCCTTTCTTACTCCTCAGCCTCTCCAATTTAGTAACAAGAATTCTCCATTTTCCAGCAACTCCCCATCTTCCCACATTTTCTACTCAAACGTATAGCTACATGTGTGTTGATCTCCACACATAAAAGATAGGAGAAGACGGAGGCAGTTGTGCTGCAAGCCTAAGTCGATGAGAGAAGTTCTTCAACACAAACTGCAGTAAATACTAAAGGGGCTATTTTGTGAAACATGATAATTGTTGGTGTATATTCTATATTAACACGTGGTTTATTTTTACATGTTTTTGTCTCTCATACAGGAATATGATCACCTTGAAAAATATCTAAATGAGGCAGATTTCTTCCAAGAAGAGATGATTTGAGTGCTTTTTGCCAGACTTCCTTTCAGACGACATTATCAGCGTGATCAACTATTATTCCTATTACTTTAAGAGATTGCTTACAAAGCAGCTATTTAAACATGTATTTATGTATTTTGTATGAAAAGATGATACTAATGTATTTTTTATTTTTAACATGCTTCTTTTCTTCTGTTCTGCTCTTTTAAAATGTATTTTATTTATTTTTTATACTCAAAAATGAATTTTTACGTCAGACCTTAAAAGGTTGGAATGAAGGCACCTACAGGAAAGACATGGATTGTATTTGCATAAATGAAATAAACACAGTATATCTGTCTATAATTGCATTTTCTGGTTGCACATAGTAAAATCAGTGGAATCCTTAATTTGAGTTAGTATAAATGCATACGTCTGTCCAAGAGATTCCACAGAGTTACCCATATTTTCCTGCATGTTAAGACTCTCTTTCAAAAAAGGTCTTTTTGTCTGTAAACATTCGTTTATGCACATAAATATCTTTCTTTTATGCATGCGTGGAATTCAGAAAGGTCCTCTCACAAGTGGGAATTAGGCTAATAAAGTCATGGTTTGCCTTGCAAGTGTTTGAACGGCCACAAACATAAATATATGGGCAAATACAAATTGAAACCTTAGTTACTGTAAAAGGTCAAATATTTATTGTAACTAAAGTTGAAGACATACAAGACTGGAAAGATCAGTCTAAAGGGAATGGATTTATCCACAATGAGTAATTCTTTCTCACTGGACAAATAAAGAAAAGAGAAAATGTGCTTTTGACATTTACTCAGTTCATGGGACAGTAAAGCTAAACAAATAAAGCATAAATATAATGTATTTCCTATAGCCCAAATATGCTCAGGCGCTGTAAACATTTCCATTCAGACGATCAGGAGTAGATTGAGATATCTGCTATAAATCAGTCCGAAACTGGCAAACTTTTAAATGAAGGATTTTTGGGCAGTAGCAAACCAGTATTGAAAGAGCCTTTTAATTTTATTGAACAGTGACTAGAAATGGAATCAAACTAACATAATAGTGACAAAAAAGTCACTTTCTACAGATTATACCTTCCACATGCTTCTCACACAGCAAGCAACAGTGGTTCCCTTATAACAAGAGGCTCCTGTTGAAGCGTTAGTGACTAGTACGACAGGCATTATTGTAAGCTACAGAATTTCCCATTTACTTTGCAACCACATCTGTTCTGGCAGCAGTGCTACTGTAATGAACTTTTGGACACCAGAGTGAAGGAGTCTAATAAGTTGCATCTAACTGTGAAAACGATGCACAAACTGCATTTTGTCGTATGTAAAATAGTACTACTCACGTACTACAAAATGCAGTTCTTAAATCTACCCCATGTGTGCAGAAATCTCCACACATATAGGTATGCATTTTGTTATGGGAGGGGCTAGGGCAGTGACTGGAAAAAGGAAAATAATGACTTCTATTTGGGGAAGTTTAGGGAAATAAAAGGAGGAGTTTAGGGAGGACATCCTAATGCAAAAAAACAAATTACAACAAGGGTTACAGGACACATGCTAATGCTATTGGTGAGATAGTGATGACTTATAACTCCACTTTCTATTTACAGGTGAAACTCATTTAGCTACAACCAATCGCATGCCGGCTGACCACATAAGAAATTACCTCACCAACCAAGCAGTTTTTTGCCTTCACTATGTTAGTGAATGTCTTTTCAGCTTAGCCCCTGATTTGAGGAACAGTTATTATTCAGAGGGCAGAGAGCGTTTAGAGGCAAAGTATCAACATCTGTGGCTTCTTCAGAGAAGCTGTGATTGCCAGATACCAATTTTTCTTGATATGATTGTACTCTGGGAGCAGGGGCATCAAATACCTTTAGCCCCTCTCCAAAGCTACCCACGCCTTTGTCAAGAGCTAACTGTGCTCCATAACATGGCCACTGTTTTTTTCCTGTGGGTCAGTTTAGACAATGTAAGTATCTCACAGGCAAACCAGTCCTGATAGTTCTACCGGTTAGTGTCATGCATCAGCAGAAGAGAACTCAAATGTATTACCATTCTACAGTCACTGGACGAAAGTCAATGAGATCAAGGGAATTGTAGGCCTATGCTTATTTCCCTAGTTTCTTATGTGTTATCAGTTGGACCCACGTGGCACTTCAGTCACATCACCACAGGAGACACCTTTTCCGCAACAGACACTGCTGGCAGTCCGTCAAAGTGCAAGGTGTCGGCGATGCCAGGGACTACTTTACTGATGTGTAAGCTATCTTTCCTGGAAGCACACACATCAGCAACATCTTTCGTTAGGCATCACTTGCACGTCATTTGGTTACTGGGTATTTCAGTGACGTGGCTCAGGGAAATTATAATACCTCATAGTGGGGCTGCATGTTCTCACTCATTACTTACTACAACACAGTAGATACACATCCTTAGAGTCACTGCATGTATATATATATGATGCAGTGCATTTAGCATAGAAGAAAATCTTTTGAATTATCGTATATTTGTGATGCTGGTGATAATCAGTATGTTCTCCCCATCTCCTCGCACCCTTCCAAAGTCCAACCAAACTACCTCAACAGAAGTATTCTATGGAACGCACATGTTGCAGCGGAAGCTCAGTTATTTCTTTTTATCCTTTGGATCCATAACATACACATTTTCAATGTATTCTCTCTTTAATTATGATATCTACTCACACCCGCAGAGGCATTGGTCCTCCGATGAACCTTGCTCATCGCATTGAGAGGTGAGGAACTAGAGTGGCTTCTGTTGTCTACCCAATAAGGAACAACTAATTGGTAACCAACTCACAATTTGGAAATCATTTTTAAATATATTACTCTCAAGTTAATGCTGCAAATGTATAGGATGAAATCGGGAACCCCAAACCTCCTAAAGAAGTTCTAATGGGCCAAAATCATACAAACCAATTATTCTGCCGAAGTAGTGCAGAATAATAACAGAAGAACCTGTTGTTCTGAGAATAATCTATGACTGTCCCCGTTAAGAATTAGAATCTGAGCTATATTTATGTAAGCTCTCTGTGGAAAGAACATTTCAAAGTTAAGATTTCAAGTATACTCTACCAATAAAGATAAAATGTTGTTATTGTATTAAACAATTTTAAAATTCTATGCAATAAACAGTATTTTCTGCAAGAAGTCACGAGTCTCGATAAGCAATTACAAAATGTAGTATGAAACTACACATTAGTAGAGATAAGTCAAAGGCAACCTAACAAGGAAATCTCGAACCTAGTATTAGGCCACAGAGTCCATAAAGTTTGCTAATCAAGGGGAATTCCTACCACCAGTAAAGTTAAGAGGACAGTTCTGGAAAGTTCTTTGGCATAGGCATAGAGTTCGGTCAGAGTTCAGATGAAGTAAAGTAGGCAAAGGAGAACAAACCAGTAGTGTCAGCAAGCCTCACTGACATGAGTTCCAAATGTAGCAAGGGAGGGGAAAGTCAGCATCAACAGCCTCAGCATCAGGAAAATGAGGGAGCCAGAAGAGGTGTCTCAGTCTGAGACCATGTGACAGAGCGTCTCTATGAGCATCCGAATGTGTCTGAGCCCCCACAAGAGAATGCCCGCGTGAGCATCCAATGTGTCCTAAGAGTCACTTAAATTATATATTACTTGCTGTATCTGGAGGTGATATCAACTGTCACCCACAGTGGTCCATAACTCATGTCTCCAACTTCCGCTAACAATGTGCAAAAGAAGATACTTTAGAGAATTTTCCCAAGCAATCCATGAGAATCGATCATCTGTTCCAGGCACACAAGTTAGTCCACAAAGAACGATTCAGAATGTTGCTTTCCACGCACTTGTGTCAAAAGTTTAAGTTCCTATATATTAATCCATGTCAAAGTGTCAGAAAAGTATCCTTTAGACATCAAGAATGTCATGTGAAAAGTCCAGAAAAAGTTACATGAATAGGGAGGCAGAATTCTTTCATATCAGTCCATGACATAAAATACAATCCTAAAGGAAAAAAATCACTCAATACATAGAAATGCAAGGAAATTGTGACTAATAAACGAACATGCAATTAGATCCAAGCATAATATTTTCAATCATGTATTCATATCAAATAATCAAGTATTGTAACTTGTCATAAGTGATTGCATAGAAATGTTCAGTCTTATGTATGGCCTATTAAACCGAGCCACAAAGTACCTAAATGTAAAATAAATGTATAAAACTTATAATTGTTGTCAATTTAGTAAATCTAGATTATTTTTAATGTAAAGCAACTACGCAGAAAGTTTCATTCATGTAAGTTATAGTGTCAAGCTTTTGCACCAGCTTTTCGATCTGTATGGTGCATTACAATGGAAGCATTATAAGATGGCTTTTTTTATTTATTAAAACATTGCACAATTAAATCAAGATTTGTGTGTACATTTGTATATGACTTATCATTTTAGTTTACATTAGTTTGCATATTATTAGTGCATATTTTTATGAATTTTAATTTTGACATTGTCTTCTGTAAAAACAATTATTAGACGTGTTAAACACAATTTGTGAATTCTATTTCTGCAGCTCAAAACACTTTTATGGCGCTTGTATTTTGTCTCTAAACAATATCATTGTCATTCACTTGACGTGTGCAAAGTGCACATCGCATTCATGTGTAGTTTTGTTATCATATCCAATGTTTATTGTTATAAAACTAGTTAACGGCTTTCACGCTGCATCACACACATAGTTAAGCCATCATTGCACGCACCTTTGGTATCTAAGTCTTGATTCAGATATCTCAAGTACATAGGGTGGCTCGTCCGTGCACTTCTGTAGTAGTGTGCAAGATAGTAGCAGCCTGTTGCATATTGCACATCTTTGCCGTGCTACTGAGTGTATATTGAGACATTAACCATGATCTGTGGCACCATTCAGATTCCCTGGATGGGTCACAAATAAGAGGTAACGGTATGCATGGGCAGTGTTGACTAGTGGACTCGTTTTTTACCTGAACCACTCATTTGGCTGTTTATGCAGTTGGACAGCATCTCGTTAATGATGAACTATTAAATCCACCATATATACCATCCTGTGTCACTACAGTGTTTGTAGCATCCTCCCTCCACATGTGACCTCTGTTTGTGGGGTGCACACCTCCATTCTCTGTCCAGACATTTCCACTTACCTCTGCAAATAGGAAATTACATCCAGGAACATGAAGATGACCATTTACTGATCATTCTGAGCCATCCTCCTATCACAATTCACATTTCTCTGCAATTATTGCCATTAACATGAATCTTAGATGGCTGACCTTTGTAGGCCGACAGGAGGGAAGGGCGGGGTTTAAAAAATAACATAAGGGTATTAAAATTGTATTGCTTCTGACAACCGCTTTGCTCAGACCCCCAACAGCAGGCTTTGCACCAAAAAAAGAGACCTGAAGTTTAAAATAACACAGTCACCTTGTCTGTCAACCAGACCAGGCTCTAGTCATTCAGTCCTGCATATTAATAAAATATTATTAGCAAAAGAAAGGTGAAAACCCCTGTGCAGTAAAGCTTTATTGAAAAGTTCCTCATATGTCTCGCTCTGATCTTTGCATAGAGAGGGAACTCCAGTTAGAATCACCATGTAAGGGCAGGCAGCTGGAGGAAAGTTAATAACTGTCTGACTGGTATTAAGAGAAGGCCCACTAAATTCATTGCAAGCCAAGTGAGTATTGTCTGGGGGTTGGTTCCCCTTTAGTTGAGGACAGCCTCACATGACTGAAGCGAGTGAGACATAAGGGACGGATTAAACCCAAAGACATGGGCAGTGAGAGTGCGACAGTACTTGTTTAATAGTATCCTCCGAGATGCCACTACACCAGTGGCACTGAAACAGTTAGCTTTATCACCATCCATGGTTTGATTTTCTGGGGGTGCCAGATTTGGGGCTGGTGCAGGTGGGGGTGGCAGCTAGAACAGAGTTTTTAACTTGGACTCAATAACATTCAGGCAATCAATGAGTGCGGAGAGCTCAGCCTTAAACTTAATTAAACAATCCTCCAATAGTTGTGCAGCACTAGGAGAGCTTGATATCGGAGCACAATCTGCCACTGCCATAAATACAGAAGGGGGACAAGGCTGCCCATGAAGACAAGAATGACATGTTTGGCTGGCAGCTTCAGTTGATTTCTTACAAACATTCTGCTTAGGCCCTCTTAATAATTGCTGCTGGCTGAGGGCTATCGATGTCAATTATAGCTTCATTGTTCAAATGCATGGCGCCCATAGTGGGGGAATTAATAGAAGAGGATACCACCAAGCTAGAAGACAAAGGTGTTTCTGAAGCAACTATGGCATACCCCGAATTTAGTCTCCTTTCTGTTAGAGCAATATCTGTGCTGATAATCCCCACAGCCCTCTACAGCATCCTGACTATAGAGGTACCTTTATGAGAGAAGTAGAGGCAGAAAGGTCACCTGTAGCTTTCCTTTTGCCCATTTTAGAAAGGTAAATAATTTGTCACTATTTGGCAAAACCAGAGATTTCCTAGTACCCAAGCACAGAAAAACAAATGCCAAACAGTACCTTCAGGGAGACCCAAGGTGGGTGGCCCAGCTCAGCCTCCTCTGGGCCCTGATGGACTAGACGGGCCCCCACTTGGTGCTTTTAGCACCCAAACCATAGATACCCCTCCTCCTCTGTGGCATGGTGCAGGTGGCGGTTTCTTGGGCCAGTAGTTCCCCAGAAAGCAGAGTCCATAAACATCCTGGTCAGCGGGAGAAGCAATGCACTGTTAGCATCTCAATAATGGGCCCGCCTCCTCCTCGGTGCCCTGGTGCAGGTGGCGGTTTCTAGGGCCAGTAGCTGCCAAAGAAGCTGTTCAAATTGTATATGTGACTGCGATTACCCATGTACGTATGAGAATAGATGATGACATTATGGCTGCTCTCACTGCCTTGGCTAGTGGCAAACCTTTACCTAAAGGCTCATCATCTAAGAACTCCTATCTATTGAGTCCTCATAATGTTCCCTTTGCCTGCATTCCTGTGGTGGTTGATCAAGTGATATCCAAATGGGACCGCAGGTTAGAATTAATAATAGCAGCTCATGAAGGTTTGGCATCTGACCATGCTGGTGTGGCGGCTACAGTTTCTTTATTACGTAAACTGTACTGGTGGCAGGTTCTATAACAGCAGACCTAAAACATTTTTACTTTTCTGTGAAATTTGTCAACAAATTAAAAGTTCCAGCATTGCACACACACCACAGACCCCACTTTTAGTTCCAAACAAGCCATTACAATATGTCTATTTCAATCATTGTGGACCACTCTAAACGGAATGCACCTTCAAATATATCTTAGTAGCTGGTGATTCTTGTTCTCGATTTATATGGGTGTGGCCCCCAATGATCTCCTGATGCTTGAATTGTTATTAAAGATTTGCAAGTCTTTATCAGTACATATCCAGTGGAAGCATTCCACTCAGACCACGGCCCGGCTTTCGCCTCTAAGGTGGGACACCATGGGCACCCTAGATGTTCCTGGGCATATTCCACCTCTATCATCCTGAGGGAAATTCGATAGTGTAACAGAAGATCCGTGACTTAAAGCAGTCCTTAGCAGCTAGAGTGTTAGGTTCAGGTTGTAGTTGGATTTATCGCATGTATGGTATGCAGAGAGCTTGAAATATTCTCTCTATATGAATGTTGGATTGTTCAACTCCTTATAAAATATTATGTGGGGTTCCAATAGTCATACCAGTTCTTGATAACTCTGGCTCTGTGTTAGAATAGGCACCCTTTCATATCAATGAATGTTTCACTGCCTTACAGAGATTACAAGACTTCAGAGAAGAACACTCAAATCTAAGTTCTGCCACTGACGAAGTGAAGGTGCAACCAACAGGTTCTGGCTGAATTTGTCAAGACAATTTTGGGTATCTAGTCAAAGGGAAGATTGCAGATAAAAAAGTATATGGTAATTAGGTGTAATTACAATTGGTACTGACAACCTACCTGTAAGTCCCTAGTATAAGATGGGGCGTGTAGGTTTAGAGGCCCAGTAGATTTTATGTTCTTACGTGTGCACTGCTGTGGTGCCTGCTATTATTTTAAAAGGCAGCCCTGCCTTGCAGGCTGCTTTTCAAATAAAACTATGACCAAATTCGACTTTGGAATTAAAGGTTCTTCCAAAGTCTTAAACTACCTTATTTTACATATAGTTCTCCCTTAAGGTCTGCCTTGGGTGCCCCAAGGGTAGGGTGCCAAGTTGCAATAAGTAGGGACGTTATAAAAGATGTTTTATATGTCCTGTTAAGGGAAAATCTTGCAAATTTCGTTTTTCCCCATTGTACATTAGCTCCTTAGGCTAACATGGGATGGCTTCATTTAACTTTAATAAAGACTATCTTTTGAGAGGATTGAGCTAAATAATACAAAAAGTATAAAAATGAAAGTTGCAATACATCAGCAACTTGTCAAGGATGGATTTAGTATAACTATTATAGGAAAGAAGTTTTAGAACTGCTTTGCGAAAATTACTCATTTCAGCTCTGTAGAAGCCTCTCCTGATTCTTTAATAGGCTGAGCAAAGCTGCCCTAATGGGGGGGTGAAGTGACCTGAACTGAAACAAAGGAGACCTCTGGTGGGAGCATATCTGCTGCCTGCAGATGCCAGGACTGGAAGGGGGCCGGGTAGCCAAATTGATCTTCAAAGAAGAAACACAGTAAGGAAAGGAATCAGGCCTACCCCCTCTTCCTGCACCCCTAGCCTGATAAGAGCCCCGGTAATTGAATTAAGATAGAGGCTGAAGGGGAGTGTAGGGTAAACTTAGCTACACACGTGGGTGAGTTTATCCAGACCGGAAGCTCCAGGAGAGATTTTCTCCATTTTGATTTTGTGGAACAGCACTTTCTGGAACAAGAAAATACCACACTTCAGGAGAAGTGGTCATCACAGAGGGTGGCACCCTGCACTCCATGGGTCAGGGTTAACCCCCTCTTGCCATTCCAGAAACCTAGATAAATATGGAAGGGCTGCCCCACAACTCAGTTGCCTCCCTGGAAACAAGAAGAAGAAGGGCTGCCATGCTGAACCCCTGCTCTGCACCAAAGAGAACTGCACTCATAAGGACTGCACCTGCTGCACATCTGGGCTTCACAGATGGAGGACTTTGCCATGCTTAAAAGGTTGAGAAGTAAACTCCCTGTAAGCAACAGGTAAAAAAAGCTTCACAAAGTCACCTGCATTAACTCCACCAAGAGAAGCCCATCTGACCAGCGTCCAGTGGACTTTTAAGGATTTGTCCAGGTGCATTGAGCCATGGAATAGGTTGGTTAACCATTTCTTTTGTCCCAACATGTTTGCCAAAGTAAAGGAGTTCTGTAGCTCCTGTGCAACCTGCCAAGACAGGGGGCAAGCCATATGCTCTCTCGAATCCACTGCCACTTGTTGGACTCCCTTTGAAATGCTGTTTTTTACATTATTGGTCCCCTAGACCTATCAACTGCCTCAGGCAATAATGGGTTTCCCGAAGGAGGTGGTTTCAGATAGAGGCACACATTTTATGTTTGCCTAGCTGAAGGTGATGTGTTAGTCAGTCAGAGTTAAATGTATTCAATTTTCTCATAAAATCATAAAAGTTCATACAATAATTTCCATAAAACCAAGTAAACGATAATTAAAACTGCTTCGCCCACAGTCTAAATGTATTTGACTAAAGTCAAGATAACGTGTGAGTGCCTAAGCAAGAGGTACTGTAGGTATACAGAAAACCACCAAGTTAATACTGATTACCTGCTAAAAAGAAAAAAATGCTGTAAACAATCAAGAAAGCGGGTAACCATGAAACATATTCTGAGTCATTATAATAATTATAGATACAGAAACACTGGTCTCACCTGGGTAAAATTCAAAAGTAAAAGTAATGGGTGCCTATAGCGCATATCATAGACTGTTAAATCTAGGGCAAATCATGCCTGCAGCTCAGATACTTTGGACCAGCAACCCCTGGGAAGAAAGAACTGGTGGAACAGGTTCAGTCTAAGGTAGGTTAACACCCTAGAGTGACAGCTGGTCAACCTCCAGTTCAAGTAACCATTGTAACCATAATAAATTGCCACTTAGTGCATTTACGAAGAGCAAGAACCTCAATTTCAGCTGCCATCCTAGAGAGGAAGGGCTGCTTTAAACAGGCCATATCCCCTTTCGTGATCTGCTCCTGATCATCAAAAAGTTCAGGGTGAGCAAGATTAGAAAATGGCCTTTGCAATGCGGGCTAAGCCATGCATGCCATTTCCCCGCAAGTGTAACAACGTTTGCATGAACCGTACATTTGCCTTAACCATGCATATGCGTAATTAAGGCCGATAGAGATCTAGATATCCGTATGGGCGGGAAGAGCAAAATGAAGTGTCGGGCCAGGTTTAGGGGGGTAGTTTTTAGGGGTGGTGTCGGTTTAAGGGCTCAGGGCGGGGGAGTCCGGGTCGGATTTCTTTGGAAGGGGGCAGGATTTTAGGGCTGAGGGCAGGGAGGTCGGTGTAGTTTTAAGGGCTAGGATTTAGGGCTCCGTATTGGGGGGAAGAGGCAAGGGGAGGGTGCAGTTTTAGGGCTCAGGGTGGGGGATCAGGGTAGTTATTAGCAGGTGGCAGGGTTTTAGGCCTCAGGGTGGGGGAGGGAAGGGGTGGTTTTAAGGGCGGGTCAAGTTGAGGGCTCAGGCAGTGGGGGCTGGGGTTAGGGTAATGTTTGGCAAGGGGCAGGGTTTTAGGTCTCAAGGCGGCGGGAGGGGAAGGGAGTAGTTGTAAGGGCAAGAGGGGTCAGTTTTAGGGCTCCAGGTGGGTGGGCTGAGGTTGGTTGTTTTTGGTAACTGGCAAAGTTTTAGGCCTCAGGGCAAGGGGAGGGAAAGGGGTGGTTTTAAGGGCAGGGTGGGGTCAGGTTTAGGGCCGAGGTAGGGGACAGGATTTTAGGGTGGGGAGGGGGTCAGGGTAGTGATAATTTACCAGGCATATCCCTATAGCAATCATGCCTTCACAACGAAATTCATGGTGGTAAAGGCATGCGCGGTAAAGGAATGTGTGGTTAAGATGCATTTGTTGTTGCGACTTCATTGTTGAGGCCCGCATGGTTTGGCCATTAATGCTTCTGTCATACAACCGACAAGATTACTTATGATAAATGTTAACCAGGGGATTCAAGACCAGTTATCCAGGTTAAGACAGTCACGAACCACTGTTCTATTGAGTTTAAGGCCATCCTTAATCCAGATGGATAATCATAAAACCAATGGTCAGAAACCAATTAAGTCAGCAATATATCTCCAAACTCAATTCCTCATGGACAATCTCGCTGGGTGTACCCTGCGTAACTTTAAAAAGACTGCTCAAAAAAGGTATTCACGGCTACCTGTAATGACGCTGTAGGTGCAAACCCCCAGATGTTACAACCTAAACAAGCCACCAAGATATATTTAGCCTAATACACTTTAAGAATTGTCAGTACATTGGATGGGCCTAAGCGACTGAAGAACGAGTTAATGCTGTTAATTGCCCTTTTAATTGACACTATGTTTTTCTACAGTAAGGGACCATCTGAAAAATGTGCATCCAATAAAATCCCAGATAAGTAAAGTGCTCATATTTACTAATAACATTGCCTTTAATCATACATTTTCTTGTGCAAGTCTTTCTAGGGCCGTTCACCATGACATGGGACTTGCTGTACTTAGTTGACAAGTCAAAGTCATTCATCAAGGAGACAAACTGATATAAAAGGTGCTGCAGTCCCACAGCTGTGCGCTATTAAGACTGCGTCATCTGCATAAAGGAGAGGTGGCAATGGGTGACACCCAACTTCAGTACATCCATCCCCAGAGCAGAGAGGGCTGACTACAGCCCATTGATGTAGAGAATGAAGAGAAAGGTGGCCAAAATACACCCCTGGCGAACCTCCATTCTGAAACTAAAAGGCTGGGTGCATTCTCCGCTTATCCCAAATCTTACGCAAGCCATTAGTCCCTCTTGAAGATCATGCAAAAATGTGATCAGCATGGGCTCTACCCCCATGGTCGCCATCGTGGCCCTGAGCTTATCTCTATTGACCCTGTCAAAGGCCGAGCTGATGTCCATGAAGGCCAAATGAACTGTCCTACCCTTCACCCTGGTGTATTTGGTAATCACCAGGAAGAGGTTCAAATTCTGTTCTACAGTCCCTCGCCCAGCTCTTAAACCGTATAACTCCAATACACTTTCCCAGAGCCTATTAATTAGATTCCTCTTTCTGGCAGTGAGTGCTAGACTATAAGAGGTCCTAGCCCTCCTCACTTCCTCGCGAATGTGGGGCTGCATTTACAGAGAGGTCATAAGCACCCTAAGGGGAATACACCTCATCAAACCACTTAGCTGGAGATCCCGGCTGTGTGAGAGCAGCCTTAATGCACCCTGTGTATCCAAAAAAGGCAGCCAATATGTTCAAGTCTGACAGGAAACTTGCATTGACCAACTGTGAGGCCAAGGGGGCCAGGGCCTGCTTACAGGAATAGCTAGGTCTGGGCATTTCAGTAGCCAGCAGGACTCTCAATCCCACTGTCCTCTCATGGGCAAGGCCTTCGGGTTTGTAAAAGGAAGCCAGAGGTAGGGGAATATTGTTTCTGGTGACAGAGGGTCCAGTAATTGACCTCTTTAAGATATTACCCTCCCTCCAAGCATTGTTGGAAATTGATAACAATACAATCTCCGGTCACAGTTTTACCGAGTGACCAATCCAACCTACCCTGCGTGCCATAATGATGTCATTAGAAAAATCTGTATGTACTTTGACTCTGCAAGACAGCCAAGGAATTACTTTGTTTTTAAGTTTTAGGTAACTCAATCATCTCTTGTTTAAGGGGGGGAGGGCGTTCGATAAAGCCAACCCATGGTGTTGAGGCCAGCTGGAGTTGGATAACATCCTTGCATGGTAACATCCCCGCTGTAGGCTCAATGGGGATGAAATGACCACCTCTCAAGGGCCTGAAAGAGATGTGGGTTGAATGGGATGTTACCTACAAGTTCACTACCCAATATCTTCCCTAGACAAATGGTCTTGAGGAAAGATTCAATAAGACCCTGATGGGCAACTTCATGGGTTTGTCTGACAAACTCTGAAGGAGATGGGATGTTCTCCTACCATGCCTACTGTTTGCATACAGGGAGGTGCCACAGAAAGGGGTTGGCTTTACCCCATTTGAGTTACTGAGGGCCATTGTGTCTGGTGAGAGAGTCTTGGGAGAAGCCTCTCAAAGAAGCCAAGAACAATGTACTTGACTATGTACGAGACCTGAGATCTTGCATGGAGATTACAAGAGGAGAACAATCAGCAACCTAGAGGCTGGCCAACAGCTCATAAAGCTTTGGTATGATCAGAAGGCTACTATGCCTGAGTACAAACCAGGACAATTGGTGAGGGTGTTGGAGCCTGTGGTCCTCCAGGACAAGTGGATAGGGCCATATCCAATCTTAGAAATGAAGGTTGAGTTTAAATACTTGGTAGAGCTTTGCACTGCCAGGATCCCACAGGGTCCTGAATGTGAATAGATTGAAACTCCACCTAGACAGGGTAGACATGGCCATGCTGGCGGTCACTGATGAAAGAGTCTGAGCCATCGCCAGATCTCCTGTCCAGCAATGTGCAAGGTGGGTCAGTATAGGGAGTTGTACTCTCTACCAAGTTGACAGACCAGCAGCACAGAGACTGCAAGCAAGTGCTGGAGCAATTTGCTGGATGTTCTCCTTGACACCAGGTATCACCACTTGATGTGTATGTGTTGACACTGGTGACAGCCTCACTGTCAAAAATAAGTTGCACAGGTTGTCTAACCAGGTCAGAGCAAGCATCAAAGCCGAAGTAGCTAAAATGCTGGAATTGGTGGTAATTGAGCCCTCTGACAGACCTTGCGCCAGCCCGGTGATGCTGGTACCCAAACCTAATCCCCAAGGGGGTAAGAAGGAGTTAAGGTTCTGTGTGGACTACAGATGTTTGAATGCCGTTGCTAAGACTGATGCTCATCCTAAATCTAGAGCTTGTGAGCTCATTGATAGGTTGGTGTCTGCAAAGTACCTGAGCACATTTGATTTGACCTCATGTTACTGTCAGGTTTCCCTAAGTCCATGAGCAAAGGAGACATTCTCAACTCCAGAGTGTCACTTTCAATTCAAGGTGATGTCCTTTGGTTTGAAGACTGTACCTGCCATCTTCCAAAGGTTGGCGAATAAAGTTTTGTCTGGGTTGGAAGCTTTCAATGCAGCTTTGTTTGATTATATACCTGTATTCAGTTCCACCTGATAGGAGCACCTGGCCCACCTTAAAGACTTGCTTCAAGCCCTGCAGCAGGTGGGCCTGACTATCAAGGCAAGCAAGTGCAAGATAGGGCAGAGTTCAGTGGTGTACTGGGACTTGTATGTGGAGGTCATGTACAATCTCTCCAGACCAGAATTCAGACCATTCTAGATTGGGAGGCTCCTAGGACCCAGACACAGGTCGGGGCCTTTCTTGGCCTCACTGGGTATTACAGGAGATTTGTTCAGAATTATGGGACCATTGTGGCTCCCCTGCCAGAACTTGCCTCTAAAAAAACAGCCCAAGTTATGTGGACTTCAGAGTGTCAAACGGCCCTTGCCACTCTGAAGGAGGCTATGTGTTCAGCATCAGTGTTACTGGCCCCTGAGTACTCAAAGGAATGTGTTGTTCAGACAGATGTTTCAGATGGAGTAGTATTGGCACAGGTAAATGAAGAGGGCCTAGATCAGCCAGTTGCCTTCATCAGCAGACGTCTACTCCCCAGGGACCAAAGATGGATGGCCACTGAGATGGATGCCTTTGCTGTGGTCCGGTCCCTGAAATAGCTGAGACCATATCTGTTTTGTTCTCACTTCCATGTTCAAACTGACCACGACCTCTCAGATGGTGCATGCAAATGAGGGGAGGAGAATCCTTAACTGTTTAGGTGGTCCATTTCCCTACCGGGGGTAGACTTTACAGTGGAGCACAGACCTGGGACTGCCCATGCCAATGCAGATCAACCTTCCAGGTTTTTCTACTTCACTGATGAGGACTACCAGGGTGTAGGTTAGTTACCCGATACCTTTCAGCTGGTGAGGGGAGGGGGGGTAGTGTTGCCCTAAACATCCCCATTTTTTTTACTGATACTGGCGGTGACTGATTCTGGTTGTGCCTTTGGCTCTCCTATCCAGATTGATGATGGAAACATTGGGTGTGTTGCTGACGCGAGTTTCCTGTTTTCTACTGCTGCTCCTTGTGAAGATGTTATGTATCAACTGCCTTTGGAGACGTCTACCGGATCTTCTACACATGGTCCCCGTTGTTTCTCAGACTGCCTCTGGTTATTTGTCAACATTGATGACTTTTCTTCAGACTCTTCACACACCTCCTTGCATGGTGAACATGGACTATTCCTTTGGCTGAAACAGAGGTATTTGATTCCTCCTTGGTCCTGCTGTTGGATTTTTCTTTCATTATTTTACTCCTCCTTGGTTTGGATTCGTTACAGTCTTCTTTACTATTGACTGGACACATTCTTCCAGATCGTACACTCCAGAACTGGCAGATGAGGTGCTTACAGCCCCATTCTTCATCACTCTGAGAAAGTCATAATTTTGCCCTGATCACCCCCAGTTTTTGACTGATAATGGTGGTTACTGACTCTGATTGTGTCTTGGTTCTCTGCTACCCAGGGCCGGTGCTCTGTTAAAAGGTGTAATTACAATTGGTACTGACAACCTAGCTGTAACTGGCATGTAGGTTTAGAGGCCCAGTAAATTTAATGCATTTACGGGTGCACTGCTGTGGTGCCTTTTGTAATTTTAAGAGGTAGTCCTGCGGGCTGATTTTCAAATAAAACTATGTCTAAATTCACTTTTGGAATTAAAGGTACTTTCAAAGTCTTAAACAACCATATAAGTTACACTAAGGCATGCCCTAGGTGCAGCAAGGGTAGGGTGCCATGGTAAAATAAGCAGGGCAATATAAAATATGTTCTATTTTTTATTTATTTTTTATTTTATTCATTTCCACAGTTCAGCGACATAAAATAGCAAAGAAAAAAAAAAAGAAACATACGTCCAAAATATGCGAGTTACAAACACAAAGCGGATGTGGTTAATATAAAGAATGAAAGTAACCGGATCATCATAAAACAAATATCGATATCATATCATCGTACATTCAGGTATTCATATGGACTACAAACAATTCCCAAATATTTAATCCTAATTTACGTTTAGTCGCCCCCTTTACGGAATATAAGCTAAATTCTAGGTTGGCTAATCGATACATTTTTGCCCTCCAGACTTCAAACCTTGGAGGCTCAGGGCATAGACAGTCCCCGGCGATACACAAGCGAGCAACCGTCATTGCAACAGACAAAAACAATCGATGTTTATACAAAACATTCCCTCTTGTGACTGGCCGCCCCATCCCCAGGAGCATTAAGGCTGGAGTGATATTAAACGCAACCCCCAGAATAATGGATAGGAAATTTTCCATTTCATGTAGGAACACATTCAATTTAACACAACTGAAAAAGACGTCTTCTATGTCAGCATTATCTTCCCCGCATCGAAAACATTTACCATCATAGCGGTCCACCCACTTATGCATACGTGCAGGGGTATAATACAGTCTGAATACAGTTTTAAAAAATGTTTATTTTAAATTTGCTGACATAAGAACTTCCTTAGATATCGCCAGTGCCTCTTCAATTGAAGCATCAAGTTCGGTTTCTCCCAATATCAAAGACCATTGTAGATTGTACTTCTCCAAATCATCCTTTTTATATAAGGTCAGAATTTTATACAACACACCAATTCTATTCTGAGATGTAATAGCCTCAATCAAAGGATTATAGTTCAATTTTAATTTCCCTTTTAACAAAAATTCCCGTACTTGAAGAAATTTAAAAAACTGTGACTGTAATAAATTATATACCATTACCAGATCTCTATACTGTTTAATAAGTCCCCCTCATCATATAGATCACCTAACTGACATGTTCCTTTATCTTGCCAACCCCTCGCAGTCCTATCACCAAAAATACTAGCTGGGAGCAGTTTTGTCGCATTCATGGGAGTATAATAAGAGAGAGGTCCTAGGTCAATTAATTTGCGTACTTTCCTCCATGTCTTTATCGCTGCATCCAGAATCTTAAACCTAGTCCTCTTGTAATAGCTCCCCTCAATTTCTCGAAATAAGCTGCGATTAGCTTCTATTCCTAAAATTAAATAAAAAATGGAGCTAGTTGTGCTTATGCTGCCCTCATCCGCTTCACCCAATTGTACAGCCATTTTTTGTAACCAACAAACATAGTAATATAAAACAAACTCAGGTACTGCTAACCCACCCCTTGAAGTTGGAAGCGACATGAATCTCATGGCTCTATGAGGTTTTCCAGGAGGCCATAAGAATTTTGAACAAAGTGCCTGTAGCTTCTGCAATTGAGTTGACGTAATTTCTAAAGGTATTGCTCTAAATATATAATATACCCGCGGTAATATATTAATTTTTAGAATATTCACTCGCCCAATTAAAGTGAAATGCAGCCTACCCCATCTCTCCAAAGATTCTGCAATATTGCTGCATAATGATCCCCAGTTTGCATCAACCAGTGTATTCATTGTAGCCCTAATTTTCACCCCTAAATAAGTGGCTTCAGTCACAACTCTTGGGTCATTTAATATTACAGTATCAGTACATACAAGTTGCGTCTTAGTAACATTCAACTTGTATACCGACATCCGCCCAAATTTCCCAGCCTGCCGTTCGATCTCCAATATTGCAGTAGCCGGATCCGCAGATGTAATTACAATTTCATCCGCGTATGCGAATACTGTAAAGGGGATGTTGCGTACCACAAAAGGTTTAATTAAATGACTCCCAGAAAGCATTTCTATAAAAGGATTAATATATAAAGCAAAAAGTAACGGAGAACAGGGACACCCCTGTCTTGTCCCTCGGGTGATCCGCACTATTTCTGAAGTAAATCCCATTGTCGCTATTCTCGCTACAGGTGAAGTATATAGAACTTGCAGTGCAGTCATACAACATTTTCGAAATCCCACACTTTCCATTAGTGTCCATAAGTACTGCCATTCTACACAATCAAACGCTTTTTCTGCGTCAAGCAGAATCAGCCCAAGTTTTCGCCTCTCTACCTTTGCTATATCAAACAAAGTAATTACTTTGTAAATGTGTGCTACCGTCCCCCGACCTGGTATAAAGCCATGTTGATCTTGAGATACCAATGAGGATATTACTTTAGAGAGACGGTTAGCTAAAAGTTTTGAATATATTTTCCCATCACAATTTAAGAGTGGGATGGGGCGGTATGAACCCGGTAACTCTGCATCTTTCCCCTTTTTGCTAAAAACTGCAATTGTCGCTTCATCCCAAGATTTTGGTGCCAAAGCATTTTGAGCCGCCCTAAACGTAGCTAACATACTGTCCCAAGGGGGCCGGGGTAACAGGGTCTTCCGTTAAGATAGTCTGACTGACAGGGGGTTTAGGAGTAAACAGAAACACCGGCTTCTTGAGTAAGGGTTTAAGTGAGGGTTTTATTGGGATATAAGTCTTTCTTTGTAAGGTAGCTGCTCGGTCCCTGGAATGAGCTGCGGGATCAGACGGAATAGTTTATTCTCCCAGGGATGGTGACGGGTACTGGTGGGCTCCGGTATGGGGACGTCTCTCCCCCTGCTCTCCTCAGCTCCGGTGCAGGAAAGAAAGGAAAACCGGATCAGGTGACTGGTAGGACCACTATGCATTAGTCAGGGCCGGGGGTGAGGGGAACCAGTGATAGTGCTGCTTAAAGGTTCTATGTACAGTCCGTGAGGGAAGAGTGCTCGTGAAGGGAAGGAAGGGGAAGCTTTACAGGGGGGCTTTACAAATTTACACGCGGGGCTGGTTCTTCCGCCCCACCCAGCCCGCCACACGACCCCGTACCTCTTGAAGCCACGCTCCTCCCGTGGGAACGTGGCGGGCAGAAGCGCGGAACCGTTGGCCTCCTGGCTTCTGGACCCCAGTCTCTTCTTCCTCCTCCGTATCCTCAAGGTCTCGTCGTTCTCCTACTCCGTCTCCTGCTCCAGACTCTTCCTGGGAAACGCCGTCCGTCGCCTCTCTCCTACTTCCTCCTTTTGACGTTCCGACGCTGCTGAGGGGCGCGGTCTCTTCCTCGCTCTTCGGACAGTTAAAGGAGCCGCGTGTGTGGATATCAGCCGGCCAGCCCGACTCCGGGTCTTCTGTCCAAGTGCATTCTGGTAGCTGTTGGGACAAGTGGCAAGGTGAGAGGGGGGTGGCGGAACACCAGTCTGTTGTTGTAGTCGTGTCCTGTCCGCACACCCTGTCACACATACTATCCTTCAAATCGTCAAAAAAAGTTTATATATCTCTCCAGGTAATAGGTCCGGGCCCGCTGCCTTCCCCACTGCTAACGTCTTCACTGCATTTGCTAATTCTTCCATCGTTATTGGGGCTTCCAACATTTCTGCCGCCTCTGTATCTAATTTAGGCATCTCACCTAACGCATTTGGTATAATTTCCACAGGCCCCCCTTTGTTGGGTAGTATAAAGATCCGTATAAAATTGTTGAAGGATAACTAATATCTCTTTTGGATCCGACCTTGAAACCCCTGCCTTATCCTTTAATGTAACAATATTGCGAATAGCTTCATTCATCCGTAATTTAAGAGCTAAAGATCTTCCAACAGATTCTCCATACTCGTGACATATTTTCCTCTGGGTCAAATATTTTCTTGCAATCTCCTCATCTCAAATCCCCATTATTTTGGCCCTTTTTCTAGCAACCTCATCCTCTAGGTCAGAGATAATGCCCTGACTTGCAATACCCTGAGTCAATTTTTCCTCAGCCTGCTGCAGCTCATAATAATACCTCTCCATCTCTCTTTTAATTTTTTTTTGCTGGAGTATCCCAAAGCTTAAAACCTCCCCCTGAAACAAGCTCTAAAGGTATCCCAGACAATACTATTACTAGCTGAGTCCCTATTATTATCAAAAAATTCCTTTAGCCAGCCAGACATATATTCCTTAAAATTATCATTCACACACAGCTTCCGGTCAAAGGAAAATATTTTAAGTCCTTCAATTCCTCCCCAACCAAAGAGTGTTAAAAGAATGGGAGAGTGATCGGATGCAATTTTGTGATTAATCTGCATTCTCGCCCTGGCCAAATATGCCGTACCCAGAAAAAAATAGTCTAAACGCACTTTCTTTTTATGAGGGAAGGAATAAAACTTATGACAGGGGTCAGTTGAAAATAGCGTACTCCATTCGTCTAGCAGGCCATAGTCCTTTAGTAAATTAACCAACGCTTTAAAAACCTGTGGTTTGTGTCCTTTATAGCTTTTTGGCCCTCCCAAAAAGTCATGTTTACTTAAGTTGATATTCATATCGCCACACATAATTGAGGGGGTGGGCCACGTTGCAAGCGCTATATGTAATTCTTCCAAAATTGCAGGTGCATCTAAATTAGACCCATAGATATTGCATAAGGTAAAAGTCTTAAACCCGCCACCGAGTTCAACTATAACCCAACGGCCAAATTTGTCTGCTAATGTTCGGCGAATGGTAAACATGTTTTTTTTTGCTAAAATAGCCACCCCCCGCGGATTATGACTGATTGTTGCGAAGAGACAAGAACAGAAAACCCCAAGTCTGTTAATAAGTGATGTTTACTCCATGGCAAATGTGTCTCTTGGATACAGAAAACGTCCGGGTGAATGTAGCGCAGTTCGGATGCAACCCTCTTTCTTTTGTTGATATTATTTAAGCCAGAGACATTAAAAGAACATATTCAGATATCTCTAGCCGCCAATAAACCATATAACGGATTCCCAATAAGATCGCCCAGAGGTGAACAGTGCCTTTGTCCCCCAAAAAAGATTTTGTGGTGCTTTTTTTGCCCTTTTGTTAACTCACTTTTTTATGTTTTGCTAAAACTATGAATTTTTCTCCCACTTTTACCCCACCACCGTGACCTCCCCTACCTCCCACATACCCAAAACCCCAAAAACTCAGCTTCCCCCCCACCCCACCCTTTAACAAGGCTTTAGGACTTATGGTCCTCCAGATGCCGGCTGCCAGTTTCCCTGTACTTGCCCACAGGCCTGTTACATAAATTATCCTCATTCATTAAAGGGAGAACAAAATCGATAAACAATAAATGATCTTCAATCAAGCTGTCTTGTCTCCAAAATAAGGAAATAAAAGGAACGAGTAGAGAGGACTAAGTTTGATAAGGAACATTGCATAAATTATGTAATCTAAATCATATTTCAATCATTTAACTAATTAGCCAGTGTTTAGCTAAATACTGTTCAGAAACTCTTTAGCAGGACCCGCTGTAGAAAAATATTGTGTGCGCTCCTGATATATTATCTTCAATTTTGTGGGGTTCATGAAATAAACTTGCGGCCCTTTAGCTTGAAACGGTGTAATTAATTGGCGAAGTTGCCAGCGAGTTTCCATAGTATATCTACAAAAACCAGGTCTAACAAAGAATTTGAAACCTGGACCAGTTCTCCGCTTATCTGGACGAGCAAGTTTTAAAAAAATCCTCGCGGGCCAAGAAACTGTTAAACAAAATTAGCAATGCTCTAGGTCTGTCCATATTTTGACCACCCGAAGCTCCACCAGGTTTTCCAGCGGGTGCTTGATTCTTGAAAGGGAAGCGATGCACCCTTTCAATTTCTCTGTCCCAATCCCATTTACTTAAATTCAGGAAAAGCGTTCTTAAATAAATCGACCATAAATTTACGGGGGTCCTGACCCTCCTTTCCTTCTGGAACTAGTAGCACCCTCAGATTATTTCTTTGTGCTCTGTTTTCGAAGTCGGCTAATTTCCATTGCGTATCCTCTTTTATCGCCTGCAGTGAATCAGTCACTGCTCTCTGTTGCTCAACTTCATCCTCTAAGTTTGAAATACGGGTCTCAGCCTCGGTAAATCTGGATGCAAAGTCAGCCTGTGATTTTGTTACTCTGCGAACGGAGCTCTGCAGTTTGCAACAGAGAGTTTGAACCCTCTGTCTTTCTTCCCTTGTCTCATCCCGCAGGGACATTATGGATTCGTAGATCAATGATAAGGATACTCCCCGTCCATTACCTCATGGATTCCATCCTGAGATTGGTACTGGGTGTCTTGTTCACCCTTTTTATCTGTCTTTTTTTCCAAGTTTTTACGCACCGTAGATGGACTATTTTCCACAATATCCACCGAGTCATCCAAACAAATGCTACTACAAGGGCTCCCCCCCTCCATGCTCATATGCTGAGCGTACTGTGAAACTAGATCTTCACAGGATGAAGGTAATGATTGTTCAGACAAGGAATAGAAATCGCCAGATTCCGCGTCCAGTTGTGTACTTTGTCCTTCCTGCACACCTGCTGGTATCCGAGGTTCATTATCATCATAGTCTCCATCGTTGCAGCTTTGTTGTTTGATAGAGTATCTAAGTTCGTGGTTGTGGGTGGGAAAGAGAAAGAATTTTCAGCAACTATCACAGCCGGTTTAGAACAGAGCGTTTCTTATGGAGCAGTTCCAGCATTATTACTCTGTAGGCAGTTATCATCCACCACTGACCCATCCATCCCTGTATCTGTAGCAGTTGTAGTAGTTAGGGTAGCCTGTTCTGTTGCCGCATTAGATACATTTTTACCCCCTTTAGATTTATCCTATGTTCTACATGTACTGGAGAGGGAAAAACTGCCATTTTGTTTTCCCTATTGATGTGCATTAGCTCCATAGGCTATTATGGGAAAGCTTTTTTTAACTTTGATAAAGTCTATCTTTTTTCTAGTTTACAAACAGAATATAAACTGCCTAGAAATGATTTCTTTAAATACCTCCAGGTACGGAGATTTTTGGAATCTAAGGGTCTTCTTGACCATATATCTATGAACAAAAATAATATCTTAGAAACTAGCAGAAGGGTAAAAAAAATAGGTTTAGTCTATCAGATGGCTATTAAACAAATGGATGACGATTTGAGTGTGATTGAGAGCAAATGGCAAAGGAAATTCGGAATTGAAAATGTTCATATAGTTAGATCTATTAAATTATCGATTAGGATGTTATTTAATGGCTCGCTTCTAAACCAGCACTTTGTCAATTTATGATCTTTATTATTCCCCGGCCAAATTGGCTAAATGGAAAGTTAGAAATGGTGATGAATGTAAACGGTGGGATGAAACAGCTGCTGATTCTATTCATATGTTTTATAAATGCTTGAAACTTTCTCAAATTATTGCAGATGTCGAATTCTTTTTAAATAATAGTTTGGGGATCACTTTAAGATTAACTGTCGAATTGGTTATTGTAGGTCTTCAAACGGATCAAATTGGAATAAGGCCAACTGCTGAAGAAGCTTTTTTATTTATTTGTATGGCAGTTTTTCGTTTTTGCATTACTTCTCGCTGGTTAGACCCTGAGCCTCCAGCTTTCAATCATTGGCAATCCAAATTGCTATCTATATATCAACTTGAAATGGCAATTTATAAATCTAAGGGTTTAAAAAGAAAAAAGTTTGGACAAAAAGTTTGGGCTCCTATCTCAAAATGGATTTAATCTGATTTGATCATATCATGTGAAGCCGAATGCTCTCCATAAATATATTGCTATTATTCATCCATCGATTGTATAAACAATTATGTTATGTACCATGCTCAATGTACAACTGATTGCTGAAATAAAATTAATTTTAAAAAGAATTAAAAAGTCTATCTTTTGACAGGAGTGAGCTAAAATAATACTTCGAAGTTAAAAATGATAGTTGGAGTAAATCCAGTAACTTGCCATTGTTGGACTTATTATACCTATTATAGGAAAGCAGTTTTAGAGTTGCTTTACTAAAGTTACCCCATTCAGCTCTGTAGCAGCCTCTCCTCATTGGCCAGCTGTTGACATGTTAAGCTATGCTGCCCTAATGAGGTGTGAAGTGGCCTGAGCTGAGACAAAGGAGACATCTGGTGGGAGAAGATCTGCTGCCTGCAGATGCTAGGACAAGAAGGAGGGGTGAGTAGCCAAATTGGCCTTCAAAGGGAGAAAGACAGTGAGGACAGGAACCAGACCTACCGCCCCTTTCTGCACCTCAAGCCAGATGGGAGCCCTTGTTATTGAATTAGGAGAGGGCTGGAAGGGGAGTTTGGGTGAAAGTTAGCCACACCTGTGGGTGGGGTTAGCCAGACCTGAAGCTCCGGTAGAGATTGTCTCCATTTTGATCTTTGTGGTACAGTGCTTTCTTTGCCAAGAAAATGCCACACTTCAGGGGGCATGGTCATCACAGAGGGTGATAGCCCAGGGCTAACCCCCTCCTAGTCAGCTCTGAAACCTAGATAAATATAGGAGAGCTGCTTTGCAACTCCGATCCCTGCCTGGAAAGGACAAGAAGAAAAAGGACTACCCTGCTCAATCCCTGCTCTGCACCAAAGAGGATTGCACTCTTAAGTACTGCACCTGCTGCACACTCTTGGCTTGACAAAAAGAGGACTTTGCCTTGCTTATGGGGTTTGAGAAGTCATCTGCATCAACTCCACTAAGAAAAATCCCAGCTGACCAGCGTACATGGACTTTTAAGAATTTATACAGGTGCAATGTGGGATTTGTAGTCCCAACTCTCCAAGTAGCAACTCAGATCTTCTGGAACCGTGGATGATGGTGTGGACACTTCAAGAACTCAAAAGAACCTTCTGGAAGAAGATCCAGAATTTTGGAACCATTTGGAGAATTTTTGGTAAAAAGCTCCATAAGTTGACTGACCTATTGTAGCGAATCCAGCTGGCGACGTCGACCCGCTACTAGGCCTGAAATTCAGGTTCCACCCCCCACCTTGTACCCCTCAAGAACTGTGTCTATCAGGCTGAGTAAGGATTGGCCTGACAGACACTTCATTTTCAGGTCAGGCAGCCAGGATATGGACACGCACTAGATGCGTAGGCTCCTGGCTGACTGAGCTGAACTTTGCTGGGATGAGGATGTCACAGCTCCTGTGGGCGTGACCCCCTCAACTCAGCAAAGATCCTTAAGGCCCTCCTCCTCGGTGATGAGGGGTAGCATCACTCATTGCCTTAGACCTGGGTGCTTCTGTATTCAGTGCTAAAGCGTGCAGGGTTGAGTGTCAATCAATTCGGTTTTCGCCCGGGTCATAGGACAGAATCAGCTTTAGTGGTGGTAATGGATGACCTGCGGATGCGGATGGACAGGGGCCAGTCGGCAATTTTAATCCTGCTGCACCTGTCCGCCGCATTTGATACGGTGGACCATGACACTCTGCTCTTAAGGACCTTTGGAGTTAAGGGAGTAGAACTTAGGTGGCTGCAATCCTATCTGTCGGACAGATGACAGGCAGTGGCCCTTCCCCCGTACCAGTCAGAAATGGTGGAAGTTCCACATGGGTACCGCAGGGGTCGGCAATTAGCCCTATTTTATTCAATGCGTATATGCAACCCTTGGTGGGTATTATCAAGGCATACAACATCAGTGTGATTAATTATGCTGATGATACACAGCTGCTGATATCCGTGGAGGGGGACCACGCGGAATCATTGGATTGCTTTCATTATTATTATTATATTTAAGCTTATAAAGCGCACAGCTACCCGGAGGTCTCCCGGCGCTAGAGACCAGATTAAGGGTGAGAGCAGACTGAAAAAGATGAGGCGGAGTTATTGGTTAAATAACCAAGTCTTGACTTCTCTGCGAAACTTGAGATAACAGGATTCAGTGCGAAGAGAAAGCGGAAGAGAGTTCCAGAGGGAGGGAGCCAGGACGGAGAAAGAGCGACCACCCATCCTGGCTCTCTTAACTCTGGGAATTTGAAACCTGTGCTGATTGGAAGATCGAAGGGTGCGGGCAGGGCAGTATCGATGCACTAAAGTACTAAGGTAGGATGGAGCATGGCCTGTATTGATCCTGTGCATGTAGCAGAGGGCCTTAAATTTCGTGCGGCTTTCGATACGTAACCAGTGCAATTTACGAAGAGAGTTGGAAGTGGGGGATAGGTTGGGCAGTTTACAGAGCAGTCGAGCCGCCATGTTTTGGACTGTCTGTAATTTACGGGTCACCTCTTTGCAGGCCCCCAGGAGAAGAATATTGCCGTAGTCCAGTCTAGAGGTGATTAAGGCCTGGACTACGGTTTTCTGGGTCTCTTGAGGGAGCATCCAAATGATCTTACGAAGCCACTTGATGATGGTAATGCAGGTGGAGGAGGTTTTTACCACGTGGTGTTTCATGGAAAGTTGATCATCAAAAGTGATGCCCAGATTACGAGCTGTTTTAGATGGAACGGGGAGCGTACCCATTTGTGTGGGCCAATGTTGGGGTCTCCACAGAGTATAGAAATAGAAGGAGCTCTGTTTTCCCCCCGTTCAACGTAAGTTTTTTTTCGTGCATCCACTTGGCGATGTTACTAAGGCCAACACAGAGAGAAGAAGGGGTAGAGTGAGAACCGGTTGAAAGAGAGTAAATGATCTGTGTATCATCGGGGTATGAGTAAATGGTTAGCCCCGCTTGTTCCGCAATGTAAGCCAAAGAACTGACATATAGATTGAAAAGTAATGGGCTTAAAATGGAGCCCTAGGGAACATCATGCGCCGATTTAAAGGTTTGGGAGACAGAGGAGGGGGAGAAGGCTTGGAAAGTACGGTCTGAAAGAAAACTAATAAGCCAATTGAGGGCTGGGCCGGTGATGCCTGATGATCTAAGGGCATTAAAGAGGATGGGGGGGGGGAGACCGTATCAAAAGCGGCACTCAAGTTGAGTAAAATGAGTGCCACGGTCTCCCCCCCATCCACTCGGCCACCAATAGTTTCTGAGACCCACAGCAGGGTAGATTCTGTCGAAAAACCGGATCTAAAACCAGACTGAGATGGGTAGAGGATATTATTGGATTTAACATGCCGGGTAAGTTGTGTGATAACGTGCTTTTCCAGTATTTTTGAGAAGACAGGGAGAAGAGAAATGGGACGGAAGTTAAATGGGTTGTTGGGGTCAGCATTAGCCTTTTTTAATAATGGCATGATCATGGCATGTTTCCAAGCAGAGGGAACCTTGGCTTCTCTGAGGGAGAGATTAAGTAGATCCAGAATAAGGTTAAGAGAGGGGGTGTCCAGGATTTTTAAGATTTGAGGGGAAAGTGGATCCAGTGGAGAGCCAGATTTGATGTTACTGATGATGTTGATGAGTGTAGAACTGTTGAGAAGGTCCCAGGTACAGATTTGCTGAACGGGTGGAGTATGGATTTCCTCTAAGACTTCGTGTTCAAGAGAGATCACAGGATCAAGCCTATTAGGGGGGCTATTCTGTTGCGAAAGTGTGGAAAGCTTGTCCGCAGAAGCCTCAGGGACACATAGAGTAACAGGATCAGGTAGTTGTGGGGGAGGGAAGGGGAGAGTCGGCTTGCCAAAATCAGCATAAATGGCGTCGATTTTAGAAATAAAAAATTCAGCCAAGGAGTTGCATTGAGAGGCGTCTAGAGAAGGCGCTTTGGGCTGACATGATACTCCCGATAATTCTTGTACAGCCTTAAAGAGTGCCTTGGGGCGATTTTGTGCCTCAAGTATGGTAGTATTGGCATATTTTCTTTTGGCAGTTTTACAAAGTAGATGGTAGTTATTTAAGGCAGTCTTGTAGGTTAGCTTAGAGCCTGTGTCGTAATGTATGCGCCACTTGCGCTCAAGGTTGTTACATAAGGTTTTTTCTTTTTTCAGTACGTCTGTGAACCAGGGCGCGGGGGGGTGATGCTGGTTGTGCTTTTTCCTTTGCTGGGGTAGGCATACGTTAACAGCTTCAGTTAACCAGCTGTTAATAAAAGCCTCCGCTTTAATGTTGGTGACTTCAGTGAGGGGCCTAGTGTTCTCAAGACAAGAGTTAAATTTTATAGGGTCCAGATTTTTCCACTTTCTGGAAGGTCTAAGTTCAATGGGGGTCGAGGGGAAGTTGGACAGACAGCTAGTAGTGACAGAAAAGGTCACCAAGTAGTGGTCTGACCATAGAATGGGTAGAGATGGGCTGCACACAATGGATTCAAGGTTGGAAAGGATGGGATCGAGGAGGTTCCCAGCTTTATGGGTGGGGCCGGAATTGTGTAAAAAAATATTGAGAGCTGCGAGGTCCTGAAGAAGATTGGAGCTAATCGAACAAGATGGGTCATTAAAATGCAAATTAAGGTCCCAAATAATCATAAAGTTCGTGGAGTCCTGAAGTAGAGGGGCAATATACTCAGGAAGGGCAATGGCCCATGAACTAGCAGGGCCAGGCGAGCGGTAGATGAGCATCCCAGAGAAGGTGAAATTAGGGGATAACAGGAGTTTAAAGTAGCCTGCTTCGCTGTTCGGTATGTCAAGGTCCTCCCATTTACAGGAATATAGTCTGTTAAAGATTATGGCGATGCCTCCACCCTCCTTCCCCACTCTGTTTTTTCCTGTATACGTGTAGTTGTCAGGGAGGGCGGATGCAATGTCCGGGCCAGAGTAATCTTTGAGCCAGGTCTCTGTAAGAGCCGCTGGTTGCGAAGAGATAAGAAGATAAAAAATGTCTCTCTTATGTTTCACTAAAGACCTGCAGTTTAGGCTGATAAACGTATACACTTGGGGGGGCTTTGTGTGTGTAGGCCGAGATTGAGAGGGAGGGAAGTTACAGGTCGCTATATTCGTTAGGGAGGGGAGGGAGGAGGTAGAAAGGTTGCAGTTAGAACAAGTAATGGGGGCCAGATGACAATTCAGGGGCAAGCTGTGTAAGCAGTGTGCTGATCTGAGGCTAAGGAGGGCATCTCTAGAGTACGTAGTAGAAGAGTGAAGAGATGAAGTATCAAGGGGCATGGCCCCTGGTCCCGGCCCGTCGCGGCCGGGACCAGGTCATGATTGTATGCATGAAACAAAGTGGCTGAAGGCAAACTCTCTCCAGTTTAACAGCGGGAAAACTGAGATCCTACAATGTAGGACGGGGGGGATTGCCCGAAGCCTGCCAATAGATTTTTGGCCCCTGACTTCAGATGGCACAATGACCCCAATGAATATGGTACGCAACCTGGGGGTCAGTTTTAATGAGAATCTTAATTTGGAGACCCATGTTAATAAACTAGTGGGAATTTGCTTCTCCATAATTTGTGGTCTCTCCAAGGAGCTGCCGCTGCTGCCTATTCAGGTTAGAGCAACGGTGGTCAGGAGTACCATCCTTAGCCGCCTGGATTACTGTAATGCCTTGCTTTTGGAATCCCCGGGATATCTGATTGCCAGATTACAAAGTACCCAGGAGGCAACAGTGAAGCTAGCACTCTCCCGACTGCGTGGCTCCTCAGCAACACAAGCACTGGCGGATCTTCACTGGCTCCCAGTAGCCCAAAGGATCCGTTTTAAATCCTTGTGCATTGTGCATAAAGCTCTTTATGAGCAAGGCCCTAAGCCACTTCCGGTTAGATTTCAGTGGTATAAACCCACCGGAATCTCCGATGCGCTACTTCAAACTGCGTGAGAGTACCTAAAGTAAGGAGGGTGACCCTGGGAGGAAGAGCCTTTAGCGTGGCAGCAGCTCGACTTTGGAACAGCCTCCCCTTAGAAATAAGGAAAACGCAAGGCTTGCTGCTGTTCCGCAAGAAAATTAAGACCCGGTTATTCCCCAGGATATAATATGCCTCTCTGTGAGGGGTAGAAGTAGATTCTCTGGATAGCATGTTGATCCCCTATTATGTAGCTGTCTAGCGCCAGGATGCCCGTAGGGTTGCAGTGCGCTCTATAAGTGTTTATAATAATAATAATAATCAGTGACACTTTGTCACAGAATGAGGTGGGGTCAGCAGTCTCACCGACCCCATCCCACTCTGGGACGAGGTTGGGACTGCTGCCTTCCCTCATTGGCTGACCTTAGGTCAGCAATGAGGGAAGGCAGCAGGCCCAACCCTCCTGGGACCTTCGAAGCAGAGCTGCAGGTAAGTGTGATTTTTTTTTTAACTATTTGGTGCTTGCATTTATGTTTTAAAATTTGATAATGAGTGTTGTGAATGTATCTATTTTTCACCATGGCCGGAGTCAGTTAAGGTCGATTTTGCAATTGACTTAGACTTTGCAGGTTTTAAAATAAGGGAATTCTTTGAATGCAGGTGAGTTGTTTTTGCCTTATAATTTGGCAAAAAATAATGGCTAAGAAAGAAGCCACTTACATCATGGTTAATATCGAACGTTTCGAAAAAGTTCTCGTTATGATTTCTGAACCTCCCTCTGGAGTCTGGTTAATTCATGGTTTCATTTCTATTCTGATTTCCACATTTCATTTTCAAGTAGACAGATATGAGGAGGTGGGTACACATTTTTTTTTACACAAAGCTTGGTTCCTCCCTTTTATGTACAGATACATGTACAAGAACATAGAGCCTTTTGTTAGTCTACGTGATTGTGGAACTTCCTTAGGTCACTTGGTCTGCAGAGAAATTATTCTTCATGGAGTCTGTAATGCCTCGATGGCTAATGTAGCGTGTTAGTCTAAAGGTACAATTGATCGAACCTGAATTTTTATTGCTTTCCAATGGGAGCTAGCTCATTTTAAATGATCAAAGTTGTTCCGGGATGCAACCATGTCCCCTTATGTAGTCACTGTTTGCAAGGTTTTAACTTGCCGCATGCATGTTTATATCCTACTTCACATACTACTGGGGAGTTACTTTGGCCCACATGCATCAATCTAGGATTTTGCATTTCTTAAATAGCGAAAAATAAGGAATCGCTATTTAGGAAATGCAAAATGCTATGCATCAAGAAATCCTAAAAGTTTTTAGGATTTCTTAATTTTCGGAAATTGCGATTCCTTAATTGCGAAGTGCAATTAAGGAATGGCATTACATTGATTCCTATGGGTCTAGAGGCCCATAGGAATCAATGTAGTCAATTGGAAGGCAGTCTCAAATTGCGAGTGGCACTTTGAACATTTCATGGGTGCAGGGGGGGGTCCAAAGGACCCCCCCCTGCACCCCTGAAATGTACATTTCAGTACAAGTTACATACACACATGTCCTAAGGACATGTGTGTCTGTAACTGGACAGTTTAAAAAATTCATTTTCAAGCATTTTTAAACAATTTCGCAAATTACCACGAGGTTGAACCTCGTGGTAATTTGCACTTCCAATTTGAATTTTCGCAATTTTTTATTAAATGATGCATTGCTTTTAAGGAATTGCAAATTTGCAATTCCTTAAAAGCAATCGCATTTTTGGAATTCGGTAAAAATAACGAATTACTCAAAAAAGCTTGATGCATCCCAAACACATATTTAGGAAGTGCAAACGGCCGAATTTACCGATTCGCACCGTTTGCACTTCCTAAATACGTTGATGCATGTGGCCCTTTGTGTCCCAAGGTCCCCGTGCATACGATTCGCTTTTATTGATTATGCCGTCTCTCAAACTTTATTATTTCAAACTGATGTCACTCTCACATCTGCGCAAGAATCTTTTGATCTGCAAGTAGCACGTTCCTCGTCGGGTCTGGTGGCTTAGTGGACTAATGCAATTCAATAATATAATAAAAACTTTTTTTCGGCTGTCAAAGCCTTAAAAGCACATGCAAAGATAGCAATACAGAAAAGTCAAGTTTTAACAATTCATAAAATTACCTTAAAATGTTTTTTAACATATGTAAAATGATCAGGAATTAAAAGTGCATATTACATTCAAGAATAAAAACAATCATATTCATGGGAAATTAGCCTACATGCGGGTCAACGACGTTGCCCCCAAATATTTCGCTACAGTACAAGCATAAATGGATCTTTATATACGAAGGACAGTACTATGGCTGCTTGTGCTTAGTTCTTTGCAGAAGGGGGTCAACCGATAAGAGCAGGCTCAGGCATAGGCAGGGCAGGCAAAGAAAACATGGGCTACAGTTTCCCTTGGGTGATTACATACGAAACGCGTCGGGGAGTCAAAAGGTGACCATTTGTGGGTAAAAGCTTTCATCGGCAGTGTGCCTACTCTAAACTGGAAATATAATTTACAATCCAGTGGTACTGTAATATAGTCCCAGCACTGTTTGTACACTCTAATGGTTTAAAATCTGTAAAATCATTAGTCCTGGGGGGTCATCATCCTCTACTTTCGCAGTATATTTTTTATTAGTACTTCCTTTGGGGTAAAGAGAGCTACAGGAGGGCTTTCCTGCAGATCGCCTGCCCAATAGAGCAAAGTGACTGTGATGTTGTCAATCCACCTTATTCATCCTGAAGGGCAGCATTATAATGTGCCAGTTCTGGGGTAGACCAGAAGTGCCTGCAAAACAGCATCGGACGTAGTCTGCACTTATCCTCCACCCTTTTCAAGCCCATGTCCAGTGTCAGGGGGTGTAGGGGAGTAGTATGTGGAAGATGGGCAATATTTCTCAAAAATGTATTCTCTGACCTAGAGAGCTCATTGATCTTTACAAAACCCTCAGAGTTCAGCCCTGTATAAAGCGGATTCCAATGCTTTTGATTCATATACCTGAAGGGCCGGGCCATTGGTTTGTTGGAAGAAGCCCTACGCTCTTTGAAAATAGCCCCTGCTATTTGTTTGTGCTGTATAGTTGCTTTAATAACTTGAGGTTTCCAGGACACAGAGTCATCAAGAGTGGCTCCCAGATACACAAAGGAGTCCACCCTTTCTAATAGCACGCCATCATAAACCAATTGCATTTAAAAGTTTTGTGTGGATTAAAATACGTCAACCTGGTCTTGGCAGTGTTGATGTCCAATCCTTGCGAGTGACAGACGTCACCAAAGTGGCTCAAACGCTTTTGTAAGCCACTCGGGGTCTTGGAAATCAGCAAAGTGTCACCCACAAACAGTAAGATTGGCAATTTTTCCTTAGCCAATAAAGGAGGATCCAAGAGGGCAATTTTAAATAACAAAGAATATCATTAAGATACAAAGAAAATACAGTCCACTGTAGGGGCCTGTGCTCAACCTCTTGTTCACGGGTTCAAATCCTGGCGGGTCCACTCAGCCTTTCTTCCTTCTGAAGTCGATAAAATGAGTACCATTGAGTTGGGTAACAATAAACATCGTTATTCTGCGCCAAGATACCCTTGGATGAACCCCGCTTTACAAATATGCAATCTCTTTTACGAACTCAGTTGCCACAGCATTCCGTTGAACCTGGTCACCGTATTTTTAATGCTTCCAACACAGCTGGAGTGGCACACTTTTTTTAAAGTTATTGGGACTGGTCTGATTTCTACGCTCCAGACTATGCTTGTAGTTATTCCGTTCTTTCTACACTTCTTGTTTTCAAGCACTTTTAGAGGCATTTTGCTTGTGTTGTTCCTCCTTGTTGCTATTTTGGTTCTATTTTTGTTGCTGCGCAATAGATGTCCCACAGCGAGGCCAAATGGAAATGGAACTACCACTTGTCCTGGTGTGTCGGGAACGCATGATACAGTATTTTGGAGATTCAATACTATTTGAACAGAACGAGAACTGGTCTCTGTCCGTCAGGCTTGTTTGGTTTCAGAGCATTCAGCCTCTGTTTCGCTGTCTATGGTGCTCATTTGATTGCGAGCTCGACTTGTGCCTTGCTACGCAATTGTTGCAGTCTCCCAGTATAGATTTGCGTGTGCGTCCTTTGCTGTCACATCAGCTATTTTGTCAAGTGATGCTGCTTCCTTAGCTGCAAGCTAATTATGAGACACCTTTGCCAATACCAGATGGTCCTTCGACTTCAGGTTCCCTGGCGTTTGGGCAGTCTTTTAATGCTGCACTCCTGCTGACACTGTCGCCTTCGTCATCTGCTGAATGGGCTTGTGATGACTATCTTGGATAACTTCGTCACTTGGATCTTGCTTTTCAGTCCTCTTTCAATGTGATGTCTGTAGATGCGGGCTCCCTTCTGGGCACTAATGACATTCTGGACATGGATGTTGTGGATGCTTTGGAGATGCCATACTCTTGTTTGTATGCCTCTTAGTCTCTTAGGTTGGCATTTTTTAATTCTTTCAGCTTTACTTAGATTATGTAGCTTTCTAATTGGCATTTTGTATTGGCTTTTAGTTTGCCTGTGTTGTTAAAGTGTTCTTACGAAACACAAATCTTTAATACACACTTAGTGCTACTCCTATTTTTAGGTTGAGCGTAGAGCTGCACATGCGTAGCATGCCCTGTCTAGCTCAGGACCTATAGCTGTTACTTTCGGGGGAATCTGAGACAGCGTTCGGCCACAAGCCTCTGCTGTCTCAGATTTCTCCTCGTGAGCGCGCCTTTGCTGCTGGCTGCTTGCGCGCTGTTCATACAGACAAACAGACAAACGGGCAGACAGACACTTGCCTACACACCACCTTTCCCCCCCTCCACCACCACCACCACCAACCAGTCATCGTGCTATTTTAACACACACACACACGCATACATACACACGCATAAACACACGTGCGCACACACACACACGCACACACACACACATGTGCGCACACATCCCCCTCACACCCCACTCACCAGGTTCTTCTTGCGTGTCCCTCGGCAGCCAGCGGGTCATTCCGGTTAACAGGCGGGGGCCGCAGGGCTCTCCACGAGCACGGGGGCCCCGCTAGCTAACACGGAAATCCTCCGGCGGGCACAGGAGCGCCTGCTTCCTGTTTTTGTCTGGCCCGCCCCCGTCCCAACAAAGGTTGCCTGGCTTCCTGTTGAAGCCGGGCTGCGGCGGTGAGTTTGCTTGTTAATTATGGAAATAAAGCGGACTTAGAGAAGGGGGATATACTCCCCACTCAATCACGATTCATTTGCTACCAAGCACAGGCCACACGTAAGTACGAGACTGTTATTTCCGAACCCCTGCACGGCCCAATATCCTTTCAAGTTTGCTCTAATTGAAATAATGCTTTGAAAAAAAGAGGCTTCTTTTGCATATCGATTCCCCGCTCTGCTCATCTGCCTTCTACTAATTAAACTACTTGACTTTTACAATATCCGGTAATGTGGGGAACTAGGTTACTGCATCCCCTGGCACACTGTGGAGGCGGTTACCGTGACAACAACAAGGAGCGTACATGCGCCTCGTTTGTAGCACCGTGCACGCTCCATGCCACGGGCTCTCTTTACGGCATATGTTTCGAGCCCGTGTGCGACTGCAGCCCATGGGAGAAACATAACCCACTTCAGGAATATTGATCCGCCACTGAGTTTGACCTATTGGGTGTGAGTGGGAACAGTGAGAGGGGCCAAAAACAGGAAAATAGCCTAGACAGAAGGGTGAGGGGTTCCTGCTGAGCTGGTGTTTTCACGGGCCTCAACCACAGATCCCTGCACAGCGTTCCTGCACAGGGAACGGTGAACTTAGCCATGGCCCTGGTAAAGCAGCGGCTGATGTAAGATTCAAGCCTGTGACCCACCTGCTAATATGTGTGATGTGACGTCACTAAAGTCTGACTCCTCAGGAGGGCCACGTGAGAGGGCGTGGTCTCTCAGACAGCTCCTGCTGGCCAGTCTCGCACCGGGACAGAGCCGTGATGGTTCTGACGTGATTGTGTCGCTCAGTCACGTGACTTTGCAGGCTGATTCAAACATAGCTACAGCTCCTTCCGCCTGCTGCAGGGGCCTCAGTTTCCCCGGGGAGTGCACCCCATGAGTGGGTCAGCCAGAGATGCCAGGTCAGCTGCAGGGCCCCGCCCCGGGCCAGTGCTGATGCAGCTTCCCAGCTTGCACCACGGATGCTGCCATGCCCATGATACCGTGGTGGGGGCACGGGGGCGGTGACCGGGTACCCGCCATTCTGGCTCACCTTTACCTGATCCTCGCTTGTTACTAAGAGCATGTTGTGTCCTGAGACTCCCAGTTTTGTTTTTGCAATAATAGGCTACAGATTCTAAACATCTGTAGTGCTGCTGGCAGCCAAGCCGAGGCTGCAGCAAGATGTCACACATGACATCAGGGTTCTGTCAATATATTCTTGGCTGTTCATATTTTAAACTGACTCCTATTCTGACTTGTATTGCAAGCATTTAGATGAAATATGAAAACAGTTACTTGTTATGCATTTTAATTTACAATATGAAGAAGGCCATGCCTTTCCCGAATGCGCTCCTTTTTGTTAGAAATAAACGGCGGACCATCATCTAATACACCACCACATCACTCTAATACACCACCACATCACTCAGTCCAACCACATCATCACTCAGCACCACAACAGCATCACTCAGCACCACAACAGCACTGTCCTTGCTTGCTACCAACAAGCATTCCCATAGCCAATAGGACTCGCATTAGGAAAATGTAAGTTATTGGCTTTGTGAATAACAATGCTATTAATTTATATATTTTCAAAGCCAACACATATTAAAAAAAATTGTCATTTACAATAGCAATAGCTCACATTTTCCTAATGCGAGACCTATTGCATTGCAAATGCTTGCTTTATATAATTGTATCCTCTGACAACAGGGAGGGTGTCACAGGGATTATATTTAGTCTCTATTTTAGTATTCCTGTTTAACTTAGCATATTTTTAAGATGGTGGTTGAAACATGTTTTTCACTAACATGAGAAAAGGACATGCAAGTATTTATTTTTGGTAGACATTGGTGTTCTATACTCTGCACTGTTAGGTCCATGGTCACACATACTAGAACGTGATGTCCTTGCTTTATTATGTGCATGTAGGAGAAGACTCTTTTCTCTAGACTAAGTAAAATTGTTATTCTGTGTCTCTAGCAGAATGAGATACAGCTTGTGTGTTATTATTTAAACTGCTTCCGGAGTTATTGTGGAAGCTGCTAAGAGCTGGAACTGAGATGCAGTTCTGCAGGCCCCAACATTCATCCTAGGAAGGATGCTAGCTGCGCAAGTAGAGATGTGTACAGGCTTGCACATGAGATGGAGTGCACTTACTAACTGAGGCTGACTTCCTGAGACATTATACCAAGGTACGGGATTAGATCGTTCCAACTAGGTCGCAGAAGGGTACTCCCCTCATGCTATCGCTAAAATACGGATATTAGAGTTAGATACAAGTATCATTGGGAACAATTAACATTGTTGACTTGTGTATGTTTTTCACCATTCTAATAATGCTTATAACAATGATGTCTCATCTGTCTGATAATCACAGTTTATGTTTTGCTTACAAGAATTTAGATATTTTCAATAAACATTTGAAAATTCATTTTTTTCTCTATTCTTTGTAAAACTTTGGCATACAAAAGTGACATATGAAAGGGTTAGATCGGTTTCCACGAATTCCTGGAGAACAAGAGTGGTCATGTTAAAGGTTGCCGACCGTATCTATGACTCTGAAGGTTTAGGAGTTTAGATGCGGTAATGTGAGCTACCTGAACCAACATTTACTGATGATATAAGAAGACTCAGTCTCTGTATTATGAAGTTTTGTTGATCTAAACTAAATCTGTAAGAAATGTATGACAGAATTACCCATTATTTGTAACTGGAGCCTCCTGAATTTCAGCTCTTTTTTGGGGGGCCGGGCCACATATCCAGTTGATCATTGCATTGCAAGGCCAGAATTTGGACAAGCTTTGGCATGCAGCATAATAGGTGTCCAAACCTGAAGAGGAAATGAGTGCAGCAAGCATTGGGAGGGCCTTGCGCTGGCCCATATTTAGCTCTGGAAATGCTTGGTCTGTCCTCCCACTAGCATTTGCAGCACCCCTGGACAACTCTATGGTACAGGAGGTCCTGAGAGCAGCTTGGCAACCCTGCATGGGCAGCTAGATTCTTTCAAGCAGCAGAGAGGCGGTAAGTGTAATATGTTGTGAACTTAAGTGCATATGTGTTTTCCAGTTATCCAGTCATATCTCCAGACTATTGTTTTCTTACAGTGTCGGAGTTGTCTGTACTGTATGTTGTCTCTTTATAGAAACTAACTTAATGATTGTTCATTTTGTATATGCTTTTAAATGTTTTACTCTTTCTATGTAAAACTCTTCATGTTAAGTAGCACACTGAGAATTTATCGCGAGCTTTGCATTTGGGGTACCAGCGTTTTACCCTTGACTTATGTTACATTTCGATTTTACTAACGTAATTGGATGTAAGGCTGACATTATGTAACTTATACTAACTATCTAAAATGCAGTAATATCCCTTTTTTAAACAACAAGAACCACATACAACATTTTCTGAAGGTCCGATAATTTTTAAGTCTGGTGTTACCCAAGATCTTATATTACACAGTGACGGTAGAGACTGTGTCGTTATACTTGCGACTGAGTGTTCATTGAAAAGGTTTTTTTTGCCTCTAACTTTTGACTCCATGGACGAATTTGCACAAATCTTCACATTCTACTTAGTCAGCTAAGTGTTGCCATGCCAAGATTCATGAAGATTCGTCCATGGGAAAACAAAGTTGAGCGGGGAGGTGAAAAGGTGTATCATTTCCCAGTTTAGCTCCCACAGGAAATTTTGCCAAAAGATAGAGCAAAAATCACTGACTGAATTTACAGAAAACTTGGCATATAAGTAGAACTTTAGTCTGAAACATTGCTTTTTTGATAGATTCTTTTAGTACTTTTTGAGCATTTCACATTTAAAAAGTGTGCTGGCAGTTTTGAAGGGTTAACACTTATGATTACATCTCCCATTTAAACTTGTGAGTCCAGATTCACCAATCCTGTCAATCACATGTTAAATGTGTTTTTACAAAATGTCAGTGGCCAGACTAGGGGTGAATTCTCTTCTCAGGCAAGCATCTTGAAACTCATGAGCCAGTGCTGATTCGCACGTTTCGTTCATCTAAAAGAGGCCAACCCAAAAGGGGACCAACCCTATGGTGAAGAGGAGTGCCTAGATGCAGGGAAAATATAAGGCACTCATGAGAAAAAAGCACTGTTTCCTGTACTCAACTTGCTTGTCAGAGCACACTCACAAGCTTGTCAGTGACTATTTTAAGTGCTGGATTCGACCACCATTTTGTCCCCGTCTATCAGGTTGGAGCTAACTCATGAGTTTCTTGTCATGAAAACGAAAAAAAAAAGAAAGCATAAGCAAAGCAAAACACTGAAATGAATGTTTGGCTTTGCTTGGAAGGCAGGAGGTAGGGTGTTGAGCCTGATTGCTGCAGTGCAGTGTTCTCATCTGGTTAAAACCAGGTGTCTGGGGGGCGTGGCGCCGGAGGGGAATGGCGGTTCGTCCGTGAGCTCCGAAGAGCGTTGGGAATCCCGCTGACCTACGGACCTCATTTCATGCCCTGAGGAGCTTCAACTTTACATTTTCCGAAACCAGAACATGCTCCGCGTACGCTGAGGGCGGCGTTTCCTCGCTTCCTGCTGATTTCGAGGGTCATTTTATTGCCGGTGTCTTTCTGCTGCTACGGGCCGTGAGCGGCCGTCATTTTGTGCCGCCGAGCCCGCGTCCTTCCTCTCACGACCGCAGCACTTCTCTTCAACGGAGTACAGATATTCCTTTCATGCTGCCAGCCTTCACCCAGCATTACCTCAGGTATGCCTTCCTTCACAAGGTAGCTGCAACTGTAACCTGGCATGTTTCCTCTCCGAATCCGGCCGCCATTTTAGCTCTGCCTCTTCTCAGCCGTTGTCTGTCTTTCTTTCACGCATTGCCACCTCACTAATGGTGCAACTAATGTTCTTCCAGACTGGCTGCTCGTCCTCCTGATATTTTATTTTTCCTACTTCATCTCCAAGGATTTCTCATTTTTTATAGTGCCCATAGTGCCTTCTGATGAATTGGTATATGCTCCCCATGTACTGTTAGCACTCCCGGTGCCCTCCATTGTCTTTCCTTCGAAGTACATTTTTGTGAGTAATTTTTTTTTTTTTTTTTTGGGCATAGTCTTCAATTCTTTATCAGCCTTGATTGACTCTATTACTTTTGGGCTTTTTCTGAGTACTTTGCAAATATTCTGAGCTCTCGTTTTCCCTCAACTTTGGTGTTTCCTCACGTTGATACCATGGCTCATGATGCGAATGTCGTTAAATCTTCTCACAATGGCACAAAGCCCAAACGTCTTAAAAATGACTCACCATCCCCTATTCACACCTCATCTAACCCAATTTTGGACTCCATATTAGAGGATGTGAGGGGGCTTCAACCTTTTATGTCTGCCACTAATGAAAAACTTAAGCAAATTGAAGAACGGTGGGTCGTTATGGAGGGCAAGGTCTTAAATCTAGAACAACGGGTCAGTGACCTCCGGGATGCTTCTTCTAAGATACCCTTATTGGAAAAAGAAATTCAACAACTGAAGCTTCATACCGAGGACCTTGAAAATCGAAATCGTAGAAATAACCTACGTATTTATGGTGTTCCAGAAAATTTGGAGGGGTCTGATATGGTGTCCTTCATACGGAAATTCTTACATGAACTTTTGGATCTTCAACCTGCCTCTCACCCTCTCAACATACAAAGGGCCCATCGTCTGGGACGTCTTAATTCTAATGCATCAAAACCTCGTGGTATTATCCTCCTTTTTCTTGAATTCACTGAACTAATGCAAGTTCTCAAAGCTGCACGAGTCAAACGACGTCTTCTATGGTCTGGACATAACATTTTTATCTCACAAGACCTTTCTAATGCCACAAATGTGCGACGTAAAGAATTTTTGAATCTTCGTCCTCAAATGCGCCAGTTGAACATCCAATATGGTATTCTTCATCCTTGTTTCTGTAAAATCACCCACAATGGCCGCACTCGTTCCTTTGATGATCCTCAGAAGCTCCATGCATATCTTCAAAGTATCTCTACTTCTTCAATGGACACAAACATCTGATATTTTTTCATCCTCTTGAGTGTCCTTGAGTAGCGGATTTGCTTAATTATGGCTCCTTTTCCATGTTTCTTTTCTTTGTTTTTATCAATTTGAGGTTCTTTCTTTTTCTCAGTCTTTCTCTTCTTTTTCTTCCCTTTGCTCGCCTGTTGCTTGCTGGTGTCCGTCTTCTCTCTGGCGTCTCTTCGCTCCTGATGTTTTGTTATTCTCTTTCCTCTCAGATCAGGCAACTTTGCCTTGATCTGCTTACTCTTCTCTTTCTTCTTCTCTTTCTCTTTTCTCTTCTCACCTTTCTCTCTTCTTTCCTTTTTGATGTTCTGCTCTTGACTTGTCTCCTTTCTTGTTCTCCTTACCCCCTACATTCTTTCTTTTTTCTTTTCATATTTGTATATCTTATGTTGGTGCGTACTTTATTTACGGGTGCGTTTTATATAATCCATATGAGTGTGTTGGATATTGTCTTCATTCTGCAAGTGTTTGATCGTTGTTTCTCCTTTCTTTGTTGTTTCTTTCCTGCAGTGTATCCGCCCCAAGTGTACCTCCCCTTCCTTACCTTCCATCATGTGTAAGTTTGTCACGTGGAACGTTAGAGGTCTCGGACATCCTGTCAAGCGTCAAAAGGTATTGTCTCATCTGTCCAAACTTAATTCACAGGTTGTCTTTCTCCAAGAGACTCACTGTTCTGATATCGAATCAGCTAAACTGAAACGCCAATGGGTGGGTCAGGTCGTGTTTTCTCCTGCTGTCAACAAAAAAGGAGGTGTTGCAATTTTATTCCACAGGAGTTTATCCGTCCAACTTGTTTCTTCTCAACATGATGATGAGGGACGTTGGGTAATGGCTAAGGTTATTGTGCAAAACAAGACACTGGTTTTGCTTAACATTTATGGCCCTGTTCGCCCTGACCCCCAGTTTTGGAACAATCTCAAAATTCTTATTTCATCGATAGACTGCCCTAATATCGTAATCGCTGGTGATTTTAACCAATGGTTAGACCCCTTCTCTGATAGACTCTCATCAAGCAAATTTCAGCCTGACAAAACCCATAAATGTTTTCAATCTGCCATTACCTCTCGTCCCCTATATGATGTATGGAAAACGTGCAATCCAGATTCTCTGGAGTATACCTTTTTCTCAAATGTTCATCTGACCCGTTCCAGGATTGATTACCTTATGGTTACCAAATCTTTACTTCCTGCCATTCAAACGTCTGAAATTGGTTCTATTTTTCTTTCTGATCATGCCCCGGTATATGCACTCCTTGATTTGGCCCATACCTCCTCCAAATTTAATCGCTTGAAATTCAACTCGTTTTTGCTGTCTGATACTATATTTGTGAACAAGGTCACTGCTTTTATTAATGAATTTTTTTTGTTCAATAACCCGTCAGATACCTCTATCCACAACACTTGGGATGCTTTTAAAGCAGCACTGCGTGCCTTTGTTATATCCTACGTCTCCCAAAAGAAGAAAATTAATAAAACTAAATATGAAGACCAACTCAAGATTATTAAACATCTTGAACATATCTACTTCTCCTCTAAATCTCCTCATGCACTTCACAATCTGGTCAAAGCTGAAACTGAGTTGAATAAACTTGCTACAGTGGAAGCTTGCCATATTTTACTAAAAATTAAATCTAAATTCCATGGGGGTCAAAACAAGGCTGGTAAAATGTTAGCAAACTACCTGAAGGTGAAATCTGAACGTAAACCTGTTGGCCCTATTCTTAATGACGCTACCACCAAACTTGTTACTTCTGACGAAGACATAGCAGAAGTTTTTCATACCTATTATCAAGCTCTTTATACTGATGATACATTTCCCTCCGACCCTAACCTATCGTCCTTCTTTGATGGCCTACCTCCACCACCATCCCTTCCTGATGAATTTGCTCAATTAGAAAAAGATATTACACCTCAAGAAGTTCTTCGAGCTATTAACTCTCTCAAAAAACCAAAAGCCCCAGGACCAGATGGATTACCCGTTGAGTTCTACTCCTCATTTCATGCCATATTTGTCCCAAAATTATTGCAGCTTTTTAATTCATTCATTGCTGATGCCAAGGCCTCTGGCTCCTTCATGGACGCTATCATTGTTATTATTCCCAAACCTGACAAAGACCACTCTCAATGTAAAAATTATCGCCCTATCTCCCTGATTAACTATGACTGTAAGATCTTTGCTAAAATCCTTGCCTCCCGTCTAGACTCTCTTATCCCGCATTTGATTAAAACTGACCAGGTTGGTTTTGTGAAAGGTAGACTTGCAGCTGATAATGCTCGTATGTTTTGTAATATAATTTCTCATAGTAAAAATTTCAAAGACCCCTTAGCAGCCTTATCCCTGGATGCTGAGAAAGCATTTGATCGTATTAACTTGCAATTTATGTTTCACATGCCTCACTGGTTTGGTTTTGGCCCCACTTTTATTTCTTTGGTTAAACTTTTTTACTCCTCTCCTAGAGCTAGTATTTTTGTTAATAACCAATTTTCTAGATTCTTTTCCTTATCTCGTGGCACTAGACAAGGATGCCCCCTTTCCCCATTGTTATTTATCCTTTGTCTTGAACCTTTTTTGGAACGTATCCGAGTTAATCCTGACATTCATGGTTTTAAATTTACCTCTACTGAAACAAAAATCTCTGCTTCTGCTGACGACATTTTGGTTTATATGGCTAACCCTGTCACTTCTCTACCTCCCTTTTTGGATGAAGTTCGTTTGTATTCTTCCATTTCTGGATACAAACTCAATTTATCTAAAACAGAAGTTCTCCCGTTAAACTCTGCCTGCTAACAATACATGTTTAGTTCTACTGATTTCACATGGTGTCCTTCCAAAATCAAATACCTGGGTATTTGGTTTTCCTCCTCGCTCACTGCCACACTCAAACTCACATTTGCCTCCCTTACTCAGAAACTTCAATCTCTCCTTAATTTATGGTCCCCTCTATTCCTGTCATGGTGGGGTAGACTTGATACTATTAAAATGATGATTACTCCTCATGTCCTTTATACTGTCTCTATGCTTCCTGTAAAAATATCCAATTCATACTTCAATCGTATTAATTCGATTTGCATTACATTCCTCTGGAACAACAAACACCCCCGTATTGCGTTACGTAAACTCATTCGACCTAAGGACGAAGGGGGTGTCCGTTTCCTGACTTTAAAACCTACCATTCTGCTTTCCTGATTAAACAATCCTTTTCTTTAGCATATGATTTTGTGGATGCTCCGATACCCCGTTGGGTTACTTTTGAACGTTCACTATTACAGAATTTTTCATTCCAACACATTGTTTTTATGTCAAATTGTTCCTTCACATCCAAACACCCGGTTCTTAAGTATTCACAAACTTTGATTCATAACACTTTCTCTAAAGACCTTTCACCCATGCAATGTTTCCTGTCCTCTATTGTGTGGTATAACAAATTCCTCTAATATAAGGGTAAATCCTTTTACTACAAACATTGGAAAGAGAAGAACGTTCTTTTTTTTCATCAATTTTTTTCTAATTCATCCCTTCTCCCCTTCTCTGACATGCAAACTTTGTACCACTTACCCTTATCTTGTCTTCAAGAATACACAACTATCACTACCGCTTTACTATCTCACTTGTCCACTCTCTCTGCTCCTGATACTTTCCCGTCTTTTATTCCATCTACCCCCCTATATCCTTTATTTTCATAACAACCTAAAGCTGCACTTGTTTATAAAATTTTGTTAGCACATACTACTGTTAGATCTAAATCACCTGTTGAGAATGTATGGGAAACTGATTTATCTATTTCCTTACCTGTTGATGCATGGGATCGTTTATGGTCCAAATTGTTTAAGGTTTCAATTTCTGCACGCATTACCCAGTCATTATTTTTTATTTATCATAGAGCTGTTCTTACACCTGTTAGTATTTCTAAGTTTTCTTCATCAACCTCTTCATTATGTTGGTCATGCTCTTTAGAAACAGGTACACTTAAACATCTTTTATATGAATGTTCTCCTGTTTTATCCTTTTGGAATTCCGTTTGGAATCTTTGTATGCAAATTTTTCATTACTCGTCTCCTGTATCCTTTTTGACCGTATTTCTAGGCTCTGTTTCAAATGATATCGATATTGTACCTTCTAATGCTCGCTTGCTTGATCTTTTCATTGCTGTTGCTTTTAAAGTAATTTTATCCTGCTGGAAAGATAATTCCAAACTGTCTGTAGTTTCATGGTGGAATTTCATATGTGATGAACACAGGATTGCTATCACTTCCTCCTCCTCTGTATCCCTAAAAATTAAATCTGATCTTCTTTGGCTTCCTTTTACTTCCTATCTTTCCTCTACCTCACCTAATTGCCTCCCTTATTAACTTTTCTTTCACTATTTTCTATTCCATTTTATTTCTATCTTAGATCCCCTCTTATTTCTTTCACCTGTTTGCCCCTTCTCCCTTTCTATCCCTCTTTCTTTCTTTCCTCTTTCTGACTTTTCTCTTTTTTTCCTTGACCCTTTTTTCTCCTTCAATTCTCCTTTCTCATATGCCTTATGTTTTATATCGTTATGATTTCCATGTATACTACTGTAAGGCTTTATACTATGTTCATTTTAAAACCAAATAAAAAAAATTCTTAAACAAAAAAAAAACAACCCAGGTGTCTGGGTGGTTGAAAATGAATTGCATCTTTAAAAAAACAAATGTTTGTGTATCTGTGATAAAGTCAGTGAGTTGTTAATAGACTAATAATCTCCATCAATGTACTTTATTTGGTTCACATCTTGCAGCACAGAACAACATTTAAAAGACATAGGCCCAGATGTACAAAGGCATTTAACATTTCTTAATGGGCCGAATAGCTATTTCGGCCCATTAAGAAATGCTAAATGGTCTTTTTAGATGTACAAAGGGACAAAAACGCTCACAATTTACAATTGCTACACTGTAGAAATCGCAAATTGCAATCACAATTTAGGAATCGCACATATGGATTACCTACTTGCGACTACTAAAGCACATGTACAAAGCATTTCCTGAATGCACATTGGGCATTTAGGAACCGCAATTACCATCGACTTGAAGTCGATGGCAACCATGTGCGAAATTCAAAAATGCATTAAAAATGCATTTTTTTAGTTTGACACGAAGTGCACATGTGCTTCTAGGGCATATGTACACTTACATGTGCACCAGAACATGTGTGCACCAGAACATTTTCTGTCCCTCCAGGGGGGCTTCAGCTCAGAGGCACCCTTGGCTTTGCAATTTGTTAAATTGCGATTTCATATTAGGAAATCACAATTTAAGAAAATGCAAACCATTTACCTATTTCGCCCATAGGTTGGAACACAATAGCATTTCCTAATAGCGACTCCTAATCTGTAGGAATCGCTATTAGGGAATTACAAATTTTGCATATATCCTACGGAGTCGCTATTTAAGAAATGCAAAAAGGAACCTTAGTAAATTTGGCCCATAGTTCGGTGGCCCCCTTCCAGTCGATATAAATAGATGTCAGGCTAACCCTCCAGTGAATTCCTGCATCTTACCGCCGCTTTCAGAAAAGAGGAAACGCCACATCAGAAGTCATGGCAATTAAAAAACTGGAGATAAATCAGAGCATCCCTGTGTTCCCTAAGCTAAAAGGTTCTTTAAATTGGCTTGATAAATAGTAGTACAAAAGGTTTCTAAAGTTTACCAAAAAAAACATAAAATGGCTCAGAGTCTGATCTGACAGACCATCAAAAGAACATGCTGAGGTTGACACCCCCAAGAAACCATTAAAACCGGGAAAGCTCATTAACCGCACTCAGTACCCTCCATAAAGCGAAAGGGCAGGGACCTCTGACAGCATGAGAAGGCAGTATTGAAATACAATGTGGTCTCCCTAAGTACAAAGAACACAAGATAATCTTTAATGGAGCTTTTAACTACTTTCTTTGAAAATGACAAAGCTAAAAAACATAGCTTCACCAGTGACTTATCGGATTTTTGAAAGGTGCAAGGTACATCAAAAAAGCCAGTTAAGCTCAAAGAAGTCTAAAATGATTAGACTCGTCTCACTATTGACCCAAAGTAAAAGAGGGGCCTGCTTGCTTCATTCACTTTATCAGATATGTTCTACAGATTGAGCTCAGAATGAATAATAAAATGAGAGTTAGAGGGAGGAAGGTGTAAGAGAGGCTCACAGATGCGTTTTTTGAAAAATTATTGAAAAAACCCAGAACCGTGGAATCCTGCTGCATAAAGAGTTAATGAAGGCATACATTACCAGAGGGCACCATACCATAGGGATTCCATCCGGCCCTGGTGCTTTTCCGCTGGGGCTTTGCCTAATTGCCAGAGTGACTTCCTGAAGGGTGACCTGCATAGTTACAGAGTAAGACAATTTGACTCTTAACAAGTACCCCAAGCTCCCTTTACCCACCTAGTGGTATATGGCTCTAATAATCTAATTTCTGGGTTGATTGTGAAATATATAGGTATATCAATGGTGTCAGAAATTGTCTTCATACATATTTACATCATCGACATTCAAATGGCAACAGACACATGAAAACTTACCTAACTTTAGTATACATTTTATAATGTTTTTCTAATGTTTCATTTTCAAAGGTGCTCACAGGGGTCTTTTTAGCATATGTATACTTGTGAATGGTGCATGCAAAAGTTAGTTTGTGTGTTTGAGTGAGGGTTTTGTTAAGTGAGCAGAGAAAAAGGAACTTTTGTCATTTTTACCGGGCATGACATCAAACAAAACTGGTTCTTAGTCGGTTTCTAATGGTGCTTATGTGAGTAGTGCTTGTAGCGGTAATTGCGTTGCTGGTGGTTTAGGTGCTAGGCTAGTGGGTGTTGCAAAGGTTTTGGCATTAGGTTATGTGGGTCTCATAGGTTGTGGTGCCTCTGCTGAACCTAACAACATCCATAACGAATGGGGCCGGACCCAATTTAGGAGAATGTGGGTGAAGTACTTTTATCAGAAACAGTGAAATCCCTCATTCACCATCAATTCTAAGAGTATTTCTAAAAGAAACAGATATGCTGACCTTTTTCTTCATGTCTTAATGAGTTTCTTTTTTTTTATTTCAGGTTTTGTCATTCCCTTCCACAGTAAATAAATCTCTTTAGACTTAAAGTCCAAATTTTGCATATTTATCATCACATTATTATTTAAGATGTATTATTCAGATTTGGCAGCGCCGGGACGCCCCTTCGCTGGGGCAGCTGTGCGCTTTAGAAAACTTACTAACATAACATAACAACATAACATTAATGTGAATCATGAAGAACAAAATGTCATCAATTTTTGTTTTAATTTGTGATATACATTTTTATTGGCATTTCAAAGAGATCAAAACACAACACGTTATCTAAAAAAAAGTCATAGTAACCTACTCCTCCACCCCGTGCTCTACCTCACCAAGTGCCTATGACAATGCATAGGATAACGACAATGACTGTATAGGGGAGCCGGAAAGAACACAGGCACAAGTCCGGTACACCACTGATTCAGAGCACTCCAAACATAACCGTCCCTCTTTACCCCCTGCCTCTTCTCACACATTCCCTGTCCAGTAGCTGGTCCATGTAGCGCCCCTGCAGGACTCACACGCAAACCACTGCTGTTCGCCACAGGGGCTAGCTTCAGGCGGTCGAGTAACTTGGCAAATGTTAGACCTTGCACCTTGGCGTGGGTCTCCCTTCCATTTTTGCTGCTGCCTCATGTGTTTTTGCTGATGTTAGATGCTTTGGGCACTGTGCCACTGCTGTCCAGTGCCACAGTGCAAGTGCTCCCTATTGTAAATTAATGTATGGATTAGTGATTCCATGATTGGCTAGTTTGGTTTACCTATCGGACCCAAGTACAGTGCACCAGGAGTGCCCAGGGCTGGTAATCCAAATGCAGCTAGTGGGCTTGCAGCTCTGGATGTGCCACCCACAAAAAGCATCCTGTAAAAGTGTGTCTAAGGCCTGCCATTGCAGAGCCTTTGTGCAGTCTGGTACTGCCATGCTGACTGGGCAAATGCACCCACTTGCCAGTCCCTAAACCTTCCCTTTTCTTCATATCAGACACCCCTATGGTAGGCCCAAGGGCAGGGTGCATTCTGAGTATAAGTTAGGACATGCCCTGGTGTGTGTGGCATGTCCTAATAGTGAATTACAGCCATTTTCGTTGTTCACTATTGCAAGATCACCTGTTCTCCATAGGCCAGAATGGGCAGTTAGATTATTACATTTTATAATCCTAACTGACTCAGGGAACATGGTAGAAATTCGAGTTTAGTATACCTGAACTCAGAATGATAAAATACATCTTTTAGTGAAGTTGATTTTAACATTCTGTGTTTGAAAATACCAGTTTTAGAAAGTAGGTATTTTCTTGTCTAACTATCCAAGCCTGCCTCTGCTAGGTTGTATATTCCTTCCTGGAGTTTGAGTGACAGGGTTGGGAGATTCCAAGAGACAGGATGAGTCAGCCCAGTGATAGATAGAGAGATCTGCACCTAGATGGGAGGGAGGAGTGGCACCTGGGACCTGAATAGGGCTGTGTCTTCCCTCCACAATGCTGGCTCCACATCCTGTGGTGTATCTGATGTCTGTGGCCTGCAGTGTGAAAGGAGAGAAGGAATCATGTCAACAGAGTGCTCCAGGGCTGTGCCTTTCCTCCACAATGCTGGCTCCACCTCCTGTGGGGCGTCTGATGTTTCTACCCTGCACTGTGAAAGGAAAGAAGGAGTCGTAAACAGAGTGCTCCAGAACTGGTTTGGACTGTGCAAAGGCCCCTCTGCCTCAGAGGACAAAGGATTTTGGGGTATAAGTATCGGGACCCTGATCCCAAGAATTTAGATCACTTTTGGACAACAAGAAGAAACCTTTGCTGAGGAGAGGAACCTGAAGAAACTGAGGAGAGACTATTCCTAAGCTGAAGTGCTGCTTAGGGGATTGGCCTGCAGTGGTTGCCTGACTGCCAAAAAAATGAGAAAGGACTTTGTGTGCACTTTATTCAACTTGTGAAGGATCTCCAAGGGCTTGAGAAAAGAGCTTGCCTCCTGCTGAAGTCTCAGGGACAATAGACTTCAACCCCCAGTTCCCCAGAGTTCTTTGGAAGTGCCTGCTGCTGTTTTGGGCCTTCCGAGGGACTGCATGTCGCAAGGAGCTGGAAGCGCGACTCAAGAGGAAGAAGCGTGTTGCCGTCGCATCGTGGATGTCGCTGCTGTAGCTGTTGTATTGCAGCGCATCGAGAGAAGCGTCGCAACGAAGAGGAAGCGTGTCTCCGTCGCTGCTGCTGCCGCCGCATTGTGAATGTCGCCGCTGTAGCTGTCATATTGCACCGCATCAAGAATAGCATCTCGCAACAAAGAGGAAGCATGTCACCGTCGCTGCTGCTGCCGTCGCATCACGGAACAAGGGTGTCGCCGCTGCAGTTGTCGCTTCAAGCGGAACCGTCTCGCAACAGCGGAGAAGAGTGTCGCCGCCAAAGCAGCTGTTGTCGCATCACGGAACAAGGGTGTTGACGCTGCAGCTGACGCATCGTGTCGAGACTTCTCTCATCATCGGAGAAGCGTGTCGCATCAGGAAGAACTTGTACGGCTTTATTTTTTATATAAAACCTGTGTGGTGTCCATCTGTAGTGTTGTCATTTGATTACTGTATGTGTTCACACATGCTTTACACACTGCCTCTGAGATAAGCCTGTAAGCTCATGCCAAGCTACCAAGGGGGTGAGCAGGGGTTATTTTAGGAGTGTACCCCCTTACCCTGACTAGAGGCAAGGGTCCCTATTTGTCACAAGTACCTACTTGTGCCAACTAGAGACCCCAAATCTAACAGCAAGCATCACACTCCAGGCCTGTCAATTATCTGCCACCTATTATCTCTCAGAGTTTTCTGCATGTAGCTTTCTTCCGCCACCAGCCTCTCAGCCAGGTCCTTGGTCCTTGAAAAACCAGCCTACACTTAGCATGCACCAGCCCCAGCAATAGGAATTGTTTACTAAGGATCTTCTACTTTCGTACCGGAATGAGTCCCAGCAAGCACTGTTTGACATCCCTGGAGACTCCTCACCCCGCAGCCTCCTTGAGTCTGTTAGTCACCCTCTGCCAGCATGTGCCTGCTTGGGGCATCACCACAGCATGTGTACAAATCCACCCCAATCGCAGAACAGTGAGGGCAGGAGGATGCCTGCTCGGGATATCTGGGTTGAGATACATCCTCTTTTACTATATTAAATTGTATTAGTTTAAGTCTGATGTTGGTGGAACTCATCTTCACCCCCTCGTGTACACACTTGCACTCCTTATCTGTAAGAGGTTCTTCCAGCACCTCCTGCCATCTGCCATAGACCGGTAATGCGTGCACCTAAAGGCTCTCCCTCGGTGGTAAGTAAACATGAGAGATCAACTTTTGACCCTCTGCTATATTAAGTGGTGTCACTAAAGTCCACGTCTCCTGGGCAGCATCTGGAAAGTCCACAAAATAAACCCGCTGTGGCTGCTAGTTTAGCAAACTGCAAAATTTACCCTGTCCTCAAATTGAAAGTGTGCCTCAGCACCTGTGGAACTGCCCCCTCCCAGGCCCAGTACTCCTGCCCAACCACGTATAATACTGAGTCCAGGACTCCAGCCTCATCATCAAAAGCTCCGATAGGGGTGTACCCCCACACCTACCCAGCTATAGCTGTTGCTCTTATTCCCCTTCATGGAGCCAGTGCACCGCATACGCGGATACGCAGACGCGGCTCTTCGCTATACCCAGCCCGCCTAACCGCATTGGTTTACCACGATTTTAAACTTTTTTATTTTCTCTGCGCCGTCCTTACCCTCATTTCTGCCCTTCTCACTTGATTTGCAGTCACTGTTCCGCCACAGCTTGTGCTCGTTGAGCGGAGGGACCTGCACCAACATTCCTCTCCCACACAGGAAGCTTTTCACGGTCAGCACTCTAGACTCTGCCGCCTTCTCTCTCCTCCCACTTCCTATCTGTCATAAGGAAGTGCACTGTGCGGACCCACAGTGGCGCGGCAAAGATAAGCCTGTCTGCGCCCATCCGCGCCTGGCCGGACGCCGGACACTCTGGCCGTTTTTCTAGCAGTCCTCCCCATCTGATCCTCTTACACCCCCCACAAAGCTGTTAGCATCCATGACCATCATTCAGTTTTTTGCTACATTTTGAAAAACCTGACATGGCTTCATGAGCTTGTAATCCCTGACATCGCGACCGCCTTCCCCCAGATTACCAACTGATTAGACTGGATAGGAACAACAAGAGAGGTGGCGGCCTAGCAATAGCCTTCAGAGCCAATTCTAAGCTTAGTATAAATGAAACTTTCCTTTTGGACTGAGGAGAACTCTGCATTTAAAAAATGGACTGTTCAACCAAGGGGTCCTGGAGAGGTGCTTTACTCCACCACCCTCCTGACAACAAAACTTACTTCTCTAATCATCTGATAGAGACCATTGCACCTCATGTACTGGCTGCTGATAACTTTCTTCAACTGGGAGACTTTAACCATCATGCCGAACTTCTATCTAATGTTCATACCAAGACTCTCATCTCTTGCCTTAACACTTTGGGCCTCGATCAACTGGTATTTGGCCCCACCCATTCAGCAGGCCACACACTCAACCTCCTATATACTAACTCGTCCTACATTAAGGTAGAGTCCCCAATCCCAGTCCTTTGGTCAGACCATCACCTAATAAAATGTTCCTTGCAGACAATCTCCACTGAAAGCAACCCTTGTATAGAACCAATATGGAGTAGGCCTTGGAATAAAGTCAATCTAGCCTCTTTCTCTCTTTATTTCACCACTCCCCCCCAATTCAACACAGATAATCTCAATTCTGCAGTTGAATCTTTCGAGGCAGGAATCAGTCAGGCCCTTGACATAATTGCTCCCGTAATTAAAGTTAAACGTCATCATAAAGCATCACCTTGGTTCACCGCCGACCTAAAATCTGAAAAGTTCGTTTCTAGGAAAGCAGAACGCAAATGGAGGCACTCTAAAAGGGCCGATGACAGACAGGTCTATAAATCCACCCACAAGCGTATATTGACCACATAGCAACGGCTGCAAAATTTTATCTAGGTGACAGAATAAACAAGGCTTCAAACTCTAATAAAGACTTTACAAAATATTAAAAGAATTCACCAGTCCCATATCCTATCAGTCAGAACAACTAATTTCGCAAGAGTGGGCGGATACTCTGTCCTCCTTCTTTGTGGACAAAATTAACAACATCCATAGCCTTTCCCCCCAAAAAGGCTGATGGGAATCAGCATCAAGGGCCTGCCAGTAATCACTCCCCGAATCCCGCCTTCCTGAATGACTTCACTGAATTCATCAAGAGGAAGTCAGTGCTGCCCTCCGTAAGGTTAAATCCGGCTCCCCGCCAACCCAGGCTCCCCTCATATCCTGTCTATAATTGGGCCAGCCCTTCTCACTGGCCTCACCAAGCTTTTTAATCTATCCTTGCGACATTCCACTGTCCCAACAAGTTGGAAAGCGGCCATCGTTAAGCCCATATTAAAGAAGCCTACCCTGGACCCTAAGGAGCCAAACAACTATCGGCCTATTTCCCTTCTTCCTTTCTTTGGGAAGGTCCTAGAGACGCTAATTAACAAACAACTACTGGACCCTTCTCAATCCGGATTCCGGGCCTCACACTGCCCTGAAACCACTTTGTTAGAGATAGTAGATAATATAAGACTCTCCCTTGATACCAGACAATCTGCCGTTCTGGTTCTTCTCGATTTGTCGGCCAACTTCGACACCATTTCCCACAGCACTCTTGTGAGTCGTCTGTGGGAGATGGGTGTCAGGGGCACCGAATCTAGCTGGCTCAGGAGTTAGCTGACAGATCGACCCTCGAAAGTTTGTGTGGGTCCTTCGTCTCCAGTAGCCAATCCATCGACAAAGGTGTTCCCCAGGGCTCTATTCTGAGCCCCACACTCTTCAATCTGTATGTGGCACCCCTTGCCAGCGTGATTAAATCACACAGCTTTGACACAGTATCGTACGCTGACGATACTCAGCTGCTAATCAAGCTAGTACCTGATCCGACTGATACCAAACTCCGATTCCGGGTGTGTATGTCTGATATACACACCTGGATGCAAAACAATCATCTGCAACTCCATGCCAGTAAGTCCGAAATCATCCTCATCGGTAAAGCACAAACCCTGTGGTAAGGCAACTGGTGGCCTCCCAATCATGGCACTTGTCCTTCAACTAAATCGGTAGGCCGCAACCTAGGAGTGCTGATTGATAATCACTTCTCCATGACAGATCGTGTCAATCATGTGGCCAGCATTTGTTACGGATTAATGCGCAGCCTCCGTAAGATTTTTAATTGGGTTCCACTGTCATCTCGAATGCCACTGGTTCAGGAATTGATTATCATTCGGCTCGACTATGGAAAAACACTAATGGCCTCTATCAATGAAGAGCTCCTCACCAGACTACAGGTCCTTCAGAACACAGCAGCCAGACTGGTATTAAATCTACTGTCTCAATACCAAGTCTGAGAACTCTCCATTGGCTTTCCATCAGAAAACTTATAACATTTAAGATTAACCATCTGGTCCACGTGGGTCTTCCCTGTCACAAAGACCCACATTGCATTGCAGACCGCCGTTTTATCAGGACCGCAGCTGTGCAATGCATCCTTAGCGCAGGCCCTTGCATCCCTCGCCGACGGCAGCCTTACAGCTCCTTGGAACCAACATATCAATGCCCCAACTGTGCAACGCATCATCGGCGCCGGACTTCGAATCGCAAGCCCTCGTTGACGGAATCCTCAATGACAATACAGGAGCTTATACCCCAATCTCACCTGCACATCTCAGAACCGATGCATCACTGTGTCTGCGCTATGCATCTTCGACGTGGACCCTCGCAATGCTCCGCAAACCAGGATTTAAGGTACTTTGTTTAGCGGGTCTAGCTGGGTCCCTGTAGCTGGTCCTTGCTCTATCTCAGTCAGCCTGAAGTTGTGAGTTTGTCCTGCTCCAGTGCAACCAGACATACACAGTTGGTGCTTCTGAGCTTTTTAGCACTATTTTCACTAAAATCTTTAACCTTGCATATCTATGGTTCTAATGATTGGATTTTGGTTGTTACTGTTTGAAGTGCTACACAAATACTTTGCACATTGCTTCTATGTTAAACCTGACTGCTCAGTGCCAAACTGCCAGAGGATGGAGCACAGGTTAATTTAGAGTTGGCTCACAATCAAGTAACAACCCAATTTCCTATGAGAATGTGAAATATTATATGGTATGGCTGTGTGACCTCACTGTCTAATAATAACACAATTCATTAGCTCCTGTCAGGTTTGTTTATAAAAACGTAGCTCAGTCCTTGATAGCTGTTGCTCAGAGCAGTTAGGCTTTATCAAAGGAATAAGTGCAAAGCATTAAGAAGTATAAAAACATTTGAATAAAAGAAAATGCCAGACAATAAAAATCTGACACTAATATTTCACAATATGTTGTATTTTTCTCTTTAAAGAGACACCGCAATACCCACCATAGGGTTCTGGAGAAATGAATGTTTGAGTAAAAAAAGAATCAATCTTTTTACCTAAATGTAATAAATCATGGAAATCTACCAGAACTCGTGGTTTAAGGTTAGCCTCGCCATGTGAGTTGAAAATGGCTATGTAGGTACTTCTGTGGGTGCTAGCTCCACCAGGCAGCTCACAGTGACCAGTCAGATCCAACTTGACAGTCACTTTACAAGAAAAGCAGTATCTGGTCCTATTGCAGGCTCTATGTGGGCACTGCCAAAGGAATCAATGGAGTGGTCATGATACAAGGGATACATGATACTGGAGATGCTGAGCTGATGTCCATGGTCGTCCAGTGGCCAACCCAAAGTCCTTGAACAAGGGGGGGTGACTATGGCCTCTGGTGTTGATGTCCCACAATATCCTGATGAGGTCCAGCACAAAACCAGTTGCCACATGCCTAATGGTCTCTGGACACAGCTAAACCAGCAGTTCCCTTTAACTTGCAGTATCTTGTGTGCTGGTTGACCAAACAGTACACAATGACTTTCCTAAGTCCAGCAGATACAGGTGCAATTTTTCAGGGTTGAGTTTCTGTCTCCCAGGCCGCACCTCGGTGGTCAGTGGCAATCAGGTTTCTGAGCACTGACTTTCAGGGCAGCAGTGTTCTTCGACTTTTTTGGCTCCGTTCTATAGCAGGGAGTCAGCCAACTGACTATTAGTGTCACCTTCTTTGGGGCTCTTGGATGACTTTTCCACTAGTGTGGGGCCACAGTTCTTTCGTTGCTAACCCAAGCAGATGACATCAAGTCTTGGGTGCAGCCTCTGTTTGCTGGGTCCAGGCAGCAGCAGGCAATCCTTTTTGGGCCCTCTCTCCAGTTAAGATGTGATCTGAGACCTGGGTGCCACTTTTATGCCCATTTCAGAACCTCGGAGGATATGGCGACTACTAGCCAATGGGTTACTTGGTCTCCTCCCATTTGGTGATGACTTCCTGTGAAGCGTGGCATTTGGCTAGATCAGAATTCACTATTCTGCCCACTGCCAACATGGCAGAACCCTTGTCTTATTGTGTGGAGCTCTTAGCCCAATACAGAGGTGTGCCTATATGGCGGTGAAACTCCCCTTAAAAAACCTGTTTGATACCAGCTTCTCCCTCTCTGCCCGAGATGCTAGCCTGTCTGCCGAAACAAAGAAGCAGCCTGTTCCATGTGTGATCACCATTTGCCCCTCAAAGGCGGGTTTCCCTTTGATGCGTGCTATTTGGCTCACAACCACTCATGGCCATCCTGCCAGAAGGAGGTTGCACCATTTCCCACAGCAGAGGACGGAACCTTGTGTGCTGCTGTGAACGGCTACTGGAGACTTTAGGCAACAAAGTGGCAACTTTCTGAAGGTGCCCTCTGATTAAACGTACATTAAATTTAACTTGAGCAACAAGTTGGGTTTAAAGGGATGATGCGTTTGATACCTTGAAGTACCATGTTTAGTGCTCCTATTTAGAAACGAGCACCCCTGAGTTGTCAGCATGTTGCCCTATACTTGCCAATGGGATTACTGCTGTTCCCACAGTAAACACTACAATGCTTGTTTTTTACTGTCAGGTCATGTAAAGTTAACAAAACACATGTCCATCTTTTAAATATCAAGCTCCCTGCCTTCAGGGCTCAGTAGGCCTGCCTTAGGGGTGACTTATAAATATTAGAAAGGAAGGCCTGGGCTTTTCCATTGGTTTAAATGGCAGAGCTGAGTTAGTAGTTTGAAACTGCTCTGCCTGCCTGCAATTGCAGCTGAGTCATTTTCTCTTTTGCCACATTTGTGATGGCACAATGAGTGCTGCAGTCCACAAAAGTCACTTAAAATACAGACCCTGGGTACCTATTGGCTGTTAGAATGCCAAGACTTGGTATGAAGCAATATAACAAAGCATATCACTGACAATAATTGTTTAAAAAGGAAATATGGGTGAACATAGGTATGTGTTAGATACACCTGTCCTGTCACTTACAAAGAGATAGATATGTTTGATCCAAAATCAAAAGAAGAGACAATGTGCTTATAAGTCTCTAACATCAATCTGCTGTGTGTAGCCAGGCCCGGTTTAGGTGCATAGTAAATGTACACATGTATATTTACTTTTATGAACTGGGCCCTGTTTAAATCCTCAAACTCTGACACCCATGGTCGTTGGTATTGTACTTTCCCTTACCGCGCATAAGTGTCTTTGCCAAGCTACTATTATGAAGACGGATTTTGCCTGCAGTTTCAAGGTTGCCGCAGAATGGTCCCTTGAACCTATGTGATGAAAAAAGCATGAGACGCTTGCATCCCTTTCTAAACAGCTCATAAGTGTCTCTTTACAAAACTGAAAACATAAATGTAACCAGCATTTCCTATTGGACAATCCAATAAGCAAAATGACATTATTATTTTAAAATCAAGTTTCAACTGATCTAATTCGATTTAATTTGAGTTATTTTATTCATTTCTCCGAGTTACATTTTTTAATTAAAGTCCATAAGGCATGTAATTAATTTAACTTGACTCTTAACAGATTGTGTGAAACTAGGACAAACGTGGAGGATGCTTTCAATCTGTTAAATGTTTGGAGTGCCGCCTTTATATTTTATGCCGATAGCCTATACTGTGAACTCGAGGTTTTGTGCGGGTGTTTTTTGCTACAACTCTGCAATGGAAACCTATAATGAGCGTGCACTTCTGATTCCTAAAAAAGTTAAAAAATAATTGCTGTAAATAGCCTTTGAATAGGTCTTTGTCGAAAGTACCATTTATTTTACACATACATTTGGAGGGCATACTTGTTGAATGTGCAGCACTTGAAATAAAAAAAAGCTTGAAAGAGTAATATTGTTTGAAAAAGAAACTAGATTATCAACAGTTTTAAATCAAAAGTTAAAATTGATCTTTGTGTCCTAAAGTCTGCAGTATAAATGTTTCGTCATGGGGAAATATATAAATATATACAACAATTAATCCTTTGTTTTGCCTCCCTGAGCAGAAGACGTACATGGACTGAAGAACAATCAAAGGGGGTGTTGTGAGAAGTTCCACGGTAACATTATTTGACTGGAAAATCTTTAATAAACTGTTGCTTCTATGAACTGCATATTTATCAATTATATTTTGAAGATATATTTATATCAAATATATAATAGGTGATTATTTAGGAAACATAGATGTGCATGGATTCCTCCTGAAATGGCTTTATCATTGGCATCTCTCTTGTTGTGAGGAAGGAAAATTCACAGCTGGGAAGTTGCTTGGGCAAGCACTGACATTTCAGATGCACAAGACGGAAGAAAAGAGTTCACATAACTTTAGTTACTTTGTGTTCCAGAAGTGGTGGCAAGATATTATGGGGGGAAAGGTCTAGGCCTCCGAAAAGGTGTTGGAAGTGTGAAGTTTCATCTGCATGTGTTCATGTTAGTCTTAGGAGAAAAAAGTGTGTTGATATTTCCGTGAATGCTGAGTACATAAAAGAAGATCACAAGGTGCCACCCTTGATTGTCAATTGCGATACCGGACTATTTTACATGGGAGTCTCTGTTCAATTTGGTTATCTGATGTTATCTTCGATCATTGTGGATGACTTTTTGAGGATTTGTAGTAATCAGGACACAGTGGGTAATTCAAAGTATTATTCAGCTGTACCGCTTCTGACAGAATGCCAGTAACAGGCAATAGTAAAGATAATCACATTCTACCATCCATTAGAACAACTTTGCAGGAGACGCTTGCGCACCCACACAATAAAGGTAAAGGGGACATACGGTGGCTAGAAGATAAGGGGATCAAGGGCAATAACAAAGTAAAAGGGCAGGCCAGGGCTTTAAGTGGGCCGGGTCCTGCCAGTGCTCAGCACAAGAGTTCTTAAAAGCAGGTGCTGAGAGGGTTCCTTACCGGGCTCTCCATTTTTGCCCTCACCCTCAGGGTGAGAAAAAGAATCTTAACTGTGCGGCAGTACCACCCTTCACTGCCTTTGGAGTAACTTCGAAGAGACTCGTTAAAGTTCTTTCACAGTCTCATAATTTCAGAATTAAAGGATTGTCATATTATATTCAACAAAGTCTTAGTTATTGCCAAATTAGATGAATATTTTGTTACTAATGTTGGATCTGTCTCCTCTTCTGGGTCCTTATGGGAGGCCTTTAAGATCGTCATCAGGGGCCATGCCCTATCACTGATAGCGGGCTCTAAAAAGGAGAAACAGAGGGAGGTGGTGGAGTTGGAGACTGAAATCTGTGGGTTAACGAGGGACTTGGAACAGGGAGTGATGCAGGCCAAACTTCATCGGTTGCGCCTGAAACAGCATGATTATAAAGTGCTGGTCACGAATAGGGCCAAAGCTCTTGGTAGGGAGCCGCAGGGTAGGCTTTACGATCTGGGAGATAAGGCAGGAAAGCTTATTGCAAGTTTGGATAAGAGAGACTGGGCATGCCGACTGGTCCCTGAGCTTCTAACAGAGGAAGGGGTAAGACTCACCGACCCACAGGGTATAGTGGATAAATTTGCTGACCACTTCCGGGCGTTTTATGCTTCGGTCTCCCCGTACTCGCAGGCTGATTCTCAGCTGCTACTCCGAGACATACAACTCCCGTGTCTCTCCCTTGATGATCAACATTTTATGGACAGCGCACTGACAGCGGACAAGATCGCTCTGCCTATCCGTTCTTTAAACTCCGGCAAGGCATTAGGTGCCAATGGACTCCCTATAGAACTTTATAAGCTCAAGCCGGATAGACTTGCGCCTTATCTGAAGGAAATGTTTTGGAATCCAGGGACAGAGGGACTCTCCCTAGAGATCAGAGGGTTGCTGCAATAGTTGTTATTCACAAGGAGGGCAAGATCAAAACTGACTGTGCCTCGTACAGACCCATCTCTTTGCTAAATGCCAAGCCAAAGATTTTGGCCAAACTCTTGGCAAATAGACTGATCAAGGTCATCAGCGATCTAGTACACCCAGACCAGTCGTGCTTTATGCCCCATAGGAATACGGCTTTAAATTTACATAGATTACATGGGGTGTTGGCCAGGGCTCACACATTGCAGGAACCTGCTATAATTGCATCACTTGCCGCAACAAGGGCGTTTGACACGATTGAATGGCCTTATTTATGGGCGGTCTTGGCTAAGTTTGGGTTTGGCCCTGGGTTTATTGGCTGGGTACGTCTGTTGTACTCGGAACCGCTTGCTCAAGTGGTAGTGAACAACAGAGCTTCGACTTCCTTCTTGTTGGGACGGGGCACCCGTCAGGGTTGCATACTGTCCCCCCTTCTTTTTTCACTGGCTTTGGAGCCTCTTGCCGCTTGGATACGTTGGGAGACTTCGATCAGAGATCTGCAGTGGTCCCCTGGTTGGGAGGACCGCATATCTTTATATGCGGATGCCATATTGCCTTATTTGGCCTCTCCCCGTAGGTCTCTTATTGTGATCTTTGATGTCCTGGCCTCCTTCCGGAGAAACTCAGGACAAATAACTGGAAGAAATCTGTGTTGTTTGTATTGAAGGGTGACCCCCCAGTCCCTCCGCGCAACTGTCCTATACAGTTTAGCATAGAAGGGTTTAAATATTTGGGGATTTTTGTTGCCCTAGAACCCTCAATTAGGTACTCTCGGAATCTTCTTCCCCCTCTTCACCGGCTTAAGAGTGATATTTCCAATTGGAAGAAGCTTCCGCTTTCATTGTTGAGTAGGGCAGCCCTTTTTAAAATGATGGCTCCCTCGTTTCCTTTACGCTTTACAAAATACCTTGGATGTTGTACCGTCAAGATATTTCCGTGAAATCGAGAGCCTACAGTGGAGTTTGTTGTGGGAGGGCAGGCCTCGCATTGCTTTACACAAACTGACCCTTTCTTGGTATGACGGAGGCATTTCCCTCCCGGATATAAAGAGATATTATTGGGCGGCCCAACTGGCAGCTATTAACCAATTCACGTATGGCCGAGTTGATGATCCTGGCTACGCCATGGATAAATGGCTTTTTCCGGGGAGCAGTTATAAAAGAGCCTTATATTCTCGACCTAATAGACTGACGTTAACGGGGCCAACTAAACACTCGATACAGGTCTGGCATGTGGTCACAGGTTCATTGGGCTGGAAAAATAAGTTGACTATGGCTATCCGCTGTGGGACTCCGAACAACTTGGCAAGCTCTGGAAGACGAAATAGTTCGACAAATGGGAACTCATAGGAATTTCCACAGTTAAAGATGTCTGGGGGAAGAGGAGGATCAAATCATTTGAGGAAATGCAGATGGAATATAAACTCGCGAACTCCAAGTACTTTGGGCAGGTTCGGCATTCCCTCCTTTCAGTATTGCCTGGTGAGACGGAACCTTCAGAAGCTTCCACTCTGGAATACTAGACGGACACCTCCCTGATAAAACGATCTCCTTGATATATAAAAAAACTGATCAACCACAAACCTGACTCCCTTGAGCCGCTGAGGGATAAGTGGATGCAGGAAGGGTTAGAACTAGATAAAGAATATTGGCAGACAGCTGTGTCCTCTCCTAGAGAGGTCGCAATTCCAGCTCGCCTGCGACTGGTTCAACTTAAGGTTCTGCATAGGATCTACCTCACAGGGCCCAGATTTGTACATATGGGGCTTTCAGATACGGGGCACTGCAAACGACAATGTGGTCTCGTTGGTACCTTTATGCATATTATCACGTCACCAAATACTGGCGCAGCATACATGACACCATACATAAAGTACTTGGAGTTTTCCTGTCCCCGGAGGCGAGGAGGTGCTTACTTAAGATATGGGAACCTACTGACTTGAATACCTCGCAGAGGCAATGGGTCACTCTGGGTTTTATGATTGCCAAGCGGAATAGAGCCCAATTGTGGGTAGCGGAACAACCTCCCACCCTGGAAGTGTGGGAAAACAACCTAGATTGGTATATATTCAGGAGAAAACTATGTATCTTGCGAGGGGACGTCCTAAAAAATGGTCATTGGTTTGGGGGCCTCGGAACAGCTACAGAGGGGAAATTTGTACACCACCCCTGAACACTGTCCCGGACGGTTCCCTCTCCCTGTGAAGTTCCTGTATAATCTCGAGTTTTGTTTATCCTGTATCCCCACGATGTATGCTTGGCTGCTTTAATTGACCCTCTGTAATGTAATTTTTGCTGGTGTTTATTTCAATAAAAAGAATTATTAATAAAAAAATAAAAAATTATTAGTTGTTGCTTATGCAACTAACAACCATTGACAACTCCAATAGGTGTGGCTTGCTCTAGGTGTAATGTTACTTGTTGTATTATAATTCTGGATGCACTGACAGAAGCAGAAAAATTCCAGGTGGGTGGCACACTATGCTCAGCAGATATTTTTCGCTTAGTGTTTTAAGCCACCCCCCAAATTACACTGGCCACGTCCCTTTCAAAGACCCCCAGTTTTTTCATACCACTTAAAGTCCTGAGGCAGACAATATAATACCAACTCAGGATATTACGTCTTCTTCCTTATGTCTTCTTATCTTTAAATTGCATTTATATAGCTCTTACTACCAGAACAAGGTGTTGAAGTGCTGTACAGCGAGTAGCAGCGCAACTCGGAAGCTCAAAGTTAGTAGGCAGTCCATTAGTTATTGGGGTTCGGTGTTCATGCTCATTTCATGCATTCACTCCAGTTGCTTTTTGGTACATTCATGACATAGATGCATTTATATCGGGCCATATAAGGTTTCGCTTGCTGGAATTAGTGTACCTATGGTTAGAGTAATTTATATGTAAGAGAGGCAGGTAGAAGGTAGAAGGGAAGCAGATGTGCATTTGAATAATATAGGTGATGAAAGTAAGCAAACATTTCTTTGAAGTTAACTTTTTCATGCAGGATTTTAAGAAATACAACAGGTTGAGGACTTTTGCATGCAATTTGTGGATGTATGCCTTTTGAAAGGTACCTTTTCAAATTCTGCTCCTAAAGAATGTAGCTTATACAATATTTATAGAGGCACCTAAGAGGTAACAGAGATACTTCCCACAGTGAAAAAAAGAACCCAGTGCTTGTTGAGACCCCCTTACGAGTGACGGTCAAGCAGTGCGACAAATAAGCATGTTCCGTTATATGTAATTACAATTTCAGAACACCCCAGAGAGATGCTTTTTTAATACCTACTACAGCAGTATAATCAATATTATAAAGTAGTTACAGTTTATGCAAATCATATGCACCATACATAAACTCTACATATAATATAAAGCATATGTTGTGTAAGACCCACTAACTTACAAATATAACAAGGCAACTGGCTAACATATTGCAGCAATCATTAGTATATTTAGTGCATGTTTGTGGCCCATTCAATACTTTGGAAGGTGCTGTCCACTGCGTCCACTTGAAGAGTACCCCGACAGAACAGACGTTATGTCAAGAAGAATGGATGTTTCGGAGGTCATCTTCACATTCCAGTATCTGCTTTGCCTCATAGTCAATTAATTAATTCAATGCATAATCTTTGAAATGAGTAGGAGAGGCAGCATTCCCCCTGGTACAAACGTCATTAGCAAGAATAGTTCCCCCATTAGAATAAGAAACACTTGCAGACCAGCCAGCATCAGTCCTCCCGCCTGCTGCTTCACCATTCACATCATTCATGACATCATCCAGAATATAATTGATTCTATTTTAGCTCAGAGATCTGATGAAAGGTTCTGTCGGTTTAACAACCACACAACAGTAAACTTAGCATCACAATGACACCACACAGTGCACGGAGGTTTGGAACTGCCCACATCTGAGCATCTTCCTCCACCAGATTCCTGCCTTTCCATATTTTTCTATACTTGCGACCAATAGGGTTGTAGTTGTGCTATGGCTAACTTACCTGTGACTAACTCAAATTGGGTTCTGTGTGGTTTTATAAGGGGGAGTGCGGTAGGACCACAGCCTCATACTAAGAACTAAAGAACTACATCAATTTCTTATTTTTTTTTTTTTTTAAGGAGTTGAGGAGGATGAGACTTTTACACACTCACACATTCACAACCTTATTTATTGGGCATGTTTGCATCAGAATGTTTCTGCCATTGGCCAGTATAGATGTTATTTACCCTCTATCCTTGCCTGTAAACAGTAGGAGATAACGGGTCAACCCACTTCCACATAGGCTTTCATGCCCTGTGAGTGACAGCATGTTTCTGATTAAATGTTCCCATCTGCTGTGAAAATGAGTCTGTTTCAGTGCCAGGGCTTGTGGCCAATTCTTTGGATTTCCGTTTTCTCTGTATAGATCCTCTTTCATTTCTTTCCTTTTTTCTTTTTTTTGTGAAATTTTATTTTTTATGCAAAGAGCAGAGGTGATACAGAAGTAAGAAAAGTTTTCACAATACAAAACATAATCCTAAGAAGATAACAATATAAAAAAACACAGTTAGCATTTGGCAGGGTCAGCAAAATGAATCTCGGACAAGAGAAGAAAAAACAAAAAAAATAAGAAAATTCTACAGTCCATTTAATCCATTCTGTTATAGGGGCCCATACTTTTAACCCTCTTGTCCTCTTTCGAGTATTCATAGTTTTGTAGATTGCTGCCTCAATATTATACGTAGACAAAAGCTGAGCCCTCCATGAGGAAAATAACGAAGGATCTGGAGAATTCCAGTCCTTGGTGATACAGGCACGCAAGACAGCCATACAAATTAAAAGAAAGGTAACAGTTGCTTCAGGTCTGGTTTGCCCATTAGATTCAATTCCTAATAACACCAACTCCTCTGAAATAGATATTGGTAAACCCAGCAATTCTACCAAAAAATGTTGAATAGACATTAAGAGGACAGTCAATTTGGGACAGGAGAAGAACATATTCTGCGCGTCATCAGCGAAACAGCCGCATCTACTGCAGCTGGCTCCAGCTCCTGTACTCCATTTAGAAATTTTGCGGGGGAGTAATATAAATCATATAAGACTATGTAGTGTTGTGACCGCATCCTGACAGAAATCAAGACTTCATTTGCCAAAGTGATAGAGAGACTGAGGTCAATTGTCTCTACGTTTAAATTTCTTATCCATTTATCTTGGCACTGCTCTATATCATCTGGCAATAATTGTATTAAATTCGAATAGAAGAAACCAATCGACATCCCTCAATTAGTGGAAATTGTTTTGCCCTAACGTACCATAGAAGCTGCGGATTTGCAAGTATTTAAAAAAAATCCTGCTTAGGTAAACCGTATTTGAATTGTATCTCTGTAAAGGACAAAAATTGTAGATCTTGAAACAAATCCCCTAAACAGCTAATACCTTTCTGGTGCCACTTCCTGGTAGTTGAATCACGAAAAATGGTAGGTAGAATACCGACGGCTTTGAAGGGAGTATAACCATTTATATGAAGTAATCCTAAATGGCGCTTAATCCGCCTCCAAATTGAATAAACTGCTTTCAAAATTTTAAACTTGTTTTTTTTGTAGTAGCTTGGTTCGGCAACTTTCAGAAAACAGCTATTGACTTCTTCACCGATACCAAATGTATATATTGAGGGGTTATGACATGGCAGAGATCTAGCTTTTTCGCCGACAACTAAGGGGGAGATGAATTGCAACACCGCCGCCCAGTAGTAGAATAAGAAATACGGTACACCCCACCCCCCACTGGCTCTAGGAAGTACCATTTTTTTATAAACCCTCCTATGTCGTTTGTATCCCCATAAAAATCTAGAGGTGATATATTCCAGCCTTTTAAAGCAAATTAATGGAAATTATAATGGTACGGTTCTAAATAAATAAAGAAATTTAGGGAGCACCAGCATTTTTAATACATTTGCTCTTCCATATATTGATAAGTGGAAATGACTAAGACGCTCTAGAGTAGAGTTGACTTTATCTAAGACTGGGTTGATGTTGATCTCAGGAATCTTACTGACTGGTGAAGTGATTTTAATCCCGAGGTAAGTTGCCTCTGACACAACTGTGATATTCATCGGGGGATCGCCCCAACATAAAGAATCTGTATCTTATTTAGATTTAACTTATACCCCGAGAAAAGACCAAATTGTAGAAACAAATCTTCAGTTGTTGAGAGGGCCAGCGGTAAGTCAGTGGTTATGACAACTTTATCGTCTGTATAGGCAAAGGCGCTATATTCGGAATTGCATATGTTTACTTGTTTAATATTTGTGGATTCATTTAATTTAGACAAAAAAAAATCGATATATAACGCAAATAATTAAGGTGAAGTAGGACAGCCTTGCCTTGTTCCACGTGAAATCGGAAATGCTTCAGACTCTCTTCCCGCTAAACATATTGGGCCCGATTCACAGAATGAACTTAAGACTCAATCCTAAACTTACTACTATTTTGGTATTCACAGAATGCACTTACTACTTTTGGCATTCACAGAATGAACTTACTACTTTTGGTATTCACAGAAGTTAGGATTTTGTCTTAAGTTTGTCTTAAGTCTGTCTTAAGTTTGTCTTAAGTTTGACAAACTTAAGACAAAAACCTAACTTCTGTGAATAGCAAAAGTAGTAAGTTCATTCTGTGAATGCCAAAAGTAGTAAGTGCATTCTGTGAATACCAAAATAGTAGTAAGTTTAGGAAAGAGTCTTAAGTTCATTCTGTGAATCGGGCCCCTTGATGCAAAGGGGGATTGATATAACGTTCTAATTGCCTGGAGAATTCCAGGCCCGAACCCCTTCAAGCGTAACACCTCCCATAAATAAGGCCAGGACACCCTGTCGAATGCCTTCTCAGCATCCAACAGGGTGATACCTATAGGGGTCTGTGTAGCTTCGGCCCAGTCCATCAGTGCAATAACTCGCCGCACATGATCAGTCATATCGCGGCCAGGTATAAATCCATGTTGTAAAAGTGAGACCAGAGTGGAAATTATCGAAGAGAGGCGAGTAGCTAAAATGTTTGAGTAAACCTTAATTTCGGCATTGATTAATGAAATTGGCCTGTATGAAGACTGGTGAAAGGAAAGGTTTATCTTTTTTTTAAAACATTGTTATTATTGATTTGCGCCAGGAAATCGGCGGTGACCCTCTCTGTGCAGTCAGAAACAGGTTCAGAAGTTGTTTCTTCAAGACTGAAAAAAAAGTACGGTAAAATTCCAACGGGATCCCTGGGCCTACTGCTTTTCCTGTCGCTAAGGATAGAATTGCTGCCTCAAGTTCCTTTACAGTAAAGTCGGTCTCTAGTTCTTCTCTCTGGGTAATGGTAAGCTTAGGGAACTCTTGGTCCCCCAGGAATTCTACAAGCTTCTCTACTGTGTCAGGGGAGTCCTCATTTAAATAAAGATGGCTATAGAACTCATTAAAAATTCACAACATTTTCACAGAATCAGTATATATTAGACAATGTGAATCTTGTATAGCTTCTACTCTTCTGGCTACTTCCTTCTGCCTTAACCTTTTGGCTAGTATTCGTCCAAAATTCTCTCCCACCTCATACATATCGGCACGAGAGACCGCTATTTGAGCAGCTAATTTGTCAGCAAAAAGTTGGTATATTTTCAATTTTTGAATAGCGAGATCTACGACCCTCTGTTCGTATTCTAGATTAGTGCCATTTGCTTGGATCAATCCAATCTCTAGGGCACGCAGTTTGGTCTGCTCCTTATCTTGTTCCTCTCTTATCCTACGCTGCTTATTAATAGAAAAGCTAAGAGTCTCTCCACGGACTCCAGCTTTGAACACATCCCATACTATGCCATCTGAGGCAGAGCCGGAATTAAATTCTAAAAACTCTGGTATCCATTTACGCATGTGTTCTATATAAGCCGGATCCACAAGTAGCTGACACTCGTAAGTCCAGGGTCTCCTATTGGATCGAGACAGGGTTTCTATTTCTAATTCCAGAGTAATTGGGTTATGGTCCGATATTATTTTAGGGAGAATATCAAATTTGGCATTGGTTAATAATTCAGGAGGGGCAAAAAAATAATCAATTCGAACGTGTTTTTGATGCGGGGCAGAAAAGAATGTATACCCAGGGGCTTCCGGATTTTTGAGCCACCAAGCATCAACCAGCCAAACTCATTAATAAGACCCTTAGTAGCTCTAAAAACCTTGTTCTTTCTGCCTTCGTAACCACAATTATTACGGATGTCAAAATCTCTATGAAAATGCAGATTAAAATCTCCGCAGAGAATTAGGGGTGATGGCCAAGAAGCAAGTTCTATACTAATGTCATTGAGCATATCAGGGTCATCCAAATTAGGACCATATAAGGAACATATCGTGATTAGAAAGCTATCGATCTTGAGCTCAATAATCACCCTTCGACCGTGCTGATCTGATTTTGCATGTTTACACTCTCCCCATCCATATTTTTTTAAGATAGCAACCCCTCTTCTTGTTGATCCCTGTCGTGTACAGGACAGAATTCCAAAACCCAAGTATCTCAGCCAGGCTCTTTTATTCCAGACAATATGGGGCCGATTCTGATCCTGGATTTTTATTTTCCATACAAATAGGATTTGTATTTTTTTCCATACAAATTGTAAAAGTCCCTTCCAACCCGTGTAGTACGATTCGTATGGGAAAAATACATACAGATCAGCCCGATCCTTACAAATCAAATTGGGAAAAGCTGTACGACACGGACTTGTAAAAAAGGCCATACAATTTGTAAAAAGGCTGTCCAACCCGTCAAGTACAATTCGTACCGGGTTGTCAGCATACGATTTGTATGGAAAATGGCCTGTATATGGGGAATGAGTCGTACCGGGCAACGAAGCGAACCCCTATACGTCTCGTACCCTGGTATGACTCGTTCTGGGGGTATGACTCATACCGGGGTATGGGTCATATAGGGGTATGAGGCGTACAGGGGTCCCCCCACATGCGAGGCGTGTGTATGGTGCGTACCCCAACATAGCTCATGTACGCACCGTACGTACGCGATTTTGGGGTACGGTGCGTACATACGCGATTTTGGGGTACATACGCGATTTTGGGGTATGGTGCGTACGTACACAATTTTGGGGTACATATGCGATTTTGGGGTACGGTGCGTACATACGTGATTTTGGGGTACATATGCGATTTTGGGGTACGGTGCGTACGTACGCGATTTTGGGTTACGGTGCTTGTACAGTGCATACACCACCAGTACCCCTTCATCGCGTATGTACGCACCGTACCCCACTTTCCGTGTCATCTGTACGCACCGTACATACGCACCGTACCCCTTTATTCATGGGGTGTACGACTCGTACATGAGGGGGTCTGTCTCGTACTGTTTTCGGGGCGTACAAGGTTTTTCCAGCACTTTTTGGCTCTTGTAAAAAAAGAGCCATACGGAGTGCCGTTTGTACAAATTGTACTTGCCGGGTTGTAAACTGCTACCGGGAATACATGGGAACGTCACGTACAGAGCAATCCGAATCGGAATCGCTTGTATATACGAGTTGTATGGTCTTTTTTACAATTTGTATGGAGTGCGTCTATTTGTACGGATCGTACTTCCTAGGTTGTAGGGGCCTCCTTACAAGTATGAGTTGTATGGGGAAAACGCTCCATACCACGATTTGTACAGCGTTTTTCCAGGATCGGAATCTGCCCCTATGGGGCCGATTCTGATCCTGGATTTTTATTTTCCATACAAATAGGATTTGTATTTTTTTCCATACAAATTGTAAAAGTCCCTTCTAACCCATGTAGTACGATTCGTACGGGAAAAATACATACAGATCGGCCCGATCCTTACAAATCCGATCGGGAAAAGCTGTACGACACGGACTTGTAAAAAAGACCATACAATTTGTAACAAGGCTGTCCAAACCGTCAAGTACGATTCGTACCGGGTTGTCAGCATACGATTTGTATGGAAAATGGCCTGTATATGGAGAATGACTCGTACCGGGCAACGAAGCGAACCCCTTTACGCCTCGTACCCTGGTATGACTCGTTCTGGGGGTATGACTCATACCGGGGTACAGGTCGTATAGGGGTATGAGGTGTACAGGGGTCCCCCCACATGGGAGACGTGTGTATGGTGCGTACCCCAACATCGCACATGTATGCACCGTACGTACGCGATTTTGGGGTACGGTGCGTACATAAGCGATTTTGGGTTACATACGCGATTTTGGGGTACGTCGAGTACGTACGCGATTTTGGGGTACATACATGATTTTGGGGTATGGTGCGTACATACGTGATTTTGGGGTACATACGCGATTTTGGGGTACGGTGCGTACGTACGCGATTTTGGGGTACATACGCGATTTTGGGGTACGGTGCGTACATATGCGATTTTGGGGTACATATGCGATTTTTGGGTACGGTGCGTACGTACGCGATTTTGGGGTACGGTGCTTGTACGGTGCGTACACGACCAGTACCCCTTCATCGCGTATGTACGCACCGTACCCCACTTTCCGTGTCATCCGTACGCACCGTACATACGCACCGTACCCTTTTATTCATGGGGTGTACGACACGTACATGAGGGGGTCTGTCTCATACTGTTTTCGGGGCGTACAAGGTTTTTCCGGTACTTTTTGGCTCTTGTAACAAAAGAGCCGTACGGAGTGCCGTTTGTACGAATCGTACTTGCCGGGTTGTAAACTTCTACCGGGAATACATGGGAAAGTCACGTACAGAGCAATCCGAATCGGAATCGCTTGTATATACGAGTCGTATGGTCTTTTTTACAATTTGTATGGAGTGGGTCTATTTGTCCAGATTGTACTTCCTAGGTTGTAGGGGCCTCCTTACAAGTACGAGTTGTATGGGGAAAACGCTCCATACCACGATTTGTACAGCGTTTTTCCAGAATCGGAATCGGCCCCATAGTGAGAATATGTTTTGCTATGAGGAAGAAGTTGTTTCTGATTTGTTTTTTAAGTTTACATTTTGAACACATGGCTTTTCGTAATTACAAAAGTAAGTCCATCGAGATTTATTAGAAATGTAGTAAGGGTGACAGTGAGAAAATGTTTTGCTAGGAGTAACTTTTCATTTTAGGATGCAATTATAGGGCCAGATGTAGGTCGCCAAATACCGGTCGGTAACGGCCGAATTCGGCCGTTACCGACCGGTATTTGGCTTTTGAGATGTAGGTGGGTCTGAATTTACAGAATCTGTATATTTACAGATTCGGTAAATTTACCACTTCGGTATTTTACTGAATCCGTAAATATACCGATTCTGTAAATCCATATGTAGGTGACACTCCTAAGAGTGCCACAGGCCCTTCAGATTCGGTATTTTACCACCCAATCCTATTGTGTGGTAAAATACCGAATTCAGGTGTGCATGCACATCTGTGCATGCACACCTGTGCCATGTGACACACAGATATGCACTTAGGGCATGTATGTGTGCCACATGGCACACATACCTGTACTTGGGGTGCTAGAGGGTGTCAAAGTGACACCCCTGCAGGATTCGGTATTTATCGAATCTGTAAATACCGATTCGGTATTTCACATTGATTCCTATGGGCTTCAAGGCCCATAGGAATCAATGTGAAATACCGAATCGGTATTTACAGATTCGGTAAATACCGACTCTTACAGAATCGGTAATTTTTTACCTACATCTGCCTCCTTCCTATTTACCGACTCTTAAATACCGATTCGGTATGAGTCGGTATTTAAGAGTCGGTAAATAGGAATTACCTACATCTTGCCCATAGTGTTTTTGAATTTTCTGCACCATGTTTTAAATTCGATAAGAAGATGGATTCTGAAAAAAAAACTGGAAGGAGTTTGAAAGATTTTGCATTTGGATTTTTGGGATTTTATCAGGATGCTTATGGAGAATGGATTTTTTTGCAAAAAACATTACAGTTGAAAAAAGGATTTCCTGGATTACTCTTCCCTATACAGATGGACTATTGAAAAAAACATTCTATGGACATTGCTTTTAAAATAGAATGGTAATCACCCTTGAAAAACTTTGCTCATGACCTACAAGCAGATGAAAAAGATCTTTGGACGGAGGGAAAGAAGGATTTCAATAGAACATTTATTTTGTGGACTTTAAAAATAGCTTAATATGGATTTTTGAAAAAATAGGATTTTCCAGATTTTTATTTTCCAAGAAGTTCCAATGTTTTTCAATTTTTTATCAGTTTTTAAAAAAATCACATTTTGACTTTTTAGTTTATGCATATTTTATTAAAGAAGAAAAGCAAAATATATGCACTTGTTAAGAAGCTTTTTTAAGAAGAAAATATTTTGGGAAAGTCAAGAAGACATTTTTTTCAAATATTTTAATGCATTTTAAAATATAAGCAATGCTTTAAGATAGCTTGAAGTTTGAACTGGAGAAACACTTTGGAAAAAGAAGAAAAATATTTTTAATTCTACTACTTTGGATTATTGGGGGGGTTTTTGGGTTTTGAAAAAACGGATATATTATGGATGAAAAAATAAGAAAAAGAAGAAAGAAGAAAACTAAAGGTAGGCTGACCCTACGTAAATTTTGAAAAAATGTTTTAGAAAAATGTTACTGCCAATTGAATTATGTATTTGGATAAATGTAGGTCAAAGCAGGAAAGTAAGGTGAAATTTTTATTTAGAAATGGAAATGTTAGCAACATTTTCTAGGTAGTCTAGAGCCACACACAACGAAAACTGTTGTAGTACACCCAATAGTCTCTTAGACATTTCCTTTGATTTGGTAGAAATTCGTGGGTTTAGGCTACCAGTTAATGTTTGTGAAATTTTCAATTCTTGAAAACTTTGCTCCTTCTTCAAAGTTTCCAGAAAAGAGTAGAAGTTAGGGTGTGGTTTGCCAATTGTATGGTTGAAGGAGTTATGCCATCCCTCTATGGCATTATTTGTTTTTGCTTCTCCCTCTAAACAGCTCGTGTAACAGTTCCACCACTCCACATGGTAACGTGGCTTCCTCCTGCGACCCAATCTGCTTATGTGTCCAATCCATGTGTCCTCGAAAAATTTAGTATGGGTGCCAATTTATCTTCATTTTCATTAAAAAATTCAGATTCTGTAATAGCAGTGTAGTACTCGTCTACACTTTCGGGAGGAACAAAGCAAAGAGCTGTTAATTTTTTTAATTCAAACTGTAGTTTGCTATCAGTTGAGTAATCTGCAACCAGGGATGTTTTTTGTAGTTTACGCCAGAATGCCTGGGGAAAATGGAAAAAACATCCCTGAATTTGGGTATCCGTGTACGTTTTAGTGATCACATTGATCATAGTCAATTCAAAATCAACAATTATTTTCCTAGGACTTTTTGATGATATGTTTTTAATAACTGATAAAAGTTCATTATAGGTTGCAGATTGCTTATCCGGTAGCAGACTATATACTAAGGGGATCACATTATTGTTAATTTTTGCATGAATAGTATAAATTTGGCTGAACGGATGGGGTGTACTTTTAAACGTCCCATCCATCATCCAAATTTCACTATTTTCTAACTTTACAAGGTTGCGGGGTGTACTAAAGATAAGAATACGTTTTTTAGGGTTGTTGTTGTCATGCAGAAGAAATGGTTCATTAGCAAAAGAAATAGTCAGTTCATTAGGAATTACAATGTCAGAAAAAGTATGAGGAGTTGTAGTATGTGTGTTAATTGCCTGCTTTTGTCTTTGTATAATTCTTCTCAAGTTAGGAATAATAGGCATATTACTAGCAACATGACTGGGGACATGCTGTGCAACCTCTCTTAAAATAGTTCCAGTAGAATCATTGGAGGTGGATGCAATTTCTTTCATTTCATTTAAGGTTTCCCTTACTTCAATCTCCATTGCAGAGGCAGAGTGGTTATGATCAGATGTTTTAATAATGATATCATCAAGGGTAACCGCTCTGCCGCTGCAATGGGATGAGTAGTATTGCACACACCTCCAATGATTCCGTGGGAAACTTATCCTTTCTTTACAATATATATATCCTGCATGTTTTAATAAACAATTTCCTTTTCTAGATTTGATGTATGAAGCTGTTTCCTGAGTTGACATTTTCTGTGAAAAAAAGAGATTTATTTTCATATGTGTTTTAAAAAAAATATATTAGATACTACACTATCCTCCACTTTTCCTACTGCTGCACCTTCCTGGAGTTAGAATAGTAAATCCTGCCCCTACACTATCCCACACTTTCCCTACTGGTGCACCTTTAAGGAGTTAGATTAGTAAATATTGCCCCTACACTATCCCACACTTTCCCTACTGATGCACCTTTCTGGAGTTAGAATAGTAAATCCTGCCCCTACACTATCCCACACTTTCCCTACTGCTGCACCTTCCTGGAGTTAGAATAGTAAATCCTGCCCATACACTATCCCACACTTTCCCTACTGCTGCACTATACTGGAGTTAGAATAGTAAATTCTGCCCCAACATTATCCTACATTTTCCCTACTGCAGCACCTTCCTGGAGTTAGAATAGTTAATTCTGCCTCTACACTAATCCACACTTTCCTTACTGCTGCACCATCCTGAAGTTAGAATAGGAAATTTTGCTCCTACACTATCCCACACTTTCCCTACTGATGCACCTTCCTGGAGTTAGAATAGTAAATGCTGACCCTACACTATCCCAGACTGTCCCTACTGCTGCACCTTCCTGGAGTTAGAATATGAAATGCTGCCCCTACACTATCCTACTATTTCCCTACTGCTGTGCCTTCCTAGAGTATGAATACTGCAGTATTGTCAAATTATTTTTTAAATAGCTTACCTTTTGAGTCTGGTCTTGTTTCCTTGGAGTTTATTTCTGATGTTCTGGGTTTTGACAATGTTTGTATTTTTAAGGAGATTTTAATGAGAATCTGCAAAAAGAGAACAGTATGATTATGTTATTTATTGTTTAAAATGCTTTTTAAAGAAAGCAAAATGTCTGCATTTCTGTGCATTAGTTTATATTTAATTTACTTTTGTTTTATAAAATGAAATGGAACCCATACACTGTGCCACAATTTCCCTACTGATGCACCTTCCTGGAGTTAGAATAGTAAATCCTGTCCCTACACTATCCCACACTTTCCCTACTGCTGCACCTTCCTGGAGTTAGAATAGTAAATCATTCCCCTACACTTTCCCACACTTTCCCTACTGATGCACCTTTCTGGAGTTAGAATAGTAAATCCTGCCCATACACTATTTCACACTTTCCCTACTGCTGCACTATCTTGGAGTTAAAATAGTAAATCCTGCCCCAACATTATCCTTCACTTTCCCTACTGCTGCACCTTCCTGGAGTTAGAATAGTAAATGCTGCCCCTACACTATTTTACACTTTCCTTACTGCTGCACCTTCCTGAAGTTAGAATAGGAAATGCTGCCCTTACACTATCCCACACTTTCCCTAATGATGCACCTTTTTGGAGTTAGAATAGTAAATTCTGACCGTACACTATCCCACACTATCCCTACTGCTGCACCTTCCTGGAGTAAGAATATGAAATGCTGCCCTACAGTATCCTACTATTTCCCTACTGCTGTACCTTCCTGGAGAATTAATACTGCAGTATTGTCCAATAATTTTTTACATAGCGTACCTTTTGAGTCTGGTCTTGTTTCTTTGGAGTTTATTTCTGATGTTCTGGGTTTTGACAATGTTTGTATTTTTAAGGAGATTTTAATGAGAATCTGCAAAAAGAGAACAGTATGATTATGTTATTTATTGTTTAAAATGCTTTTTAAAGAAAGCAAAATGTCTGCATTTCTGTGCATTAGTTTATATTTAATTTACTTTTGTTTTATAAAATGAAATGGAACCCATACACTGTGCCACAATTTCCCTACTGATGCACCTTCCTGGAGTTAGAATAGTAAATCCTGTCCCTACACTATCCCACACTTTCCCTACTGCTGCACCTTCCTGGAGTTAGAATAGTAAATCATTCCCCTACACTTTCCCACACTTTCCCTACTGATGCACCTTTCTGGAGTTAGAATAGTAAATCCTGCCCATACACTATTTCACACTTTCCCTACTGCTGCACTATCTTGGAGTTAAAATAGTAAATCCTGCCCCAACATTATCCTTCACTTTCCCTACTGCTGCACCTTCCTGGAGTTAGAATAGTAAATGCTGCCCCTACACTATTTTACACTTTCCTTACTGCTGCACCTTCCTGAAGTTAGAATAGGAAATGCTGCCCTTACACTATCCCACACTTTCCCTAATGATGCACCTTTTTGGAGTTAGAATAGTAAATTCTGACCGTACACTATCCCACACTATCCCTACTGCTGCACCTTCCTGGAGTAAGAATATGAAATGCTGCCCTACAGTATCCTACTATTTCCCTACTGCTGTACCTTCCTGGAGAATTAATACTGCAGTATTGTCCAATAATTTTTTACATAGCGTACCTTTTGAGTCTGGTCTTGTTTCTTTGGAGTTTATTTCTGATGTTCTGGGTTTTGACAATGTTTGTATTTTTAAGGAGATTTTAATGAGAATCTGCAAAAAGAGAACAGTATGATTATGTTATTTATTGTTTAAAATGCTTTTTAAAGAAAGCAAAATGTCTGCATTTCTGTGCATTAGTTTATATTTAATTTACTTTTGTTTTATAAAATGAAATGGAACCCATACACTGTGCCACAATTTCCCTACTGATGCACCTTCCTGGAGTTAGAATAGTAAATCCTGTCCCTACACTATCCCACACTTTCCCTACTGCTGCACCTTCCTGGAGTTAGAATAGTAAATCATTCCCCTACACTTTCCCACACTTTCCCTACTGATGCACCTTTCTGGAGTTAGAATAGTAAATCCTGCCCATACACTATTTCACACTTTCCCTACTGCTGCACTATCTTGGAGTTAAAATAGTAAATCCTGCCCCAACATTATCCTTCACTTTCCCTACTGCTGCACCTTCCTGGAGTTAGAATAGTAAATGCTGCCCCTACACTATTTTACACTTTCCTTACTGCTGCACCTTCCTGAAGTTAGAATAGGAAATGCTGCCCTTACACTATCCCACACTTTCCCTAATGATGCACCTTTTTGGAGTTAGAATAGTAAATTCTGACCGTACACTATCCCACACTATCCCTACTGCTGCACCTTCCTGGAGTAAGAATATGAAATGCTGCCCTACAGTATCCTACTATTTCCCTACTGCTGTACCTTCCTGGAGAATTAATACTGCAGTATTGTCCAATAATTTTTTACATAGCGTACCTTTTGAGTCTGGTCTTGTTTCTTTGGAGTTTATTTCTGATGTTGTGGGTTTTGACTTTGTTTGTATTTTTAAGGAGAATTTAATGAGAATCTGCAAAAAGAGAACAGTATGATTATGTTGTTTATTGTTTAAAATGCTATTTAAAGAAACCAAAATGTCTGCATTTCTGTGCATTAGTTTATATTTAATTTACTGTTGTTTTAGAAAATGAAATGGTACCCATACACTGTCCCACACTTTCCCTACTGATGCACCTTCCAGGAGTTAGAATAGTAAATCCTGTCCTTACACTATCCCACACTTTCCCTACTGTTGAAACTTCCTGGAGTTAGAATAGTAAATCCTGTCCCTACACTATCCCACTCTTTCCCTACTGCTGCACCTTCCTGGAGTTAGAATAGTAAATCCTGCCCCTACACTATCCCACACTTTCCCTACTGCGCACTATCCTGGAGTTAGAATAGTAAATCCTGCCCCTACACTATCCCACATTTTCCCTACTGATGCACCTTCCTGGAGTTAGAATAGTAAATGCTGCCCCTACACTATTTCACACTTTCTCTACTGTTGCACTTTCTTGGAGTTAGAATAGTAAATATTGCCCCTACACTATACCACACTTTCCCTACTGCTGCACCTTCCTGGAGTTAGAATAGTAAATGCTGCCCTACACTATCCTACTATTTCCCTACTGCTGTACCTTCCTGGAGTATTAATACTGCAGTATTGTCAATTTATTTTTTGCATAGCTTACATTTCTTTTTTTGAATTACCTTTTGAGTATGGTCTTGTTTCCTTGGAGTTTATTTCTGATGTTCTGGGTATTGACTTTGTTTATGTTGTTTTTGGAGACTTTAATGAGAATCTGTAACAAGAGAACAGTATGATTATGTTGTTTATTGTTTAAAATGCTTTTTAAAGATACCAAAATGTCTGCATTTCTGTGCATACGTTTATATTCAATTTACTGTTGTTTTTCAAAATGAAATTATACCCATACACTTTCCCACACTTTCCCTTCTGCTGCACCTTTTTGGAGTTAGAATAGTAAATCATGCCCCTACACTATCCCACACTTTCCCTACTGCTGCACTAACCTGGAGTTAGAATAGTAAATCCTGCCCCTACACTATCCCACACTTTCACTAATGATGCTCCTTCCTGGAGTTAGAATAGTAAATGCTGCCCCTACACTATTTCACACTTTCCCTACGGTTGCACTTTCTTGGAGTTAGAATAGTAAATCTTGCCCCTACACTATCGCACACTTTCCCCACTGCTGCACCTTTCTGCAGTTAGAATAGTACATGCTGCCCCTACACTATCCTACTATTTCCCTACTGCTGTACCTTCCTGGAGTATTAATACTGCAGTATTGTCAATTCATTTTTTGCATAGCTTACATTTCTTTTTTTGAATTATCTTTTGAGTCTGGTCTTGTTTCCTTTGAGTTTATTTCTGATGTTCTGGGTTTTGACTTTGTCTTTTTTTGGAGACTTTAATGAGAATCTGCAAAAAGAGAATAGTATGATTATGTTGTTTGTTGTTTAAAATGCTTTTTAAAGATAACAAAATGTCTGCATTTCTGTGCATAAGTTTATATTTAATTTACTGTTGTTTTTGAAAATGAAATGGTACCCATACACTTTCCCACACTTTCCCTTCTGCTGCACCTTCTTGGAGTTAGAATAGTAAATCCTGCCCCTACACTATCCCACATTTTCCCTACTGCTGCACCTTCTTGGAGTTAGAATAGTAAATTCTGCCCCTACACTATCCCACACTTTCCCTACTGCTGCACCTTCTTGATGTTAGAATAGTAAATTCTGCCCCTACACTATCCCACCCTTTCCCTACTGCCGCACCATACTGTGGTTAGAATAGTAAATCCTGCCCCTACATTATCCCACACTTTCCCTACTGCAGCACCTTCCTGGAGTTATAATAGTAAATCCAGCCCCTACATTATCCCACACTTTCCCTACTGATGCATCTTCCTGGAGTTAGAATAGTAAATCCTGCCCCTACACTATCCCACAGTTTCCCTACTGTTGCCCCTTCCTGGAGTTAGAATACTAAATCCTTCCCCTACACTATCCCACTGTTTTCCTTCTGCTGCACCATCCTGAAGTTAGAATAGTAAATCCTGCCCCTACACTATTTTACACTTTCCCTACTGCTGCACCTTTCTGGAGTTAGAATAGTAAATGCTGCCCCTACACTGTTCCACAATTTTGCTACTGCTGCACCTTCTTGGTATTAGAATTGTAAATTATGTCCCTATACTTTTAAATACTTTCCCTGTTGCTGCTATTGTTTGTAGTTAGAATAGTTAAGTTTGTCCCTATTTTATTACATTGTTTCTCTGCTTTTCCTCATTTTTTGAACCATTTCATTTATCATGTTTTAGATTATTAAATAAGTACACTGCATTTCTTTTAAAATTATTTACCTGTTTTAAAAGTCGTTCTTTTTTTGTTCAAAGAAGAAAGTCCTTGTTATTTTCTTACTTGATTTTTTTCTGTGAGAATAATAATAAATGTGCTTGTTTTAGAAATAGTTTTCGTACTTTTGGTAAATTTGAATTGACTCTAAATAATTTCTCAAGTACCTTTTTATTTATAGTTGTTAAGGAGTGTGGCTCCTTTTGCAAATCGCTTTTTCGTTTTGTTATCCCTTTCGCTTATTTTTCAGTTTGGCTGTTTAAAAAAATAATTGACATTTGTTTAATTTAAAAAAAAAATATTCACATGCTAAACGTAACACTCTATTTTTTTATATTTCTCTAATGTGAGAAAAATATGTCACGATGAAATATATTTTGCATTTTAAAAGGTTTAATTAGTGTTACCATTTTTAAAGCAATAGCGTTTTGCTGCAAATTTTTAATAGTTGGAAAAATAAAGAATAATATGTGTTTGAACTTATATAATTTTTTAAGTTGTTTAGCACGTAGAAAATCCTTTCTCTATTTTGGGTAGTATGGAAAATTTTTAAATTAAGGAAATATAAGTATTACTAATAATACTTATTTTAATTTTTTTTACTTAAAATTGCTGTTATTAGTTTATACACTTACTTGAATGTTGATAAATATTGTTTATATAATGAAATCCAGTCGTAGCTCGCTAAATAGGTCAGTGGGTCAGAAGGTTAGCGTTTGGCGTCTGGTCACTCTGGGAATTAATAATCAACTGTTTTCAAAATGGTGTTTTGCTCGTATTTATAAGTTTTAGTCAGTGTTATTTTAAATAGTGAGAAACACAGCGTTTAAATGTGGTGTTTAAATCCTTTGATTTTCTGTGGTAACTTATAATTTAAAGTTTCGTTTTAAAAAGTGTTCTTTTAACTTTCTCGTCCCGTTTTGGCATCCATTTTGTAATTAGTTTTGTGGTGTTACTTTCATGAAAAGAGTTGTAGGACAATTACTTCATCTTAAATTTTTAAAATGGCGACTACGTGAGTGGAAATTGTTTGTAATTTCGTTTAGTCTATTTTTTAATATGCTACTATTTTTTTGTATGTTTTCTTAGTATTGTTTTAAATTTAGTTTAAAATGGCATGTTTGGAAAATGCGCGAGTATTTTTTTAATACCTGAGTATTCATTTTAATACTCGAGTATTAATTTTTAAAAAGCTTTGCAATTCGTTATATTTACGTTTAGTTTTAGTTTTTCCCAACATTTTAAAACACTTCCCCACCCAAAACCCCTATTTTCCCTGCATCCCGTGCCAGGTTTATTTAACAAAATAAAAAATAAAAATGTATAACGATTTTTTTATGCGTTGTAAAGGTATGCGTTGTAAGTGATTTCGTTGTAATGGTAATTTTCTATTAATATTACTATTTCGCGTTGTAATATAATGCGTTGTACAGTCATGCGTTGTAACGGTACTTGAGTTGTAAAAAATGCATTGTAAAACCATGCGTTGTAATAGTATGCGTTGTAACGTCATACATCCCTTTAATTACACAGAAATGTATTCAATTTAGAGATGATTATTTTATATTAGGAGGTGATTGTAACCAAGTTGTTGACCCCTTTATTGACAGCCAATCTCAAGTTCATTTTGCTCCTCGGAAAGCACATAAACATTTTCTTAACACTATATCCCAATCTCATCTTGTTAATTCTTGGATACTGTCTCACCCTGATACTCTTGATTTCTCTTTCTTCTCCCCTCCCCACAATTCCCTCACTCGTTTAGATTATATTTTCCTCTCTCAATCTTTGGCTCAAAACCTGTTATCCTCCTCTATTGAACCTATTGTTATCCCTGACCATGCTCCAATTATAACCGATCTTGATCTACTTCCACCGCGTCCCAGGTCCTCCCGTTGGCGTTTTAATAATTCTCTTCTTCTTGACCCTATTTTTTCTTCCTCCTTTCACACCTTTGCCAATTAATTTTTTGAGTTAAACAGTGCTACCTCTTCTTCCCTCCACATCTTATGGGATTCTTTTAAAACCACTGCAAGAGGTTTCATTATCGACTTTGTTTAAAAAAAAAAAAGGTTTCCTTCAACAACATAAAGCTACCCTAGCACACATCAAATCCTTGGAACATAAATTGTACACGTCATCGACAGATTCTGTGCTTCCAGCCTTGATAGGTTCCAAATTAACATTTAACAAAACTTCCACTGATAATGCTTTCTTCTATTCTTCTAAAAAGTAGTGCTTGCTACTATGGAGGTCGGAATAAGCTTGGGATACTTTTAGCGAACTATTTAAAAGCCCGCAAAGACCGCACCCTGATTGATTCTATATACTCTCCAGATGGTTCCCTTCTACACAAGGATCAAGATATTCTTGACACATTTTAAAAGTTCTATATGGATCTTTATACCCCAAAATCCCCTCCCTCTAGTTCCCTCATTCAATCCTATCTTGATAAGTTTCCACCAATTTCTACTTCTCACCTTTACTTAACAGATCTCGAAACAGATTTATCCCTAGCTGAAATATCCTCTGCATTAAAGATTTTTTTTTTTAAAAAGAAAACTCCTGGACCAGAAGAATTCTCTGTTGAATTTTATTTACATTTCTCTAATTTATTGTTTCCCAAACTTTTAAATCTCTTTAATTTTTCTGTCTCTCCGGTAAAACAGAAGGCACCTTTCAAGAAGCCACCATTTGCTTGATCCACAAAGAAGGACGAAATCCAATGTTCTGCAAGAATTATCGGCCGATTTCTCTGGTTAATGTAGATTATAAACTTTTTGCCAAAACACTTGCACTACTTTTGGATCCCCTTATGCCACACTTGGTCGGGAAGGAACAATGTGGTTTTGTTAAAGGTAGATTGACTTCAGATAACTCTCGCCTCTTTTGTAATTTTTAAATAAGATTCCCTCCCTCTCCACATCTTTAGCAGCTATCTCTGTTGATGATGAAAAGGCTGTTGATAGAGTGGATTGGTCCCTTTTATTTGCGGCTCTTAAATGGCACTGCTTTGGCCCCAAATTAATCTCATTGATCTCCTTGTTATCTTCTGCCCCTAGAGCATCGGTACTAATCAACGGTTCCGTCTCATCTTATTTTCCCCTCCAGCAAGGGGTTCGTCAAGGTTGTCCTCTCTCCCCACTTCTTTTTGTTCTTGCTCTTGAGCCCTTCTTATTCTAAATTCATAATAATACTTTTATCTCCAGCTCCTCTAATGACGATCAACATCTAAAACTTTCCACTTATACGGATGATATTCTACTTTTTATCTCTGACCCTGAATCCTCTATTCCCTCTCTATTAAATGAATTTGCCTCCTTTTCCCTGCTTTCTGGTTACAAAATAAATGAGGATAAAATGGAAATACTCCCTCTTACCAGAACCTGTCATTCCCATTCCTTCTCTTCCACCGGTTTTACTTAGAGTGGTTCAAAAATCAAATACTTAGGGATGTGGTTCTCTAACTCCATTGCTTCTATCATTAAATTAAATATGTCCATGATCCTCTCACGATTTGATAAATTACTTTCCCCTTGGAATCCCCTTGGAATCCTCTTTTTCTTTCATGGTGTGCCATTTAGATCAAGATGATGATCACCCCCATTTTGATGTATGCCCTCTTTATGCTCCCTGTGCATATTCCTATTTGCCATTTTAAACGAACGTCTTTCCAAATTTCTTTGGAAAAAAACAAAACCAAAATCCACTGAGGTATCAATTTCCCTGATTTCCGTCATTATCACAAATCATTTAGTCTTCACCAAGCCTCAAAATGGCTCCTTTCTGAATCCTCCCCCTTCACTCCCCTTTGGCTCTCCATTGAATGCGTCTTTTTATGGCCTTTTTCTTTTAAAGAAGTTCTCATCTTCTCTGCAAAAACCTCTTATACTTTCCTCCCTTTGTTTAACCATACTTATCTCTCCAAAACCCATGTCCAGTGAAGCTTTTTTAGAATCATATATTTGGCATAACTCCCTTATTAATAACAGATCCATCTTCTGGAAGGCTTGGAGATTGAAGGGTATAATTTGGGTTAAACATATTTTGGATGGAATATCTCCTCACTCCTTTCCCCAATTTCAATCTACTTTTCACTGTCCCTGCTCCTTCCAACAGAAATTTTCTATTATAATGACGATCATCCTTGATACTTTCTATTCACTTCCTTCTTCCTCTTCCCCTGTAGCTTCTAATTCTTCTTTTGCCGCCCAAGGCTTCTCTTATCTATAAATATTTTTCATCTTCTAATCCTGAACGCGCTAAGACTAAATTGGAACTCTCGTGGAATATTCCTTTTTGGGATCAACTTTAGTCCCTCTCCCTTAATATTTCTCGTTCTGCATCTCTCACTCAATCAATGTTCTTTTTTTATCACAGGCTTTATCGTACTCCTATTTCCTTGGCTCGTTTTTCTCTTTCTGCTGATACTAATTGCTGGTCTTGTGGTTACTCTAATGCTGATATCGTTCATCTTCTTTTCCTTTGTTCGCCAGTCTCTATTTTTTGGGAGAAACTCTGGTCCTATATTTCTCGTATATTTAATATTTTACTCCATATTCTATCCTTATCCTTTTTTCTGGTAGTCTTTCTGACTCTTTAGATCTCCCCCTCCCCCACACACATGGTCTCTTTGATCTCATGCTCGCTTTAGCTTTCCAGCATATTACACTTAATTGGAAAACGCTCACTAAACTCTCTGTCCAACATTGGTGGAATAGTCTCTGTCACTTTGATTGACTTTATATTGCTTTTGCCTCCTCCTGCAAACCAACACTTGATAGAGATATCTTTTGGTTACCTCTTACGGCTTATTTAGATACTTTAACGTTATCACAAACTTGTCGTTCAACTGCTGAAAATTTTAAACCTCCTTAAATGTTTTCTCTGTTTTTTGATTTTATCTATTATTGACTTAATGTACATATTGTATTGTATTATCTCACACATTTCTTTGTAACATGCACTCATTTATTCATCTCATTCCTATTAAGTTTTATTGACTTTAATATGTTTGATTTCCCTTTTTTCCCCCTTCCTTCTGTCTCCCCTCCCTTCCCTTTCCCCCTCCCCTCTCTCCTACTCCCCCCCCCAAAAAAGTTTTAAAATAGCTTTCTCTTCTGTTTTTGTACTGCCCATGTAGTTATTGTTACAACTCTTGTTTCTAAGAATTTGGTCTTTTTTCCTTGTACTACGATTCACTGTAACTCTTTTAATCTTCAAATAAAGCATTTAAACATAAAAAATAACAACATGGGAGCAAGAGAATAACAAACAAACACGGTGGGGAAGAAATCAGAGCGGTTAAATTTTTTGCGCAAAGTTAGTTTACATACGCAGGCATCGAGGGACGTCACCAATACAGGGCAGGCTTTAGAGCAGTGAGACTGGTGCAGCTGCACTGGGCGCTGACCTGTGGAGGAGGCGCCTACCTCAAAAGGGGGGGGGCATTGTGATTAGCAATAACTTATGATTGAAGAGATATTAGGTACTTATGCCCGGAGGGAGTGACAGAATCCGAGGAGGCGGTCATGGGGTGTGGGGACGCCAAGAACGATTATCGCACCAGACGCCACCAGCGCTAAAGCGGCCCTGCACCAATATAGGGACAAATTCCCAAACCTCGAGATGCTGGATGGTCAGTCTTTTATATTTATATTTTTATTATGTTGTCTCTTTCAACCGCAGTTAGCCACTTTTTTCATTATGGTACTATTAGAGTCATCGCATTCAAATAAATATGCTACAATTAGATCTTTTTCTTCGAAATGATAGTTGTTTTGCTCTTTATGACAATGGGCACGTGACAGATAGTCTGCTGAGACATTCATTCTACCAGAAATGTGTTCCATTGTGAATTGATATGTTTGTAATTTGCATGCTAGCTTAGCAATTCTGGCTGATATTTCTTGACAGAACTGCTGCCCTCTAGCATACTACTAACAAGTGGCCTTTGGTGAGTTCATATTGTAAAAATGTTTCCCCCATAGAAAATGTCTAAATGTAGTAAGAGCCCAGACACAAGCAAGACATTTCCTTTCAATTACTGAGTACCTGCTTTTTACCACTATTAGATTATGTGAGGCAAATGCATCGGTGTTTTCACCTCCAGCAGACTGTTGCTTTAGCACAACTCCCAGTCCCATCTGGCGAGTATCAATGGCTATTTTTCATCAAATGATTGTAAGGATGACGCTAACTCCAGTTCTTTTTTTTATCGTTCTCATGCTGGTTTTGCAGTCATCAGACCATGCATATTTCACATCTTTCTTTACTAACTTGCTCATAGGTTCCACTTTGACCATTAAATTTCATATAAATTCACACATCCCCAACAAGGTTGATTGATAGTTCATCCTTATTGCACAGAGTGGGTGATTTTGACATTTTCAAAAGCAATGAAGGTTTCAAGCAAACACCATTTTTGTCAATAACATGCCCAAGATATTCTAATGTGTTTCTGAAAAAAATGCATTTACTCTTTTATAAAGTTAACCCACTCTCTTGATGTCTGTTTATTTCTTGCTTCGAGATTGATACATGCTCAATAACTGTTTTACTGTAAATTAGGATTTTGTCCTGGATGTTTCTTACAACATTAATTTCTCCGAATAATGGGTTCATTGCACGTGCAAAGTCCAAATCCAATCACAATCTACAAAACTGGAAAACTCCTTCATGGATGATGAATCTTCATCTAATTGTATTTGTTTATAAGTCGTACTGAAGTCCAGGGTTGTAAGGATCTTGGCTTGGTCTAATGTCATCACCATTTCATTTCTTAGAGGTAATGGCTGGCAGTCAGCCACTACATTGCATTTGAGTTGGCCAAGGTCTATGCACAACTTGATCATTCCAACTTTTTTCTTGCACTCATTGCCAACAGTAGCTATTCTGTTGCATTGACTGGTTCGATCACCCCATTTTCACACCAGTCCTTTAGTGTCGGTTTCACTTCTGTATATGCTGAAAGTGGTATGTTCCTCAGTCGTTGTTTGACAACATGGGCACCTGATTTCGAGATAATTTGATGCTCAAAGTCCTTTAGACACTCTACTTTTTCAATGAATACTTTTCTGTATTCTTATATTATGATGTTTTCATTGTTTTCTTGGATGCTAAAAACATACGGTGGTTAGCATAGATTTAGTATAATTTTAAGATTATGTTGCTCCAACCATCCTAAAATGTTCACATTATAATCCACCACAAGAATGTTTGTGGTGATGCTTCATTTCTTCAATGTCATTTTTGCTTGGAATATTCATTATAGTTTGATTATGTTCCCGCTGTAGGCTCTCAGAATGATCTTGCTGGCCTCAAGGGGTGCCTTGTTACTCAGACAGTCACATGTGTCTTTTGAAATGATGGTGATCTTTAACCCAGTATCATCTCAAACTCATGGCCACAGAGAGAAAACAGTCTACTCCCCAAACTGTTTGTTACCATTTAGTACTCTTTTCTTTGTCTACTTCCTTTGCTCCTATCCCCTCTCCCCTGAATCCCTCCCCTTGCCTGCTTCACCGCCCAGCCCCCTGTCCTTCATGCCCTTTGATTGGGAAAAGATTCAATATTTATACTCAGGAGTTTCAGCAAACCCGCTGAAAGAGTCCACAGCGCCAAGGGAGCCACTCACAGTTGAGGTATGGTATGGCATCCCTTGCCAAAGCACTCCCTCTCCCCTTTTTGGGGAAGGATCCAGTATGTAGGCCTTGGAGTCTCAGAGACCCCTCTGAGAGAGTCCACTGCGTAAAGGGAACCTCTCACACCAGAGATGGGGAAATCCATGGATCATAGCTATCTGAACTTTGGACGCAGCTTTGACTTGTCTACCGGTTTGTGTTCCCGTCACCCTCCCCCTCCTCTTTCCACGCTGCTGTCTCTCATCCTCCCCTCCTCTTTCCGTCCTTCATTCTCTGTCTACTTCCCCTGCTCCTACCCCCCTCCCATGCATCTCTCCCCTTGCCTGCTTTTTCCCTTACTTATATGTCCTTATTGTCTATCTCGACCTTACATGTAACTATTTTGCCATGCTCTAACAACTGTGTAACCTTTATAACGATGTAACCTGCAACTATGGTCTGATACTCATGTAAAGCACTCCGATACCTCCGGGTCTAGCCAGCGCTATATAAAACTTTTAAAATAAAATAAAAATAAATACAATAACAAAGGCTTCAACATCATTTCCATTCATTTTCAATCAACACCTTGGTTGATTTTGATAATTCTATTTATTTATAATGTCAAGAAGTAGTGCTAGGTTTTTTATCAGTTCAATTTTATCAAGATTTTCCTTGTGCTCCTTTATTCTGTGAACACTTCTATCATGCAAGGTTGTGCATACTTTGTATTGCCTCTTTTTCTGCAGCCTGTTCATATTTTATTCAGAGTTGGGCAATTTTTGCTGAAAGCTATATGAAAGGTAGACCCACTAAGGTAACATGCAGATTTGTGTGGCATGTTTTCTTTGCTTTTTTATACGATGTTTGACATGTTTTTTGAGACGTCCTCCTCTTTGTGAATGAGATTGACCTCAATGTGTTGAATGTCAGGTTTACATACCAATAGTTATTATTATTATTATTAATAATAATAATAATAATAATAATATTAGTTAGATTTGTAGAGCACGTAGCCACTTCAAATGAAGAGTCACAGCACTAAGATCCAGAACTCCCGTGAAAGAAATCGCACCGACTACCACAAAAAATCCACCTGGCCTGAACAGCCAAGTTTTTAATTATTTTAAAAAAAAAACTTCAGAAGGGGCCTGTCGAACTGGAAGGGGAAGAGAGTTCCATAGTTTTGGCGCCAGGTAGCTGAAAGAGCTGCACCAATTCAAACTCTATTCACCATAGGAATGACTGCAAACGTAGCATCCGCAGATCTCAGATTTCAGGATAGTACATATGGTTTGAATAATGATCAGAGATAGTGTGGTCTCTATTGGCTGGGTACTTGTAACAATAACAGAGGACTTTGAAAGACGTTCTCAGCTTCAACGGGAGCCAGTGCAGCTTGCTAAAGGCTGCCCCAATGGAGGCATGTTTTGAGAGAGTGAGCAATAGGCATGCCACAGCATTCTGTACACGCTAAAGTCTATTCAGATATACTTGGGACACAGCTAGATACAAAACATTACAGTAGTCCAACCTAGACATAATCAGAGCTTGGACAACCATTTTTTGGCCAGACTCCGGCAAATACCGCAAGATTTTTTAAACAATTTTTTAACAGCCGAAAACATTTCCCTGCAAGTGCATTGATTTGGCTGCCACAGGAAAGTTTATCATGAAACCAGAAGCACAGGTTTTTTACCTTGGGCTTGGGAAGAGGTAGTGGGCCAAGTTCTAGTCGGCCACCAGGCAGTAGACCTGCTAGTAGGCTGTTTACCTAGGATCGGAACCTTGGTCTTTTCTGCATTTAATTTAAGTCCAACCACTTGGCGACTTCCGCAAGGCACAAACAGAGAGAGAAGGCCATGTGATTGCTGTTCTGTGAAAGAGTGATGATAAGCTGAGTGTCATTGCTTATGAGATGATGGTGAACCCATAGCATTCAATGATATCAGCCAAAGGACAGACATATATTTATATTAAAAATGGTTGGACTCAGGGAGGAGCCCTGAGGCACTCCTTGCTGTAGCGGGAACACCTTCGACTGGAAAGGTTTTTGGGCTACTTGGAAGGTACAATCCTACAATAAGAAGGTAAAACACATCAAATCCTTGTGGCTGACACCGCAGTTCCAGAGTCTTCTAATCAGGATGTTGTTGTGAGACACAGTATCAAAAGTGGCACTGAGTTCCAACATTAGTGGTACTGCAGAATTGCCAGCATCCATAAATTGGCGTATTGACTCAGCATCTAGCAGCAAAGAAGATTCAGTGTTAAAGGAGGGGCGGACGCCTGACTGGATCCTATGAAGCAAGTTGTTAACCTTAATAAAGTTGATAAGCTTCTTATTGACATGCTTTTCAGTCATCTTAGAGAACAGTGTAAGCAGCAAAATAGGACGATAATTTTCAGGGCTGGTGGGGTACAGAAAGGGCTTTTTTTTAAAGTGGGACCACCATAGCATGTTTCATCCACTGAGGAACAATACCAGAGGCAAGGGAGTAGTTTAACAGATCAATACGACGGGGTGACCAGCCTCCAAACCCAGTTCTAAGATGGAGGGTGACACTGGGTCAAGTGGGGAACCAGACTTGACCGAAGTTTATAGTAAAGCCAGATCATCATATTCAAGGGGATTCAGCAGCTTGGAGCTTTCTTCTGCTGTGTCGAACCACATGCTGAGGCATGAAGAATCTCTGGCATTTTCGGGAAAGGAGGCATAGATGTTTGCCACCTTTTTGTAAAAAAATTGAGCTGTGGCAATACAGTCTTCTCCTGATGGCATGGTGGTAGCTGAGACTTGGGACAGCAAGGTAAGTGATCAGTGGCTGCTGCCTCGGAACGGGGGTCGTGGGGCGGGGGTGTATTAGAAAAACAGAAAACTCCATCCTCTTCATCAGGATCTGCTGCTAGCACTGGAAGCACCAGGCTTCCGGAGTCTCACAGCCAATAACCATACTGGAGGAGCAGTGTTGGGATAGGTCTGAGCATCCTGTTTGGAGGGTCAGGCTATGCCTGGGGAGGCTGGGCATGTTCTCCATTGGGCTGTGCAACACAGCCCAATGGAGAACATGCCAAGTGCACATGGGGGTTTAACTGGCCCTAGAGCGCCAGGCAAACTGTCATGTGCACTTAGAGCAGTGCAAACCACTCCTTCTGTGCTCTGGCATCAGAGAGCCCAGCCCCGCCCCAACTCCTGCATAGAAAAATAAAATGATAATAACATCCTGTTATTCTCATTTTATTTTTCCTTTTTGCACTGCTGAAATAACAGTTGGGCGACGCTCCTCTGCTTTAGCAGAGGAGCTGCCACTGTAAGTGATTTAACAAAAGAGAACATTTCTCGAAAAGTGTTATGGCCAGACTGAATTTTCTTAGTTTAGTAGACACTTCAAGATTGATTGATAAGACTGTGATAAATTTTAAGAGCTGCTAGGTAATCCACTCTGCATGCTGGATCATAGACTCTGAGCCAAAGGCTCTCAAGGCACTTGCAATTCATCTTTAACAGCAGGAGTTCATCATTCGACCAATCCACTGACTGCTTTTGTCTACACAAAACCTCTTTCACCGCTAATCCAGTTGTCCAGTTGTGCATTGGCCTTATCAACACAGCTATCAAAAATAGGCTGTCTGTTATCTAGCGCTTGGCTCAATCTCAACTGGGTCACTTTAGCCCACTGGTGAGCCCAAACAGTATCGGCAGGGTCGTGACTGGCATGTGCCATATCATAAGGTGCATGGATGGGAATGGCAAGATGATCAGATCAAATCAGTGGGAAAGGAGGACAGAGCTCATGATGTCCTTTTGTAGACCTTTCAATGCTTTTTATGGTCGATATCATTTTGTCTAGGCTTGGGTGCCTATGACATAGGACCTCATTATGATGGCGGTTGGACGAGCATCGGACCACCATCGTATTGGGATGGAGACCGCCTGACATGTAGTCGGCGGCTCCACTGGCCAAATTATGATATGACCAACGTGTAGGCAGTCGAAAACATGCAGTTTTCTATTACGACTTGTGCTGTGGCCTGGAAAAGTGGTACGTGGCACACGGGCATGGATGTTTGGGGGGCACCACATGTGCCCCCTGGGCCACATAGCAGAGGCCCACAGGTGCCCAGTTGGGTGCCCCCAAAGTCACTTTTCAACAGCCTTTTCATAGCTGGTGGACTACCATGTAAAGGCTGTTGGAAAGTGACATCCTAATCCCCAAGGCGGTGCCTCTGCAGGCACCGCCTCCATTGTAGGGAATCAGGCTCTGACCGCTGGCCGGATGGGCTCCTTGAACCCGTCGGAGACGGCGGTCTTTACCCCTGCCCGATGTTCTCCAACTGCCGATATCCTAATCCCGCAGTCGACCACTTCCTCAGATGTCAAACTGACCCGCCCGACATCATAATTAGGCCCATAAAGTTTTTCCATTCTCAAGGTTACAACATATGATTAAATTAATTAGATGGGTGCCTGGTAGCTATAGTAAAAATTGTTCCCCTCCATTATTACACAAACTATTGTTATCAAAATGGTTTTGCATCCTTTTTTTGCTTCTAAGAAAATGTCACATTCATGTTTAGGTTCCTCCTTTTCAACTGGTGTAATATAATCAAACAGTTTTCTACTTTCAACATTCAACACCCAAACAATTATACATTAATGCTTGTTTTTTAGCTGGGTTGAACTTTATGGTATCTTTAGCTTACAGATGTTTTTTTTTTACGAAGCACTGATCCAATGGGACCAACTTTCCATGGGCTCTCCAAGACATTTCAGAAATTCAACACTTCTGCCATTATTTATAATTTTGTTAGCTATGAAGGACAAGATAAACACACAAAGAAATGTTACTCCTTATTAAAATTCAGAATTGGTTCGTTAGCACCATGAAAATGTGTGAGGGAATTGTTGTTGAAAAAATATGTAAATACTTAGGGGGTCATTAGGATGACGGGCGGACCTATCGGATTATGGGACCTCCCGCCATGGCAGGGGTCCCGTGGGGGGTAATAGGATGCGCCCGCCACACTGGCGGGTGCATACTGCATTTTTAACATTGTGACGGGCGGTGCTCTCAGCACCGCCCACTACAATGCTAAAAATGCATGTGATGCATTTGCATACACAACGCGGCAGGCACCGCGCGGTGCCTGCCGCATTGTGTATGCAAATGCAGGGGGGTACCACAGGTACCCCCATGTGGACCCCCCACCTCGCCTTCACCATGGGGGCCCCCAAAGTGAAGACCACCTGCCGGCATGGAAAGGCGTTCCCCAAAGCCTATACTAATCTGGCTGGCGGTGTCTGATAGACACCGCCACCATATTAAACCTTCCCTGCCCCAGTCGCAAGGCGACCGGGGCGGAAAAGCGGCAGACGGTCTTTCCGTCCGCCTCGGTCCCCCCCGCCATACTAATATGGCGGGGGGGAAATGGGTGGCTGGCGGGTGGCGGGCGGACAAGGATGTCTGGCGGATTGCCACCGCCCGCATGGCGGTGGCGATCCGCCCGACATCCTAATGGGCCCCTTTGTGAGGAAATGGCTCTCTCTGGTGGTTCCAACAATGGTTTCCCAGAAAGAAGGGGCAACACTCCAATTTACTGTCTGGTATGGCAAATCCAGCCAGAAGGCCTTCTGAAGGGGTATAGACTAGACCATGGGTACTCACAAATATTTTCCAGGGGGCCAAAAGGTTTGCCCGTAATGTGATCGAGGGCTGCATTGATAGCTGTTAGATTTTGGGTGTGTAAGGTGGGCATAGGGGAAGCAAAGCATGTACATCTAAAGGCTGAATTGAACATTATGATGCAAGAAAATCTGGGATCAATGCCAGCTTCCCCATTTGATCAAAATGTGTGATCTCAGACAATTCTTTTATTTCACTGTACCTTCTGTTTCTTCATTATCACATATAAGAGAACCTCAAAGTACATGTCAGGACAAGCACTGTACAAAACTGTGTTTTATTTGCTAAACTATAATGTCCATGTATAATAGGAACCTTGGCCACTCAGATGGTAAACATAACAACTGAAGTGCCTCTTAGTTCACTATGTGTAGTGTTGCCAGGGTGGTGGGGAAGCATGAATGTTTCTAAGTTCATCTTTGCAAAAAAGAAAACAAATCTCAATTCACTGATATAATCTAATGTACTAACAAAACGCTTCTGCGTGTTAATGAAATACACTTTTTGAATTTTGAAGAGACTATTAGTATTTTGAAGCTACAAAATGTCTTTAAAAATGAAGGTGTTCCTAAGTTTATGTGGTGCACAAAACCTTAATTACTTCCTTTAAGTTCAGTTAAGCTGTAAATAACTGTGTGTCCCTTTGTTTACCATATTTTTCAAGGTTGGTGCTGAGTCGAGAAACAGCAGCCCAGTGCTTCTGATGAGCAGGAGGCCACTTGTAAAGACTTAGAGGTCCATTAGGATGGCGGACGGACAAAGTCCGTCCGCCATCCTGTCGGGGGCCAGTACCGTCCGCCACAAGGGCAGAGGAACCGTACCCACAATTAGGATGCATCCGCCACAGTGGCGGGTGCATCCCACATTTTTTACATTGCGGCGGACGGTGCTTGAAGCACCGGCCGCCGCAATGCAAAAAATGCATGTTGTACATTTCAATGCACAACATGACAGGCACCGCGCAGTGCCTGTCATGGTGTACATTGAAATGCTGGGGAGTACCATAGGAACCCCCCATGTGCACCCACCACCCCCACCTTCACCCTGGGGCCCGCAACGGGCCCCCAGAGCAAAGACCGTATGCCTTTCCGCCACGGAAAGGCATTCCTCACCGGCCATCCTAATATGGCTGGCGGTGTCTGATAGACAGCGCCACCATATCAGGCCTTTTCCGCCACGTTCCCCCCCGCCATCCTAATATGGCGGGGGGAAGAAAGGTGGCGGACGGGCAGAGATGGCGGATGGATCGCCACCGCCTGCATGGCGGTGGCAATCCGTCCGCCATCCTAATGGACCCCCAAGTGTGGACATTTCCTCAGAGGGCTTCTCTGAATGATGCAGGTTCGCGTCAGGATTCTCTCCAACCCGTCTGATTGCTGACAGGAGCGCCAGTGAAGCAAGTTTGTCAGCGACAAGGTAAGGATGGGCACCAAAGCAGACAGGCGCTGCTTGATCCCCCAGTGAACCCTCGTTCAGCCCTGGCAGCTGCAGGAGTAGTGCAGGAGAGGCCCTGAACCTGCAGCACCGGTCCAGCATGTGCACTCATTGCCAGAGTAGTACTAGTTAGTAACAGTGTTGTAAAGAAACTTGAGGGGCCCACCTGCAAGGTACATGGAGGGACCCCACTCCGGACTAACTCAGGAGCTCTTAGACCAGGGTAATGTGCTGAGGGGCCCCATGGAGCTCGGGCCCCCCGCACTGCAGGGACTGCAGAAGACTTTGTTACACCACTGATTGGTAATAAGGACACAAAGGGTCATTCAAAGGTTTGTTCAGCATCAATGCTCCTAACAGAATATTAGTAACAGACAACAGTAAAGTTAATGGTATTCATTTCAACAACCATGCAAGAGGACTCATGCACACACACACAAAAGAGAAGCAGAGCAAGGAGTAGATAGAACTTATGGTGAATAAGGACAATAGCTAAGTGAAAAGGAAGACAATATGTCAACTAAGCGTTATACAGATTCCTCATTGCCTGTATTATATTTCATTTTGTTTTGAGTCAGCCAATGTCAGAAGGCATCTCCTTCCTGCGTAATTAACTTTATTTGAAATTTTTGTTACAAGCACGCTGTTTGTGGATGGTTTCTTTGAACCTGAATTGTTTGAATTGCCTGTCCTGGGATGAGACTCAAGGGTGCAGAGACAGAATATAGAGTAAAAAATATCGAGTTGCACAAATATTGAGTCTTTAATATTGTGGTTCAGAAATATCGACAGCAAGAATATCGTGGTCAAGAATATCAACTTAAGGTAAGTAATATCGATGTTAAAAATATGGAAGTGTTTAATATCGTTTGCAAAAATATAGTTGTTAAAAATATAATTTTTTTATTAATGTTATGTATTTTAGTTATATTTTATATGTATGTGATGTATGTATTTTGTATAAGAATTGTTTGAATTATTAATATGTGTTCAATTTTTAGTAGTTATTAAGTTTTTTTATTAGAATTCTGCTTTTTTAGTTCCATAGCAAGTTGTTGGTTTATAGAGGAATATGGTGGGAAGTAATTTAATTATATTAAATGTATTGATTATTTTGTATTTATTAATATTTGTTTAATTGAGATGTTATAGTGATAAATATGTAAAGTAATTTATTATTAATTAACAATTGTAATTAATGTTAGGTGTGTGTTGGGGTGTTTATAGGTGTAAAAGGTGGGAAGTAATTTATTTTTTTTAATTTATGAATTAATAATTGGTTGTTAATTAATTTTAATTCATTAAGTGATCATTATGGTAGTTGTGTAATTAATTTTAGGTGTGTGTTGTGGTGTTTGTAGGTGTAAAGAGTGGGAAGTAATGTATTTTTAATTGTTGAATTCATAATTGGCTAATGAATTTTAATTAATTAATCGGTAATTAATTATGGTAACTGTGTAATTATTAGAAGTAATGGGTGGGAAGCAGTTAATTTTTTGATAATTACTTTGGGTAATTGTTTACTTTTTTTGTTTATTGTTTTTACTTTTAAAGGGGTAAAGGGTGGATATTAAATACATTTAAATTATTTAATTATTTGTTAATAGTAATAGTTTTTAATTTAAAAATAAGTTTTAATTGGGATTTATTATTTTAAAGTTTAATTTAGGTGTCAGTTGTGGATATTATAGTGCTAAAGTGTGTGTAGTCAATTCATGTTTATTCGTTTTTTTTATTAATAATATTGTGTAATTGATTAATTATGTTAATTATGGAAATAAATGTAAATAAAAATGTTGAAGTGTTTTGTTATTGGTGTGGTGCTATAGGGTAGGAAATAAAGTAAATGCATTTTAGTTTTTAATTAATACATATTTTTGCTTGTAACTAAATTCTAGTTTCTAGTTTAAAATAATGATTTTTGATAAATGTATTTATTATTTTATGTTTATTATTTTTTTAACTGTTTGAGTGTGAATAGTAATTTTTGTTTCTTCGCTATCCAATACTTTCCCTAATGTTGCACTCACTGGAGTGGGACTAGTCATTTTTACCACTCCGCTATCCAATACTTTCCCTACTCTTACACTCTCTGGAGTGGGAATAGTAATATTTACCCCACTGCTATCCAACACTTTCCCTAGTGTTGCACTCACCAGAGTGTGAATAAACATTTTTACCCCTCCACTATCCAACACTTATCCTACTGTTGCATTCAGTGGAGTGGGAATAGTAATTTGTACTCCTCCACTATGCAACACTATCCCTACTGTTGAACTCCTTGGAGTGGGAATAGTAATTTTTACCCTTCGCTATCCACCACTTTCCTTACTGTTGCACTCACTGGAGTGGGAATAGTAATTTCTACCCCTCGTCTATCCAGCACTTTCCCTACTGTTGCACTCTTTGGAGTGGGAATAGTAATTTTTTCCCCTCCACTATCCAACACTTTCCCTACTGTTGCTCTCACTGGAGTGGGAATAGTAATTGTTACCCCTCTGCTATCCAACACTGTTGCACTCCCTGGAGTTGGAATAGTCATTTTAATTCATCCCCTATCCAACATTTACCCTACTTTTGCACTCACTGGAGTGTGAATAGTTATTTTACTCCTTTGCTATCCAACACTTTCCCCACTGTTGCACTGATTATATTGTGAAATTTACATTTAAATAAGTTTCTAATAGTTTAATGCATTAATTAATTATAGATTTTTGTTTTTTTATATTTTAAATCATTAATATATATTTGTATTTTTTATATTATTTTAAACTTTTAACATAAAGTAAAAATAGTAGTTTATTAATTGTTTTAAAGTAAATATATATGTATAAATTATTATAACCACACCAAAGTTCCGGTCAAAAACCAGTCACGTTCTCGAGTGGGTCGGTGTAGGGCTCCCGGTCACCCAAAACATCCAAGAAAGTACTTCATTTGTAAGAATAAACGTCACCAACACTCTGGAAGTTGCTGTGCACGAAGGATTTTAATTTAGGCAGGAAAACAACGCGATTCGCTTTGCAGCTTGATCACGTTTACAACTCGGACACCAAACACTTGTCCTTTTACTCTTTTCATAAACATAAAAAGCGGACAGTCACCCAAAAGGATGACATTGTGAATACCAACATGGCGGACGAGTTTTGAGGAGTACACAAGTGTATACATATTGGTCATTAATGTATTTACAATATCATCATTTATGAAGAGCTAATATACTTCGTTATTACAATTGCGTTTTAAAAACAAATTAATTCAACACAATTTTTGGCATGAATCTGACATGTCGATAGCAAGTAGTTTTCCACAGTGGGACATACCATAGCTGCATAATATTTTCAAAGCGTAATTACTGCGCAAAAATGTAGCAAGATTACCAGCATTGTTCATAATGTTCACACAATAAAGTTATTCAACACACTCAGTTTCGTTCGCTGAGTTTTGGCATTACGCCCCAGTGGGCGAAAAACGGTATCTCACCAAGGCACGCCTAAGTGGACTATGTCAACAAAGAATCTCAGACAGATGGTATCATGGTAATCTATAAGTCCATGCCCTAGTGGGCAAGATAAACGATGATCAGATGCAGAAATAATCATAAATGTCATTTTGAGTTACCGCACAATGTACAGAAAATTCAGCTCTTCAACAGAAAATAATATACTCCTATGTTCTAGTCCACCAATTCATCAGGTACCTATAAAAAAAAAAATAATAATACATTTTTTAAAAAAGAGTTTAAAACCTATGTATATAATACTGCAGACAACAAAAGTAGTTACATATTGATCCATAGATCATTATTCCGCAAGGTGGACAGCTAATTCTTCATGAAGATTCAATCCTTTAGGGGTCATACTTTCAAAGTCAATGATATAACGTGACTCTAGTTTGCGCAGGGCTAGTTTCCTATTGCCTCCACGCACACCCAAGGTAACCTTGTCTATAACAACCATCCTCAACTGATTTTCATTTTGAAAGTGATTGTCGGCAAAATGTCGAGCCACAGGATATTGTGGATTGTGGTTTTTGATCGCTCTTAGGTGTTGCAAGACCCTTTCTTTAGCTTTCAGTATTGTACTGCCCACGTACCACCCGTCACAAGGACAGATAAGTACGTAAACGCAGTACATTGTGTTGCATGAAAGGGATTTGTTAATTGTGAACACTCTCCCTGACGTTGGAATTATGAGTTCTTTACAGTTCACACTGTTACGGCAGGCTTTACAAGATCTGCAGCATTTAAACCCCGGATTGTCTTCAGGTTCAGTTTTGCTAACAACCTAATTCCTGCTCAAATCGTCCTTGAGCGATCTGCACTTTCTGAAAGTTATTTGAGGATTGGTATTCAGGAAACGTTTTAGGTGGTGATCAGTTAGAACATGCCAGTGCTTGTTGAAGATTTTTCTAATGTCGTGGGCCTGACCAGAGTATGTAGTAATAAATCTTACTTTATTATCTTCTTCTAAGATTTTATTGGGGTTAAGTAGTTCATTCCTAATTGTGGCATCCGCCCTATTGCAAGCTTGCGCAATAGTTTTGTTTCTGTACCCCCGTTCTCTGAACCGGTCACACATTAGTTTTTTCTCCAGTTGATACCCTGTAACTGTACTACAGTTTCTTTTGGCCTGCAATAGTTCCCCGTAGGGTATACTATCTACAAGGCTGCGAGGATGGGCACTTCTGGCATTTAGCAGACTATTGCCCGCCGTTGGTTTACGAAATAGGCTATTAGTTACAGTTTTTCCCTGGATCTCAACTTGGATATCAAGGAATTCGATGGTATCTTTTTGGATGTTTTCAGTAAAAACAAGATTCAATTTGTTTTTATTTAGTTGTTTAACAAATTTCTTAGCTGTCTCAAAACCGCCATTCCAAATCATAAAAATGTCATCGATGTACCTCAGCCACAGGACAACTTGGGTGTTAAATTCGGCTAATTGATCGGACACCTGCTCCTCCCAGCAACCCATAAAAAGGTTGGCATAAATTATTATGTTTGTGTATTTATTTATTTTATTAAGTGTATTTGTTATATTTTATTAAAATGTATATTAGGTTTATTTTATTTTCCTAATATTATATTTAATATATCTTATTTTATTTTACATTTATATAAACGTCGATATTTTATACATCTATATTTTTTACATCTATATTTTTAGTCAATATTTGTGTACTTACCTGTTTAAGTATAGGAGTCGATATTTTTGTTGTCTATATTTTTTACTCTATATTTTTAACATCGATATTTTTTTCATCGATGTTGTGTCAGTGAACCGACTCAAGCTAACATGCTTTCCTTACGTCACAGTGTCATTACTTCTGTCACGTTTGGCCTGTCAGCAATCTGTTTACGCCTGCATTGACCCATTGTTCCTTTAGGATTTATTTACAAGGATATAAATCGCTGAACAGGTGAAAGTATTATTTATTTATTACCTCCTTGTCTATCATCCTGTTCCTTACGCGTGAGCAGTTCGCCTGATCCACAGAAACTATTACCTAGCTGAGGTCAAAATACTTACCCCAATATGGCACTGCTTATATGCATGCCTAAAGGGGTAAGGACGTCATCAGGACATCCTGTTCTTTTCTTTCTGACCTGCAGAAATGTTGCCTAGCGAGGTCAGGTAAGATGATCATGCTTTTATTTTAATGTTTAACATGTTTTTTCCTACAGCGAGTCTTGCTTTAGCATCCTGTATTTAGGGCAACTGGCTGCCCTGCACAGCGGGCATTGGTCCAAGTTTTCTGGGCTGCAGTGCTAGGCGCCTCTTCACCCGTTCTCGTCTCCCTGCGGTACTTGGTGCCTCCCAGGCATAGGGACTCTTGCCTGCGGCCTTGTAGCCTTCTTCCAGGCAAGGGTACAAATCCCGTTCTGGGAGTCAATAGCAACCATGCCATAAATGATTCTGTATTTGCAGCTCCTTTCCTGCCAGTGCTCCCGATTGCATGGGCAGTTTTTGTTTGGCTGGTGCAGGTGCACGCTTGTCGCATTTGCCTTCTCATGTACATTTCAGGTTGCTGTTTTTGGCATGTTCTGTACCATGCTATGGCAGGCTGGGATTACTTGGAGGAGTCCTTTGTGGAAGGCTCTCACTCTCGAGGCTGTCATTTTCACCCTTGGCGTTCTGCTTCAGTGGACGGGGCTGGCAGGGTCTGCACGTTTTACGTGATGTTGTTGTGGCTGTTTTTGGTGTCCATGCCTGTTTCCTCTGCATTAGCGGGCAGAGCCTGGTGACTCTGGGTTTGGAATATTGGAGTCCTTTGCCCATTGAGCTTGGCTTTAGCAAGCAGGGCTTGGGGGACTCTGCGTACTGTATGCCCCGCTCTTGGAGTTTTATTGGTTGTTTCCCTCTTGCCGGGACTCGCAAAGATGTTCTTACGGCGAGTCGGTTAGATATGCTGTGGCCTGTTTTGTTTCCCCCCGCACAGCGTTTGGATGTTCTAGTCAGTTGGCTTCGCCATGCATCCAGCCTCTCTGGATGCCATCATATGGTATGTCACAGGAGGTAGCATTTGCTGCCTTGTGTTTATGGCATATAGGAAGATCGGAGTGGTTGGAGTTGTTGGATTGTGGCTGGTGCTACGTTGGGGGCATCGGAGGTGGTACCAGATCCTTCTGTGCACCCATCATTGCCTTCCTTACTGGCCATGGTTGGACTGTAGAGGTGACAGCCTTTGCGGCATGAGCAACCTTCACTTACAGTCCCCGGGCTGGATGTGTTTTAGCCAGATGGGGAGTGCCGGAAGGGTCATTATATTCAGGGTTCCAGTCTAGCAGACCTATCAAGGAATCTTAGTGAACTATATAGTCTCCCCTCATCTGGCACATCAAATGATGCAGTTGATTTTGACTGGGACTGTACCTAACATAATGCTGTTCGGGCTGGGTCTGGTGGCTTGGTGGAATGGTTCGTCCACTGTGGGGACCTGTGTTTGCACTCATGGTCACAGTTCGTATCTCGGCCGATCCCGTCAGCCTTTCTTCCTTCTGAAGTAACAATGAGCATCTGTTGTTCTGCACCAAGATGCCCTACTTGGGTGGATGTGCGCTTTACTCATATGCATGTTCTGTTATACTAGTGCCGTCGCATGTATGGAAAGTGGTGGAAGATGTCTCTTTCCCTGGCTTTCTTTCAGGGCATTGTCCTTTAGCCATGTTTGCAGCTGCTTTTCCGTCTTTGGTGTTCTCCAGCATTGCAGTCTGATGGGTCAGGTTTGGAGACATTGGGCCTAATCTCTCCCCATGTTTGGCATGACATGTGGGGGTGGTTCTACCCTGACACTCTCACCAGGGGTCCTCCGTTGGGTCTCCCCCTCCTGCATGGGGTTTGTTTCTGGGGAGGGTTTCTGCTTTTTTCCATCTCGTGGGCCTTGGCCTCGGTTCAAGCTGCTCTCTTTTATTTCCTTTCATCAGTTGGACCGCACTTTCGATAGCTCAGACTGTAGTAGAAACATAGACATCCTTAGGTCTCCGGTTCAGATCCGTCTCTAAGGATTTAGAAAGGGTGTGTATTCAGACAGACGCCCAGGTGTCAAGGTCTTATGTGTGTCTCAAGTAGGGGAGTGATTCTGTTTAGGACCGAAGAGACTGGAATCAAAGTTAAATTCCAACAAACAGGTGCCTCTTAGACCATAGATCAAGAAATCTTTACTACAACGGAGATCTTTTGATGTTATCTCCAAATCTGTTCAATTAATGAACTTTTCTTACTTATATGATTCCAAAACATCTTGCTAGTGTTTTCCCGTTTTTAACTTAGAGTCTACAACTCCGAAGGGTTATGCCATGTTTTTCACTTGTATACCGAATGCATTTATTACATCAAATATTTCATCTTTTAAAAAGGAACAGTACTAGCACATTAACAAATTCACATGAAAGACAAAACAATTAAATGGTTATTTAGACACAAGGCCAAACAAATGAATCAACAGGTTGGTCTAATACATTACAAAAAAACGGCACACATTAAGACTGATAAATATGTGCTACACAGTAAACATACTGGACATTACATACATGTTTCTAACATATCAAATTATACATTCACAAAATTCTTACAGGCTGCTGTTGATCTTTACATGTCCTACTGGGTTTTGGTGTATCGGGACCTATCTGCTGTGTCTCCTCAATACTCCTTTATTACATGGTCCAAAAGAGGTCAGAGCACGGATATAACAGTTCTGGTCTACGCCAACTTAATCAGGCTTAGACTTTCCATCATTTGACGCAATGTTCAAGGATGGTAACTCTTGGCCTCAGGGAATAGTGTGCCGACACGTTTCGACCTTCATGTTGCGATCGAGGGATGTTTTAGTTGGAAGGTTTTCCTCAGGGTAAGACACAACTATGTGACACCATATTGAATGGGCGTATGTTGGGGACCCAATTGGGGCGGAAATATATCAGGAGTGTGGAATGGGACTCTTCACGTTCTTCTTTTCCTTCTGTCACCTTAGTTTTCAGGGAATCTGCTGCCGATGCCAGTAAATTTCTGTGCAGGACTCCAATGTCTGTATGACCGTTCCAATGCTTGCTCAGTTTCTTTCTTTTGAGTGAGGCTTTTGGAAGCTTCCAAACGCCACACTGGAAAGAAGCAAACTGAGCAAGCATTGGAACAGTCATACAGATATTGGCGACAGACGCTCATGTTTTGTCAAATTTACTTTATCTGTGTTTTGTGCTTTTTTTGCTTTTCCTATCATGTATGTTGTGTCGTTCATGGTTTTTGTGTGAATCAGTCACAATGCGCTTGGGTATGGACTCATGCAAAAGGAATAATAGGAATGGAAGATGGACAAGGCGGTAATGCCCGGCTACACAGCGGAAATCATCATTACTCCGAGTCCTGGTCTTCCAGTTCCATTCCTGAGCCTGTCCCTTACTCCCTGATTCTCTTTTATGACTTTCTTTTGTATTCTCAGGATGTTCTGATGGCGTGGTTCCCCCTTTATGCATGCTGAGTAGGCAGTGCCATATTGTGGGAAGTATTTTGACCTCAGCTAGGTAATAGTTTCTGTGGCGCAGGAAGGGGAAGACCAGGACTCAGAGTCATGAGGATTACCGGTGAGTAACCGGGCAACTCATTTCACCTCTACAGAAACTGTTAACTGAAATCTGAGAGTTTACATATTAAATGGAAATCCACAGGGACAGAGATCCTGGAAGTTACAAAACTTCAGACTGTTGGCTCCGGAAATATATACAGGGACAGGCTAAATGATTCCCTTATTGTTTATCACCTTAAAATGTTAACATTTATTTAATGACACGGAAGCACTACTGGAATTAGCTGATAGCTTTGTTGCTTTATCTGTTTGTGTTCTTAATGCTGCGTTTTTTATCTCAAAAGTGAGCTGGTAATCCTAATCAATAACCTTCTTAGCATGGAGAATTGTGATGCTGTAGATTAAGTCAATTTCATATAGGCTACTATTTATCAATGGATTTTTCTTTACATATTAAGCTGAGCAATGAAGCCACTTGAGAAATTCCAGTTTTCACCTGCAGTTTTTTAAAAAGGATTCTTGTTTTAGGCCTTATGCCCTGCAATCCTTTCCTATTCTCCCCCCCCCATAGTGTGATTATTAAAATAAGAGAAGCCATGAAGCCACGGTTACTAACTTTGAATGAACGTGTGACAGGGTCAGGGTGGGAGTTCCAAGCTACTTCTGTGTTGAATTTTCTGTAGTATTGTTCTCAAAATATATTACAAAATCCTAGTTGTGCTTTGACAGATTGACCATCCTTAGTAAATGCAGGTGTGTGACTAACTGAGTAGCATGGGCCCAAATAAGACTGATTTGAGCTCCATAGCTCAGTCCTGAGAGAAAGTAACCCACCAGTGTCAAACAATTACACAGAGAGGATGTCAGTTACCTTTACAGATAGGGCATGGTGCTACTGGAGCTGCCTCTGGAGATGGCGGGTCAATCAATCAATCATATAATTTGTAAAGCGCACTACTCACCCGTGAGGGCCTCAAGGCGCAGGGGTGGGGAATGATGCTACTGCTCGAAAAGCCAGGTCTTGAGGAGTTTTCTGAAGGTCAGCAGGTCTTGGGTCTGCCGTAGGTGGATGGGGAGGGTGTTCCAGGTCTTTGCAGCGAGGTGGGAGAATGATCTGCCGCCGGAGGTCGCTCTTCGGAAGCAGGGGACTGTGGCGAGGGCGAGGTCAGCGGAGCTGGCGGGTGGGGGTGTAGAAGCTGAGTCATCTGTTGAGGTACGTTGTTCCAGTGTTGTGGAGTGCCTTGTGTGCGTGGGTGATGAGCTTGAAGGTTATACTCTTGTTGACCGGGAGTCAGTGCAGGTCTCTCAGGTGAGGTGTAATGTGGCTGCGGCGAGGGATGTCGAGGATCAGGAGTGCAGAGGCGTTCTGGATGCATTGGAGCCGTCTCAGGAGTTTGGACGAGGCTCCTGCGTAGAGGGCATTTCCGAAAACATCATCCCCTGCTAGGATTGTGCCTCCATTAATTCAACCAGCAGAATTACTGCCGCCATTAGCTATTTCATCTGCCTCACCCGAAAAGTCATAATAATAAGTAGATTTATAGAAGTCCTTATTACACTACACCGGTGTGTCCCCACGCTGAAACCAAGAGCAAGTTGCAGAGGTCCAAAAGAAGCGACAAAGTAGGTCCGGGGCAATTGTGCGGAACTAAGAGCCAGGTTTTTCACAGATTCCTATACCGAGTCTCCGAAGGTTCGTCTCTTAATGGTGCCGGAAGGGAATTCCAGACCATAAACTGTTGAGCCTCATAAATATCATATATTTTTAACACAAATATAGTTTCAATCCCTATCTAAGCCTACCTCTTTTCCTAGTGATGAGTGGAAGGTCACATTTTGCATATTTTATTTGGCAGGGGATGCAGCTGGTTCAGTCAGATGACCCCTAATTATATAATTTGAATCATTTTAAAGAAGAAATTGGAAACGGTTTTGGCAGAAGGCCTCGGTAGATGGAGAGGTATTAACTTTAAAAGAAGGTTTGGATCACTCCCTGCCCCCAATTTAATAGGGTGGTTGCTGAATTGTGGTGGTCAGAAACAAATGGAGCCAATTTTCTAGAAAATAAAAGGAGGCGCTAAAGGATGCAGTAGTGCAAGGTTAAAAGCAAACCAACACCAGTAAGGAGTAAATGACTGTGGCAATTAGGTTATACTAAAATATGGTAGAGAGAAAAGACAAGTAGAAAATAGACATATGACAAGGTTTGAGAGAAGAAGAGTATTTTCTAGTAGTAAATCATCAAAGGATGCAGAGCCTGAAAACATGGGTGGGGAAAATGGCTGCTGACAGTAGGGAAAAAATGATAAAAGAAAAAAGGTGGGATGGTACCTTTAATGCAGATATTTTGTGAGGGCATAGCCAAGGCTGCAAAAATGATTTATTCAGACAAACAAATAGGCCCAGCTGTCGAAGGTGTAGTTCTGATGGGAAAAATAATTAAATACCTCTAAACAAGATGATGAAAAGGCTCATGTTTTGCTTACTGTAAATGGAGATTTGCAAACTGCTTTGTAGTTACAGCTAGAAAAAAAATTGACTATAATTTAAAGGTAGAATTATTGATCGATTCAGCTGCTCCGGGTTAATTTTTGGTCTTGCATTTGCTATTAAATTAAAGGTATGCCCATATAGGAGAGAAGTAGTTGAAACAGTATTGTTAGACCTGGCATCCTTGGCATGGTTTTCCCCCTAACTGTTTGCTTTCAACTCTCCTCTTTGAGTGAGTTAGTTTCTGCTGGCCTTACAACTCTATGCACTTTACCCTTGGTATCCAGTGCTAATGTACTTGCGCTCTCTCCTCAAAACATTGTATAATTGGCTTATACCCAAATAGCATATTTAATTAACTTATAAGTCCCTAGTCAAGAAAGACGTTGGCACAATTATTATGGTGCCAAAGATAAATAGTTAAACAAATTGGCATTAGCCAAATATAAAACCCTTCATATTAATTAAAAAAGTCTAAACTATAACCATATGATAGAGAAGGCATCTAATTCCAACAAGGAATTGTTTCAGCTGGTCACGAAGCTAACTTCGGTTTTGAAACAACTCAACCATACATAGTCAACAATTTTGTGACACTCTGGCTTTTACTTTCAAAGACAAGGTCAACCAAATCTTTCATGTATGTGCCAGTCAAAATCTAAGGATACTATCGAGCTCAGTCGTCAGGAAGCTCCTGGCTATCCCCCTCTTTTGGAATTTACATCCACTCCCCCTGATTAAGTAGCTGCTCTCCTACTAGGAGCCAAATTAGGTTCACCAGATGACCCATGCCAATCCTAGGATCCTGAAACCTGCGGCAGAACCTATCTCCACCTATTTATCTTCCACTTTTAATAAAACGTTCTTGCAAGGGGTGTTTCCTACTATGTGGGAACAAGCCTGTATTCTACCCCTAATACAAAGCCCAATCTTGATATTAACCACTTCGGTGCTCAGGACGGCCCCCGGCCATCATACGTCATGGTGGGCGTATGCTAACGACAGCCGGGGACCATCGAAACCCCGCCCGCTCGTTAATTCTCCCGCACAGTGAAGAACCGGGTTATTTAGGACCCAGCGGCGCCAGGGTACGCCCAAAGTCTTCGGGTTCCACCTGTCTTAGAATACAGAGACACGGAAACTTCTTGGTGGCGTCAAAGATCAAATTTATTGGCTGCAGCCAGTAACAGAAGTCCTAGAAGTCATCACGGTATGAGTTCTCAGGAGACTGCTCAATTTTACATAGCAAGTCGTCCCTTTTTATGCCAAAAATCACATTCCAGACAAATACCTAATATTTACAAACTGTCCAATCACATGTATTCACACCAAAGGTATCGCATGACAGTAAAACCCACTTTTCAGTTGCCCAGGCCATGATCAATCATCGGTCAAACCCAACATTCTTCTTTAGACAGGTCGAACGAACCCATAATAAAAAAGGCCACAACCCAATCGTAAATAGACCATAAAGAAAGGAGCAGAAACAGGTGAGAGTAGGATAAGGCATATTTGTGTGCAATAAAACTTTACGATGTCCTGTGCTCTTATCCTTAATCTAGATCAGCTAAAAGGCAGGAACTGGTTTAACAAGGTCGGCTTCAGGCAACAGGGTCAGTTCACTCAGGTCAAACAGGAGTCAGCACGAACTGGAGCTAAGGTGTACATGTACTTAAAAGACTTGTTCAGCCACAGTCATCGGCCTATGTGAGGGCAACCACAAAATGGCTGCCATACACAAAATGGAACCCAAGGGTTCAGAACGAAATCCCTAAATATTTAGTGAATCCATCGGTCTAACGTGATGAAAACACTCATACTTGCCGCACTAACTAGTTACGGTTCGCTAATATCAAATTCATAACGAAACCATGACCTTTATGGAACGGGTTCAGAATTCACGGAACCTCAGACCCTCCTTTTGCCCTTACATAGGTAATAACCTAAACATACATCAATCTGAATCCAGGTCTATATTCATCAGATCATCAAGATGTTGCTGGAGCATAATCCTATTACTTAGTACCTCTCTTGGGACAGGTCTCCTTGCACACGTAGTAGCACAGAGGCCACATATAGCAGGAGCGCACTGCACACAAAGACAGAACAGGAAAAGAATCGCTTAAGCCATCCCAATGATCATCAGAATCTTCCATCCCCAGGTCGATAACAGTTCCCAAAACCATCCAATCAACGACCAATCTCCTTTATCCACATTTATAGACTCAGAGATCTTATGTAACTTAGAAATGGCCTGGTATACTGTAGGAGCATTGTCTGGTATGAAAACGCAGCAACTCGATTGGATCACTTTACATACCCCACCTCGATCTGCAAGTATGACTTCTAAAACCATTCGATTCTGTAACGTCATAAGGCGATCCGCTTGAAGCTCAGCGGTCAGATTACTAAGGGCACCGGCAGTTTCATTTAGGGTGGATTCAACTACTCTCATTAATTGCCGTAAGTTTCTACTGTTTGCCATAGGTCCCCAAAACGGTAGGAAACCCTTGAAAAAGTCTCCCACTTCTTGTCCAGTGGTATCTTCCTTACTGAAGACACCCCTAACAACTCTCGTTCTGTGGTAATCTACGGCAGCAGTGTACGTAGGAGGCAACAAATATGCAACATAACATGTTCCCGAAAAATCAGGGGGCAACCATGTATATGCTCTATCATAGCAGACAAAATACGTGCCCTTAGCTGCTAAAAACGGTGGGGAAGTTTGGGATGCAAAGACATACGTCTGAGTACAAATACTCTTCCCTAACTGAGCTCTCGGATTCTTGCCTTTCCCTTGCAGACAAAAATGACCACGATGGGGTACAATCCAAATCGGAGGTGACCTTTTTCGTCTCTGCTTCTCACCCAGACTAATACTATATCCGGTTGCATTCCAACCAACATATGCTAGTAACTCATCCTTGGGAATAGTCTCATACGTTTCAATATCTCTACTCATATCTGTAATTCCCTTCACCAAGGCTTTATTACTTGAGTTATCTCTCATGGAACGCAGGGGATAGATTTCGATGGCATAAATAAACATCGTCTGATATGCCCATATGGACCCATTGTAACTGAATGGCAGAACCAGATAAGGAATACCTCTATCCATAGTATGTGGCATAAGACCACACACCCAACAATTAGTGGTGTTTACTACTAACTGGTGTTGATGGAGAAGTTGCACAAAGGAATTATCCACAAATTCCGACCTTCTAATCTGTTCGTGTTCAGGTAAAGTATGAAAAGAATGCAAAGAAGTAGTAGCAGGTAAAGTCGTAGGTTGGAAAATGGGTGCAGAAATCAGTTGAAGAGAAAATACAAACCAACCCACCAAAGCTAACGTCATGCTAAAAAACATCAAAAGACATGTGATCAGAAAACATTTGCTATGCATAATTTTACACAGTTTCTTCTTAAAGTTAATTTTCTCAACGGCTCTCTCAATCTCAAAAAACTCCATCCTCTAACCGATGCTGTTCACGGCGGTTGGTTTTCTTCTGCTAAGGAATGCTTCTGTCAGCCCAGGGAACTACCTTAGACCAACCAGAACCGTTGACCTTGCGTCTTCGGCTTGCACTCTTTAGTCTTTACACCGTGACCCTACAGCTGAACACGGATGGTGGTTCACAAAAATATACCCAAAAAGTTTCTTGGGTGAGAGAGTTCAATTCCTGAGAGAGTTCAGTTCCAAAAAATCAAAAAAAGGAATTCATTAATTTTATTAGTCCATTGTTTCTAGGATGTAGATTATAACGCTCTTTTCCAGGCCTCGTTTGAGGCTGAAACAACAGTTCAGGTTCAGTAGTGTCTAATCTTTGAGACACAGGCACAGCTTCTTGAAGGACATCGTCATCTTCTTTCTCGGAGCCTCTCCACACCAACTCAGCGTCGCTAAACGATGCAAACTTCGGCACCCTTTCAGTCGCTGAATCTGCAATACCTTCACGGACCCACTGGTCGTACGGCAGAGGCAACGGCGCCCTCTTACAATGTATGCCGTGGATCCAGTTTTTCTTCCCGAAAACCTTTACTGAAGTCCTCGTAGATAGCAGGGCTTGATACGGTCCATTCCAGCGGGGCTGATCATTTTTAGTCCGCTGAAAATTTTTCACCAGGACCCAGTCACCGGGATTGAGAATGTGACCTGGGTCCGCAGAAACTGGCGGCAATTTATCATGAACCTGTTGATGTAAGACACGCAATTTAGTCGTCAAGTCATACAAGTAGTCCACTAGCAGAGGATAATCGATGTTACTGAACTTCGTTGGCCTCGGCACTCCCCACACATTTGCCGGACGGCCAAAAACTATCTAATAGGGACTAAGGCCTATTCGGGAATGTACTGTAGTTCTAGTTGACAAAAGTGCCAACGGTAAAGCATCAGGCCATTGAAGACCAGTGCTCGCTTGAATCTTAGCCAGCTTTATCTTTAACGTGCCATTATAGCACTCAACTAAACCAGCTGATTGGGGATGATTCGCAGCGTGGAATTTCTGGTGAATTCTCAACCCTTCACACACTCTCTTCATCACCTTCCCCACGAATTCACTTCCGTTATCACTCCATACCATCCTTGGCAACCCAAACCTAGGGAAATATTCTTTGACTAGGACTTTAGCAGTGGACGAGGCAGTATTATCTTTTAGGGGGTATGCTTCTACCCATCTAGAAAAGGCGCAAACAACTACAAGGACATACTTTAAATTATTGCACCTTTCCATGTGGATGAAATCCAATTGCAAAACCTCGAATGGATACGTCGGAGGAGCAAAGTGACCAGCTGGAGTTGGGGTTCCCTTGCCAGGATTATACATTAAACACACCATGCAATTCTTGACCACATTCTCCGCACACTTGGGAATTCCAGCATTCTGCCATACTGGAGCCAACAACTTACAAATCCCTTTCACACTGATGTGAGACAAACCATGTGCCATAGTAACCACTGCAAGCACGTACGCATCTGGCAACATCCATCTTTGGTGTTCTGACAATTCAACCCAACAACCAGTCGAATCCAATCTACCCGTAGTTTCTCTCCAAACATTCTTCTCACTTTCAGTAGCTTCAGCCTGTATCGATTTCACACTCTCAATCGTATCTTCGCACATTCCAACATTACCAATCCATCTCGCAGGGCCTGCCACATACATTCGACTCATCAGATTTCTTGCTGTGTCTTTCGCAACTTCATCCGCGAACGCATTACCACGGCCAACATCATCCGTAACCTTCCGATGAGCACTACACTTCACAATCGCAACTTGCTTCGGCAAAGTAAGTGACTCGAGAAGCTCATTCCCCAACTGTCCATGCTGAATTTTAGTCCAATGGGATGTGAGGAATCCCCTTTCTTTCCACAAACGTCCGAAACTATGGGCAACACCAAACGCATACTGACTATCGGTATACACATTCACTCTCTTTCCTTCAGACAAAACACACGTTCTCGTTAATGCAATCAATTCCGCTGCTTGTGCTGAATTATAGCTCACTCGTGCAGTTTCAACAACTGTATTTAATGTCGTCACGGCATATCCTGCAGTCGTGTCACCATTCGGAAGCTTGTAGCATGAACCATCAACCCATAACGTACCATCAGGATCCGGAAGAGGAGAATCTTTTAAATCGATCCTACCCTTCGTCTCCTCTTCCGTCCTCAGAAAACAATCGTGCTGTTCCTGACCATCTGTATCCACAGACGTCAACAACAATGTTGCTGGATTTAATACATTGCATCGCATAATATGCACATGACTAGCCAAAAGTGTCAACTCATAACCCGACAATCTTGCACTAGTAAAGTGTTGAGTTTTTGTCCGGTTTAATAAAGTATCCTCTGCATGTGGAACCATCACAATCAACGTATTATCCATCACCAGTCCAGCAGACTGTCGGATAGAAACAGCCGCTGCCGCTGTAGCTCTCAAGCAACTCGGCAACGCTCTAGTTACCGGATCTAAAGTTGACGAGAAATACGCACATGGACGCTGCTTATCACCGAATTGTTGAGTCAAAACTGACAATGCACAACCCTCTCTCTCGTGGACATAGAGTGTAAAAGGCTTACTGTAGTCGGGAGTACCCAACACAAGAGCAGAACACAACGCATCACGCCATTCAGAAAAACTTTTCTGACAATCGTCAGACCACGGAAGAGGATTCGGTGTATCTTTACAAGTCAAAGCCAACAGAGGTTTCGCTAATAGAGAGAACTTTGGAATCCACTGTCTACAATACGACGTGATACCCAAGAAAGCACGCACTTCTCTCTGAGTGCTTGGTACAGTCATTTGCGCAATCGCTTGAATTCGTTCTGGGGTCAACCTTCTTCCCTCCTTTGACAAGAGATGACCTAAGTAGGTCACTTCTTGGCGACAATACTGCAACTTAGAAGGTGACACTTTATGATGCAAGTCCGACAGATGTCGCAACAAAGAAAGAGTAGCTTCTTTACAAGTTTTCTCATCATCAGTTGATTCAACTTAGTGTCTCTTCAGCAAGAGTTTCCAGTGCGAGAGCTCCCCCTGCTGGCCACGTGGAGCGGAAGGCGAGGAGCAGGAGCAGGAGCTGGCGAGCGGGCGAGCGGCGAGCAGGCGAGAGGCAGAGAGCCGTGCCGAGTGCCGAGTGCGGCGTAGTGGTGCGGGAGCGAGGCAATACGGCAGCACGGCAGTGAGGCGCCGAGTTTGACACCGGGCTTCCCTCACAAACGATCTGTGGTTCGGGGGTCTCAGTCTCCGCCAGCCACCGCCTCCACCACCGCCAAAAACGGCGGAAACCGCTCTGCACTGCATCGCACGCCTACCCTACTACCCTACTACCCTGCTCTACCCCACCCATCCAGCGGGAAGGAGGGAGAAAGGAGGACGAAAAGTGAGTCTGCGATCTTAGGCAACTCACCAACGCTCACAGAAAAGCTCAAGGTACCGGGGTGAGGGTGAGACACGAGCGCAGTTGCCTGTTAGAGGCATCTGCAAAGTAAGAGCCCGGGTGGGGGGTTGTCAGACAGGCAGTCCGACTAGGTCCGACTGACCAGTGGCCCCCCTGTGTGCTCCGCTTGCAACCAGCCACCCCCTACGACCCCCTCCGCCCACCTCTCATACTCCATCCAACCACCCAAGCAACCAACCACTGCCCCCCGCCACAGTTAGCACCAGACACTGCGGAGAGAATCGGAGATCCAAGGCAGAGAGAAAAGCACAGCGGTGCAGAACGGGAGGGAAATACCCTACACCCAGAAAAGCCCCCGAACCATCCAGCGGGGGCCCACTAACGGCATGAGGTCTGGGAAGGCCAGGGGGCCCCCGGAGTCAAAGCCGAAGGAAAAAAAAAACAAGGCAAAAACGGGAAACGGGAAGGGGAACAAGGACAAGGAAAAAATAAATCCAAACTCCCCCACAGGCATGGAGCCCAATTCCCCCTTAATAGAGCACGTATCGGGGGTGATCAACTCTGAAACAACACAGGGATCACTAACGGTCTTGTCGCAAGAGACACAAGCAAGCAAACTGCAAAACGTAAAAAAACTTCATCAACCCAAAATATACACCAAGTTTGATTTCCTAAAAGACACGGGTTCGGCAATATTCTCGAGCAACAAACACCTACACGGGCTGCAAACCCCATTGCTCCCTTCATCGCTAATGCCAACATACTCATTACCTCCACCCTGTGAAATGATCTCAAGCATCTTAGCCCTAGAAAGCCCCATGGACGATCCTCATCAAGGCGGCAACTCAGAACACAGGACTACATGTACAAGAAGACTATCTGAGATCCTGGAGACCCCCACTGCCAGAGGAAAGCCCCTCGAGTCAACCTCCAAACAGCAACCATCACCTACTTATTCGGCCGACTGGGCTACTTGCAGCCAGGGCAATGTCCTGCGACCCTCACTGGTAGAGTCCAAAGCCAATTTAAAATCTATTTCGGCTCCAAACGCAGCCGAAAATCCAGACAAACCGGACAGTTCTCCAAGCCAATTACGCAAAGGGGATCCCAGGGCTGACCTACAGATAACAACACCAATACAGATGTCAACACCAGTCATCCCCAAGGAAACATACCCCAGCCTGGCGCAGGGTACACAACCCACGAGCCACAGTCACATCACACCGATCAAGCCTCACCTCACAGTAGCAGGCGCCCCACCATTTACAGACTTGGTAAACTACGGCTCAACATTAAGCCCTTCGGGCAGGGCGTCCTTTAGTCCTTATAACTTAAGTCAGAAAACCGACGGCAGGGCAACAGAGCCCTACCCCAATACACAGGATTGGGCAGATATGCTAGCGACCCACATACCAGACCCTAAAGACCTTCATCCCCTCAATTCACCTTTGACAGCTAACAACCCCAATAATTCCGCCCATCCCCCCAACGAAAAAGATCGGGTAAAAGATCACAACAACGGAACCTGGCTCTCACTGCTAAACACAATCCAGTTAGCAGTAGATGCACTACAATACCAATCAGATAAAATGGACTTACAACTCAACCTCCTCAATACCCTGGCAGTTTTTACATCCGGAATCGACGACAAGCTGGGAAACCTGAACAACTTGATATTAAGAGCACAAACAAACACCTATCTAAGTTGCAACTGTAGCCAGGCAGTAGACAAACTAGCCACATTGCCTCTAATGCTAACTGACCTTATAGCTGACATAAAGAACTTTCACAGAGGCAACGCAATTATGGAAACGGGCCCCATTATGCCCGAAGTAGGAGACACCAGGAGTAAAACACCTGGTACAAATCCAACCGTTCAGCATGCCCTCGCAAACGAGGAGGAAACCCAGACGGGACCGGAGTCCCCAAAAAAACTCAACGCAAAACAACGGCGCCAACAAAAAAGGAAAGGGCGCAAGCAAAAATCTAACACAGCAACAATAACAAAACTCTTTCCCATCTTCCTTGGCACAAACGGAAAACGCTCGGTCTCCCCAAGTAATGTTCATCTCACAGAAGGGGAAACCAACGCGCCTATCTGCCCAACCCAGCAGCAAAACCTAAACAGCAGCGTGCTGAATCAAAAAGGACAAGGGCCCCAACCTCGTAAGGCCGAAAATCAAACTGGCCACACAGATGCACTGAGAAAAGCGGCAACAAAGTCTAACCAGCTCACCCAGTCCACTTGGACCTCAAAAGACCAAGAGCCGGTCCTCGACTGACAATCGGCAGATCTAACACCGCCAAAAAGGAAGCAACCTCGCCAAGGGGATACGTTCTACAAGTCTATCAACTGGGACACACAAATAGCAGCCGCGAGCAAGAGATCACCTCCGTCTATCTCCAAGGAGGGGGCCAGAGAAAGTAACTTAGGCTCCATGTTGATCTCAAAACATGAGAATCAAACCAGAATCACCTCCATTACAACAACTCACTCTGCCCCCAGCCAGACAGATCATTCACAGGCAAAATGGCCACTCGTGATGCAAATAGCACCAAAGCAACCAACACCAACAAAAGTAAAAACAGACACTTCCACTACGCCAGGCGATGGCAAACACTTGGCAACTCAGGAACTTCAGTCTGGCTGTGGCTCAGCAGTTAAAACATTTCACACAACAACAAAACAGTACGTGGAAGGAGCCAAACAACAACCAACCGAGATTCTTGTCTTCTACCCGGAATACACATCTCAAGGCCGGCAGGACTTCTTGAACCGAGGCAATATTCTCAAACTAATGGAATGTATTCCAAACCTGGGGGGGGATAAGCTCCAAAGACTTAATCTCCGTCGAATTTCTGCCTGCCTTAAATCCGACTAGCCAAGAGGCGACGAGGACAATGTGGTCCTCCAGCACCGTTGCAGATCTAATTACAGCAGAAGCAGAGCACTTTAAGACCTGGGGCATTAACCTGGTCCCTCAGCAAAGACCAGCCTATCCCTCACCTCTTCTGAGGAGAATCAGCCCTGAATCAGTGACACAACAGGCATACACCTCCAGTGTTCTCAAGGGTGCCTTGGGGAGCTCACCTAACACAAGGGCCAACAGCCCCTGGCAACGACCAACAGACAGAAAGATGGCGACTACTGGCCCTGAGCCAGCGTCTACAACGGGCAGGCGTAATTCAGCCTCAAAGAACCACCAGACCCGTACCTTCACCACTATTAAGCCCCTGCGAGACAGCCCGCTAAACTTGAACTCCCGCGGCACTAGGGAACGGGCAGAAGCCAGCGCAAGGGGAGCATCATATCAAAATCGCGCACCAACAAGAGAAACTTTTTCGCGAACGATCTTTATACACACCGAAGAGGCTTGACGCCACCAACAAACTAGAGACGACAAAAGAGGAGGGGCACAATCCATAGGCATTTGCTCTTGGAACATAAATGGCTTAACATCAAAAATGAACAACCCGGATTTTCTAAGGTATATCTCTCTATTCGATATAATAACGCTGCAAGAAACCTGGCTTACAAGCACAAAGTACATCTCAGGTTTCATTTGCTACTCTACTGCAGCAGTCAGAACCAACAGATTTGGACACCAGTCAGGAGGCTTGGCAACATACGTATCCACCACAACAATATCATCGGCTGTTCTTATGGACTCATCCACATCCTCAACCCTAACAGTAAAGATAAAACTACAGCTCGGTATCAAAGAAGAAGAGCTATGCATAGTCAACGCATATGTTCATCCCAAAAACAGAGCTAAGGATTCGTACAAAATCTCGAACCAACTGGCGGAGTACGTTACTCAAATGGAAAACCCACTCCTCATCCTGACAGGGGACTTCAACCAAAATCTACTTGGTTCATCTTCAGATGAGGAGGCTCTGGCTCTGAATACAATCTACAGTATACCAACACAAAGCTCCCCTCCAAACAGGCGAAAGCGTCAAAACAACTCCCTACTCGAAGATCTAGAACATCAAAATCTTCAGGCACTAAACGGAAGATTTACGACCGAATCCCCTCCAGTAGCAACATTTTACTTACAAACAGCTAGCTCCATCTTGGACTATACCTTTGCTAGTCTGGCCCTATTTCCATACATCCAGGGTTTCAGAATGGGGGACAAGGGCGAAAGTGACTATCGCCCCCAGGAATGCCACATGACATCGAAGACGCCGACATCAATCATGTCAGATAAAAAGTTGGGGGAGATTTACTCAATCAATCTAAAAAGAATCAAATGCACACCAACCAACGCAACCACTCTGGCCGATACTGCCCTTCATATATATAACTCACAAAAACCAAATGCAGCTGGGCACATCTCACACTGGGAGAAATATACAGAATCTTTGCTAAAAGAACTGGCAACAAAGACTGCCCCCAAAAACAACCTCAACAAAGAGAGCAGTAAAACCGGCCTAAAAAATGGTTCAAGAATACAACTAAGCTCATATAAAAGGGTCGTAAACCGGACCCTTAGGAAGCTGAGATCAGCGCCCCAAGACATATATTTACGAGCCACACTGAAAAACCAAAGGGCTGAGCTCAACCACACAAAATGGAAAATAAAAAAAGACGCAGAAAATGAGTCATGGGCAAAACTACTACACGACAACAAAAGCAATAACAGTGCCCGATTTTGGCATACAGTGAACAAGATCCTACACCCACAACACAAGGACATAGGATCTCACATCACAGAACAGTCATGGACCAACTACCTCGTATGCCATTTCAATGATCCCTTGGGAAATGCAGGAGAGCAAATAAATAACAACACAGAGTTAGCCAATACCATCCACATGTCAGAGTCACGCACCAAGAGAGAGCAAACCCAGCCCAGAGAAACCTTGGAATCATCGGACGACCAGCAGATAGCACTCATTGCAAAGCAGATCTGCAAGGGCAGGAAAGAAGGAGCCCCAGGTCCCAACGGCATTCCGCCAGCCCAGTTTAAGGAAAAAAACATAGAATGGGCCTCCATCATGCAACCACTATTCGCGGAAATCAGACTCTTAAATCGCATCCCAGACTCTTGGAGAGGGTCGACGATAGTCCCCATACACAAAAAAGGCGACAAAACGACCCCCAACAACTATCGCTTAATAGCCCTCCTTGACAACGAGGCAAAATACTTCGCGGGAACCATCTTAGAGGAGATTGTGTTATGGGCGGAATTAAACCAGATCATTCCCTTGAACCAGACTGGTTTTCGCAAAAACACTGGAACAGCAACTAACATTCTGGCCATGTCACTGATTATCGACGCAGCAAAAACAAAAAAACTGCCGCTGCACCTGTGTTATATCGATTTCAGTGCAGCATTTGACAACATCAAGAGAGGCAGGCTTTGGCAGAAACTAGCACAATGGGGTTTACCGCAACCGACTTTAAACATGCTGAAGCTTCTCCACTCTGATACCTGGGTGCAGGTGAAGCTAGGAAGCGGCACCCATTTGTCATCCAAAGTTCGCACCACCAAAGGCCTCAAACAAGGGTGTGTGCTTGCCCCTATATTGTTTAACCTATTTATGGCAGATCTACCAAGCCAACTTAACACATGCAACTCCCATTCACCAAGGCTGGGAGGTAAAACTCTAAGCAACCTACTATACGCGGACGATGTCGTACTTCTCAGCCATACTCACACTGGCCTTCAGAAGTTACTCATCGAAATGCACAGTTATGCAACTGAAAACAACTTAAAAATAAATCTGAGTAAAACGCGCACGATGTCCATCAACACCAAAAATAAACACCATAAGTCCTGGACTCTGGGCGGCCAAAAACTAGAGCTATCACGGGAATACAAATATCTGGGAGTCATCTTTGACTGTGAGGGTTCATTTATCCAGCAGATGCAGGAAACAAAAAGAAGAGGGACTATGATCGCCGCCACACTGAAAAACTTAGCCAACCAACTGTCAGGGCCAACCCTGACACCCTACCTGAAAGTCATCCAGGCAAAGTTACTCCCCTCAATCTCTTACGGCAGCGAGGCATTACGAGGAAGAGATTCTGGAAACTTAGACACCATTCAGGTAAAAGCCTACAGAACAATGTTTTCGCTTCCGCCTTACACCTCCCCTGCGCAACTAAGGCTGGAGTTTGGCTTGCAAAAACAAGATCTCACAAGACAGGGAGCATACATTATCTGCTGCCATAAACTCCGTTCTGCCACGACTGACTCACTTAACTCACTGTTGTGGCAAGATATACAAAACAGGGACGCATCCCAGGCACGATCCTACCTGAAGGCAGCATTGGGGACCGTCAAAGCAACTGAACTCTGGGACACGCAACTGGGGCATAATCCATTCAAAAAACTAGTCTGGAAAAACGTCAAATCCCTATCTTTACTAGAGGACAAGGTCACCTTTGCAAAAAGCAATCATGCATGGATGACACTAAACACATACAAATCCCTGACGCCGCAAGTATACTTCAGCCAGGGCTATTCAAAAACCACAAAACTAAAGTTCTTGAAACACAGATTAGGGGTCCTGCCTAGCAGAGAGCATCTTCCACCATGGCTCAGAAGTAACAGCCAAGAAGCATGTCCACTGTGTAACCAAGGAAAGGGAGAAATACTGCACATGACCTGTCTCTGTGAAGAGCTACGACTAGCCCGCCAACAGCTCTTAAAGGAACAGTTCAAGCAAATAGGGACGAGGACCCGAAGGCAAGCGGTACTCGCCTGCTGGAACCCTGCATACACCAAATTGAACTGCAGATACGTCAAGTTCCTGGCAAAGATAGAGCAAAGACTGCCAAAACCCCAACTACTGGCGACTATTCACACAGGCAAGTAGCAGACGGCCATCAGGTCGCAAGGACTCATGTTGCCCTTGCCCTGGGAAAAGACTGTTAGATAATCATTTTGGGTCTTTTATTACATGCTCTACAAAAACGACGACTACAACTATTAGACTTTTTTACTCTTTTTAAAAAATAAAATAAAAAAAAATCTCTTATTTACTGTGAAATGATTTGTACTGGTTTTAATTAACTATGCATAATAAACTTACCTTCCTACCTTCCTTACCTTCATCATCAGCGGCCACTAATAAATCGTCAACATACTGAATAAGAGCAATACCAGCAGGCAACGCAAGAGTATCAAGCTGAGTCTTCAAAGCCTGGCTATAAATAGAAAGACTTTCGCAATAGCCTTGGGGAGCTCTCTTAAACCGGAAGCTTCGGCCTCCTAAAGAGAAGCCAAAAATATCTCTATTCTCCTCAGTAATTGGAATACTGAAGAAAGCATTTTTCAAGTCTATGACTAAAAACCAGGCAGCTGAAGCAGGAATCAAAGTCAACAAAGCAGTAATATCCGGAACAACTGGAAACTGTGGCACAACAATCTTGTTAACCTCTCTAAGATCGATCACAAACCTGTAAACAGGTGGCTGAGTAGAGTCAGTGCACTTCAGGACAGGCAAAACGGGACTGTTACACACATTACCTCTCGTTTCTTCAATCACATCTTTCTCAATCAAATCATAGATGATCGCTAAAAGCGCTCTTTCACCATCGCTAGAAATCCTATATTGGGGGATGCGCGGCAATTTAACATTCGCTTTAAGCGTTACAACGTACGGTGGGATCTCCAAAAGACCCACCTCATTAGGACCAGTAGCCCAAAGAGTATGAGGGAGTGAACGCAATTCCGGTGGAAGCCGATCTTTAGACAAATACATCGGAGAGATCACTTTCTTACCCAATGTAAGCTGTACTCCCGCAGGAGAACAACGTAATGTTGCATGCAAGCTTTTCAACAAATCCAAACCCAACAAATTCTCACCACAACCTGTCGTTAAAATGAGAGGTGCTTCCAACTCACAAGGCCCTATAGAAAGAGACAAGGGACTAGAAACTGGGTTACGAACTGGGGCGCCAGAGAATCCTACTGAAACATTAGTTAAGCCAGACAAAGGTGCGCCAGGGAGTTTAGAGTGCATGATAGAACTCTTCGCTGCACCAGTATCCAAAAGAAAAGGCTCTACCACACCCGATGTGGCTACTGCAACATAAGGCCCACTCTGATATACTGGAACCAACACTACTCCCTCTCTTTGTCCATGGCTGTCCTAGCAATCATTATAATCAGCATTCTCACTCTCAACATAATAGTCATCAGCATAGTACTGAGTCGACTGACCAGATGCAATTGTCTGTTGATCAAAGCAATTCATAGAATTTTGCGGGGGAAAGGAACGTTCGTTCTGAGGAAACGCACCACGTCCTCTACCCCTAGACACTTGCTGAAAACCACCACGGCCTCTCGGGGCCGGCATACCACTCGCGCGTTGTCGTAAAACAGGGCACTCATTTTTATAATGACCTTCCTCCTTACAGTACGCACACTGATTCAAACCCAAGGGGGGTCTTGGAGGGAAATACCCAGCGTTCTGTTGCGGTCTCTGAAACTGTGGAGGTTGCTGAAACTGTGGGCGTTGCTGTGGCTCTTGCTGATTCGAGCGATGCGGATACGCCTGCTGCAAAAGAACCTTTGTCTTTAGGTCTTTGGTCTTTTTCTCTACTCTTTCTTTCTCGTCCTTGTCCCTATTCTCGTAGTACTGTGCAGTCGCTAATATCTGGGCCGACGATGAAACAGCCCAAGAACTTTCAGAATCTTTCAACTTATTACACAGTTCGGGAAGCAAATTAAAGACAAATTTATCCACAAACAACCTTTGACCACCTTCCGTACTCATATCCTGACCAATGTGATCGATAAACGTCTCTTCAAACCTAGTGAAGAAGTCAGACACACTCTCATCTTTCTTCTGCTTGCATGCTGCTAACTTGTCCCAATTTACTCGTAACGCTGGCATCATTGTTTTCATAAAATTTATAATTCTGCCTGGCAATTCCGTAACCAAAGGTTCAGGTTTAGCACCTCCCTGTTGTCTACCATCCGCAGCAATAATATTCGCCCAAGTATCTCCTAACTCTTGCGCATGATTCTCATGACGAATCTTTGCCCATAGAGGTTGAGGTACTACATTACCCAACAGCATATCTATGTCTGCCAAATTCATGATGCATGCGTCAACTGTCTGGGACAATTCTTTGTAATAGCCAGCAGGATTCTTACGAGGATCAGGTAAGGTCTGCTTAAGAGCCAAGACCTCTGCTCTCTTCCAAGGGACATGTACCCATACTCGCTGAAAATGAGGCAGAATAGCTGGATTAGCGTTTGGGTCCCCTTCCTTCCAAACTGGGGTAACTTCTCTCATGGGATACTGTCTCGCTTTTCTCCTAGCAGAGGAATCAGGTTTGTGCAATGTCTGAGGCGGAAGGCTAGATCTAAAAGCCAGTATCGTCTCTACGGCATCTGTAATATCAGATTCCACTATCATCCCTTTAGCAAAATCCGACTGAACATCAAGTAGTTCCTGCGGGATCAAACCCAAATCATTATCTTCCCATTCCTGACGCAGAAACATACACATCATATTAAAAACATACCTCTGCTTAGGCGGTTCCCACTGAAAGAAAACATCCATAACCGCTGGCAAACTATACCTTGAGGCATTCATAATCCATTTACGAGTTAACAAATCCAACACAGCGCGTTCCTCGGAACCAGGAAGCTGACTACGACTCTGCTTACGTTCCGAAACAGGGGTCATATTCAGTGACCCAAACAACGGAGACAATAAACTAGAAACAGTTTCTTTCATTCGTTTTCGAACAGAAGGAGAAGAAGCAGACATAAGAACAGGAGAATAAGTATTTTGAGGCAAAGAAGGTGTAGGAATAAGAACAGTAGGAGTCTCAGATGCAGAAGCGGAAGGCAAAGGAGTTTGAGGCAAAGCTGGTAGTGAAGCTGGCAACCCTAGAGCGGGTTGCGCAGGAGGAGGTAAAACCATCTGTGGAGTACCAGGTGGCTGAACAACAGCATGGGGTTGAACAACAAAGGGTGGAACAACCGGTGGTAATGGAGGCGCAGTAGCACCCTGCACATAAGGAGGTGGTAATCTTAGTAAATGAGACATCAAAGGATCTTTTTCAAGATCTTCAATCGCTTTCGGAGGAGTAGACGGCAAGGCCGGATAACATTTATCTATGGCCATGCAACGTTGCCTATCTGACACCTCAATTGCTTTATCTTCTTCGTTTTCTTTAAACTGCCTAGCAGCTTGCATTATTGATACATCCTTCTCTCTTTTATCTCTTTTAGCTTGTTTAATTTCTTGTTGTCTGGCTTCTTTACGCCAAAGGCGAAAGGGGTCAAACATTGCCGGCCGGGTTTTCTTCCTAAATAATTGAGTTTCTAAATTGTCTAAAATCTCTGTATTAAAGCTACCATGTTGGGGCCATTGTAAGACACCATCTTTTCTAGTGTAGTGGACCCATACTTCATTGAACGTAATGGGGCCCACGCCGTGTTTAGAGTAAAGTTTATAAGTCGGAGTTCCAACTGGAGGTATCGGACATGAATCCTCCAATCGGGAATCCCTGTTGCAACCACAACCAAACCAAGTACCAAATTTGCTACGATTAGGCATCTTCGCTCACTAATCGAGCTTCAAATTTCAAGGGATTATCTCTACCGATACACTCGTAAATATACAAGACCCTCGGCTTTGGAAATTGCAATTTTCAAATCAAAACTAAGGACCAAACAAACTAAGAACCAAAGGACCAAAAACTAAGGACTGGGAGCGACCCACTTATACTTAATTGAGGTATCAGTCACGCCACCAGAAGACCCGTCTATCGTCTCGCCGTACAAAGCATCACAAATGGGTCCAAGACAGGGCGACAGTCAGGGCAGCAGTCCTTCGTAGCCGTCAGGAAAGCGGGAAGCCTCGCAGAAAAGACCTTCAGTCAACATTCGACATGCCGGGGTCGATGAAGTGGTGGCCGTCCTCCAGAATTTCCTCACGAAGCTCCTCACGATCTTCAGGCTTGGACCGGTACCGCTGAAATCGCCCTACGCTGGGCGCCAACTGAAGAACCGGGTTATTTAGGACCCAGCGGCGCCAGGGGCACGCCCAAAGTCTTCGGGTTCCACCTGTCTTAGAATACAGAGACACGGAATCTTCTTGGTGGCGTCAAAGATCACATTTATTGGCTGAAGCCAGTAACTGAAGTCCTAGAAGTCATCACGGTATGAGTTCTCAGGAGACTGCTCAATTTTACACAGCAAGTCGTCCCTTTTTATGCCAAAAATCACATTCCAGACAAATACATAATATTTACAAACTGTCCAATCACATGTATTCACACCAAAGGTATCGCATGACAGTAAAACCCACTTTTCAGTTGCCCAGCCCATGATCAATCATCGGTCAAACCCAACATTATTCTTTAGACAGGTCGAACGAACCCATAATAAAAAAGGCCACAACCCAATCGTAAATAGACCATAAAGAAAGGAGCAGAAACAGGTGAGAGTAGGATAAGGCATATTTGTGTGCAATAAAACGTTACGATGTCCTGTGCTCTGATCCTTAATCTAGATCAGCTAAAGGGCAGGAACTGGTTTAACAAGGTCGGCTTTAGGCAACAGGGTCAGTTCACTCAGGTCAAACAGGAGTCAGCACGAACTGGAGCTAAGGTGTACATGTACTTAAAAGACTTGTTCAGCCACAGTCATCGGCCTATGTGAGGGCAACCACAAAATGGCTGCCATACACAAAATGGAACCCAAGGGTTCAGAACAAAATCCCTAAATACGTAGTGAATCCATCGGTCTAACGTGATGAAAACACTCATACTTGCCGCACTAACTAGTTACGGTTCGCTAATATCAAATTCATAACGCAACCATGATCTTTATGGAACGGGTTCAGAATTCACGGAACCTCAACAGCGGGAGAATTATCGCAGTGCACAAGGGGTAATGATCCCACTAACTATCGTACAATCTTTAGTCTTCCTCTTCCAGCGAAATTCGCTGAAAAGATTATTAATTCAGAACTGTCAAAGTTCATCCTTGACAACCAACAGTTAGACCCCAGTCAGTTCGGGTTTAGGAGCAGAGTGCAGCACTGAAACTGCCTTAAACAAAACTACAGAAGAAATAACAGCTCTACTGGATAATGGGGGATCAGCGGCCCTCATTTTGTTGGATCTATCTGCGGCGTTCGACACAGTGGACCAAGAGCTACTGGTCCACAGCTTGAATGCCATAGGAGTCCAAGACAAGGCCCTTTCATTACTTTCATCCTTCCTTTCAGAGAGGGCTCAAACATTGACACTGGATCAGTATATCTTCCTACCATTCACACTACCTTGCGGGATTCCTCAGGGCTCTTCATTGAGCCCAATCCTGTTCAATAGATATATTTCAGAACTAGCATCTCTGATCAAAGCTTCAACCTGAATCCTCGCTCCTGTGCTGATGACACTCAGCTGGTAGTATCAGCAGTTGGTAAAGACTCCTCAGGTCCATCAAGACTCCATATTGCATGGGTGCCATCAGCCTATGGATGAGTAAGCATTGTTTAAAACTTAACTCCGGTAAAACTGAGTGTAGTTCCTATATATCCTATACAGGATCTGTGCGTTTGGATAACATAAACTGTATGTTTGGTGGCAGACTAGTTCCGAGCACCTCCACCGGATATGTTAACCTGTTTTGTATTAGCTAGCTCACAGTGCCACTAGAATCTCCTCTTATCGGGGAGAGAATAGTTCCTGGCAACCTCAGAATATGACAATCCTGATCCCCCAGGATCATGGAAACAACATACTACTTTTCACTCAATCACTTGTGCTCACTTAGTTTGTCTCAGAGATACACAGAATAAACAGTCTGTGTGTTTCAATAAGTATTTATTGAACAGTTGTTATTCTAGTGTAGAACAGCTTTGCTGTAACAACCATCAGACAGTAGCAGAGATATATGATTAGCAGTACTACGAAAGTAAAGGGATGGTACAGTGCTACCATCTTGCAGTAATCATGAATATATACAAGTACATATAACACATGATAAGAAAGTGCATACTCCTACGATGTCTCCCTATCTAGATGTACCTAAATGTACCTAGCATTGGTGTAAGTGTTATGCGTTACGCCAAGAATCCCTCTAAGGTCTAGTTAACTCCATTACCTGAGAAAGGAGAGAATATGGGACCCCGTCCTGGTCTAGAGTTCGACACCCTGCGAGGGATGTTAGACAATTGCGAGCTGGAGTGTCTGCATGCAAGAACCTCAGCGTCTACAGTCAGTGTGTCAGCCAGGAAGTCATGGTCTCCTCGGTCTGTCTAAGCAAGACATGATGTATATATATCCACAGGTCTCCCCAGGGGTCCTACCTTGCTGTGAAACTGTGTCGGCCTAAAGAATGACGTCGGGCTTGAACTTTAACATAGATATTATACAGGAGATGTTCATCCTGCTGTGAGTCCTGCTGTGCTTCCTAGAAGCCTCATGCATAATGTATGAGTTTCGAACCTGGGAAAAACCCTAGTTCTGAATGCAGTGTTGTATCTAGGTAAAAGGTCAGTCCCTATGAACCGTTATGTATGTAATGTAGGGAAAGATATAGGTGAAAGGTTGCAGTGCCTCCTGTGCCTATATAGGGTACTTCTATGGAATATAACAGTAATACTATTTGAAAACCTCCTCCCTGCATGGTCCCCAGCATGGTGGCCTGATAGCTTGGTCCATCACCTGTACCTGTGACGAAAGCTAAAAACCTTGTTGGAGCACAAGTATCCAAGGTAGTCTCGTCCTTTTTCCACAATAGTAGGATAATAAGGAAAATCCTCCCTTTCATTCCCAGCAATTACAGGAAACCTGTGGTCTCAGCATTAGTCCTCTCAAAATTGGACTACTCCAATGGATTGTATATGAATCTCCAGGAAAAACGTATTAGAAAGCTCCAGTCGGTCTAAAATTCAGCACCAAAATGATTCTGAATCTTCCAAAATGTCATTCTTTCTCTTTAGGTATTCGACAACTGCATTGGCTCCCTGTTCACAAGCTCATTAAATTCAAGGCCCTCTGCGTGGCTCAAAAAGGCCTGAATCAGGCAGGACCTGAATTTTAAGGGAACATCTTGACTGGTACACTCCCGACTGACTTCTGTGTTCGGCCACAGCCAGAATGGTTGACACTACTAAATTCAAGAAAGTGAATTGGGGAGGAAGGAACCTTGTCAATAGCACTGCCAGGCTCTGGAACTCTCTCCCTCCACATCTTAGACCCATCCCCCCTGCTCACCTTCAGGACGGAGTTTAAAACGTGGCTGCTTAAAAACTAACAGATCCCTTCTCAACATGTTCAGGCTCAGCAAGTGCCAATACACCCACTGGTAGACGTGTGCTATACAAATCTTTTTAGCAATAGTAAAGTGGACCTACTACTAGTGGGCCTGCAGCCCTGATTGTGCCACCCACTTTAGTAGGCCTTTTAAATATGTCTCAGGTCTCCCATTGCAGCCTGTGCATGCAATTTTCAACTGCCATTTCATCCTGGCAAAGCAAACGTTTGCCAGGCCCAAACCTTCATTTTTAATACATATAAGTAACTCATAGGGTAAGCCCTAGACAGCCCAGAGGGCAGGGTGCAGTGTATTCAAAAAGTTGGACTTTTATGTTTTACATGACCTGGCAGTGAAAATCGTAAATCAATTTTTCATTACTGCAAAACCTACTCGTCCTATATTATAACATTGGAGTTACCACAATACATTCAATAAGCTGTAACTTCTGAATGGGAACAGATAACCATTTCATGTTTCGTGTCTTTGGAATTGTAATGAAAAATCTTGTCTTTGGGTAAAGTTGGATTTTAAATAACAATTTTGAAAATGCCACTTTTAAAAAGTTGGCGTTTTCCTGCCCTAGCCATTTAGTGCCTACAGATGGTATCTGGTTCTCATGACTAGGTGCAGCTGACAGTTGGTCTGTATTTATTCTTCTTATACAGCCACACTCAGTAGAGTGCTTGGATGTGCCTGGGTGAGCCATCACTGACTGAATGGGAGGGTGGAGGTGTGCAGAGCCCTACGTACACTGGAATAGGATGTTTCCTGCCTTCACAAAAAGGCATTCATACCCCCTCAGGTTAGTCTGGAGTTGGGGCAGGGAGGCAGGAAATGAAACATGTGCACTTGAAGGGGAAACCTCTAAAAGCTTCTCACACTGCAAAGGAGGCACCTGGTATAAATATTGGACCTCAGACACCAACTCTTCTGTACACTTCTGGTCCTGTGGAGAATTTGCCAGTAAGAAGGACTGCTGTGCTGCTGAAAAGACTTCCACTCTGCTGGACTGCTGCCCTGCTGGACTACTGCCTCGCTGGAATGCTGTCCTGCTGCCGTCCCGACTGAGTCAGAGAGACTGGACCTGCACCAGAACCCAGGGTGACTCCAAGGGCTAGTCAGATGGCCTCCTGTTCAAAGCCACAGGGGCATAACAGGCTCCCAACCACCAGGAACAGCACCATTATCCAGCTGGAGCACACCCCTGACCCCCAAGTAGTGCCCCTCGGGTCCCAGACCCTTGGTGTAGCCTCACTGAGGTTTAATTAAAGTTTTTGGGCAGTTTGTGACCTCGAATGGGCCCATTGGCACTGAAACCTTTTCATTCGCACAGCCCCCTTCGTGCTACAGCATTGACCACTTGCGCTACCACGAAACTCTGGCCTGTCTGCTCACAGCGATGACAGGATGTTCGCCTGACAGTGATGACCGTCTGCAACGCCGGGCCTGCTCTTCACTCTACATCAAAGACCATCCGCAACACTTCCCTGCTCCTTGAAACCCCCTACACCGCGCTGGTTGAGAAGGTAACTTTTCAGCTGGACTTACCTAGTCCCTGTATCTGACCCGTGCTCCATTGTGGTCGGCCTGAACTTGTGACTTTCTCTTGGTCTTGCACGACCAGATAGCCGAGAGTTGTACTTTGGGCTTTTTGGCGCTATTTTCACGTAAATCTTTAAAATTGCATATATCCGGTTCCACTGATTGGTTTTTCATCGTCTTGGTATTGATATATTTATTACATTTAGCTCTCGTTTTCTAAACTAGTGTAGAATTTTTTTTGTGTTGTGCTTTCACATTATTACTGTTTCAAGAACTGCATAAATTCTTCATACATTGCCTCTAAGTTAAGCCCGACAGCTCTGTGCTAAGCTACCACAAGTTTGAAAATGTTGCTGCATCTAGGCTTACCAAAGGGGTGATATTCACCTTAGAATTAGCAGAGAACACTAGCTTCACTCTAACTTCTTGTGTGCTTGAAGACTACAGTAGGTGAAGAATGAAAATCCACATTTATCCTGAAGTACATCCCCGCTGTTTCCTACCACATCCATCTGAAAACAAATAATCAAATTGAGCCCACTACATATGGTGTGAGGTGGGAAAATGTGCATTCTACAAATCAACATGGTAGGAGTTGAGCACATGGGTTGTCTGCAGGTGACCCTATGCAACCAACCTCCTGATGCATATGACAAAAGGTTTTGTGTAGCAGGGTTGGCTGCCCTCAGATTAAGGTTGGATACTCATGGGGATACAGGTGCAGGCCCTGCTGCCAACCCTTTCTGTGCATGACTGAAGGCTGTGCAAAGTGGTTGGATGGTTGCCTGTGGAGGTTGTGCAAACTGTCAATTTCATGCTGTGGTTGGCTGAAAGCCCTGCGAGTGGGGTTTTTGGCTACTTGCAGGCGGTTGGCTATCTGCAGGAGGTTGGGCACTGGGCATGGCACAGCGGGGTTGTCCACCACAGAGGAGTTGGGTGCAAGGGCTTGGCTTGGCTAGAAGTGAAGTGTCAAATGTGCATAGCCCGGGTGGAAGAAAATTCTCTGTCTTTCCTCTGTTCTTGTTTGTAGATCTCATAACTGAACAGAAAGATACTGTTCAGGGGTCTCCAACCTTTTCTGTACTGAGAGCTACTTACGTTCAATGATTCGCATTGAGAGCTACTAATATTATTATTTTTTTATTTTATTTTTTTTAAAACCTTTATTGACTTTTACAATTACATTCCAAATCCGACAAACGACCCAGTGAATCAAGGGTGCAGAGGTAGTACAGTCAAACAATGTAAATCAGGATTAAAACCATGGTACCCCGCACAATATCAATGTACAACACAGGAGAGCCGAATGGAACCGGGTCACAGGATCAGAAAGGTTTCGTTTTGTCTTTTTTAAAGGAGGAAAAACAGGATCGGATAGCACATCATTACACATCGCCAACACTAGGGTTACACCAATGACAGGATATCCACGGCAAGGTCCTCATGGGCAGGGAATACATAACAAAGCAGACAATCAGGATAATCAAACCGCCCAGACAATACCCGCCCGCTATTCAATTGAACAGTAGAACAGAAACCCCCGTACCAAAATCGAGAAACGCACAGGGACGTGCCTAGCATCCGACCCCAAAAAAGGAAAAAAGGAGGGAAAAGAAATAAAGAAATACCAAAAAAACAACATGAAAAAGGCCATGGAACTAAAAGGAATCAAAAACAAACCCCCCCCCACCCTGCACCACTGCACATGGCCACGGCCCACCCCCCTAGCAGCGTGCCTGTCGCCCAGAGCTTAAACCCGAAATATAGAAGAAAGAGCAAAGAGGAAAGAGAAAAACAATATTCAACACAAAAGAGGGAAAAGGAGAGGAAAAGAATCAAAAACCCCCACAGAAGGGGAAAGAAAGCTATGGGGGGCCCTCCAACAAGGAACCCTCCCCCCTCCCCCCTGAGTCCCGCATCCCCGCAATAATACTGTAGCAACATTGAAACACAGAAACCATATGCGGGGACACCACCAATTAAACGCCCACCCTCGCAGCTTATCAGGCAATATGCAAAACTCTCCATGCCAGTGGAAAGGGCGCCAAGCGTCAATGTTATACATACAGTTTGTAGGCCCGAATAGAGACAGGGCACAAAATTACAATCAGGAAAACACAAGTGGAGCAGCGCAATAAGCGGACATGCAAAGACAAAGGAATCGAACGCCTTGCAATGAAACAAGAAGCAGCATCGTCCGGGGCGTCGCCGCCATTTTGCGCCGTCCTTCCTCGGTGATACAGATCGAATAAAGCTAAAGATGACGGGTCCGGGGGAAAACACTAACGAACTGGGGCACTCAAATCAGTCCAGAATAAACAAAAGTCTCGTAAAAGCACAATGGGCGGCCCATCGACCGCCAGCAACCGCCATCCTCGGGGCCAAGTACAGTATAGTCAAGCTACGGCGAGCCAACCAGGAGTATTCAAAGGAAACATGTCCATACTGCAGCATCCATGAAGTCCCATCCAGTACTGGCCATCGCCCCATCCCGGGGGATAGCAACAGGCGTCTCGCAGCAGTAGCGGGCAAAACAAGTGATGGCTCATTGGTAAACATCGGGTATAAATGACCCGAACAGCATCACGACATCACCAGCATAGGAAGAAACAGCACTTCAAGGATAGCCGTCCGCCCATTCTCGGCATCCAACACACCCGGCCGCCGCCATCCCAAGAGAGAGTTCGCCAAGTCGCCATTTTCCAGGATGCACCACCACAATGTAGCACGGCAAGGCCAAAAATCGCCGGCCTCCGTCAGAAGTAAGATTCACCGATGTCCCGTCACCGCGTAGCATAGGATCACAGGCACCCCCTCCACAGAATAGCATTCACAGGACCCCCCAGCACGAAAACGACACAGCGCTATCGTGCCCACTGGCACACGTAAGCCGGAATGTGCAGCACAGTCTAGTACACGCAGGCATTCAATGCGCCCTGAAGGAGACAAAGCGCCGTTACCTTAGACCGGCTGCCGATGAAAAGTGCTGGGGGGGAGGGAGGGGGGCGAAGCATTCAACACGGAGGGGCTGCGCAGTGCGTCTTGTAGAGGGCTCCGGCGGTGTAGGGAGACTCATTGAGCATCATGGTGGAGGAGCGGCGTCACACAGGAGACTGTAGCTGCCGGGACGGAGCCAGCAGCCGGGTGCAGAGCCACGCGAGGCCCCGGCCTCAGCAGCAGACGGGCCGCCCAGAGCGAAGGAGGATATCCCGGTCCCTGAAGCTCCAAATTTCGCCGCCATCGGGTGCCCCATCGCAGCGTCCCCTCCGACGCACAGAAGCGCCGTTCAAGCGCGGGGTGGGTGAACAAATCGGACGGCGAAGGGAGAAGGCCGGCGGAGCCGGGACTCCGTGCGGCCATCTTGGTCGCCGTCCCGGCTCCGCCCCCGCTACTAATATTATTAGTGTTGTATAATTCCAATTTTGTTATATGGATATTAATTCAACCAAGCAAACGCTTTCTAATTTAATAAGCTGGGCTGCAAACAGGTGAGCTACTTAAAGGTAGCCGGTGAGCTATAGTAGCTCAGGAGCTACTGGTTGGAAAGCCCCTGCCGTAGGTCAATCATTTTGAGTAGCATTTTGATGCAATCATGAAATGTGCATTTCTTCTTTGTAGAAAGTAATGGCGAGCATGTAATCCATGTTTGTGATCAGTACTCGTCTCGTGTACAATGAGACCACATCCATTGTAATTAGTTTGTTGGTGGGATTCCAAAAGACATTTTGTAAATGTTGGAGTAAATCTCTGGCATCCCTGATGTACGAGGCCAAGTATTTACCAATGGGTGCCAGAAAGTGGTCAATATATAGTAATGTATTCCAAAATAGAGAGACCTTAGAGAGATAAATGGTATGAAGGTGTTTTTTTTTATCCTTATGAATGTTTGGGAGTAAAAAAATTGTCAGGGTGAGTGGTTGTTTCAACTGTAGAAATCTCAGTTCATCTTTGTCTGTTAAGCCCATCTCTCCGCAAATGATAAGTTTGTCATCATACATTTTATGTCGTTCTTTAGTCCAGCTGTGCCCCATTTTTTTCATAACATATAATATCCATTAAGATGTCTAGGGCTTCTGACACATAGTCTGTTTTAGTCAAAATTACAATCTCCCCACCTTTTTTGTTGGTATGATTATTGTGTTAAAGTCTGCCTCCAGTTCATGTAATTCCCCTTTCTCTTCTTTAGATAGATTGTCTTTGTATAAGTTCTTCATGTTTTCTTAATATTTCAGTCCCACTAATTCATGAAAGATATTTTTTTTGTTGTCTGTATAAGGATAGAAAAAAGTTCTTATTTCTTTTCATTTTACTACACCCTGCTCCCTTTTTGGACAATGCTCAGATGGCCTGTTCATCTTATAGGTGACGTCATGTCTGGGGTGGAGTTGGTTTAAGTTATCTCTTCTGGGTCAAGATACGTGAGAAGCCATCATTTATGGGCAGGGGGTTCCAGATCAGGTCTAGGGGTCTGTCTTTTCCTGGATAATGCATGTCTGACATCACCTCTTGGTTGTGGGGGTCCTTTGGGGGTGAGATTGCCAGAGCATGGCACCTGTCACTTTTAGAGTTGATGCAAGGTATCCTTCCCTTCTACTCACCCCTTCAGGATGTAAGGCACTATATGTGTACATCCAAGTCAATGCAAATTGCAAATCAACGCCCCAAAAGTAGTCATGCATCTCTGACTTCGATGTGCTGTCATGCTGGAAACAACTTATCAATTGTGGTATGCAATGACACTTTCCATAGCTAGTGGGAATGTATTATTCAGCATTTCTGATCTGTATTTTTGTAATGGATTTAGGGACAATGGGTCAGACTATATTGAAGTTATGTTGTGTACTGTGCATCTTATTCTTATTATTTAGTTATCTCTATTTAAAAAAACTGTGTTTTATGTAATGTGACTCCCCAAATGTATGTAGTGCATAGAAAAAAAAGGTATTTTGCAGTTGCTAATCCCTTGATTTTTGTGAATTGCAGTATTTGAAATCACATAATGGCTTTGTACATCTTGCCCTTAGTTCTGCATAGAATGGTGGAGCTGTCATCCTGTGGATGTGTGAAGGTGAAGACCAGCTGAGAATGAGAATGAGTAGGAATTAGCTGAGCTCCATATTCTTATCATATAAAGGAACTACATACATGAACATCAGAGTTCTGCATGTTTACACATCTTTACAGCAACGATTACATAGTTCACCACAACTTCCGAATTTCAGTGGGTTTTATATGACTGTAGCATCCCTTCATCTGAAAATGATTTGTATGAGTACACATTGACATTAATTGTGACTTTTAGAGCAGAAGCCAAAAACAGCCTTCTGTCAAAGATGTTTAACAATCTACTCCTCCGTGGCTCATCCTGCAATATCCAAATTGTATCTAGCCTACTTTGAAAGTCATGGTCGGATACTGATGACTCGAGTATGCAAACGTTGGTTGTTGATATGCTATCTTGGATTGAATTCGCTATGTTTTTCACCTTGCACTCCACTAACAGGTGTTTTGTTGTGTTTTCCAAACCTAAAAAGTAAAGTTTTTTTTAAAATATAGTTTGCAAGAAATGATTTAGGAAGGGAACGAATAAAATTCACCAACAAAGATGAGACATAACAAAACTTAAGAAAGTCACTGGTTTAGTATACTGTTTCCGTACCTGGGGGGCATGGCCCATTGGTGGGTCGTGTGCTGATTTTTGGTGGGTCATGAAATTTCAATAAATAAAGATGCTTTTATATTCTGTATTTATCCTGTCACATGTGCTGCACTTCAAGAACAGAGGTCACACGTCAGGCTAAGGCTTCTGACAAATGGCTGCTTGTATGAAGGTGGGGAATAGTGTGTGTAAACTCCTCTTACTTTGCAGTCAGAGAAAGAAAAGTAAAGTGAATTATGTGACAATCTTGCTGGTACATAGGTGTGTGAAGGGAAAGGCTGTAATGTGTAATTTTTTGTAACCCAGCAAAATATAAATACATGCAAAAGAACTGTACTCATTCTGCAGTTATGAAAGCAAAATGTAAGCCCTTCTATCTGTAATTCTGAAGCGTGATGGAAATAGTGATTTTAATAGGACAAAACAGACACTTTACTTGGTAGTGCACAAATGATACATATTCGCTGAATCCGATTTCCACACATCATCGTTTGTGTGAAATCTCGTGTTATCAGTGAAACTGTATGTCTGTAAAAATATAGTGGCCATTCCAATGGAAAATGTGCTTTCTGTAAATGAAAGTGTGCTACCACACGATGCTTTAATACATTAAAAAATATCCCCTCCTCATGTCTATTAGAGCTGGGTGGGTCACAAAAGTGGCTCTAAAATATTTGGCAACCAATGATTTAGAGTGCTGACATTTCTTCACATTAGCCGCTAGATGTCCTCCTAGACCGCTATATTGTTTTTACTCGTCATAAAACTCAATGCCTGCAGTTACCCTGCTCGTCCACTAGAGCGCACAGTGTCCCTTTGTGTTGTCGTCCTCACTAACTCTCGCACACACAACTAAAGTCTATTGTAACCCCCGGTGCGTACACCAGCAGCTAACAACTCAGCAGAACGGGAAGGGAAAGCCCACTCCGCACCGATTTCACAGAAAAATTGAGCCAATCCAAAAGGGCACGAGCGACGCCGGCAGCCAGAGCCCCCTTTCTGGGCACGGAAGAAAGGTACGTGCAGAGAAAGTGACGGGCTGGGGCTCTTCCTGTAAACTGCTGGAAGTTTGCTAAATTTCCCCAGAATTTGTAACTCTTCGCCGGAGCCCTGACCGAGACAGCAGCGGAGCTAACGATGCTCGGATAGGACGGGAGAAGAGTTTTGCAGTGGGGGGAAAGTTGTTAAATGAAATTCCTGAATCTGCCTTACAGAGGACCCTTTGAATTGCGGGACGGAAAGGAACAGCATCAGGGGAAAGTGTCCGCGTGCCCCCACGGCGCCCCGGCTGCAGCATGCCGTGAGAAGAGGCGTCTGTGCTCGCGCGGACAACTCCAGCATCCCTTGTTTTGGCCATGGGTGCGTTGCCCGCTCCTAAGATGCTGAAATTGTGGTGAAGTAACAGAGAACCAGGCGTCCACATAGGGCTCCTCGGTCCACAATCAGCCCCTTGTTTTTTTGACTCCCGCAGCCGATGGGAAAATCACTTTTTGGAACCAGATAGGTTTGCTGCTGCTGTCGCAACTTTTTCTACTTTTCTGGATTTTATATTTCTACGCACTCGTGACATTGCAAGAAAACTCTGTCCGCTTGCTGTTTGGGCTCAAAGAGTTAGTTCTTTCTGGGACCAGCCTGCAGAAGAACATAGTGGTTCAAGACCTTGTCAAATTTGCACCAAGTTTTGGATGGTGCGGGAAGTTTTCCTTCTGCAGAAGGTAAGCTATTCGTTTTGGTTTGCGGCCATCTGCACACATTGCCAATGTCCACCAGGAAGTGAAGGAGGCCTGCATTTGCCTACCCAGCCCAGGCACCCATGGTGCCCAGGTAGTACATTGTAAGTCCTGCTTACCATTGCATTACATTGGCCTGGGGCAGTGTGCCTGCGGAGAGCAGCAGGGTGGCCGGCAGCATGGGGGACACCGTTCCCTCCCGGGCTCCTCCTGGAGGCCTTGGAGTAGGGGTCCCAGGGGCCGGCCTTCTTGGCGGTGGCTCCATCACTCCTCGGGTACATATTGTGGAGCGCCTCAGAGCTCGGATTGCCACCTGTCGCCAGCATCACCTGACCTGCGAGGGGCGCTATGAGCGCAACAGGGCAGAAACCTCAGAGAGGGAGCGGGAGAGCACCTTGCAGCTCCTGAACCTCGTGCAGCATGGACAGAGCGGGAGAAAGAGCACCAAGCACAGCAAGGCGAGTGCTGCCCCGCCACCCGACTACCACCAGCAGCACCTGATGAGCGCCGACAGCAGTGGCAATGCCATTGGTGGGGAGCAGCAAGCGTCGGCCTCTGCTACCGGGGACCCCAGGAGCTCCACCCTCATTGCCGTAAGTCATGACACATCCTTCATTTTTCATTTCAGCTCTTGCTGAGAAGAAGATATTCCTCTGCTCTATGCAAATAATGTTAGCATTTATTCAAAATTATTATTATTATTATTAATAACAATTTATTTCTGGGTGTCATGTGCAGCTGTGTGGCTCCTGCAGAGTACCAAATAGATATTGTGACCCTGAGGTTGTAAATGTGATTGACCTTCAACTTTCTCATGATCTTCATTACTGGGATATTTTAGTCTACTGTGGTTTCCGAACCCATTAAAAATTGAGACGTGGAAAGGATGCTTTATTAAATACTATTTATTGAGGAAATCTAGCCTCAAGCAACATCTGCATAAGTGAGTGGTCCAAACTGGAAGCATTTGACTGCACAGTGTCCATGTATCTAAAACAAGTGTTCATTTTCTGAAATGTTAGCTCACTTTTTTTAGACTTATGTTATTTCATGTACTTTGTTGCATCGTGCACCGAGGAACAATCTTATTCTCCTCTCTTGTTGAAACCACAAGACCCTACCCGCCAGCATGATTGAGACTTCCAGGGCAGGGCATACATTTCCCATAAATTGTCCCTCTTTTGTTTCAGAGCCACTCAGTTGGATTGTGTAGACCATGGGTTTGAGGAGACTGCTAGGCTGAGTTAAGGGTCACAGAGGTTGTGGTGGTAATGATATTGGTGGTGGTGGTTGTGTTGGTGACGACGATGGTGGTGGTGGTGGTGGTGGTGGTGGTGGTGGTGGTGGTGGTGGTGATGGTGATGGTGGTGGTGGTGGTGGTGGTGGAGGTGGAGGTGGTGGTGGAGGTGATGGTGGTGGTGGTTTCACCTCATGAAATGGTGCTGACAGACAGGTCTGTCAGTTTGAGATCTCCTCTCTCTTCTGAACAAACTCCAAGGGCCTACCAAACTACCAGACTGCACCAATGAAAATATGTTAAAAAAAAGATTTTCACCTGGAAGTTAATTGCTGACCTTACTGCTGATAACGCCAATGATTCTTTGCTTAAGGGTAAGATGGTAAAGCAGTGGGTGACTCAGATACACATTGTTTCACACAGTTAACTAAAGTGGAAATTCATGTTGACTATGTTCACTTTGTGTTTGACATTGTTGGGACTGGCACACGTGTTGAGCTCATGATTTTCACAAAGTAGCCATAAGCCCGGGGCTATTGGTGTTGCCCCATAAAATGGCTGGAATGAGAAGGTGGTAGCCCTTAGACTTGTCTTCAGATCCTGCTAGGATTGCATAAGGTTTGCCTCAAAGACAGCGCTATATGATGTTTGTGGGAGTCTTATGTCTGCAGTGCTCTGTGAGCCGATATGGTCCCATACAATCCAGCCCTTGAAAGCTCAGACCTAGTGCTATCACTCAAACTTGAGACTACATCTGTTCACTGCGTCAATTTCAAATCTTAGTAATGTATATTACTTTATGCTGTTATTAATGTACACTGCCCTCACAAGTGCCGCGGTCTCTAGGCGCTGTAGGGGTCTCTATGCACAGACTGTGACATGTAGTGGGAGGCTTTCCTTGCAGTCGTGGTGGTGGGCCTGTGTGGTTGGGGGCGTGCCTTGCATCACTCCGCCAACCTGTCCAAGTGTGAGCAGTATCCTCTGCCATTTGTAGGTTTCCCATATTTGTTTTTGTTACAGCAGGTGCAGTGAGAGTTTACCCTCAGCGCAGGAGTGAGAGGTTTGCCAGAATTGTTGTGGTCTTTTACAACCTAACATGGGGTATAAGAGCCAACTTCCCTCACTTGCATTGAGGCACATGTTAAGTTTGCTCCCCGCCTCTGCGTAGGTGTTCCAAGAGGGGCGCTCTTGTGACCCCAAAGCCCGCGTGCCTAGGGTCAGAGTTATGTGCAGTTGTGTTTTTCTTTCTGTGGGTTTTGCTCTTTGACGGAAGATGCATTACTGCACAACATGGGTGCATCAAAAAGCAAGTTTCAAAACCAAAGCTATGATCACATCTCACTAATGACAGGTTTTGGTCTGTCGATTGCAGCTGTGCATAATTTCTTTTAACAATATTTATTTCCGAAACAGTTCTTAAAAAAACACCGAGTTTCTTCTGGGAAGTTGTGCCTGGCACATGAAACACCTCTGTTAAAAGGAAGGTTTGTCGGGCTGCTGCCTATGATTCAGAGGGCCTTCCTCCCTCCTCCCCCCACCCCCCACCCCTCTCCCTTCCCTCCCCCAACGCATGCAATACCAGAGACATGAGGGTTTCCGAAGTCCAGTTTTGTATTCTAGGTTGCCAGGACTTTCTCCTTAAAGTGGAATTCGCTGTAACTTATGCTTTTTGTACAAATCAGACGTGCATGTTTTACACGATTAATGTGCTCACGTTTAATAAGGTGTCCATTATGTTGTGAATTGAATGCATGACCAGGTCCACCTTTTTGTTGCTTTTAAAGCCTTTTTTTGCGACTATATGTTATGTTGTGTTTTGTTAGAGTATTTACTGCGCCGGCTTTAGGGCAGTGCCACTGGTGCGGCCACACAGGGCGCTGACCTGGAGGGGGCCATCGACCTGGGGGGGGGGGGGGGGGGGGGGAGTGTTTAGCAATAATTCATGAATAAAAAGCACCTGCTGCAGAATTCCTTGTGCGTCCAGCTTTCAGGCAGCAATACAAATGTCAAGATAACTCTTGATTCATGTTCCTGCTAGAGTTGTCTAGTGGCAGTGTAGCACAGAGGGTTGATACGCCTGCTGCAGAGAACAGATCTGTATTTTATGTGGATAGCTGAGTGGACTAGTAAAGCCAGCCTTTACCAGCGCTTTAAAAAATGAAATGTATGTGAGAGAGGGTCTATGGAGAGATAAGGGGCACTTTTGCCAGGGGGGCTGGGGGGTCATGGAGGGTAGTCTGGGAATCCGAGGAGGAGGAGGCAATGAGGGGGTGGGTGCCAACAACGATTGTCACACCGGGCACCACTAGCGCTAAATTTGGCCTTGCGTATTTATATAGCGCGCTTTATACCATTATACCATTAGTATAGCCTCAGAGTGCCTGGCCGGGTTGTGTTTGTAACACCAGCATTCAGAATTCTAGTTATTGTGGAATGGCATTGGCTAATCCACCTCTCACATTAATGGACCTTTAAAAATCTCCCACAACCCACAGTTTTACTATGAGAATTGTTAAAAGAATTTGAACCATCTGTGTCACGATAACTATTAACTCTTTAAGCGTATGTTTTTACTACTCTTTCTTTTGTTGTTATTGAAATCAGATTTTGAATAAACATTCACTGGCAGAGAGTAGTTTTATTTTTGTTTAGAACAGGTGTGGGATGATAAGGTATGGAGTTTAATGCGTCATAAGTATGGTTGTGAAGGTTTGGGGTCCATGCACTACAATGGTTCTGGTGTTAGCAAGTCCGATGGCAGGGAACTGCGACCCCAAAAACTGCAGTAAAAGAGGTTACATGAAAAAAGTCTCAAGATGACCCCATGAGTCCCTCTTTCTTCAGTGTCACCTCGTCAGCCTGCATCATTGCCTCTTCCCGGCCAATCCCATCACCGTGTCCTCCACTCCTGCTTCACTGTGTTGTCCCCTCCATGCCTTTGTCCTTCACCTCCCCCAGTTTCCCAGATACTGTCTTGCTGTGCACCAACACTGTGTTATGTTATGTTATGTTATGTTATGTTATATTTAATTTGTAGAGCGCACAGCTACTTGGGAGTGTCCCGGCGCTAACTTCCAGAAAAAGGGAAAATACCCGTGTCACACCTTCTGGCATTCACACTTGTCCATGTCGCATAAAGTGAGCACTGCGGGCACCAAGTTAAGTTGCAGTCCGTCCCACAGTTTTGGGCGGACCTTTGAAATAGTTGAAGAGCTGGAGCAGGGCTGTTTACCACCTTAGACAGTGGTAAATGGGTGCTTGCCATGGGAACTTATAAACAATGTGTATCTTTTGGCTGCAAACGTTGTATCATGTGTTGACATGTCTAAAGTAAACAGCAAAGCAACATAACACAGTTAAAACATGACAGGGCACACAAAATAAGCAAAAGAGAACACATCACCACTACCATAATGCAAAACAACATCATATTGCATTAATACTGCATGAACACAGCAGCACAAACAACAAAACACATCACCACCGCAGCAGAATTCACACAACATATATGCACAAACATTCTTGTCACAGATTACAACCTTCAGAAACCTGCTTCACCATATAGTGGTAAAAGCTGTTTGCATCGAGCAGTGCCTTAGTTTACCAAGTAGCGCCAAACAAAAATATTGTGTGATCTGGTCCCCTATGTCAGCTCCTTTCTTCTACACTTCCAAAGAACTCTTCTCTGTCCCCACTCATCCCTCCCCCTCCTAACTCCAAAAGAGTGCATGGTGAGCGGTGTGAGGACCAAGGGAGTGTGGACATGCCTGTCGGTGAAGGAGGACCATGAAGCTAACAGAGTTTAGAGACACTCAACCAATCGGTATTCAGCAAGAGAGAATGGTCATGATCACATCCATGATGCAGCCTCATCTTGTTTCCCTGTTTGCAATGCAGTGGTTTGCAGTCATATTTATTTAGCACACCATAGCCTTGATGAGTTGCACAAGCACTTCTGGTAGACAGGTAGCAAGCTTCTCACTTCTTTCTGGAACATGAATGAGAGCTCAGTGGGAAGACTGTGAGCGTTTTATTCCACGTCCAACTAAAAAAAAAAAGCTGCTGCAGGCACCATGTTGAGTTCTCTATGAAGGACAGGTTCTGGTGCAATTAAATTATGGGTAAATTAATAACACTGTTTTTTGGGCAAACGGAGGAAATGCTTGAGGTTGCTCAAAATGAGAACTTAAGAACAGTAGGAATTTAAGGGTTTCTCAGTGGTCCCAAATCCCACAGCCTTCTGGTTTAATGGCTTATATCATTGACAGAACCTCACGATAACCCACTAAATTTGTTTTCTCGAGTTCTCATCTGTAGTTTGCAATGCAACATAATATATTTTATCTATATTTGAAAAGATTTGCAGAATGCAGTCTACATGCGGAATCATTCCCAGGCACCTATAAGTACTTTTGCCACTTTCTGTTCACTTGCTACATCAAGTGATGTATTTTAGTAATTGGGCTGTGTATGAGAGGTCTTAACAGGAGTGCACATTTGCAAATGCAATAAAGGTCAAGTCAATGTCTTAAAAAAAGTAGCGTGTATGGTATGCATGGATCTTAATAGCGCAGTTATCGACAACCTTGAGAAACTCTAAAGAATCATAAAAATGTGGCTGTGGTATGCAACATCAACATACAAACTGCATGTAATTCCTTTTTTGTTGCAGTGTACATTCCGCAAGGTGTCGTGTCTATGAATAATGACAGACAATACTATATGTAATCATATAGGAGCTTTATTGAATACTTCCTTCCATGTCCCGGTCCCTACTCTAACTGCCCACGAGCCGGTCCCGGCTCCTCCCGTTCCTATTCCTAGCTCCGCCCTCCCGAGCCTTAGACTGCATAGAACAATGTTACATCTCCCCCTTTCTTACAAAATGAAATTAACTTCTACCAAGTTCGCAATTGTCCACTCAGCCCCATGAGTCGGCAGACAGTCTGTTTGGGCCACAGGAAGGTGTCCCCATGCATGAGCTCAGACTCAGTCCGGTCTTCGAGCATCAGTAAGGTCGAATCAGTGATGGGTCCGTCTTTGGTCGATCTTTCTGTTGTCTCACCACAAACATCTTTGACCACGGGAGCGCATTCTTAAAAACGTGAGACATCGTGCGTGAACGGCTTGTTCTCAGATTCCACAGTTGTTACGGTTTCGTTTTGCTGTGTGACTACTGATATCTCGGCGTGGCAATGGCGGTCTGTTCTCCATTGTGGCACATGTTTTCCTAAGCATCCGCTTGTGAGTTCACTTCCTTTACCCATTCGGTCAGGGGCATCAATGCTCTCGTGCTCACGACCCTGCATGTTGGACAATAGAGCACTGAGTGTCTTGGTTCGGTTTTGGGACTCATATGCAGGTTCTATTGATCCTATCTGCTCCCACTCGCGTTTGTAAATGTTGAACTCTTTGAGCGTGGGGGTATGAGCATGTTCCGTTCTCGTCCCCTCTTGCCTCCGCGATGCGGATCCATCTTTGCCAACATACCTTGTCTCCTTGACGGAGTGATGAGACAGTCCTTTCCCACGCCAATGTGTAGTGTCCCATATGGTTGCCCCTTTTCTGAAAACCCTTGGAGTCAGCCTCGCAAACCCCGTCAGGGGTGACGGTACCCTCCTAAAGTCCGGATATGACTGCGACAGACAGGACAAGTTACTTGACGGGGTAATCAAATGTTCCGAGACATCTGCATGCGATATGTTGTTTTGGATGAGTGGAGTAGTCTCTGAGTTTAAGGTCCGTTCAGGTGATCGGTGCCATGGATGACCTCAGCGATCGTACCGACATGTCTTCTGAATCAGAGAGGTCTCTTGCTGCTTTTCTACGGGACCCTTCTTTCGAATGTGTTTGGACTGATACACTTCTTGAACTGGTAGGCTGTGACAAACGGCTCTTAGATTTAGAGCTGTCTGTGGGACACTTCTTGGGGTATGTGTCTCGCCATGTCTTCCATGCTGTTTCAGTGAAATGATTATCTGAAAGCCAAGCGTGTATTTCTTTTGTTCGATCCCGAGGCCTTTCGCTGCTGCCCTTCTCGTATGATGTTACTGGTCTCCTCTCAGTTCCCTCATTTTCACGTGTGTCCTGAGTGTACTTGCCTATCACTTTCTGGTGTCGGAGTGAATCACCCAGTTTTTTGAGGTCTCTTTCGTCTTCTGGCTCGCTGGGAGCCCTGGTGCCTGTGTCCTGGGAGTGGTGTTTTCTACGGCTGCATGTTTCTTCTGACTTGTCTGTGAAGATTGGTGACCCGCGGATTTCTCGGGTGTGTTTGTGTACCGGCTCCCAGAGTTGACATGACTGGTCCGGTATTCTGTAGCTCGCCTTTCCTTCATACTCGTTGAGTAAGCTGACATCGGTTCCATCTCTGTGATATATCCCACTTGACTCTTCTTCAGAATGGTTTGTACCATTTTCTAAGGGACTCCTTGAAGTTGAGTAATTCCCTGAGGTTATGTCTGTGAGGCTGTCATAATCCTGGATCATCCCAGTCTTTTGTCTTCTCGTTGTTGACTCAGAGTCTTTTATGTCACTATGTCTCTCCCGCTGTCTTGTCTCTAGTCTACCTTCGCCCTTCCTCTTTGTGGTTCCAGTTGCCTCTTGAATTTTATGCTCTGACCTGAGGGAGGTCTCCTTTCGCTTGTCTTCTCTTCTTGCATTGATGTGCAACTCTCTTGACAACTCTCTTGTTTCTGCTCGCTCTCCAGCTTTAGCACTCCTGATGATTTCCTTTAACGAGAATTGCCTTTGAAATATCTTGCGCTGTGTATCAGGTTTTGAACAGCTCTCAATTGCCCGAAGGCGGATGGCTTCCTCATTTGTGAATGTATTGAATTGACAGTATCGTACCAACTTTTGTAACCGCGTTACAAAGTTTGATAAGGATTCCCCTGGTTCTCGTCGTGCTGCATTGAAAGCGATGCGTTCATGATCGACATCTTCCTTTGTGGTGAAATGAGCATATAACGTCTGTTTGAGTTTTCTATATGTCCCTGTATCCTTTGCTGAAAAGGTTCTGATTAGGCGTCGGCCTTCGTGACCCACCAATTGAAGTAGTAGTAGTAGACGTTTGCTGTCTCTTCGCTCTCCGGTAGCGTCAAGAAATGCATCCAGTGATTCCAGCCACCGGTTCCATTCTGGACCCAGACTCTGGTTACCGGTCTGTGTCACTGGGGGTGGCACTCCAAAGCAGGGGCTAGATGTATGTGTTTCTTCTCTCGCCGACATGATGGTGGAATGTGCTGGCATGACAATGTCACAGGACTGTTCCCTTCTTCCTGTCTTCTTTTACTGACCCTTCCCGGCCGCTCGTCTTTGTTTGGTCGTTTTCTTTGAATTCTGGTAAGGTTCGCCGCTCCCAGGTGACTATTGTATGTTGTCCGCTCCTGGCGCGACTGTCTCTGTACGCTTCAGTGGGTTAAGCTTGGATCTCCTGACGTCAAATGGTCACCATTCAGCTGCACCATGTGTGACTCGTGACTCTGCGATTTTCCACTCTCTTTGGTGTTGCGTGCTAACTGCAAGTGGTCGGTGGAGCGTTAACATCTTCTTCTCGCGCTTCCACTTCGTTGATGAGAGAAGGCTTCTTTGATATTTATCTACTCACGCTTCTGTAATGTTTGTCTTATTAATCTCTGTTGCTCTTGAATTGTTTGTCTTCACATAGTGCTGAACATGTACTTTGGCACTTGCCTTTGCTCGTGTATGTCGCCTTCTCAGTGCACGCGTTTTCAGTACATGTCTTCAGTGCATCCTTTGCACATGCCAGTGTTTGCTGTGTTCATTTACATTCAGTTTTACATTCAGTGCGATCTTCATTTGTTTCCGGCACTGCCTTCTGCCCTCTTCAGCTTGTGCCACTGTTGTCTTTTGCATTTACTTATGCTTGTTTCACCACACTTCTTATATTGCTTGTACTTGTTCACTTGTTTGATTCACTTCTTGCATTTGCTTAGGCTTGTTTGTCACCTTGCTCTTGCACTTGCTGGTGCTTGTTTCACATTCCACTTTTGCTTTGGCTCGTGCTTGTTTTCTGTCTTATTCTTGCCTTGACTCGGGTTTGTTTGCCAACTTGCACTGACTTGTGCTTGTTTGTCCTTGTTCACTCTTGTTTTTTTTTTGTTTACTTGTGCTTGGTGCTTTTCCTTGCACTGCCTGACTTTAAGATGGCCCCTCTCACACTGCACAGGGGTCTGTCCTTATGGCCGCCTGACTTCAAAATGGCCGCCGTCTCTGACATCCCAGTTTACACGAGACTTTCTCTCTGTCCATTCAAACCCTGTCTGATTCAAAACAGGACTCACCGGCTGCCGGTCCCAGGGACACCAGCACCTCTCCAGTTCTCCACACCTGTCCACAGCCAGCACGTTCAGGTAAGGTTGGGGTGGGCTCCCACCTTGCTTCTTTACGTTCCGCGCTCACTCGGCGACAGCTTGCCGAGTCTCACGCATCGGGGGTGAGATCCCGATGTCGCGCGCCGCTCGAGCTCCGTCTTCTACTACGCTCGACGGCAGTGAACAGCAGTCCTTCTTGGGGCAGTACCATCTGGCAGAGGCAATTCTCTGCTGCTTTGGGTGTCAGGCAGAGTCGGAGTGGGCTCCCGACTTCTGCCTCTTCAGTGCGTGCCAACTTGCACGCATCCCGCGTGAGTCGCGTTTTTGGCGCGAACGAGCTTTTCCTTTCTCGAGCGTCTCGGCGCTTACTCCTCCGGTCCCTCTTGGCCTCCTCACAGTCGCCTGACTGGGGAATAGGGTCACCTGCTGCTGGCCTCTCTCATCAGGCGGCAGCTTCCCTCTCCACAGCAGCACTTCTCTTTCTTGACGCTGCTCAGGACGGGACGCTCCAGCAGGGTTCTGTGGGTGGTAGACATACCCATCCCATCCTCGTCGCCAGTTGTCGTGTCTATGAATAATGACAGACAATACTATATGTAATATTATAGGAGCTTTATTGAATACTTCCTTCCATGTCCCGGTCCGTACTCTAACTGCCCACGAGCCGGTCCCGGCTCCTCCCGTTCCTCTTCCTAGCTCCGCCCTCCCGAGCACTAGACTGCATAGAACAATGTTACACAAGGATTGCTGAAAAGGTATCTTACGGTGTCATACAGGGCACAGTAAATCTGCTGTAGTATTGGCTCTGCCTTGCTCACCTTACGGTATTGAGTGCCCTACTCAGAAGGTACCCGACGGGTGTAGGGTTAGCTTTCTTCTTTCCAGTTGCAACTACACTCTAGGCCTTCCAATTAGGACACCCCTCCCCATTATTCAACAACACCTCACTAGTGCCTAACTTCTAGTCAAATTCAGTGGCTTCATTTGATTATCTTAAGTGGCTGAAATTCTTTTCGTAGAATGCCAGGTTAGAGCTAGTCTGTGGATTCCTACCTCTGCCTCTATGGGATACAGTCCTTATTCCTTCTGTGGTTTAGGGATGATCTGCAAGTCCCCCTGCGGGCAGCCACTAGTCTCACGTACCTTCCACCGGACCACCATTGAGACCAATGAAGCGGAGTCGAATGACTCTCTGCAAAAGTTTGGATCTGTATTTTTTAGCTGAGCATTTACAGTACTTTATTCATACCGAATGCATCTCTTAATCTCAATTAAAACATTAATTTCTAGAAAATGCTCTGAAAGTGTATCAATTTAATTCGGTTTTAGTTGTTCAAAGGGTCTGGGTGATTTTTTTAATTTCTATTTCATTTAGATGTGGATAAGATTTGGATTTTTTGGCGATTTCTAGTATCTGTATTCTCACTTAGATTTGGATAAGAGCATAGCTCATAAGTCCATCAATTGTATGGAGATCTCAGTGTAGCTTTAGCACAGGTGTAGAGGCCTTGTTGCTGTTCTCGGAGCTCTGTTGGAGCAGGCTAGCTCCCTATAGGGTTATTTGTATATGAGTGATTGAATAGGAGATTCCACAATATCCTTCTCTGTGGCTGACTTAGAGGCAGATTTAGCTGTTCGCGTGTCTCATGTTGTCCACTAAATAATTCTATCCTATACATACATATTTACATGTATACACTGACATTTGGTCTGCCATCGTCATCTATTTTTCGGTAGTTTGTTGCTCACATTTTGCTTCCGGCCACCACAACATACAGCAAAGGACAGTGGGTTGGTCCACTTCTGCCACTCTTCTCTGTCAGTGACCGATTTATGTTTTGTGCATGTACACATCCGCCTAAAAAGTAGTCCTCTTCAGTGCCAGTAGTGGTGGTCCACTATCTGATTTTATTCATTTTTTTATTTTTATTTTTGTAGTGGGTCACTTTTTACGTATTTATTTTAATTTGTGCACCAATCCTTGGCATCATTCTTTTGGCTTTTGATTACTTTTAAACCTTTAATGCCTATGGAATATGTTTAAGTGAAAGAGATAAAAAAAAATTTTGAAGGTTTTCCAAGATCTTCGGCTTTGCCAATGTTCTTTTCATACTAGGTGCGAGAAGTGTTCAGTAAGCTCGCTGCTTGTATTTTGTTTCATTGGAGTATTTTCAGTGTCACCTGATAAAACACAAAATACGCATCAGGTCACTTCGCAATTACTAACGCTTTGGCCATAACCTGACCATGACTAGCCCAACATGAGATGATCAGCCTTTACGAGTACGAGAGTGGTTTGGGACACAAACTCCTACTCTGGGCTCTGAGGGTGTTGGTGCCTTTAAAGGTATTTTATGTTAGGCTCGTATCATGACTTGTGATTGCTGTTCCAATTGTAATCACGGTCATTAGGTGTAAGTGCAACAATAGCCAATATCCCGGCCTTTAAAAGGTTGACTATGTTCTGCTCTTGCCACCCAGTCTACAGTTGCATATCCTAGTGTTAAATGTTCAGCAGTGCAGTAGGAAGTATCCCAGGGTTTAAAAGGTTGCATAGTGTCTGCTCATGGGCTCAAGGGTCTGCTCATGCCACCATCTGCGCTACTGGGCCAGGTGAGCAATGAATTTGCTGTTTTAGTGTAACATGTAGACAGCACATGCTTCTTCTGCAAGGACTGTGCTGTGCAGATAGATCCACAATACTGACCACTAGGAAAACACATAAACACACGCACCCTTTCTTTCTATTACTGTGTTTGTATAATTGAGCAGGTACAATGTAGTGGGGAAGTGTGGTTCAATGGTTAGAGCGCCAGACCCTGATGCAGAGGTCTGGCCCGGGACCAGGGTTCAATTCCCACCTCGGCAGGTCAATTTACCCGGACTTGATCATTCTCGCCTGTGTGCCTATTCTAATCATGGGTCCCACTCTGCAACTCTGGGCAATAGCTTGCTTAATCTCCACAACGGCCCCAACAGTGCTAAGATGCCTGGCTTCACCTTGGGGGTGCCCAGGAGTGGGCACTTCACAGGGAAAAACCAGGAAGGGTTCCACAGCGGTATGTGTACAGCGCCTTGAGACCCCTTTGGGGTTGATACGTGCGCTATACAAGTACTACATTTTTATTTTATCTGCATTTTAAAAGGTGTGACCGAGCATGAGTGGGAATTACCGGGCGTTTATGAGCACTGCAATAACAACAAGACATTTTATGATGTCCGTCCCCTAAAATCATATACATGGAAAAATAGAGATATATCCTGGATACATACAGCTGAAAGAGAGAAGATGCACAGTCACAGATCAGCTGCAGAGTAACCTCTACTTCCAGATGTAGTAGAAGTAATCAACAGATAGCTCACAAATATATGATTCTGAAAAGAACATTTCGGCTCAGTTGCACAAGTATGCTGTCACGTAACATATTATTGCAATACTAAAATCATTCGTATACTTTTGTCCAGTTAATATTAGCCAATAACACTAAAGGAACAACATTGCAACTGCTCTGTTATTGCATATATTAGTGTTGCTAATTCCAGTGTTAATATGACATCCCCCTTGCCCTGCCATCTCGCATGGATTTGTCTCCTCTTTTATTTGAATATATTCTGGAAAAATTAAACAGTGTTTTGTTTCGTTTCGTTTCAGTATTTAGCCTTTGATAACATATGGCAGAAGCGATCTGCAATGTGTGGACGTTTTAAATATTATTAGTTGTTTTATTTGATTTGTTTTTTGAAAAATGTTAAGGCTCGTTCAAAATCAATGGCCTTCCCTGGTCTTAACCCACACTGTGCATGTCTTAACATTGTGTACATGTCTTGTGGTTGGTGTGGGGTCTTGCTGGAGGTCAGGTCCTGTGCACAGCCCCCACACTGTACCTCCAAAGGCAGTGCCTGTTCCGTGTCAGGCCTGGCCAAAAGCTAGTCGCTCTGTGCCTGCTGTGTACACCTAAAGGTTGTTTGCAGTGGGTTGTGTATGTACAGGGATTCAACAACCTGCCTGATCTCCAACGAGGCACTGCAATTAATCCCCACAGTGAGCAGCTAACTATCAAGTCCAGTGGATTGACTATCCACAGAGACTAGAGGCAGGGTCAGTCCAAAACCCAACCCCTGCCCTCAAGAACCACAGCACATGGCCTCAGGCTGTGAGCGGTGCATTATTTTCACATTCAGTACAGATCCAGTAGCTCAAGGTTAGATCATTTATATATTAATGCACACAATATCAGCAAATAACACATATGCAGAGAAACAATTGTGTATTCATAGGGATGTAATTGATGATGTCAGTGGTAAGTCGACACTAGTCATGTCATCAATGATGTAATGTGGGGGAAAGTTGGGGTTTGCTAAAGTTTCAATGCAGAAGCAATAAGAGTTGAGGTAACCAGTACAATGTATCTTGGAGTGGTTACCTAATTGAGGAATACGACAACATGCGGATGGATGTGACGTGTGACCTTTTAAACTCAATAAAATATGTATTTAAAAAAATCAATGACGTAATTTGTGATATAATCTGTGTCATCATGTTTGCGTTCATGAACAGTGTTTTGGGGACAACTTATGGTTTTCTCTGCTAAACATACCGGCCTTTTTAAGTGTTTTAAGGCTTTGTAAGCATAATGTCGGTTTAAAGCTTTTTCCAGGACATTTCTGCGAGTTTTTAACCGTAGGTTAATCATTTATGAGCAAAACAAACCAACACTTTTCAGTTTATGTTTTTGATGATATGCTACAACCACCTCTCATTTTTTTTTATGTTTGATTATTTTATATTTCAACCCACCTGCAGTAAACCACAACTGCGCATAGCCTTGGGAAATCTGTAGAGGAGCCTGGCCTCAGGGCCTAGCCTAGGGCTGGTGCCCATCTCAACAGGCAGCCTGTCATTAATGCACACAGCAGGGTGCCTGCATGACCTGTCCTGTGGGTAGGCCCTGCTCCTAATTCATTGTGCAGCGTACGCTTGCTGCACATGGCCTTGTATCCTAAACTGTGGGGGTGGATAGATGACTTGTCACCAGGACTTTCTCCACTTTCTTTTTTTTAAAAAACTCTTTTTATTAACATTGCCCAATAGTCCATACTTTTCACGGAGTACTTGCATTAATACCCAGTGAGGTTTATCCATCTCTTCAATATGAGTTACCGTCACGAGGGAACAGGAGATTAGAGGAAACACATAGGAAACCTTGCCCCGGGAGGCCTGGACCCCATGGTAAATTTGTGGAGCTGGTAACACGCCTCGGTTCATACAAACCACCGCCCAATCGTCCCACTCCGGCTGCTGCATATCATTATCTCATGCTCATCCCCCTAAACTTTCGCCAGGGCGCGCCCATATTCGTTCCCTTTTTTTAACACACCCCCTACTCTTGTACACAGTTTCTTCAGTCCACTGGCACCAGTCGAGGTCGCGCCCCTACTCTTCCAGTGTCGGAGGTAAAGGCGCCCCCCACCCCCTGGCAATGTTACGCTTAGCGATCCCCGCAGCAAGAGCCAGACATTCTCCACTCGCAACATATGACCAACTCTCAATGTGCATGGCCAGAGTTTGTCTGCACCAGCTCTATCCCACTGAACTGCTTACAAAACAGCCAGACCCTACACCAGCTCTTCTGTGCAGTGGTAACTGGGTGCAGGGCCTATACCCACCCCAGCGCAAACAGTGCTGACTACACTCAGTCTTTGGCCTTGTATAAACACACAGTGAATTTTCTTTTTTTAGATTTGTTTTTCAGAATTCGAACTCACCAGAAGGTTTTGGAACTCGATTTTGGGTTTAGAACCAGAACATGGTGCACAAACTAGAATACGAGTTTGTGAACCCTACACCAAAAAAACAGGGTCTTTTTAGGGCTCGGACTCCTCCCCACTGAAAGTGGGAGGAGTTTCGAGAACTAATGTTAAAGAAGAAAAAAAAGAAGTATCTCCTAAGGCTTTGGCCGAGAGAAATTCCACACATTCCTTAGCGTGTTCTGTCATCTGGCCAGTGATTCGTCTTCGTTGTGTTGTCGTTTTAATAGGCTTGAAGTGATAGGGTAAATGTAGTTTTGTTCCGCCATTTTGGGCATATTTCGTTCGTGCTCGCGCAAAGAAGTACATTAATTATAATTAGGAGCTGTCAGGGTGGCCGTGTAATGCATTCCAGATGGTGTGCGCGCGTTCACCATCTAGCAGTGTGTTTGTCTGGCGCGCGTCCTCCTCACGTGCACACAGGCATAGACGCCGTGTGCGGCTCCTTCCTGCCGGCCCGGGGAGCTGCTCTGCCGCTCTCTGGCTCACCCCCCGTCTCCCCGCCTGATTTAGTCTGTAGTTTATGGGCACGTGCCAGGAGCAGTAGATGTGCTGCGGTGCTCTCTGCAGTTTATGTATGGTGACGTGCAAGTGGCAGCAGCAGCGCCGCTGTGCTCCCGTATGGCCCCCGAGCCCATCCGCACTGGGTAATGGGCACGCGCAGGGCAGCGGCAGCAGAAGCACCGAACTGCGAGGCGCTCTAGTCTGCAGATGACGGGCGTGCGCGAGAATGAGCAGAGGCACCGAGGATCCGGGCTGCTCTCCTCCCGAGGCATGTGCAAGGCACAGCGATGGAGCTGGACTCCTTGATGCCGTCTAATGATCCCACCCCACTCTGTATAGTGCAGTCTGATTTGTGCCTATGTTGCATTTCAAATTCACATCCAGCTTAGAATTCTGAAATTTTGGGCTGTTGAACCATCCCGGACAACTTAAATGTACATTCAACTAGAGGGGGGCGAGGCAACACATGAACAGGGGGAGTCAGCCGAGCCACGGGTCTGGCTCGGATCGTAGAGCGTGTGCACGAGCCGAGCGCTGTAAATGTGTGTTAAATAAACATACAACAAGCCACATAAAGTATGCTAAAGTCACTACAAAGTTGAAAAAAATGATGTCTTCAATATGATGTAACTTAGACATTACCATGGCACAATATAGCACTGCACAGAGAAGTACTTATTAAAAGTAATATTTTTGTAAAACTCCCGTATGGCCCCCGAGCCCATCCGCACTGGGTAATGGGCACGCGCAGGGCAGCGGCAGCAGAAGCACCGAACTGCGAGGCGCTCTAGTCTGCAGATGACGGGCGTGGGCGAGAATGAGCAGAGGCACCGAGGATCCGGGCTGCTCTCCTCCCGAGGCATGTGCAAGGCACAGCGATGGAGCTGGACTCCTTGATGCCGTCTAATGATCCCACCCCACTCTGTATAGTGCAGTCTGATTTGTGCCTATGTTGCATTTCAAATTCACATCCTGCTTAGAATTCTGAAATTTTGGGCTGTTGAACCATCCCGGACAACTTAAATGTACATTCAACTAGAGGGGGGCGAGGCAACACATGAACAGGGGGAGTCGAGCCGAGCCACGGGTCTGGCTCGGATCGTAGAGCGTGTGCACGAGCCGAGCGCTGTAAATGTGTGTTAAATAAACATACAACAAGCCACATAAAGTATGCTAAAGTCACTACAAAGTTGAAAAAAATGATGTCTTCAATATGATGTAACTTAGACATTACCATGGCACAATATAGCACTGCACAGAGAAGTACTTATTAAAAGTAATATTTTTGTAAAACCAGTAGCCTGAACTGACAAATTCAAAAGAGGTTTCCTGGTTTCATTCGGTACAAATCCAGTAAATGGGTATCTATTTGCCTTTCCGTATGTAAAGGCTTTGTTTTTATGTGTTAGTGCACATAGGGCCAGATGTAGGTGGAGTAGTGAGTGCAGAGTAGTGACTAGAGTAGTGAGTTGTGAGTGCAGAGTAGTGAGTAGAGTAGTGAGTAGAGTAGTGAGTAGAGTAGTGAGTAGAGTAGTGAGTAGAGTAGTGAGTAGTGAGTAGAGTAGTGAGTAGTGAATAGAGTAGTGAGGTGAGTAGTGAGTAGTGAGTGCAGAGTAGTGAGTAGTGAGTAGAGTAGTGAGGTGAGTAGAGTAGAGTAGTGAGTAAAGTAGTGAGTGCAGAGTAGTGAGTAGTGAGAAGAGAGTAGTGAGTAGTGTAGTGAGGTGAGTAGTGAGTAGTGAGTGCAGAGTAGTGAGTAGAGTAGTGAGTTGAGTAGTTAGTAGTGAGTAGAGTAGTGAGTAGAGTAGTGAGGTGAGTAGAGTAGAGTAGTGAGTAAAGTAGTGAGTGCAGAGTAATGAGTAGTGAGTAGAGTAGTGAGTAGAAAGTAGTGAGTGGAGAGTAGTGAGTAGTGAGTGCAGAGTAGTGAGTAGTGGGTAGACTAGTGAGTAGAGTAGTCAGTAGAGTAGTGAGTAGAGTAGTGAGTAGTGAGTAGAGTAGTGAGTAGAGTAGTGAGTGCAGAGTAGTGACTAGAGTAGTGAGTAGAGTAGTGAGTAGTGAGTGCAGAGTAGTGAGTAGTGAGTGCAGAGTAGTGAGTAGAGTAGTGAGTAGTACATCACAGGCAGCAGCTGTGCAAGCATCTTACACTCACAAGGAGACCACAGGCAGCTGAGGTGCAAGCTTGTCCCACTCACAAGAAGGACATCACAAGCAGCAGCGGTGCAAGCTTCTCACACTCACAAGAACGACATCACAGGCAGCAGCAGTGCAAGCTTCTTACACTCACAAGGAGACCACAAGCAGCAGAGGTACAAGCTTCTCACACTCGCAAGAAATACATCACAAGCAGCAGTGGTGCAAGCTTCCCTTACACACTGACAGCAGGTACTGTGCCAAGGCAGCAGCAGCAACAGAGCAAGAGTCCCTTACAAAGAACAGGAACAGCACAGAGATGCACAATGCAATCTTCTCATACTCACAGGCAGCAGCGGTGCAAGTTTCTCACACTCACAAGAAGGACATCACAGGCAGCAGCTGTGCAAGCTTCTTACACTCACAAGGAGACCACAGGCAGCTGAGGTGCAAGCTTCTCCCACTCACAAGAAGGACATCACAAGCAGCAGCGGTGCAAGCTTCTCACACTCACAAGAACGACATCACAGGCAGCAGCAGTGCAAGCTTCTTACACTCACAAGGAGACCACAGGCAGCAGAGGTGCAAGCTTCTCACACTCGTAAGAACAACATCACAAGCAGCAGTGGTGCAAGCTTCCCTTACACACTCACAGCAGGTACTGTGCCAAGGCAGCAGCAGCAACAGAGCAAGAGTCCCTTACAAAGAACAGGCACAGCACAGAGATGCTCAATGCAATCTTCTCATACTCACAGGCAGCAGCGGTGCAAGCTTCTCACACTCGCACGAAGGACATCACAGGCAGCAGCTGTGCAAGCTTCTTACACTCACAAGGAGACCACAGGCAGCTGAGGTGCAAGCTTCTCCCACTCACAAGGACATCACAAGCAGCAGTGGTGCAAGCTTCTCACACTCACAAGAACGGCAGCACAGGCAGCAGCAGTGCAATCTTCTTGCACTCACAAGGAGACCACAGGCAGCAGAGGTGCAAGCTCCTCACACTCACAAGAAGGACATCACAGGCAGTAACGGTGCAATATTCTCACACTCACAAGGAGATCACTGGCAGTACACACCACATGAACACACTCCATAACACATAGCAACAATACATTGGCATTTACAATGCCATTAGCTCAAACTCAAAAAATCCAAGCCCGATTGCATTTCTAATGCTTGTTTCATTTTTGGGGGCAGTAGTTACCCCTTTAGGCCCGCTCCTGTATCATCCATGGATTTAAAGGATACTCCCGATGCCCTATTTTACCTTCAGATACACTTTTTTTTCTACGACACTTTTTTCAGGTAATTCTGTAAATGCAGCAGACACATAACATTTCATCTGATCACTCAGGTCCCCTGGCCCAGTATTGGGTCCAAGAACCCCCAGTAGATGACAAGGTAAAATGATCCCTCGCTCAATGGGATTTATGGAAATTCTATACACAGGATCCAAGATTGTAGACAAATATTAATAGCACAGATATACAAAGACTTATGGCAAGTTACTTCCAGTTCACTCTACTCCTTTTTGCAATGCAAATAGCCCACAAGTTACTTAGTTACCAAACTGAAAAAAGACACTGAATGCTAGTTTCTTGGAAAGTTCGATGCAATGCAATTCATTGTATCTTTCCTGTTATGGAGAGAGCAAAAGTGTCTCACATTAGTGTTAAAAATGCATTTTTGTCACTCCTGTCTTTAACTCTCCACCCCTGAATGGATCTGCACGAAATATGACATACTGAAACTTAACCATAGTTTTGTGAGGATTCATCAAATGACTGTTAGATTATTAGCAATTAAAAAAAATCATTTTCATTGGAATGTGAGAATTTACCTTAAATCTCCATCAAATGAAAACTCCAGTTGCAGTGACTGACTGCGCGCCCACTATGCACACTGCTAAACTCACTCAACAGCGCCTGGTCTGCACCCCGAACTCTGACAATCTAGCCCTCTCCGCCAGTAATATTTGTTATACTCCCAGTGTGCATCATGATTAAGGAAAGAAGGGACCCTTTAACTGAAGGTTATCATATGATCGACCTGCAGCCTGCATTCTGCATGTCTTTCCAGGGTGTTACTTAAGCTGACACACTGCAGTATCTTCTACAATATAATTCACTTTATTTATATTTGTAGCGTGAAAGCTTAGATGTATTTCGACGCCATTTTAAACATATTCCTCGTTTTACCAACCCAGATGTAAACTCGTTTTTTCTTTCGATTTCCGCATATTATGCAACAGATGTCAGGGATCGGCTGAGGGAGCCAAAAACATGCCACAGTGACTGCAAAAACAAACCAGCTTATCATCAGCAGCCAACTTTGGAAAAACACAGAAACTTTGTTTTCCATGTAATTGAAGTGGCTTTACGGGTGTCAGACTTTGAAAGTTGGACCCCTCTGTGAAGACGCACCAATGGGTGGGTGCCTGCGTTTCATGTCAAACACAGGCAGCGTTCAGTGTCTTGAGCTCTGTGATGTGGTGCAGGCATCAATGCACGCTGTGCTTCTCTCACAAACTCGTCCACAGAGCTGTTCCTATTAAAACCCAAGTTAGGGTTGGGAACTCTGAAGGAGCTGCTCCCAGCTCAGCACATGGTGGTGGGAAAATCCTGAGGGCGGTTAATTGGGATCCGTGATTCTCCTTTTAGCGTCTGTATGAATACGTGCAGTGCCAGCCAGTAATTCTGCCTGCGGGTCACATGCACACACATACACAACACATCTACACGCACACTCACTCACATCCACCCACCAATCACTAGCACATACACATGCAAAGCACCCATTCACAGCACACGCATTCACAAAAAACACGCACATATACACATACATTCATAAATACACATGCATGCATGCACCAAAGATTACAAAATCAACTTTCCGCTGCAGCGGTGATCTCTGGTGGCGAGAGGAAGCCACCGAGGTTCCTAGATGGATTGGAATGCCGCCTCCTCTCATTGGCTGGCCTTGGGTCAGCCAATAAGAGGAGGTGGAAGTCCTTAAGAGTCACAGAGTGAGATGGGGTCTGTGAAAGTTCCTGACCCCACCCCACTTTGTGACGTGGTGTCACTTCAGAGTCTGAAACTGAAGTGTCCATGTCTATCAGTGATGCTGCCCCTCATTATGAGGGGGAGGGCCTTGCAGCGCGTTGCCTGGCTGAGGAGGTCACGCCCACAGGATTGTGAAATCCGCAGTCCAGCAAAGTTCAGCTCAGGCAGGCACCTGTGCATTTACCGCATTTATAGCACCTGGCTGCCTGACCTGAACATTAATAGTGTTTGTCAGGTTGACCTGTGCTCAGACTAATAGACACTTCTCATGTCTGCAGAAAGTAGGGGGTCAGGCCCCTCCACACTTAAGGATGGGACACAGATGCATATGTGTCAACAATTACTTGATTTCTAAATCAAGGTGTGGCATAAGAGTCAACGCACAGAAAAGTTTGCAGTAAGCATGCGCCCTAAATGTGATATGCTGAGTTCAGGTCTTGCCATTGAATTACACAGATTCCTGTGCCAAATTTTGGGAGCTCTTCAGTGTATAACATAACATGTGTATTTGTAAAGCTCACGTTCACCCAGAAGCGTATCTTGACGATGAATAACAGATGTTTATTGTTGCCCAAGTCAATGGTACTCATTTTCATGTTAATTTTCTAATAGTTTTATCCAAGTTGATCTGCAGGTTATGTATTGTCCAAAGTTATCAACACATCAAATGAACCCTCCTCTATCATCTTCTTCCCAATACACAGTTATCTATGAGGACACCGAAACTATAAGAGAGTATACAAAAAACATACACAACGTAGAAATCTGTTAAATACATGTGTGTGCAAGAGCCTCACTAAATTGATCCACCAGCAATGTGAAACATACACAGGAAATACTCTGAAGGCCATACCTTGGAAGCCTTTGTGGTTCCCAAGATTTAAGACCAATATACACATAAGGACGTTGATAGGCATAAAGTAAAGCCTACAGTATCAGGGTTTCGATCACATAGATTTCCCCTGTACAGTTCTGCATATTTCCATATTACATAGATTGCACTGGACATCGAGTGCAAATGTAATTTTTGCACTTATCTTGCAGTGCATATTTTGCTGCAAAACTACACTTTCACCAGTGCAGTCAAGGTAATCACGAAATGTTGGTGCATTAGTACTACCTTATTCCATAAATTCAGGCATTAGGGGTTGCTGTTCCCATGCAGTACACATTCATCTCAGAAGCCTGTATGAAAGATAACAATTATTATAGCAGCCAACGGCGTATTGCTTCTGAAAGGTTCAGGGAGAAAACCTTTGCAGATCTTTCTCTAATGGTGGGACAAACCAGCAATTCGGAGTCAGTGTGACCCTATATAACCTCTAAAAGAATCCTTGGCTACTTATTGTGTGTGTATTCTTTCCATATGACATTGAGACAACAATGGGTTAACACTGTTGTCCTCTAGGGAGGTGTCCTAGAACTGAAAAGCGGTAAGGGCCTGTCATGACATTCCTTCGTGCACTTTATGTTTATTCAACCTAGGCACTTCGAACAATGCAATAAAGTCCCAGAACAAACATCAGCACCAATAGAACAGGTTCTGAAATAAACAGAACTGAAAAGAGATAACGGCCGTCCATGACATTCCTTCATCAGAACCAATAGAACAGGTTTCTGAAAAGTAAAGTTTTACATGCTTTTAACCGTTGATGAAGTCCTGTGTACATTGCTTTATTTTTTTTTAAATAAAATTGTTGTGTTTGTATTTTAGTTGACTTCACTGAAAGGAGTGTAGTGGTTTCCTGCTTGGTAAAAGGTATTAAAAACAGTCTTAGCGAGGACAGCATTTATGTTTGAGATGGAGAAAATCTTGTTGCTCTTTGGCATTTGTACAAGGGGAGAAATGTGGAAGTACCTCTATTCAGGGGTGACCTGGTGGGAAACCCGGTTCTGTGACTGCACGTCCAGTGTGTCAAAGATAGCTGACTCTTCCATTTCATGTAAGGTAGCCCAGTGAACAAATGCTTCTGTGGGTGCAGGGGAACTCCTATATTTATGCACCCCAAAATATTACCTCAATGACTTGCCCGCTGGTTAATGAATTGGATGCGGTGGTAAACCTCAATTTCATAAGGCACTGTGCCCCCGCAAAAAAGCACCCCCAGCATATCAAAATACAGTCAATTAAGTAAGGGCCCACTCAATGATTGGGTTCTGGATCAAGAATAAGATTTATTGCAAAAACTTGAAAGGTACAATTTAGGGATCGTAAATGCCAAAAAGCATGAAGGGCCAAATGTACGACCCTATTTTGCATGTGCAATTGGGCCATGTGCTAACCCTATTTAGCGAGTCACAATTTTTTTGCGACTCGCCAAATAGGATTAGCGAGTTGCTATTAGGAAGGAGCGTTCCAAGGGCGTCCCTTCCTAATAGCGACTGCAATTGCGGTTTCAAAGCAGTCGCAGTTTACCACCCTTCTCAGAAGGGTGGTAATGCATGCGCAAACGGGAAGAGGTGAATAGAGGGGAACATATTTTTTAGGGGCAGGCAGTGGTCCCAGGGACCACTACCTGCACTTAAAAAATTAAACGCAAACGTTAGTTTTTCTTTTTTTTAAATGCATCCCGTTTTCCTTTAAGGAAAACGGGCTGCATTTGTTTTTAAAAACTGCTTCATTTAAAAGCATTTCCAGAAATGGAGGTCTGCTGAGCCCAGCAGGCCACCATCCGTGGGAGAGCTAGTCATTCCTAAAGGGGTCGCAAATTGCGAGTGCCTCATTAATATTCATGAGGCATGCAATTTGTGACCTCATTGGGAATTGCAAACAGTGTCTCAGGCACTGTTGTACATAGCATTTTGCGACTCGCAATTGAGCGCAATTTGCAAATTGCAATATGCTGTGGTCGTACATCTAGCCCGAAGTCAATGCTATAAAGTTTCTCAGAACAGAGCATTACAAAATAATATGCAAATCATAAAAAATGTAAGTCCCAAATGATCTGAAAAATCAACAAATAAGGTTCATCCCCAAAATTAGGGGTTTAAATAGGGAATCTTCTCATAGACTAACATTGAAAGTGCATATTCACCACAGTGCAAATCAGCACAGTGTAATACAATATCACATTGCTTAACCAGCTAAGCACCATCCCGCTACATGAATATTGATTCTGCCCACACTATGCTAATGTCATCCGGAGATGGCAGGACAAACTAGCCACATGAACAACAGCAAATTATTATGAATAAATAGGCTACAGTGAGCTAGTGGAAGGTTCATGGCAAAATAAACATTTTTGGCACCTTGTTGGAAAGTTTTCATGGAAAACAGCCAGAAGTATGTCGATGGAAATAAACTATTGCTTTGCTTGACTGTGTGCTGCAGGAATAATGAGTGTTGTACGTGCACAAGGGTGATATCCATTTTGAACAATATGGTGTCTAGGCCTAAATTGAGACCTAGTTTGCAAGAGCCAGGAAATGTGCTTTATGTGCCACAGGAATTTGCTTCAAGTGCAATAGCATCATGTCAGTGTAGATATATAGAAATTCGAAACATTAATCCACATTTGGCAGGATATTAATAATGCACAACAAATATAAAATGCAGAGAAACTCCAACACTTCCATCGTAGTTCTTTTAGTAACATGTGTGTCACAGGCTCCTGTCAGCTGTATCCACTCTCCCTCTCATCCTTCTCTTAAATTGACTATCATATAGTCAGTGGCGGCTGCCACCGAGTAGCTCAGGTGGGGCAGGGATGGAAAAATAAATTAAAAAGTGACTTACCTTGCTGCCGGACTGCCGCCTTTCATAGCATCCATTCTCTTCTCTTCCTGCTTGAAGCAGGAAGCACACACAGGATCCCCATAGCCAATAACAACGCTGTAATGCAGCATTGTGGTTGGTCTGAGCGCCATGGTTCAGCAGTCAGACGGGGACTCTGAGCCTGTGCATGTTCCTCACCAGGCTATGTATTACATGTGGGGAACATGCAAAGTGCGCATGACAGCCGGCCAAACCGTCATGCGCACTTAAGTGCCCCAAAAATGCTTCCCATTCTGGCTGTGACAACAGCCAACCCCCTTATCACCCCATAAACCTGCCTGACAACTGAAAAATAAAATAATACCATAGTGTTATTATAATTTAAATTGTTATTATTCTACTGCTCAAAATGGAGATATTTTTTAACAACAAATATCATCACCTACCAATGACACAATTTATAAATTGTGATATTCAAGCATACTATTATTATTATTGTTTGTTATTTAACTGTCAAGGCAGACCCAGTCGCACTTACACATAATAAACCTCCACTATGTCTACTCTCTGAATAGATATCTGCCCTATTAAAGAGAAGGGAGCCATGGATGTTGTATTGTTTTTTAAACCTGTACCAGAGTTCGAATGCAAGTGGTAAGAGCTAAATCAAAGATCTGATTTGCAGATTGGTAATGCTGGGAATTTATCCTCACAAATTTGGTCTGATTCCACAGTCTGGGAGTATAGTTACAACTTTTTTAAAAAACGAATCTTCAGAATTGTATCTTTGTTATAAAAGCACCATCACTAACTGTACTTCAAACCAATTAGGGGCTTTATAGCGTTGCTACTCATCCGTGAGAGTCTGAAGGTGCTTGGGGGGTGAGGCGGCTGCTGGTCCTGTGGGTGTAGGAATATTCAAAGAGACAGGTCTTGAAGTCCTTCTTGAATTGGGTCAGCGACGGGGATTGCCTGAGGTGGAGGGGCAGGGTGTTCCAGGTGTTGGCGGTGAGGTAGGAAAAGGATCTTCCGCCGGTCTGGTCTTGTGGATCCTGGGGACGGAGGCTAGGGCGAGTAGGGCGGAACGGAGTTGTTTGGTGGGTACATGGAATGCAAAGCGGTGGATCAGCTATCCTGGTCCTTCATCATGGAGAGGTTTGTAGGCATGTGTGAGGAGCTAGAGGTGATTCTCTTGTTGACTGCGAGCCAGTGGAGTTGTCGAAGGTGTTGTGTAATGTATCTGCAGTGGGGGATGTCGAGGACCAGTCTGGCTGCAGCGTTTTGGACGTTTTGTAGTTTCTTGAGCTGTTTCTGAGTGATGCCAGCATAGAGTGCATTGCCATAGTTGAGTCTGCTGGTGATGAGTGCATGCGTGACCGTCTTTCCGGGTTCTGTAGAAGCAGGCTCAGGAAAATGCGTTGATTTGGCTGTTTATTGTGAGCGATGAGTCTAGTATGATGCCGAGGTTGCCTACGCGGTCCATCGGGGTGGGAGGGGATACCAGAGAGGCTGGCCACCAAGAGTCATCCCATGCTGAAGGGGTGGGTCCCAGGATGAGTACTTCAGTCTTGTTCAAGTTGAGCTTGAGGCAGCTATCTTTCATCCAGGCAGCAACAGCCTTCATTCAGCTGTGGAAATTGGTTCTGGCAGCTTTGAGTTCGTAGATGAAAGAGAGGATCAGCTGGGTGTTGTCGGCGTAGAAGACGATGTTGAGTTTGCGGCTTCTGACGATGGCTGCGAGAGGGGCCATGTAGACGTTGAAGGGGGTGGAGCTCAGGGAGGAACCCTGGAGTACTCTGCAGCTGATGTCTCTAGGTTCTGAGAGGAACAGGGGTAGTTTGACTCGCTGAGTCCGGCCGGTGAGGAAGGAGTGGATCCAGTCCAGTGCCTTGTCACGGATGCCAGTGTTGTGGAGTCTCGTGATTTGGGTGCGGTGGGAGACGGTGTCAAACATGACCCAGAGGTCCAGTAGGATGAGGTCTGCGTTCTCGCCCCGGTCGAGGAGGAGGCGGATGTCGTCGGTGGTGGCGAGGAGTGCAGTCTCCATGCTATGGTTGCTTTGGAAGCCAGACTGGGAGGTGTTCAGGATGCAGTTTATTTCTAGGAACGCGGAGTGTCGGGTGTTGATGGCCTTCTCAATGACCTTGGCTGGGAAGGGGAGGAGGTAGATAGGTCTGAAGTTCTTGAGGTCAGTCGGGTCTGCGTGTTTCCAGTCATCAGGGAATGTGGGGGGCAATGGCAGCGGCTACTCTTTGGGAGATGTGGTGCGGGCAAGGATCCAACGGGGCTCTAGAGTGGGTGATCTTCATGGTCTTGAGCGTGTCCTCTGTTGTGAGCTGGGTCCAACAGAGCACGAACTGTTGAGGTGCGGTGTGGCTGCGTGTGGTGGTGTTGGGCGAAGTGGCGGGATCTAGGGTGTTGCAGCTGTCGTAGATCTGCCTGATCTTTTGGTGGAAGAAGGTGCCCAGTTTGTTGCAGAGGTCTTGGGAGGGAGGAACGTCTGTGGTCTCGCTGTTGGGCCTGGCAAACTCCTTGATAATGGCGAAGAGTTCTTAGCTGTTGTGTGTGTTGGTGCTGATGCTGTCTTGCAGGGACGTTTTCTTTGTGGTTGTGTGGAGGAGGTGATGTGTGTTTATGGCAGATTTGAATGTAGCGTGGGTTTTCAGGGTTTTGTTGTTTCTCCATATCTTCTCGACTCGTCTGCAGGTGTGTCTGAATTCTTGGAGGGCGGGGATGAACCAGCGGCTTTTTTTGAGTGTTGCTTGCCTGGTCTTTTCTTGAAGGGTGCCAGGGTGTCAGCGCAGTTGGAGATCTATTGGTGAAGATTGCGTGCTGCGGTGTTGGCGTCCGTTGCCGTTGGCGGAGGGGTTGTGCTGAGTGAGTCTTTGAGAAGTTCTTTGGTGGCATTGATCCATCTGCAACGGGGGCGGTGATGGCTGTGGTGTATGGTGGGTGTGGCAAAGGCGAGATGTACGCAGTCTTAGTCGGTACAGGAGAGTTTGGTGGTGTGGCTGTAGCTGATGTTCCCTCTGTCAGAGAAGATGGGGCCGAGCATGTGTCTGGCTATGTGGGTTGATGCGGTGACTAGCTGCTTGAGTCCAATGTTGGTGAAGTTTTCCAGCAGGAAGGCAGTGTTCTGGTCACTGGGGTTGTCCATATGGAAGTTGAGGTCTCCAAGTAGGATGTTATCTGTGGATGCGAGAGCCTGGAGTGCAATGAGTCCTACGATGGTATTGAAGATGAGCGGTCGGGGGGCGGGGGCTTGTAGAGGAGGGTGCCACAGATGGTGGTGTTGGGGTTGGTCTAGAACTGGAAGTGGAGGTGTTCCATTGTCTTTGATGGGTCGCCAGAGTGCGTGGTCGGTCGCAGGGTGTTCTTGTGGACGATAGCGAGGTCTCCTCTTGGGCGATTGGGGCAGTCCTTGCGAGTGATTCTATAGCCTTCTGGAATGGCGATGGCCAGTCTGGAGCAGGGGTTAGTCCAGGTTTCCTTGAAGAAAGCGATGTCAGGAGAGGTGGTGTCGAGGAGGTTCTAGATTTCTGTGACGTGTTTGAGGAGGGTTCGCACGTTGAAGAGGATGCAATTGAGCTGGTTGGATGCCCTGTTGGTCGGCTGGGCAGCGAGAGGAGCTGGCGTGAGGGCATGTTTGGAGGCACGGTTGAAGTTCCAACAGGCTAAGGGTCCATGAGTCTTCTTCGATGATTCTAGATGACAGGTGGCATGGCGTCCAGGATTGAGGGCTAGGAGGTTACTGCCATCATAGTGGTGGATAGTCCTAGAGCCATAGTCCCTGATGCTGGGCATGGTCCGGGCGCGGACAGTGCAGGCGGGTGTGGCCACCATTAAGTTGTGCTGGGGGAGAGACTGGACAGCTGGGAGATGGGAAAACTTAGGAAGGAACAAAGAAGGTAGGTGAGGCCGCAGGGGATCATGACGAGGGATAAAACAGGAGGAAAGTAAAAAGCAAAGCTACAAGACAGAATAAAAGCGAAAAGCAGAAAGAGAGACAGAAACAGCAGAAAAGAGAGAAGGACACGAAAGGGGGTCGGGTGCAGGGGATCGCGGCGGCAGGGGTGACAAGGGTGCAAGCAGAAGGAAAAGGAAAAAGCAAAGCCAAAAGGCAGCATGAAAGAGAAAACAGAAAGAGAGACAGAAAAAGCAGAGAGAGAGAGATAGAAGGGCAGTCACGCAGCAGAGCAGTGACGCTCTACCACTGGACCACCAGGGATGAGGAGCAGGCAGGAGCCTGCAGGTGGAGGATGGCCTCGAACCCCTGACCTCTGGGTCAGCACCAGTAGCACACAGGAGACAGCAGCAGCTACCAGACGGAGCTGCGCTGCGAAGGAGCAAGTGCACTACAGGATAGCTACTACTTGAGAGCCACCGAGGACTTCAATAGCCTTCACATTAGGCTCTAGAGTTGTCCAGTCAACAATTATCAGGAGATTTGTTCAAAAAATCAAAACCACAACAAAACGTCTGCAGCCTGCCAAGTGATCATACATTCATAAGATATTTTTTGCAAAGACTGATTTAGAGCATTTGATAAAGCCTGCAAAATCAGTCTTTAGACACCAAAACCTGCAGCTCAGTGATATAGACATATCCACTTAAACACGAGACGGTCTATAACCCAATTAATGGTCCATAACCCAATTATGGTAATGCATTATCACAAGTCAAACCACACTGGTCCGCCACAGGAACTTCTAAATAATACAAGCTTGCCAACTGCCCATGAAGCTATACCTGTAGCCAAATGTATGCTGTGCAAATGGCAGTAAAGTAACACTATATCTATACACATATCTCTTGAAAGTATTCAATGATTACACGGAGTAGACAATTTAAAAGAAGCAACTACCAATGTATGAGCAAATCAAGGTCTGCTTTCTAAAATTCACAACGAAATTGGAATTCTGAAGATAATTGTGACCAGTGATTCATTAGGGATATTGAATTATGTTTAGTTCACATAGGTGTGCCAAGAAGAGGGCATTCTTGCGGAAAAAAATAGGATCCAATTGGCTAAAGAATGAATTGTCCATACAAGCAGCTTTGCGAGCACCTTCTCATCTGCAGAAGGCGGGGCACAGTTGTAGAGCCAGCATATGTTTGTTTTAAAATCGAGGCGTGTACATTATGCTGGGAAAGCTTGTTTATTTATTTGCCTTTTTTGTGTTATTTCTGGACTTCAAGCCAATATAATGCTTACCTCTGGGTTTTCTACCTGTTGCCCTAGATGAAGAGATTGTGGCTGCCCGTGTCTCACACAGGGAAACAAAGTTTACAGGTTGGGTCGAACTGGCCCGTGGGGCAATCATATAGTGCCCAACAGGCTGACCTGCCGGGTCAGTGTGTACAACCTTTTTCACTGTTTGTTGGCCTGTTTTACAATCTGCTGGGCGGGTTCTTACTGTTGATTTCCCAGACATTAAAACAAATATTGCCTGCGGGAAGCTCAAATACATGCAGTCTTCCACACCTTGCAAAATATTTATACAGGCTGGCTTTGCTCGTTCAAAAGTGTCCCAATTTACAAACATGGGCCACCTTTTTAACTTTCCAATTCACTAATGGGGGGCACTTTTGTTTTGGTGCCCAGGCTTATTTTCTGTCCCAGTCCAATGCTTGAAGCGCGTCCCAAGTGTTCTGATGTTAAACCCCAACAGACCAATAAGGCCTCATAGGGTTAACTTAGAAATATTGAAAAGGATGGTTTGGAGTGTCAAAACGAGCTATTTTTACAGGTCGACTTTGGAGTTTAAAACTGCAGAAACCAGACTTCAAATGGTTGGCATGCAATCATGGTTGCACTCTCACTGAAGTGTGTGCCACAGTGGATGCTGCAGTCCACTAGTGACATTTAACTGTCTGACTCTGGGTACACTTCTGCAATTTACGAGGGACTTATAGGTAAGTTAAATTTGCCGTTTATTGATAAGCCAATTTCACCATTTTGAAAGGGAGCACAGGCACTTTATCACTGGTTAGCAGGGGTAAAGTGTGTAGCGTTCTACTGCCATTAACAATATAGGGTCCAGCAGAAGGCGCCAAATTCAGGGTGACCCCACAGAAAGGGCAAATTTCTTCCCATCATTGTTATGAAATGTTCTCAGATGTGGCTGGAAGATTGAGTGTATATGTACAAAGCTAGAAAGTTGCCTTTATATCTGTGTAATAAATTAACAAGAATCGAGGGGTGCCTAATGGACAAAAAAAACGATATTCCAATAAATGATCTTCCTATTTTTTTTATAATAGGTGAAGTTCTAATAAATTATTTTTTTGCGTCCATGCATAAAAATGAGCCCAAGAAACACTGAAACTCAGATTGCTCTCCGGGCCATTAATAATGTCAGAGTCATAGCAATGATAAAACTCAAAATACATGTAAAAAGATATAATCCAGCACAGTGCCGCAAAATGAGAGATGAGACTACAGTGAGCAGGGCAGTCAAATTTGGAGTGACCATATAGACAGAAGACGCATAATCCATGTACGTTTGAAAATAAGATTTTTATCTGTGGGCCTCTTGACAATAATTGCCAGATAATAATGCTGGTTTATTATAAACTGAGGAATCATATGATGAGTTTGAAAGGTTATTATGGCCCAGAAGGTTTGCATTAAAGTCCCCCTTAATTACAATAATTGCAAAATGTATCAGTTGGGAGAACAATGTTGCCAATAATTAATCTTAAGGAAGTAGTACACTTAACTAGGACAGGTGGTAAAATAGACATTGATTACATGAAGAAACCTGGTCTCTCAACGGGTATGTATGGCCTTAGGCATTCTAGCAAGAGTACATTTTGAGTTAATCAAAGAGTTGCTTACCCTTGAAACCTAGTATTTAACCAGGGTGAAAAGGCTGACACCGTGTCTGCTAATGGGCTTCTTAATGGTAAATTTATTGTTAAGTAGTGAAATTATTCAAAACAAAATGTGAACGTTTTCAAGATTCATGAATACATATGATAGAAAAGGTATTCAAAAACCTTACAAGATCTTCTCCACTTACTTTTATTAAACACATGCTAAGACAATACTACCACTGTTTCCTCCTAATACAAACAGCAATCATGCCCAGGTAAACTGGACAATGTAGAAATCACATCACAAACAAGTTCCATCTATGCTGAAGAACAATTCAATCACAGTTCTAAAGCTATTGAATTATCCAATAACCTTACATCCAGCTCAGGACAAATGCATCCCTGTTGTTATAGAACACTTAGTCCGTTTACTTGTTTTACTGCAGGCTCATGCAATTTAGCCTGTGATACTATGTAACGTGTTTACGCTTGTTACGGGCTCATTGTTCTGTGTAACTTCTCCATGGCTTCCACCTCCAGTTACTTCAGTTGGAGTTGGGAATTGCTGGAGAAAGGAACTACAGGACTCCGGCTCCTTTGCTTGAATAAAGAAGAATCAACATTTTATAATTCTACGCTGAACCCGACTCGTCCTTTCATTGGCACCACTTCAATCCCACATCTCCCAGGCAGCCCAGAGAACTGCACTCTGTTCAAGTTAGTCCAGGGAACCACGCCATCTTTTCCACCAGCCCAGTTTAAGCTGGGAAGGTCCTCGTTGTTTCCGGGGAGCAGTGTGGTGTGTGGGCTTGCTCCGGATGTAGTCTGTATCCCATTCAACTCAATGAATTTAAGCTAAAGGCACACATGGAAGGCAAGTCCACAAATGCTAGCAAATATTCTGCTGCATATGCAACTCCAGAGCCCTGGTTTTTGGAATGGTTTTGGAAATGGCAGACAGAGCAGGCGAGGCAGAGTAAGCATGCAACTTAAGCTTCTCTTCTGATTCAAAGACACCATACAAAGGTATATTTGGCCTCCTTGCAAGCATGTGCACATGATTGAGGTCTGACGAAGGTTTTGAGATCTGGGTGGAATTCCAGCCATAAGACAATTGTACTGTGGTTTTAAGGAATATTGCTGACTGATTGTTTAAAATATGTAGCTTGTGGTAAGCAGAAGTGAGCCTCAGGGCAATCCCACCTCTTCCAGCACCCCTTTCTACTTAAATGCACCATGATATAAGCATTGGCAAAGTCAGATGGTCTCGTCTATGTGAGATCTATTGGCTTTGTCAATGTTTTTAAGACAAGTTGCACAGCAACGTGAGCTGCTGTGCAACATGGTTTAAAGTGACAAAACAAATTAAAGCGCTATGATGCAGCCAGCATTGACCACGTCATAGAACTTTTTTTGAAGCCATTTTGCACAGCAAAGTGCTGCTGAGCAGCATGTTAAGAAAGCAGTAAGGGGAAGAAACACAAGGGGGAAGGAAGTATCAATAACGGAAAGTGGGAGGAGGGTGATTATAAGGAAAACAAAACGAGGGAGGAGGTAGGGAGTACCACACAAGGGAAGAGGAGTCAGAGGGTGGAGAAGATATAGTACCTCAATTGCTTCCAGAGCAGTGGACGGACACTGATTAAGTTGAATCAATCAGTGCTTGGTCCCTGCTCCACAGAAAGGAAGGAAGTGATGCTTGGCCTGGGTGGGAAATTAGGAGGCTTCAAAGAAGAGTGTTGCTTGAATATGAATTTATCTTAAAAAAACAAAAGACAAAAGGCGTTTGGCAAAACAGGAACAGTTGGTTTAATTAAACACTTCGGCCAGGAACACAGTTACGGAAGCGGGTCTGAGGACTGTCTCATAGTATAATAAATCTGAATTAGTCTTTATACAGTTTTTGGGTGTCATAAATACTTCCAACTAACCTTTTTTGGTAAAGGAATGCAGGCCTTGTCTGTGGAGCCATAGATAAGGCCCCTGATAACAAATGCAGGTGGGCGCCAACCTTGCGTGGACACAATGGTGGTCAGATGTCCAGCATAAGGGGACCGTGAACACTGCATGTGTTGTGTCCTGATTGGCTATGTGTTCCTAACTTTATGTGGAATCTGATTTTATGATGTTTTGGGAAGGCGCGCACCCCTCTGGCTATGTGTGCTTTATTGGGGCCAATCTCCCTGGGCCATTGTGGTGTTGCTGCGCTTATCTGGGTACCAGCTGCGTGCCACCCCACCTGTGACCTGTCAATCTTTAACCTCAGGCCTCGGTCGCAGAGCCTGCCTACGTATTTTTGAGTCGGGTTGATGGAGAGTTCATGACGGGCGAGTTTGTTAATAGTGATGCGATTTCGCTTGTATTTGCGAGTTTAGCATTATAAACAATGGCATCGATTTTATCAATATTAACAAGAGTGACTCAAAAGCCAGCAAATAGTAAGCACTGGGCAGTCTTCAAACCCTTTAGTGTAAAAAATAGTGACTCGCAAGTGCATGCTCGACCTAAAAACCACAAACAGTTTACAAACTGCAATAATCCCACAGTGATCCATAAACAACTGTGAGATTAACCAGCTGACTTATCCCCTCATGGGCATCCCTTGATAGGATGTTTTAGCAGGGAAAGGGCAACTAGAATGGGTTTCCAGCAGCCAATCTGAAGGTTCCACCCACAGAGACCTACTCTAATTAGTTGAGGCTAATCAGTATGACCTGCATGGGCTAGAATGTGGCCCAAAGTAGTGGCCGGTGGCTAAGAGGAATTTACATAATCTACCCATCACTTTTCTTGTTATTTTTTAGTGAGGTATCGTAAACCTGAAGCATGTGCCCAGACGTGGGTCCCATGGCTGACTGTACCAAATGAATCAAGCAGCACCCTGATTATGTGGCACAAGTTTGAACCCAAGCTGGGGTTACTTGTGCACCTATTTTGTAGTAGCATGGCCAAACAGTTCAGGCAGGACCCTTTGTACTATGTGAGCAGGATCAAAGCTGATTTGCCTATTTTTGGAACATGTCTATAACGGCTCAGTAAACCAAAAAAGAATTGACTGGAATTACTGTTTTTAGTAAATATCATTAAGTGAGGTGAATTCAGCATTGCTTTAATCACCTTTTATTCCAGCTGGAAACAAACATGGTTGATGCAATCCTTTTTCTTACCCCCTGAACTGAAAGTGACTATTTGCTATCTCTATGTTATATTATGTTATGAAAATGTATACACAGCTACTCAGAAGAGTGTCCCGGCGCTAGAGACGAACGGCAACATATAAACCTAGACAGATTGTGTGAGCTATGTCGAACTATATGTACTGCTAATCCTTGCTGATGACACCCAAAATCACGGGCCATTGTTGCTGTGCATTTTCATTGTAAACAAAGAGGGATTAGGTGGTATTTTGATTGAGTCCATAGACCCGAGGGTGTCATACACAATATCATTTGGCACCTAATCACCACTTAGGTGTGCAGAGGACATAATATGTGCTTGTGAATTACAAATCTTCATTGACATAGTCCGGATTTGTGGATTTGAGAAATTGTGCTTACCTATGTACAACATTCAGTTTACCTAGTGGCTTAGCCACATAAGTAAGTCTGCATTAGGCAAGGGAAAAAGGGAGGGAAGTGGTGTTGTGGGACTTGAACTAAGGAAAGGTGGTTGATTGCACAGACTCCTGTGAAAACCCAGAAAGTCTTAACTTTGTTGGTATTAACAAAGATTTCAATAAGTTTCTCACCATGGAAGTACACAGAAAACAATGGAAGCGTTGCTAAAGGCAAGAATAAGTGTCTTTGCAGTGCGATGAAAGCAACAGGAACACTCCTGTGTTATCAGGATCTTGGGGGGGTTTAAGAGTAAAGGTTTCTTCAGAAGAAAAATGTGAAGAAAAAAAACAAGTTTTGTAGAGAACTAGAAAAAGCACAATAAAGCCTTCCCCGAAATTAGTTAGGGTAACAGTGACACAGGTTATGAGGTTAGCTGTATATGGCTGTAAATCTAGGAATGTCATAAAATTCTAAATCTAACCCTTTAGAATTCTGTGAATTTCCCTTGAAAATATACGCTTTACCTTACTTGTAGCAAACGTGAGCCTTAATGAGCTATGATGGAGACTTTCACGTAAAAGGAAGGTGGTTCAACTCAAACTGAGCCTCACTGGAGTTTGACCTTATTGATCCTGACCAATTGAGCATTAAATAAACTTGAAAATGTAATCCACACTCAGCTACACTTACAAATGCCAAATACCTAGTAATGTCCATGTAATTCCCATTCACTTATTTTAAGCCTCATACTTGATAATGTCCATGTAATCGACGCTCAGCTACACTTATGAAACACCTCATACATGGAAATGTCCATGTAATCCAATTTCACTACACTTACAAAAAGCCTCGTATGTGGTAATGTCTACGTAATCTACAAGCCTCATACGTGGTAATTAATGTCCATTTAATCCACCTTCACTACACTTACAAAATTCCTGATATGATATAATGTTTGTGTAATCCACAAGGACAGTGCATGAGAAAGTCCAAAGCTTTGTATGTAGTCATATAATTCACCAGGCCTGGGTGTAGAAAATAAGGATTAGTTGAACATGGGTTTAAAAAGTGCTATGTAATTCATTAGGATGCTTAACTTCCGACAGATAAATGCTTTGTGTACTTCAAGTTAAAAGTTTGTAGGAAGAGGACCAGTATGGATTTAAGACTCCTTACTTATAATAGGCTCATTTTTGTGTGACGTGGCACCTGTGGTTGGGGCCCTGGTATGTCCTCACCAAACAGGGTGCAGCACGCGCACACCTTGTGTAAACACAGCCACATGACCCCATGCCACGGTCATGGGAAGCTATCTGGCTGCTGCAGCTGGAGTAACACTGATCGGGCAACCTCGAAATTTGATAGGTTGTTATTTCTCTCCAGTGAGGTGATTTTTCCATTTTCAAATGTTTGAGTGTTGATGCAACAGAGAAGGAGATTCCTAAAGTGCTGACGCCTTCAAACAGAACACAGAGCGAAAAAGTAAAAAACACAAAAGGAATTGGACCGCCGCCAACTTGTGTGTCAGTCGAAGACAAGCATATTAGGAGCCATTACAGCCTTGTCTGTCAGAGGCAGAAAGAGAAACATTTCAAACTGCTTGACTTACTTTAGCAGGAATCACTGAACATATGTAATTACCCAATCCTCGGTGGTGCAATAAGCGACCTTTGATATGAGCGAGTGATAGGAACAAGAAACGAGGCGTTAATGAGCTGTGACCATGTTCCATTCTCCAGACCGGAAGTTCTAAGCATGTTCTATTCTCAAGACCGGAAGTTCAGGTGAAATTGGCATGGCTGGGACAGAGGGAGGGCGGAGTCCTTTTGCGATTACAGTCTATTGCCTCGGGATTTGGCTAATCCAGATTCTCATTGTGGAAAGCAAGTCATGTCTTTCAAACACTGCTGCCTTTTCGACAAATTTAGGAGAATTTAGATAGAACTTGTATATTTAAGGCCCCCTATCCCCTTGTCCACGAATGTGAGTTACTTAACTTGCCTGCTAAAGCAACTCCAAGATGGGCCAGGGAGACCCGCGACGAAGCCCCGAAACAGCCGTGTGGCGAGGCGTCCAGACACAAGCCGCTTGCGTCTGCCGAGGACCAAGATCTCCATACCTCTCCGCATCAATACTGGGTAGTACGGAAGCAACCACATCTCCCTTCTCCAGCACCGTTAAGTACATCTGAGCAGACTGGTAGTCGCATAAAAACACAGGGTGTGGCGAGGTGTACCGCACCTGGAGCTCAGCATGATCATCCGAGGGCACTGCAGGCACAGAGATATCCAGTCGGCATTCCAGGTCCAGGGCCATGTCACGCACAGCTACATGTAGATCACCCAGGGCATACATAATATCAGCAATCCTGAGGGATGCCGCAGGATAAGAGGGCGCCGCCATCTCGCGCACCCTGGGCGCGGGGTCACACCATATCCCTCGAGACTGGTCGCCGTCGGCCAGCACATCAGCAGCCCGCCAGTAGCCGATCCGCAAATCACTGCCACTCCAGGGGGTATAGCAGCGGGACGGACCCCTTCGTCTGTCACCCGGCGACAATGCAGCGCAAACCGCTATGGCACCCCAAATGGCCGCCGGGGGTAGAGAGTCTCAGATGCAGAGCGCCCAGGTCAAAATGGCAGCCGTCTCAGTGCTGGAGAACAAGATGACGCTCCGAGCCGTCCACAAGCCGAAAAGAGGGTAGAATATATCTTCTACAGCGGAGACACAAGTCGAGAATGAAGGCGTGCAGGACAGGGCGGCTCGCTGTAGCAAGGAAAACAATGCGGCAGGAGCAAACCGTCAGCCTACCCCGTCCTGCTACAATGTCAGCCACTGTTGCAACTTGGGACGGCAGCCTCCGGAGAACAAAGACCCGGCCTCGGCAATGCAGCACTGAAACAAAGACCGGGACGCCTCGCCGCCTCTGACAGCTGGATCGCACCGGGGAGCACACCGCTGGACTCAGGATCGCTTCACGGTTCCGGGACGCCAACAAGCGGGCAGGATAACATGCAGGATCAGCAGCGTTTCGGGAGAAGAACGAGAGGGTCGGCGGAGCCGAGGGATCAGGCGGCCATCATGGTCGCGGGTTAGGCTCCTCCCCGCTTGACCCCTTTTTATTTTACAGAAGAAATAAGCCAATCAAAGGAAGTCTCCAAATTCGAACTTCATGCAGTTTCATCGCAAGTGTATTATCCGAGATAGTATTGAAGCTGACAAAGTGATCAGGTAATATGAGGACTCCACTGATGCCTTTGTCAATCATCCAGCGAATTTCATACAAAAGAGATGTCTCAGTACTTTTTTAAGCATTTAATCTTAGGAGTTTAATTGTTTATAAGAACAGTTGACCTTGTTTTGGAAAAAAAAGTGAGGTTATATTTTCTTCCCTATAATCATCATTTTTTCCCCAACAAGCTAAAGAAACTGCTGTCTACAATTTTGTTTTTCCTCACCATGGGTGTTGGGCTGTGGGTGGCACATTTCCAACTTGCCTAATATTAATTCTTGAGACTGTATTGAAAATTGTTTACTTAAGAGGCTTGAGAAAGTTCCAGGGCCCAATTGGCAATCTTCCTGAGTAAATATTTAATAAACGTAAAATTATTTCTGCTGTACTAGTGCAAGAATGACATACTGAAATAAATGGTGATTCTTACCTTGCTGTGAAGAACGTGAAATGAGATGCAGTAACAAATAAAACGAAAATCGAAGAAACTAAAAGTCTAGGACTATAATTTCAATATCCCATGCTTTGCAAAGTTAGAGCAACCTCTGGGCCAAAGGCCAAAAAGTTTAAACAGTGGCTAACATGCTGAACATCATGGGAGTAAGGCAAAGGGGCAGGCCTGCCAAGTATCACATATCAGGCGTGACGCTAACGCATTTCAGTGTGGTGTTCCCGCATCACCGCACTGAAATGCATTGTCACGCATTTTGCCACTGACCGCATGGCTGCCCACTTTGGTGCTAGCGCTCGCCGATGCCTCTGACACCCATGTGTGCGCCCCGGGCCGCAGCCGACAACTTCACTCAATGCCGGCATCAGCAGTTCAACAGTTAAAGATCTGCTCTGGCTGCGCGGCGCCTCTCAGACTCAGTGCTTGCAACAATGTAACAATATCTGCCCTGCTGCTTAAAAATCCCACCCGCTGCCCGTGCAGGCTGCGGCGCGGTGCTGTCAGTTACACTGTGAGTGGGATCTGTGACCTCACATCCTCCTGGAACAGGAGAGGTCGGTGACCAGAAGCGGGGGACTCGACTGGAGGAGTTTGCTGTGTACTGTCGGTCCGCGCGGCATCCCTCAGTAAGTCTTACTACCATAGACTGTCAGTGAGAGTGCGCTGCTGCCTGTGCACTGCAGGAGGGGCTATAATTTATATTAAAACCCGGCCGCGGCGGGACACACCGGCACAGCGACCTCACCTGCTGAGACAGTCACAGACAGGGTCAGTCAGCACAGGCAGCATCATGGCCGTGCATGATCACAGGCGCCGCATGATGACCGGGCGCTGCTTGGAGACTGCACGCAAATAATCCTGTTTTCGTGCAGGTCACCTGCTCCCTGTCCAGGCAGAATTGTGGTCTGCAACGGAAGCAGTCACTGTACAGTGCTTGCCCACTTGGCCATGGCTCACTGTCTTAATTGAAGCTGCACCCCTCCACACATGGCAGCTTTGACAGTGGGGCAAGAAGCTGTGCACCCCGGGCTGGGGAGAGGCAGCGCAAAGATGATACCAAGTCCAGCACCGCTCCGCTCCACTCCAAATTGGTGTCCTGGATCTGTGTAAGACCGGCTCGGCTGGGAAAGTCGGGAGCACAGTGGGCAACTCAGCCCCTTAAACAGGGCTGTACCATTGCGGGACAGTCCGTCTGGCCAGGCCTTGGTGTTGGAGAGGGGCTGTCCTGGGGCCAGCAGCGGGGAAGTGGGAGGCAGTTAAAACAAAGCTGGAGTCTCCTGCCTCCTATTGGCAGGTATAGCAGTGACTGTGACCACCGCACAGTTTGAGGTGGCACAGACCTTTTCAAATGATAATCCGACTCAAAAATAAATTTTAATTTAAGCCTGCCTAGCTGTTACCTAAATGAGTGTCTCCCACTTTCATCTTTCCAATGCAGCCGTGCTTACGGCTCATGTTGCTCAGGGTAGTCCAGTAAAGTTGCAAGTCACTCAGCTGATTATAATTAAATTATGAACGCCTTCCAGACCGTTTTATCTATTTTATGGAATTTTGGCTAGAGTCTTATGAATAAAATCCATTTTACAATTATTTCTTACGCTTTTCAGAAGTTAACTTAGAGTTTCTTCTTGCTCAAATGGGTGCAATTTCTGATATTAATGTTTCCCTCATCTTCAGTGCTTGATTTTGCTTGCGAGAAAGTGTCACTCATAGTCGTTGAAATGTCACTCATATTTATACTGAAATTATGACAATGTCACACGTGGCAATCTAAAACCTTGTCAGCTATGAAGGGGACAAGAGCAATAGTGCTACATTGGCTATATTAAAAATATGGAATAAAAATATAAGAAATATGGATCACCAAAAATGAAGGAGCACAGGTCTTAGAGATGTAAGGCCTTGTGAAGAAAAGCAATTAAGAAACGAGAAACCTGATATATTAGGTTACTTTTTTCGATATGTTTGATTTTATTTAGTAGTGCTATGTTTCCACATGAAACTTATTGACGTAGCTGAGGGAAACTGGGTGTAATATTTTTGTTTTTATTTAACATATATTTTGAATGTCAAGACATTTGTAGCCTTTCACATCTGCAAGTGTAACTCATATCGTCTTATGGGCACGCTTGAGGCAGGGCAGGTGCCCTAGGGCGAAGCAAAAAAGCCAAGCGCAAATTTACCCTCGAGGTACTGTAATTGTGGGTAAATGCTTATTCCTTAGTAGAGATGACGACATTGGGTACAAGCAAGAACTGGAAAGCGCACTAGGGCGGTATAGAAAGTAAAGTGCAATAACGGGCTCTGAGCAATACTTATTGAAAGCTCACTTTTTTCTTTTTACTATTGAGGCATGATGAGAGCTCGTAAATTAAATGTGGAAAACAGGTTAGTCTGCAGATCTGCTTGTATTTTATTCTTTTTATCTTTGAGTATGAAGGTGGGGGGTGTATGGTTGTATATATTTTACTGTAATGATTTTAATGAATCGAACAATTAATAAAGAAATAAAGAAATACCTATAAATTCAAGGCTATTGTGAATGGAGAAAAGAGATCACACACTTGCACTTGCCCACATAGCGGAAAATGTATCAATATTCTAAGTCTACTGTGAAGAGATGGATCAAGTGTATTTAATGGCATTCTGTTGGCCTACCTGCCAAGCATCACTTATCATCCTGCATCTTATGAATTCAGGGGAAAACAGAATATATATTTTTTACTATGAGTATAAAATCAGCTTACCATGGTTAGTTAGTGCAGATCGCTTATTCACCGCTTCGCCAAACCTAAGAATACATAGCCTTGGTAAAACCTTACTGTCTGTTACGCTGTAGTCCTGGCTTCAGGACATAGGAGTCTGTGCCTTTCACTCCTTGGTGAGTCTATGTGCCTGATCCTTTAACAGTGGTTTTGCTCCTAAAGTTATTTGGATGAAATATGAATAAGATATTTAGTGAATCCACTCCTAGGTTCAAGAATAGTCATTTACATACAATACTTCAATTGATGACTAACAACAGCCACACTACTTTTTCTTCGATCAATAGTAAATATTTATTACCATTCATTTACTCATGGCAGTCCTAGGCGAGAGCTCTACATTTCAACACAAATGTTTACATTTTTTGATAGTGCACTATTGTTGTAAACGCGTGGGCAAATTGGTTTAATGAATCCATTCCTGCTATAACTGATATTGTGAGATACCCCAAGGCACTTGCAACATTAGACTTCTTCCTCCACAAATTCGCCAATTACAATTTATCTTGAGGGATTGCACTCCTGTTTATCAGCTGCAACTCCTGAAACTTGTTCCCTACTTTTATCTCTCACCACAATATGACTATGTGCTAGTGATAGTTCTTAAACTCTATTTTCTGGAATTACAATCTATTATAGGTTTTCCTTTAAACAAGATAAAGATGCTGTAAAACTTGACTGCCACTCTCCTACAGTGGATACATTTTAATACATCCCTTATGTTGGAATATATGAGTCTACAGGGGTTACAGTTTATCTTCACTACTGCCCACCCCTTCATTGGGTCCCTGGCTGGTCCTACAAAAAGCTAGGCAGCTCTCTTAGGCACAGTGAGAAAACAGAACATTTAATTACATCTGCATTTAACGACCGATGTGTTTCACGTGGAGAGCTGTGAAGCAGGCTTCTCTGGAACACACCTCTCATTGTTTGACTGAAGTGTGTCAGGACCTGCTCAAACTGGTACTGGGCCAACCATAATTTTGCAGCATCAATGAAAAGAGCCCGAGGGGATGTAGAAGAGGTTCTTACTGGCGAAAGTCCTGATTATTTATTGCTCTCTATGCCATTTATGGCTCTTTTTAGCTAATATTTTGGGATCTAGGGTTGCTAGGAAAGGTTCTCAATGTATTTAGGTTGCAGAACATATTCTTCCTCAGCCCTGTGGCAACCGTTTGTAGAATGAAAGGCAATTTGACCTTCCATCCTCTCAATCATCGCCTACTTTTGGTCCTGTAGCTACAAGTGTCCTCATAACATCCACGCAATGCAGTGAGCACTTTATATTTTATGCTCCGCGTCATGTCATATTAAATGAAGTTTCAGATGGATTTCACATTTCTTTTTGGTATATGGTACCTTTGCCACAGTAATGTTTAAAGGGGGATGCAGAAGGCACCAAACATCCCAGATTTCTGCAGACAAACATCAGTTCTTCATTTACCTCCTGTGCCAACCGCCTGGTACAACACTTTGAGTAGGACTTGGTGCCAACAATTCTATTTTGACTTTTGATATGTTGCTTACAGTTGGCGCTATATCTATTTCTCATCTCCGCCTCCTCACAAGACTACCTAAATGGAAGGCAATTTGGTTGTTGTCCAGTTAATTCCACTAAAGAGTGCGCTTCATTATAATGTGGAACCATCCCTTGAATTTCACATTAATGATGCCGTTTAGATATACCCATTCATTTGTTCACTTAGGATTGTCTTAAATATAGTGTTCTATGTCTCCCCGTCACATAAATATTCAGAGACGAAGATTTGCTCCCCACACCTCTGATGCTTTTTGATGCCTTCTTAGCCTGGTTTTGTGTTTTGACCTGGGGTGACACATACCAACATAAACACATAAAACCAAGTAGTAAATCCTAAATTTCAAAATTCATTTAGCTAGTTACTAATTCCATTTTCATTCCTTTCTTGACATCTTTGCAAAGCTCCATTTGCCTTCTGCTACCAGGGAAATGTACACTTCATGTAGAAGTAAGTCTGAGAATAGGACTACCCTGCCCTGTACCCCAAAGAAAGCGGTGTCATTTAGAGGCTGATGGTATTGGGACAGTCCCATGAATCGGGTTGTTCTATCTGCCCACTACTCTTATCCCCTGGCTTATTTCAGCGTGTGCAGAGGTGGCTGTCACTATTAGGGTAGCCGCTCCCCTGGCCTTTTTTCTCTGTGAACAATAGAGGTCCCGTACAGACACATAGCACAAATATCCCCTCTGTCCTAGAACAAAGCTCCCCACAGACGTGGGCCATTAGTTTTTCCCAAAGAACAGCCGCTACTTTGGCGGTCTGTTTAAAAAACCAAAAGAGCAAACAAGTTTACAATTCCAAAATAACATAGCGGAAATGTCATTGCATTTTCTTTCTTCACTGAAGACGCTCATGCAATGGCAGTCGGAGGTACTTTAGGGAATAAAACATGCAAATGACAAACTGGCACATGCATTAACCTATTTAGGAAGTGCAAACGGTGCGAATCGGTAAATTCGGCCGTTTGCGCTTCCTAAATACGTTTTTGGGATGCATGAAACAATGTTTCAAAATTCGCTTTTTTTTGCATTTCCTAAAAATGCGAATGCATTTAAGGAATCGCATTTGTGCGATTCCTTAAATGCAATGCATCAATTTTTTTTTAAATGCGAATTTTGAAATAGGAAGTGCAAATTAACACAAGGTTGACCCTCGTGTTAATTTGCGAAAATCTTTAAAAAAGCAAAAAAATGCATTTTTTAAACTTTCATGTTACAGACACACATGTCCTTAGGACATGTGTGTGTGAAACATGCACTTTAAAATACATTTCAGGGGTGCAGGGGGGGTCCTTTGGACCCCCGTCTGCACCCTTGCAATGCATCAACAAATTGCGAGTTCAAAAAAACGGCATTGATTCCTATGGGCCTCTAGGCCCATAGGAATCAATGTAATGCCATTCCTTAATTGCGATTCGCAATTAAGGAATCGCAATTTCCGAAAATTAAGAAATCCTAAAAACTTTTAGGATTTCTTGATGCATAGGATTTTGCAATTCCTAAATTGCGATTCCTTAATTTTCGCAATTTAGGAAGTGCTAAATCCTACAATGATGCATATGGCCGTAAGTCTCTGCATACAGTGGCCCTGCCTCTCCAGCCCTATGTCAACCCATCCATTTTGCTATAAATAAATCCCTAAAAGGACGAATCCATGCAGTAATAACTCAAAGCAAAAATGGATGTGGATGCTTAGATGTGCACTGTGTGTTTAAATAACACAGACAATCCTCGCTGCCCCACGTGAACCAGGGTAGGTATGTATTAATATAACAATTGTCCCATGGAACTCATTCAAAAATGGTACCTTCTTATGTGTTTTAGAGGGAACCCAGGGTTACTTAGACTTATTAATCTTAAGCTTAGCTATTTGCCCTTCCTCATCTAGCTTTTCTGCCTCCACCTCTAGACAGGATCTTAGGTTTTACACTCATCTCCCCTTGCACAGCCCTTTATACAGGAACTGAAACCCTTGTGTTAATCTTTCCCACCACAACCTGGCACCCACCCCATCTGGGTTATCTCAACAGCCAAAGAAGCATGGCTTCCTGCTTTCCCCTCCACCTCCCTGTTCTCGCCTTTGCCCCAGTCACCTGAATACCGACTTGGGGCATCTATATATTGCAAAATTTGGTGTTTTCCCACCAGACCTGGAGCATTCATGTCTAAACATACAAGGGAACCTGTGGCAGGCTCCTTTGTTGCAGTCGCAGCACATTGCCATTTCTCTCTCTCTGTACACTTCTCACTCTCGGTCCTGGGAAGTCTACATCACTGAAATCACCCTTGAACAAATCCCTACCTTCTCTCTTTTGTTGCACCTCATCATCAACTTCCCCATTTCTTGGGTTCTCCACCCTATAATCTCTCTTCGCCCACCCCCCCAATACTTGAGCTTCCTTCTTCAATGTCCACTTTGTCCTCACATACTACATAGCCCTTACTTGGTTGGGCGTCACGGATCTGGTAGCATCCCTGTTCTCCAAAACCACACTGGCACTCTCCCCGCCCTTCCTTCCAGCCCTACTGCCTGACCATCGTCTGTCCTGCATATCTTCTCTGATGTATTTGATTTCTCCATCTAAGCCAGAGAGACTCCCGCCATCCGAGCCATTGCCAGTCAGCATTCAAACTTGCATCAGGATGCTCGTCTGCCTAGACCCTAGGATTGAGATCCTGGACTGGGACCATCTTGGCTTGTGCCCTCCATCGCTCATTGTGACCCTTGCTCCTTCAGTCTCGAATGTGGGTTGCAGCCAGGCCTGTGGCGATTCCCCAAGTCCTGCAGCTGCTGACCTCCTGCTCTCACCCTGCCCTGACCCCTTTGCTGCAGGGCTGCCCATTAAGCCCCTGCTTCCTTGTTCCCTCGATGCCTCCCTGTATGAAGGGAGTTTGCCTTTGCCTGATCTATCGTGGACTGAGCCACATTGCCCACACCCACTCTTTACCGCGTGCATGCGTGTTGTGCCTCCTTTGTGTCTCGGTTATTCCTCAGGTGAGTCCTGGAACCTCTCAAAGTCTTCCCTACAGTCCCCCATCACAGCAAGGGGTATACTCCAGATGCTGGCTGATCTGCACTTCTGCCTCTCTGCATATGTGGTGTTTAGGTCACCTCAGTTTACTCCTGTTGTCTGCTGGGGCATGGTTCCTCCTCTGTGGGAACCTCAGGCAGGATCTTGCTGATTGCATTTCCCTTCACGCACCTTGCCTGGGGTGATCTCCTCTTGCCTCCTTCATTCTTACGACCATCCAACGTGAGGCCCACAGTCCTCTTCTCCAAGGTCTAGCTGTTCTTCTGTTTGTACCCAAGGGCTTCTCACCCTCCTAACCGAGATTGCCACAAGCAAAAACGCAAAACAACCTAAAAATGACCCCACCGTGGGCACACTCTTCTCCCTGCGTCCGCCGGGAGTTACAACACTCTTTGTTTGCTTTTCCTCCTCTTTTATGCTTAGCTGCTGTTGTTGTGTGCATGACTGGAACCTTTCGAATGAGCAATTAAGCATTGTTCTGAAAACCAGTGGCCAAGGACCAATGAGATTGTATACAGAAGTAGGGTACAGAATAAGTAAGTATCATGTTGTTGAGAGACGAGGCATGGGCAGCAAGGAGATGTTTTAATGCTGGCCCAGTGCCACAATACTATGACCAGAGCTTCTTTCAGCTATTAAAATGTTCCAGTATAGCTCTTTACACATTTGGGGCCTATAACTGGCTTCCAGCCACTGTCAGTATGGCTCTTTACACATTTGGGTAAATAGTGCTCACCCACTAGATAATGCATGCCGTGTAACCAGCGAAGTAAAAGGTTCAGTCCTTGTGGGCGGAAGCAAATGGAGACAGGGCGGTACCAAGGCGGGACTTAGAAGCCTCATAATGAATCGGTAGCCAGCGTTTACCAAGGACAATGACAACAGCCAATTACAAATATGGGAGGAGAGTGGGAGAGGCTTCCACAGCATACCCTACTACAGCATGCCTCGCAGAGCAATCAACGCATGTGCGCTGCGCCGCTAAGCTCGACCTAAAAACACCTCATAAATGGCCCCCAAGCTATTTTTATAGCTTCGGGTGCCTGGAGTAGTCTAAATTGTCACACTTGTGTGTGATGGTCAGTAGTTGTATCGGTACGCTCCCTGCCTGCGCTGGTTGGGGCAGAGGATGGCGCAAACAGCAGAGGCTTACTGACGATGTTCCCGGCACTGTATGTTCTGTGCACCTGATTAGCCAGCTGACACTGATAAAGATATAGACAGAAAGGTTACAACATCTTGCGGCTGTAAAACTCTCTGGCTTTTACAGTGAACACAGTAAAATCTGCAAATTGTGAGTTTGCATATAAGATTTTCTGCTCGTGTGAGCAGTGCATGCTAGTCAAGAGACAGTAGTATGTGATCTGTATCACCCATGACACTTGTAACATGCATTACTGTAAATGGGCAACTTCAACCACGACCGTCTGGTGTGTAACGTAAAGTTGGACATTTTGTGTTTGACTTATCTATTTTCAGTAGAGAGAAAAACTGAGTTGTGAGCCAACTGAAAGGTTTGCAGATTATCTTAGTTTCATCTCTTGTCTGCTGTATATTGCAGTGCAAGGGGCTGTGCCCACTGAGGCTCAACAATGGTCATCACATTCTGTATGAATAATGTGCATTTTGCACCAAATGGCTTCTAACAGCAATTGGGGAAAGAAGATAGGCTCGATAGGTGGAAATCAGGTAGGGCTAAGGTTATATTGAAAGTTGGGATTAGGTTTCAGTGAGCTCTAATGTTAAAGGTAGGGTTACTGTCACAGTTTGTGTTTAAGATACAATCCAGGGGTCAGTATTATACATGCAGCACATTTTCCTTTATTGCCTTGGGCACACCTTTTAAAAGGTGCGCCCAGCGCAATGAAGACAATTGTGTCGTATAATGATGAATGCCCCAGGGCAGCCGAGAACAGTGCATTCATGTGAATAACGAAACATCTGCTTTGAAGCTGCTCTGTGTTTTCACTGAGCAGGCGGCAACCCACCTGCACTTCGAAGGGGGAATAGAGATCCCCTTGCAGGCGGGTGCAGTGAGTGTCTTCACCTGCCTTTAAGGGGATGTCTTGGGGTCCACTGGAACATCTTTCCCCCTTGGGCTGCCATCAGGGGGCGCATTGACAGTGCACCATTTTGTGGGTTACAAAAGGGGATGATGGACGGAGCGTTTGAACAAATCAAACACTCACCCCCAGTCAACTGATCTGGTTTTAATCCATCACCATTCTTTAGTTCACTCAGCCACCCCAGTTCAGAACTGGGGTGGCACACTATAAGTGTGCCTCCTGAGATCTTCATAGCGCTGGCGCTTTCTGCATACCAAAGTGCCGCAGGGCGCGCAAAGTGGACGCAAACGCCCGTTGGACCCTCAGGGCACTTGTATAATACGGCCCCAGTTGTCAATGTGAGCATGTGGATAAACTGGGCTATTGGCTGCAGGTGGTGGGCAGTGGTACACCAGTTTGGTAACCGGAACTTATTTTTTATCATCAACCTTGACAGAGAGAGAGAGAAAAGCAGAAAATGGAGAAAGAGAGAGGAACAGAAAGATAGGAAAACAGTCTCAGTGGATAAAGCAGGAATGAAAAGAAGCCTGCAAGAGTGAACACAGGAGACAGGAAGTGTAGGGCGCTGGTTGAAAGAGGCATGAGGGGGAGTAAGGAGGCCTTGGTTTTTGACAAGCCAGGCACTGGGCAGTACCAACAGTGACTCCTAATACAAATGTAGGGCCCCCTATTTCTTTCCATGTAAAGCTGGTTCTAAAGATAGAGTTTGAGTTATAAATGAGGCAGAGGGAGGTGAAAACCATTCGAACCTAATTATTTGGAAATTATGTGCGTTTTCAGGCTGTTTGCATTCATCCATTGACTAAAACCAGGTACTATTCCAAGGGTTTCCTTCGAAGTGTATACAAAAAATCTCCTCAACCCCGGTGGTGCCGTATGACTAGACATTCAGCTGCAGCATAGTCACCTGCTAGAGAGACGTGACCAACCAATGGCTAAAATCCTTATGGTCGCAGCAGAAGCTTGTCTCTCTTTGCCGTATTGTCCCTGTAGGGGTATCTCTATACAGGGGCGAGGCCTCGAGTGGTGACACACCAGGTCAGCACCACTGCCTGTAGCTACATGACAAGTAGAATAAAGATATAGGAGGCTTGGGGTGGTTGACCTTCACAATGAGACTATCCTAGTAAGTGTCCTCAGGGGACAATGTGGAAAAGAGGCATAGTTTTACTTTATAGGCAGTAAATGCTCTTCTGCAACATCAGACTATTTGATTCCCATGGCTTGCAGATTTAGCATTCAATTGAATGTTGTGAATCACTATTTGTGTAGTAATCTGTGTTCTTTGTGTTTTAGAGCAGTTTTTCACTGCAGTTTGGGTGTGAGTGCAACATACTTTCTGTGGCGTATTATGTATGTTTAATTTCATCTCTGGTGATCAAGAATTATTAGAGGCTTTTCATTCATCATAGCGTACAGAAATCCAGGTGACATTTTATTTCATAATTCTTGCCTCATATTTCTGAACTGGATGAATGTAGTCACTTCATAATTAGAAAGTACAAAAGTTTGATTGTTGCCATTAGCTCAGCAGTGAAGGGCTTGGTATTCCAGAATGCTATTCAATAGACATCTGCTGAGCTTCAAGGTCAGCTGATGATTAACTCATCCATGCCAACAATACTCCCAACTAAAGGCGGCTCTATGGCAAACCGCGTACTGATGGCTCCCACTGTAGTGAAATAAATGCAAATTCCTGAAATGTAGCTATGAATTTTCTGGCCAAAGGACAAACGCTGATTTAAATAACATGCAGAAGACACACAACCTACTGAGAGCAGTCCATTCTGAGCATGATGATGCTCACAGACCGCTGAAAGATGTGACCAACGCCAATTCAAAATGGACCTGGATTGATAGACATGCAAAGGTATTTCAAGACTCAAAGGATGCCCTACTGCAGGGCACCACCATGCAGTATTTTGACTCCAGAAAAGCCAGTCAACTAGCGGAGGCGTCCCTGCAGGACACAAGCTGCCCTTTACTTCCAGCAGACAACTGCATACATCCCCCTCATCCCTGTATTTCACGGCATTATACCTCACCCACAACCCCCTTCGTGCAGTGGCCATGACGGCTACAAGTCTATGATTTTAAAGTACAGTATCAGCTTGGGATCAATATTTGGACAGCCTCTGTGTCATTAACCACCGACCACTTAACCTTTCTGATTTCTACCATGTAGAACACAGTGAGGAACATGTCCTTTTAGTAACACTGGGAGCTTGTCCGAAAGCACACTAGCTCTCAACATTGTGAAGCCTGTAAGGGAAAAAATTGGAAATTATTTCTGGAGGTTCACTAACATTGTAATGACCAAGCTCAGGCCACTTTGAGAAAGCAATGGTGAGTGAAGAATAAACTCTACATGACTACCAAAAGTGTCACGTTGAGAGGTAGCTGCCTTGTTAGTTTCATTCAACTAATAACCCTGTTTGGTGAGCCAACTCACTGTATGAGTTGGCTCACCAAACAGGGTTACAGACAAGAGCTCATTTGAGGGAACAGGTTTGTTTGCCTGACTTTGATGCTTGAGGAACGAACCAACAATTGAACTCTATCAACCAGCTGGCTATGAAAATGCCCCAGCTATGATCATAATAGAGAATGAATGCCAAATATCCTGGCGAGAAGTCTACATAGAACTGTTTGTTACCACACCTGGGTGTTGATTATCTGATGATAGTAATTGATGCAGAATTAGTCACATTCATTGCATTTGTTACTGTGGTCCAGGAGCTCCAAAAGAATTGAGCTACTCATTGTATATCATGTGATCTGAAAATAAACAACAGTTCTATTTTTTAAAGGAGCTGAATTCTGTGGATAGCTGGACACTGGAACATCCATCGTAGAAAAAGCAGTCTGCAATGGCACAGATAAGTGGTGAGGTGGAGTTATATGCACCCTATTAGGGGACAGTGCACATTGGAACTGAACAGTAGAATGAATTGGAGTGGTTTATTAATCATTTTCTCAGAGTGCTCTCTACGTTTGTGTTGTTTGCAAATTGAGTGAATTATGTTATACCTACCACTGAACGATGGTCGCCAACCACTTCGCAAGAAGACAATGAGCAAAAAAAAAGGAGGAAAGGCAATATGATTTTGGTTCAGTATTCACTCATCAACATTTAGGGTAGGAGACCTGGTGATTGTTCAAGAAAGACTTCTAGGTGGGAGGATTAGAATATCTCTCAAATGTGCTCCTTGGACAATAACCAGAATAAATGGCGGTACAGTGATAGTGTGAGAGTGTCATCCAGAATCTATATATATTATAATATATTATCAAACAGATAAAGAATAAACTGATCTTTGAAAGTCTCCTAGGGACCCATATAATAATTTTGCCATACTCAGATGATCTCAATAGTAGTTGGAAGAGTCCTGAGCTGGTCAGCTTCCCACAACTGGCAGATGTGTAACGGCCCTCACAAGGGGCCGATGGTGAGTCGCTGGGCGAGGGCCCTATACCGAAAGAGAGAGGTGATGTAGAAGATAACCACACCCAGGCGATCTCCCAAGCTTGTTGACAATGAACTGTATTGTATTTCATGTTTGGAATTTGAATTAGTATGATATGCTATTTTATTCTAGGTGGAAAACAATGTGTGTTTACTGTCGCGCCCTGGCATCTGATGTCAGTGGCATGCCTACACTCCAGCCCTTTTCCAAGCTTTACAGAGAGGGCAGACAAAAAGGGGAATTTGGCACTCGGTGGCCTGTCTGCAGCTATGCTCTTTGGTTGTGAGTACACTTCAGTAGCAGTGCGTGCAGTCGGAGTATAGCTTTAAAGATACAACCAAGCATGTGAGAAGCCAGGTGGGCTCACAGCAGATCACAGGAGAAGAGAAGGCGTGGGAGGAGCTAGAAGGCAGAATGAAAAAGTACAGATGTAGAGGTGATAATCATGCCTGGTTTGGCAGAGTAATAAATAAAGTGTCTAGAGTCCAAGCTGAACTCTTAGGTGACCATGATAGGAGGTGTAGTGGCTTCTAGGGCACAGCAAGTCTAAACTGGGCAACACTATTTCCCTTTTTATCAGCATATTTCACTACCCATCAAATGTCACTGCCCATTTCTTCACCCCGCGCCATGTGTGGGGGCATAGGTGTGCGTGTGTCACATGAAGCATCTGAGTGTAAATTTGCATAGGCTGGCAATAATCCTTATACGTTTTGGCTGCATCGACTTGGAAAATGCAAAGCAAGCCAGAGTGCAAATGTGCATGTGGCCAGCAAACCCATCACCTCCCTATCACTGTGAGCAATGCCTTTTTTGAAAAATAATCCCCCCCATTGTCTGGGAGGACGTTCTTAAGATCCTCGGGGCATGATGTCACTTCCACGTGGAGCGCGGATATTTTATCAATGCAGCTTCCTTGAGCAGCAACCAAGCAGTTTCTTTGTGTCTGACATGGGCCCATCGGTATCTCGTTTTCAAATATTTCAAATAGCAGAACCCCACGATCGCTGCCATTTCTGATTCTAGTTGTTTTTTACTTGAAGCCGTCCTGCCAAACGGCCAAGGGAGAGTTTATTTTCCACAGCTGCAGGTTTTTGGAGTGAGGAAAAGTATGGCTTCGCTCCCATTTTTCTGGGATTCCTCGCATTTTATCGTAGGTTTTATAGACAGGACTACATGTTTGCTTGTGCAGCCTTTACCAGCGTGTCAGGGATTCTGCAGCCTAGCACGTCTGTGTTACTGGGGCCTGGGGACCGTGTTTGCTCGCTGAAACTCCAGAAACTTAAGAAACATTCTCTACTTTCATGGGGCCGTCAGTTGAACGGTGTCATAATAGGTCCCAGAACCCAAGCAGACATCATCACCCAAAGGAACATTCTTGAATGCCTATTGTTGGTGCTTGTCAGAGATGCAGGGCTGGGTAAGGAGAACTGTTTATTTCTACACCTCATGGGCCCTTTAAATACTCTGACGCATGTGGCTCTAAAAGACCGGGGTAGCAGAATGATTTCAAGGTAAAAGAACATCTACCCTGTTTAGTGGGGTTCCGATTTTTACCAGAGGCCAAAGTGTGCAGGATTGATGGGCACGAAGGGCTCATACTTTGTTAATTTAACAAAAAGAGTTCCCCTGTAAAAAGACAACCATCCAGGGCAGGGCTTTAAGTGAGATGAAAAAACTTGAGGGACTTTCAAAGGGGCGCAGTCGATATAATTAAGGGTGGGGCTTAAAAACAGGTATGCTAAAAATCTATGCTTACTATAGTGTGCCACCCCACTGATATTTTGCTGCTTCTGTCACTGCATCCAGACATAGATTACAAAAAGTAACATTACACGTGCAACAAGCATGGACTATAGGCTTTGTCAGTGGTCATTAGTTGCATAAGATAAATAAGCAACAACTATGGCTTTGTTGTTTATAATATTGAAAATGCCTCCGTTCTGAAATGATGAGACTGTGAAAGTACTAAAACGAGTCTCTTTGAAGTTACATCAAAGGCTGTGAAGGGTGGTGCTGCTGCAGAATTAAGATGTTTATTGTAGGTCTTGCGACCTTCGTTGCACTGCGCAGCAGTGCTTGCGCAGGCAAGAGTCTTCTTGTCCGGGGTTCAGAAATGAACCCTGGAATCGCACACGCTTGTGCATGTGTCTTTTGTCTGCTCTTACGTGATTGGGCTTTGAGTGCGTGTATTTTGTGAACAGAGCACGCAATAGGCCAAAGGCGGACGCATTGCTCCGCCCACGGCCTATTGGTGTCTGTTATACGCACCAAAGCCCATGTGGTTTCAATTATCGTGCGCAGACACGGGCGCGATAATTGAAAGCACATGTCCGCTGTGGCGCGTGCGCGCGCACCACTCACGGGCGTCTTTTGGGGGTTTTTTGCCGCTTTTTAAAATGTTTTAATTCTGCCCAGCTTCCTAATGCAGAGTAGACAGTCGCAGATTCCCATCCACCCCTCCGAGCACCACATACTTACTCCTCGCAGCTGCCCTGAACAGTTAGAGCGTTGCGTACTGAGTGCATGGCAGAATCCTGCGTGGCGCTCTCTTCCAGTCTACCAGGAATACCAGTTCCATTATACTCCAAATATAATTCCTTTCTCTTCCTCTTTGTATCCCGGAGCACCACAGCCTTCCAGGTCTCCCCCCATTCCATAATCCTATCAACTAATGTTACAAGACGAGCCCGTGTCACAGGGCGCATCATCATCGGTTTAGTTTTCACTTCAGCACTCAATGTATTAGGTACAGTAAAACTTGCGCCCACTCAGTTTCACTGAGGTGAACTGGGACTACAACTCCCAGTAGCCATTGTTATTTTAAATGACTCGAGGCGACATGGAGTCACACACACCCTCCCGTGGCAGGTGGGACAAAGGCAGAGGGCCCTGAGCCGGGGATCGTCTCCAGACGTAAGTAGGCCCCTCAGGAAATGGTCAGGGCCTTAGAAGACCTGTTTCCCCCGAGTATCTTACCTGGGACTCCTGCGCCTGGGTGATGTCTCTGTTGTAAACGACACCAGCTATCTGCTTCAGCGGGAACGTGGTGCTTCCTGGGTCTAGCCTCTTGTGTTCCAGGCTTGAGGTTTCCTCCCTCATGGACTCGTCATCGGGGCTTTATTTTCACGCGGGTCTGTTACGGAACAGAATGAACTTCAGATGCTGCGTCGCTCTTCTCGGTCCTACTGAGTGTTATGAACGCTGGGTCCAGCTCGGAAGAGAACCAGCCCAAAGGCCGGCCTAGGTATGGGGTTTGTAATGGGAAGGGGCCCTGATGGTGACCTGTCCTATGTTAAAGTTCAGGAGGTGCTCCCAGGGAAGCAGAGCCCGGACGGACGTGCTTCTAGGCGCAGCAAACAGGGAGAGGAGACTTGGGGGTGGATATGGGGGACACATTAACCCTTTCTATCACCCCCCCTAATTTGCTCATTAAGGCCTTGTTGAAGTCATCAGCGCAACCCCACCCACAGCCCTCTGCGGCTGATTGAGCGGTAATTGGAGGCTTAAAAAACTTTTCAAAGGGGACCCTGATCCCTCTCTCCAGGGCACAGATTAAACCAGAGCATCGGTTTCCGTTCAGAGGCAGCCCAGAGATGCGATCAAGTGTCTTGCCTAGTGGGGCGCCCCAAAAGCTTCTGCACCCAGAGGAGGGACACAATATATCTGTACTTACTTGGGCACACCCCCTCGCCCATGATTGTTCATTACGCATTTAGTGTCAATCATTTAAGAGTGTTGTTTGATTACAAACATAGACACATCAGCTCGGTTCAATGTGTAATGAAAAGGGTGACTATTTCATTCATTTTAACAAGACCCTCAGTGGTGGTGTTAAATGGCAGAGACCCTGCCGCGACTCTACGATTTTAGGGCCAGTTTACTAAACCATATTGTTGTTGAGATGTGCATTATTAAGAGTTTGAGGCCACAAATTGATGTTGGTCCATATAGTAAACCACTTTTGTGGGCCCGAGAAGATTTTTTGTCTTTCAAAATACATTTTGAGAATCATTTGGGGTGTGAAAGGGGCATCATCCCATAATACGATTTACGATATTTACCATTGACAAGTTACACCCAGGAGGGGATGGTGAATGGTTAGCAGAGGCGTCCCAGGGAACAGTTTCCACTTTTATGAATCATGTTGGGTAGCCTTGTGGAGAAGTTGACCCTGGACCACTACCTGCTCCACCCACTGTGTTCCCAGAAGGCGTTTTTTTGGGGTTTTTTACAATAGCAATCGCGAAAGTGATCACTTTCAGTGCCGCTTTTTTTTTTTTTTTATTCTGGGCAGCTTCCTAAGAGGGGACCGAAGACCAGCAAACAACACTTTCTGGAAGATGAAAAAAATGCTGGCGCTTTGTCAAAAGTATCTTCTATGAAATATTTTGCTGCATATGCCTTTAAAGTTAATTAATTAAAAGATAAACTTCATCTTCGAACTCCATTTCAAAGCACTCTTATTTGCGGGTACAGTCCAACTCTGCTAAGGTGCTTCTGTATTAGTGTAGTTGTAGATGTTGATTTATCATGACTTTTTCTATTTCTATTTTTGTAATTTGATCTTTCATTTTGGCCGCTCAAGATCCATTTTCTATGTTTGTTAGACATTCTAGGCAGGTACTTACAGGCAGGTAACTACACAGGCTAGACTGTCTCCTCTTGGCGTGTTGTACTCTGTCTCCTGCTGGAATCTTTTGTCTGTTGTTTCACCTGCCTTCTTGACTCATTCCGCTCCCATCACCGCAGCAGACACAGTCCTTGCCCTGAATTCTCCTTCACCCTCCTTTTACCTTGCAACCCAGTAGTGTCCCCTGCCACTTTTTCAGACTCTGTATATTTGCTGACATCTAGACCGCCAGGCATGCGCGCACCACTCGCGGTGTTTTTTTTTTTTTTACAATATGACGACCTCTTTCAGTGCCCTTTTTTTTTTATTCTGGACAGTTTCCTAAGCAGGGATTGAAGACCAGCAAACAACACCCCCTCCTCTTCCTCATCCACCCCAGACCCCAAATCCAGCACCCCTCCCATCACCCCGAGACTGTTACGAAGGAGACGGCCATCCAGAACAGGACCCAGAGAGAGCGAGGGACCACCAGGCATAGGGTACCTGGGAGAGACAGACAGACATCCCACATACGCTCATGACACAGACAGTCATCCAAAATACGCTGACCGGGGAAGCAGACATCCGGACAACGGCAACCAAGAGACAGACGAGCTTCTCGTAGACAGTACCACAGGAGACAGGCAGACATCACGGATACAGTAACTAGGGAGACAGACATCCGGGGTACGGTAACCAGGAGGCAGATAGACACCCCCCATACGGTATCTAAGGAGATAACCAGTCTGTCTAAGAGACAGACTAGGGAGAGGCCGCCAGGTGCTCGGGACTGGATTGACTTATAGTTACCAAAATCCTTGGGTGCAGAAGTAACATTAGGCACCATTTTACTCCCATCATCACGTCATTATAAGATTGCCACCTTGCCTTTGCTTTAAACCATAACACACAACCACACACAACCACACATACAACCACAACCACAAACACAACCAACCACACAAACAACCACACACACACACAACCACACACACAACCACACCGTCAGTGCACACCTTCACCAGGCACAGACACCATCAGTCGTCAGTGCACGCTACTACCAGGCACACACCACCAGACGTCAGTGCACACTTTCACCAGACACACACACACCACCAGCCGTCAGTGCACGCTTTCACCAGGCACACGCACACAGCAGCTGTCAGTCCACGCTTTCACCAGGCACACACACACCACCATCCGTCAGTGCACACTTTCACCAGACACACACCAACAGCCGTCAGTGCATGCTTTCACCAGGAATACACACCACCAGCCGTCAGTGCATTCTTCCACCAGGCACACACACAACCAGCCGGCAGTGCACACTTCCACCAGGCACACACACACCTCCAGCCATCAGTGCACAATTTCTACAGGCACACACACCATCAGACATCAGTGCACACATCAATTGTTAACGCATTTACAATTAACTATTGTAGCAATTGCAGTATGATGCACTTTACTTTTAAACATATTCATCTAAAGCGTTGCATGCCACCATTGCTACAAAAATAAATGTAAAAAAATTTGGCCCACAATTTATAGACTTTTGTTGCAATTGGTGTTGCAATATTTAGCAATGCCAATAGCTCAAACTTAATTAATGCGAGACCTATTGCATTGCAAATGCTTGTTTTCATCCTGAGGGTGAGGGCAGAAACGGAGAGCCTGATAGGGACCCATCTCAGCACCTGCTTTTTAGAACTTTTCCATTGCACTCAGGATCAGGGTTTCCTTACTCTTTTTAATGTACTTCGACCACTGAATTTCACCGACACTTTACTTTCATTCATGCGCTCTCCCCTCACTAAAGCAGGACCAGGACCATCCTGTGTGCCCTAGAAACCAGCATTGAGACCATGTGCCAAAGACTGACAAGCGTTCTCCTTGGCAATTAGGTTTGAAGTTACCATGATGACAGACACCCCCCATGCGGTATCTAAGCAGACAGACTAGGGAGAGGCCGCCATGTGCTCGGGGACTGGTTTGACTTATAGTTACCAAAATCCTTGGGTGCAGAAGTAACATTAGGCACCATTTTTCTCCCATCATCACGTCATTATAACATTGCCACCTTGCCTTTGCTTTAACCCATCACACACAACCACACACACACACACAACCACACACACACACACAACCACACACAGAACCACAACCACACACACAACCACACACATACAACCACACACACAACCACACTGTCAGTGCACACTTTCACCAGGCACAGACATCATCAGTCGTCCGTGCACGCTTTCACCGGGCACAAACACCACCAGCCGTCAGTGCGCGCTTTCACCGGGCACAAACACCATCAGCCGTCAGTGCATGCTACCACCAGGCACACACCACCAGACGTCAGTGCACGCTTTCACCAGGCACACACACACCACTAGCCGTCAGTGCACGCTTTCACCAAGCATACACACACACCAGCAGCCGTCAGTGTACGCTTTCACCAGGCGCACACACACACCACCAGCCATCAGTGCACGCTTTCACCAGGCACACACCAACAGCCGTCAGTGCACGCTTTCACCAGGCACACACCACCAGCCGTCAGTGCACACTTCTACCAGGCACACACACAACCAGCCGGCAGTGCGCACTTCCACCAGGCACACACACCTACAGCCATCAGTGCACAATTTCTACAGGCACACAGACCACCAGCCATCAGTGCACACATCAATTGTTAACGCATCCACAATTAACTATTGTAGCAATCGCAGTATGGCGCACTTGACTTTTAAACATATTCATCAAAAGGGCAGCATGCCACCATTGCTACAAAAATAAATGCCCATTTTTTTGGCCTACAATTTATAGACTTTTGCTGCAATTGGTGATGCAATATTTAGTAATGCCAATAGCTTCAAACTTAATTAATGCGAGACCAATTGCATTGCAAATGCTTGTTTTCATCCTGAGGGTGAGGGCAGAAACGGAGAGCCCGATAGGGACCCATATCAGCACCTGCTTTTTAGAACTGTTCCACTGCACTCAGGGTCAGGGTTTCCTTACCTTTTTTAATGTACTTCGACCACTGAATTTCACCGACACTCCTTGGTAGTGCTGCGCACGTCCGTTGGCCGACGCGGCCCTGCCCACTCAATAGAACTCCAGCACCGTGGCGGAATTTGCGCGGCGGTTGACTAGTTAACTTAGAGGCAATGTGTAAAGTATTTAAGCAGCACAAAAGCAGTAATAAGTGAAAACACGACACAAACAAAATCCCCAAAAAATTTAGAAAAATACAGCAAAATTTCATTGTGTTAAAGTATTATGAGTGATTAACTCTAGAACATGACCTTGGACGGAAAAAGTCCTTGCATTAGCCCTAAAAGGTCGCTTTGCAGTACTAAATATTAGTAGGCTCGGCCTCACGTGCAGTCCCAACATCATGGTAACTTCAAAACTAATTGACAAGGAGAACGCTTGTCAGTCTTTGGCACATGGGCTCAATGCTGGTTTCTAGGGCACACAGGATGGTCCTGGTCCTGCTTTAGTGAGGGGAGAGAGCATGAATGAAATCTTTAGGGCAGGCTCAAGAGGACTGGCTGCAGTGATATCCTTAGCTCTGCTGAAAGGGGAGGAGGGGGTGGTTTGTTGTGTTGATGGCAGTGATGTTGTCATGGAAAATATGGACACTTCAAGGGAGTTTGTGTTTTGCATGGCAATATGCCAACCAACTGTGAGATTGAGGCAGTAAAAAAAATATATATATAACTGTAAATTCGCATAGTAAGACTGCAGTGCCCCCCTCGATTAAAACATGGAAGATACCATCTCTGCTCTAGCTTGAACCCTGCAGAAATGCAGTTTTGCTTGGAGAAAAAAAGGTGGCGTGAGATGGAGCCACAAAGCACTGCAGGGCTTAGAAGCAGATGATATTATAAGAAAGAGTATTACAGCACTGCTGAGTCGGTTTGGTACACTAATATACAACTAGGAACGGAAAACCATGACTCCTTTCAAAGGAGTAAACTGACCTGGGGTGCAAAGTGACACACACTGAAAACACTGCAGTACTCTTTAAAATAGGAATTGTCTATGAGAGCTGTACCCTACACCCCCCTCCCCCCCAAAGGAGAGCTGGAGCTGGAGGTGGCCTTGAGTGCCAGGTTGGCACATTCTAGGACCAAATGTATCTTTTAGGTTGTTTTTTTTATTTATGCTTTGTGTGTTCTTTGTTGGCATGCATTAGTGCAGTGCCATTGGAACCTGGGCACCACCTACCGTTCAACTCACTGACCAGTGCCAATATCCCTATGACAAGTCTTTTATTTACAGGGAACTTCCTGGTCCTGATCTAACCTCCCTATCTTTGGACATGTGACCGATTTTTTGCAGACAAATCTCTGCTTAGGAGCGTCAACCCACTTGGGTTTATCATAGGGTCCAAGGGTTAGAATTTCTGATGTAAAGGACACACACAGTTCCCTCTCTTAAGTGCTTCCGCACCCAGCGTTCTAATATAGATCAGAGTCAATGAGCCGCTGGCTGCATATATTATATACTTTCCGTGTATTAAACCTATTTCCCTGTCTCACAGGGAATGGCACCAGTGCGGTCCATGTAAAACTTAACTCTGCAATAAATCGATTAACATGCAACACGCTGAGCTGGGTTTCCCAAAATGTAAATACTTTATTCTTTCTCTCCTTCTCTGCCCCTCTGTCCCTCTTTTTAAGCTCTGATTCTCTTTTTTTAAGGCTCACCTTTTATCTTATTTCCTTAATTTTTATTTTTTGCAGATTTTCTCTTTAATGCTATTCTTCTACCTCCACTTTATATTTCAGTTCCACTTAAGTTACGCCCTTTCTAATGCATTCTCTGTCACTTTTCATTTCTCAATGTTTGTGCGTTTTCTGACATTTTCTTTCTTGTGTTTCTCTTTGTCTAATCATTTTCTACATCGATTCTTTTTCTGCTATTTCCCTTAGCCTTTTTTCGGATACATTGCTATGTTTCTGTCTTCATATTTTTTAAACGTTTCTCTATGTCTCATGTTTTCGATTCTATTCTTTCTTCCTCTGGGTATGCACAGGTACTGATTAAGAAAGTAGTGCAGCGTTATTTAATAATATTTTGTTTGGGTGCTTGTGTGACGCAAAGCGATACAAAGCATTGCATCGATTTCCTTACCAATATGAAGGCCCACAGGCTTAGCGCAACATTTTGCTGCCCCATGCGAGTGCATGCACAATGCTTAGTAAATCTAGGCCTCAGATGGCTGTGCAGTTGTGCTTTAGAGGCCCTAGGTGAGAACTGAGAGGCAGGCCTAATTGTGAGGGACTTTTGACACCTTTGTCTAAAGGTAAATCCTTAAAGGACCCAATTACCATCAGTAACAGTGCGTACTCGTTACAGTTTAAGTTCCCATTAACGGCATAGTCCTTAAGTGAAGTACCTGCTGGTTGCACTTTATATTTGGGCAACGAAAAAAGGTACAATTGAAGTGTACGTCCTTGGTGACCCAGACCCTTTATGGTGTAAAAGGAGCACGTGAGGGGCTGGCTAGCATTGGGCAGGGTTCTGGCAATCTATCACAGGAGAACCTTTCTCAAAGTGACCAAAATCATGCAGAAAAACAATATTTTTTTCATTTAGAACTTTAGTTTTCAATACTAGTGTATATAACTATTTATTACTTTATCCAAGAAAGAAGTGACTCAAACAGATAGATTCACCAAAGAACAAAAATATATTTCCACTACAACGTTTCAGCTTCCGCCTTCCTCAGGTAGTTTCAAGATGGTAAGCTCAGTGGCTGCACAGATGACACAGCTGAATTTTCAAAAAGCATCATGAGTGAAGATTCCATTTGGAATGTGGAATCAATGCAGTCCTGAGAGTTCTTGAGATATGCAGTAATCAGGTTGTATTGTCAGTAATATTCAGTCCATCTGGATGCAATGATTTAAACGGTACATCCAGAAGTTTTCCCTGGAGTCCAGTAGTTCTTCCTTTGAGACATGTTCCACTGGGAAAATCTTCAAATCTGATAGTGAATGATCCACAAGGTTAAAATGATTGGCTACAGGCTGGTCAATTTTCTTATTAATTATTGCTGATTTGTGGTTCCTGAATCGTGTGCGGAGGTCATTCACTGTTTGGCCTACATATTGTTTTTTACAGCTTTGCCGTTGGCACTGAATCACATAAATAATGCATGTTGAGCGACATGTAAGATGCTGCCTTATTGCAAAGGTCCTTCTGGTAACATAACTAGTAACTGATGATGTTTGCAAAAGGTATTCACACGTGATGCACCTTTTAGAGGCACAGCAATGAACCCCTGCATTTGTTACAGCTTGCTTGAGTTCAGCTCTCACAATAAGAGATCGTAAATTTGGAGCTCTGTGGTAAGCAATGACTGGCGGTTTTGGAAAAACCTTTTGCAATTTTTCACAAGTGGACAGTAAGGGAAATGTTTTTTGCATTATATTTCTGTAGTTGGGAGCTGATGGATGATAGTCAACTACAAATGGAGTTCTGTCACTTTTGTTTCTGGCGTTGGTATTCCAAATAAGTGCTTCTCTGGGTAACTGCAAAGACTTGTACATTTGTTGCTGTATGATATGCAGAGGATAGCCTCACCCTCTAAATAATGTAGCAAGCTCCTGTAGATGGTCTTTACAGGTTTCCTCATTGCTGCAGATGCGTCTTATTCTGAGTGCTTGGCTGTAGATGATGCTCAGTTTAGTTTGATGAGGGGGACATGAAGTCCAGTTTAGATACAAATGAGCATCTGTAGGCTTGTGGTACAGATCAGTTGTAATTTTGTGTTCATGAATGGTGACTAGCACATTCAGAATTTATTACTATTAATTTATCCACTATTTATTACTTTATTTATATAGAAGTTTTATATAGTGCTGTGTTTTGCAGCTTGGTCACTTCAGAGCTCTTTACAGGTATTATGAAAGCATTGCTTAATTCTGGACATGAATCAAATCCAAAGTTCTTCTCTCATGCAAATATCAAGGCACATTCTGGCTGGCTGGGCTCTGACATTTTTTAGCAGAAAAGTTTTTCGCAGAGTAGAGAGCTACATGTTCACACTCATTGCTACTTCATTGAATTGAAGAGCATAAGTGATATTGGCATCAAAGAAAAGCCCCACGTTCCTATCTTTTGGTGAGGCGTGTAGCTGAGACTTGTGGGTCAGTCAAAGGGAGGGTTTTGGGCACAGTATTTCCAAGTTCTACCATCGCAATCATCTGTGAATCAAGTGGTAATACGGGATGGAGTTTCTGGACTTTTTTCCAGTATAAGTGAATTTGTGTGTCGTCATTATACATGTGATAGTTCACGATCGAGGCACTGTAGGACTTCAGTTTACAAATAGCAGCTCTTGTGGTGGCATGCATTATATTATGTGCAGCATAAACCAGCAGATGTATGTATTGGCATAAAAATTATCTCAATTGTGTGATGCATAGGATCATAGAATAGTACTAAGAGCTACCACTGTTCCTGCAGACGGGTGCAAGAATAATAGACGTCAGTTACTGCCACCTCTAACCTGCCCTCTGATACACCTGGCACTACCTTGAAACCCCTGGTAGCAAGTACCAAGAAGGAAGTCTAAGGGGTACCTCTAAGAGCCTTGTTTGCCTTTCACCTAGCCTCTTAGTAGAAGAGTCACAGCCAATTGCTCATCAGTAACATGAATGAAGCAAGATGAAAGCTACGTTAACATAAAACAGATGTGATGGAATACAATTAAACTAATTAGGAAGTTAAACTTTGTTTTCTCAAAGTATGTCTTCATATTCTAGTTGCAATACATCCTGTGAAGTGAAGGATTACCACGTTGCGTGTCAACACCTTCTCTGAGTTAACGCACATGACTAGTTTATTACAGAAAGTTTCTTCTCTGTTTATGATATTATTTTTTGTATCCTGGCCATTTCTTCATGGCCATTCTAGTACCTGCCGAGTTTTACTTCTCTGTTACCTCAGGAATCCCAAACTCAGCACAGAATGAAGAAGCTCGAAACCTGGCATGGCACTATTAATTCATCATTGTACTGAGAAAGAGAGTACCAGCTGGTGGATGTGCCACCACTGATCAGGATGAGCCAATTCCTGGAAATACTACATTTGATGCAGGATTACAACCGACAGAGGTACCACCCTTCAGCTCTGCACACATTTTATAATTTATACAAGATTAGTAAGGTCAAAGACATAGTTCTGGGAGGTCCACTAGGGATCGTATTGATGTTCTTTCATGGTGGATTCTTAAAGTTTAACCCGTCATTGTTCAAGTGTTTTATTAAGAAAGAGAGGTAGATACAAAGGCAATAGTCCATGACCCACCTAAGTCACAGGGAGCCCAGAATGAGGAAACCATGTTTTTCAAGGTTAAGGTGGTGCACTTCTCTGCTCAGTAACATCTTGCCCTCTGAAAGCCAGTCCTCAAAAACCTATAGCCGAAATGCAGTATTTTTCACAGACGTTTAGAGGATGAATAAACTGGTGGCAGATTACCTGACCTGTGGCGATATTTTTTTGCGCCCCAAAAAATTTGTTTTTTGTATTGCATACTCAGTCATGGGGCCCAAATATTGCCAATGCTAATTAGAGCTTGTAGGATTTCCACAGTTCCTACGGTACAAAAAGAGTTACGGTGAGGCTACAACATCTTCTCCAGTTCAGTTTCCACCCTAGACTACCTGACTTTATGGGTAGAGGTTCCAGGTTACTCGCAGACATTTAGAGATGCTTCGACTAAGGATTACGAGTGAAGAGTCAATTCATAGTATGCTTCAACATTTCAACATGTTAATTGACCTTAAAAGATTGTCTCAGAGTTATAACATTGTGTGTGTTTTTAAATAGCCTATTCTAGTTCCTCTGCTGGTGTTGACGTAAGTTAACAGTCACAGTATTGTACTGTAAGAGCTCCAGTTCCTTTCAAGGAGGTACGAGCTATCGCTACCATCCACAGGCCACACGAGAAGCTCACAGGCTACAGACAGTTTCTTTTTCTTCTCCTAGAATAGCAGAACAGCTAGAATTCAGACATCTCAAATACTGTACGCACATAACAACTGTAAATTAATGCGACCGACCCTTACTAGACCTCTAATGTTTTCTTTATATCCAGACTTTATTGTTGTGCAATCACTGAATATCCATACATAGCCTTGAAACAGCCTCAGCTTTGCAAGTCACAGGGGGTGAAACACGTGTTGACTGAGCATCATCTACAAATGAGACAAACTTGAACTATGATGCAAAATAACAAAATTTAAATTGTACGTGAGATGACAAAAATATCTTCAATAAGAAGAAAAATTGCTTAAACTTACCTAATTATGATGTCTGTGTAACATATTTACGGTAAATATTTGCATATTTTACCTTGAATAATATGGGACCTGATTTCCGAAAGGGTTTTCCCCATTCTGAGTTTATGGAAAAATGGGTTAATACATATGGCCTCCTTGTTTCCAATCAAAATTGTACCTATAACTGTGGCCCAACAGGGCCGCTGACCATCACTGGCAGTGCCACCATGTAGCCTCGTGTCTGTCTCTTCTTCTAGTAACTATCAGTGTCTATGAGTATTATTATAATCTCCGTTCACCTCTTTAGCTTCGAGAAATGTAGTGGAACTTCTAGAGTCCAAGAAAACATATGATAAGTAAAAAAAAACTAATAATAATAATAAAAAAAATATTTTTAGGTAGCACCTCGTAACACATTTCTGCCTTTTCAAAGCACTGTAAATAGCAGATCCTGCTCGTACCCTTGTAACCAGGCTCAATAAACCAACCTCCGAATGATGAAACTTTGAGACATCCTGAGCAAAATTTAATTTGTGACCTTCAGATCCCTCGCAATGTCGATGGTGAGCATGAACCAACTCACTAAGTCATCTACTACGGTTGATGGTAGACACTCTAGGATAAATGGCGAGTGACTCTGGGTAGGTTGAGGGCCTTTGTAAGAGCTAGACTCACTCCAAGCCCCTAGAATCAGAGCCCAGTGACAGTTCACATTTGCATCTATTAATATTTTTTACCCCAAGTGGACATCAGCTCAGCTTCTGAGTTGAAAAAAAGGTACTTCCTGCTTAGAGGGTTAGAACTAGGACTGTTGCTGTCCGTTTCGGAGTGGCATTGCTGTGCTCTCTTCCCGTGCCATATACCCTTAATTGATGGTTCGACAGTGAACCAGACACCCCTTGATGGTGGCTCCATAGGGGCTGGCTTAGTATCACTTTGTTGAGGAACTAGTCCCACCTGTAGAGGTAAAACAGGTCAACTATATTGACTGCTGGCAAAGTAAACCTCTACTGCTGAAACGAAAATGCACTGTTATGTGCTGAAGGCCTGGGCATAGACACTGAAAACATCATTTCTGCTTCTCTCACTTTAAATAAGCCGTGTAACAACTGATGTTGTGGAGAGGCGAGAGAGAGAAGAGATCAGGAAATGTTATCATAAACTTAAGTTTTTCTTGTCAAAGACAATGTTTTTGAGACAGTTATATTTTTTGATAAAGATAATAAAACACCCTTAATAGCAGATCTACTCTGGCAGAAGCGCTGTCTCGTGCTTGGATTGATGGGCCATCGCCCATAAAGGGAAGTTAGCACAATTTGCACATCAACTCAGAGTTAATTTTACTTGGCATGATTTTGACACTCAAACAGTAGCCAAAACAATAACAAAAAAGTTGGCTCCCTAAAGTAAAAACCCTGTCCCTCCCGGACCAGCAATTTGTTCTCTTGGCATGATTATATTCGATTATATCAGATTACACTCTTCACAAGCCGAGTGTCAAACTGGGACTATGTTTATTTTTCTCGCACAAAATTTGTACTATTGTCCAAGCGGTTTAAGTGGCACTTGCAGTGACAACCAAGTACAGCCTCCCAATTAAAGTAGTTTGGTACAATGTATAATTAGTTAAAAATATCAAGAAGGAAAATGAAAGAAAATCCGTATCCATCTGTTTACAAAAAGCATGTATAGAGATGTGCATTTGTAACTCTTGCGTATATCAGTTTTTTAAATAAAATGAAACCTAATGTTATCAGGTTAGAAATATTTAAAAATGGGTGTCCGTCTTTGGGCGTACTGCTCTTTGCGCTAGTGTTTATTTAGTAGTGTTTTCTCTTTCCCAAAATATGTGTCTGTTATTGTGATTCTTGGATTTTTAATATTCTTGGAGAACATCCTCAAGATAGGACCACAGTTTAGAGACAGGTATAGAGATATAACGGTGCATGTTAGTATTTAGTGGGGTTTAGAGAAGGATGTTTGCTATGCAGGAGATACAGCAACTGCATAATAATTTCCAGTAACCCAGGCATATGTTGGAAATCATTGAAATACACCCATATCTTGACCTTTAAGCACTCTACATTGAGAAAAAGGACTAATTTATCTAATATTTATATTTTTTAATTATCTGATCTACGATAACAGCACACCAAGTTGACCAGTGCCGCATATGAAATTTGCACTTTTGCTTCATGCTCCATTCATAAACGTGCATCTGATCTTACCCATATCTGGGTTTGATCCATCGTAAAACAAGTCAGTGAACAGTTCTATCTGTATGTTAAGCTTTTAGTTGTCTTGGTAACTAGGTATTGGGAACAGACACATGTAAGGAATGTCCACCAAGTATGCACAGCATGACTATATTCCTATATATTTTCATCAGGTCTGTGATCACCCTTCTCTCACTACTTGCATGATAAATCGTGGGAATAAGGTTAACTTTGTCTTTCTACTCTCTTTCTACATGGAACCTCTCTCGGTAAGTAAGAGAGGACCCATGGATCTGACCTATGTAATTGCTTAGATCCAACTCTCTCTAACTAAAAAGTCCTTTGCCATTTTAGACTTTAGTCTCTTGAATCTGGTGACCTAAGACACACCACTGGGCACTTGGTCCACCTTTCCAATTTTTTCAAATTTCTTGATTTCCCTGTCTCTTCCTAATAAATTGGTCCAATCAATTGTATATATCAAAATTTACTATGTATGGATCATTAAAAATAATTTGTTTACGTCCTCTAGGTACCCCCTCTCTTACTTGTCTGTGTGAAAATGTATACTATTTGGGAAAGGTCCTAAAGAAGTTGGTTCATATCGTGTTTCACCCTACTGAAACACGCGTCAACCTCATTTGTCTAGACCTAGTTGTATACGGTCATTTGACCTGGTCTTGGAGACTTTCCATACCCTTGGTTGTCCTTCACACCTAGATGTGTATATGTGTTTGGATTGTTTGCGTTTGCCTGTTTAGAATGAATGAGATTGCTAATGATATTGAGTTGTTTATATTCAGCTTCCACAAGGGTCCAGAGCTTTTGTACTGTAACTAGAGTATATATGTGTTGCATATATTTGCTTTTTAAAAAAACATTAATGTTTGTAGGAAAAAAGAAAAATCTATTTAAAACAAAACACAATTGTACTTTGTTTTATATAAATAATCAAGATACGCTGATATATGTTATGAAAAAAGCAAACATAAATAATAAGTAAAACACAAAATTAAAAATAAATAATACGATTGAAATCCTAAAAATGTCTTGATTATGTGTTTTGTATAAACCAATACTAGATGTAATCTATCTCACAAAGAAATATAGGTCTAAGGGGAGTTTTGTTGTTTGATAGCACATGGACATGAGACTAAGTCTGGGGACATGAACCTTTAGCTGTACAAATCAGAAAGCAATTGCTAGATGAGGCTGCAGAAAGCTGAACTTGGTATCGAAGATGTTTCAGTAAAGGGCATGTGAGACTGTACCGGCATAGGATGGACTGTTTCTGGTCACAAGGTGATCACCGTGTCACTGTGAGACTGTCCTACTACAAGGCTGTGGCTGGCTGTATTAAACTGTTCCAGCGCATGCATACCTGCTTATGGGCATGTGATTCTCTTCTTGGACAAATGTGTCTTTCTGGGGTGCATGAGGGTGCACCTGCTCATATGTTGCTATATTTGGAAACATGAGTGTGCACTTAGCAAATGGGGTTGTACCTCAATTTTGCAGCTGTCACTGAAAACCTGAGGCTGCTCTAGGCATTTGAGGGTGTACTTGGGTGTAATGGGGTGTCCTCGGCAGGTGATGACGTTCCTGTGCAATGTATGGCAAATCTTGGGCAGCAAGGACAGTATATGGGCACATGATCTGTGTACCTGCACATAATATCACCTCTGACACAAGAGACTGTGCCTGTGCAAATGAATCCTTCATGATCATTTGTGGTTGTATTGTGGGATTTATGACTGCTATAGGCAGTATGGGAGTGCACAGACTTAGTCTTGGCATAGGAACTATACATCACAGAAGATGCCTCGTTTGATCATGGTAGGCATTCCCAGGTTATTTGAGCCATTATCTGGCCCTGTGAGGCTTTGCCTAGGAATCTGAGGGTGTGCCTGTACTTTAGACTTCTAAACGTGAGCATATAAATTTGCACCTGGGCACTTTGATTAGACATGTTAGGCTGTTTTGTAGCATACGATGGCTAAAGACTAATATACCTTTTATCGTCCTTAAGGACTGTTAGTTCGTTTCTTAATCTTTCACTTTTTAAACTTTTTTTTTACTTCAGTGATGTAACGTTCATGGGTGGCATAAGGGACAATGGTCATGTGAAGTCACTTTCTCTGATGTCACAACGGATAGAGAAGAGAATGTAAGGACCCTTATGCTAACCGTGGCATTTCGGTGAATTACATCAAGGTGCATGTATTAATGTATTAAATTATTTGATGGTTCATATGGCAAATTAGGAAATATCAATATGTAACTCTATTGCCTGACCACCAAGAATGCATAATCAAGAAAAGTAAGTACTATAATATTAAATTAGTGTATTATCCTGAAGATGTACAAAACAGTAAGTTAATTCTTCCTTTTAATGGCTGGAAGAACCCTGAGCCACGCTTTTCATTTATTGATCCCACAATAATAAACACAGATAAAGGAGTTACATGCCCACTTTAACTTCAATATTCACATCTGCAACCTTCTTGAGTCCCTCTTGCCCCCTTTCCTTCTGATAACCACCACCATACTGCAACCGGTCATTCTTCCGCTTATGGATCCCGCTATCCTTCGGTGTTTCTTCACCTACCTCTTGGGCCCCATTTCTAAGGCAGTTTCCACCAATTACCTTTATTGATCACTTCTTTCTGAGACCCTTTCCTCTTTCTGAACCTTATTAATAAACACCTCTCTTGCCAACTCAGCCGCTAAACCTTTCATGGTGTGCTCCCCGTCCACAGAAAATATATACCATATGGCAGTCCCAGCAATGTAGAGTCTTCACTGCCGAATGCGGATCTCCCTTAATGTAAAGCTGCATTTTTTGTACTCACTGTTCAAGTCACTCTAGATTTTTGTAATTCAGATTCATTGAACTGGATACTATAATCTGTTTTATCTTAAAAATATAGACCTTCACTGCTGCCTAGCTGGGGTGTTCACGGCTACCTTTGAGTCCAGCATTAAAAACAGATATCAAATGCCTGCAGCTAGGTGTAATGTTGAAGTATTAAATACAGCAAGGTTTACTTTTTGTTTGTCTCAGTTCAACTTCTCACAGAGTTCATGCATGCCCAGCAGCAAACCTCTCTTCTTCTTGTCTTATTCACCTAGACAGACAGCCTTCAGCCCTATATCAATTTGCAGGAGTTTGACGTAGTGAATGTTGTAATTTAGCATTATTAACTGGTGCAATTTAGCATTACGAATGGCGCACAGTGCTTATATACCATTTATGAAAGCCTTAGTCCCCAGCTCAGTAATGGAGTCTAGCTACCTTCAGTTCAGGTAACTCCTGAATACAGCATTCTTAAAACAGGCTTCCTGTGGTGTCCTGCATCTACATGGAAGCGGAGCAAGAATCTATGATGTAGCCCCTCCAGCTGGATTCTACCTCTGGTGTGTTAATGGTCTACAATTGACACATCTTCTTTGGTTTTTATCCAGTCAGCGCTCAGAAGTGTTCTAGGTGACAGGTAGCACTTTATAAAACGTGTAAATAAAGAAGATAGAGTGAATGTTGAGTAACAGTTACTTACTTATTCAGTGTTCAGTCTATCGCCGGATGGGAAGGAGAAGATGACATTCAGCTATGAGCTGGGTTATACTTTGCCAACATGCATCAGATCACCATTAGGACTCGGTGAAATTTTCATTACGACAGGTTAAATCACATAATTTTCAGCAATTTGCATTATGCTTGTAACATGTAGTTTCTCAAATTACATCATTACACCACATTGGGTGATACCAAGTCAATTAATCAAGAATACTTTATTCAGTTTCTTGACCATCAAAGTTACAAAACATCCATATAATACATTAAAACCTATGACATCGATCAACATCCTTCAGTCAAAAATATGTTTAAAAACCTTAAAATTCATATAACCTGCTTACAGTAGACTTCATGTAAATTACGATTTCATTACAATTGTTGCTGGTCAATAAATACAGAGATACTCCCATATGTCAATAGCATTGTCTATACAGTGCCAAAATGAATCATTAAAATGATCCCAAAATCAAAAATTTGTAAAACTCATCTACATCATATCATATCATAAAATTAAACAGAGTACGGAAAGGTGCTATAGTTATTAGAGTTACATACATACTCTTCTCCCTACAATCGAATAGAACTTATAGTTGCATTCCTTTTTAATAGATAGAGGTGAATACTACAGACTAAGATGGTTTCAGAATTTTCTCTCATTTTATCCAGACATTAAACAAGAATCAACTCACAGAAAACACAACAGGGCCAGGTTTATCTGTCATCAATATTCGCTTTTCCTCTCTGCAATGAAACAACGCCATGGTCAACCAGATCGGGCGCAGCACTCTTCTGCGCGCGCCAAGATATTCATGGAACACGAACATAATATGGGCAGGAGTCTTAGGGTTAATGCCATAAGATGGGCCTGAATCAGAAGCAAGATTATTACTCCAGTTTCTGCTGAATAATTGAAGGGGCAAGCCTATTCTAAATCTTATATACAAAATCTTAGCCAATGGTGGTGTTATACTATCCATATCGCTTTAAAAGGCTTGGATAGACTTAAATGCCGAAAACTAATCAGTCATTTGACCCAGGGTGCCCCTTGAAATTTGCTCGTCATGCACAAAAGGCAAGTAGGTCCATTTAAAAACCTGCTTGTTCGCCTTACAGATTAGTCAATTCAGGTAGAAATCCCACTATGGGAACAACGCGAACGAGCTCAACGGGGAGCTGCTGTTGTTCTCGACACTTGTGTTTTTTGCACTTTTTCTTAGCACAAGACTGACGTCAGGACGCATTGCATACTAGAATACAGCACTAAACGCCAGGTTTGCATTTCACATCATTTTTCAGATATTTTGTGTAATTATGCAAAGGGAAATTACACGAATTCCACACAGCCCTGCTCACCCTACAGTTGTGTGCAAATATTCACATAACCAATTTTCACTCACAAACACCATTTTGATTTCGGCTGTATCTGAATATATTCCAAATCGAAATGTGAGTGGCTCTTGTTGGCCGTGTGGAGCCTCCACCAATTCGAATTTATGGCCCATGGCCTTCATTTCTCCCTCTCATAGCCTGGCAGAATGAAGGGGTTTGCTTTGTGAAGGCTGCCATTGTTTCTCTGCTGCAGCCCTGAAGGCACAAAGGCAACATAAGTATCCTCAAAGCTGAAAGAAAAACACTGGCCCCCTTGTATCAAGACACTGCGCGTACTTTTCTAAACCGATGTAAGTTTGACAAACGTTTTGCACCTGCGGGGCATTTGTGGGAGTAAGTGAGTGGGTTGCCGGTTGATGTAAGGGTTTTATTAAACCGTGCAGTGCTTCAAAGGGACTCGAACGTGCTCCCTTCCATTTTCTGTTTTCTTGGCTTGAAAAGGATTTGCAGAAACGAGCAACTGTCTTTTTTTATCGAAGAGTTGTGATAACAGAATGGCACTTTTCTATTTCTTTTCTGTGTCCGTTTTTTTTTAATACCTACTTATTGATCAAAATATGAATTTCGACCCAAGCTCAAGTTATGTTTCTTTGAAGAAAGCTGCCAGTTGTCTGCAGTTCGTATCTCTCCTCTCCCTGTTGACAAAATGAACAGTTCATGCAGGGAACTGGAGCTTACAGTGTGCAGGATAGGTTTACAAATCCGTACAGGAGTTGCTTGCTCCTCACAGGAGTACAAGTGCAGCTTTTTGCATGCTTGTCCCTGTTAATTCACCTATGTGCATGAAGGGGCCGCACATCCCTCCTTGATTACTAAAATAGAGGGACTGCTGTTTAGTATTGCATTGCTTTCCCTTGGGGAGGTGAGAGGAAGAGACCTGTTAACATGGATGTCAATTCACCGAAATGCCAGGGGTGGCGGAAGTGACATCACACGCCCTTTGACCACTTCACTTACACACACATACTCACAAATTTACACATGTACACTCTCTCACACATATACACACTTCCACCAGGAATTACGCACACAACATACATTTTAAACTATTTTTTACTTACCTCAGCTGCCAAGGAAGGGCATATTCCAGCTTATTGTACTCCATTTTTATTACACTATTAGTGAATTATATATTTTATTTATTCTTTATAAGTGTAATAAAAAAAATGACAGAAAATAATGAGAGTAGAGCCCCAGCTGCCCCAATGTTCCTGGCACTGAATTTGCCACCTCTGAGGCCACAGGTCGCAAAGGCAGTGCTAGGGGGATCAAAAAGCAAGCCAGGGATCGCAGCTCCAACCCCTAAATGACATCCATGCCTGTTTATGTCAGCAGACCCCCAAGTCCTCCATCCATGTTAGTCAGGGTGCACAGAACTGACTTATATCCATCTACGCAAATGTGGCTAATTCAGTTTCTTCTAGTAAGTTACAGATGGAGATGAAATACTAAATATCAAAAGTCAACAGGCCAAATAATTAAATTGTATTAAACCTATGATGGCTATTTAAGGGCGTTAATATTTGATTAAAGTTTTGCACGGTGTTTTCGGACAAACTGATAGTTTTCAACTGTTTCTCCCACAGATTATACTTAACATGACTGTCAGGTTGATTGTTCAGAAAAATTCACCCGTTCTGCACTTAAAGTATGAGACTTTTTTTAAAGTCACTGGAAAGGTTGGTGCAAGGGGACACAGAGGAATCAGAACGGCTTGTTCCAGTTGTTTTGCCATCAAAGGCTGCTTTAGCCTTTTCAGGCCTGTAGTATTGTGGAGCTTTCACAGGTGTGTATGGGGTATTGTCACCTGCTGCCCTAACAGTGCAGAAATATTGGGCACTTCAAAAAAATGCTATGATTTTCACCATCATCCATTTGTTGTCATAGCAAATAAATCTACATCCATGCTTACGTCATTGGAGGCTTTTGGGCTTGGTACCTTTTAGCAAAGGTAAGCATCTCAATTATTTAAAGATTCATACAGGTGTAGGACAAGATATTGATCATGGATACTAGTGCTGAAGGGCTAAGGCGAGTAGTGGGGGAGGGCGGGTTGCAGTTGAAAATTAAATGATTTGGATGGTAAGCGGACAGGAGTGTTGTGTTAACTTGACAGGCATGACCATATCACCGCATGCCCAAGTTCGCCATCCAGCCTCGTGCTTAAAAAGAAATCTCATTTTTAAACATTGTATACCCGTCTTTCCATGGAGTGTTTCAGGATATTGTACCATAGTCTACCAACAATCACAACCCTAGAGGTTGTGTTCAGTAAATCTGCTGGTTGTATCTCCACACTAGCTTCTTTTTTTTAACTTTTTTTTTTTTAGGAGTGTTATATAGCGCGAACTAGATCCGAGAAATCGGGTATCAGAGCGCTTTACATGAGCACCAGTTTTGTTACAGGGCGACACATTCATTTTTGTTAGACACGGGGAGATTAAGTGATTTGCCCAGAATCACAGGATGTTGAGGGTCGTCACAGAGACTCGAACCCGGTTCCCCAGGTGGGAGGTCGACTGCACTAGCTGTAAGGCTACATCCTCTCCCCAAATGACAGACTCTAAGAATAAAACAGTTAATTACAGGTCAGTCTGAAAATACACCTCTTGCTTATGCCACATAGTCTACTTTTCCAAGATATAAATCAAGCTGATTCCAAGCCTTCTGCATGGTCCTCATGCATGCATATATTACACATCCTTGCTAGTCACATGCATAGAATCTACATAAGTACGTTTGGCCCTCTACATAAGGCATCCCACTGTTGGATATATGTTAGCAGTGCTCCTCAAAAAAAATCTTCAGTACATTATAAATCTTTTTTATCAGCTCAGCTTCAGGTCTGCAAAAGCAGCAGTCTCCTTAAAGTCTCCTCTCCACCCACCCCCATTCCCCAGTTCTCCGAAATGGCCATCAATTTGTGGGTTGTACCGCTTTTTAAAATACTTAGAAGTAAAATTAAATATATTAAAGAACAAAAGGGACAGCTATTCAATGGTGGAAAAAGTGGCGCACATATGTTTGGATATTCACACTTTTAGGTTCTACGTATGAGATATCTCCTTTCTGGCCCAGAATTGTCACGGATTCTTGTCATATGTGGCTTAGAATACTCCTGTGATGGCAAGGTGTACTTAGAAAGTCAAAAAATGCAACCTCCATGTGTAGTACTTGCCTGGTTTATGAACTGTGGCTGCTTATTGCCATGGTTGCCTCTATCAGTTGTGGATGAGGAAAGAATGTTGTAGAAATAATACAATATTCAATTCACAAATATAAAAAGAATCGAAATTGTAATTTGAAAGGGAAGGTTCTAAATTCAACTGAGGCCACTCATCATCCATACTGCATCCTGTTTATGCATTTGCACTGCTCCCATAATTCAATCTGGGCATACTAACTTAATTTTGAGCCTCCAATTTCAAATGCCTTTACATCTACAGAACATTTAAAAAATGTTCAACTTTACATTTTGCTTCTTTATAAACACTTTATTTATCTTTTAATAATATTAGATTTTCTGAGTTGCGGACCCCTGAGTAGTCTTTGCGCACCCAAAGGTATCCCCGGCCCACAGGATAAGAACCACTGCTTTAATCTGTTCAACTAACACTCACATTTTGCTTCAGCCCACCCAGGCATTCCAAAGGAGCAATGGGTCAGACCACCTGAGTCAAGGGTACTAGTATCTCTGTGAGTGACAGCATTCTGCCCAAGCATACTTTTGTCACACACAGAGAAAGTAGTACCTTTCAGAGCCAGGGACTTGTGTGTGCCATTGTGCATTTTTATTTATAATTTTTTTTTCTTGTTTCTTGTTTTGAACTTTGTGAGGGTCTGAACGCTGCCTAAACAGTGTAATCAGGCACCCTGTGCTACTTGCAGTGCGTTAGGTACCTGCATGTGCACTGCTTGCCGACACTGTGTATTAAAGTGGTCTTTCTACCAAATGCGACCCATGCAAGTAAGAGAGGTTGGGGTGGTGGAGCTGAGGGATAATTCATTATTTATTTAATTTCCCCTCAACATCGTCTGTAAAAATCCACCCTCCCCCGGCCTCACCGCTCTTACCTGCACGGGCCGTGGCTGCTTTCTACCCATTACAAAACACCTACTCCTGCATGCACATGGACACACACAGTAAGTCAGTAATGTGTTATATATGTTTACTTTGTTTTCTCAATTGCTCAACAACTCAACCCAAATGGCGCTTACCGGGCCTATCTGGGCTCTGTGTTTGGTGGGCTTCTGTCTCAGCTTCTTCTGTGATTTAGGCACACTCTATTTATCCTGGGTTTTCTTAGCAGTCTTATTAAGTTTACTCTTGGGACACTTAGCATTAGCAAAGCAAATAGGCCAGGCCTTTTATATGCCAAAGCATACAAAAAGCATTTGTGTATGCCAATGTTTGCTTTTATTAGCATATTAAAGCAAGACCAACAGGCTTTGTCATTGCTTCTTTTAACCAGTCAACTAATGCAAATGTGCTTTACACTGGCTGTCATTGTAAGTGTCACTGCAAACTTTCCTGTCACCAGTGCAAGATTGTTCAGCACTGGTGCAAATTACATTATCTTGCTCAAGAAGGCAGTCAAATCTGTTTGAACATATTGTTTAAGGGAGATGTTTCCTGAAAATGTTGATGGCAAACATTGATGCCCAACATTTAACTTTAAGATGCAATTACAATTTACTGTACCCTTTTGTAAACCACGCTTGCTTGTTATTCATTCAGAAATCCCTGTTACTAATGAAACCATGACATGACAAACAGTAGTTTTCTTATTGCCATTCATTTAAAATGACAAAATTGGCTGTGTAATGAGAAGATTCAGATCCCTTTCTGAGATCTCAAAATTATCTTTTACTGAGAGTTTGAAGGGCGGTTTTCAACCTTGCGGTTTCTTTGCATATATTTTGCCTTTGTTTATTACTCCAAATTAAGTAACATCTGTTACAATGGCCTCCAATAGGAACATGGAGTAAGAATGAGAAAAAAGCAAAGATCATGTAGGAAACCTCTTAAAGTCTACCAGCCTGATTCACAAAGGGCTTTCTTAAAAAGTTGAAAATCTGCTTTCTTAGAACTTTTTCTATATTTGGAGCAAATGTCTTGAATTTCAAAGAATTACAAAAAATCCTGGTAATATTCCTGGAAAGTGCTAGTCATGGATATTCAGGAGTACTCGAATCAAATGTATACATGTGGAATCTCCTCTAGAGGGTATTATGCCTAGGCACATTTGACACAAATATACATTTGAGCATTTCTTTTTTGCAGTTGTGAGTGAAAAAACTATTCCCTCCTTGAGGAACTCTTTCTCATAGACCATCTTTAAATGTGGGGGTGTTCTCTTGACATTTCCATCCTTGAAAAGACATTTGCTCCTGTAAATACTAACAAAATATCTTAGAAGCTTGCGTACCCAAAACGCCTCACAAACCTGCTGCTAACTCTAAAATTGCAATTGCAAAATGATCACTTTATTGACCGAATATCCGCATTCACAAATGTTTGCAAGGGAAAAAGTTCCCAAATCCTGATTCTGTGAATCATGGTTTAACCATGCTGATGAGCCTGGGTGTGCTAGACATTTCTGAATCAGTTCCACTAAGTTTGAAAAAGTGTGGAAATGGCAGGTTCTGGATTAAGTGTGGGGTTTGTCTGATCTATCTATGATCATTCTTCGTGTCCTTTGTTGTTATAGATGAACATGGCTTCTGAGGAGCCTTCATTTTATGGCTTTTAAAATACTGTAAAATCATCATATTCTTTAATATATGTAATGTTAGGGCTCCACTTTTCTAGCTATAAAGATGGTTTCCTTTTCTCCACTAAACAGTCGTGTATAGAAGGGTCAGATTGAAACAATTAGTCCATGGACATATGTTGTCTGACATTCCTGTGCTTAAAGCACCCATAAATGATTTTATTTCAGCCTCCAATTTAAAAATCTTTTATTCCTGATATATGGAGTTCAAAAAACACATTCCAGTCAAAATAAATTGATAATACATCCATCCATACAGTGCAAATCGGGGAACGCCAAAGGGTAGTTTAGGAGCTACTTATAGTTCACCAATGCCTTGGACGTAGCTCCCTGTAGAGCAGCCCACCACAATATGTAACTCAGAGGGTCTAGCCATATTAATGATAGTGCGCTACACATCTCTGAAACCTTGGAGTGGCCATCTTCCAAAACAATGGCAGAGCCAAATGCTTAAACACAAACACTCTGTGACAGCCTGCAGTAAACACAACATGATTGCACTTTCAATTTAGCAAAGTCAAATGGGGATTGGTCAGTTTGCAAGCCCCGCTGTCACGATCAGACAGTCCTAGTAAAATCTTTGCAAGAAAAAAAGTGCCTATAAAAGCCAGAATGGAGTTGCTAAAGAGTGGGACTGCTGGAGGCAAAGAGGAAGAATGCGATCATCGTGCACTAGCAATCTGTAGCCAGTGACATCAGAGGTTAGATTGAAAGGAGAGACATGTTAACAGGCGTGTTTGTTTCAGACAGTGGGAGTGGTGTGTGTGCATGTATGTTTGTGTATTTCTTTCCACATTTCTCTGTGCATATGTATGTATATGTGCACTTTTAATGCATGTGTTGTGTAAATGGCTAGGGTTTTGGCCCTCATCGAATTTGGCGTTTATCAAAGGAAACAAAATCCTAAATGAGCTAATCTGGTATGCAAGATAAATCCAATTCATATCAGAAGAGACTAATTTGCCCAGGGCCCCCACCTTCCAAAGCCCCCCCTAGGAAAGTAAACATTCTCTTCATCCAACTCACTTGCATATATTTCCATATCTCAGGCTCTCTCCTCTCTGCCTACCTCTACCTCTACCTCTGATTATCTCTCTATATGCATGTTTTTGTGAGCCTTGGAAAGACGGGTTTCGTTTTTTGTTTTTTTATAGAACCCTGTATCTGAAAGTTTGTCTGGTATAATTCGGGCTTCAATTAGCAGAAAATGGGCAGTTAAATTATCAATAGGGGCGCCCAAATATGTCTTGCCTGGGACCCCAGTAATTCTTAAAACAACACTGCATATCACAATTATGCACAAGCAACAGGTGTGAACTTGAGAACAGGACAGAATAGAATGTATTTTTTAAATTCGAAAAACCTGGAGCTTTATTGATATTCAACTTTAAGCCTTGAAAAAGCTGCTGTTGAAATGCAAACCTTTGATAAATATGTCGACTGCAAATTTGCCCCCAGATTATTTTTCTGACCATGTTTATCGGGCAATCCAAAGCACAGCAGATTTTACATTATGTCAGTGACATCCGTCCGGAATTTTGTGAACAGTGACTATAAATCCTTTAACGATGCCCATTGGCCATTGTAGATTAGTATAGAAATGGGCGTTCCTCATGAGGTATCAGATGAGAAATATACAAGGTTCATGAGGTGAATGCTGGTGAAGATGTTCACTGTGGGAAAGCACCAATATTCTCCCAATAAATTGCACAACTGATTTACTGCTGAATGAATGGCCCATGTCTATCTAATAAAGACAGTGTGGGAAAGTGTACCAATAGATACTTTTTCCCATGAGGTTAGTAAGAAGTCAAACATTTAAATTAAAATATTATTGAATGAGAGAAAGTGAATTAGTAAAGAAGAATAAAATGTAACTAATGCCCTAATCCTGAGCATGCATACTGCATGCATTAGTTATACGCAGGAAAACATGCACAATTCAGCAACATAAATATTGTGCTCTTATGCAAATCATTAATTTATGCTTGCCTGTCTAGAAAGTATTTGTGAAAAAGCCAAAGACACAATTACTAAATTGTGACAATGTGTAATAACTACTTCTCATAATATACCAGAGTTGATGTGAAAGCACGTAGGTGGGGGAAAAAGGGTTAAAAAATCACAGTAACTCACAGAGTAAATATAGTTAGATTTGTTGTTTTTATTTGCCGGGCAAAACGTGTCATTATCTTGGTTAGAATGAGGGTGTGGAGTGATGGGTCTTTTAATAATTATTATGATAGTTAAAGGGGTAAAGATTTGTTCACTAAATGTGTGTGGTCTTAATAATATGGCATAAAAGAAATAGAGTTTCAGCAGAGTTGCGTAATATTGGTCCAGAATTGGTCTGTCTCCAAGAGACACATAAACCTTGGTCACAGCGGGCAATCTTAGAAACATTGGGGTTCTCTTTAGTGGTAGCGTCTCAACAATCATCAATGATTAGGTGGTAGCAATTTTAGCCAAAACTAATATGGTTACCGTGGGATGTAGACTAGCGGATAAAGTAGGTAGGTGGGCTATTGCGGAGTGTCTGATAGGGGATATTAAATATACCCTCTGTACAATATTTGGCTCCAATTTGGATGATGCTTCTGTTCTAGTAGAGTTAAATACAGAATTAGCAATGTGGGGGACTCCCTTAATAGTTTGTGGGGACATAAATATTAATCTGTCTATTGCAGAGTTGCAGAAGGGGCCGAGAATTATAAGCGGCGGAAGTCAAAGGTGTTTAAAGCTTTATACAATCTCGTAAAAGATCATGGTTTGATGGACGCTTGGGGTCATTTAAACTTGGCAGACCCTGGGATTACTTACTATTCCTTCCCCCATAAAAAAAGTTTGCACGTTTAGATTTTTTTTTTTTAGAAGCTTCACTAATCGGGGTGCTTCAATTCAAATTTTGCCGAGGATTTTATCTGATCATTCTCTAATTGTACTCGGGGTATCCGCTCCTGCTTATTGTTTTCCGAAAAATACATTTTCTTTTGATCGGAAGCTTTGTTTGAATGAAGATTTTCAGGGACATATGTCTAAGTGGATCAAGGAGTTTTTTTCTATTAATAGACAATCTACTCATTATGCGACAGTATGGGATTCATTTAAGGCATGCTTTAGAGGCGAGGTATTACGTTTTGTTTATCATCAGAACAGAAAGAGAAAACAGGAGATGTTGGAGTTATACTCGAGGCTTAGAGATGCGGAAAATAAACGAATTCAGGGGGCTATGTCACAGGCAGGCAATACTCAAGTACTAGAGGAAGCAGTGGAGCTAGCAAGGTCTAAGATTCAGGGGGTTTGGAATACGGGTAATGCCAGGAAATATTTGGCCCACAAAAAACAAATTCATGAATTTGGTGAAACTGTTGGCCGGTGTTTGGCGCTTTGTCTTCGCATGCAAGAATCTTGGAGCCGTATTGGCGCTTTGAAGGATAATGCTGGGATAGTCTGTCAGGATCCCAAAGGGATTTTAGCGATCATCTATCAGTTTTACTCAGAACTATATACGCAACAACTAGCTTCTAGTGCATTTACCCCACACTGTTTTGATGGGGCTATAGCACAGCTTGATCCTAGTGAAAGGGAGATGTTGGATGGTCTGATTAGTATGGAAGAGTTGGAAGCAGCGGTTAATAGGTTAGGTTTGGGGAAAGCTGCCGGACCTGACAAACTTCCGACAGAAATATATGAGCAATTTTTTTGCGTGTTAAAATACGATATGTTGTGTACATTTAGGGCAGCACAGGAGGGATCTGCCCCTAAATCGTGGGCAGAAGCCACTATTGTAATTTTTAGCAAAAAGGGTAAAGACCCTAAGCGGGTGGGTTCTTATAGGTCGATTTCATTCATGAATTGTGACTGTAAAATTTATTCAAAAATTCTCGCGAATCGATTGTCTAAAATGATTGCTTCCTTAGATGTTGATTTCCCTCTCCAATGGTCCACCCAATGAATTTGTGTGTATTAACCTGTATAACTTTTTTCAGTCTTTTTTAAAAAATATATTAATGTGACAATCTCTTTTAGCAAAAATTGAAATGTTATTGTGTATAAATTTGTTGTTCTCGTAAGAGAACTAAATCAAATAAATTATTGAATTATTGAATCCTTAGTGTCCCAGACTCAACACGGTTTTATCCCTGAATGCAGCACAGTTTCACATGTTAACAAGGTGGTGACGTTGTTTGACGTAGCCCAAACTGACAAGCGTGAACTCGGTCTAATAATATTGGACGCAGAAAAGGCGTTCGACCGTGTGAAGTGGGCTTACCTGTGGGATTTGATGTTATGTATGGGTTTTGGTGTACAGTTTATAACTGCCCTACAGGTTTTGTACACTTCACGGGTCGCTAAGATCGCTTCAATGGGTTTACTCTCCAAAACAATCAATATTACTTGGGGTACAAGGCAGGGTTGCCCCTGTTCACCACTGCTGTTTGCGCTTTACATAAATCCATTTATTGAACAATTAAGGAATAGCCCTCTGATTAAACCCTTTATGGTCCATAATGTTTCTTACTCAGTGTTTGCATATGCAGACGATATTGCAGTCACCCCTTCGGATCCTCTTTTAGCGCTCCACGAGATTGAGCGGCTTGCCTCTGCATTCGGTCAGATATCAGGCTATAAATTAAACGTTACTAAGACACAGGTTTTAATTACTGACTAGGTGATCATGGATGACACTCGTGTGGTAAAAGAAGCAATGTACCTGGGTATTAGAATCAGATCATCTTTACATGAATTAGTCAATGTCAACTGGACCTCTCTAATACATAATATTCAGGAAACATTGGATAAGTGGTCTAGATTGCATCTTACGGTGATTGGCAGAACCAATATCATTAAGATGAATGTCTTACCCAAAGTTCTCTATGTGTTTAGAGCTGTACCGCTGGAAATCTCTGTGGCCCAACTGCAACATTTACAGTCCAGCTGTTCTAAGTTTCTTTGGTCTCCGGGTAAACCTAGACGAGCTATGAGATTTCTGACTCTACCAATCGAACGGGGGGCTTGCTATTCCAGATTTTGCTTTGTATTTCTTTGCCTGTTTCTTACTAAAAATGCGGATTCTATTAACAGGGGAAAATATTGGTAATATTGCAGAGACCCCCTCCATTTTTCAGATTGTGTTGGGTTCAGAAGCATGTCAGTGTTTTTTTAAACAAATTGATGGCAGTTATTACAAGCGAACAAGGTTTAAGATGTTGATATCAGCCTTTAATGTTTGGAAAAGAATACGGAATCTTTGTTTAGTTGGTAAATTGTCCCGGTATACCCCAACAACGCCGTAAAGCTTCTTCCTCCTATTTTCTGGGACACTGTGGCTTTGGGCTGGAGGGCAAATGGCATCGTTCAACTTGGGTATTTTTTTGATAATGATGGCTCCCTGATGTCTTATGAAGAGTTGTCTCGACAGCATAGCCTGTCTAAAAATCAATTTTTTAAGTTTCTTCAGATTAGAGATTTTATTTTTCAGAAAAAAATCAGATCCGATTCTAACACAGTAGTTATGGCTGTTCAACGCTATATTAAAATTGGTGAGATGTACCAATTACTGTTGTCATTTAGAAACGATGATTTGGACAGACATAATGCTAAATGGGCTTTGGCTCTAGGAATTGATAATGTATGTTTAAAGGATGCTATAATTAGATCAAGTGAGGCCTTGTTGTCCGCCAGCTTGAAGACACAATGTTTCAAAACTTTTTTTAATTTAAATTTTACGCCGGCACGCATGCGAAAATGGGGACTGGTCAAGATGGGAAATGCTTTCGGTGTGGGGGAGACAATGCGGATATGTTGCATATTTTTTTCACGTGTGGTCGTTTGACAAATTATATTAATGGTATTGAGCGATTTCTGTCTAGAATCATTGTGGCTCAGGTTATCATAACACCAATAATTATGCTTTTGGGTATTGGACCGGAATTGGGGAAGGGTACCCCTTATATAAACATAGATATTTTATTTTCATAGCAATGACTGCTGCCCGGCTTTGTATTGCATCGGATTGGTTACAGGTTGAACCCCCTCCTTTGAACGATGGAGGACAAAGATGTATAATTTATTTCATCTTGAATTTAGTTTGTATTCTGTTAAATGGGCGAAGAAACAAAAGAATGGTTTAGGAATTTGGGGGTCATTTTCTGATTGTATGTCTATCTGAATTTTTTTTTTTTTTACTTCATGTATTTGTTCATGAGTTACTGTGGAAAAAATAAATAAAAAATAAAAAACAGAGTTTATGTGAATCTATGAAGGCTATCTTTGAGTGGTAAGCGTCTCTGGCAGATAAACCAGTTTGCTTAAAGTATGGACACCAAATGGATATCAAAGAGTAAGTTGGTGAAAGGTCAAGATTACCTTTGTTTCACTATCTTATTGCTGAGAAACAATAGGGATGCTCTTCTGTGACAAGATGTGCACAATTACACACAGTAGGCTTTGATTCGATTAAGAATAAATATTAGATAAATTAGTACATTTATGAGGTGTGTCAGAAGAGAGGTTGGTTTTCCTCTTACCTTTCCGTGTTCGTTAATTAAAGTTATAGCCTGGAAAACGCTCCAGCGAATATTTCAATCTGGGTCTTTATACTAACCTTTCTCAAACTGTGTCTAGAAACTATAGACCTTGAAAGGTGCTGTAGGATAAAAACATTAAGCTTTAAACCAGTGCCCCTGAATCCAGGATTGGAAGTATAAATTGTCTAAATTAATGCTACAATTTCCTGCCGCACATAGCTATTCAATGCTTTGAAATTAGTATTGCGGCTCAAATAAGCTGGTATAATTGTGGCTGTATTATCTTCTACTTATGACATATCTTCAGAAAATAATTCATTTATGGTTTACTTGTGTCAAGGATTCTTGTGGGACATGTATGTGGTTGTTTAAACAACCCATTTGTAATAAATATATATTTTTCCTATCTTTCTAATTAGACAAAAAAAGATGTACTATCATATGTTTCTATTCTTGTTACAAAGATATGATACATTTTATTAGGTCACCACTCTCTTCACATTGGCTACAAACCTGCTAATCCCATCTATTGATATGAATATGCTACTTACTAATGGTGTCATAGTTGATAAAAAAAAAGCCAACAGGACCAACTCACATTTTTAGTACTCTGCATGGGGTTATTTACTTATTTATTTAACTATTGCTTGTTTTCTATAGCGCGAACATGATCCACAAGTGGATGTCAGAGTGCTTCATAGTACAAAAGCATTTAATTTTCGTAGTAATACATGGCTTAAGTGGGCTGCCACATATAAATGATCATTCTAAAAGTAGCCCTCAATTTGCTTTAACAAGATTAATACATATATTGATTATTGCATGGCAACAGTTCTTGAGACAATATTATATGAATAAACAAATACTTCTTGAGGCTGTTTGGCCGAACTAGTGAATCAATGATTTTCAAGCTGGAGTAAAATTCCCTGAAATTCCAATGTAAAAGAATGGCGGGACTATTATCCTGTACCATGTCTCCTACAGGATCAGCCGATAGACGAAGAACGAGCGATTGATTGTTGGGTTTCAGTTAAACCCATAGCAGAGACCGCCAAAGGTTATGGGAGGAATTTGCTCATTAGGAAGGACTTAGCTTCCTTTTCAGGTCAAGCCTAGCGCAGCACGCATGCGCTGCTCTAGGAGAGGTCCTCTTGGAAACACTCCAGACTTTCTTAAAGCACGTGCGTGTGGTTGTTACATTCTATTGGCCTTTGCGTGTGGCTTTCAAAAATGAAAGCACGCAAATGGCCAAAGGCGGGTGCATGTCCTGCCTTTTCTCTAAACATTCACTCCCATGGCCTTTGGGTCTCGGGAGCGAGTGGCAGCGTGCCGGGTGCCAGCTGCATTCCTGGTTCATGTTACTCATTAACCCAGCACGGTCGCGTTCTCTTTCGCGACCGCGCTTGTTTAGCCTGCCTAACAGGCAGCGCACAACTTGTGTAAATATGAAGGGAATGTGCTTTGAAGGACAAAACTTCTGGTTCCAGTCGCACTCCCAGTGCTTAATTTGTAACCTTACAACTGCTGGGGCTTTTACTAGGCAGCAGCTTCAGACAACATACTTCTTTTTTTACCCTGCCTAACAGGCAGCACACAACTTGTTTTTAATGGGAAGTGAATGTGCTTTCAAGGACAAACGTCTAACTGTACGAGCTCGGAAACCAGGTTCCATTCTGAAATGCCGCTCAATAGGGTGTGATTTCGGGCAAAGCATTTAATTTCCATACACACAGTAAAAATACAGGTGTCCTGGACTGCAGATAAAGCATTTCTGTTGATTATTAGGTGCTGCTTGTTGAGCACCAGAAACCACATGCTCATATTTAGCACTGCACTTTCCCTATGTTCAAAAGATCATTACATAATATAAAGCATGGTAACCTACATTCAATATTGGTTTCACTATTGTAACACGGTGCACAACCCGTGTAAATATTAAGGGGATGTGCTTTAAAGGACAAAACTTCTGGCTCCAGTGGCCCTCTCAATGATTAATTTGTAACCTTACAACTGTAGAGGCTTTTATTAGGCAGCAGCTTCAGACAACATACTTCTTTTTTTAGCCTGCCTAACAGGCAGCGCACAACTTGTGTTAATGGGAAGTGAATGTGCTTTCAAGGACAAAACTTCTAACTGTACGAGCTCGGAAACCAGGTTCCATTCTCAAATGTTGCTCAATAGGGTGTGATTTTGGACAAAGCATTTAATTTCCCTACACGCAGTAAAAATACAGGTGTCCTGGACTGCAGATGAAGTATTTCTGTTGAAGTTCTCAAATGCGAGGCCTATTGGCAATGCCAATGCTTGTTTAATAGAATGGAGGGCGTGATTTTTCTAATGTACGGTGGAAGCAAATTCCAGATTCTTGGAGCAGCTCCAGAGAAAGCTTTATCATATGTTCTCTTCTTACAGAAGAATGCAGGTTTCAGTAAAAGATCTCCAGTGATCCGAGAGACTCTGCTGTCTCCAGATAACGTAATTTTCTGGGCCAGGCAAAGCAGTGTTTTGTAGTGTAGTGCTTCGTGAGTGATACATGCCATCTTTAGGTGGATTCTAGCTTTGTATGGAAGCCAATTGATCACTTTCAAATGTGGAGTAATATGGTCACATTTCTTAGACCCTGTTATGAGTCTAGCTGCGTGTGTTAAGGCAGGCTTTTAGGGGAGCTGTTGAAAACTTGGGAAGATCTGAAAGAGTTGTGCATTTGTACTCAGCCCTCCAGATGATCAAAGCCTGGACTGCCGTTTTGAGGTCAGCTGTATCGATGAGCGATTTCAGTTTTCTAAGATAGCTCAGATGGAAGCGGGCATTTTTTTCCATTGTGTTGATGTCTGAATGCATGTTTAGAGTCTTGTCCAGTATGATTCTTAGGAATTTGGTAGAGCCCACTAGGATCGGAGTACAGTTTAGCACAGTGATCATCTTAGTCCATTCCTTTATCACAGTGGAGCTTTTAGGGGGGAAATCAGAAGAAAATCAGTTTTCTGCAAGTTAAGCTTGAAATGATTGCTAGATGACCATTGAACTGTCATCTTTAATGCCTGATTCATCATGTTGATCTCTTCCAACAATGTAATCTTCATATACAGCTGTGTGTCATCTACATACATGTGGTAAGAGATGTTTGCCTGCTGTAATAATTTGGGTTCGACATATAGATTGAATAGAGATGGCAAAAGGGTTGAGCCTTGTGGTACTCCAATTCGAATCGGGATGTTAGAGACAGTTTTTAGTTCACCAGGAATCTTTGCGATCTGTTCTATAGGAAGGATTTAAACCAATTTAGAACTGTTCCTGTTAAACCCATCCTTTTCTCAAGACGGTCTAGTAATTTAACATGGTTTACAGTGTTGAACGCGGAAGGTAGGTCGAGAAGAACTGGATGACAAGTTTAGGTCTAGAGCGAGTAGATCGTCATCCACTATGTGTAGGATTACCATACTATGATCTGGTCTGAACCCAGATTGGCGGTCGTCGAGTAGCTTGAATTCGCCAATGTGTTGGCTCAGTTGTTGTTGTGCACATTTTTCCTGAACTTTGGCTAGCATGGGAATGTTTGAAACCGGTCGAATGTTATTTTGGTCCGAAGTTTTTTTTTAAGAAAGGGATGACCTGGCTGGTTTTTAGGCAGTCTGGTAGGGAACTTTGGGCAAGTGAATCATTAATAATTTTAGCCCTGGAGGAGCTACGCTAGCAACAAAGATGGCCGCTTAGGCTCCCGGCTCCGCCGACCTCCGTCTCCTGCCAGATGATCCTGTCATCCATCCTGTCTCTACACCCGACCACCGTGTAGATGAACCGGTGTACATTCCAAAGACGCAATCCCGAGAATTTTACCGGCTTGGTAGACGGAGCAATGTCGAGTTTCAGTTTGTGGCCTAGCCCAGCCGGAAAGCCGGGGCCTCGAGTACTGGCCCAGCCGGGTTCCAGTTGAACAACATCGGCCGTGGGAGTCAGCCAGGGTCCGGTCCACCGCTGTGGAGGTTGTCTTTGGCCGATTTGATGACGGTCATTCTGGTTGGTTAACATCGAAGGAGTGGCGACTTGAGACCGTGTGGCTGGGGGCAGAGGTCCCTGTCCCGAGGACTCGGTCTACCCCCCGCTGGCGTCCGGTGGGTCGGGGTCTTCGCTCGCGGTAGAGGTGTGCAGAGAGCTGCCGTGATTAATGATAAGTCGCCCTCCGCTGCCATCCGTTCCGCTCTTGTCTGTTTCCCCGGAGAGACCGGGCTCTCTTGGGGAAGGGATCATGGTTGATACTGAGCAAAGAGAGATGAGCTGGACGGAGAATGAACCATCGCTGAAGACTGTATTGGCAGCCATTGGGGCGCTACATTCACAGGTAGATGTCCTTGTACGCAAAATGATTGCAGTCGCGACCGAGATGGGGCGTGTGGGACCGGACCCTGCTCCATTGCAAGAGCTTCCACTGACTGTGATTCCCATGATGGTTATATTATCGGCTAACAGGGACCCCATGCAGCAACTGGTTTTGAAACCCTCAGTCGGCGTGTTGGATAATTGCGAGCCTGGAGCTTCGAATGGAACGCTTAACCTAACATCGCCACTGACTATGGGTGAATTTATCGGCGTTCCCCTCCCGGAGACTCCTGTTGATAACTGTTTACAGATCGAGACAACATCTTTCCCCTCCCTGGCGGCTGCATTGTGGGCCTGGGTGAAACAATACTGGAACTTTACGGCGGTGAAGGAGATTTTCTGTTTGGAAGGTGTTCTCAAAGACTCAACATATTTGCTCCATTTCGGACTTACGTTATCTGAACTCTCTTCGAACATTGACTCTCCTGTGTATGCGGTGTTTCGACCAGGAGGGGTTCGCTTGTTAGATCGGAAGGGCCAAGGCTGAGTCTGAGTGTTTTGACTTGTTATCGTGACCATACCTGATGAGGGATTTGCATTCGCTGTGTTTACGGATGGTCGGGTGGTGCTATATAACTTCCCCTGATCTGCATTGAGTTATTTTACAATATTTTGTTTCTATCGCAGGGGTTGTTTGTCTCTGCCGCGGAGGAGGGGGGACCGGGAGCCCATATGGAAATGCCCTTCTCCATTTTCTACGTTTAGAATTAGTTAGATGGGGCGACAGGCACACTGCTAGTTGGGGTAAGGCGGAAACCATATGCAGGGGTGCAGGGTGGGGGGAGCAGTTTTGTTATTGTATTGTTTTTGTTTTCGTTTTTATGTTTAATATCCTGTTTACATCCTGCTATTGGGTGCCTTCCTATTGGGTGACTCACTTGGTGGGTGGACGGGTCCTAGGGGTGGTATTATTTGTACAGACCTCAATAATATTTAGCCTTAATTGCTGCGTGCAGGTTCCGGTCATAGCTTTGTCCACTGATTCACTATATTACACTCTCCTGTCACTCGAAATTGCCCCACTTATATAATCCTGTTTTTCTGGGTGGCGGGCTTGTGAACGGTGCTGCTTGGATTGGACCTATAAATGTTATATTTCATATGGCCGCGCGCCAGTAATTTCTCCTGATCCTACCTCTGCCCTGGGGGATTTCCGTTTCATTTGCCATATATGTATATATTCTTGCTGTTTATTCCATGAGCTAAGGTACCTGCTGTTGGTTTTTTCTTGTTTTTAAACAATAAAAAGATTTATAAAAAAATTATAATAATAATAATCTTAGTCCTGCTGGGGATGAGCATATGATTGATTGTAGACCAACATTTTGAAGGGATAGGATCATATTCTTCTTTGCTAAAATTATGTGGGTCCTCGTTATACAATAGGAGGTGTGTCTTATCTGGATATAGTTAGGGCTACGGACAGGGAGAGACTACTGTTCCGTTATGCAGAGGTCTATCGTGTTGTCCCAAGCCCTTTCTGGATCAAGGGGCCCTTCACCTGTAGCCAAAGGCACATGGGGGAAGGTCTACCTTTCCTTGATGAATCCCACTGAAGAATTAGGTTTCACTACCACCAATGCAGGAAAATAATGAAGACTGCACAACTCAGCATTATGTTACTGGTGACCCATGAGGCACAGGGTCAGACTGATTTGCATATAGCCATGTCTAAACTGGGGTGGCAGAGTGGGCTAAAGAACGGTGATGGATTAAACCCAGATCTTTTGACTGGGTGTGAGTGTTTGATTGATTCAGATGCTCCGTCCATCACCACCCCCTTTTGTACCGCTTTTGGCCGCCTTAAGTGTGGCAGGGTATGCTCAGACATGAGTCCCTTGCTCACTTTGCCACTGGATTCAAACAAGCCGGGCTGAAGACGGCTGGAATGCCAGAAACCGGTCCTCGGAAGCTTGTTTCCGGTCCAGGGAAGACATGGCTTGGCAGTTCGGGCTGGACTGTTTCCATGAGGCACAGGGTCAGACTGATTTGCATATAGCCATGTCTGAACTGGGGTGGCAGAGTGGGCTAAAGAACGGTGATGGATTAAACCCAGATCTTTTGACTGGGTGTGAGTGTTTGATTGATTCAGATGCTCCGTCCATCACCACCCCCTTTTGTACCGCTCCTTGAGACCCAGGCCTGTCATAGTATTTTGAGGGGCCAGGGACAAACATTTAATGTTGGCCCCACATAACATGCTCACCTGTTGTTAAGTTAAAAATATCCACAAGAGAAATAGAAGCTATGGCACCTTCAGCATATTGACCATCAATGGTATAGCTGTGTTAGCTTTATCTATTTGCCACATCATTATTAAACAGAGCAGGTTTTTCTCACAATCTATAAATACACTTAGAAACACATGTATGGAGCCCTGAAAAAGCATGATGTATGGAGAATAATGCCCTCTCCCACCTGTATGTGATGGTATCCTGGGGCACCACATATCCTCCAAGAAAGGTGACATAGGTCCTTTTTCTGGGAGAGAAACCAAGCGGCCCACCTCTTACATTGCAGATATATCAGCTTTGTGCTCATAGGGTGTTCTGAGGAGACAAGGCCAGGTTAGTAATAAAACTGGCTTATTGCCACATTTTCTTGCAACTCGTGTGGAGAAGGATTACTGTCTTTGATCATTCTTAATCTACGTATTGTCACCTGACTGATAGAATTACACTTCGATGGATTCGATGTTTTCTGTAATGAGAGTCATAGTCATTTAATAACTTATTCAAGTTTAAGAGGTCCACAGCTACCATCTTTTCAAAGTCTGCTTCTTATCTTTCAGCTCTAATACCTTCCATGACCCCCTCAACCCAAATCCCCACCAACCTAGTAAATATCTCTTGACAGATATGACTATGGATCATATTTGTGCTGAATATTATATTTGGCAGTTGATTACAAAGGCTTATGATATAGTTGTCATCATTATTAGAGTATATCCATTTCACAACATGCACAGGGCTAATGTGAGCTGGTTCAGTTCAGCTTTCAAATCAGATCTGTGATGTGGATACAGTAACAAGTCCTTAACATAGCTTACTTTGCAACTGTCTCTTTAGATATTCCTTTCTTTAGCTCTGGAACTTATATTATGGGCAGGTTATTGCTTCTTGCTCTGTTTTCAGGGTTATCTTTATTGTCATCTAAACTGTGTTTGATGGTAAGCCAATAGTTTGGTGTGTTTGTCACCTCATGTTTGTTCCTCCAGTTCATTTGTTTGTGTTTCCTGACTTCCTGCCCTGTTTATGTCAATGTATCACCGACTGAGATGAAGCTAGTTTATTTTCAGTAGAAAGATGATTGCATTACAGTTCCTTTTTCATTTCCAGGAGAATATGAGTCATACTGCTAGCTTACTTTCATGTTTTAGACCTTAACCTTGCTGTGCGAAGTGTTTTTTTTGTTTTATTCTGTTTGGAAAGGTTTGCAGGTTGGAAGGTTTGTTTTTGTTTGCAGCCCAGTTGCTAGTTCATTGTTGTGCTGACAGTAGCTTGCATTATCTCTTTCACCTCTGCAAATCCACCGGCTTGAGAAGGGTCAACAGTAGTGTCTCATGCAACCATTGTACCGTGTGATAAACAAAGAGAACTGACATATTCTAGTTCTTGCTTCCTAGTATATTTGTTTGAGGGACTTCGCAGCTCAAGCAAATGTTGTGCTCCAGGAAGCAATTGATATTACAAAGACGCCATGCTTGGATGCATGTGAGAACAGAGAGACTAGGCCATTTGTTATTAGAAAGGCTTTTTTTGCACAGCTGATAATAAAAAGATGATATCATAATATTATATCATATTATATCTTATTGCCACTATATTGGATAACGCAGGATGGGTGTTACCAACACTGACAGTGGTGTGTCTGGCAGTGCGTCTGCTCATGTCGAGCTCCTTGCCAGGTAGTTTTGGGGCAACTGGTAGGGTTGGTAATGGGTTCTGACTGTGATCTTGGATAGAAAGAAAGCTTTGCCTATCATGTGCTGGAGCTAGGGGCACTTGTCAAGTTGCAATGATGCATTTGCTATCTGCCGACCATTCGAGACTCCTTACCCCACCACGTCTTTGAACTGTTAAGTGTACACGGCCACCAGAGATAGGATTATCTGCTTCTTCTCCCGCCCTGCTGTTTACAGATATATAGGAATTTATTCTTTTGTATCTGTAGACAACAGGACGAGAGAAGAAGCCACCACGATCGCTACTCACCAATGCCCAATGGTTCACTCCATTCTAAGTAACATCCCTTTGGAAACTCATCCCAACATTCCACAAACACATTAGGATCCAACATCTGCCAGACCTGTTGGATGTGGCTTTTCTTCTGCCACATGAAGCTTAAGTGGGCACCATGCCCTCTCTGAAACCACATGATACAGCATTACTGCCACAGTCCACTGGCTAGCTGTCATGGACAGCTTTTGGAACCTTTTACGCATACTTCTGTAATCTCGTAGCAAGGACAACCGTAGCTCCTGTAAATATTGCTCTTAACACAGGGAAAAATTCATAAACTGGAAACCTTGACAGCAATGCATTAATTGTTTAGCAGAGGGTGTAGTGATGTTAATGTGCAGCACTTTAGACCTTGGTGTGCTAAAATGACAGTATAGCGCATCTCGTCTTGGTTACAAGTGAATATAGCAGATCTATAACACAGAACCTTGGCAGCAATGCAATGTGTCCTCGAGTGATAGAGAACATTGTCGACAATATCATTTCTGCATAGAGCGGAAAAACGGGCAAGCAATGTATCTACTGTGGAGTACAATGAACTTCGGTGTACTTGTAAAAGTAAGACAGCCTTGGCAGCAGAAGAATGGCAAACACAGCCTTGGAGGCAATTACACAGCCTAGAAAACATTGGCAGCAGTTGTAGGACAGAGTACTTTGGCAGCACTTTGTTTATTCTGGTGCAGAGAACAGTGTCAGGAATTGTACAGAGGAGTGATCACTGAGAGTGGTTAATTTATGCAGTTCCATCCCCTGCCTGCAATTTGTTTAATGTCCAGCAATGAGAGCCCTAGTACCAATTCACAATGCAACACAACACAATACAGGTAACCTTTGCAGCAATAGTATTTCACAGTAGAGTCTATATTTTATTGCACAAAGACCATTGACATTTATCTGCGAAATGTGTTGCTCCGAGAATCATGGCCGCAGTCTAAAAAAGAATACCTATAGGATTTTCAACAGTTTGCCTGCGATGTAGTACCCACACCCCTACTAGCTATGCCTTTACTGGTAGCCAGAATACTCCATGTCACCCATGTTCTGGATGAATAGCACAGAGACTCTTGACAACAAACCTAGGCCTTATTTAGAATTTGGCAGACAGAATACTCCGTCACAAGCATGGCAAATAACTACTTCGCTGTATTACAGGTGCCATAGGCTTAAATATGCATGTAATACAGCTTAGAGAACCTCGCCTAGGTCTGTAATGGAACATTCTGTCCTCCAAACTCTAAATCAGGCCCTAATTGCTGTATAGGATGTAAAAGCTAATAATAGATATTAGAACATTGAATTCTGGGATCTTGATTGAAGGCGATGGTTGTTGTGTTGTTGCGCCTCGTTTGACAACATCCTAGCCTTAATAACTATAATAATAATAATTTGTATTTGTGAAGCGCAAAAATAACCCCCCATCAAGGGTTTCAAGGCACTGGGGGCCGTTGGGGTGATTTAATGAGCTATTGCCCAATCACATGATGCTGAGCTGCCACCAGTACCGGGTATCAAACCAAGGACCCCGCACTCCGGAGTCAGTCGCCCTGGCTGCTGCGCCACACCTCTCCCATAGCCTTAATGGGTGGACTGGTCTAATAGCTTTATAACCCCTCTGAGATGGGCAATACTCTTGATGCCTATGAAATTAGTGAGTGCCTTTAATAAAAGGTATAGCACTCAACAGAAGGCTAATGCTACTCTAGAGTGTCACCCACCTAAGCAGGTATACTGACACTCGCAGGAGGTACACAAAGGTACCGCCTCATCTTAAAAGAGCTTATATACTTCTAAAAAGTCTGTTATCATCCTATTCAGGAAGGCTGCCATACTGTGAATACTTTGAATAGGGCGGAGGCATGACTTCTCAGCATTGCTGCTCTACCTTAAATCGGGCACAGTCTCTGTGTTCACCCCAACAGGTCTGCCATACTTTGAATCGGACAAACCCAGCAGCTTTGGCACTGCTACTGCAAGAGGCTTTATGGCGCACTAGTTGCAAATCCTAGCAAGGTTGTCATGTTTTAATTTAGATATTGTAGGTGCTTCTTAGCAGAGTTGTTGTATTTTAAGTGTGGTTGTAAGGGCACTTTTCAGCACATCCCCTATGCTTTTAATAGGGCAGACTGTGCAATTCATGGCAGGACTACTATATTTCAGTGGGACAGTTCCAGCTTTTTTCAGGAATCACATTTTTGCAATGGGGCAGTTTTATAATTATTTTAATGGGAAAATGCTGGCTGTTTCATAAGGAATGCTGCATGTATAATAAAACAACACCAGACCTTGTCAGCATGGCGGCAATGGTTTTAAATTGAAGTGTAACAATGTCTCATAAAGGATTATATATTATTAATTCCACTATATTAGATATTCAAGCAGAACTGTTATGCTTGTGGTTTGGCAGTAGTTTTGAGAACGCAACACTTACTGCAGTGTCAGTAAGAGATCAGTATTTGAATGGGCAAATAGTGAGGCCTTCATTGTACACCTCTGAGAAGGTGAGATGGATACTGGTACGGTGAAGATAAAGTAATGGGATAAAGTACCATCAGTGCAATTTATGCCTTAGTCTTGGGCAAATATTGGAGGAGCAGTTCATTTGCAATTTGTCCCTCATTCCAAACGACATGCATGTCATACGTATGAGCAGGGTGTGCGATAAATGGCATCTATGTGTGGCTTATAGACCTTTAGCCGATAAGGCATGTGTTAGAAATGAGATTCCTGGTTGGCTGAGGTATGCAGCCAGACCAGGCAGGAACCACTACTCCAACCAGGGTAAGTTACACACTTTTAGAGGCCGATTATGATGGCGGACGGACCTGAGTCCGTCCGCCACCATAGAGGAGGAGGGGCCGTCCGCAGGGGCAGCGGCGGTCCCTCCGTGCTAATTAGGATGTGACCGCCACCCTGGCGGTCACATCCTGTATCTTTATCATTGCGGCGGGTGCTGCTTGAAGCAGCACCCGCTGCAATGATAAAAATGTATGTTGTGCATTTGCCTGCACAAAGCGGCAGGCACCTCGCGGTGCCTGCCGCTTTGTGCAGGCAAATGCAGGGGGGTGCCATAGGTACCCCCCATGTGCACCCCCAACCCCCCTTCACCCCTGGGGGCCCGCAACGGGCCCCCAAACACAAATCCGTATGCCTTTACACGGCGGAAATGCCGCCGTGTAAAGGCATCTTTCTGCAGAAATCCTAATATGGCTGGCGGTGTCTGATAGACACCGCCAGCCATGTTGAAGCTTTTCCGCCGCGGACGGAAGGCGTCCGCGGCGGAAAAGCTGCGGACTGAAAAATGATCCCCCAGCCATCCTAATCTGGCGGGGGGTCTTTTTCAGTCCGCAGCGGTTTTCCCGCATCCTCCGGGCCAGCGGTGGCTTCCGCCGGCCCGGAGGATGCGGGAAAACCGCAATCGTAATCAGGCCCTATAACTTTACCTGTGCTCACCCTCTGGTAGCCTGGCACAGAGAGGTCAGGCTAAACTAAAAAGACAATGTGTAAAGTATGTGTGCAACACACACACACACACAGAAACACAATGAATACACCAAAAAAAGACTCCACACATGTTTAGAAAATATAGATTATTATATTATAAACAAAACAAGACCAAAACGACCAAAATCAAATGTATAGGAGTTGAGATACTGAATTTTAAAGGAATAGAAGCAAGTAGTGCCAAATAGGTTGTTTTAGGTCATGCTGAACTGGGGCACAGTGAAAGTTTGGGCCGATCTCGTGGAAGTGCAGGCCGGCTACAGGAACCACACAGGCTCGTGTGAACAAAGTACCTTTCCTGGTTGCAAGTAATGAAATGCGTCAATCCCAATTCACTCAAGCTGATTTGATGTGTCGTAGTCAAGCCTCGTGGACAGGACCTCGGATCGGCGCTCCGTCATCGGCGGACCTCGCAGTTGGGTCGATGCGTCAAAGTCAAGCCTTGCGGTCAGGACCTCAGATCAGTGCTATGTCATCGTTAAACTTGCATTCAGGTCATGTGTCATCGTTGAGCCGTGCAGGGCTACCTCCAAATCACCACTGCGTTGGCGTTGAGGGGCACTGCATTAGTTCCAATAGGTGCAGTGGTGACGATACATCGATTTTTTAGAAGAACAGCTGCAGAAACCACTTCTGAGGCCCAGAACGTGGAGAGCGCACCTCAGGCAAGGGTAGGAATCACAGACAGTAGAGTCCAGCAGGGTCAAGCAGCACCAGTAGAATTACAGGAAGTGTTTTGTGTCCCTGAGAAGTCAGAAAACAGGAGGCAAGCCTGCAAGACCTTGGAGATCACTTAGAGGAAAGGAACAGTCCAGCTCTCCTTCAACATGGTTCAGGGAGCAGCAGGCAGCAGGGCATCAAGCAGAAAAGTAGTGGTTCCAGAAAAGCAGTCAGTCAGGTTGAGTCCTTTAAGCAGCACAGTAGTCGTTCTGACAGAGGTTCAGTTCAAGATCCAGAAGTGTCTATTTTGATAGGGTCAGAGTCTCACTACTTATACCCAAAAGTGCCTTTGATGGGAGGTTGTCTTCAAAGCAGCTTTCTGAATTGCACAAGGATCCCTTTCAACCCAGTCCTATCTGCTAGGCTATCTGTGGGGGGTAAATCAGTGCTTTGTGTGTGGACAGGACACTACCTATTGATATGTAAGTTTCAGCCCCTCCCATTCCTCAGGATGAAGATAAATGCAGATGAGTGCTAAGAATGCAGATGAGACTCACCTTCCTGTGTTTGTGGCTGTCTAGAGAGAATGCACAACATGTAGCTGTCACCCAACCCAGACGTGTGTTGGAGACAGGCTGCCAAGCATAGTTATAAGCGCAGAGAAATGTCCGCTTTCTAAAAGTGACATTTCTAAAATAGTTATGTTAAATGCAACTTCACCAGTAAGGAGGATTTGTCATTACCATTCCAAACATATGAAACATGAGAAAGCTACTCTTCTCTTATCAGGAATTACAGCTCTAAAGTGTATTAAGGAATTCCCAATGCTCACCTATGGGAGGAGTAGGCCTCACAGTAGTGAAAAACAAAATAGTCTGTTTGTTGCTACCAGGACAAGCAAAACATACCAGTGCATGTCCTATGTTTCCTTTACAAAGCACCCTGCCCTCTGGACTACCTACAGCCTACCTTAGGGGTGATGTATGTGTAATAGAGGTGGAGATTCAAGGTTGGCAAGTAGTTTTAACTGCCAAATCGAAGTGGCAGTAAGCTGCACGCACATGCCCCGCAGTGGCAGGCCTGAGACAGGTTTGAAAAGCTATTACTGTGGGTGGCACAATCAGTGCTGCATGCCCACTAATAACATTTAATTTACAGGGTATATGGTATACCACTTTACTAGGGACTCACCAGCAAATCACATTTGTCAAATAGGTGTAAACAAATTATACCATGTTTAGAGGAGAAAGCACATGCACCTTACCACTGGTCAGCAGGGGTAAAGTGCCCAGAGAAGGAGGAGGAAGGCAAAACGTATGGGGTGACCCTACAGAGAGGGTCACTTTTACAACAGCATGTTAGAGTCGCCTTTATTTTAAACTTTTCCCCATACAGATACAGTTCACCAAAAACAGGAGCGGCCCTGCAGGTAAGAGCAGTGAGGCAGTGGTGTGGTGTGTGGGGGATGGGGGGGCGACAGACGATGATGAGAGAAAATTAGCACAAGTAAATATGTTTTCTTTTTTTAATTACATTTTCCCTCATTGGCTCCCCCACCCCGTCCAGCTCCCCACTGCTCTTACCTGCACGGACCGCTCCTGACTAAAAGGTAAGTGCTTGCCACCATCTTCTACGGGTGTTCCAAAATTTGTGTTTTCCAACAATATCTATTTTTTTTTTTATTTGTATTGATATCGAGACTTGTAGTGATAACATTACAGCATGACATTTCCATCCCACAGTGTTTCTTCTTTACTCAATATTGAGAACATAATTTAGCAATTTGACGGATATACATCTTGTGGCATGTCAATAAATGGACAGGTTAAAATATGTTATCTTAAAGATATGTTTTTCTGGACATTTATATTTGTTTCAATGTGTTACATTGCTTGCATGTTAATTGGGTCTCATCACGCCACTTTCTAGTGCTTACACGTATGTCAGGTTTTAGAATTAGCTGCAGTTCTTTAAAGTGTTGGGAATTTGTTGCGAGCCATCATTCACACGCGATGTGATTAAAAAAAGAAAAGCATCACAAATGGTATTTCCTGTATCGTAATTCACCAGAAGTTGTGCAAACCTTGTCTAGTTAATCAGGAAGGGGCAGGAAGTGATATCTGAATTTTCAGTATAATACTCATAGTAAGCTCGAAGTCTCCTTAGACTAACTTGTTGTAAAATTAAGTTTACAAAACAAGATTTTTAAAGTCAGAGTTCATATGCACGGCAAGAGTCAGTGCAGTGTTTGTTTTTGGAAATACAGAAATTGCTCTTTTCTCAAAGTCTGAATGAAGTGCAACAAAAATGTATTGGAAATGTGGCATTGTGGGGAGGAGACTGTCCGTAAACGGGCGATGCAGGAAGTGAACCAAGTGTGACTTGGGGTTTTAGAATTAACGGGGCAGGCGGTAAACGAGTGGGTTTGATCACAATACAGAGAGGCCAGTGAATGGGCCCTTCTGGACTGTTCGGTTCATTTTTCATTTGCTCTGTTTTGTACAATCTGATTTCTGTTTAGATACCTCCCTAGCTGATGGGGAGGAAGCAAGTAAAACATTTCAGAAAGAGAGAGGGAATCAAGTGAAATAGAAAATATTGCTGCCCTGTTTTAACTGCTAAAAAGAAACTAGAAGCCCTGAACATAATTGTAATACCATCTGTAAAACTTTAACTGAGAATATAGCAGAACGTAGTTCCTGTTAGTTCCCACTTACTTTGACCTTTGCCATTTGTTCATGCACTTGCAGCAAAAGGAAACATTGGATCTGAGAAAACGTGAGTGCTATAGAAATAGAAACAATACTGTTTACAAATTGTAATGTACAACACAAATGGTAAAGTAGGTAGCCTATATTTTAGATACAAATCTAAAGTAGCTTAGTCTTCTCTCATTACTCCCTCTACCTTATTTATGATATTCCCGATTTTCTTGTTAAATATGTAGAGGAAAAGATATTATTGAAATTTAAGTGCTGCTGGAGCTGTTTTCTTTGGCAGTGTTATCTATCAAAATGTGTACTTTGTATAACTAATATATCGAATAGAATGTGTATTTAGCTCTATCTAATCACTTTGAGGTCCAACAGATTCTCAAACAAATTGACTGCATGCATAGACCTATGCCCATGAACAGAAGAGATGTGCGACTTTTTACTTGCTGCATAAAACACAGTGGAATCCATGGTGGAAAAGGGTCATTTCCATAACTTTTCCCGCCATGTGTTTCTTTCCCCTAACCCTATATGTGCAAAGCATTTAAATGTTTTACAATTTTGTGAAATCCCCCATTAGTAGGGCTAGGAAATCTAAAGTTGAATTTTGACTTATTTGACCTAAACATGTTTCCAAGTTTTTACTTTGGTCAAAATCTTGTGAAAACTCAACACGCATTCCCATATTTCCAGCACCATTTATGCCTGGTGCATTGAAATTACAAAAGTACCTGGGTGTATTGACTACTATTGTATTTTCACTCCAATTCCCTCTAACACTAAAAATCCAGGACTACACTAGCCTAAGGAGGCTCCCGGGGAAAAGAGGAATGGGAAGAGACACAGGAATCCGTAGCACTGATCTTAATGACAATTACCTAAAAAATAGGATAAACACGAATTAATGTTGTGGAATTATTCTAAAATAAATCATTCAAAACTAAATTTCTGCAGTCAACAAACCTAAGCCTAAGTAGATGTTTCTAGGTTGATTTTTAGCTATAAAATATCATTCTTAATGTTCAGAAGATACACTTTAAACAAAAAACTAAGTTAAACGTGTAGTTGAGTAGTCAAGAAATTCAATATTCACTTTTCATTCCTCTCTTAAATATTTTAAGTTGCTACCTCTTTCGTGAACAAGATTGACTCCAATCATTAAATTGTGCTTTAAAATGGTTTAGAGTAAAACTAAACTAAACTTAAATAACAATAGATACATATCCCTCTTCAAAAGGAAATACGGAAATGATCAAAACTCCTTATAAGACACTGTTAATTATGTACCAACAACAAAATTGAGTTCTCTGCAGCCTCACAAATGCCCAAAAATAATTAACCTGTGTTTCAGTTTGAATCAGAGCACAAAGATAGACAGGTGGATACCGTGGTTTCTAACAAAAAAGATATATCCTCTGCTCAGGGGCGTAACACAGGCCCCCCGCAGCGTGGGGGCCCCAAACTCCAGGGGACCCCTGAGCACAGCACTCTGGCTGCAGAGCTCCTGATTGAGCCAGGAGGGGGCCCCTCCACATGCCTTGCAGGGAGTCCCCCTCAAGTTTTGTTACGCTAGTGACTCTGCTATGGATGCAGAAAGACATCAGGTAACATCATCGACTCTGCTTGAAAGATTTAATACTTTCTTCACTCAAAGATATTAACATGGCTTGAAAGGGACGCTCCTAGCTCCTAGAAGATTGTGAAGTGTTGGCTTTACATTCTGAATTGCTAGTATGCATATGTATGGATAATCGGCTACAACACTAGACAACAGATATCAAAAGAATTCAAGATGGCATCCAATCATGCGCTTTAATCCTTGCCTGGACTTTCCACTCAAGAAGTTGACGAACAAGATGTTTGCTCCTTTGTCTCCTGCTGAAGTTTGTAATGTACAACATTTTTTTTTTAAACAAGCATTTGCAAAGCAATAGGTCTCGCATTTGCAATAGTTTAAGCTATTGGCTTGACAATGCCTTTTATTTATCTGTTTTATAATTAACACATAAATAAAAGACATTGTCATTTACAATGCCAATTGCTGAAACTTTTGTAAACGCGAGACCTATTTAATTTCAAAGAAGCGGCCGCCATTGTCTCGGGCGACTTAGAAAGTGAAAGCATGCATGTTGCGCTGAATGTTGCAGGAAAGCATGTCGTGCCTGCAGTAGGAGAAACTCATTAAACAAAATAGTGCTTACAGACCACTGGCATACTGTATAAAAACAGAAGTAAAAGGGCCAGTCCTCATGGGAGGTTACAAATGAAAACAAGGTGGTACTAAGGAGACCTATTAACGAATCAGAAGCCAGCATTTGCAAAGGACAATGACACAAGCCGATGAAAAATATGGTACTCAAATACAGCATACCTCGCAGAGCAGGGCATGCTCTGCCCAGGCCTGACCTAAAACCATGGATGGGGGAGCACTTGGGTGGGATGTGGAGCGGAGGACAGCACTAGAATGGAACAGATGAGTGGGGGAAGGCAGAGTGGCAGCGGGGCAGCCAGACTTGCGCATGAGTGAAAATTAGAAGACCGACTACTTTTCAGATAGTCACAATCACAAGATGCCACAGGCAGATACCAATGCTTATGGACAGCTTTGTGAACCAATGACTGACACCAGCAGAACCACAATAGCCAATGGCTGAAAGCAGCTGCCAAAAGCCCCTACTTCAATATGTATGCCGCGCGGTGTCAAGATTCTCACCGGGCATCTATGAAGGTATGGAGGCGAAACCTAAACATCTTTACGAAGCACTGAAAATGATTCACAAGCAATAGTCCTTCCTGGTGAAAAATCTGTCTCCGATATGTACTAAATCAAATTTGTTTTTCCTCGTTACATGTTGCATTGTCACAAGCAGCACAAAAAAAGGTGGAAACTGTTGTGTGCATGCGTGCACAGTCCTGTGCTATCACTTTGAGTCTGGCGAGCAGTCTCTGTGAGACACATGTTAAAATCTCAAACTTTTGAACCCGAGCTTTCATCATGTGCTGTGAGCTGCAAGAGATCTTGCAAAGCGAGAAAAAAAAGCGGGCAGCATTCCTTTCGCACTCCCACTCGCCGCTGAGGTTCTTCCACTTCCTTCCTAGGGCTTTTTTTAGCAGCTGGTGTGTTTTTCTCACGTCCGGCAACAAAGGATGTGTTGTGCTGGCGCTGCTTCCGAGGCTGGGCATTCACTCCTTGTACGAGTTGTTTGCCTGGGGGGCGGGGTGTGAGTGCAACTTCTGCACTCTGTTCTGAGAGGGGGTTTCAAGAAAATGCAGCTTTGCCCCACCATGTCCTGTAAACTTTACAATTTTGGGTTTGCCTACTGCAAACAAGTTATTAATGCCATATCTCTGATAGCTTTGTTCAATTTCAATGAATTGGAGAGCTGCAGCAGACCTTCCCAAACACAAGACGGCGCTGGAGTAGCCAGGGTAACCTGGGGCAGGCAAGGCAGTGACCCTCTGCCCGAGTAACAACACGTAGATATAGCGGGGTGCAGTGCCCACACACACCTGACCCCTATGCCACTGCGCCTGCTACACTAACATTAACCACACACCAATGATTTCAGTCACCTTTATATGAGCAATGACCGCTTTTGTAAGTTCTTAGTGACACCTTTCTCCTCAGCTGGGTCAGAGGTCACTTGGATATTTTACCCAATACATGCAAGGGACACACACATTCGAATCTGTGTCGTAGATATCAATGGATACAGACCGGGTGCCTGAAGTTTCGAGTGCTCGGAGAGTGCCGCCAGCACGGCGTGACCTCAAACAGAAGAGGTCACTTCCGGTGCCAGCAAGTGCAGGGAGTTCGAGTGAAGGTAGCAGGCCACGGCGGTAGAGGTGGTAAATATCACTTTTGCGATTCCTGATTCCTTAATAGCGAAAAATACCGATTCGCTATTAAGGAATAGCAAAATGGAATGCATCAAGAAATCACTAAAAAAATAGCGATTTCTTAGAATTCCTTAATTGCGACTCGCAAATTGCAAGTCGTAATTAAGGAATTCCTCCCCATTCATTCCTATGGGCCTAGAGGCCCATAGGAATGAATGGGAAGACAATCTCAATTTGCGAATCGCAATTAGCGAATCGCAAATTGAGATTGTGATTTCAAGGGTGCAGGGGTGTCCAAAGGACACCCTGTTGCACCCCTGAAATTGATCTGTGCACATATGTTGCGCACACACATGCCCTTAGGGCATTTGTGTGCGCAACATGAAACTTTGAAAAATGCACTTTAGTGCATTTTTCAAAGTTTTTGCAAATTACCATGAAGTTGTACTTCATGGTAATTTGCGTGCCCTATTAGCGAATTCGCTATTTTTAAAACTTTCATGCATTGCATTTAAGGAATCTCAATTTGAGTCAATCCCAAATGCAAAAATACCGGTCGCAAAGGGGCAGATTCTGAGAATCTGCCCCTTTGCGAGCGGATTTTTGTATGATGCATCTAGCTGATAGTGACAAAGCCCACCTCAGTTTTAGATTCTGCGAGTATCAGCCTGTGTTCATTTTGTAAAGTTGCTGCTGGGTGTCAGTGAAGGAAGCACCACAGAGACTCCCGGCACTGGGGTAAATGTAGGAAAAAGTAGCCAACCTCTCATGTAATTTAGGTTTCTAGAAAGACAAGTGAAGGTCACATCAGTTACACTCATACATGCCAACATTTTACAAGAGGAATCTGGGAGATTTAACAATAATTCGGGAGAATGTATTTCTTCTATTGACTTCTATTGAAGAAGAGCCAATTTCAGTCAGGAAACAGTCAAAATAAAGGCATCTGTGGCTTCAAAGTTCGGGAGTTTCCCCCTGAATCGGGTGTATTGGCAGGTATGAACTGACTGGATACACTTCATATTATTTGGGCAGTGGTCAAAGCTCTTCTGCTAACCACCAAGCCCCTGAACCCATTAAAAGCCAAACAGAGCAAATGGCATATGTAAGAAAGTGCGTCTTTTGTATGATCACCCCCCAAATTTTTGGACTGATGGTGCTGGTTTTTGGAATCTGAAGTTCCCTGGTCCCCTGACCAGGTTGCGGTGCATCCGCTCTGACCTCTTAAATGTGTATGTGCAATTGGATAATCCCTGATTGGTATATTTAATTTACCAATAAATCACTAGTATAAAGTGTACCCAGGGCTTAGTGAGTTAATTGTCACTAGTGGACTGCAGTGCTTATTGTGCCACCACTTCAGTGACACAGTGAAAACATGGCTCTAGGCAGCAGCGGCTGCCAACAGAGTCGTGAAGTGGGTAAATGGCTGGTGGGTGCATGCACGTGAAAAATTACATCAACAAAATTGCCGCCATGCATTACATTATAGTTTTAAAGTTAAAATGTTTAACTTTAAAACAATAATGTAATGCATGTGTACGATTAAGTGCTCATTACTAGAAAAACATAAAAATACATTAAAAAAAGTAAATACAATAGTCACTTACCTTGCTCCACGCTCCAGTCCCGGAGTCCTCTCCTCTAGCGCAGGCCCTATTAAACTCCCCTAACCAATGCTAGCGCTGCTCTCATGCTGTTAAGCAGCATGAGAGAAGCACCAGGATTGGATGGAGCAGGCTGTTGCAGTGCTCTCAAGGGCCCTGGAACCCTATGTATGCTCTCCACTTAGCTGTCTAAGACAGCTGGGTTGAGAGGCTTAAAGTGCGCATATCAGGCTGGCTGTCGCAAGACAGACGGCTAAAGAGAAATGCACACTTTAAAACTTGAGTGCCCAGCCCACTTCCCCTCCCTTCTGCTGCCACTCAACAGCGGACTGCACCATCCTGACACTTGGGTCAGGACTGGGGTTAGTGAAATGGTAATAAATGACCTTCATTACCATTTTATTTTTCATCGCTGGGTCATGGGGGCATTTTAATTTGTGGGGTGACGCTCCTCCGCCCTAACGGAGCAGCCGCTCCTGGGTCTAGGTCTGCCACAGCAGCCTAGTCGGGCAGCTTTTACACCCCCAGTCCGACATGGTACAATAAGCCCTTTTGCCAAGACAGAACCTTACTTTTTGATATTTATAAGCCACCCCATTTTGCGGTCCACAAGACAGCGTGCTAAATATGGAAAGGAAAAACATGTTTCTTTTATGTTTGATATGTACTGACAGTGAACACTCAACGTTGTCACTTTCACTGTAGCGAGGCTGTTGGTCCCCTTGGCTAACATGGAGTTACATTAGCCCACGTGCTAAGTGCTTACTTCCATATGGGACCTCCAAACATAGTGCTGTAAGTTATTGTTACATTAACCCCTTGCATGTTGATGACGGCCCCCATCCGTCATGCACTACGGCGCTCGTGTGTTGATGACGGCTGGGGGCCGTCACAAACCCGCCCACTCGTGATTTTGCCGCACAGGTGCAGAATCGCGGCAGCATGCAAGGGGTTAAACCTGACTTATTGCTGAAGTCAGATTTAAAGCGTTGATAGCCTTTTCTGCTGCACTGCAACAGCTGTCACCTTAGATAGTCTGCTGCTCTCCTGCTGGGATCTGTAAAGCACTCCCAGGAACGGTTGAACAAAAAGGACTATTGGTGGGAGGAGGTGTGATCTCCTCCAGCAAGATAGCCAGATGGTGTTTGCCACAGATGCCAATCTTCAAAAGGGTTACTGCCTCTGAGAAGCAAATGAAAGCCACGCCTTAGCCTGCCTGCTCTTCTGTGTAGGGAGACAAGTTGGCATCTCCTCCAGAGTGGGAAACTCCATTGCAAATCTGGTTTTCCAGGACAGGTGGCTAATAATCCTGGACACAGCTCAAAGGTGTGCCCATAGCGCTGACCCAGGGAAGAAGGTTCCTGACATCTTAGATTTGGGCAGAGAGATGCACTGTGGGACTGTGTAGTGCCAGCCCCACAGGAAATGATGCCAGAAGGGGTAGGGTTGCCTCTCCACCCACGCACTCAAAATTGGCATAAAAATGGCTCCTCTGGCATCCAGTCCCAGAACACTGCTTGACTGAGAAAGGACAGAAGGGCTGTACCTGCTGAACAGGGCCGGACTGGGAACCAAAACCGGCCCTGGCAAAGTGCTCAGCCGGCCCCCCCCCTCTCCTTCCCCCGGGGGAAGGGGGGCCGGCCGCGCTCTTAGCCAGGGCCGGTTTTCGGCCGATTTTGTTGTAAAAACGGCCCTGTAACAAAAATAGCCCCCAGGGACCCCAAACCGGCCCCCACCCGTGCGGCCCACCGAGGGATTGCCCGGTGCCCGCAACGGCCAGTCCGGGCCTGCTGCTGAACCTGTGGACCTCAGAGAGAAAGGTTGAACCAAGGAAGATTGCATCTGCTTAACTAAGACAGGACCTCGGAGTTAGAACGGCTGCTCCTAATGTTTACTTCACAGCGAGAAACTCTCAGGGATAAACCTGCTCCCACTTGTGTCAAATGAGTGAACTTCATAGGGCTTGTTGGCTAGCGTCCTGTTAAGCTTCAGGGATACAAAAGTTAGAGACCTGAACCTGCAAAGCACCCAGCTGACCAGCAGCCATTGGGCTTGCCTTGGACTCCGCTGGTGTAGCTTGTGAGATCAAGAGTGAGTCCAAAGAGATGCTTCCTAGGTCCTTGAACCTTGGCTAGTGTTAGAGTGTACTCCTTCTCTGACAGAACTGCAACTTGCAAGCTAAAGGGAAAATATAACTGTTTTTAGGAACAGAGTCTGAGGCTCATAGACTACCGCTGCTTGCCGGTTTGTGAGTAGCCTTGAACGACATTGAGAATCAATAATTCCCCCAGAACGCTGTACTGCACATGTTCATCTATTTCGAGCCCAACACCAGCTTCAATCTGCAGAGCATCCCACCAACCTCAATGAGAAAAAGAACCAGAAAAGTTTATAAATGCAAAGGTCATATCTTGATTTTTATAAATTGGACTGGGATTTTTTTCATGTTGTGTTCCTTACTTATTGACTGTTCTGGTACTGACTAATGCTTTACACTTGTTTTCAGTTGAGTTAAGCCTGACTTTTCTGTGATACAGCTACCCAGTCCTGAGCTAAAGTTTAATTTAAAGAAATCTTTTTTTTTTTTTTTGAAAAACCTTTATTGTTACTTAAGTCAGTTACAGTCACGGGCCTACAAACCAGCACGGTCGGCCACCAGAACAGAGGCGATCAACTCAAATCAATTAAGCCATAAAAATGCAGAAATCCGCCTTCCAAACACTCCGTTGTAACCAGGAGAATATTCGCACCACATTGATAACAGGATTAAAGAAGGTTTCTTTTTAAAATTAAAGTTAAAGCAGGATCCGATGCCGTACAATTAAGCCACAACAAGTCAAGGGTTGTTCATAGGACAGGATATTCACAGTCAGGACTACTGTAGGTGAGATATTAGCACTGGTGTATATACTCAGGATAAATAATGAACAGTAAAAACATCAACCCTTATTATCTGAGCTAGCAAATCACACGGAGAGTTACCTCAACTCGGATCCCAGGAAAAGAAGGAAAAAGAAGAAAGTAATAGAAAAGCAAATGCAACACAAATAAAGGGCCATAGTAACAGAAAGGGAACAAAAACAATAATACCCCTCCCCCCACCCCCCCACCCTGCACCCCTGCATACGGCTACGGCCCACCCCCCTAGCAGCGTGCCTATCGCCCAGTGTCAAAACCCGAAATACAGAAGGAAGAAAAATGGAGAGGAAAGACAATAATCTACACAAAAACAGAAGAAAGAGGGAAAGAAGAAAGAGGGAAAGAAGAAAAGTTAACGAAAACCCCCCACGATAGGGAAAGGAAGAAAACATTGGAGGGACCCCAGTACGGGCCCCCGGCCCCCCCACCCCACCGCCACGTAGCATTTCAATTACACCAGAGTTATTAACAAAGCCTCAAGATAACGACATAAACAGGATAACATTCGCCGCTCAGATCCTCAAGTCACACCGCCAAGATGAAAGTCCCCCTGTGCATCGCCCTCAGAAATCAGAGTACCATCATTCACGTAGAGCCACCCAGCCCTAATCATAATCCAATCCCAGTCCAAGTGGTGCAGGGTCGGGCAATCAAAGTACCGGAGTGAACAGACAGGCCAGTCCGGAGGAAGCTGGAGATCTAGCAATGCACCAGTATACGACACACTCGAAAGCCATCCACCGCCACTTGGTCGTTCACGATCCTGAGAATAAAGTTGAGTGCAAAAAGGATAGTCATTACGCAGTGTCTGGGTCTCATGAGGAAGCCCGCCATCAGAAAAGGAGCGTGAAAGGGAAGCGATAAACACACATCTGGTGGCGCCTCCAAAGAAACCATGCACCCATAGAACCAGGCATCTCCGTGACAATCCACTTGAAACAAACCAGGGAGTCCTCCAAGTACAAGCCCTCCCTCTCAGCCATCGATAGTCATCTCCACACCTCACCGCAAAATCTACATGGAAAACTGTAGAAGGGGCCACACCAACAAAGTCTCAGAAGGATAGTACCAGCTTCGGGCTCCCTTTCCTGTCCACATACACCGGGGCGTCTCTGTATCGATCCATTCCAGATTTCGTCCTTCAAGTACACAGGGGGATCCGGTCTCCACCCTTCGATCTGCAGAGCAGACTGCCACCGCCATGGTCAGGTATGTCCCATGGAGGTGCCACCCCCGAAAGGGGCTCCCAGCATGAGCGCCGCTCGAACGAACACAAGTGCCACCAGTCCTCGATATAGTGAGGAGCATAGTACTACCGCGTCCTCCACGCTGCACACAGTACGGTAGCCAATTCCACTTCCCCACTGATGGTCACATATCAGCTCCCCCCCAGACCTAAAAGTACCGCAGCAGCATTGTGCCTCAACCGGCCACGATCACCCGGAGTGCGGGATGAAAACAGCTGCACGCGGGCAAACCAGGGTTCCGTGTGGGAACAAAGGACGGCATCTAGGTCGCTATAGCATCAGTCAGCAGACGGGGGGGAGCATAATCGGCATATAGGGGTGGCGTGGTTCGCGTTCACCAGGCTCCGCGGGTCAGGCGCTGGATGTACACTCCCGGAGACGGGCCGACCTCCATAGCGGTTGACCGGCACCTTCTGGGTCCGTATGGCCGTTGTTGTTGCACTCGCGGGCGGTAGCAGCATCACGCGGGGTCCCGGCTTCAGATCTCGTGCAGGCCACAAAATACGAAGGGTCATATCTCCGTTTTCAGGGCTCGAAAAACCCTCGGAGTCGGACACAACAACTCTGCACCCCTTCCGACGTCCGGGAGCACCATCGCAGCGCAGGATAGCCGACAGGATCAGGCGGCGGGGAAGAAGGTCGACAGAGCCGGGAGCCCGGGCGACCATCTTGGTCGCCGGTCTGGCTCCGCCCCAATTTAAAGAAATCTGACTGTACCTGACACAGATGTATGAAGCCTTTTTGAGACTGTTTGCGAACGCTTAAAAGGCTTTGCACATGTATCAAACCCAAATTGCGATTCGGTAACCTATTACTAAATTGCAATTTTGGTTTGCGATTCGGTATTCGGAAGAAGCGGGTTTAGGGCGTCCCCTCCTAATACCGAATCGCAACGGCATGTATGAACCTTTTGCGACCGAAATGTGGTTGCAAAACATTCGCATTTTACCACTTAAATAAAGTAGGCGGTAACCCATTCACAAATGGGAAGGGGTCTGTAAGGGACCATTTCCCCTTTGTAAATGTTTGTAAAAGCATTTTTTAAGAGCAGACAGTGATCCTACGGACTGCCTTCTCTTAAAAAATGAAACAAAAACTTTTCATTTTTCTTTTTGTAAAGCAGCCTGTTTTCTTTAAGGAAAACAGGCTGCTTTACAAACAAGCATTGGAAATGCAATAGGGCTCGCATTAGGAAAGTTTGAGCTATTGGTCTTATAAATGATTTTTTTCTTTATGTGTTATTTTTTCAGTTAAATTAATAGCTTTGTCATTTACAATGGCAATAGTTATAACTTTAGCAAATGTGACACCTATAGCATTTGTAATGCAACATGTTTTGTATTTACGTGACTTAGATGTATTGATATTACAAATAACAATGCTTTTAATTTTTTTAAATAATTAATACTTAAATAATTTATTTAATTTGTAATGGCAATAGCTTAAATTTTTGTAAATTACTTTTGTGAAGATTATGTTCAGTGTTTTTTATTGTGACGAAAATCCAAGAACAGAGGTGAAATATTAACATCTTTTTGTGATTTGTAATAAAGCGTGAAAGCTTGAAAACAGCTTGAAACATTGAAAGAACATATTTGAACCAGTGATGCTGTGGTGGTGCTGAGTGATGCTGTTGTTGCGCTGAATGATGCTGTGGTTGCGCTGAGTGATGCTATGGTTGCGCTGAGTGATGCTGTGGTTGCTCTGAGTGATGCTGGCGTGGCACTGAGTGATGCTGGGGTGACACTGAGTGATAATGTGGTGGTGCTGAGTGATGCTGGGGTAGCGCTGAGTGATGATGTGTTGATGCTGAGTGGTGCTGTGGTGGTGCTGAGTGATGCTGGGGTGATGCTAAGTGATGATGTGGTGATGGTGAGTGGTGCTGAGTGATGCTGGGGTGGTGCTGAGTGATGGTGTGGTGTTGCTGAGTGATGCTGTGGTGTTGCTGAGTGATGCTGTGGTGTTGCTGAGTGATGCTGTGGTGGTGCTGTGGTGGTGCTGAGTGGTGCTGTGGTGGTTCTGTGGTGGCGCTGAGTGGTGCTGTGGTGGTGCTGAGTGATGCTGTGGTGGTGCTGAGTGATGCTGTGGTGGTGCTGAGTAATGCTGTGGTGGTGCTGAGTGGTGCTGTGGTAGTGCTGAGTGGGAGATGGGGAGAGGGAGAAAAAGGAGAGGAGGGAGAGGGTAAAGAGAGAGAGAGAGGGGAGAGAGGAGAGAGAGAGGAGAGAGAGAGGGGGAGAGAGGAGAGAGAGACGGAGATGGGGAGAGAGGAGAGGGAAAAGAGGGAAAGGGAAAGAGGGAGAGGGAAGTGAGGGAAAGGGAGAGAGGGTAGAGGGAGAGAGGGAGGGTAAGAAGAGGGGGAGGATGAGAGCGAAGGACGGAGGGGAGAGAGGGGAGGGGGAGAGAGAGGAGAGCAGGCAGAGGGGGAGATGGGGAGAGGGAGAAAAAGGAGAGCAGGGGAAGGTAAAGAAAGGGAGAGAGGAGAGAGAGGGGGAGAGAGGAGATAGGAGAGAGAGAGGGAGATGGTGAGAGAGGAGAGAGGAGAGAGGGGGAGAGAGGAGAGAGGAGAGAGAGAGGAGAGAGAGGGGGGAGAGAGGAGAGAGAGACTTTGGTGGTTACCTATAATGCAAACTTGAACTGACGGTATTATCGGTCCAAATAGCTACCAATCTGGCCATAGTGAATGGTGGTATACTGGAACCTTCCCAGAATGTAGGGTGTGGAATATGTACCTAAGCTCAAAATATATTTTGCAAAGACAACTGCTGTAACATTAGATGTGGTGGGACACTCCCAAAACAGAGAAAAGGTTTTTGCTCCGAATGTTGGCATCGCCTCAATCAAGCTCAAATTGTGTTGTCTAGCAGGAGGCTGGGGTCCACTTCCTGGACGACAGGATCAAATGTGCACCCCAAAGATTATGATTTTCAGTTTGGTATAAATCACAGTCCAAACTTACCACAACGTCCTTGGTGAAATGCCAAACATGGAAACTGCTTGTGGCATTCCTTGGATAAAATACGTATAGATGTAATTTGTAAAGATGGGGCGTGACGTAGTATGCAGCCATCTAAAAAAATATCTTCTTACACAAGAAGTATGTAATGTGGCCTCGGTACAGACATGCATGCATGTTTTTTCTGTGCCTTCCTGAAAGGACCTTGGAGCACGTTTATTAATTAGGCCATATTACGAACAGTGGGTCACTTAATGTATGCGAGCCTTTATAATAAACCTACTGGTGCAGAAAAAAATAAAATGTAAACGCTCGGCAGGAAAGGCTTGTGGCCGCGAAATGAAAGTAAAAACAAGTAGCTCACGGCCTGGCGGCCGTGAAAACAAGACATGCATGGGAAGTGGGGGCGGCAGGGAAACTGAAAGTACGGCCGGCCGGCCGGCCATGATTAATTAGGGGAGGAGAAGCCGCAGAGCGCATGCTGGGAGAAGCCCTTTGATGTGGTCTCACGGCCTGGCGGCCGTGAAAAAATGCAATTAGGAGGGAGGGAGGGAGGCTGATTTCTTTGATGCGCGTGCTTGTTTGGTCACGTGATTCACGTGAACTGTTGAATATCCGCTTTTGGAGAGCCTTTTGAGAGCCTTGGGTTTAAGTAGTGGTTTAGCTGCAATAGGGCTCACCCCTATTCCTATTCCTGCGGAATGGAATAGGGGCGAGCCCTAAAAAAAAGATTGTTTTATTTAAAAGCAATCATAGACACGGTGGTCTGCTGACCTCAGCAGGCCACCATCCTGTGATTTTTGCAATTCCTAATGGGTCGCAAATTGCGACCTACCTCATTTATATTCATGAGGTAGGTCATTTGCTACCCACTGGGAATCGCAGAAAGTGTTCAAAACACTTTCATGCATGCTGTTTTGTGATTTTCTAATTGCAAATCGCAAGGATTCTTCATACATTTGGCCCATAACTTGGTGAGTCTTCACATCCATTTCTACTAATAATCACATTTTTCAAAGTATAACTAATGTTCTGTGTTACCAGTACAAACAGTGTGTGATTTTAATTAAAAAAACTCTGCTGCTTGCTTCCGTAAGAGTTTCAGGAGTCAGTAAAAATTAATTGAAACTATGTTTGTATTAGTGACTCTAAGCTCTGCTAGAAAATGCTTATCAACAGGGTCAAGGGTCAACTTTAAAATGTTAATGTTAAAAATGGCTTGTAAAGCGCACGTACTCTGGGTGGTTTCATGGCAACGTAGGAAAGAAAGGTTCAAATCATTACCAATGAGAAAGTCAGTTATAGGCTTGCGCAAAAAGCCAGGTTTTGAGGGATCTTCTGAACTTCATAAGACCGGAGCAGGCTCGGATCTCCAGGGGGAAGGAGTTCCACAGTCTAGGGGCGAGAGTTGCAAATCTGCAGCCTCCTAGACGTTTCTGCCTTAATGCGGGGGTGGAAAGGAGCGAGAGGTGGGCTGAGCGTAAGTTACGGGAGGGGGTGTGTCTGAGTATCATGTCGATGAATTTTGGACTTTTACCATGCAGAGATTTAAAGATCAAGCATCATGTTTTGAATGCGCAGCATTGAGGGATGGTGAGCCAGTGTAGTTTCCTTAACAGGGGAGTCACTGGTTGTCATCTGGATTGTCGTAGAATCAATCTAGCTGCATGATTCTGTACTATCTGCAACCGTTTGAGCAGAAAGAGAGGGAAGCCCAGGTAGACGGAGTTGGCGTAGTCCAGGTGTGACAGGACGGTGGTTATCACAACCTGGGTCAGGGCTTCCTGCGTGAGTAGGTGGCGGATCTTCCTAATTTTTCGTAATTGGAAGAAACATTTGAAGATTACCAAGCCCATCTGTGTTTTAAGTGAGAGATCATTGTTTAATGTGACACCAATTGTTTTTGCTGAAGGAGAGGGAGAAGGCGGGGATCCCAGCTCTGAAGGCCAGTAATACGGGCCCCAGCACTTGTGGCTATCTCCTGTGAGTACTAGCTCAGTCTTGCCAGGATTCAACTTAAGGTGGTTTTGGTCCATCCATAGTTGAATGTGCCTCATGGTGGTCTGAAATTCAGTGACTGATCTGTATGAGTTGTCGATCGTGAAGACCAGTTGAAGGTTATCTGCGTAATTGAAGACAGTCACCTGCCTGTCTCTGAGGGACTGGATCAAGGGGAGGATGTAAAGGTTGAACAAGTGGGGGGACAGGGAGGAGCCTTGTGGAACGCCACAGGTAATTCTCAGTTTAAAGGCCGAAAGATGGCTTAAACGGACAGCCTGGGACCGGTCCTCCAGGAAGGAGCATAGGCAGCTAGCGGCTCATGCCTCCATGAGACAAGGTAAAGCCGTAGGGCGCCATCTAATTGTTGTGAAGAATTAATAGAAAAGACCGTAAATATGCCTTTTGTAGTAATAAGGACCTGCTAGCCCAGCTGGGAAGGTTTCTATCCCTTCAGGAAGGTTTTTGTTGGAGTGGGGCCGCTGCTGGCAGTAAAACTGGATCCTCTGGAGTCCTAAGGCTGGACTCTGTTTTTAGACACACATTACACACATACTCCTTCCAATCCGAACTCACTCTAATAGTCCAATTAGAACCCAATACCACAATATAGAAAAATCATAAAGCATTTATTATTCACTGTATTGTTTTTATTAGCTTCTGTGTCTAAGAAAAATTTGAAAAACAACTCCTGGCCTGAATAAAGGTGGCCCAGCTAGAAAATTTGTAACAATATCTTGTGTAGAAAAAATGCCGATTTGTATATTGTATGTGATTCATTTATATGGTTTTGTTTTCTAAGTGTTTTCACATGTGGGGCATGGTGTTGTTTTGAGATTTGTATATTACATTGTCAAGTTCTCCCTCTTTTGTGAAATTGGTTATTTCTTTAAATTTAAATAATATAAAAAAGTTTTTTTATGTTTTTCTATAACATCTCTTAGGAGACAAGCTTTTAACAAAAACAACAATGACTTTTTAAATAAAAACAATACAGTGAATAATAAATGATTCATGATTTTTCTATATTGTGGTATTGGGTTCTAATTGGTGCTATTAGAGTGAGTTCGGATTGGAAGGAGTATGTGTGTGATGTATGTATAAAAACAGAGCCCAATGGGATTATTGTTTTTAGTGCTTACTATTGGTGTCCTCTCCCTTTGGCGTATTTGGACCCCTCTCTTTTACTTTGTGGTCCTAAGGCTGGAGCCTTTGCATTCAGATACCCCAGGCTGCCTGTGCCACCAGCCAGCCCTCACGAGATGTAGAAAGGCACTCAGGATGTAGAGGATTTTACTAGACCCAGACCTGCAGATTTCTAGCATAGGCAACAAAACACTCCTTACTAATTGCCTCATAATTGCCTCATAACTTATGCTTTAAAAAAACGGTCTTGAGTTTTGCTCGTCCCACACAAAAAGATTCCTGGACAGGGGCAAGCTACTTGTTTAACAAGAGTGATGCTCAGATATTTTTACTTTCTCTTCCTCTAGCGCTTGCGAGGGTGCAGCATGTCTCAGCTAACACTTAATCTGTCAATGAAGGGTCGCTTTCCATACACCAAATCATATCTTCTGCTTGGTGGTATATTTTTTCTGTTAATAGGAATAAAATCACGTTTTAAAAATACCTGTCTATCTTGAATTGTTTTTAAAGAGCGCTGACAGAACTATCATTTTAAGAAACTAAGGCATTGTTAAAAAAATAATGGGTTATTGCTATTGACTGCTAGGTTTTAGAAGAAGGGAACAGTAATCTTTAAAAGTTAGAATTAATCATAAGATACAAATAATACCTACTATTTAATTAGAATACCAATTCAATTAAATTCTGTTAAATTCAATTAAGCTTTATTTGATTATTCAAAAATAATCATAAAAGCGCAGATAAAAAGACATACATAGAATAAAGGGAAAACAAAGACACAATTTAAGATAGTCCCAGTAGGGAATCATTGATGTGCAATAGAGTGTTTTAGAATTTAAAAGACATCCCACAAGATGACAAAAAAATAACAGACATTTCAAATATTAAATATTTCATGAAAAAATTGCTCACATTTCAATAACATTAATAAATCATTTATTTATGGTGCCACAAAATGGACTTCAGGAAACACTCCACAGAATCGTACACAGCCGGTTTGGACAACAGCTGCAGAAAGTAAACGGTTGGTTTGCATTAAGAAAATCCATAAGCTCTAAGTAAAGGTAAAAGTTGAGTAAAAGGCTTATAAGATTTGCAAAAAAAAGACAAAGTACTTCAGTGTTTGTGCCGAGAATTTATCGTAGGGACATAGCAATATTGAAGATGAGTCATATTTGTAGGAAGCTGGCTCTGTATATACTATACCAAAGAGTCCAGTGGATCCCTAGAGGCTTTACAGAGGCTAATGTAGATAATACTAATGCTCTCTTTTGTGTTAGTGTGGGTGAGCAGTTAGGCTTATCATTGGGCAGTGCTAAGCATTTGTTGTACACAAAGAGTCAAGAAATGATTACACACACTCAATGACTAAATCCAAGATCATTGGTTTGTAAATATATTACTTTTACTATATTTATGTTATAGAACCAAAGATACTTTGTTGCAGTAAAATAAGTTTTGCAATATTACTGTTTATCAGTTTCAAGAGTGGACACAGTGCATTTTTCAATCAATACAATGCTATCCTTTGGAAAGAAACACAATCAGTAATTTGCAGGTAAGTAAACAATTTACAAAATTAAGCTTTTGGATGAAGAATCATTACCAGACAAGGTTCAGGTAAGGTGGCTGAGTGCATAGGTCAAACTTGGTATCTGGTGCCAATATTATCCAATAGAGAAAGGGGGCAATCAAAGTGGGATTTCTTGCTGGTGAGTATCACGGTTTTGGAACCCAGTCTCTGGAGGTTATGGTAAGCAAAGGGTGGGCCACAAGGCAGCACCAAACTTACACCTCCAACGACACAGGGGCGACCAGATGCAGAGTGTCAACACAGAGTTGGGCTCCCAATGCCAACCAATGGGGAATCTCAAACTTGGAAAAATGCTGCATGCTCAGGCCAGGAGACTGTACAAAAAAAAACCACAGCTGCGCAGGTAAGTTGGGATGTGCTGGAACGGCGGAATTCCATCCGTAGATCTCCCCAAGGCCCAGGGGCGCTGAGTGCAGGGGTGTCCTTTGGTGTCGGAAGTCAGCTTACCAATATGGTCCTGGCTGGAAGGGGTCATCGTGCAGAGGCTGCAGGTGTCAACGTGGAGTCCGGCAGGGGTCAACCCACGAGGGACTCTTGCTCATTTTCGCTGAGGAACCTTTTCTGGAGCTGTGGGCCTCTCTGACTCGGCCCGTGGGTGTCGGGTTCAGAGGGGGTCAACTTCGCGGTTCCACTGGGAGAGCTTTGGTCTTCAAACTTGATTTTTGGACAGGTCCACTGTCCATGGGAGATCAGGAGTCTTTGTTGAAAGCATTTTTTTTTAAACAACAACAGCGGTCCCCAACATTAAGGAATATCACCACATGAATAAAATATAGACAGAGTCAATCTATATTTTCAAAAAGACATGTCCAGCCGGACAGTGGTCTTTCAGAGATTTTACTCAGGATTTATGTATTGAGATCACATAAAGATACCATCCAACAATCAACCAGTGTGGACCACAAGCCTGTGTCCAGTACTAACAGAGCAAGTACAAGAGGTGATGTAGACAGCAGAGAAGGGCTTTGTAAGGCGAACAAACATTACTCTATAAACAGTACAATTGTCCAGAGTATAACAGTCATGCACTTGACATTTCAGTAGTAATCACAGTTAGGTTCCAGTGCATTAAAGGTCGACGGCGTTTCGGACCCCTATTAAATATCAGGGACCATCATCAGGACAAATACAATGAAAAGCCTTAGGTTAATTAAGCCTCTAAATGCCTAAAGGGGGGAAAAAGGAAATATTTAAATTAAATACAGGAACAACGTAAGCATGATCAGTAACATAGTGACTTGAGTGTGACCAGTGAGCGACACAGTCCCGGTCAAGCATGTCAAGTGAACTATGGTGAAAGGTGTAAATGGTTAACCGTGATCCGGACGGAGGGAAGGTAAGTATGGCAGTGAAGGTGTCCAGTGAGGACGAAAACGCAGTCAAGTACGTCGTGGCACACAAATTATGCCGCGGTGACTAAATTGGAATGGCCTCGCAGTAAGGGAGTGACGTCTAGTGAAAGGAAGGTAGGCGGTATTTAGAGCAAGAAGCAGGCAGTCCTCCCAGAGTTTTGAAGGTCGCTGGTCTGAGGGAAGAGTTGTTCGAAGTTTGCAGATAGGCTGGCAGGGCTGGAGCTCCTTGTTGTGCAGGGATCGGCTCTTGTTTGTCCTCTTCTTCATAGGTCATTGGTAATCTCAGGATTAAGGGTCAGTGGTGCCTCAAAATATTCAATTTAGGAGCGTTACAGGGGTTTGAAGGTAGCAGTCAATAGATACTTACCTTTAGGGTGACAACACCCTTTCTATGTCCACTCCCTCTGGGGAGGAGGCATACCCCTAACCCTATTGGCTAGAATCTTCAAAAACATTATGGCAGATTTTTAAAGGAGGGGATCACTTTAGCTCAGGGCACACTAGGGGTGGCCCTGGCTGACAGGGGACATGCTTCTCTTGCTTACTAATTGTCCTGCTGACCTTGCCTCCAAAAGTGGGGCTTGGTCAGGGGGCGGGCATCTCCAATAGCAGGAGAGGCCCTGGTCAGCATAACAAAGGACAAGAAACATTTGAGACTCACAGCCGCGCTATGTTGTTCCTGCTTGTGGGGTAGGTGTGAAAGCACCTCCACCCAGAGCAGGCTTTGTTTCTGGCCCACCCGAGCAAAAGGCTCCCACCTCAGGGGGTCATAAACATGTCTAGAAGTGGCAGGTTGGGGCACACCAGTCAGGCACACACTAGTGGTTTGGTAGGTTTGCAGGGGGCACTTCTCAAGGTGCCCTCTGCATGCATTTATTAATGAATCCAACACTGGCTTTAGTGTGGGCTCACTAATCTGAGATGTTTGGTGCCAACCATCTTGGAATTTGGTGAAGCCATCATGTAGCTGTGGAACTCGTGGAGACAAGTTCCCAGCCTATGTGCTTAGTATGGCTTCACTGTGCACTTATATTGTCTAAGAATGGACTTACCACTATAGGGCCATATCTCCTCAAGCAGTTATGCTCTCACAAGAGGTATAGTGCACCCTGCTTTGGGCTGTAAGGCCTGCTGTACGAGTCTGCACACTGCTTGATCGATTTCTCTATCCTCACTTAAGGGCATGATTACATCTCTTAAACCATCCTTTCCTCAAGAACATCCAGTGCTAAAACCCCTAGAACGCAATTAGCTAGAAACGTGCTCAGCAGTCCGTAACAATATTATATAACTTCCACAAGCGTGACACTGAGATAGAGGTATATTACCTACACATGCTAAACGGCTGTTTGATCTCACCTACAGTAATGAGCAGGTGCTTCATGAGCTCTGCTTCAAACAAGAACATCTTACCCCAGAAATAGATGTAAATCCTTTTGTAGGTATTTGTTAAGTTGCACCACTGATCCACAATCTGGGGGAGACTACAGCTGAGAATGCCAACCATTGACAATGCATGTCAAACTGTCGCAGATAAGAATAGCCTCTGCAAGCAATAGAGGATAAAGGGAGGCATCGTAATACTAGGTGGTAATGGTATTTTTGCTGTATTACTGACAATGTGACATGTACTATCTTGTTCCTCACCTGGAATTGTATTTCCAATAAATACATTTAAGAAAAAAAATTATTTGAGCTACAAATGGTTGTGGAAATTAGTTCCACATAAGACTAAGCATTGTTACCTATTAGGTTGAAGCGACAGTGATTAGGTTGTGAAAAGACTTTGTGTTACGCATTTATTTATTGTACGTATAGAGCACAACATTCATCCCTAGGGATATCACGGCGCTATAATAGCTCAACCATATTATAAAGACAATTGTTATGAAGGCACCAGAAATGAAGTCCTGAACAACCAAGTTTTCAGTTTCTTCCTAAACCCCATATGGTGGTAAATAAGTGGTAGGTCTAAAGGAAGTTTATTCCAATGAACGGCCGCATGGTATGAGAAGGAGCGACCTCCCACTCTAACTTTCTTTATGCGTCTAGTTTTAGCCAGAGCAAGATTGCGAGACCTCAGTTTGCGCAAAGGAATATAAAATGAAACTTTGTCCTGCAGGATTTTTTTTGGGGTAAGCTTGTATAAAGGTCTATGCGCATAGCACAATAGTTTAAACTTAGCTCTTTGGTGCATAGGCAGCCAGTGCAGCACCGTCAAACACTCTGATGCCGAGCTGTACTTATTCCAGTTTCAAACCAACTTGGATGCTGCATTTTGGGTCATCTTTAATCAAGAGAATAAGTAGTCAGCCATGCCAACATATAGCGCATTCCCATAGTCCAGTCTATTAGTTATCAAGGCCTGAACAATGGTTTTTCTCCAGTTGTCTGGGATCTATATAAAAAGTCTCCTTAGTAGTTTTAGCATGCCAAAGCATTTACCGCACAGTACTTTAACTTGGTCTTGCATGGTTAGTGCATTGTCTACCAAGATTTTCAATTTTTTTACAACCTGTTTGGGTTCTGGTACAGTGCCTAGCGACTGGAGCCACCAAGATGCGTCTCAGACTAGGTGTGCTCCTCCAAAGAGTAGTATCTCAGACTTCTCTGCAGTCAGCTTTAAACAGTGATCTGTCATCCAATTTTCAGTTGATCAAATTTTCTCTAGTGTCCTCATATCTTTTTTCTATAGCTATCAGCAGCTGTGTGTCATCTTCGTTAGAACAAATGTTAAAACCCAATTTTCTCCCAATCAAGGCCAGTGGAGAGACATATGCATTGAAGAGGGTTGGACTCAAATATGCTCCCTGCGGGACTCCACACTTGATTGTTTTTGGGTTAGAAGAAAAGGAACCCATTTGTACACTTGTGAGTTCTATTATTTAGAACGGAACTAAACCATTGAAGAGTTTTGAAATGGAGTCCTTTTTTTCATGTAATGTTTTCATTTGGAGATTATGATATACAGTATCGGAAGCCGAAGACAAATCCAAAAGGATCAGGTCGGCCAGTGATCTAAAATTATCCAACACCGCTAGTAATGTAGCCTCCGTACTATTCATTGCCTTGTCTAAGAGACCATTCATCTCTAAATAGTCAACAAGTTGCTTGTTAATCAATTTCTCTAGAACTTTGGACATGTGAGGAAGTTGGGAAATTGGTCGATAGTTTGAAAGGTTAGAGACATCCATGCCTGCTTTTTTTTTTTTTGCAAGCATCCGGAACCTCACCTGCTTCTATTGATTGGTTAAAAATGTGCGTTACATAAGGGCATTGAACTGGTGTTAACCAGGAGTAGATAAAGTGTGGGCACGGATCCAGCAAGGATCCTGATTTTACCTCTGTCATTACCTTTGCTACTTGCTGTTCTGTAATAGGACAACATGTCCTAAGTGAGAGGGTACTTCAAGGTGGGGTTCGAGAGCTTCCCAATTGATATCCTCCAATGTTGGTTGAATTTTAAATGTAGAGTAGATTTGGCATACCTTATCATAGATAAAGTCACTAACTTTCTCGCAGTTAGCTTCTGAAGGAGTCAATGATTGTGAAATGCCAGCCGGCTTGGAAAGGTCCTTCACTATTTTGAATAACTCTTTAGTTGAATTACTATTTTCTTCAATTCTTTTTATAAAGTACAATTTCTTGGTATGTTTAGGGGCTTTGTGATACTTTTTTAGCTCCTCTTTATATGTTAGCCTGTCACCACACTCTCTTTGGTTTTTCTCATTCTGCGTTCCGCAAATTTGCATTTCGTTTTCAACGGTCTAAGTTCTGGCGAGTACCACTTTTCTGATGGTGATTTCCTAATTACTTTGCTTTCTGTCCGAAGGGCACACTGATCCAAAGTGTTACTTATTTCTAAATTTAAAAACTCTATCAGTTCAGGGAGTGCTCTCGATCTTCGTTGCAGCTTGATCTCTTAAAGAAAAATGGGAAGCAAGATGATATGGAGTTATAAGATTCCATGACCTTTTTACACTTGTTGAGGGTGTATTCTGAAAGCTTCCCAATGAATGCATTCTACCCATAGCTTACCATTGGCTTTATGGTTTGCAATTAAAGTTTTCTGGATTTCTATGTGATGCCTTTATTTATTTTAGGATGTGTATGTACCATGTCTTCTTCCCTCCTGTGGAGCAAAGCTTGTTCACCAGCATTCCTTGTCTTCTTCTACAATTTCTCACTTTCTGTAAACAGCCTGTTAAATGTTGTTCCAATTTTTCATATTTACTGTGTGATCAAGGAAAGAGGTCAAATGTCAGGCTGAGTCTTCTGAGGGATCCTGGTGTTTACTTTTCTTTCTCTGACTTCAACGTGAGAGGATTTATGTGACAATCTTGCCTGGTTCTGGGAAAGAAAAGATTTATTTCTAGCACTCAATAAATGTAAATCTCTGCAAATGATCTGTGCAAATATTTCAGAATATATTAGAAGTATGCAAGTACAAATGAAGTAAATTTGTTTGTAATTCGGAAGTGTGGTGGAAAAAAAATATTTTAATAGAATCAAAACAAATCAGTACACTAGGTGAATCCATTTCCACACATTATTCTTTGGGGGCTTTATAGTTTTATCAGTAAAACTGTATGCGCAAATGAAATGGTCATTTCAATTGATAATGCGTTGTCTGTAATGGCAGTATACTAACACACCATGCACTCGCCAATCCACTCTACAACACTCCACTCTACAGCACTCTACTCTACAACACTCCTCTCCACCACACTCCACACTAGGCCACCCTACTCCACTCTACAACACTCCATGAAACGCTATGCCACTCCACTCTACACCGCTCCACTCCACACCCCTCTACTCTATGACACTCTACTTTACTCCACTCTACGTCACTCCACTGTGTGACACTCCATGCCACTCCACTCTACGACACTTTACTAAACAATACTGCACTCCATATTACGACACTCTACTCTACCCTAGGCCACTATACTCCACTCCACTCTAGGCCACTTATGCTTATGCCACTCCACTCTACGACTCTACTCCACTCTACGCCACTCCATGATGCTCCACGCTACGACAGTCTACTCTATAACACTTTATTCCACTCTACGCCCATCCACTCTGCTTCACTCCATGTCCATGACACTCCACGGCATTCCACTCTATGACAATCTTCCACTCTTTGCTACTCTACTCGACTCTTCACCACTCCACTCTACGACTTTCCACTCCATGCCAATCTTCTCCACCCCACTTTAGCCATGCTGAACAGTAGCCACTCTTTTGTACAACATTGCCAAAGCATGTTGGAAAAAAACAATAAATAGCTCATGCTTGGGCGAGACCTGTTGGCTTTTCCAATGCTTGTTTTTTTTAAATTATTTTACTTGTCTGGTCTTCGCGTGCCTCCGCAGTGCTGCCAACATTTTCCAAGAGGAAATGCCTGCCATGTAAGGAATGTTTAATAATTTCTGGCAAGTTTCAATTCAAAGCCTCTGATGTACCTACTTAAAACTGGCAGGAAACCTGGAGGTCACTGAAGTCTACAAACATGAGTATTTTAAAATAATGCACTTTCTTGTCAGTGTGAGATTTTCCAGAGACTGCGTCTGAAAAAAAGCCAGAGGAGGAAGCCATTAAAAAGACATACCATTAGCTTTAAAAGAAACATAGCTTGTTAACTGGAGAACTATTCACATCTATTTCTTTGGGAGTGAAGTCCCAGCAGTTTTTTTTTTACCTAGACGGTTTGTTGTCAACAAAAGAAGCAGATGTTCAGAAGATGGGCAGAAAGTGGCTATGACAAATGAGAAGGTTTCTGATTGAGTTCACCAGCCGGGCTTCCTGCCAGCAAAAAAAAAAAGTCAACCTTGAACGACGTAAAATAAGAAAATACTGCGTGTTCACTGAAGAATAGACTTAACTATTTGCAGAGGCGGTGCCAGGATGTTTGCCATCCTAGGCGAGGTGGCATTGACTCTGGTTATTTATTGCCCTTATGATGCAAAGTTTACTGTGGCTAGTCACCCGTGTTTCAAAGCAGTCGTTTCTGAGCCATATATTTTTGTTTTTCATCGTCTTTCTTTTGCTATCGGCTCATGGTTATAAAAGTCGGTGACCAAATTGCCATGACAGATTGTTATAATAGGGGTGTCACTCACCTGGGTTCGTGACGTCATGTTGGAATGTAATGTAGGCAATGGTGATGAGTAGAGGTTCTGGGGTATGGATGAGTTAGAGAGTTCTGTGGCAGTTGTGGGGATGGTGGGGGAAAGTTGGTGGCTGGGTTTCCAGGCACGAGTTATTCTCATGCCATTAAACACAAAGAAACTGCTCTGGCATGTCCCTTGTGTAATCTTTACAACATTTTTTGGCGACGAGGATGGGATTGCAAGACACCTGGAGGAGAGAGCAGACTGGCAGAGAATAGCCTATGTCAACCCTTCAAAGGCCATCACGGTACGCCTTGGAATTATTCGTTTCTGCCGCGCGCTTGGAACTTAACTGCCAACAAGTGTAAATGTATGCTGCCCGGAGTTCTGGGACCCCTCCTCACCTAACTTCCCAATAACTGTCCCAAGCGCGGGCCATACCCTGCGGCGTGTCACACGTGTCATCTTTACAACACAGATGCAATCCATGGATTGACAAATATGACGAAATGCTGTTAGGGTGACCAACTGGCATGGGTGCAAATTCAGGACGGTAAGTGTAACTTTCTGGGCAAAGCGTCAAAATTAGGGACAAAATTTCGGGACAGAAGGTCAAAATTCAGGACAAAAGGTAAGTTTTACAGACACATCAGAGGAAGTTGCGCAATAGTTTGAAAGTAAGTAAATAGACAACCACTTAAGTACAAGTCAAAATAAATTTATATTAGGTTGAGATAATCATGCACTTCACGGTTTTTCGGTATGCATGTAACTTTGAGCAACTATGCAGGTCTTTTTGTGTTATTTCATATCATAGTAATCTAATTATATGGTTACTGCACTGGGTTGTCCGGTCAGATATTTTGTTTACAACTCGTGGTCCTGAGCAGGCATGTTTGATGAGAGAAGTGGTCAGCTCGGATAGACTTTGTTACTAGCATCTCTTATCTGAGTGCCATTGTGATATGTAAAGCGGCACGCATAGGTGAACTAAAGGGAGGATTGCTGTGATGAACCCACTATATGGAACGCATTATGGGTGTTTCAGCAAGTGGAACTTAAAATATAGAATCTGACTTTTCTTATGGGGGCTTCGCAGAGAGTTGCACTAGCTGGCGGAAGTCACAAAGGTGCTTTTCCCAGCAGCTTTCTTAAAGAAGGCATGGTTGATACACTATTACATAGTTTATTTTTGACGACTTGCCTATTGCTACAAAACACAATATGCATCTCAAGCACAGCTCATGGCACTATGAGGCTCTCCTTAAAACCTTACACCTAAAAAAAAAATGCAAACATTTACAATTACTACTGTAACATTCAAGTAGCAGTTGGGTGTCACTCAAAATGTCATATGCATGATGTATAGATCCCACACGTAAGCACACAGCAAAAACAGAATAGTAACAGATAGGCACGGGAGTAGCCAGAATATTTTAATACCTCCCACTTTGAACTAAAGCTTTTATGGCACCAAGAAAGTACAGTAATTCATCACAACCCTCCACAGAAGAGCTCTTTTGTCCAAGGATCTAGCCATCAATCCTTCCTTTAAACCCCTGATATCCACCATTACAAATGTACATTTTGTCATCTAGTAATTCTTTCATTCATCATTCAGGCTTTCACCATTCATTCTGTCCTTCCATCTGTGTGCCCATCCATATCCAAACCTTTTCAACCATTTGCAAACCTACCCATCATCTATCCTTCCATTCCATCATTTCACTCATCCATCCATCCCTCCATCCACCCTTTCACTCATCGTTCCCTCCATCCACTCATCCATCCATCCACCCTTTCACCCAATTCATCCTTTCATTCATCCATCCGCTCTTCCACCAATCCATCCATTCAGTCATCCAACCAACCAGTTACCCTTTCACCCAGCCCATACTTTCACTCGTCCAGCCACTTTTCCACCCTTCCATCCATTCACGCATCCATCCAACCATTTACCCTTTCACCATCCAGCTATCCTTTCACTTACTCATCCAGCCACCTAATCACTCATCCGTCCACCCATTCAACTTTTCAGTCATCCATCCAGCTCTCCACCCCCCCTTTTACTCATATATGCATTATTTCACTCATCCACCTTTACATTCTTCTTTTCACTCATCCAGGCACCCATTAGCCCATCCATTCTGCCAATCATTCCTCCATGCTTTCACTTATACATACATCCATTCATCCTCCCTTTCTTTCTCCTTTCCCCTTTCACTTAGCCGCACATCCTTCCATCCACCCACTCATCCATTTACTCATCTACTCATGAATACATCCATTGACCCTATCACTCATCCATCCTTTCTCTCATCCATCCATCCTTTCTCTCATCCATCCATCCTTTCTCTCATCCATCCACCCTTTCACTCTATCCATCCTTTTGTCCATCTACCCTACCTTCCACTCACTCGTTTATCCTTACATCCACCCTTTCATTCATCCATCCATTCATTCACCCTTTCACTTATCAATCCATCCCATCATTTCTCCCATGCATCCACCCATTCACTCACCCATCATCCACCCTAACATTCACCCATCCATCCTTTTACTGATCCATCCACCCTTTTACCCATCCATCTACCTTTCCACCCATACATCCATCTATTTACCCTCATCCATCCTTCCCCTCATGCATCCATCCATCCTTTCTCTCATTATCCATCTATTCACCCTTCACTCATCCATTCATCCTTTCACTAATACATCCAGCTATTTACCCATTCCTTCCCTTATTCACTAACCCACCTTTTCACATTAATTATTAGCTGAGCCTTTGCCTGCTAAGCTGCAGGCAGAGGAGGCCCATAAAGAATTCCACCCTCTGCATAAAGGCAATCTGAAAACTTGGAAGTCATGAGTCATGCTTGATGTACAATGCCAGGGCGTGAGGTGACTGTGACGTGGTGTTGTTTTCAGGGCTTTAAGTGGGATGAAAAAACTGGGGGTCTCTCCAAGGGGGGTGTGTGATGTAATTAAGGGAGTGGCTTAAACACCTAAGCTAAAAATATGTGCTGAGCATAATGTGCCACCCGACTGTTTCTATCATTGCATCCAGTAATATTAGACCTACAACAAGCCATGACTATTGGCTTTGTCAATGGATGTTTGTTGCATAAAATAAATAAAAAAGCAGCAACGATGGCTTCATTGTATATAATATTAAAATGCTTTAGCTCTGAAATGATGAGACTGTGTGAGAACTATAACCTTGTCTTTTAACTTCTTTCACCAGCTTCTTTTACATTAACTGGGACCTAGCATCATGGGCGTTTTTGTACATTTGTTTTGTACATTTCTTCCTTCTAACCCTAACAGAATGCTCTGCCCTAGACTGCGGCAGGAGGAGGCCACCACATGCTGTAACAGCTCAAACTGGCCCATTGGCATTCTGTATGTGACAATCAGCCAGCATACAGAATGACAGTAGGCGGGTGGGGCTGCTCTTGTGCTCCGAGGATGAGTGCGAGGCGGCCCCATCAGGGAGCTGAGGCCTCTCGCAGGGGAACAGCTCTGCTCCCTACAAGGCCCAAAATTACAGACAAAAGGCATCCGTAAAAGGGATCCTCACGGACAACGGACGAGAGGTCCAAATTACGGACGGTCCGTGAACTTTACAGACCGTTGGTCACCTTACTTGGTGTGCATCCTCCAACCTGCAAGTGTCGCACCTCCGATGACAGCATCTTGGCACATGAGCGGCCCATGACCAGAGGCTGCATGGTGGGGCAGACGTGTGGAACCATCAGGCATCCACAGAAGATCTGACTACACCTAGCTATGAGATTATAGTTGACCCTATTCTTCATTTCTTTTATTTGCTTATGCTTTATTGGTATAAAATAAAGATATATTTACAGAAGTTTTTGTTAATATGGATTGGGACAGTGCAACCAGAAGGGCTCTAACTGGTAATAAAAGGCCTTCCTGCCACAACTCTACAGCTTCAGACCTAATAATGTTCTGTAACAGGTTTTCTTCCATAAATGTTGGTAACTTGGGGTAAACTGGAACATTTGCTACCCCATTCTCCTGTGGTTAAGTGTGCAGAATAGTTGAATAAGGGGATTAGGATAATATTGTCTACTGGGAAGTTTGTATGGAGGGCTCCAACTTTTGTGTAGTAACCTCTATGGGTATTTGACAACAGTTTACCTCACTTCCTCGGACGGGGGATTTGCTGGCTGCAAGAGATTGGATTAAAGTTCCTAAGTAAACTTAGCGGGAATGAGACAGCCCACAGAACGTCGCTGACTTGAGATGGCCGGGCGGGAGGCCTATACCTCAGGATGGAGGCTAATCAAGGCCTTCCTATAAGCGGCCTCTGTGGCATCAGAAGAAAAATGAGCAGTCTTGCTTAGACGCTTACTCAGATCCCCCAAAGTAGACAAGACCAGAGTTAGGTGTACTGTGCTGTATCTTAGCACACTCTAGTTTGCTCTTTCTGAGGGGTCTTGGTATCCAGAGCACCACTGGGAGCTCGAGCCCTCCTGTCCCCCAGAGAAAATTCTTGGATTTACTATTCAGTAATTTGCGGGAAGCTGTCTAGGATCACTAGACCAGCTATTCCAAAGGCTTCTGTGTCTGTCTTCTACAGAGAGGGGACTCCTTATATGATTATTCCTTTCATACCCTGAAATCAGTCAGACACTGCAGCCAATTCCAATAAAACTGAGATTGTTAGGTACGTCGCCTGAAACCCCCATCGACCTATGGAAAGATCTATTCCGGCGACCCTACAACCTGACATTCCAGTCCCATGTGATGCAGGCATCTGACAAGCTCTTTGTTTATTTCTACGTATTCGTGGGTGAGGCCTGGCTTTCACCGGGTTCTCAATGAAACCAGTGCTTCTGGTGATGCTGTGACCTGCCCAGAGAGCTATCCTGCTGCCAGATTTAACAGTGCACCTTGACCCAAAGCTGCAAAGGACTGCATGGAAGAATATGTGGACCATACGTGTGCCCTGGTTGCACAATGTACTACCCTTGTGTTAGAGTACCTAGATGCTGGATGTCTTAAAACTGTCTGTCCTGCCCTCTACAATGCCTCCCACTGTGAACAAGGACGGGTGTTAGGCAGCAGTTGAGACTAGTAAGCCTGAGGCCTCACCTACAACAATCTTTGTGGGTGTGTTTAAAGTGTAGACCAACTCCCATCCCTAAGCCTGCTAAAGACCCCCTTCTGGAACATTGAAGGACCTCCAGAAGGGGCGAGGCACTGCCCTGTAGGTCAAGGGGTTTCTCTGGATGTCTCCCCTCCTCCTGTGTGCTGTTCCGCCTACATACAGGCCAGAGTCCATCCTGTACAAGCATCCACGAGAGGAAAGTAAGATTAAGTTTGTCAATCAATGCTGAGATCTTTCCTATTTCAGGTAATACCTAAAATTATAAAAATGAATCCTGATTATAGTAATCTGTTCTGCGGGCAGAACTATTCCAGGTCCCTGTGATAAGCAATTCAAGCAGAATAGGCTGTAAGAATCCCTCCCGGTAGAACCCCTCCCAGGACTGCGAGTTCGCTCCCCCTTCTACTTTGTTGCCCCATACATTACACCCTTTCTTTTCATACATTGCAGCGTACACAGATTATTGTGTAAGAAGGCTGCAGTTTTTAATGCATAATACATAAACATGGATCAACATTTCACAACGTTTAGGGTTGGTCATTTGCGACCCATGTCTTTTTGTCATAATTACATTGCTTGATGATCATGTCTCACTTTTCCTGTTTCTTTCTCTCTGACAGCGCTAAACCTGAGCAATGGTCAGTCCTGCCAATGTGCCAGTGTTTACGGATTCCAGGTTTCTCTTGCTACCGACCTCGTGGGCTGCCGTTTAGACCTGGCCCGGGCTGCAAGTGCCGTTCCGCTTGGCCTGTACCTTTGCTGACCCCTCACCTGCTCCTCCCTGCCACTGTCTTGCGGCATTCCAAGGGCACTATCTGGACAGCCCTTCAATCCTGGCTGCCCCTCTGTGCTGTCACACGCTTACCTGTGCCCCAGCGGTGAGGCATCCCAAGGGCACTGTCTGAGCACTTCTTCTACTTAATTTATTCTGTTTTGTGGGTACCTTTCTGTGCTGCTACCGCCACACTGCCAACGGTTACCTGATCGATGGCAGCTCCCCCATGCAACCTGCGCCCTCATGAAACCCCTAGCTGCCCCAGAACCCCGACTATGTTTAAAGGGAACATGTCCATGCTCACCCCAGTCAGATGCACACCATCCTCGGCGTGGTAAACTGGTGACCTAACATAGGGGCCGATTAGGATGGCGGTTTTTCCGCATCCTCCGGGCCGGCGGAAGTGTCCGCCGGCCTGGAGGATGCGGAAAAACCGCGGCGGAGACTCCAAAGACCCACCGCCAAATTAGGATGGCTGGTGGGTCTGGAATTCCGTCCGCCGCTTTTCCGCCGCGGTCGGCTTTCGACCGCGGCGGAAAAGCTATAACATGGCAGGCGGTGTCTATGAGACACCGTCCGCCATATTATGATGTTGGTGTAAGTATGCTTTTCCACGGCGGCTTTTCCGCCATGGAAAAGCATACGGACATTCACTTTGGGGGCCCGTTGCGGGCCCCCTGGGTGAATGGGGGGTGGGGGGTGCACATGGGGGGTACCTATGGTACCCCCCTGCATTTGCGTACACAATGCAGCAGGCACCGTGCGGTGCCTGCCGCTTTGTGCATGTAAATGCAACACATGCATTTTTAACATTGCGGCGGGTGCAGCTTGAAGCTGCACCCGCCGCAATGTTAAAAATAGAGGATGTGACCGCCACCCTGGCGGTCACATCCTAATTGCCATGGAGGGACCGCCGCTGCCCATGCGGACGGTCCCTCCTACTCAGGGGTGGCGGACGGACGCAAGTCCGTCCGCCATCCTAATCGGCCCCATAATGTGTATTCGTAAAGTGCACGTTCACCCAAGGGTATCTTGGCACTGACTAACAGATGTTTGTTGTTACCCAAATCAATGGTACCCATTTTATTGACCTCAGAAGGATGAAAGGCTGATTGGACCCGCTGGTATTTGAACCTGTGACCATGAGGTCGAACACAGGCCCCTGCAGTGGATGCATTAGTACACTAAGCCACCAGACTCCAAATGCCTGCTAGGGTGGGTCCGCAGTGCTGGGCCGCCTGCCCCGCTGGTGTTTCTCCAGCTAAGCCGCTGCCTGCGTTACTTTACTGCTGGCTGTCCTCACCTGTAGGGCTCCGCTGGTGACCTAGTCCTTGGTTGCTTGTGTCACTGGCCTCACAGTGTTTGTGGTCCAGCATGTTGGCCAGGATTGGGTGTGGTTCTCGGCCATTTTAAGCCCCTTACCACACTTAACCGCTTTTTTTTTGGGTGAGTCCCGGTACTTATGTTTCACTAACTGCCCCACGCCTCCCATAATGTCAAGCGATATACATATCTCCTGTATTAATGAAACAGCAGTGGGGGTTAACTGAATTCCGCCAACCAGAGCAATCCAATCTGATACGGTTTAACCCTGTGCATTGTGACTATCGCGTGAGAGGCCGTGGCTCCTTAGGAGAATGTGAACTAGCCTCTAGTAGTCAATAATACTTTTATTTGATTTCGTTAAAAATCATAAACGATTGTAAAAGCACGTTATACATAATGATTAAAAAGTGGTAGTTGGAGAAATGCAAGAGATAAAAACATTGTGTCGTCATTGGTCAATCCTCATCAGCAGTTGAAATAAGAAATATTAACTTTATAGTCTGTACAATTTAAAAATGCTAGGATAATAATTGAGGAGAGATCGGAGAATTGTGCAGGAGCGGGTGAGAAGGGGCCAGTCAGTATCGTAAGAGGTACTCAAGCTGATTCTTGTGTATTATCTAGTTCTTTGGCTGCCATTTCCCAAAACGTAATGGCTTTGCAGGACAGTTGGATTGATGAACCTCCAAGGCATTCAATGACAGCTGCTTTGCATGTCCTTAACAGTTTTTTCCTGAAAATCTCGCGAAGCACAGTTTTTTGAGTTTCTAGAAGCGAAGGGCAGATACATAGGAGGTGTAGTAATGTCTCTTCTCCCTGTCCACACAGTCGGCATTCTTTCATCGGCCATATATGCTTCCATTTCGGGGTCAAGTCCTTCGTGGGGAAGTGCCGCAACCGTAGCATCGTCAGACAATGCTTTTTGTGCTGTGCAAAGTGTTCTGACAGATATTGTTGTGGTTTCAACATCTGATAAGATTGAACCACTGCCCATGCGTGTTTTTTTTTTGCAAAGGTAGTTTTGTCTGTAAACAGAGAAATTTGTTTGGTTGCAGTGTTCACAACATTTTTGAACACGGAATAGGAAGTGATTGTGTGACAGGCCTCTTCAAGGTGTAGGTCTGCGAGTGATTCTTTTAATACGGTGACAATTGAGTTATTTTGCCCTGCTTGCTGCTCAATTTCCGAACAGCAATAGTGGGCTAAGGTATTTTCCTCTGCTTGCCTCATCCGCCAGTAATATTTAGCCATCGCTCCTTGTCGGGCAGGTTTCTGTTTTTTAAGCCCATATTCCAGTCGTATCTGTGACTGGGAGATGTACCTGGGGATTGAGAACAGACTCTTAAAAAGACTTGACTGGCTTGGTTTAAGGTGGCTGCATCTTTTGTGTTCATCAATTCTGACCCGTATGATATAGTTGGAATACATTTTGCTGCAATTACCTTTAGCAGGTGACCAGTTGAACAGCCTTTAAACTTCCTCTCTAGAGTTTTAAAGGCGTAGTGGAGTTGTTTTGCTTTCGGTTTTCCTTGGTCTAGCTGGAGGTTAAAATTGAGATTGTGATTGAGTTGAAACCCAAGATATTTGTACGAATCCACCTGGGATATGGGTTTATCATCTAGAGTCCAGATGAATTTGCCTTTTGGCCCTGTTTTTAGATGTTTAGAAAAGCATAGCACCTTAGTTTTCTTGAGGTTTATTGTTAATTGGGCTGTAATCGTGTATATTCCTAGTTGGGTCATTGATCGCTGAAGACCTATAGGTGTTTGTGATAGGAGAACAATATCATCTGCATATTGGAGGCTGGTGATTGTCGTGTTACCCAGTTTTGGGGGGTCAGTTCGAACTTGTTGGAGGTGCTTCTCAAGGTCGGCAGTGTAGATGTTGAATAGGCAGGGGGCCAGTACGCACCCTATTTTAATCCGTTTTTGGTTGGAATCTTGCTTGTTATGCTGTGTCCGTCTCCTATCCGCACTTGTACCCACGTGTCTGAGTAAAGGTTGATTATCGCCTCCAGAAGTTTGGTCGGTGCCCCCCAATTGCGCATTTTGGCACATAAACTAGCTCTTGCTACTTTATCGAACGCTGCTTTAAGCTCGATGAAGCACACGTACAGAGTTCTTGATTTTGCTAATGCTTTTTTGGCTAGAAGTGTAACCGCGGAGATGTTAGTAAGAGTGCCCATTCCTGCCCGAAATCCAGTTTGTGTGTGTGGGATCAGATTTGTTCGGCTCACCCAATCTTCTAGATCTACCAGCAGATTTGAAGCATAAATCTTGGCCTCAATGTCAATTAGTGCTATCATTCTATAGTTAGCAGGGTCCGAGCGTGAACCCGATTTATATATGGGGTTTAAGATGCTTCCTCGCCAGGAGTCAGGGGTTGTGCCTGATGCTAGCACGTATGTAAAAAGCGGGGTAAGGATATCAGACCAAAATGAGGGGTCATGCCGGAATAATGCATTTGGCAGACCATTGGGCCCTGGGGCTCCCTCAGGCCTTAAACTTCTTATGATATTGAGGACCTGCTCTTGTGAAATCTCCAGGGTGAAACCTGGTGGTTCTAAGTTTACTGTGTCATGACCTATTCTTGCGTTTGAGCCTCCATGTTTTGTAATATCAATAGGTGGAATGGCGTTGTATGTATGTTCAATATGCGCTCTCCAGGTATCCTCCATTATTTCCTAGTCTCTAATTTCCCCTATTGTATACTTTGTCTGCTGTAAGGTGCCTTGTGTAATCATTTAGGGGTGCCGGTGAAGTCGTCCCGGTGAGTCTTTGGTGACCCTTGTTGCTGGTGTAACATTTCCTCTTTTATGTGAATTTTCATTATTAATCGGTTAATACTGGTGCGGGTGCACCGAAGAATTTCTGCATTACTTCCCACTGATTCCACCCCTGTGCTATTTGGCGCGTCTGATATGCCCTGCTCAGGCAGTAGTGGGTCACTATAACTGTGTCCCTTTCAGGAGCCCGGAAGCCCTATGTAATGCACCCTGCTATCAGCTTGACCAGCACCCTGAATAAATCAGTGCGATTACTGTTCATGGGGGGAGGAAGGGGGCATGGGTGAGAGTTCTCGGGCGGTTGCCCCCTTTTTTTACTTCCTGTTCCCAGTTGCCTCCTGCTTGCCCATTGGGCGACTTTCTCTATTCAAATGTCGCGCCTTTTCACAGGCTTTTGCCCTGCGATTTCGTTCCCGCTGCCGTAAAGGGTTCCCGGTGGGCCTCTATTGGTCCGCTGCACTTCCCGGCCCATGCCCCTTTTCCTGCAGCCCTGCTGCTGGCGCAGCTTCCCAGACTTACTAACTGGAAGATTAGTGAATTGCGCGATTCTCATTACTTCATGATACTACAGGGGTGATGTCCATCTCTACACATGCTTTTAAATGGCTTTCTGCTGCTCCAATTTTAAGCAAAAATCAATATATTGCGTTTTTGAAGTCAGACAATGTTCCGACATTTAACTCTTGGTTGAAGGATATGTTTGAAGTGGCACATTGTGCGAAAATTATATATAAACTGACAGATAATCTCCCTTTTTTTAAAAATTTTATTTGGCGCCCTTTTCTACAAATATAACGCTTATTTATGTTTCAAAGGGTTATATTGTTTAATTGGTTTATTCTATGTTTGCCCTAGTTTACTTGTTTCTTTGTATGTAGAATCTGTTTCTCGGTTAATTCTAATATTAACTTATGATTATTGCTATGTACTTTTTGTACACTAACTTCTTGTAACTCATATATGTTGTTTTAATGTGTATTGTTGTTATCTTTTTTTATATAAATAATTGCTATAAAAAATTACAAAAATAAACTTACAAATCTACACCTCTGCTGAGGAGTGGGTGTGCGGGTGCAGGCTTAGGACTTTTCATTGTGAACGGGGGCTCCATGTCTTGGCCTGGGCTGAGATGTTTCATGCCTTCCAAATCTACTTCTTTAAAGAGATAAGGTGTCTCGTCTACACTTCTGTTCCACTGACTTTCCTATCCATCCTTAGAAACAGTGCACCATACACCCTTTAAATCTTGAACATCAATGTTGGCAATGTAACATAAAAATATATTTCTGCTGTATATTCTGTTAAGTATTTGAAACTGTCTCTCAACAAACCCAGGCCTTTGATGTCCGAAGGATCCCTTGAAATCCCTTCATTTGGACCTGGCAGTGATGCTCTATTCTCAAGGTCACAGCTCGATTCTCAAGGTCACACGCATTGCTCGAATGAGCGACTTGTGTCAAATGATCTGTCCCATGGTGCACCTGACTGCAGTATAAAGGAGTGAGTGTGCGTGAGAGCGTGTTAGGCCTGCCCAGGCCGAGTGACTCACTCCGCTGTGCTCTCACACATGAGAGCACTGGAATCTTCCCCTCCCTTTTGTAGGTCTCTAGATGAAAAAGCAAACGATGAATCAGAACAGGGATTTGAAAAAGACCTCCATACATTAATCTATCACTTATTGCCGCCATTAAAGTGAATGGATGTATCTGGGAAGATGTGTGAGTCTTCAGCATGTAGTACTAACAGCACCTGATGAAATCAACTAGTTTTTATATTAAGCTCATCCTTTGTCGTGCTTCATTGTATGGTCAGTTTGTGATAGTCCTGAAGTCCAGAAGTTTGTACTCCTGACTTAGAGTCAAGATCCTCATCTCAACCCGGCTCTGACACCAGGTTGTGAGCAGATGTCAGGTCCTTATTCCCTGTCACATCTGTCATGAACAGCAAATAATTGTTTCCTAAATCTCCCTTTGGAAACATCTGCTTGCAGTAGAATTTTCTCATACATCTTCCAGCAAGGGGCTGTGGGCTTATGTCTAAAAGGCTAATGACTTGCAATCAAATATATTTTGTGAATTTACGAGGTCATTTAGCCCCGAGTGCTTGTGCAAAGATAAAGAACAAGTATCTGCAATGCAATAGGTCTCGCATTTGCGAGAGGTTGAGCTATTGGGATTGTAAATGGCAATGCCTTTTATTTATGTGTTTTGAAATACTGCAAGCGGTGTGTAAACACACACTTTGTACTTATATTCCTTTCCTACCAGAAGCAAGGCTGGCAGTAAAAGAGGTGTATTTACTGCCAGCCTTGCTTTTCGTAAGAAACAACTATAAGTACAAAGTGATTGTGTTTACGCACCACTTGAAGGTTTTGAAAACATATAAATATAAGGCATTATCATTTACAATGGTAATTGCTTATGCACCTCAACTTTCATGTGTTTCTCTCTACTAAAGATGGACAACAATCCTAAAACATGTGTCTAGAGATATACAGCACTGCCTGCACCAAAAAAACTAAAGGCTGCCACTGAAGTTACGTGTTATCATGCACTGCGTTTACCATAGTGCACTGGGGCTAACTGAGCAATGGCTGCACCAAAAATGGTGAATACTAAAGACTCAACTGAGTGTAATCATGCACTGCATATAGCACAATGCATCTGGGCTAATTGTGTGCTAACATGGTAGGCAGCGTGTATCATCCTTTTGTAATTGGCTCAATGCATAGGTACCTGTCTGCTTAATCATGATCAGAGCACATCTCTAAACATTACACACCTCACTAAACCCCTTAAAAATTATGATCATATTATGAGCCATTGACCATGAAAGGATACTCTGGAACATGATTTGAACCAGAGGGTCTGACCTTGCAGAGGAATGGAGCATTATTTCAGTTCAACATCAACATTATGTGGACTCATCCATGTTGATTGTCCCTCCTGTTACTGTTGTGATGTGCCCCTGAGAGAAGGGCTTGCCATCGATACAGAAGCACACATGGGCTGTCGCCTGAAGTATAAACCTCTGGTAACAGGGGTAAATAAATCTAAGTACATGAAAGAAACAACCACTAGAAAAGGCAATTGGTCTGTCAGCAGCTGTCAGCCCATCGCTTGTTTTGTTTCAGGTTTGTCATCATGCCCTCGACTGTAAGTTTATATACTTATAGCCTTACTTATAGCTTATTACCTTTGGGGCGTTAATGTTACTCCAAGCCCATAGACTCTAGTATGAGTACATACATAATTAAAACATAAACAAATATGGGGGCTTTTTACTCTACGTACCGGCACAGTTAACCTGTTCACCAGACGCTGCAGGACCTTGAGGGAGAACCACCATACTCCTCGTCATCATGCCCTCGACTGTAAGTTTATATACTTATAGCCTTACTTATAGCTTATTACCTTTGGGGCGTTAATGTTACTCCAAGCCCATAGACTCTAGTATGAGTACATACATAATTAAAACATAAACAAATATGGGGGCTTTTTACTCTACGTACCGGCACAGTTAACCTGTTCACCAGACGCTGCAGGACCTTGAGGGAGAACCACCATACTCCTCGCCGCACCCGCTACGCGGGTGCCGCTTCGCGCAGGTGTGCGCTCTGATTCATTCACCGGGACACAGGAGCAGCAAGGCGGAGGTAAGGGGTAGAGGCTCGGCGGGGCTGCGAGCGTGCGGGGACTCCAGCATCCAGGAGTCCCTGCGAGACCATGGAGACAGCATCCGGTCTGCTCTCCCCGCTGGCCCGCCCCCCGTCCGCCTGAGGCTGTTAAAGGCGACTGCCACCACTACCTGTTGGGGCTTTTTACTCTACGTACCGGCACAGTTAACCTGTTCACCAGACGCTGCAGGACCTTGAGGGAGAACCACCATACTCCTCGCCGCACCCGCTACGCGGGTGCCGCTTCGCGCAGGTGTGCGCTCTGATTCATTCACCGGGACACAGGAGCAGCAAGGCGGAGGTAAGGGGTAGAGGCTCGGCGGGGCTGCGAGCGTGCGGGGACTCCAGCATCCAGGAGTCCCTGCGAGACCACGGAGACAGCATCCGGTCCGCTCTCCCCGCTGGCCGGCCCCCCGTCCGCCTGAGGCTGTTAAAGGCGACTGCCACCACTACCTGTTGGGGCTTTTTACTCTACGTACCGGCACAGTTAACCTGTTCACCAGACGCTGCAGGACCTTGAGGGAGAACCACCATACTCCTCGCCGCACCCGCTACGCGGGTGCCGCTTCGCGCAGGTGTGCCCTCTGATTCATTCACCGGGACACAGGAGCAGCAAGGCGGAGGTAAGGGGTAGAGGCTCGGCGGGGCTGCGAGCGTGCGGGGACTCCAGCATCCAGGAGTCCTTGCGAGACCACGGAGACAGCATCCGGTCCGCTCTCCCCGCTGGCCCGCCCCCCGTCCGCCTGAGGCTGTTAAAGGCGACTGCCACCACTACCTGTTGGGGCTTTTTACTCTACGTACCGGCACAGTTAACCTGTTCACCAGACGCTGCAGGACCTTGAGGGAGAACCACCATACTCCTCGCCGCACCTGCTATGCGGGTGCCGCTTCGCGCAGGTGTGCGCTCTGATTCATTCACCGGGACACAGGAGCAGCAAGGCGGAGGTAAGGGGTAGAGGCTCGGCGGGGCTGCGAGCGTGCGGGGACTCCAGCATCCAGGAGTCCCTGCGAGACCACGGAGACAGCATCCGGTCCGCTCTCCCCGCTGGCCCGCCCCCCGTCCGCCTGAGGCTGTTAAAGGCGACTGCCACTACTACCTGTTGGGGCTTTTTACTCTACGTACCGGCACAGTTAACCTGTTCACCAGACGCTGCAGGACCTTGAGGGAGAACCACCATACTCCTCGCCGCACCCGCTACGCGGGTGCCGCTTCGCGCAGGTGTGCGCTCTGATTCATTCACCGGGACACAGGAGCAGCAAGGCGGAGGTAAGGGGTAGAGGCTCGGCGGGGCTGCGAGCGTGCGGGGACTCCAGCATCCAGGAGTCCCTGCGAGACCACGGAGACAGCATCCGGTCCGCTCTCCCCGCTGGCCCGCCCACCACGCCTCCTATATTACACAATTAGTCTCCCGCAGCGCGGGACGCAGCCCGGGGCGAAGACCGGGCTAAGAGCGGGCCGTTTGAGGCCGTTCTAGGTCTGAGAGGACTGGACTGGCCCACCCTCTTTCGCCCATTTTTCACCATTGACTAACTGGGTTTTTACTTGTGATCCTTTGTATTTTTTGGAGTTATACCCTGGTCTCTGTTCCTCTCTAATCATGTGCACCAGGCTAACTCGTAGCAAGGCCGTCAAGGGAGGCCCATCAATTAGTGGCCCCATGGATGATTTCATCACTCGTACTAATCTTGCGATTGACCAAGAAATTTCTAAACTTCAGACTCGTGTCTCTCTAGAATTGGCTGCCGCAAGAAGATTATCCGAGGTTATTGCAGTCTCTAAAAAATCCTCACTGGGCCACATAGCTACTGCAGTTACCCCGGAGCGACCCGCTATCTCCAATTGTCTAGTCTTGCAGGCAGAAGTCCATCAGGCTCCGATTCTACAACCTCCTTCTTCAGCCCCAGGGCCAGTTGTTGAGGCAGGTGAACTGAATTCGCCTGTGATGTCTTCCATGCAGAATGATAGTTTTAATTTTTCCACCTTGGTAATTCCAAAGTCACATAAAGGCAAACAGGATGTCAGCCCTAACTTCCCCGCCCCAGTGATTTTTAACTCATCTAAAATCAACACTAGTAAGGGAAAACTACCCAAAAGGAAAAGGATTTCCCGGCATACTTACTATCGTAAGAAGGCAAGGGTTGCGGGGGCCCAACAATCGAAATTGCCCAGTGCATTACCACCGAAGGTAACAGAAGGGACTATCCCCAGGGAACAGCCACATCGAGAGGGGGTCATCGAGGGGACAGATCCTGCTTCTACCACTAACACTGCAGAGGATGGGGGCACACATGATGAGGGTCTTGAAGAGAAGGATGGGGAATTTATAGGTATAGTTTGGGAAACACTCAAGAAACTTCTTTCTCCCCTTGCTCTTAGACTCTCATGCATCGAAAACAACTTGCTGGAGATGGAAAAAAGCATTATTGCTTTGGCCACTCTTGGCTTGAGAAGTCTTGAAAACCAGGGCTTTGGGGTAGAGGATCCAATACCACAAGCGCCACATCTCCCTCCCCCAGTACCAGCGCCTGTACGTCCGGTTCCCAAGCCGCGAACCTTGGGTGTGAATCAAGCTACTACTGTTCCTAAACCTAAGGTTCCCACTCGTCCCTCCCCCCAACCATCTACAAAGCCCATTATAGGCCCTCCCCTTAGACCTCTCCCTAGTGAAGCTCGCCACCAACAGTTTCGGGGCCCTCCTGTCAAGAATAATTTTAGAGGGGGCTATATTGATCTTCCCCCAGAGGCCAACGATTATGTGGCTGTTTTGACGGGCGTCTCCCAGATCGAAAACGGTCACTACGAGAACCATTGGTCACTGAAGAATAAGACAATGCACTGGCTCAATGCGAACCGCCCAATTCCCAATGGCCGGAAGAGCAGAGTCCTGATGGTGCGTCGTGTCCCCTGGGTGGGCCCCACAAAGAAAACCACGGTTGGGGACTGCATAGTGGTGACCTTTGAGGACCCTCATACAGCACACCACATTTGCTCTTGCCCCACTGGTGAAGGTTCCCGTGTTATACCCAGGCCTTTGTCTTTTTTCTATCCGCCACCTCCCAAACACACACGGGAAGATGATTGGTCCCTGGTACAGCGTCACGCATGGAGGAGCCACCCTATTAACTACCAAGATCCTTTTGCGTGCTGGAATGGCCTTTCTACCTCGAATAGGTTTGGTGGTCTTGAGGAGGTAGACTGACTTGCAAGGCAACCTACCATTGAAGTAGTGGCAAAGGCTTCCTTACCCCAGGCCCTTGGGTCTATTGATAGTTTTCCTTCATTGACTGATCCTAGTCTTACCATCTACCCAGTTCTGGAAGGAATTCTCCACGCTTCGTCTTTAGAGGAGGGATTGTCCACTTTAACCTCCCCAGAACCCTATGTTGCAGTACACTTGTTGGTCTCACCCCCTATGACTCCTTTGCTACCTACTCAGAATCCTCTCTTAGATGAGAACTCAACTGGTGTTATAAGGGCTTCCAAACACAGCAGACCAAGCCTCCGCAAAGGTTAAACATAGCGGCTGCAGGACCGGTTACCCTTGCACGCATCCCTGCTGGCGTTGTTAATTCGCCAAGGCTGCCTACCCCAGGCGATCCTCTGTTAAAAATCCTAAGTTGGAATGTGGCAGGACTTGCCCGCAATTTCGACATTCCTGAGTGGAATGTTTTCTTGGACTACTATAACATCTGCCTTTTGCAAGAAACCTGGTGCCTTGAACCCAGGCACAGAGTGGGATTTACAACCTACTTTGTCCCAGCTTCCCAACAACTTGGTTGCAAAGGTCGCCCGTCCGGCGGCCTTTTAATATGGGTTAGCATCGCACTAGTTCTAAGCGTAAGCCAAAAGTCCACTCATTCCCCAGACCTCCAGAGGATATCTATACGCTGCCAAGGGGGAAGGAAGCTAGAGGTTTTCAATCTCTATCTAAGGGGGGTTAGGGGTGGGGCATCATCGCTACCTACCACAGGATTAAATGGTGAACTAAGCGCCTGTAGTATTGACTCCTATGTGCTCCTTGCAGGTGATTTTAATTGTTGTTTTGAGCCACTGGCGAGGGAGGACATTCTTGACTCATGGGATGAGGATATAAGGAGAGGCATCCCTATTCTGACCCTAGATCCAATCCGAAAATGGACTCAGAGTGCAATAGACATCAACGCACTCTGTATGGAACACGATCTGAGACCAGCCAATGGTCGATCTAAATCCGACCCCATGGGTGTTCACACCTACAACAGAATGGGATACACCTCCAGAATAGACTACACCATGTTGAACTACAACCTGTGGCCATTCCTGCAAGACATGGAAGTCATAGCATCCTGTGATAGTGACCACAACCCCCTATCCCTAACCCTCATCCCGCCTTGGCATGTCAGGAAGCCACCTAAGTCTGCCCATTTGTGGAAAACATCCCACAAAGTTGTTCCCTCCAACTGTGGAAGGCGTTTGAAATGGGCTAAAGCAGCAAGGGACGAGGAAAGGATGGCACAAGCAGGGTCCATAATGACAGCGGTGGGTCTACGCCTTGATGAACCTGGAACTAACATTGCAGCTGTTTTGGCGATATTTACAGAAACTACTGCTGCATTAAGTGATCTGTTTATTATTCCCCAAACCAGTGTGAGGTTCCCAGTGAAAGGTGCTTCTAAGTCAAGAGACAAGTGGTATTCTACTGAATGTCGGGCTGCTAAGGGGGAACTCATTTCTGCAGTGAAGACCAAGGACACAGCCAACATTAGATCTGCGAGGCAATTTTACAAAAAATCGGTGGCTATGGCCAAGGAGGCCCATGATTATAACTTTTGGAGGGAGCTTTCGGAGGCGAGCTCTATGAAAGACTCCAAGGGGTTTTGGGATCTATTGAGAGCTAGGAACAAGCCTATCGATCTACAACTTACCTGTAACATTCCTGGTGACGTTTGGTTTGTTCATTTTTCCAAGCTTTACTCTGTCCCACTGGGTGAACCCCAACTAAGCAAGGGTCCCTTGATCATTTCCCCAGCCACTAACACAACTAATGACTGTCCCTTTAGTATTAAGGAAGTAGAAAGGGCGATTAAGTGTATTGTAACTAATAAGGCTGCAGGCCCAGATGGAATTCCGGGTGATTTGTTGAAGATAAACCCACTACTGTGGAGTAGATTAATCGCTTCACTTCTGAATGCAGCTGTCCTGGGAGCCCCTCTCCCTGACTCCTGGCGGGGCGCAGAGGTCGTCCCTATTTTTAAGAAAGGCTGTCGGGACGACCCAGCTAATTATCGCCCAATTAGCCTGCTTGATTCAACCCAAAAAGTTGCGGGCAAAGTGGTATTGGGTAGGATCCTGCAGTGGGTGGAGGAAAATCAGGTTCTGTCAGATTTCCAGGCGGGTTTTAGATCAGGGACAGGCACAATTGAGCAGACATTCCGCTTTTTAATGTTATATTGGAAAGTGGTCGTACTGGGGGGAGGCAGCTTGTATCTAGTCTTTATAGACCTGCGAACTGCTTTCGACCTGGTCCCGCGTGCCCAATTGTGGAAAGTCCTAGACGGGTTGGGTATACCCGCCTATTTATTGGCCCTGCTTATCAAGTTCCACGAAAGCAACTTTGCCCAGATCAGATGGGGTCTCCAGGGGGAAAAAACATCTCGCATCCCTGTAGATAGGGGCGTCCGCCAGGGTTGTGTGCTTGCCCCCACTCTGTTCTCTCTTTATGTGAACGGAGTGGTGGAGCATCTTCTCCAGCAACCATCTGATGCACCTTCCCTGGCTGGTAGGAAAATACCGACGCTCCTATTTGCCGATGACACCCTTCTGATCTCAAAATCTCCATCCGGCATCCAAAAGTTGCTTTCTGGATTCAAGGGCTTCTGCGACAACAGGGGCCTGTCTATAAATATAAGCAAGACCAAATTTCTTGTCATTAACCCCCTAGGAAATCTGTCTTCCCCCCTGCTCTGGACCTTGTTCTACTCGAAAGAGTCAAAGAGTTTGATTACCTGGGTATACGACTCTGCGACACCATGAGTTGGAAGGCACACCACCAAAAGGTGTTCCTGACCCATAAGAGGGTTGCAGGGGCTCTGCTTAAAGAACAACAACGTGCCTCATCTCTTAAACCCATCGGGGCACTCCTGGATATCTACAGGGCAAGGGTGGTGAGTGCAGCTTTATATGGCGCGGAACTGTGGGGTGTACAGAGAGTTGACTCCTTAACCTGCCTCGAAAATAACTTCCATAAAGATCTCATGAAGTTACCCCACAGTACCCCTACACTCCCCCTCTTGCTTGATGCAGGCACACACCCAATAGGTGAGCAAGCTAGGCTTCATCCCCTCTTATTGTGGGCAAGGATATGGAATGTTCCAGAATTGTGCAGCTATGCCGACGCCTTATGAGAACTTCTATCCTCATCGAGCTGGCATAAGATAACCTGGCTCAGGGAGGTTAAGCGCCTCCTCTATGAATTGGGTCTAGGCGTCGCTTGGGTTAACAGAACAGCTCCTCCTAAACAATCGCTGAAGAAGGTTTATTGGTTATGGGTGGCTAATGTGAGAAGGTGCAACCCAAACCTTTGTAAATCTGCTGCTCAGTTCCTTTTAATTAAGGAGCTCCCATTTAGAGAATCTTACCTGGACTTGATTCACAACTCTGGAGACAGATCATTGTATTTCAAATTCAGGGTGGGAGTCCTCCCCGTGGGGCTGTTTACCTCCACCTGGAAACCACCATTACAAACCACACCATACTGCCCCTTCTGTGTCTTAAAGGTAGAGTCTATTGCCCATTTGCTGTTCGAGTGTCATGCGTACGCGGCCCCCAGGTCGAGATGGCTTAAGCCACTATGTAGGAGCTTGGGTACCAGATCACACTTGGAAGCCCTACGCATTCTATGTTCTGATGCCCGACCCTTTTTTGCCTGTTGCATGGCAAAATTTTTGGGTTGGGTCTGGCGAATAAGGTCTGCAAAGAAGCTATTAATTCAGTAAAGTCCCCCTTGCCTGCATGATTCTTATGATCCGGCTAAATACCTATCCTTGTAAAGCCTATGTTGATTTGTCGTTTTTTTTATATTTTATGTATCGCTAAATTGATTCTGAAAGTCCTTTCACTGTTCAGTGTTAAATGTTAAATGTTTTTTTTAAATTGTTATATTGTAATGCAATGCTTTTATGATATGTTTTTATATCGAAATAAAGCAATACAACAACTATAAACAAATATATACACACACACAGCCTAAAACAATACATGTATGTTTTGTCTCGAAAAAGAACAGTCTGTGATTGTAACCTCCAGCATAAAGGGAGCTACTTTTTGTCTAGATGTGTTTCTTGTGAAAAAAACCACTGTCACTATAGTGAATTGTCAGCCAATGGCTGAAGTGGTCTGAACTACTGCCCAATGCTGTAAGCTGTAGTCAGGGCCGGACTGGCTACCGGGCGTTTTGGAATGCTGCTGAGCTGGGGGCTGATTTCATTGATGGGAACCTGCGTGTGCGGAACGAAATTCGTTTCGCTTTGTTTATTTCAAAACACACGCAGGTCTCCATCAACAAAATCACCCCCCACCGCAGTGGAATCAGCCCCCAGCTCGCAGCATTCCAAAACACCCGGTAGTCAGTCCGACCCTGGCTGTAGTGGGCAGAAGTAAAACTTGACTGACACAACAAAAGACCAATGGATAAAGAGGACTGGCTATAAGCCCCTACATAATATAGATAACAGTTTAGTAAAATAAAAAGGTCTGGGCTAATGCCACACCTATATAAAGCTTGTGGAAAAATGATTTTCGAAAACTATCCTAAGGATACTGTTACTTTTGATTGAAAGAACAGTCGTGTTTCCTAAGATCGTAATTTGTCCATATTTCATGTGCCTTTAATTTTTGTACAAATAAAATAAATACAATAGTCCCTTAACATGTGGAAGTGTAATCTAGAAAGTCCAGCTGAGACTATTAAGGTTCCATACAGTCAGACTTCCACGGGGTGGTTACATATAAACTGTCTGCCTTCATGGTGCCGGCCCACAGAGTGACACAGAGTTAGATTGCCACCGGCAGAGAGGAACTAAAAAGTGCAAGAATTCTCTTTGGATGACCCACTCCTTGTCAGGGTGTGGTGCATTCTATTTGCCAGGGTAACGTTTTTGACTGCCCTGGGGTCGCTGTATTTCATCAGTGGAAGATTCACTGATGCACACCTCCTGGCCTAAGCTCCTGATTTAGGGGACTTTCTGTGCACTATATGGCAGAAACATCCTTTGTAAAAGTGCGCACATATATGGATTTATATATAGCCATAAGGCAGTGAAATAGTTTACAGCAAAGCCAATGAATAGGAGAAAGTTGCCTTTGGGTCTGAATGTCACTCAGAGTCCTCTGTGGGTACTTGTTCATGTAGGGGCACATGTAGTAGAAAACACTACTCTACATGTGTAATAGCACTTTGCGTGACATGTACCATGATTGCTGGTGTACATCACATGCAAACACGCCCCTCCAGTTGCACAGGTGCTCAGTGCACCCGTCTGATAAGAGTCACTCAGTGGTTGTTTCCTTCTGATGGCTCGGGGGTAGTAATGGGACACAGACAGTGGCTAATTTGTAATTTAAAATAAGTGCCAGGGCTCGCGTCAGGAGTACACCGCAGCTTGCACAACACATTGCCTCTGCTATGCTGTCTGTGATAGTAACAACAGAAATACTAACCATCACCCTACTACAGGTGTGACAATTCGGACTATTTCAGGCCCCTATAGCCATTAGAATGGTCTGGACGGCAGGTAATAGTCATGTTTAATGTACACAGAATTAATAATTACCTGTTGTTGTGTTCATTTGTAAATCTACTAAACAGTGCCACTTTGCAGTAGATTGTCACTAGCGCCGGTGTTGAAAACTAACTGCTGGAGCCAGCACCGGATCAACCGGCTCAACTTTAGCACTTGCCAAAGGTAATTTTATCCTAGCCCTAGGTGTGGCCTTTCTTCCATTCTCATCCTCTGGAGTAATACCACATTATAGAGAATCGATAGAGAGGAGCAGATAGGGAAGCCCTAGGGGCTGCGACGACTGTTCACTTGCTTAATGGTTGCTCCATGCCTTGGTTGCCATTAGTAAGTTCAGGGAGGGAGAGGGCTGCAGGGCATGGGCGGAGGTGAGAAGGAGGGGTGCAGGAAAGGTGAGTGGTGCGATGAGCAGGTCACAAGCTGTGAGGAGGAGGCAAGAGCAACAGCGACTACGGTAGAAACACAACAGATTCAGAGATGTAGCAAATGGACAGGGCCGGACTGGCTACCGGGCATTTTAGCATTCTGCAGAGCTGGGGGCTGATGTCACTGCAGTGGGGGCTAATTTCGTAGATGGAGACCTGCGTGTGCTTCGAAATCAACAATGCAAAACGAATTTCGTTTTGCACACGCAGGTCGCCATCAACGAAATCAGCCCCCAGCTCTGCAGAATGCTAAAATGCCTGGTAGCCAGTCCGGCCCTGCAAATGGAAAATGAGAGACTGTAGTGAAATAGGTCAAGACAGATAAAGAAAAGTGTCAAAATGAACAGGACAAAAGGCAGAAAGGCAAACAGCAACAGTGACAGTTATCAGAAGTAGATAAAACAGTGTCAAAATAGAAAAAACTGTTGCCAAGATCAAGTTTCAGAGAAAACTGGGAAAACCTTGAAAGAAAAGCGCGCGCGCCTTGCGCCGCGCTGAAAGTGAAAAAAAAAAGTCGTGCAGGCTGCAGCGGGAGAGAGAGGCGGACGGGTGCACCCTTGAGTGGTACGCGCGTGCTGGGGAGAGCAGTCTGCTCTTTTTCGAAGCACACATAGTTGTGCTTGTGGCGCGCCGCTGCGCACTCCCGCAAGCTGAATGCCGCCACGAGTATGTGCTTTGAAAAAGAGCTGCACGATGGGTAATAGTCTCCTACGCAACGCACATGGTGAGACCTAAAAATGGCTATTCTGCCCATTTGTGCACTACCACCAAAATGAGCTCAGGCCAACTTTTTCAGGTTCCTGATGTGTTGAGATACTTGTCACCCTCTTCTAGTTGGTGGTAACAGCCCTGGCAAAATGTAAAAAATGTGATTTTAGTGTCCACAGTGCAGGTACAGATATCTTTTGGTCTCGTTGATCCTCATGTGTTAGACCAACCTCTGAATCAGACTAATAAACACATGGTACCTGTGCAAATGTGTTTCTTGTGATCAAGTATTTCTTGTACTCACTAATAACACAATGGCTCATGTTTTAGGGATTTTATAGTCAATCAATCAGGATTCATTAAAGCGCGACTCACCCGTTCGGGTCTCAAGGCGCTGAGTTTGGGGGTGGGTCTGCGGTTGAGTCGATGAGCCAGGTCTAGAGGTCTTCCTGAATTGAGGCAGCGATGGTGATTGCCTGAGATGAAGAGGCAGGGAGTTCCAGGTCTTCGCAACAAGGTAGGAGTCGTCTGGTTCTATATTTTCTTCGAAAGGGCATTTCAGAGCCTGTGTTTTAAGGCTCTATTAGTTGCCCAACAAAAGAAGTACAAAGACTTTGTAGTAAGTGAACTTGCTAGTGCAGATAGGTTTGGCCTACAGATTCTTTCAATAGCAACTGAGAAGATATGCTTAAATAAGCCAGTGCTAAATTATTTAGTCAGATGTGTTACAAAATAATTAAATAATTGGAAGATGCTCTCGAGCAAACAAGTATTAGTTGCTAAAGCCAAATATGTATTAGATATTTTCTGTATAACCCAGCAATGCCCTGCATTGAATACAAAGTACAAAATGAAAGGGGTGTGCACTTTATTTACAGGGTCAATTTGACCAGAGTGCTAGTGCAAAAATACAAAATAAATGTCTTCAGACACAGCTTTACAATCCATCCACAAACAATTATCCTGAATTACTTACTATGCTACCTAACCCGATAGCTTGGGAGGGGGGGGTGTTGGTGATTTGTTGACCTGCTGATTTTGAAAACAACATGGTGCAGTCTGATTGCATTCCATGTTGTATCCTAAGAAACCTCAATAAACACCTGGACTTGGTGTCAGTTTCTAAAAAACAACTGAGAAAAAAAGGAAGACGGATTCTTATCTGCATAATCATGTGTATTTACTAATAAACAGTGTTTATTGGCATCCTCTTGAAGCTGACATGTTTTGCCTTTTCGAGATTCATGTTTGCTGAATACAGAACCCTTCCGCCTGTGGTAAGGGTCTGTCTTTCTCAACCACGTGCAGAAGCTGCAACCAGGTTACTGCTGACGAAGACTGCTCTGTCTTATGCAAACTGTGAGCAGGGTCATCACAAGGGGATGTGGACGAAGGGGCATTATATCCCAGGCCCTGCCGTTATCAGGACCCGAAGCACCTTCACCAATATGTATTTACAGATTTGTAATTGATGCATTATCAATGATCAACTTTTTAATGCTTGGATACAGGTCATTATGGCACCTGCCAAAAACGGCAGATGGGTCCAGAGGGCTCCCCATCATATTTTGGCCCCAGGATTGCGAAAACGTACGACAGGCCTGGGCAGGCGGAGGGAACCTTTCATTTCCCCATAAGCATCGAATGTTTAGTGTTTTGTGGGAGGAATGGAGTCTGACCAGTAACTGGGTCAGAACAGTTCTGTAGAAGAGGAATGGGGATCTGTGGTTGTGAGACTTAGCCTGTCGCATTTTGTAGTTGGTTTCATGGCACACTCAAGGAAGCTCTTCAGTTTCAGTCTGCCCCTTGTTCCTGCAAAGAAGCAGATTCAGTGGTTCATTTGTGAAAGAATTAGTGCTGGGACTCTCGTCAGGAGGCATCTTGCACCAGCCCATTTTGCACCAGCCCATTCCTCCTGTTAGTGCCGCCTAAAGCAGAACCAACTACTAACCATGAAAGTGGGGAGAAAATGTGGCATAATGGCCACAGCTGTCTGACTTCGGAGCTGGGAACCAGGTTCGAGTCCCGGCTCAACATCCTGTGATTATGGGCAGATCACTTAATCTCTCAGTAAATAAATGTGTCCTTAACTGGTGCTTATAAAAAGCGATGGTGTTGATGATTAAGTGCCGGTGCTGAGCACTGGAAACCACTGGCTCAAATTAAACACTGAGTAGATTCCTTAAAGTTTGGAGAGCAATAGTCAGAATCATAGTGTAGAGTACAGCATTCAGAGTTCAGTTTAGACTAGTTATGCCATTGTGGACTTGTGCATTTGTGAACATCAAGGCTTTCATTATGATTCATGCCTGAATCATCTACGCCAGTAACTTCACACACAGAATGATTGTACCTGCAGAAGGGGTGAGTAATTAATGCTCTCCTGCAAGTGTTCTCCTTAGAAATGGAGACTAATCGTATGTATCTGTGTTTTCTCCCTGATTCCTGAAGATTTTTCTTCCAGATAAGACCAGTTCCCCCACAAAGAGTTTGTCAAATGTTTCCTACTTAAATGTAAGTGGCAAAGGCACAAGAAGTGCGCTATATCTGCACATCTCATGATCCAGTTTCAACTGATTCATCGCTTTATACCAAATCAGGATTTAGGAGGATGTTAGCATGGTCATATCATGCAGCGTTCACCACAGAATCCCAAAGAAATCAGCACTGATCTTTCTGAATGAAATGTCACGGATTCCACTTACGTTGACCCTTGGTGTGCCTTATATTCTCACATAAGTATGTAATGATCAAAGGTGCCCAAAACGATAGGCACACATTTTCAGGAAGCTCAGCAGGATGGAAGGGCCACAATGTGTCCCAGCTTAATACTCTTCCCTTAGTAGAAATTGAAGGTGGAGATGCAGGGACCATTGTTCCCTAAGGTGGGAGCACTCCAAGCAAGCCATGCCTATTGGGGCTATTGGCTCAGTACTCAAACTTACTAAAATAGAGTTACCTCAAGCTAATTCAAAAGCATACATCTCCACTTCACCCTTGCATTTCTGGAGTTATCAAAAACTTGTGTGAAATGGATATAATACATTATGATTAGAGGCAATCCTGGATGGTTTACTCATGCAGATGGAGGGCAGCCCATGTACAGTCGCTACTGTTGCCTACATGGCGGGGCAGTGCGAAGGCAGCGCGGTAAAAAATAAAAAATATATATAAACTTACCTTCTGCTCCTGCGCCATGCTGTGCCTCGCTGCCCCCTGCTCCCAGCACTGCAGTTGCAATTAACACAGGCTCCCAGCTCACCACTCTATCCCACCGCTTCTCTCATGCTATTACACACAGCATGGTAAAAGCGCTTGGATTGGGCCGAGCAGGCCAGTTTCACGCTCCAGCCCTGCAGATATCTCCAAGGAATAAATTGAAGATATCCAAAAGTCCATGGCTGTGGATGGCCGGCCAAACCGACATGCACATTTTCAGTGCCCACTACTCCTCCTCCCCCTGCTGGTGATGCTGCAACCTCGCCCCGCCCCAGACTTGGCGGACTCAGCAAACTCGGCTGAGTCAATAACAAATTAAATGACAAAAGTGTTTTATTATCAATGTATTTGTCATTTTCTGCCTTTAAGCAGTGGGGCGACGCTCCTTTGCCATAGCGGAGGAGCAGTGGGGCGACGCTCCTTCGCCATAGCGGAGGAGCAGTGGGGCGACGCTCTTTCGCTATAGCGGAGGAGAAGTGGGGCGACACTCCTTCGACGTAGAGTAGGATCAGCTCCTGTTAACTGTTCCTGAAACCAGTTTCCCAAGCCTTAGTGTTTTGACTTTGAAACTGTTCCTAATTTCTTGACTTAAGAATGACCTTATTGGGGAGGCGTGGTCTGCAGCTGCGGAAGGTGGCGGCTTAGTTCGTTAGCTGCGCTAGCAGCCTATGATCTACTCTAGTAATCCGGCATAATCCGATCACAGACGTGGCCACCGAGGACGCCCACAGTCATAGGAGAGTGGCAGCAACCGGCAACGGTGTCCGGCAGCAGTTCTGGGCGCCCATGAATGCAGTAACATGGCTCGCTGATCCGAGCCTGCTTCGGCAGAAAATGCCCCCCCCGGAACGGTGAGCGGAGGCTGCCTGCGGTCCTGTTTCGCCTCAAGCACGTCTGCGGTGCTAAACGAGCCCCTCCTGAGTGGCTCAGAGTCGCATTTCTACAGCGACGCGTGCCCTGGGGTGAAGTGAGGAACAAGCGGCCAGAGTAGTAAGCGGGGCTGCCGCATCCGATATTGGCCGCCATTGACTGCGGGGTGAGGTGGAGCCTGGAGGGGCCGGGTGCTTTCCCCACGTTTGGAGGCAGTACGTTGGGTCCGCGGGCAGCTGATGGTGCCGGCCGAGTGCCCTGGGCTTCACGGGGCCACAAGGACAGTGAGACTGGTGAGCGGCCCCTCCCCCATTCATCTAGTGGTGGTGGCGGTTGTTGGAGCGCATCGCTGAATGTGCTGGGAGAGAGACTGAGCCCTCTGAATTGGGCCGGAGACATACCATACTCTGACAGACACTGCATTTCGCAGGGGCCCGGATTGCGTCTCCTGGACTCCCTCCCCGAGCTGGTGTGAGTACCTGTGGAGTGCAAGTATGGCAGCAGACATTTGGCACTGGTCTGCTCAATGGACATTCCCAAAGTTGAAAGCGGTCGGTGATACTGAGACCTGTTGTGAGTGACGAGCCCACCAGATTCTGGTGATAAATTGGGTGCCCAGAGCTGAGTGGTAAGGTGCCATCCGTCGTGAGTGCAGGACCAGGCAGGGCTCCCTGGAGTGCAGGTGCCCAGCTGTATCCTGGTTACCAGTCCACCATGGGTCGCAACAGGGCACTTGGCCAAACCAATCAAATCGACAAATACACTGTCGCAATGAACCGGGAGGAAGGCGTGATGGGCGGGGGTCAGAACGACTACCCGGAGGACAGCGGTCCGGACCCCTCTCTGAAAGACATCATGAGGGCCATTAGAGATGTCAGAAAAGGTCTCTGCTGCTGAAACTGGAATTGGGGGCCTTCGATCGAGGACAAAGAGGCTGGAGGAACAGGTGGCCGCTCTCACAAAGAACCAGGCTGACATCCACGCTCGCCTGGAGGACCAGGAAGGTCGGGCTCGTCGTAATAATATTCGCATAGTTGGTGTGCCGGAAGGTCTGGAGGGGCCATTGATGGATTGGTTTGTATAGGACCTTATCTTAAACCACCTGACATGTAAACGTCTTTCAATTTTCTTCCCTGTTGAGCAGGCACACAGAGCCCTGGGAGGTAAGCCCAAACATGGGGCTCCCCCTTGCACGATTATCGCCCACATTCTTAATTTCAGAGACAGAGACGCCATATTGCAAGCGGCAAGCACTCATGGGGACCTTCACTGGGATAATGCCACCATCCATTTCTTCCCGGAATTCACGCTTCAGGTTCAACGACAGCGGCGCTCCTTTGATGGGGCACTTCGAGACCAGGGCGTGAAATACATGATGCTCTTCCCGGCTAGACTAAAAATCCTGGATGTAGAGAAGGCCTACTTCTTCAATACACCGGCGGATGCCAGCGACTGGCTACAAGGCTTGCGAACTGCTGGTTGGCAGGGGAGGAGGCCAAGCTCCGCAATGCACCGGGGCGATCGAGCCGCGGACCCGGAGGAAGGGCGAGCTACCAGTGGCAGAGAGCAGCAGACGGCTGCGTGACTTTGAGACGACTCTGGCACCGTTGTGTCGGGGGTAGGCCCTGAATAAACTTTCACTTTGGGCTTTGAGGAATGGGTGGCCCGGTAGTTTGGTTCCACGGCGGGTGGGAGAAAGGGTCCGGGGCTCTTAGTCTGCTCCTTGAAAGGGACATTGTATGAGACGCAAACATTCCTTGTTCTTTATTGGACTCTGGGTCTGGCTGGGGAGGCAAAATATTGTATGTGGGCTGCCATGCCGTATATAGTATGGGGGTGTAGGATTCGACACTAGTTGTGTACCTCTTCCTTAGGTCTGCAAGCCCATGTTTCCTCATAAATGGTTTTGGTTGTGTTGTCGGGGCGACTGGCACTCTGCAAGTTTTTCTCGGTGGGTGGTTTGGGACTCACCTGGCAGGGCTGCAGGGAGGGGGAAGTTCGGGGGTTGGACTGGGGGGATCTGAGGGAGTTGGGTGGTATGGGGAGTTTGCTCAAGTCCATCCTATTCAGTATGCTCTGGGAACTGTTTGGGGGGATACGTCTGGGACAGTAATTCCTTCAAGGGAGTGGATGTGTTATCGGTACGATGGGTGACTCAGCTATGGTAAAAGTCTGGACCTGGAATGTTAATGGTCTGGGTAATAAAATTAAGTGCACATTGGTGCTGTAGCATGTAAAGAGACACTGCCCGGATGTGGTCCTTCTTCAAGAATCGCATCTGAAGGGGAATAGATGCAAGGCCCTCAATCGATTCGGCTACAAAATGGTCGATCACTCGGGGTTGACATCTGGGTCACGTGGTGTGGGTATTTTAGTACGTAATATCCCTACCTTTTGTTATTTCGGGCACCTGGGTGGATGAGGCGGGCTGTTTCAACGCAGTGGCGGGTGGACGAGAGGGATGCAAATTGGTGTCATGTTCGTGCTATATACCCTCTGGCCTTTATTCTAGGTGCTTTCCCAAACTGAGCACGCTTCTGACAAACCTCCCTGAGGGATCGCTACTTCTGGGTGGCGATACTAATGCGGTTATGTGCCCGTAGATTGACCGGTCCAATGCCCCCACAGATAGGCAGGGAGAGAGGGGCCTATCGGACTTTGTCACTGCCATGGGGATGGGGGACCTGTGGCAGGCACAGAACCCCACACTTAGACAATACACATTTCACTCGGCACGGCATGGGTCCTTCTCCAGGATTGACCATTTCTTTACTCGTTCAGACCAGATGGGGGAGTTTGGCTTTACTCTCACATGGCTAGGGGGATCTCGGACCATTCCCCTGTTTGTACCAACCTTTGGGCCCTGTCGTAAACAGAGTGGTCTTTCTGAAAATAGACCCCTGGTGCCTCCGAGACCCTGAAATTGGTGACAGGCTCAGGGAGGGATCCAAGCTGTATTTTGAGGAGAATCAGGGGTCCGTGGACTCCCAGATTATTTTATAGGAAGCATACAAGACAGTGCTGAGGGGCTTGGCTCCGTCACTTATTGGGGCGAAAAAGAAAGAGGAGTCCCTCCAGATTCGGCTCCTGGAGAATGAAGTACATCAGTGTGAGGGGGTCGCCGCTGCAACCCCTTCAGTGGATACTTGCCACATGCTCAAGCTGAAACAGAGGGATCTCAGGGCATTGGCCGAGAACGAGGCCCGAGCCTATGCGCTGGCCACGCAACACCGACTGTACGACGATGGCAATAAGGCGCTGAAATTATTGGTGTGGTTGGAGCGCCGCAACAGAGATCGATCGTGGGTAGCGGCGGTATGAGATGGAGCAGGCAAATTATGCTCGTCCAGCACAGATATAGCAGAGGCCTTTGCGGCTCATTTTGAAAGGGTGTACTCACCTGTATGCACTAGAACTGAAGAGGATTGTGAGGACTTTTTAAGGGACTTTGCGCTCCCCACATTGACTGATGAGATAAGCGAACAGCTGTAGGTGGACGTCACGGTAGAGGAGCTCAGAAAGGCGCTCAACTCCCGCCCTCCCAGTACATTTAAGCCAGGCTCCCGGTGGCCGCGTTGCCTAAGAAGCTCTCCCCGGTGATTGCGACTGGGGCTGCGAGCTAATCGCTCTTATACCAGTGATATAATACTGAGACTGTTTTAATTGTGTTCATCAGCGTTTTTGCACCAGGCTGTGATAAAAATTGCATTTAGTTCGATAATTTTTATTTGGGGGCTTTTTAACCAGAGAATTTAATGGGAATTATTGTAGGCACTCTGACACCCTTGACACGCTCTTTTTAATACTTCCCTACCTCTGTCTGTGGCGATTTTATCACGCGTCTGGCAGCGGTGGGCGCCATCTTGGGGATAGCGGGGTCAGCGCTCTAGTCGCGCAGGACTCACGCCCTCCTCAACCAGCTACATAATGTGCGTTATCTCCAGACGGCGCAGCAGGCTGGCGCAGAGGGCGCGCCGGGCGCGCGCCGAAGCCGCGCCTAAGCCAAGCCCGTCTGCGCCCGTCCGAGCCTGGACCGAGCCCAGGGCCACCCCCCTTACATCGCCCCCCTTAACAAGGATAGTCTACACTGCGAATGAACTTCATTATCTTAATAACACATTACAGACTGTACATGTGCCTCCGATATGCTTATCAGCTGACCCCATTGGAGGGCCTTTTATATGCACTCTGTGCACTAATAAGAGCATGGTTACCCAAACCCACACTCCCCCAAATCCCCAGAAATTTATACACGCGGCACTCGTTAATGCCCGCTCGCTCCCCTGTCACAAAATTGACATATTGGAGCTGCTTAACACTTATGCTATTGATCTCCTATTTTTGACTGAGACTTGGGGAGACAATGCATCAGGGCCGGACTTTAAGGCTGCGATGCCAGAAGATTACTGCGTCCATAGGCAGGATCGTATCTCTGCCCATAAAGGCGGGGGGATTGCAATAATATACCGCAACTGCCTCCGTGTAAAAACCATCGATCTTAAACATACAAGCTGTGAGGCGTTGGCTTTTACGATTACCCTCACCACCAACCAAACATTCACAGGCACTCTTCTATACCGACCCCCAGGTTCTCGTCAGAACTTTCTTTCTCAACTCAATCAGTTGAGCGAGCTATCTGTAGATCATAAATACTTCACTCTCCTGGGAGATTTTAATTTTCATCTCGATTTACTGTCAGATAAAGATACTGATCAGCTTATTAATGATCTGCTTGCTGTAGGTCTTGAACAACTGATCACAGAGCCAACTCATGAAGCAGGTCACACGCTTGACGGTATATTTACTAATAACCCCCATATCATCAAAAACACAATACTTCCTTTAACGTGGTCTGACCACTTCGCTATTTTATTCGATATTCGAATTAAAACCACAGCTCCCTACACCACGTCTGTAAATCCTGATTTAACCTCCAGAGATTGGAAAAACCTTGATTTTAATCAACTTGCACAGATTCTTACTGATGCCTTTACAAGTATAGATAATGTATCTGACCCCAACATTGCAGCTACTACCTATACCTCTATTTTGGAAGAAGCTTTTCTCATCTTAGCCCCTCCTAAAACATACAAACGCAACAGGAAGACCCCTTCGGCCCCATGGTTTACCGAAAATCTTAGACTCCAACGACAACATTGTCGCAACAAGGAACGACATTGGCGTAAAAACTATTACTCAGCAGACAAGACTACCTATAAAGCTGCACTCCTTAGCTATAAGCAGAGCATAGTACTTGAGAAAAACATCTATTATACTGCCCAAATAGACCAAGCCCGATGTAGCATGAAGAAACTGTTTGAAGTTGTCAACCACCTTGCCGAACCATCTAATCCCTCGACTGAAACGTCTCAAAATTTCTGTAACGCACTGGCCCACTTTTTTCCGAAAAGGTCACATCCATATTTAAGGATTTCAGCCCAAAAGTGAAAACCTCCGATACCTTTGACTCTCAGCTATATGAGACCCCGACAGCTTTTACTGAATTTACCAGCACGAACCCACAAGACATTCACAAATTAATTCAGTCAATCAAATCTGGTTCCCCTCTGGATCCTTGTCATCCATCCATACTCAACAATATTCCAGACATCATTTCTATGCCACTGACACATATCTGCAATAGTATGTTTGCTACAGGTTCCTACCCTACCATCTGGAAAAACACCATTATCAGGCCGCTTCTTAAAAAACCTTCCCTGGACCCTATACTATCTTCCAGCTATCGTCCCATTGCCTCTCTGCCGTTTCCAGCCAAGATCTTTGAATCGGTCATGAATAAACAACTATCTGACTATATACATATTAATGACCTGTTAGACGAAACCCAGTTCGGCTTCCGGCAAGGTCATGGAACAGAGACTGCCCTGATCAAGGCGGCAGATGAAATCAGGGCCACAATGGATAAGGGTGGACAGGCTGTCCTGATTTTGTTGGACCTGTCGGCGGCTTTCGACGCGGTCGATCATGCAACATTGATCGGCCGTGTCGAGGCCATCGGCATTAAACATAGAGCTAGGGACCTCATTACATCATTCTTGGCTGATCGTAGACAAGCTGTCAAGTTGGGCACTTTCACGTCACCTACTTTCAGCCTTCCCTGTGGAGTCCCTCAGGGTTCCTCGCTAAGTCCGACCCTTTTCAATATCTATGTTTCGGACTTAGCGAGGGTAATAAAAGAGTATAACATCAATTTGACAACATACGCTGACGACACCCAGTTGGTGTTATCTATACACAAAGACGGACCCACTGTCGCAGCAAATTTCAAGAATGGTATGAGGGCCATTAGCAGTTGGATGGCTTCCAACTGCTTAAAACTCAACTCATCTAAGACGGAAGTTATGCTGTTTGGAAATATTCAACCTTTGTGGTCCCCTTTATGGTGGCCTGAGGAACTGGGAATTCCACCCCAACCTGTTAGTAAAGTCAGAAATCTGGGAGTGATATTTGACAACAAACTCCTCTTCCATCATCATGCGAACGCGGTAGTTTCATCTTCCTTTAACATCTTAAGGAAAATAAAGAAACTCTTACCGTATCTTCCCATAGCTTCGGGAAAAACACTCATATCCACACTGGTGTTCTCTCGCACTGACTACTGCAATGCCCTCTTCCTCAATGCTCAAAAAAAGGTTATTTCCAAACTGCAACTAATACAAAATGCCTCCGCCAGAGTTCTATTGGGTATTCCCAAATACAGCTCTGTTTCTGGACATCTAGACCAACTGCATTGGCTTCCAGTCAGAAGTCGCACGAAGTTTAAGACCCTCTGTATTGTCTATAAGGCAATAAACAACACGGGCCCTAAATTCCTGAGAAGTTCTTTTAAACCTTTGGCAACCCCTAGAACGTTGCGCTCTAACACGGCTCACATGCTTCAGATTCCTAGAACAAGGAAAGTGAACTGGGGAGACAGATGTTTCACCATAGCAGCAGCGAAATTGTGGAACTCCCTTCCCCTCAATATAAAGATTAGTCCATCTTTGATTGTCTTCAGAAAGCAGCTAAAGACTTGGCTGTTTTCTCAATGACATTCCTCATAGATCACTTTTATTCATTGTCTCAACGTTTAATCACTGGTTAGTTAGTTTTTAGCCTTTAGCGCCGAGACACCCACGGGTAATTGCAGCGCTTTAAAAATTGCAAAAAATAAATAAATAAATAAATAAAGCCTCTGGTCCGAATGGGCTTCCAATCTAAATTTATAAAAGGCAGGCCTTGATCGTAACAGTTCCCATGTTAGAGATGCTCAAGGAGGCGCAAGAGTGTGGGTATTTGCCCCCTGACCAGAGAAAGGCTGGGAAACCGACTGACCAATATGCCTCGTACTGGCCGATCTCTTTGCTTAATGTGGAGGTGAAGGCTCTCGCCAAGGTCCTGGTGGGTCGTGTACTATCAGTGGTCACAGAATTGGTCCATGTTGATCAATCTGGCTTTATGCCCCGCAGAAGTACTCGTCATAACCGTTGGCATCTCTATGGGGTGTTGTATAGGACTGAGGATGTGGGAGACACTCAGACAGCATTGATGGCGCTGGACGCATCGATGGCCTTTGTCTGCATAGAATGGCCTTACTTGTTTATGGTACTTCGGCACTTGGGTTTTGGGCCGACCTTCTGCAGCTGGGTACGGCTCCTATATGAGCGGCCATCGGCTCAGATGCGGGTTAACGGGCGGTATCTAGGGCCTTTTCCTCATGGAGGGGGACAAGGCAGGGATGCCCTCTGTCCCCTCTCCACTTTGCCCTGGTGCTGGAGCCCTTGGCTCATTGGATCAGAAGGGACCCTTCGACTTGGGGTCTAGCGGCAACGGATGAATGGGAGGAGCGTATCTCTATATGCTGACAACATCATCCTGTATCTGGCAAGGCCATACCACTCGATTGTCCAAGTAGTTCACCTATTCGAGTTGTTTGGTAGCTATACCATTAATTGGTCAAAGTCTGTGATCTTCCCCTTGTCGGGTTCTCAACCCTCGAGTTCCGTCTAGGTGCTCCACACCGGTGGTCCTGGAAGGATTCAAGTATTTATGGGTGTACATAACACATAACAGACAGGAGTTCTTCGAGAGAAATCTCGAGCCCCAGCTGACTCGCCTGCAGGCCGACATGGCCCACTGGCGCACTCTCCCGCTCTATCTTATGGGAAGGGCAGCCATGTTTAAGATGCTCACACTGCCGAGGCTACTGTATGTTCTGCAGAACACCCCATATCCAATACCCGCGAGTATATTCAATAGAATCTCTCAGTCGGTACGGTCCTTGATATGGGATGGACGGTCCCCTAGGGTAGCGCTACACAAATTACACAGGGGAGTGTACGACGGAGGGTTGGCAGTCCCGGATGTTAAATTATACTACTGGGCGGCACAATTGCAGGTAGTTAATGATTGGGTGTACACTGACAGGACCGAACCCGCTTATAGGGTAGACAGATTGGTTATGCCACAGGGCACTTGTGAAACTCTCCTATATGCCCGTAGACCCCAGAAGGTGTGGCCAGACCATACTAGGGTGGTCGTCCACTGCTGGCAGGAGGTGAATCGGCTCCTGGGCTGGGCTGGCAAGCTAACCGGGAAAACTCCACTTTGGCAGGGGGACCTGTTGAGGGAAGTGGCAACGTTAACAGGGTTTAAGGGATGGCAGCAAATAGGTATTGACTATCTGGGGGACGTCTGGAAGGGAGACGCCATCCGTCCTTTCGAGTACCTCCAGAAGGAGTACAGATTACATACCTCACAGAGACATCAGTACGTACACCTCCAGCATGCTCTTCATTCCCACATACCTAGTGGCACAGTAATCCCGGAGTACTCTCAGATGAAAGATCGTTTGTTACTTGACCCTATTCAGGAGAAACCCACATCCACCATCTACCAGAAATTGATAAACAATATACCAGATCTCTTGGTCAGTCTCAGAGCGGCCTGGGTCGGGACCTTGGGAGCCTCAATGAGGAGGACTGACAGGATGCGCTCCAGGGGCCCAGGGAAATCGCTATCCGGGTATCTAGGTTTAGGCTCATACAGTTCAAAGTCCTCCATCGCACATACTATCCTTGCACTCACCTGTATACATGGTCAGTCGGCGCTCTGTGTGCGGGGCTGTCAACAAGAGGGCTCCTTCTTTCATATCATTTGGTAGTGTCCGGTGATCAGTTCATTCTGGGTGAAAGTTACGGACACAATGTTCGATTTATCTGCAGCCTTCGACACGGTCGACCATAAGATTCTGGTGGACCGTGTCGGAAAGATGGGCATTCGCCATCTGGCAAAGAACCTGCTTTCGTCCTTTTTGGCTGGAAGAACGCAGGTGGTCACATTGGGGCATTTTCATTCAGACAAGCTGTCACTGCCGTGTGGTGTACCTCAAGGCTCATCCCTAAGTCCGACACTTTTCAATATCTATGTGTCGGACCTGGCGTCTGTCATCAAGGCCCATGGGATGAGCCTCACATCTTACGCAGATGACACGCAACTCATGCTGGCCATTAATGGTGATGGAGAGAGAGTAGCAGAAAAGTTTCAAGGGGGCATGCGGGCGATTGGAGAATGGATGGCATCCAATTGCCTAAAATTAAACTCAGAAAAAACGGAGGTGATCATTTTCAGACACCTCTCACCCAGTTGGTCTAATACTTGGTGGCCACCTACGTATGGGACCCCCCCAAACCGGTATCCACGGTCAGAAATCTTGGCGTGACTTTTGACGGGAATTTGAATTTAATGGCCCATGCAAATAAAACAGCAGCCACCGCCCATCATAAACTCAGGCTGATTAGGAAAATTCTACCTTTCCTGCCAGTCGCAGCAGGAAAGACACTGGTAAGTTCCTTAGTACTGTCTTCCCTTGATTACTGCAATGGCTTATTCATCAATGCCCAGGTTAGAGTGACTAATAAACTGCAGACCATCCAGAACGCTGCAGCCGTCTCCTGACTGCAACCCCGAAGTTTATGCCAATCACAGAGACCATAAAAAATCTTCATTGGCTCAAGATCCGGAATAGGATTAAGTTTAAAACCCTATGCATAGTTTACAAGGCTCTGCATAATCAAGGTCCTCACTTCCTGAATTCCCATCTTAGGTTCCACTTACCCACAAGGTTGCTCAGATCCAATAACCTCGATCATCTGTTGGTACCACGAACCAAAACAGTCACTTGGGGCGATAGGCGTTTCTTGGTGGCTGCTCCCAGATTATGGAACTCACTGCCAGCAGCCATCAGGGAAAGCCCGTCCCTGATGCAATTCCGCAGAAAAACAAAGACCTGGCTGTTTTGTCAAGAATAGCTTCCGACTAAGCCTTAGGGGAATTCTACGCACTGTTATTAGCGCCGAGACGCCTATGGGCATTTGTTCGCGCTGTATAAATCGTAAAAATAAATAAATAAATAAATGTCCAGAGTGGAGGGAGTGCCAGTCCCGATGGACCCGAAGTGGTTTCTCCTGCTGATCAAAGGGGACATTGACTGGTTGAGATATGTTGAGCTCTGGCTGGCCCTGGCTGCAGGAGTAGCAAAACGGAATACTGCTAGGGCCTGGGTGGTGCGGCCGCCCCTTCTATCGGAAGATTGGCAGTGGGACCTAGACTGATGCCAAAGAGTGAAAGAAACTGTATATAAACGCAGGGGGTGCATGAAAAAATGGAAGAAAATATGGGCGCCATGGCGCATATATAGAGAGGCGGGTGCCCTTGGGGAGGAATAGTCAAATTGTATGGATGAAAGACATTTGTAATTCCCTGATGTGTAATTCCCAGATGATGTCTGTATTGTTCCCTAATGTGCTATTTTTACATGGCATTGTATTGAATGGTCTTATGAGCACTGTTAAACTAAAAAGATTTTAAAAAAAAAATGACCTTATTGCAATCAATGTATCGATCTCACAGAGAAGAGTTGTGAGAACTATATGAATGTAAATAGAAATATATATATATACACAACGCACACATAGGGCGAACTTTGTCATGTTATTATGTGAATTGTGTTATTGAGTTAATGTGGTGGTGTGATTTTTTTACTGGGTGCATTAATTGCCTTGTTTGCCCTTGGAAAGTGTGTAACTGTCTCAGAACCAGTGTTTACTAGATTGAATTATGCAGGGGGGTTTTCAGCTTAATTCCCCCTGTAAATTTCAGCTGGTTTGAACAGCCGAAGTTTTTTCAGGGGAAATGTGGTGATTACTGCAAAATGCGGAATTCGTGTTTGACAACGATCAAATTTACCTCACAACATGCAGTCAGGGCATACATGTAGCCCGCGTCTTGTTCAGCCAGGCCCTGCTTTTCAGCCAACAGCATTTTGCATTCTGGGATTTTCTGTCCATGTTTTCAACATTAAAAGCAACACTATAAGTCCAAGAATGGGACATCAGATACTGCAAGCTAAAGGGGCAAGCAAAACTGCCCGAAGCACTCGGGGCCACCTGGCAGCTGTGCTAGAGCTGGGACTCATATTTAAAGTGCTGGAAGGGGAATTTCTTATTCATGTTTCCAGTTGTGTGGTGGCTTAACTGCAGCGATGCCTTACTCCTAGAATCAAATTCAGACCACCAATACACGCATGCAGGCCCATTACTTCATTCGAGCATCAAGTATGGAACAACCTCAAAAAATGCTGTTAAATTGGATAAATATAAAAACCCGCACTCTCCCAGTACAAATGTACAGAAGTTGAACTTTGATTTAACCCAACGTGACAGATGTGTCTTTAGCAATCACGGAGATCAAAGAATTCCAAAGACCTGCTTCTTCTCAAAAAGTATACTTTTTTATTGCCCTTTTCTTAAATGAAACACGATCCAGAAAAATGCCTGACAGGCTGTCGGAAAAATAATTCAATTATAGGAGGCCTGGTCGCTGCATGTGAATTTAAACTCCACCTGAAAGCAGAGTGTAATGGTTTGTGCATGAAACGTGCCACTTGTTAGAATGAGGTATTGTTTTGTAGTTTCATTTTAAAGTTCTTCGTAGCTGGTGAGGTGCAGAAGCGCGTTTGCGAACACGTGACACCTCATTCCTTTAGTGTTTTGTTTGGAGGTATGTTTTTCACAGTCCGCGTATGTCGCCAGTATTTTCACCTGGGTGAGATGTGCTTCTGTCGTGTTTTTAGCTCCCCTCCTTTTAACTTGAAGTGAAGGTAAACGGGACAGAGACTGGAGGTGCAGAGCCTTCGAAATCGCTAGTGTGTGGACGGAGAAAATGCGTGAACGGAGCGTGGCCTGCGTGGGAAGAAATGCGGACCAACGCGCCATTGTAAAGCGCGCGCGGGGCATCTTTGGACAGCATTACAAGGCCGCGGCCCTCCCGAGAGACGAGCGAGCATCGGCCGGTTCCCAGGAAGATTAGCTGCTGAGCTGACGAGGCGGGGCCGGGGCGGAAGAGCTGTGATGTGTTTCTTGACTCGTTTCTTGCATCTAGCGAAAAAGACGAGAAAAACATCCTGTGAGTGAGCGGGCTGCGTTTTGTCACTTTCATTTGTACAAAACAAAAAACATAACGTGTCGTTTTCTCTGCGGATAGATTATTCAGTCCAGCAGTGGACTGCTGGTAGTTTTGAAACGGTCAACTGTTAAAAAGTAATTTACTCCTCATGAAGTTCTGCAGATTCTTCTGCATGGGTTAGCCATTGCTTTATTATCTTTGTTCCAAACGCCATGGCAACCAAGTGCCACCCAACCTCCCTCTCCCTTTTCATGTCTTATACCGTCAGCCATGCCTGCCCATTTATACAACAGAACACTGCATTCTGGGACTTGCAGTTTGACTCTTAAAATCGTATGTGCTTTAAAAATTTCGATCATGGAAAGAACTCTTGGCTTCAAAAAGCCACGGCTGATTGAAAGTGCCACACTTGGCGGTAATGAAGTGCCCACATCACTGATAACCCCTATGGATGGATGGGCCTATGTCTTCTTGTAGGGGTACCAGATGACTCTATGTCACCCGGGCACAACTTTAAAAAGCCCTTTACTGTACTTGTCCACATCGTTGTGTTCACGTGTCAGTCCTACGGGTACCAAACTGACCGGGCCAAGACTACTACTGCTCACAGAATCGACTGATTTGTCAAATGAAGTCTTCAGACTGGAAATAGGAACTCCTGGGGGTACAGCATCATGCCATCATCCTATCTTTAGGTTAAGCTGACAGTTAAAAGGCCCAAGGTGGGCAGTATAAACAGTGCTTGATATGAGCTGGTGGTTGTAGATGACATCAGAACTCCTGCTTTGGTGAACGGGACTTATGTTTCATCCTAAAACTTTGGCCTAAAACAAGCGAGAGAAGGGCAGAAAAGGGCAGAAAGAAGGAGAAAAAGACATGAAAACAGCGACAACAGAGAAAGCATGTATGAAAAAGAACCTGTAAGAGTGAGATAAAAAAAAACAGGGAGTATGTGGTGGAAGAAGGAATGAGGTGGAATTAAAACTAGCCTTGAAATTTGACTCCTGTGATATTTGTAAGCGCTGACTGTGGGCTTCGGAGCGTAATTATGGGCTCCAACTCTTATTCTTTACAAATTAAGCACTCAGTGTAAATCCTTAGTGTAGAGAACAGTGATACAAATTGCACTGGTGTCTTTCAGAGATTTTGCTTGAAAGACGAGTGATCCAATTGAATGTTGATGAAACAGAAACAAAGCTTTCCCATGATAATCTCGGTCCTGTAGGTTATCCATCGATCAGCCCAGAATCAGGGATAACAAGTTGAGTGGTGGGTATTTATACAGGGCTCCCTGCTAGCTTTAACCCCCTCTTACTCATCCTCAGAGCAGAAGGGTTCCATGCTGGAGGTCTCCTCCGGGTCTGATTTGTGCTACATGAGAATGCCAAAATGTAGATGGTAGGTCTTGCAACGCTTGGTGAGGGCGGAAGGTAGAGGGTCCTGAATTGTGATCTATTTAGTCAGTGGCCAATGAGGGACTTTCAGACCATCTGTGATGTTGTGATGTCTAATATTGAGTCGTTGAACGGCAGTGTGGTTCAGGAACTTTTGAGGTTTGTAAAGATCACTTTTGCTAGCCTGGCGTAAGGGCCATTACAAAGTTCAGCCATATGCTGACTATCGAAAAGCTCTAGGTAGAGTAGGACTCCCCGAAGCTGGCACAGCTAGTAGAATGAATTCTTTGGGGTTGGGGTTGTATGTGGGATGTATAAGATTTGGCTACTGAACACCCAGGATCCCAACTGTCTTGGTGAAAGCTTGGAAGTCTCCACTGAACCTGACTAAGTGAATGGAAGTGTTAATGGGAGCAGAGGAAACATGAGCAGGGTCTGAGGCTAGTGCCTCATCAGATCAACTTTCCTGGACGTGGACGGTTTAGGTGACCGTCCGCTTGGTCACATTGCCTCTTCCTTCATGAGTCAGATCTGGGTATCCTGTGATTACATGTGATGCCAGATGCTGTGAGATTCAAGCATGCCAGCCAATCAGGTTATGTGAACAGTGAAGAGGGCATTACAAAAGATGTGACACAGACCCATAAAAGTGGTATGGCGCGGAAAAATATATTTTTGGTCTCTACCGATGAAAGTCAATAGGATTATTTATGCGAGACGAAGGAAGCTATGTATGTAGTACATTTAAAAAAACATCTGTCTAAATCACTGCATTAGACTGCACTTTCTTCCATATGTAGAGAATGAGATTCATAGAATCGGCTAATCTATCAGACTTCAGTTCTGGAGCAAACAGGAAAACAGCTTCCTCAGTACAAGTTCCATTTCCTGGGGAAAAATCTGTTTTGTTTTCAAAGTGCCATCCATTTACTGATGTCCTTTCATTGTGCATGCTGGTCACCAGTACTGTTACTCAAGGAGAAAAAAAATCCAGTAAAAAATATACACCCTTGGGAACTTGTGGAGAAAGTGTTTATTATCGCCTAATTTGTGCGTTTTCTGCCTCCGCGGTGTAAAATGTTACGTGAGGCTTTGACGAGCCGCCTATTAGAGGAGGGCGTCTGAACATACACACAGCAGTAAACTTAGGAGGCCTGTTTAGATTCCCATGAAAGCTGAAAACTCACGCAGGGGTTTAAATGTTTGACTGCTGCTTATTTTGTGGGAAGCATTCCCCGGCAAGGAAGAGCGCCCACACGTTATTCCAGCTGCGCTGTGGAATTTAACTAATTAATTCCTGTTAGGCGAGCAGCCTTCGCCAGAGGCTGGAGCTGTCATGATGGCTATCCTTCACAGCAGACCATTTTAAGGTGTTCCAGATTTCTCTTCCACATATGAGCAAGTGGCTGCCTCCAACTTGTTGACCCCGTGCCTAAACGCCGACTTGGTTGTCGCATTCGCAAGGCTCAGTACATCAGCTACGCTTGGTTGTTTTGTGGGTTTTTACTGGTGTGTCAGGTATGTCTGCCAACTTTATTTAGCTAAGGACTTCAGACAATCCAATCAATTCAATTCAATTCAAATATAGCTTTATTCGGTTGGGACAGACAACCATAAAAGCACACATTTAGTACCAAACAAATAAAAACAATTCAGTATGTGACCGTTTCCTAGATAATAAATATAGTACATATCATTGAAAAATACAATTAACTTTTAACAGCTGCGGGATTATATCGTAATAAACAGGATATGTAAAGTGCAATATGCTTAATAAGGACAAGTGACACATAGCAGCTATAAAATTACATCAGGTAATACAGGGGTTATAAAAGTGAAATTAACTCTTAGCAGCTATACAATTACATCTTAATGGATAAGATAGATAAAGTGCAATGTGCTGAATGTAAACAGTTGACACTTAGCAGCTATAGAATTACATCAAGTAGTACGGAAGTTGTGAAAGTGCGGTGTGCTCAATGTAAACAGTAGACACATAGCACCAGTTACATATAGTATAATCCGTCATATTATGCCCTGCAGTGATAAATAAATTGGCACTGCCCAACCTTATTGTAACTTTGTAAAAGAAGAAAATGCCATTTAAAATACCATACTCTTTCTGGCCTTAATTGAACTAAGAATAAAAGAAGCAGTAAAAAAACAGATCCTCGGTTCTTCCAGAGCCATCAATAAGGACATAGCAGCGTTGATGGATTTTGCCTCATATTTTAAAAAAAGTGGTTTAAGATACTTGATTCTAAATGCCAAAAACAGATTACATAAATCAATCAGGGTTTGTAAAGCGCAACTACTCTCCCGAATGTGTCTCAGGGCGCTGAGGGCGAGGGGGGGTAGTGGGGGCGAACAGCTTCCGGAATCTTACGGAGCTCAGTCCAAGAGCCAGGTCTTGAGGTCCTTCAAGAACTTGGGGAGTGATGGAGTCTGTTAGAGGCGGCAGCGAGGAGGGAGAAGGAGCATCCCCAGAGCTGCCGATTTCTAGGCGTTAGCCAAGACCTTTTGATTTTACTCAGGCATGTAATAGAATTATTTTAAGTGCTTTCAGTCAGCTATTTTCATCCATTAGTCTGGTATTGTGGCCTTCACGTGTTTCTTCCACCCACTGTAGCATGGGGCAGTGGGTCAACCACTTGAGTCATTGGATAACATCACTGTGAGTGATGGAATTCTGCCCTTTCACTAGGAGCACAGCTGTACACAACGTAGTTCCCTTCAGTGCCAGGAACTACTATAGCAATATGTGTTTTTTGATACCAAAATACATTTTTTGCTTATAGCCAAAGGCTTTTCTTACAGATTTACAAGGGTCTGGCAGCTTCCTCAACTATAACATTTTGCGAAAAGCAAGTCAAAACAAAGTAAGCATTGACAAAGCAAAAAGGCTGGCAGCTCATGCCACACCTGTTGGCTTTGCAGATGCTTGTTGGGTCTGGGTTTTGATAGCGCACTAGTCAAACATTGCTACCAATATAAATAGAGTGGGCTTTGGGTCTACCCCTTCCAACCATTGGCTTTCTTCAACTAATATATCTATCTAGCTATCTATCTATCACTGAAAAAAACATAGGTTTCAGGGACGTTATAGTTAGTTGGATATTTCACTCGTATAAAACATGAGAAATTAAGCCGTTATAGTTAGTAGAGCTAACTATAACTCGCTTCCCTGCAATGCACTGCTGATGACGTCACATATTACATCATTCATGACATGCTCAGTGACATCACTGATGACATCTCAAATGACATAACTGATGACATCATCCAGTGACTGAGTGTTACTTAAAAGTTTAAGAATGTTTTATGTATATATGGCAATGTATATTGAAGAATGATTGGTTGTCTGAGAACCTGTATTGGCACCTAAGTGTCTGTGTGGGTGGGGGTGTGTGCCTCCCTGCATGGATGTGTGAGTGGATGACTCACTGGGTATATGCATTTATGAGTGCGTGTGTTAGGGAGTGTATGGGTGAGTGAGCGTACGTATAGCTGTGTTGGTGAGTGAATGTATGTGTTAGTGGTACATGTGTAAGTAACTACATATGTGAAAGGCAGTGTTTGTAAGTGGTGGAGTATATAAGTGAGTATATGTGATACTGAGTGATTGTGGCAGTGGCTCCATGGATAAGTGTGTGCTTATGTAATTAATTGTTAAAGACAGAATGTATCTGTATGAATAAGTGACGTGGTGTGTGTATAACTGTATAAGTGAGTAAATGGCAGTGTAAATAATTGTTTGGGTGACTACGTTTTTGAGTAACTCTTTGGGTGAGTGGCAGTGTGTGTGTCTATATGGGTGTATGAGTGGATATATCAGTGGCTGTATGAATGACTGTGTATGAGTGACTGTATGGGTTAGTGGCTGGATGTGTGTGTAGATATATGAATCACTGAGCAGGTATGTCCTAACTGCTATTGGTCTGTCTATAGTTTTGATATTGTATTCTGTATTTTAGAATGGGTGTATAAAAGGTTTTATTAGGGTGTGAGAAGGTGCATGAGCTGATGACGTGGATGATGTAATCAGTGATGTTATCAGTGATGTTATCAGTGATGTCTCTGACCATGTCATGAATGATGTAATAGGTGAGGTCATAAGCAGTGCATTGCAGGAGCGTAAGTTATGGTTAGCTCAGGGAACTACAACTGCTGAATTTCACTAGTTTTGTGTGAGTGAAATCTGAGCCTAACTATAACGTCCCCAAATACTTTGTTTTTTGTCTGTAAATTTCTATGTTTTAAAAATTCCATTTCCTAACTATAACATCCCTGTAACCTTTGTTTTTTTAAGTGAGTGAATATAAATATATATATATATATATATATAGATATATATAGATATATATATATCTATCTATATATATATAGATAGATATATATATATCTATATATATATATATATATATAAGCTCAATTCCACTCCTTTTCAGGTACCAGAAATAAGCACTCTCGGGGTCTGCTGCAATTCATAAGGGTATTTTATTTCATTTTCACATGCGGCGAAGCATGATAAAACAGACGCGTTTTGGCGATGCCCTAGTCTTGTGTTTCATTTTCCGCGCTGGCAAAGCAAACATTTTTAAACTTACGTTACATGGGTCACATGATTGAAGTGTTCATAACAATCAAAAGAGGACTAGCAAATTCACTGCATGGCGGCCATCTTTGAATGATACAATTCAAACTTTATCGAATCGTCACATTTATGACAATTTGAACTCCTGCACAATAATATCTTATCCTTTATATATTGTCAGGAAAATGCGCATGTGGCCCATGACGGTAAACTAACATTCGTAGCCGTCATTTGCATAATAAAGAGACAAAGAATTACTTTATCTACAATTAAATCACGCCGTGTATCGGCTCAATCACCTGATCTTTCCTCTTTATAAATGATTAAGCCGTCTATCGGCAAATCCTCAAGAATAAAATTCAAATTCAAATTGAATACTAATCCAAAAACCCAAAATTTGTACCGAATTGACAGATTCCAGCAAAATTAGAAACAAAATTACAGTCAACCCCTGGGTTCCTAGTCTCCCAAATGAACTGTCATCTCTTCATTCATGTTCATTCCATTGGGGGTCTTTGTACCCAGGTCTATTATGTATTGTGACTCCAGTCTACGAAGTTTCCTGACTCTATCCCATCCCCTTATATTCTGAGGGACATGGTCCAAACCATAATAACGCAATAGGTCCCTATTGCTGTTGTGTTTCTCAGCAAAATGTCTCGCAACAGGGTAATTCGCATCACCCTTTGCTATCGCCCTCATATGTTCCAAAATTCTTATTTTTACTGAATGAATGGTACTTCCTATGTAGCACAGGCCACATGGGCATTGAAGGCAATATACCACATAACTGGTATGACCCATGAGAAACTTGGTTATAATCTTAGGTTTGGATAGACCAGTTACCTTATAGGACAATGCACGCTTGCTGTTAACACACGCCTTGCACTTGCTGCATGGGTAGAACCCCCTAAGCTCCTTTAGGGTCCCCTGTTTCTTACTGTCTGTGTAAATGACTGCGTACCAAATTGTCTTTCAAAGATCTGGCCCTGCTGAATGTAATCAAAGGGACTGAAGGAATATCGGGCCAATTAGACTATCAGTTTTAAGAATATGCCAATTTGGTCTCATGATTTGTCTTAATTCATTGGCATTCTTCAAAAAAGTTGTAATCATCCTAAAACTGTTTTTATTTTATTTATTTATTTATTTGATTTCTTGTATAGCGCAAGAATCGACCCTGTACGGGGTATCTCCGCGCTTTGCTCACTAAGTTGGTGCAAAAACAGGGGCATTGCAGAAGAGCTAGAGGTTACAGTGATGGCATTACAGTAGATTAATCTTCTGCAAACAAGTTGGTTTTTAGCCTTTTTCTAAATGATAGATGATTGGTGGTCTGTCTGAGGCTAAGGGGCAAGTTGTTCCATAAGGTCGGTCCCATTAAGGAGAAAGCTCGGCCACCTTGTCTGGTCTTTTTGACAAAAGGGGGTTTTAGCAGAAGTTGATTGCTTGACCGCAGATCTCGGTCCGGTTTATAAAGCTGTAGTTTTTGAGTTAAGTAATTGGGACCGTTTCCAAACAGGCACTTATGGACAGTGCAGCAGATCTTAAATTTAACACGTTGGCGTATAGGGAGCCAGTGTAGTTCTCTCAACAGGGGTCTGGAAGATGTTCTTGAGGGAGCATTCAGGATCAATCTGGCCGCCGTGTTCTGGACCACCTGTAATCGATTGATGACATCCTCATTGGCTTGAATCAGGAGCCCGTTACAATAGTCTAATCGACTTATGACCAGGGTCTGCACAAGGGTCTTTCTATAGGTGTCTGGTAAGAGAGGGAAAACTCGTCTAAGCAGGCCAATAGTGCGGAAACAGGCTCCAGCGATCACGTTTACGTGTTCTTTTAGGGTTAGGTTTTGATCCAATTTCACACCCAGATTTTTGACTGTAAGTTTTGGAGAGGGTACAGGTCCTAAGTCCATAGGCCACCAGTCGGGAGACCAGAGTATGTTAGCTTTCCCAAAGAGCATCACCTCTGTCTTCCCGACATTGCATTGGAGGTAGTTGGAGGCCATCCAATTTGAAACAGCCCTCATACCTTCCGCAAAATTTTCCCTAACATTAGAATTAAGGGCATGGAAAGGGTAGAGGAGTTGAGTGTCGTCGGCGTAAGACACTGGTGTGAATCCATACTTCCTCACAATCTCAGCAAGGGGGGCCACATACACATTAAATAATGTGGGGCTTAGACATGAGCCCTGTGGCACCCCCTTCGTGAGCGCCCTAGAGATGGAATGGTAGGGGCCCAGGCTGACAGATTGTGAGCGTCCGGAGAGGAAACTCTCCAACCATGCCAGGGCCAGACCTCCAATGCCCACTCCTTGCAGTCGGCTCAACAAGATTTTATGAGAAACAGTATCAAAAGCGGCTGACAGGTCTAACAGCACCAGAATCATTGAGTCTCCTCTATCCTGTGACATTTTGATGTTATCAGTCACGGAGAGGAGAGCTGATTCGGTGCTGTAGTTGGGCCTGAACCCAGATTGAGATTGGTCCAGGCCCCCTGTCGCCTCTATGAAACCGGAAATCTGGATGTTAACAAATTTCTCTGCCAACTTGCTCAGGAGGGGCAGAAGAGAGATGGGGCGGAGGTTGGAGAGTTCCGTCCAGGGAGAGATGGTATTTTTACGTATCGGATTCACAACTGCCTCTTTCCATTGCTGCGGAAGTTTACCTTCTTTAAAGGAAAGGTTGAGGATTTTTTGGATGATCGGGTATAATACTCTGCTCAGATTATTTGTGAGTCTGGCAGGGAGAAGATCATGAGGGGAGCCAGATTTCATGTCGCTCAGTAGTGATAAAATATCACTCTCCGTGGCTTCTGGGATGTCATTGAAGGTTTCTGTGGGGGTTTTTTGGCATAAAATACTATGGTTTTCCGAAATATTGGAATGTTTGGCCAGGATTTTATCATAGATAGTTTCGATCTTTTCCTCGAAAAATTGAGAAATTTTATTGCACAACTCTTGGGAGAAGGTGTCGGGGCTTTCGCAAGCCGAAGGATTGGTAAAGGTATTAAGGATTTTATATAGTTCTCTAGTTGAGTTGCCGGCTTCCTCAAGCTGAGGTAGTATGCAGGTTTTTCTTGCCTTTTTTATATTTTTATAGTAAGTGGATATTGCCTGCAAGTAGAGTTCCTTACTAGCGGGAGAATGGTTCTTTCTCCATTGTTTTTCCAGCTTTCGGCATTTTTGTTTCTCTATTTTTAGGGTTTCGGTGTACCATATTTCTTTTTTGGCAGATGCGGATTGTTTGACTATCTTTTGTGGGGCTAATAAGTTTATGGTATCCAGAAGAGTATTATTTAGTTTGGATAGAGCCGATTCTGTATTATCAGAATCAGAAATAGTAGGTTCTCTCCAGACTTGCTCAAAAGAGTCCGGGTGATTTTATGCCATGGTCTCCGTTTAATGCTCAAAGTGATAGGGGGATCAGAGGGTTTAGTTAGTTGTAAAAAGGAGAATTCCAGCATACTATGGTCAGACCAGTTAATAGACTTAGGGGGGTGGCATTGTATCGAGGGATGATTGGTGAATATTAAATCCAAAGTGTGGCCTTTCCTGTGGGTGGGGCCGCTGTTTCTTAAGTGGAGACCCAGAAGAGCAAGGTCAGCTAAAAGAAGTTTGGTATCAGAGTCTTCAGCTACGTCTGCGTGAAAATTAAAATCTCCAAGCAGGATGAAATTTTCTTTAGCTCTCATATATGGGGCTAGTATTTCCGTTAAAGCTAGTGAAAAGCCAGCATTAGGGCCCGGGGGTCGGTATACTAGGGCGCCTCTCCAGTGATCCTTAGATCTAGTATTAATTTTAAAAATCATAATTTCCATAGTAGGCAGAATTGTTTGTTCTAACACTGTGATATGGAGCTTTTCTTTATAGATAATGGCGGTTCCGCCACCAGTTTTTACTGGGCGATCCAGTCTTAAAATTTTATATCCCTGAGGGATACCCAGAGTTATGGAAGGAACAGTGTGGGGTTTCAGCCAGGTTTCCGTGAGGAAACATATTTCTGGTTTGAGGCTCTGGATAGTGTCCCAGATCTCGACATGATGGCGAGGAAGTGACCGAACATTTAGAAGAAAGCTTTTCCAGCCTTTCGTTTCAGTGTTAGTATTAGTGGTCCTTATGAGACCAGTGATAATGGAATCAGAAGTGGCTTGTAGTCTACATTGAAGACAGGAAAACGGGCCTTCAGGGGATGGCCAATTGTCACGTGCACACCTTGGTTGTCCCTGAGGTCGGAGAGCTAGTAGGGATTGTGAGGTGTACATAAGGCGTGTATCCATTGAAAAGGCCATAGTGAATAATAAAATAATAAAAGATAGAAAATAGAGCAGAGTGAGTGGCCCCTGGCCCCGTCCTGCCGCGGACGGGCGCAGACGGGCCACTCTTTGGCTACTCTTCGGCGTAGCTTCGGCTCCACTGCGCGCGATCGCTGCGCGCTCACAAAGAGGCGAGGGCTAAGTAGCCCCGAGAGACCCAGCTGCTAGAGCGCTAACCGCCAAGCAGTTCGAAGCAGGAAGTGGTGTCCACACCAAACAAGATAAGTGTGGTGATAGTGAGTGTGAGCAATGCGAAATAGCAAATTTTAAAAAGTCTAAAATTCCGTTTTCAATCACAGATTTTAAAATGCATTCAGGCAATCACAGTCACAAAATAGTTGGAGCGCAGGCTCAGTGCTAAAGCCTCTGGCGAGCTAGCGGGTCAGAAGGTACTGCCACTACCCCTTACCGCAGCGTGAGGAAGTCAGGCTCAGCCTAAGTAGCCCCGAGAGACCCAGCTGCTAGAGCGCTAACCGCCAAGCAGTTCGAAGCAGGAAGTGGTGTCCTCCCCCTTGCGATCAGAGGGAAGACGAATCAGTGGTCGGAAATGCGTCTCCTATGGCAGCGTTACACCAAACAAGATAAGTGTGGTGATAGTGAGTGTGAGCAATGCGAAATAGCAAATTTTAAAAAGTCTAAAATTCCGTTTTCAATCACAGATTTTAAAATGCATTCAGGCAATCACAGTCACAAAATAGTTGGAGCGCAGGCTCAGTGCTAAAGCCTCTGGCGAGCTAGCGGGTCAGAAGGTACTGCCACTACCCCTTACCGCAGCGCGAGGAAGTCAGGCTCAGCCTAAGTAGCCCCGAGAGACCCAGCTGCTAGAGCGCTAACCGCCAAGCAGTTCGAAGCAGGAAGTGGTGTCCTCCCCCTTGCGATCAGAGGGAAGACGAATCAGTGGTCGGAAATGCGTCTCCTATGGCAGCGTTACACCAAACAAGATAAGTGTGGTGATAGTGAGTGTGAGCAATGCGAAATAGCAAATTTTAAAAAGTCTAAAATTCCGTTTTCAATCACAGATTTTAAAATGCATTCAGGCAATCACAGTCACAAAATAGTTGGAGCGCAGGCTCAGTGCTAAAGCCTCTGGCGAGCTAGCGGGTCAGAAGGTACTGCCACTACCCCTTATTAGTGTCAACCGATTCATTTTTCTTTTTCTCTTTATTCAGCAGGGTATCTCTGGGTATCTTTCTGACCTTATTAAGGGTCTCCTGTAAAAATTCACTATTATAACCCCTTTTGTCAAATCTATCCATGCTCTCCTTGGCTGCTGTCTCAAAATCTGAGTCCCTAGTGCTGTTACGTTTTAATCTAAGGAATTCCCCATAGGGGATACTCCTTACCAGACCTGGAGGATGGTTACTAGCCTCGTATAAAATAGAATTGCTCGCAGTTGGTTTACGGTAGAGAGATACATTCAGAGAATTTTCATACACACTAACCTTAAGATCTAGATAGTTTACGGTTTCAGAACTGATATCCCCACTGAATTCCAAGTTCACTGCGTTCTTATTGATACAATTCATGAAATTGGAGGCCGACTCAAATGAACCATCCCATATTATACATAAATCATCAATGTATCTGTACCAGGCAATCACCCTACTCCTCTCAATATCACCTGGCGCTTTGGACACCTACTCCTCCCACCAGCCCACAAACAAGTTTGCGTAGCTGGGGGCGAAGCAGGTGCCCATCGCTGTACCAGATACCTGGTGGTAGTAACTGTCATGAAATACAAAAATGTTATTTTTTAGACAAAATTCAGTAAACTGGAGAATCATTCAATTATGTTCCGTAAACTTCAAGGTTTTCTTCCGTAGGAAGTGTACCACGGCTTCCAAGCCATGTTCCTGTCTGATTTTAGTGTATAAGCTAGTGATATCTAGCAGAATTAGCTAATACTCTGAATTCCACTGTTGGCTTTCTACATGCATCATAAAATCCTGTGAGTCTTTTATATATGTCGGTAAAGTTTTAACTAGAGGAAAAAGAAAGGAATCATTAAAAGTGGACAAATGTTCAGTGAGACCTCCTTGAGAGGAAACAATTGGTCTTCCCGGTGGATTGTCCCTGATTTTATGAATTTTGGGGATGTGGTAAAACGTTGGAATCACCGGGTTAAGACATCTGAGAAACAAATATTCTTCCATGTCCAGCATCGATTTATCCAACCATGCTTTGATCATGAAATGAAATGAAAATGATTACGCACTTGTATAGCGCACGACTACCCGTAGGCATCTCGGCGCTTGTACGAATACCGCCGAGGAACCCTTCCTGGCCTTTCCCTGTGAAGAGCCCACTCCTGGGCACCCCCAAGGTAAAGTCAGGCATCCTCAGCGTTGTTGGGGCCGTTGTAGAGATTAAGCAAGCTATTGCCCAGAGGTGCAGAGTGGGACTCATGATTAGAATAGGCACCGAGGCGAGAATTATCAGGTCCGAGGAAATTGAGCCCGAGACCCGCCGAGGCGGGAATTGGACTACTGCATCAGGGCCTGCCGCTCTAACCATTGAGCTACACTTCTCTACTCATGGTATCTCTGAATGCTGTCCAGATAAACCTCTTTAGAAATTTTTCTGTAGCAACTCTCATCAGATTACTGCCTGAGAGCTTCCTTCTTATAATTTTATCTAGTCTGCAGAACGATGTTGCCACCCTTATCCGATGGTTTGCAAATCAACGTGTCCTCATTGCTGAGCGTGTTTATGGTCTCACTCTGTTCCTGTTGAGAGTGAGGCCATAAACACGTCAGAGAAGTCAAAAGAAGTCAGGTAAACATAAGCCAAACTGGGGGAAAAAGTTAATGAACAGAAAGAGTAACTCACAAGAAGAACCTTATTTTAGAGGTGGGCAGTAACGAAATGGCTGGCAAAAACTGACCTATCTGACTACTTCTTACATATGCACCTTATTTAGAATGTGAGGATGGCAATCTTCCGAACAAGGTAAACAAAGTGTGTGCATCCTTCAGGAAAAATTGTATCATAGGGGATTTCCCATTAAGAGCGGCCTTTCAGAAGCCTTGTCAATCTGCTTTTTCTTTGTGTCATATCGCCCGGTTTCATTAATAAACACCGGCACAAACATTTTCGCAAAAATATTGGCGATGCGTCTCGCACCTTGCATGTCACAATTAGGCTCTGACCAGCAACATGGATTTATACCTGGTAGGGATACAACTGCACACGTGAATACAGCTCTAGTTGCTTTTGATGCTGCTTCTAAACTTAATAAGGATTTAGGGATGTTCATGCTTGATGCTGAGAAAGCATTCGATTGCGTAACGCGGGATTGTCTCTGGGCTATACTTTCAGTATATAATATTCATGTCCGCTTTTACGACTGGAGCCGAGCTTTGTATAAAAGCCCAGTAGCTAATTTAATTTACTTAAATTATCAGTCTGCTCCTTCCTCTATATTGAGGGGTACTTGGCAAGGGTGCCCTTTATCATCTTTATTATTTGCCCTCTATATAGAGCCATTCATTAGAACATTAATTATTAACCCACATATCCCGCCAGTTCTCTTAGGCTCTGAAGCACTAAGAGTGACGGCTTACGCTGACGACATCACCATTTTTTCTGCAGAACCAGCCAGGAGTATAGAAGCTATTCAAACTTAAGCTAGCACATTTGGGGACTTTTCTGGATATAAATTAAATGTCAACAAGACCCAGATTATTCTTAACGTTCAGGCAAATAGGGCGATGACCGGGATCGTCACATCAGCAATTTATCTAGGAGTGCAGATTACCGCAGATTTGGGACAGGTCATAAGACTGAATTATGATTCTTTATTTAAATTTATGGTTTCTAAAATAAAGGAATGGCATAAACTGGTTTCTAAAATAATGGAATGGCATAAACTGCCTATTAGTATAATAGGACGCTGTAATATTGTCAAAATGATTATTTTGCCCAAATTCCTTTATTTATTTAGGGCAATACTGTTACGTGTCCCAAACTATTTTTTTTTTAAACTGGAGGAGGCTATTAGCAGCTTTATATGGAGCTATAATCAACCGAGACGTGCTATAAAGTTTTAAAAACTACCCTGTAGATATGGAGGATTTCAATTACCCGATTTTAAACTATACTTTTGGGCCTCTTTTGTAGGGCGTCTCCGCGACCTCCTTGTTCCTAATAGGCAACATTGATGCTATAGTCTTGCTGTTGGCAATGATAGTACCATGTTTTTGTACAGGATTAACGACCCAAACTACTTTAAAAGAGTGAGGTTCAAGACATTGAGGGACATAGTGTACATAAGGCGGGACATCACAGCTAAGTGTGCCCTGCCTTTGATGCACCTTAGCATGCCATTATGGAGCAATCCGATGCTTCTGGAAATTTTCTTGATACGCAAGCCAAATCCTGGAATAAATATAAGGGCTCGACAAATGTACTCGACCTCTCGCAAATGCGAGTATATTTCTTCAAGGGCGAGCCAGTTTTGAGGCCTACTTGACCGGCCTGGCGATTGATATCTGCCACTTCACTGCCAGGTGGCAATTCGTGGGTCGAGTACAATTGAGGTTAAGTCGAGTAGAATAGTGTACTTACTAGACCTGCAGGTCAAGTAAGATTTTTTAGATTTGTCGAGCCCTGCATATGGCATGAGCCAACGTAGTCACTTATATAATTCCACTGGTTTTCATTAGTTTCTAGATCTTCAGAAGACATATGGTATCCCTAGGAATATGTTCTATAAATACTAACAGATTAGAAACTGTCTACGGGGGCGTTGAGAAATAGGACATCCTACGGGATCAGATATATTGACTTACCTACACTTAGAAGGAAAATTGACTATCAGGAAGGCTTACCAACTATTCTCCCAAATATGGGAGAATGACAGTCTTAAAATAGCATCTAAATGGAGCGATATACTGAGACAGGATGTAGGTCCTGGGGATATAGAAGAATCATTAGAGAGTTTAAATACTGCGATATACTCTGTAAATTTAAATTTGCAACAGCTCCAAACTGTATATATGCTCTATTATACCCCAGAACGATTAGTCAAATGGATAGAACCCATTGGTATACATATGAATGAAAAATGTAAATGTGCTAAGTGTGGATTGGTTGCTGCTGACATCCTGCACATGTTTATAATCTGTCCAGGCCTAACTGATTTTTGGAAGGATGTCTCTTGTATAATAACCAATCGTTTAGAAATTAACATACACTTAACGCATAAAGAACTGATACTTGGCTATAAACCAGATGTAGCTCTGGGATTAAGATCCTTTATATTGATCATTATAGCAACAGCAAGACTTTGCATTGCCCGCGCATGGAAATCCAAACTCCCACCCTGACCGTATGAATGGTGGGCAATACTAAGGGAGATCTTTGAAAGGGAGATGTCTAAAGCTAAAAGTAGAGGTGTCCGCTCTGGAAAGAAGTTTTATCGAATCTGGAGGCCTATGCTAAAATTAGACTAAAGCAGGACTGTAATTGTTTTGAATATCAGCAAAACATTGTACTGCTTTCCTTTCCCCCCTCTCTCTTCTTGTTCTCATATGTTTATTTGTTCAATGTATTATGATTTTCTTAGAAGCTCTGTTTTTATTTCTTTACTCCTTACAACAAATAAAATACAAAATAAAAGAATATGAGGATGGCCATCTTCCGAACAAGGTACCCGAAGTGTGCGCAGCCTTCAGGAAAAATTGTATCAGAGGGGATTTTCCCTAAAGAGCGGCCTTCTGAAGCCTTGTCAATCTGTTTTTTCTTTGTTTCTGGCCTCACCATATACACTAGGTGGTTTGGAGCAAGAAAAATGATCAACAGTCCCCACAAGCCTAAAAAAAATTCCCCGCATATCAGGGGGTCCGTGATCAGAAAAAAACTTTGGGTGGGCCAATGGGTCACAATGATAGGGCAGACCAGTCGTCAATCTTGTTTTTTCCCTAAGCATCTTCCGTCATGGAGGTGGGAGCACACGCAGCGCAAAAATATCTCCAACCCAATGGTAGCCTCTGCATTTTATATGAAGCCTTAAGTATCTTGGCTGTGCTAAACATAGTCAGGAAGGTATCAGACATGGCATGTCTGGTAATCTTTATATGTGTTCCAAGCCTCTATTTTTTCCTGTTTAGCTTAATTTTCTTTCCTTATCACGTTCTCAAATGTTTCTCTTCCTCCTCTTCTTCCTCTTCCTCTTTCTATTTCCTAGAGTCTCATTCTGCACCCTCACAATTGTCATTGTAACAAGTTTGTGGGGTTCTGAATGGGAGCCAATGTGATCATCGACTGTTTATTCCTGTCCTGCTTAGTGAAAGACTTCACCTGCACAATTAACCATACTTACATGTGGTGTGCACTCGGAGATTATATTTCACCTGAAAAAATACATTTATGTTCTTAGTATAAAGGTCAGAAATATCTGCACAGCACATACCTCTGACAGTCCTTATTCACTCTCCACTGGCTTCTTTGTAAATGCAGTGGGATTTGGAACAATTCACGTAAACAGTGGAATGCGGATATATAGATTAGGGGTGGTTAGAACATACCTGCAAGTAAACCAGAGAGAAATTGTGCAATAGTATGTTTGTACAGCATTTAGTCACATTGTTCTCTTGTTCTCCAAATGTCCTTGAACACTCCTTCTGAAACCCTCTGCCTAATCAACGAAGGCCTCCTGGGCAGACTTAAATGTTATCCATCACAAACAAGTCATCCGTTAGGTTAACTGCAAATGGCATACATATTTTGGGATTGCCTGAAAGCTGTACTTCTCATCTCATTGTTTCCAGAGCCACAAATGACTTCTAAAGCATCTGGAGCAACATTTCCCCTCAGTCTTTAGAGTGCGCCTTGGGACTCACTCCTGGCAACATTGATTTTACCTCTGATGGCCTTGATGTTTGCATGCTCCTGAAACGTCCACTCTTTGCTTCTTCATAGTGACTGCCTCCTGGCATCATTCTTGTCCTAGTGCTTTGAAGCAACCTCCTCATGACTTGTGGGGCTGTATAAAGGTTTGCACTCTGAATATCGAGCCCAGAATATTGATGGGGCAATATATTGAGGACAAAATATTGAAAAGAATCTTGACATTTAAGTATGTCTAGATTTTCTATGCTTAACTTCACATAAATGTACCTACATGGTACACATATCTTCAAGGCACATAGATGTGGAATTAAAAATAGTAAATATATGCATACCTATATGCACTTACTGATCGATTTTTTTTTGTCCCTTATTGTTCTGTCCTTAATATTCTTCTACCACAATATCATGGGGTGGGGATTCAGTAGTACAATGTTGTATAAATCTGTTACAAAATTGATTATGACTTTTAAGTTTGTTATTTCTGGTGTTGAAGAAATTGAGCATGGCGATATGTTCTTCAATTAAAAACATTTTTACAACCTAATGACTGTGTATTTGTTAATACACACTAGCCAGTGGCATAACGCAAAATCATGGTGCGCCCCTGTAGAAGTTTGAGGAGGGGCCCTTGAGTCTCCAATATGTCACAGATATTCCTAGCCCTTTTGCTGAATAGGGCCCCCTGAAGCGTTGGGGGCTGCCCTTGCCTCATGGGCTACAGGGGCCTATGTTATGCCCCTGGCAAGCCACCACAATATGTTGAGCTGTAGAGTTTCACCTTTTAGTGGTGTGAATTTGGGGTGGGTGAAGAATTCCACTCTGCCGGCAGAGTTCACTGAGTTTTGCCCAAGTTCCCAAAAAACTCCGCAAAGTGACACAGAACGGAGTTTTTTCTCTTTTTTATTTTTTATTTATTGAGTTTTATATAGCGCTGGCAGACCCGGAGGTATCAGAGCGCTTTACATGAGGAAAAAACATTGTTTCAGAGCATGGTTACAGTGTTACATCAGTTACTGGAGCGTAGTTACAGGAATTACAGGAGTACGAAAAGCATAGCATAAACATGAGGGAAAAAAAGAAAAAATAAGCAATGGGAGAGAAGAGTAGGGGAGAGAGGGAAGGAATTGGGGAGGTAGACGGAGAATAATGGAGAGAAGAGGCGGGGGAGGGTGTAGGAGGCACAACGGGGAGACGGCCAAAGGGTGAACCAGAGCCAAACTCCTCTATAGCTGAGTGGGACAGCACCACCGGTCATCGGCCAAAGGTTGCTCGGGCACCGCACTACACACAGAAAGGTTACAGTTTCCGCCTGGGGGGGCATAGTCTAAAAGTTCCTCCGAGCACACAGTCACGGTGCCCGGTCCTGTGCTCCCAGAGGTAATGGGATAAACACCCAGGCCTCCGCTGTGTGAGACTCCCTTGTCGCTGTGGACTCTCTCAGAGGGGTCTCTGAGACTCAATGGCATAAATGCTGTATCCCTCCCCAACAAGGGGAGAGGGAGTGCTTTGGAAAGGGGCCCAATCATGGTGGCCATTATTAGAAAATTGGTGTGACAGATGACCCCAGAGACGGCCATCTGGTCCTCACACTACTCCTCGATGGTCCCAGAGGCCTCCCGCTTGTGACCTCCCTCTTATCTGGTGCATCCTGGGCCTCTGCTACGGAGATTAGCCCGCTTTGGTGATGCGGCCGCCTCCACTGCTGCTGCTTCATGCCGGTCTCCATATTCATCATCTCTGTGCCTGGCAGATTTGCGCTGAACAAAATGCTGCTTCGTCTGGGTCTTATCCGTCTTCCTCATGACTTCCTCATGACTCCTGCGGCCAAGAGCTCCCAGTAAAGGATACAAGGTGCGTCAAGGATCCCCAGCCCAACGAACCACTGCAGAAATGGCCGTATGCTAGAAGCCTCAGCACATGAGAGAGGGCCCGCAAAGTAGGGGAGGCAAAGTAGGGGAGACAATGTCAGGACAACCCCTCCGGTTTAAGAAGAGGTTAACAGTCTATCCCTGATACTGCCACGCCTGATGCAAACAACGGCGATCAGAATCCTTATTGGTACAGAATCTGAGAACTGAGATCCAAGAAATACCGATGTAAAGTGTCATGTGGGAGCCAGGGATAAGGCAGCGATATGGATATTTCAGCAGGCCCGGTTGTAGGGCCTCAATGCAATCTACAGCCCCGCCACAGACCCAGGCACAGGCACTCCGTACCACAGCAGGTCAAGGAGAGCGCACCAACCTCACCCCATGGGCTGCAGGCAAGACCGCAATATCTCGGGCGGACACTGAGTAGGGCAGCAATAACACCAATGTCCGTCTGCGCGTCTGCAATCTCCAGGGCCAGGCGGCTCAACAGTCAGCAGGAGCTCAGCGCTCCAGAACACCACCCCCCCTCATTCGCTGCAGGCAAGGTGGCTACAAGGCCGGGTAGCGGCTACCCCGATGTCCGCCCACATACTTGTAGTCTCCGGGGCCAGGCAGCACAACAGGCAGCAGGAGCACTGCGCCCCAGGTCACCACCAATTACCTCACCTCATGTGCCGCAGGGAAGGCGGTAATGCCTCGGGCGGGCTTGGGGTAGCGGGAACGCCAAAGTCCGCCAGCATAGCTGCAGTCTCCAGGGTCCGATGGCACAATGGGCAGCAGAAGCACTGCGCTTCCAGGCGCCGCCAACCCCCGCACCTTCGCTCAGACATACAAGTCCAGGGTCACAGGCGCCGGAGCAAACGGCGATCCCCCCACCGAGAGCAGCGCCGCAGCTCGGGATCTAATCAGGCGGCCCACAGGAGCGGATGTCTGAGCAGGAGCGGCTTGTAACATTAAGTTGATGAGCGTGTGCGAGAAAAAATTGTGCACTAGACCTCCTTGCATGATTTCTCAATGCAGGCGGTCACGGCAGGTCGCAACCGCTCATGTTGAGAAATCTGCTGCTCGCATTGAGGAACCTGCTGCTCGAGTAGAATGTTTACTTGAATGGCAGAAACCAGCAGCGCCCTATGCCACACCATGTAGTGCAGTTTCCGCTGATTGTAGAGTGCAGGACAAACTCCTGGCGCTAAAAATCAGTGCGAGCAGCTCAATTTATCAGACTCTGCCACTGGCAGCAGATCACGGCGGAGATTTTCCGGCACTTGAAATCCCCCCAGGCCTTGTGGGAATGGTACAGTGACGTGTACAGTGCTGCAGAATGACTTACAAATCAACAGTTGGATAGTCACATGTTCCCCTCCTCCAGTGTGTTCGGTGAATGAGCACACAGAGATGTGGAAGATGCAACACCTGCCTGGTCAGGACTTGCAGGATTTTTCATCTCTAGTTTTTTCTCCCTGTGCATTTTATCTCTACACTTTTGGAAGATAAGAACGGCCAAACCTCAAAACTGGATGAAACATACCTCTGTGAGCTCTTTCACACCTCTGTAAGCCAGTCATCGTTAATCCCAAAGGCCGATTTTGATTGCCGGTTTCAAGAATAGCTAGATATTTATACTCATTCAGGAGACTGGTTACTCCAGTATTTACCTACCCACCTGCAATGCGCTTCAACTGGAGAGGTAGCTTCGTATTGGTAGGAAAATAATGCAAAAGTAGGGTGACCAGGCGTCCCGGATTTGCCTGGACAGTCCCTGTTTTTTCGCCAGCTGTACTGGCAGATTTCAGGAAATTAAGCTCATGTCCCGGTTTTTTGAGAGGGTTGGCTGAATAGGATGGGAGGTATCTTTTTATTTTATGAAAAGCAGGGATATTTAGCAGTTGTTATAAGAAAGAAATTTAATTAACAGGCATGCAACTGACTTTAAAAATTGCCTGTTATATATGTTCTTACTGCCTTTTCTGTAATTCTCTGCCAAGGAGCGCTGTCATTCTGTGCGCTGGGATGAAGTACAATTGAAGTTCTGTTTTTGGGAAAATACCCGGTTTTGGCTTTAAATTTCTGGTCACCCTATGAAAAAGCCCAAAAATGACGTAAAAAATGTATGCCAAATGTTCACTTTGCCAGGAGCATCGACAATCATGTAAACGTTTTCAACTCTTCTTGCACGTACACATATCACTCACGCAACCCTCCACCCCCCGCTTCACATCTGTATCTGCAGGCCAGAGGACATCAGTCTGAGTTTAACAGGGGCAACGCAGAGCGGTTTCTGTTCTCAGCATAGCAGAGCCCTGGAAAGCCAGCTAACACGAGCGCAGCTGTAAAAGGATCTGACACCGGTTGGCGACCTTGCCGTAGGCCTTTATTAAAGTTATTAAAAGTTATTAAAAAGTATTGGAAATATTAGAATGCAGTTTAATTTTCAGGATGATTAGATTACGTTAGGAGACACGCTGTATTAGCTATTTGTTAAGGTTAGCCCATCATACCATGTCGAAACGGATGTCAATCTAATATTCTGAAAAGTGTGCATTTTAATAATTGTCAGAAATGTTTATTTGATTAAAATTTTTGATTTGTTTTTATATTTTAATAAATACGGCCAGGGGGGGGGGCCCCGTACCCCCCCCCTTGACTTCCAAAGACCCCCATGTGTTGACTGGTTGAATTGGGTAATTCAGTCGGTGTTCAAGGGGGGAGGTGGCCGGCAGTCCAAGACCATGATCAGTCTGAGTTTAACAGGGGCAACGCAGAGCGGTTTCTGTTCTCAGCATAGCAGAGCCCTGGAAAGCCAGCTAACACGTGTTCATTACTCGGGTTTCTCCATCTGTGCGCATGGGCCTGCCTGGCACGGGATCACTTTATCAACAGAAGGGCTCCGTAGCGAGCTCAGAATATATACACACGCAGGAATATTCCCACAGATCCCTGCTCTAGATTAAAGCCAGCTGAGTCAATGTACAGGAAGTTGTAACAGCGCAAGTGAAATGCATACCTCTAGTCCGTCCCGGGAGTACAAATACCTTTTTGGGAAACGCCATTTTGTTTTACACGACAGCGTTCTGTTACAGCTAAGTATTTAATCTTTGATTTATTGGCTCTACCCTGCTAGCCTCTCAGTTTAAAGAGAACCCTGGTGTCTAAAAGCAGCCCGGTGGATAACACTAAACAATAATTTCCTGCAGGATGGAATGTGATAGCCTTGGCTCTCGCGACAATTCTCTGCTGAATGGGCATTTTTCTGCACCATGCAGCGTGGAGAGAAGTGGCACTTTAAGTGCATCGTTGATACCTATAATCCAACAAGCATTTGCAATGCAATAAGTCTCGCATTTGCGCTATTGGCATTGTAAATGACAATAGCTTATATTCTTTCAAATGCGAGACATTGCAAATATTTTTGTTTACAAGCACCCCATGCCGCGTTTGCATGTTAATAGAGGTTGCACCCCTTTCTTTAGACTAGCCACATCTAAAGAAAGGGGCGTGGCCTCTATTAATGTGAAAGCGCACCACAGGGCGCTTGTAAACAACAAAAACAAAAGTCAATAAATATAAAAAAAATGATGCGGTCGCATTCGGTTTCGGTACTGCAAATGAACCGGCGTGGCAGCCGCTGTGGCATGAACTGGGGTGGCAGAGTGGGCTAACAAACGGTGATGGATTAAACCCAGAGCTGTTGACTGGGTGTGAGTGTTTGATTGGTTCAGATGCTCCTTCTATCACCACCCCCTTTTCTACTGCAAATGAACCAAAGGCGTGGCAGCCACTGTGGCATGCCGTGCAATAAAAAAAACAAGCATTTACAATGCAATAGGTCTCGCATTTACTCGAGACCTATTGCATTGTAAATAGTTGGCATCATGGATAACAGGAGGAAGGGCGGGGGCGGGCCAGGGGGATAAAGCACAGACAACAGGAGGGAGGGAGAGCGGGCGGATTTTGAAGGCAATGACAACGGGAGGGAGGGTGGGGGAGAAGGCACGGACAACGGGAGAGAGGGAGGGAGAGAGATGGGATTTTGAAGGCATGGACAACAGGAGGAAGGGTGGGTGGGCGGGTGAAGAATGCACAGACAACAGGAGGGAGGGCGGGGGGGTGTTAAAGAAGGTTCCAAAGCATGTCGTGCCTGAGGAGGAGAGCCTCCTTAAAGAATATAGTGTTCACAGTCTAAAATATCACGTACCATGTAACAAACAAAGTAAAGGGGCCAGTCGCCATGGGAGGTGACAAGTGAAGAGGAGGCGGTACTAAAGAGGGACTAATAAGCCTATTTATCAATCAGAAGCCAGCATTTAGGACAGACAATGGCAAGCCAATGGCAAATATGGGCGTAGAGTGGGAGGGGCTTCTATTTGCTACTCCACCCCAACAAGTCTCGCAGAGCAGCACATGTGCGCAGATTCTAGGTTCGACCTAAAAAAATACATTAAGAGAGAGCGTGTCCTGCCTGCAACAGCAGGCAGCAGAGAACAATTTAAACAAAATAGTGCACAGAGGCTGTAATTAAAGCTTATATGGGAGGTTACAAGATGAGACAAGGTGGTACTAAAGAGGGACTACTAAACCTATTGAACAATGAAAAGCCAGAGTTTACAAAGGACAATGACACATCCACTGAAAAAAAATATGGGCGGAGAGTGGGCAGAGTGCTGCCCAGGCTTGACCTAAAAATCACAGTAATGTACTGCCATTGATCGAACTGTTGCAAGTTTTAAGTGCTTTGCAAGCGAATTAAAAACATGCAAAGCCTGCAGTGCTTAATTTGTAATTTGTGAGGGCTCTTATCTGGATGCCACTGCAGTTTGCACCAAACATTGCCCTAGCCATGCTGCCGATGATAGTGCTGCCAGTAATTGAATACATACATGCCAACCCTCCTGATTCAGGCAGTAGGCTACAGATTTAAGGCTAAACTCCCGCTTCCTGATTCCTCTATGAAAAAACCCAATATATCAGCAGGCTTCTGCAGACAGAGACTGGTCTTGTTTGGCTCCGATTATGCACTGCCAGTAACCTGCTACTGCAGACCAGTGCACAACATTTTTGTCACACTCTCTTTTGCCTGCTATAGTTCTTTCTCCATGCTCCTCACTGGTAAGGGAAAAAATTCAGTATTTTCATTTAGACCCGGTACATAACAATAGACCCGATTCAGGCCACAATACAAGTCAATGGGAGAAATACATTCTCCCGATTATTTACAAAAATTCTCCTACTTTCCTCTTCTAAAATATTTTTGTGTATTATAGTAAGAACATAAATATCACATTCCAACAAGTGTGACAAGTCGCACTATTTCAGACCTCCAAAGCTATATGAATTGCTTGGCCGGCAGTAATAGTCATTTTTAAAGTATGCTGAATTAATACCTGTTGTTGTGGTCATCCCTAAATTAGCCATGCTGCGGCACAGGGTGGGTCTAGTTAGCTTACAGTGATGTCATGGTTAGGTCTAGTAATAATATCATACTTTACATTCGAAACATTTTGAGAAAATCATTGAAAAAAACAAAGGCTGAAGTGGCATTATAGTTAGGTGAAAACATCAGTTGAAATGTTACATTTTAAACTAACAAAACATTGAAATTCACCAGTTATATTTACCTGAAGTAACTTTAACTCGTTCCCTTGACATGCACTGCTTATTTCCTCATATATTACATCCCTCATGTCATGTTCCATGACATAATTGATAACATCAATACAACATCTAGTAACATAATTGATGACAACTCTGCATGGCTGGGGTGCAAGTTATAGTTACTTCAGCAAGGGCAGCGGTGCTCCTGGCAGAAATATATTTTTGTTACATATGTAGGTGGTCTAAATATACACTGCAGCCCATATGCAACATTTATCTTTTCATTCCGCGGCTGCACTTTAGGCACCATTTACAATTTAATCATTGTAGGCTGAGTAGGGAGTTCCAATATACTCCACATGCTTTAGAAAGGAAGCACAGGTTCTTTACTACTGATAAGCCGCCAGCACAAAATAGGGTCTAGACAAAGGTCAAAAACCTTGGGTGACCATGCAGAAAAGGGGAACTTGCTACACACTCCTAAAAAGTATACAGAACCCAGTTTAATAAAACAGACAGCTCTCTAGGAAACATAATAAGACATTACACAAGTTACATACAAATTGCAGCTATAACATCTACCTACTAAATATGAATAGATTGGCAAAACCCAATATTGGTTTAAGACCTTTCCATATTTTTCCCAGCCAAATTTAATATTTCAAGAAAATTAGATGATGTTGAGGGAGATATGACTGGTGATGAGATAGTAGTACACCTGCAGACGCAGTTCAATTAAAGGAGTGTGGCCATTTAACTGATACTTATAGCCAACCATATACACCAGCTGATGGATGCCATGTAAAGAGAACATCTATTGTAGGAGAACTAACGTCAGTTACCAACCATACAGTACCTGCTGCTGGTGGCCATGAGCTATGTCTACTGTATAATCTGGCCTTGTAACGGCAAATAGTGCAATAGAACCAAACAACTGCAGCTTTACTGCTGAAGTGACAAAAGCAGACCTGTATTTAGAATCCGCCACTAACTAGCACAAATACTCAGAGAATTGGAAGGGTAAAAGCTGAAAATAGAAAGCCCCCAATTCCGAATTCTTATTTATCCCCCCAGCAAATCACTTATTAGAATGGTCCCCTGGCAGGGTTAAACCCATCAGTTTGTGAATTTAAGTCATATTTTTTCGGGCCCTAAAGTCACCCTGATCGCCATAAGTTTGTATATTGAGGTAGACTTCAATTCAGACTTTGCTATATATAGCATGCATCAACTAAAAAGAGGCTGCAAATCAGATTTTCATCTTCAGGAGGAAAGAAGATGGCAGTTGTTGAAGTTTTCTTCTCCTCCAGAATACAACTCGAAGGGGTACGTAAACAAGACACTTTAAATATGGAATCATTCTCAGACTCTTACAGTTATACTCTGAACAAAACATTTTAATTCAAGCAGTGTTGAAGCAAGAACGTTTATAATAGAAGGCTCATTGCACAAAATGAAACAACAAAAGTCACTTGGATTAACTCATAGGTAGGTAACTTGATTTGGGCGTGTAGACCATTGTTTGTATTTCTGGAATTAAATTTATAAAAACAAGTTTTGCCAGATATCCAGTGCCTTTTATTGACATTATGAGAGCTCGTAACAATATATCAATTAGAGTCCCGTTTATATTGAAAGGAACTTATGGTGGCCGCCCTTTCATGCCTGCAGACAGCCAGTTGCCCATTTACTTGAGTTCGACTGGTTGAAAAACTGCACAGAATAATTCAAGCCACTCAAAGGTAGAATATTGGAGCTGGTTGGCCCCAGCTGTCATTGCAGATGTTTCAAAACAAAGGCCTCATCTTACCCTGCTATCAGACCTTTATCATTACTCCTGTTAACACTTGATTAGTTAAGGAAGTCAATAGGCAGGAAAAGAGAGAATCCTGAACTTTAACGCTCAGACAAAACCTTTAAGAAAACCTGCACAAAGGCTTTTCCAGTTCCTAATATTTTTATATTTATTCACATAATAGTTTCAGTACAGAAATAAAAAGTGGTTTAATAAAGGGGATTATCGCAAACCAACATAATGATAAATGCAATAATGCAACGTGCCTTTAAGAAAATAAGTGAGCCACTGCACATCAGGCAATCGATACAATTATAGTAAATAGGCCCTACATTTAGAGCAGTGCATGAAATCTGTTGCACAGGAGAAATTGTAGGTATAATGATTGCAAAACAAGAGAAAAAGAATAACAGTTTTTGCACATTAAGATCATTGACTAGTTAAGGGAGGTTCAGCTAAGCAGCCTTGCAATGTTGCAACATCAGAACATCCTTTTTCGGGGAAGATAGTGAAACATTGTTTTGTTACATGCAAAGAGAGACCATTGTTTGCAGACGAATTTAAATAATTGAAATGATTTTCTGAAAACAAAAATGAAAAATGATTGTGCATAGCTCGTTCATAGCAAAATAAACATGCACTCTTTAATAATGTGGCATAGCATAGAGCAGCCTAGTTTTGCTAACTAAAGCAAAATTAAATTGGGCACTATTATGTAATAGAAAATAGACTCTCACATTCTCATGGAATGTTATAACGAGGGCAAAACATCTTAAAAGTGAACGTGCATTTTTTGTTACAAAATTACATTCTCCACATTCAGGAATCATAGGCGTCTAACCAACTAACTACAATGGTATTATTGCACCAATGTATATAAAGAAAAGCCTAGGGCAGTGACGTTGCATCGGGGGTACTGGAGGGAGGGGAGGGGGCGTCCGCCCCAGAAGGCTTGAGTTTTGGGTGCGAAAGGAGCAAAGCTAACGGTTACCAGCAGTTAATATGCATTCTGAGCGCTGCTGCTGGATTTTAACAAACGGGTCAATGTACCTGCTGAATATTGTGTTATTTGGGAACAAATAACTTTATAGTTTGACAAATGGTACACCATCAATCAAGATGATGGAGGATATTATCTCTGCCATCCTGACAGACTTCTGTGTCCATTGAAAGGAACCACTGTCTTGGCAGTTATAAAATGTTTGGTGGACAGCTACAATGAGTTTTGATGGCCATTCACCAAAGTCTTTCAAAGTTTCTGTTTTTCAGAAACAAACTCCTAAGCCTGGATTTGTTACAAAGGGTCAATATGTTAAAAACAATGTATATACAACAAATATGGGAAGCCTCTACGGCCTTTAGAGGCACACACATATAGGTGTCAGTGGTGCAGTTTGGGGCAAAAGGACCTAGTTTCTGGGAATGCAGAGAAAGATTACTCCACAAGGAAAACTCTTATGTTGAGGACAAATTGGAGAAATAGTTGGATTTGCACATTGATGGTAACCATTTTATTGTGATTCACTAGACATACGACTGTCAGTTTTGTGAATCCCAAAATATGAGTAGTACGATTGAAACTGTAGGCATAAGTCTCCAGTTTGTGGTATTGCTAAAGCGTTCTTATGCAACACCTTAATGTGTCTAACTTGTAATCCTATGTTTCCTAATACCTGCTTCTCTTCGTGCTATAAGACCAACACCAAGGAAAGTGTTGCACTGATTTTTTTAACCTGAAGTTAAACCAAATTTCCATTCAAACCTTATACACAACTAAGCCTTCTTGAGCTGGGCCATTTTTCTATGCAGTTCTCTCTTGCTTTCTATAAAAAAAGGAAGTTAAAATGAGTTTCCTACTAGTGGATATGAGCATTTGAGAAACCATTGTCTCTCAATTCCACCAAACATAGGAATTGTGGAAGACAATTGTTGTCCTGCATCTTAGTATACTCCGAAGAACTCTGGGGGTTTGAAGTATGTGGTGCCATACTAACCTGTACAAATAGTGCACAGAAAGTAACATAAACATTGAACTACTAAATGTACAGGCACAACTGGTCCGAAGTCACATTACTGATAAAATAAATATAAAGTTATTATACATATGCTCATGCGTAAAGCAGATCCTTTAGAAAAAGTTAAAATTACCCTGAGTACTAATTAATTTAATATAATTTAGTTTCTATGTAATTATGGGCTAAATAATATATTCAGCACTGGTCAGGGTCAGTAAACATTCCAGTGGCAGCTTCAGCTGATTGCTTCATCATAAGTTTGCCAAAAAAAGTTACTCTTGATTGAAACTTGGCGCACCACCAGATTAACAAAGGGACTTCTTCTGTCCAATTTATATGTACTTTATCCTGCTATTTTGGAGTTTCTGTAAACTGTTGACAAAAACTTCAAAAATGGATACTATTTTTAAATGTAGTTCGTATCCTGGAAGGACAACTTCAAATGTATTTGGAATCACCAACATTTTTATATTGAAAGTTACTGGTACGGTCTTTGAGGAAATGGTTCCACATATTTTGCATAGGGGAAATCATGAAGCAACTATGTATACCATTTTCAAAAAGGGAGTTTGAAAATACTTTTGTTTTGGTTCATGCTTATTCATTAAAGATGGGGCTAAAATTGAAATTCACTATATGACTTTTATTCTAGGCTTATGTCGAACAAGGTTTAACATCAATTTACCATTAAACCGTAATCAATTTTATGTCGGCTAACAGAGAATCTGTTAAAGCGCACAGAGAAAGAATAAACATAAAATTCAATATTATAATAAGTGCATTCATGATTTACATACAAAAGTCGATTTACTGATGTTTGGTTAGAATACTAAATTTTCACTAAGCTGACGTTTTTTAATTTCTGAGGTCATTTTTGAAAGAATTTGGAGTGCTCGGATTACTTGCCGGTAGTCTTCATTACTCCGTTTCTCTCTTCCTCTTCCTAGTACTTACGACATGAGGTTTTCCCACTTTTCCACACCTTTATAAAGCTATTTTTCCCTTTCTTTTAACCCCTCCAAGCTCCTCCCATAAACCCGTCCCTATTCCCTGGCACTTCGTGAGCCCTACCAAAGCGGTGTGTAAGAAGCACTGATTAGAAGGATAAGAAATTGAGGGAGGGCAGGAAGTACTGGGCGAGGAAGAGAGAATCGGAGAAATGAAGATTGCTGGTACAGAATCCAAGCATTACCATCCTCATCCTCTTTCTCGTCCTAGTCTTTACTATATGCGGATATACCCAAGCAAAGGTCTTCTTATCAACCAAGACCGACAAAAAAACTTAGCACACAGACATTTATGAGCGAAAATGCTATAATTAAAATAAAGTACACCCTAACACATGCTCCAAATGCCAGTCTTGCACAGAAACAGACACACCATAGACAAACCTAGGACTGACCTGTCTATAATGGCATCTGGGAAGCCGCCTTAGAAAGAATACCAGAAGCAAAATGAGACTCAGGCCCACGCAACATTAAGTTCATAGTGAGACACAAATGTGGACAGAGAAACCCAGGTTGTTGCTGCACAAATGTCAGTCACCGAAACCCCTGCCCATTCAGCCCAAGAGGCAGCCATACCTTCTGTAGAATAAGCCTTGACCTTCATAGGAAATTCATACCCAGATTGCTTGTAAGTCAAAGAAATAACTGTTTTGATCCATCGAGCAAGGGGGATATGGAAGGCTTACCTCCTATGTTGGAATGACTAAAATTAACAAACAAAGAATCGAACTTCTGAAAAACAGAGCTTTTCTTTAAATGCACCATAAGATACCTTACAATATCCAAAGAAGTCACAGAAGGGTCAGCAGAGCCTTCCCCACGTGAAAGAAGGACTATGTCCTGATTATGTTGTAAAGGAGAGTTAATCTTGGGGAGAAAATCAGGACCCAAAGACAAAATCACTCTATCCTCAAACATTTTTAAGTATGGATAATAGCACTGAAGAGAACCTAACTCCCTCTCTTCTAGTTGAAGTCAGGGCCGGACTGGCCGTATCGGGGACCGGGCATTTCCCAGGTGGGCTACTAGGGTGGGGGCACGGCCCAGGCTCCTGGGGGGCCGTTTTTATTACCAGGGGCGTACAATATCAGCCCCCGGTAACAAAATCGGCCAAAACCGACCCTTGCAAACAGCTCAGCTGCACCCCCTCAACCCCTCAGGGGGTGGCCGGGCAGTTTGCCAGGGCCGATTTTGGTTCCCAGACCGGCCCTGGCTGAAGGTATAGCCACCAAGAAGAAAACCTTAATTGACAAAATGTTCTCTGAGGTTTCCTCTAATGCATTGGTTCCCAAATTGTGAGCCGTGGCTCCCAGGGGAGCCGTCAAACCTAGCCAGGGGAGTCGCGCACCAAGCTCTTTAATGCATTTAGGGGCAGATGTATGACCGTTTTTTGCAGTCGCAAAGGGGAATTTGGCCCCTTTGCGACCAGAAAAAATGTCTGCCCAATGTACCAACCCTATTTTGCAAGTCGCTTACCTATTAGCGCCTCACAAAATATGGTTAGAGACTCGCTATTAGGAAGGAGCATACCAAGGGCGTCCCTTCCTAGTAGTGAGTGCAATTGCCATGTACTATTGTTTTGCGACCGCATTTGCAGTAGCAGTTTACCACCCTTATCTAAAGGGTAGTTAGCCACTCGCAAATGGGAACGGGTCCCCAGGGTGAACCGCTAGAAAAAAGCAGGTGGAAAACAGGGAACCGAAACCGGCCCTAGCCAACTGCTCTGTCTTCCCCCAGGGAGGGAGACAGGGGGTGCGGCCGAGCTGTTTGCTACAGCCGGTTTCTGCGGATTTATGTTACAGAGGGCCGATATTGCCAGCCCTGGCAACAAAAACAGCCCCCACCGCCATCATAATAAGGCCCAAAGTAACATACAGAGTATGTCAAATCTGATAGCTTGAATTCAGGGGTGCAGTTGACCCAGCTGTTGGAAATTACAAAACCGTTTTCTAGCACCTACGTATACAGTATGAGCATTTCCTATGGCCATGAATGAAGGGAAATAACACTTTACTGTCAGTTTCTTTGTAAATATTGGTTCGGCTTCCTCAGGACTATTTACAGAAATGAGTCACACCAGATGGCAATGACCATGTTGAGGTCTAATGATTACTTTGTGCAGGTGGTTGCAGAGGACGGGCGCCTGCACTCAATTTTGGAGACGAAAACCTATTTTTATTATCAAATTCTGACCCAGAGAAAGGGATAAAGATGAAGGAAGAGAAATATAGGATAAATGTGGCTTAGGGAGAAGGCAGGATTTAAAAATAACCCACAAGCGTGGGATAAAGACATTGCTAAGTTAGGGTGGTGGAATCAAGACCAAGCAACCTATTCAGCACCTCTTGTGTTCAACAGCACCAGGCTCCTAACAAAATAATTGAGCCCTGGCATTTTATTTTTTATCTTTTGAACAAATAAAGTTCTGCTAAGGCTGCAATCCCCATAGAGAAGTTTTACTGATCCTGAGCACAGCAGCCTTGCTGGTTCAGCCACCACCACAAAGAGTATCTCAATTACAAAGTCCTCTTTGATGGAGTTGAGGGCTAGCTTGTGAAACTTCAAAACCTATAGCTCTTGTTTTAGGATCAGAATCTCTCGTTTTTTTAATTCAGCTGTACCTCATCCATGCTCACCTTTGTCATGTTTTCAGCCTGGTACTATCCTTGACACCTCACCTGCATAAACATTAGGCAACAAATCTAAATTGAGACATTGTAGGCTACGTAAACATGCAAAGTCAGCACAAAAGAACAGCTGATGTCTGCACTGTGGGTTTCGTGGGTTTTGTAAACAATGGCAAAGTCTTATATAAAGTTTGTTCAGATAGCCTATCTTGTTGTGCAGCTTCAGGACGCAACAGTTACACAAGGCACCAAGGTTGCTGATTCTTACCAATTGTCTCATTTGTGTGGTTTTCCCAGAGCTCTGTTTACCTCTGGGCGTTCCTTGTCTGTGATCATCCCTATAAAAACCCATGTAACCATCGTTCAAGTGTGCTCTCTCCTTGAGTATCTCCATGGTGCTCGTTGGATGGAGACCCATTCATGAATGATTAATAAATTAGCTATGGTTTGCTCCAATGTCGATTCCTCCTTACTTGATAAGAACCTGTGGCAAGAGTGGTGACCGTGCACCAGCAGATTCGAATTAATCTGCTCCACAAGTTGTGGCTTATTAAACCCCTTGACACACAATCATGTGTAATATAATGTTGTCAAAATAAATAACTCTTTTCTTTGATCTGCTTTAACTCTCTTTTCTGGCTTTCATTTCAATTGTCTTGTTATAGGAGACTGTTTTTTAGTGAACATTCTAGGTTCTTTAGCTTCTAGAACTACTTGAACCTTTTGCTCACCATAATAAATACATAGAAGGTAACAAAAGCACCGATTGTTGGCTACTAATAATTTGCCAAGCATATAGTGTATCTTGCCTCTCATTGTTAGGTGCCATCGGAGATCAAGAGTTCAATTAGATATTTTGAGGTAGATTTTTAAAACTGTAAATGTAAAGTGCCATACCCAGCCAACATCTCCACCGGTGAACTTATTACTGGAACTGAGGTTATGTTTCAACCAAACACCCACTTGTTAATACTTTGAAATAATTGCCCAATAGTAAGAAAGCAGACATGTTATTGTACATTTGAGTGTTTTAATGCTCATTGCAGAGTAACCTGTTTGTGGTTGCTTCAACTAAAGGAGTTATTATTACACAGGTAGTGTAAAGTATGATGTGCTATTTAAGGAAAACTACTATTAGCCCATGAATGCTATTACACATGACCGTCCACAGCAATGATTGGCTTTATGAAATACTCAAGGGTGCATGTTAACATACTGACTCTAAAAGGCAAAAATAACCACCCGTGACACCATATCAACATCTACAGTACAGACATACAGGTCACTAGTCGGATTTGGTAACATTACAACAGTTGTAAAGCAGTCCACAATGGCTATAAGCAGCTACACAAGGAAAGCAACGGCTGCTTCTAGGTGCCCTTATTTGATGGTTTTCGCCCCTAAAGAATTAGTAATTTTAGAGTAGTGCACAAATGTGTTTTTCTGTGTAGCATCGCTTCCCTTGGCTAAGGGCACTTTATTCCAGAAAATAATAAGATGACCTTAAACATAGCCCCTTCCATAATCCGTAATGTTAAAACATAAAGACGAAAAATGTAAATAAGAACCATAAATTAATAAAAAATTAAATTAAAGAGAGCAGCGGCTGCTTCAGAAGACGAGTCCTGGCGCTGTACGGTCATAAAGAGCAGAACTGAATAGCATCCCATGAATCAAGAAAGTCTTCAAATGAGCCTTGAACACACCTTCCTTGGAGACAAAACGAAGATGATCCAGTAGAGAATTCCAGATGCTCGGTCCCAGGAAGGAAAACGATCTGTTCCCTGCTCTAGCTTTATACACTATAGGTATGCATAACAGATTTCAATTAACAGAGCATAGTTCCCCAGCAGGAAAATATTTTTTTGATTTTGTTTTCATGAATATACAGAGGGCCATTATTGTGACATGCACTTTGGGTAATCATAAGTACTTTGACTTTGGTTCTCAACTTGACAGGTAACCAATGCAGTAGTTTTAGAACTTGCAGGATGGACTGTGTTAAAAATCGGGTTACTGGTTGACTGAGGTGTGAGCCCTGGTCAAGCAGCAACCACAATCCTAGTCCGGGCAAGGCACAACAAACCCTAAATTAACCTGTGCTCACCCGCTGGTAGCTTGGCACAGAACAGTCAGGCTTAACTTAGAAGGAATGTGTTAAGTATTTGTGCAGCACTTCAAACAGCAAAACAGTGAAAACACCATAGAAAAAGATCCCACACAAGGTTTAGAAAAATAGATTGAATTTAATAAGTAAAACCAAAATGACAAAAATACAATCAGTATAACCGGAGGTATTAATTTTTAAAGAATAAACTGCAAAATAGCACCCTTAAAGCATAAAGTGCTAACTGTGGCTATCTGGTCACGCTGGACCAATGCAAAGTCATAAGTTCAGCCCAATGGAGCGCAGCTCGGCTACAGTCCCGTTCACACTGGAGAGGGCTGCAAGGAGAGCGTTGCGGGAGGCTGCAAGCCTGGCATAAAGAGCAGGCTGCGCTTCGTGGGCGGGTGGTGCAGTGCGAAGAGACCGGTTGGTGGCGCTTTGTGCTGATTTTTGGTACGGGCGGCAGGGTCTCAGTGCGAACAGGTCTGTTTGCGGTGGCAAAGAGACCAAAAGCTTTATTTAAGCTTTTTGAGCCAAACGAAGGGTGCAGGACTTAAGGGGCAACACTGCTGCAGCTGGGTCCAGGAGCTGGTTGGGGAGCCTTTTATGTCCCTGAGGCTCAGATCAGGAAGACAGCAGACTAGCCCTTGGAGTCACTCTGGGGTCCTGGGTTCAAGATGAGGTTGCAGTTCCAGTTCTTCCTCCCCATGCAAGAGGGCAGCAGGTCAGCACTTCAGGGCAGTAGCTCCTTGAAAATAGCAGTCCAGCAGAGTGTCAGTTCTTTCAGAAGCATAGCAGTCCCTCTTCCTGGCAGAGTATTCACATGTCCAGAAGTGTACTGAAGAGTTGGTGTCTGAGGTCCAGTATTTATACCCAGTTGTGCCTTTGAAGTGCGAGAAGCTTCTTTTAGAGGCTTGCCTTTGAGGCGTGCAGGTGCCCTGCTCGCAGGTGCTGCAGACTAGCTTCAGGGGGTTTGAAGCCCTTTGTGTGCAGACGGGACACAGCCTTTTCAAGTACAAGTGGGACTGGTCCCAGCTGCTCCCTCCCATCCTGGCATCAATGGCCCATCTGGTCACACCTACGCTCCCCATTGTGTGTAGCTATCTAAGAGGAATACACAAAGCCCAACTGTTAACATTATCTAGTCATGTGAGCCAGAGACAGACTGCAGGCACCAAATGGCTAAGGCAGGAAATTGCCAACTTTCTACAAGTGGCATTTTCTAAATTGTTTATAAAAAGAGAAATGCTGGCCCTGCGATTTTTGATAGCTATATTTTGAGCAACAAACCAAATCCTTGTTATGATTTGTATGGTCGAATTTATTTAAACCATTTACTTTTTCATATAAATCTCATTAAGTTAAAGCATTTATTGCATGAGAAAAACACTACGTACATACAATTTATACAAAAACATTTGACCTAGAATTTTAACATAAATACATATGACAAAATGACATCCAATCATTTAGTGTACATAAATATACAAATACGGTCATACGAGAAGCATCAGTCGTTATGTAGTATTAAGCAATGAAGCTATTTGCAGTAAGGAAAAGAAAACAAAATGAATTGTAACAAATACAAATTTTCAATTGTCTGATAAATAAACTTGAATTCTTTCTGCTATTGCCAATTCCTTTCTGCTATTGCCGACGCGTTTCGAACTCGCTCTGGCATTTGGCAAGTTCTCATCAGGGCTTTCTCGTATTATTCTTCTGAAAATTATGTACAAAGAAAATGAGTGAGATTTTGCAATCCTCATTTTCGTCCCCTATATACATTGCCCCCTACCAAGACTTTCTAGAAAACGTGTACCTTTATTTTCAAGTTGGCAGCGGGTTTTCAATTTTCAAGAGATCTTATTCAATCAATGTAGATTCGGTTCTAGAAAATTACAACGAACCAAATTACAATATAGTAATGGTCAGGACAGTCTGCGCCTAGATGGCCAGAGGACAATCTTGGAAAATTACCGTCAAACCAGTAGTCTGCACTTCTGTTTGGTAAATATTTGAAACAGCCGTGCGTGGGACAAAAATCAGCTCCCACCCGCCAGCCGGCGGTGGACACGTCTTATTGCACCTACAAGGAGAGTTTAAAGTCACTCAACTATTCCAATCGGTTTTACAAACAGCGGTTAGAACGAGTAGAACGGGTAACAGAACCGGGTGCCTACCTTATTGTTGGCGCTTGGGCTGTTTAAATGCAGTTCCCCTGTTTTTCTAACTTCTAGCCGGTTTCAGTTCGTTTTTATGTCCGTTTTTATGTTCTAAAATGACAAACACGGACAGTGTGAGCCCGCTCCTGTGTCATGCGCGGTATCACTAAGCGTTACCTATCTTTGTGCTTACCTAAATGTTGGTGATCTTGAAGAAACACACGCTCCCAAGTGCACTCCAAACCAATCCAGGGAGTCACTCGTTTGACTAAGTCGCCATCTTAAAAAGCAGACATGTGATCGTCAATGCGTGTCACATGACTGTCACATGACTGTCAGGGCTATCCGGGCTTTATGGGAGTTGGAGTCCCATTTTGCATTCTGATGTTTTCCTAAGTAAAAGTCTACATAAAAGGTTCCACTTGAGCACTGTATTATATCAAAGCGGATTACAATCGTGAAATCTCAGACATCGAATTTAGTCCAGTTTGTAAACTATTGAAGCGCAGGATTAAATACGCTTCTTTCCTCAATAAGACATCGTCCACATCCTTAATACATTGGGCTCGAGTCACTGTGTACAAAACCGTCCACGTGAAATCTGTTTCAGTGTGTCCAGTGTCAACAAAATGTTGTACCATTGGAGCGGTTAGCACTTTTGTTTTTATTCGTGACCTATGCTGTGTTATTCGGGTATTAACCTGCTGGTTAGTCTTTCCTATATACAATTTTCCGCATCCGCAGACAATTGCATATACGACATTCCGTGTTTTGCAGTTTGAAAACCCTTGGTTCTTCCACCTGACATTTTTGTGTGTGAATTCACTTCCCTCGATTGTTGTGTCACAAGAGACACAGTTGCCGCATCTATGGTGTCCCTCGACCGGCTTGAATCCCCACATTGACAATAAGTCATGTTTAGGTTTTTCAATGGTGACGTCCGCACGCACCAATTGCTGTCCAATGCTGCGGTTTTTTTTAAAAGCAAAAATCGGTTTGGGAAAGGGGCATTCTAAGCCCTCCAGCAGATGCCAATTTTTAAGTATGGTCTGTCGAATTTTATGGGTATGTGGACCAAATGTTGTTACACAAACCAATTTGTCCATTTCGGGTTTCACTTTACTTTGTAATAGACATTCTCTCGGGGTATAGCGTGCTCGTTTGAAAGCATGTTTCAGCAGCTTCCTAGGGTAGCCCCTGCTTTTCATATCCTCACAAAATCTTCCTCCGTGTAAGTCATAGTCTGTGACATCAGAGCAGTTCCTTCTGATGCGGAGTAGCTGCCCGTAGGGTAAATTTGTTTTTAAATTGCGTGGATGCGCACTCCTATGGTGGAGAATAGTGTTTTTGTCCGTCTTTTTTCTAAAAAGAGATGACTTTAAACGACCGTCAATGCAGCTAACTTCCACATCTAGGAATGTCATTTTCAAATTGCTTTGTTCCATAGAGAATTTAATGTCGCCGTGTTTGTTGTTTAGCCATTGATGAAATTCCATCAATTCGGTGTGGCTCCCCTGCCACAGGAGCCACACGTCATCAATGTATCTTAGCCATTGTTTTATACATTTCTTGTAGGGGTTGTTATTTGCCACAAATTTCTCTTCATACTGTGCCATAAATAATATGGCCATCTCCGGCGCATAGGGACATCCCATGGCTGTCCCCTTGATTTGAAAAAAGAACTCGCCATTGAAGCAAAAGTAGTTCTTTTTTAGGGTTAGTTCAGCCAACTGCAGAATAAATCTGGTGGGCACTCGATGAGGTCGGTCTCTTGTGTCAAGGTACATCTCCATCACCTCCAACGCCTCCCCTTGCGGGATTTGCGTATAAAGGGACGTGCCGTCCATAGTGACCATTATTTCCTCAAGTGGATTAAATTCTAGGCCCTCTATTTTATTGAGGAAATCGGTCGTATCTTTCAGGTATGATGTCACATTACAGATGAAGGGCTTTAGGAAAAAATCCACATATTTGGACAGTGGCTCTAGACAAGAGTCACACCCCGAGACGATAGGACGTCCGGGGGGGTCATTCAGATTTTTGTGAATCTTGGGCAGAAAGTACAATATAGGAGTCCGTGGGAATTTTTTTACCAAAAATTCACCTTCCTTTTTGCCCACAAACCCTTCTTCAACACCACTCGCAATCAATTGCGTTATTGTCCCTAGTATGTCTTTAGTTGGATCTACATCAACTTTCCTATACCATATCTGGTTATTGACCTGTGATTCACCTTCCAAAATGTATTTCTCCCTTGGCCACAACACAGTGGCACCGCCTTTATCTGCAGCTTTCACTACAATAGATGAATCCGCTCTAAGATTTTGTATCGCTTGGCGTTGGCCTCTACTGATGTTCGGTTTAACAAACATTTTGTTCTTTTCAAGTTTATTAATAGAGGACAAGACTACTTGTTCAAATGCCAAAGTCTGTTTAGGGATATTATAACTGGGAATAAAGGTAGATTTGTTCCGCAGTCCTGTTGTCTCAATCTCTAGAGGAGGCGGCTGGGTAGCGAAAAAGGCTTTTAATCGCACTTTCCGACAGAAGGCAATGGCTTCCATCTTGGTTTTGGTGAAGTCAGGTTGATGATTGGGGACAAACTTTAAACCCAAGTTGAGGACAGACTCTTCGTCTCTGGTTAAGATTTTATTTGACAAGTTAACTATAGAGGAAGACATTTCTATGTTTTGTAAACGTTCCTCCGGGTACGCATTTCCCATGGTATTTTGTTTCGTGGTTCCTTGTTGGCCCTTCTCTAAAAAAGAGACCTGTTTTTTATTGGTATTCCCTCTTGCCTCAGTGCCCGAAGAATCAGATGAAGACGATGTCTCAGAGAATGTTTTGAATCGATTGCGGGACCGTCCTTGATAGTTATACAGTGCTCCGCGTGAATCGACCTGCGAATAAAAATCCTCCTTCAAAAAAGGGTAGGCTTTCTCTAATGTAAATGATTTAGAGTCTTTCTCGTATTGAGCGGTCTTGTTGTTAATCGTGTTATCTCTAAATGTAAGGATTTCTTTTTCAATTTTTTCCAAGAGTGCCTTGGCGTCAGGCACCAGCTGGCTGTCCTGAATGCTTTTAGTTAGTTCTTCAATCTCTTCCAGTTCTTTTTTGCAGAGACGTTGTGCCGTCTCAATTGTGTGGACCATAAGGTCCCTGCTGCACTTGGTATTTATACAGCTAAAACCCTTTTTGTAATCGGCATCCTCTGTAAAAATAACGGGAATATTTTTGACTTGAAGCCCCCAGGGGATTGTGCCTCCCCTGAGATGTCTCAGCAAAAAATGCCCGTGAAGCTCTGTTCTTATATGCTTCTTGCTCAGTCTGATGAGTTTATCTGACTCGTTTTGATGTTGTGCAGAGGTGCTCAGGGCAATGTTAGAGAATGGGGACGATTCAATTAAAGACTGAATGTGACTTTCAGAGAACGATAACGTGTCTTTCTCAGACATGCCTTTCGAGGGATCACAGGTCCCTCGTTGTTCTTAGTCAAACACGAATCCAGAGCTTGTATTATTCTAATGCCCTTTGGACTCTCGCGGGTGTGATACCCGCCCTAACGTTTGCAGAAAATAAGGAGTTAGGTCCCGGGACACAGGGTCAGCTGGACCATAGAATAATTTATAAAAAGAGAAATGCTGGCCCTGCGATTTTTGATAGCTATATTTTGAGCAACAAACCAAATCCTTGTTATGATTTGTATGGTCGAATTTATTTAAACCATTTACTTCAGTAGAGGCCAACGCCAAGCGATACAAAATCTTAGAGCGGATTCATCTATTGTAGTGAAAGCTGCAGATAAAGGCGGTGCCACTGTGTTGTGGCCAAGGGAGAAATACATTTTGGAAGGTGAATCACAGGTCAATAACCAGATATGGTATAGGAAAGTTGATGTAGATCCAACTAAAGACATACTAGGGACAATAACGCAATTGATTGCGAGTGGTGTTGAAGAAGGGTTTGTGGGCAAAAAGGAAGGTGAATTTTTGGTAAAAAAATTCCCACGGACTCCTATATTGTACTTTCTGCCCAAGATTCACAAAAATCTGAATGACCCCCCCGGACGTCCTATCGTCTCGGGGTGTGACTCTTGTCTAGAGCCACTGTCCAAATATGTGGATTTTTTCCTAAAGCCCTTCATCTGTAATGTGACATCATACCTGAAAGATACGACCGATTTCCTCAATAAAATAGAGGGCCTAGAATTTAATCCACTTGAGGAAATAATGGTCACTATGGACGTCACGTCCCTTTATACGCAAATCCCGCAAGGGGAGGCGTTGGAGGTGATGGAGATGTACCTTGACACAAGAGACCGACCTCATCGAGTGCCCACCAGATTTATTCTGCAGTTGGCTGAACTAACCCTAAAAAAGAACTACTTTTGCTTCAATGGCGAGTTCTTTTTTCAAATCAAGGGGACAGCCATGGGATGTCCCTATGCGCCGGAGATGGCCATATTATTTATGGCACAGTATGAAGAGAAATTTGTGGCAAATAACAACCCCTACAAGAAATGTATAAAACAATGGCTAAGATACATTGATGACGTGTGGCTCCTGTGGCAGGGGAGCCACACCGAATTGATGGAATTTCATCAATGGCTAAACAACAAACACGGCGACATTAAATTCTCTATGGAACAAAGCAATTTGAAAATGACATTCCTAGATGTGGAAGTTAGCTGCATTGACGGTCGTTTAAAGTCATCTCTTTTTAGAAAAAAGACGGACAAAAACACTATTCTCCACCATAGGAGTGCGCATCCACGCAATTTAAAAACAAATTTACCCTACGGGCAGCTACTCCGCATCAGAAGGAACTGCTCTGATGTCACAGACTATGACTTACACGGAGGAAGATTTTGTGAGGATATGAAAAGCAGGGGCTACCCTAGGAAGCTGCTGAAACATGCTTTCAAACGAGCACGCTATACCCCGAGAGAATGTCTATTACAAAGTAAAGTGAAACCCGAAATGGACAAATTGGTTTGTGTAACAACATTTGGTCCACATACCCATAAAATTCGACAGACCATACTTAAAAATTGGCATCTGCTGGAGGGCTTAGAATGCCCCTTTCCCAAACCGATTTTTGCTTTTAAAAAAAACCGCAGCATTGGACAGCAATTGGTGCGTGCGGACGTCACCATTGAAAAACCTAAACATGACTTATTGTCAATGTGGGGATTCAAGCCGGTCGAGGGACACCATAGATGCGGCAACTGTGTCTCTTGTGACACAACAATCGAGGGAAGTGAATTCACACACAAAAATGTCAGGTGGAAGAACCAAGGGTTTTCAAACTGCAAAACACGGAATGTCGTGTATGCAATTGTCTGCGGATGCGGAAAATTGTATATAGGAAAGACTAACCAGCAGGTTAATACCCGAATAACACAGCATAGGTCACGAATAAAAACAAAAGTGCTAACCGCTCCAATGGTACAACATTTTGTTGACACTGGACACACTGAAACAGATTTCACGTGGACGGTTTTGTACACAGTGACTCGAGCCCAATGTATTAAGGATGTGGACGATGTCTTATTGAGGAAAGAAGCGTATTTAATCCTGCGCTTCAATAGTTTACAAACTGGACTAAATTCGATGTCTGAGATTTCACGATTGTAATCCGCTTTGATATAATACAGTGCTCAAGTGGAACCTTTTATGTAGACTTTTACTTAGGAAAACATCAGAATGCAAAATGGGACTCCAACTCCCATAAAGCCCGGATAGCCCTGACAGTCATGTGACAGTCATGTGACACGCATTGACGATCACATGTCTGCTTTTTAAGATGGCGACTTAGTCAAACGAGTGACTCCCTGGATTGGTTTGGAGTGCACTTGGGAGCGTGTGTTTCTTCAAGATCACCAACATTTAGGTAAGCACAAAGATAGGTAACGCTTAGTGATACCGCGCATGACACAGGAGCGGGCTCACACTGTCCGTGTTTGTCATTTTAGAACATAAAAACGAACATAAAAACGAACTGAAACCGGCTAGAAGTTAGAAAAACAGGGGAACTGCATTTAAACAGCCCAAGCGCCAACAATAAGGTAGGCACCCGGTTCTGTTACCCGTTCTACTCGTTCTAACCGCTGTTTGTAAAACCGATTGGAATAGTTGAGTGACTTTAAACTCTCCTTGTAGGTGCAATAAGACGTGTCCACCGCCGGCTGGCGGGTGGGAGCTGATTTTTGTCCCACGCACGGCTGTTTCAAATATTTACCAAACAGAAGTGCAGACTACTGGTTTGAAGGTAATTTTCCAAGATTGTCCTCTGGCCATCTAGGCGCAGACTGTCCTGACCATTACTATATTGTAATTTGGTTCGTTGTAATTTTCTAGAACCGAATCTACATTGATTGAATAAGATCTCTTGAAAATTGAAAACCCGCTGACAACTTGAAAATAAAGGTACACGTTTTCTAGAAAGTCTTGGTAGGGGGCAATGTATATAGGGGACGAAAATGAGGATTGCAAAATCTCACTCATTTTCTTTGTACATAATTTTCAGAAGAATAATACGAGAAAGCCCTGATGAGAACTTGCCAAATGCCAGAGCGAGTTCGAAACGCGTCGGCAATAGCAGAAAGGAATTGGCAATAGCAGAAAGAATTCAAGTTTATTTATCAGACAATTGAAAATTTGTATTTGTTACAATTCATTTTGTTTTCTTTTCCTTACTGCAAATAGCTTCATTGCTTAATACTACATAACGACTGATGCTTCTCGTATGACCGTATTTGTATATTTATGTACACTAAATGATTGGATGTCATTTTGTCATATGTATTTATGTTAAAATTCTTTGTCAAATGTTTTTGTATAAATTGTATGTACGTAGTGTTTTTCTCATGCAATCAATGCTTTAACTTAATGAGATTTATATGAAAAAGTAAATGGTTTAAATAAATTCGACCATACAAATCATAACAAGGATTTGGTTTGTTGCTCAAAATATAGCTATCAAAAATCGCAGGGCCAGCATTTCTCTTTTTATAAATTATTCTATGGTCCAGCTGACCCTGTGTCCCGGGACCTAACTCCTTATTTTCTGCAAATTTTCTAAATTGTAACATATAATCCAACAAAAAGGAACAAGTCCAACCAACTGCCTTTTAGATATGTTTAAGGCAAGAGGAGCAACTGCATTCTGAACACGCTGAAGCCTGTTGGGGGTCTCCAAGATAGAGTACATTGGCGTAATCTAATCTAGATGTGATTAATGCATGCTCAATGTATTTGCGGGTAGGCAATGTAAGGTTTTTGAAGGTCTTCCTTTAAGTTAATGGAAGTGAGAAATAAGTGGCAGCATTGACCTGAACTTGAGGTCTAAAAGATAAGACTGTGTTCAATTAAACCTCAAGATTCTTAGCAACTGATGTATGGGAAGGGGCTGGCTCTAGCTTCATAAGCCATAGTCTCGTGGAGTCTAACAGGGCAGGTGCACCATAGGATTTCCGATTTATCCAAATTTAATTTAAGACAACTACAGTGCATGCATCTGACAAATGCATAGACATCCTTGAAAGTTATCAACCAAGTGTGTCATCTGCGTAAGTAATGATGTTAATACCACAGCATCGAACAGTAGGCACTAGCTGGGCAAATAGATGTTGAACAAAGTTGGACTTAACACCAAGCCCTGAGGGACCCAGAGCGCATTTCTCTGAACTGTGAGGCGAACAGTGATATAAAATCTGCTTGATGCCTGTTTAAAAGATAGAATCTGAGCCAATTCCAATCTGTGCCCACTATCCCAGTCTTCTCCAGTCTCTACAGGAGTAATTCATGGGACACCGTATCAAATGTGGCGGATAAATCTATTAAAAGGACCACTGGTTTTCTTCCCAGGTCCAGATTACATGTAATATACTCAGTGACCTCCAAAAGGGCAAACTCTGTGCTAAAACCAGTGTGTGAAGATGCGTGAAGAATGTTATTCCTTTCAATGTGCCTGGAGATCTGAATATTTACCAGAGTTACCAGCATTTTAACCAACAGAGGGATAAGTGAGATAGGCCTATAGTTGCACAGGAGTAGGGGATTGTTTTCTTTTCAAAAGTGGCACCACCAACACTTTTCCAGGCTATTGACACAGTGCCCAATTCCAGAGATAAATTGAAGAGGGGTTCAACCTGTGTATTGTTGGAGGCAGCTGCCCGAGTCAGGATATAAGGCGAACAAACATTAAGGGGCGATCCAGATGTAACTTTTTGACTAATTAGATCAGACTCACCAAAAGTGATCATCTCACAGAACGCTGACATGGAACCCTCTTTTTCAAGCCAAAGTTCAAGGTTCAACCTTAAAGAGGAAACGATCTGAGCCTTCTGAAATTTGGAGCAAATCTATTCCACTTTAATGTGAAAAAACTTTGACAAGTTATTGGCCAACAGCTGTGAGATGGGAATAATCTGTTTATTGACCTCAGGATTCAGAACCATCAGAAAAAGAGAAATACTAATCAGCATTATAATGTTTCAACGGAAACTGGCTCTAAATTAACATATACGTTGATTTCAAAAGAAATGCCCTCACCCATAATGTTACAAATTGAAGGTCTCTTAAGAAAGAACAATTAATCATGTTTGTATGCAAGCCCCAAGCACACAGGTAAAGAAGCAGATTTATCAAGAAACCTGAAAAAAAATCAGCCTCTTAGTTCGGATGCCGATTTGCATACTCTGGAGAAATTTCCACTTGATCTGTTGCAAACACATCCTTTTGGATTATTTGTGTATGTGGGTTTTAGCATTTGGAAAATGGTCTCTATATGTTATATTAAGTGGTCCCTAAACTATTAGATGAAAATTATACACTAAACATGTAATATAAATCACATATGTTTCCTGTCAGCCATGTGCCACCTGTAGTTACGGGCGGATGACTGACCTGAAACGTATGTGATCCATCATCTATTATTTGTAACAGCTCGAATGGAATTCACACCTGGGTAAGCAAACCTCAGTGAAAGGACTACAGTACAATCTTCCACCACTATATTTCCCTCAGCTACTGCAAATAAATGTTGTATAATCACAAGGTGGGAGGTACACATCTCAGATGTGTGGCCATGGGAATAGCTGTTTATTGGAGAAGCGCAGTTTATGTTAGACAACGTCCCTCCTCCGGGGTACAGAGTATCCACAAGGATGACCTACCACAGAGATGCTGAACTCTGGACACTGGTTCTGCACAACAGTAACATGTAAGGAAATTACTAAAGTCACTTGGAGAACCTCTCTCTATTCAAATTAGATGCAAAGGGGTCTTAATTTTTCATACTGGGGTCTCATTTTAAGTTCTGGATCCCTTATCGCCTGTTGAGTGACACAGGTGGAGGAAGTTGTTGCAATGATGTGTACACCATAATAATGAATAGTCTGATGAGCCAAAGGATTGGCCTTCCAGCGGTGTCGCTAATGATTAAAATGATAATTTCAAGATCCTGATCAATAAGATAGTTTGTACTCTTCTATGGTCTTGGATTAGCTCAAGACAAAACGAAAACAGACTCTCTCCTTAGGAAACAAAGTGTGAAGTTGTACAGTTACATTAAATATTTAAAAAGGCCAAATTGTCTAAAAGAAGTGAGGTTAATTTTCAATGTCTTAAAACACTATTGATATCAGCAATTTAGGTGAGAGAACATGTTTCATGTGCAATTCACCAAACGTTCACATCTTTGGAAAACGTAACGTGTTTTAGGTTCACATTTGAAGATGGTTTAATATCAAATTTATGTTAACCCTCTAATTAATTTAATCTGGGTGGTACACATTAAGGAGAAACTACCGACCATTTCTAGAATTACTTTTTGTCTTTATAAGGATCCCTTTCATGCGTGAGCATGTAGGATATACCCTCTCAAGGTGCAGTGAAAGTATTTTTCCAAATATAACATCAAGCAGTGTTTGAAAGTTAACTTATAAAGTACAATCAATCCTTCTGAGGAGGTGTATCAGCTAAACTCGAAACGTAGATTTGGTATATCTGTGATTGCAAGTTTGAAAGGTAATGGAATAACGTGAGGCTAGAACTATCTTCATGTTGTTTAGGCTTAGAAGCATTTGAAAATGTGGGTATATTTCTTTTGATTTTGAACTAATGTGAAAGATACTCTTGGGGGGACTGAAAGTAACAGTAATACAGATGAACACCCATCATATAAAAGTTTTCGATATTTCTATTTAGATTGTGACACCTTTGACCATTATTTCGAATTTTGTGTTGCATTCACGCGGGGTCCTGAAGTTTAGGCAAGCAATGTGGTGAGCACCTAAATTTCTTTCTATGGTTTTAACTCACTCAACTTCCACCAATTGCTCACCTACACCATTCTTAAGTGTAACACTTTAGTTGCCCGTTTCAGCATCCATTTCCTTGAAGGTGTGTCTATTTTTCACCATGACAAAGTTCATGCTTTAATCTGTGGTTTTACAATTCATAGTTACCTGTGACTGTATGGAAAATTGTGGATCGTGTGGTGGTCTGTAGGCAGGAGAAATATTTTCCTAATTTGATACTCTGGTTTTCTCATAGCAAACCTGTTCATAACTTAGATACGTTCAAGCCTTTATCACTTCATAAGCAGCTTTCGATTGGATCACATAAGATATAAATACATGAGACGCGTAATAAGATGCACATGTAAAGTACCACCTGGGATTGTTAAGATATGCTTAAAATTGCATTTACAATAATTACCATGGCTACAATTGTCTTTTTGGGTAAACATCCTTTACAACGCAACTTTTACCACGCAGTGCCTTTACGACGCAACTATTACACCGCATGTCATTACAACGCATTGCGCTGGGGGGCGCTCTAGGATAGGGAATAGATTTAATTTACTATCCAACACCTTCCCTACTATCCACGGGGACTGGAGTTGGAATAGTAAATTAAACTATTCACTATCCAGCACCCCTTAACGCTATGCTTTGTAACAGCATGCGTTGTAAAAACTGCGATGTAAAGGCATGCGTGGTAAAACCATGCCTTGTAATGTCATACATCCGTCTTTTTGTGAAAGGTGCTTGGAACAGGTTCCAAATGCGGAGATAGTCCCTGCCATGATCTCCAAAGCTTGGATTCTCACTTGCCTTCAAGGTTAGACCGTCTCAACTGTGAACAGTACCCAGACGAGGAATGTGTTTCCTTGCATTTCAGATATAGGCTTGGCATTCAGGAGCAGGACCTTGGAAGGGGGTTGTTTCCAGACTTCAGGGGGATTTGCAGGCACAGCAGTCCACACAGTAGTCTCTTTTAAAAACTTTGCTGGTTGTGTGCAGGAAAGAAAAGGCAACACTGATAAATAAATTAAGCTGCACAACAGATGCCAATTGACTGCAATAGCTTGTAGCTTCCTGATGGTCAGTAACCTATTGTTTTGCAAGGACCTTAACTCTTTCTTAGCTTCTTCATATATGAATATCTGCATGCACCAAAGGCCGCTGGGCAATTTAAGTTTCCCCCATGTGCTTTCGATATAAGATCGCTGTAGAAAAAAACGTGTTACTTTCCCTGTTAGTTAATTGTATTGTAATGCATTGCCTAGCATTGTAATGCAACATTTTTGTATCACTTTCCAACAATTTGAGAAGGCCCCCAGGGCACTTTCCAGTTAGCCTATCAAGTAGCTCCTCACTTTGTTGGCTGCATTTGGAAAGAAGTTGTTGGTTGAATTGTCAGGTATCTATGGTGTATTATAATGCAATGAACGCTGTCCAGAGTTGGGCTTCAGGCTTGATGCAACGGTTTATAGCAGCATCTTATGCTTGGAGTGGTATGCAAATGGAAACATTTTAAGAGCTGCTTATACCAAGCAGAGTTACTTGTATCCTCTGGGGAGTTTGAACCATGATTTCAGGAATACCCAGGGCGTTAGTACCTTTCTGAATTGTAGATTACTGTTGATGATCTGTTTTCTCTTTCGGAGTGTGTCCAGAGTTTTCATGCTTGAACAAAGAATGGACTCCCTCCAATTTGTGTTTTCTTAAAGGGACTATTCACAGACTGCCCCAGGACAGTGGTTGATTGAATTCACCTGTTGCACTGGTGAAGTGTAGCCTAGTTCCCTCCACCCCTGAAAGCATCACCAACCCCACTACTTGCCCCGCAATCCACCTCAGCGCCCTGCTCCCATTTACCCCCTGCATAAAGCGGATGGTAAATGGAAACGCCAAACAAGCCGCAATTGTGGAAACTACATGGAAAGTGACCTGGAAAAATCGGCCTATTTAACTAGATTCATTCATTTATTGCGATTTAATATAACGCAAACTTTATCCCAAGGTGTCAGAGCGCTTTACAAAAGGACGAGTTACATTACATAAGGACAAAATGCAGCACACATAGAGAAAGCAAAAATGAGGAGAAATAGAAGCATTTCTCTCCGTGCGCCATTCTGACGCGTGCTCTTGCATGGAATTATTTTTTGGCGCGGCCACAGATTTACACCTCCTTGTAAATCTGGGGCAGCGTAAAAAAGCAATGGGTGTTGCGGAGTAAAGCAATGGGTATTGTGGTGTAATGCCCATAGCAACACCCATTGCACGCCCCTTTTACGACGTTCCCTGCTTGAAAGGGTAGCATATTTACAAAGCTGCATTAAGCCACAAAAAGTGGCTTTACGCCACTTTGGGAATATGGTGCAGGGCATACCACCACTGGAGTGTCAAAAAAAGTGACTCTTCGGTGGCGTTAGGGGCTTGTACTTATGCCCTGATGTTTTGTAAAGTAAGATTTAGAATGCTATTATCATAGATTTTAATTATTTAGGCAGTGATGAAATGAAACATCAGTTGAATGGCTGCAATCCACATGACTTTTGAAATGCACTATAACATATTGCTGTGAGCATGCAACTGACGTGTTAATATTTTCTGAGTGAGCCCTTCTAATAAAAAGACTTTCAATTATAAATTACTACCACACTGCCACCTTGAAAACAGAATGCATTTCGGCATTCATGATATTAATACATTATGTGTTATGAGAAAATAGTCGTTTAAATGACTAAGACTGGCAATGATATATATTCAGTGCTCGATTACATTAAATGTTCAGAAATGACATTAAGCTGTTTTCATAACTATGCCTGCTATACCTGGCACTTTTTATTGTATTTTAATAGCCACCACCTGAAACCATCAATTTGAAAATGTACTGATTTTAGTAGTTCAGTGAAACATAAAGTACTATTTATGGGAAATTGTTTTAATGATATTCTCGGGGTTTGGTCATGAGTAGTGTTCTCTTAATTGCTTATCTGTGAGAACCAGAAACCAATTAGGAGTGGAAACAAGCATTTACAATGCAACGGTCTCGCCTTTGCAAAAGTTAGAGCTATTGGCATTGTAAATGACAAAAATGTTATTTATGTGTTGGTTTTGAAAACAGATAAATAAATGTCATTGTCATTTACAATGCCAATAGCTTATGCAATGCAATAGGTCGCGTATTTTCGCGAGTTTGAACTATTGACATTGCAAATACCAATGCGTTTTATTTATGTTTCAAAAACCAAAACATAATTAAAATGTCTCTCACACTGCTGTCTCTCTCACACTGCTGTCTCTTTCACATTGCTGTTTCTCTCACACTGCTGTCTCTCTCATACTGCTGTCTCTCCCTAGAACACACATATGCTGTCTCTCACACTGCTGTCTCTCTCACACACACTGCTGTTTCTCACACACAATGCTGTTTTTCTTACACACAACGCTGTCCCTCACACTGCTGTGTCTCATACACACTGCTGTCTCTCACACTGCAGGAGTGGGTTGTGGGATTCCATCTCAGATCTGGAGGGTGGGCGCTGCTGCGTTTCATGTGTGTTTTTTTTACATACTCCCTGACTTTAGAGGCAAAACAATGTCGCCATTGATGAGCGATCACAGCCCGGACCCTAGAGAGACCCTGGTAGCAACAACACAAATCATCTTTACATGTAATCCGCTCCGCAGGGCGGCCCCGGTCACCGAAACAAAAACAATCGGATCGGGCAGCCATTTTACCTCCTCCCCCCACACACACCCGCGCCCCGTCTGGCACCGCAACCCTTGCTACCTGCACCCACAGAGACAGGCAAGTAGGAGCGCCCACCCTCGGAATCACCCGCCCCCGTGCACCGCTGGGGACCTGCGCCCGGATACCGGACTAAAGTTGTGCAACATTTAGGGTCAAGAGCAGCTGTCCAGGAGATTCAGCTCGCAGGGCTTGCTTAAAACGGTGGCAGGTGAAGCCGCCTTCAATGCATTCGCCCCGATCGGAGCTCAGTATTTTTGCAACACTGGCTGTCAGCCTTACCCTGCCAGTTCACATTCGAAAACATTGCACCACCCACTACCATCACACCTTATGCATATGACAGGAAGGGTACACCGACCTGCACCATTCGATCATTTCCACATGCAAATGCTATATTCCCTTGCCATGGCACCCCACCTACGTAGCAAATGCTCCTCTAACGAACTGCTTCTGGAGGGCTCCCCACGAAGCCTGCAGCGCCACCTCCCCCCTGAAATCACAGAACATGGCAACAGAGCACCAAACATCTGCTGCCACCGACCCCCTCCCTGCTTCAGCTCCCCAGGGCTGACAGCTGTGCCAGGAGTGTGGGCAGCCCCACCTCTGCAGTCAGACCCAAGAAGACGTGGCCCATTCTACAGTAGACCCAGAACGATCATTATTAACTATCCATTCACATACAGGCAGCGCATACACACAGAGGGCCTGCGCCTTAACAAAAATCCAGTCTAGCAAGTACACAATAACTTCCGACCCATGACACATTCTGAACCAATCTCCTTTCCTGTGGATCCTCCAGACTCCAGCAATGGGGATATCTGGCTGGTCCAGTGTAACGCGCAAACACAAACCCCTTTTGTCAACAGCAGGGAGCACTCACCCCGCTTTTCACTCAGCTGGTGGTGGTGTGAAGGCTGCTGTCCACCATGGTGAGCCGGTGTTAGAGCACCTGTTATCTCTAGGCAGCGGCGGCGCGTTGCCTTGTCAGTAAAAGTAGGAGTGTGCCTCGCTCCGGCCCCCCGCTCCCCACAGCTCTCAGTCCTTCTGCAGCTTCCTCCCAGACTCTCCTTCTGGCAGCCGCAGTCAACTGCAAGAAACCGAGCTTGGCGGCGTGTGGTCAGCCCACCCCTGATTGGCTGGGCCCACTGCAACATCGGTCTTGCCGTCCCACCAAACCCACGCCCCATTTGTTGTGATATGCGTGCGCCGCCGCTGAAAAGGAACTGCGGGAGCCTGGGGTAAGCTGGCAGTACTGGGAGAATGCAGCTGCCATCTGAAAGTGGTACATTTTAAGGGAAACAATCAGTGATCTCAGAATGAATACCCCAAGACATCATAACTGGGACAAGAAGTATTCTTTAGCTGCAATTACACGTCGATAATATCGATAAACGATGCAATAGAAACAAGTTCTCCAAAAACCCTGTCAAATGATTTTTCTACAGGTTTCACTACAGGACAGCAGAATGTGACGACACAACACTGGCAACTCAAGTTCAAAGTTGTACATGCGCCCATAAATGCCCTTCACACACAGTGCTTAATTTGATTAAAGATATACAATACTTTTTTAGAAGCCAGCTGCTGAATGCTGGGTTGCGAATACCAAGTTTGCCCAGTTTTGAACCTCCAATATGATAAACAAGCGCTCAAGCACTAGCCATTTGTCTCTAGCCCCATCCTTTTCACATTGGGGGGCGTGTTTTCTAGGATGTAAACAACAATCGAAAACACGTCCCCAGTCTGAAAAGGACGGGGCTTAGAGACAAATGGTTCTTCTTTCGATCTAAGCCCTGTCCTTTTGCAATTGGGGGGAGTGTTTTTGACTGAGAACGTCACTAGTAGAACAAAACTAAAAAACACGCCCCCCCCAATCCGAAAAGGGCGAGGCTTAGATGGAGAGAATGACAACACTAAGACCTCTTCTCCAATGGCTGGCCGCCGTTTAGGAGGCCAGCCAATGGAGAAGAGGGGCGGGGTTAACCCTCGCTACTCAGAGTCATTAAATCTCGCGAGCGAGACTGCTCATCTGCGCAGCCTACGCCACGCGAGACCTAAAAAGGGTACCACAGAGAAAGTGAAGTGTAAGCAAAACAAGGTTAGTACAATAGTCTTAAACCAGAACAGGAAAAAACAGCTTCATTATTGTTTGTATCATAGTTACTGCATCATGATATAGTTTTCTTTATGTATGCCGCTTGAGCGCATTACTCAATTCGAGCACAGTTGCAGCAGTGCTGATGGATATAAGGAATGTCATTCCAGGTGCCGGGTGCAAAGATGGAGAAGGCCTTTTGCCTTGTTTTTTTATTATATATTTTTTTATTATAACAGTAAGACAAGAGTAGGCATTACAAATATCAGGTGTCAAACAATTCAATGCGGGAAAGGGACAGGCGGGGAATTATACATACACGAATCATCATAAGAAACCCACGGTAAATCGCGACTATACACAACAATTAGGCAGAATAAACAGTCCATCATATGATCGAAAACAACCCCGCCACATCCTCCCCCATCCGCAATGATACAGGATAATTAAAGCCAGTATAGACACCCGAGCAAAAAAGGATCCATGAAGAATAAACAGCCCACTTCTCGTAAAGGGAAAAGGAAAGACAAAAGGGGCCATAGAACAAAACAAAGGAAAAATAAAAAAACCCTCCCCTAACCCTGCACCCCTGCAATGGCTACGGCCTAACCCCACTAGCAGCGTGCCTGTCGCCCAAGAGCTACCCTAAAAGAAGGGAAAGAGAGAAAAAGTGGAGGAGGAGAAAACCAAACACACTCCCGGTCTCCCGTGCCCCCCGCCAACAGCGACCACCCCCAGACGCAATAAAGCCAACATTCAGCAAAATATACAAACCAGTCGGGGGAGTATAGTCAATAGCCACCCAATTCCCGTTACACTATAGGCACAACCCCGGCATTACTGAAAACTATAATATCGGATCGAAGCAGTAAAGGTCAGCCCTGGCCAGTACGATCTTCCTTAAGAGTCTCCGTCTCTCGAGCCGCCATCTTGAGAAAAAGGGCAAAGCGTCCATGAAAGTTCTCGACAGTGCAGTAGAGTAGCATGCAGGATAAATGTTCACGAATAAAACAATGAAATGCTTCCAGGAACAGCACGTTTTCCAAAAAGTCACTGAAGAACTTGTTACCACACTGGAGACCGTTCATAGTTGTAGCATAAGGAAACAGAGTCGAACAGGAGACGCTGGCATTAAGCGCAGGCTTGAGAGTCATCGATTTGGGACCGCCAGGGCTCAGGAAATCCGGTATCGGCACAGGGACCTCGAGTCCAGACGTTCGGTGCATCGCTGGTACAACAGCCAGAGGAGAGCTCAGCAAAGAATCATCCTCCGGTTCCAGGATACCGTCCACTTTCACGATCAGTGTCCGGAACACAGCGCCAGTATGTGAATGGAGCGCCTCAATGGCGGCCATGACGGCCCGCAGCGATGGCGTGCCTTCCATCCGCTCCGTCCCCTCTCAGTAGGCGGCAGAGCCGGATTTGAACCCCAGAGGCCGGCTACTCCGGGGTAACAGGCCACGCAAATCAGATGTCAAACAGTGGACGCTCCTCTTATAGCAGAACACACCTTTGCCGTCAGCGAGGGCCCCGTCCCGTCGACCCCGGGTGGTCAGCAAGGTCTTCGGGCACCAGATCCCCACCACGGCATCCGGTGGAACACGCTGGTGTGTCCTCGGTGTAGATCAATCACAGGACCGTCACCAAAAAGCAACAATTCACGGCACACTTCGGGAGACCGGGCTCAGTCTAGGTCTCACGGCCGTTGTTGATCACTTCCAGACCGGATAGGTTAGAAATCGAGGTCCCGGCTTCCCTACGATGTTAGGCCGAGAATGGAGACACGGCGTATCTTCGTCAACCGATGAGGTAGAAAACTCTGGATTGCACCGTTAGAAGCAGTAGAACTTCATAAACAGGGGAATCAGGTGTAAAGTCAGGATTGAAGGCAGGATATTCGAGCTGCTGGCAGAGGTCGGCGGAGCCGGGAGCTTACGTGGCCATCTTGTTTGCTAGCGTAGCTCCTCCTCCGCCTTTTGCCTTGTTATTGTCTTCTTTGCAATTCTTCACCCCCCCAGTTGGTTGGTGTCCTGGCTGTGCGAAAGCCACCAGACATAGTGAGCTTCTCAGCCAGATTTTCAGTTGTGCTGGTCGTGATGGCTTTATAAATGGTACAGCTGGTTCTGAAGACTGTGCGTTGCCGGCAAGAGCAGACAAAAGAGTTCCATCAGTATGTGGGTGATGTGGTCTTATTTTTACGGGATGTGTACGAGGTGTGCTGTCCAATGACCTAATGAACTACCTTTTGTGGTGTCAAACATACTTATGAACACTGCATAGACTTTGTAGTTTATCTGAACTCCTAAGGGTCTTACATAAAGAAATCCTGTTTATGGAACATCCTAAAGCCGTACATTGCAAACACCACTGAATCCTATGAGGTCAATGTGAGCAGTACAGATCTTCGTCTGATATATCTATATCTATACTACTATTATAAAGAGAGAGCTGAAACCTTTGAGGCGGGTAAGCTCAAGAAGTACAGCACCAATCACAACACCCAATACAGAATTGTAAAGGGGAGTTGCAGCAGATGGACATAGGCTATACAGCTGCGCACGATATATATTACAATGGTCAAAGAACCTTAGGGGTAAAGTAGTCCCTTGTGGGCGTTGGCGTGGGCGTGCCAAAGTACACTTCACATTATTCCTTTGTGGGCGTGCAGCGTTGTCAGAGGGGCGTGGCACACATAAAAAGTTGGCATGGGCGTGTCAAAGTACACTTCACATTAGTCCTTTGTGGGCGTGCAGCATTGTCAGAGGGGCGTGGACCAAATAAAAATGGCCACGGAGTTCAGTAGCGCGGCTTTCACAAGCAATGTGCGCGATCATTCACGCTCCACCTTGGCGTTGTGCTCAGTTATCACACGACCGTCTCCAAACACCAAGGTGCGCCGCATTCACGCCCATTGACATTCAGGCGGCATTACTCATATATAGTGCGGCGCAACCTTTGTGGGCATCAGCGTTGTCAGAGGGGGTTGGACAACATTTTTTTAAAAAGTGGCGGGGCTTTCACAAGCAATGTGCGCGCACATTCACGCTCCACCTTCGAGTTCTGCTGACTTCTGACACGGCCGTCTCCAAACACCAACGTGTGCCGCATTCACGGACCTTGCCATACTGCGTCGTAAATTGGAAACAAATACAAACCTTTACTCCTTTCTGGCCGTCAGCTTTGTCAGAGGGTGCTGCACAAAAAAATAAAATAAAGGGGCGCACAAGCGCGCCATTCACTCAGCGCGCCATTCACGCTACAACGGCTCCGGCGGATACTCAAGGTAGGCAACGTACCACACGATAAAAGCCACTTCACGATTGAAATTTAGTCTGGGGCTCAGGCGGGGCCTCAAAGCACTCAAACTACCAGCGTGAATCACACATGCATTAATCCCCGGACAACGTGGGGACGGGCTGCTAGTATGTATGTATACAGAGAAGCTCTAAGATGGGCAACGCTACTTGTACGTCTGTTTTTGTTTTTACAGGCAAATATATTGTTCAGTGGAGAACAGATTGCTTGTATGTTCAGGGTACTTCCTTTTCTGATTTTCTGCACCTTCACAGCACATGAGAATGTCAGAGTCATCACAATATAGCATGTACCATCAAAAAAGACTTGCATGCTTCCATCACTTGTGCAACTGGTACATTTGGTACTTCGGTCTCCTCGGTCACTACTTAGACCTTTCCAATGGGCTTGATGGACACTGGGCTGCAACAGAATGAGTACACTTATCTAATTTGGTAAGCTATCGCTATCATCTCAACTGCGCTATTTGTATCCTGACTACAACAGATAGCTAAACATATGTACCCTTATCTGTTTGGTTTGTTATTTGTGCCATTGCTACTGTACCATTTGTAAAAACCTGTGCCCAAGGGCACTATCAGATCTACTTCCTCTATCCACTCTGACCTTTGATGAACCTCTTCAGTTTTATTTCCTTTGCCTTGCCTCTTTATTTGTTTTTCTTTTGTAAAACCAATATTTATTGAAATAAAAAAAGACTTGCATGCTCTTCTCCTTATAGGAATGAAGTATGGATGAATGAATAGATCACCAAGGGGTATTCCCGGTCAGAGAATGAAGGATTCAGAAAAGATTACTTTCACGTTTTTTGGTTTTTTTTAGGTTAGGATTTATTGGGTACAGTAATTAAGGAGCATATTCAAAACCCCTGGTTTCTGAACTGCAAAGAATATGCCTTCTTCTATCGTGCAGTCTGTTCAGGGTCTCTGGAGAATATTTTGTTATGCATTGCACAGAGAGCTTTTGTAGATGTAATGTTACACTGTTGCGAAATTGTGACCTCCTCTCACAGCAACATTTTCGAGAGAAACTGATATTGTGAATCTCAATATATAAAAAATACAGACAGCGGTAAATTACAAATGCATAAGGATGCTGCTTCCAGGTGGTACACTCAGCAGCATTGCTTTTAAGTGTTACGGCAGGTGGTTGACAAATCGTACTTGGATCCATTTGTTCTGCTGGTTGTCAAAGGTGCTGCTAGCCATGGTATAGTTTAATGTCAGTGTAAGGCAAGAACCTCATTCTAGACACACCAGGCCACTCCTCTTGCAATTCCTTAATTGAGGAAATAGAGAAGACCCAGTAGTTGGATTCAACATTTTAGGAAAAGATTGATATCCCCTTCCCACCCACTTTTATTGGTTCACTTGACCGTTTAGCAGGGAAAAGGTGAATATTTGGTAATGTGGTGGAATATTGATGCAAGCATGGACTTTCAGCTGTTTTTGGTTGGTAGCATATTAGTATTCCATATGGATCTGCTGAATATCTTTCATTCCCTTTATTCTGCAGCAGGGCCACCAAGTGTGATGGTACACTAGATTATGTGAATGTGTTAAACGCCGTTGTGCTGGAGCATCACTTCAAGTATTTGCAGAGTGTTGTGGATGCTACACGGAAGGGGATTCATGTTCTGCTAATAGGGATACAGCTCCACATCCTTGCGAGAGTCACATTTAAGTTGTTGTGTCTGGGGTTGAAACGTGTCAATAGTCTGGACCTCTGGACCTGAAACAAAAGATGAAATGGTATCAACCTGACAGTCCATTATGATCAGGTGATGCTAATTTATTGATGGTCCAAAGGTCAGGGTACATGGGCATCACCGATTTAGGGTGTTGGGTCCCTGTGTGACTGAACTAAGGACTTTCACCAAGCTGTGAAATTTTTCCAAAATCTGTAAACAAATTTGTTTACGGCATGTATTGGGACCAACGAATCTCTGTATTGTGGACTTTTTGCACTATGTGTTTTCTGCCTTTTTGTTTTTCCTTCCACCTATGATATTTTAAATCTATGTAGTTGTTGCTGACAGTGTTGTATTTTATATGCTTTTCACTACCACGACACATATTTGGTAGGGCGGTAAAAAAATAAGTTATTATTTAATGATTTAGTGGATACCTATATCCAACTGCTTACATCTTAGCAGCTAGCTATAACGTTTATCCTTTTTAAGACGAGATCAGAAGTGACCCTGAGTTAGGAAGTAATTAGCAATTACAGCTGACGGTATTCGTTCTGCTCTTTTCATTAAAAAGCCGACATGTACTATATTGGTCTTGTGATGTGGCTTCATTCAACGTAAACAAAACAGCAAACTCCTTCTCCTTGACCCTGGGTTCTCTCGCTGTCGAGCTGTGCATAAAATCCATCATTAACGTGCCCTTCTTTTGACCTTCACCTACAGCAGAAGAAAGTTTGAGTCACTCCAGAGCAGCGACAGCAGCGGGCAGCCGTGATTAAGAGTCCATTCACGTCTTCGGTAAATAGCGGGGCTGGGCAGCAGCTGGGTCTGGGCGGGGAACTGTGGTTTTAACTTAGGTCACCTCGAAAAGAAATATTTGTTTAACAATTTTGTTATTTACTAGGTGACATGTCAGTCGCTGCAGTGCCATTTTGAGTCCAAAAGTTAGTTCAGTGTTTCTCTTAATAAATATGTTAATATAGCGGAACTGAAGGAAGTAATTTCGCACACAACCGGTTTTTAATTTTCTTTTCTTTTAAAAATACATCTTGGATTACTGGCAGCTTTCAAAAACAGTTTTCTGAGCTGGATCAAGGATAAACATTTAGTATATCGTTGCAGGTTGAGGACTGATACCTGCCTGGCACAGTCCTGTGAGGCAGGGAAATCAAATCAGTAGGGATGAAAAAGACAAGACCCAATAGTTTTTTAGGTCGAGCCTGGTCATAGCATGCGCTGCTCTGCGAGGTATGCTGAATTAGAGTATGGCCTTGAAGCTCCGCCCAATCTCCGCCCATATTTTTCATTGGCTTGTGTCATTGTTCTTTGTAAATACTGGTTTCTGATTCGGTATTAGGCTTGTTAGTCCCTCCTTAGTACCTCCTTGTCTTCATTTGTAAACTCCCATGAGGACTGGACCTTTTACGGTCTGTTTTATCTCCATCTGTGAGCATTATTTTCTTTAATGATTTTCACCCAAACTGTGTGCTTCTAGAGGATGTGGGCCTGATTCACAAAGAGCCTCTGCAGTCGTGGCAGAGTCACCGCACTTAAAGACGCTTTGCAGTCGTCGCAGAGTCGCCCCAGTCGTGGCGGAATCTCCGAAATGAGAATTTTCATTGCAGAGGTTCCGTCACAAGTGTGTCGACTCCGCCACGACTGCAGAGGCTTTTGTGAATCAGGCTCACAGGGCCAAATTCTCAAAGATTCTCCGCAGTCGTGCCGGAGTCGCCGCACTCGAAGAGCCTCCACAGTAATGGCAGTGTCGCTGCGCTCCCGGTGGAATCTCCGTGATGAGAATTCTCACTTTGGAGTTTCCGCCGTGACTACAGAGGCTCTTTATGAATCGGACCACTTGTGTGCCATAAATCCTTGAATGCTGACTCTGATGAGTCATTAAATGTCCTATTGGCAGCATTAAAACAAGTCCTCTAATAAGCTTAGGGCCCAGAGTCCTGAAAATTTTTAATGCAAAAAAAATTATCAGAGTTTCAAGGAAGTTTTAAACTGTATTATGGACAGGTTGCTCTGGAGTGGCGAGAACCACCCGGGCTGTACTTGTGCATGTTTCACAATCGTGGGCTCCATGGATGGCAGTTTTGGTAAGTGGTCCTCGCATGCATATCCTAGGTGACTCCTCCACTTTGAAATGGCCTTGCTTCAAAGGGTCTTTCCTGCGACTGGAACAGGTTCCGCATGTCTGCACAAGGGGCTTTAGCGGACACCCTCCTCCGATGTCCTCTGTTGGGGTGAATGGATGCAAGGCTGCACTTGGCACTGTCCAGGTGATGTGGTACTGAAGCCCCTCCAAGCCAAAGTGTCACTTGCTTTGCCCTTGCCTGCAAACTCTAGGTGGCACTGCCCTCAATTATCAGCCCAGCTTTTTGACTCAGTGCTTCACATAGGAAGCAAACAAATGAGCTAGCAACACTTGCTGCTTGGAGCCCAGCGACCTGCTCAGGGGACAAGACACTCTGACAATGAAGATACCGGAGACAGCCAGTGACGTATTGTATTTTGCTCAGCCTCTCCACAGCCCCTTGTTTGCATAGCTAGACACTGGCTTTACAACTAATTGTAAAGTGGTAAACATTTGGGTTCACAACACTACAGAGAATGTAAATATGTAAGTGTTTCAAGTCATTTAATGTAAAAGACTTTCCATAAGTGTGTGTTTTATGACAGTGTTAAATTAATAGCTGGGCCAGGGCTTGAATACCTTCATATTGCATTAAACTGCACCCATCACATGCTGCAGGGCTACACCCTCTCAGCAGTGACTTTCCTTACATCTGTGATGCTAAACATCCCCTTCACCCCTAGCTCATTTTGGAATAGTGAGGGCCTGAGTCATTAGAACAGTCTGGTTGTGTATCCTGGCCGCACTGACTGTCTCTGCACCAGGGAAACCTTGCCTGGTTTTGGGAGATGTCAGACACCCTACTCTGTGGGGTAGATATGAGGTTGGTAAGTTCACCCTCACAACTGGACAATATGCTTTGCCCCTCAAGTTTCCTCCTCCCAGTGCCCATATTTAGGGGAAGCCCCAATGGAATCTACATATAAAGATTACTTAATCACAGTGCAATGCAGAGTGAGAGTGCTGGGTGCAATGCAGTGCCCCGTACTCCCTTCGGGAAGCTGGCCAGCCTGGCCAGAGCAGTGTATGCTTGGTACTGCTTTGTAATTCAGGGCTCCGTTGCAGCACATTTGTTAATGCCCTGTACTACAGTACCCTGTACTTACCTACGGTGGGCGAACTGCTCTAGCTTAACTATACGCCATTGCTGCACCTTTCCTGGCCCTACGACTCCTGCTCTGTGCACTACTGAACGAGCTGGAACAGCACAGCAGGATTTTGAACGGATTCATATATGCCAGAGCAATATGCGTAGAGGCATCTTTTACTGGTTCTCAGATCTCAGTCACCATGCACCTCCTTAATGACCTTGGCCACACTTCCTTCATCCATTTATGCAATTACAAATTCATCTATGCACGCATTATTCAACCTATGAGTGCCAATCACGTATTCGCAACCGTTACTTCATTCACTTTTCCATCATCCACAATGCTCGCCTATGGTTGCAGCCTCAGCACTTATTGCCCCTACACCCTGCCCATGCCCCCAACAAGCTTCGTCTCCCACTATTCACTCTTTCATCTATGCACTGAACTAGTCATTCACCCATCCTCACTCATATGTACATTTAGAATAATTTCCAAATTAATCAAACCAACCACACTGACACAATCAACAAAGAAGCACTTTCACATAGAGTCCAGAATTATTGTACGTGCCAATGCTTGTATGAGTTGGAACGATCCTGAAACTGTCCTATGATACTGCGAGCTGCTATAGGTAGGGCTAACAGTAACCAATGATAATGGCTTGTTCTACGAGACTGAGCACTGCTTGCACAAGCTAAATTATATTTAGGACACTTTATTTTTAATTAATTTATTCTTGCGTGCATAGGCTGTACATACTTATTGGCATAATGCATCAGTGGGAATGGTTTTACAGCTGACGCATATGAATTGAAATTTCTTTTTTGTGAAGCTATTTTTTTTAAAACTTTATTTCGTACATCCGAAAGGTGTTTGAATCCGGATCTGTTCACATTCTCCTTAGGCAGATTTGTAATATTTTGCTTGCCGACACCTTCAGATGCTTCATCTACTTTCGAAATAGGAATGGGAGTGAGAAATGTCAGGATAAAAGGGTGAAAAGTACTATTGTCAATGGCAGAGTGAAAAGTACTACCAGAAGAGCTGAACTTCAATAAAGGACCGTCTTCCTATTTATTATTCTGGAAAACAGCACATGCCACGTATAGAACGGATTACAGAATGGAAAACGATGGGCTAATATGTTATGTCATCACGTACAAAGAGAACAGCATTGGGCGGGATAAATTTAGTCCTTAGTTCAAAATGTTGAATTGTTGTGTCTATTGTAGTTCATTATTAGCGTTTAGTCGGTTGCTCCAGACTGGATGTTTATGAAAATATTGCTTGTGCTCTAGACATCTCACAGACTATTTTGGGACAAGCCTAGGGTCAAAGAAATGTCAAGGACACAACCAGGCTTTTTTCAATCCATTTTCAGCAGTGAAGAAACATAGTGCACACTTCTTGGTAAATGCAAAATCCTACTTCGTAGGAGAATGAATGGAGCTAAACAGACTGTTCCTGGGATTTAGTTCACAGCGCATATATAAATATATATATATATATATTATTGATGGTTTTAATTATTTAGTGTCTGTCATTAATGGTGAAGCTGATAAAAAAATAACCTGGTACATGAAAGAATTAGTAGGCCTTAGAAGCACTTGATTCATACACACATCTGTGATTTGATGTGTTCAACACATGTTTTTGATTGGGAACTCACACAAACACAGAATACCAACACAAATTACATTTACTAACAAATTTTTGCATTGTAAAGTTTAAAAATATGCAAGAGGTATCAACTTTGTATACCACTATAATCCAACTTATTAACTATATTGTTTTGAGCGGCCAGCAACATTTGAATGGATCTAAGCATTTTCACGTTTTCTATCTCATGATATGTCATTTAGTTCTCTGCAGGACCTCCATTATTCAATGTTAAAGATAAAATGCATCAAGTGAATTGTTTTATTTTATTTTAGCCTTGTTAATGTTAGGAAGCAGAAAGGTTGATGCTCACCTGGGTATTGCGCAGTCTGGACACATCTAAATGCTTTCTCTTATTACTTATTCCGAATCGCTTCAATAAATCAAAGTGTTCAATGGAAGAGCAGTCAGGAATCTAGCCAGGTAGACTATGATGCAATGCCCTTGAGGCTACGTCAAAAACCAACTCATAATCGCGAGGTCCAGCATGAAGATGTTGAACTTGCTGCTCAAAGTTGTTAAACAGTTTGCTCCTAAGTGGTGAGAAACCTCTGACTGGGTAAATTAACCTTCTGAGACAACAGCTTGATTCTAGTGCAATGCCAGGCTTTTTTAATCACTCCTCGGCTTGATATGGATGTTGATGCTGATTCGAAGACTTAGAAGAGTGTAGGCAGTTTTACCAAAACCTACTTCTGCAATAGTTCTTCAGGGTTTCTGTGGTCAGCATTTTTCCTTATTTCCAGGACCTTGCAACACTTAGGTTTCAAAAAAGGAAGCTCCTACTGCAAACAATCTTCATAACAGATGTTGGTCCAAACATCCCTGTGGACCAGAACATGAAGTTGATTTCCCTAGTTCTGGAATCAAGTCTTGGAAACAGAAATTCAAGGGAGAAGGAAGGCCAATGTCTTCTATTGTCTCCCTGTCTGGTAGCAAGATATAACTTTTCAGCAGGCAGGAGGCCCCTTTATAAAGTCCCATACCCCCCAAACCCCACTTTAAATGCACTATGGCAGCATAGATTGAGTATCTAAGGGCACCCAGATGTCTTTATAGAATGTCAGTGCTAAAGGTCTTTGGGAAAACTGAGGAGCACAGATTTCTGTTTTAACTCCACCCCCCACCACCAATTTGGCCCAGGTTTCTTCTAAAGGATTACTACCCCTTTTGCTGGCACTGTCCCAGAATGTTCTGCAGATTCTCTGCCTAGGTCCCTCTCTTGATAGGATCTAGGGTGGGCAGCAGATTTTAGCATAAAAATGGACACCCTTCCCCTCCTCACGGGGCTGTGTGTTTTTGTATGTGTTGCCGTGTAGAATTACAACACAGTTGCTACCTATAACAAATAGGTATAAAACCTTTAGTGTACAAAATGGATCAGGAACACATTATTCCCTGACTAAGGTCACATAGTGAACCCAAATAACTCAAACCTAATTAGAGTCAAGTTCTGCAGCACTGCAGCCAGAATTCATCTGAGCAAGCTGTCTGACATTGTCAAAACAGTAGGGATTATGTACACAGGTCCACCTTTCCATCACTGATCTCTTAGCCACATGATATTCTAGTTTGTATCCTTATTTTCCTTCAAGAAATTAATATTTTCGACAGTCCTCTGTGACATCCTAGTGCCCTGACAAGGATAGGCCTGCACTTAGGAGAAGACATCCCATGTTACAGGGCACATGGACTGGACTATTTAGCGTATAGCAGCTGCTTGGCATATAGCAGCTAGCAGCAGAATCAGAAATATAAAAGGAAATATATGCATGTTGATGGAATTCCTCGTGCGAATTCTTCTTCTTACAAAATAGGTGTGTTTTTGAATTTAAGTGAGTCTCAATTATTAAACTAAGTTAAGTTCATACAATCAGGATCAGTGATTACTTTTCCCTATTCCCTCCCCCCCCCCCTTAAAAGGTAGATCATCCATATTGGGAAAATCTGCCTGTTTAGTTTAGGGATGGGGGAGTGAATCTGATGGTCCCAAGGGCACGTACTTGCAAAATGGATGAACTACCCGCAAACCCATCACTCTGTAAGCCCTCTTAAATCTTCTCCCCCCAAAATTGAAGTAAGAACATTTTAATGACGAGAATGGAAAGGGACATCCCCAAACGGCATATTAGTAAAGGTAAAGGAGCTTCCTCACCTTCAAAAATGTTTTCCTGAGGTAGAAAAAAAGAAAAGAATGTTAAAAGCGCGAATTCGGATTTCCACTTAACCTACACCATTAGGTTAGGTTATTCTTCAGACTGTGTGTAGTAGCAGGATCAGTGGAAGAAGAGTACTAATAGTGCTGTTCATCTTGTGTTGATTTCCAGGATTAATTATGTAGATTTCTGTGAATTTCATGAACAGTTGAAAGTAAAAAATATGCACACATCTTAAACATCCGGATACCATTTGAAAATTTCTGACTTTCTCCAAATGTATTCTTAGATAGGATGTATTATTTCAACCTGAGATTTACATTTCAGCAGAGTTTAATGCCTCACTGAATAGGACAAGCTGCAACATGAAATAGACATTTTGGCAATGTTATGATACATTTAAATAAACAAACAACATCTTTTGCCAACATTCCAGTGTTATACAGGTGGCATCAAACCCATTCAGAAGACAAGAAAGCAGTGTTGGGAACAAGAGGGAGATTATCCTAAAGCGAGGGAATAAGTGCAGAAAACACTTGACCTCATACCCTCTTCTTTATTACCCATGGTAGCCCTCTATAAAGTATCTGGCCAGATCACAGAAATGTGTATACCGTGTGTGACTTGATCTTCTCCTGAAACAGTACAGATTTGCTTGAAGGCTTTTTGTTATAAATAAGATCTTAAAGATTGTCAGATATTCATATACATTCTGACACTGACTTGTGAGATGTGCTCAGGCCTATGAAATCCCAATAGAAATTGTGAAGGAGAATCACTACACACATTCCTAACCCGCACTGTCCCTTACATAATGGACGCATGCGTATTGGGTCATTTCCCCAGGACTAAACCTAAAAAAGTAGGGAATCGATTCATAGACCTAGCCCTGGTGCTGGCTAGATGGAGGATAGCTCTGAGATGGAAGTCCCCTACTGGCCCTTGTATATTGCACTGGGAAAAAGAATTCACAGCTTGGACCCGAACGGAAGAACGAGCATTAATAGAACAGGATAGCAAAGGATTGAGACGCCGCCCTATAGTGTATCTGTGGTCTGAGGTAGTGCGAGAATGGGAGGCAAAATATATAGTTGAAGATAACAACTCCCCTGCGCCCCCTCACCACCATAAACAAACTCAACCGAGAACTAGGTCTCCTGCACAGATAGAAGACAGTAACCCCACATAGCGGCCTTCAGCTTACCTCTACATTAACGCTGATATACATAGAGAGTGTACAAGCTCGCCTACCACCGAGATCACCTTACAAACATACACATAACCTGCTCTCTACTGTTAGACGCTCATGTTGTTAATGAGACCCTTAAAGAAAATGTCTTACATATAAGATAAGCTATTGAAATATTATATGTGGACGATGTCAAATTTGACTTAACACCCACCCTTGCAAAATACATTGTCAAACATTGGTCTCTTGTAAGACGCAGCATTGCATGAACAACATATCCTTATTTATGTTATCTGTTTTTTTGTTCTGATAACTATTCTTGTTCCGGCATGCACCAAACATCCAAATATTGAAATGTTTGTGAACTCGACAGACCATACATGGCTATATATTGCAATTATTATGTAAAGCTCAATAAACAGATGTTTAGAAAAGAAAAAAAAAGAAATTGTGAAGGAGAATTTAGACTTAGGTAAATCCATCTAAGATATTGGACATCCCCTTACGTAGAGAGTTGGCATAATAATCAACAAGTTGTATCTCAAAATGTATTGGAAAAATCATAAAACCTCATTAACGCCATAGCTGTCATACATGAGCTTCCTCTCAAATAGGTCTGTTGGGCCTTGAATGTTAATATACTGTACTAACTTTGCATTTTCTTGTCACTTACTCTGATAAAAGCATACATGGGTCAGTTCTTACACTCACAGAGACTTAATATAACTTCTCCTAACTCTGTTGCATGGATTTTTCCATAGAGTCATATTATGACATATTCTCCTGTTTAAATCTATTAACCTAATTTCATCGAATTTAGAATGTGCAGCGTGCATCCCATCAAACTTAAGAAGATAAATCATAAAATTTGGAAAGATAAAGTAAAGAAAACTACAAACTACCAAATTCAATTTCAAGCCCTCTCAGTTTGCAGGTGTTGAAAGTAATTTAAAATGTGTGTTATTGTGAAATGTTCTTTTCATTTGGAACAAGAGGTGTGGGGGCAGAGTACGTCAGGATTGAAACAAGGGACAAAAAGTAGGGGCTATGTGCCCTGAGCCCCCCACCTCGAGGTGTTCTACTGCGAGATCGACTTATGTATTTGGAAGCAGAGAAAGAAAGGCCTTTCTCGAGGCAGGCCATGTTGAGAGCAATAGGCTTGTAGTTGGTGCTAGATCTGAGAACTGCCTTCAAAAGCTGAGAAAAGACTTCCCCTCGCTCTCTTAAGCTCCGCTCCTAAACTATGTTTTGTCGTGTGGGCTTCCCAGCACAGAGGAAACTAATCAGCAGAGCTACCACTTGCCAAAGTATCAGGGCGAGGGCTCCCTCTCTCCTATGACTTGCGAGTGAGTGCTGGCAGCACTTCCAGTGCGACCTTCCTTACTTTCACCTGCCCTCCTCGCACAGTCCCCTTTAGTATTACCTATAAGCGACTGTATGGCACAGTCTCCTCTAGTATTACCTATAAGTGACTGTATGGAAAAGTGCAGCACATAAAGAGCGCTTGTGGCTGTTGAATTGAGAAAAAGAGGTTGTGTGCCTTTGTAAAAGGTTCTGATCTCTCCAGGGATGCGCATGTATATGTTAGTGTACGTGTTCCTGCAAGCTATCTTCACACTCACAACCCAGAAAATGTCCCAAAACAAGCATTGTCCATTTACAGAGCAGGCCTATTAATTCACACTAATGTCTTCCAGAGTTTCTTGGATTCGATCCATAGCGGGGGCCGCCCATGTAATTTCTGTTCTGAGCTCCACAAAATCTACTGACAGCCCTGGGAGAAGGGAGTGGATAGAGTGGTATTATGGAGTTCTGGGGTAATGCTACAGAGAGATTAAAGATAATAGTTAGAACGAGCTCCCCGATATATTTATCTTGGAACCTAGAACATGGAATCCGACGTTGGCTCATCCTATGTCACATGAATCTCTTACCTTTAAACGATTTAACAGCAAACTGGTCCCAGAACTTGGAAAATGAAAAAATGTGTAATTTTTGTGAGCTGAGTATTCAGAACCTGGATCATGTTTTGTTTGTATGTCCAGCATTGGTTTTGAGTCGTCATCGCTGGCTTAGGCCATTGTTTATACAAAATGGTGTTAAAGATGTAGCTTCAGCCTGTGATTTTCTTTTTTGCCCGAAAAATTAAGTAGTCTGTGTAAAATTATTGAACTTTTTTAAGGAGTTTATGTATATATATTTTAATATCTTATATATATTATTTTAACTGGGCTGCTTCCCTTGTGCCTGTTGCCCTATTATGGAGTTTTAATATTCTCTCCTTTTCCAGATAGTATTTTGTACACGTTTTGGTTACTACTTAATTGCTTTTTGCACAACTGGGTTATGCTTTGCTTTTCACCATTTTCTTGTTGCTATTTTTGAAATTCTATTCTCTATTGAAGTTGGATTTCGAAGTGTATTTTGCACATGAATCTGTTGTAACTCAACTGTTTTTTTTGTAGCACATGTTAGGATATGCTTTGCTATCCCTATTTTCTTGCTGCTAATTTCAAGTTAACTTTCAGCTGAAGCTGGATCTTTTAATTGTATTTTGCAAATGAATTGGCTGCTACTTAAATGCTTTTTTGCACAATTCGGGATATGTTTTGTTACTTCAAACGTTATGCTGCTATTTTCAAGTTCTATTTGCGGAAGTTGCTCTGTGTTAAAAAATCTGTAATGTTTTATTATATTTTAGGTAATAATTTGTATGTATTTTATTGTGGACCTCATTGGAGTTCCAAATCTCTAAACAAATATTGAATTGAATTGAGGTCTGGGGCAGCAAGCATTGTTTTTGTGAGTGTGGGTTAAAAGAGGGGAGGAGGACAGCGAAGGTAGGCGAGGACAGAGACCGGGGAGTTTACAATGCTTCACATTCTGTTTTAGTTTAATGTTCGATTAACTAATTGAAATAGATTATTTTTCTCTATTGATTTCAGATCCTATTCAACCTTCCTTTTAGTTTTTATAAGTTTCTGTGCTTCGTATTAGTTATGATATTTTGTGTAGATTAAAATAGATGAACTTTTTTAGAACCATTAAAGATCCTGGTAGAAACTATCGCCTACCGGTGTAATATTTCTTTCAGATTTGTTTACATATTGTATACAGATTGGCATATGTGCCCCACAGTACTCCTTAAATCATTGCTTACCCTAGCTTTCATATGCCTTCTTTTGCTCTTTTTCTCTTATTTGTTCCTAAGAATTCTATTTCTCTTCTCTTGCTTGCACTGGCAATTTTTCATCCTGTTATATGTCCACTGTGTCATTTACATTTTACTCTATGGTCAATTTTGTAAAATTAGAGACTGCTAGTTATGTATAAAGAGTTTTCGCAAAAGGATGCTGAAAATAAAAATATATGAAAAATACCCTGTTGATTACTATTTTGAATCTTTAATGATCAAAGTGTCGGCATGTCACTAGCTTAGCCCTTACTGCTCTACTAATTAAATAGGCCAACAGGCCCAGTAGGGAAGGCTCTGCACCCATGTAATTTCACACATTTCACACCCACCTCTGTCATTCAGTTGACAATTGTACCCCAGCTAGACCATAATTCAGCAATTGTACATATTTTAGACCCGCGTAACATTCCAGAACACCTCCAATTACGTTTTCATTAGGATTTCATCACCAACAATGTGATGACACTACTCCTTTATGGGTGTTGAAGAACTTCCCTGACCATTGATTGATATAAAATGGGTTATGCTGGCTTTCATAGTATTTTCCAGACTCATTTAACCTCTGTCAGAAATTGGAATATTAATTTGGGAGGGGTTTACTCCTACCAAATTTATAAACACAATCCGGTTAGCTTCCAACACAGCTCTAAGAGAATATCTGATCAACTAGTAGCAATGGATCAAGCAACATGCAGTTTCTTAGAGAATTGCACGTAAAGTTCAAGCAGGATAAAGAAACATAAAGTTACGAACAGGACACAATAATATTCCGAAACTAATTAAGAAATATTAAGAAAAATGTAATAAACCCAAAGACACAAAATTGTTAAAATTGAATCAGGAGATCCGGATATATGAATTTTGTGGGTAAAATGGTGAAACAATTACATAGGAACAATGAACATCTATAGGTCACTTTCAGTCTGTAAACTCTTACATCAGAAAAGAAAACAAGCATTTGTAATGCAATAGGTCTCGCATTTACGATCGAACCAGCAAACTGTGCTGCCTCACAGAGACCAGGAGGTCAGTAGCATAGTCAGTGCTTTTCCATGCTGATAAACATCAATGCTTTGAATCTTCCTAGAGCTCTTCTAGGGACTCAAGTTGGAACTCCATCTGGGAAACCATTCTCTCTGTCTTGGCTTTCTTCTACTATAAGAAACCCACGTTTCTTTATACTTGGAAAGTCACCTCTTGTCTTCAATTCAGCCGTCAGGTCATCATGGCAATCTTCCAGGCACCAGCCCTCTCGCTCAAGTCAGGGCTCTCCAGGCTCCAGTTACAAGTGGTCTGCTGGGCATCTTCAGAGAAAGCTGCCCTCCTATCGTTTGTGTCCCTGTAGCAGCAATATGAGGCCAACCACTTGGAGAACAGTTCCAGTCCATAGATGCCAGAAGTCTTTCAGTCTTTGCTCAGTCACAATTCTTATTTTGCGTGCTGGTCAGTGTTTGGAGTATTCCCTACACCTATCCTGGCAACTTTACAGCAGAATTCTCACCATCTTTTCAGCACTTCTTTCTCACTTTACTGCAGACTGCTGAGAATCCATTACCAAGATGGTTGCAGTGTTCTTTCTTCTGCATGACTCGAATAAACCTTGTTTTAGACACTTTCTTGTGGAGATTTGGTTCCCTTTCATCTGCTAGTGGTAGAACTGGTTTTCCCTCTAGCTTGGGACACAGGCGATGTTTAATGTGGTTATGAGAATTAATGATTTCAGTTTCTGGCAGCCCTATTTGGGATCTCGACTTCAAAGGAAGAGCTGTGAAATTTGCCCTTTGTATTGTCAACTCTGACCCCTCCCACAAGTATAATAGGCGATAAAAGACTATGGTTAACACCACTGTCACCTTTCTGCTGTTAGAGGCCAACCGTTGTCTTCCAGGTGAGGGTCACTAACAGCCAGCCAGGGAGGTGTATTATTCTTTGGAGTATGGCTGTGATGCAAACCAGATCCAAACCAGTTTATTCTCAGGCAGCACAAAATACACTTTTATAAAGTTTTCCACTAAAATGATCAAATACCTTTTGCCAAATGAAATAGGTTTTTAAAGCTTAGTGTAAAATAACTTTGACTGATCACTTTAGATGTTCCTTAATATCTAGCATGCCTCACTTTTATATATTACGTAAATAAACCTTTGGGCTTACAAAGCACACTTTATGAGTGAGTTAGCAAATATATAAATATTGTTTTGTAGCCAATTATTTATGGTTGGTGTAAATGCATACTACAGCCAACATTTGACATTTTTATGACATTCCTATGACTAACTTATTTTTTGGATGTGACTGATAAAATTCCTCTTTAGCTGACAAATAGGTATTGTGCCCACATTTTGCTATATTTAGAATTGGCCACAAAACATACCTACAGTCATGAGAAGCATGCATAGTTCAAATATTAGATCCATTGACTTATTCTTCTTACACATATAAATCTCACGCCCATAAGCAAGCATTGCTGAATCAATTAGGTATTATTCATGTTATTGAACATTTGTAGAAACATAGGCCCTCATTACAATGTTAGTGGGATAGCAACCGTCAGGCCGACATCCGGTGGTGCAGTCGGCAGTGGGCGGAGGGACCGACCGACAGTTCAGCCCGTCTGACCGTCGGTCAGAATGTAATACCCTACAATGGGGCAGTGCCTGCTCAGGCACTGCCATAGGGATTTCGATGTCCCTTTCAGACAGCCTTTCGAAAGCTTGTCGGAAACGGATTTGAGGCCCCAAGCAGGGGTGCCTCCGCACATCCATGCGCTCGGCACCACATGGTGCCTGGCACATGGGATGTTTGTAAACATATGCTTTACCATTTCGGCATATGCTGCAGCCCTTTTCCGACTGCTAGCACATGCCGCAATAGTAAAGGGTATGTTTCCGACCGCTGTGCTGGCGGTCGCATCTTAATATGGTGGGTTAGACCACCCTCGCAATGATGCCGGTCGGATGCTTGTCCGACCGGCATCATAATTAGGGCCATAATGTCTGCTTTTTCTTTGTTAAACTGATATAATAGTCATGATTAGGGTTTGTGCATTTACATGTGTTTTTAACAGGAAAAACCTGATTACAATGTTCTTCAGATAGTTACTAAAGTGAGCAGTTCATCTGGACATTGCCAAAATGCATTTTCCCAGGTTCAAGACGTTGCTACTATGAGTGGTATGCCTTAGGAGCAGTACATGAAAAAATGTAAACGTCAATGGTTAATTGTTTTTGAGCTCCCGATCAGCTACCTTCCACCTGCAAAAGAATAACATTTTACCCATTTCCTAACACACAAGAGAAGAGATGAAGTCTTTCAAGTTATTTTTCTGTTATGTGTTGTATTTGGACAAACTTGTCATCTGACAACATATACTCAGCGGTGGGGGGCCTAAACTAGCTATCAGTAACTGGCTCCCTAAGTGAACTATACAGATAGCAACTCCGCCATTTTTTAAATTTTATTTATTTCTTCAAATTTGATTGAATTTAGGGAACTAGGCAACTCTCTCAATCACCTTTTTGAAGAGGACGCCCATCCGTATTGTAGAAAAGGGAGACCCCAACTTGAAGCCTTTTCAGTTAAGTATTACAGAAATTACTACTTTTATATTATTTCTCCTAAAAACAGTATGTCAAGCAGTTCCAAAGCAGCACACATGGTTTATCACTTATCACAAAGGATTGCCACAGAAAAACAGAGTGTTGCTGCACTAGTTCTAAGACCTTTTTAGGGAAAAGAGTAACTGATTTCACAATTTGAAACATAAATCTGTTATAAAAAGTGCATCACAAGCTGAAAAAGATATATTCTCCGTACTCTGTACTTGGGTTGCTTCAGGCTTTCTAACTCAAAACAGATGCAACATTTTGGAAATATTTTTAAATGAAACTGACACACTGTCCAACTATATCCATGTCCTTGCTTTACAACAGCGTGGCTATTTCATGGCTTTGAAGGCTCGTGGCCTTAATCTGCTTCTGTGCTGTTTGCGTTCTCCTGCCTAAAAACATACATTCTGTGTAATTTTTAAGCTTTTACGTTTTTAGATTTTTATATGATTGCTTGTGGGTTCATACACTTCTCTTATCAGAAGACTAAAATACTTATAGGTGGATTGTAGATCCACGAGTTTGTTACAATTGTTTTAAGACCGTTGTATAGAATTCTTGTAAACGTTTCTGAGGGATAGTAGTATAACCAGATAAGGCAGTAATGTGGCAGATGGATATCATAGCAACCATTGGGAGCTCTCTTAGCAAGCTGCCATTTATAAAAGGGTCCGATAGAAAATTAGTATAAAGATATTGGCTCCCCATATGGAATTTCCTTTACCGTGGGGAGACCTGTAAGTTGATATGGATTTGAAGTTATACATTTGCCGGCTGAGGATCTGTCTAGATTGAGAGCACCACAGAGTAAAATCCTGCAGTGAACCAATGCATATCCATAATGTTTAGACAAGATTAGAGCCAGGCAGGAATATATCGATGATCAGTCTATCAAACATCTGAAACATTTTTAAAATAGTGATCGTAATGGTGAGAAAAGGACTGGGCTAACGCCTCACAACTCATTTTATAGAAGCCGCTGTGCGTGGCTAGTAAGTGCAGAATAATGGACTCTGAATGGTGAGGGAAGACGTTTCTGCCCATATCTAAAATACTCAACTAATGCTCCCCCACCCCCCAAAAAAAACATTTTTTATTTGGAGTACATTTAAAATGAGAAAATGTGAAATAATAAATGGAAATAGACATTCTAAACTTAAACTCTAGACGTTTTTAGTGTTAAAAAGTAAAGAGCTTCTTTGGAAAACAGGAGGGGATTTATATCTGGTCTCAAATGTCAGAAGAGAAAATACATTGGGGCAACAACACAAAAGAGTTAGTGCAAAAGGATAAAATGCCAGGAACTGAATAATCCTTGCACATCACTAGTAGCAAAGCGTTGTAGTACTGAGTAAGACTGATCAGATTGTTATGATGAGAGCAAGTAGAGTGATATGCGATAGTGTAAAAAACAGAAAAGGGTATCAGGGGGATGACAGACTTGATTTGGTAATAGTCCATAATGAGTGTGAAACACATAGAATAAACACAAGGTAACTATTGTGGGTTCAGTAATAGGGGAGAGACCTGAGTAAGTTTAACTTTCGTGGCTAACACCCTGTGGAACCCTGCATATAAGAGTCGTAACTTATATTCTTTGGAATATAGATGTTACATGCTACCCAAGTTTTCAATGGCAGAGTACACTGGAAAGTATGGAAAGTAGATAGATTGAAGACAATTATTTCCAAGTACTTCCAGTCTTTTTTGTGATTTCAGACACTCTCTCTGTTGTGTTTTTCTAAAGAACAGCACAATGGGAAAATCTGATGGGCAGCTATCTCAATCCTATTTATGTATGAATTAATTTTATTAGCAGTGCAATATAGTACGAACTATGTCTAAAAAGTTGACAGATCGCTTTATACAGGATCGAGTTGGATATAAAACATTTACTACACATTTACATATGAAGAATTTTTCTCTGTAAACAAAAAGGAATGGCATATTATTTGATGAAGAGATAAGTTGTACACGTTTGAATTATACACAACTAATACACATGTACACCTTACAAGGAAAATGTTGTAAGTTTGAATTGGGAAGGTAATCAATAAAAACATCATCTTATCGATTAGCTGCAAAGCTTTGGATCATATTATTTCAAAAACGGATCTTTATTGGGCCTGGCCATTTATTAAAGGAATTGACGTTGCAACAGTAGGTTCTTGAATATTTAAAAAAAATCCTATGAGGAAAACATTTTACATGCTAGTGACATGTAATTCCAATCCTTTGATGCACCTCCTAAGAAAGGTTATTTTAATGAATCTTCTTTCTTGAAAGCTGGGGCTTCCAGGACAGGATTTCCAAGCTCCGTAGAGTGTATATCCACCAAGATGTTCAATTTGAGGTCAGATAGTTCAGAGTTCCTATGTGTATTGCTTGGAATGCAATGGAGGCATCTTTATAGAGGCTTCATGCTAGTTTTTGGATCCATTTGAGATTTATCAGAAGAGGACTCCTCTTCTGATAAACCCTCTTGGAGGAGAAATGTGATCGTGTTTTCCAGCACCAGCCTAGCTGCTGCAGGAAGAGCTGTCTACAGAGGGGCTAGGTGTATCCTCTCAATTCCTGTAAGCAGGACTTTGCCATTGGGCAATTTCGAAAGCAACAAGAATTGAGTTTCGAGCTTGAAGGCTTACTGTTAGGTTAAAGAGTTTACACCTCAGAAAAGCCACTTGACTGGAGTGTATTGTAAGATTGAAGGTTTAGATTCTTGTCAATGATGAAACCTTGGTATTTTGTGCAATACACTTCACCAGTATGTAGCTAGCACTGTAAGATTGTGGAGTACCTGACGCAATGGCTAGGAACAGGTTGAAGGAGCTATAAATAAATTCTGTTTTGTTGAGGTTTCATTTCAGGTGGTGTTGAGTGAAACATGATACTCTGAGTGTCTAAGCAATGACAAAGATGTAATTTGGTGAGGATACCTTCATGTAAAGGCACATGTAGGCAGCATAGAAATGGTTAGAGATTTATGGGTCCTTTATATTGTTGCAAGTGTTTACATGCATGGGTTGAAAAGTGTGGATGCCGCACTTAAAAGAATCATTTGGCAAAGCCAATATGTCTCCCCTACGGGTGAGCTATTGACTTCGTCAATCGGGTGGGTGTGGTGTACGGAAAGGCAGGTGGTGGACAGGAGGACAATAAAAAACATTATATGAAGGTGCCAGCAATGAGCGTGTCATAGCGCTTTATTTTTTCTTCTGTCTGTTGAGGGGGAAGAAGAACCAGGGACCATCTAGCCAGATTTTGTAAAATATAATAATGTCATTTACTGTTCATGCGAAGCAGAACACTGCAGCATCAAAACAATACAGAGCACCAGGAAAAATTTGGAAGGCAAAGGCGAAGATGTAAGAAGGCTTGATAGACCTATGGTAAATGATAGGCAGTAATGGAAAGCTATTTTTACCTGAGGAAAGCCATTGTAGAGGTAATATTAGCAAACTGAATAATTTTATAGAAAATGTTCAAATGGAACCACCTGGTGGTTTGATGTGCATCATGTCTTTGCCCCAAATCCAACCCATGTTGCCTATCACTTTCAGAAAAGAACACATCAAGAGATCGGGACATCTTAAACATTTCCCCTGATTGCTTATAGCTTGTTGTAATTCAAATGATATTGCTACTCACAGGACAAAAACAACAATACATTCTTTAACTTGTAATACTAGTTTCACCACACGTGGTTTATCGTTTGTTTCATATATTACTCCCTGCTGTTTTCCTAGTCAGCAGGAAAGTGTTCAAATGCACTACATCGGAGAGGAGAGGTTAAAATGGTTTTGCCAATGATACTCTAATGGCTTAATCAGTCAATGAAGGTGCGAACATGGAGATCAGTTTACTGACAGGTGTGTGACTATGGTGGCTGGTTCGGGGTACAGTGTTTTAGTTAGGGGGAGTCCTTATACGACAAATACTAGTCCACACAGACATGCTTAGCAAAGGGACTTTTACCTTTGCTTTCTGCTGCTGTAGAAAATGGTCTGGAAAGCTACAGCAAGGCGCATGAAATTGGCTACATATTCCTAACAATAAAAAAATCGCTATGACACGGATATTATTGGCCACGTCATAGCATTCTTTTTTCTTTTCAGTAGCGGAAGGGGGGCAGCATGAGGGAGGTGAGGGGGAAGCAGGAGAGACCACAAGAGGGGACAGTAAGGGGGGTATCAGAGGAAATAGTACCTGACTAATGTTGGGAGCAGCAGATAGGCCCTAATTAAATTTATTCAATCTGTGGTTGGTCCATGCACCGCAGAAAAGAACAGAAGTGATGGTTTGCCTGTGCTGGCCAATTAAGAGGAAGCAAAGAAGAGTGAGACAGAAGCCACAAATGGTAAGCAATGGGCAGGCTCCAATCTCTTTATTGTAAACAATAGTGTCTAGCAAGTGAGAGCTTGTGCAGCGCATGCAATATCACAGGCTCGACCTACAAAAAGGGGCTCATTGGCATCTGCACACACCATATCATAGATGGCACCTTGTGTCACATTGGAGTATACTTTATATCTGCTGGATGCAGACTACCTTTTCATAGATATTCTTTTTGTGTATAAAACGCTGACAAAGAGTGTTTATAGTGGAAACCTCGATAAGATTGAAGCTGTGTGTCCTTCAATGTTTGAGCACTGACTCAGTGGCCCTCTGGTCTTCTCTACTTAGAGCCCGATTCCAATCTCGCTAGGAAAGCCATCCGTACGATTCTGATCCGGAGGGCTTTCTGAGCGAGACACGCTCCAGGAGTCCGAACGAGCAAGTATGATGCTGCTGTATGCTTACAGACTTATTTCGCTCAGACTCCCTTTGAACTTTATGGGAGCCCATGTACAGATGCGTACACATGCTCCAATAGCAAAAAAGGGGTGGGTGGGGAAAAGCATAGACCCTGTGGCGGGCACTCCATGGCACTCCATGGTGCCCGCCACAGTGTGCATGCCTGGATCGGGGGGACCCATGGGTACACCCCTTTGACAGATTTGGAGTGCCCCGGGTGAAGGGGTCCTGCTACGGCTCCCGGAAGTATGCTTCTGACAGCCATTTTGTCTTGCTGAGACAGAGGCAAAGTGGCTGTCTGAATCGTGCATCGTACTCGCTCGGTTGGAATTCATCTCCATAGCGTGGCACGATTCGCCTACAAACGAGTCGCACGGACAGGTTCGGGTCCCGGAAATGATTCGGTTGGCGCGTACGCGATCTTCACATCGTACTTGATCATCCGGACCTGTGTACGATTCGGTCGTAAACAAGGGCTACGGATCAGATCTGGGAAAGTCAAATCTGATCCGGAGGCCTTCCGAACGACATCGGAATTGGGCTCTTAGTGTTTGCCGATAATTGATCATACGTGGAATCTGGGTCTTTAGTTTTAAATTACAAGGAAATATAAACGATTCTAAAATATTATGCTCAGTTGCAGTTTACTATTAGATTTTTAAAGGGTTCCTCAAAGGAGCACATCGTTTAGTGGCTAAATTGCTGACCCCGCAATCTTGAGTCCATGATTTCAAACTAGCCTATTGATTTCAATTCGTAAGATTGAGGGATTCAGTGTAAATTGCTATGCCTTCATGTAAAAATATTTAATGTAGAGTAAATGTGTTATAGATGTACAGGTGTGAGATGTCCAATGTGCTATCTCAATGACATGTTCATATCCTTCTTTCTGCAGTCCGGTTGGGTGGCTCAGGAGGCTAATACATCCACCTTAGGAATCTGTTTCTGACAAAGTTGAATCCAGGTTTCCACTCAGACTTTCATCGATGAGTTGAAATACAGTTAACATCTGCTATTCAGCGTTAGGACACCTCATGAAATGAAGGTGCACTGTACATATGCATGTTATGTTAATGTAGTAATCTCATCTAGGCCCATATGTCGCCCGGTTCACTTTGCAACAAATTCTCCATCTGTGACTAATGTGTTCTGTGCAAACCATTTTACTGCTCCTTGTGAGCTCTATGCAACACTTAAAACAAAAACAAAAAAATAAGTTATACCATTTGTCGACAGTGGATATTCCTTTGGGTTGAGACTGCAGTGTTTGTGACAGTGCAGCACTTGTTTGGCTACTGTCACTGAACGTGTGAGGAGTGTGAATGGTGGCAGATGTTTCTCCAGATGGTGGAAGGAGGGTCCATCATGGAGTTCCGGGGCAAGCTCAGTGTGTTGACAACTTCTTCATGCATCTTGCGTGGAGTCACACAACCGGTTAATCAGGTTTAGCTCACACAGCCTGGGAGAGACGGGAAAGGGCAACGTGTGTGTGGCTACATTTCCAATAAGTTCTAGCAAAGCCAATAAGTTTGGCATTGGCCCCAATCTTTTGGTTTTGTAAATGTGTTTTGTAAGGTTATGGTATTTGCAAATCTTTATTGTTAAGGGAGCGGTCGGGCTCTTGCCAACCTAAAAAAGGCAAACTGATTAAATGCAACCTTTTTTTGTTTAAAAATCACACATTGTTGTAGTGTCCATGGCACTGAGAGAACTAGCTTGTGTGCAGACGTGCTCCTTGTGAAAGAGCAGAATGAAGTCACTCACAGTAAAGTTGAGTTACCCAATGGCTGCAGTGGACTAACTCACTGCCACATGCTGTGTGCTGTTGTGTGAGGACACCAAATGTGAATGACACAACAAAAAAGGTCTGGCTGAAATCCCCTAGAAGTATATTATATAAATGTAATCAAATCTGATGTTGTCTAATACTAGACCTAAAAATGGTTTGTGATGCATGTTTTAGAACCGTGATCTGAGTGAGTTGCAGCTTACACCTGTGTGCTCCTGGATCTCAGTCGTGTCTTACTGCACGTGTTAACCTGAGTGGATATTTGGTTCTTATGTAGCATGCAGAAAGGGCAGACCCATGCAGATCCCACCAGAAAGCATTGACACTTGCCTTGAGGCTAGTTTGGAATTTACTCTTAATTGTATTTATTTTGTATGTTTTATCTTTTTTATTTATAGATTGGTATTGAATTAGTTCTAATTAGGTACTACTTACTAAGTTCTAAACTACTCCTTTGTTCGATGTTAGTTCTTCGCTACTGGCAGCTTTAGCTACATTACATACCTTAAGGTAGGCTTTGAGTCAGCCTCTTCCTCTCCCTCATTACTGGATAGCTTTGTTGTCTAACTCAGGTCTTGATTGAAAGGTTTTCTTCCATATTCTTGTGTTTGTATCACGTGGAGCATTTCAGTCTATCATTGTTTGGATGTGATGAGTTGTATTCTTCAACTGATGACTGGAGGGGACACTTTTTTCGTCTCATTTAATTCTCTAACGCAGTGCATGTATTTTCTCCTCACATCTCTACTCCCCATTCTTCTTTAATGCATTAATTTGCTATTATAAAATGGTCATCAGCCACATTGGACCAATAGATTAAAAATGTCTAAATGGTTGCCGATGTATAACAACACAAGCATACGCATTTGTCACAGACCATCCACACACATACATGCTCAGCAGCGCTGATCTAGGAATCATGTCACGTGCACAGATACATCAGGACAGATGTGCATGCAAGCTTTACAACACATGAGAATGCATCTTGGCCATTTTAGAGTGGCTTTTGTTTGACAGAAACCCATTCCAAGATGGCCACCTGTTCATGCACATGCATTGGGGCACATATTTGAACATGTGTCATGACTCACAGAGAACCATTTGGGCAATAGCTAGTGCCACTGCCAACAAGCAGTGGTAACGTCAGTAGCTTGGTCTTTTACCAACAAGACCTATTGGTTTTACTGATGCTTGGTTCTTCATAATGCGAATCGGAGTTATTCATTGTAGTTACAATAACAGCATGAGAATTTGAGCTTAAAAGACTAAAGAGGTAATTCACTAAAGATTTGTGCAGGCACTCACATGGCACAAACTGACGCAAAGCATTGCACTGACTTAGAATCTTGCTTTTCCACACTGCTCTTCAAAGTCTACTGCATGTCCTTGGCTAATAACACATTGCTTGGCTTTATCATAGTGCAGGTGTGTGCCAAACCATGAAAACTACTCGTTCTGAAATAGCCTTCCAAGGGTACTGAAGCAGAAAAACGTGTAAAATTGTAGTAAAAAATGTATGTAAACTATTTACTTAAAGTGGGTTTTAGCTTATTTATTTGACTGTATATAGTGTTTTATCTAATACACTGAATATGGGATAATCACTACAAAGCCATCAGATATACATTATTACAAATCAATATACATTAGGTATTGTGATTAAGGAAAGTTAGGAACAGAGGCAAAAAAAGCGATTCAATGCCTCGTCCGGGGTAGTAAGCACTATATAAATGCAATTTTAAAATTACAGTTCATAGCAAATAACACTAACATAAAAGGCGCATTGAGTTATGATGGCACTATTGGCAGATAATTTACAGTTATTACCCAAAAGTCCTCATTATGTCAACCTGCGAAAGATGAAAATCTGAGTTGGCCCACCAATATTCAAAGCAGTGACCATGGCACAAATCACAGGCCCTTGCAGTGGAACGGTTGGTCCAATGAACATCCGGAGCTGCTTACTATATCTGTTTCCTGAGGACATTGTGTGAGGTGATTGTGTGATGGAAGGATTCAAGTTCCTGGTTCCAGGGAAGAAGAATGATGTCTACGTAGCACTAGTGAACATGGTGTGTTTTTGTACAGTTCACGTTCGATGCTTGTGGGAGCTGCTGGAGTTAGTACTCATGAAAGGTGATGGATTCAGGGCCAGACGGGCCGTAGCGGGCAGTTCCCCGGTGGGGCGGGGAGCCTGGAGGGGGGGAGTTTTGTCATGGTAGCAAAAGGGGGAGCGGTGCTTTTTACTAGCACCCTGAATCCCCCCCACCCCCACACCTCTAGGGCCGGTCGAACAGCAATCTGCCAGGGCTGGTTGCTGTTCCCAGTCCGGCCCTGGATGGATTGGGAGTTCCAAAGACTTGGCTGTGTTAGCCTCCACACAGCTCCAACCAGCAAGCCGAGCCAGGAAAAAGACACCTAATTCAGACTTCTTTCTCAGCCACTCCTGACCTTTCACCTGAGGTTGACAAAAAGGTGCAAGTTGGCGTCAGTCGTGATGGTGGTTTGCCTGAAATGGACACTTGCCAATTAGGTGTTGGCCTGAGTCTTCTGCCAAATTTTATGTCAGCTACTAAGAAAAATGCCAGATGGCAGTACTATTTTTGTGTATAGTTTACCTGCATAGTCACTGAGTAAAATACATGATTATGCTTGTGTTGTACATATTTTTTACTACAAACACCCAAAGATAATTCTGGTTATAATAAGGGAACCCTTCCAGTGCAAAAACTATTGTTCTGCTTTGTTTGTGTGCTGTATAATGCAGTACACATGCAAAGTAGGAAAAACAAGGAGACATTAAAACATTTCACCTGCTTACACCTGCCTCAGGAAGGCATAAACCTTTGGGTCTATTACCTGTGTCGAGTCGAAACCCATTGGTGGTTGCATGGAATCCCTCATGTACCACCCATGGAACGCTCCTTTGACGCAAGTAACGCAAAGCAGTTCATAGTTCAAATTTCTCTTACTTTGGGAAACTATCTAATGCAAAGGGGAACATCCTTTACGACGCGGATGTTACCCCGCGCTACCATTACGACGCGTCTCTTACAACGCAAGTCGTAACCACGACTTGCGCTGGAGGGCGCTCAAGGACAAGGAATAGTTAATTTACTATTCCAACACCTTCCCTACTATCCACGGGGACTGGTGTTGGAATAGTAAATTAAACTATTCCTAAGTCCGCACCCTACAGCGCAAGTCGTGGTAACGACGTGCGTTGTAAAACACGCATTGTAACGGTACGCGTGGTAATAGCCCGCGTCGTACCGTCATACATCCAATGCAAATCCTGATTTATGTTGGATAGTTAATCCCAGCATAACACTTTGCATCTGCTTTGATTTACAAAAGGAGAGCAAACCTGACGCAAAGCGTTAGAACATTTGGGCCCAAATCTTTGGTCATATTTACCAATAGTTCACACAACGCAATGCTGCTCAGGGAGACAAGATGCTGAACTGCGTTGCATCAATGGGGTAGAGATGAACAACGCCATGTTTACCAAGATATGGTACTGTTCTCCTACCTCTCTGCTCTGGGACACTTGTGGCTGCCTAGTGCTAACGCAAGCACCCTTCCCCCATGGAGCAAGGGTGCCTGCATTACAGCAATTATTGTTTTTGTGCAGGAAGGAGTACCTTACTGCAATAAAACAATCCTCAAAGGCGAATTCCTCTTTTTATGCATGCTGCAAAACGCAATACATATGGAAAGAGGTTGTAATGAGAAAAAAAGAAGATATTTCTGCTTACTCCTGTGGCGTGTAGGCACACCATTCTGGCGCAAACCCTGATCCCGGCGGCGAGAGGGGTAGGATACTGGCCTACAACACAGGAGACCTTAGCCTTAAACATAGAGGCATCGTCCCTGATGTACAACCCGCCGGGTATTGATGAGGCACATAATTCTTAAAGTTGAGGCAAAGGAAGAGTGCTCCAGAGGTACAATTTCCACATAATTGGTAACGAGCATTTAAAATTCATTAATTAAAATTAAGTTTGAGTTATAATTCATAACTTTTGTTAGTAGACTTAGAGCATTTTGGTCCTGAAGAATCGCAAGCCAATGAGCGAATGCGAGAAACATGTCGACCGACTTCAACACACTTCCTAGTCTAGTCTAGAGCTAGGGAACATCATATTCCAGCAAGCCCGACTAGCTTCATTTTTTAATTGCAACGAGGGACCGCCCGAATAAAATAGTCTCAGGTACCCTTCGCTGCTTTTTAATTTACTTCCTAGTCTACAACCCCTTTTTGGCCCCATACCCCCACTTCATCAATAGGCAGTTGGAACAAAAGATCTCCGCCAAAGAGCCACTCTCCGACGTGAGCCCGTTGGGGATTGCACCGCCTACCCGACGAGGAGCAAACGCCTATGATGAAGCATGACACCTGCAAGGGTGTGTGAGGCAACCATATCCAACACAATGGATACCCAGTGGTAGGTTTACACCTTTAACCCTCCACGTGTCCACTTCCCTGTGACCAGCATACCACACCACCCCCCTTTCCTAGGAACAGCCCTGTCCAATTCTTTTTGGAACTATGCAAACCCTGATTTACAAGTTTTTGTAAATCTGGTTTCTGTGTCAAAATACATGGGTGGATGCCCATGAACGCCCGTCCCTTCCATGTAACGCAAGACCATGCAAATCGACTTTGCGTGGCTTAGAAAATGATGCCAAAATGGATTTTGCATCGGGTCTGTGCAACAAAAGTGACACAAACCTCAATGCAAAACCTGGGGTGTATCTTCAGGGGATGTGGGTGTTTGGGGTGGAACACCCCTATGCCCCAATAATTGGTCAGATGGTCAGACAGCCCTTAGCTGTCAGTCTGGCTGTTGGTGCAGACAGGACTGGGATGAAGGAATTATCCCAGTGACCGCACACGCAAGGACTGACGTCAGAGTTACACTCCTTATCAAAGTTGACTGGGGAGGTTGGGGTGCTATTCAGACTTCGAGTCCCTGTAACAGCCCTGATTGTTCCTCTTTCGAGCCTACGACTCATGTACTCATGCCAATGGATGTCGGGCTTGTTTGAAACAGACAGAATCCTCGCGTGACAGCTGCTTTTCTTGGGGTCTCCGAGAGTGTCACACGTCAATTCCTGTGACTCAGACTCTAAGGCGGGCTTCATTGGGGTGTCAGGGGCAGTGCCAAACTGAGCACAACATTGATACAGAGGTAGGTATATTTTAATTCTGCATATGAACAGTACTTCATTTTTGTCATAGTGCTTCATGGCTTCGGCAGTGACATTCTGAATTGCTGTACTAGTGGGTGTTTCTGGTGCCCTATGGTGTGAGATAGCTCAGGGGGATAATACTCATGTTGGAAGCAGAGAATGTTGTATATAATCTGTGGGCACATGTTTTAATTGATTGGAGTGTTAATGCACCTGCTGTAGCCCATTGCATATGAAATAATCAGTAGAGGCTGGGACGGATTAGGGGTGGCGTGGCGGGGGGGAGGGGTTGGAAAAAACATATTGCACTTACCTCTTCATGGCCGCCATCTCTCCTCCGTTGTCTCTCTTCAGCTTCTTTTCCTGACGAGTCCCATAGCAGGAAGCACTCAGGCTCCCCTTAGTCAATCACAACACTGCTGTCACCAGAATTACATCAGTGCCGTGAATGGTCTGTGCGCTGTGGTTCGGCACCCAGACAGGGATTCGGAGCCTGTGCATGTTCTTCACCCAGCCTATGCAATACAGTCGGGTGGAGAACATTCTAAGTGCACATGACTTTTAGGCCGGCCAAAGACGGCAGACCAAACCGACAAGTGCACTTAAGAGAGTGGCCACCACTCCTCCCCCTACAGGCTCTGATGACACCCAAGCCCCAGCCACCCCAAAACTGGCTTCAGCACAGAGAAATAAAATCATAATAATATTGTGTTATTATCATTTTATTTTTCCTTTTTACACTGCGGAAAAACAGGAGGGCGACACTCCTCCTCCTTAGCGAAGTAGCTGCATCTGAATATAACACAGGAAGACGTCCTCTACACCAAACCCTCTACCCTGATTAAACCTAGCCAGAAAGTAGTATTCCTTACAGGTTTGACTCTTTGTCTTGGACATATAACTCTTTCTGTGAACACATCATAGGGAAAACTCTGGCTCATCTCTAACCAACTCTATTCTTATGCAGTCCTTCGGAACAGACTAATACCCCAACCCAGAACACAGTACTGCTTGCTTCCACAGACCCTGAGAACCGGTGCTGTCAGCTCTAATCAGAGGAATTTTTCACCCCTTATTCTCTATGCCTCATACACAATAAAGAAGGGTCCTTTCCACCAACGTGACCATGTTGCTGCATAACTCTTTTACCATGTAATAAAATGAGGCACATTTTCATGCCAAAGTGAGACACTGACTGCAGAGTAAGGAGAGGGTCTTTGTGTATTGGCTGCAGATGTGTGGACAGGTTTGGTTTGGTGTACTGTCTACACTGAATGTTCAAGCTGCAGGCATTCCTAATGTGTCAATGATCACGGGGTTGCACTCTGGTGTCAGGTCTCTTTATACCTCTTTGGCTACCCTCGGTGCTTATTGGTGGCGTCTTGTAGGATTCGCTGCCGTATGGCTTATGAGCTCCTGCGAATGCAGAATTTTTTAAATCTTGGAATGAGTATTGTCATTGAAAATAGTTTCGCCTTCGGCACTCTGAAGCAAATTATTGCCTACACCTAGCACATTATAAAACTTCTATACAAATAAATGAATCAATAATACCTATTTTTGCTGTTCAAAGTAGAACAGTTTTATTTTTCATTTGGTCGAGAGTGGAGCCCATAGGAATGGGAAATGGGACATGTACGTTGTGAAGTTGTGTGCCTCAGTCATGGTGGCCCTTTCAGTCTTCTATTTAAGAGGATTCCTATTTTAAATTCGGTATGTACACACAACCTTAAAACATGCTAATGGGATTCAGTCATTTGGTAGCGCTACACACAGGCCTTCAATGATTTGCAATAAAAGGACACAATTCTTGAATGTCTCAACCATCAGCATACACTAGGAGCATCTGAAATTCAGAAAGTTGTTTAAACACTACTTCTTTGGTTGGGGTCCATTGCGAGTTCTTTCAGCCACGTCAGAATTACTCTAGCCCCTATGGCTGCGTTTTCCATAGAGTATTCAACATAGTTGCAGCCTGGCCCACCCACGGATCCTTTCAGCTCAACAGATATTCTTCACCTGTTATGCCCCTTGATGTCGCCTGTAGTCCAAAAATGATCTTCTGTAAATACAAATACCTTTGCCCTAACCTAGATGTTCGGAAAAGCCATGTGATGTGGAGACCTGCCAACACACCAAAAATGGACTCCTTTCTGATAGTCGAAAACACAGTGACCTGTCTTGAACCAAACCAAAAGGTTCCATCCCAGAAAGTCACGTCACTCAGCCGACCTGCTATGTCTGGGTTTCGTTACTAGTTTTGGGACTAGTGTCACTGGCAAGAATGCAGAGAATACTCTACTTTCTGTCTACAATAGAATTGAGGGGTTTATTGGTATTTGAGTTCAAGATGGGTAAGAAAGGCCCTTGAATTTGCTTCTTTGGGCATTGCAGCTCAGATGATCGAGGTGGTGGGGGAGTGTTTCAGTTTCAGTTTCAGTTTCAGTTTTTATTAAATTAGCACAGTTACTTAAAACCATTGCTATAAAATATCAGCATTAGCACAATTATCATATTAAAAGGCGAAACTGGAAGAACAAACTATCCAGGTTTAATGTCCTATATATATAAAAGCAGTCTTGTAGTTACCAATGTAATTGCATTACTGTGCTAGGCCTGAAATAAAATGGATTTAAAACAGAAGGTGCTAAACCACGGGACAAAAAAAGTTTGTGATAAGTTTTTGGGAGGGAAGAGCTGGGAGCACATGGTCCGAGGAGGGAAAAAAAGATTGTCCAAGAGTCTCACAAATTTTCCAGACCTTGCAAGCACTAAAGTATCTGTGGACGTAAAACACAGGGCCAAGGCCTCCCAGCATGACCTAATGCCCCATTTTAAATATAATGGTTTTAAGAGGAATCTTCTAGGGGCATCCAGGGCAGGGCAGCAGCACAGAAGATGTAGCCATGATTCAGTATGGTAGTTGCACCGTCTGCAGGCCCCCCCCTCGCTTGTCGGAGCTCATCGGTTGAAGGCCGTAGGACGCAGACCTAGAAGGCGCATAAACATTATGTTCTTCCAAGCCGCTGCGTTTAGATTTTCCAGGAGATAAGATTGCGGTTTCCCGGGAAGGTATGAGGTATTCAGGAGGAACAAGATGGTAGATGTTTTTAAAGCCTGAAGGTCCATCCGATGGGAGATTAATTTGACCTGCTTATTAATAACCTTTTTCCAGACTGGGTATGGAATAGTGTCTGAAAGTAGTAATGAGTTATTAATCTCTAGCGTTTTTATGGCCTTTATAATCTGACGATTCCATGGGTTTCCAGGACTGGCAAAGGTTTCTTTTAGCCGGGATTTTAAGGTATTGTCTGCAGATTTTAGTATCCTTATAAAGTATTTCAAGGTGTCTGCCTCGCAATAAATTGATTGTCTTTGTAGGCCCAGCTCCAAGCGTAGTCTTGCCCGCTGAATGAAATTCGGAAGATGAAGGATTTTTTTTATAGGTGGAAATTTGGGCGTGGTCAAGACTAACGGAGCATGCGCCAGGGAATGCCTGATGCCCATAGTTTAAGGCAGGGAGAAGAGTAGCTTTAATCACCTTCAAAATGGGTTCTGCAGAAGGGCTGCTCAGGGACTGGTTCAGTCGGGTCGGGGAGTATGTTATTGCTCCTGCTCTTTTTTTCAAGGCGACTAAATGAGCTGATGGTCTAGGAGGGGGAGTGTTATGGATGCTTTTGCCCTATTATTATGAATCATTTTCGTTTTTCTTATAGGTTAAGGAGGGGGTGGGGTACAGTGCCTCAGAAGATTCAGGTGAGCACAGTAACCGCAAACGAGTGACTTTTCCATACATAGAGCTGCAGGTCCTCTGAACTAGAGGAACAGGACAGGATTGTAGCTCAGATAGTGCATGTGAACAGTCACATCTTGTGAATAGTTTCTTTTCAGGGTTTTGTGGCCCTGCTCAAATGGAGCACATGGATAAATTTGATATGTTTTCTTAAATTTTATTTTGGTTTCAGATTACTCAAAACTAATACCCCGATGCATCTCTATCAACCATACACTCAGCTGCGTAAACCTACCCTCTGGCCCTTTCAGTTGGGTACACTAAGGATCTTGCTGGAAATTCTCAGATTCACACCCCGCTAACAATACTAAGATACGCCCCTGAGCAAAACCTTCGTAAATCTGGACCATTACGCTCAACAGTTGAGGTCAAATGTGTGAGCCGGCTAAATATTTTGAAATAGAATGGGCATCTCTAGTTCCTTGTAGCAAGGCACAGCCTTCATTAAAAGTCAATAGGGAGACATAACTCTGCAATAGTTGGATTATGTAGGTAGCACACGTGTGTTAAAATTAAACAGAGGTTTTGTTTTGGCTACTTTTTGCACAGTTTTTGAAATGGTGCGTAATTTGGCTTTGCTAATCAGTGGTAAAATATGTGTGCACACAGCGCTTTCTAAAAGTGTCTTTGTTGGCAAAGTACGTCTTTTTACTGTGTAATTGAAATTAAAAAAAGATTTATGCTTCTACAAGCAATTTGTTTTTTGTATGCCAAACTATAAGCTAAATATGTTTGTAGATATTTACTCTGTAGATATGCCCAGACTCATTTGTTACATGAATCAATCTTCATGTAATGTGTGCCTCTAACTTTTCCTTTAAAGTCATATGTTTCTTTAGTTACTATAATATTTAGAATATCCCCATTATAAGAGGTTCACTCACTTACTGCCTGTAGCTTAAAACTGGCAAACATACACTCACCTCAAAGCTGCGATTATTGGGGTTTCATCAAAGATACAACTTCCAATTTCTGTTCTGCTGGCATTGTGAGCGTACTAACGTGACTGCCTTTAGACTTTCATTGTGATTGCTTGGAAACTCTGTACTCTTTAAAATGGCAATGTCAAGCAATTATTCTATAAAGCACCCGTCCAGAAAAAATACCTCTCTCTCAATAAATTATTAAGAAAATGTAAATCATTTTTCAATGTGGTGCCAAAAAACATTTCCCTACTGCCTATTTAGATGATATCTTGTAATATGATTCGAAGTGATATGGTACTTATTGTGCCATTTGCGAAAATGTGCCCTATAGAGCATTTCCAAGTGCCCATGTACGTTTCTTTTACATGAATGGGCTTGAACCTCCCACATAATTGAAGAAATAAGGTATTTTTAAGTATGGCTTGACAGTGCAGCTGTTGTCCTACCTTATGTGATCAGCAGGACAAGAGCTTTCATGAGCATTAGTGAGAAAGGCGAATTGGCTCTACCCACATGTTGATTTCCTTGAATGGAGCATTTGATTGGACAGAAGCCGTGTATTTCTGCTGAAAGGGACTACTTGTAGTGCACTTTTTGTCTTACGGGAATGTTTATGCTTAATATAGCAAGACAGAGTTAGTTATGGTGACACGCCAATGATGAAGGCTAGAAGCTTCATCTGTTTATTACTTAAAGTTATGACAGAGGAAGGAGGCCAGCTGAATTTACTGTGAAAATCATAATGTCAGGCCAAAGGCATTTAAGGATGCGTTATGATTACACTGTGGTAAAGCCTGTAGGAAAGTATTTTGTTACACAAATTACAATAGTAGGCAAGTGTTCTGGTGTTGATTAACCCCAGCCCCCTTCCCTCCCAATCCAACCCCCTCACCCCCTCCCCCCCCCGCACTCCCCCAACTCCCAACACACCCTGCATAGTGATAACCATTGTTAGGCCCTCAAAGAAGGAACTGTATGTTGTTTTGTCAACTGTAATTATGTATATGTTTGTAAATTTACGACTGTATGCATGATGGTTGCTTTGTGGGAACCTTTACTGTAGGCAGTTTTTGTTGTTAGTGACACACCACCTATAAAGATTATAGGCCTTATTGCTCATTGGGAAAAGTGATGTCAGATTACATTGGTTTGATCTGATTATTACATCTTTTTGTGTTGGTTAGTCCCAGGAGGTAGAAGATTTGTACTGTGAGAATCCTTGTTAGACCTTCTTAGGAGGGGGTGTATATTGTTTTGCCAGCTGTTATTTTATACATATTTGTAATTTGTAGGACTATATGCGGTTGCCTCATGGGAAAGCTCCTGCCCAGTACAATAGGCCTGAGTTGGTTATTGTGACAAGCCAATGAGAAATGCTATAAACCATATCAGTTCATTGGGAAAAGTTATATCAGATGACACTGTCTGATCTGGTCAAAATGAAATGTAATGACAAAGGCCTGATTTATTTAATTAAAAAAGTATACAATAAAGTCAGTAAAACTTTATGGGTAGATTGGTATAACACTGTGTTAAAGACTGCAGACAAATCTTCTGTTACAGGAATCTCACAGATTACTTTATTGTACAAGAGCTTTAGCGTTAGTCACCCCTTCTGGCAAACACTTGGAGTAGAAAATTTACACTGGAAGAAACCTTGTAAGGCACCTTTAGCAAGGGGTTGTACAAGGTACTGCAAATTCTAATTTTGTGCATATTTGTAATTTTATGATTGTAAAACCTGATGATTTCCTTGTGGACAATATAGTGTGCCTGAGTTTGGTATCACGCGAAGCCAGCTATTAAGGCTTTAGGTCTGATTGATTTATTGAGCTATGTTAGGTCACATGCAGTTAGTCTGATCTGTTGATTATGAAAGATTAAGACAAAGGCAACAGGCATGACTCATTATGAAAGCATAGGTTAAAGTGACAAGGTTATGAAGGGCAGATTGTTATTATCCTGTGTTAAAACCTATAAACAGGCATTTTGTTACATGAAATCTCACACATTATGATAGGTGGCAAAGGTTAGTTGTCTGCAAGACTCTTGCAATAAAAAAAACACATACACGCTCAAACATACAAACATATATTTCCATACATTTACAGATATAAAGCTGCTTTAGGTCAGCTCTTTTTGCCACTGGTCTGCTTCCATCCATGACAGTATGGGGCAATATGTCAACCCATGTCAGCCATTGTCTCTATTGTCCCATGAGTGACACATGTTCACATCCACATGGAAATTATAAGTCAGATCTCTTCGCATTGCTAGCGCTTGTTCAGGGCCGGACTGGGAACCCAAACCAGCCCTGGCAATTGAGTCGGACCGACCGCGGCTGTGGGGGGGGGGGGAGTGCGTGTGGAAAACACTGTTGCTGCTTTTGTTACAGGATGCCGATCTTGCAGCACTGCTACAAAACCGGCCCCCTGAACCAAAAACCACTCCCACCTGCCCCCCCCCCCCCCTTCCGGCCCACCAGGAAATGCCCGGTGCCGGCTACGGCCAGTCCGGTCCTGCGCTTGTTACCTTTTTGTTGAAAAGATTTTAAAATATAAACCACAAAGATACTATTTTTAGACTAAACCTTTGTTTTGCAGATTGTTTAATACGTTTGTTTATGTTCTCACAAAAGTTTTGTATTTATCAAGCAAAGAGCAGAACCCAAGGCTTCCACAGATTAATAAATTCTGTATAAATAAAGAAGGAACATTGAAAATTGACAATTTGAAACATTCTGTAAATGTGAAGGAATTTGAAATTGGAGGCTAAAAATTAGTATCAGATGGATTAATGGGAGCAGTGCATCAAATAGAGTACAACATGGACGATATGAAAAGTGGCCTCAATTGGATTTAGAAAAGCTCGTAGCTTCCCATTAAAATTAGAAAGTTTGATATTCTTTTTTAAATTTGCTTGTCAATTAAATAAAATATTTCATCATTTTGGTACTTGTTTGATGAATGCTTGTTTCTGTATTTTATGTGCACTGTTTTGCGATTCAAATCATCAAACATTCTTAGGCCAGGGTCTCCAGCTTCCAGTAATGACAGAATAGGGTCCCCGGATTCCAGTAAAGATTCATTGGGGGGTCTCCGGTTTCCAATAATGATTATGTGGGGGTCCACAGAAGTCAAGAGGTTAAGAACCACAGACTTTAGCAATAGCAAAACTTACGGTCATACAAAGATCCAGTGTGATACACTGCAACACTGCTGTTTGCTGAAGTGAAAAAAGGCAAAAAGATGCATTATCATCAGTGCATCGTTATATTTTCCTACCACAAAGATGATTGGTATTTGTAGTATTTTGATCTACTGTTTCCAAACCCCACTGGAGGACAGACTGAGGACTCAAACTCCATTGTTGTTTTGGCCATTGATTTACGAATGAGTGCTCCTTTCCAGTGTCACAACAGGAGGTAGATGCTTCCGAGATTACTCATCTCTTAGCAGCAGAGTAAATGCATTAGTAAATAACCCCTAACGATTTAAACAAAATAGCCATATTACTCCTGCAATTACTCATAAACCAAATCTTAATCGGAATAAAGTTCATAAGTACAGGTTTAGATATAATAATATCTTCTGTTGCAATTTTGGCAATATAAATGTCATAAAAAAGTGAGTCTCTGACTTTTATGGCAGAGACCTATTGAGAAGGAACTGTCTGGCCCAAACCTCGGCGTGAGTCATATTTCAGGTCTACAAAAACAACAAAAAAATCGAGGGTGCATCAGAAATTATTGTATTCCTGGCACTGATTCGTGTAACAGGGTTTATTTTCCTGGCATTGCATGAAATTTGACTCGTAATTGTGATTTTGTCAGGGTGACTCACCTCTTGCACACAACAAATTAACAATTGCTGTTGGCAGGTGTAGGGTTATTTATTATTCAACTTTGTACACACTCTGGGACCTATTCACAAGAGCCGTTTAAAAATATGCAGGAGCGACCAGTCCATTGGGGCTGAGAAGCCACGCCCCTCCACCTTACAACCCTCATTAATATTGTCTGTCAGGCTGCACAAAGGTCAGCCTGACAGACACTGTTCACTTTCAGTTCAAGCAGCCAGACATGCGCATTTTCTGCAGGCTCCTGGCTGTCTGAGCTAAACTTTGCTGGGCTAAGGAAGTCACAGCTCCTGTGGGTGTGATGTCCTCAGTTTAGCAAAGGTCCCTTAGGCCCTACCCTCAGTGATGAGGGGTAGCGTCATGGATTGCCTCGCAACTGGGCGCTTCAGTTTTAAGCCCTGAAGCGCCCAAAGTCGAGTGTCAATCAGTGCCACTTTTATCACAGAGTGGGGTGGGGTCAGCAGTCTAACTGACCCCATCCCACCCTGTGATGACGTTGGGACTGCTGCCTTCCCTCATTGGCTGACCTTAGGTCTTCTGGAGCCTCTGAGGCAGAGCAAGCTGCAGGTAAGTGTTTGTTTTTGTTTTAAACTGTTTGGTGCATGTGTGCGTGTATGTATGAATGTTTGGTGAAGAATGTTGTGAATAGATGTGCACATGCGTGTGTGTATGTATGAATGTTTGGTGAAGAGTGTTGTTAATGAATGGTTTTGTGTGCGTGCATGTGTGTGAATACATTGCTTTAAGTGTTATGTGTGCGTGGGAGTGTGTCCCGTCCGCCCCCTCTCTCGAAATCTTACCGCCCGCCACTTCACATATGTAAAGTAGTACTATTTTACATACTCCCAAATCCTATCTTTTCTATATAGACATCTCTACAGCAGGTGCAGAGAGCTCCAAGCATGAGAGTTGAGAAATTGCGGAATAATTATTAATAAATGGATGAGGTCTTGTAAGGAGCGATGTAGGAAGGTGTGTGCCAATACAAAAAATATCAACACATGTGTAAGACAATTTCATTCACAAAATACATACATGTATCTACTGCAGTAGTAGCGCGGACAAAACAGGTTTAAATGTAGTCCATACAAGCCTTGGAGCAAATCAAGCAGCACTGAGGGCAAACCACTCTCATAGAATCAGTGAAGACAGAGAATAAAACTAACACTAACAAGATATAAGAACAAATGTAATATTGCAATTATAAATATTTTCCAAATTTTCTCAAAAAGACTATTTTACAAATACAGTCTTTTTTTATTATAATTTAAAATATTTAATTTTTTAAAACAATTAAATGAAGTTTTAAATTAATTGAAAAGGTAATTGGAATTTACATTAATTTAAAATAATATTAATATAAAGCATAACTTGCAACCAATCTTTTAATACACTCAATACATCTGAAACTGTATGGGGTGGAGGGTAGATAAATATTTATACATAGATTAATTTGTTTACATTTTTGAAAAAATATTTTACATTTACAATATAATTAAACAGGACGCTGAATTTTTAAGCTGGTGTGTTGTGTCATATTAGTGTGATAATCCTTTGTGAAGCAGAGTTAGGGAAGTTTTTTTATATTTTTCAATTAAAATGTAATTTATTTAAATTTTAATTTGTATTTATCTCTATTAAGTGTTGCTATTAGGAGATATCCATCTTAGTTGCTGAGATCTCTATAAACAGAAAGAAAGATTTTACTTGGAACTTTACAGTTGTCAATTTGATAACATAATGTTAGGTGATTTGTACATCAGAATTTAGGTGGAGACCTCTGCAAAGAAATGGTGAATTACATCTTATTGTTGGAGATCTCAAGTGCAGAAATCTCCACATGTAAACTTTACTTTGTGGAAAGGGCGCTATGTATTAGGAATTTACATTGGTAAACAAAGTCACACCACCAGAATGTCCTTATTAATATATGAAAAAATAAATTAATGAATGAACTAAATGAACGTGGTCTCCTGCCACTTGTAGCAATCTTTGATTAACTGAACCCTTACTCATGTTCTCACCTTTTTGTAGGTATTTATATGGAGCAATGCATACATCACATTACTTCCAAAGGGAAAAAATACAGATTATCGATCTACAATAAAGTTATGGAAATGGAAAGACTATGGGCCTCATTTGGATCTTGGTTGGAAATCCTCCAACCTCTGGCCGTAGGCTTTCCAACTGACATACATGATTTAAACTCCGCCCCCCCCCCTATTAAAAAGAAAGCGGTTAGAGTTCAAACCGGCAGGTCAATCCGACAGGCTATCCATGTCGGGCTTTCCGACATTGAAAGCCTGCCCGAAAGTGACTTTGTGGGCCTCTAGCCGGGCCCCCTTCTCTCTGTGGCCTTACAGTAACCATTTCCCTATGGGAGCTTGTGCTGTGACTGGTTTCAGACCGCGGCACATTCTCCCATAAGGAAATGGGAGTTTGCGACCACACCATGTGCGGTCGCATCCTAATTGTTGTTTCGGACCACCGACCCGAGGTCAGTCGGTTCCAAAACCGCAGAGATGTCGGTCAGAGGCAACTCCGACCAACATCATAATCAGGCACTATATGATTCAGTTACCAGAATACAATGATCATCATAAGTGCTACGTAAATAATAGCCATAAATACACAGGTGTAACACAGTACATTGCTTTATAAGTGGAGCAGCAAGTATCACTTCTATTCAGGATTGTGAAGGACATGTCATGTTAGATTCTCTTCCAATGCAACCTGGTGAATTGTTCCGAATTATAGCTTGCATAATGGTCATTTTAAATGCCCCGAACCCATTGACTAGAAATATGAATTGCTGCCTTCCACATTGTCATGAAGGAGAAATAAAACTGATCATGTCTCTTCAGTTAGTCCTCACATCTGTCACATAGACGACTATGAACCTTTCGATTTAAAGGAGGGCCTAATTGAAATACACCATAGATAAGTCAGTTTACATTATTTCAGGAGCACAAATTGTTGCAGCACCTTGTGAATCTCAGAAGTGCTGTTCCACCAGTACGTCAATTGCAGAAGGTGCATATTAAAGCATCATTAAAAACATAACTCTGACCAGACACGTTCACTGTGAAAACTATGTTTTTTATGTGCTATGAAAAACAAATCACACCCGCTATAAATTACAATAAAATATGGTGTAGTGCAAAAACAAATCAAGGTCCTCGTCTGAATTTGATCCCACAGGGTTCGGTCTTCCTAGTGTTATAACGATGTTAGCCTCCATCTGGCATAAGATCAGTTCCTCCTTTCCACATCTTGTACTTGGTTTGATGTGGGATAGGCACACATTCTTCATCAAATCTGGATTAGTTTTATTACATTTGTAAAATTAACTAGCATAGTGGTTTCTTTAAATATTACGTGTTGTTCTGTAATGTTCTCCTATTCTGACTAATACTTTGAGGTCAGTATTGTCAATGTAGATTTACAAACATGGACAAATCAAAGCATATACTACAAAAGTTAAAGTGTGAATATCACACAATATAGAGATTACCACAAAGAAATTTTACTATTAGTCACTGTTGACAATCAACAAAGCAAAGCAAATTTGCTGACAACTGCACCAGGAGGAAGTGCAATTGTGCATTTTTAATTCAACATAAGGCCTGTCATGTTCACATTTACTTAAATATCAAGCTTTATACTGTTTGTAATTGTTACCAAAATATATATACTTATTACTCGCTTCACCCTCAAAGCGAATGAACAACTTTAATTAGGAAAGTCAGAGGTCTCGAGAAGATCAACTTCTGCACATGTGAATGTGCTATTCACGTTCTGCCAAAAGTGTACTGAATACTGTTTACATAAGTATTATTGAGTGTGTATATTAATGCTGTAATTTGAACAGTATTGGTTAATGACATCATGTCTGCAAATCATTCTGGTGGCCCTTTTCCCATTGATAAAAAATGTCCAGCGTAGACTGAGTTTATGCATGCATTTCCTTGAAGTTAAATGTACCCCATTCCTAAATGGTAATATTATGGATTACTTGCAGCTTTCTTTGCTTCTGACCTAACAAGCTAGCTGCATAGTTTGTAAAAATGTATAGTATATTTCTTATTTTTTCTGAACATGCTGGAATTTCTGCTGGACTTTTGCACTCTTTCCATGGTTAGTGACATTAATGAGAAACTGACTGCATTCTTCTTAAGCTGCCTTTTAGTCTTTCCCCCTAGAACATTGTGGCAGCCGATCAGAAACACTGTGGACACATGCTTTACATTCAATAGTAGGTGATATTTAGGAGCAGATCTGAACTAACAAATTGGTTTTGATATGCCATTGGCCTTAAATCTAAAGTAACCCTGTACTGGGAACTAATACATTATTTTTCTTCTATCTCTGTAATTCAGTCTGCATTCTTATTATACTATGTTGGATTGCTGAGGCATCATGGACCCTCGTGTTTTGCCACTGTGCAACATTCCGTCCATCATCTTGTGTGTTTTGCTGTTCTCCCTATGTGGGAAGGGTATGCCCAGACGTGGGTGCTCACTACCCCATTGGAGTCAAGCCATCCTGGCTGAAGACGGCTGATAGCCAGAAACCGGTCCTAGGATGCTTGTTTCCGGTCCAGGGAACACATGGCTTAGCAGTTCGGGCTGGACTGTTCCCATGAGGCACAGGGTCAAGGCTGATTTGCATATGGCCATGTCTGAAATGGGGTGGCTTGGTGAGCAAAATAACAATGGATTAAACCCAGATCTGTGACTGGGGGTGAACGTTTTGCCATTGTGCAACATTCCGTCCATCATTTTGTGTGTTTTGCTGTTCACCCTCGTGCACACACAACCGCCACCAAAGTTCTAGATTACTTGGTGGGAAAGGTATGAGCTCAAGAAGAGGGGGATCAGGACCAAATAACAAAGTAAAATAACCAAAACAAAGCGAAACAGCCAGTTCACCGCTGCCTGCAACTGACCATTACTCCTACAATCAGCTATATCCCAGTCTTCTCCGTCTCAAGTGTTCTCACACGTCAGTTTTTATGAGTTAATTATCCACTAAATGCCAAGCTTTCTATCCTTGATTTAGCATTTTCTCCCCACTAGAATCTTAACTTCCAAAGTCAATTCAATTTCACGTCCTGTTTAAGATGAAATATATATAATAATGTATTCCTTTTTTTGCATTTGATTTTCTCAGTGGCATTCACAAATATGTTAAGCGCTGTTCCAAATTTTACTCCACTAATTCCCAATCTTAGGTTTCCTTTGGTAATAGATGCCGAAGATTCCTTAGCAGAATGCACAAAGCCCTTGCCTAAGTTCTTTTCTCAAGGTCGGTACACACTCACTCCTATTACAATATGACTTCTTAGGTCACATTTGTTTTCTAGATTAAGTGAAACTCCCTTTTCCTCAAAGAGCAATGCTGATAAGTGGTGCTCGAATGCTTATTGTTGGGCTTCACCAGTCCTCCATAACGCTTCACTGACTACCCATCGCAAGAAGCCACCCTATTCAAGAGTGCATTGCCAACAAAGTCATTTATTACGTGGGTCAGTCCTTGCTTCCAGTAAAACTTCCTTGCTCTAGAGTGCCCCAGGCTGACCATTCTACTACCCTTCGTAAAGTCATGCATTTGTGGAACCTCCATCACCACAGTGGTAGAAGAACACTTTAGTTCCTTCCTGCCAAAGACAAAAAACATTTAAGACCATGTGGAATTCAGCTAAGCTTGTAGGACCTGGGTTTTGCACTAACCAAAACCAGAATAATCATCCATACAAAGATGGCATGAATGCCAAAGGATTAGAAAATACTCACTCGAGAACTAGATCCACATCTCCCACAGAAGGATAATATGCACAGCTACATGAGCTGGTATCCCTCACTCTTCTTTGCTAACACTGCAAGCAGAAGAGGAGTTCACGATTACAGTGACACAACAAACGCATTCCTCTGTTCATCATGCATGACATCAAAACACTTTCCACATAGGCCACTCTTGCACTCTACCGTGGCCCAACTGGACACAAGGGATCTGTAGAAGCTTAAGTGTTTAATCATTCAGTCTTCTTTGATCCACTACATGCTTAAGTGTAAAGGTATCTGACATCATATGACCACCACTCTGTAAACCCAAAGTTTTCCAACTAAGCACACTATATTGTCTAGCTTTGTATTTATCCACCAAAACGTTTCTGAGATGTGTCAGGAAGGAGTATGCTGTGTTATATAAATGCTATTTCAAAAAACAGGGGTCCCTAGTAGTTCAGGGATCTTGGCAAAATGATAGACATACGCTCAGTAGTATGTATGACCTTTGTCCAGCCGGACACGATTTTTAATTTAAAGTAATTTACAAGGATACAAAGGATTTTTTACAAAGTGGGTGCAGCCAGCAACCCACAGGGGACAAGACAAAACAAGGGGATAAGGGTTAGAGCGAACAAGGCGGTCTGTGTACTAGTAGTTCAGTGAACAGACGAAAATACATTTGTAAGCATCATTGTATACAATTTGTACTGTTCTTTATACATATGACGCTAATATGTCGACGTTTCGATGCCCATTTTGAAATGATTGGCATCATCTTCAGGACAGAGAAATAATATGCTTGTCTTGAAAATCTTTAGGCAATTTATGGCCTGCACATATATTACACATACAATTATTTTAGGAAAAAAGGGGGAAGAAATAGGAGAACAGGGTTAAGTACCAGTTTAGCATGTAACACATCTGACCATCCAAAACAAAAGTGCATTTTCATTATATTGTTCTTTTAACAGCAGATGCCGATCAAATCAAGTGAGGTCACATGCGATTTGCGGCGCAGTGGGGGGACAGATGGTGACGGCGCGTGAATTACGAATGAAATATATAATTCAGAAGTGAACGAGTTCCATTCCGGTTGCTGTGCCTACGTATATACAAGAGAAGCACGTGAGGTAAAATGACAAAGTTTGAATAGTTTAGGCGATCAAGGCTATCGTGCCGTTTCATGCCGTCAGTGCCGGGCGGGTATTTGGAGCGAAAATACATTGCCGTATAGCTATAGTAGATTGAAAGGTGACGTGCAGGTGGTTCAGTTTGGCCTGTGACATGGTTATTTATTCTATGGCGCAGGCACCCGGTCAAGCTTGTTTTACCTTTCATGGCACTGGTCTCGAGTGAAACAAACATGCTGCGCAGTGGTGACAGACAATTACATTACATATTTTCATGCGATTTACCAGATTTTGGTCCAAACAATGTCTAATTCCAGGGGGCAGTGCCCAGTATCAAGGGACATATGAAGGGATACTCAATTATCTGAGCATATCGCTCGATATTTTTCCTGCCAAAAAACGGGTAGAGAAGGGTAAATACGGGGATTTAAGTAAAAGGCAATTAAATAGTAAGTCCACGCGGTATAATTACCAAGCCAGGGCAAGAAAGCCTCTTCATAGGAGACCGGACCGATCGTGTCTCACTAGGGAAAATAGTTATAATTAATTTATATTAGACTTGCAATTACTGATGGGTTTAAGTTATTAGAAGAGGCGAGGGAGCAAGGCTTTAGCGAGTACTTACTTCCTGGTTGGGTTGCTCAATGGCAATTCTGGGTTCAGATGGGTGGGAATCGCTGGAGTGCTCGTGGCTGAGGGGAGGATAAAATGGTGTTTGGAAATCGACAAGGGACTCGGCGTGAATAGCACGGCGGCCATGTTGGAGTGGGATTTGGGACAGTGTGGGGGACATTTTGGTGTGGGTAAGTGGTGAGTGGAAGTGACACACAAATTATATTAAATATTTACAAGTTTACGTATTTACAAAGATATACATAATAAAATCATCAATCATTGTAGAGACTTAAAGGAAGTGAGAGTTGCGATACAATTGTTCAGAGATTCATTTGATTAAAGGAGGGATGCCCAATCCTCAAGGCGATTGAGTCCTGTATGAATGCTGTTGGTACGCAGTATCCAATGTAGCTCCTCCTTATTCAGTAATTGTGATACATCTGCTCCCCGAGGTGGTGGTTTTACCACGGTAATGATTGTCCATGTCAAATCATTTTCAGTATGGCCTATGTCCTTAAAATGTTCAACGAGGGGGGCATTTGGGGTATTGCATCGGATTCTGCTTCGGTGTTGTCCGATGCGTAGCTTTACCTTTTGGCTAGTTTGACCAACATATATCAACATACATGGGCAAAATATGGCATATATTACATTGAAAGAATTACAATTAGTGAAGTGCTTTCTGTTAAAAGTAATTGTGCCAAAGGTAAATGTTTTTCCCTCGATGGTGAAGTCACATACTACACAGCTACCGCATTTAACATGGCCTGTTAGTGCCGGTAAACCCCATACATCGTTGATCGTAGTTTTTAGGTTAGGTTGTGGTAGGGATGCCCTTACCAAATGATCTTTTACATTTTTTGCTCTCTTAAAGGCAAAAATTGGGTGCTCCAGATTCAATGTACCTGCCTTTAATACAGGCCAGTGTTTAAGGACACTTTTCCTTATGGCATTGGAGGCTGGGGTGAACGTGGTCACACACACAAGTCTGTCTTGATTTTTCTTCTGTTTGGGTTCCAGCAAGGTTTCTCTGGGGCAGTACCAGGCCCTTTTGAGAGAACGCCGTACTAGTTTTCTGGGGTATCCCCTATTTCTGAGCTTGTTGCTGAGGGTTCTGGCTTCAGAGAAATAGTCTTGTTTGAAATAGCAATTTCTCCGAATACGGAGGAATTGTGAGAATGGGAGCGAGTCTCTGAGGGCACGGGGATGGTGACTGCTATAATTCAGCAAGGTGTTTCGTTCAGTGGGTTTTCTGTGGAGGCTGGTAGTGAGGCGGCCCTCTGTGTGTTTGATTTCCAGGTCCAGGAAGGGAATCGAATCTTTGCTTGTCGCCAGTGTGTATTTCAAGCCGTTACTGTTGTTATTTAACCAATGTAATAGGTGTGTTATTGATTCGAATGAGTCACTCCATATCATAAAGATATCATCAATGTATCGTTTCCACAGGGCAATGCCACTGTGGAAAGGATTTGATTCGGTCACTATACAGGATGTCTCTAGATTGTCCATGTACAGAATTGCTAGGTTGGGGGCAAAAATAGCCCCCATAGATGTACCCCGTACTTGACCATAGAACTGTCCTTCGAAGAGAAAGAAGTTTTTGGTAAGGCAGATCTCCAATAATTGGAGGATGAATAAGGACGGGACATTGTGTGGGCGCGGGCGTGTGTTGAGAACTTTTTCGACCACGCGTAGTGATTCATATTGTGGAATGTTGGTGTATAAAGATTCCACATCCAGCGTGCACATGGTGCTGGATGTGGGATCAAAGGGGTATTCCTCAATCATGTTAATCATTGACATACTGTCTCTGATGTAACATAGGGTATCCGGGACAAATGGTTTGATAAAATAGTCAATGTAGTGTCCGAGGGGCTCCAGGACAGAGCCGCACCCCGAGACTATCGGACGACCGGGAGGGGATTCACAATTCTTGTGAATCTTGGGTAAGCAGTAAATGACTGGTACCCGAGGAGCCTTAGTATTTAGGAACTCATGTTCCTTCTTGGAAAGATATCCCTGTTCTAGGGCATCATTGGTAACCTCAGAAATCAATTTCTGTATTTCTTCTGTGGGATTACGTGGTAGTTTGCAGTAGTGTTCGGTGTTAGCGAGTTGGCGATGGATCTCGTTTTTATAATTATCCATCTCCTGAATCACAATCCCCCCTCCCTTGTCAGCTGGTTTTATTACAATGGAGGGGTTATTTTTCAAGGTGGACAGGGCTTTCTTTTCTTCAATTGTGATATTATACGGAATAAATGATTTTTGTTTTTCTAAAGCAGCAAGGTCGTTGAGAACAAGTTTCTCAAAGGTTGGTATTTCCGGGGGGACCATGCTGCCGGTGGGTGAAAATTTAGATGGTGGTTTGAAAGGAGTGTTCGACTGCTTCATGGGAGTAGGGTTCAACAGAAAAAAGCTGTGGAGTCGGATCTTTCTAAAAAATCTTAAGAGCTCAGTTTGAGCATCAATGAAGTTAGGGTGGATAGTTGGGACAAATGACAGGCCTTTCGTGAGCAGTGACAGTTCGTTGCCCGAAAGTACGTGTGAGCTAAGATTAAAAATCGGTAACAAGGCTGTTTCATCATTTTGGGGAACAGGAGTTTGGTTTCCGTCTACCATTGGTAATGTTGTCGGCGGGTGAACCGTTCGCCTGGCGGATTCTGGCGATTGGGCCATCTCTGTGGCTGTTTGGCTCTCCCTGCCCCTGGGGGTTCTGATTGGCCTCTGCCTCGCCCTAAAAAATTCCTATGGGAGGGACCTGGGCTATCACTTGGATCTGATTGTTCAGATGAGTCCCCCGAGCTGTCAGAAAAACCTACAAAATGTTGTCTTCTGTTAAACCTTCCCCAAGGTCGTTGGTTTTGAGGGCCACTGTAGGAACGGTTGATGTAATAATCCTTATTTAAGTAAGGGTAGGTTCGTTCCTGGGAAAAAATTTAAATGTCTTTTTTGACTTTCGTTGCTTTCTTGTTAAATTCAAGTTTGTGGAATTCCTCAATAGTTTTGGTTATTTTATCAAGAAGTTTCTTGGCTTCAGTATTGGTGTTCTTGTCTTTAAGTTGTTGTTCTAGGTCACGAATTTGACTGATGACTTTTTCCAGCTCCTCTGTGGCAATATCAATTCCAAGCACCATCCAGTGCCTGGAACAGGTTGTGCTGATGTAGCTAAATCCGTTTAAATACTTCGGGTTGTCCGTAAAGACCGGCTTGAGATACACACTGGCCACAAGCAAAGATTCGATTCCCTTCCTGGACCTAGAAATCAAACACACAGAGAGCCGCCTCACTACCAGCCTCCACAGAAAACCCACTGAACGAAACACCTTGCTGAATTATAGCAGTCACCATCCCCGTGCCCTCAGAGACTCGCTCCCATTCTCGCAATTCCTCCGTATTCGGAGAAACTGCTATTTCAAACAAGACTATTTCTCTGAAGCCAGAACCCTCAGCAACAAGCTCAGAAATAGGGGATACCCCAGAAAACTAGTATGGCGTTCTCTCAAAAGGGCCTGGTACTGCCCCAGAGAAACCTTGCTAGAACCCAAACAGAAGAAAAATCAGGACAGACTTGTGTGTGTGACCACGTTCACCCCAGCCTCCAATGCCATAAGGAAAAGTGTCCTTAAACACTGGCCTGTATTAAATGCAGGTACATTGAATCTGGAACACCCAATTTTTGCCTTTAAGAGAGCAAAAAATGTAAAAGATCATTTGGTAAGGGCATCCCTACCACAACCTAACCTAAAAACTACGATCAACGATGTATGGGGTTTACCGGCACTAACAGGCCATGTTAAATGCGGTAGCTGTGTAGTATGTGACTTCACCATCGAGGGAAAAACATTTACCTTTGGCACAATTACTTTTAACAGAAAGCACTTCACTAATTGTAATTCTTTCAATGTAATATATGCCATATTTTGCCCATGTATGTTGATATATGTTGGTCAAACTAGCCAAAAGGTAAAGCTACGCATCGGACAACACCGAAGCAGAATCCGATGCAATACCCCAAATGCCCCCCTCGTTGAACATTTTAAGGACAAAGGCCATACTGAAAATGATTTGACATGGACAATCATTACCGTGGTAAAACCACCACCTCGGGGAGCAGATGTATCACAATTACTGAATAAGGAGGAGCTACATTGGATACTGCGTACCAACAGCATTCATACAGGACTCAATCGCCTTGAGGATTGGGCATCCCTCCTTTAATCAAATGAATCTCTGAACAATTGTATCGTAACTCTCACTTCCTTTAAGTCTCTACAATGATTGATGATTTTATTATGTATATCTTTGTAAATACGTAAACTTGTAAATATTTAATATAATTTGTGTGTCACTTCCACTCACCACTTACCCACACCAAAATGTCCCCCACACTGTCCCAAATCCCACTCCAACATGGCCGCCGTGCTATTCACGCCGAGTCCCTTGTCGATTTCCAAACACCATTTTATCCTCCCCTCAGCCACGAGCACTCCAGCGATTCCCACCCATCTGAACCCAGAATTGCCATTGAGCAACCCAACCAGGAAGTAAGTACTCGCTGAAGCCTTGCTCCCTCGCCTCTTCTAATAACTTAAACCCATCAGTAATTGCAAGTCTAATATAAATTAATTATAACTATTTTCCCTAGTGAGACACGATCGGTCCGGTCTCCTATGAAGAGGCTTTCTTGCCCTGGCTTGGTAATTATACCGCGTGGACTTACTATTTAATTGCCTTTTACTTAAATCCCCGTATTTACCCTTCTCTACCCGTTTTTTGGCAGGAAAAATATCGAGCGATATGCTCAGATAATTGAGTATCCCTTCATATGTCCCTTGATACTGGGCACTGCCCCCTGGAATTAGACATTGTTTGGACCAAAATCTGGTAAATCGCATGAAAATATGTCATGTAATTGTCTGTCGCCACTGCGCAGCATGTTTGTTTCACTCGAGACCAGTGCCATGAAAGGTAAAACAAGCTTGACCGGGTGCCTGCGCCATAGATTAAATAACCATGTCACAGGCCAAACTGAACCACCTGCACGTGACCTTTCAATCTACTATAGCTATACGGCAATGTATTTTCGCACCAAATACCCGCCCGGCACTGACGGCATGAAACGGCACGATAGCCTTGATCGCCTAAACTATTCAAACTTTGTCATTTTACCTCACGTGCTTCTCTTGTATATACGTAGGCACAGCAACCGGAATGGAACTCGTTCACTTCTGAATTATATATTTCATTCGTAATTCACGCGCCATCCCCATCTGTCCCCCCACTGCGCCGCAAATCGCATGTGACCTCACTTGATTTGATCGGCATCTGCTGTTAAAAGAACAATATAATGAAAATGCACTTTTGTTTTGGATGGTCAGATGTGTTACATGCTAAACTGGTACTTAACCCTGTTCTCCTATTTCTTCCCCCTTTTTTCCTAAAATAATTGTATGTGTAATATATGTGCAGGCCATAAATTGCCTAAAGATTTTCAAGACAAGCATATTATTTCTCTGTCCTGAAGATGATGCCAATCATTTCAAAATGGGCATCGAAACGTCGACATATTAGCGTCATATGTATAAAGAACAGTATAAATTGTATACAATGATGCTTACAAATGTATTTTCGTCTGTTCACTGAACTACTAGTACACAGACCGCCTTGTTCGCTCTAACCCTTATCCCCTTGTTTTGTCTTGTCCCCTGTGGGTTGCTGGCTGCACCCACTTTGTAAAAAATCCTTTGTATCCTTGTAAATTACTTTAAATTAAAAATCCTGTCCGGCTGGACAAAGGTCATACATACTACTGAGCGTATGTCTATCATTTTGCCAAGATCCCTGAACTACTAGGGACCCCTGTTTTTTGAAATACGTTACTGCCCAAGGTCCCTAGTGCTATACCTTTGGGTTCCCTTGTTGTTTACAAAAAGTGTTATATAAATGCAACTACAGTTCAATACACAAAAGGTTCCTATTGATTTATCTTCTGTGGCTTCCTAGTTCGACTAATGGTAAATAAAATGTTTTATGAAAAAAAAGTCCCTGTTTCAGACTGATATTTCAGTGTTCAAAGCCACAAACGTGTGGAGCGTACTGTCATTTTCACACTACCTTGAAAATACTTGTTTAAGCTGCTCTTACCCTGCTCTCATATGAAAAGAATTGAATATTTAGGGTGAAACCTAGTGTCCTTTAAAAGAGGAAGTCACAACAGCAAATATAGCAACTTTGGAAATAACATTGCAGAAGTTCGATTATAAAGTTGGGCAGGATTTAGAATGAAAGAACAGATATTTCAAGATGTCTGGGGAGATTGTATGTGGCCTGAGAACACTTCATAGAATATAGCTTGAGTTATGATTTACAGTAGTAATAAATACAGAATAACGGAGAATTGCACAAAAACAGGTCGTCGTTTTCCTGAGGTTCATAATGAGATCATAGGGGGATGACATAGGAGAAGGAAATTTAATTTTCTAATACAACCATTTCATAAAATTGCAGAGGACAGCTTCCGCCAGCCAGGGTAGACATATATGTGTGACATTGCTTGAATGAAATACAACTGTCTGCCAGCTCCTTGCTATTCTTCCGATAAGGCATGTCCACTCCTATGCTTGAAGACAGTAGTGGCAGGAATAAGACCTGGGTAGATGTGGTGGTCCCAACAAGTTTTAAATAGTGGCATTACTTATTGTTTTTATCAGTGCTTAAATTGTAAAAGAATGAGTGCTGGTGCCTAATGTTTTGATCGGAATCCAGTGAATGGCACTTTTAAATGTCAGCACCTCAAATACCAAGGCTGTGCAGTCTTCCATCCACTTCATCCCTTTTTAATCCAGTACCAGAAATGCCTCTTTTCCTTTATCTAAATCTTTGTAGGTTCTTGCTTTCTGACTTTGTGACATGTTCTCTGTCTTTCTCTACTCCTTCTTTTCTTTTGTGTTTTTTCTCTCTCTTGCTCTCTGTAAATACCTGAATTAGAAAGGTACGTGCCAGTCCCCAAAAATGAGTGCCGGTGGCCCAAGCAGCAACAACCGGCTCAAATTAAGCACTTGTTATTGTGATTCAAATATAGAGTTATGCAGTTATTTGTAGCATACTTCACATCAGACTTTACAGCACATCATAATATAATCCTCAGTCCAATGGGCTGACAGACGGACTCAATACTTTGATTAAAGATGCAATACGGATGACTCTTTTAAGTTAATGAATGTACAGGATGTTGTGCATAAAGGTATATGAATTCACAGGACCACATTTACTCATATAACACCAAAACTGTGAGTTTGTTAAGAGGAAGATAATGACATATAGTATGAACTTGGATTTACATCAAAAGAAGAATCTTGAACGGGAAAGCTGTAGGTGATATGTCTGGGTTTGGACTGCATCTAAGTGATAAAGACATGTTGGATGTAGGAGGTGGTGAGGCGTTGAGTGGTCAGGAGAATATAGAGGAATGGAGGTGTTCGGTTGAGTTGATGGGGACAGACTGACAGGGTTGCATTGTTTGTACTGTGATATTTCACTGCATGTCCATGGGTCATTCTCTATATTAAGGAGTAAAATGCATCTAATGTCAGGAGTGCTGATAATTGTGGCCTCTTTTCCACCTTCAAATCTCACAGATAAGGAATCTGAACATTGATTCAGCCATAGAATTACAAAGGCATACATAACAGCCCAGGGTTTACCTTTACATCCTAAGGTCAACCTGATCTCTTTACTCTGTCTTTGTTTAACTTTCTATCTCAGCTACAGCCTTTCATATGCAAGCTTCACGGACGAACCCTTTTATACAAGTGTTTTTCCCAGGTTATACCTCTGGCAAAACTCCAGGGTAAATAGTAGCCTTCAAACTGCCTTTTGAGCTACACATAAACCGTTGTTCAGAGTGCTTTAGGGGTTCATGTATTACTTAGTTAGTGAAATATTTTGAAAGCAGGTGCTTTGGAGGAGCAGAGCATGAAAAAGGCGTAAAACATCTCCAACCATTAAAATCAAAAGAATACTGGTTTGAATAAATTTAAAATATCTTTAGGATCTAAATATGCATAGACATTTAAAAATGTTACATACCCATAACATGGTGCCTTCTCGGGATACCAGTAATCTTTTACGTCTATATAAATTGTAGTTTTTCAATAAAAGGGTAAAATGTTAGTTCCATAAAGGGCTTTAAATGTAATTGTAGTTTAAAAAAGCAGAGCATTTCTATCTGGGTAACTGAAGGGTTCTTAGTGGTCCTGCATAATCACTGGATACATGTGCATGTGGATTTCCCCTCTAGAATATTAAGCTCATTTATCTTAAGGGTTCATCAAGAGCTTCTATCTTCATAATAGAGCTCTAAAATAAATGTACAGACATTGTAACTATTTTGTAACAAATATCCTTACCATAAAGCAGGAATGGTCAGAGCCCATTCAGCTCTGTGCCAAACTAACTTTAGTAAATAGTGAATTTAGATGGCAAGTGCAGAACATACATTTAATGTAACTGTGTACTGTTTGCCAGAACGTGTGAACATATTCTAGTGGTGATCCAAAGGAAACGTTGGCAAAGATTACATTTGAAACAGCCACCGCGTTTGCCAACTATCACAGTTGGAACAATCCCAGTATCAGATGTACATTATTTCTATCAAGAAGAGACAACATCCTATTTCAGTACTTCCTCAACAGTATGCCAGTCTGCATTTGAAACAATATATGTGGCTTTAGACACTTCATACAAGCAACCCAATCCATTGAATAACTGCTTGCACCCTTCACAGACCTTACCTGAACACAAGGACCTTAAGATCCTGAATATCAGATTATTTCGCAAGGTGGTCCGATATTGTAAAAACATGCCTTGTGCATAAATCTTTTCTTAAAAGAATGGATGCCTTTGTTCTTCCAGCCTTTAATTATGCAGCACTATTTCTCTATTGTGCTTTTAAAACCTGTTGATGCCAGAATTGACTTTAAACTATTGTGACTTGTTCTTATATGTGTCTGCAGTTTTACAACTGGTTATTTTGTAAATCACTGGCGCATTTTTTTCTAGGTTCTTTCTTCTAGCCAGCAATGGTCACTCAGTTGCATCTACATTTTGCTATATTGATGGTTGGAAATGTTTATTAAAGATGCTGGGATATTAAATACTCTTTCATCATCTCTCTGCTACCAATCAAAATGTATGACTTTTTGGAAAAACGTTGTTCTCCTCTTACTTAAACCAAGAAACAGTAAATGCGGAATTTTCCATAATTTATAAACTATGTAATTAATCAAATATATATGTGTTTCATATTGAATTTTAGTAACTTCACAAATTATCACAAATCATGCAACAACCGTTTTTCACCAAGTGCATTACCATAACAAATCCCTATTAAACATCATCTGACTACATTTTCTTAGCCTTGTTCATATACAAAACTAGTCAGTTCAAGTGTAAGGTTTAGTTACTAGTAAGGCCAACATTGCAAACTCAACTGATTCGGGACAATCCAGCCCTAGATTGAATCACATCAAAATAACATAAAACATAAAGCTATAAACTGGTGATTCTGCTGCAAACATAATTATTATGGGTCTGATTTAGATCTGGGCGGATGGATTACTCCGTCACAACGGTGACAGATAATATGTCAGCTCAAATATTTATTTATTTATTGAGTTTTATATAGCAGAGTGCTTTACATGAGGATCAGAGTCACAGGCTAACATGTTACATTTGTTCAAGAGCAATCAAAACATAGGAAACAAAGAAAAAGAGCAGAGTTACAGAAATTCGTTATGGGAGGGGGAGGGATCGGAGATACAGGGAGACGGGGAGAAACTGTGCCCAATGTCTGGCTGGGTAGTGGACGGCTGAGGGGATGAACCAGGGCCGATCTCCTCAGTAGCTGAACCAAGCAGGTCCACCGGGCATCGGACAAAATGCTCGGACTCCGCTGTCAGGATAGTGATCAGGTGTATTCAGAGAATGTCAGAGTAGCGCGGGGCTTGGGAGGGTGAGAAACCATGGTCCGAATAAAATCCAGACGCCATCTTGAGGTCAGGCACTGTCCTGAGAAGGTTCTGTAAGGAAAACTTTGGCTTGGAAGAAAGTCCCCAGGCCAGATCGATATGACGGGGGCGGGGGTTCCCAGAGAAGTCTCTGCTGCTATCATGTGAGTGATGCAATGTGTCACATCCGAGAGGGGAACTCCCATTAAATCCCATAGGATATAAATGGATTTATATTTCAGCTGATGGGATATCCGTCACCGTTGTGACAGAGTAACCCCTCTGCTGAAATCTAAACCAGGCCCTAAGTTATTCCACAGACAAGGAGTCAGGGCTGAAAATATCTGCCCACTTACTGGGACCTGGTGCTAATTAGTAAATGTTGGTCTCCCAAGGGAGAAATCTCAGATGAGGATATTGATAAATGCTTACAGCATCACATTATGTGAGTACTTTAACACTAGTGGGGCAGATTTATTTACACTATATGAAACTACAAAGCCAAACAAAGTGAGACAGAGCGGCACAAAATCTTGATATTTATTTTCCAGTGATAACATATTTTGCACTAGAAAGTTGCCCTTAAAGTAGCTCTGATAATGTTTTGCACTGCTTAGCACCAAGGGGGTGCTCTATGGGTGGTACATGGGTATTCCAACGCTGCCACCCATGGGTTTTGTTACAAAACCAGTTCTACAGATATTCTCAGATCTGGTTCTATATCAAACATAACACTTCTTTGAGAGAGGTGTTAAGCATGAAAACTGTTTATTTCTCCTAACATTTCTCACATTGCATGTGAAGGGAATGGGAATATGTACTGAAAGGGTTCCTTTCGAGTACAAAATATAAGCTAGAAATCATGAACACACTTTTCTGCTCTGGTGAAAAGGTATGTGGGTGATGCTAGGCAACCTGTCTGTGCGCCAGCACAGGGGAAGAGAGCAGTAGCAGGCCATATTTAGTAAATATGCCTCTGATTTGCGCTCTCCCCAGTGCAATATAGCTCAGTATCTCCCACCAGTATGCATTTCAACCTAACTGTAGATTTTAAAAGAATTTGGAGATGGGCAGGTAAGAATATCTGGGCATCTTGCTGTGGAAGCTTAAGGGCATATGCCTGGTGTCTCTCTAGCAGGTTTCGTTTTCTTCCCAAGTAATTAATGACCTACAGATCCATCAATGAGAACTGAAGTGGTTTAATACCAGTGGTGACGGAGGCTGCTAAAGCTTTAGAGTTTCATGGGATGGGTGAGTCACAAATGCTTTGCTGAAGTGGCTCAAGTCAGTAAGATCAGAAATAACTGCAAATGTGTCCAGTTTATTGTAAAACTTTTGTGTATGTGGGATATCTTTGCTATGCATGTTCAAGACTGTTCCTGGAGCATTTGGATGTAGGATACTGTATCTAATGCCACCAGGCTTTTAAAAAGCAAGAGGAAGTCATAAGGCGTCCAAATCCCAGGGTTATTACGTCCACCATTGCATTTCTGGCCATCTTTACAAGTATTTAGCAGTGAAATTAAATCTCACTCTAAGAAGAGGCATAGTTTAATCTGTTAATAAAGCGCTCTACCATTTCCAGGAAAAGAACAGCCAATCACAGAGCTTCGTTTACTTTCCCTTCATCACAATTAGCCTTGAGTGGACTTTGTAGGCAAACGAGTTTGTCCTTTATGGATTGCAATTGCATCACTGTCCATTCTGTGTTCTCTTAATCTCATTGATTGATATTCTGCCCATGCTGAGTTTTCCTCTAACTGATTTATGTTCTTCTGCTGTTGATTCTGTGGCTGAGGCGTAGGCACTGGTATACTACCAGAATATCAACTACAAATATCATAAATGTGATATATATTGGTAAATGTAGGTTTACTGTACCTGTCCCCACACCCGCATACCTTGCTAATACTGTCAAGGTACATAGATGTGTAGTAAAGACCAGTACATCTATACTTGCCTACATATCCTTATCTGCACAATATTTTGTTAGTCTTTTTTCTGGCTACAAACCTTTTTGCAACACAATTTCTTTATTCTGAGATTAGCAGAACATATTTACTGTGGCAGTGGTGTCTTGCCGTGTTGGCTGTGACACCTGGGCACTGATCCAGGGTCAGGAGGCTCATACAGTGCCAAGCAATCTCATCCGCCCATACATCTTGAGGCCACAAGAACTCCTGACAATCAGATGGACCTGGCTGTACTGGTGGACTCAGGTATCCAGAGCAAAACACACCTTTGCTGCTGAGATTCGACAGAAGAATGAATGCAACCTCTGGAATAAAATGAAGTATTTGCTTATCCAGCAATCCCTCTTGTCACCTGCAAATGGATCTTAATGCCGGCAAGAAGACAGGGCTAATATGCAAGCCTTGGAACTGGTTTGTCAACGCCAGACAAGTGCACCACTCGGATTACATGGAGATCAGGCCAGCATACTGTAGGATGCTTGGAGTGAACAAAGGTTGTGTTCATTTTACAGCCCTGGGAGGAAGAACACCACTGAACAGAAGCTGTGACTGATGATGAAGTGGAATTGATCCTTGACATTTCTGCCAAGATCTCAATATGTTTTTACTATAAACTCCTACCCAGATGTTTTACGCTGTAGAATCCTCATCTGGTGAGATACTTACAGCTCCACGTAAACAAGTCAAGGGGGTAGCTTGTGACATAAAAGTCTTCATTTTGTATATTTAAACAAAATGTTCTTGTATTATGTTTAAAAAACATGATAATAAAATCGATATAGGTTAACAGTAAAATCAGAACATATAACAGAGAAAGGATAACAAAATGTAAAATTTAGATGCGTAATAATTAAGCAGCAAAATAACAAAAATAGATGTTGAAAGAAATCTGTAAATGCAATAAAAGCAGTTACATAAAAAAGGTCGGAGTAAGAAGGTCTTAATATCCTCGAATTATTGTTAACAGCCATTACACATAATAATAGCTGTTCTTGTAATAGCGATAACTGGTAAAGGTAAATGCATTCAGAGTTGTGTACTAAAAAGTGCAGTAGATTGGTTAAATTCGTTATTTGTATGAAGCGAGCCATCTAGCAGTTTCCACTGTTCACTATGGTAACTCCCCTCTGCGGGGGGCACTTCAGAGGATCATATCTAACTTAACAAATTGAGACATGCACATAGGCTGAAGTGAAGTTAAGGTCACTCTCATAATTTAGTGCAATTCATGCTATTGATTTTTTTTTCAGGGTCAAATATAAAACACCACTTTCAAAAGCGATGTACATATACCATCAGCCACAGAGCTGGATATATTTTTAGTTTGGTATACATCTAATATAGGCCCTGGCGTTGTGTAAAGAAGAAGCTATGGTTACCCTGCTGAAAAAAGGTCCAAAGTGGTCCCTCTTCTAAAAAAGCTGTCCACCGGCCCTGCTTTCTTGTTCAACTCCCATCCCATATCCCTGCTTCCTGCAGCTTCCAGAATCCTGGACATATCAGTGCCCAGTTGTCCTCATATCTGGAAGACAGCTCTCTCCTGCATTACACAGGCAGGTTTGCGTCAACGTCATAGTATGGAAACAGCTCTTTTGAACATCATGGAGATTCTGAAAACCACACTGGACAAGGGAAAGTGCAGCCCTTATTTTACTAGATTTATCTGCATCACTTGATACGGTCTTGCACCCTATTTTACAACAACATATTTCTGAGGTAGGTATTAGTGGGACAACATAGAGAGGGCTAAACACTTTTCTAGAGTGGAGGGAACAAGAAGTGTGGCTTGCCCGTCCATGTCTCTGGCGTAGAATCTAGTCTTTGGGGTTCCCCAGGGCTCTTCTCTGAGCCTCATGATATTCAACATCTACTTGGCACCCCTGGCCAATTCAATAGAATCCCATGGCTTTAAGACCATCTCTTATGCAGACGACACTCAGCTGCTCCTAAGAGTCGACCCCTCTTTCTCTAAAACAGCTAAGGCCCTTAAAGCTTGCCTCTTTGCTAGTCTGCGTTGGTTGAGAGAGAGGTGTGAGAAGTTGGCCTGGCACATGATGTCCACTATTCTAGTGAACACCTTGCACCAGTCCAAACAACCCTTATGGTGATGGTTGTAAGTCAACCTTATAGACCAGCTATCCTATTGGTAGCGTGGACAGAACAGTCTTAGGCTAAAAGTCTCTTGAGGGCGTGCAAAGCCAGCTGTTTTACCATATGTAACCCCTTGAATATCAAATGAAAGGACACCACACAGGATATATATAAAATATATATGTATTTATTTACTAACACACTCCTCTGAACTCTTTATGAGATCAGAGGCCAAAGCACATAACAAGTTACTCTTAGAAACACTTTAAATAGCACAATTTACAGTTAGGCCCTAGGGGCGCGTAAAACCATATACTAAGTAAGTGGTATAAGAACCACGATCGGGAAAAGGAAAGGCCTAGGGCCTAGAGAATCGCTGGGGCTACACTATCTGAACCTTAGGTTAGAAGTAGGAGGCCCACAGGCGGCGCATGCAGTGTCAGTACACTCATGCGAGAGTCAATAGAAAGTCAATGGGAACTTTAAAGGTAAGTAATTGAAGATTTAGGACACTCACGGTCTAACTAGGAATATACAACTAACAAAACTAGACACTAGGATAGTCAATCCCTACAGGAGCACCGAAGTACTCGCGTTACCTCACCCATGGGCTGCGGGTGCATAGGTGTCAAAGTGTGTTGGGTTTTCTCGTTGATTCCTATGGAGCCTTGGAAGAAGATGTTGCAGGCGACCAGGAGGAAGCTGTCCGGGTGTATCCAAGGGTGGATCGGAGTTGAAGAAGACCTGAAAGCAGAGGGGACAGAGTCTAGGTCACTAGCCAGTGACCGGGTGGAACCAGGAAGGAACCAGATGTCGTCGAGGAGCAATCAGGTGCTGTCGTGAAGCTTGTCGTTGCAGCCACGCGGACCAGGAGGCGTCGAGGGCGACCAGGTGCTGGAGAGGAGCTGTCCCACGAAGGTTCTCGCAGATGGAGGGGTCGACTTCAAGATCGGAGCCAACAAGCCTAAACAAAGGCAACCCACGCAGGATACACAAAAGGCTTCTGGTGCAGACCAGGAGGGTCTGAGGTACTTCACCTTTTCAGGGAAGCAAGTGCCAGTCTGGAGCAACCAGACCAGCGATGGATTTTCAAAAGGATCGTCGCCACTGGGCTACTAGCCAACTGGCCAGCAACCGGGACAACGCGTCGAGTAGAACACAAGCAGAAGGGCCCCACGCAGATCTTGTGGAGTGTGGAGGGCTGGTCTTCGGTGCAGGTGGAGCTCGGTGTCGGGGTGTCTCAGTCCCTAGTGCACAGCTTCGAGGATGCCTCAGGAGCTGCGCTGTTAGCAAGTTGAAGACTTTCCAAGTTGCCTGGTTCCACGGGTCCGACGCCTTCCACGGGGCTCAGCTGTGCTGGAGTCGTGCAGTGGGGTCAGAGAGGTCCGCGAGTCGAGGTCTTGTCAGGCTCTGTGCTCGGGTTCTGGCGGGAACGGGGACAAAGCAAGCCGTCGAGTTGCTGGATGGTGCCTGATTGCCCAGGGTGGTCACTCCTTGTCCACAAGGGAGATTCTTCAGTCTTCAGCTCAGGTGAATGTCGAAGGGTCCAGAGTTTCGTTTCAAGTCGACTCCAGGATTAATCTAAAGTCTCCTGGGTCAGCTCCTACCTTTATACAACTAAAGGGGGCTGGTTTACTCACTAGGTCCCTCCTATGGGTGGGACCAGGAAGGGGGGTGGTTACACCCCCTTTCCTTTGTCCAGTTTTCGTGCCAGAGCTGGGGCTGGAGTGCCCCAGCACCGGTTTGAACTGGACTATGCATGGAGCACCTACTGTGCCCCAGGCAGTGTCTCATTCTATTCAGCCTTCCCTGTCCCAATACACAAAGTCCTGTCTGGGGTGGTGCTCGCACCTCTCCAGGCAGGAAACCTATTGTCCAAACCTCCGTGACTGGAAGGACTCCCAGCAGCAGGAGGTCAGACTTGTGTCTGTGGCAGCAGCGTCCATTTTGTGACGCTGGAGCTCTGGTTAACTTTAACCGGGATAGTCAGCAACAACATGTCTTCTCCCTCTAGAAGGGTGTAATGCTACCCACGTCGCCAGAATTGGCGAGGGGGTAGTATTCCAAAGCATATGACACCTTACACGACATGTTTAGATAAAGCCAAACCAAAGTTAGCATTCAACCGCGAGGATTATAATGCACTTAAGAGTATATGGTATGGCGATATCATAGAACAGCTATAAGGACATGTTTCCGAAAGCTGCAGACAGGCTCAGCTCATGCTAGAGCAATATCTCACACATAACCAAGCACTCTGCCTCCAGGATTGTTAAGGCCTGCCATAGGAGTGACTTATAGGTTAGTGTTTGCCTATATATAAGGGTAGATATAGGAATACTATACCTAAGCAAGGGGTGATTACACGACCTTGCCCCAGCTGAGGGGTCAGCCAGTTGTCAGTTTGAGTGGCCAGCCAGGGGTGGCATAATACATGCTGCAGCCCCTGTGTGAATGAGATTCGCCTCCAATCTCCATACAGCCAACTTTCTCCACCCAGCAAGGACACTATGGTATGGAAACAAAACATCCAGAGTCAATCTCTCCCCTCCAATAGACTGAGACATCAGTCCACCATCGGGCCAACAAGCCCAGCAAGTCCAGCAGTGTCTATTGTTAATTTTGGCACATGTTTTCCAGGAGCTTCTTCCACCTTCAAGGTCTTATCATGATACACTGATGCTGAAGTGGAGGTGGCCTTCGAATACTCACACCTCGTGTGGTTGGCAAGCTGTTAGGATGCCAAATGGCTTCATTGAGTGCTGGATCATGGCACTCAGCTGGGCATGAATGCACTTCTCTTCATCAGGTTTACGCTTTGAAAAAAATAAATCCACTAAACTCAATTTGAAGACTGCTATTCAGATTTAAATAAAGGACCTCTTTTCTACCTTTGAATGTGTCCCGCCAGATCTTCAATCAGTGGTTTCTTGGTGACCCCACTTATAAAATAGTTGACATTTAATTAAAAGGTGTAAAATGTTCAGTCTGAAAATGTTTACTATTAAACTCATTTCTTTGAATTTATGACTGATTTATTTTGGATCAGTAGCAATTTGCTTGCTATTTATAGACTGCCCCAAAGTCCAAGATACCCATTGGCTGTTGGGTCCCTCGATGAATGTAAACATCTCTCAGTGTACCAAGCGTTATGAGACAACATACAGAAATTAGGAAGGAGGGGTTTATTTTCTTCCAGACATTTGACATCAATATGCGTATATAGTGTGCATTAGGTAGCATTGTACTGAGAGTTCAAATCACTCCTCTAATTTCACAAGTTGTCATGTCAGGTGGTCACAGTAAATGGTAGCCAATGTCCACGCGCGATCTGTGTTATATCAAATGTCAAGTGGCTATGTAAGGCAGCTCAGACAGATATCTAGACAGTGCAGCATTATTAATGGGTGTAAATCAGGAACTTCCCTTCAGCTCGATCACTGGAACAGGGCCAGTGCTTAATTTGTAAAATAGATAAATATATGTGTATGGGGCAGTGTTTTCATAGGAGCCTGTGGCCGGTACTGCTGAATCCCAGATATAATGGATGCCTAGTTTGGAATCTACCTCTTGCCTCTTCTTCTACAACCAACTCCTTCTTCTCTTTATCTCACTCCTGCAGGCTTTTTTTCTCCCAAGCTTTCTCTCCTTTGTCACTTTTTTTCCAACAATTCTCTTCCCCTCTGTATTGCCTTGGTTCAAAGTCTGAAGATGAAAAATAGGCCATGGTCCACAAGAATGAGTGACGGTGCCCACCACATGAAACACTGCCAGCTCACGCAGGGCCACCACGTGTTACACAATATTGTCTCCCTTTATACAGTCACCGGTGAGGAGTCAATATCACAAGGTGGCAGGGGAAACAAGCTGGAAACAATTTTAAAGAATGGATTTCCAGCTCCTATTTTGAGGCTTTGAACAGTCAATGTCCAGATTTAGGGGAGTGAAAACACCCCAGAACATTGGTACCAGAATCAGCTGGAGGAGCAGGGTTTGTTGGGGACTGAATTGCCTCTTAGGTTGCTCTCAGCTCCAAGCACCACCCTCTCCAAGACCCCATACCCCTCCTCAGACAGTAAAATATTTTTTAAGGTGCCCGGTCTTCTGATGCTACCCCCTGACACAAATTATACATTGATGGGAAGACATAATAATCTGCACAAATTAGGTGACCCCTTTATTGATAAAGACCAGTGCTCTTGCCTTTCTACAAAACATTCATATAAAATGTGCATGAACAGAAAGTAGGTACATGTACCACTTGCAGACTGATCAAATCAATTGAGAATTTAAAAACGAAAACGTAAAACCATAGTGCAAAACTGTTGATTTAGTCTCTTGTTTGGGATCTGTGGAGACACCCACAAGAATGTGGCAAAGGGAATCTCAGAAACGATTGTTGTGGGGAGAAAGGCAGGAAGGTAGAGTGGGGATGAAAGGGGTGGGGGCGTTCAGGAATTTAGCTCAGGAGTTTCTGAAGGCAAAGAGTCTTCTTTGCTACCCAAAGGCCAGTTTGACATTTAGACCTGCACAGAAAGGTTCTGCTGAAGATGGAAGTGCCTTTAGTTTTAGTAAAAGGGTAGTTGGTGTGAATCGTTGGTACCCTTGGATGTTCATGTTGCACCCTTTGGTTAATAATATGAATAAATATATCGTCTTTGCACATTGTTATTCCTTCTAAAAGTTGCAAGAAAGGGGATTGGAGCGCATGTGTCATGTTCTATCCAGAGTTCTACAAAGGATTTGCATTGTTTTCCAAGAATTCCCTATTTTGCAATTGGTATTTTCGGATCACTGTGTAATTCAGAGTCATGCTTTAAAAGATTAAACCTCTGAACCTGAAACAAATGAAAACTTCTAAACTCCTATTCTCTTATGCTTTCATGCTGTTAAATATCACCTCGATTGCACATCTGGCGTGAATTAGCTTTTGCATTAAACGGATTTTCATTTAAATTCTATCCAAATCCAGATTTAACTTCCATCATGAAGCCGGATCACTAGGTAATGAAGGAACACATTCTGCTCGTGTGCTGGATCGTTTGTCTAGAAAAACTTTGCATAATACAAAAGACTTTGAATTTGATCCAGAAATCCACTGGGAGCAAATGTACCGCTGTCCCAGCAGGCTTCATGTTGCCTTCACTTTATTATGCTACGGCCCAAGACAACCGTATTATTTTTTAAGCCTTTTGCTAAGTTTTTGTTGGCAAAGTTTTTGGTGGTGGCGTTTTGCAGTATGTAAAGATGTGGGTGTTTTAATTTCGTATGATGTTGTATAACCAAAGAGTGGACGTGACTTTTGAATATAAAGAGTGAAAAGGGAGATCCCTGGATCATATTGTAAGGCATTAACTAGAAGGATCCAGTTAAATTACATGTATAGAAAGGAACCCCACACAAAGTGCTTCCAAGGTAGTAATGACAAGTCAAAATGAGAGTATTTCTCTAAAGCAAGGAAGGCAACTAGCACTGAAGGTGAACCTTACAGCTAGGGCAAGGGTAAACCAAAAGTGGCTGAAACTATAACCATTTCTAGTATCATTAAAATTTAGAAGGCTTGTATGAGCCATATTGACAAACACAGTCACCACTTCAGGACTAGGCTCCGAGCAAACTCTTATTACTTTTATTAGAATTGAAGACCATATCACCAGTACAGCCATTTTCTGTTAGCCCATAATAAGGAAAAAATTAAGTGACAAAATGACTGACAAGTGTGTTGCTTTATAGATACCCTGCCGTGATTAAGTAAAACAACTTTCTGTACCAGCCAAAGGAAACAAATTAGAAAAATAGTCCATGCTTACTTTGGGTAAACACCACCCATGCCCTGGGTACAACTGGTATCATATTTTAGGGACTTACACGTGGGGTACAGTCCTTGTCAATTCACACATATCAGTTTTGGGGAAGAGCACTGGCACTAGGGCCTGGTTATCAGGCTCCAGTGCGCTGTCAAAGTCGAAAACCAGCATCAAGTAGTCTAACTGGGGAAAAAAGTGGGGAGGGCATCTGCAAAAAGGTCCTGTTTTCCTACACACTCATTTAATCAGTCCCTCTCCTAATTCAATTCATCAATGGTTCCCTCTCTGTGGCTATTTTCCTCTTCTTGTCAACCTGCTCTCTATTGCCTATGCTAATCATGATAACTCAAAAACCTTTTGTTTGGTTTCTTTCCACAATTTCTTTCCACAGTGAAACTAATTGGGCTAGTATTCCCCACTCAAAGCCAGATGTTTTTTTAAACGTGCTGCCTGCTGAATGAATAGCCTGCTTTTGCCCTGCAATAGATTGAAAAACAGGTGCAAGTTACTGCTTAAGATCAATACTGGCCACTGACCATTTCCACAGAGCTACCTTGGCCAAAGGTACAATGGGAGCACAACAATGAACTCCCGGCATGCATACAGAACCTGAGTACTTGCTTGGCACTGATGACTTTGACTGCTCCCAAACACTTCCAGTGACCTTACAAACTTCTCTGAGAACAGTCTGTGACTGGCAACACTCAGGCAACCACTGTCATCAGAAGACAGATGTGTACCTGTGTCTTGGTCATCACGTGGTTGCACCAGTAAACACACAATGTTTTGTATCTCCAGAAAAGTGGTGAACGCAAAGACAATGCCCCATTCTTTATCTATGTTAGTGTCATGTCCTTTTGCTTACCATCTGAATAAGAGACAGTGTTAATCCCTCTTCAGCAAGACCATGCAAATGTAATTAAATACATACAATAATAATTAAATGATTGCCTACTTACACTGATCCTGTAATAGTAAATAATCTTAAAAAATAATGCTAGCAAATTCAAGAGAAAGTAGCACAAGGTGAGTCCCTTTCTGAAATCAATACCATTGGCATTTGCTATAATGTTATGTACCGACAAGTTAGCTAACATGCCTTTAGGTGCAAACACCTTTCTCCAAACAATGAAGCAGAAAGTGCAAAGGAACAATTGCCAATTCTCTGAATGCAAGCAGCAGAGCAAAGCAGTATCCAATATCACATAGGTATCGCTTTGCTTTTTGGTTCACAATGTGCTGTGTGCTCCTATTTCCCTGTTGATTATGATGGATTATTTAGTATATGTTTTCATAGTCACAATGACAGCCTAGATTATGAATAGCATTTAGGTAGAAATAGTTATGATGTCTGATCCCTTCTAGTCCTCTAGGTGCATGGGTAGTTTGAGGTTTAATGACTTTTGTTCAGCATGGTCTTTCCTTATTCAGGACAGGATCAAGGACTGCATTTGCTATCCATATGATGGTGCTAGCAAGAGTGGAGGGACTGGTTGGTTCGTTGTGATCTCTCATTGAGAGATTAGGCAAAACTCTTCTATGAATGTCAGAGGTCTTTTGACCAACATCTTTGAGCTCATGCAACAGAGAAACCTATAGATGCTGGACAGAAGTTGAAGGAAAATGGAAGAAAGAAGAGTCACAAGATGATGGCATTCCTTAGCACTCATGCTACACCAACCACTTACAATACTGGTCTATCGGCATTGCCAAATCCTATCTCAGATATTCAGGCTGGACTGGGATCCAAAAGCCACACTGTCAAAAAAAAATTAAACAACCCCCTTCCTTTTTAGGTCTCGCGACCTATCGATGCGCGCATGCGCATCGAGCAGAGCGAGAATTCAAGTAGCGAAAACATCATGAAACCACCAGCTTTTTGCTGGCGTTTTCATGGCGTTTTCATGCAGTTCACGTGAACCACGTGAACGCGCATCAGGCACTCCTCCCACACCTCCCAGACATCTGCTCGCAAAAGGCTCTCCTCCCTCCCCACATCAAAGGCATCAATCACCGTCCCACAGGCTTCCCCAGCGCTGCCCCGCCCCCTGCTTCACGGCCAGGCCCTCTGTTCCCTGCCAGACCTCGCCACCCCTCACCCCTCTTTCTCTAACTTTCCTGCCTTCATGTTTTCATGCGTAAACATCTTCCCTTTGAACACTAGGACTGTTGCAATCACTGTGCTTACCCAATTTAAAACAAGCATTGGCATAGCCAATAGGTCTCGCTTGTGGGACCTTATAAGTATTTCGTTTTGCAGCACAATATCCTTCTTGCACCAAGGATATTGTGCTGCAAAAATAAATACTTATAAGGTCCCACAAGCGAGACCTATTGGCTAGGCCAATGCTTGTTACCCATTCGCTCTCTCGTTCTATCCAGCTATTTTCTGTCTCCTGATCTCTCTTCTCCCTCTCTCTTTAGTCTATTTCCATCCTCTCTCTCTTTCCTTCCACTCTCTTTCCTTCATATGTATCTCCCCTCTCTTTGCTTGTGCCCCTCACTGTGCCACTAAACTAAAGTATCAAAGATGACAAAAGCGTTCCTAGGCCTCCAGAGCCTCGAGCCTACTGGGGAACAGCTTGATGAGATAAATAGCCAGTCCGGGGCTGTACATTTTGGTGAATATGGTTTTCTACTTGGACTTGCTACCAAAACACTGCCTGGGAGAACCAAGAGGGTTCTAATTCATCCACAACTGTGCCTCAACTACTCTACCCCTACAGAAGGAACTGATACTGGCAACATAGGAAGGAGTGCATTAATCAATCAATCTGGATTTGTATTGTGCAGCTAATCAACTGTGAGAGTATGCAGGGGCTGTGGGGACTGCTGCACGGAGGCTTAGTTGAACAGCCAGGGGTTTTCTGAATTCCAGTAGAGAGGCAGGATGAGGTCCAAAGGTGAAGTGGGGGGTCGTTCCAGGACTTCGCAGTAAGGTTGGAGAAGGAGCGACCTCCGCTGTTGCTGCAGCGGATGCGGAGAGTGTGAGCAAGGCAGAGGGAGGCGGAGAACAGGTGTCTGGAGGGAAGCTGGAAGTTCAGACAGTGGTTGATGTTTGCTAGTCCCTGGTTAGTAAGGGCTTTGTTAAGTTATGTTATTTTAATTTGTAGCGCGCACGGATACTCACAAGTGTCCCGGCGCGAAGCCTACGAAAAGGGTGAGGGTGTCTGTTTAAGCGAAAAGATGTGTTTTCAAGTTTTTCTTGAATACTGCTGGGTCTTGAACGTTACATAAGGCAATGGGCAATGCATTCCAGGCAACAGCGGTCTTCCTTGCCAACGAACTGCTCCTAGCCACTGGTATTTGAATCAGGGAACCTGAACAAGGCGAAGGCACGAAGAGTGCAACTGTCTAGATTGAACATAAAGAGAGAACCGTTTTTGTAAATATGATGGGCGGAGGCTCAGTGGGCAAAAACCAGTGATTTGAACTTCACCTATTTAACCACGGGGAGCCAATGCAAAGATCACAGGTGATGTTGAACACTGTTCCTGCCAGAAATGCCCAAAAGAAGTCTGGCTGCCGCATTTGGACCACCTGGAGCTTTTTCAACAAGTATCCCGGGATGCCCATGTAAAGAGCATTGGCATAGTCTAGCCGGGACAGAATAAGTGCACAGGTGACCATTTCTCTCGCTGCATGGGGAAGGAGAGGAAAGAACTTTCTCAGAGTCTTGAGAAGACCAAAACAAATGCCGGCCAACTTCTTGAAATGGTATGAGAAAGAGAGGCTCTCGTCTAACCACCCCCCCCCCCCCCAAATTCTTGTCTGGCTTCCCAGCAGAGGTGGGCAAGGGAAACTCAGGATAAGAAATTCCCGAAAGTTGGGAGGAAATTTTCCGCAAAGTAGAATCTCTGAAGGTGTGGAGCAATATCTTGAACTGGCAACTCTTCTGAATGGGGGGGCAGTGGAGCTTCTTGAGGTGGGGCTGATGTGGGCCCATTTAGGGAGGTCTGTGATGAGTCTTGCTATTGAGTTCTGTATGGTATGCAGTCTTCTGAGGAGGTGCGAGGTGATTCCTACATAGTCCATTGCCGTAGTCCAGTCGCCTGGTGACGAGGACTTGTGTGATGGTCCATCTGATGTCGATGGGGAGCCACTTGAAGATTTTGTGGAGCATGTGAAGGGTGAAGGGTGAGGAAACAGGCAGCCGATCTGTCTTTTCATGGTGAGCTTCCTGTTCAGGATGATGCCAAGTTTGCGGGCATGGTTGGTCAAAGTGGGTGAGGGTCCTAGTATGGGAGGCCACCAGGCGTTGTTTCATGGGGAGGTTTTGTCCCCGAAGATCAGCATTCACCAAATTCTGTTAATACTAATAATTAGGGGAGAGGATGTAGCCTTACGGTTAGAGCGGTCGACCTCGGAGCTGGGGAACCAGGTTCGAGTCTCGGCAATGACGCTCAACATCCTGTGATTCTGGGCAAATCACTTAATCTCCCTGTGCCTAACAAAAATGAATGTGTCCATCTGTACGGTAACTGGTGCTCATGTAAAGCGCTCTGATACCCGATATCTTCGGTCTAGTTCGCGCTATATGAAACTCAAAAAAAAAATACTGCATCTGCCAAGAGATTTCAGGAACTGAGGATACTTTTGGAAGAGCAGAGATCAGTAGCCTCTGCTAGGAGTTCCAAGAGGCATGTTACTGATCTCCGCCACATTGAAAATGGTAGATTAGCCAGTCTGCACAAACTAGGCAGACCTAGTAAATAACTCAAATGAGAGCTAAACATTTGGAAACAGCTCATGGAACATTGGCAGCAACAGCAGCAGCCCCAGCATGTATCTCTGGTTGTCAAGTCGCAAAGTACAAGATTCAATCAGCCTATTAAATTCTTGAGTAGTTGGGCCAATAGTTGACATAGGATGGAAACAAAGTTTGCAATCATGAAAAGATAGCCCAGTGAATACAATGGCTCATCTCTTCCATTCAAACCCTTGAGCGCCTGTTGGAAATATCCAATATGTTCTGATATCCCGGGTCAGATATGCGATTTAATCACTGTTTATTAGGTAAAGATTATTTGTAAAACACGTATAATGGCCCATCAATGGAGTAGAAGACCATTTATAGTCTACCACCTGGGATGCTAAGCTCAATTGGTGGGGTCGCGGTAGGTGGGATTTCAGGCAAGTGGACATGTAGGAAGAGGTTCTGTGATGTATTTTCCCCAATATTTTATATAAAATGATGCGACTGAAAGAGTTCTATATTTTATGCCACAGTCACTTAACAAAGAAGGACAATGAGAGTGTGACAGTTCGGAAGTGAATGAAATAAATTGTTTGAGTGCTCAATGGGTGTTTGAACCCCTTTTCAGCAGATGTGGCAATTTGGCATGCCAGAAGGGCCCACAAACATCTGATTGGACTCCTACGTATTATACATTGCACAGGTACAGAGGGAGCACCCACAAGATTATAAGTGATCCTGGCCTCATGAAACGTGGACATGCCATTGCCCTCATACTTGGGCTACAAGAAATGGGTGAGGCACGGGCAGACAGATTCGGGCTGGGGGTGACACACAGTGTGGCAATAATTAGGCGGAGCATAATTAGTGTGACTCATTAGGCAGAGCAGTTATTGGGCAACCCTCAGGAGTGACTTGAGAGGGTCAGGTAGGATCCCAGGGAACCCATATACAGAGGAAGGCAAGCAGTTTTCCTGTGGAGACACTGGCATGTGCCAGTAGTTAGCATGGTTCTACATCCAATAGTCCGTCCTGTAGGTCCCCATGAATGTGGGTGCAACATTTCAATGCATCAACGCTCATGGGGTACTTTCAGAACCCTCAACATTATTTTGAGGACCACATGCTCAGAATTGTGAGTGGTAGGTAAAAAAAGCCATTTTGTCTTTCTGAGTTGTGTACCTTCTTCAGCAAAGGTGTTAACTCACGGAGTTGCCACACGCTGTCCAGATAGAGTCGCTATTTTACACCAGACACACAGCCCCCACAGGGCTCAGTTGGTGACAGTAGCCGCAGGTGGTTGTCATCTGAACTAATTTTTGGGGACTTATTTATCATCATCAGACTTGAGCAAGAGAGGGAATGTAAGTAGGGAGAGCAGGAGTGAGGACAAGGGAACTGCCTTAACCACTCAGCCTAAACTATGCATGGCTAAAAATGTAAGTGGAACCGCACCTGTCTAAACCACGCATATAACTTTACCACATATGTGCGGTTTAGAAGTTAGTGGTAGTTAGCGCTCTAGACTTGGAGCGAATGGGTGGGGGATGGGGTGTGTTGCAGACTTGGAGGGACTTCCTGCCCAGACGAGGAACGACTTGGTGAGTAAGTTTTGTGGAAATTTCGGGGTCGTACGTTTTTAGGGTTTTAGGGCTCAGGGCGGGTGGTCAGGTTATTTTATAGGGCGGGGTGGCCAGTTTTAGAGCTCAGGGTGGGGGGGCTGGGTAGTTTCTGGGGCCAAGTTTTATGGCTTCAGGAGGTAGGGTCAGGTTACTTATTATGGCAGGGTGGACAGTTTGAGGGCTCAGGGTGGGGGCTGTGGTATGTTTTATGGCTGAGTCAAGGTTTTAGGACTTAGTGCAGGGGTAGTCGGGGTCGTTTTCAAGGCTGAGTGCCGGGTTTTAGGGCTCAGGGCAGGAGTCTGGGATGAGAACTAGAATCATGGAGCTTCCTGTACAAGAGATGAAGAAACGTGCATGCAATGAAAATACATTTAAAATTGGTTTTCTCTGGGCATGGATCAAGGCCGTTGTGGTGTCCGTGACCATAATTATGAGTTCCTAGCGAGAACTACCAGACCCAGGTAGCAGGGGCATAGCTTCAGGTTATTGGGGTGTGACACCACTCAAAAGCATTCTTCGTGGCTAATTTACAAGCGTCTTGCTCAACCATTGCGTCACTTTTTTTGCTGCAACAGCGGTGCTGCATCTGCTCCATATCTACATGGATGCAGATGCGTCACTTTTTACAGGCTGCGCTGGTTTTCACCTATTGAAAATCGCCTGCGCCGCCTATGATTTTAATTTATGAAAGGTAGGCGCTCCATCGGAAACAAACAGAAGGAGATGATAGACTGAGCTCTGAAACTTACCCTCAGTCACAGATCTGGGTTGAATCCATCATCATTCTTTAGCTCACTGTGCCCCCCTAGTTCAGATACAACTATATGCAAATTAGTCTTGACCCTGTGCCTCATGGGAACAGCCAGCCTGAACTGCCAACCCATGTCTAACCTGGACCGGGAACAAGCATCCTGGGACCAGTTTCAGGAAAACACCCCTCTTTAGCAACTTAGGGCAAACGGAGCAAACAGAAGGAGATGGTGGATGGAGCGCTGAAAATGTTCAGACACTCACTCCAGTCACAGATCTGGGTTGAATCCATCATCGTTCTTTAGCTCACTTTGCCACTCCAGGTCAGATGCAGCTATAAGCATCCAGGGTAGCTTGAATCCAGTGGCAAATTGAGCAAGGGACCCACATCTGGGCATACCCGGCATTTTCAGCGCTCCATCCATCATCTCCTTGTGTTTGCTTTTTTTGCCCGAAGTTGGCAGGGTATGCCCAAATGTGGGTCCCTTGCTCACTTTGCCACTGGATTTAAGCTAGCCTGGCTGAAGAGGGATGTTACCCCGAAACCGGTCCCAGGGTTCTTGCATATTTGCATATGGCCATGTCCAAAGTGGGATGGCATGGTGAGCAAAAGAATGATGGATTTAACCAAGATCTTGCAATTAGTCTAACCAGGGGCAATCGCTCAGGGTAGCATTCTAATCGTGAGCTATCAGTAGCTCGTAGAAACCTCCATAGTAGCTCTCAGCCTTGAGGCCAATTTTAACTACGAACCGCAATAAATAAGTGTCGTGTTTTCCTTTTAAAGTTAAGGAAAGGCTATGTATTATTTTACATTTTTATCAGACTGCAGATAGCAAAGCCTGATAATAGCAGTGCTGCACTCAGATCTATGACCCATGTGGGTCAAAGGTGTTCCCAACAGAAGCACTGAGGTATTTAATTCCTAAATAAACGATGTTCTCAACTTAACATTGGAGCATAAGAACAAATATTTCTGAGTGCTTTCAAATGAGAGAGAATTTAAATGTAGAGTTAACTAAGGGCATAATTATGAGTCTGGCGGTTCGAGGACCGCCAGATTTGCGGGGTCCTGAAGGTGGTGGTCCAGCCAATTCTGCACTGGCGGTCCAACTGCCCCATTACAAATTGGCGGTCAGACCGCAATTGCACCGCCACAGTCACCAGAACTGCACCGTTCTCTGACAGTGGCGCGGCAGTTAGAGCCTCAGAAATATCCTGGTGGTGCTGCTACAGCGCCATCACCATGCATTTTACGAGGTTCAGTACCACCAGCTGTGTCATGGGGGTCTTTTCTCCATGAAAAGACTGGCAGTCCTGAAACAAAGGGGGTGCTTCAGGGCCCCTTGTTGCCCATGTGCATGGGGATGCATGCGGGGGGGGGGGGGGGGGGGGTCAACATAATCTTTATGCACCCCAGTTGCTTCACTGCATGGAATTTACATTCCATGCTGTGCAGGAACTTTTTTTGCGTTCCCATTGCAGTGCCCATTTTCAGGGACACTCACTGCTGTGGGACTTCCAAAAATACCCTGCCAGACGCAAGGAACCACAGGTTTGGCGGTGCAAGATAGAGCCGACGGTGTTGCAGTCCGCTCCTGCATCACCACACTCAGAATCAGGCACTTAAGTTTCAAATTTACAAACAATGCATCTTGCTCCCAGTGGCTGGTAGACACAGTGCCTTGTTTATAACTGAAAAATACAGTCATTTTCTTTTAAATGGGAGAATTTTAAAGTGAAGAAAATATTTCTAGAAAACATTGTCTTAATGTTTTTCACTTCACTTCAAATTCTTCACATTCAAACAAATGACTGTTTTCTCCTGTTGTTATACATTTGATACCATGCCTACAGGCCACTGGGAGTAGTAATGTGCCTGCTGTTTGTAAATACACTTTGACAAGGGAGAAAATTAAAATGATGAGTTTTATGTAATGCATATAAACATAAAGTTAACTCAAGTTGAATTTTCTCCCATTTCAAAGTGTCACATTTACATATAACAGGCATCTTGCTCCCAGTGGCTGGTAGACACATGGCCATACTGAAAAATACAGCCATTTTGTTTTAATGGGAGGAATGTAAAGTGCAGAAAAATGTTCCATCAGGTACAGAAAAATGTTCCTTGGTAGGAATATTTTTGCAGAACATATTTCTGCTCTTTAAATGTCTCTCATTAAAAAAACAAATGGTTACATGTTTGTGTTGTACATTTAATGGTGCTACATGTGTCGAAAGGTATGTCTTGTGGCACAAGTACATACAACACAGGCTCTCAGTCACCATACACATATATTCCATTCATTCACATACATGTTTTGTACATCCCATGCACTCACTGACGCACATGGCAGCCCTATCATAGTACCCCTGGTAGCAGTATTTTGTTCAAACCATAGTATCAAGCTCCATGAACATTGGGTGTAAAGTCAATGAAATTGGTCGAGGGGGTGTCGTGTAACAATGCGTGAGTTACTTGGCCTTCAATAGCTCACAACAATTTTCACTGATCAGAAGTATCTCTCATTACAGAAAAGGTTGGAGGTCCCTTTTCTAATCCATTGTTTTTCACCCACTGTTCCACTCTAGACAGAAGCCCACCTTGACCCTGTTCCTCATGTAAACAGTCTGTCCCAGACCTTTGCCTATCTCACGTCTCCACCTTGCAGCCCACTGCACTTTTTAGTTGGGAAATTTCAGAATTACAGCTAAGTGAATCTCACTGATAAGGATTCACCCCTGGTGTAAGAGAGACATGAGGTGGACATAAGACTATATAGACTAGGCATTCAGCAACCCCAGCATTCAGCATCTCATTCAACGGACTCTCTCGAAATCCTTCGGACCAGATGCGGCCGGTATGCTCGAGGAGTGGGCGGGCGGGCTGGAGAGGGGTTGGAAGGGGGCCTAGGGGTCACGGGGGATTAAAAAGCGTACCTGCAGCCATCCTCTCACGCTCTTCTGTTCCACTTCAATGCTTCCGTAAGGCACTGGCTCCTAGAATGCACTGCAGCCAATCCTTTAGCTGTTCTCTTGCATGAGAGCAGCTTCAGGATTGGCCTGAGCGCCCTCGATTTGCGCTCCAGGACAGACTGAGAGTCTGAGTCCACCTGCGTTGCTGGGTTGGCGGGACCTTTCACTGCGCATGATGGTTTGGCCAGCCTGAGGGAGCCGGTCAAACCATCATGCACAGTGATGGGAGTGCACTACCACTCCCCTCAGTGCCTCTCACCACCAGGCCCCACCCTCAAGACTCTGCAGAAAAGGAAAAATAAAAACGAGCTTCATTTTATTTTTCCTCTCCTGCCGTGTTTTGGGGGGTGACGCTCCTCCGCCACAGCAGAGGAGCTGCCGCTACTTTGGACACCTGCACTTACAATAGTCCTGCCCCTGGTGGCTTCCTCCCTCTTGCTAGATCTCCTCACGGCTGAGACACAACCCTCAAGTGCCCACTTCGGGCAGCCTGCTGCTGAGACAATGGAGAGATTGTTATTGCAATAAATGTGTTGGGCTGGTTCCAGTACCTTGCTGCGCAACCCGCTGCTGTGTGCCAACTTTGGATTTTTGAGAGGTGTTTCTGAATTTAGGAGAGGAGAGAGATGAAATACAAAGACTCTGCCTGTCCAGAAGGGTTCATGCAGCGTAGAACGACAGACTGTTGGACGACATGGGACATAATGTTAAACTGAGTGTCGTGTCTAATTGGATTTCCTCAGTGTTAATGCGAGTGAACCAGTGGGTGAGTGTGTGACCTGGTTTATGTAGTGCCAAACTGCCGAGTTAACTGCTTCCAGATGCTGTTGGGACAGCAGCAAATACAGAAAAGGCAGGAAGTTACTCCTTAGAGCTAAGCAGCCAAGATTGTAGTTGGTGTCAAACCCTAGGTGGGTATCAGTGGCTCTTGGAGGTGAGGAATATGTTTTACGTAAGGGGTGTCCAGCATAAAGCAAGAAGGGACGGGTCCAGAACTGATTACGCGAATGCTTTCTTACTTCATCTTCTTTTTTTTTCTTAATTGTCGGCAGGGTTGGCTAAAGCACCTCCTCTTTCCGAACAGGACAGCAAATAAGTTCTTTATCAAGGATCCAGTGTGCGGGGTAGTACTCTCTGTCATCAGCAGTGTCAAGCCCCAGTCCCCCAAGGAGACAAGTTTGTCAGTTTTCATAACACCAAACAGGAATATTTATAGGATAAATGTACATACATTGATCCTAGATCAAGTTCTTTATTGAGGCTTTTTGCAGTTGTAGTACCCTGTGAGATCCTAGTAAGGGATGTGCCAGAAGCTGAAACAGATTTGTCAGCTGGGCAGTGTGAATATTAGACATTTGGCTTGATGTCCTTGTTGCAGGATGCTGTCTTGATATTTTATAAGCTTGCAATAAAATGTGAAAATACATTCTTTGAAATGTTTTGATACTACAGCATCCTTGTGCACTGTGAACCTAGTGTGGTGCCAGTATTACAGGAGTCAGAGGATATGTGAACTCCATGGAGTCAGAACAGTGTAGACCGTTCTCAACACTCGCAGCACCGGCTCAACGAGGTGACCCGTGTTATGAACATGGGAGGCGCAGAGTGTTGAAGGGATGGAGATCCATACAAATAGTACTTGCAGATAGATCCCAGTAAACTCCATTGTTTGGGAAATTCCCACACTGCACTATGAGATCAATCTTCATATATGTCATGCTCTGAGAAGTGTCAAAAGGCAATGTGCACTTACATCAGCAACATGTCTATGGCTAGGGAGCTTTCTGGGGAAAGTTTGAACTGCTTTCACTATGGCCGAAAAGTTACATGCTGCTTTTTACAGTTTTTCTTAGCATATAAAGAGTAATCCATTGATAATAGGTTCTCACGGAAATCGTATGAAGTGCAGTGGGTAGTATTTATCTATTCATTAATGAAGATGGATGTGTCAAGTGTGCTTTCATGGATCCATTCACCAAATACATTGTGTGGTGGCAGTGAGTTTAGTCACCCTTTGACTTCCTATGAGGATGCACATTTGATGCCTTGCTCCATCCTTTTCCTATCCCCTGAGTGGCCTCCTGTTTGCTGGGTAAAGACAAAGGAAAGGACAAGGAATGGAAGCTGTGGAAAGTAAACAAGGTTCTTGGAGCGCTCTTTACCTGTTTCCCCTGAAACCATATTCTTTGCTCCTGAGACCAGAGGTAGTAATTGCTGGGTCATTGGTACCAAGCCCGCCAATACAGACCTCTAATTGACATTCACAGGGAGTGGGGGGCATTAGGTCTCTGGCTCACTTAGTTAAAGTTTCTTCATTCATTGGTGTTCTCTTGATGGGACAGTGACATTTGAGATGATCAAGCGCGAGACACTATGGCAATTTTGTGCTCTCACAAGTAGTGTAATTTAAATGTTTTAGGATGATTCCAGCCCTTTTTCTGATTGCTATCAAATGCAACAATGGTTGATTATGTTCCCATGCTTATATATAGTTGATAGGATCTGGTTGAAGATCTTTTGGGGGGACATCAGAATGATCATCCAGAAGTGTGTTTATTTTTATTTTCACTGTCATATAGAGCATGGATCAGACTTCTCTGGAAGCCAGAAGGAGAGTCGCTAGAGAGTGAAGTACATGTAAAGAGTAGAGAATACAATAAGATAGGGCTCATAGAATATAGAAGGTGGACACATATTTCATTGAAAATTGAAACAATAGACCCAGCTATAGGTAAAAGTGTCTCAAAGCGCCTTTACTTCGAATGTGATTAATGAAAACATAATCTTCAAGAAAAACCTGCAGGATTATAGAAACCAACCAGCCAGTTACATAGACCTCAGACGCCAATCCAGGGATAATGGGGGGTAGGTTGGGGATTGGAAGGAGGTTAGAGAATTGTATGCCAGATTGTATTACAGAGAAATTGAATAACATATATAATTTTTCTAAATATAGTTTACAAAAAGGTTGTCCCATTGAGTGTAGGTTTTCTATTATTAACTACAATGGTGTGACAGTTTTGTAGATCATATTTAAGATAAAGTATCTACGTCAGATATTCTGACAACGATATTCTGGTACCAATCTAGCCACGGGATAAAGAGGGAGCATACTTGTGGAGAGTAAATAACTGAAGATATAGGTCAAAAGGCAGGAGGAACACATTAGCAGATAAGCAATCAGCAAGTTTTTATGAGCCCAGCCTGCTTGAAGGGTAGGTTAACTACAGTATATCAGTTAATTGAGAAGGGGGTAGTTAGGAAACGATTGTCATCCACAGGAAGTGACTCAGAGATTCTCTTTGAACAACATTTCTGGTTGGGAGAGTGTGTTGTGGGTTCCAGACTAAGCTAGCAGATAAGTGATCAACATTAGTAAGGAGTGTGAAAGAAGTGAACGAGACAACAACTAACTATTAGGGAAGCCATTCATTTGAATGTTTCTCACAGCTAGAGACTTACTTTTGCAGTCAATAGTGGCTCTTGAGAGCTAGAATTAGCCTTCAACTTGAGAGGTAAGAGTGAAGAGGATGGGGGGTCAGGTAACCAGGAGCTTCTCAGTGGTCAACATAAAAATGATCTAAGATAACTAAGTGAAATCTACCAAAACATCCATGGTTGCTATGGATTTAGTTAAGGATTTGATAAAGAAAGTTGAAAGATATCAGCATAAGCCACAACGTTTGTATCCAAGATAAGGATCTGAGAACAAATTAACTTCACCAAGTAAACGAATTTAGATAAACATAAGCAACTGGACCATGTACAATAAAACAAAATTTTGTTTATCTTTCTTTTTCAGTCTTAATATTGAACGAATATTGAGGCTTTACAGATCCCCCAACCACAATAGCTTTTACCCCTTACAGGGTAGAATATTGGCCTGGGAACTGGGCATTGGGGAACTGGATGACGAGCACTGGCGAGAGGCCAAGATGTATGCGCGAACACTCTCCATTACATGTAATCTTCAGCTAATACAGTTTAGCTATCCCACAGGACATATTATAGCAAAAGCAGGCTCTTTAAGATGGGAAGGGATAGATACTCCGCATGCACTTGATGTGGGACCCCGGAAGGTCCTTCATTCATGTGAGATGGTCGTTCCTGGTGATAGTTCAATATTGGCACGAGATACACAATATTCCGACAGCCATATAACAGTCCCGGACAACTCTACGTCCAAAGGTGGCACTTCTGGGAATAATGGAGGAATGGATGGAGTCAGAGGACACTGCCACTTGTGGAATGGCTTAGTGGTATGAACAACTGTGAAAGGGCGAAAAGGGAAATTTATAAATGGAGAGGGTATGCGAATAAGTATACAAAAATATGGGGTCTATGGCAGTTCATCATGTGGATTATTTATAGTTGTGAATTCATCCGACTGACTGCACTGTATGTACACCAGGGCTATATGTTCTGTGAAATATTGATCTTAGAATGTCTCTTTTTTAATTCTTTTCTGTATATGGGACATCCCGAGACTGGGACTTGTTACATGACTGTTCCTATGTACAAAATAAAAAAAAAATATATATATTTTTTTTTTTAAATCTAAATATTGGTGCTCCAATAGAGAGTTTGCTGACTATGGAGTGCTTGAAATGCCAAACGTGATAGAGCTGTGGTAGTCGGTCAGTAACACTCAACAATCAATAAATGCATGGATGCACAACACAGAAAAAAGAGTCCGGTTGAAATGATCTGATTGCGGAACCCAAAAGGGATCTTCACCATGCTTTGAAAGCCCATTCGCTTAAGATAGCATTCGGTACCTTATCATGTGAGACAGCATACTGTACCATATCCTGTAACTAATGAGTAACTATTAGCTAATTTCCTTTGGAGTACTTCCAGTTTCTTTTTCTTTCAAATTTACTTTAATTCGTATGTACCAAGGTTCTGTCCAGATTGTTATTTTGTATTGTTTTTATGCTTCAATATTTTGTTGGGCAGTATCTGATTTCTTCAGGTGATGCTTGCACTGCGAAAAATATTGAAATAAACAAATATAACAATAAATATGGTAACAGATGTTTCAAGCCATGGAAGGATGTTTTTTTATGCAATACATTGGGTGTTTGCTTTGTGATATTCAGTTACTCGTTGTAATTTTGAAGACTGGGGAATCAAGGTCTTGAAGGACACTTCAGATATTGATTGTCTTTATTCTTTTCTTTAAAAAGATTTTAGTGAATCATACATCCGTATCAAGAGAGGAAGTAGTTTGTTTCATTTGGCCAGGCCCATTGAAGTACTTGCACGTTTAAATGTTCTGCATTGGCAGCTTTAATTGTTTGTGTTGTTTGCTGTGTCACTCACAGATTGTTATCCTTTTGCTCAGATCTTGCAAAGCCAGCGATAAAACTTTAAAAGCGATATAAGGTTTAGGAATACAAAGTCTGAAGTTAGCTCGATTTGCGGTGTGTGCAGCAGAAGTCATTACTATAATTATTCTAGTATTTTGGTGTAAGTCTGATGTCCACCTTTACTGTTGTAAAGCTAAGCCTTTCCCCTTTAGTTGTGATATTTTATTATAAATTTAGGTTTTAATTTGCTACTTTTTTTGTCAAAGGCTACTATGTCTATGTCAAACATGTTTAGCAATACATTGTAGACTTGAGCTTTGTTCATGGTTTTAGGGTGAGTGTGGAAGTCTTCCACGTTTCTTTTGGGGTGATGTTTGTGAATAACTTTGAGAAATAGAATTTTGTTGGGCTGATTAGAAAAGTTATAAAAGCATGGTCTAGGTCTAGTTTAGGCAATTGGTGAATCACAAAGGCATATTTTCTCCCGAAGCAGGGTGCCACCTCCATTTTTTGAGGCGCTAAGCCAGAAATGAATATCAGGTATGGTGAACATCCGGCAGCATCAGTTGATCATGACCTTGTTTGGGGGAACGTGTGTTATTTTTCAGATTGTGATGAGGTTTATTGGCCCAGCCACATGTTGGCATCCACTATTGTAAAATTGAGGAGGAGTTTTGGAACTGTATTCAGGAACAATTCAAGAAATTCAGAGCTGTAGCTAGGAAAGTGATAAGTTGCAACAAGAACAAAGGAGTTGTTCTTATCTTACATTTAGTTTTTACATGCCATAGAATAGTAAAATTATCATGTCAATTTATGAGCGTTTACACAGATTGTATTTCAGAATATCGCGGAGAAAAATATCACCCTGCCAAATTATTGTAGCCTAAAATATTGGCAACCACAATATTGTGAAGTTAAGTATAAATAGGTAAGTATAGATTTGTTGTTCTTTACTCCACATCTCCCTGCCTTAAAGATATATGTATCCTCAAGTTACATATTTTGTTAGTGTGTTTTGTGCCAGGACAACATTACAAATTCGAAAATCTGGTAAAAATAATTTACATAAAGCAGAGCTTAGTTGTGCCTTTCTGAACATTTGATCAGTATGTGTTTTTGTGCATTACCTTGCAATCACATGATAAAACTTTGTCTGGTGTGATTCTGTATGGTTTTTGAGATTCATGTTTCTTTCATTGCTCGCTTTTAATAAAGTTATTTTATGAGGACTTTGTGATTGAACGCAATCTCAGTTGTCTATTAGTCCTTTTTTACATGTCTCTGTTTTTTTCACTTTGTGAATTATTGGACAGCCTTTAGACGAGCACACATTCTATACACTCAGCAGTGCCATATTCAAGGTTCTTTTCACCACCAGCGCTACCTCGGCTCAAAGCTGTGTTACTTTACCCAATAGGAAAATGTATGTGTAATACTGGCGAAGAGCTCTGACAGCAAATGATTTTGCACATAAAACACAATCCCATTAATAAATGCAATCTCATAATTTCACCTCATGGTCGCATTTTTTATTTAAATATGACTTCTATTTGACAAGCCCTTGAAAAATGGCCGGTAATAAAAATAAAGGAAAGACTATACATGCAACCAAAAGTCCCCTTGATGATGTGGCATTGTCGTTTCACATTAAGGGAAACATGAAATTGAATGCAGGTAGTAGGTCATGAAGGCCTCTTCTTTTGTTACTGGTTAACAAATTAAGCACAACATATGCAAGTTAATGTCCAAACAAAATTAGATAGTGGTGTTAGAGGGGCAGCATTGTGCGCTAAAGGTTTTGCTTCTGTGTCAATATTCTTCATTAAAATACATGTATTTTAAATTAGTGAAAGATTACAATATTGGATGACTGTTGTGAAATCATATTTATGCTTCTCAGAGTTCTACCAAGACTTGTACCGAATGGTTATTATATGAGTGACATTTCTGCGTGAGCCACGGCTCTGCCCATGGTTGTCTGCTGCAGCCATAAGGCCCCTCCACAATTTTATTTTCCTGCAAGATTTAAAGATATGACTCAGTAACCAGTAGTCAGCGTATCCTTTTTGGGCAAACTTAATTGGGCTAATGGACGGAAACCCTTGCTCAAACCTCCTAATCCCGCGACGAGTTGTGATTTTACAAAGAAGGGAACAAGCTAAAATGTTGTTTTTAGAAACTTTGATGTTGCTCAGGAAGGTTTTGTATAGTGCCCGTTACCCTTTGATGTTGATCATAGAGTGAGATTATTAGCATGACACAATCTTTTTTCATTTGTGTCCTAATGGCATTTAAAGTGGCCATTGCTCAGTTTGTGGTTATTTAGGAATGTGTCCTGTATGTTATCGACTTAATGGTAGCATGGCTTTGTCTTTCCACGTCGGTGTTAATCTTGTACAAACAGTGAGTCACCGAGGGAGAAAACTCTGTGTATTCTGCACCCTGCTAGAAACAAGTGAAGGGAAGTCTGTCTCCTCCCAAGCAGGCACAAACACACATCTATGACCACACAGAATGTGTGTGGGTGCGTGCCTTGTTGAAATGATTGCAGCTTTGAGACCAGTGCCTCATGCAATTGTGCCAAAAGTGAAATCAACATATCTTGAGAATGAACTATTCTATCCAATTACAGTTACAGCTGTGTTTAATTATGAGTCCTGCTGCAGTCAAATAGTCTTCTGCCTGTCCATTAAATGTGAGAATTTACACTTTATGGGCAACATCACCTCTTTCTTTAAATGTTAATTACAAAAATCAGCAGCTGAAAGGCCAGGCAACTTTCTCAAGTGCCCAGCTCATTATTGCACCTTGCGTGCAGTAATTGTAATAACAAATATTAATAACTTTTGCTATCTTTGAACTAAATATAATGTTTTCTTGCTAAAACCTACAAATAATGTTGGAGACAATGGATTGTGTGGCGAATACGGCAAATTGATATTTATGGGAAAAGCATTATATCTATTTAATCTTGTTTTTTTCAGTGGTACTGGTTCCATAGTACTTAAAATAATCATACTAACATAGCTGAAAAGGTGCAAAGTGTCAAACATTCCAGACACTTAGATCAGTATGTGTAGTTTTCATGACAAATCTTAGGATCAGAGAAACCTTTTTTCTCTAACAAAACCACCAACAAGTTCTGAGACCGAATCAAAATTTTCGACATTGTGAGATTTCCTCTAGTAGCACTACTGTTCTTAGAACACTGTAGTACCATCAATAACCAATTTCATTTTTGCTGAAAAAGTCAACATTTCCTCTGTAAATTGTCTTAGTTTGGGGGAAAAGTGTTGTTCCCCCAAACTAGTCACCCATTGAAATTAATGTCATTAAAACATTTATGTTAGGGATCACCGTCACTGTCAGGGTGCCCTAAGAAAGTCCAAACACAATGCAGCACAATTTTCCATAGTGAAATCTTCCATTTAAAACTGCATTAAGAAAAAATGAAAAAATCATCCAAAAATATTGTGAATTAAATGAGTATTTTCAATTCAAATCTGATTAAACGAGTAATGCTCTTGGCTGGATGATTAAGTGCTGGTGTAGGGCCTTTTGTTTTTCTATAGACTTCTAACTCAGAACATTTCAATTACCTCCCTTAATCTCCCTCCACACTTTGATAATATCACTTAAGTTCTTTAAAAAAATATATGTAGCATTGATGGGCCTATGATTCTCTGGTGTATTTGTCTCATAAAATATATTGGTTATTAATTGCATAGTAATGGCTTGCTCACATCGAGCACTTTCTGACACAATTTAGATTTTGGGTGGTGTAAAGTATAAAAGTGTTGTGCCAAAAAACACCAACACCTTACATGCTATAGATATAAGCTAAGATTGTGTTGTCGAGATAAGCTTCTAAAATGTGGTTTTTCTTTTACAAATTCTAGCTCCAAGGTTCCCTGAAGAGAAAGCTGGTGGTAAACCCATCTCTTGGAAACATCAAGCGACAAAATGGCCTTTCTGGGTGTGCATTCCTTGACAATAAAAGGGCACAGGTGAATGACAAGCTTTTAGCGGGAGCAAGTGGAAATCAAATGAACAATGGACTAAGTCATCCTTCGTCAGCAATGATGCTTAATGGGCAAGGTTTACATGGAAAGTCCAACAACGACAATTTCAACCTAACTCTCAAAGACATAAAGAAAGAACCAGGTGAGTCCATGCCCTGCAGCAAACACCTAGATTCTCAAATGTCTTCTGAAAACATGTTCCCAGGCAGATATGAAGAGGACTTTGTTGATCAGATGATGGATGCAGACCTTCAGGAACTCTTCAATGAACTAACTGATATGTCAGTACCACCAATGAGTGACCTGGAGCTACAGAATATGATAAATATCACAATAAAGCAAGATGAGCCGTTTAATATTGATCTGGGACAACAAAGCCAAAGACGCTCACCTAAACCATCTTTGCCAATGGACAAAATAGTGATAAAAACTGAATATTCCCCAGGTTCCAGCCAAGCATCTGCTGGTTCTCCACAAATGAGGCCTTCTTCCGAGGGACCAGCTTTTTCAATGTCCAGCGCTGCAATGTCCACTTCTTCACCTGTCACTTCAGTGCCTCTGAGCCAAGCACAGTCTTCCTGTTCCAACAGAGTACTGCCTACTTGGCAGGAAGTGTCCCATGCACAACAACTGAAACAAATAGCAGCCAATAGACAGCAACATGCACTAATCCAACTGCAACAGCAGCACCAGCAGAATCAGACATCTAACTGGTCAACATTGTCATCGTCTGGTCCCTCAGCTGGTTCTTTCAGCCAAGAAAAGGTTCCAAGTCCTTCCCTTCGTCAGCAGCAGTTCAGTCCACACACTTCACAAATACCTGGAATGACTAACAATGGCATTCAGTCCAAGGGGATGAACAACTACCTTTATAAACCTAACTCCACCCCCCAAAATAATCACTTGGACATGATGATGCAACAAAAAAACCAAGACCTGAACTTTATAAATAACCCTCACGCAGCAGGCGAGTCACATCATAGCAGCACAAAGTCCTTATTTCACTTCAGCCCAGAACAAACAAACCAGCAGGCGCCTTTGGTTCTGAGTTCCCAGAGCAAGCCTTCCATTGTGCATTATACCCAGCAGCAGCCGCCTTCTGCAGCAACCCAGCAACAGCAGCACCCTACCCAGGCTCAGTCGCTTCTTCGACCTCCAAATGTGTCAATGTCATTGCAACAGAAGCTGATGCTTCAGAAAATCCTGCAGAACCAGCATGGCCAAGGACTGCAGTACTCTGTTTTGCAGCATCGTCAGGTAAGATGTTTAGCTCTCTGTAAGAGATGTATATTGTCAAAATCAGTATGTGTTTTTATTGCTATAAAGGTAATTAAATGGAAAGTCAGAACACGACTTAAATATGTACTGTGGCGGTTACCTTCACCCTTGTCCAAATACTACTGTACTTTTTTCCAGACTGCCTCATACCTAGAATGTATTTCCCATGCAAGAGATCTTTGTATGAACAGTTTTAATTAGTATACCCCCTCCTGGTCTCCAGATTCCTTTGTGAGCTTGTCCCTAAATTCATCAGATTTTAAAGGGAAGTGGAAGTGAAACCACTCGATAGTTGAAAACAAATGGCATTTCAAGATTGATCCCTTGTACACCCCATATATCATCCGTACTAGAAGTACTAGACGTGGAGACTACAGAAAGAAAACCGGATTCTTACTGCCCACTTTGTTTTCTATTTTTTGCATGACTCCTGATACTGGATGTAGTCAGGGCAGTGCCAAGGGTACCAAGGAGGCAGCTGCTTCCCCTGTCTACTTCTGACGGACTTTCGTGAGTCAGTGCTCTTTAATCATGTCATGTGAGAAGCGCAGAAATCTAATGGTGTGTGTAAATATAGGAGTAAATGAGGTTGAGAGGGGCACCATGTATAATGCAGCAGTGCAATCCTTCGTCATGATACACGACTGAAGTAGGGAGGCCCAGTCTAGAAATGTTAAACATTTTTCTTTTTTTACAGAAAGTGAAGGTTTTCTTTTTTTTAACAATCTATCAGTAGAAGAGGTGGGGGCAAACACTAATGCAGAAAAGCGTCTAGGATGATGGGTTTGGAGGTGATTATATTATTGCATTTTCTGTGTTTTTTGTGTTTTCATATCAAATTTGTTTCACAGGGTTGCACACTCCAAAGCGAACTTTAAAAAGATATTTCTGGCAACGGTGCTCATTTCACAAAAGATATGTAACATGTATATAATTTGTGCCTGTCTTATTGTCTTTATGAAACGTTAATGAGTGCTGCAGTAAAGGCTATTAATCTGACTTTGTTAAGCCTTTGAGGAAAGGCAGAATCACTTTTTATTTACAGGCGTACAGCATGCCATACGATGCTTTACACTGTAACAAATCCTTGCACCTGTGTAAGGTTGGTGACTCGGGAAGAATTCATAATGTGTTCTTATTGAGTTACTATGAATAATGACATCTCAACACATGGCCCTGAGTGTTGAAATAAGAGGGCCATGCCCACCGGCCACACCGCACCACCTGTGAATGGAGCATCAGGTGGTAAAACATTAGTTGAAAACCTGATTCCATCACTAGGTTTAAATTAGGTCAGATTCTGTATTTTCTTGTACTGTAAACAGTGCTTAATTTGTAAAAAAAAAAAACATAGTGCTTGCTGGGGCTCTCGACAGGAGGACACTAAAGCTTGCACCATCCGTTGCCCCTGGCAGCACTTCCAATGGCAGCACCAACACACTACTAATCATCACACTCTTGAAAGTGTGACCATTCACAATATACAAAGCTATAAGAATGGCTTTGGAGGTAAATACCAATAATTAGAAATTGAAATGGAAATAATAAACAGAAGTTGTTGTGCTTGTACCTAAATTGGCAGACAGACAGTCATAACCCCTGCTGCTGGCAATTAAGTGTTGTTGCTGAGCACCGGAAAGCACCAGCACAAATTAAGCACTGACTGTAAGGTCAGGAAGCAAGATGCTGAGGGGCCAGCAGTCTAAGGTCACCACTGAAGCATTAGCATTGTGAAGGAATGTACGTGGCCCACCATCAGCTGTAATTCAACAACTATTTGAACTTCCTGGTTGAAAGCAAGTACTGGGCCAGGTTTACTCTTTTCTCTAACTTGCCCAATTTTGGAGAGAGAGTGGTGCAATTGAAGATCACCCATAAATGTTCCTACTAATTTAATGTCTTCAATGTACTGTCTTAGTTTCTGTTCACACCTAAATGACACAATCACAGACCACTACAATGGACTATCTCCCTCAGTGTCTCATAGTGATAGCTGAACCAGTGGCACCAGTGAATTCTACTGTAAACTACTAATAAACAAGGGATAGACTGAACTTCTATGAAAATTCCATTTTGGACACAGCCAACAATCACAGGGCACCAATCGAAGGAGAGCAATCCCAACCCTCCCTCAGCCGTGTATCTCGCCTGCTGTCTCATTTTAAGAGTGTTAGGCCTCTCATATTCATCAAATTCAGGACCCGGGCTCCAGGGTGAGGAACCTCTTCTTCATACTCTTCTCACATACATAATGGACCATAACAACACACTTACCTACAGAATGCACCAGGTCAGGATGATCCTCTCCAGGTGCCTAACAGACATACAAACAGACAAGTGTGGCATGACGTTGAAACCACAAATGCTCATTTCATCCCGGCACAACCCAGGATTGTATGTCAGAAAATGTTTTACAAATATTTTGTTGCATTGGATGTAGATTTTCGATTAATCACTCCAAAGGGGCAATATTTTTGTAGATGACATTTAGGTCATATTTGCTTGGTGTATTGGGGACTAACAACTATTTGTCTAGTTAGTGGACATTCAGCAGCACAGTATGGGACATCAACGCATGATGTCCCAAGCTTAAACAATTCCCTGCTTCTAGTAGGATCCTTTTTGCTCATTGATCCTGGCGGAGATATTGGCAATACTACAGTGGTTCATTTCCTTCAAGTCTGATTGATAACATAAAAACTCAGTGACATGGCAACCAATGCTTTAAAAAGGAAATAGAAAGAACCCCTTCCAAGTTGAGCAAGTAGGACACTCGTAGATGAAAACCTACAAAGCGAGTTATAGAAGCTTGCTGTGTAAAACCCTACTGCAAGCATACACGGCACCCATTTTCCAGGAAGGTCCATGGGCTTGTGACTTTACCTGGTCACCTGCTCAATAAAAGTCATTTTTTCTTGGCAGCTACTTATGGCATAGTGACAAAGGACCGAAAATGCAACAGCTCTGTTAATTCTTGCTCAGGAATACAAAAACAAGCAAGGGTCTTGGGCCAGGCGGTATGCATCTGAATATATGAAACATATACAAAATAGCTGAATGCAGTAGTCCTAAGATGCCTTCAAGAGATGGGCACTTCTATTGTTTCCGCACTGAAATATGCCGTGCTTCTCCACTCATTTTTGCACCACAATCCTCGCTCATATGTTATCATTCAAAGCATTTCTACAAATGTTGAAGTAGCATCTACAAATCCCACAAGATGTATACACTTTTGTATTTGGCATAGTACATTTTCTATCAAATATGCCTATGATGTACATGATCGTATCACATATTATAACTGTGTCCTCGTGGCTATCACAAGGATCTAGTTCACATATGTATTTTCCCAGGCTTTTAAGCACCTAATACCGCGGGAATACACACTCAATAATCGGGGCAGGAAATCAAGATGCGGCAATTGGATAGCATTCACACACAAAAATACCCTCTCCCCATCCAGCATCCAAATATCTCCTGCCAAGTTTTATAGAACTATAGGCCCTTTCATCCAGTTACCTACCAAGGTACCAACCTCTTGGCCCAGCCAAAGCTTCTTGGAACAAGCACTCTTCCCCACTGATCTTGGAATTCTTCCTCGCCTCAATCCACCATCAAACCTTCTTCAATTTTTGTCTACAGGCCAAAGCAATCTGCTCCTTTGGAGAATTTATGGACATATTTCTGGAATGTGCAACATGTGCCATGACTTAAAAGTCCTATTCAAGAACTCCTTGCAAATGTCTCCTTCAACTTCACTTGTGAATAATGTGATCCGATCATATGAAAAACTTTCTTTCACTATCCCTCACATCAGCTCAGCAAACAGATGCAAACCGAACTGACCCTTTTCTGATTAAATGAAAAAATATCATCCTTTGCTTTCAATTCCAAGCTGGCCGACAAAATCATACAAGCCTTTTCCAACATCTCTTCTGCCACATCCGCCACCTCAGCACATTCAACAAAGGCATCTCAAGTGCTATAGAAACCTGTGCATACCTCAAGACAATGGAAGAGAACACCGCAATCCATGGTTAAAAAAATAACTTGAAGTATGTTAAGAATACATTTAATTGTATTTATTTTCATTAGGAAGGAAAAAAACATGTCAACAAAAACTGTAGTGCATAGCAGCAGATTCACTGGACAAAGGGTCACATTCATTTGAGTATTAACAGGTTTGTAAGTAAGATGCATGATAGCTGTTAACAAAAGCCAAGCTAGACAATCTGTTAACACTAGACAGGCAATTTGTGTACTTAACATATTTAATATATTTGCATTAGGGGTGGTGGAATGGCACGGGAGTTCACGGGTAATTTGGTAAGACTTCGTTGTGTACTTTCAAGCAAGGTTAGGTTGGGTTTTCAGGCAGGAAGAGAGTAGATGGAATGCAGTTCAACTGGGAGTTGAATCCAAAGGTGAGATCAGAGGAACTTAAGTGATCAGAATCGTGAAGCAGCACACTGAGGTTTGGGGGAGATAAGCAGGATCAGGTTAGTTGAGCAAAAGTGAGAGAAAGTACATATGTTGCTAGCATTCGAGATAGGTAGCTGATAGGAAGATCATTTATAGTTTTAGAAAACAGAATTAGTTGTTTGTAGGTTGCAGTTTTTAGATGATAATCAGATGACTGCGCGAGAAAAGGGGGGTGAGAAAGTGTGCTTGCATGGGTTGTAAAGTTTTTCTGATAGCAAAGTTCAGTATTTTTCCACTGGAAAGAATGAGTATATAAGAAGTTCAATTAGTGGGCTGTTGCAGTAATTAATTTGATCACAACACATGTGCAGTGTAAGTGGTATGGCTGTATGAGAGGGATGTGGGTACAATTGCATATTGAGTTCTTGATATCTGTCAGCAGTGACTGTGGAAGTGATGTAGGATTTTAGGGTCATGGTTGGGTCGAGGTATGTACAAAGGTTTGGGGCTGTAGGTGTGGGGATGTAATGCTGCAGACCAGAGTCTGACTGGCCCAGAACACCTATCCCCCAAACACCAATCATCCTCAAAAGCATATCACAAAAAGATGATCTGATTAGATAAATGAATTCTTCTCAGGAAGACTTACAAAATTTGCAACAATGACATATTAGATGTTTTAATTTAATAAAATATGTTATCAAGTCTATAGAGTTATCACTTGGCTTTTTGGAGTAACACAGCATATTAAACTTTCTTTCTTGAGGAAGAGTGATGAGAGTTGTCAACAATGGCAATGAACTGTTCCTTTTGTGCAAAGATCCATAGTCTCCAGTGCACGGTCCTTGCCTTCTATAAAAATCCAGGAACTCTGTGACCCCACAGGGAGCTGCTTCGTCAAAGAGGTTCAGTATACTCAGTCAGCTACATCTCTTGCTAGCCCCACATTGTAACCTAGCGGTTTATTCCAGGGCACTCCTGCAAAAATTTCTCCTTTACTAAATACTTCTTCTGTTGACAAGCCTGGAGCCCTGCGAGAAATCCTGGGTGGCAGTCATGCAAAGACACTAGCTGTTCCTTTAACAGCCTTCATATATAACTACTTTCAAGCAAACAAAGCAGAGAAAGTGCTGACACACCCCATGGCTGCTATCCCCTCAAAAAGTCCACACTTCCCTGAGCTGACTCTATCCCAGGCTTCTCCAATGAGTAGCTCGTGAGCTACTGATTAGCTCTCCAGATCCTATTAAGTAACTTTCCAGTATGCAACCCAGCTTACTAAATTGAAAGCTTTTGCTCGGTTGAATCAATAAATATATACCAATATTGATAAGTGTGTATTTGAGATGAAAATATTTTCAAGACTCATTAAGTTTGGAGAAAAATAGTTGAATTCCAATTGAATTTCCAGTTGATTTCCAATACAATTATTGAATTGGGTAAGAAAAACGTGTCATTTCACTGACAATACACCCTTCAGCATGAACATGTGCTTTATAAATCTACCTGTTATGTTATATTTAAAACTAATATTTGAGTGATAAAGCATGCTTCATTAGGGAGACTTATTATGTTGGTGCCATTACGGATGTTATGTATTACCCAGGCAGAGGCCTGACAACTTTATAAAGTCTTTTTATTATTACTGCCGGTAACCCTCATGTGGTCACTATTGCAACACTAATAATAATAGTAGCTCAGGAAGATTTTCATTCACCATAAGTATCGCTTACTCCAGAAGAGGTTGGAGACCCCTGCTCTATCCACTACCACCCAATGTAGGACTCCCACAAAACCCCAACATCATGTAAAAAATAATTATTGTAAAACTCCTTTCCCGTAATTTTTCCCGAAATTTTGCATATTTACGCAAAAGCAAGTTATGAAAGTCTTGCACACCCCTAAATATAACCGTTGCAATCTTCATTTGTAACTTACTAAAGCGAATATCACTTATAACTGATTGATTTATTTTAGAATATCCTGCCTGTGCCAGCCCTATAACTTGGCACACCCAGACATTTGGCTGGGGTAGGCAGTAAGGGACAGCAAAATCCAATTCAAGGAAACCTAGTTGATTGCTTAAGCCACAAAATGACACAGTGACAGAGACACTAGGAGCAGCCCATGCCTTACAAACTGGCCCCAAGGGGCTCCAACCCACTGGGGAAATGCCCGGTGAAATAAATGCCAGTCCGGCCCTGCCTGGACATAAGAGCAAATTTCTATCAGACGGAAATTTGTTAAAGTTTACACAAAGGTAGACATCATTCTCCATAGTTAATCCTTTAACACACTTGGGGTCATGTAAATCGTTGCATCATTGTCTAAATGGGGGAAAGACAACTTCCACCCACTCATTTTAACACTAGTGGTATTGGCACCCATTCTTAAAAACATAATATAAGATGAAAAACAAAGAATAATGCAAGTGTATGCAGGCAGTAACATTTGACCATAAATGGGCCTCATACATTTTTTTGTGTTAAATGGATTTCTATTAAGTGTTAAAATATAGGGTATGGTGCTGGGTACAAAAAGAAAGGGAAATGGGGGAATGATAAAAAGCAACAATGAAAATTGGGATTTTCCAAGACTGGGAGGCAGCAGAACACAGATTCAAAATAATCAAATTGTTAGGATGACTGTCTTATCAATATATTCGAACTCCTAAGGTCTTTCTGCAGTCGGAAGGTGGGGGAGGGTACAGGGGTAGAGTGTAATCTATGGAATTGCTTCCAAGCTGGTAAAATGTATAAGCAGAATATAAGCAATTTAGCCTGGTGGGTGTGAATTGTTTTATGGAAGTGAGCACAAGTGGACCAGTAAGAGGGGAAGAGTGAGTGAACTATAAATAGGGAAAAGGGTAGTGGAGGAAGGTTGCAGTTACCATTTAGTGGCCTCTTGTGGTGTGTAAGTACCATTTGCATTATGAAAAAATCAAATAATCCGCAGGTTTTATGTTATGTTAGTAGCATTTGTATATGGCCATCTCCAATTATGGTGGGACAATAGCTCTTTCCTCTTCCGGGCCCCTTTTCCTTATGGTTCTGGGATTTCAATCAATTGCTTACCTATGGTTAGGAAATGTTTAATAAATGTCGAGCTTATTAATGGTCTTAGTAAGTTTCTGATTGAGAACAGTCACACTGAGATCATTCTTAAATACTGATTAGCCTAAGTTTGGAATGTGGGAAGCTGGCCAGCCCATCAGAAAGCCCCGTTTTCTGGCTAAAACTACCATTATAGGCCCGCTCGGGGAGCATCCGAATGGCTGTCACCCTCCAGTCGATCCCTCCTGAATACTTAATCGATAGTTTCTTGAGTAAATACTGAACCTGCAAGATAATTCACTGGGAAAATCTCCTCCCCCATAGCTGTTACATGGTAGGTGGAAATCCACTGGCGGGTATTCCTCCAGATTTAATACTTCCTCCAGAAACTGGAAAACATTTCCTTTACTACCAAACTCTACATCTGACCCTATGTTCACAGCCTTCCCCTTCTTGTACATAGTGTTACATCCTTCTCTCTGCGTGTTTGTTGGAAAACAAAGCCTTGGCATTAAATAGCAATCAACTAACCATCTTATATCTGACTTTGATTAAATGGTTTCATTGTATCCATCAGCTGTCTGCAAGTGATTACTTGCCTGATCCAATAACGGCCTATGGATGACCTTGGAATCACCTAAACCTAGAAACACTGACCACAGCCAGTAGGGCACGGCTCCTTATCCTTCTGGTTAGAAACACCCTAGCTGATTGTCTCCCTGTGAGCCCCAGGGCTGTAGACACTTTTTCCCTTTCTTCCAAATCATATGTTTCCTTTTACTGTGTTGGACTCCTTGCTTGAGTTTCCTCAGGAAGTAATTATTGTGAAAGGGTAAATAGAATGTACAAATCATACGTTGAAGCACATCTGCACTCTGCCCCATTTGCACTAGCTAAAGCCATGTGCCCATTTTCACTTATACCCTTGTGAGAATCCATAAGTATAATGATGAGCAGACATTGCAGTCACCCCTGAATTAAAAACTGCACACTGTTGCTCGTTGTAAACATCTGTGCGTGCCAGGCCTGCCTAACATATACTTCTACTCCATGGCACAAACTTTTCAGAGTGGATACCCACATTGGGGTGGAGCCCAGCAACTTTATTGTAAGAGTAGAAAATCTGCTTATCATCGGTTCACACCAACAAGTTCCTAGATTTCCGAAGTTGTAGTGTTTCGGATACATTTCCCAGATGTAGTCACCTTGGTAAGTCGCAGGTTTCGATAAAGATCATCTTTCCATATTTACATGCCAGAAACATTTTTGCAGGAAGCATAACCCCTTCCCATTTCTGCCCATGAATTATAGATATGTTTGGCTGTGTTTCAGACACAGTTTGCACTCTTAGTCCCTCATTCCTTTTGTAATCTTGTAAACTGGAGTTTGCACACAAATCAGGATTCTGGGATTCACCATGATTATTGCACCTGCTGGATTTATTGTCAGATAAAAACACAAATTGCAAGATTGTGTACATCAGTACAAGTGACAACATGTTGTATTATTGTGTTTTCCCTATTCCAAGGTGTGGGAACCGGAACGAAACATAAATACCACACCCTTAAAATAACAGCCGGGTTGATATTTATTGTATGCTCTATTGCTATATGCGAAAACGCAAGTTTGGTAAATTAGTTTTGAACCCCGTCTTTCCTAAACGTTGCTGGTAAAGCGAATGGTCCGCTTTGTTGAAGGTGATATCTGCATCTTGCTGCTTCCTGCTTCCACTAGACTGCTCATTACTGGTTGTATGTCAGAATATCACAAACAGAAATGTTCTCCGATATGGATATGTAACCCATGGCTGTAGGTTTTCTATTACTAACTTCTACGGGGTGATATTTGTTGTTGCTGATTCTTAGGACCTGATAGACTGACGCTGATATTCTGGCACCACACCCTCATGGAGGTCAATTCACCAAAATGCCTGGGGTAGCGGAATTGAGATCGCACGCCATTTGAGCTTTACTTTGACTCACACACACGATTACACACACTAACATATACACCTACTCTCATGCATATAAACACACTCTCAGTCACAAGTATGCATACAACATACATTTAACAGCATTTTTTTACTTACCTTAGCTCCTAGATAGGGTCATATTACATCTAATGTATTCCATTTTTTACTACACCAATAGTGAATAATATTATTCACTTTTTGTATAATAAAAAAATGGACAGAAAGCAGGCAAGTGGAGCTCTCACCAGCGTCCATTAGGAAGAGCTACCCCCTGTGTTCCAGTCACTGATTTTGCCACCTCTGAGGCCAGGGGTCGCAAAAGCAGTGCCAGGGGTAGCAAGGCGGGACAAGCCAGGGGTCGCAGCTAAATGACACCTTCAAGGCCCTGTGCACTGGGAGAGTAAGTAACTGGAGAAACCCCTTCTATGCTGAAGTTTGCATTGCGTCAGAGCTGTAATGCTGACTGCCTCGGCTTCTCACACACAGCAGCTTTTCCTCCTGTTGTAGGTCACGCTGCAGTCCATGGGGAAGGCTCCGGCATCTGCCTTTGGCAAGGAACCCTGTTCCCATGAAAGCGAGCGTGGCCTTCGCTCTGCCATCGAACATGGCAACTTTCACAAGCCACCGTATCCGTTCCCGCAGATAAAGTGAACGTGAGAGGCCCTGCGATGTGTCTACCTCATGAGACGCGGGGGCGGGGCGTGCCCAAGGCTTGATTAACATGCTGGAAACCCCCTGTCCCCAAGAGCGCGCGCTGACTGCCCCGTGACTGGGAGTAGCAGAAACCAACCTTACTTTCCTCGTAAGGTCACGTGCTTTACAGCAAATGCACATCTAGGCTGCTTAGTCATGACGCGCTGCTTGGAGACTATAAAACTGCACAGGATTTACAGCCCTAGATGCTCCTGCCAGGCCTGATACAATAAACCACGAGCCGTTCTCAAGCTTGTCATCTGTGTTTTCACACAGGCCTGTAGGAGGTGTGCAGTGAGCATGCGCGAGTTCTGCGTGAGAGCTGATGTGCTAACGCTGCTTGCTTTCACTTACATGCTTTGGGATTTGTTGCCGAGTGCAGAAATAAGCATAGGCAGAAACACACTTTCAACATGTGTTCTACAAACATTGGTGTAGGCGACAGTAAAACTCCGGGAGTGTGGGCAGAGGCAGACTCTAGATGTGAGGTCTGATGCAACCAGGCCCGGCTCCAGGAATTTTTATTTGGGTGGGCCAATGGTGTATTTGGGTGGGCCACTGAGTTAGTCGTGTCCGGCATGACTCACTGGGGGAGGGAGAGGGGGCAGAGGGGTCACGCGGGGGGGGGGTAATTTAATAATATATTTTTTTTAAATGTAGCTTACCAGGTGCCACGGCTTCTCAGCTCCTGCCCAGGATGCAAGCAGCCAGGCTCCCTCCCTAATGGTGCATAATTCCAGTGGCCCTGGTTATATCAATACACCCCAGCAGGCAGCAGTTAATGACTGTGCTGTCTGAACAAATAACTATGGCGTAAACATGTTCAGTTTCGCTGGTTTTGATTGAAAGGGCTTTATTTTTTTTTCCAAGGAAGGAGTACATGATCAAACATTTGGTCTCTCAGAAAAACCATAACACTTTCTGTGGTGGCCCTCCTTTGACTGAGGTAACTTAAAAGTTACACTGCAGTGGCCCTAGGGCCCAGGAACCTCGCTGCCAAGGGCATCTGCTTACAAAGCCTATACATTAAATGCCACATCTCAAAGAGATAGGTATGGTGGGGGTTGGTTTCTGGTTAAATCCTGAGTTTGAGATGGGAGGTTGGTAGAGCAGTCAGCAGGGGCGGCTGGTGACATTTGAAAGTGGTGAGCCGTAAACTAATTTGCATATTGCACCGCAGTGAGCGAGCGCAGCGAGCGAGCCCGAACCACCTTGCATCCATCCATACATCATTCATGCATCCACCCACCCACCCATCCTTCATCCATACATCATTCATTCATGCATCCACCCATCCATCCATCATGCATCCACCCATCATGCATGCATCCATGCATCCATCCATACATCATTCATGCATCCACCCATCCATCCACCCACCCTGCATCCATATATCATTCATTCATGCATCCACCCATCCATCCATCCACCCACCCATCCAACCTGCATCCATCATTCATGCATCCATCCACCCATCAAAGAAAAACCAAAGGTGATGATGGACGGAGCGTTGACAATACAAACACTCACCCCCAGTCAACTGATCTGGGTTTAATCCATCACCGTTCTTTAGCTCACTCCGCCACCCCAGTTCAGACATGGCCATATGCAAATCAGTCTGACCCTGTGCCTCATGGGAACAGTCCAGCCCGAAATGCCAAGCCATGTCTTCCCTGGACCGAAATCAAGCTTCCCAGGCAAAGTGAGCAAGGGACTCACGTCTGAGCATACCCTGCCACTTAGGGCGAACAAAGAAAAACCAAAGGTGATGATGGACGGAGCGTTGACAATACAAACACTCACCCCCAGTCAACTGATCTGGGTTTAATCCATCACCGTTCTTTAGCTCACTCCGCCACCCCAGTTCAGACATGGCCCACCCATCCTGCATCCATACATCATTCATGCATCCATCCATCCACCCACCCATCCAACCTGCATCCATCATTCATGCATCCAACCACCCATCATGCATGCATCCATGCATCCATCCATACATCATTCATGCATCCACCCATCCATCCACCCACCCTGCATCCATACATCATTCATTCATGCATCCACCCATCCATCCACCCACCCACCCATCCAACCTGCATCCATCATTCATGCATCCATCCACCCATCGTGCATGCATCCATCCATACATCATTCATGCATCCACCCATCCATCCACCCACCCATCTTGCATCCATACATCATTCATGCATCCACCCATCCATCCATCCATCCACCCACCCATCCAACCTGCATCCATCATTCATGCATCCATCCACCCATCATGCATGCATCCATGCATCCATCCATACATAATTCATGCATCCACCCATCCATCCACCCACCCATCCTGCATCCATACATCATTCATTCATGCATCCACCCATCCATCCATCCACCCACCCATCCAACCTGCATCCATCATTCATGCATCCATCCACCCATCATGCATGCATCCATGCATCCATCCATACATCATTCATGCATCCACCCATCCATCCACCCACCCATCCTGCATCCATACATCATTCATTCATGCATCCACCCATCCATCCATCCACCCACCCATCCAACCTGCATCCATCATTCATGCATCCATCCACCTATCATGCATGCATCCATGCATCCATCCATACATCATTCATGCATCCACCCATCCATCCACCCACCCATCCTGCATCCATACATCATTCATTCATGCATCCATCCATCCACCCACCCATCCAACCTGCATCCATCATTCATGCATCCATCCACCCATCATGCATGTATCCATCCATACATCATTCATGCATCCACCCATCCATCCACCCACCCATCCTGCATCCATACATCATTCATTCTGCAGTGATTGCTTTAGATAACTGAGGTTTATAACGTAAGAGAGTATATTTTTGCAAAATTCGTTTCATTTGCTTTGTTTTATCATTTACTGTGTGTGCGCTTTTTTTTTTTAAATATGCAGTTATATGAAGATGATAAAATTACATAGTTATTAGCATGTTGTGTTTACCCTTGAGCCCCGTCTCCCTACTCACTGACAGCGCCCCAGGAAAAACTCAGGATTACAGGTGCAAACTTTTTATGCTGTTTAACTTCTGCATATAAAAGAAGACAGCCTGTGAACTCACCAGACACACGTCGACGCTTGCAGGCGATCTTCATTCACAATTCCTTCCTTGCAGACGCTGTTGTGCCCCCCTGGGAATGCAATCACGGACCCCCAGGGGGGTGTGCACCACCGTTTGAAGACCTGTGCCCTAACGCCAGGGCCGGAGCTCCCACCACATGCTGTGCCTGCTGGCTTTGGCCCATTGTCATTCTATATGTGACAATGGGCCGCGATAATCTGTGCTTGGCTGCACAGAGGCTGCAGCAGCCTCTTGACTTTGAATCAGGAGAGCCAGCCCGAACACTAGATGGGGGAGGAACGGCTCACATCAGGCCTCAGGCCAAGGCTCCTGTTTGGGTGGGCCGGGCTCATGTTTGGGTGGGCCCGGCCCACCCGGCCCACCCTCTAGAACCGGCCTGGATGCAACCCGAAATTCTGTTGGCCTTACAACAAGGGTGCAAATCCCTATTAACCGGGCCACTGGAATTGTACGATTTTGCGACTGCGGCTTTTTCCGCATCATTTTATATTTGCCGCATCTGCCATATAATCCACAAACTGCTGGTTAATAACAACAACAACATAACAACAAAAAAAAACGTTTTGTGCTCAAACGGATCAAAAGTTACTAATTACCCCATATAATATACATTTCTTTTTACATGATTTACTCAAGTCTCCCACTTTATTTAGTCCTCCCGTGCCGCATAATTCCAGTGCCCCTGCTGTAATCATGTATGCACAAGACAAACTCGAGAGTGTTAAAGCAGAGTAGTGAAAAACAAAAAATAAACGATGCCAGATATTCACAGGTTGAAAGAATGCCTTTTGACACTGAGAGGACACTGTTGGTGAAAGCTGATGTTGCTGGAGTCTTAAAACTCTGAGAAGGAAGTGCAGAACGATCACACTGCGGGGTCCTACAGCTCTGACAAGATGCTCCTGGAGGAAGACTGCTGTGTTCCTACCATAACACCAACAGCAGGGCTCGAGTCAGGGTACTATGCGGGAGGACGGCGTCCCCCCACTTATTTTACCGGGGGGACGCCTTCCCCCCTTCCAAACAGCTGGACTTCACTCTTTGGCCTCTCTGGGACGAGAAGCTCGGCACCTTTCGTGACGTCACTTCATGTCGTGACGTCACTTCCGGTGACAGCGTCCCCCCACTTCTTTTTTTACGACTTGTGCCCTGACCAAAAGCACGTTTAAGAGTTGCCGAGAGTAATAATCCTGGGTGGATACCACTCTGCCCAATTACAATTGTACAGTGTTCTCGCAAGTGGTTATGAGAAGCAGGGGTGACACCTCCATTTGAGCAGAGCCCCAAACTAAAATACCCCCAGAGATGAAAAATAAAATGGTAATTAAGTTAATTTATTACCCTTTACTTTTCAATAACTCCGTCCGTCCTGAGCCAAGAGTCAGGGCAGGGGCGGGACCGCTGCTGACTGGCAGCAGCAGAGCGGAGTGAAGGGCAGGGCACTTTAAGGTTAAAGTGCACATGTCTCTTTGGTCGGCCGTCTTGTGGCGGCCAGCCAGACATGTGCATTTTAAACCTCTCTAACACAGCTGGGTTAGAAAAAGCACATCCCTCCAGCTCTCCTGGGAGTGCTGAGAGAGCCCGCTGTACCCTATCCTGGTGTTGCTCTCATTCTGGTTATTAGCATGAGAGCAGCACCAGGATTGGTTAAGGGAGTTGACTAGATCCTCGAGGAGAGAAGAAGAGGACGGAGCAGGAGGACGTGCCATCATGCAGACTGCGGCAATCAAGGTAAGTTTTTTAAATTTTATTTCCTAGGCGCCTTGCATCAGGCGCTCATGAATGCTCCCCACCACCAGCCATCTGCCTGCCACACCTCTCTCAGAGTTGCAAGCCATCACTGAATAGAAGCATTAATTCACATGGAATAGTGAATACAGTAATGAATCTGACCTAGAAAAACTGTGTCTGCATTGGTATTTCACATTCCATGGAGATTAACTGGTAGCAGCTGGAATTAGGTGCAGGGACACTGTCCAGAATTTTCCATTCTGGTCTCAGGTATCCCTGCGAATCACTAACAAAATATCGTCTAACACAATATCGAGGTACAAAAATATTGTGACAAAAATATCAAAGTCAAGAATATCGACATCCTATCAACATCATGGTAAGTACAAAAATATTGGGGGGAAAAAATCGAAAAAACCCATGTTAAAAATATTGTTTTTTTTAATGTTAAAAAAATTTAAAAGAAAGTAAATAATACATGCAATTAAAAGAAACATAGTTAAAAATATTTAAAAATGTTTAAAAATCATAACTAATACATATAGGGGTTGATTCCGATTTGGGAAAAACCACTCCGAATAGCCGTACGGAGCATTTCGTACCCTGCAACGTCCCCCGTACGTACGACGAAGTACGATTTGTACCAGGAGCAGGACTCCGTACGAATCGTACAGAGTCCGTACGAATCAAATCCCCGCACAAATCTACCTCGGAACCCGCTGTACGCCACATCGGTATGGTTCGCGGCTGGTTTTTCCGGCCCAGCAAGTACGAATCGTGACGGGTACGCACCGTACAACGCTTTTTTTACTGGAGCCGAAAACGTCAGGAGAAGCAGAGTTCGCCTCGAAACAGGTACGGACCGCCAATCCCCCCGGGCATGGTGCATACACCCCATGATCGCAGGGATGCGTTGCGTACCCCTGTGATCATGGGGTTACGCACCGTACCCCTCAATTGCAGGGTGTACGCACCGTACGCATGTTCGCTGGGTGTACGGTGCGTACACCCTGCGATCGTGGGGTACGGTGCGTACACCCCATGATCGCAGGGGTACGGTGCGTACCCCTGCGATCATGGGGTGTACGCACCATTCGGTGTGTATGTGAATGTGTGCTTTTCCGTACGAATCGCCCTTACCTGACGTGGATCATACGAATCGCGTCCTCACCCCCCGGTCCGGATCGTACTCGTTGGTTCGTACGGCATGTTCATGATTCGTACGGAGAGGGCTCCGGATACGAATTGTACGGACGATTTTTTTCCCGAATCGGAATGGACCCCATAATGTTAAAATAAATTATACATATACATATAAAATATAATATATATACTTAATAATATTCGCAAATAATTATTTTAATAACTTATAAATTGTTAAAAACATTTTATACATTATAAATACATATATACACATACAAAAATGATATAGATACAAATATAAAAAATCTATATAACAAATTAAAAAACTACAATATTTGGAATCTTTTTTAAATAAATTATACACAACATTAACAAAAACAATACAGAAAAATATTGGATAGCAAAGGGAATAAAATTACTATTCCAACTCCTGAGAGTTCAGCAGTAGGGAAAGTGTTGGATAGCGAAGAGGTTAAAATTACTATTCCCACTCCAATCATTGCAACAGTAAGGAAAGTGTTGGATAGCGTAGAGGTTGAAATTACTATTCCCACTCCAGAGAGTGCAACAGTAGGGAAAGTGTTGGATAGCGTAGGCGTAAAAATGACTATTCCCACTCCAGAGAGTGCAAAAGTAGGGAAAGTGTTGGGTAGCGTAGGGATAAATATTACTATTCCCACTCCAGTGAGTGCAACAGTAAGGAAAGTGTTGGATACCATATGGGTAAAAATTACTATTCCCACTCCAGTGAGTGCAAAAGTTGGGAAAGTGTTGGGTAGCATAGGGGTTATAATTGCTATTCCAACTCCAGAGAGTGCAACAGTAGGGAAAGTGTTGGATATCGTAGGGGTAAAAATTACTATTCCCACTCCAGAAAGTGCAACAGTAGGGAAAGTGTTGGATAGCGTAGGGGTTAAAAATAACATACTTATCAATTAATTACAAAAAACAATTAAATAGTGAATTAATAATAAATTAACAATAATTTAATTATAAATACCAATAAAATAAAATTCATAATTACTTTAATAACATTGAATTACTTCCCACCCTTTTCCCAATAAACCCATAACCCGCTCTGCATAGAATTTAGCACAGTGAATATAATGATCAATTAAAAAAAGTCATTACCAATTAATAATTAATTACCAATACATTAATTATCAATACCAATCAATAATAATCAACATTAATTACCAATTAATTATTAATTAACAATAAATTAATTATCAATCCCAATAAATCAAAATTAATAATTACTTAATTACAAATAAATTACTTCCCACTCTATTCCCCTATAAAACTACAACCCACTACAGAACTAAAATGCAAAATTTAATTAAAAATAATTAATAATTTTTAGAAATTATGATTTAATTTACTATAATTAAATTACTTCCCACCCTATTCCCCTATAAACCCACAACACGCTATGGTACTAAAATGCAAAATTTACTTCTAAACGTTTAATACATATATTTTAAAAAAATACAAAACATAACAAAACATGTGGAACACATACATATAAAATACATATCACTAACATAAACATCGATATTATTAACATCGATATTTTTGCTATTGATATTACCAACTTTGATATTAACAAAAACAATATTTCTTACCTTCAGGCCGATATTCTGGTCACCGATATTCTTCATGTTGATATTCTGTCCCTACGATACGTAAAACTCGATATTTTTGTAGGTCAAAATAAAAAACTTTATATTATGTCTGTGCACCATCCCTGCAACTAAATTTGTTTAACTTGTTATCTGAAGTTAACCGGGAATCACTGCAGGTTGGGCACACTGTTGAAGTCCTAAACAACCGAGAAAGTGCTGCATTATCTACAAGATGACTACTTCAGGACTTTCATGTGACAACCTATTGCATTCTGGGTGCTTTTAGTCTCTAATTCAAATAACACACCTGAAAACAAGATTTGTAGGTGAAACATTCAGGCTTGGAGATAATGTTTCTAAAGACCTGGAATGAGGTGATCACTCCAGTTGTCAAGCAGTACTTGAAATGGAAAAATAGAAGTGCAGGTATCCTCTACCAGAGTCCCTGCTTGTTTCTGAGAAGTGCCAGTACTCTCCATTTAAAAGTATACTGTCACTCTTGAGAAGTGCCGTGCTCTCCCTCTCAAAATAAAAAAGTGCTGGTACCCAGTACCGGACAGTACAGGCCTGTTTAGAGCACTGTTGTCAAGTTGTGAAACTACCTGGGACTCGAGATCAATTCCAGGGCATTATTGGAACAAGTTCACCGTCTTGGCAAGGACCTCAGGTGTTAGACGTTACCCTCAACCTGAGATGTCCTGGCTGCTGCTCCTGCTGCACATGAAATAGGGATGACATTGAGGCTACACAGCAGGTGCAGGCATGGGTCTCTGTGTGTCTGGAAATCCAAAACCACAGTGTAGGGGCACTGACTGTCAGGTCAGGTGCTGTTCTGCAGCTTTGGCCAGCATGTGTAGGCAACGTAGCAATTTCAAAATGGTGAATTTTTATAACTTCTCCTAAAATTTTGCATATTTGAGCAACAAATGTTAATCAAACATTGTTTTTTCCCAGTTTTTTTTATTTTTTAGAATTTGCTCTATTTGTAATTGGTTAGTACACTGTTCCTTGTTGGGCCTAGCCCGGGAATAATTTATTACATGAAACACAGAGATGTGTAATTTCAAAGGATGTTAAAAAGTGCAGATTTCTTTTACACTTGGATCCTATGTTAATTTAGTGCTAGCAAATAAGTAGTAAGTTTGTTTATTGGGCTTTTTCTCTGTCGACAGGTTGTTTCAGCATTGTCTACAGTGCAAAGCTTCAAAAGAGTACTAACTTCATTTGCTGATATCCATCAAATGTAATCTGTTGCTTCTTACATAGTGCACTTCAGACTAATTGTGGGTTCTAAACGCTATAATGCTTCAACCAGTTTTCTAAATTTGAACTCTTGTCAGCAACGTGGAGCCTCACGGTGTTCTGGTTGTGGGGGGTGTTTGTCCCATCACTGGCATGTATGTAATGCTGAATGGGCATGACCGGGCTTGGCTATTTATGTATATATATGCCTCCAAGGAAATATGTCAGCTTCCACCCATTCTTCAGGCTGTTGTCGGTGGTATGGTCCATCCAGCAGTAGCAATCCTTTGTTGACCACTTAAAATTGAATAATGGGTGGTCTATGCCGCCCAGATGTACGCTGGGAGCCAGGGGGAGTCCGGAAGCATGAGAAGTCACTCTAAGGCAAGACTTGTCAATGTAGGAGGAATCTTTTATCAAAAGCATGACTACCACAAAGTCCAACAGTGATCATTGCCTCACGATCATGTTAAAGAATTGTGCCCCTAGGCTCTGAGTAACATTGCAAAAAATCTTAACACACCTCTCCTGGAGAATGCGGACCTGTCATTCAGAATCTTGGCAAAGATGAACAACTTGTTCAAGAGACCATCCTTGGACGTTGTCAAGCCGAAAGCTATCAGCCAATTGAAGAGGTCTTTTCCGAGCCAAAATCGTAATGAATATGGTCACTATTTAGATCACACACAGCATCTGTAAGTAAGGGATTTGCATAGGATATGCGGTCACAATTAAGGCTAGGATGTGGCATAGAAACCTCCCTTTTGGATGTGAGGAAGACGCTCTCAGAGATGTGCTTGACCAGGTCTCAGTCGCACTGTTGGTGTTGTTGCTTGACCTAGCATCCAACTTTCAAATCATGATCCATTTTAATCTTTTAGACCCTATGTAAGAGCTAGCAGTTGTCTCTGATATATGTATTTCTTTTATTGGTATTTTATTTAGTTTGACGTGAATAACCTGACATATCGAGCAAGGACAGTTGGTAAAAAGCATGATACGCAATTAGGAAGGAGAAGACAAACCAGAAAAAATGAGCAAGTCGTTGTACAAACGCCTAATATATGATGAGTGATCAGCTAAACAAATGCAACATATACACATATACAACATTTATTATTATTATTATTATTATTTGTTGAGTTTATAAAGCGCACAGCTACCCAAACAGGGTCTCCCAGCGCTGGACAAGTGTAGGCAGAACTACGCACACGCTAGACATCAGGACACGATAAGAGTCATGCCATGCCATATCACTAAATAAAAGTCTTTAAGTGCTTGCAGAATGCTAACAGAAAATGACAATTCCTGAGATCGATTGGGAGAGCATTTCAGAGCGTGGCGCCCAAGTAGGAAAAGAAGCGGCCCCTCATACGGACAAGACAAAACCTGGGAACTGAAAACACTGGAGGATCTCAGCTGTCGAGGCAGCACATATGGTGTTGCCAATCTTTGAATATAGGAGGGAGCCAGCCCACATTTGACCCAAAACATGTAACATAGGGCCTTAAACTGGATGTGCTTATTGACTTTAAGCCAATGAAGTTAATGCAGCAGATGAGATGCAGAAGTGCATTTAGGCAGATGGAAAAAGGTGGGCAGCTGCATTCTGGATAAGCTGCAGCCGGTGGACTGAAGCTTTATCTGCACCCAAATACAGCACATTGGCGTAGTCCATCCTGAATATAACCAGAGCCTGCAAAAACATTATCTTAGCTGCCGATATATTTCTTAAATCCATTTAAGAACGGCAAAGCAGGACGCCATGATCTCCTTTTTAGAAGACCGCACCTTTCAGGTCTTTTCGAATTATGTTCGATCTATCCTTAACCTCTGGAGGGTTCAACTTTGATCAACCATCTCAAAGCCAGACCCTCAATACCCGAGGCTTCAAGAGCCGCACTTAAATCTAGCAGAATGAGTGTAGTAGTACCACCGGAGTCAAGTTGTTGCCTGAGAGATTTAATGACCCCAAGAAGAGCAGATTCGGCACTATGACCTGTCCTAACACCAGACTGGGAAGGGTGCAGCAAGTTACAAGTTGTAATAAAAGAGGAAAGTTGAGCATTAATGTACCTAGCCAAAATTTTAGAGAACACAGGCTGAAGAGATATAGGGCGAAAATGTTACCAACAAAGAGGATCAAGACCTTCCTTTTTTAGAAGGGGAAGGATGAGTGCATGTTTCCAGCTCTGAGGCACCGGACATGTACTTAAAGAAGAATTGAGTTAAGGATCAAAGTTAGTGCAGCCTCGTTAGAGGGAGGGAGGAGATCAAGAGGCGAACCTGACTTAATGGATCTCAACAACAGCTGCAGGGTAGACAAATCCAAAGAGAGCCATGAACTGATCTGTGCGGGTTCCCCAAACTCAGAAACCTGGGGGAGAGATTCAGGGCACCCCTCCATTTGGTTTAAACGAAACGTTAGATTCCCTTGTTGGAAAGCATCAACACATACACAGGCTGTAAAGTACAGCCACAGGATAGCCCAATTTACAATTGAAATACAACCAGCATGTTACTGTTTTTTTTATTATGATCTCATCAGATGTCACATCTGATAGAGAATTCTAGCAGCAGAACCCTTACCCTTACCGTAGAATATTCCCCTGGAGTCACACTGGATCCGGAAATTTTTCATGAGTAGTACCCCTGCGTGCCTTTTGGTAGCATTGGTCAGCTTTGCGTGCCATCGTCCATGCCAGGAGTGCCGTTTGCAGTGCCTGTAAAGGCACCAATCAGGTGCGCTAATATCAGTTAATTTATTTCCACGCCAGCCAAGTAGATCCAGGAAGAGCTACCCCCTTAGTCACTTTTGACTAGGTTTTTTAAAAATGTTTTGTAGAAGTCTTTTTTGAGGTTTACCTCCTGTTGTAGCTGGGATGTTATCAAAGAAGGCCAGCTTCAAGCCATGCGGCACCTGTCACTGACAGATATCGGTGACTCGCCCACCCCTTGTATGCATGTAGTGCCTTGAGCAGAACCATGACCCGAAGGCCTGCCCTGACTTGAGAGAGCAATCCCTCAAGCTTTAGGGCAGAACGACATTTGACGCTACGAAGGTCTCGATCCCTGTTGAGAGGAAAGTTCTTGGAGCGGTCTGGGACCCCAAGTTCATTGTCGCATTCAAAGTCGTTGAGAAATTTGTCTAAGTCAAAGTCCCACAAAAAGAAGAAGTGGAAGCATGCTTCGACTTCACCTTGACCATCGGCCGACGAGGGACCATCGCCACTCGAAGCTGGACTCTGTGGTTGAGCCAGCGTCTGGGTTGGCTCAGCACCTTCTCGAGTTTCCGGGAGCCGGAGCGACCACCACCCAATTGGGAGAATGTTATGAGGCCATGCACCTCATCTTTGAGTAGCCCATTCCCTCTAGCGCGTCTTCGAGCCCCGTGGGTTCGGGAGGGCCCCTTGGATCCCTGCCGGCAGCTCCATCCCCATTCTCACCCCCGACTCTGACACAGTAAGCCGGAGTAACATCGGCGAATGCCGACTGAAGAAATTCCTTCCGGGCTTGAGTCTGAGCCTTATTCTTACAGGCTAGGACTCATGAAGGATTAGGAGGGGTTGCTGGACCCTGAAGAATAACAGCCTTATAAAGAACAACTGGACTGGGATGAGGATCTGAATGAAGCCAGTGGACTGGATACTTCTCTAGATACTTTCATGCTTTTCCCCCTACCATGGCTACAGAGGAGGGAGTTTCTTTTGCAATGGCGGTGCAGAGGGCAGCTGAGGACAGCTGAGTACCTGGACCTTAGCTTGCACTCGGTGGCAGTCAAGACGTATGCCTTGACAGAAGTGCTTCAGCCAGGAGTGTCCCCATCAGAACCACTTCACCCTTTCAATGAGGCATTTACTTACATCCTGCTTGGACTCAGAGCAGGCCCAACATAGGGGCTCCTGTGAACACCCCTCCAGAGAACCCACATTTTTACACCCAACACCCTACTCCGGTTCAAGCCTCGACATCCCACTTAAATCCTAGTGCATACCCTAGCGCGCCCTCCGATAGGGAATCCAAGCGGCTGAGCAATCTTTGAAATAACATGTTTTTTTCTGCCAGCCTGGCACTGTGGTCTTTGGACACTGCGCCTTTTGGGCCACTATCCCCACACTCTGTTGGATGCGGTTGCACAGATGCTGCTAACGGTCCTTGAGGAGGGCCAGCCATGCTCTCCCAGGCTACTTCCTATGGGAAGGATGCAGCAAAGTTCACCGTCCGCTGTGGACTTGATACCACCAACACACAAGGCAAAATGGTTTTGGTAACAGTGGCACTACGATGACGCGCCTGGTGGAGGATGACTAACTTTTCAGGTGATGTCCAATCTTCACTCATGGACATGCCCTTTGATGGCTCCTGTCTCTTCTGAGACAAGGCGGATTCTGCCCTGCAGCACTTTAAGAACAGCAGGGCTACAGCCAGGTCCTTGGGCCTTTCAATGCCCCCTCATCACCCTCAATCTGCCTTTCGCTCCTTTCATGGCCACGGAAGGGGCGTGCAACCACGTATTTTTCCCACCCAGCCGCTGCGGGCACAAGCTGTCCAGCTTCTGTGTGGCCGGAGATGCGGTTCCTAACACCCCGTGGATCAGGAGGCCAGTGGTCGGGCCACTCCCCCAATCCCCCTGCAGTCTCCAAACCCTCCTGATCTGCAGACGTATCATCATGGGCACCAAGTCAGTGGCAGGATTCGCCATCACCTGCCCGCTAGCAGTCCATAACATCGACAGGTGGGTTTTGCAAATTGTCCAAAGGGGCTACTGCTTCACATTAGAGACTTTCCCTTCATGCCACCCAATTGCTACAGGCTGAGAGAGGACCACCTATCTTTTCTCCAGCAGGAAGTGACAGCTCTTATGACCAAAGGAACAATAGAGAGTGCCAGCGCCAGAAGTAGGTTGTGGTTGCTATTCTTTCTGTTTTCTGGTGCCCAAGAAGGACGGAGACCATCGTCCTATCCTCGACCTATGCTCTCTCAATGTCTTTATCAAGAAGTAGAAGTTCAAGATGTTCACTCTGGCTCAGGTCCTGTCTACCTTGGACCCCAGAGGCTGGAAGGTAGTGTTGGACTTGCAGGATGCCTACTTTCACATTCCCATCCTGCCTGCCTATAGGCGCTACCTGCAGTTCACAGTGTGCCACAAGCATTTTCAGTTTGCAATGCTCACCTTTGGCCTTACCTGTGACCCTCAGGTGTTTACCGAGGTGATGGCTATGGTTGCGGCTCATCTGCGGCGGTCAGGGATGCCAGTCTTCCCCTATCTTGATGACAGGCTGTTGAAGGCGGGCTTGCATCAGGCTGCCATCTTCACCTCCAGACTATGGCGGACCTCCTTCATTTTCTGGGGTTCACTAGCAACGTGCCAAAGTCACACCTGACTCCTTCTCTGTTTCTCTGACACTCCCTTTCATTGGGGCTGCTCTGGACACTATGCAGGTTTCATATCCATAGGCGGACATTTGGTGGTCAACTACTTAATTTGAATAAGAGCCTGATATAAAAATTAAGCACCTCGTTTTAGGCAGAGAAGGAATTTGGGTGAAGGCTCACAAGAAGACTGCTAGAATAATCTAATCTAGATGTGGGATAAATTTCTTCTAGATATGAAGTATAAGCAAGACTTTAGTTAATTCAAGGAAAGGTTAAATTATATTCTCCTTGATTTTTTTTTCGTTATTGCTGGTTGCGGCATGTGATTGAAACTAAATTATTGGACTTGATTTAATCTGTAATGAGGGCTGTTACATATACTTCAGTAGGGTGGAGACCATATTAGTCAACCATAAGCTAAAAGAAAAAAGCCAATGGCTGATTGGGGTTGACCAAAAGCTCTCCCTGTGTATGTATATACATATATATATATGTATGCAAATGCATGTGTGTGTGTGTGTGTGTATATATATATATATATATATATATATATGTATGTGTGTGTATATATATATATATATATATATATATATTTTTTTTTTTTTTTTTTTTTCTTCTTTTTATTGTTGAATTTTTTCAGACAGATAAAGCTGCCAATAGCCAGACCTATAAAAGGGGAAACTTACTTTGGGCTAACTAAAAACAACAAGGGTGACATGTTGGCAAAGAGGAGCATAGATTTTTCTGATGCGAAACATTTACTATGATTACATTGTATGTTTACACTGGAAAGTCAGCTGTTTGTTTTGTGCCGTATAATGATTATTCAATGAAAGTTCTAATGAACTTCAGGAGGATGAATCTCAATCAGATCATATAAAGCGTTTTATAATGAGAAGAGAGATTGGCTACAGTAAAGTAATCTGGATACATAAAGTAATGGGAGGAGAGGAAAGCGGTTGAATACAGCAATATGCAAAGAGGGGAGAGATCTAATACATGAAAGTAGTGGGAGAAAAAAATTACTGAAAAAAAGGTTGGATACAGTAAAGAATGGGGGGACAGTAGAGAGGTACACAAGGAAAGTAATTAGAAGAGCGAAGGGACTTTGTATAAAGGAAGTAATGGTGGAGAGGAACGAGATGGTACACAGGCCTGAGGATGAGAGATGTTTCAGTGCTTAGTTTGTAAAAGAACAAGTGCCAGGGCCCAAAGGTTTGCTAGAAACACAGGGCTGGCATAATTAAATATCGGCGTGCCAAATACCAAAGCTGTGTAGTCTTGAATCCACCTCATACCACAATTAGCACCGCTGGGCACTCCCTGACCTTTTATAACACCTTTGAAGGTTCTTTGTCATCTCTGCTTTCTCCCTTTGTCATGTGTTTCGATCTTTCCCATCCTCCTTCTTTAACCCTTGTGTTTTTCTTTCTCGCTGTGGGTCAAAGTCTGAAGCAGGGGCGTAACACAGGGCCCCGCAGCCCACGCGTTGCGGAGGGGGCCCCCTCACTTACTTCATGATTAATTGAATGCTGTGTGGTGCACAGTGCGCACAGCACCATTAATGAATTAAATGGTGTGTAAGGCATGCATGCCTGTGCCCCCACCGGGCCTCAAAAGGTAATTACTCATGATGCGGGTGCAGAGGCCCCTGGCCGGGGCCTCGGGCCTCTGAGGCTCTTAAATAAATGGTGCCTGACCCCATAAATGGTGCGAGGCTGTTTATATTAAGTGGTGTGTCACTGTCAGGGTGGGGGCGGGCGGCGCGCAGTTGGTTCCGCGACGCATCTTCAGGGTTGGGCAGGGCTGGTGACATGCGCATTGAGTGCGAGCAATTGAAAGTGCGCGTGAGACTGTAGTGAGGCATCCCAAGAAGCACCAGCCACGCTCCTATGCAAGACTGTCCGAAGTCCGTCACCAGTCCGTCCTGTCACCACCGGCCATAGTTTAAATTCATTTATTACTGCCCCCCCCCCCCTCCCCGCCCATGCCTGGCTAGCCTTGTCCTGCCTCTGCCTTCTGCTGCCTGCCCGCCCCGGACCGCTCGCGCCGAACTCTGAAGCCGCAGGCCAGGCCCCCAGGTCAGGTCACAGGTGAGTCTCTGCGGCCGAGACTATTAGCAGAAGCAGTGGCGTAACAAAACTTGAGTGGGCCCCCCTGCAAAGCACATGAAGGGGGCCCCCCCAACCCTGGCGGCCTGGCCCACCACCTACCATTTTGCCCTACCACTGAGAAATCTAGTATTTTTTGATTTGAAACCTCCAACATTGAAATGAAATGCCTCTATATTGTCTTTTACTCTTGTGACATTGCATATCACCATATTTGCTGTCATTCTCTTTCACACCTTCTATATTAAAGTCAACAATATTACAGTCGGGGGAGGAGCCAAGCTCGCGACCGTGATGGCCGCGTTGTAGCTCGGCTCCGTCAACCTTCCTGCTTGAACTATCTATCCTGCGCCTTATCCTGCCCCGAGAAGTCTTATTTGATGGAATATGGAATTATGACGTTTTGCTGGCACTTACCGTCTGCTCCGGATGATCCTAGGTGCCGCGGATCTTGAGCTGTGCCCTTGTTCGCTTCGGAGCCTCCGGGGCGGGCGGGCCTGGGACTCGTCTGCGGCGCCCGGGCGGGGCGGAGCGCCGGAGCCAACCCCTTGGTGGAGGAGTGGGGTCGGCCGGAGCGGCCACTGTGCGGTTGGACCGGTGGCGACTGACCGGGCCTGGTCTGGCTGTCCGGGGACCTGGTGGTGGAGCGCTGCCTTCCGCGGACGGGGGTTGACCGCATGGGCGACTCGTCTCCCCTTTGTTCTCCTGTCCGGCCATCTTGAAACCCTCCGCCCGGTCTTGGCGGGCGGCGCCTGTGGGTCGGTGGCGCCGGCTGCCTCAATATTCTGGTGGCCCGCCTTTCTGCCCTGGAGGTTCCATTGCTTGTCGCCGGCTGGATTTCATCGAGCCCCGCCGGTGGCCGGATTGGGGTCGGAGATTGCCGAGGCCTCGCCGGGCTAAAAAGATGGCGGCCTGCGCCCTGTATCTACGCCCAGTTGGAGGTGGCGACATCGGCTGGCCGCACGGCACGTTTGCTGAATACCGTAAAGGTGAGCCTACAGTTGGCGACGTCTTCGCCGCCTTGTGTTCCTGGCGTGCTTCCATGACTGTACCTGTCGCTGGGCCGGATGGTGGTCTTGGTACCGGGCTCGTTGGGACGTCCCCTGTGTGTGCGGTTCTACCGCTTCAGTGTGCTGCGGGGTCCTTCCTGGAAATTGAAGACACCGGGGCCACCGCTTGTTTGGACGTACAGATGCCTACTGCCTTGTATCGTCAGGAGTTCTTCCCTGTGGTGGATGTACTGGAGGGCCTCCGGCCGAGATCCGTCCGGGTCTGTCTAGCCGGGTCTCCCGGTGTTTTTTTGCCTCGACCTGCCGAGCGGAGATCCTGTAACTGTTTCACCGGGGCGACTTTTTCCCCTTGGTCGGCGGAGCTACGCTTGAGTTGCTTGTTGCAGTTGTTGTCCTTTCTTGCTCATCCGGTCCGAAGCCGTTATGACTTGTGTGGTGTATCGACGATTGGAATCCCTGCTTTTCACCTCTGGCCCCTCATGTTCTGCTTCTTTGTGTACTCTGTGCCTATGGCACTGGACAGACGAGGACAGGGGTGAGTTACACTTGTACCGCCGGACTATTACTTCGTGGCATGGCCGATGACCACCTTGCAGCTGTACGTGTATGATCGATTCCTCTTCATATTCCTGGTGCCTGTTTTTTTGAAATGACTTCATCTTCTCGTGGGATCTAAAATGTGTTCGAACGGGGGGTTGGGAGCTGATAGTTTTGATTATGTGTCTCCTCTCCCACTAGAGATTTTTTCTTTTTTTTTTTCCTTCCTTTCCCCTTCCTCTCTTTTTGCCTATGTGGTTTCTTCCTTACTTTTTGACTCTTCTATATTTCGGGTTTCCTGTTAGGGCGACAGGCACGCTGCTGGGGGGGTAGGCCGTAGCCTTCTGCAGGGGTGCAGGGTGGGGTGGGTGGGGGGGGTCTGTATTTTTGTTTTTTCTTTGTTCTTGGTTCTATGGCTCTTCTGTATCCTATTTTCTGTACGCTGCGTCTACATGTAGGCCTCTTGGGGTGTTTTTGCCAGCGTGGGCCTCATGATCTCCCTGCCACCGATGTTCATTGTGCATCCATTACTCCTATTTCCTTCGGTTCCATAGGCTGGCCTTTTCTTTTGTATGCTTTGCTTGCCAAGGGGCGCATGATGTGGTGCCGCGTTCTCTTTTCCCTGTTTTTCTACCCTTTTTCTTGATATCCTTTTCCCCCCTTTTTTCCCCTTCTTTCTCCCTTTCTTTGGGTTGATGTAGCGGATGGCTCTTTGTATTGCAATCCTGACTTCCTTTTTAGGGCTCGGCCTCCGCCCACTGAAAGTGGGAGGAGTTTCGAGATCCTAATGTTAAAGAAGAGAAAAAAAAAGTATCTCCTAGGGCTTTGGCGAGACAAATTCCACACATTCTTTAGTGTGTTATGTCATCTGGCCAGTGATTCGTCTTCGTTGTGGTGTCGTTTTAATAGCCTTGAAGTGATAGGCTAAATGTCTTTTTCGTCGGGCATGCGTAGCATTTTTCGTTCGTGTGCGTGCAAAGAAGTACATTAATTATAATTAGGAGCTGTCAGGGTGCCTCCGTAAGTGAATCCAGATGGCCGGGCGCGTTCACCATTCAGCAGCGGTCAGCGCGCAGCTGCTCCATGCCAGGCCGGGAAAGGGCTTCATTAGTTCAAGAACAAGAGTCTGACGTTCTGTCATGGGCTGTTCTTTTAATCTCAGTTTCATTTTTTTTCTGGAATGGTCCGTGGCCGGTGTGAATGGAATTGTTCTCTCGAGTTTATTATGTGTTTCTTTGCAGCAGCTTTTGTTTTCGGAGCTGAGGTAATGAATAGCAAGCTGGCAGGCAGCGCCTTTTAGAACTGTTTGCTTTCTGTTTGAGACTCCTGACAATGTTTTACAAAATCTTTTTTCTAAAAGCAAGCATCTATCGGAAGTGGGAGATAGGAACCTTTTGACTGGTTTCATATAGTTCAGAGATTCACTTTCATTCCTCTTTAAATATCACTCTTTAGGTGTTCAAGGTTTGTGTATTTTTTTTTACATATCTTAAGACAATCTAAAAGTATTTTTTCAAGATGAAATGCCAAAGCAGCACAATGCAGAGCAATGACATACTACAAGTGGCATACTATAATATTTTTTTAATAAGGGGCAAGACGTTGAAAGCCTAATAGCATTCTCAAAGTTTATGTGTAGTGTTCATAAAAGCAGCAAATCTGGTATAAGCTGGGGGGAACTGTCTTTCGCTCTAAAGGCTGTCTGTCAACAGGTTTCCGCTTTCAGAAGTCTAACTGGAATTCTTCAGGACTGTTTATATGGAGTAGTTGCACTATTCTAGCAGACAGTAAAGCATCTGATTACAGTGGTCTTGGGGGCAGAAAACATGACCGCCTTGCTCCTGTCACACTCACATACGTGTATATGACAATTGTGAGAGTGCAGTTTGAGAGTTGAGAGTGCAGATTGAGAGTTGAGAGTGCAGATTGAGAGTGCAGATTGAGAGTGCAGATTGAGAGTGTAGTTTGAGAGTGTAGTTTGAGAGTGCAGTTTGAGAGTGCAGTTTGAGAGTGCAGTTTGAGAGTGCAGTTTGAGAGTGCAGTATGAGAGTGCAGTATGAGAGTGCAGTATGAGAGTGCAGATTGAGAGTGGTGTTTGAGAGTGCAGAGTGGAGATTGAGAGTTGAGAGTGCAGTTTGAGAGTGCAGTTTGAGAGTGCAGAGTGGCGGTGCAGAGTGCAGAGTGGCGGTGCAGAGTGGGCGTGGCGGTGCGGAGTGGCGGTGCAGAGTGGCGGTGCAGAGTGGGGGTGCAGAGTGGGGGTGCAGAGTGGGGGTGCAGAGTGCAGAGTGGCGGTGCAGAGTGGCGGTGCAGAGTGGCGGTGCAGAGTGGCGGTGCAGAGTGGCGGTGCGGCGGTGCAGAGTGGCGGTGCAGAGTGCAGAGTGGCGGTGCAGAGTGGCGGTGCAGAGTGGCGGTGCGGCGGTGCAGAGTGGCGGTGCAGAGTGGCGGTGCAGAGTGCAGAGTGGCGGTGCAGAGTGGTGGTGCAGAGTGCAGAGTGGCGGTGCAGAGTGGCGGTGCAGAGTGGCGACGCAGAGTGGCGACGCAGAGTGGCGGTGCAGAGTGGCGGTGCAGAGTGCAGAGTGGCGGTGCAGAGTGCAGAGTGGCGGTGCAGAGTGGCGGTGCAGAGTGCAGAGTGGCGGTGCAGAGTGCAGAGTGGCGGTGCAGAGTGGCGGTGCAGAGTGGCGGTGCAGAGTAACGGTGCAGAGTGGCGGTGCAGAGTGGCGGTGCAGAGTGGCGGTGCAGAGTGGCGGTGCAGAGTGGCGGTGCAGAGTGGCGGTGCAGAGTGCAGAGTGGCGGTGCAGAGTGCAGAGTGGCGGTGCAGAGTGGCGGTGCAGAGTGGGAGTGCAGAGTGGGGGTGCAGAGTGGGGGTGCAGAGTGGCGGTGCAGAGTGCAGAGTGGCGGTGCAGAGTGGCGGTGCGGAGTGGCGGTGCAGAGTGGCGGTGCGGCGGTGCAGAGTGGCGGTGCAGAGTGGCGGTGCAGAGTGCACAGTGGCGGTGCAGAGTGGCGGTGCAGAGTGGCAGTGCAGAGTGGCGGTGCAGAGTGGCGGTGCAGAGTGGTGGTGCAGAGTGCAGAGTGGCGGTGCAGAGTGGCGGTGCAGAGTGCAGAGTGGCGGTGCAGAGTGGCGGTGCAGAGTGCAGAGTGGCGGTGCAGAGTGGCGGTGCAGAGTGGCGGTGCAGAGTGGCGGTGCAGAGTGGCGGTGCAGAGTGGCAGTGCAGAGTGGCGGTGCAGAGTGGCGGTGCAGAGTGGCGGTGCGGCGGTGCAGAGTGGCGGTGCAGAGTGGCGGTGCAGAGTGCAGAGTGACGGTGCAGAGTGGCGGTGCAGAGTGGCGGTGCAGAGTGGCGGTGCAGAGTGGCGGTGCAGAGTGCAGAGTGGCGGTGCAGAGTGGCGGTGCAGAGTGGCGGTGCAGAGTGGGGGTGCAGAGTGGGGGTGCAGAGTGCAGAGTGGCGGTGCAGAGTGGCAGTGCAGAGTGGCGGTGCAGAGTGGCGGTGCAGAGTGGCGGTGCGGCGGTGCAGAGTGGCGGTGCAGAGTGGCGGTGCAGAGTGCGGAGTGGCGGTGCAGAGTGGCGGTGCAGAGTGGCGGTGCAGAGTGGGGGTGCAGAGTGGGGGTGCAGAGTGGGGGTGCAGAGTGCAGAGTGGCGGTGCAGAGTGGCGGTGCAGAGTGGCGGTGCAGAGCGGCGGTGCAGAGTGGCGGTGCAGAGTGGCGGTGCAGAGTGGCGGTGCGGCCGTGCATAGTGGTGGTGCAGAGTGGCGGTGCAGAGTGGCAGTGCAGAGTGGGGGTGCAGAGTGGTGGTGCAGAGTGCAGAGTGGCGGTGCAGAGTGGCGGTGCAGAGTGCAGAGTGGCGGTGCAGAGTGGCGGTGCAGAGTGGCGGCGCAGAGTGGCGGTGCAGAGTGGCGGTGCAGAGTGGCGGTGCAGAGTGCAGAGTGGCGGTGCAGAGTGCAGAGTGGCGGTGCAGTGGCGGTGCAGAGTGGCGGTGCAGAGTGGCGGTGCAGAGTGCAGAGTGGCGGTGCAGAGTGGCGGTGCAGAGTGGCGGTGCAGAGTGGCGGTGCAGAGTGGCGGTGCAGAGTGGCGGTGCAGAGTGCAGAGTGGCGGTGCAGAGTGCAGAGTGGCGGTGCAGAGTGGGGGTGCAGAGTGCAGAGTGGGGGTGCAGAGTGGGGGTGCAGAGTGGGGGTGCAGAGTGCAGAGTGGCGGTGCAGAGTGGCGGTGCAGAGTGGCGGTGCGGCGGTGCAGAGTGGCGGTGCAGAGTGGCGGTGCAGAGTGCACAGTGGCGGTGCAGAGTGGCGGTGCAGAGTGGCGGTGCAGAGTGCAGAGTGGCGGTGCAGAGTGCAGAGTGGCGGTGCAGAGTGGCGGTGCAGAGTGCAGAGTGCAGAGTGGCGGTGCAGAGTGGCGGTGCAGAGTGGCGGTGCAGAGTGGGGGTGCAGAGTGCAGAGTGGCGGTGCAGAGTGGCGGTGCGGCGGTGCAGAGTGGCGGTGCAGAGTGGCGGTGCAGAGTGCAGAGTGGCGGTGCAGAGTGCAGAGTGGCGGTGCAGAGTGGCGGTGCAGAGTGGCGGTGCAGAGTGCAGAGTGGCGGTGCAGAGTGGCGGTGCAGAGTGCAAAGTGGCGGTGCAGAGTGGCGGTGCAGAGTGCAGAGTGGCGGTGCAGAGTGGCGGTGCAGAGTGCAAAGTGGCGGTGCAGAGTGGCGGTGCAGAGTGGCGGTGCAGAGTGGCGGCGCAGAGTGGCGGCGCAGAGTGGCGGCGCAGAGTGGCGGTGCAGAGTGGCGGTGCGGCGGTGCAGAGTGGCGGTGGAGAGTGGCGGTGCAGAGTGCAGAGTGGCGGTGCAGATTGGCGGTACAGAGTGGCGGTGCAGAGTGGTGGTGCAGCGGTGCAGAGTGGCGGTGCAGAGTGGCGTTGCGGCGGTGCAGAGTGGCGGTGCAGAGTGGCGGTGCAGAGTGGCGGTGCAGAGTGGCGGTGCAGAGTGGCGGTGCAGAGTGCAGAGTGGTGGTGCAGAGTGGCGGTGCAGAGTGGCGGTGCAGAGTGGCGGTGCAGAGTGCAGAGTGGCGGTGCAGAGTGGCAGTGCAAAGTGGCGGTGCAGAGTGGCGGTGCAGAGTGGCGGTGCAGAGTGGCGGTGCAGAGTGGCGGTGCAGAGTGGCGGTGCAGAGTGGCGGTGCAGAGTGGCGGTGCAGAGTGCAGAGTGGCGGTGCAGAGTGGCGGTGCAGAGTGGCGGTGCAGAGTGGCGGTGCAGAGTGGCGGTGGCGAGTGGCGGTGCAGAGTGGTGGTGCAGAGTGGCGGTGAGTGCAGAGTGGCGGTGAGTGCAGAGTGACGGTGAGTGCAGAGTGACGGTGAGTGCAGAGTGACAGTGAGTGCAGAGTGACAGTGAGTGCAGAGTGACAGTGAGTGCAGAGTGACAGTGAGTGCAGAGTGACAGTGAGTGCAGAGTGACAGTGAGTGCAGAGTGACTGCAGAGACAGTGTGTCAGGGTGCACATTGTGTGAGTGTGCAGAATGAGTGTGCAGGGTAAACAGTGTGTGACTATGCAGGGTGACATTGGGAGTGTGCGGGTGAGCAGTGTGTGAATGTTACGGGGCAGTGTGTGAGTGTGCAGAAAACACCACACACACATACACCACACACACATAACGCACACACAAACCACACACCTCAGTCTCTCAACACCACACACTTGTCACCACTCAACACAACACACTCACCACCACACTCACTCCCCAGGCTCACCCCCACAGACTCACCACCACACACTCACCAGCACACAGAAAACAACACACACAACAACACACCCCCAGCCGTCAATGAATGCTTTCACCATGCACAAACACCAACAACCATCATCCATCTGTGCACGCTTTTACCAAGCACACACCCACCAGCCGTCAGTGCACCCTTCCACCAGGCACACACACCTCCAGCCGGCAGTGCACTTTTCCACCAAGCAATCGCAGTATGGTACACTTTACTTTTAAACATATTCATATAAAGCACAGCATGCCACCATTGGTAAAATTACAATTCAACAAACATACTTCCACTACACACCACATGCACACACTCCATAACACATGGCAAAAAGACATTGGCATTTACAATGCCATTAGCTCAAACTCAAATAAATCCGAGCCCGATTGCATTTCTAATGCTTGTTATGTATTGCTGCGTATTTTCGTAGTAACGGGTGGGCGTTGGGCAGTGGTTGGACTTGCTTGCAGATGTGGGACTTACGTTTTGCTCTTGCTAAAATATAGCTGTTCTTTTTGAAATTCGCTGTGTTTTGTTTTACTGCTTGCTGACAGCCCGCCACGGACTTTTGGACCCTAATAACTGCACTATTCCTGCTATTCACCCTATTGTATTATAAAATTACCCTTCACTTTTCCTACTCATGGTGGTTTCCTTGTGGCTTTCTGCCTCGCCTTATTGCATCTGTTATATCGGAGACCCGCTGGAGCTTCTTTCCTGGCCTATGTGCTAATACATTGTGGTGGCCGGCCCGATGGGTTGTAGGCCCGTATTTGTAAGCTACATCTGCACAATAAAGGTTTAAAAAAAAAAAAAAACAATATTACAGTCATATACTGAAAGGCATGCTCAGGACACTCTAAATCCTACTGTTGCCATATTTTGAGTTATTGCATCTGTATATATGTGTGTTTACTGTCCCTATACAGAGAAATTCTCTTCTTATGTTACAAAAGGGGCTGGGGATATAGACAGTGCTGTCCAGTAGATCCATATTAAGATAAAATGGCAAGAATTGTGCCTTGGTATTGCTTTTCTGTTTACTCCCTCCATTGCCACTTGTGATCGAGTCATTTTCACTATATTAGCTGTTTTCCCTCTTTCGAACCTTTCTTTATCTACCTCTCATTCTGGCTTTTCTCTCTCTCATGGTCACCCCTTCGGCTTTCAATGCTTTTTCTTCTCACCTTCCTCTTGTTACACTTTAATTTCTCTTTCCACTTTCTTTCCCTCACCTCCCTCTTACTCTCCATTCACACCTCCCTTTCTTGCCCTCTTTTATCCCACCAACGTCTCACACACACTGTCACACTCTTCTCCTTTTCCCCCTCTTACACCCTGTATCCCTCCCACATTCTCTGGTACTTCCTCCTAGAACCTGTTTCTATGTCCTGCTCCACCATCTTGGGCCAGTATTAGTATTTTTGCCACCCTGGTGGCAGGCACATCTTTCTGCACCATCCCCCTCTAGAGCCAGTCGTGCCCCATTACTGCTTGCATTGGTAATATCAAACACACAGAAGGTGATGGGAAGAATGCTTACATTAAGTATGACCACTAGCAATTGCTCTGGTAGCATTCCACCCATTGTTCTTTTGCCCATCATTCTACCTCAGATTAGACCCAGGCATGTGCAAACAATCCTTGGCCCTGCTCCAGTGGAACAGTCCAGCCCGAACTGCCAGACCCTGTATGAACGGGAACACTAGCAACCAAAGACTGGTTTCGCTCTGATTGAGGCTCTTTAGTCAAGTGTAGCTTAGTTCCAATGGCACAGTGAGTTGTCTTACCCCACGTCTCCCTTCCTCTACAACACGCATACATACATACACACACACACACACTTGTCTCTCCTGACAGTCATCTCACTGTCCTCCCCTCTGCATTACTTCCTCACTTTTTTTCATCTTCTAGTCTTACTTGACTGTGATCTAGAACCTCTTTTGTGTTCCACACACCTAGCATTCAACTCACACAGACGTGCTAAAACCCTCCTCTGACACTACCCTCACGCAGTTTCTCAGTCTATCCAAGTTCTCATTTTATTTGCAATCCCCTTTTACTTGCCCTTCTCAATAGCCTCTTGTTTCTGCTCTCGCTCACCTTAACTTCCTTTACATTATCTTCTCTTATTTACATTCCTCTTTTTCTGATCTGCTTTTTTTCTGACACTTTTAACTATTTTGCTGTCTCGCTTACTCTGACACGCCTAAGAAGGCTGATCTTTTATACTCCTTTTCACCAGTGCTAATGTTTAATGAACATTTTCAAACTTACTGCGATGAAAAAGTTTTGACTAAGTGGGGGGATACAACCAAGAATGGAAAATAAATGTGCTCCTGTGTGCCGCTTTGCTCCCGGGGTTTTAAGTGCAGAACAATATGTAATGAACGTTCCCCGATTATGAGTGCAGTGCTTACCTGCAGAATACCCAACATTCGTGCCCAAGAATCTTTCTCTACCAGTGTTTCCTTGTGTCTATGTTGGTCACGGCCCAGGCAGTATCCAACGAATAAATACAAAGTCAAGCAGTTTCTAAACAAGTCAAAACTTTTTTTTTCTTCACAACTAAATAATCATGTTTCATCTTTCATTTTGGAAATCGTCAACAAGATCTCTAAGTCGACATTTCCGAACTGTGGAAAGCAGCTCTGATGTCATTTTATGCAATGGAGGGAGTAAACTGAAAAGCAATACCAAGGCACAATTCTTGCCATTTTATCTTAATATGGACCTACTGGACAGCACTGTCTATATCCCCAGCCCCTTTTGTAACATATGAAGAGAATTTCTCTGTATAGGGACAGTAAACACACATATAAACAGATGCAATAACTCAAAATATGGCAACAGTAGGATTTAGAGTGTCCTCAGCATGCCTTTCAGTATATGACTGTAATATTGTTGACTTTAATATAGGTGTGAAAGAGAATGACAGCAAATATGGTGATATGCAATGTCACAAGAGTAAAAGACAATATAGAGGCATTTCATTTCAATGTTGGAGGTTTCATAATCAAAATATACTAGATTTCTCAGTGGTAGGGCAAAATGGTAGGTGGTGGGCCGGGCCGCCAGGGGTGTGGGGGGGCCCCTCCATGTGCTTTGCAGGGGAGCCCCCTCAAGTTTCGTTACACCACTGGTCTGAAGAGGAAAAGTTAGTACTGGTCACCAAAAATGAGTGCCACTAGACCCCACCTGCATCCACCAGCTTACATTAGGCACTGGGTCGGATGCAGAGAAGTAAAGAAAGAGGATAAAGAGAAGATGAGAGGTTGGATGTAGGGAATTAATGGGAGAACGGAAAACGTTAGACTCATGCAGTAGCAGGGAGAAATAAAGAGGATGGTCGAAGTGAAGCCAGTAGGAGAGAGCATGATAGGTCGACATGGGAGTAATGGGAAGACTGGAAGCAATTGCGGGAGCACTGGAAGGAGAGAAGGCAAACATTGAGGATAATAAGGAGAGAGAAGGCAAGAGCTTGGGAACATGGAAGAAATGGAAGAAAGAGGTAGGGATGTTGGACACAATGTAGTTGTGGGAGTACACAGATTTGGGTGTAGACTGCAGAGAACTAATCGAAGCGAGAGGGATTGGACACTGGGTATAATGGAGAGAGAAAGAGGAAGAAAGGTTGGGACAGAAGGCCAATGGGAAGAGAGATTAGGAAAGCCCTGAAAACATGGCTTTTTAATCAATAGCTTATTTATTTCTCCTCTTGTTAGGATCTACTTCACCAACTTCCTCGTTCTTCCTTTTCCTCTCTTTCCATAGCAGGAAGCACCTAGACGCCTCCGGGCAGTAGTGCGCAACACAAAAATAAGTGGAAAATAATTTTCATTTCATAGGTTGAGCATGAGGGGCTTATTGGGAGGAGGAAAGGGAGGGAGCAGGTGAGTAAAGGAAGAGAGTGGGAGAGTTTGGGAACAGGGGGTGGAGGTTAGGGGTACTGGAAGCGGTTGGACATACTGAAATGATGCTACCTCTTCAGCTTCACTCAGTGACCTGCTACCTGTAGCGTTGAGGATGTGTGTCTACAGTGGATGTATGATTTATTTATTTATTTATTTATTCAAAGTTTTGTATAGCGCGAACAAGATCCTTACAGATATCAGAGCGCTTCACAAAGACAGGGTGGGGGCAGTAGGAATGAACAGAGAAAATGGTAACAATATAATAGTCATTAACATGGTAGGATAATAATAACATACATAAAACATGTCAGTATACAATCAGGTAAACAAGTAATATCAAAAGGCACAAGTCATTGTTCCCACTTCAGAGGTGTTCAGGTACACCATGGGTGTGTGGATGGCTTATATCAATGTTTTATTGTAGAGAGAACTGAGTGGGGGCATCGGGAGAGTGAGTCAGTAAACCAACGTGTATCATATATTGGTCGGTAGTAAGAGAATAGCGTAGTGGTGTCCCCATCACGCAGAAGTATAGTGCCAAAGGACAAGGTGAACAGTGGTGCACAGCAATGCAGAGTCTCTGATCCAGCACCTATAAGGTTCAGGAGATCTTGGCCAGAAGGATGGTTTTCACTTCTTTCTTGAAGAGTGCAGTGGAGGAGATAAGCCTGGTTTCAGGCGGGAGCGCATTCCAGATCCTGGGTGCCATTCCTGAGAAGGAGCGCTTGTATGTTTTCTCTTTCCGGAATCTACGAGGTTTCAGGAGTAGATTTTTTGTACTTCTATTGGATCTTGAGCCTCCTGATATAGACAACTTTTGAGCGAGGTAGTTGGGCGCATTGTGGTGCAAGGCCGCGTGTGTCATAACTGCAATTTTTAGCTGTATTCTGGCTTCAAAGGGCAGCCATTTTAGAGACTTTAAGTCTGGGGATATATGCGAATGTTTTTTTGAGCCAGTAATGAGTCTCGCTGCAGCGTTCAGGGAGGCTCTTAAGGGTGCTGTTGTGGATAGCGGGAGTCCGCTGAGGGCCACAATTCCGTAGTCTATTCGAGGGATGACTAAAGCTTGTACAGCAGTTTGGAATGATGATACAATGCCTTCTATTACAACGCGGTATGTTACATCGCCAGCTCTGTGCATTAACGACCACACAGCACTGCCAGCCTGCCTCAGTGTAGGGGGCAGACACTCAACCCCAGAGAGCCTGGGAAAGAGGTGGGCAGAAAGTTATGGGAGGAGTAGGGATCCTTGCAATAATATTCAGAGCACTGTCGTGAGAATACCATGCAAGAGGCCATACTGGTGCAACACCCCAGCTTATCCTCTTCATGGCGGTGTCAGAAGCCAGGCCCTAAGGAGCCTGGGAAAGGCGTTTGCAGACTGACGGCATAAAGGATGGGGAGGGGCTTAACTTTCCTGCAGTGTGTGCGCTGTAGTCCCTCCCACCCGTCCTCCTATAGACAACACTACTGTGTAGACTAGTGATAGCAAGGTTCCCAACTTTATTATCAACCCCACCAGGGCATGTATTCGAATTAGGCTCTAAAATATCATATTAACTGAAAAACTTGTCAGAAGAAGAAATGTGTAAAACCACTTTACCAAATATGGAAGGTTGCTAGGCTCTGTTGTAAGACAACAAATGACTCATTTTTTTAAATAAAAATACTTCACATTTTTGGATTCAAGGTAAAATCCCTTTCTTCTGCCCACGTTCCTCTGTTAATAGCTTGATGTGTCTTACAGGCGTGTGAGTAATAGCCTGTACTTTCCTTGATGTACTTCTTAATCTTTGCAGTCACCCGATATCCTTTATTTCCCAATACCTTTTTTTTGCTTGATTATAATCTGCAACCGTAACATGTTTGAGCAGTAGATCATAGTAATTCTCCTAAGAGATCACCATCATGAGGATTTCTATGTTTCTCTTCCTCTCTGCCTTCACTCCTGTTTTTCCATCTCATTTTCTGTAGGTCTGACTTAAAAGTGCAGCTGTGGACACGCCTGCAAACTCCTAACATGAGAGTCGAGTAGGCTTCGGCTCCGTTCACTGCAGCATTTCACTCTCACCTAATACTGTTGTTTTTTTGTGTATTTTCCCTCCTTCTATACAGTGATTGCATTGCAGCGTATGTAGGACGATTTATCATCTCAAAGGTACACAGAATCACCACACTATTTAAATTCTTTTTCAAGCACACAGAAATCCATCCTGTTTTGCTTTGAACTTTTTTACAAAAGCAACAGACTTTTTTTGTGTGTTTTAGTCAGTACTTGCATTTTGTCCTATTGAGAGTTCTACATAAACGGGCAAGCATTGGCAAGGCAAATCGGTCAGGCTTACATATGCCAACACACATATGCACAAATGCAGTTTGCATCCTTTCACACGTCAAAGCCAGACCTATTGGCATTTTCAATGCCTGTTCTCGCTTAGATTCTGTCTTTTTTTGCCTTTATATCTTACCTTGTCTGCACTTTTCCTGTTAATGTTCCTCCTTCAACTTCTTTCTTCCTTCAGGGATTAATTCACTGACTATTTGCACTTGTAAATGTTATCTAAATACCCAAACTAAATTGCTGGATTTACTAATGCATTGCATTCATAAACGGTGATCATTTTATTCACGTGTAACTTTTCTCCCTGATGGGGCAATATTGGTTGTGCGTAAATGCCACCCATGGAGTGGGGAGCAGGTGTTACAGGGCAGAGTTTCACTGGTAAGATTAGAAACATGAAAGTGACGTAGAATGTGTGTGCCACTGGTCCCAGTGCAAACAGGGAAAATGGGCCCGCACAAGTGGACAGTTAAAGACCGCCATATCGGAGGTCCAGTGAGCTCCTCACATACCTGGGCATCTGTTGCACTAATGATAGCTATGTCTCTGGCACATCTATAAATTGTAAAGTTGTAGGTAATTTTCAAATTCCTGTCCAGCCCCTTCCAACACTGGAAAGGGATTTACTCATGCTCGCACTATATTCATTATCAGGAGTGCCAAATAGTTGTTGTATGCCTGAAATACGGAGCCCAATTCACAAACTGCATTTTGTAGTATGTAACGCAATGCTACCGTAGCACTACTTACATACTACGACATGCTATTCACAAACCGTTATCAGAGACCTCCGCATCTGTAACTCCTATCTTTACTATGTGGAGCTGTCTGCCACACATGTGAATAATTCTACACACATAAGTATACTTTTTGGTAAAAAATGTTTGAACGACTGAGGTTTGGGATGGTTCTCGGGAGGTCTAAGAGGAATAGGCAAAGACAAACACCCACCCACAAAAGAATACACACAACACTTCTAAAGTAAGAACACGGATAGCACAGATTTAGGGCCTGAGTTAGATTTTGCCAGACAGGTTACACCATCACAACAGTGCTGATATCCCATCTGCCGAAATCTAAATTCCATAGGAAATAATGGCATTTAGATTTCGGCGGACCTATCTGTCACCTTTGTGACGGAGTAACCCATTCAACTAAATCTAAACCAGGCCCTTAGTGAATTAATGAAAAACGTAAAATTGGTAGTGCATTGGGCATTGAAGGAGATTCAAAGAGTAACTGCAACAAATTCAATAGTGAAAATTGTTCCAAAATAGTAGTATATGTACTTCAGCTCAGTCTGGAGTAAGTCTAGAATCACAATTAACACACGGAAGATATCAAGGGTCTTTTATAGTTACCACTATGATCGGTACCTATTTGTGTTATCGAAACTCACACATACCAAGGGGTTATCTAGGAGGTTGCAGAGGAGAGAGAAATGAAAGATCGAAGATAAAGAAAAGATACCCATCAGCCCACCCATTGGCGGAGCTTCATCATCTGGGTTTTTGTGGAAAGATGGTGTCCGCTAGACAGTGGTGTTGGTCGTAACCTTACACTATCTCAATTGCTAAAAACATATACACTAACTATGTCACTGCCTCTAACGAGCCTCTAAAAATTCCGTGGGTGTGATAATGTTCAAACAAAAAATTAAAACATTTTTCAAGGCACTATGATGGATCTAATTATTGTGTTAGACTGTCGAGATGTCTGCATAAGAACAGCTTATATGGGCACATCAACCCCGCTCTTTATGCGCCTTTGGATCAGTGCACCTTTTTGGTTATAACCAGCGGGTTTTTCGCTATGGCCCGCACCGGGCCCCTGTTTTCAGGTGGACATGGTATCGAGAGCCGTCAGACTTTCCCTTTGTCCGGCCCGTGATTCTATGTCTTAATTTATGATACTGCCTGCCAATCAAAGCATATCCATGCATAGGAGCTGGGCAACACAACAAACAGCGTCGTGCTCATTGTTTACTTTCCGGCGTACTCATTTTCCGGTTTAGTTGCCTTTCCGGTCCTGAGCACGACCAATCAACACCCTTGAATACAAAACGGTGTTGTCTCCCATCGTGGTCCGCAATAGGTCCTTTGTAAAGTGCACACTGTTAAGCAGCTAGACTGTTTCGTTTCCGGTTTAAGCCACCAATCGGAGCACGCTTTTGAGCACGAGCGGTGTAAACTCATACACCGGCTCCTATAGGGTCTTCATTGCTATGGCCCGTCCATTCACAACAGCCGTTCCGTTTTGACACAACAGTATTCCTGATTCAGCGTCACAGCGCGAATACAGAGCCAATCATCGTATTAACAACCATGGAGATGGCTCTCTCTCTGGTCCGCCTTCGAGTTTTATAACCTCCAGCCCTAAACAGCCTCGCCACCTTCCCCTCTGCTCAGATGCCAGACCGAGGTAACGACGGAAAGGTGAGCGTGGGCTGTGTCTAGCTGTACTGCTGGGTTATCGGTGGGCCACTGTGTTTAGCTGTGCTGATGCGTTATTGGTGGGTCACTCTCCAGATATTTCACATCCAAGAGGTGTGCTAATTTGCAAGTCTATATATCTTTAGATTTCGATGTTGGACACATCTCGCTTTACGACACTTGCTCACAGGCAATTATTTTCGAGAGATGTGCGACATTCATTTCTTCTCATGAAATGTAATTAAAACTTAAGCATGCTAGAATTTGTTACTCATGGAGTCCGATTGTCACTGAGGCCTAGGACCTGCATCCCTGCCTTGGTCTCTATTTCCAATTTTGAATCTTGAGTCACATAGCCATTGTATGTCACATCATGACATAAATAAATCCATGTCACATATAACGATTTATGTTTTTATTGTTCCAGTGCGTGGCCTCTTTGTCCTGAGCGAGCGCCAGGCGAGGTGAGGCTGTTCCCCCCTACACTTATGGGTGAGTGGAATATATGATGGAAACATCTAGCATAACACATCAGATGCGTTTCTTCATGCTTGACACCTGCTCTGTTTAGTGTATTTTTTCTTCTGTTTCCTGTTCCATAGGAGAGGTTTGAAAATTAAGATATGAGACTACTTCACAACTGGTAGGTCTACATAATCTACACTGTTTATCCCGTCAAGTGGTAAGTGTTGCAGTAGTGTACATCATAGGTCCTGATGAAAGCCCGTGGGGGCTGAAACATGTTGACCAACTACAATCCATGGTGAATAGTAATTCTTTACATACTATTTTCACTCTGTTTTTAAATATGCCGTTTTGATGGTCGCATCCAATAAAGTTTTCTTAGACATCAAAACAGGTATTTTTATATCACCACTATATTTGTTTACACTTTTTCACACTTTTTGAGCACTGCAACTTGGCCCTTCAGCCTAAAAACTCTCATCTTCTGGTTGATGGTCTGACTTGTTGATCCGATACTAGCAATCCTCAAGAAATCTTCTGAGGAAGTGTCTAGCGGACACCATCTTTCCACAAAAACCCAGATGATGAAGCTCCGCCAATGGGTGGGCTGATGGGTATCTTTTCTTTATCTTCGATCTTTCATTTCTCTCTCCTCTGCAACCTCCTAGATAACCCCTTGGTATGTGTGAGTTTGGATACCACAAATAGGTACCGATCATAGTGGTAACTATAAAAGACCCTTGATATCTTCCGTGTGTTAATATATTGTTCAGTTGGGGGACAAGATACAAGCAGGTCTATAAATACTGATTCCCCTTGGACCCTTTTTCATATTTTTGTTCTGGGTAGAATCACAATTAGCCACTCACAGGCACTACAACTCAATCCCATAAAAAATAATATTAAATACATTAAATTGTTTGGAATTTTAATGAAAATATATATGAAGTTGTATTAGTGTTCAAAGGTAAGATTAAATTAAAAATGAGATATTTTATAGATTTAGAAATGATTAATTTATTTTAAAAAATTAATTAAATTACACTTTTAATAAAAATATGAAACTATTTAAATGAATACAAAAATTAATACCTTAATGAATATTAATTAAAAATTAGAATGCTAGTGATGTTTTTATTTTTGACAAAAAAAATATTTCTAATTTAAAATACTATTTTTTAAGTATTTAATTCTTTTATAAACATTTAATTTGTTAGGATAGTGTGCTGTAAACCTGGCTGAAGGACAGTATCCATGGCAGCTTCATACCCCAACTTTTACCATGTGCCAATTCACCTCGAATTACCGTGGAATCCAACTTCGGATTAAAGGAACACATTGCCAAAAGACAGAGACGTCCTACTAAAAGCTCTCTCTTTTAAAGAAGGTGAAATGGTTTCTTAAAAAAGTGTTTTCAGAACTGATGTTAAAGCCCTAGTTCTTGCATCTGGATGGTGGTAACGCCCTGCTTCTGCTTACCAGACTCATCACTGGCATCCCTTTAGAGTATCCTCCACACCACAGCACAAGTTATCCAGGGCCTACACAAATACAGTCACATCATCCCCACCCTGATGAAACTTCATAGGCTGTCCTTGTCGGCCCACACCATCTTCAAAAGCTGCTGCATCTTTTACAAAGCCATCACAAAGCCATCCCAACCAGCACCTCCGGCTATCTTGCATGCAAGCTCACCCTCTCTGATAGTGCTCGGCACACCCACAGTCAGGGCACAATCAGTCTGCTGATCAAAAAGTGTGAAAAAGGAGAAAAAAACAGCAGGTATTTTCCATCTATGTACACATGATCTGTAATAATATTCTCATATCTATCAGGACTGTTCCAGCGCTACTTCAGTTTAAGAAAGAGTTGAAGACTCACCTCTTTAAAGAACACTACATCACAATGCATTAACCACCTACAACCCTGCTGTCTCTCCTATCGCTTGTTGTGTTAATATTTGTCTTTGACCCTGTAAAGCTACTCTGCCTTTTGACTGGGTTCGTACTATAAATATACTGTATAATTTACATATATACATACTGAAATTCAGTTAAAGTGTAATCCCTCCATTATAGACAATTTCAATGTTAAAGCCAGTTTATGCTATAGATTGCATTGACATTGCTAGTTCTATGATATATAATTGCTATATATTTATTTAATTGAAAAGTGGTATTTACTTTCATAGACACTTGCCCATTCATTTGCAGGTATATATTTTTAATTAACAATACACCGAAATGTACACCAACACCTAACTACAAACCTAATGCTAACTATTATCACAACCCTAAACCTAGTCTAACGTTAATATCACTGTTTCAAGGATCATGGACTAGTCAGATTTCCACATGGTCAGCTGTGGTTTCACAATGATGAAACTGTGCATTTTGCTGACCCTAAACCGTAACCTCACCTTAACCATAACGTTTATGCTAACTTTTACCCTGACACAATCTTGACTGTGACCGTAATCCCTATGCTACCTAATCCTAACCTTAGCCTTAACTCTAACCAAGGGCTGCTTCTCCGCAATGGTGGAGGAGCGTCACCCTACTGGCTCAGAGCCAGCAGTAAAAAAATAAAATGATATTTCAATATTGTTTTATATTTAAGCCGCTGGCACAGCCAGCGAGTGCAGGGCAGGGCGGGGCGAGGCATGAGAGGGGGAGGAAGAGTGCTACATGCACTCCCTAAGTGCTCATGTGTGTTTGGCCGGCTATCTAAGGCCAACCAAAACACACATGTGTACTTAGGTTTCTCTTACCCGGCTGTACTGAACAGCCGGATTAGAGAAATCCCACAGACTCCCTGAGCGGAGCGTCTTTCCAGCCCGCTCAGGCCAATCCCCATCTCTGACATAGTCACAGTGTCTGCTGAGGTAAGGAAGTCCCAGCACCAAGGTGCGATGTGGGAGGCGGCCGGCAGCAGGTAAGTTTAACTTTTAAAAAAAAAAATTATTATTATTATAAACAGTCCCTCGTCCTCGCCCTCCCAGGCAACCCCTTCCATGCTCCCCCACCGCGCTCCCCCTGACCTGACCCCTGCCTCTCCGCTTTTTAGGTCTCGCTGAGCCAATGCGCTTGCGCATTGCTGGCGAGATTATAGTAAGGGGAAAACAAAAGTCTACCAAAGACCTTTGGAATGCGGTTTATGGCCAAGCATTCAAGCGAGAAGCTGGCATCTGGCGCGTGCAGGTCGCCAGCCACATACCACACCATTTGTTGTCTGAGCCACGGCATCAGACTTCAAAGGAAGCCGCTCTCCCGTCCCCCCGCCACGCAATGCCGAGAGCTTGTTTTTTCACTTTCAGCACGGCGCACGGAAGACTTGCCTGCTTTGCCAAAGCTTGTCTCTGATTTTGTATCACTCTCCGTATTTGCACCTCTGTTCATCTTATTATAAATAGATGATTCTTCTCTCTGGCTAGCTGGTTATCAGCGGCGTCACCTCACGCCTTTGCGTGTTTCCCACTTCACCAAGTGTGTGTGTATTTGTTTTGTGCTTGTCTCTCTCTTCGTCTCCCCCTCCTCCACTGCAGGTTCAGCATAAGATAATGCGCCACACTGCTCGGCTGCGCTGTGCCGGTCTCAGCTTCCCCCTCTCACCCCCACCCCCTTACAGCAGCCGCTCTAATGCCATTGAAAGGCAAGACATGCCTGCTTTGCCAAAGCTTTTTGAGTGTTATGTTAAGTTCTCGTGCGCTCCCTTTACAGATCTATATTTACCGCTTACATGCTTGATCATGCATTAAATTTCCCGAGCAGTTTATTTAACTAACACATATGGCAGTTCACACGCACACACACACAGGCATGTGCTTTCTATTCAGCAAGCTGTTACTCTGTTTCATTATTTCAGGTACATCCTCCCAAACGTTTTCTCACTTTTCCACCGATTAGCCGGGCTTTTGTCAGAGGTACCTCTTTGTACTCACAGATCAAAGGGAAGGAAATGGACGCTCTTCACTCATTATTCCATGTCAGAATCCCTTTTTACTTCATTGTTGCTTATCCTACATTACTTGTTTTCCTTCCACACAGAGAATATACAGCATTGTCTCCATTATTTAGAGATCACTTTAAGAGGCCGCATTTGGCATCCAGGTCACATTGCATCAATTTCCTCATCAGAAAATACCTTTTCACCTTTTCGGTAACAACAAAATGGGAGTTCCTGGATACCTTTGAGTTTCATCCACCCTGTATCCTGCATCATTGAATACTTGTGTCTGAATCATTATCTGACTGTATATAGTTACAAAAAATATGTTTCAGTCCATAGCTACTATTTGAAACCCTGATGCATAACACCATAAATTGCAATATCACAGTTTTTGTGTAAATCAAGAGTCGGTGTAGTTAAAGAATAATTTGCATAAACTGCAAATCTGTGGCTCGAACCAAAGCATACTTCACTTGAACTTCTATCTGCCTCCAAGTAGAATGTGAAACTGTTTCAGTACAACAACAAAAACCACAGTGTATTTTATGTGTTAACTCGCCTCTTCCTATTAGGCGCGATTTTCAGTGACTTTTATTCCAACAAAATGGTAGAACTTTTACATGTGCTTGTAAGTACATTTAACGGTAGAAGTCCCAGCCTGCTTAAAGTTGTTGACTGTAAAATCTAGACTAGCTAAAATACACCCCATGGCAACTCCTTTTCAGATAGAATTGTTGCCCTCCAAACATATGATGCAAATTCCTCTTAGAACCAATCAAGTGAAATTTAAATGGGAAGACGTCTCGATGCCTCTCACCACTCTCCCCTCTCACCACTCTCCCCTCTCACCTCTCACCACTCTACCCTCTCACACCACTCTCCCCTCTCACACCACTCTCCCCTCCCACACCACTCTCCCCTCTCACACCACTCTCCCCTCTCACCACTCTTCCCTCTCACCACTCTTCCCTCTCACCACTCTCTTCTCTGTCCCCTCTTTCCTCTCTCCCCTCTCTCCTCTCTCCTCTCCTCTCTCTCCCTCTCTTCACTCTTCCCACTCTCCCCCGACTCTCTCCCGACACCACTCTCACCACTCTCCCGACTCACCACTCTCCCCACTCTCCCCAGTCTCCCCACTCACCACTCTCCCCCCACTCCCCTCTCACCACTCGCCCCTCTCACCACTCGCACCTCTCACCACTCTCCCCTCTCACCACTCTCCCCTCTCACCACTCTACCCTCACACCACTCTACCCTCTCACCACTCTCTCTCCCCTCTCACATCTCTCCCTCTCACCCTCTCCCCTCTTTCCCTCTCACCACTCGCCCCTCTCACCACTCGCCCCTCTCACCATTCTCCCCTCTCACCACTCTCCCCTCTCACCACTCTCCTCTCACCACTCTCCCCTCACCACTCTCCCCTCTCACCACTCTCCCCTCTCACCACTCTCCCCTCTCACCACTCTCCCCTCACCACTCCCCCTCTCACCACTCTCCCCTCTCACCACTCTCCCCTCTCACCACTCTACCCTCTACCCACTCTACCCTCTCACCACTCTACCCTCTCACCCTCTCACCACTCTACCCTCTCACCACTCTACCCTCTCAACACTCTACCCTCTCAACACTCTACCCTCTCAACACTCTACCCTCTCAACACTCTACCCTCTCAGCACTCTACCCTCTCAGCACTCTACCCTCTCAACACTCTACCCTCTCAACACTCTCACACTCTCCCCTCTAACCCCTCTCCCTCTCACCCCTCTCCCCACTCTCCCCCTCTCACCACAATCCACTCTCACCACTCTCCCCTCTCACCACTTTCACCACTCTCCCCTCTACACTATCACCACTCTCCCCTCTCACCACTCTACCCTTTCAACACTCTCCCATTTCACCACTCGCCCCTTTCCCCACTCTACCCTTTCACCACTCTCCCTTTCACCACTCTCCCCTCTCACCACTCTCCCCTCTCACCTCTCACCACTCTCCCCTCTCACACCACTCTCCCCTCTCACACCACTCTCCACTCCCACACCACTCTCCCCTCTCACACCACTCTCCCTTCTCACCACTCTTCCTCTCACCACTCTTCCCTCTCACCACTCTCTTCTCTGTCCCCTCTTCCCTCTCTCCCCTCTCTCCTCTCTCCTCTCTCTCCTCTCTTCACTCTTCCCACTCTCCCCCGACTCTCTCCCGACACCACTCTCACCACTCTCCCGACTCACCACTCTCCCCACTCTCCTCAGTCTCCCCACTCACCACCCTCCCTCTCACCACTCGCCCCTCTCACCACTCGCACCTCTCACCACTCTCCCCTCTCACCACTCCCTCTCACCACTCTCCCTCTCACCACTCTCCCCTCTCACCACTCCACCCTCTCACCACTCTACCCTCTCACCACTCTCTCTCCCCTCACACATCTCTCCCCCTCTCACCCCTCCCCCTCTTTCCCCTCTCACCACTCACCCCTCTCAGCACTCGCCCCTCTCACCATTCTCCCCTCTCACCACTCTCCCCTCTCACCACTCCCCCTCTCACCACTCTCCCCTCTCACCACTCTCCTCTCACCACTCTCCCCTCACCACTCTCCCTCTCACCACTCTCCCCTCTCACCACTCTCCCCTCTCACCACTCTCCCCTCTCACCTCTCACCACTCACCCCTCTCACCACTCTCCCCTCTCACCACTCTCCCCTCACCACTCCCCCCTCTCACCACTCTCCCCTCTCACCACTCTCCCTCTCACCACTCTACCCTCTACCCACTCTACCCTCTCACCACTCTACCCACTCTACCCTCTCACCACTCTACCCTCTCACCACTCTACCCTCTCAACACTCTACCCTCTCAACACTCTACCCTCTCAACACTCTACCCTCTCAACACTCTACCCTCTCAGCACTCTACCCTCTCAACACTCTACCCTCTCAACACTCTACCCTTTCAACACTCTACCCTCTCAACACTCTCAACACTCTCCCCTCTAACCCCTCTCCCCTCTCACCCCTCTCCCCCTCTCACCACTATCCCCTCTCACCACTCTCCCCTCCCACCACTTTCACCACTCTCCCCTCTACACTATCACACTCTCCCCTCTCACCACTCTACCCTTTCAACACTCTCCCATTTCACCACTCGCCCCTTTCCCCACTCTACCCTTTCACCACTCTCCCCTTTCACCACTCTCTCCTCTCACCACTCTCCCCTCTCACCACTCTCCACTCTCACCACTCTCCACTCTCACCTCTCTCACCCCTCTCACCGCTCTCCCCTCTACACTATCACCACTCTCCCCTCTCACCACTCTCCCCTTACACCACTCTCCCCTCTCACCTCTCACCACTCTCCCCTCTCACCACTTCCCCTCTTTTCTCCTCTCCTTCCTCTCCTCACCCTCCCCTCTCCCCTCTCTTCTCTACCCTCTCTCCTCTCTCTTCTCTCTCCCCTCTCTCCTCCCTCTCTCCCCTCTCTCCTCACTCTCCCTTCTCTCCCCTCCCCTCTCCCATCTCTCTCCTCACTCTCCCTTCTCTCCCCTCTCCTCTCCCATCTCTCCCCAGTAGACACAATTGTCAATGAGAAATTACACTGCACTCTATGCAACATACACTCCAAATACCACTCAGTGCCACATAATTACATGCTACATATTTACACTGCGCTCAACGCAACATACCCTCCAAATACCACTCAGTGCCACATAGTTACTCGCCACATAATTACACTGCACTCAATGCAACATACTCTCCAAATACCACTCAGTGCCACCTAATAACACGCCACATAATTACACTGCACTCAATGCAACATACACTCCAAATACCACTCAGTGCCACATAATTACACTGCACTCAATGCAACATACACTCCCAATACCACTCAATGCCACATAATTACACGCCACATAATTACACTGCCCTCAATGCAACATACACTCCAAATACCACTCAGTGCCACATAGTTACCCCGCCTCATAATTACACTGCACTCAATGCAACATACTCTCCAAATACCACTCAGTGCCACATAATTACACGCCACATAATTACACTGCACTCATGCAACATACACTCCAAATACCACTCAGTGCCACATAATTACACTCTATTGAATGCAACACACACTCCACACAATACCACTCAGTGCCACATATTTATATGCTACATAATTACACTGCACTGAATGCAACATAGACTCCAAACAATACCACTCAGTGCCACATAATTACACACCACACAATTACTCTACTGAATACAACATACACTCCACACAATACCACTCAGTGCCACATAATTATATGCTACATAATTACACTGCGCTCAACGCAACAGACACTCCAAATACCACTCAGTGCCACATAATTACACACCACATAATTACACTCTACTGAATGCAACACACACTCCACACAATACCACTCAGTGCCACATAATTATATGCTACATAATTACAATGCAACATACACTCCAAATACCACTCAGTGCCACATAATTACACGCCACATAATTACACTATCTATCTATCGCCCACTATCTATCTATCTATGTATCTATCTATCTATGTATCTATCTATCAATCTATCTATCTATCTATCTATCTATCTATCTATCTATCTATCGCCCTCTATCTATCTATCGCCCTCACTCTATCTATCGCCCTCTATCTATCTATCGCCCTCACTCTATATATCTATCGCCCTCACTCTATCTATCTATCTATCTATCTATCTATCTATCTATCGCCCTCACTCACTCTATCTATCTATCGCCCTCACTCTATCGATCTTTTGCCCTCACTCTATCTTTCGCCCTCACTCTATCTATCGCCCTCACTCTATCGCCCTCACTCTATCTATCTATCGCCCTCACTCGATCTATCTATCTATCGCCCTCAATCTATCTATCTATCTATCTATCTATCTATCTATCTATCGCCCTCACTCTATCTATCTATCGCACTCACTCTATCGCATCACCACAGCATCACTCATCACCAACACAGCATCACTCAGGGGCACCACAACATCACTATGCGCTACCACAGCATCAATGAACGCCACAGCATCACTCGTCGCCACCACAATATCACTCAGCGCCACCACAGCATCAATCTGTGCAACCATTCAACAACAGCTGGTTCAAATATGTTCTCTCAATGTTTCAAGCTTTATTACAAATGTCACAAAAAGATGTTAATATTTCACTTCTGTACTTGGATTTTCGTCACAATAAAATACACTGAACATAATCTTCACAAAAGTTATTTACAAAAGTTTAAGCTATTGCCATTATAAATTACAATAACTTTGATTTAAGTATTAATTATTTTAAAAAAAATAAAAGCCTTTGTTATTTGTAATATCAATACATCGAAGTCACGCAAATACAACACATATTGCATTACAAATGCTACAGGTGTCACATTTGCGAAAGTTACAACTATTGGCATGACAAAGCTATTAATTTTGCTATTTTCAAACCCAACACATAAATACAAAATTTGTCATTTACAATACCAATAGCTCAAACTTTCCTAATGCGAGACCTATTTCATTGCAAATGCTTGTTGTATGTGGCGGCCACCACCGACTCATTGTCCAAACCTTTACCCTGACACCGAACTATGACTCTTACTCTGTCACCTACCTAGGCATGAACGTGACCATAACCTTGATACTTCTGTACACCCTTATCCTAACTTAATGAAAAACTTTGCCCTAACTTGAACAAAACCAATACCATATGACTAAACTAACCATATTCGTGGACCTAACCCTTATTTTGTCCCTTACACCTACCACAACCTACTCTTTTTCCGGGTGCTAATCTTTGCCCTATTTCTAACGTAGTTATCCTAATTTCTGTGAGCTGCATTTTGTTTTTTATTTTGCACTTAAATTGTTTTAGTGTGAAATCTTTGCACTGAAATATTTTGTACATAAATAAGTGAGATGATTTAAGAGGGGCATTTAAGAATAGATTAATAGTTATTCAGAGAGTTGTCATTTCATTAAGACTTTTACTAAAGCTCTCATCATTTCGACATTTTATAATTATAAGAACTACATTTCATTTAACATTAATCGTTTGCCCTTATTATCTTTATGTTTTTAACAGATCAGTGAACAGACAACTAACATTTCATATATAAAGAGATATTTATCTGCCATCTTATGTTATGGCTAAGATTTATATTTCCTCACACATTTCACCTTTTTTAAGGAGATTTAAAGAGATTCTACTAACCTGTTAGTAATATTAAATATTTAAAAGTTTATTAGTGATATTAAATATTTAAAAGTTTATATTCTATTAAAACTAAATACATATTTTTAAAAACAGGTTCTATTAAGTTGATTTTACTGGATGCAAACTGGAAGAGGAAATTAACCCATTGGGTCAAATTTCTATTAATCGGAAATGCTGTAGTTTCTTACATTAATGTGTAGTGCAAGAAGCTACAGGTTAAAACATTCAGAGGAGAAATGTTGTGATAAAGCTAGTGAAAATGCAGGAGGGAAGATCCTGTGCAGTCAATCATGCCTTTTAAGGCAGAGTAATTAATTTACTAAAAACATTGTGGTCTCCACGTATGCAGACGACACGCTGTTGTATGTCAGAGAACCTGAAAACAACCTCTCCCCGGTCCTCAGAGAGGTGGTCCACTTCGGAGCGCTCTCGGGCCGGAAAGTCAATTGGGCAAAATCAATAGTCTTCCCGCTTACTCCGGTCACGTCACTCTTTGAGATGGATTACCCCCTACAATGGTCCGAAGGCTCTATCCGGTACCTTGGTATCAGACTGCACACTAACTCGGAGATCATATTCCTAGAGAAATACAGCACAGCAGTCGCTAAATTGGAAGACGACATTGAAACCTGGATCAAATTGCCACTGTCCTTAATTGGTAGAGTTTCCCTTATGAAAATGGTGATACTGCCCAGATTCCTGTTTTTGCTTGCGAATATCCCACTGGTGCTGCCGCGCTCCTTCTTTGCCAGAATAAATTCATCATTGAAACAATTAGCGTGGGCGGGCAAGCAGGCGCGAGTTCAATGGCGGATACTCACTTTGCTAATATACCCTAGGAGGACTGGGCGCACCAGAACTTGAATTATACTATAGGGCGGTGCAAGGGGCGCATGCTCACAGCTGGATCCCCGGAGCAGCGGCCATTCCATTTCTCTGCATTGAAAGGCTCTTTACTGATCCTCTCCCTCTCCCTTCCACGATTTTTGAGCCGGTAGACCGCAGAACGGGAATCTTAGACTCCCTCAATTCAACACGACACGCTTGGCACTGCCTGCTATAGCAGCAAGCCGGGGCCCTGCTTTACTCCCCGGACTACTCCCCGGACATGCCAATTGACTGGATGATCTGGTTGACTCCCTGCAGAGATAAAGGGGTTTTGCGAGCAATGCATGCTTTACACATCATAGGGCGCCGGGATGCCTACGGGTAGCTGTGCGCGTAACAAATGTGTAATTCATCACCAAGGCGGGGGACCTGTTTACTGGCGGGGTTGTAAAGTCGCGGACAATGCTGAGGCAGTCACATTACAGCAACGCTTTCAATTCCATAGAACACGTGGGGCGCTACACCAGCACTTGGGGGATGACATGAACGAACCTCCTGAGGTACTAGAACTCTCGTACATTATTAAAACTATGTCACCTAGAAAGATCGTTTCCAACATTTACAAGCTGGCGATGTCTCACAGGGCTAACCAGTATACTAAAGCTAGGCTGGCATGGCAAAGAGACCTAGAGGTATCCATCGACGACGCGATGTGGTATTACTGTTGCACCAACACACAACACATCTCACTTCATGGGAAACATAGGCTTATTCACTTCAAATATATCAACAGAGTGTACTACACACCGGAGAGATTGCTTAGATACAGGATGAGGGAGAGCGCAAGCTGCGACAGGTGTCATTCGCCAACTGTAGACTTTATGCACATGGCTTGGAGTTGCCCGGGAGTGTCTAATTTTTGGGGACAGGTCTTTTGCGAATTAAGTATCATAGTAGGCTTGGAGATAGCCCCTGACCCAGCGGTGGCACTGCTGGGTCACTCTAAACTACTGCTCAAGGCGATACGTAGGCTAGCAGACATGGGGCTTCTATTGGCAAAGCGCAAGGTGGCGATGTGTTGGATGAGAGGCCCCCTCTCCACGATAAAACAATGGGCGAACGATATTCTATACTGCTGCATGCAGTCGGAGACCTTCAGCGAATTGCTTCCTCCCCGGAGCAGGCCGAAGAACTTCTGGGGGCTCTACACTACATACTTACTCGCAAAGGGGGAGGGTCAGTCTAACGAGATGGCGACAGAGTTGGTAGACAATGTGGACAACTCAGCTCAGTAAAGGGAAGCTGGGGAAATGCTAGCCGCGATCGCATAGGTACCTCTAAGAATTGGGACACTCTCCGACTTTTAACAGCTTATTAGGCCCAAATTGAGGAACCGATTGAACCAGTGGCGACGAGCTGAAGGGAGAACGCACTTGTTGGTTATGAGACAGGCATAGAGGCAGAAAGCATGCTTTCCTGGCTGTAGCAAACTACGTTTACCAGATAATGTTTGTTTAATGTTTCTTCTTTTACTTACTGTCAATGTTTACTGAAATACACAAGATGTGATCTATTGTACACTATGAGTGATGCGCATGGTCGAGTAATGCTGCTCTCTGCAGGGTTGTGGGCAAACAGCTGTGTAAAGTGTCTCCTACCTATGAGCCGCCGGCCCTAGGGTTGTAGGCGTATGGCTGTGTATTTCAGTGTCAAGTCTTTGCAATAAAACTGTTTAAATTAAAAAAAAAATGCTAAAAAGGGATATCAGTAGAAAAGTGTGCGAATGGATTTTGTACAACCTATGGAATTAATATAATTGCATGGAACATATATTTTGATACATTTTCTACTGTTATGTATTTATGAGATAAGTGGAAATAAATGTGTAAGAATTACTTTATTCTGATAATTGAGCATTTAAGAAGGTGAAGTAGATTAACTGGAGGTAAGGAGCAAAACATTTAAGTCCACAGATTTGACACCACTTTAGATTTTGTTGTTGAAGGAAAGTGTTTAACTCACAAAGTTCATATTGCATCCCATAATTACCTATGAAAATGTGTCAGAAAGTTGAAGCTTCTAGAGAAGACTGTAAGGAAAAGAAATGTTGGAATTCTGGCTGTTGGACATATGGCTAAAACACTAGGGAGAAGGGGACATAGTCCAGTCCACTTTGATAAGGATTCAACTGGGCGTATTAAAATATTGAATCTATCATCTCTAGGGGTTGCAAATCATGTGTGCACAGCATGTGACAGGATTCACACATGGGGATCATGAGACACCTGCGATCTGTACTCTCCAATCGCTGCTTAGGGGGCGGCAAATTTAGTTCAAACTTTGACCAATCTAGCTTTTTACACTCCAGTACCTGACTTCCTAAAGAATAAATGGACCTTCTATCTCCCTTTGAAATTCTGAAATCCGCCTCAGATCCTCTCAAAATGTAATGTGTAAAGAAACACCAAGATAGCAGTAAATAGATCTCTCTATGCCCTTGTATTTAAATGGCTGTCCTATATTGTAAAGAAAACCAACATTGGAAAAACAGCTAAATGACTACCTGCTTCCTTAGAACTCTCTTGTAAGACCATGTACAGCATTAGCTCTCCTTTCAAAGGGAGCCTGAGCACTTAATAAATGTTCTTAACACAGCATGACATAACAAGCATGGGTTTGTGGTTTGTTGTGCTTATTCAGTTCCCAGTGTGAGATGAAAGCACAAGTCAATGTCTTTAGAATTGAGAATTTCCTCACATCTTGTGAGGTTCAAGTTTGAAAAGAATGCATTTGGTGGCTCTCGAGGATAATAATCACACTAATACTATGCTACTATATGCTAATACTCCCTCCTGTAGAAATGTGTGCAGTTCTGAGTGAAAGGAACTTTTGATTGGAAGAAATGGTGATAAAGGTTAGAGAAACACCATATGAATTTTTGGTGGTTTGATACCAGCTTTGAAAAGATTAGTTGTTCATCAGGCCAAGATTCATGGGTATAGGTTCTCTTGATAAAAGTACATAGGGGGCAGTTACAACACAGTGGAATCAGTAAAAGAAAGCAATCTGCCCCACCGCCACCAATAAAATCTAAAGTAGTAGACTTCCAAAGACACACCACTAAATAAGATTTTAGAAGAAATACAGGCTAATAATTTGAACAAGAAAACCATCTGCATGGGTATTAAAAATATTCAACAAGACGTTGCCTCCCTTTTTATGAAGGTTCAGACAATGAAATCAAAATCTGCGATAATGCCAAAGCCATTGCAAGTATGACTCTGTTTGTTCATCAGGTTGCTCCTCTTCAGACATCCTTACTTGACCTAGAAAATAGAAATGGACAATACAATCTTCGCATCGTTAATGCCCCAGAGAATTTTGAGGGTCAAAGTTGTTGTCCCTTCTTGGAATCAACATTATTACCCAAGCTCCTAAATATTACATTTCCAGATTGATTTGAGATTCACAAAGCTCATTGCATTCCCCCTCATTGTACACCTCGACAAATCATTTTCAAAGTCTTGAAACACCATCATCTTCATCTTATAAGAAAGGCTGCACGAGAAAAACCAAACCTTCTGATTGAGGAAAATAATGTCTTTATTCACTAAGATTTTGCAAAGGAGACTTTGACAACAATTCTCAGACTAGCGTTCTAGACTACGAGATGCTGGATAAAAGTATGGCCTCTATGACGTTCTACAATGCGCATATGGTAAAGTTATATTTCTAAGTCCTTCTCCTCACCTTCAGACTTGATACAGTTTCTAGACCAGCATTCTGCAGCCCATATGCCTCGAATGGAAAATGCTACTTACCAGTATGCATCTGTTCCTGGCATGTAGGGCTGCAGAACCACACACGCCAACCCGCCTCCCCTGCTACCTGTATCTGTTCCAGTTTTATCTTATTTAGAAACACAACACATGGTTATCTTTATCTGTACTCATACAACTCCATCATTTACCCAATGGCGAAAACAATCTGAAGATGGAGTCGATGCCCATGCGTACTACGATCTAAGGGAGGAGTCATCCAACAGGCAAAGACTCTTCCAAGACAACAACAAAGTGTAATCATCCGGGCCCACCGCCAGATGGTGATCTAATGCAATAGTGTGTGGTTCTGCAGCCCTACATGCCAATCTTATTCTTTTGAAACTGTATTATCTCCTGATGATTGTAAACTTTTTGATTTTCTTATTTCTACTGCTATTAAATCAATTACTTCAAATTGGAAAGATACAAAATTATTATCGGTTAATGGTTGGTGGGAATGGATTATTTTCCTGAGACGTGGACAATCCTCATTAATATATACTTGTGAAGACTGCTCTGTTATTAGGCTCAATATGTGGCATATGTTGGACTCACGTATAAATACATATAGCTCATTATAATAATGTGTAATATTTCATTTTATCTCACTTCTCTTTGTAGCCCCTTTTTGTTTTTATTCTTTTGTTTCTATTTTTAATTATTGATATGTATTATTATAGTGATGTAAGTTGATGTTCATATATATCTTTTGTAATCACTCTCATACTTCATTCCTTACAGTTACGGTGATATTTTGTTTACTGTGTTCTCTGTGTATAGTATTGAAAATTAATAAATATTCCTGAACTTTAAAAAAAGAGTATTTAAATTGGGACATACAGATAGGGGAGATGTGACCTAACGACTGACTTTAGAAATGGGGAACCAGGTTCAAGTCTCAGCATTGGCTCAGCAAGCATCCTGTGATTCTGGGCAAATCACTTATTATGTCTCAGTACCTAAAAAGAAAATAATAATAAAAATACAAAGTAATCTAACCTTATGCAATGTCATGTGGTGCTCATGTATAGCACTCTAATGGCCTTGGGCCCTGTTCGGGCAATATCAAAGTGCAAAAAAAAGATACTGTAAATCAGGAGAACAGATTGCACAGCTCTAACTGGCAGCTGGGCTTTAAATAGCTGTGAAACTTGCAAAATGAATTAGAGTCCAGCAGAACTGTAATTAGAAAAAGCTTTAAAAAATGTACAGATCTGAACAAGGACCTCAGTGTGCTGTTGAGAGTGTGCATGGGGCTCTGGAGGCACCTGGATTTAACACTTGGAATAGCTAAGATTTGGCAATTTAGATAGTCCTGCAAACAAAAACAGTAGCTTGTGTCCTAAAAAAACATGTTTGTTAGTCGCAGAGACCACTTGTTCACAGTAGACTTGAGGTGCAAAGTAACCTATGTGGAATTTGGTCTTTGATGAATAAGTGAGGTGTGCATAGTGCGCATATTTAATGAAGTACGTAAAATTATTAGTGCTTCGGGCATTGAAGGAGAGACAAAGAGTTACTGTAACAAATGCAATCGAGAAAACGGCTTCCTAGTCATTTTTTCATTTTAGTTATTTTTAGATATTTGATGTAGCACGGACCAAGCTCCAAGGACCAACAAAACACTTTACAAACAACATTTTTATCACAGCAGAGGACCTAAACACAATGTGCTATAAGTGCTGAGTGGAGATGTCAGTTAAAATCACATTATATACAAACCAGGATATTGAGAGGTGAGTGGGAAAATGTAATTGGGATAGTACTAGATAATAATCTATAATTTCATGTTTACAATCTGAAGCACAGTGCTATATGCTGATCTGCCCAGAATCAAATAGTTGCAGTGACAAAGCCATACTCTGGTGTTGGTGTTAATATGATTCAGTGGTGATGAAGTACACAACATTTGCACTTCGCAAAGTTGAAAAGTCTGTGTATTTTTCTCTGCTTCATCTAGGGTGATGTGCCCCTGATAAACATGTTTTTCCAGAGAATTTCCCTGCATAGAAAATGTTTTTGGGGAACATTTTGCTCTAAAATCCTATTACGGTTTAAGTGTATTTTTCACCTATTTAAAGAAAATAAACTTTGGATGTAGGTGACATTTTACAAATTCCGCTATAAGCAATCGCGCAGGCAGGCCCACGTTCCCTTTTCCATAAGCACCTCAGAAGAAAGATGTATAAACAAGGATTAGTGACATTTCATCTCAAACAGCATATGCTAGCTAGTGCCTTTTGCCATATGCTGTAGACCATTGTGCAAACATTTTCATAAAGATGGATGACTTAAAAACTATTGACAGCAATGAGATTTAATTATTGGGGTGAGATACTGTTTTGAGTTCAGTGTTGCTCAAAAGGCATAGTAGTCCTTTGTGCACCTAAAAGCTTATTAGCAACGGGTTCCAGGTCTTTCCCAAAACTCTCCAATCCATGTTGTGGCTCTCGAACATATTATAAATGATACTGAGGGAGAACAGAAGTCACTGCTCAGCGGTGCAGTCTCTACCCACCTCTGACAAGATCTTCAACGAGGAGTTATCCTTGAACATTGAAGAGCAAGAAAACAGAATTCACAGCCTGATCTCTGATGTAGGCTACCTGCAGACTCACAGCCCACACCACTGAATCATTTTCAACCCACAAATGACCAGACCTCAGTTGGTGTGTATGCATCCTGGCAGAAGTGGCCCACATTCCCATAAACAGAGTAGACCCTTTAAGACAGCTATATTCTCGTAACTTCTCTCCTGCAGCACTATAGATCTGTATCTTTGAAGAAGGTCAGTTCCGCTGAACAGTGCACGAAATCTGTCGCTCCCCAATTTCAGATTATCTCCGAGCTCAACACAGGGAAGCAAAGTAGGGGAGAGACATTATGCTGGCCAGTTGCCGACAATCTCTCCTTACGTGCCATATTGTCAGCAAATTAAGGGCCAAATGTTCTAAAAAAAATTATTTTGCAAACCCTCTGATTTGCAAAATGACAGTGTTACTGACTGCTGAAACAGGATTTGCTATGTTCTAAACCCATTTTAAGAGTCGGTTTTACTGATTGCTGAACTAGGTTTAAAATGGATACCAAATCATAATTTGGTAGAGGTTTACTATGCACGCCCCTTTCAAATTGCGACTAAGTGTCACATGTATCAATGGATTGAGGCCAGAATTCCGGTCTCAAACCATTGATCATTTACTAGTTAGGCTGGTAACTGATTCGCAATGGGGAAAGGGAACACTTTGAATATCTTCGCTTTTTAGGTCTCGGCTAGCGTAGGCTGCGCACATGCGCAGTCTCGCTGTCGAGAATGACCCTGAGTAGTGAGGGTAAACCCCGCCCCTCTTCTCCATTGGCTGGCCTCCTAAACAGCAGCTAGCCATTGGAGAAGAGGTCTCAGTGACGTCATTCTCTCGCTCTAAGCCCCGTCTTTTTCGGATTGGGGGCGTGTTTTTTAGTTTTGTTCTACCAGTGACGTTCTCAGTGAAAAACACGCCCAGCCTGAAAAGGACAGGGCTTACAAGAGGTCTTCTTGTTTGTCTTTGTTCGGTAGCCTATCCGTTTAATCTTGCCAGATTCCGCAGTTACGGCTCGGGCCATTAGGGGGCGCATGACTAAGGGCCTAAATTAGCATCTGGCGAGCCCTGAGGCAGCTGCCGTTGTCTCCCGCCTCTTCCCTCTGGGTTAAGCCAGAACTACTTGCGAGCCAACGCAGTGCACTCTGGGAAAGGCTCGCGCCCACTCTTGTTGCAATGAGACATTGATCGGTGTGACAGGAAACGGCGGAACGAACGGGTCACTCCCATCCGAATACCCAACGGCTTTACTGTTGGGAATCGAATACTGTTCTGCACCTTGTATAGTCCTTGGGCAATACGTACCAATCTCAGGCGATGACTCCGTTTGGATATATCGGCTGAAGAAGTTCGCCATCTAAGTGAAGCCGCCTTTGTTTCTTTCGCGACATTCTTATTGCTGCAAAACCTGGCGGGAATAGTTTAAATGGTAGCCTAGTTATGTCATGAGGTCATGTCGTAAACAGGAAGAGTGAAAGCACGCAAAGCTTTGCGGGGACTGTAGTCCTCCCATTAATCTGTAAACTGTCCGCTATGTATACATCTTAGTTTTTCCATTTTATATTTAAAACCACATGTCAGGTCCGTAACAGGTAATCTTTTTTTTTTTAAAAAAACCTTTATTGTGAAAAGTAGGAGATACATGCGTAAGCCTACAACCATCGTGGCCGGCCACAAAAACAGTCAATAAAAACAGGATAACCGTAGATGAATCTACACTCAGGATAGTACAAAATACACCAGACGTGATTGCGGGGTGCGCTACACAGGATATGAGGGTTTCATTTTAAATTTAGAAGAAGAGAGGGGGCTGCAACAAGGACTACACACCACACATAAGGAGATACAGTAGAAACAAGGGGGAACCACCCCATTTACCATCAGAGATAGGCTATGAGTTCGGCAAGTATAGAATTTGAGCAGCCGCAGCGGTAAGACTGGACAACAAGCAGTTTTACAGAATCAACATTTCTGGGTGTAAACCCAGAGAGCCCGCCCCCAAGAACAGGAAAGAAAAGCTTGTGAAGACACAGAAAAGAAGAAGGTGTGCGACCCAGAGACAGCCAACCCTAGTAAAGAGGAAAGAACCCTCCCAAAGCCGGAAAAGAGCGATAGAGACCATAGAACAAAACAAACTAAAATAACAACCCCCCCCGCACCCTCCACCCCGCACCCCTGTAATGGCTATGGCCAAACCCACTAACAGTGTGCCTGTCGCCCCGGAACTGCCCCACAGTAGGGAAAAATAGAAAGAGTGGAGGAGGAGAGAGACAGACTCGCTCCCGGGCATTCAGCGCCCCCAGCCGGCAATCAAAACCTAAACGTACAAGGGGTCATCATTGAGCAAAATGTAGACAGACGGGACTATTGCGAGCGGAGCAGAAGCAATAATAAGCATGGTACAGGATTGGCTAAAAAAACAGCACATTCCGCCCCCCATATCAGCAACATCCACTATAACAACCACGTTATGAAAACAGTACCCCATGCAGCATAAACCAAAAACAAAAATAAAAAGCAAAGTTACAGCAGACCCTCGGCCTCTTCTCACATAATCATTATAGTCACACAGGATGGGAACCAAAGCAGCAAAAGTCAGATCAGAGTATACTAGTCGCAAGGGACAAAATCAACCCAGCGCAGCATTAAGGAAGGCAACGTGTCGCGTAACCCTCACAACCCCCAGCCCAAAAGACGAGGACCCGAAGGAGAGTTAGTCATCCCTGTCCAGTCTTACGTATATCACCAGATCCAGCTACATTACTAAACTCCAGCAAGTGCGACGGGCAAGACCCAGCTTGAAAACAGACCTCCCACACATCATGCAACGAGGTAACACAGGAGAACAACATGGCAATGTCCGAAAACGACAGGAGCAGCACCAGGATCTCCGGCAGCAGGTCGCAGGAAAAGGGTCCATAAGTCAAATGCAGTCCAGCGCCGCTGAACTGTCCAGTGCATCCAAGGGCACGATCATGGAATGTTACGAGGCACGGTGGTTCTGATCCTCCAGCTGCAGTAATGGGCGCCATCTTGAAGCTTCTGGGTGCCGAAGACGGCGTCTCGCCATGTGCTGACGGGTCAGCCGATCTCATTCGTTCCACCGCGAGGGCCACCCCGTCCAACTTGCCCCCCAGTAATCGGGCGCCCTAAACCAAGGTGTCACGGAGGGAAGCTAGGGAAGCCATCAAATCGCCAAGATGTAGATCCGGTCCGTGCCCCCCGTGTATCATGTACCCCTTCTCCATAGTTGCACAGGGCCGAGCAGGGCCGGAGCGGGGCCGCGGCACAGGCAGCAAGGCGGCAAGCGGTGTAACCAAGAGCAATTAAAAGGCACCGCCGGGGTTAGTTCAGCTGAGCGGCGGCTCGTTGGAAATTCGGGAGCCTCCCACCATGAGCGGGACAAAACACTTCTCGGCGGAGAACTATCGAAGACCGTGTCGCACCATCCGTCCACATGGAGGCAGAATGATATGCACGGTCCTCACACTTGCGCACAGTCCGCCAATATGGGCCCGCCAGAAAAACTGCCGCTACACACCACCACGGAGCTGACCGGTCCCTCCAGGTCACCGGCGGCCGCTGTTATGCACTCAGGGACCCGCTTCAGTCCAGCCGAGGCCCCGGTCTCAGGGCCGTCGCGGGCCGCAAACTTCGCCGACCCTAACTCTCCTCCAGAAGCAGGCACGGACCTCGGGGCTTCACCCTCGGGAAGCGGACGCTTTCATGTCCCCGCGCACACCGTCTTGCTGCGGTAGTGCATACAGGATGTGGTCTCAGGATGAGATGGTGATCGGAGCCGAGGGACTAAGCAGCCATTGCGGTTGCCGGCTTGGCTCCTCCCCCGTAACAGGTAATCTTAATCTGTCAGGGAAAGTTGCACTAATGGTTTGTGATATAAAAATAATTTCTGGGTATTTTAAAATGCACTGGGTCGATCTGGTGAGTCAGTTGTTTTCGGTTTTAATTATGGGTCCAAGCAATTGTGCATTTCACTTCTTAGATCAACAGCTGTGTACTTTATAGTTAGGGTTGCCACCGGCACCATCAGTATTTTAATGACCCAACCGGCACAAAAATAAGCAGTCAACAAAACCCGTATAGTCCTTATCTATGCGGTTTTGTTCACAATTATATGTAATGTCGCGTCCCGACCTTTACAGAATTTTAAAACAACAACAAAGAAATGGCCTGAATTTTTCTCTTCGAAAGGCGGCAACCCTTCCATCCCGTTCAGTTCAGTGTGAAATGCCTGCAGTACCCAACTAGAGATCCGATACGTTGAGGGGTAGTGTTTTCTCTTACATAGAGCAGGACGTTCCAGATGGAATGTAGTGGAGATTCCTGGTAGCCAGTAAAAGGAAGCCCAGTCCTTTTCAGAATGGGGGGCATGTTTTTTATTTTCTTTCTCCCTTTAAGCCCCGTCCTTTTCTGACTGGTGGTACATTCTTTGTCAGTCAAAAACACGCCCCCAGTCTGAAAAGGACGGGGCTTACAGTTGGAACGTGGGTGACATTCTTCGAATGTGAGTGAAGTGTGAGGTTTCCGACCCTGTTTGTTGTTTTGCCTCGGCGCCGGCAAAATCAATAAGGCAGGCTTTAATGTGATAAACAGCGACGGTGCATGCAACTCAGCTGAACATCATTTACGAACGCCTGTGTTTATAAGAGTTTGCAAATTAAAGCCAAGCATAATGGACTTAATAATGCTTGTTAGCAAACAGAGTGGCTGTCTGTAGGGGTGCAATAACCTGACATTGAAAGGAGTGACAAAGTAGAAAGGAAACCTGGTCGTCCGTTAGATTTAGAAGCACAGATAACTGAAAGTTGTAACATATGGTGACACGACAAAAACTAGCCAAACTGTTTGTTGTAAAATGTGGGAAGGCTTCGCTTTCGAAAGTCAGTGTACACTAGAAGCAGACATGCTACCAGTGTCACATGCTTTTCACAGGATGTGGCAGGCTACGGTTCTACTGCCAGTTCATCTAGGATGCTGCGCGTGAAGGGCGTGGCCACTGTTTGTTGTTGCGTCTAAGGGCCGCCTCTTCCTTTTAGTGGGAGCAGCTGCGGGTGACAATGATCCCCGCCCCTCCCAGCTCTCCTCCCTCCTTGGTGTTCTCGGCTGTTGCTGGGTCCACATTGCTACGTCTTCCGAGACTGGTAGGATCAGTGTTTGCTGGCTGAAAGCATCTTTTTACAGTGAAGCCATCCCCTGTAGTTGCTGTTCTGCTGTTTAATTTGTGGCAATCGTGCCATCTAGGCTGCTATCATTTGCCCTGTGATGGTAGTTTGACCGCACAAATAAAGTGAAGTGCATCTGTTCTTCATAAATTACGGCAGGCGTTTGTCAAAGTAGTAGCCAGAAGAGTATTATTAAGTAACTGTTTTTATTATTATCCTTTATGGGGTGGGTAGAAGCTTCCCTACTCTTTAGTTGTCAGTTGTTCTGGTTAAAAGACGGCATACATGCCTAGTGAGCAGCTGCTTGTGACGGGATGGACCCCTGTCCACCCTCGCTTGCTGACAGCACCCTGAAGCACTATAAGGCTCAGTCACTGAATAAATAGTCGGTGACTGCAGTTGAGCTTGCTCTACGTTTTCCAGGCACCTTCATGCTCGTGGTTGTTGAGGGTTTGTGTTTGCGGTTCATACTTGATGTGGTTGCACCCCCTCACAGTTTTAACATTGCACCATCTGCAATGACCAGTAACAGACTTTTTTTTCCTTTTGCCTTTCACGCGAACTGTTACATTTTCTCATGTGACTGCAATTATTACACTGGTGCTTGTTACTCGCAGGGAGATAACTCTCGAGGGTGGGCAGGGTCGAAAAGGATTTGGTTTGAAACTTTTAGCGTTCTGCCCCTGAGGAAACAGTGGGAGCATTGTTGTGGCTCTGTGTGTGTGTGGGGGGCTCTGTGTGTGTGTGTGTGGGGGGGCTCTGTGTGTGGGTGGGGCTCTGTGTGTGTGGGTGGGGCTCTGTGTGTGTGGGTGGGGCTCTGTGTGTGTGGGGGGGGCTCTGTGTGTGTGTGGGGGGGGCTCTGTGTGTGTGTGGGGGGCTCTGTGTGTGTGTGGGTGGGTCTGTGTGTGTGGGGCTGTGTGTGTGGCTCTGTGTGTGTGTGGGGGGCTCTGTGTGTGTGTGTGGGTCTGTGTGTTTGTGTGTGGTATTTGCGAGAGATTAAGCTATTGGCATTGTAAATGACAATGCCATTAATTTATCTGGTTTCAAAACCAACACATAAATAAAAATGTTGTCATTTGTAATGCCAATAGCTCTAACTTTTGCAAAGGCGAGACCGTTGCATTGTAAATGCTTGTTGAGAATCAGGAAATCAGGATGGCAGTTTCAGTCCCTTTCTGGCCTTTGCAGGCCAGCATCATTTTGACTGATTCATTAGGCAGGTCAGTTAGCGACCAACTATATAATTTGTCATTAGGCAGCAATCAACTTCGATTCCTTATTTTGTGAATTGACCTTTTAAAACGTGGGCTCATTCAATAAGTGTACTACTGGTCAAAAAATGTTGATGGCTTTTAAAGTCCAACGGGCAGATGTGCTAAGCATTTTAACGGGCACCGACACTCTGATTTGGTGTTTACAAATGTTAAAATTATCCTCTGAATGTACTTAATCCCCACATCAGGGCTGCATATCTTACATCAAGTCACCACTCAGACCCAACTTTTACTTGTTGCCACCTAGGGTAAGTGAATTTTTACCTCCTACCTTCCTACCTCCTACCCTGCCTCCTTTCCCTAATCTCTTGCCTCATATATTCCACATTAGGATACTTAAGCTGTCGTACCTTTGTTTGTCACTGGACCCTCAGCTTGAAGAGCCAGCTAGGAACAAGCATTGGCAAAGCCAATAGGTCTTGCCTTTTGAACCTCTTGGCTTTGCCAATGCAGATTGCCGGTGCTCTGCAGTGGATGCAGCACAGCACAGGCAAAAAGCAAGAAAAGAAGAAAAAAAACGTGCAATGACACAACCGCTGTCGCTGGTGGAATCACGATGATGCTTGTGCCTACAGATTGATGTAGGCACCATTTATCTTATTGGCAAACGCCCCTAGGATTGGTGAATAAAAAAATTATTTCTAGCATGAAAAAAGGACCACAGGGATGAGGGGGCAACAGAGTAACAATTGAGGAGAGCTGGTGGCGGGAGAAGGGAAAAGGCAGCACGAGGGCGGGGATAAATGCACAAGGGAGGGAATAACACACGAAGGAGTTTGGCAGGGGAGACGTACATGAGGGAGAGAACAAAGGAGTGAGGGAAGGGCACGAGGGAGAGAGCAACACAGAGAATGGGGCAGAGGAGTTTGAGGGGAGAAGCACAAAAGAAAGTTTGCAGCACATGAGGAAGAGGACATCATGGAGCAGGTATTTGGCAGGGGAGAAGTGCATTAGGGGGACAGCTGGAAAACAAACGCACTCTCATCATGGAGTGCTTAACCAACAAGCATTGGAAATGCAATAGGTCTCGCAATAACGCGAGTCTGAACTATTAGCATTGTAAATGATAATGCCCTTTATTTTTGCGTTCTGGTTTTTGGAACATAAATAAAAGGCTTTGTCATTTACAAGGCCTATAGCTTAAATTTGCGTTAAAACGAGACCTATTGCATTGCAATGGTGGTGGTGCTGCTGAGTTTTCTCTGAATCTGCAATCTGAATCTGCACTCTGAATCTGCACCCACAATCTGCACCCACAATCTGCACTCTGAATCTGCACCCACAATCTGCACTCTGAATCTGCACCCACAATCTGCACTCTGAATCTGCACCCACAATCTGCACCCACAATCTGCACTCTGAATCTGCACCCACAATCTGCACTCTGAATCTGCACCCACAATCTGCACCCACAATCTGCACCCACAATCTGCACTCTGAATCTGCACCCACAATCTGCACCCACAATCTGCAATCTGAATCTGCAATCTGAATCTGCAATCTGAATCTGCAATCTGAATCTGCAATCTGCAATCTGAATCTGCACCCACAATCTGCAATCTGAATCTGCAATCTGAATCTGCAATCTGAATCTGCACCCACAATCTGCAATCTGAATCTGCACCCACAATCTGCAATCTGAATCTGCACCCACAATCTGCACCCACAATCTGCACCCGCAATCTGCACCCACAATCTGCACCCTGAATCTGCACCCTGAATCTGCACCCACAATCTGCACCCACAATCTGCACCCACAATCTGCACCCACAATGTGTGAGTGGCGTTGCGTGTGTGAGTGAGTGGCGTTGCGTGTGTGAGTGGCATTGCGTGTGTGAGTGGTGTTGCGTGTGTGAGTGGCGTTGCGTGTGTGAGTGGCGTTGCGTGTGTGAGTGGCGTTGCGTGTGTGAGTGGCGTTGCGTGTGTGAGTGGCGTTGCGTGTGTGAGTGGGGTTGCGTGGATGAGTGGGGTTGCGTGGATGAGTGGGGTTGCGTGGATGAGTTGCGTTGCGTGTGTGAGTGGTGTTGCTTGGGTGAGTGGCGTTGCGTGGGTGAGTGTGGTGTTGCGTGGATGATAGTGGGCTTGCGTGGGTGTGAGTGGCGTTGCGTGTCTGTAAGTGTTGCTGTGTGGGTGAAAGTGGCACAGAGCCTTTGATGTGGCCTGGCGCAGGAGAAATGCTGCTGCTGCTAATTAAATACAAGAGCGGCCGGGAAGCGGCCGGGAAACACAAGTACGGCCGGCCACATAATTAGGGGAGGAGAAGCCGCACAGCACACGCTGGGAGAAGCCCTTTGATGTGCTGTGCGGCCGCGATGCGCGCTCTGTGCTGGGGGAGGGGGGAGGGCCATTAGCCTGAACTCGCGGCAAGATCAAACGAAGGGTGGGAGGGACATTGAGGAACAGATGGCCATGAAAGTGTATGGGCCAAAAGCGCGTGCCTGTGGCCACGTGCACTCGCAGAAAACGCCACGAAAAAATGCGGTGGTTTGACAATCAGTTCGAGCACTTGAATTCTCGCCATTTTCCATTCCTTCGGAATGGTAAAGGACGAGACCTAAAAAGAAAAGCGTGTCATCTTTCAGCAGGATGCACGGCGCATGTTGCCTGCTGCACAGCCACCCATGCAAAAGAGAATTGCTTTTTCAAAGGGTTAAAGAATACTGCAGGAGCCAGGCCTACGGGAAGCGTTTTTGCTGATGTTGTCTTAGGTTTCAAAGTTTTATAAAGCAGGTTAATGGGCCGTTTCTCCAGCTTTTCAATTACCTGCCTCAGTATTTGCTCAGAGAACAAATGGCCCAGTGTGCCGACAGCCGGGGAGAGGGCCCTTCCCGGAGAGTGCCCCCCCTGCAGGGCTCTTGGAAGCGCCGCGTGAAACTTAATTAATTTTCTATTTTTAAAACATTGAAACAATTCGCCGTGAGAGTTCATGAAATTAATTAACAAAAGGATCCATCGCTCCTGAGCCCAAAATAATATATTTTTGTGGTTAATTTGTGGAAAATAGGCCGAGCCGAACTCTAGAATGTAGGGTGGCTTATCTGGGAGCAGACAGATTAGTCAAAGTAGCAATAATCAGTGATAGTGACTGTCTTTTCCTTCGGCATTTAGTGGAGAAAGTGTGAGATGTTTTGTTTCATTCGCACGTGACGTTTTATGCGACATCCTTTTAAATGAACCCTTAAACAGCTGATGGTAAAATGACTTGTTAGATGCTGAGTGTATCTATGCAGTGACTGGGGGATTGGAACTGTAATCCTTTTTATGTTAATTAACCACTTCGGCGCTGATGCATCAGTTGCGCCGCTCGCACACTGATGACGAGCTGAGCTCGTCATGTAACGCGCGTTTTAAAAAAACGCCGCGTACAGCGGGAAAAGCCGCCGCGCGCATGCGGTTAAGGCGAGGTGGAAGTCGGCTATTGTGGAGGGATGCGAAACTAGTGTGCTGATTTTTGCTTTGAACATGCTGTTCACAGGAGTTATCACTTTAGTGTTTTTAGGGTCGAGCCTGCGAGAGCATCCGCTAGCGCATGCTTTTCACTTGCGAGCTCACTGTTGTTAACAAAAAAAGGGCTTGGAGCCTGCCCACTGCTCACCATACTATACTATACAGCCTCGTAATTCGTCAAGGCAGGCCTAACATAATTTCTATTCCGCTCTGTGGAGCAGGGACCAAGCACTGATTGATTCATTTTAATCAGTTCTCATCCGCTACTCCCAATGTGATTGAGGTACTATTTTGTTCTGTTTAATTTTTAGTGCCCTGCAATTAGAAATGTGTGACTGGCAAAAATGTGCCTAGTAAGACAAACAAAATTGCAAACATTTATTTTCTATTGTAAACTTTCTTTTATTTTGCTAATTCTTCTTTTCTCTCTTTGCACTCATGTTCTATTTTGCTTTTGCTGGTGGGGGCTGGTCTCTAAAAATGAGGATTATTTTATTGCAAAGCAACATTGTTTCTTTCTTATGTGTAATTTGTGAAATGATGCTTCAACACATAATCGTGCTGTACACCCCAATCCAGACCACTACAATCTGCCCCATTCAAATCCATGCCAATCCACCCTCCTTACCCTATGCCAAACCACCCCACTTAATCCAGTCCACCCCAGACCAATCCATTACACCCCACTCCAGACCACTCATCCCAATCCACCACACGCCAATCCTCCCAACCCACCCCACTCCAATCTGGCCATATTCAGTTCCCCCACTTCAATTCAAAACAGCCTGCTCCACTCTGATCCAAAACAATCTGCTACGCTCAAAAACAATCTGCCCCACTCCAATCCAAAACAATCTGCCCACTCCAATCTAAAACAATCTGCCCCACTTCAATCTGCCCCACTCCAATCTGCCCAATTCCAATCCAAAACAGCCCTCCCAACTCCAATCAACCCCAGTCCAGTCCAAAATAATCTGCCCTCTCCAACCCAAGACAATATGGCCCACTCAATGCAAAACAATCTGCCCCACTCAATCCAAAACAATTTGCCCCACTCCGGTCCAAAACAATCTGCCCCATTTCAGTCCACCCCATTCCTACCCAAAATAGTCTGCCCACTCCAACCAGAACAATCTGTCCACTCCAGTCCACCCCACTCCAATCTGCCCCGCCCCAACAATCTGCCCTACTCCAACAATCTGCCCCACTCCAATCGCAAAAACTCTGCCCACTCCAGTCTAAAACAATTTGCCCCTTCAATCTCCCTCACTCAAATCTAAAACAGCCTGCCCTACTCCAATCCAAAACAATCTGCCCCACTCCAGTCTACCCCCTCTAATCCAAAACAATCTGCCCCATTCAATCCAAAACAATCTGCCTCACTCAATACAAAACAATCTGCACCACTCCAATCCAAAAAATCTGCCCCACTCAAGTCCATCCCACTCCAATCCAAAACAATCTGCCTCACTGCAATCCAAAACAATCTGCACCACTCCAATCCAAAGCAATCTGCCCCACTCCAATGCAAAACAATCTGCCCCACTCCATTCCAAAATAATCTGCCCCACTCCAATCCACCCCACCCCAATCCAATCCACCTCATTCCAATACCCCTCCCCAATCCTATCCACTTCAATCCAGTCCACCGCACTGCAATCTGATCTACTCCACTCCAAACCACCCCACCCATGCCAATTCAATGCACCCCACTCCAATTCACCCACTACAATCCACCCCACTCCACTCCAGTCTAACCCACCCCATCCAGTCCACCCACCTCAATCCACCCCATTCCACTTCAGTCCAATCCACCTGCCTCTACTCCAGTCTACTCCACTCTACCCAATCCAATCCACCCCACTCAATGCAATGCATCCAGCCCAGCACACTCCAATCAACCCCAGTCCAATCCAATCCATCCCACGCCAGTCCAATCCACTCCACACCAATCCACTCCACTCCAATTCAATCCACCGCACTCCAATTCAATCCACCCCACTCCAATATAAATACCCTTCCAGTCCAGTTCAATCCACTTCAAACCACCCTACTCTAATCCAATTTACCCCACCACGCCCTAATCCAATCCACCCCAACCTAAACCGATTTAATCCCCCTACTCCAATCTACCTCACCCCATTTAATTCCACCCCACTCCAGTCCAATCCACCCCATCCACTCCAATTCACCCACTCCACACAATCCAACCCACTCTAATCCAATCCACCCCACTACCTCAATCCACTCCATCCCACTCCACCCTATTCTACCCTATCCCACTCCGCTCCACTCTACACCACTCCACTTTATGGCACTCCACTCTATGACACTGCACTTCATGACACTCTCTGCCACTGAACATCACTCCCCTCTACTCAACTTTGCGACACTCTACTCCCCCTGCACCGCTCTGCGACACTCTACACCAACAAATACAGTCTACAACAGTCTACTTCCCCTCACTCTACGACACTCCACACCATGCTGAACAGCAGCCACACTGGTGTACATCGAGGCAAAAACAGTGCCAAAGCCAATAGTTCTTGTATGGGCAAGACCTATTGGCTTTGCCAGTGCTTGGTTTGTATTGAATCTGGCGAGTAAACAGGCGAGGAGGTAATGAGGGGTACCCAAATGAACAAATATACCCAAGGGGCGCTACTAGGAAGGGAGAATGAAATGGTGCATTTCAATAGTAAATTCAGATTACACCAGTATGCCAGTGCCGTGGCCTTTTCATACAGCTGTGATCAGTTCCTAGTTAAAATTAAGGATACAACACAGTGGCCCATTATTCTTGGTGGCACCTGCAACTCCAGTTATTGGTCTGATCATGAATCACAAGTGGTGCAGGATTACAGCCCTCAGTATTAATTTCCCCGGAACCGGTAATACTTGGTGTGGTATTATCTCCTATTTCCCACTCAGGAATACTAAGTGGGGTTGAAATGGGGGCCGAATGGGTGCGGATTACTTCCAAATTAAAAAAATTGGACACAGCAGTTTCCCAAGCATGTAACATACCAAGTGTACTGTATGTGTTGGAGCATTTATGTAGTATTTTATACTTGCGACAAGGCAGGGCAGGCAAGTTCTCGGGTTTCCATTGCTTTCGGGTCACCCTTATTGCAAAAATCTTTTATTAGGATTTTAAAGAAAAGCCATGAACATGTACATAATCATGTATCAAACCATGAAGGAATTATTATCATAATAAGAGCCTCTAGTAAATGGAACGACCGATAATACAGTCACTAGAATATGTCCAGCTGCGTAGTACCAATAGTACATAAAGAATGAATATGCAACCAAACTACTCAACAAAGCACAGTGTCGCTTCCAATAGTTAAGTGATAACATGAAACCCCACCTCCAATCTCCATTACAAAAGTATTGTACAGGTAAACTCTCATCAATTCTCTGAACTATTGGTATGAGCCACCACATATTAGCCAGAGTGGCCGGCGTCTGGGCAAAGTGGCGGGAGGTGGAGGACCGGGGACGGACAACCCAAAAAAAAAAAATAATCATAAAAGAACTTGCCTGTCGACGCTCTTCTCTGTCTCCGTCACCGTGCACTGCAGGCACAGCCTCCTAGAATCCCCTCGGCCAATCCTGACGCTGCATGAAAGCAGTATCAGTATTGGCCTGATCGCCGTGGATTTGCGCCCCCAGGTGGACTGGGAGACTGTGCCTGCTCTCTGTAACCCAGCAACGCAGCTGGGGTTGGAAAGAGTATCAGTGCGCATGACGGTTTGGCTGGCCTGAGATGGCCGGACAAATTGTGCACCTACTACTCCCCCTCTATTGGTTGACTTTGGAAGGTTTGAACACATTTTCCATGCCTGGTGCAGCATGTGCTGCAGCACATATACATGGAGAGCTGTGGAGAGTGTGATAATAGGTTCATAACACCAAGGCAACCCTGATTTGGTGGGTACTCATCCTCTACCTCTTAAATTCATCACTGTATTCTTAGTTCTCCGTTGCAGGGCACAATTTGTACCTGTGTTTTACTCAACTTTCTTTCCTTATTGAGGGGTCGGTAGTTTTAACTTCCATTTCCTTCACTTATATCGGTTGATTATCTAGTTCCTTGTACATTTAATCCGAAGTCCTTAAATTATGAAAGCCTTTAAATCTAAATGTATGGGACTACCATGAATCATTCCATGATGCTTCAAGATTTGGCATTTTTGTAAAAAAAAAAGTCTTAAGTCTTAATTTTCTTTCAAAACTGATTCTATCAATTTGATTTCAATGATATCAATACTCTTAGCTGGGGCAAAAGTAAGACCCCTTTCCCACACCTTCATCTCCATATACAAGATTAAATCGACTTTAAGTGTTTTTTTCTTTTCTTTCACATCCAGTTTGGAACTGTGTTTAATTCGTCACCAAACAAGTCTGTGTCCCTGGGGCTTGTTCTTGGCCCATGTTCCATCTCTCAGTCATTGCAGCACATTATTGCATGCTGATTTTTGTTTTCTCAAAGAAACAAGCCTCTAAACCATGGTTTTCATTTAGAGTTGGGTGATATTAGAAACGCCATCAAGTACAATAGGAAGTGTTCAATACATAGTAGAATTTGCTGGTAGAATTTTGTCCACAATAAAATAGTAAAGAAAATCCTCTAATGTCTGAAGGAAGTGTTAAATCAGGGGTGGGACTCACCAGTGAATCTATGCAACATAATAAAGAACGGTGAATGAGTTTCCATTATTAAATCAGGCGCTATATAATTTCTTCACGGCTTGAGGGTATTACAGAGGAGCTGGGGATTTCACTTTTTTTTGTTTGTTGTATCCAAGCTTAATTCAAGTTTTTTTTCAGAATTAAGTCATACTTTCAGAAAATGTACACTTAAACTCCATATTGTTACTCACTATTTTATTAATATTCAGCACGTGAAAATGGAGCGCACATGTGCATTTGCCTGGTTTAACTTTTACTTTTTTTCACCCATGTAAGAACCCCTTGACCTAAAAAACAATTGTTTCTGGGAATTTCTTATACTGGAAACAATTTTACTCCTGCTTTTAACTAAGTGCATTTTACATGCATGATCTGGTTTGGAGCCTCCTTGAAAATTGGGAATACCTACAAACCTTTGGGTTTGTGGGCAATTTCAAATGTTTACGGGTATACCCCCAAAGAAATGTCAAAACCCCAACGCCTCGTCTGGATTTGCAAATGTGGACATTCCACAATATTTACAGATTTTTCTATTTTAGTAAACCACGCTTTGCAAGGGTATCTGTCCCTCATTCCTGTTTGTTTAAGACTTCACCCTTGCAACTCTTTTTTGTGTCTTTAAATTGAAATTGGATGTGAAAAAAGTGTTGAGGATTTTGTGTCTAGAGACCAGACTGCCAGGACCAGGGCATGCAAGGAAGCAACCTATTCATTTGTTTCTGAAGGAGGGTCCCCTTTCCTACATCCCCATCATTTTGGGGGATATTCCTAATCATGGAAGCACATAATCCAAGTTTTTGATTCGATTACATATAATTGCATGCATTTGCCAGGCTTGGAAACTATCTCCAAATTATTGGATTTTGTAATTGAAATATGTTAAAATATTCAGATATTAATTGGAAACTGGAACCCAAAAGAAAGCAAAAAACATTAGTGGAAAAATTGTTTGTAACAGAGCTAGCAAATGGTACTTTGAAGAAATGCCCTTCTGGATCCATCCTGGTCCAACTGGGATAGGAGCCGCACATAGTACATGTCAGGGTAGCAACCGTTCTCAGTTCAGATGATGTATGAGTGGGAGGAAATTCTAGAACTGGGAGCTAGTACATCCTATATTAATCCAGAGTTAAGGAGGTGCCTGGGGCGTCTTGGAATCTACTGTGGTAGTTCTGTCACTGAAAACGTTGTGGGTGGTGCTAATAGTATAAGTAGAAAGTTATTTGTATGAGAGGGAAAGTGGCGTCTCTCTCTAAGTATGATACTAAATTGACACCTCACTGTTAAGGAACAATTGAAACTGTTAGAAGTTCCTGGAAATTGGTTGCAAGATCAATCCAGCCCAGATATTTCTATAACTCCATCAGACTTGTTCTTCAAGCTACTGAATCATCTATTAGGGAAAGGAAACGGAATTGTCTTAATCTTTAGTGACCCCTTTAATGTATCTATACATCAATCTCTCCACCAGTTTAAATGTGAAATACCTATTGCCAAATGCTTTATGTAAAAGGCTTTTTATATGTAAATATAAGTTTTAAGGTAGAGGTAAATTTTATTGGTATTTTGTACTCTTGATAATGGTGTGTAGGATTTTTTTAACGGATTAACTTTTTAAAAAAGGCTATGAATTTACTGTGCATACTCCATTCTGTGTTATGTTCATTGCATTGTTTAAAGACCATGGTCATAATAAACATACATTTTGACTTGACTTGACTATTGCCAAATGCTTTATGTCTGCTAAATGTACTATTAAGCTACCATCCTCCTGGATCGGATGTGCATTTGCCCCAGTTTTCATTAATTTCATAGCCTACTAGAGGAATTGACCATCTTTTGCGTGGTATACCCTCATATATTACCTGCTTTGACTGTCTATAGACCTCTGTGGACTATATCCCTGCAAGTCAGTGGTAAAGTGCCTGTGCTCCTCCTTTCAACTTGATGTGCCCCTAATTAGCATATTTAACTTACCTAAATGCACCTAGTATATGGTACAAGCTGTACTCCGGGCCTGTGAGTTAAATGCACTAGTGGACAGCAGCACGCAATGTGCCATTCACTACGGTGACAGAGTAAAACATGGTTTTAGGTCTACCACACTAGCCTGACTGTGGCACTTTAAATACTGCAATTCAACCAGTCAAAATAGCCCCTTGTGACAGATGAAAACCTTCCTTTTAAATATCAATGTCACCCTTATGTAGGCATTACTGCCCATAGGGCGCTTTGTATTTAAAAGTAGGACACATAGAAAAGGTATTTTCTTTGTAGGACGGCTGGGTTTTCCATAGCAAAACACTGAGATGTAATATTACATTTAACAATGCTATCTTCCGCTAGGAAACACCTAGATATATAACTCTTAGACTCTTTGTAATATTTATTAAAAGTCCAATTCACTTGGGAAGTCAGATTTGTAATAAATGTTATCTTTAGAAAGTTACCTTTTCTCTGCCTAAAGCCTGTGGAGGCTGGTTTGTATTAGCCTACAGCTGTTTCCTTTGAGTGCTTAACCCTAAATGAGGTGTGAAAACTGCCACCAGAGCAGAAGACAAAGGCCTGGGGGTGGGGAGGTGTTTATGTTTCTCTGATGAGATGACCATTTTGGCAATGCCCAGGAACTTAATTAGCTTCAAAGTGTCACCCCGTGTCACAGGCAGATGTCGGGTGACACCTGCACAGGCCTCTTCTTTATTCCCCCAGTCAGCCAGGGTGCAATCACAGTGGGGAGGGAGCTGCTCCCCAAACTGGTTTGAAGTGACCACAGAGGATGGGTTGCTCATTTCCCTGTCCTCGCCTTTGGGGTGAGCACACAGCCTCTGTACAAGGGGAGCAGGGCTTCAATATCTTGGATTTAGGCATAGTGGGATTATTTGCAGTAGGGCACTCAGGAAATGCTGCAAACGTGGGTAGGGTAACATCTGGGAACTTTTTCTCCATTTGTTAGGTAGAAGCTAGACTTAACCACCCCCACAAACTGGTGCCAGACCTGTGGAAGATCAGAAAATGACTGCAATGCAATGATGCAATGCAGCCTGCATGGAGAACATTCCCACCCCACTAGCCTCTGGCTGGGTTCTGTCCCGACCAATCACAACTCTTCATTACGATTGGCTTAGGGGAGGGAGCCTGGCTGCCTGCTTCCTTGTTCTGCCGGAGGCGGGAGAGCAAGAGCAGAGAAGACACAGGACCTGGTGGAAAGGTAAGTCTAATTCTCTTTCTTTTTTTTCTTTACCCTTGAATCCCCCCAGGACACTTTCGAATGCTCCCCATCAAAGCCCCTCGTTGCTGCCCCCCATCCGCGAGCCATGCCGGCTGCTACTGAACTCTTAGCCAATATTAACGATCTGGCCTCAGCTGATTGGTATTAATTGGCATCAATGTCATACTCCTGTTATGGTTTAAATCCTTTTTCTCCACCTTCCCCTTTCACATGGAGCACTCAACAGCTTTCAGCTCTTTCTCCCAGGCTTTTGTGGTCAAATGCTGCAGACTGCAGGTTGTAGGCTGTCGCCTGCACACAGTTCCCCCCAGTGGTGTTTTATCCATTTGACTCTTCTTACCAGATTAGACTGATTTATGTTTGGCAAACGTTGAAGCCTAGATTTACAAAGACTCACGCAGCACCTTGTTGCATTGTGCAGCGTTAGAACACATTGTTCTGCTTTACGCTGCTTTCCTGCCTCATGGATGTGCCGCACGTACAAAACTGCGCACCACGGCGCAAGGGCGACGAAAGGGCTCAGTATATCTGGGCCAGAGTGCGCGTAATCATCCTACCCTTTGTGTATATGTATAGTGCCATTACTAACTCGTTATTTAATTAATTTATTCAGATTTTTAAATAGCGCATTCAAGACCCTAGAGTGAACAAAGAAAATCAATCAGTACAGGGAAAAGAACAAGCAGAGAGGGGAGAGACCCTGAAGAGCTCAATATTTTATAAGTTCGGAAGTGTCTGTGACGTGACAGAATACATGCATGTGTCAGAGAATTCCAATCATAGTCTAAAAACATCCGGCAATATTTAAGCATCTGAAACGTCACTCAGAACTAAGCGGGAGCAATGTTCGGGCACAGCTTAAGCAGTCGAAAGTTCTTCGCTTGTTTTATGAAAGCTGGGTGTGAGAATATCCTCCGGATGTGACGGGGGAAGTAAGATCCAAATTGAGACACTGCCTAAAAAGGGCTGATTCCGCGGGTGCATTTTCTTGAATGAGAAGAAAGATTCATTGATGCAAAGTTGAGCAGTGCTGCCTCAAAGTTCCATCTTCCTGGCCAAGTAATGGGATTGGTTGGTGTGTAAAATATTGTGAACAATGCATACACTTTTTTACATGTATCTTCCTTCTATAGGAAGCCAGCCTCCTGACAGACCATGGGGGAGATGTGGTCGAAGTGACCAATTCCTGTGGCCAGGCGAGCAGAGGCATTCTGTCACTACTTCGGACCTAATGTAATAAACGTGGGGGCATATTACCAAGGACCGGTGTTAAAATTATCGCCGTTTTATCGGCAGGAAACTGCCGATAAAATGGCGATAATGTTAATTAATTATATGTTAATTCCCATAGAAGCCCATGTTTACACCAAAACATGGGCTTCTATGGGAATTAACAAGGGTGTATTATCAAGCCCATTATCGCCGTTTTATTGGCAGTTTCCTGCCGATAAAACGGCGATAATTTTAACACCCGTCCTTGATAATATGCCCCGTGGTTCTTAAGCCCTCTTTGAGGATGGGACGCGATTTTTCGATACAAAAGTTAGCAGGAAAGCAGGGTACAATTCAAGACGCCTTGGAGTATACTTTAAGAGAATGCCTTGCTTAAGCTGGTGTACTGCAGGTTCCACAACAGAGAGCATCCTCTAGGACACAGAGGGTCTTAGCAGACAAATATTTCAGACGCAGGAAAAGCCAGCGTTGCAATTTCTGCATTTCATCACAGTCAAGAGCAACTTTCCTGCACGCTGCCATTGTGCTCCGCGTCTGGGGCTGTAATGAATTCAGCTCTTTTCTGCTGCACGGCCCAGGGCCTCCGCGGGGCTCTGTCGCGAGCCGCCAGGCAGAGCGCGCCCTGGACGCGCGCCAGCCTGCGGAATGCAAAGCACAATGTGGCGCGAGAAAGGGGAAGGCGCGAGCCGCGGCCAGGCGGCTGAACACACATTATCGGCCCCGTTTATGCTGAACTGTAAGCTGAGGAATGTGAATTAAACCTGCAGGCGTGTGTTTCGCAATCCTATCACATTTCCTAATTTTGTATTTTTATTGTAGTCTTAAAGCAAACGACGAAGTCCACCCCAAACGTATTAAGCAACTACAGAAATTATGCCAAGCTGTTGTAACATGGAAGCCACAGGGATGTGTATGCTGTTGGCGGTCTATGGTTATTTATGGAGTTAGGGGACTTACTATCACCCAGGGTTTTGTCGTTTTGGATAAGTATGAGATGCGCGGAGGTGCTTGGACTTACAGGGCTGTAAGTGATGAAAAAAGCAGGGCTTCTCTTAAAGGGGCGTGGTCTATGCATTCAAGGGGGTGGCTTAAACATGTAAACAACATTTTTGTGATTTCCATAGTGTTCCACCTGACCAGTGGTGCTTCTCTCAGCTGTTATTGCAGCTAGATGTATAACACAACAACCGACATACACCTAACACCAGCCAGGACTATTTGCTGTGTCAGCAGTTGTGAGCTATTTAAGATAAATAAGTAACAACGATTTTGTTGTAAATAATTAATATTGAAAATGTTTCAATTCTGAGACTGAGACTCTGAATTAGACATTTGCGAGGACTGTTAAAGGGCTAGTGGTCTTCAGAGTGCCTCAGTCACTACTGTTATGTTCACTCTATGTTAGACATTATCCCCCCTTTTTCCTCTCCACATCTCTTCCATCTGTATATGTAACACCCCATCTCGTGCCCTCCTTTCACTCTCTACCCAATGCACTTCCACTCATCTCCACTGCACCATCCCAAACACACAACACACCCACTCACCTGTAAACACTGCATTTTCTTTTACGTTCGCCCTGTCAATATTAGGACAACTGTGTACCTCCTTCACAACCATTTGCGCAGAATCATAATTGCAACATTTACTTGTAAACACTGCTCAGTGCGCTCAGCAGAGAGGCCAAGGATTGGAGGGCCATGTTTTCTGAACACCTTTCTCACCCACAGGCAGTGTGAGAAACTATGAGAAACAGGCCTTCGGTCTCAACTCCAGAGCTCTCAATCATGGTCTGTTATACACACATTGAGGGACAACGTTCAAAACATGCACTATGCAAGAGAAATATTCTACACAAAAATATATACAAAAACACACTAGCCTGGAATTAGCAAACACTAGGGGAATGCAAGATTAAGGAAAATATGTGGAATAAAAACAGAAATTAAATCGGTGACATGGCTTATTTTAATGTTTTTTACTTTCATTGTTCAGAAATCGTTCAATGTTTTTGACTGCAAAATTAGGGACGTTAATATAAGGCTCAATAGGGACCTGTTTCAATGCCCGTTTTTAATGATTACCAAATCTTTAACCTGGAGGGACCCGGCCTACTTAAAGCCATAGACTTACTGAATCCAACAAAAAAAGTCCTAAATCTGAACACGTAGATCTATGGCCAGGGGTGTAAGGAAGGCCCCTGCAACCCTTTGCAGCCGAGGCTGAGCCTAAGGTGCCCACAGTCCTTCAGCGGGCCCAAATTCAGTCATTGACCAATGAATATCTGTGAGATATGGGAGACTCAGGGCCCTCTCATCCGAATATTGCAGGCGCCCCTCATCATTTGTAGTACGTCACTGTCTAAGACATTACTTGGGTACACATTTACAATTTTCTTAAACTGTTTCCAGGCTAATTCTGGGAACTTGTGCTAGATGCACATTTTCCTGCGTAATACAGGAAAAGGTGAATTCTTTCTTTCGCTTTGGTGGACAGATTTCCTGAGTGTTTACTTGTATGCATTGTATAAGTATATTCAGTAGTACCACAGTGCACAATATTGCCTGATATTGCACATGATTAAAATGATTTATTACAATATCGGTTTTGTGAGTTGACTGGTATATTTAAATTCAGTCATTTGCATGTGTAAGGAAGACATACATGTGCCAATAGTTTTATAAATATGGCCCACTGCCTAGAACTGCACACTGGTGGAAGCTCGGTTACTGATCTGACTCATGGGGCCTGATTTACCAGGGGCAGCTCCTCCACGTGGGCGGAGGAGTGTCGCCCCACTGCTTTCTCATTTTATGTTTCTGCTTCTCGCACTGCAAGAAAGCAGAAGGCAGGGTTTGGTTGGGGGCGGGTGGATAGGCAGTCCTGCTCCAGGCAGGGGAGAAGTGACTTGCCCACTAATGTGGGCTCTGACTGTTTGGTCGCCCCAGGGCCGACCAAACCAGTTATAGGCACTCTCCCATTTTGTCCATGTCGGCTGGCCTTCATGGAGAAAACAGCCTTCCCATAGATGCCTGTGTGGTTGGCGTCCCAGCCAATCACAACACTGCAATGGCAGCGTTGTGATTGGCTTAGGGGAGGAGAGGGAGGCTGCCTGCTTCCTGCGAGGAGCAGAGAGAAGGAGACTTGATGTGGGACCGGAGGCGCAGGTAAGTTTGAAGGGAAACATCCTTAACCACGATCCTTAATTAACGACTTAACTCAACAACGATGAGTTAACAACGAAGCGGGCTGAACCACGAACGAAGGAACATCGAAGGATGAAACCACGAACGACGGAACAACGACTTTCAGAACACCTGACTTGCACTTCTTGGGCTTTGTTGGAGTGATACGTCACTCTTCTCCGCCCAATCAAAGATCAGCATTTGTTGCCGCGATAGGTTTGCAAAAGAATGTTGACATTGGCATCGTGTAATGATAATGTCAGCCTTTTCGTTTTGTATGCACCCTGGAAGATCTCATAAAAAGTATCTGTTTTTATTCTGCTTGGTTGTAAAAGTTTGGAAAAGCATCGCTGGAATTCACTGATTAATGTCTTCGTTTTTAAAAGTGCTTTTCTTTCTATTTTAGAGTTCGTTGTGACGCCATTTTAGTGAAAACTGCAGACAGCTGTTTAAAAATTGATGATGGACAGTTAATTCTGTGACTGTGCTAATTAATTAATTTTACATTTTCGACCGGTATTTAAAAGTAATTCTTTCATACGTTTTTAATCTAGTAAAAGTAACCTTAGTCTAAATGATTTATAAAATGTTCACCTATAATTATATTTTGTTCAAAACAACATGTTTAATTTATTTTAGCCTTTCAAGTCTACTTTCAATGTTTGTGCTTCTGCAGAGGTGCTCAGATTAATGTCTTTGTGCTCGTTACTTGTTAGGAGAAAAAAACGATAATCACAGCATTTCATTTTAAAATGATCGTATTGAGCAAGATGAAAGACACAGAATAAACATGAGGATTTTATAGAAAAGAGTCACTGAAATTAGAAACTGGATATTCAAAGGAATTTCGTTGTTTAGGAAGTCGTTATAAGATAACTAGTGGTTAAGTCTAGATCGTTGTTAAACTTTCGTGGTTTAGGCAGGTGTTGTTTAGTCATACAACCAAGTTTGAATTTTAAAAATGTTATCTAAAAGAACTCCACCCCCACCCTCCCTGAGCGCCCTCCTCCCCACGCGCTCACCTCACGCCCGCCAGCCCTCACACCTGTGAGTCATGCCGGCCGCGACTGTAATTTACAAAGTAATATGCACACCTAGGTTCAATTTATGAATTTACAGACATGAACATATTTCCTTACATGCATTCTGACATCAGTGTGGTGTAATACTAGACAGTGGTGAGATATTTCCGATTTCACATTCCTTTCCATGAGACATTCCTATCGTGAATATGGTCACAAATGTACTTCTGTCAGGGGCAGGAATACATCTTAGTCCAGTGTTGCAATGGGTTGCAGCACTTCTGAAATTGAAGGGGGTTTATGGCAAGAAGTTTCCCCATAGATAAAAATATTTTTAGTGGGAGAACAAATGTGAATAACTTTTGCTAAGGATTTACACAAGGATAAAGGTACACTATGTAAATGTATACATGTAAGTGCTTGCTCATGATAGTAATGCAAAATATAATGACGGTTCCGTGTTTCCCATATCTCACGGATATTCATTGGCCTTGAGCTGAATTGGGGCTTGCTGAAGTTTGGGTGTCCGCTGACATTTTTTAAGGAGGGGGCATAATATTAACCTCATCCATCCCCGACCCTTTTTGGCAGTTTCAAAGGGCAGGGACATAACCTTAAAGGCCAAGTGAAAAATCCAGGGGTGGGGGGCAGCGCTCCCCTTTGCCCCCCCCCCTTCGTACTCCCATGCCCTGAAGTGGTGGGTCACCCTGAAGAGTTGGCTTCCCCCTGTGACTCAGGGGCTGTAGAGGTCTGCATTATGCACCAGCATGGCCATATTAACCTAAAGCAATCACAGAAAATAGATACCTAAATCCTTCAGCAGCAAAGATAAATAATATATACCATCTAAATTTTACTCGGACCGACAGTAGGAAAGCACAGAAGGGATCACAGCTGCAAATCGTGATTCCTAAATGATTTATCAGCCACATATTACCTGGCTATTACTTCTATAATCGGCCCTGCAAGGAGAATGAGGTGGGTAATAATCTGCATCGCTGCTATTATGGCTGCTAGATATTTAATATGTGGTTCGTCTACAAAACAAAAGTTTCATGAGTCTAAGAGCTGCATTTGTGACCTGTACCATCCATTAAATGACACATGTTAGTGTTCCAGTTGGCGGAACAAGCAGGGTCACGGGGAGTGTGTATTTTTACATTCAAGATTCTGTACAGTGGGTTATGGTTGAAGAGGGAGAATTGTTTCACAATTGGGCCAAAAAGCCTGAAGAGGTGGTAGCTTCTTGTCAGAAGGCACATACATGATACCCATTGTTCAACTTTGACCTTTGTGTCTTTGGTTTATCTCCTCAGACTTATATACAGATGTGAATCACATATGTTTACTGCCCTGCTCGTTTAAACATGTTTGCCTTCAAATTTATGTTTACAGTGAGTGAAGGAAACAAAACATAGAAAAGGTTCATATTATTCAGTTAACACAAAACCGAAAAACATCTGAAATTTATTAGGAAATGCAACACAAAACTCACAACATAACTCATGCCCACCCCCACCGTGCTTAGTGCACCCCCTTACTTAAGGCATGTGAAATAAGTTGCCATACCAAAGGTATGATTATATGTTTTTTCTGTGAATTTCTGTTTTTTATGATGTGCTGAATTCCTAAGCCATCTCTATCCATTTTCACAGTTGGGTTTTACCATCAGGTCAGGATCTGAAGCCACCCACTCATCCACCCAAGCAAGGCCTTCACCTAATTATGAACTTGGTCATTTTGCGAATGGCATCAAATTCACACTTTTAATTCCACAAATTTGTTTTGTTCCTATTTTTGTACCTGCACTTTTAGGTTTCGCCTGCAACAGCACATGCACTGTGTGCTCTCGAACTCGTGAAAGGTATCGTTTAAAAAATATGGTTTGGAGCCCACTCGTGCATACCACTTGTTGGCTTCATTGTTACTCTTCTTTTCAGCCTTCTAATTGGCCAGAGCATACCGGGTGTCACTTTCTTTTCTGTCTGTGGAGCGTGGACCAAGCACAGATTGCTTCCTCTTGATTATTATCCAACTGCTGACCGCGCTGTAATTAAGGTACACATTTCAGGACTCTTTGTCTGTTTCCATTTCTCATGCAGCTTTCTCCATTCATTCTGTTTTCAAGCACATTTTTGGACATTGTTTGTTTATGCCTGCATCTTTTGGATTACTTGTACAATTTAAAATAACATTATTTAAGCCGTTATAATGTATAATTGCCATACTATCATACCATTTACACCTTCATGATTTCTGCCACGCACACCTATATCCTTTCACTTTCAGCCGTTCATTCTCCTTATGCCTCATACCTTTGCGTTTATTTTAAGTTTGGTTCCTTGTTTAAGCTACTTACACCCACAGCTGTCCTAATCAATGCCACCCTACCCTATGCTACTCCAGTCTCTGCCGTTCCACTTTATACCACTCTGCTGTATGCCACTCTACGCCACACCAGTCTACCCCACTCCAATATATGCCATTTCGCTTTGCGTCACTGCACTACACACCACTCAAGTCTACTGTACTCTATGCCACTCCATTTCACACAATGCCGCTCTACACTTCGCCACTCTACTCTACTCCACTCAACGCGCTACTCCACCTTACGCTACTCCACTTCATGCCACTCTACACCACTCCACTTTATGCCACTCCACGCCAATCTTCCCCACTCCACTCCACTTTCAGCCACTCAATGCCACTCCGCTTTATTCTACTCCACTCAACTTTATGCTACTACTTTCCTCTTTACTCCATTCTACGCCACTGCACACCCTTCTACCCTGCTCTAATCTACACCACAGTACTCCACTCCACACTACTATACTCTACACAACTCTGCGTCACTCCACTCCACACTATGCCACTCTACTCAACACCTGTCTCTGAAAATGTTCTCCACTCTACAACACTTTATTCCAGCCTACGCTATATCACTCCACAGTGCATTCTACAACACTCCATTCTACGCCACCCAACTCTATGCCACTCTACACTCTATGCCACGACACTCTCTGCCTCTCCACTCCACTCCCCTCAACTACGCACCTCCACTCTATGCTCTTCCACTTTATGACATTCCACTCACCAACACTCCACTCTGACACTCTTCTTCTTCACTTTATGCCAATTTACTCCACTCCATACTATTATATTCCACCCTAAACCACCCTACTCCACTCCACTCTACTTCACTCCATGACACTCTTCGACCCTCCATGATATGATCCACCACTCTATGGCCCTCTATTCCACTTTGCGACCCTCCATGCCACTCTACTCCACTCTGCGACACTCCACTCTACACCAGTCTCTGTCACTCCACTCCACTTTACCACACTGTACTCCACTTTATGACACTCCACGCTACCAAACCCCCCTTTACAACACTCTATGCCACTCTCCGCCACTCCACTCTACTCTGCTCCACTCTACAAAACTGTTGTCCACTCTATGCCACTCTAATCTACGATAGTCTACTCCACTCTGTGCCACTCTATGCCCCTCCACTCAATGCCACTCCACTCTACAACACTTTATCACACTCTACGCAGCTCTATGCAAATCCATGCCACTTTACTCGTCTCTATGCCACTCCAATCTACTCCACTCCCCTCTAGGACACACTTCTCCACTCTACTTCACTACTCCACTCCACTGTATGCCACTTCACTTTATGACGCTCTACTTCTCTCTGCGACCCTCCACTCTATGCATATCCTCTCTACCCCGCTCCGCTATTCTCCACTCTTCAATGCTCTACAATACTCCACTCTAATCGACGACACTGTACTCTACGCTACTCTTCTTCACTCTATGCAACTCCACGACCCTCTACACCTCTCTATGACACCACTCCACTCCACTCTTTGCCACTAACATTTAGCCTTGCTGAACAGCAGCCACCGTAGAGCACAACATGACTAAAACAGATTGGCAAAGCCAATAGCTCTTGCTTAGGCGAGACCTATTGGCCTCGCCAGTGCTTGTTTGATAAAGCAAATTCAACTAGTGTAGATAGAAACCCACCAGTGCTGTAATCTTGTGAAAGTGGTTGAGGTGTTGTTAAGGTGAGATGGGGGGTGGCCACTGGTGTTTCTACCAATTTAAGTGTTGTAAGTATAATTTTTTTAATGTATTTAATGTTTGTATTATTTGGTTTGTAGAGTCCATGGTGTTAGTTTCATGGATAGCTTTGAGAATGAATACTTAGTACTTTAATGTTAAGGGTATCCCGCTTATTGCTGACTATAATGCAATATTTTCACACAGCACATACTTCTTTTTCATGTGGTAAAAATATTCTTTAAAGTGAAAGTTCTGACTGCTATACTAGGGAATTTATTTTTAAATACTTAACATTGCGGTATATTGGTCTAAATTATTTTCAAACCAATGAAACTCGAGAAAAAAAAACCCTTAGTTGATGCGTTTTGGAACAGTTCATTTCCAAGGAACAATGGACACCCAGAATGCTTCCTAAAAGTGAGCTTTCTTAGGCTGAAGCTGATTGGCCTGGTTAAGGAAGGATGCTCTCACCGCCTTTGAGTCATCATGGAACATACTGCTCGAATCCTGTACAGAGGTCACTGCGGCTGAAAGCATTCTTTCACCGACAAAATGTTTGCACAAAGAGTTGCTTTTTTAAGATAACATTTATCAGTTTCAGCTGCATTATTGGTCGGGGCGTGCAACTGCAGCACACCAAATGTCAACAAACGTTGGCAAAGCCAATCGTTATGACATTTGGATTGTGAAACGAGTTTTGCTGTTCTTCTTGAACTCACACAGGTATGGGCAGCAGCTGTGTAAATCTTCTTAACACATCAAGGAGGGGAGATTAAAGGCAGCAGAAGCAGCAGCAATTCACACTCCCTCACAAACACACAGAGCAGGCACTACATGTACAGCAGCAGTGCAAACTGTTTCTACACAGAACAGTCATATCACAGGCAGCCTCACAGTTGGTAAGGAATATGTCAGAGCAGCTGGAGAGAAAAAGGGACTGTTAAGGTGCAGAGGGAGATATAATAAAACCAGAGAAGGGGGCGTTGTGTTACATTTACACACTGTACACATCCCTAGGGAGGCTTCTTATGGAGCAATGGGGCTGCCCGCGACGTGCGCAGCACAGCCAAGTTGGCGAGCAGAAGCCTAGCACTGCATCTCTATGAACCTCTGGCTGGCTCCCTCCCTCCCTCCCAAGACCATCCATTTCTGGGGAGTCGCAGCCTGCTGGCTACCCTTAGTCCGCCCCCAGGAGCAAGGTGGGCTTCTGGGGCAGGGGCACCTGGTGGGGAGGGGGTCGTGGGTAGGGGTATAAATACCTGGGTCACGCATTTACATTGGCATGGTTAACCTGTTTTGTGTTGCAGGCGGAGTTACAGGTCGATCCAAAGGTTTATGGTTGGAATCCAACCCAAGAGGAGCACTGAGTGAGTGCCCCAGGCCAAATATCCGGCAGGACCCAGGGGAAAAAAGCGACGGCGCACCATTAGTCCCATGGCCAGTTGTAAACCTGGGCAACTGAGGACTTGCCCGGTGTCGCTCCACCACCTAGTGTGAGTTCAGCGTTAGTGGGGGCCGCAGGGTTAGGATCTCCCAAGAGGATAGCGCCCATTGGCATGTAATCCAGGACCTATTTGGCTATTCAGGTAGGCGGTCAGTTTAGGTTGCTCCTCCACTGGCCGTCCTGGATTACCCATAAGTGAACCCAATTTTGTCTTGCCAACATGTGCAAAATATAACCCTGCAGCAAGTTTTCTGCAACAGATAATGGCGTTGTAGTCCTTTCTTTTGGGTCACCCATGTTGTGTGTCACTTGCATGCCGGGGGCTGAGGAGGCTCTATGCATTCAGTTCTGAAGAAGCCATGTGGAGTACTGTATACGGCTCTAAATGCTTCATCTGGAGTACGTACTACTGCTACAATTCTGAGGCCAGATTCAGTGCCACATGTACGAAGCATTTTAACGGTCAATGGGTTATTTGCAACCAGAAAAATGCATTTTACAGAAGGCAAAATGCGAGTTGGTAACTTGTTACCAAATCGCATTTTGCTTTCGCGATTCGGAATTAGGAAGGGGCGTGCTTAGGGCATCCGTTTCCTAATACCGAGTCTGGTATATATGAATGTTTTGCGACTAGGAATACGGTCGCAAAACATTCGCAATTACCACCAACTTCAAGTTTATGGTAACCTATTTGCAAACGGGAAGGGGTCCCAAAGAGACCTCTTCCCCTTTGTGAATGTGGGTGCCAACATTTTTTAAAAGCAGGCAGTGGTCCTATGGATCACTGCCTACTCTTAAAAAATGAAAAGATAACTTTTCTTTTTTATTTTTGAATTGCAGCCCGTTGTCCTTTATAAAAAAACAGGCTGCATTACAAAACAGAATAGTGCTTTTATTTAAAAAGCAATCACAGACATGGTGGTCTGCTGACCCTAGCAGGCCACCAACCCTGTGATTGTAGCCATTCACAATGGGTCGCAAATTGGGACCTGCCTCATGAATATTGATGCACATATTGATGAGGCAGGTCCATTTGCGGGCCACTGTGAATCACTAACAGTGTCAAACGCACTGATGTCCATGCAAACTAGCATTAAACCAACAAGAAAAGACGTGGCAAATTTCTTCTTTTTGTTCATATGCTCATTATATTTACATATTATATGTTGTGACTTTATGTGTGCACAGGTTCTTGGTTAACGCACCGTTGTACATTACAGTCTGCTTTGTCCTAGTAGCAAATCGCTAAAATTCACTATTAAGAATACACAACCACACGATTTCGCTCATCTGGACCCTAGAGTTTTGTGAAAAGTAAATAATTAACATTTATTAATGAAGATTCAAGTTAAATTGTGTACCTGCGTACCTTGGCCATCCTGCCATACCTATCGTCTGCTGAAATGTTAGCAACACATCTCGACATAGTGGTGCAAAAGTGCCAACTGGGCCACAGTTTGTGCTACTGTCATTCCCATACCAGTGATGGCTCCGGTTACATGCCAGTTTGCATTGTTTTCTGCAAAGCGTGCATGTCTTGTATTCATTTAACCATATTGGGGATCTCAGCTAGGAAATCCTAGATGAATGCGGGCAAGACTAGAAGTCGACCTGCCAGCAAATCAGGATCTGCGTAATATTCGCTACCACTGGAATACTTCTAATAGTGGAGAAGTGTGGCTCAATGGTTAGAGCGGCAGACCCTGTTGCAGAGGTCTAGCCCAGGACCAGGGTTCAATTCCCCGCCTCGGCGGGTCTTGGGCTCAAAATTCCACGGACCTGATAATTCTCGCCTCGGTGCCTATTCCAATCATGGAGTCCCACTCTGCAACTCTGGGCAATAGCTTGCTTAATCTCCACAACGGCCCCCACAACGCTAAGGATGCCTGGACTCCACCTTGGGGGTGCCCAGGAGTGGACACCTCACAGGGAAAGCCAGGATGGGTTCCACAGTGGTATTCGTACAAGTGCCTTGAGATCCTTGCGGGTGAGTAGTGCGCTATACAAATATCAATTTACATTAATATGGTTCCTTTTTAGAGCTGGTGTGGGGGCAGAGTTAACTGTCTTATGTTTTCTAAAAAATCCTAATAAAAATACTGACATATGTACATACATTGGACTTTCAGCCAGCCCTCTTTAGCCATTTGCTTGTTCAGGTGCCATTCACATGTTCCTTCCACCCACCACAAGCTACAGCATGGGGCAATGGACCAGACCACTTCATTCATTGGCTGTCTTGTCCTGTTAGTAAGGATAATTTGCTTCCCAACCTATGTACTTGAATGGGAGTGCACTTCAGTGCCCGGACTAGTGTGCCTGGGCAGCTGGGCCACACCTTTCATTTTATGTATTTGCCTATTTTTCACATATGTTTGCAAAAATAAATGAAACGAAAGAAAGTTGTACATAGCAGAGCTAGACCAATTTTCTTTGTCAGTTCTTGCCGCAACTATGGCGAAAGTATCGGCACACCACAGTCGAGACGATCATAAAATAAATCCAGGCAAGCAGGTACTTTGACTCCAGACGTGTTTATTTCCAGGACGATATACAGCAGGTCCGGGGTCCCAGCAACGAATGCCGGTAATCGCTGATCCCGACACATATATATGCGCGCAGGCATAATTTGAAAGATGCATGAAGACGAAACACGTGTCGGCTGGTTTACTTGTTATGAACATTAAAGACACCACCTACCAACGAAAAATTATTATTGCATAACTGATAGGCTTTGTCCTCTCCAAAGTTGACACCAAATGACTGTATATATGTGGAGTAGTGTGGCTCACTGGTTAGAGGCGGCAGGCCTGAGAGCAGAAGTCAGCCTGGGACCAGGGTTCAATTCCCGACGCGGCAGGGTCGTGGACCTTGGTCAGCGGACTCGATAATTCTCGCTTCGGTGCTTACTCTAATCAGGGGTTCCACTCTGCAACTCTGGGCATTAGCTTGCCTAATCTCCACAACGGCCCCACCAATTCCGGGGATGCCTGGCTCCACCTTGGGGACTCCCAGCAAGGGACCATCCCACAGGGAAAGCCAGGACGGGTTCCCCAGAGTTATACAGCGCCGGGACGCCCCGTTGCTGGGGCAGCTGTGCGCTTTACAAGTATACTACATTTACATTTACATTTACATATGTTCTCAAGTGTGCAGGGGTATTCAAGTTCATTTGTACTCAGTGTCGACCCGGGTTGACACTTCCTTGAGGGGTATAGGGTTTTCCCCTCAGCCCTTTGTTTGCATCTCGTACCCACGATTCTTTTGCGCCAATTCTTAGCAGTGCACCCTTTTCGAGATAATAACCCTTATCAAGCCAATACTGAAAGATGCATGATGACCCGCCCCCCCCCCCTGAGCCATTCCGTTCACCCTCCAACCCACTACAATATACACAACCCCCCCCCAAACTCCAGGCAACACCGCTGACACAATGGGAGTGACACGAGCGACAGAAGAACACGCTTGTGTCATACGCCTGTTTAAAAGGCGCACATACATAACATGCGCAGTGCGCATGTAACAGTAACTAGTTTGTGAGACCTTTAAAAGTAGCATGGAGTCAATGAAAAAAATCTCCATCCCAGGATTTGTCTACTGTACCCTTCCTCAACATACTGTTAGCAGGTTTGATTAAAGCAGCTGGCATGATTACAATTTGAGCTGGTTGGCAGTTCAGTTTCACATAGACCCACCCGCTGGATCTGCAATCTTTTCATCCAAACCAGACAAGTTAAATTTAGAATTTTAAACATGCAGTTGGATATTTGTCAAATCACTTTTTCTTCATGACACTTCCGTCTTTGTACACATTTTAACCACTGCAGTCCTAAAAATAGAACTCGTAATTAAATTTCTCAAACACGTCCCTGTGCAGCTGAACTTCAGAAAAGATGGCATCAAAGCCAAGCACAAATTGGCATTCACTGTGGGGAACCGTATCGACGGAGACACTGCGCGACCTTATTGAGCTGCTAAGAGAAGCGGGGAGTGGTAATGTTCATAGCAGGCTGCAGTGATAAAATATTCACACATTAAATCTCGCAGTTTTTGTGATCAGAAGATCCTCAGTGCCTGGTCCCAGATATCAGCAGTGATTGGTGCAGAGGCCCAAAGTTCTTGGGAGCCAGCAGTTGATGATGGCAATTGTTGGGGATGCTGAATCCTAAGGCTGCCTATCTTGATTCCACCTCATGTCTCTTTCTTCTACTTCCTATCTCCCTCATCTCAAACTTGCATGCTCTTTTTCATCTTCTCTCGCTACCTTTCGATTGTTTTCCTAACTGTGTCTTTCTCCTTTTGTCATTTTTTGCCTTTTTCTTTCCTGCTCTGTTTTAAAGTTTGACGACAAAAAAAATTAAGTTCTGGCCCCCAGTACAGGGGCGTAACACAGGACCCTGGAGTGCAGGGGACCCCAACCTTTCAGTGGGCCCCAGTCAGCCCAAAGTCTATTAATACTTGTGGGGTTTAGGAGACTCAGGGGCCCTTTAACACATTCTGCAGGGAGGTCCAATTATTTTACATTACGCCTCTGGCCCAAAAATGAGTGCTAGTAATTATCACTGGAAACCAGTGGCACAAATGTGGGACGCAGCAACAAAAACAAAAACAAACAAAATAATTAGACCTGCTTCGTATAGTACCTAAAACCCTACTTTTTCTTCAGGGCTTTTGTTTACCTTTTGATAAAGATCTTCTGTTGCTGTCCTGTGCTTTGAAATTACAGAATTGTTTTGCCATTAACACCTCCACTTAGTGCGAATTCTTAAATCCACCAGCCAGCAGTGGCCCCACTGATTAGACTAGAGGAGTGTTGCCCCCCCCCCCCTGCTGCCAGTGCAGCAAAAGTACAAAATAAAACGGTAATAAAATTAATTACCGTTTTTTACCCACTGCTTTCAGCCCGAGCTCTGTTTGGGAGTGTGACTGCTGCTGACTGACAGCAAGAGAGTGATACTCACTCTACCAGTTTACACTACGAGGGCCAGCCTGACATGTGCAGTGTAAACCTCTCTACCTAGCTGTTTCAGCCCGGTGGGTGCTCCAGCCAATCCCGGTGCTGCTCTCATGCTGCTCATCTACAGCATGAGAGCAGCATTGGGACTTGCAGAAGGGGGGTTGCCTGATGCTCCACGAGGTGCCTGCGTGCAAAGATAGAAGGAGAAAGAAGAAAAAGGTGGAGGAGCAAAACACAGGCACGTACAAAAAAAAAAAATCTTGTTGCCTCCCACTGGGTTTGGCTCTTGGTCCCCTCAATGCCCCTCCAATGTTGACGGTCCCATCCCGCCACTGCCACCAGCCTTTCTTTGAAGACATTGGCCATCATTTAGTGTTTTTCAGACTTGGTACTCCGCCGCAAATGTGTCACACTACACCGTCCATTAAAAGGATGGTCCACCCACTTTGTTTAGAGTGCGGCAGGCTCTCATGTTTCCACTTGTGCCCGACAGACCGGGCTGTCGGTGTAAGTACCTCAGTCATCATCCCTATTTAGGAAGGATGTTCTGCGGTCCTTTTTTCCTGTTCAGGACCGCTTGGCTTAACCAAATGAAAAATTAAAAAAATGGCACCGCCACACAGGGAGAAAACTCCCATAGTGTCAGGGTCATTATTTTTTTTGTTGTTTTCACAAAAACAAACTCCTGCTTTGGGAGTCCTACTATGGGAGTTTGTTTTGGTAAGCTAAAAATATTTACTGAGCAGCCACATGAAACATGGCATCTGTTCAGCAAAATGGCAGTGTCTTCGGTTCCTTTCAGTGCGTTAGCGGTGGCTCCTATGAAAGCATACCGACCTCTGCCAGTCGGGCAGAGAGCCCTAAATATGGCGGCCGGTAGTCCGCCAGCACCACAAAGGTTATTATCTCCCCCCCAACGGCGGACCTCAGATCGCCCTCCAGAACTCTAAATAAGTGCTATTGTTCCTTGCATTTAACTTATTCCACCCACCAGTCCTCATGTCAAGCCATTTGTCCTTAACCAAACAACAACATCAACATAGGACAACAACCCTTGACCTACCAACAATCACCAAAGGTTTATGAGACTTAGGCGATAAAGCACTGTACAACATCTCTAAAGATTTAGGATTTTAGTGCAAAAAAAGGCGACCATACGCCACAGCAGTAATTATGTTACCACAGTCAAAATTGGCAGTATCAATATAATTTAGCTTTGTTCCCTCTTAATTGAGGAATACATTGTGGAAATACTGTTTCCATTGGGACCCAGGGAGTTCAGCATTGGTTTGTGCCGAGTTAACACCAGCATTGTACTGGTTGCAAATGGGCACATTTATTTCTATACTGTGATGTGTGTACTACAGCCCATTAATTATGTGGTAATATCATATCACTCTAAATCAACCAAATTCAATTAATGTATGGTCATTTAATTATCTCACATTTATTGTATTTTTCATAGACTCTAAATGAGGCCAAGTATTAGAGACCACGTCACTTGAAATCCATGTTTTGCATGTCATGTCATGACTTATTTAACTACTAGTTAGCTACGGACCAGACCCAAATCTCACCAGTGTGTGCTTGACCCACCGAGCTTCATTTAAACCCGTATGGAGGATTTTAGTGCAATGTTCTACAAACATAAAACACAGGAAGACCTAATATTGTATAAAAGACTATCTTGTTCAAAGGAAAACATAGGGCAATGGCAGAAAGTACAAGGTAGAAACGACAACTGATGCATTTAACATTTTGGGAGTATTTAAAATTGGAATTTTAGACCTCTTTTGAAATTTATGCTGTAAATACGTTGTTGATTTTAGGTTTTTTTAGAGAGTTCCTGGGGAGAAGTCTCCAGAGGGTCACCGAGGGCCTTGCTTACACGGCATGTTTTGGATTACGGAATAATTACAAGAGTACTGCTTCATAACTGCATGGAAAACCTAAAGACAAATTCGCACACGAAGGCAGGCCGGGCTGGTGTGCTTTGCTCCACGAGACTGCAACTGAACAGCCGTTTAGTGAACAGTGGCAGCTACAGTAAATAAACAAGCATTTACAATGCGATGGTTTCGCCTTTTAAAAAGTTTGAGCTATTGGCATTGTAAATGACAATATTTGTATTTACGTGTTGGTTTTGAAAACAGATAAATAGCATTGTCATTTACAATGCCAATAGTTTAATCTCTGGCAAATGCCACACAAAAACACACAGACCCACACACACACACAGACCCACACACACAGACCCACACACACAGACCCACACACAGAGAGCCACACACACACAGAGCCACACACAGAGAGAGCCATACACACACACACAGAGCCACACACACACACCCAGAGCCACACACACCCACCCAGAACCACACACACCCACCCAGAGCCACACACACCCACCCAGAGCCACACACACCCACCCAGAGCCACACACACCCACCCAAAGCCACACCCACCCACCCAAAGCCACACACAGACTCAGGAGAGCAAGCACAGCAAGGGGGCAGGGAAGCAAGCACAGCAAGGGGAAAGGGAAGGAAGCACAGCGAGGGGGCAGGGAAGCAAGCACAGCGAGGGGGCAGGGAAGCAAGCACAGCGAGGGGGCAGGGAAGCAAGCACAGCAAGGGAGCAGGGGAGTAAGCACAGCCAGGTGGCAGGGAAGCAAGCACAGCCAGGTGGCAGGGGAGCAAGCACAGCCAGGGGGCAGGGAAGCAAGCACAGCCATGCACGAGGGCCGCCCTTGGTCCCAGACCCCCTGGGCGCAGGGGTGGCAATGCCAGCACTTGACTGGCTCCTGCCTGCAGCTTCCGCGGCAGTGCCCAGCTCGCACCACCAATTCACCAGGACGTCTTTCTAGCTGTCGAAATAAGTCAACTTAACATCTCAAGAAACATGACAGTGATGAACAGCAGCCGGTGAGCTGCATGCTGCAAGAGTCCGAACCCCTTGAGTGTAACTCAGCCTTTCATCGTCCAAGGGGCGATAACATGAGTAACGCCGACTGGCAATAGCAAGCATAATTTAAGCGCCAGGAGAAATACGAGGCTCGGACTCCGGAAGTGCTCCACATTAACATTATGTGTGGTTGTTTACCAAAAGGACACATTTCATTTGCTCGGTGACTAAACCCACGCAACCAACTCTTCCTGCGGTACGAGCGGAAGCGCGTCATTGGGTGACTGTCCGTGCCATAGGTCCGCGGGCAGAGGTCAACACTCTCCCAAAGTTTGTTCCGCTGCAGCAGGGGCAACAGCTTTCACCACCAAACAATAACCCAGAGATAACGAGAGGTGGAGACAGGAAGCAGTGATGAACAGCAGCCGGTGAGCTGCATGCTGCAAGAGTCCGAACCCCTTGAGTGTAACTCAGCCTTTCATCGTCCAAGGGGCGATAACATGAGTAACGCCGACTGGCAATAGCAAGCATAATTTAAGCGCCAGGAGAAATACGAGGCTCAGACTCCGGAAGTGCTCCACTTTAACATTTTGTGTGGTTGTTTACCAAAAGGACACATTTCATTTGCTCGGTGACTAAACCCACGCAACCAACTCTTCCTGCGGTACGAGTGGAAGCGCGTCATTGGGTGCCTGTCCGTGCCATAGCTGCGTGGGCAGAGGTCAACACTCTCCCAAAGTTTGTTCCGCTGCAGCAGGGGCAACAGCTTTCACCACCAAACAATAACCCAGAGATAACGAGAGGTGGAGACAGGAAGAGCAGCACAGACAGAAGCCCCCCTGGACAGGGGAGGACGCCCACTCCCTGCTGATTAGGGCCCACTGAGTCAACACTGTGCAAACCGGCAGCAGGGAAAGCAAACACAGATAGAATGCAACGCCAACCACCCCGGGGAGCGGCGGGACGGGGAGGGCAGGATCAAGGCCACTGCCCGTGCTTTAGAGCAAACAGTAACCACCCGACCCCAGCCCCTCCCCCGCAGGTCACCCGTGCCGCCCCTCTGACTGCCAGCATCCGGGGTCACGCCTGGGCAAAGTTCAAACAGTTCCGTTCATCTCCAGTGAAGAGCGCGCATCACAGGGACACACGAGCCATCACAGCGGGATCACTCCCAGCAAGAGATAAGACACGTCACAGGGAAGAGACAGCTCTGAGCAGAGGCAGCGGCCTGGTGTCAACACTAACCCGCCCACAGCCTGGCACAGAGCTCGATTCACCCGCCTGGCATGGAGCCGAACCAACAGTTGCATATTGTTGGCACAGGGGGAAACAATTATACAAAGCACTGACACAAAACGGACTACCTCGCACCTGACACAGAGCACAATTCATCCTGCTGCTGGCGCCGTAAAGTACAACCAGAATAGCCTGCCGAGGCGGCCAGCACGCGCCAGCTCCCTCGCCTGGCACCGTGTCCGCCCCCCACCCCTGCCCTGGCACAAAAGGCCCTCTTCTGTCTCTTGACACGAATGGGTGCCCCCCCCTGGCGCACACCACAGCCGGATCCATGCCAGGCAGTATCCTCATATCTGGTTATAAGCAAACCCGCATTATTCCTCTCTGTAATACAGGCGCTGCAATGCCAAATTCATGGCAGATTGCGAGCTACACGGGGCCAGAAACCATCGCTGTTCACCAGCCCCAGCAGGAGTACCTGTCTGTTTTAACTGACTGCTTAGTTAGGAGCGCAGGGAGGGTCCGGGGAGGGGTAAGACACCCGCTAGCCCCTGCCTGCAGAGCCGGAACAAGAAAACCATGGGCTTGATGTTACCGATACCGGTCAGAATTGAGGCGAGAGGGAGGGCCGGGAACGGGCTCACGGATAGCGGGAGGGGGGCGGGAACGGGCTCATGGACAGCGGGAGGGGGGCGGGAACGGACAGCAGGACATCGCGCAACCCACCCCTGCAAAGGACACTTCCGAAATGGCGAAAACAAAGCTTTAATAAAACACGCCCACAGCCGCATGTCGTAGCGAAAAGCCTAAAAGTCGCCGGAACGCCCACGAATCTGCTCGCAGAATGACAAGCAGATCTCTCTTTCAATGGCTAGCCTCCATTTATGGAGCTAGCCAATGGAAAGAGAGGGCGGGACAACACACACACACACTGTACACAAAAGATTTCACCTGCGCCGAAAAGCTGCGCGGTGCGCAGCTTTCGACAGGCGAAACCTAAAAATGGTGCGGCGCGCGACTCACCATAAATTCGGGAGCACGACCGCTGCGGCACTCCTCTTAGCTTTCCATGAGCAGGAAGGAAAAGGAAGGGCTTCCTTTCTGCTTGTGGAACGCATCTCCAACCATTCCTGGAGCTGCTCTTGCGCTGTGAAAGCAGCTTCAGGATTGGTGGGAGCAGGCTGACCCAGCACTCATTTTGAGGCTGGGGACCTAGGCCAGCAATCCCCAGACTGTTTCACAGCCTTTGGAATGCTGGGTCTACAGTGTGCATATCAGGCTGGCCATCACAAGACGGCTGGCCAATTTGACATGCGCACTGTAGACCAGTGCTGCCATCCTGCATTTGCAGGTTTCAGCCTCGCCCCCACAGAGCAAGCCGCTGCGTTGGCAATTAAAATGTTATCGACATGCCATTTTATTTATTTGTGTTTGCCTGCTACACTCGCAGCAGACAGGGCGACGCTCCGCCGCTCTTGAGGAGGAGCCGCCCATTTTTGTGAAGTTTCTTATAAAGGTGGAAGAAAAAATGGTGGGTCTAGAGAGATTGCTGGGCCTGCTGAGGCTTCCTGGCTTTTTTATGTATCTATACACTGTATAATTTGTGGGTCCAGTTTTGCACATAGCTATAGACACTTGGTCAGATAGACAAGGGATGCTTTAAATTGAGTAGGCATTGTATCTGACTATGGAGTTACGAGTCCTGGGGCCTGGTAAGCTGCAACGGGTCTGGTCATGCTCACGGGTACCATTGAAGTTTTCATGATTTTCTCGCTCTCTTGAATTCCTATATTAGCTATTTTGGACTTCCTTTTGGTAGAATATGAATTACTAAAGGGAGGGAAGCATCCGGTTATTAAATAGCACCTGTAAGGACCGAGGGCTATATGTTATTGTCTCTCGATTGGCTGGTCTGGCAAGAGGCATCTTACACTGTGACTTGCTATATCATTCCTTTTTGGAATCTTATTAATTTTAGTGTTTAATGGGGTACATTGTGGGGTACTTTGTACGTTATTAAAATAGTTTTCGTGTATTATAAAATTCACAATAAAGAAATGTTTTTTAAAAAATTAAGAGAGACTTGGTATCTCTTTCCCTCATTACTCTTGTGATATTGCACATATCGATTAATGAACCCACCCCGGTAGAGGGGGAAGCAACCACTGGAACTTAGCATGGCTTTCCTCAATTTTAAAGTATTTCATACCTCTGTGTGATTTTGCACTTTATGGCTAATAAACCCCTCCTGTTTCTTAGTATGCACTTTTTTTCACTTTACTAGTATTTTATCTAATTGTGCATAGTTGTACATCTTCCCTTTGGGTCACCTTGGTGTTTTTGCGCATCCAAGCTCAGTTAGAAACACTTTAACCGATAAAAGAAACATTAGTGTAACAGAATATGCATCGAGGTCAAGAGTGCTTTTCGTTTACTGATTATAGCTTGAGTCACTCCCGTTGTTGTTGCACCAACTGGGAAGTAACAATGTTGGTTCTGCTATAGATGCTTTCACGACTTGTATGATGTTATTTATACTGCATTTTTGGATTATTTAATTGGATTTTTAAAAAACTTTTTCATTGGTTTTAAATATCCGGGCAATACAAAAAACTGAAACTGAAATGATGGCTTGTTAGTCCCTTTCTAGTGAAGATGCAGCTGAAAGTGCAATAAATCCTTAATGTTTCTTCAGGTTTCAGGCTCTTTTAATTCCCTCCCCAGCCTTTTCGAAGTTCATGAGCTGGCGCTTGACCGGTATTTTGTGTCAAGCAAAGGTAGCAAGCCTGGTGCCCAGGCATGTGATGTCATGAGGTCAAAGGATGTGTGATATCACTTCCTCTATGCGTGCCGCTTTGGTGAGTAAAATCGGGAGTGACCCGCCGCAATCGGATGTGTTGGCAAGTTTGCTAATACTGTATGGCAATTTTTCGAAATAATTTAAAATAGACATCATTTCGCTCTCAAGGCACACTAATGACTCATGGGAATGCAATACACGGCAACACACGTTGTCGCCCACTTATCTTCGATTTGCTTTTAGTTCTTTTTTTTTTGTTTCTGAAAACACAACCTAGAATCTTATGTGACAACATATTGAGGCTTTGTTTTTTCCTCTTTATACGCTTGCGCCCTCTGCTGGGTGAAAGGCGTATCAATATTTCTATTCGCAATAATGCCCTGAAAGAAACTGTGCAAATGAGAGCTACTTATTAATTGATGCGTATTATTAAGGAAATAACAGTCCAATGAACAGCTGAGCTACTTCTTCAATCACTCGTTGATAGTATGGTTTCATTTGACCCTTAACAGCGCATGAATGTGTTAAGTGTGAGCTCATTAGCGGGGGCCACTGGATCAGCTACTAAAAGCTCGAGCCACGTTCGAGACAGAACCTGAAGTCTGGCTCAGCTCGAGGTCCTTTTGGAACCTCGAGCCCACAACGAGCCAAGCTTTCACAGGAGGCGATGTGACCTAGTGCTGGTGGTCACAGATGGCGACCATACAACATTGGGACCCAGGTTTGAATGCCGGCCTCGGCTCAGCATCCTGTGATTAATCCCAGCTTCCCTGCTTGACCAAATTGTGTAAGCCTAGGCAAATATTTTGTCCCTGAGCCCCCATTTTGCTCATTATAACATATGAGACCACCTTGACCCGATGGAGTCCCTGCTGACTTTTTTATGTATTCACCTAAACTGTGGGCGGAGGTTATGTCAAATGTGTTTAACGCAGTTAATGGTAATCCAGCCCCCGCCTCGTGGGCCATATCCACCATTGTCCCTATTTTTAAAAACAAAGGTCAGCGGGACGATCCTGTGTTTTATAGGCCCATATCCCTTTTGGACTCAACCATAAAAATCTTGGGTAGGGTACTCTTATCCAGATTGAGGGAGAATGTTGAGGGTTGCGGTGGGCTGTCCGAACTGCAATATGGCTTTAGAGAGAGAAAAGGGACCATTGAACAATGTATCCATCTGCATTTACTCATCTCTAAATACACTGTGGCCAAGGAGGGTTCCGTGTTTCTAGCATTTATGGACCTCTCCTCGGCTTTCGACCTGGTCAATAGGTCAAAACTATGGTCGATCCTGTTGGAGATGGGCATCGACGAAGCTTTGGTCGTGTTCATGGCCACTTTGCATCAGGAGCTTTTTGCAGCTGTTCGAGTGTCAAATAATGGCAGATGTACCCCACTGTTTAAATCTCTAAAGGGGGTACGGCAAGGTTGTATTTTAGCCCCCTCGCTTTTTACCATCTACATTAATGGCCTGGGGGCACACCTGCGAGGCCAGGAAGCGGACGTCCTGCGCGCAGGAGGTGTCCAAATTCCGGCACTCCTGTACGCGGACGACGCTGTGTTGATTGCTCGTACCGGCGTTGGCCTCCAGCTCCTTCTGGACGCCTTCGGTTCTTTTATGGATAATTTGGACCTCAAGGTTAATGTCTCGAAGTCACACACGATGGTAATGGGGCGTGAGTGTACTAAAAAAAGACATAAATCATTCTTTTGCAGAGGGGTCCCCGTTTCTAAGGTAACCACATTCCCCTACTTGGGTGTATTGTTCGACCAAAAAGGATCGTGGGGGCCACAGATAAGAGCAAAGAGGCTGGCCGTAATCAGATCATCCTCAGCGCTCTTGGGTTTTGCAGGCAAGTTAGGAGCTAGGCCCATGGAAGCCCTATTAAAAATCTACAAGTGTAAGCCTGTGGCTATCGCACTATATGGGTCCCCTTTGTGGGGGTATGTAAATCTTGACCCTATTCAGAGAGCAGAAAATAGATTTATTAGATCTCTCCTCTCTGTACCACAATCAACACCAACCTATTCTATCCACAAAGAGGTGGGCCTACCCTACCTGTCAGATACATTGAGTCTAGCCCCCTTGACCCTGTGGCTGAAAATGTGGTTGAATGAAGACCTCCCTTTGAACCATAAAATCTTACACGATGTTTTATCGCTTGACAAATACAGCAGCATTCCATGGCTGGCCTATTTAGTCAAATCATTTACAGATTTGGACCGTCCAGAACTTTTCTCATGCCCAGAAAAAATTAGGGCTCAGGACATAGACTATATAAAAAAGTCATTTAGGGAAAGGAAGGAAGCGCGCCGCGAGGAACACGAACTGTTGAAACCAGCAGTAAGGGCACACAGCCTTTTGGTTAGCGCATCCTCACTCGCACCTTATCTTAGCTTCGTTACATTCCCTTATCACAGGTTTTTGTTAATTAAGTTTAGGTTTAACCTGTTACATTTTTATTTAGGTTCCTTTAAGTGCTGGCAGAAGCCAGACTTAGCCCCTCCTTGTAGCTGCGACCATTTTTCCGTGCAGGACACAATGCATTTTGTCATGTTTTGTAGTTTGTATCATGAGCAGAGGAAAAAATATTTGCTTCCCATCCTGAAAGAAGTGGGCTTCACACAGGTGCGCCCGGCGCTGCTCTTCCTACAGCTCCTGTCAAATCCTCGCATTACTTTCTGCACTGCTAACTTTTTAGTGGCCGCTGCTAGGGCGAAAGCTGTTGGCCAAATTTCGCCTTAAAATTGAATGGTTACTAAGTTCTTCTTGACATGAAATGTAAATCTATTTTTTAATTATGTATATAGCTTTTTAAATGTGCATCTAGACTGTTGCTTTTTAGATAAATGTAGAAATATGTATTGCATGTCATGTTTTATTGTTTTTTTTTGTTTCTTTGTATGACTTGGAAAAAGTCGAATAAAGATATTCTGACTGACTGACTGACTGACTGACATATGAGACCACCTTCAAATATTTTTAGGTTTAGAATTGTGCTGGAAAAATCCCTATTGTGTTGAACGTAATAGCCTTAAATGCTGTATATCTCTGGTAAGAAGCTAGGCCACAAACAGGTTGTAGAAAGCAGCTGATTTGCCTCTTATTTCACTAATAGCATTTTTCTCAGGGCGGGGTCAGGAATGTTTCTCAGTGCAGAGAGATCAGCTGGTGCACTAAGATAAAATACTTTTGCATGTTAAAAACACACTGTTAATTTTCAAAACATCGTATCCTATTCTAATATGATGTTTGTTGTAAGAGATACATGACAAAGGCAGAGCTCATTACAGACTCCTAGAGCCGACCCTTGGCTGGGTCGGCTGTTGTTCGGCTCCCTGTTAATTTGTCGGCTCACCCGCCTCTAAAGCGAATCGAAATGTAATTGACTGAACTCTGTTGTAAAAATAGTAATCTCCATATATATAATATTCTGTTTCTTGCGTGTTTTAATTTGTGGTGTTGGGTGCATGTGGTGGGCACCGGCAGTTACTCATGTCATCACTAGACCGACCACAGCAAGGGAGAGAGAGGGAGAAAAGAGAGGGAGAAGGAGGACAAGAAAGAAAGGAAAACAGTGACAACTGAAGTAAGCCTGAATAAAAGGGAACCTGCAAGAGAGACATAAAGACAGGAAGGGTAATGGAGTGAAAGAAAGATTCCTGAAGCGGAGTGAAGACGAGGCCTCCTTGGCGTAATATATGAGGTTACAACGCAAACAATTACAACGCATGCTTTTACAACTTGGTTTTTACATTGCAACTACCATTACATCGCATGATTTTGCAAAGCATGCCATTACAACACATTTTTAAAAATTACCACTTTTGTAGCGCCATACCCACATCTGCATGCAAATATTTTTGGCAATTGTGGACCTGGGGTGCGTGTAACGTGACACCTGTCATGGTTAAAACCTGCTAGGCTTTGGCTCGCATTTGTGACCGCGCCACCAGCATTTCACTGGCCGGAGCCAAATTCTGTATTTTCCAGGTAACACTCAGGGCAGTATTCGTATTTACATCTCAAACCCACTAATCTGGTAGATGGGTGCTTGACAGCCAGGCCTAGAAACCTTTGGAACGTCCGCTTTGTGTTGAAAGAAGGGTCCAGGCTTGGTGCTCAGTCCAGGCTAGGAGGGGCTGAGTAGCACGGCTCACCACTCACCCACTGACACAGCCCTTGGCATCCTCTTCTTCATCAGTACAGGTGAGGAGGGGGTGAATGAGCAAGGCTTACCACTCACCCACTGGCAATACCCTTGGCAACCTCTTCTCCACCGGTGCTGGTTAGGAGGGGGTGGGAGGGTACGGCTCACCGCTCACCCACAGGCACGACCCTTGGCATACTCCTCTTCATCTGTACAAGTTAGGAGGGAGTCAGTGGGCACAGCTCACCCACTAGCACGCCGCTTGGCATCGTCTTCATCGGTGCAAATTAGGAGGGGGGAGTGGGCAAAGCTTATCCCATGTTCAGTGTAAACCTAAGAAAATATGCCACTGAGGGAAGGCACCAAAGCACCCTATATCACCTGCTGCAGCTGGGGATCTTATCCCAGTTCTAAACAGAGACTTAATCTTTTAGTCTCTTAACAATGATGTTGCTTGAAATGTTGTTACCTTATATACCAATACAATTTAAGAAGTTTCTACAGCAGGTCAAGCTCCAGAACTGAACTTTATTGACAACTAGGTTCCACCTGGAAAAGAGCAAGAGTTAAGGTGTGCTTCAAACATATGAGCCTCTTCAACTGCCAGTGGCGGCTGGCATTAATAGGGAGAGGGGGCCGGACATGTGTGAAAATACTATTTAAAAAAAAGTTAACACTTAACTGAAGACGGACATTACGTCCTCCATGACGTCCTCCGCTTCCATGAACTAGATGCTACAGGCCCCCTGGACCAATCCTGGCGCTGCTCTAGCCAGCATGAGAGCAGCACCCTGCTTGGAGGGAGCAGCCTCACTCGGCACTCAACAGCGCTCTGGAGGCCTGCACCTGATCTAACCCAGCTGTCTTAAGACAGCAAGCTTAGAGATGTTTAAAGTGCGCATGTATGGCTGGCCATTGCGAGACGGACGGCCAAAAAGGCATGTTGATGCTCTGTTCGGGACGGGAGGAAAAATAAAGTGGTAATAAATAACCATTTTATTTTTCATCTCTGGGGCTATGGGGGCAATTTAAATGGGATGACGCTCCTCCCCTCCAACGGAGGAGCTGCCTCTTAACTGCCCATCAATACAAAACCTCATTTGCTCTCCAGATTCCATCCACACACTCTGCTGCTCCGCACATTCCCCTGATCCTCACACCATTCCAACAGTCTTCAATCACAGCAGCTTAACCACCACGGACTGCGAACACTGTATACATCTGCCTCATACATCTCTTGAGAGTAGACTTTGTGCTTGACCAGAACCTAATGCAAAGCAAAGAGAGTCTGTGTATCCCTGGGAAGTCTCCCTGACTGGTTGTATACCAGCGTATCGCAGACAGAAATATCTACTGACGTATATCTCGAGTTCTAAATATTGTTGACAAAAATATTGTCCCGTTGGATGTGGATTTACTATTATGAACTACAACAGGGTGCAACAATATTCGGAGATGATCTGGAAAATAATGTTATGTTATGTTATGTTAAGCATTTGTAAAGCGCAAACAGCTGCCCCAGCAACGGGGCGTCCCGGCGCTAGAACCGTAACACAAACAACTGAGTAAAAAACAGAGGGAGACCTACAGGGGGGGAAAGAGATGGGTTTTAATAGCTCTACGGAAAGCTAATAGGTTGTCGATGCAGCGGATGTGGAGAGGGAGGGAGTTCCATAACTTAGCCCCCAAAAGTTTGAAAGAACGTCCACCGATGCGACAGAACTTGATGAGGGGTACCATGACTAGATGTTGCCCCTTGGACCGGAGGTTGCGTTGAGGGTTATAGGGCATCAGCAGCGGGCGGAGGAGCTCTGGACCCTCGTTATTCAGAATTTTAAAGGCAAAAGTGAGGGCCTTGAATTGGATGCGGGCTTCCACGGGCAGCCAATGTAGTCTGTGAATGGTAGCTCTCGCTGAGCACCTTCTAGACAGGCCTACTATTGCCCTAGCCGCCGAATTCTGAATCCGTTGGAATATGACTATTATATTCTGGTACCAAGTCCCTAACCAGCTTGTGTGAGCGATCAGTTGCAATCGCAAATAAGATAAAACCCGGGAACTCTGTTGTCTTAGTCTTCTTAGTGGACATCTCATAGATCTGTATGTTGGCCAACACAGCCGGGCTCGAACAGGCAGTATTTCTGTTGAAAAACGCAGGGGACTTTAGTGATGTGCAAATGTAGGGGGCTAGTCTGGTCTGAGTTGTGTGCAGGTAAAATAGGAAAGTGCGTACGTACATTTGTGTTTTTTTGTACTTGAAACCCTCGTAATGCCTGTATGAGGAAGCGAGGTGAGAAGGCGTGCCAAAGGCACACGAGATCATGCGGGCTGGGTCAGAGCACCCCTCTCTCCAAGGCATATACATAAATCCTACTCTTTAATGCCATTTATGAGAGAAACTCGAGAGGTTTAGATTTCATGTTACTTCCCTCCTGGGCTCCTCACAGCCTCGCCTGGAACACCAACATGTGTGTTACGTAATGCAAGGAGCTTGCATCGCTGGCACCAAGACACGGCTTGGAGCAGAGCTTCACCACACATTGCCACATGTTATTTCATTCCCTTTAATGACCATCTCAACTTTGATCAACTCGGTGGGCTGAGCCAAGAAATCATTATTTTACTTATATCCTACAAGGGCCTTTGGCTGGCGGTATTTCTTGCATCTATTATTTTGCTGAAGCTCACAAAGCATTACAAAGTATTTTCTATACATTAATAGTACCCAAAAGAGCACATATTGGGTTACAACATCTCTGTTTCTGGCCCTGCAAGAGGTGGAATGGGTTTAGGTAGAAAAAAACATCACTTAGAAAAAGCTGATCTTGGACACGCAGAGCTCCTAAGATTAGTTCACGGTTCCTGAATGTTAAGAAGAGATCACTATTGAAATTGAAATTCATATGACTACTCTACGGAATTTGCACAACGCACTTATCTAATTCAGGGTATAATCATATTCCAGTACCATCATTTTTTACGCCGGATTTGGGAATTTATGGTATATACAAACATAGACCAACCCACTTACTCAATCACTTTTGTTTTTCTTTTTTTAGAAATGTAAAACAGATTTACTGCTCGCTAAATGCATTACTTTTTTAGTACTTACATTCTAGAATATTGACTTTGTGCTTTAGACATTAGAGGTTGACGAAATGGATAAAAACACATGGTGCCAAATTTGTAGAAACTAGCTTTACATACATTGAAAATTATTTTTGTATTTAGTGTAAGGTGATATTACCACAACAAGAAATTTGGTAATAACATTCTGTGCAAAGGAAATGTTGGCTGATCACTGTCAGCAAAAAAGGGGTGCTTGCCTTGCACCAACAACTGATAAAATATGTGGAAACATCATGTCCACACAAATGATACAACACACATGTCTACATTTCCAGTAATGTTACAATTACCAGTTGTAGTATTGCTGTTACTGGAACTGTTAAATTCCTGCAAATCTCTCAACATAGTCTAAATAAAGACCTGGGTATTTTGGTAGTTGATATTGGGCATTGCAGTCCATATATTCATTAGTATGAAATACACAGTTGGGATGGGTTTATCTCTCCTTTAGCATCATGAGCTTCAGGAATCTTTTATAACCTTATTTAGCATCATTTATTGGCTTCTGTGTTCAGATCTTCCACTGTGTTCATACATAGCCCTACTTGGAGTAGGGCTATGCTGCTATGATGTTCCTCTGTTCCCTTCTATTTCCTCATCTGTTGGTGTTCCTAATTCATGTATTGTTGTTATTGCTTGCCATCCTGCTTTGAAAATACTCTTGGTCATGCATGGTTGCCAGTGATTATTTGATTTTCACTGTATCTGAGTGAGCAGATGTTGCCAGTCATCTATGGAAATGGTGTGTCCTTCTTTAATTGCGTACTGCGTGACTACTATAAAATGTTGCGTTTGACTTCAAAAGGTTTCTTTATCTCTAGCCATGTTTCCTGCAAAATACCTTGTTTTAGAGATTCTCCGTATTATATGTGTGAATTCACTCCGCAACACCCTTGAAAGCGCTTACATAGTTAGGCCGGCTTAGTTAAAATATGGTTGGCGCATAATGTCTTCTCAGCAGGATTTTGACAGTTACAAATTGGTATTTTCATTAGCTACCTTGGTAAGTGTAGGGTAATTCTTAATATACATGTAAAACAATCAACTAGCTTAATATTTTAACCAATCTTAACTTTTTTCTGTTCAACAAGAAATAAATTGATGTTTAGAGGATATAATGCCTTGAGAAGGCAATAGTCACTGGCCAGCATTCCTAACAGATATAGAACTGCAATTTAATAAATGATCTCATGTCGTCTTCCTGCTCCTTTGGTCCACTCAAGTGGTGGCATGACCCCTTCCCCAGTAAACATCAGGGTTCAGAAAGGCTTTTGCTTTCCATATTAAGTCTGGAGGACTCGCATCACTGAGGGATACAAGGGCTATATTTCTGGATATAGATTTTTCATTTCTACATTCATGCCCTTTATTCCCTTACTTTTCCTGATATTACCGTGTGTCATAGCTGCTTTTACATTCATTGACACACAAAATACCTTGAAGATGGATTGATTGTCTGCAATCACACTTGAGTCATGACATGATAGTGACATTTTTTCTTTGTAACATTTTCTTCCTTTGCACTATCAAGGCATTCACTCTGTGAGTTGTTTTCCCCAGTTCAGGCAAACATTAATACCCTCTAGCCTCCACAATCCTCATGTTACCGCAGCAACTTTCTGGCACACTTTACCCTCTCTCCTTCTCATAACTACTGTTTCCTTTCTTCTTCTTTCTCACCTCTTCCCATTGTCTCCACTCCACATCACCTTTTTTCCCCACCTGGTCTGTTCATCTCCTCTTTCTGGCTAGCATCCCCCCTAGTTCTTTTTTCCCGTCTGTAATCCGAACTACCTTTATACTGTCTCCCACAACCACTAGTTAGCTAAGAAGTTGGGCCCCCGCTGTGAAGTAACTATCCATCCACAGCCCTTTCTCCCATCAAGCTCCACTGGACAGAGTTCATCATTACCCACCTAACACATGGGAAGCCATCTTTGAGAGCTATTGAGCTATTTGATGACTACAGTGGTCTTAATTCTTCCTCCAGATGTTCTCTTGCCAAACCGCTGGTTGCATTATATTGTCCTTATGACTATTCCCGACAAACTCCATCCAGGCTAAATCCACCCCCTCACATAGTCACCAGGATTAAATGAGACACCTCCTGAGGTAGTTGCAGCCTTCTACCCGCCTGCATCCAATCTCCGTTGTTTAACTCACAACTGTAGATCTCCCATTGACCTCTTCAAGCAGCTTTCCATCCTACAGCAGCTTATGTTGTCGCTGACCAGATTACTAATGTTAGAAATTCACTCTCTTCTAAAACTACTGAGCTCCCTCTTGTCTTCTGTCTAGCCTCTCCCATCTCCTCTCTGTAGAAAATCCAACAACTGATCCCATTTCAAGGAGATCTTCCAGAGAAAAATTATGAACACTGTTGCCAAACTTTAAACCCCCAAGCCACTTGTCTGATCCAATTCCCACGTTGTTGACCAAGGACCTTGGTTCCCTCTTTGCACCATACCACACGAATGTCATCATCAACTCTTTTCACCAATATTTAAACAAAAACATACAATAGGTAGATTTACTAATAAATAGTGCAATGCAGTGTCTCAACTAAAATTGATGCACTAGCGTGAGAGAGCAGCGAAGATACGTATCTACTAAGATATCTCTTCCCCAGCACTGGCCAAAACCGTATGCCTAGCGCCAACCACACATCTCTGCACCATAGTGAACAGGTATATGCTTGATGGTTAGCATAGGTTTTGTTCTGGAAGGTAGCCCTTATGGTACAAAATCCAATGCCTAAACAAACTTTTAAACTTTGCTCACATTTGATGCGTACTCTACAGAGCAGCAGATGGAATGTGTGAAAAATTTGAAGAAATTAAAAGTTTTTTTCTCTTAGCACTTCTCTCAATGATGCATTGTTTTTTGGTAAAGAGCTTTGTCTAATCATTTTAATAGACGTGGCTATATGTCAAAAACCACGGGTCATTAGCATGGGAATGCTTATGTACCACCTATAGGATCAGTAGCGGCTACTATTGGGCAGTAGTAGTAAGGTGGGGAAGGAGAGGGTTTGAAAAAAAAAAGGGAGCAAAGAAAAAAAAAACACACTTATCTTCCCGGTGGCCGCTTTCCTCTGTCCTCATCCTCTTTAGGTCGATGAACCAGGAAGCACCCAGACTCCCGACTCCCCTGACTAATCACAACGCTGCTGTGTAGTGTTGTAATTAGTTGCAGCGCTGTGGTTCAGCGCTCACCCAGGGATTGGGAGGCTGGGCATGTACACCATTGGGCTGTACAACACAGCCAGGTGGAGAACTGGCGAAGTGAACATAATGGTTCGGCCGGCCCGAGATGGCCCGCCAAGCAGTCATGGGCACTTAGGAGAATTCCACCACTCCTCCCCGTGCTCTGCGGGAAGTGCAGGCCGCCCACCTGCACTGGCTTGGCTTTCCTTTCCTTTTTTTATGGGGCGACGCTCCTCTGCCTTAGCGGAGGAGCCGCCACTAAGGGATGACCCCTTGATGAAAAGTAGCACGTTGCAGCCCAAAGAGTGATTTGAGTTACTTTAGGGGCTACTTACCAGTCAAATGAGTTTCTCGACAGTTTCCTGTAGACTTGGTATTGAAGCGTACACTGGTGTCAACCATGGCTATTTAAGTACAGATGCTTGACAAGTCTGTATTTCCATTTCAGAGACTTAATGCCTTTCCCCCAGCTTGCAGTGCCCAGCAAAAACTTGGCTGGAAGATTCACCCTGAATGTGTGACCAGAGGGTGGGTGCATTTTTGGGGTGGACCTCTCACTTTTACCAAGAGCAGGAAGACTCATTTTGTGCATGTGGTCTTTGCCCCCATCACCAATAAGAAAACTCTTTCTGCCCTGGGACAAGACCATGAAGGGAAATGTCTGATCCCTGCCTTCTCCTCCCACTCACAATTGTGCTCCCTCTGGAACTGTCCTTACCCCCTAACTAAGTACAGCGCTCTTACTCCGATGCATCCTAGCTAGATTTTCCGCTGTTAAATGAATTTAATGCATATATTTGTTGATTGGTGTCATTTTATGTGGTTCTGTTGTATGATTTGCTGTGCTTTGTCTTATATTATTGCGATGTGTGCACCATTCCAGGACCTGTGAGGTCAATACAATCATCATTAATAATTTAATATAAACAGTGATGCCAAATAACAACTAAACTAGTAATCCTTTTGCCCGGATAACACTAGTCCTCGGAAGTAAAATTTAAGAGCTAATTTCCTTGCTGTGGTCTGCTAAAACATTAAATAATGAATAACATTCTAAAAATAGATAATTTAGTGCAAGAGACAACATTACAACGAACCTCCATAACTCACAGCAGTGACAAATCTTCCAAAAACCTCCAGAGTATTCTGCAATTCTGTACTGCCCCATGGAGGAGATCTCCTAATCTCGGCTGGGTTGGACATGCAGCCCGGAAATGGCTCCAGCCGTTTCTGCTGATGCATCACTTTGCGTAACAAAGCAAAGATTTGGCTCGTGGGCAGGATGGCTCCCAGAATGCATCAGGTAATTGGGCAACCCTAGTGCTTTGGCACGGCTCCCAGGCACACTGGCTCCCAACTTCTTTGCAGAAACGGAACTCGCCAGTGTTCGGAACTGAGGGTCAGATTCCCAGAATGGATTTGATTCAAACCTTGCTGCTGGGTATCCACAGATTTATTTATTGTCGTGCTTTAGGATTGGCGTTACCTGAGAAAAGGCCAGATGTCGATTGCATGAACAAAGGCGATCTAAACCGACTCTCTAATTGGAGCAATGAAACATTTTGAGCAGCTGCCATTCAGAGAACGCCTCTGTAAAGTGACCTTTTAAATAGTAATTGGCTACATTTATTTTTTATTTGCATTCAGTAAAAGTCACTACTTCGATTTCTGTACAGTAGGCATAAAGTAGCCCCTGAAGCCCTTGCATTGTAAAATGGATCATATGTCCCCTCTTGTGTACATTGTGTGACATACCTTCGGCAAGGATGGCCTTTTAACCATCACCACTTTGCATTCTGGTGCTTGTAGTTTATGTTCTAGCATTATAAACACGGGCTCATACATTGAGATTTCAGTATGAAGTATGTTCCCTGCATTTTATTAGTTTCCTTGTGTTTTTTCACATTCCTGTTACCTATATAAGACGTAAATCGGAATCGTTATGCCAATTCTGACTTGAAGCGTACACGTTTCAGAAAAAGCATGCATTCACAGAACCAAAAATCCCCCTTTCAGTAATGTTATGTTTTCCTGGTGGGATTCGTGCCTTTCCAAGCACGAATACTGACAGAGAAGACCCATCTGTTTGTAAGAAAAAAAACATCTCCGAGAGCAAATTGGCTCCCCTTCAAAAGTCAGCATGATGGGAGCTGCAGCAGGGGAAATTTCCCAGCTGCTGTGTCTGTGCAGGGCACAAGGACATTTCCCGTGCACAGAGAGGCGCGTGCACACTCACAAGGCTAGTTCAGCTGACAGGACACCTGGGCTGTTTGCAGAAAGGCAGAGATACACATTGACTGGCACCATCGTTAAATAATATTAAACCCAGTACTGTGGGTGGCACTCTTAAACTCTGTGAAGACGTTTACACAGTGGTGACAAACAGGACAAGAGACGGTTGCCCGCAATCCTCCTGTAGTTTGTCAGCCAGCAGGGCCGGACTGGCCATAGCGGGCACCGGGCAATCCCCCGGTGCGCCGCACGGGTGGGGGCCGGTTTTGGGCCCCTGGGGGCCGTTTTTGTTACAGGGCCGTTTTTGCAGCATAGTTGCAAAATCGGCCGAAAACCGGCCCTGGCAAAGTGCTTGGCGGCACCTCCAACCCCCGCGAGTGGGGAGGGAGCCGGCCAAGCACTTTGCCTGGGCCGGTTCTGGTTCCCAGTCCGGCCCTGTCAGCCAGCTGCAGTCATGTTGCAGAAAAGTGGTCGAAGTTGGTAGGAAAATGTTAAGCCTCACAGAAGCCAGTGTAGGTGGATTCCACATAGGAAATGTACTGCAATGTGTGCATTAACTTAGGGCCTTATTATGAGTTTGGCAGTCCGACCGCACGAACACCGCGGCCGACAGGATACCGCAGCGCCAGTGGTCTATAGATCCCCCTATTACGAGTTTACCGTGGTGACTGCGGTATGGCTGAGGAGATTTTGCTGCAGTGGTTATTATTTTTCCACATGTATCGATACCTGTGTGGGCATTTCGACTACATATGTGTCGGATGCACACATATGCATGACACAAGTGGGCAAATACCACCTACCCATTGCCGGTGTCGGGCCCATATGTGGGCAGTCCAAGCAATGGGTATATGGTACAAAAAGGATTCACCTGTACATCACTGCAAACAGGGTTGTAATCCTCAGAGTGAAGATGCTGCTGTGAAGGGGGGACCTGAAGAAAGGGATCCATGTCGAACTCTGGCCGAAAGAACAAGAAAAGGGTGAGTACGCTCCCCAGATCCTTAGTTTCTGTTGACTTGAAGCTGGTGGTCTCACCACCACAGTCAGCTTGTGGAAAAGCCAACTCTTAATACGGACGGTGGTGAAACTCCCCTGTATCGACCTATGGCAGCTGCCTTTCCCTGACCCCGGAGGTCTGCGGTGGGCTGGTGGTGTCGGCGGTTCAGCCGCGATCTTCCTAAATGCAATCCGCACAACTTGTAATACAACAGTCGGACCGCAACAGCGGGTACCGCAGTCCACAGACCGCCAAACTCATAATAATGCCCTAAGGCTTGCTTTAAAACAGTGCTTCAAATGGACAGGGGCTGTCAGGTACTGGGCACCTGCACTTTTAATTCGAAAGAGTTAGTACGAGCACTTCTCATCGTTTAGCAGGAGTGTACCAGTGCTTCTCATCAAGAGTACATTTGATGGCAGTGTACCGGCTCTTCTCAAAGGCTAGAAGGTACTCTGGCATAGTGGGTATTTGCACTTGTAAATTTCAACCACTTCTTAAAGTGTTCCATATTCACATCAAATCTACCCTAGAGGAAGAATCGTTGGCAAGAATTTGAGTCAATGCTGCAGTGGTGGCATAGCAGCTGGCTTACTGCCGCTGCCTGTTTTCAGAACCTTTCCAACATTCTTGGCAGGGGAAGAAATGTTGTATGATCACTCACAACCCCAGCAAAAGAGTTTATCTCTTTTCAACTAGATACAATATTATTACACAAATGTGCATCTCGGTACATTAAAATAAGCCCTGACAATTAACCCACTATTATCACCAACCCATATGTATCCTTCAGCATCACAGAAGTACCCGCATCCTACCATAGGATAACTCATGATTTCTTGGGAAAGGGGTCACATCCCGTCACCTGTAGGTTGATTTATTATAGACTTATAGCCGGCCGTAGCGTGCTATACCGGCTATTAAAGTCCCACTCCAGAGTTCGAGGGCCTTTAATAAGGGAGCAGGACTTTAATAGCCAGTATAGCCCAGCTACGAAGGGCTATAAGGCTATTAGAACATTCTGCCATTAGAGAGCAGAATGTTCTAACAAATAAAACAAAGGCCTATCGAAAGCCAGAGGGGATTTAAATCCCATCGAGCTCCGAGAGGCCTTTGTGAAAACATTGGAATGTTGCTTTGCAGGCCTTTACCGACCCGTAGAAGCACGGAGCACTCCATTGTCTTCAATGGAGTACTCCACATTTCAATGTTCTAATATTCTATAAATACTTGAAGGAAAGGCATATTACCACATCCTGGCACCACCACTCATCCAATAGGCCCATTTGTTTGTCAGTCAGAGAAGAATAGCCATATCCATCTACAGTCACTCATCCAGATTCATTTGTAATTTTTGGTTAAATATTTTACTACATTTCTTGGAGGTGGCATTCAAGATGATCAAGTCATTATTAACAAGAAAAAGTCCATAACAATTCTCCCAGTATATATATGTTTCGCCGGATCTCTATCCTTGGAATATATATATATATATCCACTTTTCACCTCCTCCGAAGTGTCGGGACTCTTCTCGCCTCGGTGCACTGCAGGGTCAGAGGTTACCCTGTACAAACATCAACTTTTCACCAAGCGCGAAACTGCGCGAGTGCACTCCTGCCAGCAGAAATCACACTACGGTAGCAAGGCGTTTATCGCTGAAACGCGTAGGGTATTTTTTTTCCTGGCCATTATGCTGTGAATAAACAACGTTTCCAACTGGAATTTATCGTCGTGTGATTTGTGCTGGCAGGAGTGGACTCGCGCAGTTTTGCTCTTGGTGAAAAGTTGATTGATATATATATATATATATATATATATATATAATCTATTGGCGGTCGCCAGTAGATATTTATAGTTAGGACCTATTTTCCATGGGAAATGCGCAACATTCTATTCCCAATAACTTTGGCGCCGGTTGATGAATCTTCGCGAAATTTCCAAAACTCGTGGCCCGCTCCGGTCCGCTGCTATCTTGAAAGTTTTGGGGTGATTTGTGAAGCGGGGGCGAGAAAAATGGGGAGGTCCCAAAACGTGTTTTCCCCCAAGCAATTTTCCATAGGAAACTTTAGACACAGCTACAGCCCGAACTGCTGAACGGAATTACACCAAATTAGGCAAAAAAATATAGTCCTTGGTTCAGAAAGATCCCTTTTTGTTAAATGGTGTAAATCCGTTCAGTAGTTCCTGAGAAATTCCAAATTAAAAAAGTTGATAGAACCGAGGCACAAGAAATCAGTCAAACAAAAGCGCAAAACACGAAAAGGGGGCAGTTTAGAAACACCCTCACCCCCTAGACCTGCTTAGGACCCCCTGGCCCCAAAAAATAATAAAAAAAATAAAGAAATTGGCAAAATCCACGGAGGATCCGCGGATCCGACGAAGGGGAAAAAAAAACAAAGCGCAGGCTCCCGCGCTTGATTACTATTTGGCCCCCGGGTGGGCCAAGTCCCCGGGGCAATATTGCAATTGTAATGGGGGGCCCAGAGGGGCCCCCAGCCCCGGGGACCGACTCCCGGGGATTTCAAAATTAAGTGGGGGGAGCTCACAGCCCCCCCCCCCCAGCCCCGGGGACCACCACCCCCTGGGGCTTCAAAAAGACATGGATGGGGGGCTCAAAGGCCCCCCAAGCCCTGTGGACCGACACCCCCGGGGCTTAAATTTTTAATGTTGGGGGCATCCAAGCCCCAGGGACCGACACCCCGGGGCTTTCATTAAAAAATTGCGTAGCGGGGGGCACACGGCCCCCTGTTGCCCCGGGGACCACCACCCCCAGGGCTTTTAAAAAAAATCCTGTGTGGGGGGGCTTGAGCCCCCCACACTCCCCGGGGACCGCCACCTCCCCATGCACTAAGTCTTCAAATTTGGGGGTCCGTTAAGGACCACCAAGCCCCTGGGACCACCAACCCCCGGGGCTTTGTAAATGTTTGGAGGGGGGCCGCGCTGCCCCCCTCCTGGAGCCCTTGATGACCCTGGGGACTGCATCCCCCAGGGCCGGCTCCTGCAGTGTCCCGGGGTGCCCACCCACGGGACACTGTAGTTTGCTATGGCAGAGCGGGAGCCTGCCATAGCAAACTGCTTTGGTTTTTGGAAGAGAAAGCAGGAAACCTGCTCTCTCTTCCAAAAACCAAAGACGATTGCTTTTCCACACGGGGAGCTGCATCTTAGCAGCTCCCCATGTGGAAAAGCAATGCCGGCTCCTAAGGGACGCGGGGAGCCGGCGGGACTGTGGGGGCATGGGGGTCCCCCCCACGGTCCCCAACGGAGAGGGCCAACCCCGGGGGATCGGGTCCCCGGGGCTACAAGTGGACCGGGAGGGGAGCCACGCGGCCCCCCTCCCCAAAATTGTTATAATTTTTTTAAATAAAAAAACAAAGGCTGGCCCCAGGGGATGGGGGCCTGGGGCCATAAGTGGCCTGAGGAGGGGGGCAACGCAGCCCCCCTTCGAAAGAACTAAAAATAAGCCAATGCCCCAGGGGATGGGGTCCCCAGGGCCGATTATGGCCTCAGGAGCTGGGCCACGCGGCCCCCTTCCAAATTAAAAAAAAAAAGTATTTGGGGGCAGGTCCTGGGGGATGGGATCCCCAGGGCCAAAAAATTAGGAAAAGAAGGGGGGCCACACAGCCCCCCTACTTGTAATAAAATAAAAAAAGACTGGCATGGTGCCGGAGGCCCCGCCCCCTCCTTGCAGCACTTGCAAACATGCCCCCTGGCACGTTTGCAGATGGGGAACTAATTTCCCTTGAATAACGGAGGTCCCTGGGGCCAACAAGCCCACCAGTAACCTCCAGTATGCGCCAGGGAGCTGCGTTGCAGAGAGGTGTTCTGAGGCCACGCCCCTTTTGTCACCTCTCTGCAACGCAGCTCTGTGGCGCTTAATGGAGCTACCTGGTGGGCTAGTTGCACCCCAGGGACCCTCCGGATTCAAGGGGGGTTAATCCCCCAACTTAAAATGTGCCACAGGGCGTGTTTGCACAGTGGTGAAGGGAGGGGGCGAACACACATGTGGCGCGGTTTAAGTTGGGGAATGAATTCATCTTCAATCCTGAGGGTCCCTGGGGGCCAACTAGCCCACCAGGTACCTCCAGTAAGCGCCATGGAGCTGCGTTGCAGAGAGGTGTCAAAAGGGGCGTGGCCTCAGAACACCTCTCTGCAACGCAGCTCTCTGGCTAAGATATCCGATCCCTCAACATAACTTTGTAAAAAACCCAGAACTGGCTGACTTGAAACCACCTCACACTAAATGCACTAAATGGTTTATGTGGGCAGGAACTCGAAGCATTGTACCCGGCAGCATTCATAGGAAAGACGCCTAGCGGCTGCACGCGTCGTCTAAAGATTCATTCCAAAGGACATACCAGGCCAGGACGCAACGTGTTCCTGCCCACATAAACCACGTACCTGTTCCTTCGCCTTTTTCTGTGAAGACACTCTTCAGCGAACTAGTTCCTGTAGCGCCATCGGCAATCATGCCTGCCCTGCTTCATCCGCTAGTGCCAGCCCCCACATCGCCCTCCCGCTTTCCTCACACTGAGTACCAGGCTGGGTCCAGTGTGAGTATATTTTTCTTTTCTTTCACTTGACCGGTGTTCTCACGGAATCCACGTGGCTGTGAGCACACATTGTTTTTGCTCCAGATGTCCCTATATCATTAGGTCCTGAAGAGACCCTCAATTGTTTTGAAGGGTCGAAACGCCGTTGACATTGAAGAGAACGAATCATTATACTAGCACTAATTATTGTTTACAGTGCTGGAAGAAATTTCTGAAAATATTAATGATCGTTTGTCAAAAAATAATGGAAACCACGCTGTAACTGTCACAAATGTCACTACATTTTTCTTTTCTTGGTTCCAATTTCACACTGGGGACACTATGCACCTATCTTTTTGTACTTAAGAAATTGTTTTTCTCAAATAATTGATATAAACTTTCAAAAAATAAGGATGGTGTACTCGGCTACCTCTTTGTCTGAAATCCACGTAACCCAAACTTATTGCCATTGCGCTTTTTAAATCATCAATGTTCCCAACCAATGTTTCTACAAGAACCACTGGTTCTTGATATATAATATGTGCCCTGGTTCTCTGTGAGTAGGGTTTCCCTTGTGCTTGTTGTACGCGTACGCTTGGGCATAAAACTCTAACTTTTATGCATGAGGGATAAAGAATCCCCTGCTGTATCTTCACCCTGGTAGGGGCTGCTATCTCTATGAGGAAGGTGAGAATGGATGCAGGTGGGTATCAGGACCAAATCCACCTTAAGCATAATCCTCAGAGTGACTTTATGAATGAGTTGTCTGGCGAATATAATCTGGTGAACCTTGAAAATCTACTCTCGGGTAATAACGCTCCTACGTTAACGGGTCATGGAGGAGGATCTTTTATTGGTTTGATTGATGTCTCTGTGGGTTTATTGTCCTCCCTTATTTCATTCTTGGTGGATTGGAACATCTCTAGTGACCATAATCCTCTCACTGCCAGCTTTCGCTAGGATATGGAACAGGAAGATTCTCTCTCCTGCTTTACAGCCCAAGTCAAAACAATCACCCAAGGGCGCAGATTGAAGTGGGAAACAATTATCCCTGAGTCCTTTCCTACTAACCGAGTTACATCCTGCTTTCTGGAGATACAGATGTGTCTGAACGCGGAGGCGCCCAACAACTCATTCTTATTGGCGTATAATAAGATATGCACCTATATTGCGAGGTCTGGGTCCCAGGCTTCTTGCCGATGGTTTGATAACAACTGCACTAAGGCACTTTAAGCTACACTAAAAAAGAATCCCTGTGACAGGGGAGATAAGAGAATGCAGGGCCAATTATAAAGCCACAGTAAAAAATAGGAAGCTGGAACTAAAGAGTGAGAGTAACTCATTGAGCAGAGGAACACAATATTCTGTCTGACATCCAATATGAGTTACGCCCGGGGAGGGGCACTGTGGAGAAGAATCTCAACCTCTATCTTGCAGTCAACAAAAACATCAGAGTCAAAAGGGGTTCCTTCCACCTTACCTTCATGAACGGCAATTCCGCCATTGATAATGTTAACAGGGACAAGCTTTGGTCAGACCTGTGCTCCTTGGGAAACATAGTCTGGTGGCGTATCTCAGGAACCTACATTGAGGGTTAACTTCCTCAGTCCATTATGGAAGCACTGGGGAATGCACTTTGCACTCTGAACGGGGGTCAGGCAAGTCTGCATTTTGGCTCCCTTTCTTTTTAATATGTACATTAATCGTCTGAAGGCAGTGCTTTCGGTAGAAGTTGTAGATGTCCCAAGGGCTGGGGGCAGATTGCTACCAGATCTTTTATACGCAGACAATGCTGTTTTAATTGCCCGCACTGCCAGAAGTTTGCAGCAGCTTTTAGACCTCTTTGTTGATTTTATGGGCAGCTTGGAGTTGCTTACCAATTTTAAAAAATCACATGTGATGGCCATGGGGCGGAAAAACACAAAGAGCGCCATTTTTTTCTGTGCTAGGCCGGACGTTTAGTAAGGTTGATAATTATAATTATTTAGGAATTTTAATAGTTTCAGAACTCAATTGGCAACCCCAAATAAAAAATAAACTGGAAGTATAGAGAGGGCATGTGCTGGAGTGTACGATTGATTTACTTCCCGTCTGTGCCAAAAGCCACTGAAATATATGCTGGAGATTTACAAAGTGTATCCCAATCTTCACTTTTGGTAGTGACATTTGGGCTACATAAACCTAGAATTACTTTCGGTGGCAGAGCGCAGATTTTACATTAAGAGCTAGGGATTAGCTTATCATTTTTTTTATTCAGTTGTGACCCCTCTTGTTGTGTGTGCTATTTGACTGAGGGATGAATCATGTCTTAATAGGCTTGTTATTGTGGATTGTATGATGTTGGATAACATGCATGATATTCCCTGGTTGGCTTACATCAAGGAAAACTTCAGAGTCCTTGGGAGACCTGAAATATTTTCTAACTTGCAGAGTATGATTAAACAATAAACTGTTTGGTTGAGGTGGACCTTTCTTCACAGCGTGGCAGCCAAGAGGAAAGCCTCTGCCTTGGTAAAACAATCATACAGGAAATTTGTCATGATGAAAACAGTACCAAGGATGGAACCACATCTCCTCCTTGAAATGCCAAGCTTTTAGAATTGTTTATTAACTTAATTCAGGTCGAGTTTGTTTCATCAATTGCTCTATCCTGAAAGATCATGGTTTAAGAATTTGGGCCCATAAATTCAATTCACCATATTTATTAATCGGGTAACCTTACACTCTACTACCAGTAACCCAGTTCCTTCCTATTTGTTACCAATGTACCCGATTTACCAATCCACGTTACGGGTACCTTATGACCACAATGGTTCAGGGAGCTAGCTGTAAAAGGAAGGCAGACACCAAAATACAAATACTATTTACTCTATTTGCACTCATAAAATAACCACAGACTCAGGAAGTTTCAAAACCTTCATCTAGTTTTCATCAGATTCAGGAAGCATAAGGTTTACAGCAAGCAAACTGTCAATAACTAAGATTATAAAGAGCACATATCCATATAGGAAGTAAATAAGACCAACCATTTAGGACCCTAAAGGGAAGGTAAAGACAGGGAACATACTAACAAGGATTTCAGAGCTTAGTCTCAGTATGATGTCTAAAGGACGGGAGATAAGGAACATACTATGAAATCACAGTTGAAAATTCCACAACTACATGAATTTTGAATATCGATGTGGCTATAGGGAAGGTAAAAAGTGGAACATGCTATATACTTCAGACGTACCAAAAATAAATCCACTAAAGGAATGGGTAAAGAAAAGGAACATCTATATTTCATGAACTGTATGTAGGAATATACTAATAGGATGGGGAAGAATGGAACATGCTAGTATAATAACTATAATGTAGGACTTTATCATTTGTCAGCAAAAGGAAGGTAAGAAAAGATCAATATGCAAGAACGTCTTTATTAAAGCAAAGAGAATAAAGAATGCAAAATAGGTTCCCTCAGATTTATATTTACCTAGAACGGTGTGGAGACCAACCCTGGCCACGGGTCAGTTAAGGACAGGAGAAAACCCCAAGGAAATACGGTCGCCAGTAGGCCAACAGGTGCAGAATGGACACCCAGGACAGGAAAACCAGATTAGGATCAAGACGGGACCACCAAGGTAAGACCAGTACCCGCAGTTCAGTTGCAACGCCTGCGCTACACCCTCTCTGCAGCTATCAGTCAAAACTCCGATTATCGAATTCCCCAGCAAAGTGCTCCGCCAGCACTTAAGGTTCTCAAAACCTCCCCAATGGGTCTGTGAGACAGTCGGACACAGTGCTCCGCAGCACCTCTGTTTCAGGATCAGCTATTGAGTGCGTTGAGTCAGTGACAGGTCAGCTATTCGGACAAGTCGGACAAATTCTCTAGCTAAACCTAGGCTAGTTATACTGTTTTCGGGTCAGTGTACCACCCCCCAAATGTTGCAAGTGTAAGAATCCCCAATTTCGATTGGTCCACAGGTAGGACAGGTCAACACACCAACCAGGATTTGACTTTCTCAATCCCTAATTTACATCTTTTGGGACCGCCTATTGATTTTGGGGTTCCCATGACATATTTCCTACCCAGAACAATGAAGAATACAATTTTCATATACAATTGTTACAAATGCAGTACAGTTCAGCTTCGTCTTGCTGGGTTACAGGTCGGTTCCCAGGAGCATCTTGGGTGAGGCTGCCAGCTGGCTGGGTTCCACTGGTACAAGGTTTTCTTCCCTCTGCTCGGATGACATGCCCAGTAGGGACTTCTAAGATGGAGTAATAAGCACCTCCCAGGCCCAAAAGATTCTCCACATGAAAAATAAAGGAAGACAATTTAGAACATAGGAATAAATGAGTACACTGTATACCAGGAATCCCTATATGACTCCCCTTACTTTATATTAACTATAGCATTAAGATTAGTGCAAGACGAACAGCATAACAAAAGCTGCAGGGCAAACATCGGACATGTGAGAACACAGAGCGGCCATTTTAGAGCTAGTGCGCAAGCGCAAAGATTTCCCACCAGAACTGCGAGTACGTCACGTCACGTGAGTGTGACCGACGCATGCGCAGAAGAAATTACCGCGTAGCAGCAGCCATCTTTAGCAGCGAGCGTATTAGGATTAGTAAACACATAAGCAAGCGTCACTGGGACACCCCGTGTAATGTAAAATGTGCAATATTAGTAACACAAACAGGTTGATTATACTTATTAGCACTATTTGAGGTTCTTGATACAAGCAAGTCGCTGTACGTGCGAATCCTTGCTCCATCACCTTATGTTCCTGCGACCAGCTCTCAACATGCGATACTTTGCACGTAGTACTCATTTACCCTTTTTATATAACTCTCCATCATCAGTTTTTAAACCCTCAATTTTTAACAATGGATTTTTATCAGGTTAGACCTGCCATCTTATGTCTGCAACTTTTAGCCACGCCGAAAATGTGTTTTAATATATCAAGGTTTTTTATGGGGGTTTATAGTTGAGGACGAAAGGGTGGGCTATCAGCGTGTGGGATCCAAATGTCCTCTTCTGTATGTTTTAATCTAGATATATTTATGTTTTATGTAACACTGGGTATCTTAACTTTAACTGAGCTGCTGTGATTGTTTTTTTCTATTCATCTGTATGATTTTATATTTTTAAATCTAATACAAATTATTGATTGATCAATACCCACTGCTGTTCGTAATAAGGATATTGCAAGTCTCTGAGGAGTTTCATAATGCTATAGGGGAACGAGGTTGAATGCTGAGTTCCTTTACAATATTATGGAATTCCAAGGTGACTTGCAATATCCTTATTATGTTCACTAGGGGGTACATTATCCCATATAATACATGGTCACATGATCACCTTTCCCTCAAATCACTTAATACCTTGGTGCATACCTCTTTCATATGAAAGAGCGAGCATGTTTACAAATGTGAAGAATAAAAATAAAACATCTCGTGCAAAATTAAACGCATCAAAAACCTGTTAGATATTTGTTGCATACAGATATTAGAAACTGTTTAATACAAGTCAGTTAAAAAAAAAAGCTGCTGTAGCTCGGAATATATAAAAACATGCAGAACGATTCTAGCTTTTCTCTGAGGAGTGCAAAAAATAAAAACATTCTCTCTGCTTGTCATTGTAAGTTTTCGTTGACCTGCCTTTCACCTGGGCTGCTTGCTCTGGCAGCAGGCATTGTGACATCAGAACTTGACTGTAATACCTTATTGAGTTCTAACGTCTTTTCATTATAATTGGCGACTGGGTGCGTCACAAGTTGTGGATTATAAAGAAATTAGACACTGCTGTTTATACAGGGATAATAGAATCACATGTATTCTAATGATATTCTGTATGCCCTACAATTAGTGACACACCCTGCCATAGGCACTAAATGGACCTTACTTAATTGTACACTTTGGAATTAAAGCTAAATGTTCAGGTTACACAAATGCAGTCCCATCATGGCATGGACTCTTTGCTTCCCATTAGTTGCCTGAAGCTCCATTAGGACACGTGTGGGAGTGCTAGGCAGAGTCAACTTTATAACTGATCTTCAACTCGCCGACGCAGGCTCCTGCAATGGCTTACGGCAATCAAGCATCCATTAAGTTGAGCCTTCCTGCTAGTGGCTTTTCATAAATGATCCTTAAGTGCTCATTAAAGCTGAGAATTGATCTTGAGTGAAGGTGGCTGAATCTCAAATACAGCAAACTGAAAAGGAAATGTCCGTTTAAATTAAGTTGACCGATTAAACTCTAGAAATAAATAAATCATTCGTAATTTTTACCTTTGAATGGAAAACACATTTAATAAGAGCATTTTTGTGGTTGTGTTTGATGGATACAATCTGGATAGAATAGGTCGCACTCTAATACCAATGAGCATTGCAAATCCAATTGGTCTGGACTTGGCATGATAGTCACCTTTTATTTATTTATCTGTTTGGGCAGACATATACAATATGTAAGCTAAATTAGCAAAAATACAAAAATAATGCAGTAGCTCAGCTCCCTAGCACACCAACCCTGACGTAAGTGACACTCTATTTCAGGAGGTAATGAACATGTGGTCTCTCTCAGTAGAAGAGAGCCAAATAGATGAAGTGGGCTGACCCACTGATTCATGCTGCGGTGGGAACAAACAAAAAGTGAATGACACCTCCAGATCACAAACAATATGACCTGTGGAGTACTCCAGGATTCCATACTAAGCCCTGTCATCCTCAATCTGTACATGGAACCCCTTGGTGAGATAATCATAGGTAGCAGTATCAAGGTTCACCCATATGACGATGACACACAACTCTTTTGAAATCCCCCATCTGCTTCAGATATCCAATGCCTCAAACACCATCTTCAAAACCTGCATGCATCCTTTACAAAGCCATCAGGACCAGCACCCCTGCTTATCTTGCAGACAAGCTCAACATCTCTTGTGATTCTTGTCACATCTGCAGCCAGGACCCCATCAGACTGCAGATTAAGAAGTGTAAAAAATGAAAAACAAAATAGCAGGCCATTTATACGCAACGGATTTTGAGCAACATCCCTCTATCCATCAGGACTGCCCCACCGCTGTTCCAAATTTGGATAGAGTTAAAGACTCACCTCCTTAAAGAATGCTACATCTCAATCGATGAACCTTCCATAACCCAGTTTCCTCTCTTATTACTCATTGATTTTGTGATTCGCTGCCATCACAGGGACCACCATGTCTGTTATTTTTTTTAAATACAGTAAACTTTTTTTTGATGCAGCTCAAAATGGGATGCATTTAAAAAAAAAAAAAAGTTTCACAAACGTTTTTTAAATGTAAGCAGTTGTCCAATGGATCACTGCCTCCTCTTAAAAACAGTTTTTCTCAACATTCACAAATGGGAAGGGGTCCCTTTGGGACACCTTCCAATCTGCAATTTGGTTACCATCTCCTTTGAGGTGTTGGTTAAATACTGAAGTTTTGTAACTGGATTTTGCAAGACCTTAATACATATCATAAGTAATCAGTATTTGGAAGGGATGCCCTAAACACGCCACTTTCAAATACTGATCAAGATGGTTTCCTAATCAAAAAACATCTTTTGAATGCTTAGACGGGTTTAGTACATTTGAAAAATAATTTAAGCGTTCGCAAACCCTCGGATTTATTAAAGGGTTTGCGAATGCTAAAACCCTTTGTACATGAAGCCCTTAGTTACTCAAATCTCTTACCTCACATTACACATATAAGTAACTTAAAACAGTTATGATGTGGAAATGTGACAAGGTTATGTTTAAATGCAATAAAGAAATCCAAAACAAAATAATTTCAATTATGGCTCTCTTGTACTCTGAGGTATACACTGACTCAAGTCAATGCAGATCTCATGGACAGGCATTGCAGCTGGTAAGCCTTATTTGGGTTCTGGATTTTTCCTGTGGGCTTGACGAGTAATTACTAGATTGGTACTTTGAGTTAGCCTTTCTTTCCTTGAGCTCAGATGTCCTTTCTCTTTCCTCCTTCAGGTATTCATACCTAGGGTCCCGGGATATTAAAGTTAACAGATTTTGTGTTTCCAATAAATTCCTTCTGCTTCGTTATAAAGAAGCCAGCAATTTCCACTATTGGGATTCAAAGTGCTTAATTTGTCAAAAAAATAATAAGTGCCTGGGCCCACATTTTTCTCAGAAGTTTGCAGGTGCTGCTGCTGAATATTGGAAATGTGCATTACTTTTTATTCCACCAACATACTCTCCCTACATCTTTATATTTATCTTGTAGGCTCTTTTTTATCCCTGCTTTCTCTCCTTGTCACTGTTTTTCCGCCATTCTCTTCCTCCTCTTCCACCCTTGCCTGTCGCTCTCTTGTTTTGGGTAAAACTCTAAAAATTAAAAATAAATATGTCCCAGTACCCAAAAAAGAATGTAGGTGGGCCCCACTGCAATCACCAACTCAAATTAAGCACTGGAGGTCCTACATGAAGGACACAAGGTTTGTGTGAACTAGTTCTCCTTGAATATCCCTTGCCATTCCAGTATCCGGAGGATGAAGAGCAGTCCAAAAAATTGTTCAGAGAACACCTTCTAGTACCAGACCTCTATCCGCGTAAGTTGAATGCTTGACAAAAGCAAGGTGAAGCTGCAAATAACCAGAAAGGAGATTATCTAATGGATTGTCCTACTTAGCAACATGGAACATCCAGGGCAGGGATCTCCAACATTTTCTTTAATGAGAGCTACTTCCGATCAGTGAAACTTGTTGTGAGCTTCTTAAGGCCAAATAACTTGTGCATTGTTACCACACTCCCTCACCCAGCTTCCTTGACTAATGTTCATGGAGTCCGATACTATGGTTTGATCAAAATACTGTGACTAGGGGTACTAGGATAGGGCTGCCATGTGTGTCAATGAGTGCATGGTCTGTGGGGATGCATAAACATGTGCGTGAACGAATGAGACTTGTAAGGGTGACTGGGAGCCTGTGTTGTATGTGCTTGTGGCACAGGAAATACCATCCACCATCTGTGACATTGTTACATGTACAACAGAAACATGCAATCATTTTTTTTTTTAATGGGAGAAATTTAAAGTGGAGAACAAAGTTCTGCAAAAGAGTATGTAATAAGGAACATTTTTCTGCACTCAATGGAACATTTTTTTGCACTTTGAATTTCTCCCATCTAAAAAATTGCTCTATTTTTCCGTTTTGAATATGGCAGCATGACTACCAGCGACTGGGAGCAAGATGCCTGCTGTATGTAAATGCAACACTCTGAAAAGGCAGCAAGTTCAACTGAATGGTTAACTTTTTTTTATATGCACTCATCATTTTAGTATTCTCCCTTGTCAAAGTGTCTTTACAAACAGCAGGCATATTACTCAATTCAATTCAATTCAATTCAAATGATCTTTATTCGGAATTAAATACATCCATAAAAGTACATACAGAGTGAAACATTTAAAAGCATTTAAAAGACATATAAAAAATAGAAACAAGTTACATTTGGGTTTTAGCAGCATATATACATAAGACACATAATACATAGTAAAGGGGAACATTTGTCCTATTAGTATAAATAGGTTTCAATTTGTCCACTCCCAGAATAATCGTACATATACAGACACACATATTGGTAAAACTTTGTGCCAATTTGTGCCAGAACAATAAAGTGCAATGTGCGTTCAGGTAAGTAAAGTGCGGTGAACATTTACTAGCACAATACTGTTGTTCATTATGCGTGTTCCATACTTGCCCTTGATCTCACACAGACTTTTATAAAGCAGTTTACAGTGTATATAACTTCGTCTGTTGACAGTGTTTGAAGGAATCTCATTGCCAGATTAAAGTCCCTTAGATTATATTTACGGAGAATCGGCATTAAATATTGGCGAATATACAGTTTATAATAGCCACAGAAAAAGAAAAAATGCAACAAACTTTGTTTCCCACCTTCAGAGCAGGGGCAATTCATCTCTTCTAGGTTTTTATTAAAACCCAGGGGGAAGCTTAATAAATTAACAATGCTTCCATCCCGAAACCTGAACAGAAGACTCCGGTTCCATCTTCCTATGGGAATTGACAAATATCTGCAAAGTTTGTTTGATTCCTCATTGCCTGAATCGATAAGGGACCGGTATTTACTTACAACTGGTTTAGAGAATTCAGCTCTCATTCTTTCTTCCTTATATAAGTCAAGCAATGCCCGTTTTACACTATTCTTATGAGCAGGAACAATAGTGTTAGGAGAACTAAACAAAACGTCATGTCCCACGCTCACCAGGCTATTTTTAACAGCTTGTAACCAGGGTATGCATTGGGATCTATCGCATGATAAACAATCAGATATTATGCTACGTGTTAAAGATGCCGCTGGGTTAAACCATATTTTTATCCAAAAGAGCGCGGGCCTCGACCTAATAAAATCAGTAATATAAAGCAACCTAAGTTCATTATGACAAATAAGTGTGGGGGCACTGGGAACACCCCCCAGCACCCTCCTACAAAACCTATTTTCCTCCAGCTGAAGCGACATGCTGTTACAGTAACCCCACACTTCTGCTCCATATGTCCCCGTTGGTTGACATTGGGTACGGTAAATATTGAGCAGGGGGGTAATGACATCAGCCAGTTTAGGTTGTCGGAGAGATAAAATTGAATTGATTGATTTGCCAATTTTATTTCTCGCATAGGCAGCATGTGGCTGCCATGAACTTGTATTTGAAAATAATAACCCTAAATAGGGAAAAGTGCTGGTGCATTTTAAAATGTTGTCACCTGATTTAATTGAGGTAATATTGTATTTTTTAGGTCCGCAGTTCATAATAAAAGATTTTTTTAAATTGGTATTTAGACCCAGATCAGACATAAAAGCAACAAACCCAGTAATTAAAATACGTAAAGCATTCGGAGTGCGCCCCATTAATACTGCGTCATCCGCATAGAGTAATGTAGTAATGGGGGAACCTTTTATAATTGGTACATCCTTAGTAATCTTACTCAATGTGCTGCTCAACCCATTAATATATAAAATAAAAAGCAGTGGGGCGAGTACGCAGCCCTGTCTAACTCCTCTGCTAATAAAAATATCATTGGATAGATCACCATCGTTATTTATACGTACTCTTGCCTTTAAATCCCTGTGCAGATAAGAAAGAAAGTATACCAGTGAGTCATCCAAACCATATTCAAGCAAAAGTGACCACAACCTAGAACGATTAACAAAATCAAAAGCGGAACTCAGATCCATGAAACCCAAATAAAGCGGGGACTTTTTAACAATAATGTATTTGGTCATAATCAAATTCAAATTAAGACATTGTTCGACTGTACCCACATGGCTTCTGAATCCCAATTGACTGCAATGTAAAACGTTGTTATCCTCAGCCCAATTCCTTATCCTTTTAAAAATTACCCTTCCGAGGACTTTTAGTGTATTACCAATCAGTGAAATCGGACGGTAACAGGCAGGGTCCATCCTGTCACCTTTTTTAAATATCGATACGATGACACTGTTTGACCAGGACTCGGGAATAGAGCTGTCAGTCAAATTATTAAATAAGTTGCAAAGTAAAGGGGCCCAAAAGTTGATTTCAGATTTAATCTGGTCAATAGAGAGACCATCCGGGCCAGGGGCTTTATTGCTAGCACTCTCGGTTATTGCATCCTCGACCTCGGATAATAGAATGTTCAGTGGTTCAGCAGTATTAGATGGAGTGATAGTATCTGGGGAAATGGCTGATATAGCATAAATTGTTGAAAAATGCTCTACCCATGCCTCGCCAGTTATATTACAATTGATTGGTTTGATATTGGAACCAAAGGATCTAAGGGACTTGACTTCTTTCCAGAAACCTGCCGTGTCCTTTAATGTGGCAGTACGCGTGAGAGATTCCCAATGATTAATCACTAGGGCCTCAGATCTAGTGCGTAGCGTAATTTTGTATTTTGATCTTAATTCTCTCACGAGTGTAGCGTCCCTTGGGTTGGTTTTTAAGGCAGCCCTCAGGTCCCTATTGGCCTTAGAGCAAGAAGAGTCAAACCAACGGGGGCCATGGTCAATATTGGGCCTAACTGGTTTAGAGGATTCTCTCTTAATAACCCCACAAAGATTACCAAAGGACACAACCACATCGTCGCCGAGACTAGTAAGCGACAAACAGGTCTCTACTATCTTGGGGTGTTTTCGAATTACTCTAGCTAAAATATCTTTATTATCCACCCCTTTCCATATTAATCTTAATCTATCAGTAGATAACTCCAAGTTTTGGGCCCCACTCTCTACTCTCAAAGCAGCTTTTGTGTTCTGCAGATTGTGTAAAAATATTCTAAGCGGGTAGTGGTCACTATAAGCGGAGCAGATGACTTCTGCTTTTAAAATTATGTCACTTATTGTCGGGCAGATAAATATATAAACTATCGTGGAAACACAGCCCTGACCTATGTATGTAGGTGTTAAAATATTGTTTGCGCTGGTACCAGCAATTTCCATAGCATTTATTAAGTCATGGGAGGCTAGATGGTTTTTTAACTCCTCTCCATTTCTACATAGTGGGCTATTGCGGTACATGTGGGCATTAAAGTCTCCTCCAATGCAGATGCCATCAAAGGGCCCGTACTTCAGCCCTTCCATAATTTCATCAATAAAGTTAAACAATGACATAAAATTTCCATTCGGTCGAGTAACAAAATCATTATTATAAAAGTTAATAAAACATAATTTCATTCTGTTAATGTACTTCATAGCCATAAAACATTTACCCGGTGTAGGAATCAATTTAGTTTGTACTCCAGGTTTAATTTTAGTCCAGATAGATAGACCTCCACTGGCGCGACCCATAGGTGAGGGGGAAGCCATTAAGTTATAACAGCAGAATCCCTCCAGTGCGGGTGTAGTGGTGCACCAAGTCTCTTGTAGCATCAATATGTCACAGTTATTATTAACCCACTGTGACCATTCTTTGATTTTCAATTTGGAATTGAGACCCGCAATGTTCCAGCTTACAACAGATAGATCTGAACCCTGGCGCAACAGTCTGTGGTTCGGGGATTTTTGGCTCACAGCAATCCATGGTGATGTTTCTGATACTTCATGGATTTCAGTGTTTGATGGTAATGTTGATTCACCCGAATCAGGCAGAGACGGTCAATCCAACATATCAAGATCCGACAAAGGTGCAAATCTATTAAACATCCTAAATGGGAATGAAACTGGCTGGCATTGCATGGGGGGCGGCTGAGAATGCATTGGTGGTGGTTGAAATTGCATTAAGGTTGGTCGAAATTGCATTGGAGGTTGTCTGTATAAGTAACTCAAAGGTAACATGGTTACAACAGTAGGAATAGCAGAGCAATTGCCATTTCTACTGAGTAGATGTCTCACAGTACCAGGGTTTTTGATATTGAGAACTATACAGTCACCTTCCTTGTCTTTAGATAAGGGCCCTACCCATGACACCCTACGAGTCGATAAGATCTCACTTGAGATGTCATATCCAACACCTTTATGCTTGGATAACCAGTCTATGCATTTGTTTCGCAGTTGTACCCATGATTCACCCTGTTCCGCCCTCAGCGATGGTACTCCTGCAAGGACAAGGACAAAAGGACAAGCATCCGGTGGTAAATGTAAAGGAGGCCCTTGATGTTTAGATGGCCTGCTTGATTCTGCTTGTCCAGTACTTTTATTATTAATAGCAGCGGTGGATTTTGTTGCTATTGTGAGTTGGGTCAAGCCGTGATTACGATTGGTATCATTTTTATTAGTAATAACGGCGGGGGCAGTCTTTCTGGGTGCAGGCGTTGGTATGGGTTTAAGAGGTAGAGTAGATTTTGCCATGTTCTTCCCGCCATTGACGGATCGGGGTTGGATTGTGGGTAATACAGTAGAAGGTGGTAATATTCTGGTGTTGCTTGTGCCCTCACCAGGTGAGGTGGAGGCCTCCTGTTTCTTTTGTGACATAGTGTTGCTCACAGATTCAAATTCCTTTAAGAGACGATCGATTCTGATTTGGTCTAAAATGGCAGACCCCTTTCTTTTCGCCTCTTCATTTTTTACCAGGTTATCTAATCTATCAAGTCTTTTAAAAACATTATTAAATTGGTTGATCATTTGCTTCTCCAAACGATTAAAAATAGTATCCACTATCGTTTCTATGAGATTCCCATTTTGTTTAGAAAGGTTATAATTATCTCCCATAATTGATGTTTGGGTCCATATCGTATTAGTAGTCCCACTTGAGTCAATAGTGATAGTGGTTGGGATATCATTCGCATCCATTAAATCTTTATCCACCTCATGAACTGTTTGTACCCCAGTAGGTTTTGATTTATTCCACATGCTCTGAGGCGTGGGCTGATTCTTATTAGGTAGAGGTTGTTTCCTTTTATTGGCACTCGGTTTGGCGGAGCCTCTTTTGCGTTTTTCCCCTCCCTGTTTATTACTTGATTCCATAGTTCCCACGATAATTTCATCATCCTGGGAGGTAATTGTAATAATGGAAACAGTTTCAGTCTCAGTCATCTGGGGTACGGGCAGTATTGGTGTCAATGCCGGTTTTGTAATGACAACAGCTGGTGATAGTGGAAGACCAGGGCTGTTTGGCAATGATAGTGATAGTGGCTGTGTGATATTACTAGTGCAGCTCATGGACATTCTTCTTTCAGTATCAGCTATCTCGTTTGATACCAAAGACAAAGCATTTTCAAGTAGGGACTCAAAAGTGGGAGGGGGGAACGGAAAGTCTTCCTGCGTATTAGCTATATCAGCGGATTCCATAATGGGAAACTAGGAAGCAGACTCACCAGTAGCAGGGTGACGATAAGGCAATATTAGAGGGATTGCCCACCCGACCACTGCTGACCACTGACGGCCACAGACGGCCCGCCCTCTGCCCGGGCTCCGCCCGGAGCCGCCCGCGCGCGTCCGCGAGGCGGAGGGGGCTGTCTGATTTTATGCGCCTCCGTTTGCGCCAACCAGGAAGTGGGCGGTGATCTCCCAGGGCAGGCTGGGAGCTGTAGTCTCGACCCCTCTCCGCGGCCGAGCGATGTCAGCAGCTCGCCGTCGGGGGAGACCACAGCGTCATGGAGCCCAGCTGTGCCAAGATGCCCAGTGTGTCCGGTGAAGCAGGTAAGCTGCGAGCCCCCTCGCAGTGCGTCCTTACAGGTCTTTGAGTCGGCGTTCCCGCTCCTCTGTGGGGGCTGTCTGATTTTATGCGCCTCCGTTCGCGCCAACCAGGAAGTGGGCGGTGATCTCCCAGGGCAGGCTGGGAGCTGTAGTCTCGACCCCTCTCCGCGGCCGAGCGATGTCAGCAGCTCGCCGTCGGGGGAGACCACAGCGTCAGGAGCCCAGCTGTGCCAAGATGCCCAGTGTGTCCGGTGAAGCAGGTAAGCTGCGAGCCCCCTCGCAGCGCGTCCTTACAGGTCTTTGAGTCGGCGTTCCCGCTCCTCTGTGGGGGCTGTCTGATTTTATGCGCCTCCGTTCGCGCCAACCAGGAAGTGGGCGGTGATCTCCCAGGGCAGGCTGGGAGCTGTAGTCTCGACCCCTCTCCGCGGCCGAGCGATGTCAGCAGCTCGCCGTCGGGGGAGACCACAGCGTCAGGAGCCCAGCTGTGCCAAGATGCCCAGTGTGTCCGGTGAAGCAGGTAAGCTGCGAGCCCCCTCGCAGCGCGTCCTTACAGGTCTTTGAGTCGGCGTTCCCGCTCCTCTGTGGGGGCTGTCTGATTTTATGCGCCTCCGTTCGCACCAACCAGGAAGTGGGCGGTGATCTCCCAGGGCAGGCTGGGAGCTGTAGTCTCGACCCCTCTCCGCGGCCGAGCGATGTCAGCAGCTCGCCGTCGGGGGAGACCACAGCGTCAGGAGCCCAGCTGTGCCAAGATGCCCAGTGTGTCCGGTGAAGCAGGTAAGCTGCGAGCCCCCTCGCAGCGCGTCCTTACAGGTCTTTGAGTCGGCGTTCCCGCTCCTCTGTGGGGGCTGTCTGATTTTATGCGCCTCCGTTCGCGCCAACCAGGAAGTGGGCGGTGATCTCCCAGGGCAAGCTGGGAGCTGTAGTCTCGACCCCTCTCCGCGGCCGAGCGATGTCAGCAGCTCGCCGTCGGGGGAGACCACAGCGTCAGGAGCCCAGCTGTGCCAAGATGCCCAGTGTGTCCGGTGAAGCAGGTAAGCTGCGAGCCCCCTCGCAGCGCGTCCTTACAGGTCTTTGAGTCGGCGTTCCCGCTCCTCTGTGGGGGCTGTCTGATTTTATGCGCCTCCGTTCGCGCCAACCAGGAAGTGGGCGGTGATCTCCCAGGGCAGGCTGGGAGCTGTAGTCTCGACCCCTCTCCGCGGCCGAGCGATGTCAGCAGCTCGCCGTCGGGGGAGACCACAGCGTCAGGAGCCCAGCTGTGCCAAGATGCCCAGTGTGTCCGGTGAAGCAGGTAAGCTGCGAGCCCCCTCGCAGCGCGTCCTTACAGGTCTTTGAGTCGGCGTTCCCGCTCCTCTGTGGGGGCTGTCTGATTTTATGCGCCTCCGTTCGCGCCAACCAGGAAGTGGGCGGTGATCTCCCAGGGCAGGCTGGGAGCTGTAGTCTCGACCCCTCTCCGCGGCCGAGCGATGTCAGCAGCTCGCCGTTGGGGGAGACCACAGCGTCAGGAGCCCAGCTGTGCCAAGATGCCCAGTGTGTCCGGTGAAGCAGGTAAGCTGTGAGCCCCCTCGCAGCGCGTCCTTACAGGTCTTTGAGTCTGCATATTACTCCCAGTGGCCTCTAGAAATGGTGCCATATCTATAACAGGAACATACAGTTTTAATTTTAAAGTTAAGAAACATGCTTCATAAAACATTAACGGGCCTGATTATGATTTTGGCCGATAGGGTTACTCCATCACAAATTTAACGGATATCCTGTCTGCCAAATTACAATTCCATTATATCTAGGCCTGGGTGAAGCACTACGCTACGCTCGTGTAGTTTGCGAAGTTTGCGCAACTTCGCACTACGCGAGCTGCACGTAGCACAGTGTGAACATGCGTAGCGTAGCGTAGTGCAGCGGTAATTTTTTGCTTGCTCGCGGTCCTCAACGTCAAGTTGGCGACCGCGAGCAAGCAAAAGGGCATCCAGGCAAGACTTTTTCCTTGTTTGCGATCAGCAACATCAAGTTTGCGATCGCGAGCGTGGAAAATAAACCTCCCTGCGAGATTCTCAACGCCGGGAGGTCTGTTTTCTCATTGCGAGTGATTGCGTATGCTCGCGACCGCTCATGATGAGAAACTACCATTCCGCGTTGAGAAAGCTGCCGCTCGAGGAAAAATCTCCTCGAGTGGTAGAAAACCACAGCTCGCACTGTGCAAGATGCCTTTTTCAATGATTGCACAATGCAGGATGCTTGTCCTCACTGTGCAATCATTGAAACCGGCATCTTGCACAGTGCGAACATGCTACTACGCGGTTCGCGTAGTTCTACGCGTAGCTCGCGTAGTGCGAAGTGCACTTCGTCTAGGTTCGCAAAGCGCTACTTCTCAAACTACGCCCAGACCTAATTATACCCTATAGAACTTGTAATATGGCAGACGGGATATACATCAAGTTTGTGACAGAGAATCCTATACGCCAAGATCGTAATCAGGCCCTAATTGGCTTAACTTAGAATAGAGAAAAACATTAAGAGAATGTTTCATAGAAACATTTTTCTTCCCAATAAACTGATCCCATTTAAAAGCAAATTACTGTATTTTTCAGTTATAAATAGGCCACTGTGTCTACTAGCCACTGGGGGCAAAGTGCCTGCTGTTTGTAAATGTGACACTATGGAAATGGAGAAAATGAAAATGAAGAGTTAACTTTTTTTTTTTTTTTTTGGTAATCCTCATATATCACAGATGGAACTCTTGATGGGAAACTGGCTCCTCCATGCTCCACTGGTCATTCTGTACCGGCCCTTGTTAATTTCGACCAGATGCAATTTGGTTTGCCCGTACCCTCAAGTTGCCACTGCTTTCCCCTCCAAACTCCTCTTTTTGCCGATCTTTGGGCGCCCCATGCTACTTAGGAGATCGGGGAACCAGCAGGGCTCCAGACAAATCATTGGAATACCAATCATCGAGATTGCCATGCCGCCATGGCCGCCCAAACATTCGTCTCGCTTCTGGGATCACATGCCACATCTGATTTGCTCGTTATCACAATCTGCCTCAGGCAGTTAGCAAAGGTGGGGGGAGTTGGATCTTTCCACACCCTGCAGATCTCACGCCTTGCTAACAGGATAATGTAGAATACAAATTTCGTGGGAAGATCATTAACCTGATAGTTCGTGACTAGCCCAGACATTATTGTAAACCTTGGGACTGATATAGACATTAAGAGGACTTCTTCTAGAAATTCCCTTATCTTACTCCAATATTCCACCAATTCCGGGCAATCTACGAACATATGTACATCATCTGCTTTCAGAAGGCCACACCTTGGGCAGTTGTAATCTATGTTTGAAAACTTGGCCAATTTTTGGGGAGTTATATAAACCCTGTACATAGTGTATAAATGATTCCTTTTCAGAGCTGCAGGCTTGATAACGGCGTTTAACTCCCTGAAAGAGTCGTGCCAGAAATCCATGAAGGACCCACTAGCCGGGGTAAAAGCGTTGCACCACAATTTGCTGATTTCAGCCTCCGTAACATCCTCACCCTCTAACAATGCCGAATACCAAAAAGATATTTGGCTCTTCCACTTACCCCTTCTAGTTACCGCTTCAAATTTGGGGTTAGGGGGATTGTTTTCTCCGGGTGTCACAGGTCTCGTTGCCCACCAGCCTGATAGCTGATAGTATTTAAATCGCGTCAGAGATCCCCTAGTTAGATTCGACAATATATCCCAAGTTAAAAGTTGGCCATCTCCCTGCAGGTCTCCCCAGCTCTCCAACCCTGCCTGCTTCAATGGTAAGGATAAATGATCATTTGGACAGGCTGGAAGGCCTGGTGAGTCCCATATAGGTGCCTGCGGTGCATAATAAGAAATATTTAATTTGTTCCTTACAAATACCCAGTTTTTCACAGCTGACCTCAAGATCTTTAACCTCACTTTTAAAAAAAATTTTGGGTCCCCAAACTTATACAGAAAAAAAGTTAGTCCCTGAGGTACATCTTTTAACAAGGCAGAGAATAGCAAGCCCATCGATGATTCGTCCAGACGGCCCGCCATGGTTCTAAAGTGCTTAAAATGAAAAGCGTGGCAATACAACAGTAGGTCAGGGAAGGCGAGCCCTCCTGTCTTGAGACCTCTTCTTAGTTTTTTCCACGCTATTCGAGGACCTTTGGCATTCCAAATAAATGAACCCAATTTTCCTTGGAGTTTTTTAATTAAAGGTACTGGAAAAGATAAAGGGATAGCATTAAATAAAAAAGTAATTTTAGGAAGGACTATCATCTTCAAGAGGTTCACTCTCCCGTAGATATTTAAAGGTAGTGAGGACCAGCGTTGTAACAGAGCGATTGTGTCTTTCATGACCCTTTCTAGATTAGTTTTGGGGATTTCTTCAATCTTATTGACCAGATGGATTCCCAAATACCTCATTTTATTCTTTTTCCCCATCGAGCTAATCTGCTAATTCCATTCCATTATTTCCGTTTTTTAAGCATTGATAGAATACCCTGAAATATTACCAACCCCCTTAGCTAGATCTAATAGTCTGGGTATTGCTACATCAGGATTTATTGTATACATTAGCAAATCATCAGCATACAATGCCAGTTTCAACTCCATATCCGCGATCTTAAAGGGTTTAATTATTAGATCCGCTCTTAACAGACAAACAAAAGGCTCTATATACAAATCAAACAAAAGGGGGGATAAGGGACATCCCTGTCGTGTGCCTCGAAAAATAAAAAACTGCTCAGTCAGGGAACCATTTACTAGAACCTTAGCTGTCGGGGCTGAGTATAGGAGCTTAATGGCAGTTATGTAACTCATAGGAAAGCCGAATTTTTCCATCGCCATCCAGAGGTAGTCCCAGTCCACCTGGTCAAAAGCCTTTGCGGCGTCGACTGCTACTATGGTCAGAGGCTGCTTCATTTCTTGAGCAACATCCATCGCTGCCACAACTTGAAAGGTCAACTCGTTGAGCTGCCTATCCGGGATGAAGCCCCTTTGGTCACAATGTACCACCGATTTTACAACCTTTGCTAATCTCGTTGCCAGCACCCCCGAGAATACCTTATAGTCCATGTTTAGTAATGAAATGGACCTATAGGACTCTATCCTACTCGGGTCCTTATTTGGCTTCAACAGTAATGTGACCGTCGCCTCCGCCCATGACCTAGGGACCTGCCCCCCCAAGAGTAAGATTTCATTAAACAATAGAGTCAGAACCCCTATAATCTGCTCTAAAACGATCTTGAACAGTTCGACCGGCAGCCCATCAGGACCTGCGGCTTTGCCCTTAGCCATTTTCACCAACTGAGCCCTGACTTCCCCTTCCTTGATTTCTGAACTGAGATAAGACCTGTCAGAATCCGACAACTCAGGGAGCTGTACATTTGCAAACCACGATTCTGCTTGTTGCCTACCCAGAGAGGGGTTAGTTCCGTATAAAGACTGCATATATCTCTTTGCTTCTTCCCTGATGAGGTCATCCTCGTTGGTTTTTTCCCCTGTGCTTGTTAATACCAAACTGTCTATCTGGTTTCTAGTTCTGTCTGCTCGAGCCTTCCAAGCTAGGAGACGCCCACACTTCTCACCATAGGCAAACTGTTGTAGATTACTTGTGTCCCACTTTTCCTTCAGAGCCTTATCCATCCCCGCTTGGAATTCTGCTCGCAAACCGCCCAATTCCCTCTGGAGGAGTGGCCTATTATCCGACTCCTCGGCCGATGCCTTCTGCAACTCCAGTTCCTTGAGCTTGATTCTCAGAATCCCAGCTTCTCTTTGCTCTTTCCTCAGACTGTTCCTCCTGATCATCAGGGTTGTTAATAAACCTCGGGAAAAGGCTTTATATGTTTCCCACACAATTTGTTTACTTGCCGATCCAGTATTGACCCTAAAGAACTCTTCAGACTGGGTCACTAGGTCCTGTCTGACCCCTTCTTCCAGTAACAATGTCCGGTCCAATGTCCATCTCCTTTGTTGTTTTTCCTGTTTTAATTTGACCACCATTTCCACCATTGAATGGTCTGACAGAATTGCCGGAACATATGCTATGGAGTCAACTGCTGATGAGAGGTTATTGTCTAGCAGGAAAAAATCTATCCGAGAATGATGCCCATACCTTCTGCTGTAGAAAGAATAATCTCTTCCCCCCGGGTTTTTAAGTCTCCAAATATCTATCAGGTTAAAATCTCTCATAAGGTTCTTCAATTCCTGACTTGTTTTTTTAGGGGGGGAAAATCTCACTCTTGATGTTCTATCTAGTTCTCTATCGAATATCAAGTTGAAATCTCCCCCTAAAATTATGGGGCCTCCTGTCTCTAATAAGTTGGTTTTAAGTTTCAGCAAAGCCCCCGGAGCATCTAAATTCGGGCCATAGTAGACTGCACAAACTAAAGGGGTACTTCCTACAATCAAGGAAGTTATCAACCATCTGCCTGAGTTGTCTGTTTCATGTTTAATTAGCCTGATCCCCATGCCTGCTCTAATGATTATGGCCACCCCCGTGTACTGCCGCTTTGGCCCGAGGAGACAGCATCCTGGACCCATCTACATTTCCCAAAGATTTGATTACATTCTTCCCTTTCCAAGTGCGTCTCCTCCAGTAAACAGATATGTGCCCCTGATCTGAACAAAAAATCAATAACCCTTCTTGCTTTCTTCCTATCCCTTAACCCATTAACATTCCAGCTTATTAGTTTTATTCTACCTATCATATTGGCCATAATTCCCTATAATCACTCTATGCATTCTGAGCCGGTTCCCTACCTGTGTGTGGTTTAGTTTCAAACATATATGAGGATTTTTTTTTCTTTTTCCCCCTGCTCCCCACCCTCCCACCCCCCTCCCCTGAGGAACCCCCCCCTTTACTCCTACGGCGATCCTGTCACCAGTCGGGAGCTCGCCAGACCCCTGGATGGTGACCCTTGTGGTTTGTTTGACTTAGTAAATGCGACAAAAGCTAAAAAAAACGAAAAAAGAAAAAAAAAAACAATAGAAGGAGGTCATTCATATTTTTTCTTTTTCCCTTCTACCCTTTCTTCCTTTCCCCCTTTTTTCCACCTCTCTTCTCCTCCCCTTACAGATTACATTTTCTCGTTATATATACATATATACATATATATATATTTTTTCCTTTTTTTTTTTTTCCCTTCTCCCTTCTTCGCCCATTTTTTTTCTTTTTTTTTTCTTTTCCTTTCTTCTTTCCCCTTTCCCCCTTTTCTTCCCTTTCACTTACCCCATTGTTCACCGTGATACGTGTATTACTTACATTCTGAACTATATTTCTTGCTGATTATAATCTCTGCCCCCCCGGGGTTTCCTACGTCCTACTGCCTTTTACCAATTAATATCTCTTACTGAGGCGTATTCTCTCGCATCAAAGTGAGAAAGGAGTCAACATCTTGGGCAGAGTTAAAGTTGGATGTCTTGTTTTTCCAAACTACTCTCGGAAAAGCAGGGAACTTCATCTGCACCTGTGCCCCTAAACTCCTAAGCTCAGGCATTCGGCTCCCCAACTCCCACTGCCTCTGTGCTGTTACCTTCCCCACATCAGATCGGATCAAGTAGTTAGCTGATCCGAATTGTAGAGATTTTTCCTGCAGAGCTCTACTCAGGATTAATTCCTTGACCGAAAAGGACAGAAAATTCACCAAAATTTTTTTGGGACCTAACCTCCCTTGACGCTGCCGAAAGGGATCTCTGTGGGCTCTTTGTATCTCGCCCTCAAGGTCTATATCTGGACAATCCTTAAGGACACCCTCTCTAAGGATTTTACAAATGAGGGCCTTAACATCCCCATTTTCTGTCCCTTCTGGTATTTTCAAGAATTTCAAATTGTTCCTTCTAGAGTGAATTTCGAGTCTTTCCACATCCATCTGTAGAGCCCTATTTTGTGTTCTAAGTGCCTCAATGTCCCTACCATGTCTTTTTGAAGCCCCCGTTAACAGGCTAACTTCTTCCTCGAGCACCTCCGTGCGTTTGCTTACATCCACCAATTTTTGTTCCAAGCTAGCACACTGCTCATGAATGATTTTTTGGTTTGCCTCGGATGTATCAAATTTCTGATCGAGTTTTGTCAAAAGGTCCTCTCTGAGACTTAAAAGGAGAGCCCCAACCTGTGACAAACCTGCATCGGGGGTTGTTGACAACGTTCTTACAGGAGGCAAGGGACTAGCTTGAGCCCCTTGCGATGAATTCTGTCCTATCCCCTCTGTACTATCTTCTTCTACTTGCACTAGCTCTTCCTCCGACCTCTCCTGACTTACGTTATCCTCTAACTCTGCCAACACCGTATAGCTATTTTTGAGAGGAACTGTGAAGGAGACGCCTGGTATGATGGGAGAAGTATGATCAAGTAGACTGCAGACACTTGGTGCAGCTGCACCTTTTGGGTCTTCTGATGGTGGGTGACTGAGTGAGCCAGGGGAGCCGGAGGGGCTGGGGAGAGGAACACTCAGGGTATCAACTGTATTATCTGTAAGTCCCGACCCGGGTAGTTCCTTACCTTCTCCATAATTTTAAAATAGGCCTTTAAGGAAGGGGTGGGCTTTGGTTTTGTCCCGCGCGCCTTCAGGGGCTTCTGCCTTTGCTTGTTCACTTCCCCCGAGTTATTACCCCTCCTGTCCCTCCTTCTTTCTATCGGGGAGATCGGGATTGGGATGGCTCCTGCCTTAGCAGTGTAAGGGACCTCGACTCCTGTCTTCTGTATTGCAAGTCTCGACCTCAGCTGATATCTGTTCCTGGCAGGTGGGACGGGGGGTGCGTTAAAAGGCTCCTTACTACTTCCCCTATCTTTCTTTCTAGTCTTACTCTTGTCCTCCTCCCCGACAAGGCTCCCCGAGAGAACAACTATCTCTTCTTCTTGCCGAGGATATGTGTGTGAAATCACTGAGGCTGGGCTTGCTCCTATGTCCATGCCCTTGTCCCGTAACAAACTCTGCAACTCACATAATGTCCCTCCACTGCTCAGTTTTAGCACAACAATACCCCTCGAGTTCTTAGACACTTGATCCCCCTCCTTGCCCCCTCCTTAGATAGTGCGTGGTGGAGAAAATTGTTAATTAGAGGCGAGCTGAGGCTTACTCTTGTCAGCAACCGCCTGGCATGCCCCCAAGCACAAGCCCAGTCACCTGGACTCCGCACTGCACCGCCAGAACTCCTCCTCTCCTTCGACGGTGTGATGCCTGCTCCAGTCGCTTCACCAGCTGCCTTTCCGGCTTCCCTTCCCACCATGGATCTAAGCTCGGGTGAGGAAGGAGCCTGTACACGCTCCTACTACCCCGCCTGAGAGTGTTCTGCAACTACCTCACCCGCCGGCCGGCACCCTTCACGTCCCGACTCCGTCACCGTCACCGTCTCTCCTGGGTCTTCTCCTGGGTCCTAGTGCCGGGTGCTCGTTTCTCCGTTTGGTGAAGGGGAGAAGAAAACACAGGGAATGCCTTGTCAAAAAAAACTGCCTCGTAACGAGCCACTATATCGTCCGCTCTGTCCTCACCATTTTAGAGCTTCTATCGCTGCCTTCTCTTCGGGGAAAACCACCTCCCGGTCCGGAGCTCCCACGGCAGACGGCAGCCTGCCGCCATGTTCCTCCACCGCCGTGAAGAGTTAACTTAATCAGTAAGTTAATTCTTCATTTTATTTTTCTCTTATTTAAAGGCATTCAGAAATATGACTTTGTTCTAATGCTCCAATATTAAGTTAAGAGTTCAATGCCTCAATGATTCAGTTCTGACCCTCTCTGTGGCCCACATGGGTAATAAAACTGAGTGGAGCACTGCTCATTATCAGCCTCTGCTATCTGCAGCCTGATAATAATCTATATATATATAAAAATGAAACTATGTCTGTCTGTTTGCCCTTTATGCATTACTACACCATTCATCCGATCGCCATAAAACTTTGGGAAGTTGTTGAGTACACTCCCGCGAATGTTTCTGGCATAACATTTTTTTAAATATCGGCCCCCCCAGGGCTCTCATAATCTTTCAAATACTGATTTTTTTTTTTTGTAAAACAATTTTTATTGCAGAGTTACACACGTCATAAATCGGACCACTTACAACCAGTTTGTCCAAAGACTTTTCAGGTTCGTTCCCAACTATAGTATTGTACACAGCCAATGAGCCCACATCCCGGAGGTCGGGCGGCGGTACTTGTGGTCATGTTTTGCTTCTAGGTGTTCTGGCTCGTGTGGGGAATGATCGGTTCTTCCACCCTCTGCTTTACATAATTTTCTCCCCCCCCATCTTTCGAATACTGATGTACGCACCAGACGGAAAAACAACAAATTGTGTATCCACAAGCACTCGAATAATTAAATAGAATTAAAACACCATTCATCCGATCGCCATGAAACTTTGGGAAGTTGTTGAGTACACTCCCGCGAAGGTTTCTGCCATAAACTTTTTTTCAATATCGGCCCCCCAGAGCCCTCATAATCTTTCGAATACTGATGTACGCACAAGACGGAAAAACAAAAAATCGTGTATCCACAAGCACTCGAATAAATAAATATAATTAAAACGACACTTTGAAATGTTTTCCATATTAAAATGAATACGTTTCAATAAAAATGACACAATGTAAATTGAATGTTATCATGACGAGTTTCCTTGAATTTCCTTTCTTCGGAGATCGCAGCAACGCGCGACGGGTAAGCTAGTGTAAAATAAACATAGCCGTTCCTTAACTTTGAAATGAAAATGCAACACTTATTTAATGTAATTCTTAATTAAAAATTAACTCAAGGCTTGGAGCTACTCTGAAGGTTTCTTTGAGCTAGCAATCGACTGGTTGGAGACATCTGACTAGGGTCTCATTAGAAGTGTCCCAGTATCTGGCCTGATATTCTCCATTCAATCACCCCAACGTAACTGATATTGAGTGCATTGATGAATCCGGAAAATATCATTGATTATTAGCTGCACCCTGAGGATACCCTAAAAAAAGGAATTACCAGAGAGGTACTTGGTAATCCTGGATATGATTCTCCTGGTGATTCCTCATTTCACCCCAAGTTTTGGCTTGACATTTTGGCTGCTTTTAGGAGCGGAAGTGTATGAGCAAAACAAGCCAGATCCACAGAGCTACAGCAGGTCTAGGAATTCTGATGGGACTGGTAGTAGCTGGTTTTGGTCCCATTCAATAAATTCCATCCTGTAACTCCAGCAGCGTTGTATCTTGCTTCAGCTCATTATTTTTTTTTCTCAGAGTTTTATAAAGCGCAAACTTGACCCGGTATTGGGTATCAGAGCACTTTACATAGCACCAGTTGCATTACATGCATGAGGACACATTCATTTTTGTTAGGCACTGGGCGATTAAGTGATTTGCCCAGAATCACAGGATGTTCAGCGTCGTTGATGAGACTTGAACCTGGTTCCCCAGCTTCGAGGTCGACCGCCCTAGCCGTTAGGCCAACTCCTCTCCTTGTTCTTCTTCTCAAACTCCTGTCAATCTGGTCTATGGCTATGGATCTAACTCTGACATCACCTGTAATAAGTTCCAACTTCAACAGACTGAGGTCTAAAAATTATTTTACGTTCAAAGGTAACTCTTTTCACAGTGCCGAACCTCTGTTAACAGATAACACGGTTCATTCATTGCCTGGAATGCATATCTATCACTATTGCTAAAAAGATCCATAATACCACATACGCTCTGGTTACAATTGCCTGGAGGTTGACATGCTATTTATTGCACCAAATAAAATTCCATATCCCGGTTTACCACCAACAATGTGAAATACCATACAGCTTTTGATGCTTTTCCGTTGCAGTTCCGCATGTCTGGGCTCATACTGGCTACTGGAATGAATGATGGAAGGAGTAGCAGTTGTTAAAGTGGTGGCTATTTCAGTGATACCTACATCTGATTCATCAGCTTCATCTAAGTACCTCTAGAGAGTAGAAGTAGCTGTGAAATGCTCTCGAATTTAGGAGCCACCAGGGCACCACCGTGGGCACCTTTCTAATGGTAAACTGCTGCACAGAAGGATATGAATCACCTCCCATAATGTCATAGTCGGCTGTGGTATATCATCCTAGTGTTAAAAAACCCAAACACATTGGAAATCAACCGTAACAATTACAATTGAAAACAATGGCAATGTAAACTAAATATTGCTTTATCTGACAGAGTGAAGCATTTCCACTTTCAGGCAGGAAATTGTACCAAGACCCTACTCAAACAAATGTTGGTCAATAAAGCTACACCAGACAGGGAATGTTAAAGTAATGACAGCCTGACTCAAAGGGATACTGTAAGAGTCCTCAAGCCACTGCCGCAAATGGATATGTGAAAGTGTTAGAAATGTGGTCTCTAGTGGACAGAGATATGCACCCCATCCAAGTCGGGACCCACACTCTATTCAGGATAAGTGTAGTACACACCAGAGTTTACCTGTGCTCTCCCTCTGGAAGTTTGGCACAGAGCAGTTAGGTTAAACAAAAGAGGCAATGTGTAAAGTATTTGTACACACCCACACAGTAACTCAGTGTAAACACCAGTACTCCACACCAGTTTAGAATAATAGCCAATATTTATCTGAGTAAAACCAGACCAAAACAACAACAAGCATTGGCATAGCCAATAGGTCTCGCCTTTGGGACCTTATAAGAGTTTCGCTATGCAACAGTTGATGTTGTTGCACCAAGGATATTGTGCTGGATAACTAAATACTTATAAGATCCTAAAGGCAAGACCTATTGGCTACGCAAATGCTTGTTACTACCTTCCTTTTGGCCGACTGCCTGCTGCTTTGCTTAGATCTACAGCGTAGAGTGCGTGCAGCCTCGATTGTCTTGGATGGCAATAGTTGAGGCATGCATTGGTTCTCTAACAAAGACATTGTGGTGGCTACGAAAGTACCAGTTGCAGGCAACCATTCCCTCGTGTTTTGCAGTAGCATCAGTGGCGTATTCTGTCACACTGATTACGCACTTCCACCATCCTGGACCTTGCTGTCGGTCCTTATGCCTCCTCGCAGGGCAGTTACCTTTCCACAATCTTCGCTGCGATGCCTGGACTCCATAGGGGATAAGGAGATACATGGCCTAACCAAGCCCAGGGGTTCCAGGTCTCGCTCCCTTGATCTGCATGCCCCCACAAGCACGCCGCTCTATCACTCATCTGGTTATCTCAGAGCTCGGCTCTGGCGGTATTAAACACGCTCCGGCCTGCACATGTGAAAAAACTTTCACCCTGTAGTACGGCAGATTTTACTTGTGTAGAATGGACCGCCTACCTGTTTTCAAAGATCGCGAAAAATCTGTGATCTATTTGTACTGTGGAGATCAGACAATGCCACATTATCTAGCGCAGCGTCCATTGTAATTCGACCCGGCGGTAGTAAAGGGCCTCGCGGACGCAACAAAAAACACCCTGTCTGGAGCTCCACAGGTGTAAATGGATATGGATACTTTGAGCATCATCCTCAGTTTCATCTTTAGTATGTATTGTTCGGTTGAGATTCCAGATATGTTAGTATATTGAGAATGTGTGTATTTTTGTTGGTAAATAGACAATGTGCTAGTATTTAAAACAGGTTTCATGCAAGGTGTATGTATTAATTGCATTGTAAATGTAAAGCAGCATTTTAACTAAAAACTTATCCTAAAGTGTGCTTTTCATTTGTAGTACATTGACACTTTAGAGTAGGTTTGAGACTGAAATTGGGAAAATAAAGTGCAGTGTGGGACAACGTATTTAACTTTTTTGTTGGCAGGGCTCTGCATTTACAATGTTTATTATCACGCACTGGTGAGGATTCGTTGGTAGATGCTTGCTTGAAGGATTGACCTACAAGGGTGAGCTTGTCAGATGTGCTCATTAATTCCCTGTGAACAACACTGCCACTGTGAAAGCTTTTGTTTGTAGCTTGTGTGCCTGTAGATACACGTGCTCTGCGTTCTCCTGCCATCTAGTTTGGGCTTTTACATTTGCAATTTGATTTTTTTTGTACGAGTCTTTCGAGTCACGTAGTATGGTGTGAATCCTCCCTTAGTTGGGCATGGGCACCGGCTCCATTGTTAGATTGTTTTTCTCCACCATCGGGTTTGGACATGAATCGAACTTTCTCCCAGACTCAATGCATTCGACGTTGAACGCTCGCTGCTCCCAGGCTCGTTTCCTTCCACTCCTGTTGCATGAAGATTTCTACATTGACGGTCCTCCCTTTCCTCTTCTCCATCGAAGTGCTTAGGAGACTATCACCACTGACCAGATCCTGGACCTTCGGGGCATTTCTCCCTCCGGGAGATGGCTAGCTTCCTACCTACTAAAGAGACTGAATAGGTGTTGAGGGTGATGGAATGGACGCCAATCAGTAATTGCTCTCAGTGCCACACGAAATACACCTAGCTGGCCTCTACAGGGCCTGCAACCTCTGACTGTCCCCAGATCTTGACAAAACCCCGTTGGACCTTCTCTTTGGCCTTCAGGTACTAGAGACAGGCACTAGGCCCACACCTAAATGCACCAATCAATGGTGCAGATGCCGGAAATCTTCAGTGAAATGGACCTGCTTGGTGCCAAGGAGGAGGACTCGGAGACTTTGAGCATTCCAGCCCATAAGCCCAGCCCAGATTTCATCAGCTCTGGCTCTTCCAAGCTGGAGGAGGAGGAAGAGGAAGGAGAGGAGGATAAAGGCGCTCCGTCCACCAGAGTCTTGAGTACAGTCAAAACAGAAGCTCATGAAACACACAATAGGCTACACAACAAGGCTCAGTACAGCCTCCAAGGTGGTTGGACATGAAGCACCATGCCAAATCACTGCCGCCTCTAGATCTGCCTCAACCTGCAGGCTCCGGTCGACACCGAGGCAAGGTGTTAGGCTAAGATGTGACCCAGTCAAGAGCCTCAACCCCCATCAGTCTTCAAGTCTGAAGAGACATCACAGTGCTGAGACACCCGAATACACATCAAAGCCAAAGGCTCCAACCTCCTCCCGCCAAACCAGCAAGATCTCCACTACCCCCAGAAAGACTTCCCCCAAGAAGAAGAGGGTTGCCTTCTAGCACACTCCACAACCAGATGTCTCTCCGCATCTTGTGCCGACCAAAAGACTCAAGGACAAGGCTACCATCCTTCAACCTCCTCCTACACCCACTCCACCTCCTTCAGCTACTCCAGGTTCCATCCAGGTGTCACTGCAGTCCTTATCAGGCACAAGCCGCCCCAGTGCGTATTCCCCACTCCAAGGGATAACACAGAGGAACTCCTTGTAAGTTAGACTCGACCACCAATCAAATACTTTATCTCACTTCCTCCCCCCTACCACACAACACTTGTAGGAGAGAGGCTTCAAGAGTTTCTTTCCTACTGAGAGGAAATCACTGCTTTACATCCGATGCTCAGCATGTGTAAATATAGCCACACTTGCTACAAATGGAATATGTTACTCACCTTGTAAGCATCTGTTTGTATCCTGTAATGCAGGGGTCCCCAAACTACGGCCCCTGGGCCACATCCGGCCCTCCTAATCAACTGGAGTGGCCCACTTAACGATCCCAAATAATCCTTTGCTTCTTGTCTCATGTGGAGACACGTATTCCTCACTTCCAGGTAGCAGGCGGTCTAGTTCCAGGTGACCGGAAACCGCCGTGGCGTCTCACAGCACTTCCGGGGGAAATAGCTTAACACAGAAGTTCCCGCCAACACAGAGCTTCGGATTGATGCCTGTCCTTTGCCTGCTTCTACGCAAGTAAGAACCGTGTTTTCTGAGGCTGTGTGTTCGTGACCTTTACTGAGGTTCTTTGACACCGCGCAGGAGCGCTATTCTGTGTTTATTTTGACACAGCGCTGGAGCGCTATTCTGAATTTGTTTCGACACCGCGCTGGAGCGCTTTACTTGGGGTTTGGTTGTTTGTTTGGGCACCTCGTTGGGGCGCTATCCTGAGTTTGTTTTGGCACCGCGCTGGAGTGCTTTACTTGTGGTTTCTTTTGGCACCACACTGGAGCGCTTTACTTTCAGTTCGTGACAACGCGCTGGGGCGCTTATGTGAATACCTTGGACACCGCGCTGGAGCGCTTTGATTACGCGCTGGGGCGCTCATCTTTTTTTGTTTCTACACCAGAGTGCTGTTTTCTAACTAACCACTATAGACGACTTCTACTCACTGGGTGTTCCTAAGCTCAAGGTAAACGCTGTTAACCGCATGTGCAAAAGAAGTAAACATAGAGAGGGATTTATCTGTGCCCATTGTAATCAGGTCTCCCTTACTTCCCCTACCAGCCAGAGAAGAACGGAAGAAAGACAGACAACAAAATGTAGAAACTGTAGGGGAAACGGAAAATAGATTCAGAGTGCAGAGTTTTTAAACAGCAGTGGACAGATGACTATTTTTTTGTCCATTGCAAGGAAAAGGCAGTTTGTTTAATCTGCAAAAAGACAGTGGCGGTGTTTAAAGAATTTAATATCCGCCGACACTAGGAAACCCGCCATGGAGGGCAGTATGCTAGCTTGCTGGGCCAAGTGAGGAGAGACAAGGTGGCTAAGCTACAAAATGGATTTGCCACCCAGCAGAGTACAATGCTACGCCAAACACAGGCGAACCTGTCATCCATTCGGGCCAGCTTCAAGGTAGCTAAACTGATTGCAAGCTGTGGAAAGTCGTTCAGTGATGGGGAGGTTGTTAGGAAGTGTTTGAACGCTGTCGCGGAGGAGGTGTGTCCGGACAAGAAAGATGCCCTGAACGCGGTGAGTCTGTCCGCATCTACAGTTACCAGGCGAATTGAAGAAATGGGGCATAATGTACATGTCCAGCTGAAAGAGAAAGCTAAAGATTTTTAGTGTTTTGCATTGGCAATGGATGAGAGCACTGACGTGCAGGACACAGCACAACTGCTGATTTTTATTCGGGGAGTTAATTCAACTTTTGAAGTGTCTGAGGAGCTGGCAGCTCTACAAAGTCTCACGGATACTACGACAGGAGAGGATATTTTTTGTAAAGTACGCCAAACGATGGAAGAGTTGGATTTAGACTGGGCTAAGCTGGCTAGCATCACAACGGACGATGCTTCGAGTATGGTTGGTGCGTCGCGGGGGCTAGTGGGGCGCATAAAAAGAGAAATGGAGGAACGAGGTCTCACCCACCCACTACAAGTCCACTGCCTGATTCACCAGCAAGCACTGTGCTGCAAAGTTCTGAAGTGGGAATCTGTCATGAAGGTGGTTGTGTCTTGCATAAACTTTATCAGAGCAAACGGACTAAAACACAGGCAGTTCCAAGCTTTTCTATCCGAGCTGGAGTCTGCCCATGGAGACGTGCTTTACCACGCTGAAGTCAGATGGTTAAGCCAGGGTAGAGTTTTGAAGCGCTTCTACGAGCTGCTACCCAAAATCAACGCCTTTCTCCTGACAAAGGGAAAAACTGTCCCAGAGCTGATCGACACAGAATGGAAATGGGACCTTGCATTTTTAACAGATGTGACAGAAATTTTAAACTGCCTCAATTTACAGCTCCAAGGCAAGGGAAAATTAATCCGTGATATGTATTCCCACGTCAAAGCATTTGAGGTTAAAATGGCGCTGCTTGTTGGACAAGTGCAAAAACAGACTTCACCCATCTCCCTGCTACTCGGAGCCTCTCAGCTGAGGAGCCAGCGGTCCAGTTTCCAACCAAGAAGTGCAAGGACGCACTGGAAACGCTGCGAGCATAGTTCAGTATGCGGTTCCGTGAGCTTCACGCCCATGTTAAAGAAATTTGCATATTCCAGAACCCTTTTTCTGCCGGCATTAATGACACTCTGCCTTCTGTTCAATTTGAACTGGCTGAGTTGCATACCTGTGATGTGCTGAAAGGCGCATTCAAGCCCAACTGTCTCATAGAGTACTATGCTTCCCTCCCAAACGAGACCTACCCCAACATCAGAAAGCACGCTATGAAGATGTCCACAGTTTTTGGGAGCACATATATCTGTGAGCAAACTTTTTCACGCATGAAGCTGATAAAAAAATCTGACAAGATCAAGACTCTCAGATCAACACCTGCATCAGTCTCTGAAACTGGCTGTAACTGGAATGGAACCTGACATCAATCTCCTCACCAGTCAGAAGCAAGCCCACAGCTCACACTGATATGGTAAGCCTGCTGATTTGAGTAACTATGAATATGAAAAAATGTCAGTATAGTAATGCTCTTTTTATAGGCAACATGTTTCTTGAACAGTGATGTCACATACAAAATGAGACTGCAGCATGTCATCTGCTGATGGGCTGCTTGTGTTTTTTTATCTGCCATTCCTGAAGGGCCTGCATGCTTCCAGGACCACCCTAAAGTCAGCCTGTTTATTACAATTATTCTGTATTAATGTTATTTCACTGTGTGGCAAAAAAATTATCATCAGCTTGTGTTTTTATTTTCGAATCTAATCTATATCTATAAAATAAAAGGAGTATCGGTTGGTACTTCAATAAAACACCAGAAGACTTTCTATTACTTTTTTTGCAAACCAACAGGTGGCGCCAAGGCCCAGCGAAAGGCAGCTGCAAAAAAATGTCATTATAATCTTCACAATAATACTGGTTGTCACTTTGGCCCATACCATTTCCTGTTATAAGACTGACCCCGGCCCCCATCACAGAAAGGAACGCTGATGAGGCCCCCGCTGAAAAAAGTTTGGGGACCACTGCTGTAATGCTTTAGATTCACATGCACCCACCCGCCTCCCCGGAGCCAGTGGATGCTTCAGATCTTTTTTCTCACTATTCGCTCCTAATTAATTGTTCACAACATCATGCATGGTCACAAAACTGTTTCTACTTTCTGCTCCATCTGTACACTCACCCCCTGTGCAAAAAACAGAGGAACCAGTGTCCATGCTCATTAGGGAGAAGTGGCATCATACCTGGTGACTCGAAAGACTACAACAGAGTAAGCAACATATTATTTTATTAATCCCAGCACTGAAAGAAAGAACAAATGCTGTGTTAACCATCCGTTTGTTTTTTTCTTTGCTTAGTGAAACTAAATTTCCTGCAAATGAAGTCGGCCCTAGAAATAATGGGACATAATTCACAGTAAGGCCTTTTTTCTGTGAAATACGAACTTTGAAAACAGTGGCATTCATTCAATAAAAAGGCTTACATGTGTTATATATGTGTGTGTGTGTGTATATATAAATATATATATATATATCTCTATACACACATATAAAATCCAGTATTCGTAAAGCGCACAATTACCCGAGGGTGTCAAGGCGCTGGGGGCCGTCTGCAAGATTAAGCGAGCTATTGCCCAGAGTCACATGGTGCTGGACTAACCTGCCGTGGTCCGGAGTCAGGCACCCTGGCCGCTGCGCCAAAAAATGATGCATCATTTTTTGGAAGCCAATTTATTAGGTGAAGGGACCTGCATTTTTCAGCAGAGTGGACTTGTTAAAATACAGAATCCCATATTCCCTATGAAAAACTGCTAAGAGGGGATTGGTTGCTTAGATCTCCCGCCATGTCCCTGCCTTATGAAATTAGCTCGCTGTTGCAGAGAGGTAAAGCTTTGGAACCCCCTGTGCCACATGTTTAGGTTGCATACTCATCCTCATGCCTGATTGATTGGGCAAGTTTGTGCTTGGATGCAACAGAAATGGAAATGGCCTTTTTCTGGGAACAAAAAAAAATCCAGTTGTAGGAAGAAGTACTGCAAAGGAAGGTGATGGTGCACACTCCCTGAAGTAAAATGTGAGATTGTAAATGCAATATGTAGAGGTTTTAATTAGTCAATTGGAGGAGGAGGCGGATGGTAGGTGACCAGCTCACATGACACGTAGTCGGTGGTATGGGACTCCGAAGCGAAAAAGGGAGTAACGTTGCTCTTGGTTAGGGAGGGAGCTATGTCTGAATCGCTATGAAGAAAGACATACAACATTAGGATGAATACAGCATTTTCACAGCTGGGCCTTGAGGCTATTCACTCTATGAGAAGAGCTTTTATTCCAGTGTCAAAAACCTTTTTAGTCAACATACTGCCTCACTGTACGCGCTCAGCCTGAACATCATCCACTGTACAATAGCCTGCTATGGATGGAAGTGTCTACAGCAAATAAAACTGAAGAGCAACAAGGCTGTTCTGAATTTTCACACAAAGTGCTGGGTTCAGGGAGGGGTGGGGGTGGGGGTGGGGGCAGGAAGTGTGCCAGACTGGGTAAGCAGGAGGCCATCTGCATCATGTGATGAAACAGCTTTGTGATTCATCTCTGTCAACTTTCGTTCAAGTTCAAGACTCCATTGTCTGGCAAGCCTTGTAGTGAGATCTTGCTGCTGCCTCAGTTGCTATGGGATCGGGAGGGGAGATTGTTCCTTGCTCCTGTAGTCCATTCATCTCCTAACCTCAGTGTAGAGGACTTATTTTAAAAACTCCCCTGTAGAAACTCCACAGGGATGGTTCTGTTGTAAAATTCTACAGACTCCAGTGACGTCGCACACTCTTAACCCCTTGCGCACTGGCCGAATTTCCGCGCTGTGTGGGCGAAATAGAGAGTGGGCGGGGTTCGGACGGCCAACTGCCGTCGTAAGCACACGTCCACCGTGACGCATGACAGCCTGGGGCCGTACGCAGCATGCAAAAGGTTAAAGCAACATGCCAATCTGTGAGGCAGTTGATTGAAGGAAGTATGATTCTGAATGGGAGGGTGGGAATGAAGCCTCAAGATGGCAGAGAACCTATTTACATTGCTATTAGAGGTTTGCGGAATGCAATACATGGTCATTGCAAAGGGGTTATTTTAGAGGTATTTTTCATTCAGATGGTTTCATGTTAATTTCAGACCTATCGACCTATAAAAATATTAAAATAATTTACCATGTAAAAGGACAAGCGGTGATGGAGGTGCAGGGCCTGGTCAAGGAGGAGGGGTTGTCATTTCTAAGAAGCTTTAGAGGGGCAAGTTCTGAGTAGTGCGGGTGATATTTTTGCCACGGACTGTCTTAGTACCCACTCCTGATCACCTCACAAAACACAAAAGGGCATATTTACTAGTAACTGGCGGGGCGCTGGGTTACGCCAAAATTGGTAACACCACGCTCCATCAGTTTCAAAACGCAGGAATGCGCCGTATTCACAATAATGTGGCGCATCACTGTGTTTCCCCTTAGTGCTGGTGCTAAAGAAGCTGGCTAGCGCCAGTGCTGGCACCCTTGGGCCATGTTGCATGGGTGCCTGCGCTGCTGGGGTGATTTTTTATTTGCAGGAAGGGACACCTTCTTGCACATAAACAATCTTTACAGTCGATTTGCTGTTAATATGTGTGCTGCAGAACAGCTGGAAAGAGCAAAATATGAGGAGAAATGAAACATTTCTCCTTGTATGGCCTGCTTAAGACCAGGTATTCCTTGGCTATTTTTCGGGCACCGCTCCATACCTTGTAAATATGGGGCTGCATCAAAAAGCTATGGGTGTTGCGGCGGAACGCCCACTGCAGCACCCACTGCAACTCCCAAAGCACTCCCCTTTCATGCTAAGTGCTGGGTGAATATAGGCATTATTTACAAGGTGGCGTTAATGCCACCTTGTATATAAAACGAAGGACTTAACGCCACCAGAACGTCGGAAAAAGTGACATTCTGGTGACGTTAACATCTTGTAAATATGCCCCAAAGACCCTTGAAACAGCCGGTAAAGAGGTTTCAAGCTCACCATGTGTTTATAGGGAGAGCTCGGCGATCGTATGACACACAGAGGCACCATGTATGTTGGAAGATCTAGTATTTTCTGAGATTTTACAGAAAATGGCTGCTCTATTTTAAAATCTGATTAAGTTTTACAATGATTTTCTAAAGTGCGTTTCAATGCAGCTCACAACTTATTTGTTACTCGTTTAAATACTTTATACCCAATAGGTCCTTTTTTAAAACATAATAAATCCCAAGGCATGATTTAAGAAGAGTTAGTAACAATAGCAGGCTGCAGCTTTTTGAAAGACTCAATCCTTTTAAAGATAAGTCGGAAAGGGCGTGGCTTGCGCGCCGCTGTCATATGGCGTGTTGCGCTTGAGCTCCGGGGTGAGTTGATCCCGTTGAGCGTTTTTCTCCGTTTCTTCGTGCCCTTTTAAGCGGAAAAACCACACACCTACGGCGGAACATGCGCTGATCTCCATGACGCTGTTTTTCCGCGATTTCAATTACCGGAATTGTGCGTTCTGCTTCCATACTCGCAGGCGCTCGCATTCCTGAGGAGCGGCCGCCATTTTGCCGCGTATGACGTTCCTGTCATCTGCTCTCTGAGGCGCCGCTGCGGATACATTCTAACAGTCTTTCGTGTATATCTAAGGGTTTCTTCACACGACGGCTACAATGGTAACATTTATGCTTTCTTTCTAATGGTACTTTTTGCTGCTTGGCTGGGTTTGAAAGTGCTCGCAGTCTTTTCTCTCTACATGATTCATTGAGATGCTCATGTTGATATCCTGAGGTGTCTTCCTGTTTTTGCTCATTTTTCAACCGCTAGATTACCATAGCGTGTTTGGAGCGTGAATTGTCTCTTTTTTCACTGTTTCTGGATATTTTGCGCAACTCTGGTGCTATACTCTATCCCTGTGACATTTTTGTTAGTCTCCTGCTACAACACTGTCATTATGAGTCGCTCCTTGAACAGCAAAGACTCTAAAGACCCGGGCACTTCTTTGAAGCGAATTAAGTCAGTCTCTCCGACTCCTGAATCACCTCAGGCAGACAATACTTCCACATTGGACACCATATTGGCGCGCCTCAATGAGGTTCATGATATTGCGCAGTCAACCAAAACTAACACTGACTTACTACAAGTGGAAGTATCTGCCATCAGGAATGATTTTAAAGCCCTTTCTCTACGTGTATCAGCAACAGAAACACGGATAAGTTCCGCAGAGGATGGTATGCAAAAGCAATCCAGGTCCCTTTCTCAGATGGAGCGGTCTATGGCGGCGATGCGCAGAGACCTCACGGAGCAGGAGGACCGTAATAGGAGATCTAATCTGCGTATTTTTGGCCTACCGGAGGACTCAGAGAAATCATCCTCCTCCATGATTGAATTCTTATCTCATTGGATTCCTGATACACTTCAACTATCTTTCCACAGAGACTTTGAGATTGAAAGAGCACACCGTGTTCCAACGTTTCGTTCTAAGGCAGCCACCCAGCCAAGAGCAATCATTTTTAAGCCCTTACGACATCAACACACTGAGCTGATTTTGTCACATATGCGCAAGATTAAACAACTCAACTGGGAGGGTCATCGCATATCCATTTCCCAAGACTTTGCCAGAGTCACGGTCATAAGACGAAAAGGTTTCTTGAATCTTCGAAAACGTCTCACTGACTTGGGCATCTCTTTTTCCTTTTCTGGTCCATCCAAGTTTCGCATTACTTATAAAGGGCGTTCCAGAATCTTCGATGAACCGGCAGACTTGACAACGTTCTTGGACAACCAGGAGGAGATAGAGATGGAGATTCAACGTGCAACGACGCAGACTCCTGGGGCCTCAGGGACCTGATTTATTGTTCTCTTTACTTCTGGTTATGTCTTTTTCTGCATGGTTACCTTCTCTTCTTTCTCCAGCCTTGTTTTCATGTTGATCTTCTCCTCTGCTATCGTATGTCCTATCTCTGTTCTTCTCTCTAGACCACTCTGATAGTTCTCCTTTCTTTCTAGTATCCGTCCTCTCCTTCTTTTTCTCTTCATTATTCTTCGAGAAACTTCTTGTAGATCCTTTCAATTTTTTCTTCTTCTTTCCTTTACCCGTCTTCTCTGATTTCGTGTGTACCTCTGTTTCAACTCCTTTTTTTTTTTCTTGCTCCTATCAATTTTTATTACGGTGTGTTTCTCTTATATTGTTGCTGTTTATACTTACTAGTTACCTGCACTTTTTAGAGTTCTTAGTTGCAGATGTATTATCTTTTAATCAAGTATTATTACTCCTTTCGATAGCATTGTTTATTATATTTGCATTATACTATGTAGCATTGTAGTATCGTGGTGTAGACTTCTCCTTTTTCTTTATGCTCGTTTTCATCTTCCCTCTCGGTTTCTTCCTCGTGTCTCCATGCTGTTCTCATACACCTTCTATCTTTCCTCTTCTGTTACTCCATTTTATAGTATAGTTAGAATTAGGTGTTTTGGTTTGATTCATATGCGATTTCAGCACTTCTTTGTTCCTCTATTCACAAAATGGTATATGTTATTTAAGATGTTTCATACATAATGCAGCTTTTCCTATATTTTATGGTATTGTTCTTTATGCCATGCTCTTGCGCTTGCTGGGGTAATGTTAATCTACTCTGAGTGGTATTTTTCTTCTAATAGCACTATAATATCTCATTATAAAATGTATTTCTATGTGTATGCATTTTCTATTGATTTTTACTTCACTGTAAGTCGTTTTTTTTCATAATGGGCTATTCTTCTTTACCAACTTTTGCTCCTAGTACGGGTCTTCGACTCGCCTTTTCCACGTTCTCCCTTGCATGTTATGGGTCTCTTTTAGACCTCCCCCTCTGCCTCGTTTCTCTCTCCTTTCTAATCTTTCTTCTCTCCTTCTGGCTTTTCTTTTTTCATGGTTTTCCCACATGGTTGCTCCCGTAACATCTATTTTGTTTTGTGGTTGGTCTACTATACTCTTCTACTTCGTCTTTTCTCTGTTATCATTGTTGTCTTCGAGTGTATCCCCTTCAGGTAGATGCCAGGTTTAAATGTTTTATCCCTTAATGTTAAGGGCTTAAATCATCCGGTCAAACGATCTAAAATCTTAGATTATTGTAAATCTCTCTCAGCGGACTTAGTCCTATTTCAAGAATCTAAGATCACTAGTAGAGAAGCGCTATTTTTGAAGAAAGAATGGGTGTCGGATGTGTCTTGTTCGGATGCTTCTGGTAAACGCAATGGTGTGGTTACGTTGGTTTCGAGGAATTCGGGTTTATCGATTATCTCTTCTGAGCATGACTCTGATGGTCGATGGCTCCTATCTAAATTATCAGATGGACAACATGATCTGTTTGTTATGAATATCTATGCTCCGAATATTGATAACCCTGCTTTTTGGAAATCCATTTCTAAAAAACTGCATGATACCCCACATGCTGGTAATCTTATTGTGGGTGGGGATTTTAACTTACCTATGGACCCTTTATTGGACAGGAATTCCGCTTTTCAGTTTCGTCCGCCTAAAGCACACAAACAGATGCTTAACATGTGCTCCATTGCTAATTTGCATGATATTTGGCGTCTCCATAATCCCACTGGTAGTGACTTTTCTTTCTTTTCCTCCCCTCATTCCTCTTTTTCTCGCATTGACTATCTCCTAGTTCACTCTTCTCTTGTCGCAGCCTCTTCCTCCCCGCTTATACATCCCATTGTTATCTCGGACCATGCTGCGGTTACTTTTACGCTTTCGTCCTTTGCTCCGAAACCACGTGGTCGTTCCTGGAGACTTAATACGGAGGTGTTATATGACTCTACCCAAGTGGAAGAATTTTCCAAGGATATAAATACTTTTTTCCGTGAAAATGAGGTGTCTGTATCTTCTCCAATAATTCTTTGGGACTCTTTTAAATGTACTTTCCGTGGCCAAGTTATTGCATGCATGTCCAAACGCAATTTAGCGATTAAAAAAGAACTTACTGATTTATCATCTGAAATCAAGACTTTGGAGGCTTCCTTTAGACATACTAAAGTTCCGACTGTCTTACAACAAATTAAGCTTCTAAAATACAAATATAATACAATTGTCACTAAAAGAGCTCATATTGGTTTCCAAGCACAAAAGTCCAAAAAATTACTTTTAAAGAATCGGGCTGGCAAACTTTTGGCTGTTACATTAAAATTCCAAGACTCCTCCTCTAGATCCTCTCAGATCTCTTCTATTAAGGACCATAATGGCTCTAAAAAATTCCAAACTGAGGAAATTCTTGAAGTTTTTCGTGATTTTTATAACAAATTGTATACCCCCTCTAACCAAGCCTCTTTTGACAAATGCCAAGATTTTTTAAAATCAATTCCGATTCAATCAGTATCAGAGGAAGATCGCTCCACTCTAAATGAACCTATCTCACCTGAGGAAATAGTTTCTGCGATCAAGGCCACCCGTTCGGGGAAAGCTCCAGGCCCTGATGGGTATCCGATCTTATTTTATAAAACCTTTCTCCCGTTGCTTGTTCCTAAGTTGCAGGCTGTCTTTGACGCTTTTGTTCGTAATGGATCTGTCTCTGGTACGGCTGCCGAAGCCACCATAGTGGTGATCCCAAAAGAAGGGAAGGACCATTCGGACCCTAAGAATTTCCGCCCTATTTCGCTTCTCAATATGGAAGCGAAGATTTTTGCTAAAATCCTGGCGAAACGTCTAGAATCCTTTATTCCCCATTTAGTCCATCCCTCCCAAACTGGTTTTGTTAAAGGTAGGCTAGCAAGAGATAATATTCGCACTTTCTGCCATATTATTGGGGCGGCCAAGCGATCCCACTTACCGGCCGCGGCCTTGGCCCTCGATGCGGAGAAGGCCTTCGATAAGGTTTCTTGGCCTTTTCTTCGAGCTGTTTTACATGCACATAACCTCGGGGAATCATTTATTAACATGGTAATGTCTTTGTATTCCCAACCTAAAGCTAATATTAGAATTAATGGTTCCACATCCTCTTTTTTTAATCTCTGCCAGGGAACGAGACAAGGTTGTCCTTTATCCCCTCTCTTGTTTTTGTTATCTATCGATCCTCTCCTTCGGCTGATTGATTTAAACCCCGATATCAAAGGGTTCTCTTTTGGCCCTCATTGTCTAAAAACTGCAGCCTACGCGGACGATGTTCTCATTTTCTCGGACGATATCGCATTAGCCATTCCTGCTATCTCTGACACCATTTCTTTATTCTCTAAAGTTTCGGGATATACCCTAAATAAAGATAAGACAGAACTGTTCCCTTTAAATGCCTACTGCTTTCCTGCGCATATGGGCTCGGCTGGCTTTAAATGGCAAGCTTCCCATCTTAAATATCTAGGCATTTATTTTTGTTCGTCACTACATACCACGGTTACGTATAATGAGTCTCAAACTCTGGCTAAAGTTCGTCGTCTTCTGGATACTTGGTCTCCCAAACATATTTCATGGTGGGGGCGCTTACAAACCCTTAAAATGATGATCACGCCGATTATCAATTTTGTTTCTTCCATGATTCCGATTAAATTATCTGACTCTTTTTTTCGGGAAATCGATGGTATCACCTCCAAATTTTTATGGAGCGGGAAACGTGCTCGGTTGGCATACAAATATTTACGTAGACCCTGTGATATGGGTGGTTGTAACTTCCCGGATTGGGAAAAATACCAGACGGCTTTTTTGGCCTCTCAAGGTGCCCTCTGGTTTTCTCCCCCAACCCGTCATATCCCTCTGTGGCTACTCATAGAACAGGATTTAGCTGCTCCCTTACCACTTGCCTCTTTGTGTACTACTTCCACTCTACATATTCTATTCTCCAGATCTATCATCATTGATACAATCATCGCAATTAAGAAAGTGGACAAGAAAATGGCATTTCCTCTGCACAAGACTAGATGGTCTTCCATTTGGCGTAATTCCAAAATTAAAATCAATATCGCTCCCGCACTCATGTCGTATTGGGCAATGAAGGGTGTCTCTCTTGTACAACATCTGTATAATGAGTCTGGTGAGCCCTTACCTTTCTCTAACTTAGCGCTCAAACACTCTCTAACAAATCTAGACTTCTATACTTTTCTTAAAATCAAGGTTGCGATCTCGAAAACTCGTCTTCACCCCTCCTCGTCCACCATCTCTCTGTTTTCTATCTGGCTCAAAGCGGGTCATGTTGCTTCCCACATTTATAGGTTTCTATCCTCTTCTTCGCTTCCTGATCAGACGGTTGCACAGCAAAAATGGTCGCGTCATTTTGATCACAATATTACGGACCATATCTCCTCCGAAGCTTGGCAATCCATTGGCAAATTAGCGTTACGTAACAAAATTGCTCCTTCCTTAATACAGTCCAAGTTTTTCTCGATCAATCTACTCCACTGGACTCCGGTGCGTCTTCATTCTCTCAACCTTAAAGAGGATGACCTCTGTTGGAGTTGTGGCGTTGAGGCAGGTGATTTTCCTCATATGTTCTATAATTGTTCCTTACTTAAATCTTTCTGGGACCTTATTCAGCGACATTTGTCTCTTATCTTTGAAATTGAGCTCCAGCTCTCTTTTCCTTTAGTTATTTTAGGCCCCTGGGCGGCTCCTACGCCTCTTCCCCTTGAGCCATTACAATTACAACTGTTAGACCTTCTTTTATCTGTAGCGATCAAAGTTATTCTTATGGAGTGGAAGTCTTTCTCGTCTGTCTCCTATCACACTTGGTGGGCATGGGTTTCCTTCTTACGCAGTGCTCACACTTCAGTAGATCGAGCACATCTGTCACCTTCCATCTCTAGTGGGGTTTGGGCAACTCTGGATGAATATATGGAACTCTCTGCGAATGGTGTAGTCCCTCAATTTCCTGCTGTTATGTCTTCCTAATTTTTTGTTTGGTGAGTTACACTACATTGGGTTGTTCCTGTGGGATTCCTTCTTTCTTTCTTCCTCTTTCCTGTCCTCTCTTCCCGTTCCTTCTTTCTGCTGCTTTTTTCCTTGCTCTCCTTCCTTCTTCCTGTTGTTCCTCTTACCTCCCCCTGCCCCTGTCCTCATCTTACGGACTGATACGTTCTACGTTCTGAACAATGTATTCCTCTTTTGGCTCAATTCATTACCCTCATTTTAGGTGCCTGTTCTCCAATTTTACTTACATTGAGCTTGTTATTGTTCAAATATTGCCCATGTTTTCACATTTCTGCTCATATTGGAATGTATCGCATCTTTGTATTTTGTTTTGGATATTATTTGGATCATTATTTCTCTCAATAAAATCCTCTTGAAATGAAAAAAATAAAGATAAGTCGGAAAAAGAGCCACATTAATGAGAGCAGTAGGCCATTAAACTGTCCAGTACACATCTTGCCACAAAACCAACTTCCCATGTTTGCAGATAAAGCTCTAAAGGCGAATAGAGTCAGTGAGGCCTTGTTGAAGTCTTGTACCAGTAGTGATAACTGTGGAGGATCCATGAGGGACATTTGTGTTTACAGTTGATGGTCCAGGGCCTAAAATACTATTTCATTCCATAAGCAGGTTATCCCTTTTGAAAACCTGATTCTCCAAGGGTAGAAGCGACAGCAAGCAGCCGAGGCACTGTTTACTCTTAAACATGCCTTTTCAAACTATATATTGCTGATGACCCAAGATTATGGTGCTAAACAGGTTGTTAAATAAATATCTATAGTAGAATGTTATTTGTTGTGATCTTACTGCATTATTATTCTGGCAGCGTCATTGTTATAGAATCTCATTACATATGTATGTGAGTTGAGGCAGTATTTACAGGTACCAACTCTGGTAGTTGCCAGTGCCTCCTGCTGGTTGCTAGTCACTGGTGTGGGGGCTCTGTATGTATTTAAACGTATTTACGCTTTAAACGTACTTCTACTTTCTTTGCCTACGACAATATCTTGCTGCCGACTAATTTCAGTTATTCTTTCTTCGGTAGTAATTGACTTACACATTTTTTACTCTCAGGATTGTATGTCACATGTATTAAACTGGGCCCTTAGTTACATAGGCTGCATCTCTTGTAGAGGTTTTTTACTTACACTTATTAGGCCACAACACTTTTATAGCTGCCCCTCAACATATCTCATTTCACATAGAGTACTCATTAAATCTGGTCAACATCTGCATTATCTCAATGTCACAGCTCACATATAAGGTCTGGATTAATTTATTTTGACAAGACACTGGTAATATTGATGGTTTGAAATAGGTTAATATGACAATACTTGTGCTAAGGTTTTCAAGTGCAGTGATTATTCTGTTTGACCATGACTCTAGAAACTTTCTGAGAGACATTGGGTTGTTGGTTGACTGGGGTGTGAGCCCTGGTCAAGCAACAGCCACAATCCTTTGCAGGGTGAACAACAAAAAGTCACTAAATTAACATGTGATTAACCCTGGGTAGCTTGGCACAAGAAGTAGTCACCTTAACTTAGCGGAAACATGTAGAATATTTATGCGGCACACAAATGTGAAAGCACAACACAAGAAACTTTCCACACCAATTTTAAAAAATGGAGTAGATTTTCATAAATTATTTGACACCAAAACGACGAAAATCTAATCAGTAGAACCAGAGCTATGAATTTTTAAAGTTTTTTGTAAAAACTAGTGCCCGAAGCGGCAACCATGGACATCTAGTCATGCGAGAACGGGGCAAAGTGGAAAAATATGCCAACCGTGATAGAGCGATGCAATCCAGGGAGCGGTCAGCGCTTACCGTCGAACTTAGAAGAAAGTTTGAGAAAAATGTTTTAAGAAGGTAAAGTTCAGTGGGGTAGGGCTACAGGAGGAGTCTGAGGAAGGAGCATCATCGTCAGGGAGCCTTGGGTCAAAACTGAGGTGAGGATTTCTACTTTTGGACTTAATCTCTTTTTTGGAAGTTGAAAATCTCCAGCGGACAAGTCAGAATGCTGTAGCCGAAGACAGTTCCAGGGGCTCGGAGACCCCTTTGGCTAAGGACTGCTGTACAGCTTTTGCTGCTGCGTAAAAGAACATAGTGGGAGGAGTCATAAAGTCAATCTGACTGGCGATGCTCCTCGGGCGGATAGATGAGCAGGTTGGTCCCAATCTTCTCCTGGTTCTCAGAGCAGTTTTGGGCCAAAAAATGTTTACGTTCTCAGTTTTGGATGTAAGCCAGCTGGGCACTTTTAGCACCACAACAAAGGTTCCAGGACTGGTGGGACACCACTTGGAAATTCATGACTCACTCAGTCTGGGTCCAGGTGGGGGTTCAAGATGGTGGGAGCCTATTATCTCCCTGTAGCTCTGAACAGGAAACCAGCAAGCTAGCCATTGGAGTCACTCTGGTAGTCCTGGCTTTTGGTGAAGATGCTGGCCTCAACAGCAGGCCTGGCCTCTGAGGGTTCAAGGCAGGCTCCAGGCAGCAAATTAGTCCTTGCAGGTAGAGCAGAGCAGTCTTGCAGAGTGAACAGCAGGTCACAGCAGCAGGCAGTGCTCTGAGAGTCCTTCCGCAGGTCCAGGAGTGAACTGAAGAGTGGGTCTAAAGGTTCTATTTTTATGCCCTGGTGCTTTTCCTCTGGAAGGTGGGAGAAGCTTCTAGAAATGTTCTTTAAAATGCATATCCTGACTCCCCTGGCTTTAAGCTGGTTGCAGTGACAATGTGGAAGTGGTAGGGCCTTTGTGTAAAGGCATTACACATTTAGTTGCAAGTGGGGCTGTGCTCAGCTCTGACTCGTCCCCCAATCCTGCCAGCAGATGGCCCATTCAGACACACCTACTCCCTCTATTGTGTGACTGTCTGGGAGGAATTCATAAAGTCTAACTGTTAGTTACACCCAGACATGTGACCCAAGTCAGGCCACAGACACAAAAGGGCTAAGGGCAGGAAAATGCCAACTTTCTAAAAGTGGTATTTTCAAAATTCTAATTAAAAACCTGGCTGGACCATTAAAGAGTATTTTTCACTACATTTTATTAGATAACAAATATGAATTGGATACCTATTCCCAATCAAAGTTTAGCACTTATTAAATGTAATAAGGCAACCCAATGTTATCCTATCGGACAGGTAGAACTCACAGTAGTTTTCACTACCAGGACATGTAAAACATAAAAGTTCATGTCCAACCTTTTAATTACAATGCACCCTGCCCTATGGGCTAGCTAGGGCCTACCTTAGGGGTGACCTATATGCAATAAAAGGGGAGCTAAAGCTTGGAAAGCAGGTTATATTGTCATGTCGAATTGGAAGTTTAAACTCCATTCAGGCTGCAATGGCAGACTTGCAACATGGTTTAAGGTAATACTTAAGTTGGTGGCACAATAAGTTCTGCAGGCCCATTGGTAGGATTTAACTTACAGGACTTGGGGAGCCAGAGTTTAGCACTCTACAAGGGGCTAAGTAATTTGAATATGCCAATCAGGTGTACCCTAATCAAACCATATCTAAATGAGAGATCACAAGCACCTTAACGCTGGTTAGCAGCGGTAAACTACACAGAGTCCTAATGCCAATAAAAACAAATTCAGCAAAAGATGGAGGGAAAAAGGCAAACGTTTGGGAGGTGACCCTGCAGAGAGGGCCAGGTCCAACACATTCCATTTACCTATAGCCCAGAATATTTTTTATCAGTTTGGAGAGCTGTGAATTGCTCCCCCAAGGATACTTGTGCCATCTACACTCTAGACTGGGAGAGTCAAACCCCTTACCACGTGACCTTCCCATGTGATTTGCTGTCAGATTGTTAGTCAACCTCAAAAGATCTGAAAAGGCAGCTACCTGATTAGTTCATCTGTATTGGTTGATGACAACTTTCACTTGGTTTTCTTTCAAACACTACAGTCTTCCTGATAATGGTGTGAAAGAAAAGAACACTACTGTTTGTTTGTGATTGTTTCCCATAACTGATGAAAGCATTGCTTCATCAAAAATAACTTTAAAACATACTTTTACTGAAGATCCTCAGATCCAGTAAACAGTACCCCTTAAATCCAGGAAAGAGTTTTGAAACATCATCACGAGTGACTCTTTAATTGTTAGATTTGGGTCATCATTAGGAGTGCCCCAGTAATTATGATATTTATCACACTTGATAAAATCTGACATCACTGAGCCGGAATTATTTGGATGCATTAAATACCATCCACTTTGGAGAATAAAATGCAAATTTTGGTGCTTACTGAACCTAAATCTGCATGTTCCGGAAAACACTAGCCATTTTTCCCCCTGATAAATATCGAATTTTTGACCTGCCAGTATTAATTTCAAAAGTCAAAATTGCAATATGTGTGGTAGCAGCAGTTATCGCATATTTCGCAACTGAGCCACTATTAACGAGGGCCGTGATGTTAGTCTCATTGCTCTGTTTTGTTGTTCTCTTATGTGGTTTCCTTAGTTCTTTGCCACCTATCTTCCTCAAGGGCACTGTATTACACAGACACACAGAGGAATGGCTGTGGCCTGAACATCTCCTGAGAAGACATTTTGGGTGGACAGGGCTCATTGTGTAATAATTTCGTCCCAGTGAAAACAGTCCACTTGGGGTTTCTTTGCCAGCTGCACAACTGCTGCATAATTCCAAGTTTTTCTACTCGGACTGAGGGAGGAGTTATCACCTCTGATCTGCAAACTTTTTGATATTTTCGGCCAGTTTTCCCAGTGCAAATGATGCAAGATATTTCCAGGTAAAAAGCACATGGGAACAAGTCGCGAGTGTGCACATGTAACATAAGCCTTGAGTACCGGAATGGGTAAAAACAGCATGGTATTTCTGACCCTCTGAAAATGAAGGCTAAGGGCCAGATGTACGAAGTTGCGTGTTAGCGATTTCCTAATTGTGAATTTCAGGGATTCGCTATTAGGAAATCGCCAACTGCGATGTACAACAGTGTGTTTGACTCTGTTAGCGATTCGCAGTGGCTCACAAATGGACCTACCTCATCAATATTCATGAGGCAGGTCACAATTTTTCGACCCATTGTGAATGGCTACAATCACAGGGATGGCGTCCTGCTGGGGTCAGCAGACCACCATGTCTGTAAGTGCTTTTTAAATAAAGCAGTATTTTTTTTTGTAAGGTAGCACCTTTTCTTTAAAGGCAAACGGGATGCATTTCAAAAATAAAAATGAAAAGCTACCTTTTAATTTTTAAGAGCATGCAGTAGCACATGGGACCACTGCCTGCTCTTAAATAATGTTGGCGTCCACGTTCACAAGGGGGAAGGGGGCCCTTGGGTACCCCTTCCCGTTTGCAGGTGGGTTACCACCAACTTGAAGTTGGTGGTAAGTGCGAATGTTTCGCGACCGCATTTCCAGTAGCGAAACATTCATACATACCTGTGCTATTTGGTATTAGAAAGGACCGCCCTAAGCACTGCCGTTCCTACTACTGAATCGCAAAAGCAAAATATGATTCTGTAACAAGTTTCTGAGTCACATTTTGCCTTCTGTACATGGTGAAATACTTTTTAATTATGCATTGGGTCCCAGTAGAAACGTGGGCGGAAGGTAAGAGGCCTACATATTTAAGCAGTAGTTCACAGCCATCCATTCACAGGTGTAGGTGTGTATCACAGTGAACAGGCCATACGGGCTCGTCCACTGCATATTGATTTTTCCCCCTAAAGGGTGTTGAAAGGAAAATATGTGCCACTGTGCTGGAGTTTGGAAATTCATGCAGATGTCAGAAAAGATAAGGGTTATACATATATAAGCATAAGTTGCACATGTACATTCTAGGTGGTCAAGCGCATTTATTTCCATTGCATTTTTTTCCAGGCTTCTGCCAACGTATTCCACCTGAAAATTTGTACGCATTTTTTACTAATTGTCTTACTCATATATATACCTTCAATATTTGCACAGCACGAAAACTTTAATAAATGATCCGGAGATAAGTGCATTAATTCCTTTAATGAGAAGTCAGGAAAGCTGTGAAAGTAAACATTTTTTTTTAGAAAATAGTTATTAATACAGGTTTGGTTTAGATAGCATAACTAAGCCGCCTAACCGCTGTCACATTGCAGAATAGAGAACTTGCATTCGCTGTGCATGCACTAATTCGCGGGTTTTATTTGTTTTCATAAAATAATTTAAATTCAGCTGCAAACCAAACCATGGTGTCTCTCCCTGTGTGCAAATGTAACTCATCTCTAGTTTCCACTTAAACAGATGTACTCAGGTAGCAACACTACAAGGTTATGAGCGAAACATCCGTTCCCATGACGATATAATACATGTGCAGAAGCAGTTCTTTGTTTTCGCATTAATAAAATACAAGATTTATTTTGTGCAATAAAGCACATATTTAACAACCAAAATAAAGTGCAAGGATGTCTTGTTTGGAAATTAATTATGTGATTGGTGCTGAACCAAGCAACATTTTTAGTGCTGCCCATGTTCGTAAAATCATGCTATGAATTTGTGTTTGTTCTTTGTTCAGAACATTATAAAAGACGTGCTATTTGGGGAAGAGACACACTTTATCTTCTTTAGGCTTTCATACTTTTCTTCTTGTTGTTTAGAGAGCACTAGATGCTAGTGATCCTTTTTGTATTTAGGCCTATTTGCTATTAATTTAATTAATTACTCAGTGTGCTGTGGCAACTTATTTTCTTAAAGGCACATGGCACTGTGCATTATTGTGATTTGGTTTTATGCTGATTCCCTCGACTCTAATGACTTTTGCTTTCAGTAATGATACTATTGTTTGAATATATCTAAAGATAAGGGGAACTGGAAAATCCCCAGGTTTTCTTAATGATCATGACTAGGCAATAACGTTTAGGATTCTCCCTTTCCTACCTATCGACCCTCATTAATTAATATGAAGTGGAACATTGCCAAAGCCTAGATATCTGTCACACAAACAGGGCAATGAAAGGCATTACTCATACTTTTTTTGTCAAATGCAAGGTCACAAGCTCAGCAAGCAATGACAACCCTGGATCAAAACAGTTTATTTAGCAGATTCAATAAAATTAATTTGACTTGTTTTGCCTTGGGGATCTCCCCTAAGAAAAGGGAACATTTTCAAGCTTTTCCTTGTGATTTGGCACCGTCAAGTGGGGGTATACTAAGGCTGCAAATTAATTTGCCTCAGGGAAGCATTTCCTTGTGTTTGCATTTCCCAGAACTGTTCATCATCATGACAAAACTCTTATTCTTTATGACCCTAGTGTGTCATGCTCTTTCCTGGCATTTTCTACTCTAGGTTACGTTAAAGAATATGCAACTAGCTACCAGTACAAAGCATGGAAACGGGTGACAATTCATCTCTGCACTAGGGCAGTTGAAAAAGCAAGTGCAATCATGGAAATGCAGAGAGAATTACAGCACCACAGACAATCGGCACCATAACGTTTATCTAAATTCCTATTTTCTCTTACATTACGTGCCACCCCCAGCGTGGCTCTTTATGTCACTATGAGTTCTTTGTGCCTTTCCAACATCTTTTTCTAGCCAGTTGGAATTTTTATTCCAGTCTTCCCCCTGAGAAGCAGCCCCAAATGTGTGCTTCCCTTTCCAGGGAATAAATTAATCAGATTACTCCTGAATTTTCCTGTGCTGGATTAAATAACATAACAATACAATTGTATCAGTGGTTGAATTAAAAATAGGAACTAGGAAGAGGAAAGTAAAGCATGAAGAGTGGGACCAGGCTCTCCAAACTCCAAGGAAACTAACTAGGCAGTAGAGGTGGGGCAAATAAAAGTAAAAACCACCTTGAAAAGACATGGGGGCTTGTATTCAAACATCATACCCATTTGGCGTGACAGCGTCTTAGCTTGCCATATATAGCCAGGATCACAGCAAGAAAAGGGGCGTATTCAGTAGAAGATGAAGCGACAACCTTGATATGAATAAAAATGAAAGTCCAAAGTGGATGGCACTTAAATTGAAATTGGGATCCAGAACCTCCTCCTGTCCCTGGATGTGTCACCAAGATGGGTACTGAAAAATAAAAAATAGCAAACCAAAAGATGAAAACAATAAACCGAAGAGACAAGAGTAATTAAAATAACTGTGCTTGCAACACCACTTAAATTAAAATAACAAATAGGAAAATAAAAACATGGATGGAGGGGCTAGGTTCCCTAATCTACAAGGAAAACAGCGAATGCAAAAAAACGATGAAAGCACTTAAAATATAAATACAGAAATGCTTCTAATTAACCACCAATTGCACATTTTAGCCCTCCCTACATACTACGGATCTCAGGCAGGCATCCTCAGGAAAGGTGCATGTCCAACAGAAGTCGAACTGCCATCTTTACGATGAATTATAAAAGACAGGGGTGGTGGTTGTTTCACATCGGTTGGGTACCGGGAAACAATCTATAGTTAATCAAAAATGAGAACAATACACACTTGTGACAGCAATTAAAATAACGCAGAAATCATGTAGTGGTAAACCATTTTATTCCATTCTATTATCACTTGTTGGTACCCACCGTGCTCTACAAATAATAATAAAACCAAATTAACATCTGCAAGGACATCTCATAGCAGTCAGATTTGTTGCAGCCTTGCTTTTCTCTCTAAAATAACTGCAGTTTTGCCTCGCTGGGCACACAGACTGAGGACAAGCGGTGTGCGAATTTTTACCTCTAAATAATTCTTTCCTGCTCGTTTTCATTTCATGACCACTTTACGTTTGCGAGCACACGTGCTAATAGTCTGGGGTACTGCAGTGTATTTATGTTTAATGCTATTCAAAGAAATTGCTTTACATGCTGTTACATTCTCCAATTTCTTCTTTTCCTTTCCCTATCCTCTCCCTTTTATTGCATCACCTGGTTCTCTGCCAGCCTTGGCATGCGCTGTGTTTATTTCCCATTTACATTTCAAATTCTGTATGATGTTTTTATACTGGACCTTTGTCTGTTGTCCAGTTGCATCTGGAACTGTTTGTGGATGGACCTACATTGCTGTGCTGAAACTGAAAATAAATCTACATTAAAACTCATTGGATTTTGGATGATTCCAACACATGCATGTCTGTATCCATCCTATATACAGCTGTGTTTACCCAAAGCCCACTATTGCACAAATATGGTCACTGCTGGCATCTCTGTCAAGAGCACTGTATGCTGTACAGAAGGTGCAAGCGTTCATGTATGCCTGCTGCATGTGTGCAATTCAAACCACTGTCCTTAGCTGTAGGGTATAATGGCTGGTTTGGACTTTGTTAGAAAATATGATGCACATTTGAGGGACTAGTTTATTTTAACAGGGACACACAACGCCCAAAACATTCATACAGCCTCAGTGCAATTTAGAAATCAGGGTACAGAAAAGGCAAATGTGTAGGGGCTTACAAGCAAGCGAATGGATTCCGAAAAGAGGAAGTGGGAGTTGGAAAGCATTAGTTAAGCTTATTCCAGACGAAGTGCATTAACATTCGGCATGTTCAGTACATGCATGAAAGATCTATATTTACTAACCTTTTAAGACTTCCTCCAATGTAAGTGGTCTTACTAAGGCGCCTTCTTTATTTGGTATAAACCAATATTATGCTGTAACAGCTTTGCTTTATGACAGCGCTTAATTTGAGCCAGTGGTTTCTGATGCTCAGCACCAGCACTTAATTGGTGGCACAGTTTGCCTTATTTAGAGTTGAACAAAACAATAGATGCTTATTAATTCACTTCACATTCAAAATTACTAATAGCTGCCGCCCAAGCCATTCTTATAGCTTTGGGGGCCTGAAATAGTAGAATTGTCACATTTGTAGGCATGTGATGGTCAGTAGTTGTATATGTATTGTCATTGGCAATGGTGGCAGGGTCAATGGTTGGTCTGACTCCCTTCACGCTCTCACTCACTCATTCAGTCACTCACTTTTCGAGCCTTTCTCGTATGTATGCACACTGCCCTGCGCTCTGACACTCACTCACTCTTTCATCTATCCATGAGCTCACACAACTTGTGACACATTACCACATTCGGCCACTCACCTAGCCACACACCCACACACTCAACAATCAGTGAAGAAGCACTTCCTTTATAAAGTAGCCAGGCCTATTGGCTTTATCAATGCTTCTATTGTTTGCAGTGCAGTGACCAGGACGACAGTTGCAAACAGATAAAAAGAAATGTCCCAAGGTGTGTGGGATATTTCCTTTTTGTTTTTCAGAAACAAACCACTGATTTGTATTTTTTGTGTCTGAAGCCTGAAAACAATGCAGTGCAACCTCAGGAAGTGACTGGCTACCCTGCATTACACTTTTTCTGGCAGTCACCTGGCATGACAGTGGGAACACTTTGGGCAAAAATTTTGCTGAGGTTTATTTTTGCAAGCCAAGGTAATGGTGATCGGGTAGTCTCAAGGATAAGGCTACTGAATGATGAAATGACCAAGAGGTCTCATATCCCGCCAGTCCAAAGTGGCCCTTTTACCATAGGACTAGGGTCATCAGAATATACATAAGAAAGAATTCCACAATAATGGTGAATTTCAGTTACACTAACTATATATATGGTATGTATTGTAGGTGACATTCAAATATCATTTCCTACCAGAGGAGATTAGGTATTGAAATGTCCTGGAGAAGTGCTGTTGAGCCTTTTTCGGACAGTCAAGGCACGAAACATGTCGACCATATAGGGGATCTTGGTATCATAGTGATTCAGAGGATCCATCAATTAGTGTTTTTATCCCATTAATAGGAGCCCTATGAATATAATAGACCCTGAGGTGACCTCCAGTTCATTTTAATATTTCTGTTTTAGGCCATTTTACAGAGTGTTTATTATTCTAACCATAACATCTCCTGAAGGGTTGATTGGCCATAGACTGGTCCAACAGGCGATCAAAATTAACTCTGGCATAGAGATCCCCTGCAGCCCAAGTTGGAACTCAGCCCGATGATGAAGCTTGTGCACCTAAAAGGAGCTATTCCTTGAAGACTGGTTGGGCCCAGATGCTCAATGTAGGCTTTGGAACTCTTTTTGTTTTCATAATGGAACGTCACATTTTTGTTAGCGGAATATAAGCATAAGCTTACCGTAAGTAAATCAGCAATTAATGTCATATAAACAATCACAACAATTGAGCCGCGTGGTACACGGCTAGGGGTAATAAAAAGGACCAGCCCCGGCATGGCAAGCAACGTGGTTCAAGAACTACTGAAATAAAGTGAAAGAACTTGAGTCGCTGTCCCGTTATGGGGGGAAAGGAATGCAGCTTTGTGTGGCTGTGGTCTTACGGGGGGGAGGGGTAAGAGTGCTTTTGTGCAGGTAATGTTCTGCATGCACAGGTGTTTAAATCAGCTCAATGCTATATGTATGTAAGGAATCGCCAAAGATTTTGTGATTCATTAATATTACCTATTAGCGTTTCGGTAAATAGCGAATCCCTATTAGATAATATTACTCCATTTGTTCCTATGGGCCAAAAGGCGAACAGTTTTACATTAGCTAATCTGTGATTACTTAATTGGTCATCGCAAATTAGGTAATGCAAAGCCAAGAGTGCCTGGGGGCCTAAAGCCCCCCCTACAATAAAATGTGCACATGTAAAGCGCAGACATGCGCTATGGGCATGTAAGTGCTACATGGCACTTTAAAAAATGCAGATATGTGCATTTTTCGAAGTTTGCACATGGTTACAGTCAATGGTAACTGCATTTTGCTAAATGCACAGTTTGCATTTGGAAAATGCTTCATAGACATTACTAAGGGAATTGCAATTTGCGGTTCCCTATATGTAGTCCCAATTTTAGGTGATAACAATTTTTGCGATTACCTAAAATTGCTACACAAAGCCTTTCATACATCATTAAAGGATATTTATCATTCGCAAACGGACGATTCTACCGAATCGCATTGTTTGCGATTGCAAAAAACTTTCATACATGTGGCCCATGATATGTTAGCACACTACGGGCCAGATGTATCAAAGGGTTTTGCCCATTCTGTGTCTATGGGGAAATATGTTGGTACATATGGCCCGTACCAAACTGCTAATTCCAGAATCGCTGTGCTCGTCGATGTTTGCATAGCAAACCCGCTGTGTACATGTGAAATGTTAAGTACTTTGCCCAGATTCACGGTGTATTTCTGTTTTTGCATAGCTAGTTGTTTTTCACAGTTATCATTCAAAATGTTGCTTTAAGAGTAGGAGGAATAATCAATGACTTTGATTTTAGTTGCTAACATTAATTAATGGCAGGCCGGACACACGTCTACGGTGCAGTGCAGCAGTGAATTAACCTGTCTGTCCTCTGTAGTGCAGCCAGTAAGCTGCAGCATGTTGCTGCAATTAAGTCTAAATATAGTTTGCTCAAATATTGTTAAAAAATCATACTAGTCACAGATGGGTCGAGACTGTGAAGTAAAAGCAGCCCTAGACAATGTTTAAATACCGGCCCCATAGTACCCAAAAAGTGAGCAGAAGCAAGTCCTACCAGCCCCAAAGATGGTTGGTTGTGGCTAATGATCTACTGTGTGAATTTTTGTTTGTAAATATTGGCCTAAATTATTCACTTTATGACACATTTCTACACACTTATTAGCATACGAGTGCCCAGGTTTTACAGGCAATTCAGTAGAGGAACTCCTGAAATCTTCCAATAAAAGTATTTGTACCCAGGGGATGCTTTAGGGTTGGCCGGAACTGTGGTTCCTCCGCCCAAGCCCACCCGAGCATGGAAGTAGCCTTTACCCACCCCAGGGGGCTTGTTCGCGGTGCCAGGCTTGGTAGTACCACCCTGCTCTAAGAGCTTGCCTTTGTGCACTGTTATTTTATTTGTGACTTTTGGTAATGATAGAGTGTGACACGGTAACAATTTTTATATAGCATATCATACTTGACGTCTGTCATTTCTAGGTGTTGTCGCTACCTAATTTAATGGTAATACTCAGTTTAGTCACCTCAGGGGATGAAACCGCCATGTCAGGGTTCGAACTTGTGACCTGCAGCTGCGCTCGAGTTTGAGTGGCGCGCGCTGGGCTCCCATTGACATTCTACTGCCTTTAGCTTTGCTCTCATTGGTCACGTGGGCCCCGCGCTGACAGACTCTTTGCTTCTTCCTCAGGACCAGCACTCCGCAGCAGCCCAGGGCGCAGGCCCCAGCTCCGGGCCCAACGCCTGCCCTGCCACAAACCCCAGCAGCGGCTTCCTGAGCAGCTCCCAGCAGTCCCACCTCATAATGGAAAAGAAGCAGGCCCTGCAGCGGCAAATGATGGAGCAGAAACAGCAACTACTACTTCTGCAGCAGCAGCTCCTGGCAGATGTGGTAATGCGCCTGACGGATTTCTTATTTATTGACTGTAAATTTTATAGGATTATGGAAACCTAGCGGGCCAAACGCTGAAGTGTTGCACATGGTATGGAATGCTGTAAAATGTTCTCGCTGTAAACACAAAGTATGCAGGCGGATTGCTGCCCATTCATTGGATATAATTTAAGGAATGTGTTTCAGAAACAATACAGAGCGTTTCCATGCCAGAGTAATCCCTGTTTTGTGGTGCAGGAACAGGAAGCCTCCGCCGCCAGGGTACACGGGTCTCAGCAATAGCTATGTGTTTAGAAGCAGAAATGTAAGGAATGCGCTTTTATTCATTATATACAGCTTTTTCCTCTATACAACCGCTCCTCCCTGTTTGATATCAGCGGGGTACGTCAGCAGTTTACACCTCATGGGAGGAAGTGTGGCTTTAAATAAATAAATAAAAACACCACGAGCCCGATTCACACAGACCTTTATTTGCACTCTAAGTTCAATGTATACGAGCAAAGGGCTTGATTTGCAAGTGCAAATGCACTTTTGTAATCCACGAAGGGTGTATTTACACTTGTAATGTTATTTATTCATACTTCATATTACCACGGTAAACCTCTTTATTGCATAAGAGCAAATCTCCAACCGGTATAGAAAGCACGAGAAGCTTGGGAACTTATCCTCGACCCATCCTGGAATCATTTAGATATCTAGTCCTGACAGTTGTAGGAGTAAACCTAGTGGGAATGAGAAGTAAACACAACTAAAACCGTTGTCGCTGTAAGGGGAAAATGTTTTTCCAACGGCAAAATATTTTGCCTTGGAAGAAAAAAACCTACAACTGTAATAATGCCGAGGTATTTTGGAGGAACAGTTGTGCACCTTATTCAAATGTACAGGAGGGTCTGCCTTAGCACACATGTTATCAGAAATTCACAAACCTTTTCTAAGATTACACTTGGAAGGGTTGTGGATGCAACATACACACATTTTGGTGAATCAGGGTCTAAGATTGCAGTGCATTGGGAAAAGCTGTGTTTACTCTGATACCTGCATGTTTTCCTAATCATGATCGTTGATACATTTAATTTTAAAAACTCTATTACCGAGCATTTAGCACTTTGACTGCCCATTTCTGAGTGAGACCCATAATTATAAATGTTGAAAATCCTGCATTATGCACGTAGACAGCCATAGGCTTCAAATTATTCTACATTTGATAATGTCTTGCTTTTCAATTATTTCCTATTAAAGAGTTTCAGGTGCTGCATATGATATCACTTTTTGTTAATTGATTAGTTGAGGCGTATTAAGATGTGCAAATTTGCACATTGACACGTTTGCAAACTGGAATAAAGTTTGCAATGCAACCTATGTACTTTTAGGTAGCCGCGCAAATTGAATTTTGGCAGTGGTCACAAAACGGCAGTCCTAATGACTATTAATTAGGAAAGTTGCAGCTTGCGACCAAGTGTGATTGGCTGTAAATTCAGAAATGGAGGTGCGCAAGGGACACCAGACCTTTGTCTCTGCGCTTGCATTACCAAACCAGAATTTTTTCTTTCAAAGGAGCCCATGTCGCTTTAACGGCCCGCTTCTTTAATCTCTTCTATGCTCATGACGAGCTCAGCTCGTCATAAGGCACAGTGCAGCTGCACTCATGACGAGCTCAGCTTGTCACGGCCGTTGACGTTGCACGCGGGGATAATTACCCCGCTGTGCTGAACGTTCGAAAAATGGGTGTGGTTGTGACGAGCTCCGCTCGTCATGAGTGCAGCTGCACTGTGCCTCATGACGTGCTGAGCTCGGCACAAGCACAGCGGCGCCGCGCGTGGTCCCCCTCCCCCGCGCAGCGGGGGGGGGAACACCCCGCAGCAAAGGTGTTAAAAAAAGTTTCCCATTTGGGAGGCCATTGGGGAGAGCAGGCAGTGCTTATCTGGACCTCAGCCTGCTTCCTTTGTGACCCCCACCCACGACTGAATTCTCAAAGAGGAAGCTGTCCCACAGGGAAGGCGTCCCTTTTTTGAATCAAATATCACCCCCTTTGTGGTATCTTTAACTGATCAGTGGTTTGGGACCACAAGTGCAGTCATAAACTATTGAATCATTCCTTTCCTATTCGCAGATAGGAGTAGGACACCTCTTTCACACATTCGGATAGGGTTGCAAAACTCCTTTTACAAGTGGGAAAGACTTTCAAACTCATAAAAGGGCTTTTGTAAAAAGTAAAAATATATTTTGCAGTCACAAACCCTGTGATTTTGCAAATCTCTGGCTATGTGACCACCAAATACCTGTGTACATCAGGCTGTTTGTTCCATAATTGCTTTTTTTTTTGTCCTCATGTCTCCACCGATTAGCACTAGTTGATACGCCCTTCGTGAGTGCCAGAAGTCGGCTACAGATCAATCAGAGTTATTGGGTTATTTCAAACTCTGCACTGCCCTCCCAGTTGCTGAACTGAGAGGGTGTAATAATTGGACAGATAAGTATTCAATATTTTAGCAAGTTCCAAAACCTGACCTGAGACTACTTTTATCCATTTCCTTGAAAAAACACACAGAGTTCTTCCAACCGTGCATGGAATGGGCCTCTGATTGAGTCCAACGTTTATAGATTTCTCTTCTTGCTAGTAGTATTAAGTAAAAAATTAAGTAATGACACTTTACTTGCAGGTCGTACTTATCTTTAACCTGCTGGGATATCCCGGACATAATTAACTCTGGGCTTACCTCTATGTTGACACCCACGGAGGGCAAAATGGTGTTACCCACTGCTGACCAGAATTCTCCCAGTTTTGAGCAGTTGGCAAACATGTGCACATCGTCAGCATCTCCACTGCCACATTGCTTTCACTTTGAATCTGTGCCTCCTTTTATCTTTCCAAGTTTTTTTGGGATCCAATAGATTCTATGCAAGGTAAAAAAAGTGGTTTTCTTTAAAGCAGCAGGTTTGACCACCAGGTAAAGTGTAGCGCAATATACTTCCCATAAATCTGCCAGCTCCACTTCCGGCAAGCTTCCCGCCCATGCAATATGTTATTTTCATTTCCGCCAGTTCTGTATCCAGGAGGAGTTGATACCAAAGTGCCACCTCTTTTTTCCTTGCCGTTGTGATCTGAAGTTCCAGCTCCATTTGTTTTGAGTCTCTGTCTAGCCCGTTTTGACTCTTGAGCCAGAGATTGATCTGGTAGATTTTAAATCTAGATATTCCCCCTTTTGTCTTGTCATGCCAGTAGCTCCAAGTTAACTTTTGTCCATCATCTACAAGTTGACCCCACTGCCTAACATCTGGCTGTTTCAGTGGTTTTGATAGGCTATCTGATAGACATTCCAGGGAACCTGGAGAATCCCATATGGGAGACAATCTGCTGTAATTAGGTACACCTAGGATCCATCTTATCTCATACCAAATTCTTGCAGCTGACGGGAGGCATTTTAATCCAACTTTTTTGTAAAATCTTGGAGCCCCATACTTATAAGAAAAGCCCTCCTCATGTAAACCCACCAGCATGGTTTTAAACATAACCCCAATTAGAGATTCATTGAGTCATTATAGTAGCATTCTATTGTTTTTTAGTTGGAACGTGCTTCCCAATCCCGTTTTCCGTCTCAGTTTTTCCCATGAGAGGCCTATTCCTCTACTAGCCCATATAAAGGAAGAAATCTTCCCCTGCAGCTTCAGGAGTGTTTTTTTTCAAAGTGTAATGGTATATTATCAAAGAGTAAGGTGAGTTTTGGCAAGATGGATATTTTCACCAAATTAATCCAGCCGTAAATTGTAAGTGGAAGGTTCTGCCATCTTTTTAATAATACATCTATCTCCTTTCCTACTCTTTCAAAATTAACTGCTGCTATCATCCCCAGGTCTTTAATTATTTTAATCCCCAAATATCTCAATTCCTCCACGTATTTTATTTCTCCTCCATCTTGGTTCCAAGTCATTACTTCTGTTTTTTCTTTGTTTGCCGCATATCATTCCAGTTTACCAAATTCCCTCACTTCTGCCATAAAGTGTAGTAAGGGAGATACTACGTCCGAGGTATAAACCATAAGGTCGTAAGCGTAATGCGAGATCTTCCTGGAGTATGCCCCAGTTTTAAAAGATGTAATCACTTCATTTAACCTCAGACTTTGAGCAAAAGGCTCTATGTAGAGATCAAATAATACAGGTGACAGAGGACAACCCTGTCTTGTACCTCTCTCAATTCTCACAGGAGGAGACAGACTATCATTAACTAGAATCTTTGCTGTTGGAGCTCTATACATTTCAAACCAAAATGTTCTAATGTAGTCTTTAAATATCTCCAATGGATGCGATCAAATGCTTTTGCAGCATCTAACGTGACAATTGCGAGGGGGTCATTCTGCGTTATGGCTAAATCTATGGAACCTATCAAGGAATAGTTAGGCTCATTCATATATCTCCCAGGAAGAAAAAACATTTTGGGTCTTGATGAATCAGCAGCCCCATTACCTTATTCAAACGTGCAACAAGAACCCCAGAAAAAATCTTGTAATCATTGTTAAGTAAGGATATTGAGCGAAATGATTGGCAGTGTGTCGGGCTCTTGCCTGGCTTTAAAATTAAGGTGATTACTGCTTCATTCCATGGCATTGGAACTGGGCCCCCATCTATCAGGATACTCTCTTCTCGTAATACAGAATACAATTCGAAGGGAATCCAATCTGGGCTGCAGTTTTCCCATTTTTTTGCTTTTTCAAAATGTCCAGGATTTCACTACGATCAATTTCTCGTCCTAGATAGAGAGCTTGGGCTTCTGTAAGCTCAGGAAGCTGCTTGCTTAAGAGCCAACCTCATATTTCTTGCTCAGTTACCACTAGGTCTTCTGTATATAACCCCTGAAAGAAGTTATTAAATGCAGCTCTGATTTTTTAACTCTCCTCTACTTTGAGCCCGGACTCCTCTTCTAGAATCTTCCCTATAAAATGTTGATTTCTATCCAATCTTGCTTTCCAAGCCAGAAGCTTTCCACAGCATACTCCTTGTATAATACCTCTGGATCTGCTCACCTCCCACAGTTGATTTACTTTCTCCTTCAATTTAATTCTAAACTTCAAGCGTAAACCTTCCAGCTTATCTACCCACTCCTTTCTTTTTATTTCCAAACCTTTGTTAGCTTTTAAGAGGATCTACACTTTGTCTATCTCCTCCTCTATTTCATTTAGGTATTTTTCTCTTCCCTTACCCAGTTTAATATTAGATTTTTAACAATACCTCTTAAGCATGCCTTATAGGTATCCAATTCCGTGTGCACAGGGGCTGACCCTAGATTCCAAGAAAAAAAATCCTCAATATTGCAACGTATCTTCTCTATTATCTTGGGATTTGTAACATAATCCTTCTGTTCATCGTCCACTCCATAATTGCTTTCTATAGTAACTCTTTTATTCAAGTTTCGGTGCTTGGCAGATGTAAATCATCCCAGCCTCTCAGCTGTTGGTAATACTCCATAACTTGAGACAGCAATTAGATTAGTTCTCACATCGTGACCGTCTGGACCCTGTCCATTGCGGACGCTCCTTCACGCTTCCTGCTTGCAGACCCCGAGCGTGAACCTCCTCCCAGCGTTGTTGGGAACTGCTCTGTGGTATCGTTACGCTTGTAATTGCTGGCGCTCTCTACCTTAACTAGCGCTGAGTCACGCCCCCTGATTTGCGCATTTGTGTGCTTTATTATTATTTATCGTGGTATTTTCGCCGAACTCAAGGTGCTGCTTGATACTGCTGCTTTGTATAGCTTTTTCGCCATTTGTTTATTGATTTTTGAACTTCTGTGCCCTCTGCCTCGTCTCACGTTCCCCTCCCATTCCATTTGGTGTGCAGTCTCCTGGCCCGCCTACCCTCCCCGATACCGCCTCCCAGCTGCCCCTCCCACCCACGAATACCTTGCTGACCTCCCCCCTCCCAGCGCTGTGACCGTCTGGACCCTGTCCATTGCGGACGCTCCTTCACGCTTCCTGCTTGCAGACCCCGAGCGTGAACCTCCTCCCAGCGTTGTTGGGAACTGCTCTGTGGTATCGTTACGCTTGTAATTGCTGGCGCTCTCTACCTTAACTAGCGCTGAGTCACGCCCCCTGATTTGCGCATTTGTGTGCTTTATTATTATTTATCGTGGTATTTTCGCCGAACTCAAGGTGCTGCTTGATACTGCTGCTTTGTATAGCTTTTTCGCCATTTGTTTATTGATTTTTGAACTTCTGTGCCCTCTGCCTCGTCTCACGTTCCCCTCCCATTCCATTTGGTGTGCAGTCTCCTGGCCCGCCTACCCTCCCCGATACCGCCTCCCAGCTGCCCCTCCCACGCTCCGCCCCCTATCCACCATTTAAGGCAGATGCCCCAACGCGCAGCGTCCATGCGCTACGGCCGCGCCGAAGGTGCGCCAAAGGTAAGCCCGTCTACGCCCGTCCGCGCCTGGACCGCGCCCAGCGCCATACCCCCTTGCCCCCGTACCTCCCTCCCCTCCCGCATTACGTACGAAGCCACCACCCTCCTAGCCCTTAACCCCGGCCGTCCCCCCAACTGCGCCCAAGCCGCTCCTGGACACACCCATGGACCCTTCTCCTGCAACTCCTGCAAGTTTGACGGCACCAAGACCAACTCCAAATCCACTAACACTAAACAGAGACCTGACGCCAACCACCTAGAATGCATCCTACTCAATACCCGCTCAGTCCACAGGCACGCCATCGACCTCTGGAATCTACTAGACACCTTCTCTCCAGATGTCGCCTTCCTAACAGAAACATGGATGAACTCTACCTCAGCCCCAGACATCACCATTGCCGTCCCGGAATGCTACAAGATCATCCGTAAGGACCGGACCAACCAAACAGGAGGAGGCATCGCCATCGTCCACAAGAAATCCATCCGCATCTCAACCAGCTCAGACGTCAATCTCGCAAACACTGAACACCTCCACTTCCAGATCCACATCGATCCCAACACCACACTCAGAGGCACCCTCCTCTACAGGCCACCAGGACCCCGTGCACAATTCAGTGAAGACATCACGGACTTCATCTCCCCACACGCCCTCCCCTCCGAGGACTACATTCTTTTGGGAGACCTCAACTTTCATCTCGAAAAGAGCAACGACCGCAACACCACCACCCTTCTGGACAATCTTGCCAACCTCGGACTTAAACAACTTGTCACTACCCCGACCCACATCGCAGGTCACGCACTCGACCCTATCTTCACCTCCAGCAAACATGTCTCCTTCAGCCTCACCACAGCTCTCCTCTGGACGGACCACAGCTGCGTTCACTTTACCTACAACAAGACCACAACCAACAACCATCCTCAACCCACTCTGCGAAGAAACTGGAACAAAATCACCATCGACCAGATCTCTTCATCGCTTCTTCAAAGCCCCCCTGCCCACTCCACAAACCCCGACCAAGCAGCCATTAACCTCACCCAATGGCTATCCAACAGCGCCGACATCCTAGCACCGTTGAAAAAACGTCAAATCAATCTAGGCAGCAAGAAGGCCTCCTGGTTCAACGATGATCTTAAGAAATCTAAAAAACTCTGTCGCTCCCTTGAGAAGGCCTGGAAAAAAGACCCTACCAACAGCACCAAGGACGCCTTCAAAAACGCCACCCGTATACACCACCAACTAATCAGGACCGCCAAGAAAGACGCTTTCAAGGACCGACTAGATAACAACGCCCACAACAGCAAGGAATTATTCAACATCGTCAAGGAATTTACCAACCCCTCAGCCAACTCCAACGACATCACCCCCTCTCAAAGCCCTCTGCGACTCCCTAGCCTCATTCTTCCACAACAAGATTGCAGAAATCCACAACAGTTTCGACAACCGACCCGAAGACCAACCCACCCAACCCTCTGCAGGACCCCCACCCCCCTTGAACATCCTCAACGACTGGAACCCAATCTCCACTGAGGACACCATCCGCCTGATGAACTCCATCCACTCAGGATCCCCCACAGACCCTTGCCCTCACCACATCTTTAACAAAGCAGACTCCATTATAGCACCGCACCTCCGAGACGTCATCAACTGCTCCCTCAACTCCGCTATCTTCCCAGAAAGTTGGAAACATGCCGAACTCAGCGCCCTTCTGAAGAAACCTACAGCTGACCCCACCGAACTCAAAAACTACCGCCCCATCTCGCTCCTTCCATTCCCGGCCAAAGTCATCGAGAAAGCCGTCAACAACCAACTCGCCGCCTTCCTCGAAACCAACAAGTCCCTCGACTCCTCACAGTCCGGCTTCCGAGCCAAACACAGCACTGAGACCGCACTCATCGCAGCAACTGACAACATTCGAACTCTACTAGACAACGGAGACACAGTCGCCCTCATCCTCCTCGACCTCTCCGCAGCCTTTGACACAGTTTGTCATAGCACCTTAATACAACGCCTCAGAAACATCGGAATCCAAGGAAAAGCACTGGAATGGATCACCTCGTTCCTTGCCGGAAGAACTCAGAGAGTTCGCCTTCCACCATTCAAATCAGAAGCTACAGAAGTCATCTGCGGCGTGCCACAAGGATCTTCACTCAGTCCCACCCTCTTCAACGTATATATGAGCCCCCTCGCGGCCATCGCACGCCAACACAACCTCAACATCATCTCCTACGCTGATGACACCCAATTGATACTATCACTCACCAAAGACCCCAACACCGCCAAAACCAATCTACATGAAGGAATGAAAGAAGTAGCCGAGTGGATGAAGCACAGCCGTCTAAAACTGAACTCCGACAAAACTGAAGTCCTCATCCTTGGTACCTCCCCCTCCGCCTGGGATGACTCTTGGTGGCCAGAGGCCCTTGGAAAAGCACCCATCCCGACGGACCACGCACGGAACTTAGGTGTCATCCTGGACTCCTCACTTTCTATGAACAGACAAGTCAACGCCGTCTCATCTTCTTGCTTCAATATTCTTCGCATGCTCAAAAAAACATTCCGCTGGATCCCCACCGAAACTAGAAAAACGGTCATCCACGCATTGGTCACGAGTCGCCTGGACTACGGAAACACCCTATACGCTGGTACCACCGCAAAACTCCAGAAAAAACTCCAACGCATCCAGAACGCGTCAGCCAGACTCATACTAGACATCCCGCGTAAAGACCACATCTTCGGACACCTGAAAAACCTCCACTGGCTCCCCGTTAACAAGAGGATTACTTTCCGCCTCCTAACCCACGCACACAAAGCACTCTACGAACTTGGACCCGAATGCCTCAACTCACGACTTTCCTTCTACACCCCTTCCCGACACCTACGATCCTCCAACCAAGCCCTTGCAACTGTACCTCGCATCAACAAAACCACCATGGGAGGCAGATCCTTCTCCTACCTGGCAGCTAAAACCTGGAACTCACTTCCCACTCACCTTCGCCTCACTCAGAACCACCTTACATTCAGAAAGCAACTTAAAACCTGGATATTCGACATGTAACTCCTCACCCTCCTCAAGCGCCTTGAGACCCTCTGGGTATGTAGTGCGCTATACAAATCTCTTGACTTGACTTGACTTGACATGAACTGTATATTCCACTGTGGAGGCCCAAAAGACAGTTGTTACAGCACCACCTTGAGGTTTTCACAGGTAACAAGCAGAGGCCAAGCACCTGGCCACAGCCTGAATGTACCTTTATTAGACTTGTGGGTTCTTCGTATCCTTCAGCAGATCCACAAGTCGGATGTAGCCTGCCTCTCAGATGGGCATACAGTCACAGCTTTTGGGGTGTGTGCATAGGGGCAGGATTGACTGTGCTGCGGATGTGGGGAGGCAGTGTTCGAGGCATGTGGGCTGCTGAATTCATATCTATAGCATCGATCGCCGCCTAGTGTTGGGTCCGGATGATTGCACATTGTTGTCCTGGAAGAGTCTTCGAAGTATCACGAGATAGGTGGCTCCTCCCCTGGACTACAGTGCGCATGGGCATCGACTCCATCCCCAGATTGTTTTTTTCCGCCATTGGGTTCGGATGCCTATTTGATCACTCCAGTTCGAATTCGATAAAAACTTTCTTTTCGGCCCGCAGGCCTTTCCTATATCGTCGGTATTGTTATTGCGTTCGGTGCCCAGCTCTGTTCCGGCTCAGTTCCCGAGTCGGACATCCAGAGGAGTCGCGTGGCTCTTCGGTGCTCAAGGCCCAGTCAACGCAATAAGACTTATTCGACGACACATCATGGAACGGAGCCCGTTCAAGAGGTGCCCCGTGTGCAACTCCAAGTATCCCCACATCGACGTCCACCCGGTGTGCAACAAGTGCCTGTCGCCGGACCACGATGAAGCCAACTGTATGGCTTGTTCTCGTTTTCGCTCCAAGAAGACAATTCGACTTCGGCGCGTGGCGCACCAGGAGGCCCAGCAGACGGCACCTGACCCGGTGAACATTTTCGATACCGAGGGAGAAGAAGCAGACGAGCAAGAAGTTCAGGAGACGATTTCTATTCCAGCGGCGGAGATCGACTCCAACTACGATGCAGACGTCGAACTGCTCGATACAGAAGACGTCGTCGACGAGGTAGGAGACGACGATGGGGCCTATGGGGCCACGGAAGATTGCTCAGGCGAAGAGCTATGCCCCGTTCGGACATTGACTAAGGCTCAGGTCGAGGGATCGTCACATGGCCTTACCCAAGATCTTACCCCTAAATCCACGGTCTCGCCTCCGGGCCCGACTACGGACACTTCTGCGGAGCCGCCATTGGTCAAATCGAAACCGAAAGGGAAAGCCTCGGTCTCCACAGACACTTCTACGGAGCCGCCATTACTAAAATCGAAACCGAAAGAGAAAGCTTCGGTCTCGACAAAAACGAAAGTGATAGAGGCGCCATCGACACAGAAAACGCCTGTCGCCTTGGTCGGCTCCACGTCTTCGGACATGTCGGTGCAGACGAAGCCGAAGAAGGTTGTCGAATCGGTGAAGTCGCTCAAGGGCGTCGAGCCGAAGACTGGGGCACCGAAAACGCTTGTCAAAGCCGCCGACCCAAAACTGTCGGCGCCAAAGGCCGTCGACACAGTCAAGGGACTCGGAGCTCCGAAAGCTGTCGATCCAACCCGTCGGTCCGACAAGCCCAAGAGTACCGCTACCCTCGAGTCACCACGTGGTGATGGCTCGAAGGCGTGTGTTGAGTCGACGAAGCCGTCCGCATCCTTCACGAAGCAGGTGTCGGACTCGTTGCAGCGTATTAAAGACAAGGCTTCCGCAGTCGATCTGAAGGATGCTTCCACACCGAAGCCAGCCTCCAAACCACACAAGTCGACGGTGCCGATTCGGTTCACACTGCCGCCGAAAGTGGCGCCAAAGGAGTTCGCGCCCAAGCAGGTCATCGAGCCGTCCATACCGGTCTCCACCGGGCCGAAGCCTACCCCTGCTGTTGTAGGCACGAAGCATCGACAACCCCTACTCGAGGACCAGTCGGAACAGTTTATCGACGACAACACCGGTAAACTGTCCATTTACAAGCGCAAGATCACGCCATCACAGCCTATGGAGTCCTACACAATTCCTTTGAAAAAGAAAAAGGATTCCATGGATTCCCCAGTTCTGGTAGAACTGATTAATCCACGTGCTCAGGACACTGCTCCAATCTCGCCCACTTACTCAGATGTGGAGGCTGGGGAAGGTGACTACGACGAGTACAACTACCCTGCTGACACTGATCCTGAAGATCAGCATGACACATGGACAGATGCTGCAGACCCAGGGGATCCACAATCTGCCCAGGACACTCAAGTATATGCTGTCAAAACCTCCCCCACTGAGGATTCGACAGCATTTAATGCACTAATTGAGAGGGCAGCAAAAAATCACGACGTCCAGCTGCATGCTGACCCTATTGAAGTGGACTTTCTGTTTGATACCTTTTCCACCTCTGAAAAGACTGTCAAGACTCTGCCAATGCTAAAGGGTGTCTTGAAACATGCTGCAGATATTTTTAAAGAACCCACACGTGCCAGGGTTATAAACCCCAGAATTGAAAAAAAGTACAAGCCGGCACCTGGCGACCCTACCTACATCAGGGGCCAGTTGCTGTTGGACTCCCTGGTTGTTTCTAATGCCCGGAAGAGGGCAAATTCACAGACTACTGGTGATGCTCCTCCCCCTGACAAGGAGTCCAAAGTGCTCGAAGCATCAGGGAAGAGGGTGGCGGCTCAAGCGGCCAATATCTGGCGTATTTCTAACACGCAGGCACTCTTGGCCAGATATGACAGGGCACACTATGATACCCTTGAAACACTCTTACAACACTTGCCAGATGAGTATAAGGAGGCAGCAGAGATGCTCATTCAAGAAGGGAAGCTCATCTCAAATGCTTCGATTAAGTGTGCACTAGACGCAGCGGACACCGCGGCCAGGGCCATTAACACCAGTGTAATGTTGCGGCGTCAGGCCTGGCTCAGAATCTCCGGGTTCAAGCCGGAGATACAAACCACCATCCTCAATCAACCTGTCAACCCTGATGTCCCAGCAAACACAGTACACTAAAGGTGGTGCACAAACCTCTTACAACAAGCAGAGTAGAGGCGGATATCGCGGCAACAGCACCAAGGGCAGAGGTCGTGGAAACAACAACTCCCGATCCTCCGCAGCCAACAAACAGTGACGCCTTGTCACTGCCCCCGACCATACGACACCTGTTGGGGGAGACTCCAACAGTTCCTGCCAGTCTGGAAATCCATCACCACAGACAGGGGGGTCAGAAAACGTATCCAGTACGGTTATTGTCTGGAGTTAACATCCACTCCACCCAACATCCCCCCAAGGCACCGTCCTATGTCAACAGAGCATTTGCACTTATTGCAGCAAGAGGTGCTCGTCATGCTGCAAAAAGGGGCAATCGAGCTCGTGCCACTGGAACAAAGAGGCTCGGGAGTGTACTCCCTGTACTTCTTGATCCCAAAAAAGGACGGGTCCTTGCGACCCATACTGGACCTCAGACCCCTAAACCAGTACATTCTATCAGAACACTTTCACATGCTAACTCTGCAGCAGGTTCTTCCGTTGCTCAGTCAAGGGGATTTCCTCGCAACATTAGATCTAAAAGATGCATATTTTCACATTCCACTACATCCGTCACACAGAAAATACCTCAGATTCACCATTCAGAATCAGCATTACCAATTCAAGGTCCTCCCTTTCGGAGTGACCACAGCGCCCAGGGTGTTAACAAAGTGCCTAGCTACAGTGGCTGCGCACCTCAGGAGACAAAACGTTCACGTCTACCCTTATCTGGACGACTGGCTTGTCCAAGCAAAGTCGGCCCAGCAGTGCGCTGCCAACATGTCCCACACCATTCACCTTCTTCACGATCTGAGATTCTCACTGAATTACCCAAAGTCACACCTTCAGCCCGCCCATGTACGGCAGTATCTGGTCGCGACGATAAACACTCTGGCAGCCACAGCACAGCCAATTTCAGTGAGGATCGACAGCATTCAATTGCTGATACAAAAATTCAGACCGCAACACTCGCTTCCAGCACGAGTGTTCATGCAGTTGATAGGCATGATGGCCTCCTGCATCTTCATAGTCCCGCACGCGAGACTACATATGCGTCCGCTTCAGGAGTGCTTAGCACGTCAGTGGAATGAGGCTCACGGACAGTTGAAAGACCTATTGTTGGTGACCGGTCGGGCATACAACTCTCTGCATTGGTGGAATCCACACAAACTTTGCAAGGGCCGACCGTTCCAGGAGCCTGTGCCACAGATCATCCTCACGACGGACGCATCTCTCCAGGGTTGGGGAGCTCATGTACTCCACTACACAGTGCAGGGACTATGGACAACGCAGCAAAAGAAGATGCACATCAACCACCTAGAGTTGATGGCGATCTTCATGACACTAAAGGCATTCCAGATACATCTGTGCAACAAAGTCGTGTTGATCCGGACGGACAACAAGACGGCCATGTACTACATTCAGAAGCAGGGAGATACACACTCTCCACAGTTGTCTCATCTGGCTCAGAGCATGTGGAAGTGGGCCATTCAGAGGAACATCTTCCTCATTGCGGAACACCTCCCAGGCCAGGACAATCAGATGGCGAATCTGCTCAGCAGGTACAGCCACCAACTGCACGAGTGGGAGATACATCCATCAGTGCTCCACCCGTACTTCCAGCAATGGGGTCATCCAGAGATAGACCTGTTCGCCACAAAGGAAAACGCCAAATGCCAAAGCTTTGCCGCCAGGTTCCCGCACCCACAGTCGCAGGGCAATGCGATATGGATGAACTGGTCAGGCAAATTTGCGTACGCTTTTCCCCCAGCACCTCTAATACCGCTGGTGGCACAAAAGCTAAAGCAACACTCGATGACGCTCATCCTGGTTGCTCCGACGTGGGCCCGCCAACCATGGTACACCACGTTTCTAGAACTTTCCGTGGTACCGCATCAAAGGCTGCACCTCACACCCAGACTTTTGACGCAGAGCCATGGCGACATTCAGCACCCAGATCCGCAACAGTTCAACCTGCCGATCTGGCTCCTGAGGTCTTAGAGTTTGGCTACCTCAACTTACCTCCTGCCTGCATGGATATCGTACGGGAGGCAAGAAAGCCCACCACCAGAGCATGCTACGCAGCCAAATGGAAGCGGTTTGTCATTTATTGCGTGGACCACCACATTGACCCGCTTGACGCGTCCACGCACAACATCATTTGTTATCTGTTGCATCTTTACAAATGCAATCTGGCATATGCTTCCATTCGGATACATTTATCCGCCATAGTGGCTTATCTCCAAAACAGGCAGCATCTCTCTCTTTTCCGAGAGCCTGCCATTAAAGCTTTTCTAGAGGGGCTCAAACGAGCCATTCCTCCCAGGACCCCACCTGCTCCTGAATGGAATCTTAATGTGGTACTCACCCGACTGATGGGTCCACCTTTTGAGCCTCTGCATTCATGCGAGATTCAGTTCTTAACATGGAAAGTGGCTTTCCTAATAGCCATTACGTCACTGCGACGTGTTAGTGAGCTTCAAGCGCTCACTGTATAAGAGCCATTCATACAAATTCACTCCAACCGGGTGGTGCTGCGCACCAACCCTAAATTTCTTCCAAAGGTGGTTTCACAGTTCCATGTCAATCAAACTATCGAACTGCCTGTGTTCTTCCAAAATCCAGAGACAGTGGCTGAAAGAATGCTCCACACTCTTGACGTCAAACGAGCTTTGATGTACTACATTGATAGGACCAAAGATTTTAGAAAGACAGAACAACTCATTGTTGCCTTTTCAGCACAACACAAGGGCAATCCCATTTCCAAAGCAGGTATAGCCAGGTGGCTAAGCGCACTTTAACGATCCCCCCAAGAGCCCACTCCACCCGTAAGTTGGGGGCCTCCATGGCTTTCCTTGGGAATATACCTTTGGAAGACATTTGTAGAGCAGCCACATGGTCTACCCCACACACATTAAAAAACACTACTGTGTAGATGTGCACTCCAAGCAGCAAGCAGCTGTAGGGCAGGCTGATCTAAAGACACTTTTTCAAACATCTGCAGCTGGCACAGGCGGCCACCGCTAATGGAGGGACTGCTATATATTCTATGCTATAGATATGAATTCAGCAGCCCACATGCCTCGAACTGAATATGCTACTTACCAGTATGCATCTGTTCTTGGCATGTAGGGCTGCTGACATTCATATCGCCCACCCTCCTCCCCGGCGCCTGTAGCGGCTGCAGACTTTACACTTACTCTTAGCATGGTCACACTGTTACACTCCATCTTCGCCACATGGCTAAAAACAATCTGGGGATGGAGTCGATGCCCATGCGCACTGTAGTCCAGGGGAGGAGCCACCTATCTCGTGATACTTCGAAGACTCTTCCAGGACAACAATGCGCAATCATCCGGACCCAACACTAGGCGGCGATCTATGCTATAGATATGAATGTCAGCAGCCCTACATGCCAAGAACAGATGCATACTGGTAAGTAGCATATTCATTACATTTGGCCAGCACATATGAGACAGTCAATTCTGTGCAGAATAATTCCTCTTATGCCTATGTGGATGATATTCTACGCTGTAATACCCTTTGGAAGGTGAAAGCAATAAAGGACAGAACCAGAGGTGAATGGGTGTGGTGGCAAGCATCTGTTGCAAGACATGCTATGGAGTACTGGAGGAATTGACAATTTCCAGGATCCATATTTTCATTTTATTCATATTTTCAGAGATTGAGAACTGGTTTCTCATTGGCTTTTAAATTCCTACTAGGGGTCACATCCCACTGCAGTATTCACAGTGCCACACTACCTACCCCTCCCCTGTATGGGACACCCCAAATCATCTACACCTTAAAGCGGTCAAGGAAGTGTGTGTTGTCCCAGCCATTCTGATTGATTTCCCAATGGAAACCGTAGGGCTGACGTCAATAAAGAGTACATAGGAGATCTGTGTACCCCATGGCGTATGACAAACTGAGAGTTGAGGAGTGTTGATTGCCTCTACAGGGCTGGCGTCCCTGTGTGCAATTAACTACAGGCAGGTCTGCATTCCTCCCTCTCACTCTCACTCAGAGTTGGAAATGTTATAGTAATAACATCCGCAGATTACGATGACCCTGGAGTTGGAGTAGACGAATAGATGGACTAAAGCAGTCATTGCTTGCATGTGTTGGGGAAGCAATGTGTAGTCTGAGACAGCAACATGCTGCATTGGGGAATAGGTTGAGCGAGGACCTAGTGAGCACCAGAGAAGACTCAGGAAAAATCACAGGGACTCAGAGCCCTCCTGTTACAAAGGTGGATGGAACTTGGTTATTGAGACCTGTGATCTACCCCATTTCTAGCACTCTACAAATACATGTGTCTTGTCTAATTGCTATGAGCAGCATATCCTCCGAAAACTCTAAAAATTTTGCTTGTCAACTTCTTTTTCAATTTGCCATATCTCTGGTGTAACATTGTCTATCATCACTATCTTGCATTTTATATAAATTGGATGCATCTGACATGCAGAACCTGATATGGGGTGCGCAACCTCTGACACCCTATTGTAACTTTGCTGGGCCTCATGAGATTCCTTTTGCTCACTCTTTGACCTTCCACACCAGTTGATTCTCACTGACAGTTGATGGGTGCTCAGCTCCGAAGTTACTTCCATTTTGTCCTCAGGTCAACGCGCTGTCCTCCTCCATTGCCTTTCTGCTCAAAACCATTCGTAAGATTCTGCCATTTATCCCAGGAAGTGGCAGAAAAACAGTGGTTACTACTCTGGTCTTGGAGCGGCTGGATTATTGTAACAGTCTGTTTCTTAACGCCCAACGGGGCATATTAAACAAATTGCAGATTCTGCAGAATGCTGCAGCCTGGCTCATTCTGGGCATCCCAAAATCCGCCCCCATGTCCCAGGAGCTAGCCAAACTTCATTGGCTCCCGGTGCGAAAGCGGATCTTGTTTAAAGCACTGTGCCTGGTATTTAAGGCCTTACGAGGCCTAGGGCCATCATTCCTCCGGCAGTACTTCTATTGGTATCGCCTGATCAGACACCTTAGATCTGCTGATGCAGGGTTGATTGCAGTGCCTCGCATTAGGAGAGCACGCTGGGGAGGCAGAAGTTTTGTGCTGGGCGCAACCAAGGCCTGGAATGTCCTGCCCCTGGCTCTTAGAAAGATGACTGACCTTATGGCCTTTAGGAAGGCGCTGAAGACCTGGCTGTTTACCAATTAATTCCGACTCGACTTTGCCTAAGGAGTGATATTTAGCGCCAGGCCACCTACCGGTAACAGAGCGCTGTACAAATGTCAAAAATAAATAAATAAAATTAATAAATAAAATCCTAGACCTGGAGTCAAAAGTGACGATTGGGTCTACTGACTGAGGCTGGTGTATGACGTAGGAAACATTGTGACCAGGCTGGAGCTATTTATTGAGAACCTCATATCATCAGAAAACCTTTATTGGGATGGTGCCACTAAAGAAACTAGTACATAGAGATCTTTGGATAACATCAAAAGCAAACGCACACAAGATCAAGACCTGGGACAGCATAGGCATCAAGGACAACTGTAGAATAACTGAACCAACTTTAATTAAGCTGTATCATAATATTTCGGATGTATGTCTGTGGAACAGTACATAACAATTATGTTATGCTATGTGTGCATCTGTGCAAAGAATAGTAAATCTATTCCTAAGGGTCTTATTGGGAATGACCTTCTTTTGCGTGTGGTATTCTCCCAGAATATTTGCCTTCACAACTCTGATTTGCTGAACTCGTTTTTGTTGTAGTTAGGACTTTGCAGAGTTTACTCCTGCTAAGTGGTAAAATGTTTGTGCTCTCCCTTCAAAATATGATATGAAATGAAATGAATTGGATTTATTGAAGCGCACAAATACCCGAGGGAGATGAGGAGCTAAAGAATTGTCAGTTCAGAATGAGAAATGAAAATAGCAGACTATGTTCTATGTCTATGGGTTTATAACGTTAAGAGCCAAGTTTTTAGTGCTTTTCTGTAGGAAGTATGGGTATGGGAACATGGTAAAATTGGTATAACCTGATTGGTACATTTAATTTACCTATAATTCCCTAGGACATGTTACTACTTGTTCCCATGGCCTGTACATTAAATGCTACTAGTGGGCTGCAGCACTTATTATGAAACCCTCCAAAGTAGCTGATCTCAGGCCTTCCATTTCAGTCTGTGTGCATTTTGAAAACTGCCATTTCAACCTAGCAAAATAAACCTTTTGTCTAATGGAATCCTCCTGGGTTATATGAATATAGAATCCAGGAAGGAGCTGAGATAGAACTAACTCAAATCTTTTTATTGCAAGCAAGAAAAACACTCCCTCTCAAGCTAGAACTTCACACACTAAATTATCCTGCGCCCCTAGTATTACCCAATTACTTATTGAAGAACAAGGTCATTCAAGTTCCAGGAACAATCATTTAGTTGTTTGTTAGCCCCTCACACACTATTAGAGTAATGCTTCACCATCAGGTTTCATCTAACCCTCTAAAAACCAGGATGGGCTCAACCATATTCTATTGAACACTTTTAGATATTGTAGAACAGGAATTGAGAAGGATAACAAAGCCTAGATATACTCCTGCATCTCTTTGTTATTTTTAGCTATCACAGGCAAGGTTAAAATTCTGAATTATAGGTTTTTCGAGAGTCTCTTTACACCTATCTCGTCTACATGTTTCAGCCTCTCATAATGGCCTCTTACTGTCCTATGCTTTCTTAAGGCTAATTGGAAAACAGTCCATTTACATTTTAATGCATAGTCCTGTTCCTAATGTCTGTGAGTACATGGACAAACAAACTCAAATAATCATGCAGTCTTACTTTGCCTTCCTATGCACTATTGAGTCAAGCACCTATTAGTGTGTAGAAAGAATAATATATAAAGTAATCAGTGATTCCTGGCAATGCTACAAATCATATATTCTCGCACCATATCTTGACAAATCTATATGGTATTGCAATCCTGCAGTTAAAATCATGACATGTATAAAAATGTATTATAACCCTGACGTAAAACATAACAAATAATTCATATGCATGCTGGATGTCCCATTGAGGATGGCGGAAACATACTGTAGACCAAACAACGGGAAACAGCATTAACAATGAGGTGTAAACCAAGCGTGCCGTTTCAGAGCAAGCATTATCAGGCTTGCCTTTACCACGATTTCCGCTGTAAAGACGGTAAAGACATGCATGTTAAAGGCAGTCAGCGGTTTAGCATTGGCGCGAGTGGGACGTGTTGGAGACTTCCTGTGGATGACTTGGTAAGTAGTTTTTAAGATTTTTAGGCTGGGCTGAGGTTGGAGTATTACAGGGCTGGTGGATGGTTTTAGGGGTCAAGGCGGAGGGTCGGGGTATTTTTCAGGGCTGGGTGTTGGTTTTAGGGCTCAGGGCGGGAGGGTCGGCTTGTTAGTTTTTAGGGCTGGGGTCTGGGTAGTGTTTAGGTCTGGGTTTTAGGGCTCAGGGTGGGAGGTAGGGGTAGTTTTTAAAGCGGGGGGCAGTTTTAGGGCTCAGGGCATGGGGCTGGGGTCAGGGTAGTTCTTTGGGCTGGGGGCTAGTATAAGGGCTCAGGGTGGGAGGGCTGGGTGTTTGAACAGCTGGGGTCGGGGAAGTTTTAAGGGCTGTGGCTAGGTTTTAGGGAACAGGGTGGGGGGCTGGGATGTAACCTTTACAGCTCATTTACCTTTACCAATCATGACTTTACAACAACATTCGTTATAAAGGCATTTGTGCTAATGTATGCGTGGTAAAGATGCTGTAGTGGTTATGAGCATGATGTTGAGCCATGCAAAGTAACCACATACATTGTTCCGTCATACAACCCCAAACAACATGTGGAAGAGATGAGACGGTGACCCATGATGTATTGCACTGAAAACTTGTGAAGGTGAGTTCACTGGCATTACAAGTGAATAAGGTCACACCCTAAGTGTTACTGGTTATTTGCCTCTCTGTTAGGAAGGCGGGACTGACATGTTCCTGAAGTCACACTCTGTATTTAAAAGTATACCATAAAACATGAGAGTCATTGTTTACCAGAATTGCATTTTCCAGTCTGTGTACCCTTATGAAACGTATTCATTACTTACTCCGTCAAGGGTGCCTTGTCACATTTTAACCTACTTATGTCCGCGGTCTTTCTGCTTGTGTGCCCAGGAGTGTGGAATTTCATTAAATATCTACTTGTCCATGGGGCAGGTTGCTTCATAAATCTACTTGTCCTGTAACAAAATCCACTTGTCCCTTTGGTGCCATGTAGTGTGGCAACAAAATATGGCACCAGTCTCATTATATAAGAGCTCTGATATAGCCTCTCTGAATATGCCAGGGCTCATACCATAGTAGTGTTTGAATAGTTGCAATCCCTTATGTTGCCACGTTTCCGCAGATCTAAATACTGGGGCTGAAGGTTATGGTAAGAAATAGTTCCAGGGTTAGAATGCCCTTTAGGGTGTGTACAAACCTACTAACTTGCATGTTTTAAGGGTTTTCAACAACTCTTCTCTAATCTTTTCCATACTGAGAAATGTTGGAAATTTAGTCCTGACAATGGCAGACGTACATCTTCTTCCAGAGTTGGGAAAAAAGTGGTTGGAGGTAAAGTGAATTTGCAAACACTCAGATATTTGCATGAGAAAATCTAAACATGCATATTTGTTCATGCTAAAATGTAGCTCACATATATTTTCTAGGAGTACTATTTATTGTCCTACTTCTGTAAATTCTTGGGAATTCACAAAAGCCGTTTAGCTGCACTTAATGCAAGGACATATAACATGGATGCACTTTTGAGACTTTCTTTAATATTGGGCCCCTAATTTGGTCTGGCATGGACCCTGACCTTTTGTGTTTCTTAAAATTCTGTCTCTGTCTCTCTTTATCATCTGGCTGTGAGTGAAAGCATTCTGCTCTTTCACAAGGAGCATAGCCAAGGAACATATCGGCACACAAAGTAGTTTTGTTCAGTGCCAGTAATTACTGTGGCAGTGTGTGCTTTTTGAGACCAAAAACAAATTTTGCTTTTGCCAATGTTAGTTATAATTGTGAGGGCCCAGCAGCTCCCACACCAATACGGTTTTACAAAAACAATGCCAAAACAAGTCACACATTGACAAAACTAAAAAGTGGACAACCAATTTCAGACCTACTGACTTTGCGAATGCTTGTTTATTTTTGTTTCCCATAATCTTACTAAAAGATGCTGCAAAGAAATGGCACCTGAAATGTTACAGTAGTTTAGCAAAATGTTTTTTTCCTGCTTTCATTTTTTATGAACATTTTATTTTGAAAGCATAGAATCATCAATCTTGCTTTCAAGCTTCTGCAAATATTTGCATCAAATCAGAGAGCATTTTGGGAGCATTATACATAGCCTCATATTGCTAAACTTTGAAAACGTGTGTACACATTGTTATACTGGAACCAGTCATTAGTGCAGTCAAAGCTTACAACATTTACTTAGAGTGCTCACCCTAATAATAAAGGCTTTCAATGAATGAACCATAAATACAGGTTTGAACAGCATTAACATATTGACACAAATATTACCTTAACTGCAGACAGTGCCCTTCCCTGAACCATAATGAGGTACTGCAAACTGGCAGCCAAAGGGTTTGTGCTGCAGGGGGTTGGGCCTACTTGTCCCAAGGATAAAATACACATGAAAACTTATTGCCCTTAACCCCAAACAATATGTCCTGGGCGCCGGGCTATAGGACATCTAGATACCTGTGTGCCATAGTCTTTAGAATCACCAATTATATTAGTGATGCCCGTGCACCTCTGTAGCTTGTTGTCCTGCAACCTTGTTGGCCCAAATATATTGTCACCGCGATATGCTCAGTGTGACCAAGACTGCTGGGCGGTGTAGTCATGGTCATCCGTGCTGCAGTACTAGTTGTCCTGTTTTTTTCCTTGAATCACCTTATTAAGTGCCATGGTTATATTGTGTGCCTCAGTGCTAACACAGTGGGGGTCTTATTGTTATTGGGAAGAAGATGCCTTCAGTTTCCTAAAAGAATGTGACTCCAATCCCTGTTTGTTTTGTCTCTTGTTCTTGGCATTTTTTTCATTCTTTACCTTATGGTTACCTCATCTCACGATGTGATCATAGTCATGTGTATGTACGCTGTTGGTAAACCACTGTCTAGCCTCTATTATTATCATCCCATGGAATTTAACTGATTTCAAGGAATTTTTGTCAATGAGTTCCTCAATATGAGTTTTTAATTAATAAACTCTCCCTCCTTTTTCATTGAGGGGTACCCAACCCCATCCTGAGCATCAAAGGGTGACCTGAGGGTTGTACCCAGCCCCTTTAAGACTTCAGAAGATGCCTACCCTGTCACTGACAAATGCAGCCCACATCCTCTGCTTTACTAGACATATTTGAGTCAAACTCAGGGGAAAAGGAAGAACAAACCACAACCAGTTTTAAGGTTAGACAAAGGGGTGCCCCCCCTCCGCAGGCTGACACTAGGTACAAAAGAGGAACCCTAAGAACCTGGATTCAGAACACTCCTGGATCAGTGGCGACTCAGAAGAAGGACTGTCCGGAAGCCTGAAAGAAGACTGGACATGCTTGCCTTGAACCCTGGACCCCAGAAGTGACTCGAAGTGTCAATTTATTGACCTCCTGTGTGTGTGCTATAGGTACACAACAAGCTTCCAGAGGCAATCTTCTGCAACATTTCTGCTTTTCTACTGACTAGTTCCAACTTGAACTGCCCTGGACACTACTAGTGGCCTCTGCTGGAGTGAGTCCTAACCCCCATGAGGTGCCCCCAAGGTCCTGGAGCCCTGGCTGGTGCTAGACTGTTCTTCCTACCCAAAAACAACAAAACTGGACATTTAGAAACTTTTTCTGAACTTTTCCCCCGCAAAAAACAGAGGCTCATACTGAAATGCTGCTAAAACCACAGCCCTCGTCGACAAGTCGGCAGTCAGATTCATCTAGCTTGACAACCTGTGCAGAGTTCCTCACTTTGACAACAATTACCCCAGTCTCCTCACAAACCCTGAGTTCCCTGAGAAATGATTGGCCACTGGGTGAATCAGTAGCTCCTCTAATAATGCCTCATCTCCCCTATAGATTGATGTGAAGATTTTGGTTACTTTCAGCAGCTAGAGATTCCAGGTGAAATGTATGAGGTCTGCAGGTTTACTGCGGCCCTTGTAATTCACAATGGGTCCAGTAACTTTGTTATTTGTTAGCTAGTGATGAAAGCTGCTGTTTTAAAAAAAAATGAAAATTAAATTAATATGTGTGTACCACTGGAAAAATGAAAACGAAGAGCGACATTTTGAGTTTACCAAACAAGCGGTCAAACGGATGAAGTTGCGGAGATCCTGAATCCAGCAGCCTCATGGCAGCCTGCCTGCCATTTTATGAGTTCCCAAATGCCTTGAAGGGGCATTTTGTCCAAATTCTTATCCCCGAGTTGATGGCAGCATTTTCGCCAAAACTGTAACAATGGATGGGCTGCCACATCATGGTGACCCGCTTTGCAATATTTTAGTTTTTTTGAAACAAACTTGAGACATCCCTGAGAGGCAGCAAGTTTTTTACATGCGTGTCACAGACATTGTTGTAATTGTACTCTCAGGATCCACCATATTTTGCATAGTAACGCTGGGCACAAAAAAATCGATGTGAGCAAGCCTTCTGATGCAAAGAGGCCACCAGCCCTTAGCAGATGGGTCACTAGCTAAACAGCCGCGGCCGGTAGTAGGTGTAACTGCAGGGAGGTGACTTGGGGAGGGGGAGGGGCAGGGTGGGGGGTAGTAATGTATGGATTACGGACTTTAACAGGTAAGTAAACATATAAATAAATAAAACGAATTTCGTTGTGTGCACTGCATCACCAAATGTGATGCAGTGCGCGCAACGAAATTCGTTTTATTTATTTATATGTTTACTTACCTGTAAACCTCCGTATACCATACATTACAACCCCCACCATGCCCCTCCCCCTCCCGACGTCACCGCCCTGCAGTTACACCTACTACCGGCCGTGGCTGTAGCTAAAGTTTTCTAACAGTAGAGCCAACTGAGGCTCTGTCAACAGAAACCAGGCAGTTGGACGTGCGCAGCACTACGGAGGTAGTGCTTGCAACGGCCGACGGCAGCACTAAAGGGGTTAAGTGACGTGACTGCCACATGCACCCATTTTCCCACAGGATTCTAGTCTTCCATATGAATTCCCAACATTACCCCTTCCATGTAAATAACACATGAAATTCTATGGAACTGCATGGTCGAAAGCAATAGATTGAGAACATAGTATGTTTTTCTCTTCCAACATCTGGCAAAAACGTACCTGCTAAATGTTCTTGTTTTATTTTTCTAGGACAAAATTACTCCACAAGATCAGTTAAATAGACATTTGACAAGACCACCACCCGATTACAAGGACCAAAGAAGAAACATAGCTAACATGCAGCAAACAAGTCAATATTCTGGTAAGTGTAGTTTCCAGATTAAAGAGTTACATACACTTTGTCTCATGGATGTTTTATTGTCAACCTAAATCATACATGAAGTTCATAGGTTTGTGTTGAATATTAGCTCCTCAGTGAGAAGATAAACAAATTGTTTTGGCTTGACAAGCGATTGTCTCACCAAAAGTCCTGGATTTATTAACAGGAGATCGAATAAGAAGCAAAAGTAGCATTTTGGGTGGAGTAGATCAAGGTGGATTTATTTATAGGTGATGTATACAGTTGTGCACTTAGTAAATGAACAATTTTGTAATTTATTTATGTATTTATTTATTTAGCGTTATTTTGTAAAGCATCAATTGACATTTTAGTATAATTTGAGAGTGCTCTAACAAATTCAAACAAATAATGAAAGATGAGGATGACCAGGCCTTCAGAGTCCAGTCATTTGAGATAGGAACATTCTGACAGTCTTCAATTGCAGAACCGGGGAATTTCAGGCAAAGTAGTACTTGAAAAGTTAAATTTCAGACTTTTTCATACCCTGAGGAAATTTGGTTTAGCTCTAAGTTTGGGGCCTTGAGTAGCCACCATTTTGAACCCAACACTGCCAAGGAAAGTCCTCGGTGTTTCTTTTTTTTTTTTTAAATAAAATTATTTATTAAGAAGAAAAACAGAGCATATCAAGCAATAAATGGACAAAAGGATACAAAAGACATAAAATACAATTTAGCCACATATATGTCGAAGCTGGAGGATCTTGAAAGAGCAGCCCTCGCCCCAGCTATCACCATGACAACAAAAGATATCAAACAATATATGAATACACAGAGACAAAAAATGGAATACATTTCAGCCACATGTATGCCTAATTCGAAAGATCTCTAGGGGGCAGATCTCGCCCTATCCATTGCCATGTCTGCAGTAGGAGAACTGCAGATCTCGCCTCTGTACACATTCCGCGGCCCCCACTTCTTGTCCCACTTTTTAGGGCACCCTCTAAGTTTATACACGGTTTTCTCGGCCAACATAGCCCTGTCCATCTCTGCCACCCATCGTATCACAAGCGGGCGGTCAGGAGAGCCCCAGTGCATTGCTATGGAACGTTTAATAAGGAGGCACCCTAGGGCCAACCACTGGTGTTCTATGTCCGTCAAGTCAGTCGCCTCCCAAACATTGAGGATCCCTCCCCGGGGAGTGAGTGGAATTGCTTTCCCCAATGCCTCCGTCATTTTCTTAACAGCCCTTTGCCATAGGCTTTGAATCACCGGGCAGTCCCATAAGGTGTGATAAAAGGTACCCATCATGCCGCAGCCGCGCAAACAGTGGGTATCGGGGCGTCTGCCCAATTTAGCGAGTAGCGGGCCGGACATGTAAGTTCTGTGGAGTATTTTAAGCTGTATCAAGCGGAAGCGGTGGCAGATGGCAGATTCCCGTGGGGACATCAGCGCCACTAACCAGTCAGTATCCTCTAAGTCGCCCACGTCGCCCTCCCACTTGCGGCGCAGAGCTGGAAAGGAATCAGGTAAGTTGTTCCAGAGCTTACGATAGGTACAGGAAATTGCCTTAGTCAACAGGGTTCAGAGAGCAATCTGTCCACTAAGGGTGAGGCCTCTGGGAGGGAGGAGAGGTCAGGTATATTTGTCTGGATAGCGTGCTTGACCTGGAGGTATCGAAAGACCTCCCTGTGTGAGAATGCGTGTTTCTGTTGCAATTCTGGGAAGGATAGAAGTTTCCCTCTGTGTATCAAATCCCCAACGGTGGATATGCCAATAGTATCCCATCTGTCAAATCCCGGCTGGAAACAGAGTAAGCCAAGACTCTGCGAAGACCAAAGGGGCGTCGCCTTAGTGAACTTGTTGGACCAACCAAGGCTCTTAGTGGCGCGATGCCATATGGCCACCGTCTGTTGCATGGGACCTACATAGCGATTACGCTGTGGTCTTGTGTATAGAGCCCCCAGGTAACCCTCACGCCCCGTCTGATAGCATTCGAGATGGAATGCCGGGTCCGTGGGTGTACCGTGGATCCACTGATTAGTGGCCACCAGTTGGGACGCCCAGTAATACAGGCGCATATCAGGTAGAGCAATGCCGCCATCGTACCAGCCCTTAGTGAGTTTACGGAGAGCGATGCGAGGTGCCCTGCCGTCCCACAGCAATAAACAAATTTCTCCCTCAAGAGTGGTGAAAAAGGAATCTGCAATCGGAAATGAGCAGTTCTGGAGGACATATAAGAAGCGGGGAAGCGCCAGCATTTTAAATAAGGCAGCTCGGCCAGGGAGGGACAGAGGCAAAGATCTCCAGTGGGAGATGTCGTCATGTAATCTCTGCAGGGGGCCCTTAAGATTGCGATCGTAAAAAAGTTGGGGATCCGGGGTGACAAAAATGCCGAGGTATTTAAAACCCTCAACAGCCAGAGGAACGGAATACCCTCTGGGTAACGTATGCGGTGGGCCATGCAACATATATAGGACAGACTTGGACCAATTTATGTAGCCAGAATATTTTCCAAAATTGGCCAGGACGTGAAAGAGATTATAAACAGAGGCGGCGGGGTTGGACATATACACCAATATGTCGTCCGCGTACAGTGAGATTTCGTCGACAACACCTTCGGCCCATCTAAGGCCCCCGATAGAATGGTCCGCGCGGATCCAATACGCCAGTGGTTCTAAAGTTAGGGCGAATAGCAACGGTGACAGGGGGCAACCTTGACGGGTCCCTCGGTGCAGTGGGAATTGTCGGGAGGTGTGATTATTGACTCTAACCTGACCCCAGAGGTCGGTGTAGAGGACCCTGACCCACTGTATGAAATTGGGCCCAAAGCCGAATTTTGTCAAGACTGCAAAGAGGTATGTCCACTCGATCGAATCAAACGCCATCGTGGCGTCAAGAGAGAGGATAGCGGCGTCCTCTTGCAAATACGGCTGTCTACCAAGTACATTATGGACTCGGAGGTTCAGTGCTGTGTTTCGATGTGGGAGAAATCCCGATTGGTCAGCGACGGAAGGACCGTGAGGAGTCTGGTAGCCAGGAGATTAGCCAGTACCTTGGCCTCAGAACTGATTAAGGAGATCGGTCTATAAGAACCAACATCCGTAGGGGGTTTATTCGGTTTAGGAATGACTACGATGGACGTCAGCCTCAGATCAGGTGGCAGAATGCCTCTTTCCTTGCTTTCCTCAAACATGTTTTTCAGATGTGGAGTGACCCCTAAAGCTACGGATTTCAGGAATTCAGTCGGAACCCTGTTTGGACCCATGGCCTTGCCAGATTTAATAGCAAAGATGGCATTACTGACCTCCTCGAAGGTAAGGTCCGCTTCCAGCGCCTCCCTTTCCTCATCCGAAATGGAGGGTAAGCGCATTTCATCAAGAAGGGACTGGGATTCCTCAGAATTATAGTGTGCCCTAGCCGTATAGACGTGTTCAAGGTGATCAGCGAAGGCCGCTGCCACTTCCCGGGGGGCTGTTATTCGCGCTCCATCGGAACGGACAAGCAGTGGAACCCATCTAGTCCCCTGTTCACGACGTTCCAACCATGCCAGCATTTTACCCGCACGGTCTCCTAACTCGTAGATTCTATGACGAGTCTGGAGAAGCCTGGCCTGCGTCAGTTCCGAACCCAAAGCCCTGTATTCCTGTTGTTTCGACTGGAGCCGACGGGCCGTATCTTCGGACGGATTAGCATAATGGGCGGATTCAAGACAAAGCAGATCGGTTTCGGTTTGGATCACTTGCTCATTGTGTTTGCGGACATACCCGACCTTGAGAGCCAGTGCCCTGCCCTTAAGAACAGCTTTGTAAGCTTCCCACAATGTTATTGCCGAAGTCACGGAGCCGACATTTTCGGCAAAATAAAAATCAGTATGTTCAATCAAGTCCTCCTTAATATCAGGGATCTTTATAATCCAGGGGGTAATGATTATCGGCCCTTGGGTGAACTGCTGATGATAAGTGAGCTCGACACTGAGGGGGGAGTGATCGGAGATGCCTCGGGGAAGACCCCGCACATTGCGGAGATGACCAACGTTGGCCAGGGGACAAAAGATATAATCAATGCGAGACATGCTGTTGTGGGCATTAGAATAGTGGGTGAAGTAGGGAGTGTCAGGGTGTTGTGTACGCCAAAGGTCCTTTAATCCCATAGCTTGTGTAAAATCTGCGAGATCAGACCCTGATCTATGTGAACGTCTCTGGGGGTGTCTGTCGACCGTGTTGTCCATTGTCATGTTAAAGTCACCCCCAATGATCAGAGTGCCCTGGGGGATATCCAACATTATCTTGCCAAGAGCTCGTAAAGCCTCCCCCCCTAGTGCTGGTGGAATGTAGGCTGAGATTACATTCAGTGGTCTGCCTTCCCAAGTGGCCTCCAGGACTGCAAACCTTCCCTGCGGGTCTGCCCATGTACGTGTAGGTGTAAGTGCGAGAGTGGTTATTATAAGAATACCAGTTCCCCAGGACCCTGACGTAAACCCGGCATGTATCAGCAATTTATATCCCCAACGCTGGAGTGCTCTGCAGCAGTTACCTACTAAGTGTGTCTCTTGTAAGAGGACAAGGTCGGGAGCATGGCGTTTAATGAACTGTAAAACAACCCCTCTTTTGATTTTGTTGCCCAACCCATTGACATTCCACGTCATAAGCGTAAGTTTCCTATCAAGGAGGTTTGTCGTCATGGCGGGTAAAATAAGAACGGAATGGAGGAAAGGATCTATTGATTGCCCCCATCTCAAGAGGCACACCAGCAAACCGAGAAACAATAGGGGACCCCCCATGAAGGATCGAAACAATACAATGCAAAGACTCAAATCTCGTGGCTCACATCGTCCCAAATTGCGACACGCTCTGTCTTAAAAAACCAACAAAACCAGAACAAAATTTCCCAATACCCCCCTCCCGATCCCGGAAGTTGAAAACTGGAGCGATTATGGGGCGGGGGAGATCACCCGGTTTCGGCCTGCCACTCGGGACCCTGTGTGCCCGCTCAATGGAGAAATAGATAGTTGCTTGGGCTGGAGGTGTTTTGGGATCAGATTCTCGACGAAGAGGTCAGTGGTCGGCCCCTCCATTCGTTCCGGAACCCCCAGGATGCGGAGGTAATTGCGCCTTGCGCGTCCTTCATAATCATCTAGGAGATCTCCCATTTGCTGTTGTTGTTTTTGGAGTTGGGTTACCTGTTGTTGGAGGGTGGAGGTGTCATCTATGTGCGCTGTCGTCTTGATCTCTATGTTTCTAACTTTGGCGGAGATCTGCCCGCAACTAGGTAACCTCTATGTTCACAGAGTCTATGCGGGTCTCCAGAGAGGAGCGGACACCAGCTATCGCCTCCATCACGGACACCAGCTATCGCCTCCATCACGTCTTCCAGGGTGGGCGGTTTTCCTGCATGTGGGGGAGTTGCATTTTTAGGTGCCGCATCGGGGTTTGCTTCCTTGTTCTCCCCTTTGGATCCCCACGAGAGTTTATTGATCTGCCTTTGAGTGGACGGCCTGTTGCCTTTATTAGAAGCCATCCTGAGAACCGACAAGCACGCCCCAGTCCAGCGGCGCAGGCCAAAATGTGAACAGAGACACGACAGGAGAAAGACACCACCATACCGGTCCGGGCATTTTCGGCAAAATAAAAATCAGTATGTTCAATCAAGTCCTCCTTAATATCAGGGATCTTTATAATCCAGGGGGTAATGATTATCGGCCCTTGGGTGAACTGCTGATGATAAGTGAGCTCGACACTGAGGGGGGGAGTGATCGGAGATGCCTCGGGGAAGACCCCGCACATTGCGGAGATGACCAACGTTGGCCAGGGGACAAAAGATATAATCAATGCGAGACATGCTGTTGTGGGCATTAGAATAGTGGGTGAAGTAGGGAGTGTCAGGGTGTTGTGTACGCCAAAGGTCCTTTAATCCCATAGCTTGTGTAAAATCTGCGAGATCAGACCCTGATCTATGTGAACGTCTCTGGGGGTGTCTGTCGACCGTGTTGTCCATTGTCATGTTAAAGTCACCCCCAATGATCAGAGTGCCCTGGGGGATATCCAACATTATCTTGCCAAGAGCTCGTAAAGCCTCCCCCCCTAGTGCTGGTGGAATGTAGGCTGAGATTACATTCAGTGGTCTGCCTTCCCAAGTGGCCTCCAGGACTGCAAACCTTCCCTGCGGGTCTGCCCATGTACGTGTAGGTGTAAGTGCGAGAGTGGTTATTATAAGAATACCAGTGCCCCAGGACCCTGACGTAAACCCGGCATGTATCAGCAATTTATATCCCCAACGCTGGAGTGCTCTGCAGCAGTTACCTACTAAGTGTGTCTCTTGTAAGAGGACAAGGTCGGGGGCATGGCGTTTAATGAACTGTAAAACAACCCCTCTTTTGATTTTGTTGCCCAACCCATTGACATTCCACGTCATAAGCGTAAGTTTCCTATCAAGGAGGTTTGTCGTCATGGCGGGTAAAATAAGAACGGAATGGAGGAAAGGATCTATTGATTGCCCCCATCTCAAGAGGCACACCGGCAAACCGAGAAACAATAGGGGACCCCCCATGAAGGATCGAAACAATACATTGCAAAGACTCAAATCTCGTGGCTCACATCGTCCCAAATTACGACACGCTCTGTCTTAAAAAACCAACAAAACCAGAACAAAATTTCCCAATACCCCCCTCCCGATCCCGGAAGTTGAAAACTCGAGCGATTATGGGGCGGGGGAGATCACCCGGTTTCGGCCTGCCACTCGGGACCCTGTGTGCCCGCTCAATGGAGAAATAGATAGTTGCTTGGGCTGGAGGTGTTTTAGGATCAGATTCTCGACGAAGAGGTCAGTGGTCGGCCCCTCCATTCGTTCCGGAACCCCCAGGATGCGGAGGTAATTGCGCCTTGCGCGTCCTTCATAATCATCTAGGAGATCTCCCATTTGCTGTTGTTGTTTTTGGAGTTGGGTTACCTGTTGTTGGAGGGTGGAGGTGTCATCTATGTGCGCTGTGGTCTTGATCTCTATGTTTCTAACTTTGGAGTCCATTTTGCGGAGATCTGCCCGCAACAAGGTAACCTCTATGTTCACAGAGTCTATGCGGGTCTCCAGAGAGGAGCGGACACCAGCTATCGCCTCCATCACGGACACCAGCTATCGCCTCCATCACGTCTTCCAGGGTGGGCGGTTTTCCTGCATGTGGGGGAGTTGCATTTTTAGGTGCCGCATCGGGGTTTGCTTCCTTGTTCTCCCCTTTGGATCCCCACGAGAATTTATTGATCTGCCTTTGAGTGGACGGCCTGTTGCCTTTATTAGAAGCCATCCTGAGAACCGACAAGCATGCCCAGTCCAGCGGCGCAGGCCAAAATGTGAACAGAGACACGACAGGAGAAAGACACCACCACACCGGTCCGGGCAGTCAGTCACAACGCTCACCGGACCGCTGCCACCAGAGCGTCCATAGCCCGGGGGCAACCAGGAGTGATGAGATCAAGGCAAACAATGGAAACTGGGGGAGTGAGAGCTCGCCACTTACTGTGATGTAGTTCATATGTTGTGCCCATGAGCGCCTCGCGTCGGAAGAAGCCAAGCAGGCTAGCCAGGGGGGGGGGGGGGGCCTCGGGAGCAGGCCACAATGTAGGAATCCACTGATCTGGGGTAGAGCTCACGGGGTCAAAACACCTTGTTGCGGGGTGCCGGGACGGCCATCCGGCGCTCCCAGGGGCCAGGAAGGAAGGCAGCACTACGCGGACACCCAGCCTCAGCATCCGAACATCACCTTTGAGGCAGGAAGGGCAAGTCTGCATCCAGGGCCGTATCGTCTGGGGGCCCAGGTAAGCCGCCTGCAACAGGGTGGAGGTCCGATGGCAGAAGAGGGGGGGCCTCAATTTCGGGAGTCGCAGGAGCGCCGCCGCAGCCAGGGTGGGCGCAGTCGTCCCCCGGTACTTGTAGGGAGCTCGGAGCAGGCAGAAGCCCCTTCCAGAGGCGAAATATTGAAGGCCAATTGGGGAGAGTGCAGGCCGCGCCGAAGAGCAGGCGCCGCAATGGTCACCTCGATGTAGGGGTCCTCAGGCTGTTGCGGCGGCCGGCGTGTAGGCCCCAAAGCGTCCGGATGGCAGAGAAAGCTTCACCCCTCCTGCCGCGGGGCCCTCCAGCAGTGCAGACGCCTCCGATCAGCAGGGCAAGCGGTGTGGACACTCCTGTTGGACCCGGTGAGTGAGGGGGTGTTCAGGTAGGTTGACAGACCCAGCAAACCGCAGTCCAATTCTAGGCCCCGGGCCGGGACCTCACAGTCGCCGCCATCCTGTAGGTTCGCCGGGGATCGCGTTACAGCGGGCAGATTCTCTCCTTTCGCCTCCTTGAAACCTCCGGCGCCGCTAACAATCAACGTACCACGGGTAGGTGGTGGGGACCTCTCGATTTCAGGGGGGTCCCGCACTGGGGAACGGATCAATTTAACAGAGTTTTAGGCGAGGGCCGGGCAGTCGCTTTAGCAGGCGACCTTTCCCTTCGGCTGCTGGCCACGCCCCCTCCTCGTGTTTCTGATAGTTGAAGAGCTGTAGAGAAATTAGATGTAATAATGCTGACCGTATGTCCCTGGAAAAGATGTAGTGTGGGGCCATTTTTTCCATTGTGGGCAAAGACGAAAGGGATTACCCTTCACCTCCTTTCTAGGTAAGGAAACTTAGCATTCTTAGAGTTTCTGTATTTTTTTGCAGTGGGAAGCATACAGGAGTATGAGGGCAGCAGATACAGCAACCAAACTCAGTGGGGAAGCAACTGGATTCAGGCTTCATCACTAAAATAGGGTGTTTTCATCCTCAGAATATTGTGTGTGGCAGACATAGGTAGATGTGACCATAGATGGAACACAGTCTTTCCCCTGGACGGATCCGTCAACGTCCATGTGAGCCCTGGAAGCAAGGGTGTACAGGCCCTGTCATACCCGCAGTAAGTGGCAGGCATTACTGCCGATGCCCATGGTAGATATTCTACCCACACCAGTGTACTCTAAGCTCACCTCAGAGATTGCACACGTTCTAGATGAAGTGTTCTCAAGGTTTTGGCTGATACCAGTAGCCGCCTAACACTGGAAGCCAATAAGGTACTAGTACCTTGTCTTCTTTCTTGTGTATGTCTTTTCATATTGGGAATTTTCTCAGGCCAGGGTCTTGTGTAGAATTCCAGCCCATTCATTGAGCTACACAGGCAGGCACTGAGTTCCTCCTTCCTGACAGTTGTGGCTGCTCCTGCGAACCAAAGGGGGTGAGGGTAGGGAGTCAAAGGGGGCTTAAAAAAAAAATCACTTACCTGCTGGCCAGCTGGCTAGCTGGCCGCCACCTCACTTCCATCCTCTTCCTGGCTTTTGTTGGAACAGGAAGCACCCAGGCTTCCCTAAGCCAATCGCATTGTGATTGGTCTGAGCGCCGTGTTTCAGCGCTCAGGTGGGGAATGGGAGCCTGGGCATGTCTCCACCCAGGCTGTAATGCATCGTGGGTGGAGAACATGCAAAGTGTGCATGCATTTTTGGCCAGCCCCGGCTCACAAAACTGCATCAGCACGGAAAAATAAAAGGATAATAACATTGCATTATTATCATTTTGTTTTTCTTTTGTTGCCATGCCTAAAGGCAGTGGGGCAACGCTCATCCGCCTTAGCGGAGGATCCACCCCTGCTTCCTGGCAGGTCTGATGTTGTGTGTGGTATGACCTTCATACCCTTCCCGACATTGCCTATACTTAGAGTAGAATACTGCTTCATATACAATGCTGGAGCTACGCTGGCAGCACATACAACAGCACAAAAGAGATGGGTGGAATGCTTTATTTAATGTCAGCTGGTGATAATCACTACTGGCTGCCTTCTTGTCCATAGAGAGAGGTACCAACTGTATGGCCTTGGCCCCGCCCGCGGGGGAAAGTCCAGACTGAACTGCTTGGGGATCACAAACTGCCCTAGATTGGTGGGACATGATCAACTGCTCCCCATTCCCTGCCCATGGACAGAGGTAAAGGTAAGTGGGGCTCACTGGGAAGCCAGCAGAGCACGTGGTTTCAAGAGTCCGGTCAGTTCCAGGTAGAGCTATGGGAGAGCTTTTAAGAGGATTAAAAGCTTCCCCCTCATAAGATAAGGTATCGATATTCGAGGGACCACTCAAAAAGGGTTCATCCTCACAGTTATGAATGTATTTCCGTTTGTGTGAAGCTCTTTGGCTGAGACACTAAATTGATACTCAGGGCTTCTTTAGAAAGGCTAATAAAGCTCAATGCATACCATAACAAAGTCTGAATACCAACTGAGCATGGGCTACCCAGTCTGAATGGTGAAAACAGACAGTACATAAAAAGAATGGATAGAAAATTTAAAGAAGGCTGAATGGTACAGAGTCTACATGGGGGTGTCCAGGTGAACTCTTTTCTTTTGGATGTGGGAGAATACAGTGCAAAATTTTGCAAGGCGTGTGTTGCAGTAATAATGAGCACTCACAATGTGTAACCATGAAAGAAATGCAGAGATTGACAGTACATAGAGTGGATTAAGCAGGAGTGTAACACAGGGTCCTGAATTCTCCCACAGTCCAGGAGGTGGGTGAAGGGGAAACTCCTTATCCGTGAGGAGGGGCTCAGCCACCTGTTATCTTTATCATTGACCAGCTGCATTTATTTTAACCCTTTGCATGCTCGTGACGGAACCGTTCCGCCACGAGCCTCGGGTGGGCTGTGCTGGTGACGGAACGGTTCCGCCACGGCCCGCTCGCCGCGCCTGCGCTGACGTTCTAAAGAGCGGGCGGGGCCGTGACGGAACCGTTCCGTCACAAGCCCAGCTCACCCGAGGGCCGTGACGGAGCGGTTCCGTCATGAGTACGGGAGCGCCGCGCGTCCCCGCCTCCCCCTTAGCGCTGCGGCGGAATAGCCACGCAGCTAAGGGGTTAAAATGAGGGTGGGTCTCTGTGTACTTCGCAGAGGTCTCCCCTTGGCTTCTTTATACCTCTGGGATTAAGTTTTGCTCCATAAGGTAAATGAGTTCGATGGAGGTAATTTGTGGCAAATTGAGAAGTACAGAAGAGAAAGCAGACATTACCTGCATGTTTTAATATGGTCTCATCTACTGTAGATCTGGAGTACCAGAGTTAGGATGCTTTTGGTATATGTAGAGTGGGCACCACAGCAGTATGGCGAGTTGCAAAAGTAATTACTGAAAGAAAACATCAGAATATCATGATTTGCAGCTTCATAATGATGGGTGCCTATAGGGAACAGTTGATTCTGAATAATACAGAATTCAGAATGGCAGACAGAGTGAAAGGCAGCCATACCCCATGTCTTTAATGAAGGCACCTGGTGAACCGAGATTGCTTTTTTCACAGTGCAGTGTTCCACCGGGAATCCTTTTCACTTAATGAATAGCTTGTACCACAAGGTTTTACCCCTGTTATTTGAGACATGTAATGGCTCAACTGTATGGAAAGCTTGACTTGGCGTAGAAACATCGAATCCCACGTTATTCTCCAAAATTCCCTAACTTGGAGCATTCCACCCCTCCCTCTGGATGTATCAAACCCTCACTCCCCCGACCTCTGAGTCCCCTGCCCTCCCGAGGTATTAGTAACTCCCTTAAATACCAATCTCCCCAACTTGTCATAGAGCCCTAAGTCTTTAACTGGGAAGTTGGGATTCGCTCCGAAATTTCCCATTGGAGTAACTACATTGCAATTGTAATATACGGTAGGCTTGAGAAGTTTGTGAACATGCTAGATTTGAATTTTCCTACCCTGTCACAATTTTTGCATTTATTTTAGTGTTTCATTCTAAACTCTTGAGACTTTTTCCTGAAAACCTTTATTATTAAATGCAGCCCAGATTTGGTATTAGCATGCCTTTTTTAGGTTGAAACCTACCAGATAGCACAGCTGTCGGATTTGCTAAAGATATCTTGGGGAAGTTCAGAAAGCTTACCTGGGAATGCATTCTGCTTGTAGCATACCATTAGCTTTGTAGTTTGTAACTCACAATGTATGGCTTTCTGTTTGATTGTTGTATTTATTTTAGGTTGTCCAGTGTCAGTTTGTCCCTCCCAAGGAGCAAAGCCTTTTCACACCAGCTGTCCTTGTATTCTTCCTTCAAGTGGTTCTTTCTGTAATTAGGCCTACACATCTTGGTCTTATCTTCTCACATTTGCTGTGCATTCAAAGACAGAGTTCAAGTGTCAATCTTTGTCTTCTGAGGGAGCTTGGTGTTTACTTTTCTTTCTCTGACTTGAAAGTGATAGGATTTATGTGACAATCTTGCTCAATACTGGGATAGGAAAGGTTTTTTTCTAACACACAACAACATTTAAATACACATTTAAATGAACTAGCATTTCAGAATATATCAGAATGAAGCATGTTTGTGTTGATTCTGAAGTGTCCTGGAAAGAAATACTTTAATCTAAACAAATCAATACACTAGGTCACACCATTTCCACACATTATCATTTGTGCGCTGTATAGTTTTAGTATTAAAAGTGTATTTCTGTGCAAATGTAATGGCCATTTAAATTGTTAATATGTTGTCTGTAATTACATGTGCTACCTCACAATGCATACTCCACTCTACACCACTGCATTCTGCTCTGCACAACTCCACTTTACACCACTCTACACAACTGCACTCTGCACTACTGTCCTCTACTCCATTCTGCACCACCCTACTCTACAACACTGCACTCTATGTCTGTCCACTCTACTCTGCGCCTCTGCATTCTACACCATTCCAGTCAAGGCCATTCCACTCTGCCACACTGCACTCTGTTGCAAATACAATCTATGCCAAAGCGCTCTACACCATAACACTCAACTCTATGCTAATCCGCTGTACACCACTCAAAGCTACTCTGCTCCACTGCACTCCACACCACTTTATGCCATTACTCATCATTCCACTCTACTCTAAGTCACTGCACTCTACCCTGCACAGCTCCACTCTATACCACTTCACTCTACTCTGATACAATCTAATCGATACCACTGCAGTCTACGCCACTGCACTCTATGCCAATGCACTCTGCACAACTGCACCACTGTACTCTATACCGCTGCACTCTACCCTGCACAACTGTACTCAAAGCCGTTCTACTCTACTCCACTCTACTCAGCAATACTGCACTACTGCATTCTATACCAGTGCACTGTACGCCACTCTACTCTACACCAATGCACTATACGCGATGATACTCTCTGCCATGCTACTGTACTCTGCACCACTGCACTGTGTGCCACTGCACTCTACTGTGCAACACTTTAATCTACGCTACTGTATTCTATGATGCTGCATTATACACGAAATCCATGCCACAATACTCTGCAACACTGTACAACAATGCACTCTTACTCCATACCAATCTCCTGACATCACTAACTTTTAGCCATGCTGAACAGGAGCCACAATTGGTCAGATGGTGGGCACATGAATTATTAATGAAGACCTTGCTTAACAAATTCTCATCATTTCTTTTGCCTCCCTATGGTGGTAACGTAAAAGTGAACATCTGAAAACGTCCAGTCCCATGTGTATGTAAGAGTTAGGAGATAATATATAGAATTATAAACAAGAAACTGTTAATAAAGGGGATGTCTTTAACCAAAGGGTTTTGAAAGAGAACAAGAGAGCCTGTTAATCTGTCTTTTGATTTGTTTTATCAAATTGCTTTTATTTTATCACTTAAATTGTGTTAACCATTTATATTTTCCACAAAGGTTGGTTGAAGGAAATGCCTGCCACGCTTTCATTTCCTTGGATTTCTAGTAAACCAATAGAAACAAATAGGTGTATTGGTCACAAAAGGACTATAACCACTAACAATGCTAAGTAGTTTTGCTGCATATTTATAGAAAAAGATGCATATGCGCCTGTCTTCTAATGGAGATGTAGTTGATTGGTTTAGGAATTAGGATGGTCCACCAAGTGCCTGAAATCCTGCATGTGTGACTGTGCGGGGTTCATAGAAATAGTAAAATGACTTGCATAGCAGATGGCACTGATGGAAAGAGTGGGTTCACTCACACAATAAAGTAAACAATTGAAAAGACTCCGCAGATCCTCCAGGAAAAAGAAATTCACAGAACAATCTGAATTGGAACATTTTGCAGTATTATACTGAGTCCATACATTATAAAGGTTTAACCAACCAAAAATGTACTACAGTGAATTAATAAATGCAGAATTTGTATTTCAAAAGTAAGATGTATTTGTTTCGTCAGTGAGTATCTACAAACTACAGCTATCACAAAATTATAGATTATCAGAATTGTCCTCAAAGAGGAAATTTCACACAAAAAATGAATTATAAGCTTAAACATCAACTGTTATGAATATCATAAAATGATACCAATACACTTAAAGTTGTACACATTGATATTCATGCAAGATCATTGGTGTGACAAATCAGTCTGTATGTGTTGTACATACAAATAGAATAAAATGCACTATTTCTTCTAAGAATCAATTAATAATATTTTCTTCTGATTTTAGGTGGATCGTTAAGTTTGAACCAGAACTCCAGTCAACCTTTATCGAGTGCTGTCTCATCATCCAACATGTTGTCACAGACTTCTGACCTTCTATCTACTAGTCATGCACCAAGAATGTCTTCTCTTCCAGGAGCACGAAATATGGGAGTTTACAGTAACATTTCCTGTAACCAGCCAAGTTTATATACAGTAAATTCGGGCAGTAACCAAATTCAGCAGCACACCACTCAAACCCAAATTGTACCTAGTCAAACAAACTCCATTGCATCCCGCCAAGCAGCACTCAGTCAAGGGAATGGACTAGCATCATATGGCACTGGATATGGGGTCTCCTCCCAGCAAGTGAAACAAGCCTTGGATCATGGAGGAACTAATATGCATGGACAAAGGGGTGTAAATGTTATGATTAATTCAAGTGCTACACAACAGACCTGGGCCTCACAAGAAGCAGCTGCAAAACAGAATTCATTGAAAGCACCTGGCATTCCATTTTGTGCCAGCACACCATTTGCTAACCAGCCTCTTCAGCCCTCGATCAGCAACCAGCATTTTCCTCAGCGAGCCATGGCACCTCCCAACCAAATGGCACCCGGAGTGCAAATGAGACCTGTAAACCAAATGAGCCCAGCATTAAGTGGTCAAGCATTGGGGTCTTTAAGAGCAGATCCGCTAAGGCCTAATCAGTTACGACCACACGCCCTTTCTAATATGAATCAACCAGGACCTGGGGTAAACCCACCATCAACTGAACCATCAAACAGTTTCACAACCACCAATCAAACCTCTAGGGCCTTCTCGGGAAATGATAATGGAAGTGACATGGGATTTGACTTTCTAAATCAACAAAACGACGGTCTTGGGTCTGCACTCAACAATCACGCTGACTTCATTGACTCTCTCCTTAAGACTGGCCCTGGCAGTGATGACTGGATGAAAGATATCAATCTTGATGAAATCTTGGGAAATCCCTCCTAACAGCTGATGCAATTATGTCTTTCTGCATCGCACACCTAAAGGGATATCAGCTAGATAAAGACTGTCCATTGGTGTAGAATATCCAAGGCATTCAGTTTATGGAGATACAGATTTTTTTCCTTGGAGGTTCATGTAGACTTAGTGAGGACAGACACTAGGACAATACTGCACTAATCACAGGCTGAGATTATAGCCTAAAGCATCCTGGGATTTTGAAACTTGCTCTGCCTGGCAGGTCTTATAAGCAGGTGGAGGACTTGAGAGGGTGTGTGGCTATACAATCAAGTACACACAAAACGCCATGCTGTAGACAGTGAACATAATGAAACTCATGGACATTGCCAAACAAATCTATTAATGTGACATGGCTTGCTACAATTGCGTCATTCTGAAAAATAGATAAAGCAAGAATGTGGTTTTGTAGCACTTTGTAAGTATGTTTATGGCATTAAAAAATTATGGAAATACCAAGTTCTATAGAAGTTAAACACTAGGAGGCTTTGAGGCCGTGGAGTATATGGTGGGTCAAGAGAAGGTTTTAAACCCAAACAAACTGCAATCACAAGTGCCTACTCTGCATGTAGTATGTCTGATAATCTTATGAAGTGTATCACACAAGAAGCAATTCTGCTACAGCTGAATTTGGACACATTAAAATCATATTGCACATGCAAAGTATCACAGGGCATTGCTGGTTAATTTTAATGACACTCTAAACATCTGGTAAAATTAATCAGCCAACCTCCCTCAAGCGTATGTTATCTGTTGTTTTATAGTTATGCCAAAATATGAACTATAAGCATAACCTGCACAAGTGTTGTGCTGTCATACCTGGCACATCAGCATCTCTTCTAAAATGTAAGTTGTCACTACTGGCCACACGGAAGCAACAATTCCTATTATAGAAGACATGTGCATTTCAATCATAATATGCCAGTAACACTACTGTAGGCCAGTGTGATTTTTCTTCTGAAGACACTATGATGGGTATGCTAAGGTATCAAAGCTAAGTCAATAAGTGTGACAAATATTTTGGCATTTATGGTGGGGAAAGACCCACTCACTTACAGCCCAATTGTTGTTTTAAAAAAAGCAAAGCGTAAGGTTTTCATATATAGGTTTACACCTACGTTTTTAGTAAATGTCCACATTTTTGGGAATTCACAAAGAAGTTGCTGACAACCTGAGACTGTTGCAGTTTCTCAGTAGTACTTAGACATTAGGGGATGAGACACTAGCCTCATCCCGCCATGGCAGCTGGACCAAGTCGATTTAGAGGCATGGCGGGGAGGAGGCAAGGCCCACCAAGCTGGTACGTCACAGCCTGCCAACCTGCTTCCCGGGAGGCTCATCATAGACCTGAAGCAAACAACAGCATCTCAGAACAAATAGTCTGGGGCCTGATGTATGGATCTGCATAATGAAAAAATCCTCTTATTCCTAGCAAATGCAGTAAGTTCATCAGTGGTGGGATGAGGCAAAGCAGTGTTAATAGTGGTATCAGTAATTGCGGAGGCAAGTATCCCATCAAAGACATGTACTGCATCCACTGAGAATCAAAATAATCTATATTGACGCCTACCTCTATATCAGTCCTTAAATCTCCAAAAGGTAAATTATATAAAGTGCTCATGTGGTGCTAATTTGGACAGGAGGACTAAATTACATATTATAAGGGTCCGTTATTTTAATCCATGCATTTTTGAAGCTTTCATTCATGTTTTTCGAAAACAAAATTCAATGTTTTTATTTTTCCAACGTAGCCAAAACACGAATATTTTATATGAAGCTTAGACTTTTGTTTTTGCAACTAAAAAAAGACAACTTAAAAAAGAAATGGAGCAAATTAGCTCACTCCATAATATAGACGATAGCAGTAAATACTGGCAGCATGCTAGAATGTTGTAACCCATTCCCTGGTATGCACTGATTTAAGATCCAATTACATATAAAAATAAATGTCTCAAACTTAGGGCTTATTTTGAGTTTGGAAGAGCTACTCCTTCAAAGCAAGACATTTACCCAGTCTACGATACTACTAAGATCATAGGCTACCAAACACTTGTAACACGGTGGACGAACCATCCGTCCCTTAACCATTGTGGTACAATTGGGACTATCACCATTTAGATCAAGAAGAAAACACAGGCTCTTAAATAACTGTAGTATGGTCAGATCACAGCTTGATAGAGTGGATATTCATGAAGTACTAGATCCTGTCCTAAAAGCAGTGGACCGCTGCCAGTGGTGTGATAGCCCCAGCAGTGAGGGGGTCACTCAAGCTCCAGGGGATCCCGTCCGGCACTATGCATGGGCGGTGGGGTCCCTGGCTTGAAAGCTCCTGACCGGTTTAGGAACGTTGACTTGCCCCTCCGTGAACTTTGCTGGGGGGCCCCCTCAAGTTTCGTTACACCACTGGCATCTGGGTCTAGCCCAAAGAACTCAAACTTTGCATGACTGTTCATAGAAAGGGCGCAAACCGCCCTCAGCCATTATATGGATCCATTATGATATTATAACATGCTGCTTGTTGGTGGCCAACGTGTGGTTTTCCAAAGCAATGTTAGGGGTGGGTGGGGCTACAGAGTTAAAAGAGTGCATGGGCTCTGGTCATAATGACCAGAAGAAATTAGTGACTGATTTATATAGTTCCATTAGCTTCCAAACCTCTGGATATTCTGGTGTATTGAACTTCACATGAATGGAATACATGACACTGAGAGAAAATGTCAGTTTAAGCTGAAATCCTTCTCCACATAGACTGTGTCTGTTGGTCTCCAAAATCTGTGTCTGCCTTCCAGACTTCCTGTACAATGTTCATTTTTCTGGCCCACTTTTTAGTTTTTGTTTGTGACACGCTTTTTTGCTACTGTTTTTTACATTTGAACATTTCAAATTGTCTCAATTTATTCTGTACCAGTCTTACCATTATATGTTTTAGTATAACCTGTCTTATACATTCTGCTTCTTGTTAGATCTCCTATTATTTGTTTGCAAGAGTGTGTGGTATAAAAGTATTTGTGAATGTAGCCAGCATCCCCTTTTAATACTTTCCCCTTCAGCAAAGATCCTAAGGGTTCATGTTTCATATCTGCAGTCCAAAAGAAGACAATGGCACGGAGGCTGAGACTTCTGATGGATAACTACAACTGTTAGTCTGTACTTTATTTGTAAAACAAAATAAGTGCAGGAGGGCAATTTGTTTTTACAATGTCACTGCTGGTGCTGCAGAATGCAGGGGCTGCTAAATACCATGGATGCATCATCTTGATTCCATCGCATGCCTCTTTCTTCCACCACCACTCACATCCTTTCACCCTGTCTCACTCTTGCAGTCTTGGGCTTAAATCAGTGTAGTACACTCTAGCTAATTTACACCAATTTCATCAAATGAACACAGATTCATTGCTCTGTCTAATCTTATGCAACTTTTATTGGTTATACTAGTAAATAATTGGGGGATGTAGATGCTTGAATAGATTATACACATGAGATTGCTCTCGGATGCACTATACACAATAGTTTTAGCTCCTTGCAATGAGAAACCAACCAAACAACTGTCCACCCTCTGGGATTGAATCTCATAGTCATCCACATTAAGTCTATCTTTTAGTGTTATTATTTTTCGTTCACAGCAGTGTTACCGACAAATTTGACATTACTGGACATTACACCCGATTCCCAACTCTTCCCACGTAGGACACTTTTCACTGATGCACCCACTAACCGCAAATATGTCCTTTGGCTTGCAGTTGGCCTGACAAGACATTATTGCTTTCAGGTTACATCAGAAGCAGGAGCAGACTAAAGACAAGATAACATAACGTACATTAATTAATTGTGGTCTAAACCCAAACATGAGAGTTCAGCTCAAGTATCTAGGCCATGATGGAAGTTAATGCTCTCCAGCTAGTCAAAGGATATCCCAGTTGTTAAAGCTGAGTCAAAACTTTCAGCAAATCATTTTTAGGTTGTCTCAACCATGGGCATCAATTCACCAAAATGCCTGGGGTAGCGGAAGTGACATTACACACCATTTGACCTTTACTTTGACTCACACACACACACATGCTTAAACACACACATTCACACACTCTCAGATAAACATACTCACCTATAAGCATTCATACAACATACATTTGAAAGCATTTTTTACTTACTGTAACTGTTGGATAGGGTCATATTCCAGCTCATTATACTCAATTTTCTAACACTAATAGTGAATAATATTATTCACTATTTGTGTAATAAATATTTAACAGAACACCAGGAAAATAGAGCACCAAATGACGTCCATTAGAATGAGCTGCCCCTGTGTTCCAGGCACTGATTTTGCCACCTCTGAGGCCAGGGGTCACAAAGGCAGTTCCAGGCGGCAGCTGCAACCCCTAGCGACCTCTAAATGATGTCCATGGTCTCAATGAGTCTCACTAAGTGGGACGGGTATACCCAGAAATGGGTCTCTCAAGGCGCCTATGCTGCACCTCACTGATGAGGCTCAAACATGCATTGGGTTTAGTTCGGCTCCACTGCTCCTTTTTCGTAGAACCAGGGTTTTTTTCTCTTCATCAATATGTTTATTATCTATTCTTCCTCACCACCGCACATAAGTGTGAAATGATATGCCCAGCAAGGGCTGACTTCAAAAATAAGGGTCTCATGTATAACATACAAACATTTCACATGCTCTCATAATACTTCCCTTCCATTTCACATCTGTCCAGTAAGACAATTCTTATTGCTGAGCCCAAATAATACAGCCATAATACTGCCAAAGGTGAATGGTATAAAGCAGGCAGATAAGCATGTTGCAGAAACTCATGTGGTATGAACAATACTTTCCTTTCATATTTTTTAACCAAAAGTTGGAAACTAAAGATTTACTTTTCTTTATCAAACATATTGTACAGTACTAGGGTTTGTACTTTCAAATATATGCACTATATAATGGTTGGTTGATGGAGGGTAATTAGTGGCAGATGAATGCAAAACATTAAGGGGCTCATTACAAGACTGGCACAGTTACGCCTCCAGAGCTGTCGACACCATGGTTATTGGTAGTTCCATAGGGGGCCTGATAATCTCTGCTCGTAAGATTTGGGGGAATAACAGGCTGGAATTGGGGTTTCCACACCAATTCCCACATATTTTTCTCTATCTTCGGTTGGTGCTTCTTCCAGATATTTTCGCTTAATTTGAGTAGGTGAAGTGTCTGGGTGAAAAAAATATTGCACCATAGTATTCCCACAGATACCGTAATCCTGATGTGACTAGTAACTCCCTTTAGCAGCCCCATTAGAGTGAGACCCTAAATAGTAATTAACACACTCCAACAATTAAATACTGATTTGATTACAAGAAGAAAACTACTCTGACACAACAGCTCATTTGTATATATGTATTGTACTTACCATAAGCTCTTTTCAGATTTTGGTAGTTAATGTAAATAAAAAAATCGTTTTGTAAACCTTTGTAAAATATTTTCTAAAAACAAAAAAAGCATATGCATTAGGTTATATTTATACTTCTGTGAAATACATATGCTATTAAAAAAACTATATTTTCTAAGAAGAGTGAATGTGTGCCTTCTGCGCTTTCGAGAGCAATGTCTATATGAAGTGATTTTGTTTATTTTTGCCTTCTAAAAAAGTTGCATTTTTGTAAGGCTACTGACAACAAATGAGAACATTCCAAGTTGCAGATTTCTGCCTTTTTGCATACATCTTTTTTTTGCCAGCTGTGAATTTTTCGCTATTTTTAGCAATGCAGTTTTTTTCTGTGCACTAGGATGATGTGCCTTTATCTACTTTTTCAAGTAGGACTTCTCAGCACAAACTGGGAATACATTTAGGGCCTGATTTATACTTCGACAGACAGGTTATTCCGTCACAAAATCCTGTCTGCCATTGTACGAGTGCATTATATTCAATGGCCAGTCACTTGTAATACGACGAACGGAATATCCGTCACACTGTGACGGAATAAGCCGTCCACTGAACTCTAAATCAGGTCCTTACTGTTTATAAATCTGTGTATGTATTTTGTGTATACTCCATTGACCTGTACATATGTGTATGTTTTTGCAATGGCACTTATTATATAGACTACATTTTCCCATCAAACATGAATAGTTTTGGTGGCTGTCCGAACCAAGCATGTAAATGAATTTATAGCGCCTTAGTCTTATGCTCTTTCACCTTTATAATTAATACCTATTTATTCTTTAACGCCTGTTTTAATAAAATAAAGCAATATTTTACAAAGATGATCGTGCATTATGTTTTTTTAAGCAGGGTTGGTGTTTGCATTACTGCAATTGAGTGTTTTTGTTGAGATAAGATGCTGTTGACCATTTCTCAGCATTTGAAACAATATTCTCCAGCTGACAATGGTGCATGAAATCTATCTGGAAATGTTATGCTATGTTATGTAATGTTATGGTATGGTATGTTAAGATCCGTCTGTCCAAAGTACTGTTTGTTAACTAATGGCTTGTTTTGGCTAATGACTGAACAAGAAGCATATGACCCTGCCAAATACATCCTTATGTAGTGTATTCATAAACATTGCCATTGCACAGCTCAGACATCTGCAGCTCATTATGACAGGAGGAGGAAGGGGCTCTACAAGTACGAGTTAAACCATGATCCATCCCCAGAGCCAGAGTGTCATTGAAGGACACCACGCTCTACAAATGGATGTGCGTATTGGATATTTTTAAGGGCATAATTCATGTTCCGTCACACAGGCACCATCCGTAGACTTTATGAGACACCTAAGGCAGCACAGCATATCTGCTAAAATGATGTTGTCAGGGAGCTCATGAATGAGAGTCTCTGCCCAATCAGCATTCAGTCATAACAGCAGGGGTGCGGTCCCAAGCCCTTTACCAGCTTTTGTTGGGAGTTGAGCTTCCAGTCCTATCAGAAGCTAGGAAAGGGCTTGATGCAGGTCTTCATCTTATTAATTCTGACCATGCAGCTCCTCATTTGCAGTAATGGAATCCTGGCCTGCCTTTTTCCTATTTTCAGCATTGGTTTCCAGCTCTGCTCCTTACAATGGAGGAGTGGAGCCCCCCTCAGTCTGAAGCAGTCCCCAGCAGATACAAGGTAAGCGGGGAAAAAAAATGCTTCCAGTGGTGCTTTGTGGAAGTGTGAGAGTTAACATGCACGATTGTTTGAGACTGCTTGGGATTGTGTATGCATGTGTTATGCTTGCAAGTGTACTGGAGATCATCTGTGACTTCCAGGAGACTGCATATGGGAGGGTCATCCAAGGCAAAATGCAGGTGCTGGTGTACTGGAGGGAATTCTTGGTATATGAGAGAATCCACAAAATGTTGATCCTTACATATCTTAGTTAATTCTTGGCAAAAGAGAGAACACCGATCGTTTATGGGGGCACCCATTGGGAAATGCAGGCCCTGGGATTCTGGAGCTAATTCTTACCATATGGAAAAACATTTGGCAAAATGCTCTTGGTGCCATATTGAAGTTAATTCTGTCCTCCAGAGGTCATTAATGCAAATGTGATATATGCTGGCCATACAGTGGTGATTCCTCCGCAATGGCGGAGGAGCGTCACCCCCTGCCTAGAGCAGAGCTGGCAAAGGAAAAATAAAACAATGCTCTAGAATTGTTTTATTTTTGGTTTGCCCGCTTGTGCATGGAGGGGGTGGCATGGAAGGGGGAGGAGGAGTGATTTTGCGCTCCCTAGTCCCTAAGTGCTCATGTGAGTTTGGCCGGCCGACTTATAAACAGAGAGAAATAAATAATATTCACACATTACCTGTAAAGAAAAAATGTATAGCAAAAACAAATAGCAAACTTCAAAACAGATTCCAAATACCAAATCAAAACAGATTCCAAATACCAAGTAATAAACAGATTCCAAATACCAAGACAACTTCTAACCGAATGAACCAGTTCAATACAGATTTACCGTATGCGTAGTCTTCAACTCCCACCTGTCGATCCTCCCTGATCCCTAAAAAATGATCGTCCGAAGGCCCCAGTCAAGGCCAGCATCCACCAGGAAGATCCGAGTCGGAGAGCTGAAAAATCACCTTGGACCACAAGCAACACTAGTCTCTTCAGGTGGGGCGCCCCTCAGCGAAGTTCGTATTACCGGACGAATCCCCTCCCCTCGGCCAACTGCTTTCCCTTGATGGGGATGCACCTTCGGGCGCCAATTTGTGGAAGTGGATTATTAATAGCCCACCGGTGCAGAGGTCACCCTTAGCCCACGGGTTCTTATCAAGTAAGGAGGAATCAACAGTGGAGCAAAGTACAAACCATAGGTCATTTATTATTAAGCATTCAAGAATAGGGCTCTGTCCGACAAGCACCATAGAGATACTCAAGGAGAGAGCACACTGAACGATGGTTATATGGGTTTTTATAGCAAAGATAACAAGCAAGAGACACCCAGAGGTAAATAGAGCTCTGGGAAGAACACACAAATGACACAATTGGTAAGAATCAACAGCCTTGGTGCCTGATGTAACTGTCGCGTCCTGAAGCTGCACAACAAGATAGGCTATCTGAACAAACTTTATCTAAGGCTTTACCATTGTTTAAAAAACCCAGTGCTCACACCAGCTGTTGTTTTGTGCTGACTTTGAATGTTTACATAACCTACAATGTCCCAATCAAGATTATTTACCAATGTTTATGCAGGTGTGGTGTCAAGGATAGAGCCAGGCTGAAAGCAGGGCAGGGATGAATAATGGATGAAGCACAGCTTAATCAAAAAAAGAGAGAATTCAGATTTTACATTCAAACAACATCCTAAGAAGGCTCATAGTATGCATGTAGTAGCAATGGCAAGTGCGAATGACAATGGTAGAAGTGAGCCATTAACATACCCACCAGAAGGTCAATGTCCGAAGATTGATCCAATTGCGTTTCCAAGCATATGTCCAGGGCACACTTGAAAGTGCACAGCAGACAGCGGAAAATGGGCTGCATGTAGTGTAGCCACACAGGCTGAAAGGAAAAGAACCAATTGTTATTCAGTTCCTGAAGTAAGGGTTTACCAAAGGACTGTATCATGCGTTCACGACATAAGGACAGCCATTGCGGAGCAGACAAAATAAAAATACAGTCCTGACAACTAGGAACAGTACAAACTGTAAGCCTCCAAAAATGCTTCCAAGCACAGAGTGTATAAATGATTAAATAACTCCGTAAAATGTCAGGAAGGTCCAGCCATTTGTCTTAAAAAAGTGAGCTACCCCTCTATACTAGACATGTAAAAATGTGGTGCACAAGTCCCGCAAAATGATGTGGGAAATTAGTGTGGAGTAGCGGCTGCATCTCAGAAGAGGACCTTGCAACTTGAAGATGAAACAGCTCCCTTGCAGATGTTAAAGCCACATCTTTCTGGAACAATAAGGTTTCAGTCTGCTTAAAGCATCAAAGTGCACATTCGTAAGCTTTATCAAAAGCCAACGTGTCACATCCCTAACTGTGCGGGCAGGTTGAAACAGTATTTGCATACAACAGATCACAACCGCAGTTACCAGATAGGCAATGCCCGGGCTCATCCCACCCCTGATCATTCAGCATCAAGTAACTCCTTTTCAAGAGTAATCTGAAAGCCAGACATATCACAGGAGCCAGAGAACCCTTCAAATAACATGACAAGTTTGCCTTAGATGTATTATATGCGCCATGAAGCAAAATGTCCCTGCACACTAAGGAATGTCCCAAGGTACTCTCACTGTCAGTCCTGCTTCGTAAAGCCTCAGTTTCCCTATTCCGAAATCTGAATTTCAAAGTAAAGATCCATGCCTCATGTAACATACTCCTCTCCAAGCGGCTCATATCTGCCTCGTTGATGGTGTTGTAAGCAGTATTGAAAGTGAAATATCGAAATTGTCAGAGAAATAAATCTGTGGATTATACAATCCGGGGAACGTGTTTCAGGAACAGTGAATGGTACTTCTCTAAATTCTCTATGTGTAACATGGTATGTGTTGTGTCCATTTTGGCCATGTTAGATTGCTGTTTCATGACATTATGTGGCAGAAACAAGCTAGTGGCATTAAGGTGTTTTCATGGAACATGACCAGCCCGAAGTGTCTGTAGAGTTCAACCCATTAACATTATATCCTTAAGCTGCGACTGCCCATGTTGTAAAGAAGACATGTCATTCTGTATGATGTCACTTGCAGAAGACACCATGTGAACCAGAGAGTAAATACTAGTGGCTATGATTCACATTCTGTCAGCAGCTTTCTGCTGTGAAATCTTCCACACTTCATTGTATATTACATACAGAAAGCGCTTTTGACGTGGACTTCGAGGACCTATTGAAAAGACTTGTTATCCCATGTCATCAGAAAGAAGGGGCAAGTGTTGTTTCACCTGAGACAATGTTGAGGTTTTTAGCCAATCTAGGCATAACTTCCCAAAATTGTAAGTTGTTACCACTGTGTTGTGTCTGGTTCGTGGGTCAGGCCTACTGACCATAAACCCATAGGTGTCACCCATAAAATGAAACTGACATCTGTTAGCGTCTAACAGCCACAATAACCATCCCTTTTTAATTGTTACCTAAAGAACTGTAGGAGCCATTGCAAAGCATTGTGTCTAATGTTTCCACCGTGTAATTTTGGGAATCTTTGGTGTATTTCGACTATGCTCCCTCATATACCCCTTCCTGTGTAAAGCGCTCTGATATCTGCAAAGATCTTGTCCGCGCTATATAAAACTTTCAAAATAAAAAATAAATAAATTTAGATCTTTTTTCTTGGGCAGGCCAAGACAAGATTTTATTTTATTTTTATTTATTTTGAAAGTTTTATATAGCGCGGACAAGATCTTTGCAGATATCAGAGCGCTTTACACAGGAAGGGGTATATGAGGGAGCATAGTCGAAATACACCAAAGATTCCCAAAATTACACGGTGGAAACATTAGACACAATGCTTTGCAATGGCTCCTACAGTTCTTTAGGTAACAGTAAAAAGGGATGGTTATTGTGGCTGTTAGACGCTAACAGATGTCAGTTTCATTTTATGGGTGACACCTATGGGTTTATGGTCAGTAGGCCTGACCCACGAACCAGACACAACACAGTGGTAACAACTTACAATGTTTGCTGCACAGTCTTGTTCAGGAAAATCATTTGTTCTAGTACAAAGCATGCTCTAAATAAAGCCTGGCTTCCCTAAACCTTCAAATCCTTAGTTTCCCAAATTGATTTCAAATCTTTTCAAAAGCCAAACCCTTGTACAGAGAACATGGAAATGAAAGATGCAGAATAAATCAGCTTAGCGTCAGTGAACATTGTCTTCTGAGCCCTTGATGGTGTGAGTTTATAGGAATAAGACTATGGGTCAGCTGGATTGTGATCAGAAAAATATGCAAACTTCTGAGTAAATGGTTTTGCGCTGCCTGGTGGTGGTGTGGGGCATTGTTCCTATTGTGTGTAGTTAAATACTGCACGTGGAGTACTTGCTTTAAGCAGGAAATGATTACCATAATAGTGAAAACAGAACATTTCATCATAATTAGCCGTCCCCTCATACACCTCATTACCATTAAAAACTCTTGAACGCTGCAGATCATCTAGAGGGATCTGTTTGTGGATTTTTAATCTTTATCCCCCTGGCCAAAACATCTCATTAAGCACTCCCTGAAAGATGGTTGAGATCACCCTGACTTCTAGGCATCAGGGTGTCCCTATGATGAAGCATGACACCACTAGGGTGTTTGAGGGAATATAAAACATAAGGACGTGCCTCCTTTCCCACTTTATAGTGGTGCTCTACTAACAGCTTCACATAGGTGTTCCACCTTTTATTAGTTCAGGGATTGTCCCGGTTTACTTGACCACTTAGTAGCGGTTAAGACGAAGACCCTCACCTTCCCACACCCAGGCCCTTTGTCCATTGTCTGGGGGGATTACACATCACAACATAGGAGATCCATTAACAGTCAGTGTTAACTCCTATTACAAGGAATCCTTGAATCATTTTTCTAGCTAGTCCCAAACTGAAATGATACGTTATAATGTAATCCAGTGCTTTATATTGGACAGCTGGCAGGGAAAAACGACTTTTGGAGGTTCTTCAATGCAAGGATATGTAAAACTTAACTACACATTTCCGACTTTTAAAATTATTGTGCATTCCACCCTTTGGGCATTTAGGGCCTACCTTACGGGTGGCAAATAAATATTAAAAAAGATGGTTTAGGCCTGGCAAAAGGTTTATTATGCCATGTTGAAATGGCAGCTTTAAACTGCTTTACATGCTGCAATGGCAGTCCTGAGACGTGTTGCAGTACTACTTTAGTGATGTTTTTGCAGTACTACTTTAGTGAGTGGCACAATCAGTGTTGCAGCCTACTGGACTTAAACTTAAACTTACTAGAGGTATTTAATTTACAGGCCATGGGTATTTGTAGTATCATGCCCTAGGGATGTATTAAGTAAATTAAATGAACCAGTTAGGGGTATACCAATGTTACCATGTTTGGAAGGGACAGCAGAAGCGCTTAAACCCTGCTTGGCAGGGGTAGTGTACAGAGGCCTAAAAGGCTAACAAAAAAAGGGTCAGCTGCAGAAGGTAAAAATCTGGGACAAGACCACACGAAGGATGGTCATTTCTAACATTTACTCTATTTTTAAATATCTCCACTCCTGTAAAACGCACCCATTTTGTGCTAATTCACATTCATTTCGATGATCTATTTGGGCATGGTGTAAAATGATCAGGCAAATATATTGTGACAACATTTTCGGGGGTCATGTCAATCAGGGGTTACTTGGCTCAAAATGTGACAATGACAGACACTTACCTTTGTGGTCCTGGAGCTTACCATACTGTCCACTCCAGAACTGAACAGCCTTAGCACTTGACCCTCAGCCCTCAGTGTAGCATGGAAGAACAGCCCAATATTTAATATATCGTCAGTTTACAGAAAAATTGGATTCCACTGTCTCAGCTCTGGATCCAGGTGGGTCTTTGTCCTTATTACAATTGGAAATTACATCACCAGAGGCAGCAGCATGACTGCTTGGCCATGTGTTTATGTAGTGGAAGAAAATGTGTATCCTTGCGCTTAGGATGTGTTTAAGTGTCTTCTCCTGTGGCACTCACTGTGGCTGTTTGTGTTTTTGAGGCCATCCAAAGGGTTGTTCCGCATGACATGTGACGCGCCAGTCTAAGAAGGCAGCGGGGGAAGTGTGGAAGTAACGAAGATAGGAACACTATCAAACAGGGGGTTCTTCACCTAATGCTTGGAAGATGCCATTCTGCTGAAGAGGCAGGCGTGGCCAGTCTTAAATCTATCCCTACCTAAGATGGTTGCCTTCCCAGTGTTTGTTAGAGGTATTTAATTGATAGACCCTGGGTACCTGTAGCATCGTATGCTAGGGATGTATGGGTAAATTGAATGTACCAATCAGGGGTATATCAACTTGACCATGTTTTGAAGGGAGAGCGGAAGCACTTTACCACTGGTTAGCAGGGGTAAAGTGTACATAGTCCCAATGCTAACAAAAATGGGTTCAGAAGGCAAAAACCTGGGATAAGACCACATGAAGGATGGTCATTTCTAACACATATTCTATTTGTAAAATATCCATACTCCTGCAAAATGGACCCATTTTGTGCTAATTCACATTCATTTCCATGATCTATTTGGGCATGGGGTAAAATGATCAGGCAACATTTTCAGGAGTCCCAGTGCAATCAGGGGTTACTTGGTTCAAATTGTGACAATGACAGACACTTACCTCTGTGGACCAGAACTGAACAGTCTTAGCACTTGACCCTCAGCGTAGTATGGGAGAGCAGCCCAATATTTACTCATGGTGATAACATCCGGTAGACACTCAGAACTCAGTCAAGCACTGGAAATCTATTTTCCTGCAATGTCATTTCCTTCGTAGACCATAAATAAGGAAGCTTTGCTCAGAGCTGGATGAATCACACACATTATTTCCTTCTTTCCCATCGGGTTCACAACCCACTTGTCTACTTTTCTGTCCCTGTTTTTTTGCTCTGTTTTTATGCAGTTGAATTGTACTTTGGATTTCCTAGTTCTGGAAAATCTTATGATGGACCTGGAGAAGATGGGGGCAGTAGAATTATGATCTGCTCTCCCATGGAATCCACCAAGAGCAATGCACTCTTTGTCTCTCACTGCCTTCACCAATGACCACATACCCAAGAATATGGGGGTCAGTTGTAGAAACAGGCAATGCGGGATGGGATACAAAAAAAACAGAGACATTGTACTCCACGGCTATCACTTGTCACGCCTGAGCTCTTACGTAAAATGCTTAAGTATGGCCTATTCTTATCTGTACTGGTGAATAGACATACCATAGCAATATATGTGTGTGACCAACTCTCTGTACTTTGATGCGGAATTTGTAAATGTTGAAAACTAAGCGCACAAAGAATGAGTACCTCAAATACATTTACACAAACACATCTCTATATGACTGGAATAGCTACCTCAAGCTTCATCACTACATACTCTTCTGTTAAGTCAGTGATACTTAAAGTACGCCCGGGGGCCACGTGTGGCCCTCTGGACCTTTACTTGCGGCCCCACCTGGTAAACAGCAGCAGCACGAGCTGCTGTTTAGTTGCTGAGCATTAACATTAAGAAGAACATTTTAAATAAATGGGCAAGCATTTATTAACCTGCAAATAAATGCTTGCCCGTTTATTTAACTTTTTTTAAACCTCCTCACACACTCCCTGACCTACCCAGACCCCTACCACCACCATGATGGCATCAGTGCGGCCCTCAGTCACACGACAGACCGTACTTTGTGGCCCCTGGCCAAATGCTTGTGAGTACCCATGTGTTAAGTTGAGTTATAGTTTCTACTGGCTCTTGTAGTCCTGCAAGGTAACCGTAATCTTAATCTTTTTCCCCAGTACTAATAATGTGTATAATTAATCTAGAACTATAATAACCTATACTTGATGTTCAAATCAAATCAAAGCAGTTGTTATTTATTTAAACCTCATCAGAGATCAACAATATAAAACATTCAGGATCAATACAAAATGAAATATGACAAACTTAATACATAGTGTCTATTAATACATTCAATCCAATTAGAATGATCAAATCACTGCTTCTAGATATACTATAATTGAAACATATAGGTTTTATAAAGTGGTTCCGAGCTTCTACCAAGACTTTACTGGGGTAAACATGCACAATATCTCGGACACCTCCCTTACAGAGTTCCCACGATCCTGTCTTGTCACTTGTGTCACTCTAGTGTTTGGTGTAGGCTTTTAATGGTAAGACCCCTAAACGTAACATGATAATACAGCATCTTACACTGTGATCTAATGAGAATCTGAGAAATTTTTGATTAATATTATATTCTAGGTTATTAGCGAAAACCCTATAATTTACTAACTGGGAACAGTGTACATTGTCAAGATTATAACTCAGTCTAGGTGTCATTTAAAACAACTTCAAAAGTGCTGGTGACCAGGACTGCAGTATGGTGATAGAGCTTTGAAATTACTCTAAGGCAGTCGTGCAATTTTCACTAAAAAATATACTGTCTTGTTTCAGCCTTAAAAGTTTTGCTCCTTAAGAGAGCTCTTAGAGAGCCTTCCGCCACATGCAGTACGTTATATACCCATCTAAATATATTTGCCAAAGATTTAGAATAAGCGCTGACTATCATGAGATCTAAACGTAGTGCTTTTACCGGTATGGCTTGGCTCATAGTGGTTATCTTACGGAGAAGCTTCCCTACATTTAAATTTTTATTGATCACTTATTTATAGAAATATACTCTAGTGCATATGACAGAGTGGAGGGTATCTTTGCTCAATAGACTTCGAGAAGGGAATGAAAGTGTCTCTTTCCCGTAGAAGAATACATTTTTTTTTAAAGCATTTACATGAGCAATAGCCTTGAGCTCCATATGTAAAAAGTGAGAGGTAGTTTCTAATGTTTGCGAAAAAACTCTCCACCAAATATGTATACGTTCTCGCTACCTCAACTGGTCTCCCACCCAATTTCCAATCGAAGTGACAATAGTGTTTCCTCCCCCTAAACGGTACCACTTTTGTCTTAGAGCTGTTTACTTTAAAAAATTCATTTTCAGTATATCCTAAGAGTGCGTCCATGTTACGCTGTAGACTAATAGGTGTGAGGTAAAAAATGACCACATCATAAGCGTACATTAAAAAATACAAATTGTGTGGCACAATTTTTGGAGGGTAGTTGTTTACTTTTAAGAAACAATCAGTCAAATCGCTATACAAAATGTAAAACAAAAGTGGGACTAAGAGGCATCCCTTCTTCAAGTCGTTTATTGTAGAGATCTTCTGAGTCAGTCCCTTATCCCCCCACCATTTGAACTCTACACCAGGTTAATGAGTGAAAGGCAACTATTAGCCTTAGAAGAGTACGTGGGATCCCCATTTTCTTTAGTTTCCTCCACAGGGTGGGTCTATCTACCCTGTCAAAGGCTGGTGAAAAGTCAACAAACCCTATAAATCACTTGCGATTTAATGGTCACATACTTGTCCTTTATCGTTTGCAATAGAGCAATATTGTCAGTCACAGAATGTTATGACCGAAACCCTGCTTGGACCATGGAATCACATCCCTGGAAAAAGCCCAGTCTACAATGATATTGGTGAGTCGCGTTATTGGAGGCTACGCTCCACATTTTTAAAAACAAAGCTATTTTATCAGGGCACAGGGCTCATTCATTGCACTTTGGGGAAACTTACCGCGCCGCACGTCTCCCGCTCCGACCCCGGTCCACCGCAGCTGTAGGCTGTTTGAGTGGAGGGTGGACCGGCACAGCGTGACACGCCCCCCACTGACGCCAGCTTACGGTCAGCATAAAATTGACCAATGTCAGGTACGTGCAGCGGACGCGAGCCGTGGGCGCGCCAACGGCGCGTCAAATGCAGGCCCGTCTGAGCTCGTTCGCACCTGGAACGGACCCAGGGCCAGAACCCCTGGTCTCGCAATTTTAAATATGCCTCGGAGCAATTGAGGGCGCTCCAGATACCTGTGACTCTTAATTGTACTAGAGCCCATTCTATTGAAGATTTCAAAATATGTGAAAACTGTGGCTTTCGTTTCACTCCCAATCTGGAATCTAAGATTAATAATTTATCTCCAAACTCAAATCGACCAACTCCACAAAATAAGTCTTTCACTTTTATCAGTATAAACTGTTGTTCTCTGCCTAAACACAAATCAGATATTTTCGATTTATTATTTAATGACCAACCCGATGCAGTCTTTCTTACAGAGTCCAGACTCCATGAGAGCTCAGATCCAGACATCGCAGCAGCACTACCTTTAAATTATGCCATAGGAAGGAAGGATCGTAACTTGAAAATGGTTGGAGGGATAGCGATTATCTTTAAGAATGCCTTCAAATGTGATTTTGAACATTTCTCCTTTCCAAACTGTGAAGCTGCCCTTTTTAAGCTGACTCTTTCCCCTAACTTTACCTTTTCAGGTATACTGGTCTACCGTCCCCCAGAGTCCCCCTCAGCCTGGACCTCGACTTTTGACGAATTCATTGCTCCATATGCTACGAAAACAGCCAATTTCAGCCTTCTAGGAGACATAAATCTTCATTTAGAAAACACAGCTTGTAAAAATAGTTCTAATTTTATTTCTGATCTAGCCTCCTTGAATCTTCATTTATTAAACTCTGGTCCAACACATGTTGCTGGGCATCTCTTGGATCACATTTCTCCAATTTAACAGAGATTTCTTGCTCTTTGGCCCTTCCAACAAGTTGGTCTGATCACTATCTTATCAAATTTGGCCTTACACTTCCAGTACACAAATCATTCACTACTAGCACACCGGTGTCACTAAAAAGAAATTGGAAAAAATTAGACATGACTAGCCTTAACAATCTCTTAGATTCCCAAAAACCGTCTTTTGCGCAAAAAGTTGATCATCTCTCATCCTCAGTGCAAAATTGGCTCTCTGACACCATAAATACTTGTCTACCTCTTATTAATAAAAAACCTAATAACCATTGTCCGCTGACTCCATGGTATGATGAGTCACTCAAAATTGAAAAAACTAAATGTAAGATCTTAGAAAGAAAGTGGAGAAAGAATTACACTTCCTCATCCACAATTGTCTACAAAAATGCTTTGAATGAATATCACAAACTCTGCAAATTGGCACGAACAAACGCTGTTACCTCTACTATCACCAAAGCGGCAACTTGCTCTAAAACTCTTTTTAATACTGTAAAGGAACTCGCAGGATCCAAAACTTTAATGCAGCCCCCTGTATTTACCCAGCTTAAATGTGAGGAGTTAGCCTCCTTTTTTATCAAAAAGTTGACAAAATATATCAAGATATTGTGTTGGAACAGGCAGGACATCACACCACTACCCTTCTATCGCAACCTTCTCTTGGTATAACTGATTCTCCTCCACATCAGGCAGAAAAATGTGATGACCTAGACCACTTTCTTATGACTTGGCCTCAACTTACAACAGAAAGTGTAACAAAACTTTTAAACAACATCAAATCTGGATCTCGTAATGATCCATTACCTGTTTCTGTATTAAAACAGTTGAACACTTCTTCATTATCTGTGATAACTCATCTCCTAAATGCCTCATTGCAGGAATTCACTATACCTTCAACATGGAAACATGCAATGATCCATCCTCTTCTCAAGAAGGCAAATGTTGACCCAGAGGTGTCCAGCAATTACCGTCCCATATCGTTACTCCCAGTGCTTTAGAAAATTCTGGAAAGACACATTCATTCACACCTAACTCAATATGTCACTCAAATGGACTTCTCCACCCCTCTCAATCAGGCTTCAGAGCGGGCTTTCCAACCGGCACCACCCTACTTGGGGTCCCGGAAGGTATACGTCACCATCTGGACAACGGGGACACTGTGGCGCTCATTTTATTAGATCTGAGCGCCGCTTTTTACACGGTGTCACACACGGTGCTAATAAATACACTCAAGTCACAGGGTATCGGAGGGTCTGCCTTAAATTGGCTCATTGCTTTCCTCTCAAATCGTACCTTCCAAGTTTTCTCCCAAACTGCCTGCTCTGAAGTCCACTCTTTTGCTCATGGGGTGCCACAGGGATCCATCCTCAGCCCCTTATTATTCAATCTGTATGTAAGACCACTGGCTGAGGTGGCTGATAAATCTGGCTTATCCCTGTTTTCTTATGCCGATGATTCCCAAATCATTTTCTCCCCTTCTTCACACAATACAACTACCTCCTCCACTCTGAAAACTGGTTTAAACAACATAGCATCCTGGATGCAGAAACATTTTGTGAAACTGAATGGAGAGAAAACTGAGATACTGGTGTTGGGAAAACAAAAAGATCTCTGGAACCACCAACATTGGCCATGCGAAATGGGTGATCTCCCGCCCCCTCACTTCAAGTCCGTAATCTAGGCATCATAATCGATAATTCACTCAGCATGCATCCCCAATCAGTCAAAGTCGCAGCAACCTGCTTTACCATCATCAAATGGTTACGAAAAATGTGTTGGATGCTTCCAGAATCTACCAGGAAAACCGTAGTCAATGTCCTCATCACTTCTAGGCTTGACTATGGTAATGTGTTCTATATGGGCTCAAGCAAATCTGTAGTCCACAGACTACAGATGGTACAAAATGCCACTGTCAGACTTCTGTGTGGAGCCCCTATGACCACTTTCATCTCAACCTATCGACGCAAACTGCACTGGCTGAAAATTGAAAATCGAATAAAATTCAAGGCACTTAGTTATATGCACAAAATTAAATTCTGCAGCGCTCCCAGCTACATTCTAGCCCTGGCCAATCTCTACCTTCCTTCTCGAAATCTCCGTTCAGCCACCCAAGGAAGGTTTATTGTCCCAAAATTTAAATTAGCCCGATGGGCGGCAAGTCCTTCTCTTACCTAGGCCCTTCACTTTGGAACTCTCTACCCACTCCACTCCGTAACGAGATGAACTATATCCAGTTTCGCAAGTCTTTAAAAACTTGGCTGTTCGACAGATAAAAATGCTTTCTCTGTCTCTTACGCCTTTTGCGCCGGGAAACCCTTTTTGGGTAGCGGTTGCGCATTATAAATTTGAAAACTAAACTAAACTAAACTTTAAGATGATCCAAGACACTGCCCTCAAAAATCTTCCTTGTTGCACCCGGAGTGCAATTTGATGATAATTGCTAGGAGAGAAGCAGGAGCCTTTCTTGAGGAGTGGAACCTGAGGATCATGAACCTGAAATTTGCAGTTTCATTACTGTAGGTAAAAGAGGTGCTAAAAACTTGCTCCAACCTTCTGGATTGCTCTGCCAAACTTTTACAGGGATCTTGTCTGGACCCATCGCTGCTGAGGCTCTTACCTTCCTTATATGTAGTTCTGTTTGTTTCTCGGTTGGGGCCTTTATTTGCTGATTTGATTCATTCGATAGCCTAACATCAGAAATCTCTCCGCTACTAAAATTGACCTGATTAGTCCCATAAAGTTTGGAGAAGTACTTTATTCACTCCTTCTGACAAATAGGTGTTGCATAGGGTGGTTTCCTGCTTCCAATAGCTTTGGTGATTAGATGCCAGAAAACCTTGCTGTTTGTATGAAGGGCTGTTTCTTGCAGGTTGGTCCAGTTTTTGTCCATTATGGCTCTACTGCTTATCCAGTTAATTCTCTTCCATTTTTTCAGAAGAACTGAGATTTTTTTCCCTAAAGACTGAGCAGTCAATTGGATTAATTTGTTCAGTCTACTAGAAAGGCCGCCTTCAAGCATTGTCTTCTTCCTTGGAGCAGTATAATTATAGGGGACTGCCCTCCTTTGAGGAGCATGAACTACTGAGATGAGTATTTCTTCAAAGATTAAAACTGGATAAATTCCTTTACATGCTTGACACAAATATTGAGAAATTATTGCTACATTCATTTTACGCATGTTATCAATACTCCATATGATTCAGCCCTGTTTTTGTTCTCTTAAGGTATCTCCTTTACCATTTGATAAAGACCACAAGGATATCGCCTGTAGATTTAATTTGAGTTCTAGGTGGAATATTGCATGGTTACCTCCATGGACAAATTTAGATTTTAAAAACCTGAATTTCTGAAATAGATCTTGGCTGGTAATGAATTCTTGAAAAAGCTTTTGGAGCGACTCCCTCTCTCCTTCCATTTAGAATCACTCCATTGATTCCTCTAAGTAACTCCAATAACATCTTGCCACATTTATCAGCCTTTATGGAATCAGGAAAAATAGGAATAGGTATAGACCAGGTTTCTTCAAGAACTTTGTTCCTCTATACTTTCATTAAGGCATTAGAGATTTTCCTATTAAAGTCACCCATTATTAATGCTTGCAAATTTCCACCTGCCTTAAGGGGAGATTCTAGTAGATCAAATATTTTTGCCAGAATGGGTTAAACTCAGGGCCGGTGGAATGTAGATATTGAATAGGAAGAAAGATTCTACTGAATGTTCTCTTTGTTTCAAGAAATGTATCTCAATGCCTTGCGTATTGTTACAAGGGAAATGGATTATTTCATAATCCGCTCTGTAAAGGGCACGGGTCGTCCGTGCCACAGAGGAGTTGCACAGCCATATGCACAAATGTAAATGTTATTCACACATAAACCATATTTTCTCCAAGTTCATCCAATTTTTATTCCAAGTTATATTCCAATGTTTACTCGTTTTTTCACCATCACGTCAAAGACAAGAAGTTTTCAAATTTTTATGCTTCTTATTACTCTGAGAGTGCCCATCCGGGCTTAATCACAGGCAATTGCTTAAAACTTCAAGGTTCCAGAACAATCCTTTCTACCCAATGCATTTCGGTCCGCTTGACCTTCTTCGGGGGTATCTACAATGTTAAAAGCAAGTTTTAATAAACGCTCCATTAATAAAAGCTCCATTAGTAAAAATGCACCAACAACCAAATAAACCGAGTGTCTCTCCTAGTTCATAAGTGCTACAACTAAACAGTGTATATAAACTATTGCGCGTGCTGTTGGCTACCCCGTCCTGTATTCTTAAACTAGCCCATGAAGGACTGCCCCATTTCACATGGTCATCATGTGCCCTCTCGGTGAACCTCGCGCTCGAAACCCATATAATGAGACTAAAGTGAACAATCTACTAAAGTGCAACCCACGTCTGCCTTTCTAAACCCACCATCAATCCTTGAACATACCTGCTCAAACGTTCTGGATGTTAAACCACCTCACTTTCCTCATCTCCCTTCGACTGCGTGCTAAGTTTTCTTGACTCTCTGCATAACGGTTTATAACCCCTTCCAACCACTTGTGTTCGTTTCTTTTGTCACGTGGTTTCTGTGCCTCGCTGTGTTTCTTAAAGTGCACCCTCCCCTTCAGTCGCCCTGCAACTCAAAATGTACTGTGCTAACAGTTTCCCCATTCCCTGTATGCATTTATAAACTTGAAAATGAACATGAAAATAAACAATGTAAATCACCGCTGAGATAATCAAATGAGTTACAAGATTTACAAATAACAACATATTAGTGAATCAGTGCTCTAAGTGTTCATTTGAAACCAAATAACGTTGTTGGTATTTTCAGAAATGTTGCTCCTTCATGTTCAGAGAATGAGTCTTTGACGTGAATATTCAGTAGCTCCATTTGTAATCTGTATTCAATGTTCAGCGGGGTGCTCTGGCCTTTACAGAGCTGATTAATTTAGGTGCTTGTTTGGGACGGAGCATTATGGAGTGCTGCACGCTAAAATGGAGAAAATATCGACAGAAACTTTAAACCGGATTAGGCAAAAAAAAGGGTGTGCAGCAGGACTATTTACAGTGCAGTTTATTTCATAATCCCACATAATCTATTCCAATAGTAAAATTGAAAGTCCACCCTTTGTGTGGCCTCGTCTTACCCTCGTAGCAGGCATATCAAAAACAAAATACTTTTTTTTTACAGTCGAATTTCACTATAGACCAAGACTCTTGAAGGCAGACTATTGCAGGGGAGTTTTCCAATAGACAAGTTAGCTGAGATGATTTCAGTCCAGCAATGTTCCAAGAAATAATTGAAATACTATTGCTAAAAAAAGTTTGGATCCTCTTCCTTGTCTGTTTCCGTTTAAACTCTTTGAGAACCAAGACCAGGTATTATTCATTACTATTGTATCTATTTTTTGTAAACTGTGGTTTCATATCTGCCTATCACCGTCTTCGATACAAATTGTTCATTTATCGACTGGTACGTGTTTCAACTTGTCATTTTCTCGATTAGACATAGGAAGTAGGTGCTTCGCCCCTCTGAATTCCCTGTTCAGTAAGGAAGGGACTGCTGAAATTTTTTAGCTGACTCCTACTACATTATAGCCATTTTTGTACAATTTTTCACTGTCCGGCAGAACAATCAATGGAATCACACTGGACCAACTTGATGTTCATATATAACTTGAGCAACATAGACCAGATGAAGAATCCTTCCTGTACCTTCCCAGACTAACCCCTAGTAAATATAACAACCCCCATTTTAATAGGAGAATGTCAAAAAAAATACTTAAAAGTTCATTTCCATCTACAAGACTTTCTGAATTCTCTGTACATGTAGGAAGGTCCTGGCTGCAGCAACATTGTATTATAATTGCCAAGTAATGGCGCTGTGGACTGGCATCTCTCCAGATTAAAGCAAACACAAGGAGATGATGGACAGAGCATTGAAACTTTTCAGACACTCAACCCCAGTCACAGATCTGGGTTGAATCCATCACTGTTCTTTAGCTCACTTCACCACCCTAGTTCAGACCCAGCCATATCTCTCCATAATACACAAGTTTATGGCCTGCTGGGAATTGTAGGTCATTGTCAAAACACTCCTGAATAATGCGTTCTCCAGGCATGGGCGTCTTCAGTTCAGACAGCGCTGGTGGTCCTTTATGACTGCCAGCATTTCCTTCCCTGAAAGAAACACTGCATGAGCAGGTTTGGTGTATTACTCTCTCGTTCTCATTCAATACTAAGCTGAAATTAAGGTCCTCATCCCCTCTTCCAGACAGCTGCTATGCTCTACAATATCTGTGTTTGTGTAAAAATTAGTTGAAACAGGAAGAACAGGAGGGCAGTAAAGGACTGGGATCGAGACTCTGTAAAGAGAAGAGGACAATGGAGGAGCTGTAGGTGCATGGGTTGTTGAAGGTATTGTATTGTGCTGTACTGTGACATTTCACAAGGACACAAAGCTTGCCAACCTGCTGAACAATTACTCCCTGGGTGTAGGAAGAGTAGAAGGGATAGGATAAAGGAGATACGATATGAGGACTAATAGGTCCATGATCAGCCAGTATGCCTAAGTGGGTGGGATTTTAAGGAAGGTGGTTTGGTTAGTAGATTTTACATTTACGTTTGGTTGTTCTGGCCAGTCTGTAAGGCCAAGAGTGTCTGGTGCAGCACGTACTTAAAGGTATACATGCATGGTGGGGGAAAAACTATCGATTGGGATACGGCCCGAGCGATAGTCAGTGGCTGAGATTAATTCAAGCATTTCATCCATCACTTTTGTTTTGATGCCCTAAGCGTGACGGGAACGCCATGGGTCCTGTGCTCTCTGTATCACTGGCATCAAGTTGTACCTGGCTGATGAGCCCATAATAAAGGCAAAACTGGACCTGGTAGCTTGTTTTCTGGTTCAGAGAGGATATGCCCTGACAGTTCGTGCTGGACTGATCCCACGAGTAACAGGGTCAAGGCTGATTTGCATATGTCTGGATCCAAACTGAGGTGCCATGGTGGGTGAAACATTATGGATTGTGAAGCAGCTTGAGTGATCACCAGTGGCTGATATTAATTTATCATTCCATCCATCACTTTGTTTTTTTATCACCTACTTTGCCACTGGAATCAAGCTGTACCTGGCTGATGACCCCATAAAAGGGCAAAGCCAGTCATGGGTTAATTTTATTCTGGTTCAGGGAGGACCTGACCTGGCAGTTCAGGCTAGACTGTTCCCAAGAGGAGCAGGGTCAGGGCTGATTTGCATTTGGCTGGGTCCAAACTGAGGTGGCATGGTAAGTGAAAAACAATGGATTGAAAAAGGAAATGAAATTGGGTGACAAAAATGCATCAAAGAGTGTGATGAACCTGATGACAAATAGGGTAACTAATCCTTGACTGACCAAGGCTTCCTTATATGTGGACTTGGCAGGAAATGACACCATTTAAAAAGAGGTTGAAGTTGACACCACCTTGGCTTGGCAACTTGAAGCAACAAACATTGAGATGGTCACCTTCTTAGATAGAGATACTATTATGAGTCCCCTATAGGGCCTACTGTAGTTTTGCCTTATGTTAGCCCAAGTACATACATAATAGGGCACTTTGCTTTGCACACGTTGCTCAGTAACATGCTTGCTTCTGTGCCATTCTGTTATTTTCAAAATAAGATGCACATGTTTTTTATTCTGTTCTTCTGCTGAGATTTAGTCTGTACATCGTGTAAGGCCAAACAACATTCTCCCCTGTTTTTCTCTGTGGTCGGACACTAACACCCAGACACAATTAAGAAATCCAGCTGCTGTTTTTCGAACAGAGTAAGTCTTATCATATAAGCCAACACTAACAGCTCTAAAAACAGAGCGAGACATGGTTTGCAGGGAAATGGTCCTAGGATGAATGAGCTACAAGCCTGAGATGTACACCAATGGATTATGACTTTCAGTTATGGGTCCGGCACTAATCCCAGAGATATTTAGTATAACATCTTATTTACATAGCAAGGGTGGGTATAGGCTCATTTGTCATTCACTATGACAGGGCTTTTTATTGTGTGCAGTTTATTAATTGTGCTAATCACATTCTTGACTTGCAGCACATTTTTTTGCATGATAGAGAATGTTAGTTTCAATAAATATTGTTATCTTTTTATGTCTCTTTCACTATATTGTGGACATGTGAGAGAGAAAACAAAAGGTGATAACCTGTTACTGTGACTCCTGAGAGAGTTCAGAGTGTCTCTGGAAGGTTAGGAAAGCAGGTAAAGCACAATGGGGTATATGTACAAGAACTGCCACTAACTATCGCTACCGCTAGTTAGCAGCAGTTTTCTTAACGCGGCCTATCATCAAAATCTAGCGCGCTTTTAGCAATGTATTTACAATATGTCGCTACATGGCGATAGTTTCAGGTAGCTGTGGCAAAAACTGCTGCTAACACTAGCGTGAAATCAATACAAATTCTGACGTTAGCGGGCGAAAACTGACGAAAGGCCCATTAGTGGCAAAAAAACTCACGTTAGTCAGCCCAACGTGACGTTTTTTGCCTCTAGAGGCAAAAAAGCCTTTAAGTCCACCTCCAATGAAAAATATGAAACAAAACTAATGCAGAATGGAGCAGCCAGGGCCAAGTGCAGCACAGATCAACAACCCCCCAACAGCCAGGATGGCCAGCCAGAGTCCCAAGGGAAGAGGAAATTCAGGGCTACAATCATGAAAGAGGTGCATCGCTGGGCAAAATCAGTGATGCATCACTTATCATTCCGCACCCCTTGCAACACCATGGCATCCAAAACCTTGAAAGCACGGACAGTCTCCAGGGCCTGGATGCCTGGCTGGACCTGTGTCTGGGACCCGTAGTGTAATGCGGAGGTGCTGTGGAGTTGCTGGGCCGTGGCGTTAGACATTTAGGTGTCGGCGATCGCCCTTACCTGGTGGTGAAGTCTGCTGCCAGGTCGCACGGAGACACGTTGCTGACTTGTGTAAGAGACTGCCTGGTGCCCTTTGGAGCTGTGAATGGTAGAGGCGCTCCTGTGCACCAACGGAGGGAGGTCTGCATCGCATACCGCGCACCATCACTACACCGGGGTGCACAGAGGAGATTACAAATGGTGGACCGCGCACTCTGCATCACAGGCCGGAGGATGTTGCCCTGGCCAAACGCTGTTGAAGGTGAGGCCCCTGAGCTGTGCCGAACTTGTGTGGTGGGAGCGCTGCAACTTCACGCCTAAGGGGGCCCTGTTGCATCACCTGCATCGGGAGGTTCCCCAGCAGACTTGGCGGTGCCTGCTGTACCCAGGCTTGTGAAATCCCACCTTGCTGAGGCTCCTCCTTGCTGAGTCACAGATTAGGAGAGAGTGCAGCAGATTGCACCACAGTGTCACTGTCCAGGTGAGGAGAAGGTGGGGCGTGTAGCGGAGGAGGCCCGGGGATCAAGTCGGGTCCCTGCATAGCACCTGTGGGTGGCGCACCCCCAGTGGCGTCTCACCCGCCATGGCGGAAGAGCGTCACCCCACTGCTTTCAAGCAGTGCAAGAAGAGGAAACATAAGATGATGATAACTTTCTGATGTACTCATGCTATGTTACCTATGCGTTGGGGCTCATCTACTCGCGGAGCAGGGCAGGGGAGGAGTGGCATGCTCACTCAAGTGCGCAATGACTGGTTGGTCGGCCCTCTCAGGCTGCCCAACACAGTCATGCGCACTTCCCTGCTGGCAATGCAGGCTGCATTACAGCCTGCATGGAGTACATGCCCACCCCTCCAGCCCCTGGCCGAAAGACTTGTCACGGTGCTCAAGAATAATCACAATGCTGCATTACAGTATTGTGATTGGCTTAGGAGAGGGAGCCTGGCTGCCTGCTTCCTGTTCCTGGAAGCAGAATCAGGAGAGCAGGAACACAGAAGACGTGAAACCAGGCCTCGAGGTAAGAATTATTTAAAAATATATTTTCAACCCCCGCTCCCCCTTCCCCGCTATTTAAAAATATATTTACAAACCCTGCGTCCCCCCCACCCCGCCCCTCCAGTGTCCTTCCCGCATTTTCCACATCCCAGCTGTCCAGTCCCCCCTGCAGCACTACTTAATGGCGGCCGCGGTGTGGCCTTGCGCAGCGGGCGTACCACTAGTGTGCCAAAGGCAAGCCTGTCTGCGTCCGTCCGCTCCTGGAGCTCCTGGACCTCCTGGACCACGCCCAGCACCAAGGACCCTTCCTCTCGGACACTCCACCGCTACAACGCCAGCACCCTCCTCGCCGGTAAACATCACTTACAACAAAACTTTTACAACGCACTACCAGTACAACGCGGTCATTACAACGCAAACTATTACAATGCATTGCGCTGGGGGGCGCTCTAGGATAGGGAATAGGTTAATTTACTATCCAATAACCTTCCCTAGTGTCCACGGGGACTGGAGTTGGAATAGTAAATTAAACTATCCAACACCCAAAAGCGCTATGCGTTGTAATGGTATGCGATGTAAAAACCGTGTTGTAAAGGCAGGCGTTGTAATAGCCTGCGTTGTAACGTCATACATCCCTCCTCACCATCAACCCTGGACACCACACCGCCTGCCATCTAGCAACTCTCTAGAATTCTCTTGCACCCTGCATCTGTCAAAATTGCAAAGGCACCTTCTGCCAAATCAGCACACCAGTGCCTCCTGCCGCCCAGCTGACCAACAGCTCAGCCAACCAGCTCAACTGCATCCTCCTAAACATGCGGTCCCTACACAAACATGCAACAGAAATCTGGGACCTCCTTGATGCCACCTCTTCAGACATCGCCTTCTTCACGGAAACCTGGACCAACCTCTGCTCCAGACCGGACATCGCCATAACCATATACTACAGCTACAAATTCAGTCGCACGGAGTACCCAGAGGAGGCATTGCCATTGTCTAAAAAAGCACACTCCGACTTACCATGCACTCTAATGAACCGACGGTGACCATGGAACACCTCCACTTCCAGATCCGGACCAACCCTAATACCACCCTCCCCATGGCACCCTCATCTACAGGCCCCCCAGGCCATAAACCCCCATTTATCAATGCCATTGTAGACCTCATCACACCCCAGGCTCTCCCATCCAATGACTACATCCTACTCGGAGACCTCAAGTTCCACCTGGACTACTCCAGTGACCAGAACACCACCCAACTCCTGGGAAACCTCACCAATATTGGACTTACGCAGCTAGTCACCGCACCAACCCACATAGCCTGACACACGCTTGAGACCTTCTTCTCCACCAGCTGGAACTTCAACTACAACCACACCACAGGACTCTCCTCTCCCGACCATCATTGATTACATCACGCCATCACCATGCTCACCGCAGACCATCGCCATCGTTGCCCCCATTGTAGCTGGATCAAGGCCACAGAAGAACTTCATGTCAACCCCCTCAGCACCACCACTCCGCCAACGCTTACAGAAGCAAACACCGCAGAGCGCAACCTCCACCGATGGATCTCCAACTGCGCCAACACACTGGCACCCCTCAAGAGAAGACCAGGCAAAAAACACTACAAGAAGGCCAACTGGTTCACTCCCGCCCTCCACTATTCCAGCCCCACCTGCAGACATCTCGAGAAAAGATAGAGCCCAAACATCATTCAACTACGCAACTCAGTCACCCAGGAACCATGGCGCAAGGGTGCCTGCATTGGTGCATGGCAGCCATTGTGACCCAACAGAGGGGGAAAAGACAGGGACGCTTATTCATGAGCCCCTTCTGACAGTTTTACCCTGCCGGTGTGTCATTTTCTTGATGTACTAGAAGCATGATTCTTGCACCATGTTGCGCCCTATTTGCAAAGTGACACATCTAGGAATATGCGTGACCTTGTGAAGCCCTGTGCCACATTACACCTGCATCAGGTATGATGTATGCAGGGTGGGAGTTCCCACGCAAAAAAGCCTTGTAGGAGTGATGCAGTGAAAACCATCAGATTTCACTAGAACAATTGTAGGACGCCACTGCGTCACTACCTTACGGTGATGCAGTTCCACAGGGATAGGCTAGCCCTATGTATTACTGGAGTTGCATCATGTTGTGACACAACTGCAGCAAAGCGTGGTTTAGCTGAAAGATATGTCAGAATTCCAGACGTGTCTGTCATTAATTGCGACATGGAGCACTGTACAGTAAATACAAGTCGCAAGAAGGGCGTAGTGAAAAGTGTTGCAACGCTGTTTTGTCACAGCAACTTTCCTTGAGGCTCAGGAATGTGCTCTATTATATTGATGGTGTGCATTCCTGTCCTGTAGTTTTGTCGCAGGGCAGTGCAGCAACATTCCTTGCAGCTCTGTCCAGCACCAAAACCTTTTGAAATGAGGCCTCAATTGTTTGCACCATTTTTAAGATCATCTATTTTCTGGTCTTCAATAACTGCCTCTGACTGGAGTTAGAAGCAGCTTTTGGGGTTTTGCAGCTTCAAGCAATTTCTTGTAAATATTGCGAAGTAGGATTAGCGGCAGTTTTTGCACTGGAATGCCTACCTTGCATCTCATTTTCATTAAGTCCCGCTAACAGGAGTGGCAATCTTAAAAATTCATGTTTTCGCCGGAAAAGTGCTGCTAACTGCAGTTAGCTGCAACTTGTAAATACGGCGATAAAAAAGATGCCGCCGTAACGTCAAAAAATTGATGCTACAGCGGCGTTAAGTCCTTGTACATATGCCCCTGAGTTAATCTTGATTTGGTGCCATATATACTGATGTAGTAAGATGACTGAGTCCCTACATGTTGACGTCCCATGATCCCAGGCATAGTTCTGTTTCTGAGCAGAATCCCTGCAACAATGCAATTAAGGGTAGTCCCACTAACTGCTCCAGGAGAATGGCGATTTCCAGAATTGGCCAGAGTGGTAAGAAGAACCCCATGTTTAACATCCTTACTCTTCTCCATGCATCCTTTATTTTTCAGCCATTTCTATAGTACAGCATTCAAGACAGAGCGCAGCTCCACTTTGTGTTTAACCAGAGTTACGCAAATGCAGACACTGGCATTGTGGAATGGCAAAACACTCTCCACCACACATCGAGTGTGGGAACCTGAAATGTGTTGTCTTATCTTACAAGGTTGTATGGCCAAATCAAAACACATCTGCCTTTGGTGAGTCTTGTCTCCAGATGTAACACCTGTACAAATGTATAAAGCAGGGGAGTTCAGGTAAGTCAAGAGTGTCACATTTGTTTTTTACCTGGGATGTTGTCTCAAAGTCTTCCAGTGGGGCATAGTCTAAAACTGAAACTGGAACAGGTCCCTCGAAGTGTGTTACATCATCATTGAGCTCCCGCTAACGATCATGGTTTTGGAACCAAAAGTTGTGAGCTGTTTAAGATTCATTCTGTAGCAGCTTTGTTGCTTTGTAACAGGGAAAAATGGACTGCTTCATGCCCGTCCACAGTTGTAGCTTCTGACTCAAACTTATTTTTTAGGTTATCAAAGTACACCTGTGGGGCAAGGCTAGAAGCTGTAGACAGGCAGTTCTCCGTGAAGGTAGATACCTTTATTGCAAGTCTGTTTCCAGCATGACAAAATGCCCTGAGTGGAATGAGCTTGGTTTTGCTGCAACCAGAGCTGCACCCTCTCTGGAGAAGCCACAGCACCTTGTCCTAGTCCCCCAGAGGTGGAAAATATAGCTAAGTCTCACTTTTCTCCATCTGCTAGGAAGGTTGCTTCTGGTCATTATTGCAGCCGTTAGGTCCCCAGGGCAAGCTCTGAGGCTTTAGGTGTCTCTCCCGCCAGGGTCCTACATGTTCCATTTGTCAGTGGTCAGCTGAGCCCTCTTGGAGTCAGAATTTCATCTGCTTTATGTGTCCCTGTAGCAGGTGAACAGGTCACCCCTCGACCCTTGGAGAGCAGATCCTGCCCCTTGGTGTTAGCAGGAGTCCGATTTCCCTGAATCATCTTCTTCCAGTGGTCAGGAAGAGTGTTCTTTAGAGATATTTTCTTTCTCGGTCCAGGAATGTTCTGAGGAGGCAATGATGCGTTTCTAGTCCTCTGCATTAGTGTGAGAAATTGGGTTGTTGGTTGAGTAGGGTACAAGCCTTTCTCAAGCAACAGCGACATTTCCCTGTCATGGTAAATCACAGAAGTCACTAAATTAACCTGTACGTAACCCTTTGGTAGCTTTGCACAAATGCAGTCATGCTTAACTTAGAGGCAATGTGTAAAATATTAATGCACCACACAAACAGTAATAAAGTGAAAACACAACATAAGAAGCATCCCGCATCAATTAAGATTTCATAATTTATTTGACACAAAACAAAAACAAAATCCAATCAGCAGAACAAGAGTTCTGAATTTTTAAAAGTGGAAAATAGCACCTAAATGATTAAAGTGTCAACCGCAGACATCTAGTCATGCAGGACTGTCACAAAGTCAAAAGTTATGGACGACCGCGATGTACCGTGGTTGGGATACACAAAGTGAATTGGTCCCGGCCTCCACATACCTTCGGACTTTCAAGAAAACGATGTCTTAGAAGGTAAAGTTCAGCGGGCAAGGCAGCTGAGGGGGAGTCGTCATCATCTGGGATGAGCTGGATGAGGTTGCGGTGAAGATTCCTTTATTCAGACTCTGTCTCTTTTTTTAGAAGTCAAAAATCTCCAGAGCGACAAAGCTGCAGGCTGTAGGCTGTATCTGACTAGCTTCAGGTGGATAGGCATCACTTCTGGGTGCAGCAAAGCAGTCCATCTGAAGTACACAGCAGACTAAAGCAGCAGGCAGTCTTCTGCGAGTTCTTCAGCAGGCCCAGGAGTGAACAGAAGGGGTCTGAGTTTTTTTAATACATGCTGTCCCTTTTGTAGTGGGAGAAAGTTCGGGAGGCATCCCCCCATAGAAGTGCCTGGAATATCCTGCCTGCCTCTCCTGGCTCCAGCCAAACTGCAGGCACAAAAGGCCAGTGTGAAGTAATTTGAGTCTGAGCAGGGCCCAGCCTATTAATGTGTGAGAAAATGGCAGCCAAAGAATAAGACAACAAACATGAATGAACTGGAGCGGTTCCGTCAAGACTGTTTGGACCTTTTTCTTCTCTTGCACTGACATTATTTCCGGTCTCCTTGCTCACAGTACCGCCTCGCACTGCTCAAAATTGCATTGACTATGAAAGTTTACTTTGTGTACTATCTATTGATGATGACTCAGTACATGACAGCATCGTGTTTTTATCTTTTTGCCCCTTTTTAATCCTCATTTTTTTAACATCCTTGTACTATTGAGCTTTACCACTCTTTTATGATTTTTAACGAGATCAAATAAAAGTATTTTTGACTAACTAATGTGTGAGTGGTGCTGTGCAGGGCTCTGCCCCCATCCTGCCAGTGATGGTCAATTCAGGCACACCTACTCCATCTATTGTGTGGCTGTCTGAGACGAATATACAAAGGCCAACTGGAACTCGCACCTAGTCTTGTGACCCAGGAACAGGCTGCAGGCACCAAATGGTTAGGACAAGAAAATAGCAACTTTCAAAAAGTGTCATTTTCAGAATTGTGCTTTGAACTCTGACCTTACAATTAAAGATGATTTTGAATTATAATTTCTCAGATACCAGACATGACTTTCCTACCTGCTCCCAATCAACTGTTAGCACTATTATATGTAAGAAGGTAACCTAATGTTATCCAATGGGAGAGGTAGGCTTCCCAGTAGTGAAAAACAAATTTGTGAGTTTTTCACTACCAGGACATGTAAAACTTAAAAGTACATGTCCAACTTGTTCATTACAATGCACCCTGCCCTGTGGGCTTTCTAGACCCTACCTTAGAGGTGACATATGTAATAAGGTAATTGTACGCTTCACAAGAGGGTTATCTTGCTAGTTAAAACTGACAGTTTAAAACTGGATACGGTTTGCAATAGAAGACCTGGGACAGGTTTTAGGGGCTACCTAAGTGGGTGGAATAATAAGTGCTGCAGGCCCACTAGTAGCTTTAATTTACCTGCCCTGAGTATATGGTATGCCACTTTATTAGGGACTTATAAGTGAATGAGATAGGCCTATTGGGAGTAAACCAATTTTACGATGTTTTAGGGAGTGAGCACTTTAGCTTGGGTTAGCAGTGGTGAAGTGTACAGAGTCTTAAGGCCAACAAAAAAAATTTTTAAATAGGAAGGTGAAGGCAAAAAGCTTGGGGGAATACCACCCTAAGGCTGACAGGTCTAACGACTAGCCATTGACTGAAATATTCCCTCCACCTAATCCTAACTATTGTGCGCAAATTATCCACCTCCTTTTGCAGTGTTTATTTTCTGGATTTACTACAAATTGCCCTGTGACTCTTAAAATAAGATAGTTCCTCCCATTCTACACTTGAAGGAGTTATGGTTCTTCCCCTGGCCTTTCCCCTGCGGAGAAAAGGTGTCCTCCACTCTGTCAAGGCCAAATTGGCTCTCCTGCTAGGCTTGGAGCTATAATTCCTGGGGGAACCATGGAAATAAATGCCAGCATTTCTTGCCAACCCCAAGTAGCATATCTAACTGTTAAGGCCACCCTATGTTCTGGCAGCTGTATCTGTCCCCCTATCAGATGGCTAAGTCCTTCTAACAGACCACTTGTTAAAAACACCCCTGCCTTACTAGATCTAGAGGCTAAGAGAGCAGTGCTGTTAGAAGACAGCAAAGGATGAACTCTGCAGTTGGTCTATGAAGTAAACTGGTTTTACCCCGGTTTTCTCTCAGGTTGGATAAATGATTCTGTCTTAATGTTATTTTCCCACTGAAACTATCAAAAATCTACTTCACCATTCAATTATATTTTTTGAAACTATGTGAAAGATATATTTTAACCATCACTCTACTATTTTCCCAGGCAACGGTTACATGTAAAATGCAGTGTACACTATACAGTTAAAACAGCTTTTGGACCGTAGTTCATGTGAGGGTATACTATTCACAATGCTTAGAGATACCACATTTTGTATATTAAGCACACGGTCCTGTGGGTTTACAAAGCACAATTTAGGGCTGACTGTTCTAATAATTTTTTTTTAAACTTTCTACATAGTAAATGCACTTTTACCGTCGATGCATCAATGGTTTGCTTTTAAACTGCATCACAGCCACAAACAATGAAACAATTAACATCTATGCCACTGGTATGAGTTCTAAACAAACGTACAATATACTTACTGGATAGACAAATACACCAATTGAGTTCTGATACTAACAAACATCCATAGTGGGCAAGCAGAAAAGGTGACTATGCAACACCCTCCATTTTAGCTTTATGACCAGGATCCTTATGATCCTTGAGACTGGCAGGGAATCGTTAATAAAAAGCCTTCAGAAGGAATTTGGAAAATGAAGATAAGAAAGAAAAACAGACTTCATGGGATAATGATAAACAAAATTGTGTGACAGCTGTGTTTACACCTAGGGTCAGAGGTCCTTACAAGATCTTTTAAATCAAGTGATGAAACAGATAAAAAAGGACTAGTGAAAAGTAAAACAGAGGAAGTAAGAAATATATTACGAAAATTAAACTTTCCCCACGTTTAGGAAGTAGGGTGAGACACAAAGAAAAAAATGCAAAAGGAAAATTGGTAAAATAAGAGGAGCATCTGAAGGCAAAGCACTGCATCCTGCCTTGAAAACAAATCATAAACCCAAAGTTGAAGAAAAAGCATGGTGAAGATCAGGAAAGAGCCCTGGGAGGAACAGAATATTCACACAAAGGCTCAGTGAAAAAAAAAATGAATACAGTTATTTCTGTTCATGCCATGATTCCAGGGTTAAATTCCCAAATAAAGGGTTGTAAAGATTATCACGACTAATTTATCCTTTGATTAGCATATTACGGGGGATTGCTTTCCTCGTTTTCTTTTACTTATCGCATCGTTAGAAGAACTTGTGACAGTGGGGCTTATTCACAAAAATATTCCAATTCATATCGCCTATTCAACTACATAAATCCAGTACATGTGAAGATTTGATTGTATCCATATGGTTACATAGCACTGGGGAAACGGAAGGTCCTGTGGGAGTGTCATGGCAGTCTTTAATACAGGTGTAGTAAACAAACACAAAGTTGCTATTCACAGTTATTTGCAGTAACCTTACCACACTAAATACACTTTCAACTGACACTTACAAAAAGGAGGCACACGATATGTGGTTACTGTCTGTAAGTGCCCCGGTTACCGACATTTTTTATAAGGAGTGTAAGGAAAAGTATGTCATTACAAATGGAAATGCTCCCAAGGAAATTCATTTTTTTTTGGTTTTCTAATAACTTGGGCCCCGCTTGACGAAACCTTCCAAACAAAAACGTAATCCACCTAAGCTCGTTCTTGGAAAGTTTCAGGGTGATCTGTGAAGCAGTGGCCGTGGAAAAAAGGAGGGCAGGTTCCAAACAGGGGCGTAACAAACACCCCCGCAGCCCACGCGGTGCGGGGGGGCCCCCCAGTCTTCAGTACTTGAAGGGGGGCCCCCTTGCCCCCCCCCCCCCCCCCCCGTCTTCAGTACTTGAAGGGGGCTCCCTTCGAGAAATTAATCCTGCCTGCACTGGGCTTGGAGGACTCGTTGTTCTGATTACCAGCCACGGATATATATTGTGTATTTAGTATTGTCCTGCTGCTCCCTCTGTCAGCCCCGCCCAGCCTCCCTGGAACAGACATAGTTGCGAATCTTCGGCGCGGGCAGGGCTGCTCAATTAAGAAAGTCACTGAACAAGGCTCCGCAAGTCCGCTTCCTGCACCCAAACGAAAAAAAACATTGAAATGCTCCGCCCAGGGCCCAGCGCGGATTGAATGCCTTTTCAGGGGCAATGCTGGCTCGTGTGCTGCAGGCACGACTTCACCCTACTGAGGAGGGACTATGGCGAGGAGGAGTCATACGAACTGCAGATGAGCAAGAATGAGCAGGTGTAATTTGAAATCCCTTGGCTCAGCAAACTCCTTTTGATCGCCAGACCGCAGCCCCCCTAGACCATAACACCACATCCTTTCAGCTCCTTCTCTCACACCTATGCATAGGCCCCTCCCCTGCAGAGCCCTGCAGTAACAATGAACTCTGAAGGGACAAGCCTGGGCCAGAGCGGGCCTCACTCAACCCTCCACCAGAGAGAGCAAGGGAGGGAAGGCGTGCTCCTGTCTCCCCAACTCGTCCTGTGTCTCTGTTAGCTCTTCTGTTGGTGAGTTCCTGTTTTATACTATACCTTTGTGTTTCCCTTCTGTGCTTAATTTACTGTCAGGCCCTTGGGTTCAGAAATCTGATATTGCCCAGCTCTAAAGCAATCAGCCGACGGGATTGCTGATTAGGGCAAGCGCCTGCTCCTGAGATCTGTGGATGTCATGCAGGTGGTCGGTTTATATCCGAATGCGGCTTTTATTCTCTTTTAAACGCATAGAGTTGCCAACACGGAGTTCCTTTCTTGTTTAGGCCAGGGTTCTAACCTCGACTTCCCGGTTGATTCATTTTCTGTACTTTAGTTTAATATACTATAAAATCAGTGGCAGAACACAGAAGCCCATAATTATTGGCATGGCGACCGTAATTTTGAGGTTTTGTTGCTATTTTCCGCATAAATATGGATTTGTCATACGATCCATCATTTGTGCATGCAGGTTCGGGGCTCTAAATCTAGCACCAGCATTGAGTCGGCAAATAAAGATGCTTCTTTAGCGCCAAGATACCCTTCCTAGAGGCTATACATACAGCATTATTTGCAGAATTAAAAAAAAACGTTTCTATCTCAAAAAGTTACAAAAAATACAGCAACACATGTTTCTGCTTAGTGGAAGGGTTGACCGGTCACATTTCTATTACTTATTGCAGCATCTAGGTGTCAAACTGGTTCGAGTTAGTTTAAAGCATTTGACCAAATAGTATTACCCCATTATTTTGTCACTATTACACGTAAGCACTATCACAAAGTGTGCTGTCTTACACTGCATCATTTTGCTTTTTTGCCACATAATTTGGTCTTCCCCACCACATAACTTGGTCATCCCTGACCGCATAATTCCAGTGGCCCTGATTATTGGGTAGTAACGGGCAATCCGAATTGGGGTGCATGTGTATGGGGTATTTCTATAGCACAAACCTAACCCAAAGGCAGTGGAGTGGGGCATTTTGCAGGGCCTCAGTGCCACTGATATTGTGGATACCTCACTCCACATCATCATTGGCAGTGCTCCCTGTTTTGAACTTTTGACCTACAAATCACTACTATCAGCTGTTTGTGTAATTAGTTCAGTAGACCCAAACCATGACTAGAACACCCAGAATGCATGAAGTTGAGACACAAAAGCCCAGGAATGGAATCTGTCTGTAATGGCATGCACTGATGTTGTTGGTCCCCTACTTGCTGCACAAGTGACAGCTATGCTGTGTACAGTGGGGTGTGCTAGGAAACAAGGCAGATAACTGAACACGCATAGTAGTCCTTAAAATCAGAGCCCCGATCGATACACAAATATTACCTGCCCACGCGAGGTTCTTACCAGGTTTGCCTCATAAAACTCCTTTTTACTCATCCAAAAGCCTCCTCCTACTGGTAAGACCAAAAAAAAAAAAACCTTCACTCTTTTATCCCTCCACTATCCATTTCAATCAAAATTCACAGACTAACATGTTCACTTCTCAAATTCCATCTTCAACTATACTAATATACTACCCAAATAACTGAATAACTTATCCACTACTCAAATTACTTCATATTTATACTATACTTATTTTCAACACTAATCCTTTATGGGTTCTGGAGTGGCGTGCTACTTGCCAGAAAAGCGCTTCAACACCCATCAGTGGTAACAAGTGCTATATGAATGCAAATCTTTCTTCCCCTTTTATCCCGCTGCTATCCTTCCCACTCCAAGTAACTGACTAATATCCACCACTGAAATTACTTCATATTTCACCATATTAATTCACCACTAATCCTTTATGTGCTTCCTGAATAGCGTGCGTCAACAAGCGCTATATAAATACAAACCTTTTTCCTCCTCTATCCTTCTGCTATCGTTCCAAATCCAAATAACTGACTAACCTATCCACCACTTAAAATGTACTTGCTTGTTTCACTATACTAATTCAACACTAATCCTCTTTGGGTCCCGGATTAGCGTGCCCCTCGCAGAAAAAGAGCTTTGACGCCTCGTCAGGGGTAGTAAGCGCTATATAAATGCAATTACAATACAATACAATACAAAGGAAGTGCTCCAGTGACTGTGATTAGCGTTCACTGACAGCATTCGGTTAGTCTTAGGGAGACAAAGAATGCTGAGGTAGATGCCCTCCAGAAGGCATAGGTATATGACTCAGGAGCTGCCAATGAAAGGAAGTGGAAATGTGCTTTAGACTTTGCCGGTATTGAAGGTAACTGTGTGGTTGCAGACTTCCCTGGGCTGACAGTGGGTGAGGAAATGCTACGTTGTCACTGTAGGTTTATTTACAAGAATCGTGCATGTTCTCTGTTGTTTGTCCTTGGGGTACTTGCTGACTGGTGCTACATATGGGAACAGGTTTGCCTTTGACAGGAGGTATGGTTTTGTGGAGTGCATAGTGTAAATTAATGTTGGTGTGAGGAAACAAAAATCAGACCCTTTGTACATTTAATATTATTGTGTGCATCATCCAGAGGATGAAAATTAGCAGGAACGTCTTTGATGCCGTAGAGGCTAGCAAGATGATTTGTTTTGGGGTGGTCAGTTAAAGAGATTGTTGAACATGTTTTAAAGTACCACAGTGTCATTGGGGAGAGCAGCAGCTGAAAGGCTCAGTCTTTACTGGTAGGCAGTGGTTAGATGGGGACTGGCCATCAGTCTTTCTGTCGGTGGCGGACAGGGGAGCAGTGGGGGCGGTCACAGGTTTGCAATGACATCCAAGGGGTGGTTTTAAAGGCGGGCGGAAAAGTAGAACTGCGGGGTTCGTAGGGGTGAGAGTAGAGTTAATGAATGCGTTAGTAGCAGGCACGACAGCAGTGGTGTGTATTTGGAGGTGGTTAACTGAGCGGGCTTCGCTTGGAGGTGGGTCATCAAGTAGGAAGATGTGTTTGGTGGGCTGTCTGGAGGCAGTGTTATGTAACTTTGCTGGAGGGTGCAGCAGCAGTATTTACTGATGTATGTAAATCGCCCGATGAGAGGGTGGAACTGACCAATGGAGGAACCAGAATCCATTTTTTATGGCTTGGGTGAGCCCCTGCAGTATGGCGGGTCGCTGGCCTGAGAGCTCTTGACTGGCGCGGAGAATGGGGGGCCCCCTCCATGTACTTTGCAGGGGGGCCCCCTCAAGTTTTGTTACGCCACTGGTTCCAAAATATGTTTTTACCATGCAGGTCTCTATATGGTTGGTATTATTGCTAAGAATTATGTATGTTTGTCTTGTGATATAATGTTTGGAGATCCTGTAAGAAAATCATGATATATCGGTTAGCATGTTGGCTAATCGAGCTTCTAGAATTGATATTTAAGGCTCCTTATACTAAGTTGTTTATGTAATGCCTAGATCACCTCTGAGGGGTTTTACTTGAACTGCTTGTGAGATCTGTTCAGGTGAAATAACATATTATTTCTATCTATGATGAATTGTAAAACTGCTTGAATACTTTATTGTTGGTATTGCAATGTTTTATCGAAATAAATATGTTACCTAAATGCAGAATATCCACTGTCTAACTTTGTTTATTCTTTGCAGACACCCATATCATACCCTTAAGTCATTTTCACTTTAAAGCTTAAAATCGTCAGCAGTTACTTTTTTGCAATCAAAAATATTTTTATTTCAATGGAAAAAACTGCATTTAGAGAACTCTTATCTATAATAAAAGCAAAAAAAGGATGTTTATATGTCACGTATTTCATGCAAATAAGGAAACAGAGAATAACGCCTTGATTTAACTCTCAAGAATACGTAATCTACAGAAGTTCACTATTTACACAGTAGGGGGTACTCTAGCATAAGGCTTAAAAGAGAAATACGATCTGTCTATAAACTCTCGCATGAAATGCTTTTGGAATACTGCATTATTGCTCACTTTGTCGAACAAGTCGCTTCCATAGAATTTGCGTTCTGTGCTGAGAAAAAAACATAATCAAACGATCTTACAAAACAATTAGTACACACACTCAATTAATATTCCACAAAAAATCAATACATTAATTCTTCAAAAACTCATAGTATTATAACTTAAGCCGAATTCTACATCAATCTTCAGATTTTGTCAACACGATTTTAATAGCCTGCCTTTACATAGTTCTATAGTTAATTCTATCACGTGGCCTGTTTCAGTTTGTCAAGATGGAGGATCTTGTACTCTGGGCCCCTCGAGGACACCACAGCTAGGCCTCTAATGACTGACATGAGCTCACACAGGATACGATACGGTTCGGGACTGACCACGAGCGAGCAGCCCCCTTTATTGATTTGTTGACATACGCAGAGCTTCGGAGTCCCCCGCTGCTCAGTCCATCCTATCCCACCTCCGTTAATAAGAATACCAAGTCTTACTCATATACATAGTCCCTCCCTCAGCCTCTGATGAGGTGCTGGATTAGGCCTCAACCAAGCAGGTCGACCTCGTCCTCCTCTCAATCCTTGGGGCTCCTCGTCTCCATGCGGGGTGACTATTGATCATTCTGTAATAGTGTAAGGTGTGGGACCAGGCCTTATGCTGTTCGTTAGCGCAGGCGTGGAGGCGCGCAACGGACACCAGTCAGCCTCACACCCAATGCTAGTCGGAAGTGACGTGCCCGAGCGCACGCCTTCCATTTATTGGTTCCCCGCAGGCCACGCCTGGCCTGCGGATGAGTGGATGCGTGCGTGCAACAGCTAGAGTGCTAACAGCACTACATCCCTATCCAACTTTACAAACTTTGATTTTGTCCTCGCAAATGTTCCTGAATTGGGTGATCAGTCTATCATAGTCTCAATGTGAAGCGCTGTACTTGCGTGTCCCTTGTTGACGACTTCAGGGGCTCAGCTGACAGGCATAGTCCTTTAGCTTCTGACTCGGGGGTGGATTGGGCCGTAGGTTGTATCGCTGGGGTTGGCTTCGACCATGTTCTCGGTGGTGTGGGGTGCTCCTGGTAGGGGTTTGCGTCGTTGATGGTCCACTCTCTGGCTCCGGCATTACTTCTTGTGTCCCTGCTGGCGAGTTGTCTTCATCCTCTTGCGTTAGAGCCCTGGGCGATGCCCCAGTGTTGTCCAACGATTCCGAGTTGTTGGCCAGCCCAGGGGATACCACTTTGAACCACGAGGTGTTCCTCGACACTTCTTCCCCTTCCTTGCGCGCGGTCACCATAGTTCCTTTGGTGGCTGTCACAATCCACGGTCCCGGTTCGTAGGGCGTCTGGAACTTCCCTCCAGGGCGTCTGTTCCGTATGACCACTTGGTCTCCCCGGCACAGCCGTCGTGGTGTTGCTCTTCGACGCTGACTTGCTCGCTGATTGTTCTGTCGCCTCCGCTCCTGGGTCTCATCTGTGTCATTCGGGGTCGGTACCATCCCCGGGGCAGTGGGGAGGAGATCTCTGCGTTGTCCTTGGAACATGAGGGCCCACGGGCTTCTCTGGGTGGTGCAATGAGGGGTCCCTCTATATTCCCGTAGGAAGTCATGTAGTCTCTGTTCCGGATCTGCTTGCTCTACCATCGCTATCCGGAATGTCTTGTTTAGAGTTCGCATAAATCTTTCGGCCTCCCCATTTGCTTGCGGCCATTGGGGTGTTATGCGCCGGTGTGTGATGCCTCTGGCCTTCAGGAAAATTGCGAACTCTGCTCCCTGGAACGGTGGTCCGTTGTCGCTTTTTAGTTCTTCCGGGTATCCAAACATGGAGAATAATTTTTCTAATGCTGGCCCCACGTGTGTGAAAGCAGTGGAGTCGATTCTTTCAACGAAGGGGTATTTCGAGTATGAATCAATAGCCACTAGTGTGTGTCCTTCTCCCGGAAAACTTCCGAAGTCCACACTTATTTTGGTCCACGGTGTGGTGCAGGCCTCCTCCATGATGATCGGGGCCGGCCTCTCCGGATCACCCGTCAGCTGACATGATAGGCAGTTCTTCACATATTCTTCCACCATAGTTTCCAGCTCGGGAAACCACACCTTCTCCCGCATGCGGGCCTTCATTTTCGTGGCGCCTTGGTGGCCGCCGTGGGCGAGCTGCGTAGCTCGATGCCTGAGGCGTCGTGGTACCACCAGTCGTGTTCCCCTTAGTAGCACGCCATCGTCGGTGGCACTGAGTTCATGACGGACATGCCAGAACTTTGTGAGGGCCTCCTTGTCCGCTGCCGTCCAGGTGTTGGGGGGGTGTAGGTAATTGGCCCAGGTCCCTTCCTGGGTGGCTTGTAGCGATCTCATGTACGGGTTGTCATCAGCAGCCGCTTCTTTGATTTCACTGATGGTCATGCACAGGGGGCAGGATGTGAGTGCCACCCATCGGGCGTACTCTTCGCAGTCATCATCGGTGGGGGTCGGCTCCTGAGGTAGTGGATGGCGTGATAGATAGTCCGCCGGGTTTTTGGCTCCTGGCCGATACACCACCTCCATTCCATACGATTGCAGCTGGATCACCCATCTTTCAATGCGTGGTGGTGGATGCGGGGCTGTGCCCTTGAAGAGGTGTACTAGGGGTTGGTGATCTGTGACCATAACGAATGGGTGGCCCTGTAGGTAAAGGTGAAAATGGCTGCAGGCCCACTTGATCGCCATGGCTTCCCGCTCGATTTGGGCATACCGGGTCTCGGTGGGGGTCAAAGCCTTGCTAGCGAACGCTAGTGCTGTCCATTGTCCGGGCTCCTGTTCCTGGGTCAGGACTGCCCCCAGGCCTACCGGGCTGGCGTCGACAATGACCTCGGTGCGTTTCCCAGGATCAAAGTAGGACAGTGTGGCGTTTTCCAGGAGGGCATCCTTGATGCTCTGGAATGCTTCATTTTCCTTAGTGCCCCACTGCCAAGCAATGTCCGTTTTGGTGAGGGCTCGTAGGGGTTCGCTTTTCGTGGCCAGACCCGGTATGAATCGGCCACAGTATGTGGCCATCCCAAGGAAACTTCTCACCTCCGTTGGTGACTTGGGCGCTGGAGCGTCTTTGATGGACTTGGATTTCCTCGGGTCGACCTGAATTCCTTCCTGGTTAAATATGTAGCCAAAGAATTCAATAGATGACTGAAAGAATTGACATTTGTCTTTGTGGAGTGTAGCTCCATATGTACTTAGTCTCTTCAGGACGTTCCGCAGATGTTTGTAATGGTCAGATGCGGTGGATGAGTGTATTAGGATGTCATCGCTGACGTTGATAACTCCTGGCAGCCCCGATAGGAGCTCTCTGATGGTGTTTTGGAACACCTCAGCTGCTGACGATATGCCGAAGTTGAGCCGTTTGTAGCGCCTGAGGCCGAGATGAGTGCTGAATGTGGTGATGAATCGGCTCTCCTCCGCAAGGGGTAGTTGATGGTATCCAGCATTAAGATCAATTTTGGAGAACCATTTTGATCCATTCACGTCGGCCACTATGTCGTCCATTGTGGGCGTCAGGTGTCTCTCTCTCCGGATGGCTGTGTTCGGTAACCGCATATCGATGCACAAACGGATTTCGCCCGGCTGTTTAGGCTTTTCGACAATGACCATGGGTGAGACCCATGGGGTAGGTCCCGTCACTTTTTCAATGACCCCAAGATTCTCTAGTTTCTCAAGTTCTTTCTCCACCAGGGGTCGGAGGTGGAAGGGTATCCGGCGGTGGCGCAAAGCTGTGGGGGAGATCGATTTGTCAATGTGGAGCTTGATGGGGTCACATTTGATGCACCCTAATCCCTTGAACAATTCAGGGAACCGCTCTAGCAATTCGTCCACTTGGTGAGCTCGGATCCGGTTGGCGAAGGCTATCAATTTCAGATCCTCTGCCGTATGGCTGCTCAGTAGGGTGTCAGCTTCCCCGTTGATAATGTGGATTGTTGCCGTTACTTCCTCCTCATCTGCTCGGATGGGTATCACGATCTTCCCCTTGAGAGGTAGGGGTGTGTCCGCGCCATAGGCGAAGATTCTCGTTTTGGACGGTAGAACCTCGGGGCGGGGACGCAGCTTGTTGAATTGTTGCAGTCCCATCACATTCACGGTGGCCCCCGTGTCGATGATCGCCTTCACTTCGCTTTGTCCCATTTGTACCACGCAGGTTGGCTGTGGTCGTCGCCGCTGCTTGAGTTCCCGGGCGAAAGAGACGACGTACGCCTCTTCGTCTTCCGAATCTGAATCATCATAGACCGTGGGCAGGTGTTTCTCTGACTTCTCCGGGGCCGGGTCGGCTAGTGACAGTTGGCGGACTGCTTTAGTGGGTGTCCATGACTTCTTGGGGTTTCTAGTCTGGTTCTTCCTGCGGCAGACTGACGCGAAGTGGTTTGGGATCCCACAGTTCCCACAGGTCTGTCCCTGAGCCGGGCAGTCCTTGGCCGCGTGTGGTTCATGGCCGCAGTATCCACAGCGGGCCTGAGGTGACTTCCTTCGATATCCTTTCTGTGCCTGACCACATGTCCTAGGCCGCACAGCGTCCGCGCGTTCTATCTTGATGTTCTCTGTCTTGATCGGGGTTTTGTGTAGGGTCTGTTCCATGGCCGTCGCTCTGACGTCCGAGAGCTCGTGGGATCTAGCCAGGATGAGGATGTCTTCCAAGGAGATACCGGGCTTGCGAAGGATTTGGCCTCTCAATGTCTTATCCCGGCATCCCTGGATCAATTGCCTCCTTATGGCTCTGGGCTGGTCCTCGTCAGTGGAACTGGCCAGCTCCCTGACGCGCGTGTGAAATTGATCCATAGGTTCTCCGTCTCGTTGACGTGCCTGTCCCAACTTGAACACCTGGAAGTCCACGTTCAATTGGGGATCAAAGTGTCCGTTGAGAGCGGCAACCGCGTCAGTATAGCTGGCCGCCGCACCCGTGTTAGGGAGGTGTTTGAAAAGTCTGAATATCTCATCCCCTGCGTAGTGGAGTAGTAAGGATCTTTTTACTGCGTCATCCGTCTCTCGTGTGACTACAAAGTAGTTCTCTAGTCTTTCTAGCCAAATCTTCCAGCGAGGTGAGGCCGTGGACGGGTCGATTGCTTCGCTGAATGGCGGCAGAACGCCGGCTGCGGCATGCTGGAAGGGGATATTAATGACAGGCGCTGCCCCATCTCCATCCCCCATGGCGGCGACTCCCAATTAGGGCGGCGATAACCTCTGGTCTAGTCAGTCCCCTCAGGAATTCACAGCAGCACGTGTACCTGTGCAGGGATCCGCACCATCTGCTCACCTCGTGCCGCGGCTTCCTCCTGCACCACGTGTGCCGTGTCTGGCCAGGCGCGGGATGTTCAGGACTGCTCCAGACGAACTACCAGGTTTCCAGGGTGTTGGCAGTTGTTCCTCTAGGCGTCGGCACACTCCCCCGGGTCACAGCAAGCCAAAACGCGGTGCACGCGAGATGCGTGAGGGTTTGCAGGGCGTTTTCCCGCTTCCCACGCGAAATGCGTGAGATTCGGCAAGGCGTCAGTGCCGCGAACCACGCGAGATGCGTGAGGTTCGGCAAGGCGTCGCAAAACACCAAACCGGGGCACCGCAGGAACCAGCAGACGGCTCGCACCCTCACCGGAGGGCAGCCAGAGGAGGGAGGTCGCGCCCCAGCAGGCAGGCAGGGCAGTGTCAGGGAGGAGCGCTCCGACAGCAGCAGGCTCACTGGTAGGAGCCGGGACATGCGCGGTCGGCGCCGCGGAAGAGGAGCGGACCGCTCCGTCGGGTGCAGGTGCACGGGCAAGGGTTGGGCCCCCTCCGCTCGTCGCCAGTGTAATAGTGTAAGGTGGGGGACCAGGCCTTATGCTGTTCGCTAGCGCAGGGGTGGAGGCGCGCAGCGGACACCAGTCAGCCTCACACCCAATGCTAGTCGGAAGTGACGTGACCGAGCGCACGCCTTCTATTTATTGGTTCCCCTCAGGCCACGCCTGGCCTGCGGATGAGTGGATGCGTGCGTGCAACAGCTAGAGTGCTAACAGCACTACACATTCACTGTGGATACCAGGCCCTGGATCTTTATTTAATTATTATGCTTTTGCTTATATACTTTTTGCTTCCTTAGATCACGCTATGTAATGCAACCTTTTTCTCCTGTGTATATGTAAAGGGCTCTGATACTCACGGGTCATGCTAGCGCTATACAAAACTTTTAAAATAAAATAAAAAATTTAAACAATGTGTGAGAGACTTCTCTGGCCTAGACTCCGGAACCCTCCACATGTACAAACCATCACCCATCAGCTTGTCACGGTTGGTCTGTCTACGGCACTCCTTCTTAGGGCGGTCTCCTTCCACTTTCTGAAACAAGGATATGTTGCAGGTGATCCACAATGAGCTGTGAGTCTATGACCATCGGCCCATGGACTTTTGTAACCACCCAGATCACTCTCTCAAACAGGGTTCTAAACTTCCACCCAGGATGGCGATCCTTGAACAGTACTCGATCTCCCGCTCCCAGGCTCCAGGGACCTGCTCTTCTGGCCCGGCTGGCCCATTCATTGGTTTGTTTCCTCCTCCTCTGAGTGCCCTTCATATTCACCCTAGCCCAGAGGGAATGCTGGTCTTTTAATAGCCACTGCATTGGAGTGCACTGGGTGGTGCAATGAGGTGTATTGTGATTCATTTGCAGAAAACGTAGACCATCGGCCCATGGACTTTTGTAACCACCCAGATCACTCTCTCAAACAGGGTTCTAAACTTCCACCCAGGATGGCGATCCTTGAACAGTACTCGATCTCCCGCTCCCAGGCTCCAGGGACCTGCTCTTCTGGCCCGGCTGACCCATTCATTGGTTTGTTTCCTCCTCCTCTGAGTGCCCTTCATATTCACCCTAGCCCAGAGGGAATACTGGTCTTTTAATAGCCACTGCATTGGAGTGCACTGGGTGGTGCAATGAGGTGTATTGTGATTCATTTGCAGAAAACGATGTAGACTCCATTGCAGATCCTCTCCTTGGTCCACTGCATTCCTGAGCGCTGTAGTCAGAGTTCTTACGAACGTTTCCACAGTGCCATTGGCCTGGGGCCACTGTGATGTCACTTTTTGATGCTGGATCCCCAGCCTTCTAAGTACTTGTGAAATTCCGCCCCCTGAAATGGAGGCCCATTGTCAGTTTTTATGACATCCAACAGCCCAGATGCTCCCATTGTTTTCTCCAGCACAGGACACACATGAGAAAATGTGGTAGTCACCACTAGCTCAACCACTGGGTATTTCAACAGTTCATCTACAATTACCAGGGTTACCTGCCCATCTGGGAAGTGTACAAAATCCAGATTTATTTTTGTCCATGAAGTAATAGGGGCATCTTCTGTGGCGAATGGAACAGGGGCCACTGGGCTTCCCATGACCCTGCAGTGCATGCATCTCCTCACTGTTTCCTCGACCCTCGAATCCATGCCAGGGAACCATACTTTTTCTCTCATCATGGCTTTTTTTCAACACCTTGATGCCCCTCATGCGCCAGCTCCACCACTCGAAATCTCCAGGGCCTTTGGGGATGCCCATTCAATGCCCCCTCATGATAATGCCCCCGACCATGGAGCATAACTCTTCTCTCACTTTCTAGATTTCCGACATTCAGTGTTTCTCTTCTAGATCCCATAGAGTGGCATTCTGCAGGAACAGCTTCCACCCAGTTGCAATGGCCTCCGCCATCATCCTTCTTCATGGCAAGTCTGACATCTTCCAATGTCCTACAAAAACAGGCCCGGACTGGCCGTTGCGGGCACCGAGCAATTCCCCGGTCGGCCGCAAGGGTGGGGGCCGTTTTTGGGCCGCTGGGGGCCGTTTTTGTGACAGGGCCGTTTTTGCAGCAAAGCTGCAAAATCGTCCCTGTAACAAATTCGGCAGAAAAGCGGCCCTGGTAAAGAGCTTGATGGCATCCCCCCCGTCCCCCAGGGGGAGGAGGGGGGGCCGGCCAAGCACTTTGCCAGGGCCGGTTTTGGTTCCCAGTCCGGCCCTGTACAAAAAGGGAGATTTACCTATGCTTCTGATATTATTTCAGACAATTAATGCTTAAACAGGGATAAACAAAACTTTATTAGTTTATCCCGACACTTTATTTATGTCATTTTGTTTAATTATCGATATATTAATTTGTGTACAAATTTGTTCCTTGGCAACTGTATATTAACTTGTGTACAAATTGTCAATTGATTTGTTTTTCACATTCGAATATATTCTTCATTTTTTTGTATTTTTTTGTGTGTTTCACCGTAAAATTTATTTTTCCTTGATTTATGAATTTTTAACTGTATGACAGTACGTTCAGTTGATGATGTTCTTTCTCTGGCTAACTATAAAATATGATCGATAATTAAACAAAATGACATAAATAAAGTGTCAGGATAAACTAATAAAGTTTTGTTTATCCCTGTTTAAGCATTAATTGTCTGAAATAATATCAGAAGCATAGGTAAATCTCCCTTTTTGTAGTATTTAGGGACCCAACCTACCCTCTTTCCCACAGGGCCCCCCCCTTTTTTTCAAAAATCTTCCAATGTCAGCACCTTCCGGCAGGCCACTGCCTCCACTATGCAAGCAAACTCTGGCTCACTCAACATGTCCACCTTCACCACTTCTCCACAGCCTCAGTGGGGTCGCAGGACAGGAAATCCCCGGAGTTGCCAGCACCAAGCCTGTACACAACATTGAATCTGTAGGGCAGTAGCTAAAGAACCCAACGCTCAATCCTCAGTGGCGGGTGGGGTGCTGTAACCTGCAAACAGATTCAACATGGGTTTACGGTCAGTGCAATTGGGAACTCCCTGCCATACACATATAGATGAAATTGGTGACATGTCCACTTAATGGACAATGCCTCCCTTTCAATTTATTTTTAAACAAAGAGAATCCACTCCTTCGGTGGCGGGTGTATCCTCCAGTGGTGGGGAACACCCTAGTTGTTTTGATACCCCTCACACACCAACAGGCCCCTTGGTGTCATGCTTCATCATAGGGGTCCTCGCACCCCTCTCCGGGGTGTGGCGTGCTGCAACCTACTACTACGTGGGAGCACTTACAATGACTATGTGTGGTGTGAGTGAGGATTTTCTATGTGAGTGCGCGGTGGGGTTTCATTTTTAAGTGAGTGACGTTAAAAAGTACCTGGCTCGTGGGGTAACAAAAATCTTTATTGGGCCCCCGAGCAGGAGATGGTGCTATTAAAATTAAGTGTAGGAAGTATAGTATGCAAAACAATGTGTTTCACCTCCTTTTTGTGTGTGTCAACATGTTTCTGTTTAAAAAAACCTTCTTCAGGACTGGGGTACACAAATCCCCACCTTACTCACGTTTCTCTACTTTTTGACGATTTTTATAATACAAAAAGGGAAATATATAGTGCAGGTAAATCAATGTACCTAACAAAACGCCGCTGAATAGCTGACTGTTTTGAAGGGGTTCAGTTGCCCCATGAGCCAAAATCCAGACGTAGGGGTCCCTCGTGCTAATCTGCAACGAGTTCTGCAAGGTAATACCTCCTGACCGACCCTCACGCGGCTCCCTTTCAATTTACACATTGCTCATTGCCGTTAGAGCCTGCTTGCAAATGCCAGAGGTGCCCACACTCCGGGATTCTGTTTCTGGGTCAATACCGCACCTAAACCAACAGGGCTAACCACCAATTCTGTGGCCTTGTCCGACTTGAAATATGCCAAGGTGGCGTCAGTCAATAGTGCTTTCTTAATGTCCTCAAACACCTTCTGCTTCATAGGTCTCCAAACCCACTTGACAACAGTCTTTGTAATTGCTCCTGACAGTATCGGTAGATGCGGCAAAAGCGTCCCACAGTAATTCACCATCCCTATGAGGCTCCTTACATCCGTGGGGTTCTTTGAGGCCGGTGCTGACTTGTTGGCTGCTGACTTTTGAGGGTCTACCTTCAAACCCTCCCTTGAGAAGATGAATCTAAAGAACTCAATTTGAGGCTCAAAAAATGAGCATTTGTCTTTGTGGGGTGTTAGCCGTGTATCACTTAGCCTCTGTAGCGTCACTTTGAGCTGCCTGTGATGTTCTGCCACAGTGCACGAGTAGATCGGAATGTCATGAGTGATATTGATGAACCCTTCCAGCCCAGAAAGTGTCTCTTTCATGGCATTTTGAAATACCTCTGCGACAGAGGAAATCCGAAAACTCAGTCTCTTATGTATTTTTAACCCCAGATGTGTTGAAAAGGTGGTGATGTAACAGCTATCCAGGTGTAGTTCTAGCTGGTGATAACCTGCATTTGAATCTAATTTTGAAAATCACCTGGCTAAGTTGAGGTCTGCAATGATATAATTTACCGTTGGATCATGATGTGTCATCCCTGACTGATGGCACGGTTGGGCAGCCTCGTATCTACACAAAGTCTTATCGCCCCCGATTGCTTGGGCTTTTCTGTGATGACCAGGGGAGAAACCCATGAGTGGGTCCTCTCACTCTCACGTCCATGCTTTCAAGTTTCTCCGACTCAGCCACCACCTGAGCTCTCAGATGGAATGGAATATGTGTGTGTCACTGTGCGGTGGCCTGCACAGTAGTGTCAATGTGTACCTTTACTGGGGCACCCTGTCGATTCCCCTGTCCTTTAAACAACTGCGGAAACGCGTCCAGGATGCGATCTACTTGCAATACATGAACCAATTTTGTATAAAGAAAAAAACCAGTCCAAACTCTTCTACCGTGCTGCAGCCTAGCAGTATTCCGTCACCCTTCTTGGTTACGTGGAAGAAAGTTATGACATCTCGGTCCTCATGCCTTACATTCACCCATGCATCAGTATTAATTAGAGCACACACCTTCGTGCCCATGATCGTGACATCACACAGAGGATGGGGGCACCTCCTTCTCAGTCCCGGGGCTGTAAATGAAATAAGGAACAACTTATCATGATGCTCACCCTCCGGCCAATTGTCATCCTTCCATTCATTCTCCTCTTCACCCGGCAGTGAGATGCCCTCCAGAGAAATTGCCTCACAGCCCCACCTGAGGTCAGCGGCTTCGTGCCCCACAGCCCCCACCACTGTTTCGACACATCCTTGCAAAGTGATTCCGCTGATGGCACACCAAGCAAATGCTTCCGTTTGCAGGGCTTCTCTTGGCGGGGTGAGTTTGCCGCCCACAGTTTCCACACAACGCACCCATGTCCAACCTACCCCGGCCCCTCTGGAGTGCTGTTCGGATGTGCAGTGTATGGACGGATTCCACCTTCACCTGTACTCCACCATTGATTGAGGGCTGGTCCATTCCTCAATTGAACACCACTTCCATCTTATCTGCTCTGGCTTTGCATAGGTCAGACGTGCACGCCATTCCTCCAGCTTGATCCTTGGTTGATGGAGAATCAGTCTCCTTAGGGTTGCTAATCGGCATCCCTGCATTATCTGTGCCCTGACCTCCTTGGGCTGGTCATCATCAGTACAGGTACTTGCCAGTGCCCTGAGGTGGGCATAGAATGCATCAATGAACTACTCCTTGCCTTGCCTGTCGCAACTTCAATCTTTCAAAATTGGGGTTCGTCTGAGGATTAAAATTTACATTGAGCGCCATTATTGCAGCGTAGTAATCCCCAACACCCCCACTGTTCAGGAGATGCTCAAACAGTTTGTATATTTCGTTCACCACAAAATGTGGCAGCAGGAATATCTTCACTTCATTGTCCTTTTCTCTCGTGGCCGTGAAATAGTTCTCTAATCGACGTACCCAGGTTTTCCACCTCAGTGCTGCCTTTGCTGGGTCTGCCAATGCACTGAATAGTGCCAGGGCACCCACTGCTGCATGCATGGTGTGTCACCTCCTGCTGCAGCCTCCGGAGAGCCATGCACCACTGTTTGACCCCTTGCCACGTAGGCGTTATCTACCGTCCTGTTCCCAGGGCACCGAGTGAAACTCAGCAGTGTCCGTATGTGTTGGGCGCACTGTCGCCTTGCCACCAAGTGCCTGGGCCTGGGCCTATGGGCTCTCTGCTAGGCCTCGTGTCAATGTTAATTTCCCCCTGATCTGCCACTACTGGGGCATTGCTAGTCCCTTCTATTACTAAGAAACTCCACTGTGTCTGTTTATTTCTATTTGAATTCTTATTTTCTTTCCTTCCTTGCTTTGTAATGTCTTTGCTCTTTTTCCTTTTAGTTTCGTCATGTTTTTTGCTTCACACTCACTGATGGCCTTTGATCATCCCACAAGTCCGTCCGCCCCGCTCTCGGGGCCTTCTAACTTCCTTGAGCGCCACGGGTGCCGTGCCGATCGCAGCAGGCCACTGGCTCTTCCTTGCTCTACGACCAACGCGCGGGTAGTGCCACATCAGCTGAGGCATTCGTAGACTGCCTCCTCACTTGGAGCCACAGCCGCTACTCCCTTCGCTGCAGGTGTCACTCGACACCCATCACAGTTCTGACATGGGCTCCAGACTGCGCTTGTCACAAATGTACTCTGGGCCCCTCGTGGGTACTATGGTTAGGCCCCGGCCCACAATGAGTGACATGAGCTCACACAGGCATTCCGTTCGGGACTGACTACAAGCGGGTAGCTCCCCCCTTCATTTATTGGGAAGGACAAGGCCGGCCTCACCAGTGCATGCTGACGTATTCAGAGCTACAGATTTCCTGAATAGAAGTAGTGGAATGCCATGACTACAACTTAGGTCTTTCAATTCCACTCTCAGCAATGCAACCAGTAGATCCCATCACCTGTAGTGAGGCTTACAGCCATGGCAGGAAGTCCCCATGTCACATGCATCTGAAGGTCGGGCCCGTCGGAAAGGATATACTCAGGTGATACCATGCGTAGCCCCTTCCACACCATATAACCAGGTGTCAGGGTTGTTTGTGCTCTTATCCCACCCTGTTTACCCACTGTACTGCACCACCACAATGGCAGCGATGATATTGATCATCATGTGCTCCTTAGTCTCATGGGTGGCCCTGATGGTGATAGCCCTTAAGCCCAAACAACCTAGGACAGTGTGCCTCTGTATCGACATGTGACTCCCAAACCATGCCATTAGACTCGATCGGCGCATCACACCCACCATTGATGAAATGATGACAGACCTTAACAAGCAGCAGTTGTTCTCCTAGGTAGACTTCATTTTTTAAATATTTTTATTTTTTAGCCAGTAGCCATTTGCAGAGAGCACAAACATAAAACAAAAGAAAAAAACCAGGAGAGTATACAGTATAATAGCATTTGAACATTCCGAGGTAGCAAACATGTAGAAAACCCCACCAGGCAGATTGAGCGCTAAGCACGAAAATTAAATACTACATACCAACAAACGAATAACGAGGAGGTAGCACAAATGAAAGTAGCAATTTACAGAGAGCACATACATAAAACCAAAGAAAGAGCAGAAGATTATGCAGCAAAATAGAATTTGATAATTCCGAAGTAGCAAACTTATAAAATGCCCCACCGGGCAGATTAAACCATGGGCACAACAATTAAATAATACAGACAACAACAAAAAAAAAGCTGATAGCAAGGGGAGACCAAGTATAAAAGTAGTATCCGATATTGGCCTCCCGAGGATTGATTTTTAATTTCCATATGCTGCAGGTGTTATAAATTCGGTAAGAGCACCCCAGATTTTAACGCCCAGTCTCCGTTTTTGTAACCCTTTGATGGCATAAAGGTTAGTTTCTAGCTGGCATGGAGCAAATAACCTACCTCTCCACATCTCGAAAGTAGGGGGTTCTTTCTGACGCCACAATGATGCTATACATAATCTAGCCACAGCGTCAGCAATATATATTACATATCTGAATGTGTACATTCCCTGTGCTAGCATAACATCTTCTAGAATCCCCAACATCATAAGTGTTGGGTTATCTCAATATGCACCCCTGTAACTTCCGTCAGGAAGGTCTGCATCATATTGATTAGTGGTTTCAATTCAGAGCATGCAGCAAACATATGAACTATATCTGCCTGGTCCCTCCCACACCGGGTACATTTGTCCTCGTTCATCCTGGCTTTTTTTTAATGGTTTTTACCCTCCTAGACCCACCACCCTTGGTAGCCACCCCCCTCCCCACGCAGCTAGACAGTTGTCATTGACACCCACGTCAAATTTCCCATAGTTGAGTTTGTCAATACCACTGCATTTGAACATGTGAAACCAAAGCTAGAGAAAATCTTTGTAGTTTAGGGAATTACCACATGAGATAAGAACAGACAATGCACAGCCCTTTCATGAGAGCAAATTCCCAAACTATCTCAGTCATCTAATGATTTGCTACCATTAGTTCATGCTTAGGTGGCCACAAGCCAACGTTGATGTGGAATGCTTCATCTGCACCCTTAATAAGGCTCTGCACATTGGAGTTGTGCATGGGAATATCGAGAGTAGGCACATCACAATTCCTTACAAGCATATTCCAACACTCCCCACTGTGTTACTTAGACTTTGTCCCAGCCACCCTTCTATTCGGAAGATCTGTCAGAGACACTATTCCAGCTGCCGCCCAGTGGCACCCTCCATGCTAGACATGGCGACAAGTCAACGGTGCTGGGAAAACAACAAAGGAGCTTCCAAGGGGCCGAGATTCAGCAGCCAGAAACTGCATGTGGGAAGTCAGGTGTTAGTAAGATACCGACATCCAAGGTGCACGTTTCACACCCCTTTCGAAAAGGGGGACTAGACCATTGCGAAAGTGAAAGGAACAATGGCCATGGCCATGCTCACTCACAATAGCTCATGACAATCCTTTGAGATGGAGAAAGAGGACCATCAATAAGAAGAGATAATCCACTGGAGCAGCAGCCACCCAGGAGCCCACCCCCAACAGGGCAGGAGGGTAGAAAAGAGTGGGAGAGGACCACCTCCAACTCACTCACTCCACCAGTTTCACCTCCAGTCTAGCCAAAGTGATCATGCTAGAAGGACATTCTGTCTGATAGTAGTGGGTAGCTTATGGGTATCCATGGGCTGCTGCAGCAAAGGCTGTGTTTAGTCTAACACGGGTATCCAGGACTGATAATACACTCTCAACTCAGCAGGCTCTAAGATAGGTTTTTTGTAAGGAAGTATCTCTCCATACATTTCTGGTGTGTTCATTCTGTCTACTTTTACAACTTTTTGCCTTTGTCAATGTCATAACAATAGCCACTATAAACATGCCACATATATTCTGCACCATTGTGGTACATAAATAGATATCTATTGATACAAGATTTTGGTATATACTGAATAGAGGCAGACGAAGTGGGTTCCCACCTACAAAGTACCTGCTGGGTGTCTGGCAGGACTGGCAACATGTCTCTATACTGACAGTGTCTACGCTTTTGTGTATGGAAGGGCTCATGAGACCCCAGTCCATACTCTCTGCTCTGCAGGATCCTTAAAGCTATAATCATGGACTCTGGAGGGCCAAGTGTTGTCTACTGGGATTAAACAGACATTACACACAAAAGTGACATTCAATATGGGGCTTCAGAGTCAGCCAGCTATGGCCTCCATTACTGGATCAGTTGCAAACCATACCAAGGTTGAGATGACCATTCGGTATTTGTAGGACCTCCTCTTTTAGATAGGACGGGTTTGTTAAGCTGAGTAGTTCAAAATGATGCCTAAGTTATCTGAAAGTACTGGCATGTCAATAACCATGGCTGCCATTGTAATACCAGCAGCATGCTCACAGCGCTGTACCTTTATTATATCCTTAACAAAAAGAGAGGGGCTCAATGTGACCCAAGGGAAAATGGAGCTCCAGTATACTGTTGAGTAAAAAAGTTTTTTCCGTTGGGAAGACAATACGTCACAGGTTACAGGTTACAAACATTCACTAGACTCTTTCATTTGTTCTTCACACTTATAACCAATATATTGAGGTTTTGGCAAACACTTAACAAGGAAAAAACCATGTGAAGTCAAATAATGTACATTTATTTATAATTAAAACCATGAATCCATTTACAAATACATTAAAATTCATTAAAAACACAAAGAGACACCTAATGTGAAAGGTGGAGAAGAGAAAACGAGACAACACACTTTGTCTTGTTATATGGTCAATTCAAATCATTTGTTGGCAACAATGGGGAGGCTTTCCCTTCCTATACCCAATACTCTGTTGACAACTTAGAATTTTTACCCTTCTGTAATGCGTCGACGCGTTTCGGAAGCTATAGATGATTATGGCTTCCTTCTTCAGGACAGTTTCAATATATTTCTCCACAGCCAAATTGTCACCTAATGCATGAATAAAACATTCTTTACTAATCACGATTTAGTTGTATCTATACATAATCCAATTAGACATTTTTAAACCGAAATCCTTATTACATCGGTAATAATTTGTTAAAAAACATATTAAACACCATGATGTCTAAACAGTCAGTGTTTTCCCCTTTTTTTTATAAAAAAGATTTTTTCATCACCAATACTGCAGTGTATTGGGTATAGGAAGGGAAAGCCTCCCCATTGTTGCCAACAAATGATTTGAATTGACCATATAACAAGACAAAGTGTGTTGTCTCGTTTTCTCTTCTCCACCTTTCACATTAGGTGTCTCTTTGTGTTTTTAATGAATTTTAATGTATTTGTAAATGGATTCATGGTTTTAATTATAAATAAATGTACATTATTTAACTTCACGTGGTTTTTTCCTTGTTAAGTGTTTGCCAAAACCTCAATATATTGGTTATAAGTGTGAAGAACAAATGAAAGAGTCTAGTGAATGTTTGTAACCTTTATTATATCTCCAAGTCCTCTAGATTTTTTATTCATGGGTGACATTAAAAGAAGTAGAAGCTAACATGATACACTTCACACAGTACACTGTAAACAATGCCCTTGTACTATACACGACTTACTAACAGTTAGAAATATCATTGCCTTGCACTGAAAATGAGCTTAGTTTCATGGTAAGTTACCACATGTGGTGGAGCCTGCTAGAATGGGTCTGCTAACATTAACAGACCAGTCTTTGACATGCTTAAAAGGTTATACCTCTCGCCACAGTGACTTGCAGAATATCGGGCACACTTGTGCAATATTCAGAAATTGATAGTGATCTACTGGCAACTAAGAAAACTCATTTTAGAGATACTGGCCATGGGGAGCCATACAATTAACCCTTAGACTGCCCCTATTCCAGTCATTACCCAAGAGACCATAAATTCAAATCATGGGAAGTTGTCCCACTAAAAGCCAAGGAATCTTTTGGGGTTGTCTGTAGATAACATCAGCTAGGTCTGCTGTATCCCCAAACTACACTGCAGGAAAAACAAAGAATTATGACATCATGCCTCCGTAAGGGGATAGGGGCAGCTTCAACAGAATGCACGACATGGGGAAGCATGTTTGCTAATAAATGCACAACCATCTTTTGTATGTTGTCCATAGTGGTACTACCGGTGCTACTAAAACAAATATGTTATGCTATGTTGTGCATATTTGTAGAGCACACTATCACCCAGGAGGTTATCCTGGCACTGAACAGGTGTGAGTTCATCAAACCTAGAACCTAGTGGGGATACTTGAAAAGCCAGATTTCAGCTTCTTGCAGAATTCACGAAGGCTCTTATGTTATGTAGAGCGGTAGGTTGTTTCATGCTTTAAGAATGATGTAGGAGAAGTTTGGACCTCTGTATCTGGATTTCCGTATGTTTAGGATGTGTGCAAATAGGAGTCAGGCCGATCGGAGGTGTCTGAAAGGTTTGTGAAAACAGATGTGATTGATGAGATATACTGGGCCAGTGTTATGTAGTGCCTTGAAAGTGTAGGTGAGAAGTTTGAATTGTGCTTGTTTGTGTATGGGGAGCCAGTGAAGCTACTTCAGGTGTAGTGAAATGTGACTGAGGCGTGGGAGGTTTCGAGTAATTCTGTCTGCGAGTTCTGAATGGTCTTCAGCCTTCTGGTGAGTTTTTTGTTGATTTCAGCATAGAGGGCATTCACATTGTCCAGCTTGCTTGTGATGTGGGGCATGTGTGGTGGTTTTTCGATTGCTGATTGAGAGGCATTTGAAAATCTTCCTCGGCATCTACAGGGTATGGAAGCATGAGGCAGTGACAGCATTGACTTGGGTAGTCACATCAGATTTGTGATTATAGTTGTAATTGTACTTATATAGAGCTTACTACCCCTGACAAGGAGTTGAAGTGATTTTGAGAAAGAAGCATGCTAGTCCGGAACCAAAAATGGATTAGTGGTGGATTAGTATAGAGAAATATAGGTTGTAAATTTGAGCTGCGAACATGTGAGTCTGCTATTTGGATTTAATAGGATAAAGGAGGGACAGAAGAGGTAAGAGTCTAGAAAGTGTTAATTTGGGAGGTTATAGTAGTAAAAGGATGTATGGCATGAGTCAAAGGATGGCTAGAGGAAGGAAGAGTTTAGAAAGGGTTATTAGGGAGATCATAGTAGTATAATGATGTTTGGGATGAGTCAGAGTGGATGTAGAGGATATATTGAGAGAGGTATAGGATTAGATATAGAATAGTGCATTGGAGAGAGTTGAAGGCCTTTTTTCCTTTCTACAGTAGGAGTAAAGTAATAAATATAAAGACACATAACTACATGGCAAGGTATATCAAGTTGTATTATATAAAGTCCCATATGTGCATGAATGGATAAATAGTTAGAGACTCAGACTTTCAAGTGTTGCTGTACATAAAATTAATGTATTTGTATTAATTGTTTTTTGGGAAGTTTTATGATTTTTGTTGTTTATTTATATACATTTATTTTGTTTTATATTTTCCCCAAAATTTCAATAGTGAATCTCTCAAAGATACAATTGTTATGATTATATTTACACATTGTGTTAGATAAAATAAAGTGGAGACCCACAAGCTTATAATCAAATAACTTATCTGTAAACTATGTAGTGACCTATATACATCTTAAGCTTAAATTATATATATATTTGTATATATTTTAACCAAAAGTAATGTATACGTTTCTGAAACAAACATATTAGAATATCTATATTTAAACCATAAGTAGCATATATATGTGTACAAAGAAATGCACATATCTAAATACATACATATAATCGAATTATACACCTTTACATACACAGGCGTATGCTGTACATTTATGTTTTGAGTATGGTGGTCATGTCAGAAAGAGCCAACTCTTGAGTAGTCTTCTGTGGATAAGATAGTTATCTGTGGATCTTATGGTTTTGGGTAATAAATTCCATAGTTTAGCTGCTGAAACAGAGAAAAGTGTACCACCCATGGTTATTTTCTTGTATGTTGAGGTTTTGAAATGAGGTTCCAATCTGGAGCGGAGGTTCCTTTGTTGTATGTATTTGGTGATTTAATTCCTGATGAAAAGGGGTCCTGTTCCATGTATTGCTTTGTAGGTGATTCAAAGCAGCTTGAAGGTGGGTCTTTTGGCAACCGGTAACCAATGTAGGATCCTCAAGGCAAGGGAGATCTAGGCTTTTGGCTGTACATGTAGGTATAGTCTGGCAGCAGAGTTCTGGATTTATTGTAGTCTTTTCATACTTGATAAAGATGATCTGTGGTAGAGGCCATTGTCTTAATCAAGTTCAGACAGTACAATAAATATAGTAGCTTGGACCTTGTGTTGCAGTCCTAGGTGGGGAAGGATGCGTCACAGAGGTATCATTGTAATGAAACTTGATCTTGCTAACCTATCCACTTGGGTATTCATTGATCACTTGAAGTCCATGTTAATTCTAAGGTCTCTTACTTCCTTGAATACTTTAGGAGGTGGTCCCAGGTCGTTAGGTTAGGCACAGAGTGGGTCATAATTTTTCCAATGTCTTTGGGGCTTTATTTTAGTTTAAGAAGTATTTGTGTGTCATCTGTGTAGTTATAGCATGTAGGCTGAAATCCATTGAACAATGCCAGTGAAGACTTCATTTAGATGTTGAAAAGCATGGATGAGATGACACAGCATTGAGGGGCCCCTGCTTTTGTGAAGAACGGTAAGGATGACATTTGTTCTGTTTTGAAAGTAGGATGTTATCCAGTCGAGAGTAGTCTCCTCTAAGCCAGTGCCGTAGAGTCTATGGATTGATCAATGCAGCTGAAAGGTCCAGGGGAAGTAGTGCAGTGTCCAGTGTCCCTGTTCCGGTCTACTGTGTTTTTAAGGTCATCCCAGATGTCTATGAGTGCAGATTCTGTGCCTCTTCCTGGAAGAAACCCTGTTTGGAAGTCAAAAAACATGGAGTTATCTTCAATGAATTGTGACATCTGGCTGAATGTTTCTTTTTCTATCAGTTTTCCCAGGAAAGGTCCATTTGTAATTGGTCTTTAATTGTTTGCGTCATGGGGGACCTGGTTTGTTTTCTTTAATGATGGCCATATGTGGGCTGTTGGATGGCCGCTACGGTGGAGTTCCACGCCTCCACGTAGCCCAGGGTTTCCTGTTCCTGGCTCCTCCCCCTGACCACGAGTCCGATGGCGACCGCCGTTGTTTGGCGTGCTGCTCGCTGCTGGGTGCGGTATCTCTGAGGCGGCGTTGAACCCCTGTCATCCTCGCTACCGGCGGCCGTGGAGATCAATTGCGTCGGAGTCCGAGCCGAGCCTAAGTCTGAACCTGTCTCACGAGGGATGTGAGGTGAGGTGAGCGGCTCTGTACTTTCGAGACGGACTTTGGATGCATGGGATACATTGTATCAGGCAGGATTGAGGAAATACTTATCTTCATCTCTGGCAATAACGTTGAGAATAAGCGTATCTCCAGCTCCCGTTTCCACTGACTTTTGCTGGAAATCTCTCTTGGCGGCATCAGTCAGACGTTTACAGGACACTCTGTGCGGCTGGCGTTTTTGCGATGAGCAGCGAGCAACGAGCAACGGGCATCGGACCAAGTGCACACGGTTGAATCCTGAGGACGATATTTTACTTTACATCGTACATTGTGTGGTTTTCTCAATCCAAGGGACTCAGGCTTCATTATTAAAATCACAGAAACGTCCCTGTGCAAAAACCCATTACTTTTTTTTTTTTTTTTTTACAGATGCCGATTTCTTTAGCCATTTGCTCAGGATTAGAGAAATCAGGCGATTGCAGACTGGACTACATCTCCCATCCTGCATTGTTGCATTGCTGCTTTGCCTCATTCTCCCCCTCCTGTGGCTGAAGTGTGGGAAGAAAAGAAGTTTGCTGGTGAGTGGGCTTTAAAAGCTTCATTGTACTGACTTGCGCGGATTGGTCTCCTTCAGTAGCAGCTTCTCTTGGCTTCGATTTCGGTTTTTACCCACTTTCTACCCACTTCCCTAAAAAACCACAGGTTTGGATGGGCAAACTAACTGGCACGCGTGCTAAGGCAAGAGCCCGACGCCTTCAGGCCAAAGAAGAGGCGGCAGCAGCAAAATTAGTGGGTCAGCAGGAAGACAGGGTAGAGATTTTTTCCGAGAGCTCTGAAGGAGAAACTGAGGCAGTTATACAGTCTCCAGCTGCAGCTTTGGGGGAGATTTTTTCACTTGAAATAATGCAGGCTGACACTGTTCAACCAGATTCTCTGCCTGTGGGAAGCACCGGCGCACAGTCGAATGTGACGGCTTACAATAAACCTTTAAAACAGTTCCCCTTGTTCGAGGCAAAAGGTAATTCGTCTACTTTGAGTTGCACTATGTCCACTTCACTTACTCCTGATTTAGCTCTCACTAAAGACACCAGTGCAGCATCGGTATCAACCTCGAGCGTAGGGGTCGTCCCAGTAACAGCCCTTGTCACCAATTTAAATGATGGAGTTGCTAACCAGGTACATTCAGCTATATGTCACAAAGCGTTGGGCGGTGTGGAGCAAGCGGATACATTGAGCCCTATACTGCCTTTGGATACTGAGACTATTCTGGCTATTGGTACAGACACGAAGCAAATATCAGTTAAAGACATGCTAAATTTAATCTTAGATGAGATTCGTGAAGTCAAACAGTTTCAGAGGGCGGAGCTTGTCGGGATCCAAAATCGTCTCGACAAAATTGAGGACATTGTTTCTACTCTCCCTCCTAGACTTCAGGAAGCCGAAGCCCGAATTTCAAGTCTAGAGGATGAGATGCCTAAGCTTCAAAAGGACGTCAAGGATGTTTTCAAATCATCCAAGGCTCTGGAATCTAAGTTGGACGAACTGGAGAATTTTAATCGTAGATCCAATCTCAGAATAGTAGGGGTCCCGGAGAAAATTGAAGGCTCAAATATGCTCCAATGGGTCACTTCCTTTTTGCTGCATGAAGTCGTCCCAGATTTCAAAGGTGATTTGACAATCACCCGAGCTCATCGGGTGCCTGCTCAGCCATTTCCAAACTCCACTCTCCCCCGTACTATTCTGGTAAATTTTGCAGACATACGCATCAAGGAGACAATTTTGTCAAACGCCATAAAACAGGGTCAATTTGCAGCGAATGCCACTACAAAATGTTGGATTTTTTCCGACATGTCTGCTGCCCCTGCTAGGCACAGAAAGGAGTTTGTGAAAATCTTGCACCTGTTCAAAGCTAAGGGGGCACAAGCCTCCATAGCACAACAGTCAAAGCTAAAGGTGCTTATCAAAGGCAAATTTTATCTCCTAACAGATGTTGATGAAGCTAATGATCTGCTTAGCAAAATGTCGCCTGGTTAGATGTTTTGGTCACCTCAGTGTTTTTTTTTTACCTTTTTCTTGTTTTTAGGCGACGGTCTCATAACGGACATGTATGTGGTGGACTTGGTGGAGGGGTGGGGGAGTGGGAGGGGGAGGGCCTGGGAGGTTAGGAGGTGTTAATCCAAGACACCTCTATGGTAGGGGATAAGACCCAGTGACAGGCATGGGTGAGAGTAATAAGAGGAGGGCCACGGGAGAAGTTTGGGTGGGGTAAAAAAAAGGGGGAAAAATTTAAGTTTTTTGCAGTCAGATGGTGTTCTGTGAAAAAGCTCTTCACAGGTTTTGTGTTATTTTTGATGTCACAATGTCTGATCATATTAGTAAATAAACTGCATTATGTCTGAAACTAATTTCATTGAATGTGAACGGTCTAAATAATAGGAAAAAAATGCGGGCTATAGAGTCATGGATTCGGACTGAAAACCCGGATGTTATAATGTTACAGGAAACCCATCTCTCTGTAACTAAAAAGGATGATTTTCTTATGTTTAACTCATGGGCTTCGTTTCGGGGGTTCTCATGTGCGATTAGCTCACAACGAGGTGTTGCCCTTTTTTAAAATAAAAAACTAGAAGTTGAAATTGTTCAGACCGATCAGGATGATTTAGGCCGATGGTGTTGGGCTTCATGCCTTTTCAAAACTCAACAAAGACCTATCACCTTTGTTAGCTTTTATGCCCCTATAGAGGATAATTCCCAGATCTATGACGCACTGTTTCAATCTCTGCTATTATTAAGAGGGGATATGGTCATAGGCGGTGATTTTAATTTACTTATGAATCCTAAATTTGATTCTACTTCATCTTCTAAAAAACAGTCTAAACCTAAATCCCTTCGGACTATGCTAAATAATATGACAATATTTGATTTATGTGATCCATGGCATGTGAAAAATCCACAGAAATGCAAATTTACTTGTTGGTCGGCTCGGTTTAAGTCATCCTCTCGAATTGACTTTTTTTTGCCATCTAGAAAGCTTAATTTTACTTCACAGAAAATTTGTCATAATGGTTTCTCAGATCATGCAATGTTGGTTATTAACTTTTCTCTGAGTCACAATAACATTATAATACCTAAACGCTGGATTTTTAATAAAGCTTACCTACAAGAGACAAATTGGGTGACGATACTTAAAACAGAGATTTCAGATTTTATCATTCGAAATTTGGGATCAGCCCCCCTATACATCATCTGGGATTCTCTGATGGCCTTTATTCGGGGCATAATTATAAGTAAAGATGCAGCTGAGTGGCGGGCTGTAAAAAATATTAGGAATTCTCTCTCACAAAAAGTTCACGATTTAACAATACAACGATATCTGAATCCAACTCCTAATGTCCAGGAACAACTTAACGTGGCAAAACGGGATCTGAATGCCTATTACTATTCACAGAGTGAAGAGGCTTTTCGTAATCAATCTCAAAAGGTTTACGAAGAAAGCAACTTCACGGGAACATTTTTAGCCTGGCAGGCTAAGGCTAAAGCTCAAGCTGCTTCAAATATGATTCATTCGTTAAAAAATTCAGTCACTCATATTGAGACATCTAACCAAGCTGAAATAAGCTCTATAATGCTTTCTCATTATCATAATATATATAGTACTCAGCACTCAATTGATCATCAAAAACTGTACAATTTTCTGGGAAGACATGCTCTCCCAAGCCTATCCCTAGATGACCAACTAAAAATGTGACGTCCTTTTTCTCGTGCAGAAGTTGATCTGATTGTTAAGAACCAACCTTTGGGCAACGCCTGTGGTCCTGACGGATTCTCTACAGAGTTTATCAAAGTTTTCTTTAACTCATTTGCTGATTTGTTTCTGTTACTATTAAATTCTATGCTCGAAGGCGGGCACGTTCCCGCATCTTTTCACGAAGGGACGGTTGTTAGTTTTTTGAAAAAAGGGAAAGATTCCCAAGACCCCAATTCATATCGTCCAATTACACTATTAAATTCAGATTATAAAATTGCCACCAAAGTATTGTCACTTCGTTTTAATTCTATTTCGGCAGATTTAATTCATCCTGATCAAAATGGGTTTATTGTGGGCAGACAGCTTTTTACCAATACGCATTTTTTGATTGAGGCATTAGATTTTTTTGAGTCACGGGGATTACAGGCTTTGGTTTTATTACTAGATGCCTACAAAAGCTTTTGATTTGGTGATTTGGGACACACTTTTTATTATTTTGAAACATTTTGGGATTCCACTACAAATTATTACCTTAATCCAAAATCTGTATACCGGTGCAACAGCTAATATAATTATCAATAAACTAATAGCTGGTTCAATTTTAGTTCAGCGGGGAACTAGGCAAGGGTGCCCCTTGTCTCCCGTTCTTTTTGCTTATTTTATTGAACCACTGGACGTAGCTATTAGGAACTGTGCTCAGATTGTTCCTCCGGTCACCTCTATGGCTAACATCAAATTATATGCAGATGATATCATGCTACTAATTAAGCCGGATCTTCGATCACAAACACAGGCCATTAAGATCTTTTCAGAATTTGAAGCTGTAGGGGGTTACCGAATTAACAAAAAAAGACAGAAATTTTGGTCTGTGGGGGTGCTAACCCTGTTTTACATCTGGATCTACATGGCTGTATTAACCTAAAACCTAAAAGATATTTGGGAATCTTCTTCTCCCCTACAATCCAGGATACTCAATTTTGTCCCGTTGATTCAAAAGGTACGTCTAATGTTAGCACGGTGGGATCCACTACCATTATCTCTTCTTGGTAGAATAGCATTGATTAAAATGTCGATACTTCCCCTTTTTAATTTCTTACTCTCCACCACTCCAATCTTTCTCCCTGGGTCTTTTTTCACCAGAGTAGAATCCATGTTCTCCGCATTTATTTGGAAAAAAAAAACCCTCGTATTGACATTCGTACTCTATATGAAAAATCGAATATGGCGGTCTTTCACTACCTAATTTAAGAGAGTACTATTATGTATACTACTTAGACCGATTCAAGAATTTATCCTCAGGAGCAAATTGAGGTTCTTTAATTTTGACTCCATCTTACATTTGTCATCAATTTGTGTTGCCTTTACACAGGCTGCTCTATTCATGAAGTGTCTTCTGCCCTTTGGACTGCAACATGTTGAAAACCCCCCTCTGTCTTTGCTTTGAAAACCAATCTCAGACACCAGCTGGCCTAACTGCATACAGACATGTTCTGCCATTACTGATTGACCTATAGGTGCTGTAGTTTATTGACTTATGGGTTGGGCAGAAACACACTTAAGGGGGACGTTCTGGTTACATGATGCCTTGTTCTAAATGTTTTCCTATTGGCTAATATTTTGCAGATCTTGTATGTCCATATTAGGTATTTTGCATGCTTGCAAAAGCTAGGACTGCCCCTTACTTTTGTGCTGAGTTTGTAATCCTAAGCATATAAAAGGCCTCTGTGTTCTGTTACTCTTTAGGCTGCCTCATTCAGTTGCAAAGGCTCCTGTGTGACGTAGTCTCACTTAATTAAGTTTAATAAAGATGTCTTTTCATATTTCAGCTTCTGTGCCAAGTTCTTTGTATCAGTGAGACCCCTGAGATTGAAGATTACAGTTCTTCAAATGGCGCCCAACGTGGCACTTCATCAGAGAAGTGAATTTCTGAAGGAGTGATCTTGTCAGGAGACTGAAATCTACTGAGGAGGCCAGGACAGGACTCTACTACTCTGTGCACAAGGATTCTGGAGATTCTTTGTCTCTGCAGCCCAGTATATTTCTGATCTTCCTGATTTTGATCCTCCACATGGTGTCACTCCTGACTGAGAACCTTTTTGGCGTGAGTATTCTAAAAAAGGACCGTTAGGTCATTTAGAACTTGGCAGTTAGAATTTGGATAACCTTTTGATTGGTAAGAGTAAGGTAGTTTAGTAACGCTTACTGTAGCTTTGGAATTTTGGAATTTTTGTTGGCCAACTTTTGATTTGTATGGATTTGATATGCAAATTGCAATTTGTGTAGACAGGTAATGAGGAGATTTTTCTCTATTTGGTTTTGGTGAACGGTGCACGTACGAAAAGTACATTAAGCACTACTTTGATTACAATATTGTATATTCTGCAATATATTTGGCATGCCTGTTTCAAAGCTCACATACAAGAATGTGTTGCTTTTTCTTGGCGGTACCATAGTGTGATGTGAAATTAATTAGCCGGCTCTCCTAGAAGGAATACCTAAATAGGTTTAGGTATACAAACATATTTCTTCCTTGGTGATTCTGTATCCCCAGGGAATTAAAATATGGACATAATACATACAAGGATATTTTGTTCTGTGCAATTTAATGAATGAAGATATGCAGAGCGATTTTTGGTGTTCTGCTAGCCAAAGCTGTGAATTGAGTGTATTTTCGCTTCTTGGACATACATCAGTCTGTTGGGCTGTTTTTGCAGTCTTTTGGAACACAATTGAGAAGCGCTTCTTGTAAATATGACTTACAACTAGTATTTACAAATGGTTTGGTTTAAGTACAGTCTGTGGGCTGTCCTTTGTTTCTGTTCTGAGTATTGGTTTGTGGGTTAAATGTGTGTTTAAATGTCTATGTGGTTTTCCCATTAGTACAATTTCTGTAATTGAATAGCGATGGCGCTATTCACAAAATAAATGGCTAAAGCGCGTCGTATTGTGTGCCCTGAGTGTTTGACCCCTTTCTGTTTATGTCTGAAATGAGCTCAATGTCTGTTTGTGGTTTTTCTTGATGTTTTCAGTCTATTAAGCAAAATGTCTAAATGCTTAAAAACTAAAATGTTAATTCACATTCACTAGGAATAAAAAAATTAAAAAAACGAAATTGAGTGTTTTTCAAAAAATAAATAAACTTCCAGCATTTTACTTACATACATTGTGTTAGATATTAACAGGCAAACATTTCAGCGGAAGTAAATTTTTGCTGAATTCAAACGCATATTATAGAATTAATATGTTTTAGTTTTAAATAGATTGCCACCGTGCTCATGTTACAAACATTGAGAGACAAGCTAAATAAACAGGAATATTTATTCAGCCAAGACTTTGCTCTCAGTTGTACGGGTGAAACTTTGCATTTCAGAATGTTGTTTTAAAAAGGTTCAAAAACTAAGGTTCATTATTTTTTTATTATAGGAAGACATTTCAATTAAGGGTTTTTCTTTCTTTAAGCATTTCTGTAAGCATATTCTTGGCTCTGTTGCTAAATAATGATTAACCCATGTAATGAAGAAACATTTAAAAAGAAAGAAACAGTAACAGATGCTGAAACAAGATAAGGCAAGTGCAAGGAAACTAAAAAGTTAACAATGTCTTGAACATTGAACATTGATTGGCAATCTCAGATAAAGATCAATCAGGGAAATTGGCTTTGCGAGGTCAGTTTCAGGTGAAGAGGTCAGTTTCTTAAACATGGTTAATGTGTTCATGAACAGGGGAGGCCAGGCCACCTTGTTCGCTAGGCTATCTTTGCAGGCCTACGTGGCACAGAGCAAAAAAAAAAAAGAAAGAAAATGAAGTCAGATTTGAGGAATTACAGAACATTAATATGTGGAATTATCAAACATGATTGGGTTTATTAAAAATAATTATTAATTAAGCAAAATAATCATTAAAAATAAGTGCTACAAAATTCGTTTTTTACTATTTATGAAGCTTAATACTTATACTGTGACATCCTAGCATTATAATTTAATTTAAGTTTTGTTATACTGTATAATGAGGACATTAGCATATAGAATTTCACTTGGCGCAGGTGTGACAAACTCATTTTTCTAAGGAATTACATGATATATGTCTAATGTCCAATCTCTGCAATTTGTAAAGAACATTCTGAGGATGATTAATAAGTAATGCAATTGTAGGATCTTTATTTTTAAGTGCCCCAAATATTAAAGTCGAATTTGGGTAAAATGTGGGCATTTTTGCCATTTACAATAGCTTTAAAGTGCTTTAGGCTTCAGTAAATGCATACATTTAGGTATAATACAAATTTGCAGGTTGTTCCCATTTGGGTTTGCTTTTAAATGGCTCAGTGAGCCAATGTGCCTGGTGCAGAGGTTTGAGTTTAATATCAGGGTGGAAGGTTTTAACTTTGGCTGGACCTAACTGAGACCTTGATCCATTTAAGGTTGATAAAATGAGTACCATTGCAAACAAGCATTTGTTCTAAAAACTGGTATGTGTGTTATTATGTTCTGCGAATTATTCACAGTAACTGTTTTAATAATCTAAGTATAGAAATAAGTTGTAGCCCCTAACAGGAGTAATATATATATCATGTGTTTTTAAATAGGGTTGGTTATTGCAGGTTAGAAAGATTTGGGAAGGTTTTTTGTCTTTTTCAGCCTTAGAGTGGGGAAAAGGGAGAGGGCTGAGGAGCCCGCAAGGCAGATTTTTGAGGTGGGAGTTAGGAGTAAGTGTAAACAGATGGAGAAATCATTGCTTGGAAAAGCAGGGCCTCAAAGGGTGTTGGTGCACGGGACACGCAGAGTGTCTGTGAAAGAGTTTTTGGGAAGCCAAAAAAGGTGGTTTAGCATGTTTTCAAAAGATGGTTGGTTACAGTGGATATTTTGTGTGTTATGTGCAGTGTCAGCAGTATGTTGAAAAAGATGTGTGTTTTTTTATTATGACTTCTTTTGAAAAGAAATGTCGTGCGTTTTACATATTTTTGCATTTTATCCTTTTATGAATTGTTCCTGCTGGTCCTGTGTGTCAGAAGCGACACAGTAAGTTGTGTTTGACAGCCAAATCTCCACTAACTGGTGATCTGCTGTCAAAAGGAGGGTGAGGATTTTAAGCCTGACAAATTAAGCAGGCCTGAATATTGGGTTTTGGGCTGCAGGTTCACAGTTCATAAAGTGCATACAATGGTGTTGTGTGTCACCGCTTATTTACATATGCTATTGTACTTTGTCTATGCTTTTTGTGCTTGATATACAGCGCGTATATCTGATGGCTTGGCATGTGTGTGTTTTTTTTTATTTTATGCATGTTTTTGTTTTATGTTGTTGCTTTAGATACTATTACAAGTTCACCTGTGTTGTGAAGGATTCTACATGACGATGTATATCGCTGCACAACAGTTGGGTGAATTTGCGCTGATACTAAATTTCACAGATATGATTTTTCATGCTGTGAACAAGAGAGACAACACTTTACCATTGTATGTCAAATGTGGCTATATAGTATTGAAATAAAATAAAGAGATATACAGGATCAAAGTGTGTCACCTGCTGTTAGTCACGCTACTGCCCCCTTCCCTTAAGGAACAGGCAGCCCTAGATTTATGTTTCCTTGATTGGACCTAAGGATGAAATTATAGATTTGTGGCTCTTGCTAAAGGTGACCTAAACTTTTCATTTTTTCCCTGAAAAAGGAACTGGAACATTAGCTGAGATTACCGTATATGATTTAGCGGCCAGCGGTAGAGCTAACAATTGTGAACTATTTTTGATTTTTGTTCACCCAAGTAATTCCTTGTTCTTCCTATAGATTTTTCTTTTGTCGCTTCTCCCCTGATTGATGTCGCATTGTGCCTAGTTATTGGGGATTTTAGCTGTGTCCTACTCACATTTCCCTTTTCCGTATTCTTTTCACCAGTCAGCTCATTTATTCCTTTTATATGACCAGACTGGTTTTCAAGAATTTTCTTGAGGCCTACTTTGATGTTTTCCAGTCTGACCGTCAGGGTAGTGATAGACTGGTTAACTGACTCAATACTATAGTAAGATAAGTTTTCCACCTCAATAGGAGACACCTTACGTTTTATTGAATATGACAAATTCAATGCCTATTCTAATTTGGTTTTTAGTTCCTTTTTTCTGCTGCTTTAATTTTTGGTGGCGGTACAAAAGGGGGTGGTGATGGACGGAGCATCCGAATCAATCAAACACTCACATCCAGTCAAAAGATCTGGGTTTAATCCATCACCGTTCTTTAGCCCACTCTGCCACCCCAGTTCAGACATGGCTATATGCAAATCAGTCTGACCCTGTGCCTCATGGGAACAGTTCAGCCCGAACTGCCAAGCCATGTCTTCCCTGGACCGGAAACAAGCTTCCGAGGACCGGTTTCTGGCATTCCAGCCGTCTTCAGCCCGGCTTGCTTGAATCCAGTGGCAAAGTGAGCAAGGGACTCACGTCTGAGCATACCCTGCCACACTTATGGCGGCCAAAAGCGGTACAAAAGGGGGTGGTGATGGACGGAATTTTTGGTGGATCAGATATGTTCTAAATGATGGAAATACCAGGACTCTCTAGTTCTTGTTTTTTGTTTCACATTTTGATCATTAGCTTTTGTATTGCATAGTCCACCTGATGCACAATTATTAAAGGGAGGTATCTACATGTCCCTGATAATATGTATTATGCGATTTCTCTTTTGAGGTGTTGTAGATAAGGAATTAGGGAACACCTATATGTAATCATTAAGAGAAAAAAAATGTGTTTACCCCATTAGACGATGCCACCATGTGTGAGGACATCCATTCAGATAGAATTCCCATGTAGCTATCTACCCTTAGATGATAGAGGATATGCTCTCACATGGAAACCAATTGAAGAGACTAGAGGCACTGTTTTGCCTACTGCCTTTGTCTTTGTACTGCCTTTGAGAATGGCAGTGTATTCTAGACCAGAAATGTCCCATGACGCATGGCCACTCCTTTAAAGATTGCAGGCCACCTGCTTGCAGTCCCCTTGTTATACAATGAACTGTTTTTGTACTAAATTGAAGGAAACTAACAACTGTGTCACATTTCCTACGTCACTAGGTTCTGCGGGATTAAGTCATAATAACCTGCGGAACTCACCCACAATCCCATCAGTGACAGCTACAGATGAATGGCAGACGTCTTGGCCCTACAGTCCCAGCACCCAGAAAAGTAGCAAGACTGGACAGTGATCGCCAGCGTGCCATCAATGGCATCTCCAAAGTATTGTGCTTGCTTCATCAGAAGGCGTTGAACATCAGAAAAGAAGGAGGAGCTAGTTTTGCTCTTGTTTGTTGCTCTTTCCCGATTAATAGTACTTGGGTCTGCATGAGATGATCTGTGCCCATGACTAATGAAGAGCACAATATCTGTAGTGCCTGCAGCACAGGAAATATTGGTGCACTGCATTGAGACATTGAGACTTTCAAATGAGCTGTGAGTGTTTGCCAGGAAGGCACTCCAATGGATACTGAGAAACATCATTTTCATGAAAGGCCTGAATGAAGAGGCCCATGCGGAAGAAAACAACAGAAGCAGATTTGATGGACAATAGAAGCCTGCCAGAGAGGCTTCGACAGACTCTGGGTATTTCCCGTGCGATTGCATAGAATGGGTGTTTGGAAACTGATTCTTATTGTTTTACTGGCATTGTCAATAGTTGCTGAAATAACTAGGAGCCCTGAAAATGTTTGCAAAATAATTTTAGGATTTGCCTGTGTAATGGCAAAAGGAGGGTCTGAGTTTCTTTAATTTTGACTCCATCTTACATTTGTCATCAATTTGTGTTGCCTTTACACAGGCTGCTCTATTCATGAAGTGTCTCTGCCCTTTGGACTGCAACGTGTTGAAAACCCCCCTCTGTCCTTGCTTTGAAAACCAATCTCAGACACCAGCTGGCCTAACTGCATACAGACATGTTCTGCCATTACTGATTGACATAATAATAATAATAAGGGTAGTTTATATAGCGCCTGGTTACGCACAAAAGGCGTGTCCCCACGCTGTGGTGAGTGGAATGAGCAGAGTCCCAACCGCAAGGACAACCCGATCTACTGCGTGTAAAGGTGGGTTTTTAGTTTCTTCCTGAAACCAAGTTCAGATGGCTCCAGGCGAATGTCCACAGGCAACGCATTCCAGCTTTTCGCGGCCAGATACCTAAAGGACCTGCCCCCCATGCGTGCCTTCTTTATCCTTGGGACCTGGAGTAGCCCTGCGCAGGAAGAGCAAAGCGCGCGTTGGTACATACCGGGTGATCAAGCCCTGCAGAGGAGCGGGTGCTTTACCTCCCAAAATGCGATGGCATGTGCAGAGGGCCTTAAATTCGACCCTTCTCCTTACAGGGAGCCAATGAAGGGCCTGGAGGGCTGCTTTAGACGCCGATCTCTTAGGGAATTTCAGGATCAGGCGAGCCGCTGCATTCTGCAGCACCTGAAGGCGGTTGACGGCCTTCCCGGTGGCTCCCAAATAAAGCAGATTGCCATAATCCAGGCGCGATGTGACGAGGGCATGCACCAGCGTCCTGCAAGCTGCCATAGGGAGGAGATCTAAAACCTTCCGCAAGCTTTTCAGGACGCCGAAGCAGACCCACACCACCTGGCCTATCTGAGGTCCAAAGGAGAGTTCTGCGTCGAACCACACTCCTAGGTTTTTAGCTTCTTGGCAGGGTGTGGGGACATCCCCCAGACAGGGTGGCCACCACGCCGATGACCAGGCAGTCGTACTCCCCCCCACCACGAGTACCTCGGTCTTGCTTCCATTTAATTTAAGACAATTGGTGGACATCCAAGAGGCCAGTTCCTGCATGCAAGCCCTGAACCTGTCCACCGCAAGACCGGGTACGCGCGATAGGGAGATGACCAACTGCGTGTCATCGGCATAGGACACTATGCGTAGGCCATGACCTTCAGCGATACGTGCCACCGGGGAGACATAAAGATTAAATAAGGTTGGGCTCAGGGACGAACTCTGGACCACGCCCTGTCCCAAACCAATCTCCCTCGAATAGTAGTCTCCCTGGCGAACCTGAAAGCGTCTCCCAGTCCGGAAAGACTGGATCCAAGCAAGTGCAGCTCCTGTTATCCCTCCATCATTCAGACACTGTAGCAAGGTGGTGTGAGCTACAGTGTCGAACGCTGCACTTAGATCCAGTAGGATGAGAGCCATAGTCTGGCCCTCATCCACCCCCTGGCGTAAGGTCTCCACTGCCGTCAATAGCGCTGATTCAGTGGAGTGGCGGGGACGGAAACCAAACTGGGTCTCGTGCAGGAGGGTAGCCTCCTCCACGAAATCCATCAGCTGAGTGTTTACCGTTTTCTCCGCCACTTTAGCCATGTAAGGTAACAAGGAAATAGGCCGGAGGTTCTCCAATTTTTCGAAGCTGATGTTTGGCTTCTTTTGGAGTGGTAGCACCACCGCCTGTTTCCAGTCTTTAGGGACAGTTTCAGTCCTGAAAGAGACATCCAAAAGATGTCTAATGTATGGTTCTAGCACTGGCAAGCTGTCAACCAGCCGTTTAGGCGTAGTGGGATCCCGAGTGGAGCCCGATTTGACTGACCCACAGATCTGCAAGGGAGTCTCGCGGGATGGGGTAACGAAGTTGGTTAGCATGTGTCGTTCCCCCCCTCCCTAGCGGACTCTACAAACGCAGACCCTGCAGTAGGATGGCTAGGGAAGGCCGAGTATATTTTAGCCACTTTGTCGGCAAAGTAGTCCGCAATCCTGTTGCAGGACTCCACTGAGCAATCTTCTGGCATAGTGGAAGGCAACCCCCTGAAAGAGTTTTGTATACTAAAAACATTTCCCCGCTTCCATGATCCTAGTGGCAAAGTGTGCTGCTTTGGTTTTCCTGATTAGCCCGTGATAAGCGCGCCTCTCAATTAAATAAGCCTCCTTGGCATCCGCGGCGAAAGCCCCCCGCCATTGTCTTTCAGCCCGCTTCATTGTAGTTTTAGCGACTCGGAGCTCGTTGCTATACCACGGGCCGTTTTTTTTACACGGCCCCCCACTTTTGCAAGGGAAAGTGGGGCCGTGCAGTCAAGTGCCTTTGTAATGCGTTTGCAGAGGTTGGCATTAGCTGTTTCCACATCTTCCCCCCCTGGGCTTCCCCCTCTAATCAGTGCCGCACTAAACTTAGCCTGGGAGAAAGTGGCCCATCTCCGCCTTGAGTGGTACCGGGTCGCTGGCTCTGGTAGTCTAACCCCCGGGATACGTATGGTGAAGGGTACCAAATAATGGTCCGACCAAGGAATGGGAATCGGGGTCAAGGCATCAACATCCCCCCAGTTCACAAATATAGGGTCCAGCAAGTGGCCCTGCTGGTGGGTGGGGCTTCTTACTATCTGATTTAGCTGAAGGGCCCCCAATACCTGGCAGAAGTCCATGGCCGCTTTGTCCGTGGAGTCCTCCAGGTGCATATTAAGGTCCCCCAGTACCAGAAACTTGTCCCTGCGCAACGCAGCTTCAATGATGCCTTCTGCCAAACTATCCCCAAACCCGGCCGTGGGGCCCGGGGGTCTGTAGATCAGAAGACCCTTCATGGTGTAGCTATCATTTACCTCGGTAAATGATGCTGTAGGTGCTGTAGTTTATTGACTTATGGTTTGGGCAGAAACACACTTAAGGGGGACGTTCTGGTTACATGATGCCTTGTTCTAAATGTTTTCCTATTGGCTAATATTTTGCAGATCTTGTATGTCCATATTAGGTATTTTGCATGCTTGCAAAAGCTAGGACTGCCCCTTACTTTTGTGCTGAGTTTGTAATCCTAAGCATATAAAAGGCCTCTGTGTTCTGTACTCTTTAGACTGCCTCATTCAGTTGCAAAGGCTCCTGTGTGACGTAGTCTCACTTAATTAAGTTTAATAAAGATGTCTTTTCATATTTCAGCTTCTGTGCCAAGTTCTTTGTATTAGTGAGACCCCTGAGATTGAAGATTACAGTTCTTCAAAATGCCTTTGAAAACTTCTTTTTCGAGTTAATATGTTCTGAAATTCAGATCCCATCCCCTCTCCTCGTACCTAAATCCCCGAAATGTGTTCGATATAAGACCTTGAACTGGTTTTTCAAACGACGTAATGCCATGCTTAAAAGATATTCCCTCCCTCTCTTTAATTTATCAACTCTCTTATTTGGTGCGTTTTCCTTTCTAAAAATTAAAATCGAATCTTCAATCATCGTGAACTGGGAGCGAGCTGGGTTTTGAACTCTAGCAGATTTTGTGAATAATGGGTCTTGGTTAACGCTCGATGCTATCCAACGTCTGATTCCCAATAATTTTCTACTAATAAGGTCTTATATCGTGATTCTCAAAATTTTGATTTCATTAGATTTGAGCCTTCTCAGTATTTCGTCACCAATGTTTGAAGACCTTTTTATAAACACGGTAACAAAAAAGCCAGGGGAATGGAAAAAATACTTGGCACATAGCCGGGAGGAGGAATTGTGTTATAAAGCGACACGCAAATGGCATACTCAGGAAAATATAGTGCTTTCTGTCGATACATGGAAAACTATTAATAAATTCAATTTTGGTTCATTACGTGGCGCCAATTGGCGCAGAATGTTATTTTTTAGCAAATGGCTCTTGTACCGCACTCCTGCTGTTATTGCCAAAATGTATGATAATTTGTCTGCAAATTGTTTTAGATGTTTCCAATGTGATCCAGCTAACTGGTCTCATACTATGGCATACTGTTCTAAAATTAAGCCTTTTTGGGACGCAATCTTTCATTTTCTTCAATTTTACTACGCTATTCCTATTGTTTGTAACGTTAAACTATTACTATTTGGTTTCGATTCTGATTGTCAACTCCCAGAATATTTGGCTAAATTTGTCTATATTGCAATGGCTGCCGCTAGATCACTATTACTGCAGAATTGGCAATCACCACAAGTACCAGTGGTGCAGGAATGGCTTGACAAAATGAAAAGGGTCAGGAAATGTGAACAATTGTATGCAAAACGAGTTGGGGGGATAAAAAAAGTTTGAAAAGATTTGGGGACAGTTTTTTTATGTAACATAATTTCTACCATATTAAGAACGTGAATCTATAGTTGTGACATATCATATAGTTCTTTTTGTAACTGATATTCAAACTGCAAAGAACTTTAATAAAAACCTTTAAAAAAAAATGATGGCCATATGTATACCTTTTTTAAGTCTTCTGGAAAGATTCCTGTAGTTAAAGAATTATTGATAATTGTTCTGACTGGTGTGGTAGCAGGCGTAGTTAAAAGAATAATCTTGAAGATTTCTGGTGGAAAAGCGTCAGAAGGGCAGTGAACTGGCCTGCTTCCTTTGACAAGATCCATAAATTCAGTTTCTGACAGTTGAACAGTAGCGGTGCGTCCATTGGGGCGTAGGGGCGTAGCCCCACTAAGCCCCATGGACCCACCGCGTCGTCACGTCGTCACTATAATAAAATAAAAATATGATCGCGCTACCCGCCGGCCGGGAGACACGTCACGTGACCCGACTTTTCCGGAGTGCGCAGGGGGCTGGGCCTGCTGCAGCTTGAGTGACAGTCCACTCAGCTGCAGCAGTCCTGCGCAAGTGAATTTTAGGGCATAAACTTGCCCGCGCAGGCGCAGATACTTTCCTTCTTAAGTTCCCCTTAGAGAAAGGACCAAGGGGCGGGCCGCAGCCCCCGGGGTTGCAAAGGGCCGACCGGGCGAGCAGTCATGGTGCCCTCCTAGGTGCCAGGATTGGCTGGTCCAATGGTCCACGTGTGCAGGCCAATCATCGGGAAGCCCGCCGCTGTGACGTTGTGACTGTGACTGACTTCGATATCGTCGAATGACTCCCGCCTCAAGTCACCGACCGTCAAGTTATAGGTGAGGTCTCTCCCACCCACTGGCATCCCGACCAGGCTCCCAGGCTCTCCCAGCAGTGTCTGCCACTAGCCCTGGTCTCCACGGGCCCGGCTCTCGGCTCTGCGGCATGGGGCAGTAGCTGCTGGTTGAAGCAGATCCCGGAGAGAGCCCCCCCTGCCCCCTGCTTCCCGGTGCCATGCCCATGACCCCCAGGGCCCCATGGCGGGAGTGCGGCTGGCTGCTGCAGGGCTTCCTGGCACTATCTCTGGCGCTGCACCTCGTCACCCTCGGGGGCTACCTCCAGCTGTGGGCAGAGCTGCGACGGGAGCTGAGCAGCGGGGGCCAGCACAGCAGCCCCCCAGCAGCGGGACCCTGGCGCCGCCGTCAGGTGAGTTCCTGCAGCCACCTCTCTCTGACTCTCACACACACACACGCATGCACGCACACACTGTCTCATACAGAGCAAAAAAGTCTAAACTGGACAATTTCTTAAGCTTATTGGAAGTGCGGCCATATACAGTAGGAACCGATCTAGTCCACTGTTGGAGCATTTATAATTTTCTTTGTGCATTTTTAAAATTCGTTTTTAGAAAGAAGTTTAGTGTCTTTTGAATGCGATACTGTTTCGCTATGTGTGAGTTTATCAATTTGATCATTTGAGTGAGAAACAGAGTTCTCTTGATTTTGAATGCAAGAGCCATCTCAGTAGCAGGTGAACGCGGGCTCCCAAGACACTTCTTTCCGATTTCCCAAAGAGAGAGCTTAAGCACCGAATAACCCGGTGATGTCACATTTCTTGCTTTATGATGTACTAAAATGTTGAGTGTCTCTGATTTTGGTGATGCCCCTTTTTTGTGACTGTTGGGTTGACACACATTCTAAGGGTAGCTGTTACTGGTGAGTTAAGGGTAAGAAGCTTCCCCCGTCACGTAACCTGTTTTCCGTATATAATAGCAAGCAGGTCCATACCGCCAGGCTCGGCCTAAAACTAAGAATAAGTCTCAGTGTCCCATCAGGGCATGCCCTCCTTGAACTACCTACAAAGGATGCCTGACCACCCACACATGGCCAGAAAAAGATCCATTCTACACAGTCTGTCATGGGCCTATACTTTCGTACAGAGCACAAAAAGAAGCATGAATGCACACTCACCCAACCCATTGAAGAGCAGTGGACAACTGAAAGGAAAAATGTATAGCAGCCACTAGAGCAGACTCCAAATCACCCAGAGTTTTTCCTGAACAAATTCGTCCATACTTACTTCATCGCCCATAGGATGCCCTTATATTTGCCTTTGTGAACCTCCCTGAGCTGGGCACTTTAGAATTGTACCCAACATGTCTTAAGCCTGCAGCATCTTGCTGACACGTGTCCTACAGATCGTGTTGATTGGCAAACCCTTGAACAGGGAAAAAGCACAGGTGTGCCATGTGTCAGCCATCTGCAAATTAATTGTTGCCTCAGCTAGCAAGTGACCAGCAGATGTGTAACTGTCTCTTCTGTAGGGAAGTGGCGACTCCTCATCTCTCTGCAAGTTCACCAAACAACCTGAAATGGAAGCTCCCTTCTCAATAAAACACGGTGGCTTGCTTCTGTTTGCATAATTATTCCCAAATCGCTAGGCATGGCCTCTGTTTGGACTATTTGAATATTCCCACCGCTCTCAAGAAGGCTTCTTATAAATAAAGATTGTGATGAGAGGATTTAATAATGTATCACAACATATTCATATTCAATAATGCACATTGGAGAAAGAAATATTTCCACAATAGTATGTCTCCCTGTGTCATATGCATGCATGTGTGTCACATGTGTCTAAGCTGTCAAGGTCTTCGGTCCTTAATGAGAGAAATGTGTGAGCTTGAGGCCTGGGGAGGATGGAGTGGGAGGATGTTTTAAATCTGATGATTTTGAGTGGAACTTCATTGAACCTTGAAGACAGGTAGGTTAGCAAGGAGCACACCTGTCTCCAAGAGGTGCTGAAAGGTCTTAGCTAACCACACAATACTTGGAGTACTAGCCATCCTGTTTTTTTAAGGAAAGGATTTTTCATTTTACAACCGTAGATTAGCAATGGTTCCAATTTCGTAGATGTGCTGAAGGATTTATCCTTAGCGAACACACAAACATGTTATGTAAGGCAATTTCAGAACCCCTTTCAAGCAGGGGTACTGGGCCCAACCCTGGGGTGGAGGTCAATTACTACTGATGTCCCAGGGTTCGATTTATTATGGATTGTCGTGAGAAGTGAGTCATGACTCGTGTCTTCTTAGCACACCACAAGACTGTAGCCCCTTTATCCTCCCCAGTGTGCAGTGTGATCATACAGTAAATATTTTGTTTCCAAATGTCTTTATCAGGTATTATTCTACTGTACTATTGCTCAAGTACTTTTGTCTAAGAGTGTTCTGCTCTGTTTCCCTATATCTGTGTTTTGCTCCTTGGAAATTCCCCTACTGCCTTATGGCTAGGTTCTTGCTATATAAATACCACGTATCCATAAATAAATAAAATGATAAATTAGCACACACTTTCTAGTCCTAATCCGCCACCTCCTCCAGTTTATATGCTATACTGGGCGCTGAAAATCTTGGTGGACGTATCTGCTGCTAGCAAAATATCTTTAAACGAGGGCAATTTTTCCTGTGATTACATATTCTATGGCTAGAAATGGAGGATGGTTCGCCTCCTGTAATAGGGCGCGAACTGATGCATTATTTGCATTTTCCAGGCGAAGTTGTGCTGTTTTTTGCTAATGAAGGGTGGGGAAATGGGAATAGGGAATTCAGATATGTTCTTAATATTCATCCCACCGACCTTTTTCAAACTCCCCATAGCCCCTCCCCCAACACACACACAAAAAGCCATAGTGGTGAGAAAATAATAACCGAAGGAAAATGAGCAAAATTGCACTGACTCCTCTGATTAAAGATGCTACATTCACAGCCTCACACCTAATCCCGTTGCGAACAAGTGAAGATTAGAATGTCACTCTGTGCAGACAACTCATTTCTACAGCAGGTTACGGTAAATTTCCCAGCTGTCAATCACGCGCTCACACCATAACACACACACTTCCCCTCTTACACACACACATGCACCCACTGCGCGCTTTCCCACCCTTTTCAAATTGTCACCTTCACAATGTTGTACCACCAATTTCCGCAGCAAGAAGTGCACACGACACTAAGTCATGGAATCTTCGGCAGCACGAGGTGGAATTAACATGTTTCAACAAGAGTGCATGTTTTCCCTAGACATTAAGCTTTTCATTTAGAGGTTTACTTTTGAGTAATCAGGAAACTGCAGTGACATTGTATTTCCATAGAAGTAATCTGCAGAAACGCAGTTTCACTGATCTTAGCATTTTTCCACATTAATAAGTATGCAGTTTACATCCACAGTTTGCTGGTTCTAATGGGGCTATATTTAATGTGTTATTATGTGGTAGAGGGGCCTCCCTATTGTGCTTCTTTCCTCCCTCTCTGCGCTCCGTTTTACACTCTCTCGTGACCGTTTGATTCTCCCCTGCCCGCTCTCATTGCTCGCTCCCACTTTTACTTTTCCTCCTCCACTATACATTGCTCTTTTTCCCTACTGGTTTACTTGCCTCCTCCTGGTGCACTCTGTTTTGCATCCCCCCACCGTCGCCTCCCATGTCGCTCGCTACCGTCCCTGTGCCTTTCTGTTGCTTCTCCCAACTCCGCCTTGATTGCGCCCTGCCCTCTGAGTTACTTCCACCACCACCTCCACGTTCCATGTTTCTCTCTGTCTCTCCCCATTAGATTGCTTCCATTGCCGCACCTTCCCGTGTTGGTTCTCCCCACCCATGACTCCCATTACGTTTCCCTCGTGCCCTCCTGATGCTTCCCCTACCTCCAGCCACTACGATTGTGCCACACCCCCCTATTACTTTCACCCCCCCAGGCTACATGTTACTCTCGCCTTTCTCTCAGTTAGAGTGCTTCTCTCCCGCGCCCTCTGTGTTGCTTCCTTCCCTCCGTGCTTCCCATTACGCTGATCATACAACTGTGGAACTTGTGTTGCGTTTTATTTTGCCATGTTTTATTCATGTATGGTTGGACTCTGAGGCGCATGCCAGTTTTGAGTGGCGGTTCCTTTGTTGAATGCATTTGTTAATTTTTTCCTGATGAAAAGTGTTTGTATTCTAGGTATGCTTAGTGAGTGATTCAAAGCAGCTTGTAACCAATAGGTAACCAATATAAGCCTGGGGAGATGTGGGTGTGTGACTTGGCCGACACATAACGTCACAGACTGTCGTGTTGTGTAAATCAAGTGTCCTGTTCAACGATCACATACAGGAATTTTGGGGGTATAGCACAACTGGTAAGAATGAGCCAGGACCAGGCCGTCTGGACATTCAGGGTTACTGATTTAGTTTTAGACAATGGCGTTTGAGTAGCTAACATGAAGAAATCACTATGGCTACCTCAGGGATTCAAATGGAAAGTTTGTGGGCTGTTTCCTGTTATACAGTACAGAGGTGAAGTCAGTGTGAATTCCATGAAGGGGTTGAGATGGCGTGGGCTAGGGAGAAGCAGTAGCTTAATTTTAATTTTCATGTCAGCAATTTTCTATGCCTTGCCGTCTTCTGGGTTACTGTGTTACACGCACCCTGTTCCTGGAAGCCTGGCATCAGCCTCACATCCTGTCGGAACCTAAATACACTTAAACACTATTATGTTAATGTTAAAGCACTTTAATCTGACTAAAGAGCACACAATGGCTGCCACAGTGCCACCATATTTTTGTGGGCCCGCTGCTTCCATCTTTCCCTTAGCCTGTAAGACTACACTGCTTCAGAGTTGGCCTTGCTACAATATTTATGGTTTTGCGGTTTTGCTGGTGGGATGTGCTCACTTTTAGGGTACGTCCAAGATGTAAACAAAGACGGACTGTAAAAACTGGCTGCAAGTACTTAGGCCTCGGCTCAAACAGTCTGACAGCAAGCTCCCTGCAGGAACACAATCTGCATGAGTGTGTGTGTGTGTGTGTGTGTGTGTGTGTGTGACTCACACACATGAGTGTGTGTGTGTATGCTAGATCCTTTATTTGCCTTTTCAAAAGAATAGGCATGTGTGGTAGCGAGCTGGCACCTCATGTAGTGACTGTGGAGAGTGAAATCTATCTAGATATGTGTGTGTGTGTGTATGTGTGTGTGTGTGGGGGGATGTCTGTGTGAGTGTGTGTGTGGATTGATGTGTGGGTGTGTGTGTGAGTCTGTATGTGAAAGCGTGTCTCTGTGTGTGGGCGTGTGTTTGTAATGTAATAACTGCAGCACTTTCACAATTGCTTTATTAACCTTCCTGCTTTCTCAAATTTGCTTGAAAATGCACGATTTTCTTTCTTTTTTCAAAATTTTCCGAACCCCCCTCTTATGGGCAGAAAGGCACAAAAAACTAGTGGGACAGAGGGCAGAAGGGCACAAAAACGAGTGGAACAGGGGGCAGAAAGGTGCAAAAAACAAGTGGGACAGAGGGCTTTGTAAAGGCTGTCTCCCAACTGCTGTGCAACTTCTTCTACTCTTAGAGCTGAGATCATGCAAGTCTTATAGTCTGAATTCAGCAGCGTAATAGGACGGAATGTATGAAGCTCTGTGGTTATACTGTATAAGCAGCTACCTATGTTATGCCATCTATTTATGTAATAACTGCACTTTCACAATTGCTTTATTAACCTTCCTGCTTTCTCAAATTTGCTTGAAAAATGCACGATTTTTCTTCTCTTTTTTCAAAATTTTCTTGGGGGGGGATATCCCCCCAAACTCCCCTTAAGGGGTTCGCGCTCGCTCGCTGCGCTCGCTCGCTACGGTGCTGTATGCAAATCACCTTGCGCCTCACCACTTTCAAATCTCACCCACCGCCCCTGCAGTTCAATCAATGTACAGGCTGGGTTAGTCTATCCTTGAAGGGGATTATTGAAAATGGGTTGGTGCTGTTGGTTTACCTTTGTTTTAAGTAGAAGTCCAACATGTCTACTTTGGTTGTGTAATGATTTGCAGTTGTCAGAAAATTCTTGAGAAATGGGATGAATTCCTTCTGTGCATTTAGGTTTATGAAATTCAGTGAGAATGTTGTAATATTCTTTATTTGCACATTTAGTATTTTGAATTCTGTTTGAATAGTACCTCTTTTTAGCTTTTTTGATTGTTGACTTGTATATTTTGTTAAGTTTGTGTTGGCGGAGTTGGTCTTGAATGCTGTTTATTTTGACCCAGGAGCCTTGCAGCTTTTCAAATTGTTATTTTATCTTTTTTAGTACTGCATTTATTCCAGGTGCTTATATCCTGTTGCCCTGTTTTCTTAGTAGTATTAGGATAACAAAGGCTTCCCGGAGCTACTCATAACGTTCTTTAACTGAATTTATTGTGTTAAGATCAGTTCTTTCCCCTCGACTTTTCAACATCTATATGGATCCCCTCACCACCATACTAAAAAGAAAACATCCCCCTCCACCTATATGTAGACAACACCCAGATCTATCTTGAAACCTCTTCCATCGATGACATTCAAAGACTCAATGACACTCTTAGTGAAGCCCAACACTGGCTATCTCTTAATCACCTGAAACTCAACCAAGACAAAACGGAATCCCTCCTCATCTCTAACAAAAAAGAAACCCCCCAAATCTTAGAATGGCTTAAAGCTATTGACGCTCTCAATGGCAATATCACCCTGGCTGACTTTGTAAAATCGCTGGGACTCACTCTCGATCCTAAACTAGACATGCCCAAGCACATCAAGAACTCCGCAAAGAGCGCCTTCCTGAACCTGAAATTACTCAACAAAATAAAACCCTTCATCCCACCCAAGGACCTCAAACTAGCTACTCAATCACTGGTACTGCCCAGACTAGACTACTGGAATGCAGCCCTCACAGGTACAGCTAATTGCCACTTAGCTCCCATCAGATCAACGCTCAATGCAGCAGCCAGAATGGTCAGAGGAGCATAGAAATATGACCACATATCACCCGCACTCAAAGAGCTAAAATCGCTCCCAGTCGAAAAGCGTGCCAACTTCAGAACTGCTTGCCTCACGCACAAAACCCTGCACACAGGGACACCCGCCTACCTGGCCTCCAAACTTAAGAAGGTCGGTCAGACAAGGACCCTCAGGAGCTCCAATACGCTTCTCCTCCAAAAACCCGTAAACAGAAAACCGCAGCCCGCTACTTTTCTGGAAGTGTGCCCAAAATCTGGAATTCCATCCCAGTCCACATCAGTACTACCCATCCTTCCCAAAATTTTAAATAAAATGAAGCTCAAAGACCTCTTTCTCAATCGTTCGCTCCCGTATCGATAGCTGCCACCGGAGCACACTAGCTTGAACCTGGCAGTATTCTGATTCTCTGCCATCAAGACATCTACCTCCGCCAAGCCACCGGATACCTCCCTCGCACCCCCCCTCATCACTAAAGGAGGTTTGGCTTGAGCCAACGTGCACACTGCTAGTACTCCATCAGAATTCCTTGCCTTAATGCGGTACAGCGCGCTCAGACCTCCGAAGCGCCATGAACCACTATGTATACTACCCCTTTACTGTGTGATTTCCTTGATACTACTGCGTCACTGTGTGATTTCCTTGACACGTATGTATAAAGCGTTCCGATACCCTCGGGTCTGGCCAGCGCTATATAAAACTCTTAAATGAATCTGTGTTGGATGTTAGTTGGGTTTCTAAGTATTCCACATGTAGTTTGTTCTACGGTCAATGTGTGGTTGCATGTAAGGTGGCCTGAGGTGTGGAGATTTGCGGTGTTTTGTGACTGGAGTAATCCTTTGAAAGGCAACTAGTTCTGGATTTGCAAAAATGACATCTAGGATGTGTCCATAGATGTGTGTGGATTTATGGATGAACTGATGTAGGTTCAGTATGTTTAGGCCAGTGATGATAGTTCATGGATGGGGCATAATGGGTTTGTCAAAACCATATGTTTAGGTCACCAAGGATGCATATCATGGAGTGTAGTGTCATAAGCTTTGAAGATGTGTCTAGAAACGTGTCTAGGAATGTTGCATAGCTAGGTGATGGTCTGTAAAGGCCCTCCTTACAGTTACAGGAGGAAGCTAGTGTAGGGCTCCATGCATGGAAATGTCATCAGCTTTAGTGATATTTATTGCTTCCGTTAATATAACAGCTCGTCCAACTCCTGTTTTGCCTACGTGATTTTGTGTGACAGTTTAATAGCTTGGAGGAATGCTTTATGCAACACTGGAGCCATGTCACTCCAACCATAATTCAGTTGTGAAGAGTAAGTCAGGTTGTGTGTCAGTGAGAAGATTGCAGATGTGATGCTTATTTTTAGAGAGTGATCAAGCATTTAATAGTAGACAGTCTAGAGATCGGTTTTTGGCAGTGGTGTAACTTTGTTTTTTAGAAGAGGGAGTACTACTATTATTTTAACTTACAGCAGGTGTATTATAAGTGTTGGGATTAACTGTATTAGGATAGAAAATGTTGTTTGTCTATATCATAATCCTTGTATTAGACAAATAGATGTTAAGTTGTGAAAATTGCTATGTTGTTAATTTAGTTTGCATCTATTTAGGGTAGAAGGTGTATAGGTTAGGGGGTGGTGGACCATGTGGGTCAAGTTTTTAGGCTTTAAATTGTGTATAATACAAGTTGAGCTACTTTTGTCTACATAAGTGTGGTAAACATGGTGCCTACTTGCAGAGCTGCCCTGTCTTGCCACCAAAATCCCTGCATCTACTGCAAAATAAAAGCCATTTGTGTTGATACCAAATTACTTCTATGACACAAAGAGGGAAATTTGTGAACTGTTGTGGGACAGTATGACTCAGAGAATTTCAACTGGGATTTAAAAAGGGGAACCAATCAAGATCCCCAACCTGGGGTATCTAATTGAACAAAGCACTGAAATCATATTAGACCTTCTGTAGTGAATATGGGCTTCGCAGTGAGGAATGTTTCCACTGCTTGCAACTGTGAACCACTGAATCAGGATTTTGATGGTTTCCGCAAACATGCCCAACTGAAGGTGCAAACGATAATGTGGCGCTTGGAAAACCCCTAGTATGTAAAATGTATAACACACTCCAGATAAATTGGTTAAGCTAAGAGAATGATGAAAACAAGAGTCAGGCATCCTTGAGGAATGAGAATTATGGAGGGCACCAGAGAAATTGCCATCAAAACAGGACTACTGAGGGCGCGTGGCTTAGCGGGCGTTGATGGCGGACACAGCTTTCTAGAGCTCCCGTCGGCCCGATAATTATCCGACTATCTATCCTGGCCCCCGGACCCACACAACCCACTGTTTGAGGGGCGATTGTGGCGGACGGTGTTGGGAACCACCCGGTGCTGGAGGCGGTGATCCGGGGCCGTCCAGAACCGTGAAAACCGCCGAAGTTGCGGGCGGTCTGGTCCCAGACGGCGAGCCGGGGCCTCGATTTTGGCGCGCCCGGGGGCGCGCGCGAGAGCCGGCAGCACAATCCTTCTGCCTGAGCCGGGGGCTGCCTGGTACCAGCTGCGCAACGAGGGAGGCCCCTGACCGACTCCACTGCGGCGGCGGAGGGGATTGATGCCCAGAGGACGCCGGTGAGGAGCTGCGGCCTGCCTGGCCTTGGGGAAGCCAGGGCCTCGAGTTTGGCGGTCCCCGCCCAGCGAAACCAACATTGGCTCTTGGACAGGGGAGCAGACGCAGTGGGACCCGAGGTGCAAGAGGGTCGGATAATGCGTCAGGACTAGCTCGCTGGGACTACTGCAGCTGTACTCATCGGGGCTGTGGATTGGAGGCCTGCAGAACGGACCGGAGGGGCCCGTGTCCAAGCCTGGAGAGACGCGCCCGCTGACCTGGTGTGGACCTGGGGCTGACCCTGCGACGGTGCACGGCGAACAGTGAGTGCCCTTCCCCCCCACATTGGTGTAACTGCTTGTGGGGTGAGGGGGACCGGTGGGGCCGGCTTACAACTGGGCAGTGGCCCTGAACACGCTGTTGGACCTGATTGCGGGCCTGGGGTGCCCCTGCATAGATGTGGAGGATCACGAGGCGGGCACGTACCATCTGAGGCGGTGGACCCCGGGTGTCGGGCCTGGGCTGCCCGGCTGTTCTTGGGTGCTGATCGCTGTGGTGGTGGTCCCCTGGCGCCTAACGTGGTCACCTGTGAGAGACCTGTCTAGCTCCAGATTACTGTCGGCTGTATAGTGGCACCGGGCGAGACAGTCATTGGATTTACACCGGGGCCTGGTGTGACCCTTTCTTGGTGGAGAAATCCCCCGGTGGACCGTCGCGCTGTGGGGCCGAGACACTATCCGGCTTGTTCTGTTGCTGCCCGAAGGGAGACCTGCTGGTCGCTGTAGCTGGACTGCCCTCCTTGGATCACCCAGCCATGACCAGGGGCGGCGGTGGGAACGGGCCTGCTAAACAGGGACCCATAGACAAGTTTACCGGGCCTAGTGGAGGGTCTGGTGCCTCCGGGAGCGGCCAAGGTGCGGGGCCCGACAACGCGGCATTGATGGCGGCGATTACACAGTCTCGGGACATGCTGGACACTAAAATAGGAGCGGTGGGGGCTGACGTCACTCTATTGCGGCAGGATCTTCGCAATGCTGTGGCCCGCATCACGGAGGCTGAAACTAGGATCACAGGAGTGGAGGGTGATGTGGGGTCACTGAAACAAAAGGTGGCGGCCATGGAAAACATCCAAAAGGGCTTGGCGCTCCGAGTGGAGGACGCGGAAGGGCGGGCGCGCAGAAACAACCTGCGCTTCGTGGGCTTTCCGAAGGATTGCGAGAAGGGCCGCATGGATAGTTTCTTGACACAATGGCTGGAGAGTTGGCTCCCCCCGGACACCATGTCGCGATGCTTCGTGATTGAACGCACCCACAGAGCCCTGATGCCAAAACCACCGGTTGGAGAGCGCCCTCGTCCAGTCATAGCCCGATTGCTGAACTTCCACGACAGGGACGTCATCTTACGAGAGGCTAGAGCCAAGGAGACGCTTCTGTTCGAAAGCCACAAAATTATGATCTTCCCGGACTACACTAGACTTGTACAGCAGCAGCGCCACTCCTTCATGGATGCGAAGGCTAAGCTGCGCGGCCTGAAGATACAGTACTCCCTGTTCTATCCGGCCCGACTCCGGGTCATCTTCCAGTCGAAGACTCATTTCTTTGATTCCCCGGAGGAGGTGTTCAGGTGGACTGATGAGTCGGTCAGGATCCGGCCGCACATTCAGCCGGGCTTGGGATCCGGCCCGTCGCGCGGATCCTCGCAGGAGAGGGGCGATCCTACTACCAAGAACAAGCGTCCTAGGAAGTCCAGGTCTCGGAAAAGGTCCCTCACTCGCAATGGCCAGCCGGACGAGACACAACCTGACACTGATCAGTCTGGAAGAGAAAATTGAACCCTTGTGCGTGAGTGCTGCTCCGGCTTTTGACGACTTTGAGGGGTCGACTCGAGGATGGGTTGTGAATACCTGGCCACCTGTTCATTGAGCACATGGTGCTGTGGCACACCACTGACCCTGGCTGGGCCTGCCCTGGCCTGTATTGATGCCGCCGAACTACCGTGGTGTCATAGGCAGATGTTGATGGGGGGGTGGGGTGGTGGGTTCGGGGTGCTGGTTTTACCGGGCTGCCTAATCCCTACGGGTGGGGGGTGGCCCTGAGGGGGTGGTTCATAGTTAGAGGGAATTGTTGGGATCCATTGGTATGGTTGGCCTTGGGCGCTCTGTTTTGGGCCTGAGGCTCCCCATGCCGCGACAGATGCTTCAGGGTTCTATGGAGCGTAGGGGTGGGGGGTTGGTTCCAGGGGTTGGAGTGTTGGGGAAGGGGTGTTGGTGGGGGGTAGGGGGGGGGGGGGGGGTTGGGGTGGCTTGGGGGGGGTGCACGTGATTACTGAAGCTGTACCGTTATTTGAAAGGAGTGTCAGGACTGGGCGCTGGGGTCCATGGGATCATTTCCACCTTGACTATGGTTGATATACCGTCTTCAGGACTCCCTAGGGAGTCTATGAGAATACTTAGTTGGAATGTCAGGGGGATGCTGGACAAAATTAAGAGGGGGCGGTCCTGCGGTGGGGTAAGCGGGAGGCTGCCGATGTCTTGTTGTTACAAGAGACACACATGATGGGTACGAAGGTGCTGAGCCTACAGAGATTTGGTTACCAACAGGTGTTTCATGCTGGGTTCTCCAGAGGTACGAGGGGGGTTGCCATTCTAGTTCATCGCAGATTGGCTTACACTCATGAGCGACAATGATTGGACCCACAGGGCCGCTACGTCTTTATTAGGGGTATGATTGGTACTGAACCGGTAGTGTTTGGGAGTGTGTATGCTCCCCCCCGCTGCAGTGGGCTCTGGCTGAACGGCTGTTTGAAGTGTGGGCGGACATCCCGGATTCCCTGGCTGTGCTGGGCGGCGACTGGAACGATGTTATGGATGTCTGCATGGATCGTAAACGGCGGCAGGGTGCAATGGCGGCGGCTGTCCCTACCAGACTGAGTGCGGCGGTGGAGAGCCTGGGCTGGGTGGATGTCTGGAGACATATGCATGCCGCAGTGAGAGAATATACGTATGTGTCTGCTGTGCATGGTTCCTTTTCTCGACTAGATTATGTCTTTATGCCGGGAGCTTTCCTTCCCAGGGTGAGAGAAGCCAAAATTCTGCCTCGGGGACTGTCCGACCATTCTCCTGTTGCGGTACAGGTGGAGTTACGTAGGGCGCGTCAGCCGTTCCGGTGGAGGATGTCCTCGTGGCATCTCCAACAGGCAGATTATGTTCAACACATGCGCAGCGCGATCGCTCATTACTGGCAGGAGAATTTGGTCCAAGATGCTCATGCGGCGTCGGTCTGGGAGGCCATGAAGCCTACACTGCGGGGGGTGGATATGGCATGGTGCGCTGCCACCCGTCGGCGTCGTCGGGAGGCTATCGTCGCGGCGGCGGCGCAGGTCGCACACCTGGAACGGCGTTGTCAGAGGGAGGGGGACGGGCTTGCGCTTCGGTTGCTCCTGCACGCACAGCAGTCCCACGCGTCTATCTTGATGGACGAAGCGCGGCAGGCATGGTTGGCCACACGGAGCAGGGTGTATCAGTGGGGTGATAAGTCCTGTACCATGTTACATAGGCTATGTCAACACGTCATGCACCCTGTTACACTGCCGGGACTCACGGACGGAGAGGGAGTCTCTATCACTGACCCGGCCGCACTGGCGGCGAGTTTTGCCCGCTACTATGCTGACCTGTATGCACAGAGGGATTGCCTTCCGGCTGATGCGATTGACAAATTCATAGCGGATCTGCCCCCCCAGGCTGTATCTGATGACACCAAGGCATCCCTGGACCTTCCCCTCACGGCGGAGGAGCTAGGAGAGGCGTTAGGGCAGCTTAACCCTGGGAAGGCGCCCGGCCCAAGTGGCTTTCTGTGTGAATTTTATAAAAAGTTTCATCTTCAACTTGGATCCCATTATAGGGTGGCGCTGGAGTTGGCGAGGGAGCGGGGTTGCATGCCAGCAGACTGGCGTCACGCCGAGGTTGTGGTCTTTCAGAAGCCCGGCAGGCCCCCAGACCAACACGACTCGTACCGCCCCATTTCGCTACTCAACTTTGAGGCTAAACTGCTGGCAAAGGCCCTGGCTAACCGCCTCCTCCCATACGTGGCCGACCTGGTACATCCGGACCAGGCCGGTTTTATGCCCCACAGGGCGACGCGGCACAACATCAGGCTAGCGCAGGCGGCCATCGACGCTATGAGGTCCTCTGGGGAGATGGCTGCCTTATTGCTCGCGGACATAGATAGAGCGTTTGACTCGGTCAGCTGGACCTACCTGTTCGCCCTCCTACCGCGCTTTAACCTGGGCCCGGTGTTTATCTCCTATGTCAAAATACTGTACACTGATTTGACCGCTTCCGTGCGGGTGTCCGGGGCGATATCGGAGAGATTCTCGATATGTCGGGGAACCAGGCAGAGATGCCCGTTAACCCCCTATCTCTTTGCGTTGGTCATGGAGCCCCTGCCTTCCTGGGTGCGCATTGATGCACAGCTTCGCGGTTTTGTGTGGGGTGGGGGACTCTCCGATAGAATTGCGCTCTATGCGGATTATGTCCTCTTCTTTCTTACAGATCTTGACCGGTCCGGCCCTCGTATACTGGAGATTATGCGTGTATTCGGCGAGGTGTCGGGGCTCTACCTCAACCCACGTAAGTCCACCCTTTGGGTGCTGGGCGGGGGCTCCGGTGTCTGCCCCTGGGCGTCGGCCCTGCGGGTAGCGGCTGGGGGACTGCAATACCTGGGAGTTTTCCTATCCGAGTCCTCTGACATAGCGTGGGAGCGCAATGTGTTGCCGGTTTGGGAGAGGGTTCAGGCAGACATCAAGACGTGGTCCTGGATGCCTCTCACGATCTTTGGAAGATCTGCAATCTTCAAAATGGTTGCACTCCCGCGCATGCTGTACCAGCTACAGAACCACCCGTACCAGATAGATCCGCGGTGGTTCCGTCGGGTCAACTCAGTACTGGGCCGCTTTCTGTGGGCCGGGGGCGCCGCCAGGGTGGCGCTGCGGACATGCTTTCTGTCCACTTACTGTGGAGGGCTGGCCACATCGGACCTCCTGTCGTACTATCAAGCCTCCCACCTCTTAGTTCTTAACGAGTGGTGGTACGGTGATAGGGGGGACCCCCATATGCCCTTGAACGCTCGCTGATGGGCGATAACACGCTTCATACGCTATTATACTCAGCTAGGCTGCGGAAAGAATTGCCCCGGGTCACACAGGTGGTCTTCGTGATATGGCGCCAGGCGCTGCGACGCATGGGATGGTGGGGTAAATTGACGGCGGAAACCCCATTATGGAAGAACGGACTGCTTCCCGCATTGTCCTCGTTGCCGGGATTCGGGGCTGGGACTCCATTGGAGTCTCTTCCCTTGGACATGTGCTAACTGGGACTACGCTTAAATCCTTTCAGGACCTTAGCTCGGAATTTCACATGCCTAAATCCCAATTCTTTAAATACCTACAACTCCGCCACGCGCTTGCGTGGTCGGACTCGAACGGCTACCGGAATTCAGCCCAGTGGAAGCTAAAATCTTTATGGGAGACCTGGGTGACAAGAAGGTGTCCCGAATTTATCAAACCCTGGTCACTCACTGCGCCACCTCCTTGCTCCCGCTCAAGGACTCCTGGGAAAAAGATGTGGGCCCCTTAGATGAGGATGATTGGAGGGAGGCCTTGGAATCACCACGTGGGGCGGCAATTGCAATACGTCTCCGACTGATCCAGTTTAAATACCTGCATAGGGCATACTATACCCGGGAGAGACTATATAGGGCGGGCCTGATTGCATCCCCGGAGTGCCTGCGTTGCGGGACTGAGAGAGGTACGCTGTTGCACACGGTGTGGTCATGTGTTGGTCTGACTCGGTTCTGGCACGGAGTTTGGAGCTGTCTGTCGGAGGTGCTGGGATGGGATCTCCCCCGGTACCCCGATTGGGTCTTCTGCATGTGCTGGAGAATGTGGGCGGAAACATTTACAAACGTCACCTTCTACTGCTGGGTCTAGTGGTGGCCAAGCGGGATCTGGCGAGGGCATGGAAGAGTGATCGGGCTCCGCCACTCGGGGCTTGGAAGGCAGGGCTTGACTACTATATGGGGTTGGAACGACCTGTGTTTGAAGCCAGGGGGTGCCCGATGAAACACTTTAAAATCTGGAAACGGTGGGCAGACTACAGGGATTTGACTTTGGAGCCTCCGGCCGCCCCGGACGATGAGTTGCCTACGTTGGAGGACATCCGGGCCTAGAGTGACACTCGATGATTGCTGTAATGTGATCAATTGTTGGAACTGCTGTGATCACGTGCATTGGGTTAGGGCGGGATAAGGGGTAGGTAGATGGGTCACTGGGTAGTTGGGGTGGCGGGGGGTGGTTGGGGGGGGGTTTTCCTTCCACTTTCCTTTTCCTCTTCTCTTTAACTTGATTGGACTGTACGTATATTGAACTGTGCTTTGCCACTCGGCAGTGCTTTCCTGATTGTGGAAAACTGTGATTATCCCTGTGTCTAATCAAACAATAAAATTTGTTGTGAAAAAAAAACCAGGACTACTGATACACCTTGAGGATTACTGTTACACGTGTTAGATTTATCTTGGCCCCTATGCAATGAGTTATATCTATCTGCCCTGTGAAGCCCCAACAATATCCAGTACCCATCCCATATGTATTACCTGAAGGTGGGCCTAAGTTGGGGTATACAATCTGTTCTGCCGGAGACTGGATGGATCATTGGTGAGTTTCTCCTTGGCCTACTTCCAGATTAGCGCACACATGGAAACGTGGATTTGTATATTAAAGGCTTTTATTACATGCTAACTTATTACAGAGCATATGTATCAAAGTGGTGACAAAAATCTCAAATATATTGCCAAATGTAAACATGAAAGAGTGAACAGAATTAGGGTAATCAGCATTGTAAATACAATATTTGTTTGACACGGCCTAACCCTAAGTAGTAGTAGGTAATGAATCAGTCATTAGGAAAGACAAGCAACGGAATTCACATACCTGAGTCCAGCCCAAGCAGACACAGCCCATAGGTCGTACCAGGCTATGTCCTGCATGAATGCCAAGCATCCTTAGAGACATCTCACCGTGCACGGAACAGTCCTATCAGACAGTGCACAATACTGTATTTGTATCGTTTGACATCGGGATGCACGTGTGAGAAGAAGTTCTCATGATCATGATGTGTAATTTAAATGGTAGCATGAGAAAATGTGTAAGAAAATAAGAATGGCAATGGGGGCCCCCCTAATATATATATATATATATATATATATATATATATATATATATATATATACACATACATATATATATAAATCAGCCCACTTCCTCCGTTTACACCGGGACCTGTGAACTGCGGTGCAATCCAGGGGCGGAGGTCGCCCTGTGTAAATTATTTGCCACCAAGCACAGCGTCCGCTGTGCGTATGCAACTCCACTCCAGTAAATCCGATAAATGAATGCCATCAACCAGCACGTTTGCTTAAAGAAATTTATTCCATTAAGGTTCCAGCATGTGATACACGGCAAGTATGGAAACAAAACCCAACGCGTTTCGGCGATAGACTCTCGCCTTGCTCACGGGTAACTCGTGTGTTGAAAACAAACAGTTAAATAAAGTTTAACCAAAGTGCATACGTGGTCAGTGAACCGGCCATGAACATAGACAAAGGACATAGTTGTGGTAACTATGGTGGCCATCTTTGCATGGTATCTATTGTAAATAAACCAAGTAGTTTAACTAATAACACATTGCTTCATGTGATAATGGTACACCAATGCAAGGAAAAACAAATCTCCACGTGCATGCCAAGTGGCTGGTATAGGACAAACCATCTATAAAGGATTGTGTGCATGATAGGTGTTCCAGGCCATAAACATAGACAAAGGACATAATTATAATAACTGTGGTGGCCATCTTTACATGGTATATTTGCAAAGGTATTCTCACGTACCAAGTGGATTTATTTATCATCAATTCATAATGAAATATTTCTACATATGATGATGGCACACTAATGCAAACAAAACATAAACTCAAAATACAAGCCTAGTGGCTAAATGAAACGACCCGTCTATGACCCATATGGCTTTGATTAGTAAATAACTACAATAAGCAGCCATAGTACCCAACAAGATAGTATGCTGTTGTGTTCTGTCAACCATTCCCAATGGGTCTGTTTGTCATATCATAGCTTGAGTATAGCTATAAAGCAATATATTTAACTGAATGATTCTAAGCCAAGTGGCCGAGTGCAGATCAATGTCCAAATAATATATAAGCAAATCAAGTAACTTAATTGCTTCCATTGAGCAATATGTGGCTTTTGGACCTTGCTACGCTCATCTTTATATTCACATCTTTTCTTCCCCAGTGGGAAACCACCTATTCTCTTCTGGAGACAATTCTTCTTGAACCTGTACATTGGTAAGACAAAACAAAGTACAGCCTGTCAGCTCATGCATACATTACATAATCAATTATTATTACACTCCAAACTATGTTCAAACAAAATCGGTTACATGACCTGTGCCTAAGTGATACCAGTGTGATTAAAATGATTAAAATTATTGCAGGAATTAGAACACACAATATAAGACATCTTGGTTGGTAGATACCACCAATACTCAATGAATGCAGAAAACCAGAGGCCAGGAAACCCCCAATGAGGTCGTAGCGTAATGAATGATCTACTCACCCAGATGCCAGACCATTTCTTCCTCAGAATTCAGACCCCCAGGGATTAGACTATCTAAGTCTACAATATACCTGTTCTCTAACTGTCGTAGCTTGCGAATCTTGTCTCCCCCTCTCTTCATTGGCGGTAATTTATCTACCACAAAGAATTTCAGAAGGTTACGATTCCCCCCATGTAGCTCCTCAAAATGTCGAGCAACAGGGGAATTCTGTTCTTTGTTTTGAATTGCCCTCATGTGTTGTAAGATACGGGTCTTTGCTGGGAACATAGTACTGCCCACGTATTTTTTGTGGCAGGGGCATGTGAGGACATAGACACAGTATTCTGACAAGCATGTGAGGTGTTTTTCAATAATTCTTTCTTTATCCTCAACAGGGAAGTATACTTTTTTGACATTAGAACTATACTTGCAGGCTTTGCATTTCATGCAGGTATAGAAGCCCTGGATCTTAGAGGTATTGGGTTTTATCATGCTCACCTCATTTCGGCTTACTTTACTCCTCAGTGTGTCTGCTCTACGGTAGGTGCTACTGGGCCTTTCCTTAAGGATGTCATTGAGAGTCGGTTCAGTCCTAAGGACTTTCCAATGTTTTTGTAAACTTTTTTGTACTCTCCATGATTTAGAGTGAAAAGTGGAAATGAATCTGATTGTTTCATTTCCCTCATTCTCTTTTCTCTGCTCTGGGGTCAGAAGGGACAAATGACTGATCTTACTGGCCTTGTCGAAAGCACAATCTATGATGTCCTGGTTGTAACCTCTTTCCCTAAAACGTTTTTTCATGCATTCTCCTTCTTTGACAAAGTCGGAGTCTCTGCTACAATTCCTCCGAGCCCGGGGGAATTCTCCGTACGGAATGCTCTCTATCAACGCTTTCGGGTGGCTACTTTCCGCATGGAGTAGGGTGTTTCCTGCAGTCTTTTTGCGAAATAGTTTCATCGCAAGTTTGCCTGCTACCACCTCCGCAGATAGGTCAAGGAAGACTGCCCCATTTTCACTGATATTACCTTCTAGGGTCAGGTTAAGATCATTTCTGTTGAGTTCTTTGATAAATAGTTCTGCAGTACTCTTCGGACCTTCCCAGATGATAAATAGGTCGTCTATGTATCGCAGCCAAACTTTCACATGGCTGCGGTATAGATGATTGGTCCTGGCTACTTGCTGCTCCCAGCTCGCCATGAATAGATTAGCGAAGCTGGGAGCAAAACAAGTCCCCATCGCTGTCCCCTGGCACTGACGATAGTACGTATCATTGAACACAAAGTAATTGTGCTCAAGACAGAACTCCATCATTGTGATGATCATATTCGTATGCTCAAGATAAGAGATGGATCTTCTTTTCAGGAACATACGACACGCCTCAATACCATTGTTATGTCTGATTGACGTGTATAGACTACACACGTCAAGTGTGATAAACAGATAGTTCTCATTCCAAACAAAGTCTTTCATCTTGTTGATGAAGTCCCTACTATCTTTGAGGTAAGATGGGGTGTCTTCCACAAAGGGGCGAAGAAAATGGTCGATATATCTGGATGTATTCTCCAGCAAAGATCCAATTGAAGAAACAATTAGTCTTCCTGGAGGATTTTTAAAATCCTTGTGGAGTTTTGGCAACAAATATAAAACTGCTATCATGGGGTTACGATTCAGAAGGAATGAATACTCATTCCATTCAATAAGTCCTTGATCTTTCCAACATTTCAACATTTCAAAATATATGGTATTCGTTTCTTCAATCTTTTCCAAAGATGAAATCTCATAGCAGTCTGCACATTTCAGTTGCCTAGTACCTTCAGCAATATAAGCTTTAACATCCATCACCACCACATTACCCCCCTTGTCAGATTGTCTTATTACAATTGAGGAGTCCTCACGTAGTGTTTTTATGGCAATCCGTTCACATTTGGTCAGATTGTCTCCCGACCAATGTTTCTGTTTTGCCAAGTTTTTGAAATCAGCAATCATAAGAGATTCAAATATATCAATACCACATGTAGGTAACGAGGGGTTAAATGAGGATTTCGGTTTGAAAGAATTGGGACAGTTTAAATTCGTATCAAAACCTAAGGATTTGGCATCAATCAATTCATTCGTAGGCGTGCCCCCTTCTAAACCTTTCAAGGTAATCAATGCTTCTACTTCAATTATACTTTCATTAGCAGGTTTTGTGCTAGATGGAACAGAGGCAGTATTTTTTACTTTAAGTTTGTTCCATTTGTGTAGTCTTAACTTTCTTGTGAATTTAAAAAGGTCTATACGCTCTTGTGAGTAATAGAAGTTAGTTGTAGGACAAAAAGAAAGGCCAATATATGTGTGTGTGTGTGTGTGTGTGTGTGTGTGTGTGTATAGGTGTGTGTGTGTGTGTGTGTAGGTGCGTGTGAAAATATAAGTGAACTATGGTAAATGCTATTAATAAAACATAAACAAATCATCATAAGAGCATATATTTCATTATGCAAAGCAGAGGTTATATGGCAAAAGTCAGGCAACACAGACCATCCATAGATCAGAGGTCACACGGACCCGACATATTACAAATAACAAGCACTGGCATAGCCAATAGGTCTCGCTTTTGGGACCTTATAAGTGTTTAGTTATCCAGCACAATATCCTTTGTGCAACATCATCAACTGTTGCATGGCTAAACACTTATAAGGTCCCAAAGGCTAGACCTATTGGCTATGCCAATGCTTATCTTTACTTTATAACTTATACGTTAAGGTTCCAAATATAAAATTCATGTAAACAGCAGTAGATACAGGTTTGTTCCTTGAAAGTTCCAGTTAGGTAGAGTGGTGTCGATACATGCTTGCCAGTGGCCTGGTAAAAGTTGTCTTTGCCAGTAATAAATATGCTATTGTAGTGGCCTACATATGGGCACGTATGTTACCTTTGTATTTATGTTGATTACTAGCATGAATAACCTGTATTCCGTAAAAAGATATGTAATCAATTATGTCTGTTATTACGTATTGGTGCACAATATTTTATTGTACTCGCTATCATTATGCACCTTGTTTCACTTACCATAGTGATATAAAGAAATTATTTCTTTTACGGGTTATGTCGACACTACATGTACTTCCTATTGAACTTTACATATGGCCGGGGAGTTGGGGATAAGCATTGGTTAGGTTGCTGAAGTAGCCTCAGCCTAAGTCATCCGAGTTGCTGTCTGGAGACAAACCGTCTAACTAGCAACAGCCCGAGCTGCAAGCGGTTGAGGGCGTCTCATACTGACACGGTGGCAGGCAGAACAGGCCACCTTCAAAGATATAAGACAGTCTCCTATTGGCAGGAAGCCCGCGTCTGTAATCCTAGGATTGTTTACCGGGTAGCCTGCTCATGACTTTAACATGAGCGCCAAGGTACAGATGTCAGAGACTGTGTTTTTATTACGAGCATCCTATGATTTTGTGAGAATTCTGATTTTTAGTTAGTCCGGAGTTGTCTGTTGTTGGGATTACTGTATGAAATGTCTGTCAACCACATTTAGAAACCATGTAAAAAAAATTTTAGCGACACATACTTTTGGACGTTTTTTTTTTTCGAGTTAGAATACCTATTGCACTTTCTGGTACTATGCAGCATGGGGAGAGAAGATCCACAAACTTAATTAAAAAATATATATATATTTTCCTCTGGGCATAATCCTAAAGACTTGTCATACATTGCTAAAGCCATTAGTTTGCACTAGTGCAAGATCCATTGATTTTGTAATTTTTTTTGCCACATTGTAGAGCAGCAAAAGGGAAATAACACGCAACACTTTTTGTTGTTGTTGTGGCTAACACGGACAGCGGGAGGGGGCTAGGAGCACTTCTGACAGCGGGAGGGGGCAGCAAGAAGGTGGACAGCGGGAGGTGTGCGAGTGCAGGCAAAGCGCAGGGGGTGGCTAGCACTCCATAAAGGTGCAAACTCAGCGATAATGAATCAGGGAATTAGGACGTGGCAAACACGGCTTCGAAAGTGGTGAGCCCGTGAGCGAAAGTGAAAGCAGCACGTTTGCACATATGTTTACAATTAACACGAGATGCGGCGGGGGAGGGCGGAGAAGCATTTAAAGAGCAAGCAAGAGGAAAGCCAGATGGCGCCTGATTGGGCACTGAAACCTGGCAGCTGCGCGCATGTACGCGTTCGTATCTGCAAGCGCTAGGCCAGAAAAAGCGCGTGGAAGCACTTTTAAAAGCCCACTACTAAATGTCTCGCAGCGCATGCGGTGGCTCATGCGAGACTTTAAAATGTGCATACAATGACTAGTTCATCTGAAATATTTATTTAGAGTTACTCACACGTGAACACAGTAGTTCTTGATAAATTACGCTGTCACCCCGGTCTCAGGGGTGACTGCAGAAGTGGACTTTGGCATTCATTGACAGGACAGCAGTAATGGGACATCTGCAAACAGAAAAGACACAGATGTCCCTTCCACCCTCCTCTTCACCAGCTTCCTTTAAAGTGCAGGATATGACGTGTTTCCTTTGAGCAGACCCCCAGTTGGTAAAACTAGGGTTGGGCACCCCAAATTTAAGACAGGCCCTTCAATACCATTTCCCCCAGTGTCCACCTAGAAAGACCATGTAATCCATGGTACAGAAAATATCCTGATATGTCCCCAGGCAATGGGTGAAATCTTCATACACCTGGGAGCCACTGCTTAAGGTCTTCCTCAAAATGGACCCCCACTTTGGGGATGTACCTCCAGGAATTACAAACGATGACCGACCCCCCATGCCTCCAAGGCTTGACGGAGGTTGACATAATGAACTTGCCATTGGTGTCATGTTTGCGTAGAAGATGTATCTGTCATGTACATGGAAGCCTTTTCAGGAGTAAAATATGCACAACTGCATTGGACATGTTAAGATTTAGTGACTTTGCAGCTGCCGGCCCAGCACAGCAGACTCAGCGCCTCTGTCAAGTGAGGTACTTAAGGCTTTCCATCTTGAGCTGCCTGATGATCCACAGGTTAGGAGAGAACTAGAGAAAGCACTTATGTATATGTTGAGCTGGACCCTAGTGGTGGAACCAAACTGATACCTGCCATATAGGGGGAAGAGGAGGCTAGGCCTTATTATGATTATGACAATTGATAGAAGACACTGCTGTCTGAGAGGGCGTCCTAGCACTGAAAAGCATTGAAACACCACCCCCGAAAATCAGGGTAGCTGAAAGAGCTAAGATTTGAACTTCTTCCTAAAGAAAGTCAGCAAAGAGATCTGTCTGACAGTGGTCAGCCAATAAGCATTTCTACAATTTGACTCCTAGGGTTTTGACGAAGTGAAACTGCAGAAGATTCGCATTAGTAGAATGAAGAACTTGACGAGGTCTACACTTTACATCTAAAGTAACCAGAGCTGTGGACGCCTCTGTGCTCCATGCTGTGCTCCATGCTGTGCTCCATGCTCCACACAGGGCTTTAACAAATGGGGAGCCAAGGAAGGAGAGGGATAGACAGGACGCCAGTTTTAACGTGACCCAAGATGCAGTGTTTGCACAACCTTAAGGTAACAGACCCTACCATATGCCAACGAGCTTGGATACATAAGGCCTATGGTTGCAAGGAAAGACATTCACACCGGTGAAACGAGGGTTACTAACTACAAGATTTAAAGCCTTGGGGTCGCAGGGGGTGGAGACAGTGCTGTATGTTGATGGAAGAAGGGATTTTTGTAGAGACAGAGTGCAGAGGAAGGTTACATTGTGGAGACCGGAATGTACAATATAATCCGAACAAGTGAAGACTAGAGGCAGCAGGTAGTATCAGAAGGGGGAAGAGAGGATAAATATGGAATTTTAACAACTGTACTGGTGGAATGTGCTTAGGCTGTTATAATCTAGGCAGGCGCCGCTGGTACTTTAATAGAGGCCCTTTCATGTATTGTTATTTCAACTGAAACTAACAATTATAAGGGTGCAGGTTGGACCAAGAGAACTGGTTTGAAGATGTGACCTCCAGGTTGTTTAGTTAATAAAGAACCTACTCCTAACGTACACGGAACTCAATATTTGTGCTTAGCACGTTTGTTCGTATCATTCCATTCCACTAATTTACATTTTCAAAATTCATCCCTCTCGTTTGTAAATGAGTGCATGTTTCTTTCCCTTGAAACTCGCTAATGAAGAACAGTGTGTGGCAAACGCACTTCTGTGCAGTTTCAATTACAAAAGATGTATTTTTAGCCCTGTGCCCTGGAGTGAGGCTTCTATTCCAGGAAGCCTGGTCACAGTAGAACAATCAGAGCTTTGTTTAAAAGTGGACCTCAGGCACGGAACGCCTTTTATAGATGAAAGAAGCAACAGAGTCGGACTAGCAGAGGACATCAGAGCTTGTTGCACTACCCCCTTGTGAAAGCGATATATGGATGCTTAGAATGAAGACTTAAGATTCAAAGCTGTTCATTGCAAATGCTATATTGAACTTGCGACCTTGCTGACGATATACATGCATTTAATTTCTGTTAGTTTGGAGTGCAGACTGAAGAAAACACTAGTTTACTTGTGAAAGTGAATGAGCTGTGGCACGGAAACAGAACAGTTTTCAAATGACTATGTCCCGATTGTAAATTGCACTGTATTGAATGCAAAATTACGATTATCGACTGGCAAAATTAGCCCAGTTCAGTTCCATGAAATTCCAAGTAGAATGCAGAGTGAGGATCGGCTGCTCCTGCAGCCAAAGCCTCCTGCAGTTTTTCGAGCAGGAATTACAGGATGGGAAAAGTGTGCCAGCTTCTCCTACACTTGGCAGAACCGATATGAAACACCAGGCAAGTCACAATCAAGTGAAACGAAAAAAATGAATGTATGAAAACGTGTTAATTTCGCTCCACCTAACTTGTAATGAGGGCCTATATCGCATGGGTTGAAAGTCCTAAAATGAAAATTGTTTCATGGAAAAGCATATTGTGTTATGATTCGTGTAGGGAATATGCTTTAGAACTGATTACCACCCCTGGGAAGTGCTTTTGTTGATGATTCGATTTTGGTTGTTTAACTGGGTCTACCATAAAACTCATGGCTCATTTGTACTCGACCCAGGAATTTGTTTGCTGCTGCAAGTTGCCATTGTGCAAAATGTCAGTTTGCATACTTGGTAATGGGGAGGTCATTAGTAATCTGCATTTCCGAATTTCTGGTTGAGAAAACCATAATCAGAAAGTTACCCCGCCCTCTCCTCCACCGACTAAAGTAAATTCGAGGTCTCCTGGATTTTGCAGGCACCTCTGTGTTCAAGCTAAAAAATACTAATAAACTGCATGCTTTGATCAAGGGGTGGGACTTTTTCCTCAAAAACATGGTAATGATGAATATGAAATAATTGGACCGGTCACTATTCTAATAAGGCCTGTTGTGTTGTCTATTTCCCAGGCCCACAAAGGCAGACCATGCAACAATGACCAGCATTGCCCTACTATTACAGTTTGCATTCTAGTTTGAAGGAATCAGTAACCCATGTAATGGACGCGACCCACTGTGCTTACGTCACTAGCAGCACATTTGTTTGCCGCAGAACGAGTGTTGAATACGTTGGACATCCTAAAAGCTACAGTACAAATTAAAATGTAACCTCGGCGTGGTTAAGACGGAGACTGTATGAGGTGAGGGAAAATCCTTTGTGAGGTGACGTCAGAGAATACTATCTGCACTTAACGCGGTTTGCCCTACCTTAGGGTAAACGATATCTAAGACAGCACCTGCTTTATAAGGAAGGGAAGGAGGGGATTTAACCTAGGAATGGAGGCTGGCCTTATAAGAACTGGCTCCAGTGCTGGAATGAAGGGGGGACCCAACGGCTCCCCGATCTGGCAGCGATAATTCATCCAGATCTTCTAAGGCTGAATTGGACCTGCTATAATTTGCCAACACCAGGACAGAATTGACCAGAACTTGCACCATGTCTGCTTTCTGTTTGCAGCAGCAACGTGCAGACGGTGAGGAGGCTTTTTATTTTCTCTTCCAGCTTGGGCCAAAACAAATGGTGAATTTAAAGTGCCTTTAGCCATCCTTTTGTTCGAGTATAATCCTGGCTGGAGGCAATTGTAACAATGAAAACGTAGAGCTAAGTCTGGTGTGCATGCCCTGATGCTGGGACTGACGTCACCGGACTATGCCTTTTTTTTTTTGAGTTCACAAATTTTTATTGGGAGTTTAAGAAGTGATCAGCATGTAAAACAATCGTAAGTACAAATTAAATATTACATGAAGGAAATAAAGAGTACATGATGGTGGCGAGCTCAAAGAAACAGGTGAAAGTGCATATAAATTATACATACAAAATTACATATAAGAAATTATATAGAGAAATAAAATATAAGAGCGTTGCAACAGTTCACTGATGTGAAGGTAAGTATGCAAGCAGGCATACAGGATACATGAACGTATTAACAACCTTGTCATAATAACGTGGGTTCATCAGGCGATCATGGTGGTTTGTGTAAGTCAAAGTATTCATCCAGTGAGGTCCAGAGTTTCCTATGTGGGGGGCGCCAAGGGGTAGAGGCAAGGGCTATATTATCGGCTCCTCTGAGATTGGAGACCCAGTTAAGCCAGTGGGGAAAGGAGGCTTTAGTTGTGTCCTTCCAATTGTTTAGTATGATCTTAACCGCCGCCGTCAGTAGTAGGTCAAGTAGGGCTTTGTCATTATCATTGAGTGTGATGGCTTTGGTAAATCCCAACACGAGGGTTGAGAATTCCCTCGGAAGCGAGACATGTAAGACTTTGGTGACGAAATCAAAGATTCTGTCCCAGTAGGTGGTGACACATGGGTATTAGGTGTTCGAGATCCCCACTTTCTTCCTTGCAATTCCAGCAGGTGTCGTCGTCCCTAATGTTGTGTAGGAATAGCCTCTTAGGCGTCCAGAAGGCTTTGTGGAGGAGCCAGAACTTAGTTTGGGACAAAGTGGGGCTGATTTTGTGACGTGTGGTGGATTCCCAAGTTCTGGCCCACTCTATTTCTGAAGTTGGTGTGGACGAATAAGATTCCCAGAATAATCTTAGGGAGTCAGTCAAGGTGGATCTTTGTGGGCGGATTAATTTGTAGATTCTCGAAACTTGATGGCCAAGTCTATTGAGCGTATGGAGGAAGTCAGGGAGGGAGGGGCTGAGATCACTTAAGTCTGCCTTTGTGAGTGCCACTTTGATGTGTAAAAAGTTATAGAGTTCCATGCGTTGGAGCTGATATCTATTTTGTAGTGCACTAAAGGGGAGCGATGACGAGCCCCCGTAGAGTTGGTGTGGAAAGTGTATCCCCTTGGCTATCCATGTGGTGTAGTGCAGTGGTTTCCCTTTATATGTTAGGGTGTTGTTCTGCCAGAGCGATTCCCATCTTGATTTCCGGAATTGGTGTGGTAGGTGTTTGCTCACTTGGAGTAAGGCCGTTTTGGTATTTTTAAAGATGGGGCCTGAGCCTAGGTTGGGGCGTATTTTAATGGTGAGAAGGGTGGAGGGGTCGAGGCCTTGGAGGAGAGATTTTTCCACGGTCAGCCACACCGGGGTGTAGTCCGTCTGTGGCGTTATCCAATATGAACCCTGTCTGGCCAGAAAGGCGGTTTGGTATAGCTTAAAGTCCGCCAGATTAACGCCTCCCAGGTTTTTATCTAATCGGAGCTTTTTTAAGCTAATTCTGGCTTTTTTGCCTTGCCAGAGGAAGGAGGAAAGCATTTTGTCTAACTTGTTATGGAATTCTTTGGAGAGGGTGAGGGGTAGCATCGTGCTGAGATAGTTGACTAACGGGGATACCATCATTTTTATGGTTTCCACCCGACCCCAGCAGGTAATAAACCGGGGAGACCAAGCATCAAGTAGGCGTTTAATTTTGGTAAGGGGAGTGGATTCATTGTGTCTGAGTGTGCTCAGAAGGGAGTCAGTAAATTCCATTCCCAAGTATTTAATAACATCCGTTTGCCATGCTAGTCCCGAGTCCCCTAGGACCTCCTTGGTGGTGTGGACATTTAGGGGCTTGACTTCGGATTTGTCCTTATTTAATTTATATCCTGATAGGGCTGAGTATTTACCGATTGAGGACATGAGTCCAGAGATAGATTTAGCGGGGTCTTCTGTTGCGATTAAGATGTCGTCAGCGTAGGCTGCTAATTTTACCCGGGTGTCACCGAAAGAGACTCCGGCGATTTCTTTGTTGCGCTTGATATCAGTTAGGAGGGGTTCAAGGGCTAGGAGGTAAAGTGCTGGGGAGAGCGGGCAGCCTTGCCTGGTGCCCTGATAGAGTCGAAACGGGTTGCAGAGGGTACCGTTGATTGCTATTCTAGCTGACGGGGAGGAGTAAAGGGCCATCACCATTTTGATAAAGGAGTGACCGAGGTTGAAACTATGCATACATTGTTGGAGAAAAGACCATGAGACCTTATCGAAGGCCTTTTCTGCATCTAAGGTTATCGCCACTATTGGGGAGGTAGAGTTCTTAGCTTTCTCCAATAGGTGACACAGTAATCTGGTATTGTCGTTCGACATCCGATGTTTCAGGAAGCCAACCTGTGCCGGGCTAATCAGTTTTGGAGGAAGGAATTTAATCAATTCGCTAACATTTTGGCATAAATCTTGCAGTCAAGGTTTATCAAAGAGATGGGGCGGTAGTTCTTGGTTAGGAGAGGGTCTTTTCCCTCCTTGGGGATGACTATGATTGTGGCTTCACTCATCGAGGGGGAAATGCTTCCACTGGTCGCTGTGGAATTAAAAAGGGTTTGGAGCGCGGGGTTGAGTTGGTTAGTGAAGACCTTATAGAAGGCCGCGGAAAAGCCATCAGGCCCGGGGGCCTTATTGCTCTTTAGTGTTTTGATGGCCGCTGTAATCTCTGCGCTTGTGATGGGGGACCCTAGTTGAGACTTATCGCCTTCTGATAATTTGGGGAGTTGTAGGGACGCAGGATAGTCGGTGCAGGCTGCCAAGTCCAATGTTTTATCGTTTTTGTATAGGTCTTCGTAGAAGGTTTTGAATGTCTCAAGGATTTTGGATTGTCTGGTATGGGTGTTGTTTGTGGAGTCCTTTATCGAGGATATGGTGGACAGTCTCTGTTTATGTTTGAGATAGGAAGCGAGGAGCTTGCCTGCCTTGTTTCCCTCACATAGTTTTAGGGCGTTGAAGTGATTGATCCATACACCCGCTCTCTTACTAGTGATGGTGTTGTATTCATATTTCTTTTGGGTCAGTAGTTCTAGAGATTTGGAATCGAGGGGATTGGATTTGTGGTGGGATTCTACGAGCCCGATCTAATGTTCCAGTTGTTCTAGGTCCTTATTTATTGCTTTGTTAGTTTTGGCTCTGATACTTATAATGACCCCACGAACCGTAGCCTTAAGTGCGTCCCATAAGGTATTAGGTGCAGTGTCCTGAACATCATTCAGTAATAAATATTCTTCAATGGCGTTAGCTATGAGTAGTTTGTTAGAGGGGTCGGATAAGGTTTCCTCGTTAAATCTCCATCTCCTAGGGGGAAGAATCGAGCGGGAGCCAGCAAGTTTGGTGCGGATAAAGGCATGGTCGGATACTAATTTAGGGGCTATTTCAGATTCCTCTATCAGGTGTGTGAAGGTGCTTGATATTAGGATAAAATAAATGCGTGAATATGATTTATGTGGGGCAGAAAAGAAGGTATAGTCTCTACCATCTTGATTTTGGAGGCGCCAGGAGTCTTTTAGGCAGTATCGCTCACAAAGGCGTAAGAGGGCTTCGTGTGAGCGGGAGGAGTGAAATGTGCATTTGGATTGCCTGTCCAATATTGGGTCCAGGGGGAGATTGAAGTTGCCCCCTACTATTAGTAGGTCGTCTTGTGGAATGTGTTCTATCGAGCGAGAGACTGAGTCCCAGAATTCCGGGTCATCAGAATTGGGGCCGTAGATGTTCACCACATGTATAGGGTCATCTTCCCTTAGGAGGTGTGTCACCGATAGTCTTCCCATCGTGTCATGTGTGTGTGAGACTAGAGTTAAGTTGGATTTTTTCGCCAGTAAAGTGATAACTCCGCCTTTTTTGTGTGTCGCGGGGGAGCTCAGTATTTGTGACTCCCAGTGTATGTTCAGGAAACGTAAGTCCTCCTCTGACAGCTTGGTCTCCTGGAGTAAGATGACGTCCCCTTTTGTTTTAGCGAGGTATTCGAAAAATTTTCGTCTTTTTACCGGGTGGTTAAGTCCTTTGACATTCAGGGAGATTATGTTAAGGTCGTCTGCTAATGATTTGGCGCTAGACATCGGTATGAGCCTTACTCGCTAAGAATTGATCTGGTGGAAAGAGCGCTCGGTGAGCGGGGTGTCGTGGTTGCCCACGCGGGTCAGGTGGTGGATGTAGGCCTTGACTTTTTGTATGCGGAAAGGATAGCCTGCATAGTTCAGTGTATGGAGATGCAACTTTAAGCAAAGGGTGGAGGTTACAGCATGTAGCAAAAGGTGTTTGTGTCGAGAAAAAGTGAGTGCTGTACCTGGAAAGAACAAACATAAGCAAAAAGCAGTACAAAATATAAGTAGAATCTCTTGACTTCTGGATCATCTTAACCCTCTGTAACTCCCTCCCTTCCAATTTCACCCAATGTCTCCTCCCTCCTCCCACCCTCCCCCCCCCCAAATACGTACGTAGGGAGTACGACGACAGTACCTTGCTAGGTAGAACAGGAGTAACATTAACAATAACATAGTAACATTCCCAGTTGTAGAGTCAATTGGTAGTATACAATCCCGCTGTAAGAGCTGGAGTAACAAATATTAAACCATCCGAGCCAAAATTTAAATCGGCAGGAGGGGTTAAGATTGGGAACCTATTGTGTGAGCCCATTGGCTCTAATTAGTAATTAAACAAACAGTGAGGATGTAGGTTACCTAGGTCTAGGTGGTAGCATGGCTTTGATATGAACTATAGAGCTGGGTAGATAGAGCTTCGTCTGATTTGCGGCATACGCATTGTATGGAACAAGAATACAGTGTTCGAAACCAGAGTAGCCTAAGTAGAACATTAGCACCGGTTAACCCGATTCTTAAAGTCACTAACATGGCCCTACAATCTTAGACTATAAACTCACGGAACAAGAGAACACTCAGGCAGGGTGTTGCACTTCTTGATTGAAGGGTTGGTGGCACCTTGATAGAGGTCCATAGTGTCGAGCACATCTCGAGCTCGCAGGTAGCCAACTTTAACCCTGCCAGAACAGGGAATCAGTGAATCGGAAGGGCTGCATCATGAGAAGTTAGAGCCGTCGTTTTCCTTTTATTGGAGAGACCGGTTGATTGATCCATTTCTTGTGCAGTGTGGTCTTCGAGGAGATGTGCCAGGACTTTGGGATCCGTGAAGAATCTGGGGCGGCCGTCTAACATAATCTTGAATTTAGCGGGGCCTGCGAAAGAGAAGGAGATGTTTTTGGATCTGAGCCTGTCGCGTAGGTCTAGAAAACCCTTGCGCACCTCCACCGTGTCCTTTGAATAATCCTGCGTGAAGATGATTCTTTGGCCCTCCCATAGAATGGAGTGTTTTTCCTTGCATATTGGAGGATCATCTCAACGTGCTGGAACCTGAGCGGCTTGCATATCAGCGGGCTAGGGCCTTTGGTGTGTTTACTAGCGAAGGTGGGGATCCTGTGTGCCCTGTCCAATTCGAGGCCGTGTGGGAAGTCTATTTTGGTGATCATGGGGATCCATGATTCCAGGAAGGCCACGCAAGAGTCCACGTCCTTTTCAGAATTCTCCGGTACGCCGAAAATTCTAATGTTCCCCCTTCTGTTCCGATCTTCTAACTCAGCGTTGTGACGTCTGAGAGCATCAGTTGTATTCTCTAGGCGTTTGATTTTCTTCATTGATTGTCGTGATAGATCTTCCACGTCGCTAATGCGTTGTTCGGCCACCCCCAATCCTGTATTCAGTGCGCTCATGTCGGCCCTAATCGCTGTGAGTTCGAGCTGCATGGATTCGGTGTTAGCTTTGGTGGATTTAGAGAGCTCATGGAGGTCTGCTAATTTCCTAAGGATCATTTCCATCGTGGCCGCCACGTCTGTTTTGTTTTCAATGGGTGATTCTGAAATCGTCGGTTCTGGTTTTACTTTCTTGACAATATTTCTATCTTCTCTGTTCGACATTGTGGCAGAATAGAGTGGTGGTCGCAGCGGTAAGAATTGTAGGAGAACTTATATGCGAGTCTTCTAGTCGCGGTTATCGCTCTTTGTGATTAGTCCAAGTGTGATTGAATATAATTCGGTTAAAGGTGTACTGTGCAGGCGAGACTCCAACTCTCTTACAGGTCTCCGCCTGGAGCCGGAGTGAGTTGATCGTAGGAGTGTGAGAGTCAGCAGTGCCCGGAGTTGGCGTGGAGATACAGCTGGAAGACGGTGTTCAATGGGCTTTGTTTAGAGGCATCGGGATGAATCCGGCGACTGGACAGGGTCAGATGGTTCAGGAGTTCGCAGGCGGTCGCAGGTAGGAAGTGAGCAAGTCACTGCACGTCGAAGTGGAGGCAAGAGCCTCGTATAGCTCTCTAGAAGTGTCGGTTAGAGAACTTCTTACCCCTGGAGACAGTCTATGAAGGGCAGAGGCACCTAACTGAATGGCGATGAACAAGAGGTGTAGGGCTGATCTTCATCACACGGCTGGCTGAAAGCGCGGGATATGGGGCATCACTCCCCGCAGTGTGGAGGCAGCAGGGGGCTTTTGGTGATCAGCGTCTGGTCTTATTGTGACAAGCACGAGGTGTGGAGAATACCTTTGCTGCGTTTAAACACGCCTGTGTTGCTCACATGGCACCTCTCCTCTTGTAGGGCAGATCAAAGGGATCTTGTGGCGGTAGATGGCTTCACCGCGACATGAGGCACTTCATTAGGAACAGTGATTAAAGATATTTCGAAACTCCGAGGGCGCCGCCATTTTGAGGTCAGGCACGTCGGGGCGATTTTCGGGCTGTAGCGGCACTTTCGTAGAGTCTTCTCACCTCGGTGGGGATCTGTATGTATGCCTAGGTGTTCTTTTCCATCACCGGGTCGTGTGGAGGGTGGATGCTGGCTGTGGGTGATAGAACCAGCCTTCGGTGTCAGGCAATGAGTCTGTGACCGGGCGCCGCCATTTTGAGGGCTTCTCGGAGCCGGAGCGCGGGCAGACGAAAACTGGAGAAAAGTCTGCAAATAGGCGTCCGGGGTCGCAAATCAGGAAACCGGAGGACACCTCATGGTTTTAGGCTTCGTGTTCTCTGTTTTGCGCTCGAGTTAGTGCGGGGAACCACCGGGATAAAGGCTGTAGTCGCTGTCCTGGACTACGGAGCTCACGGTTAAGCAGCCATTACCACTGCCGTCCAAGCCACGCCCACTATGCCTTTTTTTTTATACCCCACATTACGTCATGTGGGGGCAAACCAACTGCGAGACCCGGCCTGGTGACTTTCTAGGTCACTCCCAACATCTTGCCCAATATTGAACATTACATTCCTCCTTATCTTTAATAATAAAACACACTAAACAAAAAAAAAACAAAGGTTGGGAAATAACCACATTACACATGATGCAACATATGGCCACAACGTATAGAAGCTGTATACAGTTACCAGCCGGTGACTCTCGCCGCTCGCTTTGCTTCCATCACACCAGGAACTCTGCCAGGTGGGACGTTGGGGCCGAGTTGCCTCTCAGGTGATATCCGGTGCGTGCACCCCAGTGGTGTGGGGTTGGTGCCGGGAAGGCCCCTTCTGCTTGGTTGCCAAGGTCAATCGTGTAGCTTCGAGATGCTCCTGCACACTCTCATCTTGCGGGGGACTCCTGCGAGTCCTGCTGGGGCTCTGCATATTGTAATGTATTGTATTGTAATCGCATTTGTATAGCGTTTACTACCCCATGCGACTCGTCAAAGCGCTTTTTCGGCGAGTAAAACGCTACTCCGGGACCCGTAGAGGATTAGTGTTGAATTAGTATAGTGAAACATGCAAGTAAATTTTAAGTGGTGGATATGTTAGTCAGTTATTTGGATTCGGAAGGATAGAAGAGGAAAATAGGTTTGTATTTATATAGCGCTTGTTACCCCTGATGGGGTGTTGAAGCACGCTACTCCGGAAACCCATAAAGAATTAGTGGTGAATTAGTAAAGTGAAATATTAAAGTAATTTGAGTGGTGGATATGTTAGTCAGGTATTTGGAGTGAGAAGGATAGCGGAGGGATAGAAGGGCAAGAAAGGTTTGCATTCATATAGCACCTGTTACCCCTGATGGGTGATGAAGCGCTTTTCTGGTGAATAGCACGCTACTCCAGAACCCATAAAGGATTAGTGTTGAAAATTAGTATAGTGAAATATGAAGTAATTTGAGTGGTGGATATGTTAGTCAGTTATTTGGATTGAGAAGGGTTGGGGAGGGGTAGAAAAAGGGAAAAAGGTTTGCATTTATATAGCACTTGTAACCCTGTTGGGCAACCCTTGACCCTGTCCCTTGACCCTGTCCTCGGGTAGGTCGCTCCCCACGCTGCACAGCACCATCTGTGTGTCGCTGCCCCTGACCCCGCTGCTTGCTTGAAGGTTCGAGGCCGGCATCTCTATGCGCTCGATCTGTCAGCACTGCTGTATTGTGCTTCTGCTCCTGTATTGTGAATAGTTGTATTTTGCCTTTTTTTTGCACTGTTATACTGTTTTGCTCCCTTTTTGCCTTCTGTATCCCCCCGCCTGCTCTTCCCTCCTGTTTTTCCGCTGCTGCGTCCGCTGCGGTCCTGCCCCCCTTGCTCGCCCATTCGCCTCCCAGCTGCTCCTCCCTCCCACCTCCCCTCATATGGCAGCCGCTACGCAGTGAGGAGAGCGACCCTTGACCCTGTCCTCAGGCAGGTCACTCCCCACGCCGCACAGCACCATCTGTGTGTCGCTGCCCCTGAGCCCGCTGCTGCCGCTTGATTGAAGGTTCGAGGCCATAAGCACTCTGCGCTCGATCTGCCCATTTTCTCTCTGTCAGCACTGCTGTATTCTGCTTCTGCTTCTGTATTGTGTATAGTTGTATTTCGCCTTTTCATTCCCTTTTTTGCACTGTTATACTGTTTTGCTCCCTTTTTGCCTTCTCTATCCCCCCGCCCGCTCTTCCCTCCCGTTTTTCCCCCACTGCGTCCCCTGCGGCCCCACCCCCCTTGTTCGCCCATTTGCCGCCCCGCTCCCAGCTGCTCCTCCCTCCCACCTCCCCTTATATCGCAGCCGTGCCACTGGCGCGTCGAAGGCGTGCCTAAGGCAAGCCTGTCTGCGCCTGTCCGCACCTGGACCGCGCCCATGACACCCGACACTGCTATGATGCCAGCACCCTCCACGCACCCAACGCCGGATGACTGCACACTTGCTTCCTAGCCGCCCCGAAGCACACCAAAGGCCCCTTCTCCTGCAGGAGTTGCAGCTTCACCAGCCTCCGAGCCACCCAACCGCCCATCGTGACAGGACGCAACCACCTTAGATGCATACTACTGAACACAGGCTCCGCACGCAATCATGCCATTAAACTCTGAAACCTGCCCGACACATCCTCCCCGGACGTCGCCTTCCTGAAAGAGACCTGGATGAACGCCTCCTCGGCTCCCGACATCGCCATTGCCATCCTGGATGGCTACAAGACCTCCCACAGGGACCGCACCAGCGGAACAGGAGGGGGAATCGCCTTCATCCACAAGAACACCCTCAGGGTCTCGACCACCACCGACGACTCCCTCAGCACCGCCGAACACCTGCACTTCCAGATCCACACCGATTCCAACACCACCCTCAGAGGAAGTCTCGTCTACAAACCCCACAGTTCAGCGACTCCATCGCCGACTTCGTCAGCACGCATGTCTTGACCTCCTCAGACTACATCCTCCTAGGAGACCTGAACTTCCACCTCGAGAACAACACCGACACCAACTCCACCACCATGATTGACAGCCTCGCCAATCTTGGACTCAGACAGCTCGTCACAACGCCCACCCACTCCGCCGGCCACACGCTTGAACCCATCTTTTCCGCAAACCCCCAAGTCACCTTCAGCCACACTACCGAACTCCACTGGACCGACCATCGCTGCATCCACTTCACCTTCCGGAAACCCACCACGCACCACCGTGCTCAACAGATCCCCCGCCGCAGCTGGAGCAAAATCACCGAAGACCAGCTAAACACCACCCTCGCCCAGAGCCCACCTGCCGACCCAACTAACGCCGACACCGACGCCCGCAACCTCTAGAGTTGGATCGACAACTGTGCCAACAATCTTGACCCGATCAAGAAACCCTCCAACAGGCACACTAACAAGAAAGTCAGCTGGTTCACTGCGGACCTCCAGGCCTCCAAGCAAACCTGACGCGCACTAGAGAAGAAATGGCAACGCAAACAGACACCAGACAGCTACGCAGACCACAAGAATGCCAACCGTAGACACCATCACCTCATCAGATCCGCCAAAAGGGCCTCCTTTAAGGACCAACTCGACAACAACGCGCACAACAGCAAAGAGCTCTTCAACATCGTGAAGGAACTCTCCAACCCCAGCGACATCCCACCATCGCAAGATCTGTGCGACTCCCTTGCCACCTTCTTCCATCACAAGATCGCGTATATCCACAACAGCTTCAATGACCTGACCACCCTGACAACCACCGACACATCAGACCCCGCGGCCACCACCCACATCGATCCCCTGCTCACCTGGACCAACATAAACAAGGACGTCACCATAAAAATCATGAACACAATCCACTCCGGCTCTCCGTCAGACCCATGCCCACACCACATCTACAACAAAGCTAGCGCCACCATTGCACCCCATCTCCGTAAGGCCATCAACATCTCCTTCGAGACCATGACCTTCACGGAGAGCTGGAAGCACACCGAGATCAACGCCTTACTCAAGAAACCCAAGGCGGATCTGAGGGACCTCAAGAACTTCCGGCCCATCTCCCTGCTCCGTTCCCCGCGAAGGTCCTCAAGAAGACTGTCAACAGACAGCTGACCCGCTACCTCGAGGAGAACAACATCCTGGACCCATCCCAGTCTGGGTTCCGCAGCAACCACAGCACCGAGACTGCCCTCAACACCGCCAACGATGACATCAGGGCCCTACTGGACAACAGCAAAACCGCGGCCCTCATCCTCCTGGACCTATCTGCCGCCTTCAACACCATCTGCCATCGCACCCTACGCACATGCCTCCACAATGCAGGGATCCAAGATAAGGCTCTGGATTGGACCACCTCCTTCCTCTCCTGTAGAACCCAGAGCATCTATCTCCCCCCTTTCTGTGCCGATGCCTCCGAGATCATCTGCGGCGTACCCAAAGGATCATCCCTCAGCCCAACATTATTCAACGTCTACATGGCACCACTTGCCCACGTCGCCCAAATGCACAACCTCAACATCATCTCCTACACCGACAACACCCAGTTGATCCTCTCCCTCACCAAGGACCCCCTCACCGCCAAAACCAACCTCCGCAAAGGAATGAAAGCCATCACCGAGTGGATGAAGAACAGCCATCTGAAGCTGAACTCAGACAAGACAGAGGTCCTCATCCTCGGATCCACCCCCTCAGCCTGGGACGACTGCTGGTGGCCATCCGCTCTGGGAACAGAACCTACACCCACTGACCACGCACGCAACCTGGGATTTATCCTCGACTCAAGGCTCTCCATGACCAAGCAAGTCAACGCTGTCTCGTCCTCCTGCTTCAACATCCTACGCATGCTCCGCAAGATCTACAGGTGGATCCCACTGAAACAAGAAGAACGGTCACCCATACCCTCATCAACAGCAGGCTGGACTACGGAAACACCCTCTACGCAGGAGCCTCGGCCAAACTCCTGAAACGACTACAACGCTTGCAGAACTGCTCCGCACGCCTGATCCTCAACATCCCTCGCCACGGCCACATCACACCAAACCTGAGAGACCTGCACTGGCTTCCCGTCAACAACAGGATCACCTTCAAGCTCCTCACTCACGCACACAAGGCACTCCACAGCAATGGACTGGCATCCCTCAACAGACAACTCACCTTCTACACCCCGAACCGACAGCTCCGCTCCGCCGACTTCATACTCGCCACCGTCCCCCGCATCCGAAGAACGACCACTGGTGGCAGATCATTCTCCCACCTCACTGCCAAGACCTAGAACATCCTCCTACGGCAGATCCAGGACCTACTAACCTTCAGGAGGCTCCTCAAGACCTGGCTATTCGAACAGTAGCAGCACCCCTCCCCCCAGTGCCTTGAGACCCTCACGGGTGAGTAGTGCGCTGTACAAATGTCTTGATTGATTGATTGATTGAAGCGCTTTATTGGCGAGTAGCACACTACTCTGGAACCCATAAAGGATTAGTGGTGAATTAGTATAGTGGAATATGGAATTTGAAAAGTGAACATGTTAGTCTGTTATTTTGATTAAAAAGAATAGTTGAGGGATAGAGGAGTGAAGAATTTCTTTTTTTAGGTCATAGCAGTAAGAGGAGTCTTTTGGATGAGTAAAAAGGGGTTGTGGAGGGGAAGAGTTAGAAAGGTTTGTTTTGGGGGATCGGTATAGGAAAAGAGGTGTTAGATGATGCAAGGAGGGGAAGAGTAGGAGAGAGTCTAGAAAGGGTTATTTTGGGGATCATAGAGTGGATGTAGAGGATATACTGATAGATGTATAGGGTGAGAGATAAGGTAGTGCATTGGAAAGAGTAGTAGAAAGACGTGTGAGATGAGTCAGAAAGTTGGACTAGAAGATATATTGAGAGAAGTATAGGCTGAGAAATAGGGTAGTGCATTGGAAATGCTAAATTAGAAGAACGTGATAAATATATAGATCCATAAGTACATTTAAAGTATATAGATGCATAAAGGAGGTAAGTATATGTATATTAAAGATATTGATAGAGATACAGGATGAGAAATAGGGTAGTGCATTGGATATGCTTTTTTCAGGAGAAAAGTAACAGACACACAGATCCAAGTACATGGAGGTTCATCCGTTTGAATATTTTTTATTAACGCGTTTCTGATATTAGGTTACATGAATGCGTCACATGGGATAAATACAACAGCAATCAGGCTAGTACATGTATCATATGTTATACACAGTTGTCATGCCCGAGCACAGGGAAAATGAAATATGACAAACGCATCCAATAATTTGCACAAGGATTTCTATAAACAACAACAGTCTAGCACAATGTACGCCAGAGCCATATACTCCCTGCATGGTAAAGAAATTAAATTAGGCGTCTTTCTCCGGGACCATACAGTGCAGGCGCTAGGCAAGGCTTGTACTAGCCAGCAGACATGTCTAAGACAAGGCAGCGCTGGCTTAATTCTGTTAACAGGTACAATTCCGGGCAGAAGATGCGCCAGAGCATGTGCGATTCGGACATTGAGAGTGTCCCCATGTGTCAGGGCGTGGCTATCACGTCATAATGCCCCCGCTCATGGTATTGTGCCATCTGTTCATCAACCGAACAATGCACACTCACTTCTAGGAACCCCAGTGTATCAGCACAGTGTAAACCTCGCTAGTGGACTCTGAACGAAGCCCAGAGGGAGCCAAAACTGACTCAACATTCAATGTCCCATTTTGAGGATAAGAAACCCAAACTAATACTCAAGAAATCAGGAACCGAACAAGATGCAAATCAAAACAGATCAAAAATCAAAATGTGTGTGTGTATGGTGTGCTTATCGCCGTCTGCAGTGTGGATAGGCTAATGCAACGGTGGGCCGCCGAGGTGGGGGGGTGGGGGAGTGGAGGAGAGGGCGGGGAGAAGGCGAGAGGGGGGAGGGGAGGGGGAAGCGCTGTAAGTGCAGCAACAGTCAGGGTCGCGTGGATATAACCATGTGCCCAAACGGAAATGATAACTGCTTCCCTTGAAAGGGCGCAGGCGTGGGGGCGCCATCAAAGTAGGTCTCCTGTCTCAGTGCCATCCCAGGACTGGAGAAGAAAGGGGGAAGCATGTCTAAGTAATACCTCTCTGCACACACACCCGGTGAAAAGCAGCCAAGATGACATCCCAGGCCTGGCCTATAGGGTATTTACGAAGACCTGCAGTCTCCTCCCTGTGCAACGCCACACTCTCTGCTCTCGCCCAGTTATCAAATGAATGGCGCCATCATATAGCCTGTGGAGATTCACCATTTTTCCACTGCTTGGTAATAAGCCTTTTTGCGGTTATGAGTCCAAGGTCCCAGAAGCTGGCCGGGACTTTCGTCAGCTTTCTCCTCCTATAAAGGCCCAAAAGACAAGCCTCCCATGTGTGTGGCAATCCACCTCCTGCCCCTAACGCCAGTATGGTCGAAACCGCTGTCCAATAGTTGTGCAGGGAAGGGCATGTCCAAAACATGTGTAAGAAGTCCGCATCTAGTAGTCCGCATCTAGGACAGGACGCTGTTGCCAGCCTAAAATAGCGGTTTATCTTGTCTGGGGATAGGTATGCCCGGTGTATAATATAATATTGGATAATTTTGAATCGTGAGTTGCGCGGGATATCAAGCGTTCCGGCCAGTGCCCTATCCCACTCTTTGTCGGTCCAGTCCCGCCCCCGGTCCCTAGTCCACTTATCTTGCAAGCGCTGTGAGGAAAAGTGTGTATGCGTGTGTAAGGCCTGCGCTAGCCAGTGCACCAAATGGGATCCATTCCCCATCACGTATAGATATTGTATCAGTAGATGAGGCGGTAATTCCACCGCGAGGTTACCCCAAGCTCCTGTGAGTACGCTTATGAGCGCTGCATGTGTGAGGAACTGACCTGCCGGAATACCCGTATCAGTAACCAGTGTCTCGAACGGGATTAACGCGCCGTCCTCGTAAAGGTCACCTAGCGTGTCTATGCCAGCCTGCTGCCAGCTGCCTAACGCCACCTCCGTGAGCACTCCAGCATCCCAGGGCGTACCCAATAATGGTAGATTAGGGGCATATGGCTTGGTGCAGCTTGTGAGCTTCAGGCTGCGTATATAGCACTTCCGCGCCACCACCAGGTGTAACTGTACAGGGCAACGGACAAAACCGTTGCGTCTGTGGCAGTATCATTTAGATTTTTCCCACTCAGCCAGTAGGCTACCCACTGCAATTGTGCAGCTAAGTAATACAATTCTTGGTTTGGTACAGCCAGTCAACCAGTCTCCACCGACGCATACAGGGTGTGTAGTGCGACTCTGGGTCGTCCCGTGTTACAGATCAACTACCTGATTAGTGACTCCAGTTCACAAAATATATGAGCAGGGACATAAACCGGCATATTGGTATAAAAATACAATAATTTGGGCAACACCACCATTTTCGTCAGAGTGATACGAGCCGGAACATTTAGTGGGAGAGAGTTCCAGAACGTCACCTGAGCAGTGAGCGAAGAGATCGCCCGCACTAGATTCACCTCCAACACATCAACAGGGTCACGATATATATATAACCCTAAATATCGGAAACGTGGTAGAATGCCACACCAGCCGCTCTCCCATAACAGCGATATCATACTCTTGTGTGGCAGCATTAAAGGGATAGACCCCTGATTTCGCCCAATTGACTTGAAGACCTGACATAACGCCAAATTCGCGAAAAATATTAGTAAGTTCCGGTGGAAAGCAGGTCAAGTCATTGATATAAAGCAGCAAATCATCCGCATATAGTGACACCGAATGCATCCCGTCTGCTAGCCGTATACCCCAGTTTTGGCCTGAAGCATGCAGTCGAGCCGCTAGCGGTTCCATCAAAAGGGCGAATATAAGAGGAGAGAGGGGACACCCCTGTCGAGTGCCTCTGCATACCCTAATCGGGTTAGAGATGAGTCTGCCCGTACGGACACGCACCATGGGTCTCCGATACAGAAGCTCTACCAATTGCAGAAAGCCCTCACCCAAATCATATTTACGTAACACCGACATAAGATAAGGCCACTCCACAGAGTCAAATGCCTTCTCCAGATCAAACACCAAACACCCTGAATTGGGCCACCTGGGCATAGCCAGATTCTGCACTCGGAATAAACGTCTGATATTATATGACGTGCTGCGCATAGGTACAAAACCATTTTGGTCAGCGTGAACAAGAGTGGGCACCAATGGTGTCAACCTCTGTGCCAACGTGGATGCCAAGAGCTTATAGTCTGTATTGAGGAGTGCCAGTGGGCGGTACGATCCCAAAGTGGCTTCGTCCCTGCCCGGCTTCAAAAGCAATATAAGATTTGTCTCATTTAGTGTGGGTGGAAGGGCGGAGTCACGAACAGCCGCCGCAAACATGCGCAGTAGTTCTGGAATCAATACAATGGAAAATGCCTTATAAAACTCTGTGGGTAATCCGTCGGGACCTGGGGTTCTACCATTTGAAAGCAAAAATATGCCGTTCTGATCTCTTCCGATGTAAGGGGCGCACCAAGGTCGTCCCGTTGTGCATCAGTAATCTCTGGCAAAGGCAGGGTGAATAAATATGCCGAAATCTGCTCGATAGTGACCTGTATTCGAGAACGATAAAGGTCCTCGTAGTGTTTCGTGAAGGCATTATGTATGGCTTGTTGTGTGTATACTGTGGTGTTCGGAGCCGTATTTATGGACATCACCGGGGTGGTATGGGCATCGCGCTTGATCAACCATGACAGCAGCTTGCCCGGTTTGTCCCCAGAAGCATGTGTGTGCGCTGAGTGTGCGGCATAAATCAGATGCTTCAGCCTGTCTAGTAGTGTCGTGTGGCGCTCCCTGTTTGCCAATAAAACTGTGTCATCACCCTCAATCACCTTGCGCTCCCCATCCATCAGTGCGGATTCAACTCGAGCGAGTTCTCCCTCAACCTGTCTACGCATCCCTGCTTGTGCACCCAGACAGTGGCCCCTAACTACCACCTTGAAAGCGTCCCACTCCAGCTGCGGAGAGGAGGCAGTGTCAGTGTTTTCCTCGAAATATTGTAGGAGACGAGTTTCAAGTGCTCCTCTAAACGGGGCATCCAGGTGGAGATCCGGTTGGAGGCGCCAGACAGGCACTGGCGGATGTGGACATTCCCAGGCGAAGTCTAAAGTATGGGGATTATGATCTAAGTGGGTGCGGCCTAAATAGCAGGAATCCACCACTTGAAGAAGCAGATCACTCGTCAGCATATACTTGTCCAATCTAACGTGGAGCACGTGGGCCCCAGAGTAATATGAGTATGTCTTCGTGTAAGGGTTACGTTTTCTCCAGACATCATGAAGATCCCACTGCTCGGCCCAGCCCGTGAGCGCCCTCATAGCCCCACTCACCGGCACACTGGCTAAGGGGGGAAACGAACGATCCAAGGTAACATCTAAGACACGATTGCAGTCACCCCCTAAGAGAAATGGTATTCCATGCCATGGCGCAAGCACCGCCGACAATCGTTCGAAAAGTAGAGATTGTTCAGTATTAGGGGCATAAAGGGAGGCCAGGACTATGGGCTGTCCATCTAGGGACCCCTGTATCACTACATATCTGCCTTCCGTGTCTACCATGCAATGGGAGAGCGCAAAGGGAACCCCAGGTCGTACCCAAATCAGTGCTCCCCGCGCATAAGCTGAATATTCAGTAGCATAAATTTGTCCCCTCCATTTGCGGCGGAGCGTCAGTGCCTCCGTAGCAGCCTGATGTGTCTCCTGTAACAGTGCTATTTGGATGTGTTGTCTCTTAAGATAAGCGTAGATTTGGTAACGGCGGGATGGTGTATGCATTCCCCGCACGTTCCACGTACAGAATTTAACTCCAGACATGATAGCCATCCAATCTCAGCGCATCCGTCCCCCCACCCGCCTCCATCAGCCCATGGCCGCACACCACCACCCAGACAGTCATGGAAATCAGCAATAGATCGCCACACGCACCCATCACACAATAGTAAAAAGGGAACAAAAACCAGAAAAACAATTAGTCCTGAAACCCATAGGAACAATAATACAATACCAAAAGGTCGACAGCAGAACATGTTATCGTCCAAACGCTCTAGAGAGCTGAAAAAAAACGTAAGTTCAGGGGGGAGGTCGCTGAGCACTCGACTCTAAAGGTATACACCCAGCACTTGAGCAGGCAGTGAGTGCCTTCTCCCACAGGTAGCTCAAGCCTCTCGGACTAGTTCCAGCCGGTGTTTATGATGTCTCTGGAGCACACTCCAGGTAGACCCTGGCACCCCCACAGGGACGAGGCAGTCTCAGCAGAATTCCAGTGGGGCATAACGAAGACAGGGAAAAGCCAGTCACAGGACATAAAGGTTCTCGATGTTTAACAGGAAGGGCCAAGCAATTCAGGCGGCAGTCACTGAATAAAATCTGCAGTTTGTGGCGTGACATCTGGTAGGTCTGCCGATACTTGCGAGTCCGGCAGGCCATATATGCGTTCATCATCGCTGGGGAGGTCACGGGGGCTAGTTGCCAGAAGTGGGTCTTCCTCCATCGAGCCACTGATTTCCACCACCATCCGCAGGGCTTCCAGCTGTTCGCTGTGCATGAGTTCAGTTGAAGGGCCCATATCAGTTTCCGTCCGGGTCCGGCCTGACGGCGAGAGCCTCCTCTTGCGGCGACGTCGGGGACCTCGATTACGTCGCACAGTTGACGTGGAGGGCATGTTGCCAGGCTCCGTGACAGTTCCCGAGTCCAGCCAGGCTCCCACTGCCTCCGGGGAATCGAAAAAGTGAATTTTGTCCCGGGCCACCACACGCAACCGCGCCGGGAAAAGCAAAGAATACTTCAGTGCTAGGCTGCGTAGACGCTGCTTCATTGCCAGGAAGGAGTGTCTTTGGCGTTGTACCTGTATGGTATAATCAGGGAAGAACATTATCTTCGTGTTCTCAACCCTGACTTCAGACAGCTTCCTTGTCTGTCGTAGCACAGTATCACGGTCCCGATAATTCAGTATTCTGATAAGCATGGGTCTCGGGTTGGAACCCTCAGGGGGGGCCTAGCAGGTACCCTATGAGCTCGTTCTACCACAAAGTGTGGGGATAGGGATCCTTTAGGAAGGAGGTCCACAAGCCATTTCTCCACTCACACTTCTGGTACTCTACTTTCCCATCTTTCCGGCAGTCCTACTATACGGAAGTTATTTCTTCGCACCCTCCCTTCCGCATCCTCCGCGCGGTCTTCTAGGAACTCAACACGATTAAGGAGGTCCTGGACATGCTTGTCCGTTTGCGTTACTTTGGGTGTGACATCCACTACGGCGGTTTCAAGGGCAGCCGTGTGATCAGAAAGGTTCTATGTAAAGAGCTCTGATATCCGAATCGGGTCAAGTTTGCGCTATATAAAACTCTGTAATATAAAATAAAATAAAATAAATAAATAAAAGGGGTCCGTTAAAGAAAAGTCTGCAATGGAAGGCAGAAAGAAACAAAGGGGTAAAGAGCAACGATGGGCTGGATCTCCCATATCTCTGGAATCTGGCGGGAGTGATTATAATTTAAGGGACCACCAGAATTTTTTTTTAAACGGGACGGTATCAGTATTCTGATATTCACTCTCCATGTTCTCTTCAAGATTCTGAGGCTAAACAAGCAGAGAGAATGATTCTTTTTGAGTTCTGAAGAAAGGAGGAGTATAGCAGAAAAGGTGAAACAGGATGAGAGGCTGAAGTTGGTGTGTTAAAAAGAAAGAAAAGGGTGGAACTCTAAGACTTCCAATAAGAAGAAGAAAGTAGCAGGACTTTCTAAAAAACATGCAGATCCAACTACAGATTCTCCTGCAAAATAGGACTTGAGTGAGGGCGCTCATAGACAGTGCAACAGAAGTCACGATAGTACAATAAAAAATTCCCATGGTCTAGTATTGATATGAGGGCTTGTGTTATGATGAAATTAGCAAATTAGTAGCAATAGTATTAAAAAAGAAGTCCCTTTCATTTCAGCTGCAGAAACGTACAACCGCCAGACAGCCTGAACTGCTTTGGAGATTCGGAGGCTGTTACAAACACCCAACTCACTTTGCAGATATTTTGCATAATGTTTTTAATTAATCAACAACTGGTATTGTGCATCTTTTTAAGAACATTGGATCTGGTCTGGTGACTGAATTTAAAGCAGTATTTGGACTGATACCATTGTTTTTTCACTCTTTGTTCTCCAATCTTTTTTGAGGATTTCCAGCAATTCGTCTGCTCATCGGCTGTGGTCCACTTATTTTTCTCCTGTTACGACGCAGAAATTAATAATATGGAGTATTCCTATTGAGCTGAACAATGATGCAGTGAGTCCCCAACACGTTATCTGGGATATGCTTGGCTTTCTGAACTTAGCAAGAGTTGTATACTAATCTTTTGCAAATTAGACAATATACAAGTGAAACCTGTGTTCTGGTGTAGAAACTGTCCAGCTGAAATCCTCTTGGATTTACATCTAGAGCAACATCCAGTGTCCTCCATGTGGAAATATTGCTGCAACCATTGCAATCACACCAGAGACAATGCCAAGCAATCCGCTTGTCTCTTCTACAAAATGCGAACTATGATGGATCAAATACACCAGGAACAATCTTTGACAAGTTGCTTGTTGACTGGCTTGACTTGTTTTTAATGTTCTAACCCCAAAATGCAGTACTCTCACCATCACTAAATACCTTGTAAATTGCAACTGATTGCTGGTCCATCTCATGTGCTAGCTCACAACGATAAGCGTGCACTAATTGGATTTCACATTAAAGGCACATATGCTGTGTGTGCACCAGATGATGTTGATATGTCGGCAGGCGAGGATTAAAAGCAGAACTTCAACCTTATACAGAGATTGTGTCGAGAAGATAAAGATTTTTTCTACAAGTAATTTTTATTTTTTTGCTTTATTTTTTAAAGCTGCATAATTTTTTATTGGCATAATCAGTATCATGCCTGATCTGGTTCAACACCAACATGCATCCCTCTTTGTCGTCAGAAATGCTTCTATAATGATGCACATATTATAACAATTACTATGTTATTGCTTGAAAACATGCAAGACTTAAAGAAACAAATTCATGCATAACTTACTGCATTTATTCTTGCTATTTTATGTAATCATGCTTTTATAATATTTTATGATATTACATTTTATGCTTCATGTGTATGTTACATATTGTACGAGATTAGTTTAAGTTTAGAATTGTATATCTCAATGTTCTGAGAGCATAGATTTCCCTACCCATTAGATAAACCCCCATATATGTCTTTGCCTATATGGCATCACAATTCAGATGTACGAGCTGTGGATGATGTAAAGATATAAGGCACACTCTATTTTAAGAAGGCCGCAACTCCATTATCTGTACTTTTGCAAATTCATCAATATGTCTGGCTTTGATGTAGATGTTGTGTGTCCTTATCCGTAGATGAACCATAAAAGTGTCAAGTCATTTAGATAAAGACATGAACAAGACATCAGTCTGGAACAAGTGCTTTTTTTTAACATATTTTCATTACCATTTGATAATGATACATGACAAAATGACATAATCTCAGCACTTCACCAGGGTAACAGCAACCATATTCTGCATTAATACTAATAATGGGGAAGGCTCTACCTGTAACCACCTACCCATATATACAATGGTGAGCATTACCCAATCCCAGACTACCAGTGACCAATGCATAGGCTCCAGGAATGGCTCCAACATTAAAGGGGTCAGCCCATCGCAATTGATTTTCATGCTCTTCTGGTTGTGTGTCCCACTTCCGAGATCGTGTCTATCATCCATGCCCCTCGACCTTAGAGTCCCTCCAGGTGGGTCTCCTGCGAATCAGGATACAGCAGATGGCCATCTATCAATTCACTGTGTTCTCCATTAGAATATTGGAGGAACTACAGTAGTGGCCAGTTGAAAAAAGTAACTTGTATTAACAACCATAACAAGCCCAATGATCTTCAGGGGGAGTTCCTACTGTTCTAAGTTGAGGGTCTATGCAGCTACACCCTTTCCTGCAACCCTCTGTCACCTTAGGGGGAAGAGGCTGTCCTGACCAGAAAGGGCAGCGGGTGGGAGCCCAGGTGAGACCAAGCTCCACTCCACTGCCTCCAATATCTGCATTCTGGTTTGGCCCCAGGGGCATAAATGGACATGAGGCCCCTTTCGGATGAACATGTGCGGGCATTAGATAGTTCAGTTTTGAGCGTTTGCCAGTGTGTAGTCTCTGCTTTCCTCCTTATCTACTAGGAGTTCCTGTCAGTCATATCCTCACCATTCTCCTTATCAGAGGCACCTTCTAAGTCAACCGTTGGCCTTTTCCAGTTCTCAAGTATCGCTGACCACAAGCCTGCTATTGGCTTCCTACGCTCTCCTCTATTATCTTCCCTAATGAGGGCTCTCTCTTCTGCCCTGGTTCATATCGTAACGTACATCACAGAGTCTTCTAATTGGGGGCCTGCTCTAGATTTCCATACTAGCGCTATCTGTCTCCTCACCAGGGCAAGGGCCAAGTCTATAAATCGAGAACTCACTCTCTTCGGCTTGGGTTTTGAGAATAGTCCCAGCAAGCAGACGTCCAAGGAACAAGCAAGTGAACGGGCCAGGGTACCTGTCAAACTACGCACCACCTCAATCTACACACCACCTCCCTCCAAAATGGGCACAGTCTGGGGCAGCTCCAAGCAAGTCATGTGCTCGAAGTCTGCATCCAAAACTGCACATCTAGGATAAGATTGATTGACTCCCCGTAGGTGGCTTGTAGCTTATGCAGAGTCAAATAAGTCATGTGCAGGTGGTTAAACTGGAAGAACTGCTGCTGTATATTCCTAGAAATCTGCTTGGGGTATGCCAGGACTCTACTCCACTTGCGTTCCAACAGTTTGCGCCCCAATATGGCTTTCTACTTAGTCTTAAGGGCTGTAAGAGGCCACCTGGTCATGTCCATCAGTGCACTATAGAACCATTTCATCAGGTTTCTGGTGTCTCCCATAGTCAACAGTAATTGTAGTACCCCATGCGTCTCGGGTTCGCCCATCCACTAGACCACATGTCTTCCAATTAACTCGTAAGTCAGAAACTGACCTGGGGGCAACTCATAATTCTCCACCAGGTACTCTAGTGGAATCAACGAGCTGAAAGCAATCGCTTACCGTGAGTAGTCCTGCTTCCGACCATGCTGTCAGCCGCAGGGCCCTTTAGAACGTAGTCTTCATGTGGGAACCCTACCAATAGCAAAGCCAGGGCAGACAATGGTCTCCCAGCTGTTTGTTGCAAATACAGTTTCCAACAGTCTAATGCTACTGACAACAATGCCCCCGGTCGAGGAATTTCGATCTGCGGGACAAGAGCTGAGCCATTAACGTCTCTGGGTAGTCAAACGTCCTGTCCGACCCATCTCCTCAAGGCCTGAGTCTGCTAACCGGTGTGCCACCCATTGTAACTGAGCCAATAAATAATAAAGCTCAAAATCGGGGAGTCCCAGGCCTCAGTCCCCAGGCAGATCTCGAGGTGTCTCTAGTGCCACCCTATGTCACCCACCCTTCCACTCCTGCTCTCTAAGGAGGGTGTCCAATTGTCTAAACCAAGACCTAAGTATCTTGCCTGGGAGATTGGTAAAGAAGTACAACAGTCGTGGTAGCATGACCATTTTGGACAATGAGATTTGCACCATAACGGGAAACTTCAGTGATCTCCAAAATGGAACGCAAGACTTAAGAGAACAAAGGGCGCCTCCCAGGTTTCCCTCCCGCAGATCTTCCATTTTGTGAAAGACTTCTGTTCAAAAGTGTTCGGGGACCAACTCAAACCAATGGGCATTTGGTCAGTCCTCTGGCTGTCACCCACCACAGGAAACAAGCAGGTCTTACCTGTATTGACTCTGACGCCCGAGTACAGTGAAATGCCTCCAACAAGTCCATTATGTGTTGCGCCCCTATCAGACCATCTCGTAAATAAAGCACTAAGTCATCTGCGTACAATAATATGATATGCTCCCTACCCTCCACTTTTATGCCATAGCCCAAACCTTCCCTCCTAAACAGTTCAGTCATGTGTTCAATGGCTAAAGCGAACAAGAGTGGTGATAGGGGGCATCCCTGTCTTATGCCTCTATTAATGTTGTATCATGTAGAGTGGAGGGCCTTAGATAAACAAGCCTTTGCGGACACACTGGCCAGCTCAGTACCAACCTTTAACTTAGATTTCAACTCTATGGAAGCCAATATCTCTTTTCTTGGCTGCAGTAGGCCTGTAATATTCACGCCCCACTAAGTTCACTCGCACTCGTCAATCTGACTCCCAAAAATGGTTCTCTGCTGAACTAAAAAAACAGAAACTTGAGCTCCGCCAAAAGGAAAGAAAATGGAGATCACGCTACTCCCCTTAAGACAAACACCAGTTCTCTTTAGCCCGTAAAGAATATAAAATTGCCATTCTGGGAGCTAAAGCAGCCTACTTTTCACAAAGAATATTAAACTCCCAGAACAAGTCGAAGGAAATTTTCTCAATAGTTAAAGACCTTTGTAACTCTGAAAGGATCCTTCCCAAACAAACTCCCACTCAAGACCTATGTGATTACCTGAACAACTTCTTCTTGGAGAAGATCTCTACCATCAAAGCCAGCATCCCCATTACTTTGCTTAGGGAATCCCGGGACAACCCAATAATTAATGTATCCACCTTGGATCATTTTCCTATCATCTGTCCTTCGACTTACTCAGATTTATTGACTCGTGTCAAATCCGGCTCCCCTAATGATTGCTGTCCCCCCATATCATGAGAGACGTCCTTTCCTACTTACCTCACAGTGTGTTACCCTTCCTTAATGAGTCACTCACGCAGGGCAGGGTCCCTTCCGCTTTTAGGAATACTTTAGTCGTCCCCCTACTCAAAAAACCGGCGGCTGACCCTGTGAACCTCTCTAATTATCAGCCCATCTCTCTTCTCCCTTTTTTGGCTAAGATCTTAGCTGCTCATGTGACTAAGAGCCTTTCTGTTAGACGGACCGGGAGGGTCGGCCGAGGATACGGGGAGAGGTCTCCGGGGAGAGCCGTCTCCAGTAAATCGTACAGACAAGCAACTTCCCCCCCACAGACGGACACCACACAATGATAAAGTTCAACGATACTTTATAGACAATTCTTCACGTACGGTAGAATGGTACAAGGAGGTCTGGACTCAGGGGTCCCCTCTATTCTGCTCTCTGTTTGGGAAAAGGGTAGCGGGACAGTCTTGTTACCAAAAAGATGGAAAATAGCTCTCAATCCTCGAGCTCGGTGGTGTAGATGAAAGGGCCGCGGCGGAGCCAGCAGGTCCCGAGATGGATGAAGGAAGACGACGGTCCGCGGCAGAGCCAGCAGGTCCCGATGAAGGTGGTGGTTACAAACGGTCCGCGGCCACGCCAGCAGGTCCCGACGATGATGAAGGATAGGGTGGTTCCCAAAGCCGCGGCAGCGCCAGCAGGCAAGACGAGGGTGCACAAGGCAGAGCTACGGCAGCGCCAGTGGTCCGTCAAGGATGAGTTCTTCTTTGCGTCTCTCGACTCCAAGATACAACTGCCCTCCTGCTCTGGAGCTGCCCCAGTTATAGGGCTGGTGTGCTTTGATGTCCGGACCCTCGCACTTGGAGGTCGGGAGGTCCGGGATGAGGGGGTTCAGACACCCAGCAGGGGGGTGGAGCCAGCGCCCGGGGAGGCGATGGGCGAGCGGCACTTGGCGGGGGAGAGCCATCGACACCTCCTGCTCCCATTGACTGACCAAGTAGCCCGCTCACCTCCTGGGTGGATGTTGGTGCCGGAATGTCTGAGGCCTGGCCAGGCCCAGGGTTGAGGTCGATCGGGGGCCAGGCGGCCTCGTGGTGGAGTGTCCAAGATGGCGCCCAGGATGGGCGCGCAGGCCGGTAGTGGGTCGGCCTACGCGGTCAACAGGTTCGAGTGTAGGGGTCCCTGCGGGGACGGTGGACGTGCAATGGTGGTGTGTGGTACTTGCGTGGCTGGTTCGGGCCTGGTTGGGCCGGGGGAGAGCGGCCCTTCATGTGGCCTGTCCAACATGCGTCCCCCCCAGCTGAAGGCGGGGAGAGTTACCCATTCTCTTGGGGACTCTTCTCGTCGAGGCGGAAGAACCGGGACAGGCCATCTGCGTTGGCGTGATCGGGCCCAGGCCGATGTTCAACTGTGAAGTCCATCCCTTGTAGGGAGATGGACCAGCGTAGCAACTTCGGGTTTTCCCCCCGCATCTGCATCAGCCACTGCAGGGGTCGGTGGTCGGTCTGTACCCGAAAGGGTGTGCCAAAAAGGTAGGGCCGGAGCTTCTTGAGGGCCCATACCACCGCGAAGGCCTCCCTCTCTATGGTGCTCCAGCGTTGTTCCCGTGGTAGGAGTCGCCGGCTGATGAAGGCCACCGGCTGGTCATGGCCTTCGGTGTTCACTTGGGACAGGACTGCCCCAATGCCATGGTCGGAGGCATCCGTCTGGACGATGAACTCCCGGCTGTAGTCGGGGGCCTGGAGCACAGGGGCGGAGCACATGGCGGCTTTCAATTGTTCAAATGCAGCTTGACACTCTGGGGTCCAGTTGACTTTCTGGGGCTGATTTTTTGACGTGAGCTCTGTGAGGGGCCTCACGATAGTACCATAGTCTTTCACGAACCTTCGGTAATAGCCCGTGAGGCCCAGGAAGGCTCGTACCTCGGTCTGGGTAGTGGGGGGCTGCCAGGACTGGATGGCGGCAATTTTTAGCTGCAGAGGGGCCACCAGGCCGCTTCCCACCTGGTGCCCGAGGTAGGTTACAGACCCTTGCCCAATTTGACATTTGCTGGCCTTGATCGTGAGGCCAGCTTGCTGAAGGGCGTGCAGTACTGCTCGGAGGTGGTGGAGGTGCTCGGACCACTGGTTGCTGTATACAGCGATGTCGTCTAAGTAGGCGGCGCTGAATCCTTCGAGCCCCGCCAGGACCTGATTGACGAGCCGTTGGAACGTTGCTGGGGCATTCTTCATGCCGAAGGGCATGACTGTGAAATGGTAATGGCCATCGGGCGTGGAAAAGGCAGAACGTTCTTGTGCCCGGGGTGTGAGGCCGATTTGCCAGTAGCCCGCCGTCAGGTCGAAGATACTGAGGTAGCGGGCAGCTCCCATGCGGTCGATTAGTTCATCTGCCCGGGGGATGGGATGTGCGTCTGTCCTGGTGACCGCATTCAAGCCCCGGTAGTCGACGCAGAACCGGAGTTCTGGTGTGGTGCCGGGGGCAGCTGCTTTGGGGACCAGTACTACAGGGCTGGCCCAGGGGCTGTCTGAGGGCTCGATGACCCCGAGCGTGAGCATTTTGGCTACTTCCTCCTGGATGCAGGCCCGTACCCGATCTGGCACGCGGTAGGCCCGGTGGCGGATAGGGGGGCTGTCCCCCGTGTCCACATCGTGCGTACACCAGGAAGTGACACCTGGGGTGAGGGAGAACAGGCTGGCGAATTGTGACAGGAGAACTTGGCACTCCTGGTGTTGCTCTCGGGTGAGGGCCTCTGAGAGTCGGACCCCATCTACGGAACCGTCTTTCTCCCGCGTTCGTAGGAGGTCCGGGAGGGGCTCGGAGTCCTCTTCAGCCCCATTGTCTGTGGCCATCAGGAGGCTGAGTTCTGTCCGTACAAAGTGCGGTTTCAGTCTGTTAGCGTGGAGGACCCGGAGGGGGTTCCGGGAAGATTCCAAGTCGATGAGATAGGTAGCCGGACCCTTGCGCTCGACCACTTTGAAGGGCCCTGTCCACTTGTCTTGTAGGGCGCAGGGTTCAGTGGGGGACATCACCCATACCTGTTGCCCAGGTTCAAATTCGATGGAGGAGGCATTCCGGTCATACCACCTTTTCATGTCCTCCTGACTGGCCTCTAGGTTGGCTTTTGCTAGTTCTCGGAATCGCCGGGTCTGGTTGCGGAGTGTTAGGAGGTAGCGGAAAACATCTGGTGGGTTCTTTAGAGGGGGCATCTCCCAGCCTTCCTTAACTAGGCTGAGCGGCCCGCGCACGGGGTGTCCATATAGCAGTTCAAATGGGCTGAAGCCCAGGGACTTCTGGGGAACCTCTCGATATGCGAAGAGAAGGCACGGCAACAGTACATCCCACTGGCGACGGAGGGGCTCTTCCAACCCCCCGATCATCCCTTTGAGCGTGCGGTTGAACCGCTCAACGAGTCCGTTTCCTTGAGGGTGATAGGGGGTCGTGAACCGGTAGGTAACCCCGCACTGTTGCCAGAGAGATTTCATATATTTCGAAATAAAGTTCGTGCCTCTGTCACTGACGACCTCCCGGGGGAAGCCCACCCGGGAGAAGATCCCCATCAGAGCCCGGCCGACTACCGGGGCTGTCACAGTCCGCAGGGGAACAGCCTCCGGGTAGCGGGTGGCGTGGTCCACTAGCACCAGGATGAATCGATGGCCTTGTTTTGTGCGCGGGTCCAGGGGCCCCACGATATCGATTCCGACCCTCTCGAACGGGGTGGTGACCACGGGAAAAGGTTGCAGGGGGGCTTTCAGTTTGCGGCCGCTCTTCCCACTGGCTTGGCACGTGGGGCAAGATCGGCAATGCTGGTCCCTCATTTTGGGCCAGAAGAAGTGGGTCACCAGGCGGCTATAGGTTTTGTCTTGACCCAAGTGTCCTGCCAGGGGGACATCGTGGGCCAGGTTTAGCAGAAAGTCTCTAAAACGGAGGGGTACCACTAGGACTCGGCTGGCCCCCAGCTCCGCGATTCTTTGCTCACTGTACAGCAGATCATTGTCCCAGTAGACCCAGTGAGTTCCGGAGGTATCCCCTGCGCTTTGGGCTAGCGCTTGCTGGCGGAGTCCCTCGAGGGAGGGACAGGTCTTTTGTTCTTGGCGAAATTGCTCTTGCGTGGGCCCCCCCTCTTGAGGCCACTGGTCGAGGTTAGCGAGGTCTGGAGGTTGAGCTGGTTCGGGGGGGACGTCACGGTCGGTGGTTTCGGCGGGGGCGACCGGAGGCGGTGGCGCCGGCCATTCGAGTTCCTCTGGGCGGGTGTTGGCACGGGCGGTCATGGACCGGGTGGTGACGCACGCCCAGTCCGGGACGCCCAGCATCCCCAGGTGCTCTTTTCGTTCGACTGCTGCCCATGGAGAGCTTTCCAGGTCATTACCCAGGAGGCAGTCTACGGGGGCATCATCTCGGACCGTCACCTTCAACATGCCGGAGACCCCTCCCCATTCGAAGGGGACGCAGGCCATCCGGCACAGACTTTCTGAGTTATCGGCTGAACGTACAGGGCAGAGAATGTTTGGTAAGTATTGTTCGGGGGTCACCAGGTGACAGCGGACGGCTGTTACACTGGCCCCAGTGTCACGAAGGGCTTCAGCCCGGCGTCCATTGATGCCCACCCATTGGCTGTACTTCTGGGTATTAGCGGGTAGGGGGACCCGCGGGACCATGTCTCTCCCCCCTAGGCAGGCGAGAGCCATGGCGGCCGGCTCCTATTCTTGGTGTTCCTGTTCATATTCTTCTTGTTCCTCTGAGATCCGTTCCTCCCCCAGAGCAGCAGCGGCTACTTGGCGGGGTCTTGGGCTCTGGTACTGGGGGCAGTTTGGGTCGTTTGCATAGTGTCCGACTCGTTGACAACGATGGCAGGTAACATTGGCTCGATGTCCCGGTCGCGCTGGGGTGCTGCCCCGGTTGGCCGGGGGGGTGGGGCTGGTAGTGGGGGTGACCGGAGCGTTGCTTCTTCCGCGTCCTTGGCCTCCACCTCCTCGGGGACGGTGCTGACCATTGTTGTTCCGGTTCTGTTCGGAGGACCCATTTCGACTCACTCTGGTGATCTCCCACCGGTCTGCTTCGGCTGCGAGCTGCCGGGGATCCGTTAACTTGCTGTCGAGGAGGTGCTGGCGAAGTTCAATGAAGCAATTGTTCGACAGATGCTCCCATACCATAAGATTGAACAGTTGTTCGTAGGTTGTGACCTTGCTTCCTTTGATCCAGCCCTCGAAGGCTCGGCTAAAGTAATTGACATAGTCCACCCAAGTTGTACCTGGGATGCGGGTGCAGTCTCGGAACCTCTGACGGTACATCTCGGGTGTGAGGCCATAGCGGGTGAGGAGTGCAGCTTTCATATGGTCATAGGAGGTCATCTGCTGGTCCGGGAGTTGCAGCAGGGCGTCGCGGCCCTCATTGAGGAATCTCCCCCACAGACCGGCCCCCCAATCGCTTCTATCGATCCGGTGTGCAGTCATAGCGATTTCATAGGCCTTAAACCATTGCTGGATGTCGTCCTCTCGGAAGTATTCTCGAACGACATCCTTGGGGATGTGTACCTTCTTCTCTGTTGCCCCTGGAGTGTGGGGTTGCTCGGGCACCCCTGTTTCTTTATTCTGTTTGCGTAGGTCGATTTCAGCTAATTTCCGCTCATGTTCATATGCCAGTTTCTTTTCCTCGAGCTCCCTTTGTCTCTGTTTCTCCTCTCTTTCTTCTCGGAGACGCAGGTGCTCTAAGTTGATTTTCTGTTCGGCCAACTTTAGTTCAACGTCCATTTTGAGCCGGGCCATTTCCAGCTCGTGTAGTCGGGTTCTTTCTCGTTCCTGGATCTCGTCTGGCGAGAGACCCGTTCTTCGTTCTTCAGGGGCCATGGGGGTTTGTGCTGCGATGTCTTGATCGGGGGTTCCGGCAGCCCCGGTTTCTGCCCAAGATTCCAGGGCCTGCTTAAAGTCATCTTTGGTATTTAGTCCGGTGGTAGCGATACCTAATTCGATACAGAACTGTTTAAGTTCACGATGGCTGTACTCGCCCAATTTCTCCATCTGGAATTTCTCCGTTGATCCGCTGTCTTTAGTTGACATCGTGATTCGCCGTGGGGTGAGCTACTCTCTGTACGGTTTATGCGGTGATTCGGATCCCGTCGCTGGCCACCAATGTTAGACGGACCGGGAGGGTCGGCCGAGGATACGGGGAGAGGTCTCCGGGGAGAGCCGTCTCCAGTAAATCGTACAGACAAGCAACTTCCCCCCCACAGACGGACACCACACAATGATAAAGTTCAACGATACTTTATAGACAATTCTTCACGTACGGTAGAATGGTACAAGGAGGTCTGGACTCAGGGGTCCCCTCTATTCTGCTCTCTGTTTGGGAAAAGGGTAGCGGGACAGTCTTGTTACCAAAAAGATGGAAAATAGCTCTCAATCCTCGAGCTCGGTGGTGTAGATGAACGGGCCGCGGCGGAGCCAGCAGGTCCCGAGATGGATGAAGGAAGACGACGGTCCGCGGCAGAGCCAGCAGGTCCCGATGAAGGTGGTGGTTACAAACGGTCCGCGGCCACGCCAGCAGGTCCCGACGATGATGAAGGATAGGGTGGTTCCCAAAGCCGCGGCAGCGCCAGCAGGCAAGACGAGGGTGCACAAGGCAGAGCTACGGCAGCGCCAGTGGTCCGTCAAGGATGAGTTCTTCTTTGCGTCTCTCGACTCCAAGATACAACTGCCCTCCTGCTCTGGAGCTGCCCCAGTTATAGGGCTGGTGTGCTTTGATGTCCGGACCCTCGCACTTGGAGGTCGGGAGGTCCGGGATGAGGGGGTTCAGACACCCAGCAGGGGGGTGGAGCCAGCGCCCGGGGAGGCGATGGGCGAGCGGCACTTGGCGGGGGAGAGCCATCGACACCTCCTGCTCCCATTGACTGACCAAGTAGCCCGCTCACCTCCTGGGTGGATGTTGGTGCCGGAATGTCTGAGGCCTGGCCAGGCCCAGGGTTGAGGTCGATCGGGGGCCAGGCGGCCTCGTGGTGGAGTGTCCAAGATGGCGCCCAGGATGGGCGCGCAGGCCGGTAGTGGGTCGGCCTACGCGGTCAACAGGTTCGAGTGTAGGGGTCCCTGCGGGGACGGTGGACGTGCAATGGTGGTGTGTGGTACTTGCGTGGCTGGTTCGGGCCTGGTTGGGCCGGGGGAGAGCGGCCCTTCATGTGGCCTGTCCAACACTTTCCAATTTCATAGAACAGACAGAATACTTAGAGCCGCATCAGGCAAGCTTTAGGCCTGCCCACTCTACTGAGGCGGTAATTCTGGCTATGCTGGATACTATGAGAGCCAATGCCGACAAAGGTGACGCCCAGGTGTTAGTGCTATTAGATTTGACGGCCGCTTTTGACATGGTCGACCACAAAATCTTGCTGGACCGTGTCAAACAGGCCGGCATCCTGGGCGCTGCCTACAACTGGATCAAATCCTTCCACGAGGGTAGACCAAGCTGTTCATCTCACCCCCTTCACTGCTCCTAAACTTGCAACTTCATGCGGAGTCCCACAGGGCTCGTCCATCTCCCTACTCCTCTTCAATCTGTACCTCCGGCCTCTGATTCATTCTTTAAAAAATATGAAGGTTACCGCTTCCAACTACGTGGATGATCTCCAGCTGGTCTTTACCCTGGATAGTTCCACTGACTCCATCCTTCAATTCCAAACTACTATGCTCTACATTCAGAGCTGGATGGACCTAAACCATATGAAACGCAACCCGGGCAAGACTGAACTAATCTTGCCTGGGAAGAGCGAACTTTCCTGGGGCCCTCACTAATGGCCGGTGGAACTGGGTCCCTCTCCTTCCCCCTCCTCATCGGTAAAAAGTCTTGGGGTCATCATCAATGCCAACCTCTCTCTTAGAGGCCAAATGGGGGCAGTGGTTTCGTCCTGCTTATTTCAGCTACGCAGGATTAGGAAAATTGCCCACTTGCTCACCCACTCTGCTCTGATATAGGTTGTGATTGCCCTGGTTTTGTCTCGCCTAGACTTTTCCAATTCCATCTATCTCGGCCGTCCTCTGTGCCTACTTAAGCGTCTCCAACTGGTACAAAATCAGGCCGCGAGGTCAATTTACAAGCAACCCAGTTGGCTATCTGTTAGAACTCTGTTGGACAAACTTCATTGGTTTCCTATTGCCCAACGCATCGCCTTTAAGTCAGGGTGTATAATCTTCAAAGCCCTGCATGGCAGTAGCCCCAAATTTATCAACTGCTTAATAGTTAGGCATGCACCTCTGCGCAACCTACGGTCCGCCCATCTCCAGCTCTTGTCTATCCCTACCTTCAAGCTCAGACGCCAGGGATGGTGTAGGTTCTCTTATCTCGCCCCTAAATTTTGGAATTCCTTACCACTAGCAATCCGAACGAGCAACAATCTTCTGGCGTTCAGAAGAATGCTTAAAGCCTGGCTGTAAGAGCAAGCTCTTGGGTAACTTCCCTTTGATGTGACTCCTGGCTGGCTAGCGCCATGAAACCTCTGGGTGACCGTGCGCTTTATAAATTCCTACTAAGATAAGATTAAGATAAGATACTGTGGTCCTTCTTGACCCGTGCATTAGGAGAAGAAGATAATATTCTGATCCATGTCACCCATTTCTTCCCTAGCTGGATCCGGAGCATTCCCTCAAAAAGATAATCCCGCCTTCTCCAGGTCAATCGACATAATGGTAGTGTGGGAGATGGTGGAATAAGACATAGAACAATCTACGGAGGTTCAGAGATGTGCTCCTTGCAGGGATACATCCATCCTGATCACAATGGATTCATTTCAGCATATAGGGTAATAATCGCATTGCCAAGACTTTGCTGAGGATCTTAAAGTTCATGTCTAACATGGATAAGAGGCGGAACGCAAAGACAGGGGCATTTTGGTCTTTGGTCTTAGGTAGAGGGATAACCCTTCTGTGAATATTCAGTGTATAGAGCCTCCAGCATAGGGGTCTGGGATCTGGCAAAGGCAGCATCAAATTCTGCTGGGAGGCTGTCAAACCCGGGGTCTTCCCATTAGCTGGGCCTTTGATTGCAGTACAAATTTCCTGAATGGATATTGGGCCACCCAGCTCCCCCCTTGTTGCCTGTTCAAGCTCCCACAGGGGGCTCTCCCTAAAAAGGTCACTACGCCCTCCATGTCAGTCAGATCTGGCTTTCTGTACATATATTTATAATATTCACTTAAAAGCCTTGTTGATTTCCCCAGGTGCATAAAGCATTGTGTCATCTCCTAAGTGGATCTGGGTAATATGCGTCCCCAGTGATTCAGGTCTAACAAGCCATGCCAGCAATCTACCAGGTCTACCCTCCTCGTCATGTGCCCTCACCACATATTTCTCATAATCGTGGCAGCGTAGGTGTTCCATTGACTGTAAAGTTTTCTGGCCTTCCAGACCCTGGTTCAGGAATTCTCACCTGTAAAAGAAAACATGCAGGACATCCCCGAAGATTTGAGTAAAAAAAAAACAACTACAAAGTCCCTAACCCAAGATCAGTCCAGCAATGGCTGACCACCCAATCCTGTAAATAAAAAACATAGTTAATAGTCCGCCATTCCCTGAGTTCTGGCTGGGGCAAACTGGGTGAGGTGGGTTGAGAAATGAAGGCAATAGAGATACCACACCAGCCCAGAATCCCATATGGACCCAGGCTTAGGGCCCGGCTGAGGTTTGTTTCTCCCAGGATCATCGTCAGTGCCATAAGGTTGCCGGCTCACTCAGCAGGGACCCCAAACTTCTCCATGCTTGCTCATAGACACAGCGCCATAGCAGGTCAATCAGACTGCACCTCTATTTGAACAGCTTCAGATCAAGTCCTCTGCAGACAACGGTGTCACCTGGGACATCGCCCCACTATCAGGCAAGAAAGTCCCGGAGTTTGAGGCCTCCGATTTGTCTTCCGACTGGGTCCCTGATTCCTCATGTGGCATTTGTGTCACAGCAATTTCAGCCACCGTCAGCAGAGCTGATGCACTTTCTTGCTCCGCCTGCGAAGGTGATGGTCTTTTCAATGATGTGGCAATGTGGGGGTCTCCTGGAGCATTTCTGTATCCATGATCTGGTGGCTGGCGCCCTCTTTCCGGGCCCAGGGAGGGTCGCTCCCTCTGTGGATGCCTCCAACCAGGTCCAGGCAGCATCAGGTTCATCACAAAAGTGGGTTTTACCATCAAGTACAATCCACAATTTTGCTAGAAACAAATGAGAGTATTGTATCCCGCCTCACAGAGGGCCTTCTTAACCTCCAAAAAGGAGGCATGTTTCGTCTGGCCCAGTGCCGTGAAGTCCAGAAACAACAACACTTTGGTGTTGTCAATCTCAAAATCCCCCTCTGCCCTCGCTCTTTGTAGGATAATGTCTCTGGCCCTGTAGTGGAGCAATCTGGCCACAACAGGCAGGGGGTGGCCAGACGCCAGCGGGTTTGCCAGCACTCTATGTGCCCTTTCCAGAGCAAAGAAGGGGGTAAAGTGGTTTGGGGGCACCTCTGTCCTGAGCCACTTTTCTAAGTATGAGACCATATCTGAGCCCTCTACTCCCTCAGGGAGACCCACCACTCATTATTATTTCAGCAGTTTTGTCCTTCTGCATCTTCTGTACAGCGTTCTAAGGTGCGCACTGTACCTGTGAGGTCCTCCAGCTTGCAGTCCAGTGCTTTCTGTCCAGGCTGCAGTTAATTCAGGGAAGTCTCAACAGTGCTCACTCGATCTGCCAATTTCCGGTACATGGAGGGTTCCGGGGCATGAAGGCTGTCTATCATTATTGCCGCAAGAGGCGTGGATTCCTCCGTACTAAGTTGCATTGTTGTCATCAACAATGTCTCCCACAGTCCAAGTAGAACCCCAGTCTCTTCAGGACAAATCCTCCATTACTCTACAGAGCTCCCAGCCGGGGATGGGAACCCAAGTATCCACGCTCCACTCGTGCCCTCTGGCACTACAGCACATATACAATGTGAGCATTCGAAGGATTCAAAGTAGTACGTGCTCCTCCCTCCTCAGTAATCCCTGACCTCTCCAACCATTGCACCATATTTCATACTCGAGGGTCCCGTTGTTGAGAGAAGCAGCCACGGGCACGAGCTCTCTCTCCCAACAGTCTTGTCACTGCAGGCTCCCACTGCCAGGCACACCCTGTCATCAAAGCTGGTGTGGCCTCACAGCAGCAGGACCCCAGCCTCCAGTGAACCATCTTCTGTATTCTGCAATCCCCTAAGAGCATTGTTTTCCCCACTTCTCAGCTGGTGTGGTTGTGGGCCTGCTCAGGGCTCTCCAGTGTGGTCCACTCAGTTTGTCTTCTTAGCATGTTTCCAGGCCGTACCACACCCCAGTAGCCCTTGTCCTGTAAATGTCCCACAGAGGGCCCCAGAGGCAGATGTCGCTCGGCTTGCACTACAGGGCCACCCAGCATCACTACCACCCAGCCACATGGAATCTCATGGCCACCATTGCCACTCTCTGTGCCCCAACAACCAGTGATCCATCAACTTAAAGTGGGAGGGATTGGGGGTGCACCCACTGTTCTGCAAGGGCCTGCACAGAACTCCGGCCATCCGCCGAGGGTCCATCACTCAAAATTGCGGTCCCTGGGGCTCAGTTGCATCCCCTGAGGCTGTTTCTCAATTCAGCTGCACACCGGGGATGAATTAAGGTCTCCACCCGGGTCCTGCACCATGCAGCCCCAGCATTCCCAGTAGCACTCCTCATGCCTCGCTCATTTCCAGTCAGGAGGGGCGGTCGCCCTCAGGGATCTGCCAGTCTACACCACTCGTACCACTACTCTGGCACTCCACACGGGCCTGCGGCCAGCTCCTTCCCTCATGGTTGGCGCAGGCTCTTCTCTGGCCTGTGCTACCAGGCCCTTCTCACAGCATCTGCCACACCCGCCTCCCGCAGCAACACTGACCTCGCACTAGCCAACAAGCCCTCTTCCTCCATCTCGGATCTTCTCTAAAGTGGCCCCCTCGGCAGGCGGTCTCCATTCACCGTCAGCGTTCTTGCCTGGGCCAGCCTCACAATGATGCCACCATGTTGCGGGACACAGGCCAGAGGTGCTCTGCGCCTCTGGTGCCCACCGCGACACAGCCAGTTCGTACCTCAGCGCCCAGGGTTCTTCTGGAGTATCTCCTTGGTCACCCTCGTAACTGTGGCCAACATTCCCGAACCTGGGCCACAGATATGGTCAGGATTCACGTTGAGCTGTGTGGAGCAGCAAGCTCACATGTCCGCCATGATCTGCTTCCAAACCACGCCCCTGTCGTATTTTCCCCTTATATGTATAAAGGAATGCATCATAAACTAGCATCATGATGCTTATTAGTTGTATCAAACATTCCAAAAGTGACATTGCAAATTCCATCTCAGAAAAGATGCAGTATATAAGGACTACCACTTGGCATGGGAGATCCTTCGTCCCAGATTATCACAAGCAAACTACTGCCAGACCAACAGACGATCCTGGTGGCCAGAGATGCTACCGCCGTATTGCGGTTTCTACTTTCAATTCAATGCTTTATTTGTATGATTAATACAAAGTATTACAAAAAAAATCTTTAAAGTCACATAATAAAAATGCTGTTGTGCAATTTTAATCATATCTATGAGCTAAAACATGAAGTCATTATTACATGATTTACTGCCACTTCCCCAAAGTAAAAATCAACACAAAAACACTTTAAATTCATAGTTCCAAAAGATAACTGAACCTAAATCTCTATCCTTTTAAAACAAATAAGCCAATGTACAGTAATAATAACTGTTGATTCCCTAAAAGTGCATAGAGTATATAAAGTGGTATCCGAATTGCTACTTCTCAAACTACAACTATATTTTACTATTGCTCTTTGTAGGATTTGTAGACTGCCTAAACATGCTTTTATTCTGACAAAATTCATGAGATTCACTGAATAAAAATTGTATTAACACACTTTCGCATCATAATTACAAGATAAATCTAAACCATAGGCCCTGTCTTATTATGAAGCAGAAAAATCGCAAAGCAGTTGTTCTAAATATTGAATACACTACACGACTTTAGGTACTTAAAGTGCAAACCAAATTACTGTATTAACAGTGCCCTATATTTTTCTATTAGTTCTCAAAAAACAAAAATCTCAAACTTTTAACGTTGTGCCAGCAACATTATACAATTAAATTTTGCATTCTATAAATAAAAATAAAACCATCCCCTCGTCAATTGTTCTCTCGCTGTTACTAATCCTCTAAATAATCCATGCTTTCGACTTTAGGCCAGTCACTTTATACTTCTAAATTCGAGCTTTATAAATAAGAATAAAACAATCCACTCAAGTTTCGTCTCTGGCTATTGCTGTTTCTGTACTAGTTGATCACTGCAAACATGGTTTGTAAACAATCGTCTCTAAATTTCAACATAGGATCATGATTTCTCATAGCGAGTGAGAAAACGGTCCATGGGAAATAGGTCTTAAAGTGCCTGAGTTGCATATTATTCACAAGGGGCTGCAATGCACAGTAACTTCTCGAATGCCTGCATGAATTTCACAAATGTCCCTGCCAAAACGGAATGCTCTGCTTTAAGGCAGGCAATTACAGCAGGTCTGCAGGAGCTTATTCCCAATAACTGGAATTAATATTTTAAAAGTGCCTGCCTTTCTATCAACAGAACTAGGCAAATTCAGACAATGTGCATAATTGTTTTGCTATGGGATTGGCAGAGCCACTGTGAGTTGATGTTTTTCCTTATCCTCGCGGGTATTCAGTCCAAGTTTGGCAGACCACCTAACCTATACTGAATACGATTTTGTTTAACATGTTTAGACATGCAGATATTTGTAATTGGTGGCAGTCCCAATATGACTCACTTATTTAAGACCGACCAGGCATGCGTGGGTAAGGCCAATTTGTATATGCCTGCCAGCCTCGATGTCTGATGTGTCACTTTGGAAATTAGCCTTTTAAAGGTAGTAAAAATAACGGGGTTGCCCACAGATTTTGTAGTGATTGCTCCAGATAGACCTGGGCTGCTGATTGGCTATCTAATTTAGTTATTTCTTGCAATAGGTTTTCCAATTTCAGCCCATGCAGAGCCTAACTTGAAGCATGTTTTCAGAATGGTGCTTTTTCTTCCAGCATTTGGCTTAAGAGGCCATACTCTAGCTGAATATGTGCAGGGAGGTGTCTTTGAAGGTAAAGAAACCCTTCTTTAGGCGCTCACTAACAGTTTATCCAGCAAATTGGAACCTATTCCAAGCATGACCTCTGACCCGCAGGCTAGAGTATGTAGCAATTTAGCGCAAATCACTTTTTTTAGGTCTCTCCTGAGCCAGCGCATGTGCTGCTCTGCGAGACATTTAGTAAGCAGGGTTTTCAAAGTGCTACCCTATGCTTTTGATGGCCTAGCGCTTGCGTTCACGCGCGCACCAGCCAGCTTTCACGTCCGAGGGGCCATCTGGACCGCGATCAGTTTCACTTTCGTGTTCCACTTTCGTGCGCGCGCACACAACTCTTTTTGCGGCCGCACGTCATTACCGGCTTGTTTTTAATAAATAAATTGAGCGTGCGGCGAGGGCAGGCTGCATTCTCGTCTCAGGTTACTTGTTATTCAGAGTTTTTTATCCTGTGAAACAACGCCTTATTTTTTGACTACATAGGGCCCTTTACATGGCTTGGTAAGGTTCCATGGCTTTGCGAGTGGGGTTTCAGGCCTGTTGCTTCTGTTTCTCCTTACCGAACGTGTTTACCTATTTGTTTTCACATGCTTACTGCTGGCAATACCAATACTTTGGGGCGGCCATTATTTACTATTGGTTTGCTACTTATTCAATTGCTTTCCTTACCCATGTGTTTTTCGCGCTCCTAGATCACAGCTTACCTATCATCCTTTTGACTAGATGACTTGCATCTTTCTGCTGCTTACTTCAGGAACTACTTTTTTTTCTTTTTCTTTCAGTACACGCTGCAAGCGCATGAGTTTTCTTGCTCTAACGCTCGTGTACTGCTTCCCAACTGAAATCCTCATCCTTCACTTCTTCGTGTTGCTTCACTCTCCGAGCCAGTTCATCCATTACTTCTTTCCCCCCGATTCCACTCGGTTATGTCTCGGTTGTTTTCCATTTTTACAGCCATCCAGCTATTCTGGGGCTTCGCTGCCCTGTTTTTTCCACAGTTCTTACACTCTTTTTTTATATTTAAGAAAAAAATATTTGGGGGGGGGACCAGACAGCTGCAAATTCCTGCCAGGCCACTCCTTTCATCAAATAAGACATCCGCCATGGGAACTTACATCACTTGAATAATAAAATGTTTTTAAAAAAACACCACTGTGACCGCTGTAGAAATGTGATGCATAAATGAATACATGTAAAGGACGCATGGAAGGCTTTTTTTAATTGCCAATACTGTTCAGCATCAACAATAACTATTGTATCTGATTTGAAAAATTACTTATTTTCCACGGGTCACTGTTTGGTCACCTAGTTGCATATCAGTGTTTGTCAGTAAGTAGTGGGGCACAGCTGTCCTTTTTGTATTCTGGTAATAAATTCACCATTTGTTTGCCAGTCGGAAGACAGAGAGGGTAATCTGCTGTGGCAAGTGGTCATAGCAGGCCTAGTGATTCTGAGATTTGTGCCTGCTTTCTGAACGGCCCCATCATTTGTTTCAAGATAAATCTGTTCATGGGTTTGCGAGGGTGAAAATACCTCCTACTGTTTGCTTGTTACGAACCTTTTCTTTAAACTGCATGTCTGGTATCCCTGGAATGATAGGGGATTTCCTGTTCTTCTACATGGATGTGCAGTACATGTGATGACCTTTGACTGCTCATAATGATGTGCAACGTCTTATGAGCTGGAGTAAGAAGAGTTTGTATCTGCTTGTGAGGGCTTGTGAGCCTCAGATCAGATCGAAAGAGTACCTGCTTTAGTGTTGTGTGGGACTGTTTCAGATTTGGGTGGAAAAGAAACTTATTGTAAGGGAAGGTGCTTAATTTCAAGATTTTAAAGGGCAGCAATGTATATGCATCTTGCTGAAGCATGTGATCCTTGCATAGGGTTGAGCGCATATCGGTAGGCCTTTGGAGGGCAGTGTTTTAGGTTTTGTGTAACCGGATGTTGTTTTTTGTCAGTGACATTTCAGGTTCTTACGCTTTCTGGGTACTTCGGTTAGGCTGTTAAATGTTTTCTGCATTTTTGTTGTCTTTGAGGCCTCACATACACTGCTCTTTCGTGTGTAAGTATGTATTCTACAAGAGGGAAGAGGTTCTTTGTCCATGAGATCATATCAGAGTGTGATCTGAATGCACCGGAGGTTGGCTGTAAGTATTTGACAGCTGGAGATAGATCCTGGGGGCAGAAGCTGGTTATCTTGCTGTTGATATGTGCATGTATTCTCATGTCCTAAGAGAAACGAAATTAAGGGGACCAACCAGAGAAGGGAAAACCACAGTTCTCTTTACACTGTTCTGCATTTCTAACACTCATCCACAATAGGCGTTCCAAAATGTTGCTTTGCTTTATGATGATTTTGAGACATATTGGAGCATCATTCAGCAGATGGCCCCTGCAAAATGTCTATAACCTCTCTTTGCCTACTTGTCATTACAAAAATACGAGAAAAGAAATCTGCACCACACCACCATGGAAGCAAGGCACACATATGTGGGGTACTGTAAATCATTCTCACTGAAAAACCAGCAGGGCTCTCCCAATCGACCTATTCACTTTGTCAATGCTGTGCAGCATCAGGAACAAGCAACATGTTTTTACAGATGCTGTGCAGTATTGGGAGAACACAAATAAAACAAGCATTTACAATGCAACGGTTTCGCCTTTGGAAAACTTAGAGCTATTGGCAATGTAAATGACAATGCCATTTATTTATCTGTTTTCAAAACCAACACAAATACAAATTTTGTCATTGCCAGTGCCCGTTCCCGCCCCTGCCCCCCTCTCCCGCTCTCCATGTCTCCGGACCCCGTTCCCGCCCCCCTACCGCTGCCTCGCTCTCCGTGTTTCTGGCCCCGTTCCCGCCCCCTCCCGCTGCCTCGCTCTCCGTGTCTCTGGTCCCATTCCCGCCCCCCTCCCGCTGCCTCGCTCTCCGTGTCTCTGGCCCCGTTCCCGCCCCCCTCCCGCTGCCTCGCTCTCCGTGTCTCTGGCCCCGTTCCCGCCCCCCTCCCGCTGGTGCCCGTGCGGTTTTTTATGCATGTTCGGCTCGTCTTCCGGTCCCGTTCCCGTTCGCATTAATGCAATAGAAATGCAACTTGTTTGTTTAGCCTTGTAAGCTTCCTCTGACCCAATTAAACTAACATACCTAGGGCAAGGATTGTAGGTGAAACGCTCACTAGAGGAAACCGTGTCCATAACGACAAGGAGTAATGTGATTACCCTCTTGGCACAAAGCAAAGGGACAGGCCACAAGCACATGTGCAAAGAGCGTCCATATTTTCAGGTTAAGTGAAGAGGTGAAAAAGGCGGCAGGAAGAGAAGGCGAATTGAGAGGCGGCGAAAGGAGGGCAAAGGCATGACATAGATGGACAAGAAGTAAAAAGAGATGATCTCTCATTCGGTCAATGGCCCTGTGAACAGGGTTTCAGCAGCGGAAGCGCCATGCCTTACAAAGCTATGTGATCCGATTATGAACTGGTTCTGTGAAATCTCAAGGCCCTGCCTCCCCAGCCGTGCGGCCTTCCCCTTTCACCAGATCCTTGCTCATTAGCCACTGAACCGAGCAGGATCCCCTCGAGACAAAACATGAAGTCAAGCAGATGTCAGGGCACAGATGGAACATAAGCTCTTCTTTGGCTCAGCCCGATACGCTCTATTTTTATAACGCAAAAACAAAATGTAAAAAAATAAATGAAAAAAGTGTGAGGTGCCGACCTTAAAATATGACATAAAGAATCTGCCCGTCCTACACTGCACGGGGCAAGGATTCTGGCAGGAGGAGTTGCACAATGTCAGAGGAAGCAGCAACTTGTGGTCAAACATGGATGAGCAGAAGCTTCAAACACCAATGACGGACCTGTGTGCGACAAGTGAGCAGGAAGGGCTCATGAACAATGTTCTGCACAACATACTCCTTATACAAGACCAACCGCGGAATACACAAACACCACATCTAGCGCCAGACACAACCCTAACGTGGACACTTCTGATCACCATTTGTGAAATAGTAGACCATGGTAAAATTGGGAGTCTCCCACCTGCATCGGGGATGTTGGGGGTATGTTATAGTTGGTCAAGTAATGAACATCGCGTGCATTCTGTTGGTTGGCACGAGTGAAACAAGTCAGGTCCCGGGCCGTGCTGTGATTGGCAGACGTCACGGGGGTGTCCCGGGCCGGCAGCCAATCACAGCGCGGCCCGGGAAATGACGTCACTGGGGTGTCCCGGGCCTGCAGCCGATCACAGCGCGGCCCGGGACACACGGCAACAAGGGGCGGGGCTTAAAAAAAGACCCAGAAACGCCCCCGAATCACGTTTTCTCTGGAAAACGTGATTGACGGCCAATCTCTTCCAATGGCTAGCCTTCATTTATGGAGCTAGCCAATGGAAGACGGGGGCCGTTCCTGTCTCCCCTACTATACTCATTAGGTTTTCGCCTGCGCGAAAAAGCTTCATATATCACTTAGTTTTGGGTTTGAGGACAGAAGGAATATAGTGAGTTGCCTATAAAGACGAAGTGTGAGAGTCCAGAAGTGTTTGCTACTTTAAGTCTTTTTGTAAGTTTTCCCTTTTTTTTTTAAGTTAATGGACTTGGGACAATGGAGGCCAGAATTTGCCAAAGGGTCACCCGTTTCGACAAGAAGAGGAAACCTACAATAAAATGTAGGGCTCGTTCCAATTCTGAAAATGTACCCCCTAAATTACATTTTGGGGGACGATATACATGAGTGAAACTTGTGGCTTCTGAAGATAAATTGCACCCTGTTGGGGGAGTTCTTAAAAACGTTCATATTTTGGGCTTGTTTTAAGCATCATGCCCATTAAGACGCGCTCCCACTACTTGATAAAGTGTTTGCCTTAATTGACAGAATTGCGCTTGCAATTTAAACCTGGGTAGTAAAATAGTTCCCACTACTCGCAATATTTGGTCAAAGAAGAAACAGCTGCAAAGGGATTTCAGGTTGCTCAATTGATGAGAATGAGTTAAAACTCTCTTGCAGTTCCAATGCTTTTTAAGAAGGCCGGGTTGGCTGAACAGGGAAAGGGTGCAAAATAATAGGGCAGTTTTCGTGGATAGATCTTGCAATTTGCCAGTTGCAAAAAGCATTTGGCATGTTACAACTTGCTTTCAATTACAGGAAAAGTGGGGCCTGTTTCGGTTCTGCTATGCAGATTTGTTGAAGATCACACATTTGGTCAACTAAGAAAACCGTAATTAGAACACAGCTTTTCCGGTTCATCTGTTGACAATGTGACATCTTTGGGCGTGGCTGCCAGCAAGTATGGGAACTGCATGCCTTGAGTAAATCGCCATCCTGCTCGATATTAGATGTGTTTAGCCTGTCTCAAAGCACTCCCATTTAAAAAAAGATGTGGATACAGAAGCAATGGTGCAAAGGGGCGATTTGTCTAATTTAGACGGACTGGCAACATTTACATGTGATGACGTCGTGGGGGAGTGCTGGCATATAAACATGCTGGGTTACGCTCCCTTGAGACCCGACGTGCTCCCACCCTCCGCCTAACAAGGGCTGCAGATGACGTCTAAAGGCAATCTCGTTCACATTGTTTGCATCTTATAACTAAACTACAAGTCCCCAAAAACTACCAGAAAGGCTCAAATGCCATAAACTCCATCCACTCAGAGGTTCACTATTGGCTGAATGCATGCTCAATCACTCATTCACTGTACTAGTATTGTTTAAAAAAAAAGGGCGGAAATTTAAGAGTTTTACGGTATGGAATTTATGAGTGTAACAAATTAGAAAAATTCACAATGGAATATTGCATAGGGCTGTATGTATTTTTCTTTTAATATGAATGCCAACTTGTTTGTGGCACCCCTGGTGCAACCCCTTGTTCTTCATACGTTACACTGCTCAAAGAACACCAAACAAATTCACCTGCCTCTTCGATGCAACCTCGCTTGGCAGACAAGCCTGGTTGTGCAATTACACGATCGATTTTTAAGTGTGGTGGAGAGGCGCGTGCCATTTACTCCACACTGCAAAGACGCTGATCAATAGTTTGTGTACTGACGACCTCTGTATTGGACGGCAAGGCATTCCCAGGATGGCATGATATCTATCTATACAAGGCGGCCATGTGACCACCTCCAGCCCAGCATGTCACTAGCCACTAAATTCGCGGATTTAATAAATGCGCAGACTGCGGCTGAAGGGTGGGGGCGCCAAAAGACATTGTGATGAAAGCTGGGCTGCACCGGAAGCCTGTGTTGCGTCAACAGGTGCTCCCAGGTAGGAAGCAGCGCTAACAGGTGACTAGGCACACTCGAGCCTCACACAGACAGGTGCGTTCAAGGCCCACCCCTCCCGCCCATGCCCAGAAGTGGTTTACCTTCAGGATGAGGTCCGTGTGGTGCTGGTCCAGCATGTTGGCCCTTCTGGAGGAGGTGATGATGACCCGGCCGTACCTCCCCGGCGTCTGCAGGTCGGAGTACAGGCGGTGCTTGGAGCGGTTCACCGGGAAGAGGCTGTCCACCAGGTTGCGCTCGATCTTGGCCAGGCTGTGCTGCGGGGCTAGCAGGTACTCCACGTTGTCCTCTATCCGGTAGCGGCTGAAGCTGGCGCCCAGCAGGATGGAGATGAGAACCGGAGCCGAGGCGAAGAACACCGGGTGGCTGGCGATGAAGTGGCCGAGTCTGGAGAAAGACGTCCTCAGTCCCCTGTGCAGAACCTGCCGCAACATCCTAGTGCAAAGAGAGCTCAGGAGAAGGAGGCGCGCGCAGAGGGGTCTGAGGCTCTCCCGGACCCTGGCCAACACCATCGGGGAGGCCAGGCTTGCGGGGATCCCGCCAGGCTCGGATATCCGCTCATAGACCTCGAGGCGACACCCCGTGAACGCGCGCACCGGGGCTCTGGGGTGGCTCCCAAGGCAGCTCTCCTGGGGAGGGGGCGGTGGGGAGAGGCTCGGTAGCGCCGGGCCGGCTCAAATAGAGTGTAAATGATAGCAAAAGATCACGAGAGGACTGGAGAAATCAATACCAAGTGTATAAGATGAAGGAAAACAATGAGCGCCCGTTCTCTGAAACAAGTCAGGTCCCGGGCCGTGCTGTGATTGGCTGACGTCACGGGGGTGTCCCGGGCCGGCAGCCAATCACAGCGCGGCCCGGGAAATGACGTCACTGGGGTGTCCCGGGCCTGCAGCCAATCACAGCGCGGCCCGGGACACACGGCAACAAGGGGCGGGGCTTAAAAAAAGACCCAGAAACGCCCCCGAATCGCGTTTTCTCTGGAAAACGTGATTGACGGCCAATCTCTTCCAATGGCTAGCCTCCATTTATGGAGCTAGCCAATGGAAGACGGGGGCCGTTCCTGTCTCCCCTACTATACTCATTAGGTTTTCGCCTGCGCGTTTCGCCAGGCAAAACCTAAAAATAAATGTAAGCAGAATGACGTAGCTACTGTCTCAATGCCTACAGTTGCATAATTATAATTGTGCACATATGCACTCAGCATTTCCTTTTATTTACTGATCTCGCTTTTGGGACCGTATAAGTATTTAGTTATGCAGCACAATATCCTTGGTGCAACAACATTAACTGTTGCATAGTTAAACACTTATAAGGTCCCAAAGGCGAGACCTATTGGCTAGGCCAGTGGTTCCCAAAGTGTGCGCTGCGCCACCCCAGTGCGCCGTGAAGAGAAGCCAGGGGCGCCGCGCCGCCGCGCAGGATGTGGGTCTGAGAAAAAAATATCAATCAAAATGCAGTAAAACTGCGAGCTGCCGACTTTGGAGCTGGGGAACCGGGTTCGACCCTCGACATCAGCTCAGCATCCTGTGTCATTCTGGGCAAATCACTTAATCTCCCAGCGCCTCCCAAAAAAGAATAAATGAATGTATCCTTATATAACGTGACTAGTGCTCTTCAGGTCGGGTCCGCGCTATATAAATCTGCAGCAATAAATGATTCAAAAAATCCAGCCGACCAAAACACAGAAAAAGGGCAAAACTATTAAACTTTCAAATGACATTCACGAACGTTCCTATTATGACGGCTGTTTCAAATTCATGCGCAACGTTGTACCAAGTCCATTATCAGGCAAAAAATCATATTATTGAAGACATATTTTGTATTCTTAAATGGTGGAATTATTTAATGATTGGGAGAGAGGGTGTTTGTGTGCTGCTTAATAAACCTGTGGTGGTATCCCAGTGTTCTCTCTGGGAGCACAGATACGCATAAAATGACTGTCTTTAATCTCCATCCAAAGCAAGGGACCGCATGGGGCTGCCTCTTGCTTATGAGTATGTGTTTGATCCATTATTTCTCCTTGTATGCACCTGCATTTTGGCTGCTGTTTTCCAGACGAATTTCCAATCGCTAACTCCCCCTGTAATCACTGAAACTCACATTTTGTTGTTAGGGCTATTTAAAACAATTGATTTATTTCCAGCATTATTTATGCCTGTGTTTATCCCCAGTATGGTGTTAACTCGCTTCTGGGAAAATATTGTGCCTTATTTGAACAACAAATTGCCTGTAAAGCTGTTATCTTTCTCTACCAGTGGGGTACCTACAGTTCTACTGATAATCTAAAGTGTATCCCTAAGATATTCTGTTCTTCAACTAGACATGGACAGAACCTAGACTGTCCATGTCTACTAGAACCTTATCTGAATGAAATTGATAGATCATCTTCCCATACCAATCATCCCATTGGCCTTAGCTGCAGGTCCCCTATCACTCCCCGGCACCAGTCATTTGGGAGAAACAGCCTTTACAATGAAGCCAGAACCACACAGGCATTATCATTCATGTGATTAGGCCCCACCCATGAAAAAAATGTTGGGGAGCCACGACCAACTGCCAATTAGGTCAAGGGAGCTACGGGTCAAAAAAGTTTGGGAACCACTGGGCTAGGCCAATGCTTGTTTATTAAAGGATCAAGGGAGCAACCAGAAATACTTTCAAAGGTTCTAAAACGTGTGTACAAAGGAGGCTGCTTTTGATTTTATGGCCTCCTTGTGGGGGAGGAAGGTTCCAATATTAACCATGATCGCTTCCAAGCATTTATTTTCCACAGCAGTTTTAATTTGAAGGCCATTCAGGTACCACTGGCCTGGTTTCTTTTTCTTTCTGCCTATTATTATTATCCTTGTTTTCTCAGGATCGATGGAAAGCCTATTATGTTCCGTATAACTGTACAGTATGTCCAAAAGTCGCTGCAGCCCCACTCCAGCTTTGGATATTAAAAGGGCATCATCTGCATAAAGATCTGCCTCCAAGCTTTCGAGCGTGTGCACTCACTTCTCCTAGGTCTATCAGAAGACCCGCCAAAAATATGTTGAAAAGCAGGGCGGCAGAAACACATCCTTGTTTTAAGCCTGTCGGGGTTTGTGTTTTTCGAGTCAAAGAGGTGCCATCCCTCAGTTTGGCTTTTTTTTTTTGCAGAGTTTTATATAGCGCAAACTTGACCCGAACCAGGTATCAGAGTCCTTTACATATTTCCAGTTCCGTTACATGAGGACACACATTCATTTTAGGCACGGGGAGATTAAGTGATTTGCCCAGAATCACAGGAGGTTTTGGCGTCGTTACTGAGCCTCGAACCCAGATACCCAGGTCCGAGGTCGAGCGCCCAAGCCGTTAGGCCAACTTCTCTCCCCTAAGCCTCCCAGAACTTTTTTGCATTTCTCGATTTACTAACCTGGAAGAGGGTCGTCCAGTAGTTGTTGTGGGTCAATATTTCCTTTTTATAAGCAATAGGTATGCCTGCAATCTTATGCCTTAGACTGGCCTTGGGTAGCTTTTGAAAGTTCTAAGCTGCTTATGGAGCTCTTTTTTAATGGACCTCATAGATAGAGGGAGCGTGCAACGTAGTCTTCTGTTGTGTGTTCTGTGTACGTGTGATGGAAACTCCTCTATCAGATTCTTGATTCACAGTTCCCAAGCCTTGTCAGACTCAGATCATTTATGGACAGGTTTTCCATGATGGGTCGACAGCGCTCCGCAAAATCCTTTACTGTAACACCTTTCCAATTTAGTCTCTTTAGGCTGTCGTGTGTGATATAGAGCCAGTATCTAGAATTTTTTGCCCGTAGCAGGCTTTTCTTGCTTAGCTGCAGAGTTTGCGGATTGTGATCCCTTTCTGAGAGGGTGTCTACCTTGAATATCTCCAAGTATATCAACAGGGTGAGGCTACTAAAGGTGTAGCCTATAATGAAACGTGATTTCTGAGCTGTGTGAGTCGGCGCCAGGGTCTGGTCCTCTCTTAGTCTTCCATTTACTGATCTGAGATCAGCATGCAAGTATATACCCAATACCTTCTCTACAAGGGTTATCATTTGGTAATGGATGCCCCAGAGGCCATTTTGTAGCAACATCAAGTTGTCGCCATAGCTGTTGGAGAGTAGATTTGAGTTGAAGTCGCCAGTCAAGATCATGTGTGCCCCATCATACTTTTGGCTTTGGCTTAGTATTATTATTATTTCCAGTTTCGGTATAATCTCCTGTGTTAAGTGGCGGCATGAGTGTATATACATATTCATTAATTTGAGCAGGCCTTGAGATCACATGCCCAATTTGTAACCAATACAGCCATGATCCAGGGTTCATATAGTGCAATTTCGTCTGTATTAACATCCAGATCTGAAGAAATATAAATAGCTAGACCACCTTTTGGTCTGCCATTTGACTTAGTTTTTAATGATGAGGATAGATTCTTCAAATACCCAATCAAGGGAATTGATGTTATAGTCCATGTTTCCTGCAGTATTATCACGTTGAATATGCAACAATGTCTGTGTTGTCAACCAAGTTGCTCAAACCTCTTACTTCCACGAGCAAATCTTCAGACCAGGGAGGAACTGTGCATATGCATGGCTGGTAGTCAGTTTCCTTGTATATGACGCAATAGTGTTGTTTTCATTGTCCCTACGTACATCTTTTTAATTGTGCTCTGGGTGCCTTCTGCTTTGTGCTTCCAAAATCGTGGGGTTTGGATAGTCACTCATCATGTGCCATGGCTGCAGTATTGATGTAATCTATTTTTGTATATTATTGATCCTGTTTTGATAATCGTTTTCTAATTTTTTGTGTTTTTTTTTACCTTTTGTGATTTATTCAATGTTTGTATATTTTAGTGTGCGTTTATGGCTGTAAAGCCGAAATAAAGTATTTTGACTGACTGACTGAGTTTCCTGATCGATTAACTAAGGCCGTTGGCACCCACATCCTGTGTTGCCTTCGTTATTGCTGTGTTTGAGGGCTATGTATTGCTACCAGTACCTATTGCATTTCTCAGGATTGAAACTGTCTCGTCTGAGTGACCTATATTGTGACTAACTGTCATAGGTTCACTACAGAGCTGTACTGGGTACACTTCACTTCGATATCCTGTTAGTCAGAAAGCAAAAAAGCAAAAGTCTGAGCGGGTCTGTTCTGGGAGCTTAAAGCAGGGATCAACTAGGGGAGGGCACCTGGATGTGGTGGCGGGCTCCAAATGACCACAAGCCACATAAGCCTAATGCCATCCACTTCGGTTTGACGTGGGATGCCCGCAGCCTATTGCGCTTACGGCGGCTGGGCCGTGCTCGACTACTCTCTCACTTCCTCCTGAATGTTTTCCTCTCCTTTGGCAGGAAGGACAGCAGGAGCCCAACTGCCAAACTGTCCGACCACCCGTCTGCCAACCCACCCGCCAGCGTCAGCACCACAACCCCCCTCTTTCTCCTCACACACACGTGGGGTATCCAGATCAAGAGCTTTTATTGAAAGCTGATACCAAGGCTGATCCCCCGGAGGAGTTGATGATGATGCTGAACGTGTTCGCATTTTGCTGGGAACACGAACCCTTGACTTCTAATAATTACAGCGTTTGCTGTAAATAAGTTATGCAGTGCGCTCATCCTCCATAAGTGTTTGTCCTGGCCCTTTCTGCAGGGTTATCTCCAAACTTTCTGCCTTCCACCGCCTTTTGTTTGCTGATTTTGTTTTTTGTTGGCCTTAGGACTCTGTGCACCTTACAACTGCTACCCAGTGCTGAAGTGCTTGTGCTTTCTGCTTAAAACATGTTAACATTGGCTTATACCCAATTAGCATATATAATTGTTCTTATTTGTCCCTGGTAAAGTGCAGTACATATGCCCAGGGCAACGAAATTAAATGCTACTAGTGAGCCAGCAGCACTGATTGTGCCACCCACTTAAGTAGCCATTTAAACACTTCTCATGCCTGTCATTGCAGTGGCTCTGTGTGTAGTTTTAAGCAGCCACTCCGAAATAGCAAAATAAACCTTTTGTCAGGCCCAAACCTTCCTTTTTAATAAGGTAGGCCTTTGATATCCCCATGGGCAGGGTGCAGTGTATTTAACACATTGGACATGTACTTTTAAGTTTTACATTTCCTGGTATTGAAAAACTCTAAAATTCCTTTTTCACTACTGCAAGACCTATCTTACCCATTGGAGTAGCCTCATACATTTAATATGTGTCATTTCTAAGTGGGAAGAGATAACTGGTTCATGTTGGGTGTCTCTGGAATCCTAATTTAAAATCTGAATTTATGGTGAATTCGGATTTTTAATTACAATGCTGAAAATACCACTTTTAGAAAGATGGAATTTTCTTGCCTTAGCCATTCCGTACCTGGTCACATGACTCGGTGTAGTTGGGCATCGTGCATTGCTCTGAGACAACCACACACAAAGGGAGCTTAGGTGTGACTCTATGGGCCATCAATGCCAAGATGGGAAGGATGAGTTGGGCCCAGCCTCACATACATCTAAATAGGCTGTGTCCTGTCTCCACACAAAGGGCCTAACAACCCTTCAATGTAACATCAGTTTGGAGCCAGGACAGGGGACACAGGGAATTCTGTGCACTTCAAAGACACTGTCTAGAAGCTTCCCCCACCTCCCAGAACCAGGGCACCTGTCTATAAAAGAAAGACCTCAGACAACACTTTAGTACACTTCTGGACCAGTGGATACCCTGCCAGGGAGGACTGCTGTGCTGCTGAAAGGACAGCCACTCTGCTGGACTTCTACGCTAAACCTGCTGCCCTCTTGCCTGGACAGAAAGAACTAGACCTAGAAGCCATCTTGTACTCAAGACCCTAAGGTGACTCAAAGAGCTGGTTTGCAGGCCTCCTGATCTGAGCCTCAGGGAAATTACAAGTTCCCCATACATCCTGGACCCGTCTGCAATGAGTTCCCGCTCCTCAAGTCTTGGACCCTTGGTGTGGCTTAGCAGGCTCTTAATTCAAGCTTTTGAACTCTTCGAGATCATGCACTGGCACGTTCATACCAGAACTGTGCAGCTTGCCCTGAAAATCAGCACAAGCCACTGCTAAACCTCTCTGCGCACAGCAGCATTGAATGCTGGCAGGGAACTGCCAGCCTGAAGAATCAGCGTGCCTTTCTGCGACCCCCAGCCTGCTCTTTGCTCCACACCGACTGCCTCCAGCGATGCTCTCTTTGCTCCTCGCAATCCTCTATAAGGTGAACAGGACTCTTGGCATAGAACTTGAGAGGGTAAACCTTCAGCGCAACTAATCTAGGACTGTATTCGACCCACGCTCCCATGCGGTTGGCCTGAAATGTTTTCTTTAACCGGGTCCAGCGCAACCAGATATCGGCGATTGGTGCTTTATGCTTTCAGGCGCTATATGGCAGTTTAATCTTTAAAATTTCATTAATCAGTTCTACTGATTATATTTTTTTTATTTTGGACTTGTTTTATTTATTAAATTAGGCTCTATACAGTTTCTAACCTTGTGTGGGATACTTTCTGTGTAGTGTTTTTACTGTTTGAAGTGTTGCACAAATATTTTACACATTGCCTCTGTGCCAAACTACCAGGGGGCTGAGCACAGGTTAATTTGGGGTTTGCTTGCCCCTTACCCTGACTAGGACTGTGGTTGCTGCTTGACCCTGGCTTACACCCGGGTCAACCAGTAACCTAATTTCTACCCCAAAGACAATCTAGATACAAGTTATTCCACTCTTCCTGCTCTCCTGGCAGAGTCCATAGTAGGTTTTAGGGTGCTAGATTTTATATTACATTTTGTTTATTTTACATGTTCTCAACATGCATTTGTGCTGATTTCGTAGTATTCTGTGAGGTTTAGAAGTGTTGAGCAACAGGGTGCACCTCTTGAAATGAAAGCAATTTTTAGCTGTAGAATTGTATTTTTTCTTAACGCATCTTGTGTGTATGATTGAGAATGAAACATTTTTTGTTTCTGATCACAACAGTGTCCCTGAGACTGTTAGTAAGCCAAAAGCATTGATCCCACCTCAACTTTGTATTAGGTGGAGTTCTGCTGGGCTATGAAAACCTGTCTTTCAGATTCATCCTTGGTGCATTGAACTAAGATCACCCGCGAGTGGAAAAGCAAACATTATAGAGCTGGCTCAGTTTGTTCAGCACTATACCCCCATAAAATTTGTTAAAAAGCTAACTTTACAACAAATTAGCAAAACACACAAGATGATGGACAGAATGTTGCACAATGGCAAAACATTCACCCCCAGTACCGGTTTCGGGGTTTCACCATCATCAGCCAGGATAGCTTGACTCCAGTGGCATGGAGAGCACGAGATGCATGCCTGGGCATACATGTCCCACTCAGGGTGACAAATGCAAAAAGAACAATTGATGGACAGAATGCAGAACAATGTCATACATTCACCCCAGTACAGAGATCTGGGCCTAAATCCATAGTTTTCTTTAGTTTCTTTGCTCCCCATGCTATTCCAGTTTGAACACAGCCATATGCAAATCAGTCGTGACCCTGCGCCCAATGGAAACAGTCCAGCCCGAACTGCCAAGTCTTCCCTGGAATGGAAACAAGCATCCTAGGACCAGTGTTGGGGTTTCACCCCTCATCAGCCAGGATAGCTTGAGTCCAGTGGCATTGAGAGCAAGAGACCCACATCTGGGCATACCCATCCCACTCAGGGTGACAAATGCAAAAAAAACAAATGATGGACAGAATACTGAACAATGTCATACATTCACCCCAGCACAGAGATCTGGACCTAAATCCATAGTTTGTTTTGCTCCCTATGCCAGTCCAGTTTGAACACAGCCATATGCAAATCAGTCTTGACCCATCGCGCAATGGGAGTAGTCCAGCCCCAACTGCCAGGCCAGGTCTTCCCTGGACTGGAAATAAGCATCCTAGGAACGCTTTCGGGGTTTCACCCCTCATCAACCAGTATAGTTTGACTCCAGTGGCATGCAGAGCACGGGACCCACGTCTGAGCATACCCTTCCCACTTGGGTGAGAAGTCAAAAAGAACAATTGATGGAAAGAATGCAGAACAATGTCATACATTCACCCCAGTACAGAGATCTGGGCATGAATCCATAGGATGCTTGTTTCCGGTCCAGGGAAGACAATGCTTGGCAGTTCAGGTTGGACTGTTCCCATGAGGTACAGGGTCAAGACTGATTTGCAAATAACTGTGTTTGAACTGGGGTGGGGAAGTGAGCTAAAGAATGATGATGGATTCAACCCAGACCTGTTACTAGGGTGAGTGTCTGAAAAGTTTCAGCGCACCGTCCATCATCTCCTTGTGTTTGCTTTGTTTGCCCTAAGCTGGCAGGGTATGCCCAGACATGGGTCCCTTCCTCACTAGGTGGGGAGGAAGAGCCTTTTCCACCTTGGCTCCCAAATTATGGAATTCCCTCCCCCCTGAACTTTCTAGTCAGCCTTCTCTTGTGGCCTTCTGTAGACCTTTGAAAACTTGGCTCTTCTCTCAAGCTTATTAGTGGTCCTGTATTCGGTACTCTGAGACTGTATGTCTGTCTGTCCCTGCGCCTTGATGCCCTTGGGCTAAGTTCGCGCTCTACAAATTTCCCATACATTCATTCATTCATTCACTTCGTCACTGGATTCAAGCTAGCCTGGCTGATGAGGGGTGTTACCCTGAAACCAGTCCAGGATGCTTGTGTCCGGTCCAGGGAGGACATGACTTGGCAGTTCGGGTTGGACTGTTCCCATGAGGCACAGGGTCAAGACTGATCTGCATATAGCTGTGTCTGAACTGGGGTGGCAAAGTGAGCTAAAGAATGATGATGGATTCAACCCAGATCTGTGCCGGGGGTGAGTGTCTGAAAAGTTTCAGCGCTCTGTCCACCATCTTCTTGTGTTTGCTTTGTTCACCCTAAGTAAGCAGGGTATGCCCAGACGTGGGTCCCTTGCTAACTTTGCCACTGGATGCAAACTGGTACCATGATGCTTGTTTCTGGTCCAGGGAAGACATGGCTTGGCAGTTCGGGCTGGGCTGTTCTCATGAGGCACAGGGTCAAGACGGATTTGCATGTGGCTGTGTCTGAACTGGGGTGGCGAAGTGAGCTAAAGAATGATGCTGAATTCAACCTGTGACTGGGGGTGAGTGTGTGAAAAGTTTCAGCGCTTCATCTCCTTGTGTTTGCTCTGAAAAGTTGAACAAGCATTGGTAATGTATTGGTTTTACCTATGTAATTAATAATAATGTTTTACAGACAGTGACTTGAAATGTATTTAACTGCCATATGTTTCACTACATAAAATGTATTAATCAAAAAATAATGGCACGATGAAGATGTAGAAACCACGAGCTGGGGAGGGCAAGAAGTGTTGATTTGGCAGGAGCAGTGACTGTACAAGAGCAGAGACTGGGCAGGAGCAGTGACAGGGCAGGAGCATTGATCGGGCAGGAGCAGTGACCGGGCACGAAAAGTGATGTGGCATGTGGCATGTGGCATGAGCGGTGATCGGGCCTGAGCAGGAGTGGTGACCGGGCAGGATCAGTGACCGGGCAGGAGAAGTGATTAAGCAGGAGAAGTGACTGGGCAGGAGCAGTGATGGGGTAGGAGCACTGACTGGGCAGGAGCATTGATGGGGCAAGACAAGGGACGGGGCAGGAGATGTGATGTGGCAGGAGCAGTGACCTGGTAGGAGCAGTGACAGGACAGGAGCAGTGAATGGGCAGGAGCAGCAACGAGGCAGGAGAACTGACTGGCCAGGAGAAGCGATGGGGCAGGAGAAGTGATGTGGCAGGAGCAGTGACCGGTTTGGATCAGTGACAGGAAAGGAGAACTGACTGGAGAGGAGAAGTGAAGGGGTACTGTGGCACTGCTATCTCGGTTATAGATTGAGAAGGAGAGATGCACCTCTTTTAATCCCTTGCATGTGCGGCGAATTTTCGCGCTGTGCAGCCGTTTTGAAGAGTGGGCCGTGTTGCATGATGGACGGGGGCCGTCATCAGCATGGAAGGGGTTAAGCTAACTACTCATGCTTGAGTTCAGAGAAATCCATGAATGCTTGAGCTGAAACCCCAACACAAACTAGATTAAAAAAATTAACAAGTAAACCAGTGGAACCTGCGGACCACAATAAACAAGTTGCAAAACACAGGCACGGGACATTGCTTTTGTTCCCATATCAGTCTGTAACACATGGGGCTTGTTTAATTATTTGTGCCTTTCGTGTGATACTTCATAGGCTGGTGGGATCAGCCCAAGAAATGACAGATCGCTAGACATAGGTTTCAGAGCATTTAATAGCTCTGTGCCAGTGTGGCCAGAATCTTGGGGGTCTTGAGCTGCAGGACCTAAGGCTGTAAAACACTTCTGTGCATCCTTCTCTTACCTGGCTGCCAAGACTTGGAACTCCCTCCCCATCCACCTTCGGCTGACCCAGGACCATCTCGCCTTCAGGAAACAACTCAAGACCTGGCTGTTCGAGCAGTAGCATACCCCTCCCCCCAAGCGCCTTGAGACCCTCCCGGGTGAGTAGTGCGCTATACAAATGGCATGATTGATTGATTGAATAAGAATCTGCAGTTTAGAGCTCACAGAAAGGAAACAGCTCAATCAGTATACTCATTCCCATATACAGGTAAAATAAGGAAGGCTCATATATGGCTAGCCAGGGCATTATATAGTCAGGTCAACTCCTATCTAACCGTTCTGGTGCACAATAATACCATAACACTCAACAGTCTGCAGCCAGTTATAGCTCATGTAGTCAGGTTAATAACTCACTTTTCCTGCTTAATGCTCTTACTCTCACACTATGTCCGATATGGGTCTTATCCATCACTCAGTACTGTACCAGCCCCTATGCAAGTCATCACCAGCTGAACGGATATGGAATACCTGAAGCGATCTGACACATTAAGCTGGCCACTCAGTGGACTACACTCTAGTCCAGCACTGAAAGCCCCAATTAGCTACGTTCTATGTGTACCGCTTTACCTCTCACTACAGTACTCAGATATGAGATGCTAGTAACAAAGTCCATCTGAGCAGATCTTCCTGATCACTTCTCTCACCAAACATGCCTGCTCAGCACCATGAACTGTAAACAAAATATCAGAATGGACAACCCAGTTCAGTAATCATATAAATAGATTATTATCATATGAAATACCACAAAAAGACCTGCACAGTTGATCAAAGCTGCACGCATACCGAAAAAAAGTGCACAGCTGTCTAAACCTAATATAAATTTATTTTGTCTTGTACTTTAGCTCGCTTAATCTTCCCGACGGCCCCCAGCGCCTAGAGACCCTTACGGGTGATTGTGCGCTTTACAAATGTGGACTTTACTTTGACTTTGACTTATGTTATTGGTCTATTTACTTACTTATATACTAGTGCATAACCTCCTCTGATGTGTATGTCAAACGTACCCTTTGTCCTGAATTTTGACCTTCTGTCCTGAATTTTGACCCTTTGCCCTGAATTTGCACAATTACCGTCCTGAATTTGAACCCATGCCAGTTGGTCACCCTACCTCCTCCGTACACCAGAATTTACACAATGAGCGTTAGTCTCCATGACAGAAAACTCTAAAGCAAATGTTCACTTACTAGTTTTCCATCCCCCAATATGGCTGACTTCCTCTAACTAGCATAAAAAGGAAGTCGTCCCAACACACATCCTGTTTTTCAAGTTTCTGGAAAAACCTTCAAGTAAGAGTCAGGCAGGTAAAAATGTGTTGAGCTGATCATAGGAGCAGAAGTCTTGTGGCAGCAGACTCTTTAGGCCCAGATACAAGGTCCCACAATGTGATCCACAATGTGGAGGAGAAACGAGACTAGGAGGCTCCTCCTTTGCTGGCTGCTATCCAATAGATGATTTAAGCAGCTATTGTTGCTGCATTTCAGGAGAGAACACCAGCACACCCCAAAAACAACTTCGCTTGGAGCCAATAGCCCCGGGCATCCAGAGGCTAAGGCTGAGGATGAGGAGGTCAGGAGCAGATATGCGCAAGGACAGGAATTAAAAGAAATCCTTCAGCACATCAGACAAAATATGGATCCTCCAGAACATTTGTTACTAGAGGAAAGTGTGGATGTTTTCTCACAGTATCAAACGAAGGAGCCAGAATCTCTTCCACTTTAATCCTTTATCAAGAGGGTGGTTGAGACAAAATGGAAAGAGTTGGACAAACATGCATTGCCTTGGTTTCTGGCTAAGAGATATCTGCTACAGGACTTAGCGGTGAATTTTGCAGCTTTTGTCAAAGTATATTCGTAAATTTCATGCCTAGCTTCCCAGTGTACTATAATTTCCCTAGAAGCTGCGCCATCAGATCCGGTGGATAAAAGGGTGAATCTGGCTGTTAGGCGTACTTTTGCTGCTTTGAACTTTGCAATTAGGGCAGCAGCATATTCATCTTACACCACTCAATCACTCATAAAGGACTTTCAGTTATTGCTGTAGATGATTGATCAAGGGGTTGATATTACTCCCACATTGGCATTAATGGAACAGCAGGTTACACTGTTATTGGATATTTCTTATGATTCCTCAAGTGTGGCAGCATCCACAGCAGCCAGTAGGTAGTTATGGTTAATATTATGGAAGGCTGATACAGGTAAAAAAATCATAGTTCACGCAGATTCCTTAGTCTGGTATCAAACTCTTTGGTCCGCCTTTAGAGCACATGATAAAGAAATTGGTTGAGGATCACAAACGTATGACACCCACGAAGGTGAGGAAGAATACATGTTTTGGAAATATAAGAGCCTTTGGAATTGCAAGGCAGGGGAAATCCAGCCAGCACTTTCGTGGCAGGGGGCGAGGCCGGGAGGTCCCCACCTCTGATAAATCCCAGTTCCAGCTGCCTGGGTCTTCTCCTCTACCCACAGCAAAATCTTGATTATATGACCAGGACACATCTTCCAGCAGGGGTGGGGGCAGATCTCTCTTTTTCACCACTCATGAAAAGAGACATGTCAGATCAGTGATTTATGCAAGGATTCCAGGCTGGTTTTGTTACTTTGCCACCAGGTGTTTTTCAGGCAACTCCGTTTCCGGCAAAAGGAAAAAAAGACAGGCTTTACAAGAAAGGATTATTATTCTTCCTGTTCCACATTAGCAGAGAGGAAAACGTGTATATTTAATCCTTTTTAGAAGAAAAACTTTCAGGGGAGATCAGGCCAGTTCTGTATCTAAAGATATCAAATACTTTTATACCCCATATAAAATGCCAGATAGTAGCACTGCAGGAGATTCTGCCATTTATAAATCAAGGTAGCATCCTGGCATTGTTGGACTTGCGGAGTGCGTACCTACAAGTGCCAGTCCATTAGAGTTCACATAGATTTCTCCGGTTCTGTGTGCGTTGTGGGCACTATCAATTCCAAGTATTACCTTTTGCATTGGCTTCTTCTCCAAGAGTATTTACTAACGTGTTAGCACCTTTAATTGGAATCATTTATATTAAAGGGATTCAAGTTGTTCTGAGCCAATATGCTGAGGAAGTCTTCCAGGTTCTGCAAGATCACAGATTCGTGTAAGAAGTCGTGTCTCTTTCCAATACAGAAACTGACATTTATTGGGGCACATTTCAAGACATCTGGGGGGAGAGTATTATTGCCAATGGGGCAAAGACAGACTCTGGTGGTGGAACTTCATAGGTTTTTGGACTTGCGGTTTCCTCTAGTAAGACAATGGTTGCATCTGCAAGATGTCAGCCTCCTCTTAGTTCTGCTATGGGTGCCTCTGCAAATGTACCCCATGATAAACCATTTGTCACACTGAATCCCAAGTGGCCTATTTATGAGAGCCTTACGTCACGTGTACACCACGCAAAGTGGTACATGCTTGAAGCAAGGCTCTGACTCAGATTTATGAAGCCATGCAGAGCCCATTGCGTGGCTTAGAGTGACCTCATAAAAGTTGAGTTAGGCAATGCAGGGCAAATAGTTGTGTAGCCTTACTCTGCATAATGGAGGTGTTCCATGTGCGTTCCCACACATTTCCCATAGGTTTTGACGCATTCCCAGATTTACAGCATTGCCGTCATCGGTGTCTAGATCAGCAATGGTCACAGAAGGTTGTACCTGTGGGCCGCTTTCATCTCGTACCTCACCGCCACCTAGTCGTAATGGTGAGGTCTCAACGAATGCCGTCATCAGAATAGGTAGCCGCTGGGGACAACACGTTGCATGAGCCGTTACCGAACCAAGCAAAGTATCGATATCCATAGGTACTGCTGATGGCGGTGTGAGACAGACGTCTATCACGCATTCTTCTCCACAGAGCAGGCATCGTAGAACAGGTAGGATGCAATCTTGCCAGATTGGTCTGAACGAAAGAAACCAGGTAGTATTCAGATCTCTTAGCCGAGCCAAGCCGAGGACTTTAGTAATCCGATCTCGGTATCGCATTGCTAGGAGCGTTTCTTCCATTGTAGCCTGAGTTTTGTCTGTGACTGGACTTGCCATATCGGAGCAGAAGGAACAAAATTAAGATTCCTGCTATGAGTCCCAAGATGAGAGGCAGGCCGTCGAAGACAGAGTGCACGAAATTCGGCAAGATGCTCAGGACTGCTTCAAAGGGTGCTAACAGTCCCGAAAAAATTGTCTTAAATACATGTGTGATGCCACTGGTAGCAGACATGTTTAAGATTTGACTTAACATTTCTACGAAATGCACTGGGCAATTTGTTGATAATAATGCATGTATCTCTGCTGCTGTCCTTGTGACTTGCAGATCATACGTTTCTCTAGACGAGGTTAAAGGCACAGTTGTTTGTAAAAGAATGGACTTCATTCTGCTTAAAGTATCAATTTGAATAGAAGAGATATTCAAAGAAGGCCATATCATTGCCTCCTTGTCTGGTTTGCTGTTTGGATACAATACTTGCATGCAGCAAGTGACCCTGGATGTAACACTGACGAGATAGGCCGTTCCTGGCAACATGCCACAACAGCTGCGGTCACTTAACATAACATAACTGCCGTTGGAAAGTTGTCTGAAAAAAGGCTCTATTTGTGTGCAGGTGGCATGAAAGGTTATTTGATGAACCTTCGCAGGCTCCATGCAAGTTAATTCCTTTACACAGAAGTGTACCGCTCAGTGAATTTTTACAGTTGTTACCACTAAGAAATACCTCTTTTTTCCCCCCACTCCAACATCTATGTGTGTAAGGTAAATTCCAGGTTGACTTGATGTACCCTTTACCCAACCTTTTATACAGGCCCGCTGGTATGTGCTTTTGGCAATATTGAAACTGAAAAGTCATTATCGGAATTGTAATGGTGCCATGTATTATCCATTCAATGACAGGTTTTTCGGAGACTGTCAATGGTAATCTTTCTAGTTTTTCAATGCTCAGCACCGTATAGTCTGCCCCTCTTTGTGCCAAAGAGATTTGTTTATCTGTAAGGTTAAAGACAGAAAACAATGACGTTGTATTGATTAGACGCCATGGCACGTAGCCTGAACTGAGATTTTGTAACGTCCAGCCTAACTGTACAATAGAACGTAATTGGGACTGGCCATGTTGTAACATTAGCATATCCTGTTCTATTATATCAATAGCAGATGATACAATGCTGTCCAGTGAATAAATTCTGGTGGACAGAGTCATTAACCCATTGTCCACTACAGACAGTGTTTTTTCTAAATTAATACGATCAATTTCTCGTATTTTTTCAGCAGTTTAAATTTGCATTACTTTCCAAGCTTCGTGGTAAGCAGCATATATACCGGCGTATATGAAACGTTTTTGACACTGTTTGCGAGGTCCCAATAAGAAATCTCACAAGTCAGCACCTTCTTAAGTAAGGTCAAGTGTTGCTTAATTTCAGGTAGTGTGGATTTCTGTAGCCATTCGAGGCATAGTTTTCCTACACTGTATGTTGGTATTATCCCTGGATGTTGTCTCTGGGAATATCTTGGGTCTGGCCTGTTCTGTTTGAACCCCTGTGTTTTGTTCAGGAATCTATCCTGACAGTTATTAGTGTCTGTGGGCCAGATCAACCATTTTCTCCAATCAGGATTAGTTCTATTTTGCTATTACTATCAGGTATGGGCTTTGGTATATACGGTTTGTTTAGGTCCTTTATCCTGGCTAGGCCAAGACAGGTTGTTTGTTGAATGGTGTCATTCAGGAACATTATCTGTTCTGGGATCATGCAGGCTCTGAATAATGATTCTAAACCTTGTACCTGCCAGTTTTTTGTACCACAGACAGTTTTTGTCTCAATATTGTTTTTCCAAAATTCAAAACCAAATGTAGACAATTTTTCATAAAATTTTGCAGAATATATCAGTTTAGTATTTGTCAACATGTTTTTCATTCCTGTCTTATTTATAATCTTAAAATAAAACATTTCTGGATCAGTGTTATTAAACCCTGAGAAGTATGGGAATTTCTCATAAAATGTTTTCGAGCTGCCTTTTGGCGGTGTTGGACAATGTTCCCATTGATTATAAGTGAAAACATATCTAGGATTAGCAGATTTATGCAAATAGTGGTGCCCATAATGATTAAAGCAATACATTTCTTCATAATCTGATGAACCTTCTAAATAATCATGTTCTGTAAATTTTGCTGACATTTCTAAATCTGACAACATATCTATACTACTATTATAAAGAGAGAACACAACACTTTGAGCCAGGTAAACTCGGGAACCACAGCGCCAATCCACACACCCGATACATCCTTGAAATTGTCAGGGTGTGTAGATGGACATAAGCTACATAAAATTTAAAAAAAACGTAAATTAAAAAAATTAACTTTAAAAACAAATTAGTCCCCTGAAAGAAGCGCCGGCCGCGACGTCTGCGTCATGACATCGGGAGCGCGGGGAGGAGCGGCGTTCAGGAGCAACAGGAAGAGCGGAGGACATGATCGTGGGGAGGAGCTGCGGACAGGCGGGGAGGAGCGGCGAGCGGCGGACAAGCGGTAATGACCAGCGAGAAGCGGAGGAGCAGTGGAGCGGTAAAATCAGCAGCGCGAGGAGGAGCGGCGAGTAAGGTAAGTGAACCATCCAAGAGCCACGGTAAGTGAACCATCCAAGAGCTGCCGGTGCGCAACGAGGGACGGGCGGAGGGACGGGCGGGAGCCATGGGTGCACGCAAGCCTGAAATGCTGCCCCCAGCCCCCTTCTGCCCCGGGCAACACTGCAGCAAGCCTGAAATGCTGCCCCCAGCCCCCTTCTGCCCCGGGCAACGCTGGGGCGGGCTGCTAGTTATTAATAGTTTCAAAGTCCCAATCATCAGAGAAAGTGCTAGGCCATACAAAGTCACTTAAAGAAACCTCGAACTGATGTGGATATTTCAAGAGTTCAACCGGGCCATAGATGTCGTAATCAGTAGCGTCCCATGCTACACCACCAGGTATAGGAATGGCTGTGATGTTTACTGATGATAGTTCTCTTTTTTCAATGTGAGAAGATCTGTGAGGCTTTAGAACCGAGTTGATTTTCTGACTTGCTGTGTCCATTGTACTGTATTTTCCATCAATCATTCTTCCCAAGCTTATAACCAAAATGAGCCAGAGTAAAAGGAAAAGTACACCTAACACAATCCACAATTCAATCCATGGTGAAATCAGATATGTTTCTCCAAGTTGATGAAAGAGTTCAGTTATTTTTTCTTTGAAAGTTTTATTTGCTGGCTTTTCTTCATGTTCACTTGGATCTTCAGAAAAGTCATCGAAATTGATGAAGTAGCCAGATGCAGTTCTGTCAATTGTTGGAATTGCTTCCGGACTTTCATTATTCTTTGCATTTGTATGGTCAGAGGCTACATCATTGTAGACAGGTATTTCTTGACGAGCTGTTGCAATTTGGATTTCAAGAGGCACAAGTTCCATGGCTTTGTTGCATAGTCATTCTTTATTCACTGCAGGTTTATCAAATGTGATTAGTCTCTCAGTTTGAACCTCTTGAATTGTAGCAAGGGTTGGTCTTCTGCTACATCTTGGGAGTCCACTGGGCCTACTACTTATTATTGGCCACATGAATGTGGTTTAACCAGGTCGATTGATACAACTCTGTTCTCCTTTTTACCCACAAGGGGTGATAGTACTACTGATCTTGTTCCGCTGATTGCTAAGACAGGTACTGCTTTCCTGTAAGAAGGCCCAAATTCCTTCTTCACCGCGATCTTTTCTCTGACCAGATCCCCAATCTTTGGAATCTAGACAGGTCTTGCCGGGACAGGTGGTTTTTCTTCAGTGGCCGTTGGCTTTAGCTTTGTGTTACTTAGACTTCTTCTTGTCTCATTTAAGTCCTGTAAAACAGCCAAACGATCTTTGATATCAAAGGTTTTTTGTTCCACCACTGAAGTCTGACTATCGAGGGCTTAGATTATCATTCTTGTACCAAACAAAAGTTCATACGGAGTGATTCCACCCAGAGAATGTCTTGGCAGATTATTAAGACTACCTTGGACACTTATTAGATGTTTGACCCACCCATCACCCGAACCTAATACCCTCGCTGTTATAGATTGCTTTATGTCACGGTTTTTTCTTTCCACTACCACATTTCCCTCAGGATGGAATGGACTAGAGTACCGCAATGCAATGCCCAAGCTGGCCATGACCTCCTTGTAAGCTCGAGAGCTAAACGCAGGACCCTGGTCAGAATGTAGCATGCCAATTGCGTATGTGCCGATAAAGACTCGCAAATCTTTTATAACAGTTCTGACGTCAGCCGAGCGCTGGGGCCACATCCAAATGAATCTCGTGCAGGAATCCACTGCGACCATGATATATTTATAGTTGCCATCCCTTTGTAAGGGACCACAACGGTCCAGGTAAACACATGCTAATGGTTTATCTGAGATTAGAAGGGGCTTCTGTGCAGGTCGTTTCACTGTTGTTACCTTCATTTTTTGGCATATTTCACATTCTAAAACATAGTTTCTAGTCTGTTTTCTCATGCGTGGCAACCAATATCTCTGTTTTAATAATGATACTGTGGCGGAAACACCAGCATGTGCAGAAGCGAGCCCTTCATGTGCCGCTAAAATTAGTCCTAACCTATGTTCCATGTTTGGAATTGCCCTATTCCCCACTCCAGGGATTACAGCAAAAGGAACATTATTTGCATCAGTTTTGTATGAGTACTTTACAGGAAAGCCTTTCGGGAGTGTCTTACCACTGTTTTTTACTGAAGCACCGACAGCTTGCATTATCTCGCTGTCTATTTTTGTTTTTGACCGGGTAATGGCAGCTACGGAAGTCGTTTGCACAGCTGCCTTCGCGGCCTCATCAGCCAATGAATTCCCTGCAACGTGAACGCCATCACGTTGATGACTCAGTGTATGTATCACGTGAGTCTTTTGTAGTTCTTTCTGTAAAAGAACTACTTGTTCCCAAATCATTTTATGCTTGATTGTGCCACCTTTTGCATCTTTGAAACCGTTTTGAACCCAGTTCTGCAAGTATTCATTGTAAGACTGGACGCAATAATACGAATCGCACACTATTAGTGTGGGGAATTCGCGATCGTTATTTTCAAGCGCGATCTTAAAAGCCTGTAGTTCAGCTCGCTGAGCTATACAGTCTCCGAGTGATTGAGTTTTAGTGACCAGGGGTCTAAATTTTCCTTCGTGCCAACGACCTTTAACAATAGCGCACGCAGCACTATATGCTTGTTTACCGACAACGTAGTGTTGTGCAGATCCGTCTGTGTAGATTACACAGGCGTACTGTTCGAGAGGCAGAATTTCGATTGACAGAGGACATTCATGTTCGTACTCTAGATGTTCTAGCTTTTTCATTTTGGGATCAAATGTGTGTATCACGTCTGTTGCAGCAAGAGAATTAACCCATTGTATCCATCTTGGATGTAAAGCTTTAGCATTCGGAACGCTCGGTCTGGTAACTGCCTCAAGGGCAGGTACCGGTGTAACGATTATTATACGTTTACCTAGTGCGGGGGCTCTTTCTTTTGCTACAGCAGTCAGAATTTTTTCAGTAGAACTGAATTTCATTTCAGCTTGTGTGTACAAGTGTGATTTATAAGCTATTGGTACCGTTTCTCCCTCATTAGAGGTCAGGTACGTAAATCTGCATCTTCCTGGGATGACTCGGATTACAAGGTTGCGTTCGTTTGCGCGTGTTTGCAGTTTTGTTTTAGTTAACATGCCTGTTTGTATTGATCGTAAAATTTTTGTGTGTTTCTGTGTCCAATTAATTGGTTTGAAATCAGGTTTTATTAATTCATAGAGGGGTTTAACCCTCTCTGCGTAGTTTAGAATGTAAGTTCTTCCGAAATTCAGGAAACCTAGAATTGATTGTAAGTTTTTCAGCGTTTTTTGAGCTTGGAGTACTGCACACTTCTCTAAGAAGTTGTCTGCTAGGCTTTTGCCTTCACTTGATAACTCGTATCCTAAAAATAGGACAGTGAGGTGGGCAATCGTGATTTTTTAAAGTTGAATTTGTACCCTTCAGATGCCAACCCAAGTATAATGGTGTTCACTCTTTTCAAGTGTGTCTCCAGGTCATCGTCTGTAAGATAGATGTCATCGACATAAGATAATGCCTCATCATCATACATTTGTAGTAATTCTGTTACCCTGGCTGAAAATAATCCTGGGCTGTTCTTGAATCCCTGGGGGAGACGACAAAATTGCCCCTGGGCCCCCATACTGGAGAAAGCGGTCAAATACCTGCTTTCTGGTGCAATGTTTTGACAGAAGAAACCATTTGAAATATCTAATTTTGTTTTATCTTTTTTACGCACGATGTTATTCATTAGTGCTGCACTGTGTGAGTTTTGTACTGCAAATGTTTTGCAACAAGAGTTTAGGTGTCTGTAATCCAAAACTAGACGATATGAATCATCTGGTTTGGAGACAGGAAACAAAGGGTTGTTCATTTGTGAGGTGCATGTTTCAATCACCCCCTGGTATTCAAGTTGATCTAAGATCTCCCTGACTTGTTTTTTAGCTTCGTGCTTAACAGGATACTGCCTCTGTGCAGTAGGTTGATTTTTTAACTGAATTTTATGGTGAGGAGAATCCTCATCCCATCCTACATGATTTTTATATAATGCAGGGGCTTGGGCCACTGCCCATTTTCTAGCATATGTGTATTTTTTATGAATTGGAATGTGATTTAAAAAAGGCAGGCATAATCATTTATTCGCCATGTGGGCACTCCCTGACAAACTCTGGTGGCCAGTCTTTCTCAGCTAGAAGGATATCATAGCCTTTAGATAGATTCTCCCAAAAGAGACCTCTTATTTTCCTAGTTTTGTCCCCTTCTATACGTAATGTTATTTCATATAATTTATGGGGTACACTAACTCTGGTGTCTGCAGTTTCCACCTGACTGTATTCATTTGTGTCCACTGTCTCCAGAAGATTCATCAAGATCTTGCGAGCTATGGTCACTTCTGCTGCGCTGTCTAGCATTGTCTGGGCCCATTCTCCGTTCTTGAGTTGTGTCCTCAGAATCCTCTGCATGTTTTTTTTTAATACTAGCTACCTTCTTTTTGGGAAATTGTAATTTTTTACTTTGATGAGCAGGTACCTTGTCTTTGGACTTGACGCGCTCTTCTTTATGTTCTGACCGTCCTCTTCTTTCCGATTTCTGTGAGGAAGTCTGAAAAGATCGAGAGGGACGTGTATCATTATCGTGATATCTGTCAGGTTTTCTTAAATTGTCCCTATCTCCCTCTGGTCCTGGAGATCTATTTCTCCGTTGGGGAGACCTTCCTCTGGACTGAAACTGTTTTTCTCTGGGAGTGGTTTGTTTATTACCCTCCCACTTCTTTTTTGGAGTAATGAGATTATTCTTAATAAAGGTTTTTCAGGATTTTCAGTTAGTTATTGTTTTAGTGGTTTCCCACCCAAACTATCTCTACCTAATTCTTCATAGCACTTTTCAATTATTCTGGCAAGTTCAAAAGGTTGCTCTGTTATTTCTGTTTCTTTTCATTTTTGGCGGATCGCCACAGATGCTGCTTCTCCTTTTATGTTGGCTAGTAGTATAGCCGAGACTTGCTTAAAGTCTTTCAGTAATTTCATACCTAGATTTAAAGCAGACCCCCGACCGTATTCATTTTGAATCTGTCTTAGTACGTCTAGTATAACCGCCATAGACGGAACACCATGTGTTTTTGTGTATATTGAAGCAAAGACTGTTCCCCAAGTGTCACAGTCCTCCACGTGTGGTGCGATCCCCATTGGTGGACAGATTGTCAGAATTCTGTGTTTTTCATGAGGTGTACTATCAGGAAATACTGCCTCTATTTGAGTAATTTTTTGAGCTAACCAGAACGGAATTTGTTCCCGTTTTGCAGGTAATTTGCCAATGACTGATTGTATAGTCTGTGGTGTAATTTTATTTGTGTTCCCCTGGTGAGGGGTGTGCTGTGGAATTTTTATTGCTGGTTGGACTGTTAAAGTCCGCATGACATATTGGACCAATTGTCTATGTATTTTAATTAATTGTTTTAGCTGAACTAAAAGTTCTCTGTCTGACATTTCTTCAATGTCAGGATGTGGTGTATAGCTGGCTAGAACCGGCCATGTGGCTCCTGGTCTACCTAGTGGACCGAGCCTGGTAATGTGATTTTGATTTTTTAGGGCGCCATTAAACCAGAGCTGATGCTCCTGGTAAGTTAGTGAAATTTCAACGTCCTCGAAAAGAATGTATTCCCCTGGAGGTTCCTCTGCTTTGTAGTAGTGGAACTCGTGTGTCACAGCATTTGCTGCTGGAAAAGTTATCCATGAATAGAATACCTCTCTCTGCCGATCTTCATGTGCCTCTACCACAAATATGACTGTACCACCTCTTGATGATACTCCATTATTTATAAGTTTGTAAGTTACACTTCTTCTTATATTTATCGGGATCTTTATTGCATCCGGGTCATCTTGGAGGGCTGTGTCATCTAAGACTGCTTGAGCTTTAATCTAGCTCTTTCCCTTGACTTTCCGTCATTTTTGCTGACAGAAAGTTTGCAGAGCAAGTTTCAAGGAAACAAAGATTAGGTGCACAATATTTTGGAACACTGTATCCTTCAACGTTGACTAAACCAAAAACGAATTCATAGGATTCTCCTCCTACTAAGTTTTGCCGGATATTAACCTTTCACCCACTCCAGACGTCTATTGGAGTTTTACGGGAAAAAGGGGGTCTGTGTGAAAAGCACGACTGAGTTACTTCTAGTATCTAGCGTCAAATTATCGCCTTACCAAACGTTGGGCGCCATGTAGTGTAGTTCCTATATTCCCAATAGGCTCTGCGCATTGGAATAACATAAACGATAGTTTAGACGTAGGACTTAGGTCGACTAGGTCTCTATTGAATATGTTAGACTTAATTATGAATGCCAGCTAGCTCAAACTTTCTCGAATTCACAAGAAGGTATTAGTTTCTGACAACCGCATTAACATGACAACTTTGCTCCCTCAAGAATAAGGAGTATACCTCCAGAGTCGCGGAAACAATAGATAGCTATTTTACTCAGTCAATCGTGCATGCTTAGTTTCACCAGAAGTGCAGAGAAACAGAGAGACGGGCGTTTTCAAAAAAAGAGGTTATTTATTGAACAGTCTTCTTTCTCATGCAAGAGAAGTGAATTGCTACAATCGCAATACTTGTCATAAAGTAAAGTGCGTACAGTAAAAGGAGTATTATAAAATAATACTGTAAAAGCATGGTATGGTTTCTAAGCCATACGGTGCTTAAAATGGATAAAATACATACAATGATAAAATAATGACTAAACGTACTCATCTGGTGCTTCTAAGATACGCCTACCCTGGTGTACCTAACCTAAGCCTAGTACATGGGAAGGAGTAAGTGAGATGTAGTTTGAGTTAAGATAGTTTCTGCCAAGAATCTAAATCAAGAATGCTCTAAGGGTGTACCTTGGTTATAGAATGAAGGAGGTCTTGTATCTCTCTCTCAGGACTCGATCTTCCAGCAACCCGCAAGGGTGACAGGGAAACACTGGAGCTGGATTTCTCGGCAGGAGAAAAGACAGCGTCTCTCTCAGTGCGTCAGCGGGAGGGTCGGCTTCCTTCGGCACTTGCTACAGCAGAGCGTCTGGCAAGTAGATAGTCGATCTGCTCCAAACCACCGTGTGTTTTGCTAGGGCAGATGCTGGTATATTTATACCTGGAAGGTGCAGAGTTTGACGTAAGGTTGGACATAAGACGTCACTAAGAACTCGCAGTTCTTTCAGGACTCCGGGAGTTCTAGGACAAATCAATACAGAAGCAGGGGGAATTCCAGGGCTGCTGGAGGCTTGGTTTATCTAAGAACACGTTGTGCTTTCTAGGAGTCTATGGGAGTAGCCTTGCCGTATTTGGACTGCATTGGCTATGTCTTAATATGGGTATGATTCTTATGCCTATATAAGGATATGATTTGATATAACCATATAAGGGCATAAATCAGGTATATTAAACTAGAGTCCTAGATTCGTCTACAACAAGATACGGAACAGATAAACTCATATAACAATGGTAGTAAGCACATACGTCTACTACAAATACTAGTGGTTGGAAATACAGATATACATGTCGCTAATTCACTCGATTACATTTTCAGAAAATTTGAAGTGCTTATGGTTGGACAAACATATTTTACATATTTAACGAGCAAGATCTCGCCATTGCTGGGGTTTTCGAAGTGTTAGTTTAGCCAGGCTTAAGGGTACTGTTGAACTCCTGGGCGGTGATCTAGGGCCTGGAGGGATACTCAAGCTGGTGATGGACGTTGGGGTAGAAGGCAAGGTGGTGGTGGGCATAAGCAGTGTGCTGGAGCCTGGGGCTGTTCTTGAGCTCATGCTTGGTGCCAACTATAGGAAGGGGGTAGCTTGGCGCTGGAGGGCATGAAGGCTTTATAGCCAGTGTAGGGGACTTCATAAATGGAGGAGGTAGTCATTGGTTCGGTGCTGTGTGAGAGAGACTGGAGTAGTGGGAGCTGGCCAGTCTGCGGTGCGCCCCAAAGTGACCCCCTGAGCAGTGTCATCTTCTACTAAGGAACCCACCACTGTGGCCATGGGTGTAATTAGGGTGGTCCCCGGGATCAAAGGGGAGGCCGCCAACTTAGTCCTAGTGCTGGGGGCTGAAGCCAGAAGCTATTGAGGGTGATGGAGCAGAAGAGGTGGGGTGGATGACCAATCCACAGGTCCCCCACAGCAGCAGCAAAAGAAGAGGGCACCAGCCCCTTGAAACTCATCGCTGCAGCCATAGGTAGAAGAGGACAGTCCAAGTGCTCTGGGCAGGGCCAAATGTCCATGCTCCAGCCGCCGCCACTGTATATGTGGTCAGGGGGGGTCTCAAGACAATAGGCCCTGAAGTATTCTTTTGGGAAGAGGGGAACTCCCCCCGCAAACATTTACAGATGCGGCTGCCGGTGCAATCAGGACAGTCTCTGTTGCGAGTGTAGTAGCCGGGATACTCAGTGGCCCTCATCTCTGCATCACACTCCAGGGGTTCTTAAAGCGCACCGCCAGTGTCTCTGATATATCGGCACACCTCTCTTGTGGAAGCAGGAAGATGATGGCTGCTGGGTGAGGCCAGGGAGCTTGCAGTAAGCTAGGAGCTCTGTCGCCGCCTGCGATCAGTCATAACCCAAAAGTCATTTGAGTAAGGAGATTTGCAGGTGGGACAAAGACAGAACTCAGTTAGTTAACTACAATTTATTTACCCGGGAAAGAGAACTGGGTAGCAGACAACATGAGTTAAGTTTTTGCCCCAATGAGCTCTTAATCATTGGCGAAGGAGGTATTCCTGCAGTTGCAGAAGAAATATGGGCAACCAAGGATAGACGTGTCCTCCTCAAAGGAGAATGCCCTACTGCCACAGTTTTGCACAATTATTCGATGCCAGGAGGCTTGGAAATCGGATGCCATTTCGTTCAAATGGCAGAGGGATCTGCAATATGCATTTTCTCTGACACCTACGATTTCAGGCAGAGACATCCTTGGTTTCCTCGTTTGATAGATCTGGCTGTTCAGCCTCAGTGGAAGATTCCATTTCACCTGTATCCTCTAGTGGGTGCTCAGTTGCCTATCATCATGCTACAGAGAATACAACTTCAGGCCTGGTTATTGAAAGGGGGAATCTGCTGGCTAGAGGTTGTTCAACAGTGGTAGCAGATTTGAACCATCAGCCATGGCGTCCATCTACTCTTAAGGCCTATGCTAGGCATTAGGCAAATTTTGTAAAATTGTGCGAGAATAAAGGGTTTGATTCAGATTCTGTGGAAGCTATGAGAGTTTATAATATGGCTTCCTCTGGGCTTGTCTATATTGACTATTTGAGTCCAGTGGACAGAACTAAAGGCTTTAAAGAGTCCCTTGTTGGATCATCCGCTGGTTGCATGGTTATTAAAAGATTTTTTTCTGAAAAGATGTAGATTTCTAGCATCTGCTCCATCATGAGATTTACTGTTGGTTTTACACGCTCCACAGAGGCCGCCCTTTGAACCTTCGTAGACAGCAGCTCTAAAAATCTTGACATTAGAAGTGGTATATTTGGTGTCTATTTTTTCAGCAAGGAGAATAGGAGAGCTAGTTTCATTCTTGAGGCCAGAACCATTTTTGAGGGTTTTCCCTGACAAAGTGATTTTGAAGTCTAATCATAATTTCATCCCGAAGGTGTGATCTTATTTCCCGATCTTCAGACTGAGGAGGAATCCTTAATGCATTTGCTGGATGTAAAAAGAGCATTGTTGCTCTACCTTAGCAAAACAGAGTTTCAGAAAAGTTGAGTTTGTTTGTGACATCTGGTCCAGTTCGCGATGGGTTGAAACCTTCAAATTCTACATTGAGTAGTTAAAGAATGCAATTTTGTTGTCTTAAAAGTGTGTCATTGTACGGGCACATCATGAAAAAAGTCCAGACAAGCCTTATTGGTTTACAGGGCTTACTTTAATAATCCCAAGTGTTCTATTTGTGTTAGTGTGGTCGAACAGCTTAGGTTTATCAGAGGGGAGTGTTAAGCATTTGTTGCACACAGAGTCAATAAATGGTACACACACTTAAGAAGAAATCTGAGATCCATTAATAAAAATAACATTTATTGTTATATACAAAGATCACCAGAATCACGCAAGTACTTTCAGAGTTATGAATTTTACAAGACAGTAAAATACACAAATAAAGTTTTTTCCAGGTATTAGCCTTGAACGCGGTAATGTTATCCAATGGGAGGAAAGACATACACTGCAAGCATGCTTATAGTTGACATTCAGGGTGTCCTTTGCAACTTAAGGTGCTAGGGGGGCCAAGGTCCAAAGAACCACCAGCAGTTTTAGTTTACATGCCCTGGCGTATTCAGGTGCAGAGGTGCTAGATGGGTTGGTAGCTGCGAGCGCTACACGTTGTAGTCAATGGGTACTGGAAAACAAAGGCTGCAAGGGGGGACTTTTTGACAAATTCGGCAGAACCCAAAGGGGGGCTCAGCGTGTGAGACTCTTTGGGGCAAGGGGAGCCGTTGGCTGTCGTAAACCTGGGTTGTGGGGCTCGGGTACAGATGTGTTTGGCCAACTGGCTACTTGCATTGGAGGCTCTCACGGTTAGACCTGTAGAGGGGAAGAAAACAAGACAGCAGGGCCACTATTTGTGTCAGCCTTGTCGGTCCTAAAGTCCCTTATCGTGCATGTTGCTTTGACGGTGGTGGTGTCTGGTCTGGACACTCAACAAGCCTTTGTTGCTGCAAATGCTCTGGTACCCAGGGCATTGGTGCAGGAGGGCCCCTGGAGGGTCTAGTCTCCAAACTCAGAGGAGAGACGGGGCTGACCTCTTGGAACCACGAAACCTTCTTCCTGTCAAGGTGGTGAAACCCTTCTTCAACTGACCACCTCAGGTGGCCTACCTTAAAGGTGTGCCAAGCCTGTAAGTGTAACACTTCTTCTGACTTTCTAATTCCCTGTCTGCTCTGGTGCTAAATGGGTCGCAGGGCAGGGGGTGGCGTTCCCCAGGTATGGGGGAAGCAGGGTTTTCATTTCAAAGTCAGTAGAGGCTTTGATACCTCTAGCCTTGAGAGGCTAATCTGCTAGCCATCCTACTTGGGGAGGTATGAACACCTTTCACCAGAGTAGGCAGCATTGTTTCTGACCTCTGAGATTGTGGCTTCTCCCTTGCAGGGAGTCAAAAACGGGTCAGTGGTGGAAGGCTGAAAATACCAGTCAGCCAGAACACTAAGTGACTAGCAGGGTTTCTAGGTGCATGTCATAAAAAATCTAAGACTGGCACCAGTATAGATTACACCAAACACCATTACTTTCAGTGGCGTCATTGTGTAGCTGGGTAACTTGTATTGACCAGTGCCCATTACATGTGCTTAAGATGGCTTTGTGATCACTTGCAATTACTAGCAATGGAACTAGGCATTGCAGGCACACATCTGCTCATGAATAAGTGCCCTCAAATGTAATATAGTGCACCCTGCGTTAGGGCTCTACTACCTACATGCAGTGTACATGGGCATGGCACCCAGGGAGTGTGCCATATTGTGTTTTCAGAATGGCATGCCCCATTTCATGCATCCTGCAATGGCAGTCTGCATGTAGTTTGTGTATGGGTTGTTAAGGGTGGCATAACAAATGCTGTAGTCCTTAGGGACCTTTTTTAGTACCAATGTCCTAAATACCCGGGTACCATTTACTAGGGACTTAAAGGATAGCAGAAGTCCTTGCCACTTTGGTTACAATTGAACATTTGTCTTGTTTTTAGGGAAAGACACTGGCACCTTGCTAGCAAGGACCTAGTGCACTACTAATCAACATCAGTACCAGTGAGCAAAAATTGGGAATGACCATGTCAAAAAATTTCACTTTCCTACAGTAAGATCCAAGATAGGGAATAGGGTAGTCAAATCCAAGGAAGATCCACAAAAATTATTTCCACTTCCTAGGCTTCTTTCAAAAGAGTGTCAATAGAGGAAATTTGCCCTAAGTTGGCAGGGTATGCCCAGACATGGGTCCCTTGCTCACAAGGGTGCTTGTTTACGGTCCAGGGAAGACATGGCTTGGCAGTAAAGGATGGACTGTTCCCATGAGGCACAGGGTCAAGACTTATTTGCACTTAGCTGTGTCTGAACTGAGGTGGCAAAGTGAGCTAAAGAACAATGATGGATTCAACCCGGATCTGTGACTAGGGGGTGAGTGTCTGAAAAGTTTCAGTGCTCCGTCCATCATCTCCCTGTGTTTGGAAATTTGCAATGCATCCACATGGTCGTAGCCTCATACTTTTAGGGAACACTATAGGTTGGAAATAGTGGGTACTGTGTCATAGTATTTTGCTAATGAGTATGTTTTATTCATTTGGGTAATAGATGAAGACAATTCTAGCTTCGGTATCAGCTCATTGTGTAAATACTGGGGTGAGGGAGATGGGGGAGGAGGTAATGCCTCAGTTACTTACTGGTAATTCATAACCACAAGTCCAGTTCTTCCTCGCCACAGCATAGTTTCCAAGCCCTCTTTTGGGCAGCTTCGTTATTGAGGCTTTGAGAAATAGGATCTGTTGGGGCAACTTCCTTTTTATGCTAATTAAAGGAAGAGAAAGACAGCCAAATTAGAGGGTGGGAATCTGCTAGATTAACTGTTTTGTCATGGAGGCTAATGCTCATTGTGTATATTCTGTGTCGAGTGTAGAGTGCCACCATGCCTCTATGATAGAAAGTATTGCATCTCACAGCCCAAGGGTATGAACAGGTGGTGTGGTGATCGCTCCTGGTCAATCAGCGATACACTTACAGTACTGTGTATGTCTCCATAGTTTGCGTTCCCCCCACTTATGCTGCGGCCTTGCCACGGCCCACGCAGCATTCCACGCTGGCAACAAGGACAGTTGTGACCTTTTGTGCTGGAGACCTAAAAAGCTGAAGAGTGCTATGACTTCGCACAGTGCGAGTACGTGAAGCAGAGTTGGCCACAAGCGAGGGAGCTGGGAAGAGCACCAGTAGCCGGCCAGTGTAGGGTGTGTCCCACCCACAGGTACGAGGAGCTGAGCTCTGGGCTGCGTGTCTGCATCCAATCCTGCGCGGCGCAATGTGCCCTGCTTCCGGGTCTCCCAGCAGTATCGTCAGCCACAAGGAAATCTCATTGAGGTGGGCGCCGCAGGCCCATTGGGAAGAGGCCCACCGCGACCGAAGAAATTGGCAACAGCGCCATCAAGGGATGGCCGGCCATTCCACCCCCTGCAGCCCACAGACCTATGCCTAGAGGGCATTCAGCCAGCGGCACAGGACTGGGAAGGCACCCTGTGGTGGAGGAACATTCGGTGAGTCTAAGAAATGGTTGACTCCCCTGGAGGCCCGAGCACAGTGGTGGAATGGCATAGCCCAACCTAGCAACAAGCACTGACGAGTGCTAACCCAAGTGACATACAAAAAAAGAAAGTGCCAGGCCCACAACAAACGCTGAAAAGTAAGAGACCAGCACTAGTGAGAAAAGACAACAAATGACACTGTAGAACCTCAGTGAGCAGTTGGGACACAGAAAGGGCATACCTTCTTGCCAGCAGCAGACAAAAACTCAATGTCGAACCAACAGCAAGACGCCACGTCACCCGCATGTTTCTCCCATTCCTGTCATGGCGATGCTGCCATTTGGCCAACTGGTAGACCCCACCACAGCCACCCTGCGCTGGCGTCAATGAATCAGATGAACCCAAAACTATTTTCGCACCATGTGTGGAACGCGCAGGGTGGTGAAGAGACCGAATATACTCCAGGTTGTTGGCGCAGAGCCATTTGAACACCTCTCCAACATAGAAGGTGACGACGACTTTGAACCGCCACTTTTACCCCCAACTCAACCCAGACTATGAGAGATTCAAACTGAGACAGGCCTGGTAAGCCGTTGACGAATCAGTAGACTTCTTATACGCGCATCTGCGCAAATTGGCAAGCACATGCAGCGGCATCGACCAGCCGGATGAAATCAGAGCCCAAACGATCCCAGGCTGCCAGCCCTCAGTTTACAGGAAGCTAATACTGCGACAGCCAGGCATCTCCCATGATAATATCCTGATACTAGCGAGATACCACTAGTTCGCGGACAGGAGATCTGAGGACATGAAAGTGGCAGTGGTGAGAGGCGTAACAACAGAAAGTACAACACATGCGATTAAAGTGAAGGAGTAGCATGTTGATGCCAGTCAGAGGTGCCCCTCTCTGCCTTGCAGCACCACAACACCCAGGTAACCTGAAAAAGGGTGTGGCAATTGTGGTCTAATGCACCAGATGACAGTGTGCTCAGCAAAGGGGAAAAATTGCTCGAGATATGGCAGGATGAATCATTTTGCCGGAGATGTGGGCAAAGCACAGGAGCAGGATACAGCGGGCGTGGGTGTCCAACACAGCGCCAACTATCTCTTGGAGAGGATGATGCAGGGACCTCATAGACCAGAGTCCTCATTGCACCCCGACGATAATAACGAACAGCCCAAAATAACACCAACCAAAGCCTGAATATACACGTATGGAGGCACCGAACCATTACAGCTGAGAGGAGTTAATGATGTGACTGTGAAGATCGAAGGGAAGATGACACAGGCCAGGTTCCATGTGACCAGGAGCAGCACAGGCACTCTTTTTGGGTGCCGCAAAGCGGAAGACTTGGGGTTAGTGTTCTTTGCATGCAGGTGCACAACTCGCATGACACAAACATACTACAAGAATTCACATAGCTATTCGCTGGGCTGGGTCACCTGAAAAACCTTAAGGTAAAGCTTCACATGATGAGATAGTGAGACCTGTGGCACTCGGGCACAGTAGAGTGCCATTCCACCTGCGCCTACAAGTGGAGAAGGAGTTAGACCAACTCGAACAGCAAGGAGTAATCGAGAAAGTGACTGGGCTCACCCCATGGGTCTCGCCTATCATGATTGCCCCAAAGCAACTGGGAGCCATCATAAGACTATGCATTGACACGTGGCTGCTGAACAAAGTCACATATCGTTTAGGCAAGAATTGGTCCAATGATTAAGACACTTGCCTCCAGAGAGACCTTGGGCGGGTGATTTTATTATCTCTCGCAAATGGAGCAGAAGGAACATCAGGAGCAATTTTGCCCCGTAGGCTGCGGGCTTGCGGTGCCAGTACCACATAACACCTGATTATATGCCTTTGCAAGTTGTCACATATGAGGACATGCAAAGGCATTCATGCAATTTTTTTCTTCTCCATATACGTTTGTGCTATGAAGAATAAACAATTGGTTCTGTCCTTTCAACCCAGTACTTCGACGGGACATGCCTATAGCTGCAGCTGCCACGTGCTGATCCTTTCTGCAGCATCAATACACTGTTTCAATTTGCTCTACCAACTGCAGCCAAACGCACACGTGCAGCTCCCCAAAGCCATGGGAGCCAGATTCACAGTTTTTGGGATAGTCCAGACCACATGGCTCACATGCGACTATAAATTGGGAAAAATTACAGGTTGAGAGAGCTTCAGGCTTAGCTACTTTTTGACTGTAAGTAATTATATCCATTTTACGATTAGAGCGCTTTTTATTATTTTACGAAATATCTGCTCCTGTCCTTTCTGCAGAGACAGTGTACATTCAACTCTTAAACTGTCCCCTCTAAGCCCTGCAAATTCTGCTCACTAGTGCAGACTAAAGATCTCACATATGGATCAAGAAGTTACAGTATTGGAAATAAACAAAACCACTTTCTAACAGGAAATATCACAGCATCCAACTGATCTTAAGAAATGCTTGACTTCTTCGGTAACCGTGAATTTTATCCTGTAACATTTTGAGATTTCCAGACCTAACTTACAATGCAAAAAAAACTGACGTCCCGGAATGAAGTATTGTGGTGAATGGAAAGGTAGGGTAGGACTGGCTGAAAGTGTCACATGGTCCTCAATCCAGCATCATACCCCAAAGCCTCAACCCTATTCTCCCTCCATGTGCCATCCCACATTCTCAGTCCACTCTCCCCTCTTGCACTGCCCAATTGTTACAGATGGAATTAAGTAGGCATCTAGTACTACAGAAAGAGCAGATATTCTGTGGGTGCCTTTGTAGAGTTATGTGTATATTCATTACAGTTGTGTAATTTTAATATGTGCTTAGTAAGAGGTGTGCTCCTGTAAGTGTTGGATGATGGTGAATAGTGAATACAGAGTGTAGGTTGAAAAGTGTTCTGATGCAAGTGTCGGGTGAGCTGCATGAATGCATTGTGAGAGGGGATGGTGTGCTTGTGTATGGTGCAGGGTGAGCGGCAAGAGTGAAGGGTGATCAGTGAGTGTGACTGGTGAGAGAAGTTAGTTCTGGGTGATGGTATGTCTATATGAGTTCCTTATGACTATTGCCCCTTTATGTAAGCAGGGCAAATAGACTGCCTGTATGACTGCAGGATCAGAGAGGTTTGTTTGTGTGAGCGCAGAGTGAGATGAGGTAGTGAAGAGTGAGTGGTATGACTACAGGGTGAGTGATGCGCTTGTTTGCGTGGTGTGAGAACAGGGTGAGTGCTGTACCCTGTGAGTGACGGGTGAGCTGTGTGAGTGACAGGAGTGCCTATGCGAGTGCACAGTGAGCGAAGCGACAGTGAGAGGAGTGACTGCAGGGTGAGTGATGTAACCATATGAGTTTGGGTGAAGGTGAAAGTGCAGAGCAGGACGAATTAGTACATGGTTAGCGATGTGCTTGTGTGACTGAGATTGCAGAGTGAGCAATGAAAGTGACAGGTGAGTGAAGTGCCACATAAGTGCCGATTGAGTAGTGAGCTCATGTGTATGCAGTGATCAGCGCAAGTGCATGGTCTGAGGGCAGTGAGGTCACAGAGTACAGGATGAGCGGAGTACTCATGTAACCGCAGGGTAATTGGAGGGAGAACAGTACGGGTTCATGACAAGTGGCATGAGCGCAGTGTGGTCGCTTTGAGTGCAGGGTGAGAGGTGAGCACAGTGTAAGAGGAGGATGAACGGTGTGAGTGCAGGGTAACAGCGTGAGTGCATGGTGAGCAAGCTATCACAAAGTGTCAGGTTAGTGGAGTGTCATGTACGTGCAGGGTGAGTGGGGCGTTCATGTGAATGGCATGAGTGCATGGTGAGCAATATGATCACAGTGAGTGTAGAGCGAGCGTTAAAGCAAAAGGTGAGAATGAGGAGTGGGTTGTCTGAATGCAGAATGTATTCTCAGACACTTGGAGTAACAGCAATAGTTTAACATATCTGAAACCCTATGGCAGCTGTCAATAACATACTATTATGCCATCAGTCAGGGATAGAGTGGCAGAAATAAATAATGTGCTGCTCCTGCAACTAACTTTCAGTCTTGTGATTAGGGTTACCAGCTAAGTATTTTGCTGTCCCAACCAGTACAAAATTAACACTAAAGTTGGTATTTTTTTAGCACTTATCTGTGCATTCTTAAAACAGCAAATATCAATAGAGAGCAGTTTTTAATGTGTTCTAGAGCTGCACTAATGATCTATGACTAACAATTAAAGGAAACAAAGACAGAATTTATTTACAACCCTATTTAGTTTAAAAGCAGGGCCTTTGCAGCCTCTTTAACCCCTTGCGTGCTCCCGTCAGCCACTACCTCGCTAGTGCTGCCAACGGAGCCCCGCCCACCTAATAGAACGCCTGCACCGTGGCGGAAAAAAAGCCGCGGTTAAGGCGTTAAACAACAAAATGACAGTATTTTTCTTTTGGAAAGGTGGCATTCCTACTTGCGATATAACTTTTCATGAAATGCATTCTCCAACTGTGGCAGTAAAAGTAAAATATAAATGTATGGAACAGACAGGAGTGGGGATCCAGAAGGTAATGGAATCAATGAAAACAATCTAAGCTTAGTTAACCAGTTTACAAAGGAATGTAAATGGACTTAAGGACCTATGAAAAAACTCGGTTGTGGCGGAGATAATACTCGAGACACTGAACAACCCATCCACAGAAGAGAATGCAGAAGCCTGGTCAGAGACACATGGGGGGATAAGGTGGCGGGGGGGGGGGGGGGTGGGGCGGGTTAAGTCCTATTAAAGCTATGGGCGTTGCGCGCCTGCCGGAATTAACCAGGGCATTATTCACCTCCTTAACTCCACAGATCACCAGCCAAAATGTTAATTCGCCCTCCTTTGGCAGCTTAATAGGTTTTATAAGTATGATTCACTCGCGGTTCCTTTAATCTTTCTTGCTTTTCACGGTTATGTTATCCCTTCAATAAAATAACTTGGTGTATGTTTCTCCCTAAAAGGCAGGGTCGCGGCTCCCACAATCGACAGCGGTACCAAAACATTATTGGCCTTGCCGCTGCTGCCAACAGCTGAGAGAATTAAATCGCCTTTCAGAGTCGAATACATGGTTTTCAAGCTCCCAACAGCTTTTCCAAAAAGTTCCCCGAAATCGCTATTAAAACTTGGATTTCGAAATTCTTTGAAGAGTGGAAAACAGGAGGATTGTTCTGGAACCCTGCACTTCCGCCCAACCGAAGCAGCAGGTAAGAAACACCCGGTGGAAGCGACACAGGCAGACAGCCGGTGGAAGCGACACAGACAGACAGCCATCCGCCAGCCGAGCCCCGCCTGCTGCTCCTCTCGCGCTATCTCGGCTGCTCTGAGCAGCCTGACACAGACGTCCCGCCGCCTCTGTGCCCTGTGAGAGAAGCCAGGCTCCGTGGGGTGAAAGCAACTTCCGGTGAAGCGAGTGAGCGGAGCTGCGCCCGTAGTGTGCCGGGTAAGTGGACGCTGTGACAGGCAATGCCGTAGGGTAACTGTTTGGGGGCGGGAGAGGCTGGAGTGCGACCTTGTAGGTAGTTTGGTGAGACCAGCGTTTGGGGCGCTGTGACGTCAGCCAGGGGGAGGATGCGCAACGTGCTAGGTACCAACTGTCACGTTTATGCGTGAGGCGTTCTGAACGCTCGCCGCTTAACGCAGACTGCTGTGATGGCTGAAGTTTGTGCGATCTGCTAAGTGCTTACCATCCCCTAGAGCGCCAGTGGTCATTGTACGTTAGTGTTTTGTAGACTGTTTACTCATGCAAAGCCGGGTGAAACACGCTCATGTGTACCTAACCACCTTAATAACACAGTCTGCGCACACTAGGCACTCTGAAGCTGAACGTCATAACTTCGCAAGGACTTTGCCCGACCCGCTGGCAGCGGCGGAGCCCTGGCCCGGTTATTGGGGAAATGTACGTTTTTTTAAAAACTTTATGTTAATCTTGAGGCTTCATGATTGTACCCTGTTCTCGCCATCCTCTGCCATTCATCACCTGCTTCATATGCAAGATATCCGACCTATGCGATTAAGGGCGCTGGTTAAAACGTTAACATAAATCCTTTTCTTTCGCATAGCGTTCCGCTTGACCAGTCAGTATTTGAGTACCTTTCTCTTGAGTTTTCTGCTACGGTATCCAAACATATACGACAATGAACAAGGCAGACCTAATGGGTTTGCTAATGCTTGTTAGTAGTAGTAACATTTATTGTATAATTAATTAAAATCATAACAAATAGACATATTCATTAGACACAGACAACATGAAACACTTAATCTTAAAAGATTCGTTAACAATATAATCAACGATAGTCCATTCTTCAAATAATCACAGCACCCTTATTAAGATACCAAATGCCTCGTTCTAACCCAGTCCGAATGGGTCAACTCCATCAATAAGTAGTACATCATCTCATTATCACTAAAATACATATACAATATTGAATATTCCTAAAAAGTCAGGAGTATATACACAGAACTAATTTATAATAACAGGAGCCAAATTAAAATAATGCCTTAGTCCTTTACTTGAGGACAGGTGGGGCAATTCAATTTGAAAGGACACAATGCTTATTGCTTTCTGATCTTGCCTAACTTAGAGCTACCAGGAGCCATAAATCCCAAGAGTTCCGTCTAAGAAGGATTAAACCTCACCACTGGGCCCCATCGTCCTAGGTGTCCACTGTCCCCCAGATCGTCTCTTACATACACTCCTGCAAAACGGATAAGTTAACTGCAGACATTATTTAGGAGAAAAAGGTATCTCCCGGGTGTTTAACAGTTATTTAAAATGTTCACAAATTTTGCACTTCTCCCCAGCCCTCTGAGTGAGCTACCGCTGAAGCAAAAGGCTGATGCCTGTGCACAAGAGTGAACGCTCTCTGCCTAAAAAAATCGGTTATAGCTGTAGTCTCCTTTGTTGATTTAGGGCCGGGCAACAAAATAACAGATGAAACCATGATTCCCGATAATTGTTGCATAGCCTACACTTTAAATCATCCCTACTTTCAGCCCAACGTGGTTTGAAATCTCTTATTGGTAACACAAGCACTCTCATTTATTTTATTTTTAGAGTTTTATATAGCGCTAGCTAGACCTGGAGGTATCAGAGCGCTTTACATAAAGAAACAGCGTGTTACCAGGTACAGAAATTTCACATTAATTACAGAAAAATTACAAATTCAATACAGTTATTGGCAAGTTGAGTGTCAGGATTCAAAAAGAACAGGGGGAGCTGGCAGTCCATAGGAAGGAGATAGCAGCGGAGAAAAGGGCGAGAAATATGTCCGAAGTCCGGCTGGGTAGGTGACGGCCAAAGCGGTGTGCCAGGGCCAATCTCCCCTATAGCTGTCGGTGCAGCTCCACCGGGAATCGGCCATGCGGTTCTGGCTCCGCCGGACGAGTATCAATTCAGGAAGAACAGGGGAGCTGGGAGACCAATTGGAAGCAGACAGCAGCGGAGAAAAGGCGAGACATATGTCCGAGGTCCGGCTGGGTAGGTTACTGCCAAAGCGGTGCGCCAGAGCCAGTCTCCCCTATAGCTGTCGGTGCAGCTCCACCGGGATTCGGCCTTGTGGTTCGGGCTCCGCTGTAATTAGAAAGATGATCAGGAGGTGACCGAAAATCAAGAGTCAAGATCCATGTGAGTGGTCCACAGCCTCAGCCATGAGACTTCCCCTTGAACTAGATCGGATCAGTGGCAGCCATTTTGGGGTCAGGCGCAGGGTGATGATCAAGCCCCTTGTTGGAGTCAAGCCAGTTCCCAGGATTGGGTTTATGAGCAGTCAGGAGCTTCCCTGGTGGTGAAGAAAGTAGATCATCAGTTGGAGTGGCCACCACTATCCCTCCTGTAGCTACAACAGCAAGGGCGCCATGTTGGAGTCAGGCGCTGCCGGGGATCATTAATTCTCCTTTGATGGAGATAGCCCTTTGCTGACAGGGAGAAGGACCCTAGTTGGAGTGGGCCAAAGCCGTTACTGGTGAAGATATCTAGGCTCCCGCTCGCCGTTAGCCAGCCTCTCTGAGCACTCTAAAGGAAGACATCCAGCGGGGCAGTAAGCTTTCATTTCTGCCTGTTGCTGCTTTTCTGAGCAGCGGGCGCCATGTTAAGGTCAGGCAAGTCTCGCCTGGGCACCATTTTGAGATTAGGCAGATCATTATCGGGTCGCCTCCACTACACATCTCAGCCCCCAGGCCCCCACGCTTTGATTAGGAGTCTCCTGCAGGCAGTGGCCACGAGGTTTCACGCGGGCGCCAACAGCCGCGAAGTCAATCCGCCTCTTGCTCTCCAGGAATTCCCAATTTCTATACGCTGCTCACCCGCCGTAATCACCCAGCAAGGGAGGCCCGCATCGTCAGTCAGGGGAAAACAGCGGCCACCACAGCAGATATCAACGGGCTTCCCGGGCGCCGGCGCCATTTTGAGGGATGTCTGAGTTAGGAGGAAGCCTCAATTTGCTGGACCGTGGACCATGGGCTCCAGGCAAGACACACAGCGTCAGACCCTGGGGCTTGCCGCAGTGTACATCTGTCATGTATAGGATTTTGTCCAAAGTATTTGCGTTAATGAGATCGAGAATTATTTTTGTGGCTTCCCAACATGATAGGAATCCTTTAGGGGCTGAGCCCATCTGTGACTCTCGACGGACCGTAAATCTTGTTCCCAGGAACACTCTTTCATTTGCTTATTAATAGCTGTCTACCATGCCCGGTAAGGGATGGCACCGCCCCCCAGAGCGGACTCCGCGATCTTGAATAACAGAATCACCTCTTTAAGTTGACTAGACCATGTGTTGCCCAGTTTTTCATAAATCGAATTCAAATAATTTTTTAAAGAATGCTTGGGGGGCCTCCCTACAGCTGATAAAATATTTTAACAAGTAAGACTTACAATCAATTGATTGAGTTATTAACCCTAGCTCAAGTCTTAAGCTGGAGCGTCGGATGCGTTGCCGTTGATGGAATATTTTTTTATATGCTCTAGTGTGACATAGCTCTAATGCGTCATCCATCGCGATAAGATAGGCACGATGCCCATACTGCAAAGCTGGGAGTAAGGTTGCCTTTATAACTCTTAAAATGGGGAAAGCAGAAGCGCCACTTAATAAATGATTTAGTTGGCCAATTCCATAAGGAATAGCTGCCGCTTTGTAATCAAGATCTTTAACTAGGGTTACTGCAGAACCAGTTTCACTAAACCACACGCCCAGATATTTATAGTGCCTTGCTGTGGTAATGATCTGACCTCCCAACTGCCAGGTTGCCAACTTCTTCCTACGGTAACTTCCGAATATCAGGACTTTAGTTTTGGACTGATTTACCAATAAATGGTTCTCCTTGTTATATCTACCCAAAGTGTTTAAAGCCCTTTGCAAACCTGACTTGGTGTGATCCATGACCACAATATCATCGGCGTGTTGAATTATTTGTAATAGAACTGAGCTTAGATTAGGGGGGACAAAGCTACAGCCGTCCAGTGCTTTCCCTAAATCTGTTGTGTACAGTTTAAACAACAGGGGTGCCAGAAAACAACCCTGTTTTAGCCCTCGCTTAGTTTTTACTTTCTCTGTTACTGTTGTTGCACTAGTTTTCACTCCAACCCATGTCTCTGTATATAGTGATATGATGGCTCCTAACAAGTTCGATAGTATAACCCACCCCGCAAGCTTCCTCCATAGAATGGCCCTATCTACTCTGTCAAAAGCTGCACTGTAATCTATAAACAGCACAGGAGAGGTGGTCTGTTCTTCTGAATGGCTTTATGCCTAAGGACAGAGAGAGCTTGAATATTGTCTATCTTAGAAGCTCCAGCCCAGAACCCTGTTTGAAAAAATGGCAATATTCCCTCCTCTGCCACCCAGGATTCCAAATGTTCTAGTAAAATTCGGGCATAGACTTTTGCTTCAAATTCCAGTAAGGCAACCAATCTATAGTTTGCGGCTGCGGTCCGATCTCCGCTCTTAAATATAGGGCCTAAAATTGATCCTCCCCAGCCGTCTGGTAGGTCAGCGCTTAGAAAACAGTGGTTATAAAGAGCTGACAACACTACTGCCCAACCTTCATGCGCCTCCTTAAAAAGGCCAGCTGGCAGCACATCCGGGTCTGGGGATCCATTAGCTTTCAGCTTTATTAATACTTTTGCCACCTTTCCCCTATCTGTTAGATTACGCTCAGCTACCTGGATCTCTTCATCGGGCTGGCTCAATCCTACCTCCAAAACCTCCTGATGTTGTAGGCTTGGTTCAGCTAGCACCAACTTTTCTTTAAAAGATACATTTGGAGTGGAGGGCCCTCCAACCTCTATTAAATTATCAGTCTGTTCCACATACAGCTCAGCGATATGGCGCACCCAAGCTGTGTCTGAAACTCAATTTTCCCGCCCATATTTCAGTTATTTTATTTATTAATGTGGGCCCAAAGTCGCACAAGGTTTGAATCCTTTAATAGCTGAAAGATTGTGACCCATCCTTATCCTTTCTTTCCTTCTGAATCTCCCCAAAACTTTTATTATGTGACCTTTTTGACAGTTTTAGTGCCGCAGCTGTTTTTTTAAAAGAATTACACCGGTTTACACGCCACGCTTTACGCAGCGTTTGTCTGGATATGATGATTGCCTTACAAAAGTTTCATGACCATACTGGGTTGTGCCCCAGCCACCCCCTTTTGAAGTTTGGGGCCGCCCTCCTGATCCAATATATTCTTTCGTAAGTTCTCCATAATGCTTGTTAGTAGTATCCGATAAAAAACGATTTCATTGTGAATAATCAGAATTGAACATTTTTCGATTCTGAAAATATGAGACTGAATTAACCATTACTAAGTCTGTGTAATGGTTAGTGGTCTTCTGAGTGGCTTAGTGTCTCGTGTTCTCCCCTGCACATCACTTTCATTCACACTCTCTCTGTAACTTGGGTCTTTATTTCTCATCACATATTTCAGAAATCTTCCATCTGCATTACCTCACTCGTCAGCATCTTCCACTTGATAGCTGTCTTTTAACTCTCCCATACTCACACTCTCCCCTCACTTGTAAACACAGCATTTGGCACTGTCAGTATGTCCACAGGTGTATATCCTTCTCACGGTTTCTTTTCATATAAAATGTTGATCACAATTGCCATATATTTAACCATAGCTGTGTGCACTCTAGAAGGACCAAGAATTAGACGAACATGTAGCTTGAACACCTTTGTTACCTAGTGAAATGCACGGTGAGAATCTCGCATTGCCAAAGCATCAACTCCAGAGCTCCCAATAGGACGCTGTCAGGGCACCCTATCTGGAAACATCCATTACAACACAGTCATTACAACGACCTACCTTTACAAAGCAACTGTTACAATGCAACTGCCTTTACATCACATGCCATTACAAAGCATGTCACTGCAACGCATGTCACTGCAACGCATGTCCCTACAACGCATGTCCCTACAACGCATGTCCCTACAACGCATGCCACTACAACGCATGCCATTACAACGCATGCCAATTACAACGCATGCTACTACAACGCATTATAAGGTAAGTAATGGAGATTTTTTTAGTATTAGGCTGGGTATGGGTTTTGGGGTACATGGGAATAGTAATTGTTACTCCTACACTATTCAACACTTTCCCTACTGTTGCACTCACTGGAGTGGGAATAGTAATTTTTACCCCTACACTATCCAACACTTAGTAATTTTTACCCCTACACTATCCAACACTTACCCTACTGTTGTACTCACTGGAGTGGGAATAGTAATTTTTACCCCAACACTATCCAACACTTAACCTACTGTTGCTCTAAAAGTATTATGCGTTGTAATGGTATGCGTTGTAATGGAATGCGTTATAATGGTAGTTTTTAAAAATGCATTGTAATGGCATGCGTTGTAAAATCATGCAATGTAATGGTAGTTGCGACGTAAAGACTGCGTTGTAAAAGCATGCGTTGTAATTGCATGCATTGTAACATCATATATTCACCCCATCCTCTCCCTGAACAAACCCAAATACCTGGAGGTGACTACAAGCTCACTATGCACTATACAAAACTGATACTTTACATTAAACCAAAATTACAGAAACACAACATCTAATGGAAAGCAAACGCTTTTAGGGAATACAGGATGAAGTAAAACATTTAGACATAAATTACTTTAAGCGTTTTTACAGTCGTTAAGAAATCAATTGAAGTGTTTACCTGCAAATTTAAAGATATGAATATCGAACCCTTTGCATCTAATCAGAGAACTTTCTGAGAGCATTATACATAGCCTCACACTGCTAAACTTTAAAAGCGTGTTCATACATGTTTGTACTGGAGCCACTGTCAGAAGTGCAGTCCAAGCTTACAATATTTCCTTAGAATGCTCACCCTAATATTAAAGACTTTACATTAATGAACCATAAATGCAAGTTTGAACAGCATTAACTTATAAGCACAAAAATTATCTTGACTGCAGACAATGCCTTTTCCTGATCCAGAATGTGGTACGGTAAACTGGCAGCCAAAGGGCTTGTGCTGCAGGAGGTGGGCCTACTTGTCCCAAAGACAAAATACACATTGAAACTTGTTGTCACTGACCCCAAACAATATGTCCTGGGCATCGGCCTATAGGAATTCCACACCCCTCATTGAAGTATGATTTGAAATAAAGGAAAACATAAAAGGTTTGCAAAGTATTGTCAATTTATAACTTTAGTATTAAGGGGTATTCCCAACATATTAAATGTAGAATTTAAGATGGGACTATAATGTATTTAGGGCAGTGTTCTGGAATAAGTAATACAAAATCAATGTTTTCTGGAAGGTATGTAATAAGAACTGCATTACAAAATTAAAAATTAAAATACTTGTTGGTTCTCATTCTGATAAAAATAAATTTTTACGTAATTTTGATGCACTTTTGTGAGAAAGTGCAACTCTTAAAGAAGCTGCACTGTATTTCAGTTATGAGTAGACAGTCGTATGAAAATACCAATGTATTTCCGTTTTACATTGACAATCGATGTGTACGAACAGCAGTGTATTTGTCAGATTCTATTCAACGAGACAGGGGCACAGGGAAGATGGAGCTACTGAGCCATAACTGCAGTGGTTGGTATTTTGTTACTCTGGTGTCCTGGATCCCTCCTACTGTGCTGGCTCTAACCAGGAGTTTCCTAAACATAGCGACACAGATGTGTAAAGACTCTGCACCTGGCTGTTATCCGCCTTCCTGAAGTAAGACTCATTGAAAGACACAAGGGGAGGCCCTGCCTAGAAACGTCTTCATTCTTAATTACTGCTGGCTCACCTCCACTACCCAGCCATCAACCAAATGGCAGTGCTCAGGAAGGACTAATCACCTGTTCCCTACTTCAAGTCCTCATAGAATTTGTAAGGGTAACTCTGTCTCCATTCTCCCAAGCTTCAGTCCCTGGGGCTCCTCCCTTCAGTTTCTGGAAGGTAGGCAATATATTTCCAATGTCTGGGGAAACTTTATCAATCCTCTATCAAAAACGGATGCCACTGGTACAGCAATCAGACTCACACCACAACTCGGAGGCTCACTACTATCCTCACCTCACATATACGCACACATGGGCTTACAGCCCAAGGGTCTGAGTGCTACATATAAGCGGATTCTTACATAATTCGGCCCAGTAGGCACCACACCTCTGAACGAGGAAAAAGCCTGGTCAGAATTGTAAAACCTCACACATTTTTTTACTGCCACCACTGCTTCATGTGAGCAATGCAGGACATGAGCAATAGTCATATTTCAGTGTTGAAGGCACGCACACTTGGTGTGCCCCCATGAGTCACAGAACAGGTTCAGTGCCTTGGAATCACCATGGACAGGCTAGACCTCAAAGCACACACTAGATGATCGTGTCAACTGGGCCATCAGATATTCGAGGTGGCAGCTTTAAATGCAGTCCTGTCACTCATGGACGGGATACATGCCTGTTTGCTATGCCGGGGTCATTCCCCCCCAACACTATTAATGATTTAAATTCGAAGAAATATATGTAATCAATGTACATGATGGCCAAATGCTCAGTATTTTTATTTACCACTTCTTTTCTCACTTGATAAATCAAAAAGGGAGCCAACACAAAAGCAGAACAAAAATATTATCTTATTTTTTGGGTTTGCAGTTTTGAGTGATACTTGTACTATGCATATCCCATACCCTTTTTTGGCAACAATAAGAATGTAAGACCTGGATGTGTTATATACAATTTATAGACTTTGCAACTGATTACGAGAGAGAGGTTTGCAAGCGCCATGCTTCAGGAATGAGCTTTGCTCTTTAGCCAGACAGCTGATGCTTTAATTTTGGCACAGTTGAAAAATAATCACCTTTACAGAATTAATTTGTGTCATGCACCTAATTTCCCGATGATAACTAGGTTAAGCGAGTTTGCATATTGCTTTATAACGATGTTTTGCATGGAACATTTCTCTTGAATACATTGAAATGTAACGTCTGACTATGAAAACTTTGGAAAGGAGAGCTGTTAATGAAAAAAGTAGAATTGTGACTTAAAGCACACTTGTATAGTCCTGGCCTCGCAGCAGAGTAGTTGGCAAGTCCTGCCCCCCTCCTCCCCCACCCCCCCAATCCCCCCAATATACGCAGCATGGGCTTTGAATCCGCTTCCTTCATGTAGTGGCTTGTTTGGGTCAGCCCTCTTCAGCCACACTGCTTTGAGACTTTATCAACCACGTCTCGGATCAGTCTAGAGAAGGAAAGAATCTCTTCTCTCATGCTGCTATACCGTGTGTCATTCCAATCTTAAGGAAGTGTTTCCATTACAGTGTTTGAGTTGCATTCTTTCACCATTTCCAGGGAATATTTGGTGATGCAAAAAGCATCTTGGAAAGACGCACCCAGTCTAAAATCAAATGTTGTACATTATAAGCTAATGTTTACACAAAGTATATAATTAAATATATACAAGCTCAGTAGTATGTGCCAGGTGGTGCATTTAATTACATTTTTAATTTGGAAAAAGCCACATACAAAAATCTAAATAATATTTTCTTTAAAAAAAAACACCTGCCTTTATCTAATCTTTACATACTTTTCTTGATGAGCTGTGGCAATACTTGTTCTGACTACTATTTCATTCCAGAGTTCAGATTGCCTGTTTTTCTGTCTCTTGTGTGTACAATTATGTTCTTTCTTTTATGTCACTGATTGTACATGCCCCTGTAGTCCTCTGTCACTGGCTGTATTTAATATGAGGTCATTTGTAAGAACAACTTAGTGCCATCTTAAAATGGGTGGTTTCCGTTGACAGTACTGAAACCTCATTCTAAGAACGCTACTTTTTTCCATGTAACTCAAGATCTTAATTCTCTTTTATGTTTATTCTCCTTCGTCAGCCTTCGGAAGTGAGACTTCTAAAAAGTGATCCTTGTTTTAATGTATGAGTCATACGTTATATGCAATGGATACTAACAATGAAAATTAACACACCTTCAGTATTCGGGGATTTTTTTTTATGCACCATGTTTTTCCACAAAATAAGGAGGCAAAAGCTAGAAACATTTGCCCGTATTAATACTGATCAGGAGTTTATTTTTCCCACGAGAAAGGCAAACAGTGTTTGGGATTGGGTGAAGGATTTTGAATGTGCAGCTATTGTACAGAGGATTGTGGATTAATGGATGCTATTGAATGGATCTTGTTGCTTAATTCTTCTCCTGCGTTAACCTCATATTCCTACTCAAATTACTGAAAATTTGTGTATCACATGTACCACAACTAGTGTGAATGCTGTGATGGCTATTAATTACAGCTTCACTGCACTTCTGTGGGATCCCTGGCAGCACTCTGCTACACCAACCTGTTTATGGTCAAACATGAACACAATGACATACACAATTGCAGTCGTTTGACAATTGGATTGCTACTCAGCATATATTTCATTGATAATATATTTATTCCATGGATTGATACAGTGGAAGAGCTTAACGTCAACATGGAAATTGTTTGAACTGTCTACTCCAGATCTGAGTTTACCACTACATTTTGTACTTTACTGGCTTCCACCAAGCATCTCTCACGATCAATATGGAGCACTCACCAAGTAATTATAAGTACATTGAAAAATTGATATTCTCGTTAGAATTAGAACATTGTATTTTTCATGCGGTAATATATAAGTACAGAAAAAAACGGCATTAATGTGACACAGTAATAATAACTGAAGGCAAATAAAGTCATAATTTGTGTTCCTGAAGTATAACTTCGTTCCACTCCATTGGGTCTTTAGTAATATGTTCTATGTTAGCTGTACCAAAAGTCCAGTGTTGCCTATTTATGGTTCTTTATAAAGGTTCCATGCAATGAGAGTGCATTTTCTGTAACAAATAGACTTGTTTTTGTTATATGCTATTACAAAGTCAATTGATACAGGAGGAAACAACTATATTCCAACAGTCAATTGATCCTGGATAAACCAGCCAACACGTGTTTCGTCTTTCAGGCTGATCTTTTTCAAAGCTCTTGGTAATTGGTATATTGTATAAGTATTCTTCCAGGTATTTGTACACAATTTTGGCATAAGTGTGAGGCATTACTTATTACATCATACTAGTTGCCAACACATAACCGTTAGTCAGAGTTTTGAGGCTCATGAAAAAGTATGTATTAGCCACCCAACACTGACCTGGACGGTCCCACTGATTCCTGAAAACTAAACACACACAAAAGGAGTAATTCAAATATATATTCTAGCACTTCTCCCTATGACCTGAATACCTCCCTCAAGCTGCATCAATATGGGCTTTCTTGTGGTAAATGAGGTATAGTTTGTGCTTGACTTCTGTTGAACTGCAGGGCAACCAATAATGTTAATATTCTGTTCCTAATCTTGGCAATTCATGTGTGCAAACCAGAACTCTAGTACCTTGTGTGACATTCACATATACATGTGCAACATAATTCAGTCTAAGAATCTTTCCTGTTCTGTCACCCAATAACTATAGTGAAATACAATGACCCGCAGTTTTAGAAGGACTCCCATAAATGCTCAAGAAATAGTTGAGCAATCTGGTTTCAAGACTGGTAAGAGTGGGGGGGATGACGGCTACGGAGTACCACGCCTCCGTGTAGCCGTAGGTGAGCCGTGACCCCGCCCCCATAATGGCGGCATGGACCTGGAGTACGGTGCAACAGCAATGGAGTTGTTGAAGCGGATTTCTGGCGAGGTACGGCAGCAGAAGAAACGCGGGAGCGCCAAGGCTCCCTCTCGGCCGTGTGGTAGTGACGCCGATTTATCCTTCGGCTGCAACCTTCGGCAGCTTGTGGGGGGAGCAGCAAGGAGGAGCGGAGAGGAGAGTCAGCTGAGGACGCGGCAGGCGGCACGTCTTGTCTAGAGTGTGCGTCCTTTCAGGATTCTATTTTAGAGAACCCCGTTTTGCCGACCATCGCGAGTTAGGCGAGGCCGGTTCTGAAGATTGAAGCCGTCGGAGCTTCGCCCTGGGAGGGTCTATGGCTGGAGAGTTTTGCTGGGGATCGGCTTCCCACGATTGGGAGGAGAAGGAGCTTCTTTTTTGGCAGGCAAGAAGTACAGCGAGGTCAGCGCATTTTGAGGTGAGGAGGGGGTGTGCCTTCCAGCGACCGCCAGGATAACTGAAAAGGGTGCAGGAAGGAAGGATAAACGTGAGCCTGATTGTGAAGCGCTAAGGAGGCATCTTTTGGCTATTTTCAGAGAAGATAAAAGAAAGAAAAGTGGGGTCTACCAGGACTTTCCCAGGACTTGTAAATATCAGCAACCTAAGGGGAAAGTAATAAGCAAAAAAAAAACTATTTAAATAAGGCAAGAAGCGAGAAGGCAAAAAAAAGGGGAAGGGGCAATAATGGGTAAACCCCAGAAAGATGCAGCTATCTCCAAAAAATCTAGTAAAATAGACACTGCGGCTGCGGCCCGCCTCAAAGCCAAAACAGGCTAGGGCTGGGTGAAAAAAGCAGCTCTTTGGGCCAATAAGGATAAAGATAAGGGAAACAATTTCAGTTCCCCTGATCTTAATAGCACCCCATAGATATCTGAAGACGAGTCCCCTTATATTACTGCTTCTCCACAACGCGAGGGGCTGCCTGAATTAATGGCTGAACAGGTTTGCGCTACACCAGAACAGACAGAGGCTGCTGCTGCAATGTCTTCACAAGGGAGCCCGATGCAGGATGGTTCAAGAAAAAGTGTAAAAGGAGTGAAAGATTTTCCTCAGTTTATAAAGAAATCCACCTTACAAATGTCACAATCCCCTTCATCAACCGCAACCTCAGTCTTCAAACCATCGAGTACTCCGCAACCGGGGTCAGACACGGCTTTAATAGGATCACAAGAAGAGCTGACCCCTGAGGATCAGGATCAGGGTGTATTTACAACTCGGCGAAACTCAGAATTGGATCTCATGAGGGTCCAGCATTTACAGCAAGACTTAACTCCAGCACAAGTAGTGGCAGCGTCCTCAATATCTTTAAGCTTCACGAATACTGGGGAAAAAACAATGTTGAGGACAAATTCCTCTCAGGTTCAAGATTGGGGAGACCAAGGCAGAAGGAACAAGATCAATACCCCAGTGAGCTCAATGTTATCTCAGTTCCAGCTACAATCACAGCCCCAAGCTCAACCTCAATCTCAACCTCAATTGAGATCTCAGGGGCAGTCGCTCCTAGAAGCTGGGCCGGTTCTATCGGATTTAAGAGTAGGAGTTATGAGCATCGGAGTAGATGACCAAGAGAGTGATCTCTGTCCAAATATGGAGACTGGGGGATCTTCCAGTTAGATATTAAAGATATGCAGAATCTAATTTTGGAAGAGGTTCGCGAAATGAAAAAGGCGCAACAAATGGAAATCGATGCTCTGCATCAGAGACTGGGGAAAATTGAAGAAGTGATGACAGGATTTCCCATCAGAATGCCGAAAGCAAAAGCCAGAATATCGGAATTGGATGATCAAATAAACATGGCCATGGGAGAGGCAAAGGAGGCAGCCAAAAGGAAGAACTACCTCAGGAATAAACTGGAGGACCTTAAAAATCACTTGCGGAGGTCCAACCTCCGAATCGTTGGAGTTCCAGAGGGGATAGAAGGCTCCCAACCCCTCCCATGGGAAAATTCATTCATTAAACAGCATGTCCTCCCGGAGTTTGAGGGCGACCTCACCATTACAAGAGCCCACCAAGTCACAGCACAACCTTTTCCAAATTCAATGATACCAAGAACTATCTTGCTGAATTTTGCGGATTTCCGAGTGTATCTTGTCAAGAGCTATCCAGACAGTTTTTTGTGAACGAGACTAATAAATGCCGTATATTCTCAGACATGACTGCTGCGGCTGCACGCAGGAGAAAATAATTTGTAAAAATCTTACACTTCAAAGCTCATGGTGCGCAAGCATCAATCGCTCAGCAGTCAAAACTCAAGAGTTTTAGTCAAGGAAAAGTTTTTTATGTTTTCAGATCTTGAAGAGGCTCAGGATGTGTTAGAAGAGATTTCAGCAGGGTCTAGTATTTGAATAGCGAAACACATAGGGAAACATCAGTAGTATTGATAATATTTAGGGTGTCCTTCCCCAAAGATATAAGCCGGGCCGGTTATGGTAAATAAAATATAACTTATAGGAGACTTTCAATTGAAATGAAGAAAATGTATTGCCATTAGTTTGCATTCAGCAAAGTCCAGTGGTTAATTACTGGTATTTATATAGAGCTAGCGGCAGTAACTGCAACATCTAGGGCACCCTCTCTATTTATGTTTTCAGATGGAGAAGAAGCACAAGCCCTTTTGAAGGAGGTCTCGTTAGGGTCGGCAGGGTCTAGTACTTAAACACCGTTATGCACAGTACATGATGTGTTTTTTAGCCAGTCAATTTTGGTTGGTTTTGAAAAGTATTGTGGGGGGGTCCAGGGGTCAGCGGGGTCACTCAGGGTGTAATTTCATAACACCCAAGAGGGTAGATGGGAGGGGCGAAATGTGGTTAGCGTGGTTGGTAAGATTTTCTCCACATTTTGGGGGTGGGTTTCTTTCAGAGTGGGCTTGGAGGGCAGGGTGGATTGGGTCAACAGCAGTAAAAATACCAAGAGCAAAATGTACATATATTACTCAATTAGAAGTTCAAGGTTATTTTGTGATTAGAAACCTTGATGGAAACTAACAAATGTAAGATCTTATCCGTCAACGCCAATGGAATTTTAAACAAACAGAAATACGGCGCCCTTATAAAATGGTTGATATCTTTTAATCCCCAAGTCTCCTTAATATTTTTACCCAGGTTTTTTTCTCATGTATTTTTTGCATCAGCGGGGTTGGCCCTGAGAGGGGTTGCCATTTATTTTTCCAGAAAATTATCTTGGGAATTTCTACAGGTTCAGAGAGATCCACAGGGTAGATGGCTATGGGTAGTGGCTAGGCTACAGGGGAGAATTTTGAATTTTGTAAATTACTATGGTCCGTTCTCGGACGACACTTCCAGTTTGGTCAAAATTAATGAGCTTTTGAGGGGGTCCCCGGGGCAGCTTATCGTAGAAGGGGATTTTAATTTCATACAGGATTTGAAAAAAGACACTTCAAATAAAAATAAGAAACAACTGACATCGAACTCCAAGAGAATTATGGAAGCCCCTAATCTTGAATACCAACTAGTAAATCCCTGGCGCAATTGCAACCCAGATAAAAACAAATTTCACTTGCTATTCGCATCGTTTCCGAACTGCATCTCAAATTGATTTCATTCTTATATCTAGATCTCTTCAGGTCTCCGAGATAGATAGCGGGTGTAACCCCTTCTCAGACCATGCAAAAGTTGAGCTCGAAATTGTATTTGGTGTGGAAAACAGAGAGCGGTCCAGGTGGCCACCTGGACCGCACCCTGCTCCAAGACCAGGATTGGGTGGTGGGCTTTAGAGAATGGATCTCCGAATATTTTAAGATTAACGATAACACCGCGGAGGCTTTCTCTGTGTGGGGTGGGTTCAAAGCGGCAGCTCGTGGACAGATCATCGCCTATACAGCTGCCCAGGCAAATGGTAGGAGGCTTAAAATAGCCAAGTTACAAACTGAAGTTGAAAAAGAATATGCCCTTGAGCTCCAGCAGTATCCTAACCAACTTGAGCAGGTGCGAGTGGCTTCTTTGTATTGGTAGAAATTTGCAGTTCAAAAATGTACCAGCAAAAGGTGTATGAAGACAGTCAGTTAGTAGGGAAACACTTGGCTAACACAACAAGAAAGAGACAGGAGTCAGCAATAATAGTGAAGGCACGGGATCCCCAGACCAGCCAGGAAGAGGTCAACAGTGATAAGATTTCACCATTTTTTTAGAGCATTTTTACCGTATTTATTCCACAGAGTATTTAGTGGGGGTGTAAAAAAAGTTCATCGGGTCGGGGACAATCGATATTTGCCCGGCGGTATTGCCTCTGTGACCCTCTAGTTATTTAAATCAATGAAGAGGCAGGCGCTGGAGACTGGAAAGCAGGAAACAAGGTTTTTTTATTCTCTCCGGAGGAGAACACAACGAAACGGACAGAAGGTATCGTTCTGAGGTGCTCTAACTGCATCCCGGAGGCCTGGCCTCTTATACACAAGTTTATCTCTTTATTACATGTAACACATTCTCGTTGATACTTTGATGTACGGAAAGACATCCTCAGAATCCCCTTTGGGCCCGTTCCCACACACATTTACAGTTGAAGTCCCCACCCTAGTCACAACAGGTGATGAGCATCGCGCAGCTGGATAATCCGCCGATTCACGGAATGAGGGGAGTTTGATCGGATCTCATGGGGTGGGGGCTTTGATCAACCCGGGGATTCTTTGATGGGGGAAGCTTTCTATTGTACGGGGAGGGGCAAGGATGGTATCGGCAGAGCTGGGTGTCGGCTTGGGAACGGGGAGGACAAAACAGGCACACGGGGAAAAAGGGGTTTGCATCTAAGGGCCGGAGATCATGAAAGGAAAGCAGGGAGGCGTCGCGCTGGGAACAGGATGAGGGCCTGGGGCAGAGCAGCGCCGGAGAGGGGTTTATGACTCAAGGCAGGTGCAAGCAGGGGGTGGTCAGCGTGCGGGCTTAGCGAAGGCAAAGGGCTATGTCAGGGGCCAGCGGCATGCAAAAGGGTTTGTTCTGATCGGGGCATCTTAAAATGGCGGGCGCGCACGACAAAAGTGTGGCATCAGGGAAGAGGCAAGATGGCGCAGATAATGTTCACCAAAAAGCACTAATTTTCCACAGTCCTCCCTTTAACATATTCAAGACATCTTGCTGGTTCATTTTCTATTCGGTTCTACTGTGGTGAGCATGAGAAAGAAAACGGTAGGAACCCTAGATGGAAAAGAGTTGTAAACAATACATTTTGAGGTTTCTAGGTTTTTTTTTTTAGGAGGTGCACCTATTTGATAAAGCAGGAAAGTCATAGGAATGAAATACAAAAACGGCGAGCAGCAAGTACATATCATAACGTGAACTGGCAGGTTAATACATGTTTCAGATTCGGATTGGAGCAGGATCAATACAATGGCGGCTGGGAGAGAAATGAGGCGTAGCAAAACGGTGGTTGAGGATGTCGAATGTTCGAAGTTTTATGAGTTCTCATTGTTCTTTGTGGTCTTTCGTTGGCGCTGTTGAGCACCGGCGGTGGAGCTACAAGTCCAGCTCTGTTCTAAGTTCTGCGTTGCAGGGCACGACCCTTTCCTCGCGTTTCTGGTCGGAAAGGTCCTTTTCGCCCTGTGTCCTTTGAGGTGATTGTCAGAAAGTTCCGATGGAAGAAGAGCGTTCAAAACAGTCCATAGGGTAGGTCAGAGGAAAAAGGGGGATGGAGCAAGGCCAAATTGGGAACAAACTAGGGGAACGAGAGACTTCAAATGGGCGGGCGTGCGACGGAATTCAGAGAGCGGGGACTTGTCGAAAGGCACTGGACGTCGAGCAGGGGCATCAGGTCGACCCTTTCTTTTCATGCTGTCGAAAACAGTGCCTCGTCCTGCAGCTCCTTTCAGTCGTGGTCTCGCCTTGGCTAATGTCGCAGGTGTCCCTTAGTCTGCAGTCGGGCCTCGTGCTCCCACATCCGGTCCTTCTCTCCTCCAACAGCAGTACCCTTAAACAAGTTTGAAAAGACAGTCTTTAGAAAATTTGCAGATGAAGATAATCAAAAAGTCTATTTCTCTCCCAGCTCCAGGCAAAGAATGAAAATGTCCGTTATATTTAACGTTCACAACTGGCATATGAATGACCGGTGGCGGACCTGTTGGATTTACTATGACTTTCCTTCATAATCATTTATTACAGGCATGACAGTTCATCTGATGGTAACCCACCTTCGGGAGACAAATCTGGCAAAGATATGCCGTTCTCTAGAGTTTCACATTTACAAAAGGGTACAGTGAGTCGTCAACATGGTACTACACAGGTATTTTGCTGAGAGACGAACATGGCTAAACATTTCCTTTCTATCGGTGCATCCTGTTTTTCAACTACTGCGGGGTTCATTTTGATGATTTCTTTACCTTGGTCTAGTCTGTTAACCTTGTAAAACATCATTCTGGGTCCTACGTAACCTTTTACAGCCCGGTTACTTAACTAGGAAGGACAGGGGTTTTATGGGAAACAACCAGGGACATAGACAGGGGAGGTAACGGGGGTGATCGTTTTTCTGGTTTGGGTATTGCGACGATTCGGGGAGGGGAGGGTCGCGTATTCTGAGGTCCGTGTTTTATACTATAGGAGCCGTTGACATGTAGTTCCCTTATTTCGGGCCAGATTAGGGAACCTCTGTCGTCTTACCTGTCCTTTCCCTTATGGCCCAACCTGGGTTCATTGACTTCTAGCGGAAAAGGAGAGGTAATGACGCGGCCTCAGGGTGATTGTATTAAAGACAAGCGTTTGTGCAAATACTGACGGTATTTGAAGCCAATTAGGTGGTGTGCTAGGGGTGGCAATCTGCCAATTTCGGGGCTAACCACTCGGAAGAGTGGTAGTGCAAAAATAGAGAGAGAGAGAGAGAGAGAGAGTGAGAGAGAGAGAGAGAGAGAGAGAGAGAGAGAGAGAGAGGGAGAGAGGGAGAGAGAGAGAGAGAGAGAGAGAGAGAGAGAGAGAGAGAGAGAGGGAGAGAGAGAGAGAGAGAGAGAGAGAGAGAGAGAGTGCAACGGCAGGCTAAATAGTACACGTGCAACAGAGAGGGCGGCAGTGCATTCAAGAAAGGCTATTTAGTGCATTACACAGTAAAGGGTATTCACGAGTCCGCGTTAGAATCTTGTAATCATGCAGTTTGAGCATTAGACAGGGTAGAGGGGACGTGCTTTGAGAAAAGGAAAGAAGAAAAAAAGGAGGTACCATTTTGTCGCACTTTCTCGCATTCTCGGTCCTTTGACCAGTTGGGTCAACGCCTCAGTCACACACACACACATTCCCTCACAGTTTCGCATCATACGTGACATGGGTTCATTCGTCCGGTCTGGTTTAAGGGTGATCACTTTTTATCAGGTTGTGCTAATTTTTCGGGCTTGTTCGATACGTGAGTAGTTTGCAGGCGTGCTTAGACACCACCCTGCGGCGCTAGTCCGTTTCGTGTATTTAGACATGGCAAGGTCTCAGATCTTCGCCACACCTTGGCTGTAATCTCTGATGTAACCTGCAGAGGGAGGAAAAAAAGGGGGGGGGGTGGGGGAGACAGCATTCGCGCGCATTCAAATACATGGATTCATAAGTCCTTTACTTACCTCTTACTCGTCTTTCCTCCTTGGGGCAGGGTCCCCGGGGATATAGTTTTCGGAGTCGAGGGGGGGGGGTAGTGTGTTCATGTAGGGCGTGTGCGGGGAAACATAAAAAGGAAACCAGAGGTGCCTAGTGCGAGGTATCTAGTCAAAGGATATATCTCACTATCGGGATCCTTAAACCTCTTTCAACGCCGTGGCGTTCTAAAGTTCTTCGGTTCTTGGGTCCCTGCTACTTTGGAACGTTGTACTTTACAATATTTACATTATTTCATTTCACCCTCCTTTTACATTCCCTCATTTACACCATTCGTTTTACCCATCCTTGGAAGTCACGGTCTTCCTCTACGCGAGAGTTCATGAGTCAGTCGCGTACTTTTAAGACGGAGTGTCGTGTTGTCGATCCGATCCGTCCTCCAGGGCTGGGCAACCATCTTCCTTTAACCTTAAAGAGAGAGCAGAGTAGGGTGCACAGAAAAAGAACTTTCCTACCCATCCCATATTGTTTTAAAATAAAGCATGCAATACCCGTCCATAGTTTCAAAGACTTTATTTTGCAAATTCATTTCAGCATATGGATTAGGAGGGTGTGGTCGTATTTGGTCGGTCGAGGCAATGGCTAAAGTGCGTACAGTGGGGGGTGTCGTTTGCGACAATAAAAACATCGGAAAGTTTTACTCATTCATTTGTAAGAGACTAAAAACGTCTATTAATTGGCTGGGGGTTCGGGGGCATATATTTTCATAATTTAGAAGCATAATCATAACAGTTGTAATCAGATTTCCTATATGCATACCGTACGTGTGCGTCGTAAATGAGGTTTACATCAGTTATAAAAATATAATACATTGTACATTCGTAATCAACATTTGTAACGGGGATCTTTTCACACTATTCGTCGAGTGAGTTCTCTTCGTCTTTTCTAGCCAAGTGTACAAAGGATCATATAAAATCTCAGAACATCAAGTTTATATTAGTGCGAAGGAACACCACGAGGTGTTCGTAAGTTCCGATTGATACCAGCGCCATTTTGGGCGGGGCCGGCACAGTCCGGAAGCAGCATCAGGGGGAAATGTTTCCATTACTGGCAGTTTGGACCAGAGTCCTTTTCGGCAGTTCTAGAATTCACGCTAACAGAAGGTGTGGCAATGTCATGTTTGTTTCGTTGGCGATCAAGGCAGCCGTCCCTTACCGGAAACCTGCAAAGGCCGAAGGTTCCGCCGGGGACCTTTGTATGATCTTCAAGGCTGCGGAGATGCTGTCGGAGATGGGGGCTCGTGCTCCATGGGACAAATGTTCGAGTTGTATGGCTGGCCAAAGTTACTCTAGTGGCCGGGGCCCGCCTTCCAGCGGATCCAGACGCCATTTTGAGGCCCTACAGGGGCCACTCTCGTCGAGTTTGCAAGAATGGAAGAGACCCTTCGGAGTGAAAGGAAGAGGTCCCTGTTTTGTGAGAGCGGGACGTTCAGCTGGGGTGCAGCTGTGATGCCCCCACCTGGGGGGCGAGGGAGACTCGTTCACATCGTCTCCTTCTCCCCGGTGCACTCCATGCCGCTCCTTTTCATCGCCCCGCATGAAGGCCTCTCCACATCCGGTGTTCCCCAAGCGCCACCATTGTACGTTCGGTGCTGCGCAAATACTGGGGTGCCACCATTGTACGTTCGGTGCTGCGCAAGTATGGGCACCATCGCCTGACTGGGGATGTTCGGCGTCGGGCTGGGGGCTGGGAAACCTCCTACCGGTGGAGGTGGGAGAGGCTCGTCCGCGTCGCCTCTCCCTCCCAGCCCAACTTGGACAAATTGTTGTGGAGGTACGTGCAGGACATCCCGCCGTCCAGGACTGCTGCGGCTGTGACGGAAGAGAAAAGGAAGAGGTGCCTTGTTCTCCTCTTGGACATGTGGCGGGACTACCTTAGTCTTTCCAGGCCCGTTGCGGCCGGCCAAGGAGACATGTGGCGGGACTACCTGCAAATGCCCAGGCTGCGGGCTCCTGCCTCTCCTCCGGCTCCCCCATACGTTAAGATTTCCTGACCAAGAGTTGGCGGCGGGGCTCGCCTTATATGGGTTGCCGTTGGTTGGGCGTAGCCGTAACCCTGCCCTACTTTGGAAGGTTCCAGAATGGGGGGGGGGCGAATGTTCTGTTTGACTTTCATTTTCTACAGTTTATCGTTATTATTCCTTGTTTGTTGTGTTAAATTAAAAGTTCAAGTTTATTAATGGTCTACGGATTTTGGTTTACCATTTCCTTCTTTCCAGGTTGCTTTTATGCTAAGTTTCTGCTAACAGAGGTCGAGTAACACGGAAACACGTGTAGAGGGATGACGCAGATTTGTACATTACATACACACAAACTCAGACGGGGGACAGTACAAGTACGACATACAAAGACCCAAGACAAATATAAAAAACAGTTATTGGTCATAATTATCTCTTTCCGTCTGTGAATTTTAAACGAGGCTGGGTTCCCGTCTTGACATTGCCCGACCTAGGAGAACTTGAGCACGCCGCTGAGATTTTCCTGGCGAAATCTGTGCCATCGGGCATAATCAAACGCGGTGGTTCTGTCTGGTCTGTCTATGTAAGTCGGGTTCTTCTCTGTCTCGCGCCTTTTCTCGTACTGTCGGTCTGTCGTTCTTGTCGGCCCTTTGCCTTTACTCACGCTCAGTAGAGTCGGGCATTGGGCTTTCCAGTGTCCGACATACCTACAAAAAGCGCATTGGTCTGACCCTAAGTCTGGTCGTCCTTTGCATAGTGTCGGGGGATAAGTTGTGGGTAGCGGTGTCCTGGGGTTGTCCTGTCGGTATATTTCCCTACTTGGTTTATCCTCGTCTTTTCTCTGTCGTTTCGTAGCCTCTCTGCGCCACATACCGAGACTGTCGAGCATAATTGGCGTCGTCTTATTATTTCGAAAGGCTATTTCTAACGTTTCTATTTTATCAAGGTCAAAGGATCCTGCCAGTGGCCACTGTTTGTCTTGGCTATCTTCGGTATACCTGTGCCATAATTTATTATAAGCTATGGTGACTAACCCATAGTTTATGAACATGTCCTTATTAGGGGTGCCTTCTAGTGGAGCTATATGGTCCACCTCTAACACCCGGTCCGGGCTAAACAGGCTATTTATCAATGGGGAGAAGACAGACATGACGGCTCGTAACGAGGGACTAAAAAGTCAGCACTGCCTATCTTATCACTAGGTGCAAAGACTAGACAGAATATTTCTATTCTACGTTGTTTGCAGGTAGTGAATACCTCATGGATCCAAAAAAATATATAAAACCAAACGACCAATAAATAACAATGGGGAGAATGAGTAGGTCCGCAAAGATCTGCGTTACCTACCCTTTTCACTATCTGCAAAAAGGGTGGTCTCTTCCCTGCTTGCAGACAGGGAATCTCCAGGAAACAATAGTTTTGTGAACAACAGTTCAGTTTCAAGCAATTATTGAGTGGGGGAGAAAAAGAACAAGCACGGCTGCTACCCTACCTATCCTCCACTGCTTGCAAAGGGAGAGAGAGCCTGTTGCTTCTCCGTTTGCAGACAGTGAATCTCTAAATAAAAATAAACAAAGCAATACTAGTATTTTGAACAATCAAGCAATCAAAACAAATTTCGATTTGTCGTGGCAACACGACCTTACCCGGACCATGTGGACAGTTTCTTGTCTTCCGAATCCAGCGCCCGATCGTCCTCTTTTTCTCGTATTTCTCACGGCACTCCTGATGGTTCCCAGTCAGGACCGTAGATCACTCGAGAGAGGTCTGTTCGGAACTAGTGAAGTTCGGATGATCGGCTGCCAGACGAGGGTCTATTGGGCAAGAGCTCTCCCGATCGTTGCAGTCGTTCACTCTGTCGTCGGGACCTCTCCCACTGGATCCACGAGTCGCTGATGGGCCCCACGCTTGGGACGCCAATTGTAAAAAAAGTTCATCGGGTCGGGGACAATCGATATTTGCCCGGCGGTATTGCCTCTGTGACCCTCTAGTTATTTAAATCAATGAAGAGGCAGGCGCTGGAGACTGGAAAGCAGGAAACAAGGTTTTTTTATTCTCTCCGGAGGAGAACACAACGAAACGGACAGAAGGTATCGTTCTGAGGTGCTCTAACTCCATCCCGGAGGCCTGGCCTCTTATACACAAGTTTATCTCTTTATTACATGTAACACATTCTCGTTGATACTTTGATGTACGGAAAGACATCCTCAGAATCCCCTTTGGGCCCGTTCCCACACACATTTACAGTTGAAGTCCCCACCCTAGTCACAACAGGTGATGAGCATCGCGCAGCTGGATAATCCGCCGATTCACGGAATGAGGGGAGTTTGATCGGATCTCATGGGGTGGGGGCTTTGATCAACCCGGGGATTCTTTGATGGGGGAAGCTTTCTATTGTACGGGGAGGGGCAAGGATGGTATCGGCAGAGCTGGGTGTCGGCTTGGGAACGGGGAGGACAAAACAGGCACACGGGGAAAAAGGGGTTTGCATCTAAGGGCCGGAGATCATGAAAGGAAAGCAGGGAGGCGTCGCGCTGGGAACAGGATGAGGGCCTGGGGCAGAGCAGCGCCGGAGAGGGGTTTATGACTCAAGGCAGGTGCAAGCAGGGGGTGGTCAGCGTGCGGGCTTAGCGAAGGCAAAGGGCTATGTCAGGGGCCAGCGGCATGCAAAAGGGTTTGTTCTGATCGGGGCATCTTAAAATGGCGGGCGCGCACGACAAAAGTGTGGCATCAGGGAAGAGGCAAGATGGCGCAGATAATGTTCACCAAAAAGCACTAATTTTCCACAGGGGAAGAACTGATCCAGGATTATTTTTCTAATATAGATGTCCCTAAACTTTCAGACAACCGGATCAGTCAATTAGGATCTGATATAAATTCCATAGAAATTGTGGTTTCTATTAAAGCAACAGCTGGGGCAAAAGCATGCGGCCAGGATGGCTTCCCCATCGAACTTTATAAAACCTTTTCAAATGAATTGCTGACACCTCTGAAAAAACTATTTAATTATATTATGCAAGGAGAGTTGGTGCCCACGAGAAGCGATAATAGTGTCATTTGTCAAAGAAGATAAAAATGCTGAAGATGTAAGCTCTTATAGGCCCATCAGTCTTTTAAATTCGGGTTATAAGATTTTAATGAAGGTATGGGCCGAACGCTTTTTATTTGCTGCCCAGGAGGTAATTCATAGTGATCAGACAGGTTTTATAGCGGGAAGATCAATGGCAGCTAATACTGAGTTTGTAATACAGGCCTATTTATTTTAACACCAATTTAACCCCGGCATGTATTATAATGGTTGATGCTGAAAAAGCATTTGACCTGGTTAATTGGACGACCCTGTTTTTTCCCTCTGTCAATTTGGATTTATAGCTCAGGTTATCGATATGTTACGCAATATTTATCAGGGGGCCTTTGCCCAGGTATTAATTAACACAAACCGGGCAGGATCGATAAAAATAAACCCAGGAACCAGAGAGGGCTGTCCACTTTTGCCGCTGCTTTTTACCTTTTTTATAGAACCATTAGTAATTAAAATCAGAAATAATGCTAGTGCCAACCCCTTATTCCCCGAATGGCTATGTTGAAACTTTTCACGCACAACATCATTTTATATATGATTCCTAATAAAGAAAATATGGAAAGTGTATTGAGGGAATTTAGAGATTTCGAACAAATTGGGGGCTACAAAATAAATGCTAATAAAACAGGTCCTTGCCCTCAACGCTGATCTAAATCTTTTTCCATCTTGTTGCAGGTTCAAGCCGGTAATCAAGACCCAGTTAGATATCTTGGGATATTTGTAACTAGCCAGTACCGTCAGCTAGATCATCTGAACTATACAAGAATGAAAAATAAAATAAGGGACTTTTGGATCAGTGACTTCTACTCCCTCTCTCACTAGTGGGTAGGGTTTCATTAATCAAAATGTCGATATTACCGTTGCTTATATTTCTATTTAGTAATGTCCCAATAAAGATTAATTCATCCTTTTTTAAAGATTTTAAAGAAATGGAAACGATGCTTAGAGGTTTTGTCTGGGGGAAAAAAAAGTATCCAGGGTCAAGCTGTCGGTAGTACAACTATCCATCAATCCGGTGGGCCTTGCAACCTCATTTAAAAACGTATAATGAGGCTGCCTTTCTAGATGTAGTGGCGGGATTGATGGGATCCAAATGTATTCGAAATAGCGTCTTCTTTGAAAAAATGCTACAAGAAATTGGTTCTCAAATTCAAGTGTTTCTAAAAACCTCCAGACTTCCAAAAAACCCAGATACAAGACCTTATGGGAATATTCTTTTAGACTTCAGTCCTTTATTAAAAAGACTGGCTCCTGAGGCGTACAATGTCTGAATTTGAGGGAGTGTACCAGCCTAGACCTCCAATTAAAGATAAGTCATTTAACAAACTGGGAAAATTGTGGGCTACGGGAGCTAAGGCATTTTGTTATTCAAAATAGGGTGGTTGCATGGCAAGAGGTGATGGCAAGGGTTAACAACCCTAGGCGACCCGATCTTTTTTGAATATCTGCAAGTTGTTCACTTAAAAAAATATATTAATGGCCTTTTTGAGTCTCCAAACGAATTGGTAGTAGCCCTTTATGGGGCCAAAATCAATGACATAGGGAATTGGTACAGGTTGCTACACCGCCAGGGACAAACTTCATTGATAGAAAGTCATTTGGGTAAAATAGGCCATGAGACACAATGCTCTTTTTCATGTAAGGATTTGGAGACCCTATGCCACCTAGGAAGTAAATCCCTCCGCGCGGCCAATTTTAAAAGGATGGCATTTCTATCATGCTGGCTCGCTTATACGACTCCGGGGGGCCCTTGGGAAAAGATATCCGGAGTTTGAAAACAAGTGTTTTAGATGCCAAGCCAATGGTCAGGGCGAGTGGCATCATATTTTTGTTTTACTTGTCCATGGTTAGAGCCCTTTTGGGAGGCAATTTTTGCGGATATAGAGCTGGCAATTGGGAAGAGAATCCAGCCTGAGGCTGAGTCGATCCTATTCGGTATATGTAAAGATAGAATGATGTTAAATAAGGCTGAGGAAATGTTTGTATTTATCTCTTGTACTGTAGCCCTCTCCTTAATCCTTCAGAACTGGAAATCCAGCCAGTTTCCCTCCCAATTGAAGTGGTTCAATAAAATGAAAAGGACTCGTAATTTTGAAAAGACATATGCAAGTCGGGTGGGAGCCATTAGTCGAAAAAAATTAGAAGTACTTTGAGAACTTAGAAGAGCTAAAAGGGGGGGGTGATTAATACTTGATATTGATGTTGAAATTGTAGCAGTTTTTTTGCGATTAAGAGCACTAGCACTTTTTCCTCGATGGGTGCACTTTAGAAACATTAGCACTTTTGTGGTTATTGCACTTTGTAATATTTGCACTTTTTTACATATGCACTTTATTGCACTTTTTTGCTGTTGCACTTTATCACAGGTTTTTGCACATTGTCTCTTTTTAAACTATTGATGATGATATTGGCTGCTACAGTTTTATCTTTTTAATGTCATAGCAGGAAGAAGCTATTTAATGTTTTTTAAAAGGTTTCAATAATTGTTTCTTTGATTTTGATCGTGAAATGTATATCATGTACCTAATGCTCTGCTCAATAAAAAACATTAAAAAAAAAAGAAATAGTTGAGCGTTTGTTTTCATTGACAGCATGACTTTCTGAATTGTTTCCTATGTTCCCATTGTCTGTCACTACAAATGGATTGGAAGCAAAAGGTCTTGAGAAGGAAATCCGAGGTCCGTGTAGCGAGGTCCTGATTTCTTAGCATAGGCACAGTGGTCAATGAGGAAGTTGTGTATCTCAAAGATGGCACATAACTCTCCAGAACGCATGAGAGTTATTGGCCTGCTGGGAATTGTAGTTCATTGTTGGAATGCTAGAACCTATTGCGTTCTCCAGCGTGCAGCCTCATTTCAGAAACCTGCAACACTCCTTGGTGACTGCCAGCATCTGTCAAGCTTTGGCCAAAGATGTGCATTCCCTGCTCTCCCTGAGTTCCTCTGTTGGTATTAAGCTCTAAAATACCTTATTAGAGAAAGGAGAGGAAACCGGAGAATGGAAAGAAAAAACACAGGAGCGCTTGCTGTGGTGGAGTGGCATTAGTAAGACCTGGCCCGGACTGACATCAGGTGTCGGACTGGTACCTTGACTGATTCTCAGGTCTGAGGTGGCGTGAGTTCTGGATAGAGATAGCAAGTACCAGAACATTTTTGAAAATGATGAAATATAAACTTGTACAGCGTAAATCCTTTCAATATTGGGAAGAGTATCTTACCTTGCTCTAGGCATATGGAAATGGTGATGAAACTACACGTCCAGGATACCAATGCTGATCACCAGGATGCCAGGGAGCCAGAAACTCTTCGGACAGCAGTAGTCAGATGGTAGACCAGCAGCATATGTACAACAATGGCAAAGCCCAGAAGCACTTGGGCAGAATCTAACCAGATAAGAGAACCAGCAAGAGAAAAAACAAGAAAGGTGTTGAGATTCAGGGATGGGGGCGAGCTAAGCAGAGCAGAGAGCCAATAGAACTACAAACTGTTGCCAGGCAAAGAGCCATGAGTGCAGTGTAGTTTCATCTACCATTTTTTACCTCAAAGTGGGATTCTATACAAAGAAGTTTAAAACCCCCTCGGTGGTTAGCGTTCTAGTAGTTCATTGACCCATGTTCCAGAGTTTTCAGTCTCTTCCTTATCTAAATCCAGTGAGTCTATGATTTACGTGAAGGTTGATGATGTGATATGGATATCCGTCGCAAGTCTTAGCAGATCTTATGTTGTGCAGGTGACTTTGTAACTCAGTCCCCAGTCGTTTCTATGCTGAAAAGACGATATGGTTTCTCAGAGATCAGCCAGTAAAATCTAGTGCCCAGAAGTCACGCTCCTTTCAGTTCACAAGGTGCAGCGACTGCCGAGGATGTGTGCCATCAATTAGTGTAGCAGGTGAAGGGGTCCTGATCTAAGGCTTAGCAAGTTTGGCCTGGGACGCATGTACAACAGGATGTATTTGCATTTAGTTGGTAATGATCATGGGACTGCATCCTTCCCCAAGAACCTTAAAATCTTGAGGGGGCCTACGAATCTGGGTGGAACGTTTGGATGTGACCCCAGATTGGAGAGACATTTTGTAGTTGGCCATACTTTATTCCAAGGGTAATAGGAAGGTGAGGCATGACAGTGCATATCTGTCCAATGTTTGTAGTCTGCCTTGGCCTTTGCTAAATAGTGTTGCACTGTTTTCTGAATGTTTTGATGTGATACATTAAGTGTGAACTGACAGTACCTTCGAGTAGAGTGGAGAGTTGTTATAAGATAATTCTGCAAGATAAAGCAACCTTAACTAGTCTGATTGGTGTTTGATCACAAAGCACCTAAGATATTATTCTGTTGACTGATTCACTCTATTGGTCTGTTCATCAGTCTGGGAATGGTAACAGTTGGATTTGAAATGTGCGGCACCTAATATTTTCATGAGTTCGGCTCAAAACTGTGCTCTCAATTTACAACCCTTCTCAGTGACAATGGTATCTGGAGCCATTTAGCATAAGCTTAGATCCAAGAACTTTTGCGCTAGAGCATGGGAGGTTTCTTATATGTAATGAAATGACACGATTCGGAAAAATAATCTACAACCCCCAACAGAGTAGTGAATCCTTGTGTATTGAGCAGTTTCAGCGATAAAGTCCATACAAATATTTGACCATGGTTGTTGTTGTATGGGTAGAGGTTGGGGAAACCCTGCAGGTCTGCTATGATAAACTTCAGTATGAGCAAAGTTGTGCACATATTTCTTGATGTTTTGGGGTAATTTTGGCCACCAAAATGCAGACTTACAAGATCTTGTGATTTCCATTGACCTGATCGATCTGCTGGAGAGTCATGTCACCAATCCAGCACTTGCAACTCCTTCCAAGCAAAACACAAGGCTTCATTGGGAAAGAGCATAGCCTATGTGGCCTAATGGGCTAGGGCACTCGATCTCAAATCTGGGGAACCGGGGTTGTGTCTCGGCAGTCACTTAATCTCCCTGTGCCTAACAAAATTAATGTGACCTTGTGTAACATAACTGGTGCTCATGTAAAGCTCTCTGATACCCGATACCTTTGGGTCAGGTTCGTGCTATATAAAACGACTAGAAAAATAAAATGATGCCTCCGAGATTCCATTTGAAGCCATTGAGTATGATATTCAGATGGCTGGACTCCAATTGCAGAGGTGATGGCTAATAAAGCTGGAAGCTGGCAAGACTCCTTTTATTTGCCAGTCTGTTGCGCCGATGCCTCAGCTTTTCCATGACAGGGACCATAAGGAATCCTCATAGTAGAACTTCAAAACGAAGAGGGATTTACTGGCATGACTTGTATTGATGTACTTCATCAAGGTTAATCTTTTATTTTTTATTTTTTTTTATTTAAAACTATTTTTATTAATTTTTGTGCACAAAACAGACAGTTTCATTTCTCATATCAACTCACTCATATTCCGTTTCCCCCTGTCTCGTTCGCACATACCCTATCAACAGATCCTAAGCAGGACATCCCACCTCCCTCTCTACCCCCACCCCCACCTTGTCAGTGTGCCTCATAACCCTTGTTACGGTTTGTCTGGTCCAACATTTCAGCAGCAGGTATCACTCCCCTTCATTCACCGCCCACACAGAAATCCAGGTGTAGTCCAGCATTGCACAAGTCCATCATTCCAACCCCAGGGCCCAGTGTCCCCCTCAATCCACCCTCTCCCCGCTTTCGGGCTCTTAGTTTAACTCCTTTCCTCCACCCCTGCGGCTTCCACCTCTCCCCTTCCCGTATCCCCTTCTCTATTCGCCGGCTCGCCAGTCTCCCCACCATCCTCAGCCTCCATAAGCGACTGCAAATCTATCACTAGTGCGCTCCATGCCCTAGCTGTCTCCAGCGCTTTATCATTTGCTGCGCGCCTAGCTAATTGCAATCGGAGAGTGCTTTCAGAAGAGGCCCATTGCAGGAAACACCTCCGCCACCTCAGGAAGTTAGGTCCCCCTCTAGATTTCCAGTGTAGTGTAAGTTCCCTTTTGGCCATTATGAACCCCAAATCATAAAATTTACTAGTGATCTTAGTGGCAGGAGTATGGGGAAACCAGAGTAGCAGGCATGCACCCGCGTCTGCATCAATCTGCCGACCCGTGACCGCGTTCAGGCAAGCGAAAACATCCATCCAGTACGTGCCAAGCCCTGTACATGACCAGAACATATGTTCAAAGTCAGCGTCCCCCGCAGCGCAGCGCGGGCAGAGCGACTGCGCACCTCCAAAGATTCGGTGGATCCTGGCAGGTGTCCAGTACGCCCTATGTAGTGTATAATATTGAACCAGTTGGAACCGGACATTACGGGTGCCCTTCCAGGCCCTGCGTACAAGCTGGGGCCAGGTCGTCTCCGGTATCTGCCGACCAAGGTCAGCCTCCCAGCGCTCCCGCAGCCCATCAAGGGTAGGGGGTTCAGCCAGCGCCAGCCTCCTGTACAGGCATGTGATGGCCTTATATGTGCCAGCCGCCATCACTACGTACTGGCAGCCCAGTGACGTGGGCGGTTCCAACAGCCCCATCCTCCAACGCCTCTGAATCCCGGTAACCAAGGCCGCATGTAACAGGAAGTCACCCTTCGGGAGCCCGAAGGCCTCCCGTAAAGCACCGAACGGCATCAAAGCACCGTCCCGATATAAGTCACCTAGCATGTGGACCCCAAGTTCCTCCCAGCCTGCAAGCGCCGACCAATCCCCGCCGTGCGGGATGGCAGTACACATACCCAGGGGTATCTCCAGCGCGTACGGTGTTCGGCACCCCCCCCGTCTGTGGCTGCGCAACCAGCACTTGCGAAGGGTACGCTCTTCAAGAGTCAGCTGCTCCAGCCGAAGCTCCTGTTGGAGCACAATAAAGGACAGAACATGGCGCTGTACAAGCCGACCCTGCGGGCCGTCCGGTCCTCTGAATTCTCGCGCCATCGCTTGCGTGAGCCACTGAAGTTGAGCGGCCAAGTAATGCCATTCAAAGTCTGGCACGGCCAGACCGCCCTCCTCCCGGGACCTAAGCAGAGTATTCAGGGCTACGCGGCGCCTGCCAGTACCCCAGATGAAGCCGATCACCACGGACCGCAGAGTGTGAAAGAAAGAGGATGGGATCCACACCGGTAACGTGCGGAAAAAATAAAGTAATCGCGGTAGGACCACCATTTTCAACAAAGCTATCCGCCCCGCTACAGATAACCGGAGGACATGCCAAAACCTCATGCTACCTCTAATGCCCCTCATGGCCCTTCCCACATTCCCCTCGTACAGTAGCGAATGGGTGTGATATATATGAACTCCAAGATACTGCAGGCAATCCGGTTCCCAGCGCAGACCGTCCAGCACCGCTGGTTGAGCGCAGCGGGCAGTTAAGGGGAAGAGGCAGGTCTTAGACCAATTAACCCGAAGGCCCGAAAGGTCCCCGAATTCCCGAAGCAAGGCACGTGCTCCCGTCACGGACGCATCTACATCCGCCAGGAACAACAAGAGGTCGTCGGCATACAGGGAGATATAATGCATGTCGCCTCGGGATAGCACTCCGGCAAAGGACCGACCCTGTCGGGCCCGAGCCGCCAGCGGCTCAATTGCCAAAGCGAAAAGGAGCGGGGACAAGGAGCAACCCTGTCTGGTGCCCCGACCGACCACGCATGCCGCTGATATAGAGCGGCCCGTTCGGACCCTAGCAGTGGCCGACTCATAGAGTAGCCTCGTCCAGCGGACAAAACCCTCTCCCAACCCGAACCGGAGGAGTACGCAGTACAAATAAGGCCATTCCACGCTGTCGAAGGCCTTTTCAATGTCCACCGACAGCGCGGCCGCCCCCGGGGGGCCCTCCCCTTCGACATCCATGATTCTTATCAGACGTCGTATGCACGTCGAGGTGTTCCTAGTGGGGATAAAGCCCGACTGGTCCGGGTGAACCAACGAGCACATATGGGCAGAAAGCCTCGTCGCTAATATCCTGCTCAACACCTTGTAGTCCACTGTGAGCATCGACAACGGCCGGTACGCCGTTCTAGCCGTGGGGACGCCGCCCTTTTTCAACAGCGGAATGACAATCGCCTCACGCGCCGACGTCGATAGTCTACCCTGCTCCCAGGCCTCCCCATATACCTGGTGGAGGCGAGGTGCCAGCAAATCCACATACGCCGCGTAAAACTCCACGGGGAGGCCATCCCCCCCCGGCGTCTTCTTCCTGGCCATATGCTTAATCGCCGCCCTAATCCTCATCAAGGTTAATCATAGTAGGCTTTTGTGGTCTGACCACACGATGATCTTGTGTTTGGCTCCTTCCAAGTCATGACACTAATGGGTGAAGGCTTCCTTGATTGCCAACAATTCTATCATGCAAAGTGTAACTTCTTTCAGTACTGGTCAAGGTATGGGGATAGTAGGCCACCAAATAAACAGCTTCTGCCTGAGGTTTTCTTTGTCACAGCACAGATCCTAGATAAAGGATAAAACGAATGTCTGGACCATGAAGGGAATAAAGGTCTGAATGGTTTAGAATGAAAAACTTCCTAGCTATCGTAATGGAAAGTTTAAATTCTATTAAGGGCACAGATGTGAGGATTAGACTGTTTTTCCTTCATTTATTGTGCATCAGCTGCCATTAAAATGTATACCATGCAACTTTAAAACAATATTTCCCATGGTTCAGACAGAAATAACACAGAAACAGTTCATCCAATCAGCAAGCAGCCTGTCCCTCAAGACCCCTCGGCACCACTCTATCCTCCTCTTTCTTCCTGCGGAAACAGCTCCATCAGTCGAACATTACTCCTGTTTCGATTAATCCATCCCTGAAATACTAGGCACAGCATAAGTCCTTGTTTAGAGAGGAATGTCCAGTGAGCATAATAGGTATGTCAGAAAAACACGTTTAAACATTGGAAATAACCTGACTATCATCATAAACCACAACTCCAACATTAACACGTTTAAAAATATGAAATGATAGTTAAGCCTAATGAAGGGAGGGTAGTGTGTTAACTTGGTATGCTTCATAGGGTGGGACTAATCCTCACCTCCGTGTCCTTAATAGAATTGAAACTTTCTGTTACAATAGCTAGGTAATGTTTCCTTCTATGTCAGGACCCGGAGGTGAGGATTAAGCTAGTTCAAAGCTTGTCCACCACAAAAGACGCCATATTGGGAACAAGTTTGAAAAAAAACCTCCTAAATGTAGAGTCCGAAGACCAATCGCTGCATTGAGGATATCCTCTAAATGTTCACACAGGGGAAATGCTTTGGAGGTCATGGCCCCTTGGACCGAATGAGCTCCAAACTTGGAAACATCATTGCCAGCCGCCTGCATGGCTCTAGGAACCCACCGGGCAATAGTAGGAGAATATACCTCTCTATGTGGCTTGATAAAGCAATAAGCAAATATTCTTTCCCTTGTGGACAAATATCCACCGTTTTAGCCTGAAAGTTCGATACCCTGCGGCATGATACCAAGCAGATTAAGATAGCCAGTTGCGCTGACAGTTGTTTCCGCAATAGATATTTCTTCAGGGCCATGATTTAAAAAGACGTAAAACACTATTGACATCCTAGAACATAGAATACCGGGGCTCAGGAGGAATGGATAACCGGGTAAATCTAAGGAGCTTACATACCAATGGATGTTCACTGACTGGACGGCCGTCGATCTGCACATGACCCACTGAAATAGCCAACTTAAAGGTATTGATGGACCTTTAAGCTAAACCTTCAGAGGCTAAAGAGGTGAGGAAATTCAGAATATGGACAATGTTGGCTCCACGGAATCCACCTGCCGTTGGTGACACCAACACATCCATCGCGACCTGGCTGAGCAGTATCTCTTATTTGTACTGTTCGCCCAAGCCTTGGAGAATATGGACGCCGCCTCTTGTGAAATTAACTGGACCGTACAACATTCCCAGTAATCCGCCTCACTATGCAGCAAAGAGACCATGCTAGGACCAGGGGGTGACTATTCTCCAGGGAATCATGGAGGGGATCTGGAATTAGGGTAGAGGGATTTGAAAATCCCAAAGAAAGTTCCAGCAGAACTGGAAGCCATACTTGAGATCTCCAAATCGGGACCTCCAGGTCCGCCTGCTGTCTCCGAATCTGGAGGACAGTCTCAGGATAGTGGAGAATGAGGGGAAATGCTTAACCACTTTCCATGCTTCAATCCTAGAGAAAGGCATTGGTCGCTACTACAATTGGGTCTGGGCACCAGCTGTAATACCGCTCCACTTGATGGAGGGCTTTGGATCTCGTTCTCCCCCAAATGGTTGATGTACCGGACTGCCGCTACATTGTCCATTTTTAGAAGGACACAAGACTGAACCCTTTCCTTGTGCCAACATTTCACCACAAAGGAACCTAATATCCACTCCAAGGAATTGAAATAGATAGATTTTTCTGCAGCGGACACATTTCCCCCAGTGGAGGATTCTCTCTTCCGTGCCCCTCAACCAGACGAGCTGGCATCCAACTCTGTTACAAGATTGGGTTGGGAGCCAAATATAGCTTGACCGTTCTACGCTTCCATCTGGGCGATTCACCATTGTAACTCCTCTGTAACACCATTGTAACTCCTGGATCGGTCTGGTTCTCTGCCCGAAGAATGTGGGGAATCATATTCGTCTCGAAGTGTAGGGGAGGGGGAAAAAGGGGGTTTGGTCGCTGAAGTACCAAGTTTTGGAATTACATCATCAACCAGAGAGGGTGGGGACTCCATAAAGGCTTTTTTTAAATGCCTGAACACAATCCCTTCCTTGGTCAAATTCACCATAGACTGATTAATATAAATTGGCAGATCCTACAGACTTCTGAATCTCGTTGACACTGTTAGGACAAACAATAGCTTGAACCTTGGAATTATTCAAGCCAGCCCCCTTTTTGGATATTTGAATTCCTAAAAAAGTAATCTTGGAAACCTTAGAAATATTTTTTGTAATTTGTCATAGAGAGTCTACTAATTCATGAGAGCTGCTGTTTGACATGTTCTCTATGTTGCAAGTACTCTGAATAAATGAGGATATTGTTTACTGCTGTAACACAGTAAAGGAACTGCTTAACTAATTTAGCTTGACAAGATTTTAATAATGTCCCTACAAGTATTAAATGCTGTTTTCCACTTATCTTCCTCAAAACCTCACTTGAAATCAAGATTAGAGAAAACCTTAGTGGATTGTATTTGATCAAATAAGACAGAATGAGATGGAGAGAATAGTAATTGTGTATGGTTACAGAATTTAGTCCACAGTGGACAATACACAGCTGATATTGCCCATTCGTATTTGGTTTACAAAAGATTGGGGCCCTGATACTAAATTAGAGAGTCTACTGAAACTCTTGTCTAAGTTTTTTTTTTTTTAAGACTTTTATTGACATTTGTCCAATATACACAGCATTTCGCCTACAACCCTGAGGCCGGCTGCTATACATAGCGATAATGCAAAAAAAAAACAGTTACACGGCTATTCAGCCGACAACCTCCGGTCCGGCAGCACTTTATTGACATTATAACAGTTAGTGTGATAGCAATACCTGAAGAATCCGAATTCGTCTTATTTTTTTTTATTGTACAACCAAAACTCAACTTGTGACTTTGTAGATTGGTAGGCAACATATAGGTCAATCGACATTTATCGAGTCTTCTACACCGGCAGGTTGGTCCAGGCGCTCCCCGTGTCCCCCCTAATTCCCTAGGCCCCATTAATCAACTGGTTTAACAATCCGTCTATCCCCGATCCACCCCGCTTCCAGTATTGTTAATCATTGACTGGATTATTCATTCTACGTCCTCCTCATCCTCTGAACTGTCAATGTCTTCCTCAGATAGAGGCTCACACAGGTCCCCCCGGTAGCTGTTCCAAGGCAGCCAGATCTTATTCCACTTGCGAGGATTCACTCTCATTTTATATACTGCTCGCTCCACTACCATAAGCATATCCATGTTCCTGCACCACTGCGCCAACGTCGGTGTATCTGACGCCCCCCACTTCTGCACTATATCTCGTTTGGCAACCATGATACCCACTATGGCCCACTGCTGTCCCTGGCGCGTCAGGTCATTCGGTCCCCATACATTCAGCAGGCATGCACGCGGGTCGGGCGTAAGGGATACCTCTAGAGCCTGGGAAATGGTACGCATTACCTGCCTCCAGTATTCAGCAACAATCGGACAGTCCCAGAGTGTATGCAGCAATGTTCCTTCTTCCCCACTGCCCCTGAGACAATACGGGTGGTCAGCCCTGTGTAGCTTATTCAAGGTGGTCCTCGTGAAGTAAACCCGGTGCAGTATCTTAAACTGCACCAGTCGGAATCGAGCCGATATACCCGCTTCCTTCAGGGATGCCATTGCAACATTCCAGTCCGTCTCATCCAATTCACCTAACTCACCCTCCCATTTCTCCCTCAACTTAAGTAAGGGGTCTGGCAAATTATTCAGAAGTTTTTGATATGTGAGGGACGTGGCGCTGGTCTGCATGTAGTCATTGAGCAGGCGATCCTCCAACGGAGAGGACTCCGGGACCACTGTATCCGCCTCAATAGCCGTCATCAGCGCATGTCGTATTTGTATGTAACGGTAAGTTTCGTTAGTACCTAGGTTGTACTGTTGCTGTAGGTGTGAGAAAGGGACCACCCCGTCTTTAGTCCACATGTCCCCTACCGTGGAGATTCCTATGTTGTCCCATTGGGTGAAGCCCTTACTATGTCTCAAATGACCCAATGCCTTAGTGTCCCACAAAGGTGTAAGTTTTGTTATGACACCCCCCAACTTGAGCCTCGCCTGTGCTTTGTGCCATAATGCCACTGTGTGTTTGGTCGGGCCCATCAGTTTCGCTACAAGTCCCTTGTGGTATAACGGGGCCAGCAAACTCTGCGTACCCAGTTGCGTTCTGTCCGCAAGATAAGCCGGGTCGTCCTGCGGGGCGTGCAGCCATTGGTTGATAACTTTAAGGTCCGCCGCCCAGTAGTATAATTGTATATTAGGCAGGGCAATCCCTCCGTCATACCAGCCTCGGTTGAGCTTTAGATGTGCCACACGAGCCGGGCGATCGCCCCATAACAAACCCATTACTACAGCCGTTACTTTTTGGAAATAGGAGGGTGGCACCTGGGTTGGTGTATTTTCCAATACATAAAGAAGACTTGGCAGCGCCATCATCTTAAACAGCGCTGCCCGCCCCAATAGCGTCAGAGGTAGGGCCTTCCAGTGTCGCACGTCAGCTCTCAGTCGAGTGAGTGGCGGCAGCAAGTTCTGTTCAGTAAAGACCGCGGTGTCGCGGGTAACATAAATTCCCAGATATTTGAATGAGGTGTCTGCCACTGTCAACGGGCAGTCGCTGGGAAGAGTTGGAGAAGGACCCTTCAGTTCGTAGATGACCGACTTCGTCAAATTAATCGTATATCCGGAGTTCTGCCCGTGTGCATCACACAGTGCCAAGAGCACCGGCACACCTCTTTCCGGGTCCGTTAAATAAATTAGCATGTCATCAGCATAAAGGGAGAATCTGTCCTCCCAGTTGTCACCCCAGCGTATTCCCCTCAACAACGGGGTAGTTCTAATGACAGTGGCCCGTGGCTCTATAACTAAGGCAAATAATAGAGGTGAGAGCGGGCATCCCTGCCTCGTCCCCCTATTCCAAGGTATCTCGCGGGAGATGTGGCCGTTAGCCGCCACGTGTGCCACCGGACTAGCGTATAAAAGCCGTATCCAGGAAACAAACTTAGGGCCGAAGCCCATGTGGGCCAATACCGCGAAGAGATACTGCCATTCCACCATGTCGAACGCCATCCTGGCATCCAACGACAGAATGGCCGTCGGTTCCGTCAACAATGGGGCCTGTGCCACCGCTCCGTACACTCTTCGGGGATTTAACGCCGTACTCCTATGCAGCATAAAGCCCGATTGATCCGGGTGGATCAACTGCGTGAGGTGAGGCATCAATCTGGTAGCCAGTAACTTCGCTAGAATTTTGACCTCAGCATTGAGAAGAGATATCGGGCGATATGACGCACATTCAGCGGGCGGTTTACACGGTTTCGGGATCGCCACAATGGTCGCCATGCGCTGATCGATAGGTAGGACCGTCCTCTCAAGGCTTTCCTCGTACATGGCCATTAGTGGTGTATTCAGTGTTTCTGACATTACCTTATACCACTCAATAGGGATCCTGTTGGGGCCTATCGCTTTGCCGGAGTTAAGTGCGTTAATGGCCAACTGTATCTCCTCTGGTGATAGGTCAGCTTCTAGCTCATCTACTGCTTCTTGTGATAGAGTCTGAGTCGGCACATTTTGGAGAGCTACTATCGCCACCCCCGCTGTTACTTCGATGTCCGGGGTGTACACCTTTTGGAAGTGATCGGTCAAGACTTCTACGTTTGTCGAAGGGCGCGTGTGCAGCATTCCTTCAGAATCCCTCAGCTGCAATATATTTCTATTACCTCTCTTCCTTTTGTCGAGCCCGGCCAGGAATTTACTCGCCTTATCCCCAATATCATACACTCTGTGTGCTGTCGCCTCAATGTTCTCAACTGTGCGCCGTCTAAGGTGGTCGTCATGGAGTTGTTGGCAGATTTGAAGTGTGTGCAGTGATTCTTCCGTCGGGTGTGCCATATGGGCCACGTTCGCCGCGTTAAGTTCTGATTCCAGTTCTAGGAGTTCCCTTTTCTGTGCGCGTTTATGCCCCGCTATGGTGGTAATGGCCTGTCCTCTCAGAACCGTCTTATAGGCCTCCCATAAGGTCGAGGGGGACGTCACCGAGGCCGCGTTTTCTGTGAAGTAATATTGGGTCGCTTTTTTCAGTTCCTTACGGACAGTCGGTATTTTAAGATAACCTGGGAAATTCGGATAAATTCGTTTACGGGCTCTCTCCGAACACGACAAGGTCAGCGTTAACGGAGAGGGGTCAGATATGTCCCTGGGTCTAATCTGTACGTCACTGATGGTGAGGTGGCCGTCGCCCAAGGCAAGAAAATAGTCGATACGAGACAGACTATTATGAGCAGTAGAGTAATAGGTGTATTGTTGGTCCTCGGGGTGTAAATGCCGCCAGACGTCCACCAGCCCTTGTGCCTCCAGGAATTCACTGAATCGGGAGGGGCCCGGTGTCTGCATCCGGACCGGAAATCTATCCTGCGTGTTATGTGCTACTGCATTGAAGTCCCCTCCTACAATAAGGTCGCCCTCCGGGAGTTCCAGAAGGAATTTCCCCAGGTCAGGGAGGGCGATTGCGTGAAGTGCTGGTGGAATGTAGACAGACACTATTGTTAACGGTTTGCCCTCCCATTGTCCATGCGCCGCCGCGAAGCGGCCTTGGTCGTCTGTTTTCGTGGTCTGCAGTATGAACGGAGATGCTTTCCGCATCAGTATTCCCGTCCCGCGAGATCCCGTTGTGAAGTCTGAATGCACTACCATGTGGTATCCCCGTCTATCTAGTGCCTTACTAGCCGTGCCCACCAGGTGTGTCTCTTGAAGAAGAACTAAAGTAGGACTTAGCCTCCTAACGCCCTGCAGAACCAGTCCCCGCTTTATCTTGTCCCCCAACCCCCGCACATTCCAGGACATTAACTGCAGTGGTACTACAGGTCCCGAGCGAGGTCCCCCATCTAAGGCTTCAGCCTGTATGTCGTGTGCCATGTTTTTCTTGTAGTGAAGAACCTGTGTGCGGTGAGGATTGGCACCTTCGCGCCCGTCTTGAGCCTACCCATGTGTCCTTGCTTTTGTGCACTACCCAATCTTTATGAGTCAAACAATACAAAGAACAGAAAGTAAACTCTTCCCCAACTCCCCCCCTCCCTGCCCCCCTGCTATACGGACATGAAACCGCCCGCCCCCCCAACTTAGCAGAGTGCTTAACCCATCCCCCACACAAAATACTTGCTCGTTGGGTGTAGGACTCTCCGGAGTCGGCGGCCTCTCTTGCCCTCCTCGGATGCCCGCAGCCCAGTGTCCAGCGGCAGTGCGTTAGGCAGTTAACATAACCGTTTTAATGTCTTGTGGTCACCAGGTGGCTTTTACTCCTTGTAAGCATCAACGTCTCCACCTTCTCTCACTGGCGAATGTTCCTCCATCCTACGTGCTGATGGTTGAGAGTCCGAATGATTGCCTGTGTCCTGAGTCCCATGTGTCCTATTCGAACGGCGAGGCTGAGTTGCCGGCCTCCATCCATCCAGCCAGTCCCGGGCTATCTCGGGAGTGTCAAAGAACCAGGTCCTGTTATCTGCAACTATTTTCAGTCTAGCCGGGAACAGCATTGAATACGGAATCTCCCTCGCCCGAAGTTCCCTCTTCACATCGAGGAACGTCCTTCTGCGGCGAGCGACCTCCGCCGTATAGCCCACTGTTGCTTATACTTGCGTCAACGCCCGCATTACGTCGTCTAGTGTCGCTTTCTTGCCACCTGCTCCGTCCGTGGATTTACCGGCGGGTGGTCTACTGTCCGTTGGGGAGGAGGTGCCTTTGTCGCACGCATATTTATCAATACGTGTCTGTATGGTGCCACCTTTTGAGCCTTTGCCATTCTTGCTGCCACAGTGTCTTATTCCTCCCGTCTTCGCGCCCGTCTTTCTGGCGTGTTAAAGTGGAAGGGTATGGGAAGGGCCACCTCCAACCTACCGCGCCGACCGGGACACCGCCCACCACTCCCTAATGCCACTCGTTAACAAGGCGCTTATGCTATGCCCGTAGCTGTCCTCAGGCAGGCGTCCTAGTTTCACACTCCGGGTCCTGTGACACTTCTGTGCCTGATTTCCGGTCCGGCGGGGAGTTCCACTGCTGTGGTCTCTGGTACGTGTGTAATCCACTATCGTCGTGCTATTCAACCAGATCCGGGAGGTGTGCCACCATAAATACTGATGTGCCCTCTTGCGTCACCGTCAATGGAGGCCCCTCTTTGCGCCCTGCGCTTCTGCTGCGCCCAACCATGTGAGATCGACGGTCATTACTGTTTACTGGATCCGCTACTGCTCAAGCGGCCACCTAGTTCCTCCTGAAGCATCGGACAGTGTTTACACATTCGCGCTGGCTGCGGCAGACAATATCTTGGCTATTTACACAGGGGGCCGAGTGGAGCGAAGCATGCAGCCCGACTGTCATCTGTTGTCAGTCGCAAGGGCTACTCACAGAGTCATCATCACTTGCTCCTCATGGTTTGGTCGCGTGTGCCACCAATGCGGCCGTCGCTCCCTTGCGCTGTCTCTGGGGCTTTATGCCTGGCCGACGCCTCACACCACCAACGGATCCCGGCGGTAGTTGATTTCCTGTATCGCCGTGGTCGCATCCCCCGCGTGCCGGCTCAATCTTCTTTCTCCCACTAGCGCTCCCATATAATTATTCGCCCCGAGTGTGGACTGAAAGTTCTTCACTCGTGGGCTCCGTTCGGGCAGCAGCCCGGCGGCACCCCTCTCCGATGTTGCTGGTCACGGTATCGGAGGACTTGCGGGTCTCGGTCGCGTATCCGGGGCCGCCGCTGGGGGCACTTCACAGATCGCCGGCAGCCCTTCTGGCGATATCGCCCATCCTCCGGTCGCGATACTCCGCTCACCACCACGATACTAAGCGCTGTTCCCCTCTGTGCCGGCCGTGTCGCACCAAGATGGCGGCCCGTGCCTTTCTGCAGTCGCTCCTTCCGTGCACCTCAGCCCGCAGTCCGGCTGCTTTTTGCTACAGCGACACCAACGCTACTCCCTCGCAGTATATTCCGCTCCTACAGGCCATTCAGTTCAACGTTTGGAGCCGTCTGGCGGGTCACCGCTGCCTCACCCGGTAGGTGCCGATCGCTTCCGGCCAGCTTCTCCCAGGTCTCTGCCACTTCCGGTCGGGCTCACCAATGAGGGGAGTCCCCGGATCTTCGCTGCTGCACAGGCCACAAGTACTTTCAGTAATATCCCCGGCCCCCGGCTTCAAATTTCATCCAGGATTGCTGCCGTCGGTCCTGCCCGGTCCTGGGCGTCAGGCCCCTCCGTTGGAGCTCTTAGGTTGCTCGGATGAGTACACAGATATATGGAGAGGCCGCTCTAACTACGGAGCTTGCCCTCTAAGCTGCCGCCATGATCGGCTCTTGTCTAAGTTTTGATTTAAATATTATTTGATTACTTCATCATCATTCACCATCAGAAGATAAACCTGACCATGTCGGCCATGTTTCTTGATATCATATACCCCACAGTCATAATCTCTATGCCCCTTTCCTACAAAATACATCCGCAATATAAGCAGCTGGCCTCAATTTTAGACTTGAGACTGACCTTTTTCTTTTCAGTTAACATTGTCTTTTGGAGGGAAACACTTCAATTCTTGTGTTTTGGAGGTAGGCAGCCTGGCACCCTGCTGGCACCATGGAGCTGGGAGAACCGGGCACACGTTGGGAGGGGCACATGAGGTACACAGACAGAGGCTCGCGGGACATGGGCACACGGGACAAGCAAACTGAACAGAGTAACACGGGTAACACGGGACAGGGGGGAACATGGGATGGGGTACACGGGAGAGTCACATGGGACATGTGCATACGGGACAGACAAGTGAGGAAACAGGAGCACCAGGGGCTGAAACACAAGGTCGGGGTCACAGGGACTGAACAATAGTCAACAGAGGTAAAGGGAACAGAGAGACACATAGCACTGAGGCGGGGGCACCTGCGCTGGGGCAAGAGGGACTGACACCCTCGGTTCGAGTCTGGCGGGAGGCTGGAGCATCCTGCGATTGTGGGCAAATAGCTTAATTTCCCCACGCCTAAAAATTAATATTGTGCCCATCTGTAATGCAACTGGTGTTATGTAAAGCGCTCTGACCCCTTCTGGTGTAGTTCACGCGATATAAAACTGCATAATAAAAATCACTCTAATCCACTGCTGAAAAAAATTAAATAGCACCTTACAGTTGATAAATTCAAATTATGCCTACAATCGTTACGCAGTACGACCAATACACCTAACAAGCTTAAAAAAAATCTGCGTACCCCAGAGATGCATATACAATCTGCGTTCACAGATAGCTGCCGCGTGTATCATCCAGTTACTGTCAACATGGCTCGGCTCCAGATAGCATAATCAGGGCTGATGAGTGGCCTCGTCACACCGGTTTGAAAGTGGATTACCGGGCTGGATGAGGCAACGAGGAAAAAATACAATGAAAACACCAGCGTGTAACAGGCAAGATTAGAATGAACCTGGCACCACATTGTGTCGCTGCAGAAACATGTTATTAAACATGCTAACCGAGTCCAACGACTCACGGTATTAAACATGCTAACCGAGTCCCACGGCTCACTGAACCAGCTCGGTTTACAGAAAAAAGAGCCCGGCTGCGCACCCGCGACCACAAAGTGAAAGCGACGCAAAGCCTTTGAAATCCGATACGGAACAGATGGCACAGAGTGCGCCCCTGCTTGTAACCGCTTGCTTAGGCCGTGGCAGATACATGCTGATGCCTTTGACCAATTACTTGATGTCTTTTTAGAAAGACACACGCAAAGACTATTGAAAAAAAAAAACACAGGCACTAGCGTGTGGAAAGCCCAGAGCGATTTCAAGAAGTCGTTTCCTAGTGCAGCGCCTGCTCGACCTAAAAAGCACACAGGTGTTGACAAATAATGTAAATGACACTGAACCAGAAAGGACAGAAAATAAAAGGGTTTTCCCTGGCCCCTACCTCTGTTGATGCTGAAGATGTATATGTTGTCTGACTTCCCCCAGAATTACGCCCACAAACTGATTTTGAGTCTGTTACTGCAGTAGGACTCCTGGGGATTTGAGGTGGACATGTGATTTGATTAATATGATTTAGCAGGCATGTCATCTCCTGGCTAGCCATTACAAAGTCAGCCTGAATCTTAGTAATGGCTTGAGCCATTTCCTTTTATTGTGTAAAGTCCTCTGGTGTTCTATAGTGAATCGCTCATTGCCACTGACTCCTTTGTCATCTGTTATAGCAGATACGAAATTTGCAGCATTGGTAATTTTATTGCAGATAACCTTATACCAAGTTATAAGGGGTAAGTATAATTGAAGAACCCCTGTTGCAGCACCACCTTGTTTCTTTTTCAATAAGGTTCACATATTCCAATTAGTTTTCAATAGAGTTCCCATACTGACTTTAGTTGCAAAAAATATTTTGTTCATGGCCAACAAGTGTTTTGCTTTATCAAGTCAGATGATGTGCTTTTTGAGGCAATAGGCACAGTCATGTCTGTAATTAATTGTTTAATTGTTAAGTGCCCAAGCTTAACATCATTTTCATATCAGTCACCTTGTGTCATCTGTCGTGTTAGGTGGACGGTCACAGGTTGCCTCTTTTCCTTTTTCGGCAAAAGGAGTATATTTTGTTTATCTTCAGACTGCAAGTATTGGTCTGCGCTTTAACATCTGCACCGCTGTAAGCAAAACAACCTCCTAGTTTGCACTGCTCATTGCATCATTGGTAGTACATTGCTTGTCCAATAATCTAAAGCCAGAAGCCCTAGCAAGCCCCTGCACAGGTCTCATCGCCCCTGCCCATTACGTTACTTGGTTCTGAGATCTACATTGCAAATGTTCGGGTATAACCTCATCTCAGGAAGGCACAGCCAAACTACACTAAGATTATTCAATAGATCTCCTCCCCCAACCGGAGTCCCTACTACAAACTATGCACGTTTTACTTTGAAATTATTATACGTATAAACCCTACTACGTGTACGAAGTGCTTGGAAGACTGCACGCATTATGTAAGATGTTTGGTTGTTAATGAAAAATGTCAATGAAGATGCTATAAAAAAAAGAAGCTTTAGTAACCTGTAGATAAGAAGAATTGCACAAACTTAATTACTGTTTACATTCTTTCTTAGCCGTGCGTAGAATCCTGACAGATACTGATGCTCCTATTTTAATAAAGAGTTTAATTAGCATTTTGAATATATTACAAAACGTGTCAATGCAAATGCAAAAGGTTTCACATAAAAGGCTTCAGTTTACGTATATGGCAGATGCTGAAGGTGGTTTATTAGGAGGCGCAGGTAGATACCTACAGCTACTAATAACACCACAATCAAAAATAAGGCCCAATTAAGACTCAATAAATGAATCCTTGCTCAACTCTTGGTAGCTTGGCTCACGAGCAATCGGGCTTAATTTAGGAGACAGGTGAGTAAAGCATTTAATATCACCGAAACAGTAAATAAGTATGACACACCACACAATCATAATCTAACACCAATTAAAAAAATAGGAAATATTTTTATCTTAAACTGACACCAAAAAAACGAGCAATCCAATGTAGGAAACCAGAGATATGAATTTGTAAAGATTTAATGTAAAACTGTGCTTTATAAGGCTTAAAAGCATAGAGCGCCAACCGGGGACATCTGGTCACTCTTGACCGGGGCCAAGTCGAAGTTTAAGGCCAACCGTGGTGGAGCACAGGTCAGACACGTTTGGTGGTTGGGGCCTGTCAAAATTTTACTTTAGCACTTGGTTGCTCTTTTGGTTCTTTTTCCCCCTGACATCAAGCGAGCCCCAGACTAATTAGAACTTATATGTACAGAAGAGTTTGTAAACTTTAGATACATATTACTCGTACCCTGAGTTTGAAGAGGAATGTTGTTTATTCACATCCTCTTGGTTTTGCATTCCATGTACAATGCATAATCCACAGTTACATTAGTGCCCAAGAAAAAAGAAGGGAGGGAAGAAGGTTTGTGAGGGTAAGGTGGTGAGTGGACAGTTATGAAAGTTGCATGTGATAAAACAGCAATCCGTAAGTTTGAATCACAAGGGTGCTGTAATCAATCACCCAATACATAAGTACAAACACATTCCATCCTATCCCAGTCGTTTAGTTACACAGTAGTTATACATTGTTGTAAGCTGGGTAGGGCGTTGGTATAACAGTCGACGTTTCGACCCCTGTTGTGTGTAGGTTGTTTTCACCTTACAGTGGGGTCTTCATCAGGACGTGAAGTGGGGGGGGGGGGCAAATCCTTTAAAGTCCAGGTGAAGCTGGTTAACCGGGCTTGTCTTGGTGGTGTCCCATGCTCTCCACACCACTGGAGGCAAGCTATCCAGGCTGATGAAGGCTGATAGCCAGAAACCGGTCCTTGGATGCTTGATTCCGGTCCAGGAAAGACATGGCTTGGCAGTTCGGGCTGGACTGTTCCCATGAGGCACAGGGTCAAGGCTGATTTGCATATGGCCATGTCTGACCTGGGGTGGTGTGGAGTGCAAAAAAACGATGGATTTAGGCCCAGATCTCTGTACTGGGGTGAATGTATGACATTGTTCTGCATTCTGTCCATCAATTGTTGTTTTTGCAATAGGTAATCTGCCAACCTCCGACACTCCTTTTAAGTGCCTAAGTGAATATGCTTGACTAAGCGTGGCCGTCCTTTCTCAGTCTAATTAAATATCTTGAAATCGTTCAATGTTAAATAAATGCATTGCTTTGCTATGTGCATATGCGGTCCCAGGTAATGTCCTTGATTTTGCAAGATCTCCCAGTTACAATGCTTTTGACGGATTGAGTCCTCGGCCTCATTGTTGGTTGCCAGTGTCTGCAGAACTAGACAGTGAATCTGCCTACTCCCTCACAAAGTTGTTGTTTTAGAAATTTGGAGGTGCAATCAATGGCCACTGAATGGCATAATTAGTACATTGAGGCTGGGAGTGCATAAAGTAAACGCTTGTGGATTCATGCAACCAAACAACTGTAAAATTGAGCACAATTAATTTGTAGGTTGTGGCTTGTATAGCAACGCAGCTGGCAGTAAATTATAATAATAAAAGTTTGCTTTAGTTAACATTCATAGGCAAAGCAAGACCTTTTGTGTTCTCTTTCGCCTCCCCTTTAATGTCCACCGCCATTGCACCCGATGAGTGTTCATTTTTCCTTCTCCCTACATAATTATCTTAGTCTACACAGTGAAGTGGGCAGTCCCTGAGACCATCAGGTTTGTGCATGCTGGTTAGGTGTGGCTGCATGGGATTTAGCTGCCAGACAGGACCTCATTTGAGCGCACAACATGTATAATATACAGAGAGGAGCTTTTGGTTAGCCATCTTCAGCCTTAGGCGTGTTTCGATGTGCCCACATTGGTTTCCTGGGTTGCGTATCTGGTTTTAAATTCAGACTAAAGTATTTCGCAGATGTGTACATTTATTTCTGTGTAATTGTTGCTTAAGGGGTAATGGGGATGAAAATTAGTCCCTTTTTTATTTTTATGTGGTCAATTTTTAATTTTTTTTGTATTTGCAATACTCCTGTTATGTTTCTATCGTAACTGTTGTCAGCTAAGATACTGTCATAAAGTAAGCACGATTAATACGCACCAGCAAGGTGCTCATTCTTCCCACATATTGCGAATCACAGTATGGTTTATTATCAAACATGAATGCTCCTATTTCCACCTGACCTAAAATAGTTCCCAACTCTGCCCCAGAAGTCACTGTTGAGCAACTGGTGCTCAATGCTGAGTATATGCATGCTGTAGGTGTAGCTGGTGGACATAAAGAAGGCGCAGTGGATTTCCATTGTCTATTCCCAGCGGCACACACCTTTTCTATTTTTTAATTTTTTTCAGAGTTCTATATAGCGTGAAGTTGACCCGAACCGAATCGGGTATCAGAGCGCTTTACATAGCACCAGTTACGTTACATGAGGACACACATTCATTTTTGTTAGGCACGGGGAGATTAAGTGATTTGCCCAGAATCACAGGATGTTTGGCGTCGTTACCGAGACTCGAACCCAGATCCCCAGGTCCGAGGTCGAGCGCCCTAGCCGTTAGGCCATGCCTGCCACAGGTGTAGCTGATGGACATGACCCAGCATATTCCTGCGGTCACTGCCATTGGAGCACACCCATCTGAGACACAGGATTGAGTCACTGTTGAAGCACTTAGCGACAGCCAGGTTGTGTGATTGGTACAATGGCTTAACTACACCATACAGGAACCCTATGTGCTTTACCGCTCCCCAGAGAAGTAGCACTGCACTCAGACGAGAGCAACTACTCTGTAGAGATTTATTGGCCCCAATTCATAGGTCTTCTAGAAGATCAGATAGCAACCACAATGTTCTACCTCCTCACACAAAGAGAATACCATTTCAATCGGAGTCTTTTTTTTGTATTTCTTTTTATTGAAACTTTTAACAACATAAACAAAAAGGAAATAATCAAGGCAGTACAGGCAATCGAATGGCGAAGCGTCCTGCGGGGAGGAAAGCATGAAATCATAATACAATCGTTGACATTGCAGGATGGGAGGATTGAGGGATACAGCGAGTCCAGAGACAATCAAAGCAACATGATAGCAGGAATGTCGGGTCAAGGGGAGGGAGGATATATCTCCCCGGTAGGAGTTCCATGGACCCCAAATCTTACCCCACTTACGGGGTTTGCCACGGGCCACATACACCGTCTTCTCCCTGAACATACACCAGTCCATATTATCCTTCCATGCCAGAACTGTGGGTGGCCTCTGGGAGCCCCACAACTGTGCGATATCCCTCTTAGCGATCATATTGCCAAGGGTCACACACTGAGTCTGTGACAAATCATAGTCATTCGGTTCCCACACATTCAACAAGCATCGTCTAGCTTCAGGCAACAACACAACACCCGTGACCTCTTCCATTACTGCATGCACTAGATTCCAGAAGCGAACAACCACCGGGCACTCCCAGAGTATGTGAAGAAAGGTGCCCGGAAGGCCACAACCACGCCTGCACAGCCCATCCGAAGCATAACCCATACTGACCAAGCGCGGACCGGTAACATAGATCCTGTGGAGAATCTAAAGCTGCACAAACCTAAGGCGGGCCGGAATCGCAACCTCTTTCGGCGAGGATATGGCCTGCTGCCAGTGTTCGTCATCTAACTCCAAACCATCGCCAATCCAAGCTTCCCTGAGTCGCTGTAGAAGGTCGGTCCTATCGTTTATCAACTTTTTATAAATAAGCGACAACGTACTGTCTGGATTGTGCCCATCCAGCACCCGATCCTCAAGCGGCGACGCCTCCGGAACAATAGTACCCGGAGGGAAAACCGCCATCAGCGCGTGCCGGATCTGAGCATATCTAAAAAACTCCCTGTCACTCAGGTCATACTCCAATCTCAACTCGTCGAAGGTTTTAACCCTACCCTTAGTCCACACATCATTCACCCTGCATATACCAATCACGTCCCATCTATCAAAGCCTTTCGTCTTCCATAGGGAGCCCAGCCTCTCAGAAGCATAAAGCGGAGTGGCGCGTGTAAGTCTATTCTTCCATCCCATGGCTTCATTCGCACGATGCCATATTTGCACCGCTATCTTGGTAGGGCCAGTGAGCAGCCTCCCTGCGGATTTCGTGTAAAGCGCCCTGTTGTAGTCACCACCAGGCAGCAACCATCTATCCATTTCGAACGCGGGGTTCGACGCGGGACCGTACATGCCGTGATTAATCGCCCCCAATTGGGAGGCCCAGTAGTAGCGCCTGACATCCGGGAGAGCGATTCCACCGTCGTACCAAGGAAGTGTCAACTTGGCAAGCGCTATGCGAGACCGTTCACCACATATCAAGTGTCGCTGCAAGCTTTCAATCTCCCGAAAGTAGCTGGCCGGGATGGTATCGCAAGTATTCTGTAGGGCATACAAAAATCGGGGCAGTGACATCATCTTAAATAGAGCCGCACGTCCAAGCGGGGACAGCGGAAGTTTACGCCATGCCACAACATCGGATCGCAAGCGCTGAAGCGGGGGCAGCAGGTTACGTTCATAGCGAACCACAGGATCCAAGGTGATAAACACCCCCAAGTATTTGAAACCTGCGTGTACCACCTGTATTGGGCACCCACGCGGCAAGAGAGGAGAGTCTCCCGAGAGAACGTAGACGCAGGACTTGGACCAATTGATCACAAGGCCAGAATTTTTACCGAAGGAAGTCAAGACATCGAATAGTACTACCAGCGACTTCCGAGGCGACGTGAGGTATAAAAGGATGTCGTCAGCATAAAGCGATATCCGGTCCTCGAAATCGGGGGTCCAGCATATACCCTTCATTGACGGCTCCCAGCGCAGCCAAGCCGCCAAAGGTTCCAAAGCAAGAGCAAAAAGAAGCGGAGACAACGGGCACCCCTGGCGAGTACCCCTTCCGAGAGAAAATGAGCCGGAAACACGACCATTAACAACTACCTGTGCCAAAGGGTCTTGATACAGTAGTTTCACCCAGCTGATGAAAACTGGGTCGATACCAAATTTGGCGAGGACAGCCCAAAGGTATGGCCATTCCAGCGTATCAAACACCATTGTGGCGTCCAATGAAGCTAAAATGGCCGATTCACGCAGCGAGGACGCTCTTGCACGGGGCGCCATGTAGACGCCGAAGGTTCAGCACCGTGTTCCGGTGCGGAATAAACCCTGACTGATCCGGATGGATCAGGTCGCAGATAACAGAGATTAAACGTTTCGCAAGTACTTTTGCGAGGATCTTAGGCTCAGCATTTAAGAGCGAGATGGGCCTGTACGACGCGCAGCAATCCCGCGGCTTCCCTTCCTTGTGAATCACGACGATAGACGCAAGCCTTTGATCGGATGGAAGGGTACCCAGATCTAGCGATTCTAAAAACATCGAGCGAAGATGTGGTGCTATTTTGTCTGGGCGCAGCTTATAGAGTTCGATGGGAAGACCATTCGGACCCATAGCCTTTCCCGATCTCACAGAGCGGATCGCGGTCGCGACCTCCTCGACAGAGAGTGTCGCGTCCATCAATTCCCTATCCAGATCCGACAGGCAGGGCAAAGCAATGTCTCTCAGAAGCAAATGTGAATCCCGTTCCGGTCTGTCCGACACAGAGAGTATAAGGTTTGAAAATACTCAGAAAAGCACTCCACAATCTCAACCGGGTCAGTCACTCTCACTCCATCCGCCCTCTCAATCAAAGGAACCACACGACTAGCCCTCTCTTTCTTGTCCAACCAAGCTATCAACTTTCCGGCCTTATCACCCACATCATACAAACGGCCCTGCTGCTCTCTACTCATCACCTTGGCGGCATCAGTGACCAACGCTCTATAGTCCGTTTGTTTGAGGCTGAGAAGGTGCAACCTATCCTGGGTAAAATCAGATTCCAGCTCTCTTTCTATGTCAGATATCTCAGTTTCAAGTCGGAGCACTGCCTCGCACTTACAATTCTTTGCGTTATTAATTAACGATAAGGCGTGGTCGTGGATGACCGCCCTATAGGCTTCCCATAGCGAGACAGACGATGACACAGACCCCACATTCTCCACAAAATAATGGTCAAGTGATTTGATCAGTTCCGTACGGATCTTGGGGTCACGGAGATACCAAGGGTTGATCGGGGCTACCCGGCCCTCAGTTCCCGGTCCCGTTTCCATTACAAGCCAGAAGGGGGAGTGATCTGAGATACCCCTAGCCAGATGTCTGATCTCCTTAACAAGTGGGGCCTGCGTTGCGGGCATCAGGATATAATCAAGCCTCGAAAGACTACCGTGAGCACCAGAGTGGAAGGTGTATTGTAATTGTCCAGGGTGTAACAGCCTCCAGCAATCAATTAGTCACAGAGTGTCAAGGAAGCCACCCAGCCAGGATTGGGACCTCCCAAGGTCCCTGGGCGGGTAGCGATCGACATTTCCGGAGACCACAGAGTTAAAATCGCCACCCACCACATGGATGCCTTCCGGGAGCCCCAGTATCACCCTCCCCAGGTCAGCAAAGGTCGTTGTCTGAAGGCCAGGCGGGGCATAAACGGAGAGCAAAGTGACGACCTTCCCCTCCCACCGTCCAGTAATAACAGCATATCGCCCCCTGTCGTCAAGGACGACAGCATCTATCTCAAGGGGGAGGGAGACTCTGACCAAGATACCCACCCCCCTAGAGCCAGTGGTAAAGCCGGAGTGTGCCAGGAGACGGTAGCCCCTACGATTCAGAGCCTGGCATGTATTGCCCATCAAATGTGTTTCTTGCAACAGCACAACATCAGGGGAAAGACGTCTCAAGAGTTGTAACACCACACCACGTTTTATCCTGTCCCCCAGCCCGTTAACATTCCAACACAGCAATTTTAGCCCCCAACCTCCATCCCAAACGTAGTTGCAGCATCCACCCCACATTAGTCGCAACAGCCAAGTCCAAAAGTCCATCAATATAGTGCCTTGAAGGGAACCAAACCAGAACAACTCCCCCCCTCCTCCCCCAAACCAACCCCTGAAACAAGACCCCCCTCCCTGCACCCCTGCGTTAGACTAAAAGGCCCCCCCCAACTTGCAGTGTGCCTGTCGCCCTAGCAAATAACTAATCTACGGAAAGAAACCCCAGAGGAGGAAGAGACTCACTCCCCCCGCCCCCCCTGGAGGACCACCTTAATTAAAGCAAATTAAAAGATCTGCAAACAATGCCGAGAGATCTATATGCAATTCAGCGAACCACAGTCACAGTACTATTCCTGGTCGATCAGTCCACCCTCAGCTCCACCACATTGTTCAGGGGGTTCCCGCTGCCTGGGCAGAGTGTCGAGCCAGTCACTTGCGGCCTCAGGGCGATCGAAGAAGAACGTACGATCTCCATACTCCACACGTAGCCGGGCTGGAAATAGCATTGCGTATTTCATGTCCCTGTCCCTCAATCGTCTCTTCACTCCCTGAAACCCCATTCTTTGCTTCTGCACCAACTGGGTGAAGTCAGGATAGAAACTCACCGTCGTATTCTCAAAGTTCGTGGGGCCACCCAAACGCGATGCCTGCAGGATAGCATCCCGATCACGGAAATGAAATATCCTGGCGATTATGAATGAATGAATGAAGTGGGATTTACACATGCGCAACTTAGCCCCATGGGCGTCAAGGCGCCTACCAATAATCTAGCTGAGTCGACGGATGTAAAGAGCTTACTGATATGCATCAACAAAAAACCAAGTTTTTAGAACCTTCCTAAAGAGATCCAATGAGGGTTGTGACTTAATCTCAAAGGGAAGTGAGTTCCATACTTGGGGTGCCAAGATGGAAAAGGCCTTGCTCCCCCATCTAACCCTCATAGAACGAGGAACTACCAGGTGATTAAGCTCAGAAGAGCGTAGGCACCTACTCGGAACATATCGAGTGAGCCGAGATCCCAGAGCATCAGTAGGACCAGCCATGAGAGCACGATATGTAAGGCACAGAAGTTTAAAGGATACTCTCGAGGTGATAGGGAGCCAATGAAGACTCTTCCTTGCCATGGTCACAGACGACATCCAGGGCAAGGCCAAAACAAACCGTGCCGCCGCATTCTGTACGACCTGTAGGCGCTGTAGGAGGCCCTTGTTAGCTCCGGCATAGAGGGAGTTACAGTAGTCAAGCCTTGAGCCAACAAGGGCAACCACAACCTGCTTACGTGCCTGTAGGGGGAGATAGTGAAGGATCCTCTTCAGAGTCCTAATAACACCCCAACAGGTGGCCACAGTTTTGTTGACCTGGGCTTCCATAGAAAGCCGAGTATCAAAGATGACCCCAAGGTTCCTCGCCGATTGAGTGGGAGTAGGGCAATTGCCTAAAGATGGAGGCCACCAGGCACCAGACCATATGTCCTGGTCTTTACCAAAGACCAGGACCTCTGTTTTGTCACCGTTCAACTTTAGGGAGTTGAGAATCATCCACTCTGCAACAAGTTGCATACAGGACCTAAAGTTAGAAGCGGTGACAGTCACAGAGTGGGTCAGGGAGACCATGATCTGCGTGTCATCAGCGTACGATACTACCTCCATCCCCTGAGATCTTACAAGTCTAGCAAGGGGGGCCACGTAGATATTAAACAGGGTCGGACTCAGTGCCGACCCCTGTGGCACCCCACATTCATTGCAAGAGCTTAGCAGGGGAGAGGAGATCACCCAGCATCACACGCTGCTCTCTTTGCAGTAAGAAGGAGCTCAGGATACTAAGGGCAGGTCCTGTTACTCCTGCCTCCCTTAACCTAGATGTTAATATAATGGGAGACAGGGTATCGAAAGCTGCTGTTAGATCTAACAATACTAGCACGGTGGTATGGCCCAAGTCTACTTTCCTACGTATGTTGTCCGTAACCATAGTCAGGGCAGACTCAGTGCTATGCAGCTTTCTAAAACCATGCTGAGACCCATCCAAGAATCCCGAGCCATCCAAAAAGCGAGAGAGATGTCGATTTAGGTGGGCTTCAAGCATCTTAGCAGGAGCCGGCAGAAGAGATATGGGTCTAAAATTCTGTAACACTCCTGGGTCCAGGGTAGGTTTCTTGAGCAGGGGTTTTACTATGGCTTTCTTCCAAGCTGCGGGGAAAATGCCATGTTCCATCGCATTATTCATGATTTTCAACATGGGAGGAAGAATAGTATCCCTGCAGGCCTTAAGCACTTTCAGAGGGACCGGATCTAAGGGAGAGGCAGATTTAATTCCATCCAGCAGGCAGTTCAACCCCTCCAGAGAGAGCTCCGGGAAGTGGTTAAACACCTGGGAAGGGTTATCGACCGCAGCTTCAAGATGTCTAACTCGAGCGGTGTCCTCTTCACTCAGGACACTCCTCTGAGTTTGCAGTGCCAAATAGATATCATCTATTTTTTTTAAAAAGAAGTCCGAGATGTTGTTGCAAAGCTCCTGTGTGACTACCACGGGGTCAGGGGCCTGAAGAGAGCAGAGAGAGCTCACGATCTTAAATAGCTCTTTAGAAGAAGTGGGAGAACGAATTAAGTTGGTAAAATAATCCTGTTTCTCCTTGATGACTCTACTTTTGTACTCTCGTATCAGGCGCCTGTATACTTCCCGGTCAGTTGGATCCCAGGATTTACGCCAACACCTTTCCTTCCTTCTACATTTCTGTCTGAGTAGCCTCAGAGTTTCCGTAAACCAGGGGGCAGTGGGTTTTTGTCGCGCAACATACTTGAGAGAGGCAGGGGCTAGCTCATCCACCGCTGTGGAGAGAGAGTCAGCCAGCTCTTGAGCTGCATCATCTACTTTCATCAGGGATGTCCTATTTACAGTCGGGACAAAAGGTACAAGTCCCTCATTCGTAATGTTTCCAAAATTTCTTTTAAGGCATTTCTTAGTGATAACCAAGTTACCTTCCATATTGGGCATATTCAGATATAGTGGTACTGCCAGATGATCAGACCAGACTATCGGCAAAGGAATGCCGACCGTTAGCCTGGAGTCATTAGAGAACACACCGTCAAGGGTGTGACCCGCCTTGTGCGTCGGGAAGGACACCCTTTGGACCAGCTCACCTGCGTCCAGGGCATTGTATGTATGTATGTATAGGCATTTATATAGCGCACTACTTACCCGTAGGGTCCCAAGGCGCTTCGACCGCTGCGAAACCCTTCCTGGCTTCCCTGAGAGATGGTCCCTTAATGGGTATCTCCAGGGTGAGACCAGGCATCCCCGGCGGTCTGGTGGGGCCGTTAGTGAAGATGAGGCAAGCTAATGCCCAGAGTTGCCGAGTGTGATCGCTGATCAGAGTGTGCACCGAGGCGAGAGAATTATCGAGTCCGCTGACCCTGGTCCAGAAACCTGCCGCGCCGGGAATCGAACCCTGGTCCCGGGCCGTCCTCTGCTCTCGGGTCTGCCGCCTCTAACCAGTGAGCCACACTACTTCACATTAACCAAAGAGCATGTCTCCAAGGATAACCGATCATCTAAGTGGAAGTTCATATCACCAAGGACTGTAAAGGAAGATCTCCCAAGATAGGGTTCCATAATTCTGAATAGTTCAGGGCAGAAATTAGCCCTGGGTCCCGGGGGTCTATATACCAAAATTCCGGTAAAAGATCGAAGAAGCACATATAATGCAAAAGTATATAGCCTCAAAGGGATCCGAGGGAATTGACAGAGGTTTGATAGTGCAAGAGAGGGTGGTTTTATAAAGGACTGCTAGCCCCCCCCCCCCTACGTCGCACTCTATCTAACCTATGAAGAGAATATCCTTCCGGTATAGCCAGAAGAAGATCATGGCCCGAAGAGTCAGAGGCCCATGTCTCGGTTACAAAAACCCAATCCGGTTGCCTGTCGCTAACAAAATCATGGAACTCAATATTTTGTTTGATGAGGGAACGTGCATTAATCAGGAAGCCCTGCCTAAGTTGAGAGGGTCTGCCTCCATCATGGGAAGGAGGAAGAAGATTAGTAGCCACCCGTGAAGTAGTATTACAACAGGATTTACATGAGGAACATACCCAAGTCTGACGAAGAATCTCAGGGCGCAGCCGATGGTGGCAGGGAAGCACAGAGGGTCTGTAACGCAGTAGATCACGCAATAGATTTTCCCGAGGTAACGGTACCGGGCCGACAGGAGTCCCAGGGTCCAGCCCGTCCTGCAGCGCGTCCTCAGCGCGGACGGGCGCAGACGGGCTGAACTCTGGCATAACTCCGGCGTCAGTCCGGCGTCCCCGTAGCGCGTAACCGCTGCGCGTCAACATGACTCTCTTTTTATGCCCGCCTAGCGTCCTTGTGACGGCTAGAGCGAGTGGGCTGCAAAAATGCGCCGGAAAGCGGCACCGCCTACCCCCAGGATGGCGCAGCTGCAGGGAGAGACGCCGGGAAGCGGACCCGCCCAACAGCGGTGTAACTCACCAAGTTATCGTGAGTTATTATGGGCCGCGGGGTAGCACCCAACTTGGGTTTACCACCTGGCACTCTGTGCGCACGCTCCACAGCAAAGAATTTACTCAGGCCTTTGGGTGCAAGATGATTGACGATGAGGTCCTCCACGATGAGGTCGACATTTAAGTTGTCTGAATTCTCAGGGACACCCACAATACGGACGTTGTTCCGCCTAGAACGACTTTCAAAGTCTTCCAAACGACGGGAGAAGGAGTCATTAGAGGTCCGTAGATCACGGACCTCCGTTTGTAGATCGGAGACGTCCGTCGTGAGGCTGGAGGTCTTCAAGTCCAGGGATTTAACTTTCTCGTTCGTTTTAGCCAAATCCGCCCTGATCAAGGTGACATCGATCGCCACTGTATCCAGTTTGTGCGTCAGGGTTTCATACTGCGCATCGAGTGAGGCCTGCATACTCGCAATGGCTCCCATAATATCGTGCAGAGACGGGTCGTCGTCCGCCGTAGGGTCATCTCCCTTGTCCGCCAGGGGCTTGCCCGTTCCACCGGGGGATCCTTTAGGATGAGTGTATCGGTCCATGACATTAGATTGTATGGAGCCCCCACGGTGAACAGTCTTGGTCTTCCGCTTTTCAACTACAGGCTTGCCGGCCATTTTGAAAGCTGCGCCCCCGAGGGGACCCCGAGATCTGGTGAAAATGGCTACGTCGTGATCACCCACAGGTGCTCAACCAAAGTACAGCGTGTTCCACGTCACACACCGAGCGGTGATATACAGTCCCGGCCCTGAAGTGGGACCGCGAAGTGAAGCAGTCCATGGGCGTCGGGGCCAAATCCGCTGCGTAAAAGGGTCCGGGGCAAAAGCGAAACCGAAAGCCAAGTCCAGGGTCGAAAGTAGGATCAGGGAAGCCGCTGTTGTTCAATTACCATCCAGGCAGTTCACCAACTCGAGCCCGGGGTAGATCCGTGGAGCAGGCCAGGAACGTTCAAATCATCATAAAATCGGTTTTCTCGGACCAAATCAAATTTTGAAAGCAACTATCATATCAGTTGGGTTTCATCTTCGATGATCCGTAGTCATAACCAGGATTATAGTCAGGATAAATGCCGGAGGTGGCGAAGGTCCGGGAGCCCTGTGCTCACGCGACCAACTCGGTTGCGCGCGAAGCTCCTCCTCTCAATCGGAGTCTTAACTTGTCTTTTCAGTTTGTCTGCAAGATAAGCTGGCTGACAAGGGGTGGGGACCTTGTATGTTGGTGATCATCAATCTGAAACAGTGGAATTTCAAATTTCTAATGAAAAAAATTCCTCATATTTGCTTCAGTTCTTCCAAGCAATCTTTTGGGTACTTTGGAAACAACTTGAGGTAAATGAACTGAAATGTGACCTTTTTTTAATATTGTAAATGTGTTTTATTTTTTATATAATTGTGTTGGTCTAATTCACCCGCAATAAATTTGATCTGGCTTATGTTGTAAAATATATATGAATAGCCATACAAATTCATGTGTATGCACTTCAAAAGATATCATGCTTAGATAGATCACATTAATATGAGGCCTGGAGCTCAAAAGGGCTTCCTATCTGACCTTGACTGGACAAGCTTCAACAAGCTATTATGCACCCCCTTAGAGGTCACTTTGCTTGTCCTGACTACATGCTATTTCTTAATCTGGTTGTGCAAGTTGCTTACACAGTGCTGAGCCAGCCTTTCTGGTCTGCCCATACATGGCTGCATATAATTTGCACGGTGCAGACATTGCACATCCATGCTAGCCATATTTGGCTTGGTGCCTTATTCTAGTTCCGCTGATATGGCATTTCATACTGTATATAACACTTAGAAACTTGTCACTCTGGGAAGAAGTGGTCTGAGAGCCCCATAGATGGCAGATCTGGCTTCTTCCTTGCTAATTAGCAACGATGCATGCTTTTGGTACCAATAAATACATTTATAAATACATTTCACTCTGTTTCTGAGCAAACCTGCTATGCCTGGTGAGTTTCATTCATTTGCTCCTGGGAGGGTGCCAGTATTTCCCCATCAACTTATACTAACGATTCGGCTTCAAAAACATTTTTCTTGGACCTAGCATTCAGTGCTGACAGCAAAACAAATAGTTGATTATTTTATTGTGTAGGGAGTATCCCATCAAATGAAAAAATCGTACCGTCAATGTTTATGAGGCCAATCTAAACCGTAGGACTTGAAACTCAAGAACAGAAACTCTGACCCAGTAAGTTATGGCCCACCCTTCGAGAGGCCTTAGTTTTTTCCTACATCCTCATAGATGTTCATCCTGCCTGAGATAGGACCCCTCCAATATGCCACGGCACCTGTGGATAGGGATTTGGACAAGTGTTCAGGAGGTACATCCGGGATCATTGAATGAGGATGCCTTGTTGGCTCCTGGTCCCCCATTGCTACTATAGATTGGAGAAGTTGCGATCTGTGTGGCGGCTCAGAGGTCCTAATGTCAGGAGAGAACAGTAAATGGGCTAGTGTTTGAGAGTCACCATGTGGAGCTACCAAATGTTTGCATGGGTCAGGTAATTGGGCTGTGCCCTGCATTCACACCTAAATATTATAACCCCTAGAAGGTTCCAGATATGGAGTTGTGGCAGGTCAAGAGTGGTGCCTTAGTTAGTTAGATCTGAAGGTGGATTGCATTGGCTCATAATTTCCTACACTGCAGGGAGATGTGTGCTAAAGCATTCACTGAGGGATGAATGGTGTCTGGAGCTAAGGGAGGCCCAGTAGGTTAGGTTTAGGTTTCTCGGTTCAGAAGTACCCAATGACAACACATTTGTACCTCTTGTGTGATGGCTGATCTGCATGTGTGCTCATTTGTTGGAGATTCAGGGGATTCTGATGGACCTGACTGGGATTAATCTCTTTGACAGGGAACCCAAAACTTTCAAGTAATGAGAGGGCCTACCTACACCCATTTGGGAATTTTGGCACTCAGTGAGGTGCTTATATGAAGAGAGACACTCTTGGAATTTGTAAATTCTGAAGGAAGCACTAGGGCACATTAAACCTCGTACAAGACACACATCACACTAACATCCACCCTAAAGTAATCCGACGCATGTCCTTTTTCCCACAGAAGTTGAGCCAACTGCGGTCCATACTGTGGGAATAGGGATGTGTGCCACCTTCCCCTTGTGATGAACTAGAGGATAGCAAATGATACTAGAACTTTCTATTTCCGTTTGTATTGACCAGTTAGAAATTGACCTCTCAGAGCTGGTCTGGGTCAGACGGGGATTGAGTTCATGTCATTAACCTCTTCCATGCTCATGACGGCTCCCGGCCGTCATGAGTCACGGTGGGCGTGTGCTGATGACGGCCGGGAGCCGTCATAACCATGCCAGCGATTGGAATCTCAGCACTGCGGCGGAATTCGCGCCGCAGCGATGAAGTTAAAATGATACCTATGACGCAAAGGGAGGAATTCCTCTTCATACTGCATGTATATGTCTAAGTGGCCCCTTAACAGACTGAGTAAAGAGACACATTGCAATCTTGCTAGATAAATACTCTGTCCAGTCCACAACTCTTTCTGCATAGCAACATGAAGAATTCATAATCTCATTTGATTCATGCAATCATTGAAACATGCATACATCTCAAGTTTTTGCAAAGAGATTTTTTTAAGATTGTATGGTAAAATATAACTTACCTATGTATCTTTTCGTAGATTCTATGCAAGAGTAATACTTCTGGTGAAATGGATGAATTAACTTTATTACCGGGAGAATCCGTTAAAGACATGGGTAGGTAAATGTCTTGTAACTCAGTTTCTGAATTCACAGCTTTTATTGTATATTTTGAATGGAATATATTCACTTATAATGTGCGTTTGGGCCTGTGTGTCAAACATGGTTAAGTGTGAGTCTGCTATGACGATCTTCCTTTTCTGTCCCTTCCAGCCTGCCAATAAATACATATCGAAAATCCTTGCAGTCCATAATGAGGAAGGGATTCCGTCAAACTGGTCTAGCTGAAATGTATACAATGCTACAATAAACAAGAGAAAGAAGATCATGTAGTCTAAGAAAGTAATGTTTACATTTTCTAGAGATAAGCATATGGCACAGAAAGTAGAAGTTTAATCTTTCAGCATTCAAAGGATCTCCATATTGGAAGGAACAGCAGTTCAGTTCCAATGAATAGTTTAAGAATCTTGAGCACTACTGAGCTCGAATTTACACATTGGAGAGACAATACAAGACCTTTATTGTACAATTCTGAACATACACAGCATACAGCCTACAACCTTTAGGGCCGGCAGCAACAATATCGTTTTCGTGCATTTTCAACGGACCATTTTCTTGTTTTGAGAAACAACCTAACTAATTGAACACATCAGCACAGTATGTAGCAAAAGGCAGACACATCAGCTCCGGCACTTCACCCATCTATTCTTCGTGTGAATTTAATATCTCAGGGTAATCAAGGGTTTCACACAACAGTTGAATGGCTCAGAACACTCTCACATGGGGCCATGCCGCTCGCCTGCCACGGTGGATTAGGCCCAACGACCCCCCCCTCCCGCCCCATCGTGTTGTACGTCTAAGTTGTAGGTCAGGATCACCGTGTCCGCCCGCTCCACCCACTCACGTCTCACTCCCCCTCCTCATCTGAAGTTAATGGCTCGTCTTCTTGCATCGGTTCGCAAATCTCCCCCCGAAATACATTCCAATGGGTCCATATTTTGTTCCATTTGCGTGGGCATGCCCTTGCTGTATATACCGCCCTCTTCGCAATCATCGCCCTATCCATATTTGAGCACCATTGTGTCAGTGTGGGGGCCTCTGCCGCACCCCATTTCTGTGCTATGTCACGTTTCGCTATGAGCATTCCTATCGTGGACCATATCTGGCCATGCCTAGTGAGATAATTCGGCCCCCACACATTCAGCAGGCATTTGCGTGGCTCAGGGACAATGGACAACCCTAATGTCTGTGAAATGGTGCGCATTATTTGTCTCCAATATTCCATTAGTCGAGGACAATCCCAAATGGTATGCATAAAGATACCTTCCTCCCCACAACCTCTTAGACAATAAGGATGGTGCGCCCATTTTATCTTGTGTAGGGTCGTCCTTGTGTAGTACACCCTATGTAGGATCTTAAGCTGCACTAAGCGGAACCTGGCTGATATGCCCACCTCCCTCGGGGAAGCCAGCGTCTCATTCCACTCGGTTTCATCTATGTCCCCAACCTCTGCTATCCATTTCTCCCTCAGTTTCAATGCAGGGTCCGATAGATTATTAAGCAACTTACGGTAAGTGAGAGAGGTGGCCTTTTGTTGCATGTAATCCGTTAGGAGGCGGTCTTCAAGGGGACATGCCTCCGGGATCACTGAATCAGGTGCTACGACTGCTAGTAGGGCATGTCGGATCTGTACGTATCTATACAATTCTGTTTCCCCTAGCTCATATTGCTGTCGCAGCTGAGTAAAGGGTATCACTGTGTCCTTGTCCCACATGTATCCCAATGTTGTCCCACTGTGTGAATCCCGTAGGCTCCCCAATGCTTTTGTGTCCCACAGCGGGGTGAGTTTAGTGATACGTCCGTTCCATCCAAGTTTAGTCTGTGCTGTATGCCACAGAGCAGCCGTGAGCCTTGTCGGCCCCACCAACTTGCTCACTAGACTCTTGTTGTATAGGGGAGCTAACATGCTGTTTATGCCCAGCTGCGCCCTGTCTGCCCTATATGCTGGGTCATCCTGTGGAGCGTGTAGCCACTGATTAATGGGTCTTATTTGAACCGCCCAGTAGTACAGTTGGAGGTTCGGCAGCGCGATTCCCCCTTCGTACCAACTTCTGTTCATTTTAGCCTGCGCAATGCGTGCTGGGCGGTTACTCCAGAGCAAATTGGATACCAGTGCTGCTACCTGCCCAAAATATCTGGGTGGGACCGGAAAGGGTGTGTTGTCTAGAACGTAGAGAAAGCTCGGCAATGACATCATTTTGTAGAGTGCCGCCCTGCCCAGCAGCGTCAGAGGTAAGGTCGCCCAAAACTTAACATCTTGCTTCAGCCGATCTAACGGTAACTTCAGGTTTTTATCAAAGAATTCCAGCGGGTCTCCTGTGACATGTATGCCTAAATATTTGAAGGAAGACCCTGCGAAGCGCAGGGGGCAATCTGTAGCCAGAACAGGCGGTGGGCCCCGCAACAAATGGAGTTCGGACTTTGCCCAGTTTATCGTGTACCCCGAGTCCTTCCCATGTTCGTCACACAGGGTCAGAAGTTCCGGTATACTACGCTCCGGGTCTGTGAGGTATAAGAGCATGTCATCAGCATAGAGCGAGAGGCGGTCCTCCCACCCTTCCGCTCAAGAGATTCCTTTCAGCAGTGGAGTGGAGCGAATTAGCGTCGCCAGCGGTTCCAATGCTAACGCAAATAGTAGCGAAGACAAGGGGCATCCCTGCCTCGCGCAAGGGGAAATACCGGGGAAAGATGTCCGTTCACCACGACCTGTGCTACGGGGTTGGTATAAAGCAACCTCACCCATGCTATGCATTTGGGACCAAGCCCCATATGTGACAGCACCCCGAAGAGGTACTGCCATTCCACCAAATCAAAAGCCATTTTCGCGTCAAGTGCCAATATGACCGCTGGAGCAGAGAGTGGTGTGGCCCTGGCCAGAACCCCATGTACTCTCCTCAGATTAAGGGCTGTGTTCCTGTGGGGCATGAAGCCCGATTGGTCAGGGTGAATCAGCCGTGGGAGGTGAGGGAGCAGCCTGGCGGCCAAGAGTTTTGCCACAATGTTAGTTTCCGCATTAAGAAAGGAGATGGGGCGATACGACGTGCACTCCGTAGGAGGTTTACCGGGTTTAGGGATGGCCACTATCGTTGCAGTCCGCTGATCCAGCGGAAGTTCAGCCATAGACAAACTCGGTATACATATCCAGTAAGGGTCCACAGAGCTGTTCAGACATGGTTTGATACCATTCTATCGGGATACCGTTAGGTCCCGGTGCCTTCCCAGCTTTTAGTGCATGTATGGCATGTCTGATTTCCTCAGCCGTAATGTCAGCCTCCAGCTCCGTAACTGCCTCCGGCGTAAGTGTTTGTGTAACTATGCGGCTAAGTGAGGTTCGTGCCATATCTGCTGACACCTCTACGTCCGGAGTGTATACATCTGCGAAATGCTCTGCAAGGGTCCGCACTATCTCCTCGGGACGCGTCTGCGCCACTCCCTCCGAGTCGTATAATTCTTGTATCCCGTGCGTGCTTCCCCCTCTTTTATCCAGCCAGGCCAGCATTTTCCCTGCCTTATCCCCAACATCATACACACGATGCGCGGTCGCAGTGATCTGTTCAGTCGTCAGGTGTTGTAAGTGAGCTTTATACTGCTGCTGACGCAGGAGTACCGTGTGCGATGTTTTTGGTGTCGGGTCTGCCATATGTGCCTCATTCGCGTCGTGCACTGCTAACTCTAGCTGTGACAGTTCTAGTTGACGCTGGCGCTTATGTCCCGCGATTGACGTTATCGCCTGGCCTCTCAGGACCGTCTTATACGCCTCCCACAAAATAGCGGGGGACTGTACTGAATTCGTATTTTCTTCAAAGTAGTGTGTAGTGGCGTTCTTAAGCATCTTACAAATCTTTGGGACCTTGAGGTATGATGCGTGTATAGGGTAGATCCTTTTACGTGATATCTCCTGAGTGGAGAGAGTCAAAACGACTGGAGAATGATCTGATATCCCCCTAGGTAGGATGACGATCTTATCTACTTGTTGCAAACCATTTCCTAACGCCAGAAAGTGATCTATCCGTGACAAACTATTGTGTACTGTAGAGTGATAGGTGTATTGTTTGGTGTTCGGATGCATGTGTCTCCTGACATCTACTAAACCCATGGCTGCCAGGAAGCTGTGAAATCGAGAAGGCCCAGGGGCCCGAGCCATGACCGGGAATCTATCCATCACGGCATCCGCTGTGGCATTAAAGTCCCCTCCTATAAGTGTATCCCCCTCTGGTAGTGACAGGAGAAAGGCACCCAGTGCCGGCAGTGTGACGGAATGAAGTGCCGATGGGACATATACTGAGACAACGTTCATGAGCTTCCCCTCCCATTGCCCCTGGATCGCTGCAAAACAGCCCTGTTCGTCGGTTTTTGTGCTCAGTATGATGAAAGGGAACGATTTCTTTACTAGGATTCCTGTCCCCCTGGAGCCTGAGGTGAAGTCAGAGTGCACCGCCATTGTGTAGCCCCTCTTGTCTAGCGCTTTGGAAGTCCCCCCAGTGAGGTGTGTTTCCTGCAGGAGTACTATGGCGGGTCCCTGTCGCTTCACTGCATGTAGAACTAAACTTCTCTTGATTTTGTCGCCCAGTCCCCCTACATTCCAGGTCATAATGTGAAGGGGGGCAACTGTTGACCTCGGTACCTCCCTTTCAGGTGGGTTGGATTGGGAGCCTATCACCCTCGCCATCAGAACCCTCTAAATGCCCATGTGTCCCAGCATCTGAGTGTATCGTCCGTCCCAAGACCTCGCCTTGAGTGTGTGCCCAACTTTGTGTCTAGCGCTAATCAACAATGCCTGCATAACAACAAAACAACAACAACCCCCCATGCCACCCCCCTCCCTGCCTCTCTGCTCAACGGACCCGGAACTGCCCGCCCCCCCAACTTAGCAGAGTGCTTCAACCATCCCATGAACAGTGTACTTGCTTGCTGGGGTGAAGTGTCCCCCGGAGCAGGCGGCTCCCCTGCCCTCTTCGGCATCTCCTGTGTCAGTGTTCAAGCTCGGTCCCACCTTTTAAATCGTTTTGAGGTATCATCCTGTGGTTTGCCGGGAACTCACGATTCCACACCGTCCACTGCTTCAGAGTGTGTCTGTGTAGGTGACTGTGCCGCGCCGCCTCTGCCAGATGTTTGCGACCCCGCTCGGCTGTCTCCTCGATGGCTCTGGGTATTCCTGTTGGAGCGGCGGGGCAGCCCCACCTGTCTCCATCCCTCCAGCCAGTCACTGGCCGCGTCCGGCGTGTCAAAAAAACAGACCTTACTGTCTGCCACTACTCTCAGTCTCCCCAGAAACAGCATAGAATACGACAGTTCTTTTGCTCTCAGCTCCTTCTTGACTTCAAAGAAAGTCCTCCTCCGACGTGAGACCTCTGCTGTGTAATCCGGGAAGAAGGCAAGTGTGGAATTTTGAATCTGTATCGGCGCAGCCACCCTTGCTGCCTGCAGGATGGCGTCCTGTTCGCGGAAATTAAAGAGCCTCGCCAGTATTGGCCTCGGAGGGGCCCCAGGTTTGGGCTTTCCCCTGGGAATTCTATGTGCTCGTTCCACGGAGAAGAATTGCGAGAGTCCCTTTGGTTTGAGTTGTGACTTTATTAGGTCTTCCACATAAAGGTCCATGGCGCGGGTGCCTTACGATTCCGGAACCCCAATAATTCTGACGTTGTTCCTTCTCGAGCGCCCCTCCTGAACGTCCAGCTTGCCCCTTAGCTCCTTATTCTCGGCCTCAACACGTTCCATTGCTGTTTGCAGTTCCGATACGTCCGCCACTAAGGGTTTTGAGACCACCTCGACCTGCTTCACTCTCTCACCCATTTTGTGGAAGTCAGCACGTAGCAGGGTGACCTCCGTGGCCGTGGTCCCCACCGTCGCCTGAACCTGAGCCAGTGCTCTCATGACGTCTTCAAGCGTTGCTTTCCTGGGCCCTTCACTCTCCGTTGTCTTCTCCGTGGACGTACGGGGTTCTGTCTGAGAGGGGGAGTGCTTGTTGTAGGCAAATTTTTCCAATCCTGATTGCGAAGGGGTATTTTTCGGGCCTCTGCCTGCCATGGTGCCTTCTGGTGGTGCCCGGAGATCGTTGTCCCACTGTTTTGTCTCCTGGAACGCCTCTCTCAGGCCGGACCCAGGGTCGTTCCACAGCCCCGATGTCCCCTGGCTTCCCAGGCGTTCAGAGATCCGGGCCTCTGTTAATGTGGAGTGGCCCTGGCGTCGGCCGGTGTCGCAGGTCTTGCCCAACCTTGTACCGTGGGCTATGTCTGCAGCTCCCTCCTCACAAGGGGTGCCCAAGGCCTCCTCCCCTCAAAACGCTGCCGGTGTCGCACACAGCTCGCTGGGTCCCCTCACCTCTAAATTATTCCAACCCCAGGACAGCACTACAGTGCACCCTGCCGAGTCTGTTCGCCTTAAGTGTGTGGCCCTTGCCTCATGCCACCACAGTCCCAGCGTCTTCCTGCGTATGAGCATCAACCGGTCACGAGCCAGTAGCAATACCAGGGCAGGCCTGTTGAATCGACCTAGGGGTATTTCCACAGACCCGCGGTGTTCTCCGTCACCAGCCCCAGACTAGTATGTGCAGAGGAGGGGCCACTTTCAACGGAGCCTACTTGTTCCCTTTCCTCCTGCGCCAGGGGCAACAGCGTGTGATATCCAGACCGCCGTTATTACCAGTCCCCCTCACCTGGTCGGGCGTTCAGCTGAGCACTATTCCCGCTGTTGCTGTGATGTGCGCCAGATTGCGCGTGCCCGAGTGTCCCGTTCGGTGTTGTGTCGGGCGCTTAGCTGCCGTTCTCCCTCCGTTGCTGCCCGCGCTGATATCAGCAGGCAGTATAAGGCAGTCGGGGGGGGGACAAGGGGGGATTCCGGTCGGCGCCCCCGCCTAAGTGCCCTGTGAGTCCTCCGCCAGCGCGGACTTCCGGCGTCTCTCTGTCGTGTCTCCTGCACTTCCGCCCGGACTCAGGAGTTACTGGGGCTCGGTGCGTCACTCGTGTTCAGGCCCACTTCAAGCGGAGCTCTTTTCGTCGTGTCCCGGTATGCGATTTTATTCAGAATTTCGCCGGTGGGACTCCGCTCGGTCCTGGACCCGGGTTACTCCCTTCTGAGGCTTTAAAAGATCAGGATACTGTACGGATATTAGTGGGGCAGTCGCCTCACCCTCGGAGCCTCACAGCTATGCTGCCGCCATGATCGGCTGCTAGCCACGCCCCCCCGACAATACAAGATTTGTGTACTTTAAGAATTACAGAACCCTTGGCTGTTTTAACTATGCATTTAAACTTCATTTAATTGGGCACAAATAACTTGGCATTTCAAATCGAGCACAGTAAAGCACGAAACAGTAGACTGAATCGAAGACATTTGTTTTCAGATGTAGTTGATATGAAAGGTAGCAGTTAGCAAGTGTCCCTCTATCCTCCTAGTAGGTAGTTAACCGCATGCGTGCGGGCGGAATTCCGCTCGTACGCTGAGATTTTTTAAAATCGCATGTTACGTGACGAGCTGGGCTCGTCATGAGCGTGCGAGGAGGCTACGCCATGACGAGCCCAGCTCGTCATCAGCGTCGAAGGGGTTAAAACAGTGAAAATTGGGGTGCAGTGGGCAGTGAGACCTCTTGTTACCAACACAATTGGGCTGGCTGCACTAATGATGGCTAATGCTGGCTGCACACCTGGAAGGGTGTCCCATAACTTGGAGCCCAGGGATGTTGAATTAATGAAGTATCTGCTTGTCCAAGGGACATAATGCTTCAGAAATCTGCTTTCCCTGCATACAAAATCCACGTGTACTGCTTGATGCAATGCAGTGAAGTAATACATTATGGTATTTGATTACCCAAAATGTTACTATAAATAAACCCAGATTATATTTGTGGTCCAATGCCTAAATTGTCAAATGAGGATCAATGAGACCATTCAGAGTTTTACCTTCTCCACTTGAGCATCTGAGCACAATTTTGATCAAATCACATCAACTCACTGTGCCTCAGTTCCCTTGTTTGCCATAATAATGAGCATGTGCTAAGTGCTAGATTACTGACCGATTTTCCTTTTATAGCTTGATGAACTTTGCCAGATTGTGGCAGAGTCAAAATATTATGGTCTAAATCTCAAATCTGTTTATGAGCAAACTTGGATTATACGTGCAAAAGTTGGTTTTGCACTGATTAAAAGGATTCATGTGGAGGAATTTTTTTCTTGCGTTCAAATCTACTCATGGGCTGGAACGGGTGGGAAATTATAGTGCCTAAGCTGCAGTGCGCTTTGAGTTTGTGCACAATACCAGCTTACACATTTAACAACAATCACCAACTCCTCTCCGTCCTATTCCGACCCTATCAAATGTTATGTTATGTTATATGTTCTTTTATAGCGCACGACTCACCCTGGGGCATCTCTGCGCTGCCTAGAAAGAACCTAATAGCAGAAAGTGAGGTCAGCAGCGATTTTAAAACAAGAAGACTTTTAGTAGTTTTCTGAAGGTGCTGTAAATTGGAGTTTCCCGCAAGGCCTTGGGCAGTCTATTCCAGTAACTTGGAGCAAGATACGAAAAGGCTTTACCCCCTGTGCGGCTCAAGCGTATATGAGGGATCTGTAGAAGTCCTAATGTACCAGATCTCAGATTTCTGCCTGGTACATGATTTACCAGTTTCTTTCGTAGATACTAAGGGCCTCTACCATTTAGAGCATTAAAAGTAAGGCAGCAGATTTTAAAAAAGGATCTCTTCCTTACTGGCAGCCAATGCAGTGCTCTTAGTAAGGGTTCAGAGGGGGAGCCAGCTGGCTGGTTTAAATTCATTCTGGCCGCTGTATTCTGGATCACCTGCAATTTATTTAGCAGGGTCTCACCCACTTCAGCTAGCAGGGCATAGTCTAAGCGACTAATCACCATTGCTTGTACCAAGGTTTTGCGGTGATTAGTAGGCATGTATGGGAGAATTTTACGAAGTAGTCGTAGGCTGTAGTAGCAAGAGCTCGTCGTAGCTGCTATATGGTCCTTCATTGTTAAAGATTGGTCCAGTTTCAGGCCAAGATTTTTGACACCTTGTTTGGGAACAGGGGCTGCACCCAACTGCGAAGGCCACCATTCGTTTGACCAGCCAGCCAAAGCTTTCCCCAGTAGCATAACTTCCGTTTTTCCGGGATTCAACTGGAGACAGTTATCAGCCATCCAGTTCGAAATTGCCAATATACCCATGGAGAAACGGGCTTTGACGGCTTCTGGATTAGGGCTGATGGTGGAAATGTACTCACGTCAGTGACAAGAATAAACGTTTTTCAGGGTGGGAAGGGACTCCCTCCTTCGAAATGTAGGATGGGGCAGGAGAAAAAAGAAAGCAAAGTTTAGACATAGGAATTTGCATTTTCCATGTAGATGATGGAATGCCAAATAAATGTGTGTGTATATTTGCTCCTACATACATAGAATTCTAAAAAGTTTGATAGGAGATGGTTTTTATGCCTACTTCTGCAAACTGGTGATTTCCTGCAAATCTTAAATCTGCACCAGTGCAAGGCCATAGAAATGCAAGTGTGCTTTAGTAACTTTCTTTTTTAAATGCATTTTATTTATTCAATTATCGAGCGCAACCATCACCCCCCAGGGGATATCACGGCACTGTATGACTCACAATGTTTCGGCTGAGGGAACCTCACAAAGAAGAGCTCAGAACAGGAGGATATTAAATCGAAAACAGCTGAGTTTTTAACCTCTTTCTGAACTGAAAATGATCAACGGTGAGGCGGCAGTCCAGTGAAAGGGCATTCCACTGGACTGCAGCCAGAGGCAAAAATGAACGTCCACCCAGCTCTGGCTTTCCTTATTCTAATGGTCTTGACTAAGGCTAAATTTCGGGATCTCAAGTCACGGGAGGGTTTATAAAATTCAACAATTCAACTCTGGTCCGTAAAATTTCAGAGCCCGTGTTGTACAAGGCCTTGTGAGCATGGCAAAGCAATTTTAAGCCAGCTTTCTTTTGCATTGTTAGCCAATGCAAAGATGTTGAACACGACGAGGCAGACAGAGCTAAACCTATCCATATTACAGTTTAATTTAGGTGCAGCATTTTGGATTATCTGTAATCTTGTAAAAAGATAGTCAAAGAGTGCGTTGCCATAGTCCAAACGATTAGTAATCAATGCCTGGATGATGGTCTTCCGCCAGGCTATCGGGATCCATTGAAAGAGCCTTAATAGTTTTAGGATACCGAAACATTTGCCGCAAGTAACGTTAATATGTCCTTTTATCGAAACAGTGTCATCAATCCCGTAAACAAAGGCACTTTAAAAGGTGCCCTAATAATTTTTTTATATGTTGACCATAATGGTTTTACACTAATTTTCCAATACTTTTTCTTTCAGTTAATGGCTGGCATCATGCTTGTTTGTTACATAACTTAAAAAGAAAAATTATATTTAAAGTTGCCCTTAGAAATTGTATGATAATTAACAACAAGCATTGGCATAGCCGATAGGTCTCGCCTTTGGGGCCTTATAAGTATTTAGTTATGCAGCACAATATCCTTCGTGCACAACATCAACTGTTGCATGGATAAACACAATTATAAGGTCCCAAAGGCGAGACCTATTGGCTATGCCAATGCTTGTTTAATTTACAGCAACTATAATTTCCATGAAAAAAACGGTCTACTCAAAAATGGTTCATCAAATCGATCAAAACAATCAGCATTGTCCATAGGGTTACGTCACCGTAGTAGTCACTATAGTTCATAAAATTAATAACGCACCACCAATAAGTGAATTGTGTGGTAGAAAAAATAACTAATCATGCTTTTTATAACCTTTTATAGTCACAACCAAAACCAGGCATTCAATACAATGCATTTTACCAGTCTCATGAAAAACATACCATCTAACAAACATTTTTGTGTCCTCTGTCCCTCTGACTTCACCCCGGTCAATAACTGCCCAGGAATGGCCCACCCTTTGATAAATGTTTGAATAGTGCGTCTTGGCACAAGAAGCCTTCATTGTTTAAGAACCTGGAGTCTGCATAGACAAGTGATATTAAAAACACACAAGACAAGGACACAGAAAAACAACATATAATCTTTGTTAAAATATTTTTACGAAGTAAATTATGTTTAGCAAAGGACCAAACAGTAAACAAATGTTGGAGAAGGTTTGTCCAAAGAGTAACTTATGGTAAATAAAATACATTTGGTACCCTGTATTTTTCAGTTCATTTGGGACATTATAAGTGTTTAACCATGCAACAGTTGATGTTGTTGCACCAAGGATATTGTGCTGGATAACTAAATACTTATTAGGTCCCATAGGAGAGACCTATTAGCTATGCCAATGCTTGTTTCCTATTTCAATGTGTGCTGCATTCTACAGTGTTCAAAGAGAAAAATGCCTGTAGTGATTGTTTTTGTGCAGGAAGTGGCACAAAAAAAATCTCTCCATGACGCAGGCATCCTTGCACCATGCCTGGAGAGAGGGGGGGAGAGCACAGAAATGCGACATATAATTGTAAATATGTTGCATTCCTGTGCTTTGGAAGGGCCGCAGCGTGGCACAGCCAAGGGGCTTGCGTTGCCGCATTACGGCACTTCCTTGTACATCAGCCCCCTAGTGATAAATCGAAGAAACAGCTAACCAACAGTGCTCCCTGTCGGATGTCACAAAGGTGCTCCCTGTGCTAATTCTTTCATTTAAGAAAATAAGGATTTTCTCAAGATTACATCCCACTTCTCGGTCCCCTTTTAACACAACGACTCACCTGGACTGGGTACGCTTTTCAGAAGGGTGCGAACTCCACCCGGCGGGTTTCAAAGCACTAGTTGGAAAGTAATGAAAGATTCTGGATGAGTTTGAAAGTGAGACAATGCCGAAAGGGGGAGGACAAATTGAGAAGAAGGTGTGGGCTGACTGGTGGGGTGGAGACATATTTAGAGAGAGAGAGAGAGAGATTTAGAGAGAGAGAAATTTAGACAGAGAGATTTAGAGAGAGATTGAGAGATTTAGAGAGAGAGAGATTTAGAGAGAGATTTAGAGAGATTTGGAGAGTGAGATTTAGAGGGAGAGAAATTTAGAGAGAGAGAGAGAAATTGAGAGATTTAGAGAGAGCGAGAGAAAATTAGGTTTAGAGAGAGAGATTTAGAGCAAGAGAGTGTGTGAGAGAGAGAGAGAGAGATGTTTAGAGAGAGAGATTTAGCTTTGGAGTATTGGCATAGCCAATAGGTCTCGCCTTTGGGACCCATTTTACACAAGCTGCCCAGATCATCCCTGGGGAGCGAACTGATATTTTGGGGGAATTTTTCTCAGTAATTTGATGACACCACCTGAGGGCTAGGCCTATGTAAGCACCCGTCAAGACCTTTGCTTTCGTTGTAAGAGACAGTACTTGTTTATGCCCGAGACCGACAGGCTAGCAGCACTGCGCATGTGCAGTGAGAAGGGCAGGCGCGGAAGTGTTGGGACACCCCAGACATGAGTTATGTCACACCAAGGACTTACTTACCGACATTTTGTGACTCAATAGAGGTAGACTTTTCATGTTTCAAAATGACTAACTAGCATGATCATGTCACCATCAATGACGTCCGGTGGCCTACTCCTCTGTCCCTGTGATATCATTACGTCACATTACACCATGTCCCTCAGGAGGAGCTGCTCGGCCTGACATGCTGATTGTGTCAGTGGCTGGTGAGAGATGTCCATCTCTGCTCTATTCAAGAGAAACGATTATCAGACGGGGAGGGGCGGGCCGCACATCTGCAACATACAAATGTGAGAAGTTGCTGCACGTCTGCATTATCTGTGCCCCAGAAAGTGTATTATGTACTTCCCAAGGGTGCCTGTGATGACACAATGCCACAAAAGTAGAGCAGTCTAAGACTTTTTATGGGATTTTTAACTACTGATGTCTAACTGCTTGGAAGTAATGGCAGAGCAGTTTCTGTGTGACGGTGCCAGAGTTTGAATGGGCAGTGCCTGGAGGAGACAACACCTTGCGGATCACACATAGTGGCAGTATGTGCTTAGAGACCTGAGAATGTCAAGTCACAGAGCCCATGTGTACTGGATACCTGGAGACAACACGCGTGCTAGTAAAAGTAAAAGAAAAACACACTGCTGGCACTGCAATCATGTGTTTGCTGTCCCGGGAGTGGTGCGTGCGTGCTCAGTCTGATCTTTTTTAAAGCACATACTCGTGCTTGAGGAAGCGTCTTGTGAATTGTATTGTCAAATTTGTTTTAAGCATTTACTCGATTTCACAAAATGCTCCTGCAAATGAGCACAGATTCTACTTGCGTCCCAGTAAATAGGTCCCCAACTGAAAATCTACAAAGCCACCTCTCTGACAATGTGTTCACAATGTGCAATTCTTTTTTTTGGGGGGGGGAGGGGGGGGGGGGGGAGGGGGGAATATTTTTATTTGCAGTTTCAACCAACAGAAACACAGTTGGCAAGTCACAAGTGAATATCCACATACCCTGGCTCCCCCGCCCCCCCATCCATATTGACAACATCAAAATGATCAGCACCACAAGATCCTGCCTCCGCCTGCAAAACATCTTGTAGTGCTCTTTCAGTGTCCAACAACTTCCCTTGGGCCCAGGGCCCGTAATCCGGCCCCACCATCCTGGAACATAGCCCCGCTCAGTAGGACCCTCAGTGTGTCAGTCCAATCCCAGGCCCCCATGTAGACCATGGTACCGTCGCCATTTTCCCCAAACTCTGCGAAACTTCCGGGGACAGCCTCTTCCTTTATAGGTGACCATTTCCGCCATCATATACAAGTCCAGCCCCCTTTTCCATTCCCTCAGTTGAGGAGGTCCCCCATGCCCACGCCCTCGCCACATCTCTTTTCGCTGCCACCAAGGCCAGCATTGCAAAAATCAAGTGTGGGCTGCTCGGGTCTACGTCAGCAGTTATCCCTAGTAAAACAAACTTTCGTTCCACCATTAGCTTTGTCTCGAACACTTCACTCAACTCTCCCCTTACCTGTGTCCAATAGGTGTGAATTGTGGGGCAGCCCCAAAGGATATGATAGAAATCCCCCTGCGGGTGGCCACACCGAAGACAACCAGAGTCACTGGCTCGACCCATATGGTGTAGCCTAACCCTATCATAATAAACCCTGTGTAGTATCTTATATTGAATAAGTCGTAGCCGGGATTTAATCGCAACTTCTCTGTGGTGCATCAGGGCTGTTTCCCAGTCTACTGTATCCATCTCACCCAAGTCGCGTTCCCAGGTGGCCCTCAACTTCCCCAATCTATCTGGTGCGTTATTATTCAGGGTCTTATAAGTCAGTGACACAAATTTATTGGGTATCTGTTCTTGCAGCAGGTGACCCTCCAGCGGGGCATATTCCGACAAGAGAGAGGACAGCGCCACCTCAGCTCTCCATGCATGACGCAGTTGTGAATACTTAAGAAACTGTGCGGGGCTTAGCCCATATTCTGTCACCATAGGGTTTAAGGTCCCCCTTAGCCACCAAATCTCCTAGCATGATTCCTATATCGTCCCAACCTCCAAAACCCCTAAGCTTATGTAGCTCCTTCTGCCATGAGCAGGACCATATTGGCGTCTGCTTTGTTGGTTTATGTGTCCATCCCATTATCTTCGTGTGGCCGGGAGTAATCGTCTCTTTCCAGTGCCCCCATATAAATAGTGTATACTGGTGCGGTGTGCCATGGTGTCCCTTTCTAATCTATATGTAGGGTGATCAGCTGAAGCATGGAGCTATTCATTTATCGGGGCCAAATGCTCAGCCCAGTAGTATGCCTCCACATCTGGCAAGGAGATCCCTCCATTATACTGATTTCTCTGTAGCGTGTCAAGGGCTATTCTCGGTTGTTTTCCCAGCCACAGCAGAGAGCGCAGTTCTGCATTTATCACTTTGAAAGTCTGTCTAGGGGAAAATATTTGATTTGTAGGGCATACAAAAAACGAGGTAGCGTAATCATTTTAAACATGGCAGCTCAGCCCAGGATTGTGAGGGGAAGAGTCTTCCACCTAAGGGCGTCGTCCGAAAAGTTCGTAATCACTCGCTGTAAGTTATTTTGATAGGATACGTTTCTACCTGTGGTCAGGTAGATCCCCAGGTACGTGAACCCAGCCTGCACAATGTGCAATACTTGGGCAGTTAACTGCATTTCACAGTGCCACAGTTTCCTAGCTTGCGATAGATATGACCAAATACTATGTGCTACATCAAAGAACGGAGATTTAGATTGTAAGATCAGATAAACTCTTCCAAGTATTGCCAGCATAAAATTGTTATGGGCTAGCAACACATGCAAGTTTGGCTTACGAATGCAAAAGTTGGATTTTCACCCATAAAAAGAAGTACTGATAAAGAGTTTTGAGCGAACAAACCTACTCAGAGGAGGCGTCAATAGCCTGAACAACCATGGAAAAGGTCAGAAATGTACTCATGATGAGGGCAGAACTAAAACATTTTTCAGGGTGGGGGTAGATTCTCAATGAAGAGGGACATATTTTCCTCCCGAAACAAATGAAAAAGTAAAAAACATTTGCAGCTCTCTACAGACTTTCACGTGCAAATCTGCGCACGTATATTTACTCAAGTGAAAATGGGTTTCACAAAAGTTTAAGTCCACGTCTGGTAACCTGCAATTGCTCCGGGTTGCAGGGCCTACTTCTGTAAATTCTTATGAATTCCTGAAAGTCGAAATCTGTTTCAATACAAAATAATACACTTCTGTCACTTTCGTAAAGAATAGGGCCCACATTGGTTTTACATTCACTCTCCAATATGCCATTAGAATGCTCTATAGTTTAGTGAGTCCGTCTCGAAGCTTTGCTTTTTATTTCATGTTAAATATTATGGGTACATTTTACTCTAACAGCAAATAAACTGCATCGTAATTCAGAACAAGCATTGGCCACGTGCCCGTAAAAGCCGCGCGGCCGCGAAAGTCATCGCGATCGCATAAATGAAAAAAAAAACACGAGTGGTGATGCGAGTGGTGCGCACACGCGTCACCGCAAGTGCTACCTTGCCGGACACCAGCTTGCTATTACGCGCACGCTCTTGTGCGCGTAATAGCAAGCTGGTGGCCGGCAAGTTAGCACTTTTAAAAGCAGCTTCTAAATGTCTCGGCCAGACCAGCGCATGCACTGGATCAGGTCGAGACCTAAAAATTTGCCATAATGCCACTTCACTTTGGACCCAGCTATATGCAAATCAGCTCTGACCCTGCTCAATACCAGATGATAATCACTAGTTGGGGTTTACCCCCAGCTGTTGGTCAATATAAATGCCAAAATTGCTCATATGTTCGCAGACCTCTAATACCATAGACTTCTAACATGACACTATCTCTTATGCTCCGAAAAAATTCACCAACTGTAGATCTGTTAGTGTGAAATATGCCATCTGGTGCCCAGGTGGCCTACCGTACATTCAACAAACTACTTAAATGATAAAAAAAATGCATTATCCAGCACAAAAGTCATATGCGTTGCAGATCAGAGAATGCTCCCCCGCCCCAGCATTCCATTTCGTGTCACACAATCATACTGAAAGAATTTCACTTGGAAGGTTGTAGAACAACCTCAAGAACAACCTCAAGCGATGATATATGGTGGCAGCTTATCACAAATACTAACATGGTGCGAATGCCACTGGTTTTCCCAAATGTGATTTCGTATATAATAATAATGGGCTTAATACATTTGATGAATGGTATATTATGGTTACCATCTGAACCATTGGTACCACTTATCACCAATACTTACATCAGGTGTATCCTGCTTTTAATCATTTCACCAGATATACTTCATGAATGGAGTAGTATGGTTATCACTCAAACCATAGACTTTACAAAAGATTGTAAGACCTCCAAAGTGGGACAGTTCTTCTGCTTTGTCTTTCTAGCATTGACACTATCACTCATTTCTTGATGTACCCTGTATTATTCAGAGTTCACTACTTTAGTCATCCCAATTTAATAGTATTTTATTTTATTTAACAAGTTGTTCATTAACCACCATTTCTATCAAGTAGTGAAAATCTATTTGATTTTCTGACATGTGCCCATCAACAGACTTCTATAGGTGACTTGGTCATTATTGTAATCAATTCCCTATCTGAATATAATGGCATGAATACTTCAGTTTCGACTAGCATGTCTTTAGACTGTAAGCCCTACATAGGATAGTTTTATGATTTGATTTTATCCGGTAGGGCCACCATTCAATAGGATCTTCCTTTATAATCCCCGCGATCCACACTTGTGGATTTGTCTATTCATCCTACACGTCCTTTAGTACTGTCCCTTGCTTCTCCCATTTTTTATTCACATCTGCAAGTTCTATTATTTCAATACGTTGCCTTTGTGGATGCGCCCTCGAGCCTGCCATTCACTTACTCCCCCAGCCCTCCTCCCCCATCTCTCCCTCCTTCCGCTTGTATGCATTTTATTCATCTGCGCCACCCCACAGAATGCATATTGTGCACCCCCCTTAATCCTATGCACACATTTTCCATGCTGTGTTATCAGTTCTTGGTGCTTTCCGCATATGGGTTCTACAAGTCTTCCCAGCATTCCTTTCACCCTTGGGTGCACATTCTAGTGGTTTCCCCTGTGTGTGCATGCTGCACTGCGCGCTTCATGCCACACTGCCTGCCTATATATTTTCAAATTCAAGCACCGATTATTGAAATACGATTCACTCATACTTTGGACCTTGGCACCACTACTTGGATATAGTGGGGATCGTGTCTTCTACAGGTAATTCTTTTTGCCCCGTTTTCCACTCCAGTTTGTCAACATGAAGTGTTGACTTATTTGTAATTCTCCCTTTGCTCTCTCCATCCCAAGGTTCCCGCATTACATAGTGACTCCTCAGCACTGTTTCTTGGTTTCCCTCTGCCCATTCTTGGCACCACTTGCCTCCTCTACTGTGAGTTGCCATGAGGCTTTACTTGTTCTCCATATTTTTCCTGAACATACATAATTAGCTTATTACCCCTTTTATTTTACAGGAGCAGGGTTTTTCAAGAGTGCCTCCTCACTCTGGTGGATCACTGACTTCTTTTAGATTGTCCTAAACATCATCTCACAAGTACCCCTGATAAGACGGGACTCCTGCTTACTATATGTAAATTTGGTTGAATTAATATCTCAAAACTAACGTCCTCCACACCTTTTTTTCTTTCCTTGCAGCAGTCTTTTTCTCTTTGTGCTCACTCATTGTTTTGCCCTGATGAGGACCTGTTAAAATACGGAAGGCCAAATCGCCACTGACAATATTTTTTGGGGAAACGTATATTTATTACTAATTACATGCTGTGGTTTATACATATGCTGTTAATAATTATTTGAAATAGCATGAACAGATGCAAACATTTATTTTTGATTTTCCTTGGCCATATCTCTGTTTATTGATATACCCCATGACAATACATTTTTTAGGTATTGACTGAGCGATGATATTGTGTTTACGTGATACTTTATTGGACACTGTTGTTGATATCAGTAATAACCTGGTCCTTTTAGGGTATGGATGACTTCTGCTCTGTAACATTTTACTTGCTGACTAATTGCTTTTTTTTTGTTTTTCTAGCAAAAGATGTCACTTACATCTGCCCTTTCATTGGTGCGATTCGAGGAACTCTGACTATTACTAATTACAGATTGTATTTCAAAACTATGGAAAGGGTAAGATTGACACAGGGTGCTTGTATGGTGGACTAGTTACTGTCCATCACTTGTGAAGCTCTTGTAGTTAAAGCCATATGTGTCACCTGACCATAATGTAATGTTATAAATGTAATGGTTGGGTTCTCCTTGTTTGCAGCTTCTCCGATGCTAGCATGTCAGTCATTTTCATTTGATAGATGTTTTGAAGCTTGCAGTTTGTGTGTTGTACATGAGAGGAGCTTCTGGGAGTTGCTAGTCAGGCATGTTGAGCAAGACCACAGCTTTATAAGGGGTTTGCAAGTAGGAGGGATTACATCACTTTTGCATAGAAAAATGTGCAGAAATGTACAGTAAGCTGAAGAAAGTTTAATTATTGTTCTTCTGGGATTCTTCAAACATATCTTCCTGCTTACAAAATGAGGTAGCATATGTTGTACTTGTAGGTCCTTTAAAAAAAATGAAATGGATAGTATACATTTAAAAAATAAATACATCTTAATTTGTCTTTTGTTTTTCATTTATAAATGGCTAGGATTCTCCTTTTGTCCTGGATGCTCCTCTTGGTGTCATAAGTAGAGTTGAAAAAATTGGAGGCGCTCCCTGTCGTGGGGAAAATGCATGTGGTCTAGAAACCGTGTGCAAGGTAAGTTTGTTACAAGTTACTTACATATTTTTAATAATTGCTATGGAAATGAAATATATGAGGAAATTGTATTTTGTGATAGTTTTACTTTTTATTACATTTGTAAGAGCAGAAAAGACACAGATAACACAGAAATAAAATGAAGGCTAAACAAAATTATTTCTTCCAGGATACGATAGCATTTTGTGTAACAATTCTATGTCAAATCCATATTAGTCTAATTAAAGGGACAATTTAAAGGAAGATAACAGTTCTTTATATGCACACCAAATGATCTTCCAAATAAATATTGTCAATGTGTTTTTAGGTCTCGCGCCTGCGATGCATATGGCGAAGCCATATGCGCATCGCGCAGGCGCGATACTATAGTCATCGGCTATGCTTCCCAGGAGACAGGAGATGTCACGCGCACGCTCTGGAAAGCGATCGGCGCCGGCCGCGCGCGCGCGTTTCCCAATCTCCTGTCTCCCTGGGAAGCACACAAGCAAGCCCAGCAAGCCCCGCCAAGGTAACTTTGAAATAATCTTTATTTCTTGATAATTATTGCCTCTGGACTTTTTTGTTTAATATTACGGGCATGTGGGTTGTGTGATGCTGCATAAACAGATGCGTTTGGAGTTTATTTACCGATCCGCTATGGAGGGGCTTTTCTTTAATCTGTTGGTGGCTGTTTTTTTTTTTTTATTTATATTGCGTCTTCATGTACACATGATGTTTGACTTTTTTGAGCAATTCGTTACGTTGGGCTTTTGTATAATTTGATACTAGCTGTTATTTTATTTATATTGCGTCTCCCGATGCTGTGTTTGCCTGCCCCGCCAGCTCTCCAAGGTTGCTATTTGTTTCTTTCCCATCTGCGTACATCACTTGCGGGATACAGGTAAATCTGCATTCTAGAGTTGCCTTTATTGTTTTGAGGCCGGGCGCAGGGGCTGCTCCGATGTTATCAAGGCTGCTATCCCACTGCTAAGGCGGTGCTGCACTCACTGCCTTGTTTATATTTGTTTTAGTTCCGTGATGCTCCGATCTTTGCCCCTTCCGAGTGGAGCTTCCGAGTGGAGCTTCCGAGTGGAGCTTCAGAGTGGAGCTTCCGAGTGGAGCTTCCGAGTGGAGCTTCCGAGTGGAGCTTCCGAGTGGAGCTTCCGAGTGGAGCTTCAGAGTGGAGCTTCCGAGTGGAGCTTCAGAGTGCAGAGTGGAGCTTCAGAGTGGAGCTTCAGAGTGGAGCTTCAGAGTGCAGAGTGGAGCTTCAGAGTGGAGCTTCAGAGTGGAGCTTCAGAGTGGAGCTTCAGAGTGGAGCTTCAGAGTGGAGCTTCAGAGTGCAGAGTGGAGCTTCAGAGTGGAGCTTCAGAGTGCAGAGTGGAGCTTCAGAGTGGAGCTTCAGAGTGGAGCTTCAGAGTGGAGCTTCAGAGTGGAGCTTCAGAGTGCAGAGTGGAGCTTCAGAGTGCAGAGTGGAGCTTCAGAGTGCAGAGTGGAGCTTCAGAGTGGAGCTTCAGAGTGGAGCTTCAGAGTGGAGCTTCAGAGTGCAAAGTGGAGCTTCAGAGTGCAGAGTGGAGCTTCAGAGTGCAGAGTGGAGCTTCAGAGTGGAGCTTCAGAGTGCAGAGTGGAGCTTCAGAGTGCAGAGTGGAGCTTCAGAGTGCAGAGTGGAGCTTCAGAGTGGAGCTTCAGAGTGGAGCTTCAGAGTGGAGCTTCAGAGTGGAGCTTCAGAGTGGAGCTTCAGAGTGGAGCTTGGAGCTTCAGAGTGGAGCTTGGAGCTTCAGAGTGGAGAGTGGAGCTTCAGAGTGGAGAGTGGAGCTTCAGAGTGGAGCTTCAGAGTGGAGCTTCAGAGTGGAGCTTCAGAGTGGAGCTTCAGAGTGCAGAGTGGAGCTTCAGAGTGGAGCTTCAGAGTGCAGAGTGGAGCTTCAGAGTGGAGCTTCAGAGTGCAGAGTGGAGCTTCAGAGTGGAGCTTCAGAGTGCAGAGTGGAGCTTCAGAGTGGAGCTTCAGAGTGCAGAGTGGAGCTTCAGAGTGGAGCTTCAGAGTGCAGAGTGGAGCTTCAGAGTGCAGAGTGGAGCTTCAGAGTGGAGCTTCAGAGTGGAGCTTCAGAGTGGAGCTTCAGAGTGGAGCTTCAGAGTGGAGCTTCAGAGTGGAGCTTCAGAGTGCAGAGTGGAGCTTCAGAGTGGAGCTTCAGAGTGCAGAGTGGAGCTTCAGAGTGGAGCTTCAGAGTGGAGCTTCAGAGTGGAGCTTCAGAGTGGAGCTTCAGAGTGGAGCTTCAGAGTGGAGCTTCAGAGTGCAGAGTGGAGCTTCAGAGTGGAGCTTCAGAGTGGAGCTTCAGAGTGCAGAGTGGAGCTTCAGAGTGGAGCTTCAGAGTGCAGAGTGGAGCTTCCAGAGTGGAGCTTCAGAGTGCAGAGTGGAGCTTCAGAGTGGAGCTTCAGAGTGCAGAGTGGAGCTTCAGAGTGGAGCTTCAGAGTGCAGAGTGGAGCTTCAGAGTGGAGCTTCAGAGTGCAGAGTGGAGCTTCAGAGTGCAGAGTGGAGCTTCAGAGTGCAGAGTGGAGCTTCAGAGTGGAGCTTCAGAGTGCAGAGTGGAGCTTCAGAGTGGAGCTTCAGAGTGCAGAGTGGAGCTTCAGAGTGGAGCTTCAGAGTGCAGAGTGGAGCTTCAGAGTGGAGCTTCAGAGTGGAGCTTCAGAGTGGAGCTTCAGAGTGGAGCTTCAGAGTGGAGCTTCAGAGTGCAGAGTGGAGCTTCAGAGTGGAGCTTCAGAGTGCAGAGTGGAGCTTCAGAGTGCAGAGTGGAGCTTCAGAGTGGAGCTTCAGAGTGGAGCTTCAGAGTGCAGCTTCAGAGTGGAGCTTCAGAGTGGAGCTTCAGAGTGGAGCTTCAGAGTGGAGCTTCAGAGTGCAGAGTGGAGCTTCAGAGTGGAGCTTCAGAGTGCAGAGTGGAGCTTCAGAGTGGAGCTTCAGAGTGCAGAGTGGAGCTTCAGAGTGGAGCTTCAGAGTGCAGAGTGGAGCTTCAGAGTGGAGCTTCAGAGTGCAGAGTGGAGCTTCAGAGTGGAGCTTCAGAGTGCAGAGTGGAGCTTCAGAGTGGAGCTTCAGAGTGGAGCTTCAGAGTGGAGCTTCAGAGTGGAGCTTCAGAGTGGAGCTTCAGAGTGCAGAGTGGAGCTTCAGAGTGGAGCTTCAGAGTGCAGAGTGGAGCTTCAGAGTGGAGCTTCAGAGTGCAGAGTGGAGCTTCAGAGTGCAGAGTGGAGCTTCAGAGTGCAGAGTGGAGCTTCAGAGTGCAGAGTGGAGCTTCAGAGTGCAGAGTGGAGCTTCAGAGTGCAGAGTGGAGCTTCAGAGTGCAGAGTGGAGCTTCAGAGTGGAGCTTCAGAGTGCAGAGTGGAGCTTCAGAGTGGAGCTTCAGAGTGCAGAGTGGAGCTTCAGAGTGGAGCTTCAGAGTGCAGAGTGGAGCTTCAGAGTGGAGCTTCAGAGTGCAGAGTGGAGCTTCAGAGTGGAGCTTCGGAGCTTCAGAGCGGAGCTTCAGAGTGGAGCTTCAGAGTGCAGAGTGGAGCTTCAGAGTGCAGAGTGGAGCTTCAGAGTGGAGCTTCGGAGCTTCAGAGTGGAGCTTCAGAGTGGAGCTTCAGAGCGGAGCTTCAGAGTGGAGCTTCAGAGTGCAGATTCAGAGTGCAGATTCAGAGTGGAGCTTCGGAGTGGAGCTTCAGAGTGGAGTGGAGCTTCAGAGTGGAGCTTCAGAGTGCAGAGTGGAGCTTCAGAGTGGAGCTTCAGAGTGCAGAGTGGAGCTTCAGAGTGGAGCTTCAGAGTGCAGAGTGGAGCTTCAGAGTGGAGCTTCAGAGTGCAGAGTGGAGCTTCAGAGTGGAGCTTCAGAGTGCAGAGTGGAGCTTCAGAGTGGAGCTTCAGAGTGGAGCTTCAGAGTGGAGCTTCAGAGTGGAGCTTCAGAGTGGAGCTTCAGAGTGGAGCTTCAGAGTGCAGAGTGGAGCTTCAGAGTGGAGCTTCATAGTGCAGAGTGGAGCTTCAGAGTGGAGCTTCATAGTGCAGAGTGCAGATTCAGAGTGCAGATTCAGAGTGGAGCTTCAGAGTGCAGAGTGGAGCTTCAGAGTGGAGCTTCAGAGTGGAGCTTCAGAGTGGAGCTTCAGAGTGGAGCTTCAGAGTGGAGCTTCAGAGTGGAGCTTCAGAGTGGAGCTTCAGAGTGCAGAGTGGAGCTTCAGAGTGCAGAGTGGAGCTTCAGAGTGCAGAGTGGAGCTTCAGAATGCAGAGTGGAGCTTCAGAGTGTCAAGAGCAATGCCAATAGCTCTAACTTTAACAAAGGCAAAACCATTGCATTGTAAATGCTTGTTATTTTACCGAATCACATGCTCATGCTGCTGCCTGGTTTGTCTACATGCACACAGGCAGAATCACTCGGTACAAAATGGCTCCTGTTCACTCGTCAGTACGGTCTTGCGCCGCCCCACCTTCCCCCTGCCAAATACATTCATTCCAAATACTGCTTATTTTCATATCAGACTGACTTCTCACATCTGGGATAGCAGGGGCACCTTCCACAGTGATTAGTGCTTCACAAAAAATAATTCTCGGCTAGCGCTCAGAAGCCTTGAAGCTTTGATTGAATGACACTGCAGTTTGATGCCCCGCTCGTTTTTTGATGCTATGCGTTCCAGACACTGATTTTATTAAGACTCACTTGGAGCTCTAAACTGTCACTTGATCTTTCTTTGGGTCATTTCGTTTGCCCGGAAGGACTAACATATCTGTGAAACCCTCTTCTTTTATAGTTTGAGCATCGTCTTCGTTTAGCAGGATAACATTATACATTTGAAAATACAAATATCCGGGAAGAGCAGAGAGCAAATCTCCGCGATGTTGGGCATTCTCCTATCATAAAGGAAGCGTGTTGGTGGGACCTGTGGCATCTAACGCATCATTTAACCCTATATGCGTGGGCACCTACCACAATAATGTATAGGATGAGTTTGTTCCGTTCCCGTTTTTAATTTGATGTAAAACTCAAATCACTGCACACTCTCTACTACACACTCTCTACTACAGTCACTACTCTCTACTACACACTCCCTACTACAGTCACTACTCTCTACTACACATTCTGCTACACACTCTCTACTACAGTCACTACTCTCTGCTACGCACTCTACTCTCTACTACACTCTACTACACACTCTCTACTACACACTCTCTACTACAGTCACTACTCTCTGCTACGCACTCTACTCTCTACTACACACTCTACTACACACTCTCTACTACACACTCTACTACACACTCTCTACTACAGTCGCTACTCTCTACTACAGTCGCTACTCTCTACTACACACTGTACTACACACTCTACTACAGTCACTACTCTCTACTACACACTACTACCCACTCTCTACTACAGTCACTACTCTCTACTACACACTCACTACACACTCACTACTACAGCCACTACTCTCTTCGACACACTCTATACTAGACACTCTCTACTACACACTATCTACTACAGTCACTACTCTCTACTACACACTGTACTACACACTCTACTACAGTCACTACTCTCTACTACACACTACTACACACTCTCTACTACAGTCACTACTCTCTACTACACACTCTACTACACACTCACTACACACTCACTACTACAGCCACTACTCTCTTCGACACACTCTATACTAGACACTCTCTACTACACACTATCTACTACAGTCACTACTTACTACACTCTCTACTACACACTCTACTACACACTCTACTACACACTCTACTACACACTCTACTACACACTCTACTACACACTCTACATTACACACTCTACATTACACACTCTCTACTACACACTCTCTACTACACACTCTACACTACACACTCTACTACACTCTACTACACACTCTGCTACACACACGCTCTACTACACACTCTACTACACACCCTCTACTACTCTCTACTACTCTACTACACATTCTCTACTACTCTACTACACACTCACTACTTTCTACTACACTCTACTACAGACTCTCCACTCTCTACTCCACACTCTCTACTCCACACTCTCTACTTCAATCTCTCTACCTCAATCTCTCTAATTCAATCTCTCTAATTCAATCTCTCTACCTCAATCTCTCTACTTCAATCTCTCTACTTCAATCTCTCTACTTCACATTCTGTATTACACACTCTCTACTACACACTCTCTACTACACACTCACTAGTCTCTACTACACACTCACTACTCTCTACTACACACTCACTACTCTCTACTACACACTCTACTACTCACTTACTACTCTCTACTCACTCTCTACTACTCACTACTACTCTCTCTACTACTCACTATTACTCTCTCTACTACTCTCTCTACTACTCACTCTCTACTACTCACTCTCTACTGCTCATGACAATGCCATTTATTTATCTGTTTCCAAAACCAACACATAAATAAAACATTTGTCATTTACAATGCCAAAAGCGCTAACTTTTGCAAAGGCGAGACCGTTGCATTGTAAATGCTTGTTAATTCTTGCAACAGGCATTTGGAGAAAACTGCTCTCTCAATCTGGCTTGAGATGCACTTAGGGGAAAAGACAAACGGCAACGCAGGGAAGTCAAGTTACAAAGTTGCTGGCAATAGTTGGTACCAGCAAAAGAGGCAAGTTGAGCAAGTTAAGTTTGGACCATGAAGATTTTGTCTGCTCCCCTGAGTTTGACAAGAATAGGAAGACCTACTTAACAATGGTTTGGCACAGGCCTTGCTTTAGGACCGCTCGGCCACGCTATAAATAAATAAATAAAATAAATAATAAATATCGGTGTGCTTTTATAAACAGGACAGCTGAAATATGGGTGGAGAGATGACTTTGCAAGTTCCATCTTGTAGGAAGGCAAGTGAAAAGTAGAAGAAAACATCAATGCATTTCATATGTTTTGAACAAGACGTATTGTTTACTTAACAAAACAGGAGGCAAGTGCGTGCGTATCCATACTCGCTCCATAGATCATCATGTATTAAGGAAGGGATGCACAGGCATACTGAAATACAGAGATTCGACTTCAAGACTCATGGCACTCTAAGTGTCATCAGGCTTGAGAGAGTATTACATGACTTTGGATATTATTACCAACAGACTGATACAACAATACTGTGGGATAGCGAGTTACAACATAGGTATGCAACAGGCTAATTGCTTAGGGATGTATAATGAAATATGATTGGGGCTTATTTCATCTTTGTCCTAAAGTGTATATTATTTGCTTAGCTGTTATTTACATTCATTCTGACTCACGTAATGTGTAGACAAACAGTGTAGTGTGAAATACCAAATGTCGTGTGTGCTTAACTGATTTTGGGGCAGGGGTCTATATACCACCTGCAGGTCAGAGATAATCTGACAGGTTTTGTCTGACTCCCAACTCTCTTTTATATGACCATAACTCAATATGGAAGTGTGAGAGACACCTACCAGTTTTCTTTTCACCAAAAAGTTCATGATTTCCCTTTCTGGATTATCAAATCTGCTGGATGTGACCCCCAATAATGTTGGGGTAATGCAACAGGATCTTAATAGCAAACAGCTATAACTATTCTTCAGCTCTTGGATCTTTATGGAATCACAGCCTTTCATGTTTCACAATCTTTCCTTTATTTAACATAGTAGTAATAATGCAATATCTTTATCCCTACGCTGCCCTTATGACACACACCCTATCTGCATGCCCTATGGCATCAGTCTTTTTTTGTTTGTTTGTATAGACTGGGGCCTGGAATGAACGGAGGTTTCATTCACATTCCCCACTTACTACTGCAATTCCCAGTTGGTGAGGTATGTGCAGGAGGATGGATGTAGGGAAGTATGGACTTGACAGCCCCATAGTAATCCAGCCACCGCACCAGCAAGGACATCAGCCTTAGTGGGATCAGGAATGAGGGAGAAAGGGTGGTAAGATGGAAGGTGGGAGCACCACCCTCCACCCCGACCTCACACCTCACCTCTTAATAGTACGTTTCCTGATGGTGTTCGGTGGGGACATCAAAGCAATGCTGGAACTGGATGTGCAGCTCATCCCAGTGTGTTCTGTTCACCCTGTCCTATAATGGAAGCTGACAGTAGGATGACGCGTCGTGGAAGAGAAGGCTTAGGCTTTTCTGGTCCAATATCTTGTTTTGTTTGACATAACTTCAGTGTAAGATGACCGCCCAAAAATCGAGGTCAGGCCACACTCTAACAGCCAGACTATGTCAGAAGACCAAAGCCAACCCGCTGAGGAACCGTGCCCCCCATTTAGCCATACATAAATCGGGATGGGGGCCAAATTACCAGCTTTCTTTCACAAATTATCGGAGGCAACTCTCAGGTTAGAGAAGTCTTCCATTCATCTCCATTGGTGGCGGCAAATGAGGAGGTCTGCCTCTCCAAGTTGAAGGCGATGGAGCACCGGATGGCTCTTACTCCATCTCCCTCTCAACTACAAGGGGAACCCCCGGTTGTGGCAGTGTGTTGCTCTCCGGGGGTGTGGGCCCCCCTCTTGTGTGCATCACCGGGGGAGTGGGGAGGGGGCGCTGTGGAAGCTACTGAAGCCTTACATGTTCCACTGGCCACTCATCCTATTTTGTCCCTATTAGGAAGGAACACAGATAGTTCTGACCATATTTTTGGTATTTTATTAGTAATACCGAATAATTTACCGACCAATGGGACTGGAGAAGAGTATAAGACTGCTGCAAAGAATGTTGTTACTTACACTGCAGATATGAGAATTCAGGCATTTTGGGAGACATGCTGGGGAACATTCCTTTTTTGGCTTTTGTATGTATGATGTTGTGGTGTCTGTCCTACCCAGTGATTCTCTGAGCCTTTTAGCTGTATCCGTATCTGGGCTTCCCTTTGTTGTGACCGGTTGGGGGGTTTAAAAGGGAGACCCTAATCGGAGTAGCGAGAACTACACGGGATCCCTCGACCTGATTCTCATTAATAAATATTTCACCCCGAAACGTGATAATTATATTCTATTCCAGGAATTAGCACTTTTTTGGGACAGATCCAAAGGCTTATTCCTTGTGTGTCCACCCTTGTGATGGGCGACTTTAATGGAAAAAACTCTTCCTAGGCAGACGAGGGACACTATAGATATGGCATTAAATATTCCCTGTCAGGTCTTGGGGAGTCAGAGAGGGGATTGGTCGGCAGACACTTGGAGGTCCTACTCAATAGCTACAGTATTTCCAAATTAAACTGTAGGTGTCCTGGAGATCAACCAGCTTCACCTATGTTTGACAATGAGAGGGTAAAATCCCTGATCGATTATGTGAATTTCCTCTTAGCATTTTGGTATGGTGTAGCCATGGGTGGAGCTCGCAGAGTTGCAGAAAAACTCTGCCACATTCTGCGGAGCTCGTGACCAGGCAGAGTATTGCTGGGCAACCCCTATTGGAGTGCCCTTGGATGCTGAGAGTAGGTGGGGCCAAGAACCTCTATTGTCGCCACAAGTAAGTCCCGGACAACTGGATTGCTGAGACATTGTCGGACGTTCCTCCCCTTTTTTTTTGCATAGAATTGTGTGGTCAGACAGATTAAAACAGCATGTTGTAAATGATCTGAGGGTGTTACTTACATAGCCTATGGACTAAGACTATGTCTTTCTTGCATCCTGACAACCTTAAGGGTTTTTGGCGCATCTCTAATAGTATACTGGGGCTTGTCACACATATTGAAGCATTGTCAATACCTGAAGAAACCTGGGTTAGTGACATCTCAGGCCTCTATAAAATAAATTAAGGTGCTGGGGTTCCCCCGGTGTGGGGAGGCAAGGCCACAAGTTAAGAAGCCGGTTGAGAGTATCCCACTCGGTACTGTTCTGGAAATCAAACCAGTGATCCAAGGTTTGAAAAACTCCGGGGCACAAAGGTCAGATGGTATTCCCACTGATATCATTAAACTTAATCCTCTCCTCTAGGCACAGACCTTGGCTCCACTGTTTGGTGAAATAATTGGGGGACAAAATCTGCCTGTAACCCAGAAAGGAAGTATAAGGTGTCCCCTGTTTAAAAAGGGCAACAGGGCACAGCCATCTAGTTACGGTATGATTACCCTGCTGGATTTTTTGTAAGGCATCTGTTAGGCCTTTTGGAAGACTCGATGAGTGCAGCTAGAATATTACCCCTGACCCAAAAGGGTTTTCGGAAAGGGTACTCAACCACTGTTGCTGTGTGATTTTAAAGCTACTGTTGGAGGATTTGGCCCTCCTACTGAAACAGCACCTGTGTGCATATTTTATCGATTTGTCAACCACATTTGACACTGTAAATAGATCCATTGGTAAAAGATGGGCAGATAAAAGTGTCCCCGGGACTCTTGAAGCTGAGTGGAACTTGGGGGGATGGGGCCCTGTCCAAAAGGATCAGTACATCCAATGGTTTGAGACGGGTGCATTTTGACCCTGCTCCTGTGCTCAATCTATATAGTGGATGCCTTTGAGGGTTTAAGGCAGGTCAGGGCCTTCCCTCCTATGCTAGGGTGGATGGCTGTTTTATGCAGATAATACAGTGCTATCAGATCTTACACCAGTGGAGCTGCAGCAGCAACTCAACACCTTTTCTCCTTATTGTAAGAGGAATGATTTAGAGATTAATATGGCTAAAACAAAGGTGATGTTTTTTTCTAAAGGTAGGAGGCTCGCCCGAGGTTCAGATGGTGGCTTAGTGGTGTCCAGACACGGGGTACTAAACAGGGAAACTGAGATCAGTCACTCCCAGCAGCTGAACCAGAGCCGTCCATAAGAGAGATACTGCAAGGAATGCGAGATACAAAATCAACACTGGAGTATAAAATAGACATGATCGCTCTCGACATTAACCTCTTGCATACCAATTTGCAAAAGATCTTAGCCATATGGGGGACTTCAGAACCCACCCTGAAGGAGCACACAGGGGCCATCAAGCACTGCAAACTGAAATGCTCCACCTCAGGGAGGATACAACTCACCTACACACGAGTGGATGATGTGGAAAGGAGAACCTGAAGAAATAACTTCTGTCTGATGGGCATTCCGGAGAAACAGGAAGATGGGAACGTCGAACAATATGTCTAGAACCTCAGCAAATTTTGGCTCATTTTCAGGTGGAGAGAACACACCGTGTCCCCGGGGTCCACCCAAACCTGGGGCATGACCTTCAACCAGAAATTGCAAGACTTTCCTATTTAGCGATTGTGATGTAATACTTAAGGCAGCGTGTGTGCAAGGCCTGATCAGTCTTGCAAACCAAGATATCCTGATCTTCCCAGATTGCTCACAAAAAGTGAACACCCAGTACTGATCACTGGACAAGGCGAAAGTGGAACTCAAGGAAAGGAATCTTCAATATATGATGCTATTCCCAGTGAAACTGAAGGTCCTGTCAGAAGGGAAGTCATGATTTTTCACCTCGCTGAGAGAGGTCTGGGTCTGGCTGGAGGGATGGAGACCGGTGACAAAAGGGTGCCATGAGGTAACAAAACAAAGCTCTCGTAGACCGTCAAGCCTGAATATAATGTGCCTGGGACAGTCAAGCATGCCACTAAACGCAGGAGAGACGACTGGGAGCGTGGCAGCCAAGTTGTGACATCGCCCACCCAACATAGTCATGGAGGCACGGTAGCCACAGCGTAGTGCGACATGAACCCCACACATTGCCCTCAAGAGGACTACGGTTCTTATTAGTGTTGTTCGAAGTTAATTAAAAGTTAATGGGACAAGAGTGACAGACACCTAAAGCATTGGGGGAGGGGTCGTTCAGAGCCCAATGCAGGAGGAAGAAGGGAAGTTGGAGAGTAAGTGGGGTTTGCCATGGCATCTAGAAAAGGCAAGGGAGAGAGGCCAACCGCACCTTAGGAGATTCAAGTGGGACAACGGCTTTGGCAGACACAACAGGGATGCACATATGTGGGGTGAACCCCTAAACCGTACAATTGTCTCCTGGGACAGCAACAAGCTTGGCAACAAGGTGAAAAAGGAGAGGGTCAAGAGATTCATAAATAGATATAACCTTAATGTACTTCTTTACAAGAAACACACTTGAAAGGAAATAACTGTGCAATCTTGGGCCTGGGCAGGTACAAAATAGTCGACCATTCGGGGTTTACATCCGACTCTACAGTGGTCGGTATACTGGTGAAGAAATTCCTGCCTCTTGCAATCACCCAACTGTGGACAGACATGTGGATCAGATATGGAAAGACTCAACAAAGGTAATCGGGTGAAAAGGAGAAGATTATACTGGAAATGCCCTTTAGAGACGCTGACTTGCTTGCTGACCTGAAAAACTTACAGAGCCTCAGACAATGGGACCTGATAGAAGTTATCAAGGTAGGAGACCAATGAAATTTGGTGTGGGGTGAGGGGAGCATGCTAACATTTGAGGAACTATGAGAACAGCTCAACCTTTTGTGCTCCCAGAGATTTAGGTACCTTCAGGTAAAACATGCTCTGACAAAATGCACAACACATTCCTTTGCCTAAAGAATCCCTATTGGAATATAGGATCCCGACGTTGCCCCTGCATAGGCATGCAGTTTCCAGGTTTACACAACTCTCACCTAGAATTGCTAACAGCCCTTAGACTCAGTGCAAGACCCAGCGATTATTCAAGATCCAAACTGGGAGGAGGCATGCAGGTATCCTAGAGAGGTAGCAATTTGAGTAGGTTTCAGGCTCATACAACTTGAAATACTGCACAGGGCATACTATAAGTGCACCAGACTACACAAAATGTGTATGAACCACACCAATAGATGCCTTTGTGGCTGCAATCGCAGGGGAACAATGATACATACCTGAGGTAGCTATAACTCGCGCCCACACCATGCACTGCTAATTACCCCACATATTATATCACTTATGAATTCTTCTCTGACATCCTCGATAATCTCACTGCAACATTTGCAATGAAATTATTGATGATGAAACTGGGCATGGCACATATGTACATAACACATAAGAGAGGAAAGCATAAACCTACGATGGATGTGTGAAGGCACCAACACATGCAGCGGTTAAGAGAGGGCCAAGACGCATACCTTTTTTTTAAGTTTTCAAAAACCTTTATTGAGGAAAATCATGGCAGACACAATACACCGTGCAGTGCTGCAGTGCAAATCGACAAAATACAGAGCAGGTCAAGCGTTTAGTAACAGGTTGATAACATCTTGCAGCAAATTTAAAAACCGTGAAAGTTGAAATCACAGCTCCACTACACCGAGGTCCCTCCCCCCCAGGGGGGAACACACACAAAACAACAACATCAATGGGGGTACTAAAAAAGCGGGGGCGCTTATGGCAAGGGAGAGAGCAGTCCCTGACCAGCGCCGGTGGCCGCCGCGGACTCCGGGCCGGCGGGGAGCGCGGGAGAAGCAGCGCCACTGGGATGGGAACGGGAAAGGAGATAAGTAACCAGAGGGCCCCAAATGTCAACAGGTTGAGACCTGGCAGGCATTAAATCCCAGAACTCCGATAGGAGAGTCTGGCACCGAGAGGCATCCTCCAACCAACTCTCGGCTTTGGGGGCAGGCCGACGACCCCAGCACATTGCCACCCTGCGCCTAGCAAGGACCAGCAGCATCGAGATCAGACGTCGAGAAGCATCAGGACAGAATTTAACGAAGCCGAGAAGACACAGGGGTGGATCGGGGTGCACTGCAGCGCCGGTGATGTCAGAAATGGTGGAGCACACCACCCGCCAGAACTCAGAGACCTTAGGGCATAGCCACGCTAAATGGACAAAGTCCGCGGCAGGAGCAGCACAACGCACACATTTGTCCCCAGGAGTTAGCCCGAGCCTGTGGAGCTGCACTGGGGTACGGTACAGCCTGTGCAAATACTTGAAATGGATCAGACGGAGCCGGTAGTTCGGTGACAGCTTTTCCATCTGATTACAGCAATATAGCCAGTCAGCCTGCGAAATGTCAATACCGAGATCCGCACCCCATGCCTCTTGCGCACGATCCGAGGAAACGGGGGCAGACACCAGGGTGAGAGCGTATAGTTTGGTGACTAATTTGTGCGGCGACGAGGACGTATATATGAAATCCAGAGCTGGCATGGTGGGCGGGGGCTTAGGGAATGTGGGGGTGCAGTTTCCGGCAAGTGGCACGCAGCTGGTAGAAAAAAAGCATGTCAAGCGGCCCTGAGGAGTCAGGAAGAGAGTAGAAGGTGTTCTCTGGGTACAGATCCGCCACCGTCCTCAAGCCCAACAGCGTCGCATGACTAGACATGCTGGAAGACTGAAGTGAGGGGAAATCTGGGTGGTTCACTATTGGCATCGAGTTGGCAGAGAGACGAGGGATGCTAGAAAGCCGACACAGGCCAGACCAGGCCCATCACAGCATCTCGACCGTGTCGACCTCCGCTCGAGGGTGCACCGCGGGCGCAAACAAAGCTGTGGACAAAGGCCAGGGAGAAGCTAGATCGGTCTCAACTGTGACGTGAGGCTGATAAGGGGTAGGGTGAATCCAGAAATGCAGAAAGCTGGCCTGGGCACACAAGGCATAGATCCTGAAGTCAGGCACGCCCATCCCCCCGGCAGACATGGGGAGAGTAAGGATGTCATAAGCCACTCTTGGCTGTTTACCCGCCCAAACGAGGGAAATGATTAGGGAACGTAATTTGCGAAAGAAATGAGAAGTGAGAGGGATAGGGATGTTTAAAAACAGATAGAGAAATTTAGGAAGGACCACCATTTTGGCGATGGCGATTCGGCTTGCCAGAGATAGCGGAAGTCGGCTCCACAATGGAATCCTGGATTCCAACCAGTCTACCGCACAACCGAAGTTAGACCTCCACAGTTCATCCAAATCCCTACTCAGCCAGATGCCCAAATAGCACGTGGGGCCTGAAGCCCACACGAACGGAAAGTCAGGTGAGAATGGCACGGTGGCGTTCGTGAAGGGGAATAGGACAGACTTGCTCCAGTTCACCTGGGTGCCCGAAAGCCCGCCAAAGCGTATGATTTCCCAGACCAAGGGGCTGAGGTTCTCCTGAGGATGGCGGATAAATAGGGTGACATCATCCACGTACATTGAGACAAGCACGGAGTGGGACGAGAAACCAATACCCCTGTGAGTGTGGTGCTGGCGAAGCCTGACGGCCAGGGGCTCCATTGCAATGGCAAAAAGCATGGGCGATAGCTGGCAACCCTGGCGTGTGCCACGAGCAATACTAATAGGGTTGGAGACCTGACCATAAATGCGGAGACGTGCCGAGGGATTGGTGTAAAGGAGTTTAACCTTACGCAGACATATTTCACTGAAGCCCATATGTGGCAAGATGTAAAATAAAAAGGGCCACTCCAGCGTATCGAACGCCTTAGTGGCATCCAGCAGCGCAGTCACAGCCGGTAGGTTAGGATTAATTTGATGCAAAACTGAGAAGATTGTACAAAGGTTGTGCAAGGTAGCCCTACCGGGAATGAAACGATCAATTTAGCAAAAATGGTGTTGTCCATGTTTATAAGGGATAGGGGGTGGTAGAAGTCGCGACGGTCGGCAGGCTTGTCGGGTTTGAAAAGCAAGGTTATCATCGCCTCACGCAAGGATGGCGGGAAGAGACCGGTGTCAAAAGAGTCATTGTACATAGCTGCCAGATGTGGTTCTAAGAGATCGGCAAACGTTTTGTAGAAAGAGGCTGGCAGGCCATCCAGGCCAGGGGCCTTGTCTCCAGGTAGACTACGGATGGCAGCCAGTATTTCCTCCCTGGAAAACAGTTCATCAAGGAATTTACAGTGGTAGTCTTCCAGCCAGACCAGCGCAATGGAATCAAAGTATTGATCAAAAATCCTCCCGTGCAGAGGAGCACCGGCAGAATAGAGTTGAGAATAAAAATCGAGAAAGCAGGAGTTTATGTCCTCCGGGGAGGTAGTCCTGTTCGGGCTTCCATCACTTAGGGCTGTTATATAGGAGGCAGCTCGCGGTGGACGAAGAAGGCTGGCAAGAGTACGCCCCAGGCGGTCCCCCTCACCAAAGCGACGCGCCCGACACTCTCTGCCCAGAAAAGACAGTTCACAGCCAGCTTCATCCGAGAAGTCGGTGTGTTTTTGTTGTAGTATCGCCAGCGTCTCAGGACTGGGGTGTGCCGCCTGGGCAGCATCCAGATCCTTAATTTCCACCTTGAGCTTAGCCAGAGTTGTACGAATTAGAGCGGAGGACGCTGGCCTGTTTAGAAATACATTCGCCCGGAATGACGGCCTTAAACCCTTCCCATAAGGTGGAGGCAGAGTCAACGGAACCTGTGTTTACATCAAAATAGTTGGTTATCGCGGTTTGGATGTCCGCATAGAAAGCAGAGTCCCGGAGAGCATTAGGGGGAAGACGCCAAGTGAAGGCCCGTCGCGGGGAATGAGGAGGGCTGAGACAGATCTGGACTGGCGCATGATCGGAGAAGGTGCGAGCTGTTTGCACTGCATCTGTGAGCCAAGACAAAACGTCCGGCGAGGTCAGCCCAAAATCAATACGCGACCAACAGCCCCTCACGCCAGTGAAACAGGTGCCTTCCCGAGCATCGGGGCGGAAGTGGCCAAGCATCATAAAGAGATTTATCGGATAAAATAGACATGAGAGCTTCCGCTGCACGCGGATGGGACATCCGACCGATCCAAAGTTGCCGATAGAGTGACATTAAAATCTCCACCCCAAACTACCGCCGCGGGCCGCAGGTGGAGGTGAGGTGCCAGATGTGATAAAAAAAATCAGAGTCATCGGAGTTGGGGGCCGTACACCGCGGCGATCGTAACGGGCTGAGCCAGTAGTAAACCATGGAGGATCACATATCGGCCCTCCGTATCGAGGAGTACCCGGGCGGTCTGCCAAGGAAGGACCCGCCGCATCAGAATTGAGACTCCCCTGGCATACGACGAGTAGGTGGAGGAGTGGGATTCCCCTCGATAACGGGATCGGAGTCTGGAGACGGATCCGGGCAGCAGGTGCGTCTCCTGTAAGAGACATATATCTACTTTGTGTCGCTATAAGTGTGAGTGAATCAGTCGAGCCTTGTGGTGGTCATTCAGGCCCCGGACATTCCAAGTCCAGCAGACGATGTCAGCCATTAGGGGGCAGTTCAAAGTGCAGCACAACGCAGCGCAGATGGCAAGCTACACAGACAAGCACAGCGCACAAGAGAAACAGGAAAGGCAGAGCGCGGCAGGAAGCAGCACCGGTAGGAGGCAGCGCAGGCAAATTAAAACGGCCCTCGGGGGGGTTTCCACAAACATGGCAGTGCGGGAGAGGCGCGCAAGCATCTAACTGACAGGTAAGGCTCAGAAAGCAGAGCGCACCGGTGGACAGTGATAGCGCCCCACAAACCAAACCACAGGAGGCGCAGCTTATAAGGGGAAGGAGGGACCAGTGGAGCAACATATTGACCAACAATATATGACCAATGAGCGTAAACAGAACAAATCAGAGAGCACAATGCAGTGTAGCAGGCAAGACTTACTACGAATAGCCAAGGCAGGAAGCACAGTACAGTGTCACGGTCGAAACATAGGAAGGCAATACTTAACAACCATACCGTTGCGAACTGAAGCCACCTCCTCAATAGAGGAGCATAGAACCCCAAACCCCCCACCCCCACTCCCACCCCATCCCAACCCAACAATGCCAGACCTAGAAACTCCACCAACCCCGCACCCACTCCAACCCCCCCAATTAGGCTGAGTAATCCACCCGCCCCACCCCAGGGATCCCCAACTGGGAGAGGGGGAAACAATGGAAGGAAAGGGAATCATCCCGTGAGGGCATGGCAGGGCTAGGCATACACCCCTGCAAACAAGCAGGGTGGCCAAGCTGAGGTTATGTCAGGCATCATTCAGAAAGAGGGTAAAAGACACAATTAAGTCTGCACTATTAATCGTTGTCGCTGAGACGACCTGCACCGTAGAAGGGGTGGAGCGAGCATCTTTGCCCAGTTTCTTGGCCAAGGCCAGGGCCTCTCTGGGATCGGGGAAAACAAGTGTTTTTGTACCCTGCCGAACCCTCAATTTCGCCGGATAAGCCAGGGAGTATGAGACCTTGTGCTTCTGTAGAATGCGCTTAGCAGGAAGGAATTCTTTCCAGGAAGCCTGGACGGTAAGGGTGTAGTCCGGGTAAAAGGAGAGTGCGATACCCTTGTGGTTGATGGGGCCCCTGTCACGTGCAGCACGAAGAATGGCGTCACAATCCCTGGAGATGATGGGGCATGGAGGCAGCCTGGGACCGGGACGTGGACCAAGAGAAGCATGTGCACGCTCTACAATGAAAACCGAAGAGAGGACGTCACCGAAGAGTTCCTTAATCAGCTGTTCCACGAAATCCTCCATCCTCGAAATGTTGGTGGACTCCGAGAGACCCGTGATGCAGAGGTTGCTTCGGCTGGAGCGGGCCTCCAAATCCTCATTCTTTTCCCGGATAATCGCCAAGATCTTGTCCATCTGGAGTAGTTTCTGCCGGTCTTGGGTGGCAGCATCCTCGGCGTCCGACACTCCGGATTCGACATGAAGTATCGGGTTATCATGGGAGTCGACACTGGCCTTCACTGTGTCCAGACGGGCTGAGAGTTGGTCCAGCTGGGTCACTATACCCGTTACTGTTGACTTGACGTACAGCATGATTGCCTTGAGGTCGTCCTCACGATTAGACGGGGCCTCCATGGTGGCAGCGAGCCGGCGCCCTCAAAGCCCACACCGTCCTGGCGAGAGGATCTTCGGAGCTCAAAGGCTATCTTGGGTTGTTTAGGGCCATTTTTCCCCATGGTGAGAGACCCTGGCAGCAGAAGAAGGGCCCACACAATGCAAAAAACAGTCAATACGGCCAGGGGCACGCAGACCCCCAGTAGCTGGCAGCGGAAGGCAGTGAGAGACAAGTAGGATCCACTCTATGGGGCCACCAGAAAATGGAGGAGAGACACCTAGAAGAATATGATATTTGTGATATTTGTGATATTTGTGAGGTTATTTGTAGAGCGCGACGATCGCTCCGGAGGGAGCATCTTGGCGCTAAGATCCTGAGTGGCAAGTCCTGCGGTTGAAAAAGGGATTAGATGGCCGCTTTAGAGTAGTCATCGGGGAGGTTGAAAATCCAGGTTTTTAAGAGCTTTCTGAAGGGTTTTTCCAGCGTTTGTTGTCTGAGGGTTTTGGGCAGGTTGTTCCATGCTTTCGTGGCCAAAAAGCTTAAGGTTTTGCCACCCTTAGTCTTTAGGTTATATTTGGCCGGGAGGATAAGATTGTCAAGAGACGAGCGTAGGGGACGACTAGGGGTGTAGAGGGGAAAGCGGCTGGAGAGGTATTTCGGGCCGGTTTTGGTGAAGGCACGGAAGGCAGTGATCAGAATTTTAAAGAGGATTCTCTTATGGAGAGGCAGCCAGTGTAGTGAACGGAGGGCGGCGGAGATAGAGGATCTGCGCGGTAGCCTAAGTACTAGTCGTGCGGCGGAGTGAAGCACACTTTGAAGTTTTGATAGTGTGTTCTTTTTTGCCCCTGCAAGAAGGCCGTTGCAGTAATCTAGGCGGGAAATTATAAGCGCTACTGTAACGGTTTTCCTGGCATCGATAGGAAGGAAGTTGAAGAATTTTCTGAGAGATTTGATTATTCCAAAGCATTTACCAGCTACCGTTCTAGCGTGTAGGTCAAAGGAGAGGTCAGAGTCAAAGATAACTCCGAGATTTCTGGCGGATGTAACAGTCTGGGGGGGAATAGCTGAATCGTCTGGTCACCAGAGGGCTGGGTTGAAGGAGACGTTTCTTCCAATTGGAAGGATCTCAGTTTTGTTGGAATTGCATTTTAAATGGTTGCGATCCATCCAGCGGAAGATTTCAGTTAGACAGAGTTTGAGATTGAGCTCTGCGTCGGTGGAATTGTCATCTAGTGGCACGATGAGCTGTGTGTCATCGGCGTACGAGGTGACTGGTATGCCGAAGGAATCGATCAGGGACAAGAGGGGAATGAGATAAATATTAAAAAGAAGGGGACTCAGGATGGACCCCTGCGGTACACCTGATGAGACCAACTTCTCTTTCGAGTGAAAGGGACCTAGGGCGACAGTTTGTGAACGGTCGGTAAGGAAGGACTTAATCCAGGCTAAGACAGTGTCGGTGACGCCAATGTCCCTCAATCTACTGATGATGATACTGATATGAGAAGCACCGAGCAACCGGGATAAGGAGTTGGTGTGGATTAACAGTGACACAACCAGGGCGGGCTCTCACTGAAGCACCTGGAAACTGAGGAAGTCAAGCAGGAGTGACGACCGGCGCCAGACTAGCATAATATAGGCCAACCTCCCATTCCACAAGGCCGCGGTGAGCGAGGTGAATGAAGACACAGCAGAGCAAAAAAGTAAATGCGCCAAAGGAACAAAGGTATCAGCCCAACACACACCCAGCCGCCAGTCCAGGCCACGGCACACAGAGGGCAGCGATCCAAACAGGGCACACCTTATGCCGTAGGAGGCCAGGCCAGGCTAGCAAGGTACGTCCAGGTGCCGGGCGGAGCAACAGGCAGAAATCAGGGACCAAGTGACCCCAAGGAGCTCGCAAGGGCCACAGCGCCAAACAGCAGAGTTACAGAAGATTCCAAAGCTGTGGCTCACATGGGCCAGTCAAGTGGCGGCAAGAAAAAACCAAGCCAGTAGGAAAGCGATGCCGTCAGGCTGTGGTGGAGCCCCCCACAGCAGGTAGCACTCAAGCAAGGGAACAGGCGAGGCCACAGCAGGGCAGAGGCCCGATTGCACCGGTGCAGCCTCCAAGAGGAGATCCAGGCCAGAAGTGGAAGCCAGGCGCGGCACAGAGAAGCAGCGGGCAGTGCACGCGAGGCAGAGCAGGAGAACAGCCGGCGGGGAGTGGGGCGCGCTCACATCACCGAGGCCGGGTGCCCGCGGCGGCCACGAGAAGTGGCCGGAAGGTCGCGGAATAAACAGCGCCTAATCCGCAGCACACCGGGCCGGGCGGAACAGCACGCAAGCCCCGAGCCCCGCCCACAAGGCCACAGAGGCGGTGCCACTCACCCGCCGGAGGCAAACGGAGTCCACGGGTCGATTCTCCGCAGCGTGCGGCACCCAGCAATCACAGGCAGTCCGAGGCAGAGAAGGCCGAACCTCGCGGTCCCAGAGGACATAGGCCCAGCGTCTCCCACCAATGGCACTGCACCGCCGCAGGGCCCAACCGGGAGGCGGCGGCGCGATAAATCAGCGCCTCACTTGCAGGGGATTCAGGATTCAGCGTCGGAGTGCAGCCAGGGTAAGGATGCCGACAGGATATTTACGGATAGTTGAGCGTGGCCGGCAGAGCCCACTCAGAGTGCGGCCATTTTGCAGCCAGCCAAGCCACGCCCCCAACCGCCAAGATGCATACTTAAGGAGAAATGAGACCAGGTTACAATAACGAAGAGCAAGTGGAACAAGGTACACAATAGATGATAGACTGGCGTGAGATATAACCCAGACAATGGTTGGTGTTAAACAACAGCCTAACCCGACAGACAAGCAGTATACTAGAAGAATGGTCGAGTGAGGCAGAAGACGCGTGAGAGACATGGAAGGAGGTTTGTGAGACACAAGTTGACTTGAGTGAGTAGAGTGAGAAACAATACAGATAAGTAAGGATAGTGCGGCACACAGCAAAAGAGAAGCGACCACAGCAGAACATGAATGAGGAATGAAGCTAGGCACATGAGGGCGAAAGAGTGGTTGCGGGACATAATAATGTGCGTTATTATTTGCCCATGAAAATTGATGCCTTTGATTAACTTCATAATGATGAAAGACTAACTCACCCTTCTTTGTCCTATTTGAACACAAGCAGCATAGCAAGTGTCATACATGGAAAAGCTGGAGTTTGGTTAGTGGCCAAGTATAACTCTCAAACAGAACTATCCATTAAAGTATGCAGCTGCCAGTAAAGCTTTGGACAGAAGGCAGATTGTACACCCTTCCATAAATCTACTAAATAAATACTGTTACACCAGTTTCATACAACTAAAGTTTATTTCCAAGCAGTCTAGCTTCTGCAGTAAGCAGTAAAGTGTGTGAATGGGTTGCGAAGTGGAAATGCAGTTATGTGACAATACATCTCTGTCCTTGGGAGCCGTTAAAAGAAGTATGATTCGCTTGCAAATGTATGTTTGTTTTCTTGTGTTTCTTTTCCATGTTATCATTTGACATATAATGCCATAGCTGTACAAATAATTGTGATGTCAGAAGCAATCATACCACATCCAATGTTAACTTACTAAAGGCACAGAATAATTAAACAACCAGGGGAGCTGTCAAGAAGCTGACTTAAACATGATGCATATAATCTTAAATATTAAAAAAAGCTCAGTGCATCTTATGTTTCAAGTTAATAGCACTATTAGCATAATGCAATGTGTTTGTAAATTATTTGTATTTTACTAGGACATTCGAAATCTGCGATTTGCGAATAAGCAAGAGGGACGCACCAGAAGATCGATATTTGATACCCTTACAAAATATGCATTTCCTCTATCCAATAATTTGGTAAGCATTCTACGTGCCCAGTTAAACTTTGATATACTTGCTGTTATGGCTTAATGTTATTGTATTGAGTATAGTGAACCTCTGGATTTAATTATTGTAATAATAAGAATCGCAAATAATTTATATTGAAGCCAATGTACAAATAAAATTAGGAACAATTTTGTGAGTTGCTCACATACACTCATGCAGGTGCAAATTTGCAAATGGTAGTCAACTCGCAAAATAATAGTGAATGTGCTGCCCCTGATTTACATCCATAAATGACCAATAACCGGTTCTCTACAAGAAAATACCCCAATATATGGTCAGTCCACTGAGACACTGTTATAGTGTGCCTGATGACACTCGCAATTCAGAGGCTTTCTTACTTATAAGAATCATGCTGGTTTTCTGAACTGGTGTGGTGAAGAAAGGTTGTAAAATTGCAGACAAGAAAGGCAGTGTTACCCTCAGAGGTTAACATACACACAAGCTTCTGATAGGTTTGTCATTGTGCCCATGTTGCTTTTATATAAATCCTCCATTGAGTTTACGAGGCTGTTTCACAAAGCTGTTCCTGCTACCGTTCATTTCCACCTATTTTCTTTGTTCCAACCATCCTGAATTTCAGTAACCTGAGGTGTGTCGCCAGATGGTGCTTCTAAATGCCATAGCATGTTAATCCTCCCTTATTTTGGAGGGCCGTCAATATTTAATTTCATACAATAGCTCTTTGTCCTTCCTACATAAAGTCGCTCCTCTTCCTCTACAATTCAAGAATGTAATCTTTGGAAAATTCCACTGCAAGACACACAAGGGTCTACGTAAAATGGTTGTGTGGGTTGGTGTGATTCTGCGCAGCCTTCCACCTGATCTTCTATTATTTCAGCTTCTATTGTTTGGTTCCTAGAGGCATCCTCAGTGTAGATTGTCCAGTTGACTGGGTCTTGTGCATCTCCTCCCAGGATCAGGATAGTGCCTGCCTTTGCAGATGTCATACAGCTGTATTGCAAGGCAGGTCACCGTCTGTTCTTTCCGAGGGTCAGAGAAGCATAGCTTCTTTTAAGAGTTCAGCCATAGTCCCCAATCTGTGTAGGAGAACTACAATACAGAAGACATTCGGTTTCTGGTAAAGCTTTTACCCTGGCCTGGTGCTGAGCCCTCTGGATGTCCATTGTGTGTACATGTACTGGCTCAAATGTGCAGTATTTGTTCTCTCACCCACTGTTAGCATCACTATTTACACTCAAAGAGCTAGTTCTCTTCATATTGGCAGGCAATTAGATCTGGTTTGTGTGTATCTTGTATTTTTGTTACCAGTAAGCCCTGCGGCATGTGTCTGGCCTTGCAAAGAGCTGGAGCTCTGTTCTCTGCCTGAGCAGAGCGAGTTACAACAACAGGGAGGGCAAGCAGTGCTTACCTCCAATACAACACATGTGCTAACAGGCACATGTGATGATAGGGCTGGTAAGCACTGGAGTAAAAGTGTGATGTAAGATGTAGAGAAAAAGAGAATAGAAAGAAAGGGGCCGGGAGGATTAAAGCAAAGGGTGTGGAAAGGAGTATGAAAGAAGTAATTGATTGACAGGATCAAGGCATAAGGAAGTCGAGTGAAAAAGGAATGAGAGAAAATGTAAGGAGAATTAAAAAATAGAAAAGAGGCAATAAGGAATGAGAGAGGGAAGGAAGAGGCGGAAGGGAAGAGAGGAAAAAAAGGCGTAAGCCAAAAGGAAGAAAAGAGAATTTGTGGGAGTGAAAGAAGAAGGTGGTGGTGGAGAAAGAGGTAATAGGGAAGGAAAGGAGAAAGAAGGAAGATGAAGGAAAAGCCAAAGAGAGAGATGGACAGATATAGCAGGTGGCACAAGGAACTGACAATGTCCAAAAACAAGAATCAGAGACAGGATCACAATACATTGTGGAGTTATGGTGTTTGTGGATACTGGCCTGAGGATAGTGCTTAAGACTAGGATAGTGCATTGCGTACTGATGCACTGAAATTACTGGCATGATATTAACACTATTTACCAGCGGCGGCTCCTCCGCAATAGCGGAGGGGCGTTGCCGCACTGGCTCAAAACCAGCAGCTGAAAAATAAAATAATATTTTACTATCGGTTTAGTTTTTAGCTGCTGGCTCTGAGCCAGCGCGTGTTGGGAGGGAAGGGGCTGGGCCATGAGAGGCAGAGGAGGAATATTGTGCACTTCTAAGTGTTCATGTCTGTTTGGCCGGCTGTCCTAGGCCAGCCAAACAGACATGTGCACTTGGGTTTCTCTAACCCAGCTGTATTCTACAGCCAGGCTAGAGAAAGGCACTGCTGAGCAGAGCGAAAAAACCAGCCCGCTCAGGCCAATTCCCACGCTGTTCTCATAACATGAGAGTAGTGTCTGGATTGGATAAGGAGTCTATTGCCCCAGGGACTGCTGGGAGCAGCAGAACGATGGAGCACCGAAGTTCTGTTTAATTTTTTTAATTAAACTCCCTCGCTCCCTGTCCGACGCTCCTTCTGCTCTGTCACTCCGTAGTGGCAGTAGCCGTGACTGCTATTAACATACTGAGGCATAAGGAATACTGGCTTATTGTTAGTGCATTACATCCTTGGGCGTTACACATACTGGCCTGGGACACAGAGTACATAATGAGGAACTGAAGATACTGGTATACATTTGTTGCTTTACTTTCTGGGGCATTATAGATACTGGCCTGGGGTTAGTACATTACAGACTGCAACATCATGCATACAGTAGCTTGGCATGGAAACCATGTAGTAGCCTGTCACTTGACACAGTCAGTCACTCATCATCCTGAAGCAGAGGGAGCTATTGTCACAGTCATCAGAGGATTTGTGGGGAAGACTTGTGATGGGATAAAGCAGGGAGAAAGAGGCTACTACCTCGCTGTGTACAAAAAGCCAGATGGCTGCCAAGAGGAGTGAAACTTGCCCAGGCTAGGAGTACCACATTGAGGACTGGACTTGTACCTAGAACAGACATGCGCACTACCTGTAAACAGAGGTGGGATGGCGAGGATCAAGCCGTAGCCCCCAAACCGCAGCAAGACTAGAGAAGCAGCAGTTACCAACAAACTGGGCTCCGTAACTAGAGAAATCAGCATGGAGTTCTCAGACTGGAAGGGACAGAGAACCTGAGGAAGGAAAGTTGCGCTTGTTGGATAATACAGGAGTAAGATTTATAGCACCCTTGCTCACACATCCCTTGGGCACAGAAATATCCAGATAGCGCCAAGGGAGAGTCAGTGGCAGGAATACCAAAAGGCATTTATTATTAAATGTGAAGGGAGAGAGCAAGCTCATTGAAACGACCAGGAACTTCGTGGATCCAAACCACATGAGCCGCCAGTCTGTGAATCTGGCAGCAGCACAGTAAGCTGGGAGACAGCATTCCCCATCTTTCAGTACATGATAGAGTGCCTTGACTACAAAACGCTGAAGCGCTGACTGATAACAAACTCTTGGTAAATCTCTGATGGTGCATGAGGCTGACTTATGGCTAGGTGCAAATTCAAACAGGGGGCATAAAATTGAGAATCGACTCACTAGGGAAGACAATCTAGAATAAAAAAGGTCTAGGGGCTAGAAAACAGAGACTGAAGAGGTCTATCTCGATCTCCTCCACATCTTTTCACAAGGCATCAGTTTAAGAACAACTTGGTGTCAAACTGGATGCTCTGTTCTCCAGTATTAGATCTTTCATAGATTCACATGCTTGAATCATCCCCGTCGTCGTAATGGGACTCCCACTATGACGGGGTGATTCAAGCGTGTGAATCTATGAAAGATACAAATACTAGAGAACCGTAGTTACAGGTAATTAACTTATTTTCTTAGAAGCCATAACTTCCACTGAGATGCCTTGGAACATAAAATAGAGAGTGTGGTAATATACCTGGGCCTCCTTCACGATGTCCACAGGACGCATCAGTAAAACATAAAACACTTGTCTCGTTTCTCAGCTAAATTGTGTTCCACTTTTCTTCGCAAAAATTGTCACTTAGAAATGTGAGATATATCTTCCATTGAGCACAGCTTGTTTCCTGACAAAGGAATCTTAATAAGATGCTATGAGCATTTCTAAGCTAACAAATACTGTTCTTGTATTGACTTCTGTCTGTTCTGTCCAACCTTGGCCGATGCCCGGTGGAGCTGTCCTATGCAGCTAATGAGGAGTTTGGCTGTGGTTCTCCCCTCGGCCGTCACCTACCCAGCCAGACACCAGACATTGTTTTCCTTGTCTCCCCGTTGTTTTTTTCCCTCCCCCGTCTCCTCCCTCCGTTTTTCTTTGTCTGCCTCCCCTTCTCCAGCCTGACTTTTCTGTGTCCCCTGAAGTATTTTCCCCTGTGCTGTTTTTTTTTCTTTTCTAATGTTAGGCTATGCTTTTGTATGCATGACGGTGCATGAGCAACCTTGCCGTTGCCCAGTGGAGCTGTCCCATGCAGCTATGGAGGAGTTTGGCTCTGGTTCATTCCTCGGCCGTCACCTACCCAGCAGGACATCGGACATTGTTTTCCTCGTCTTCCCGTTGTGTCTCTCTCCCCCCACACCTCCTCCCTCCACACCTCCTCCCTCCATGATTCTTTGTCTTCCTCCCCTTCTAGCCGGACTTTTCTGTCTCCTGAAGTTTTTTCCCCCTTGCTGTTTTTTTTCTTCCTAATGTTATGCTATGCTTTTGTTACTCATGTAACTATGTTATACTGTTTCCCTTTCTACGTTATGCGATGCTCCAGCAACTGATGAAACTATGTAACAATGTTCTGAAATCAATGTCCTACCTCATGTAAAGCGTTCTGATACCTCCGGGTCTAGCCAGCGCTATATAAAACTTTTCACAAAAACAAAATGTGTGCACTTTTACATTGGATTGTCAAAATTAAACCCTAATACAGTATTCACTGTTTACTCTACAGCCTTTTTTTGCATTTGAATACAGAGAGGTTTTTCAGGACAATGGCTGGAAAGTATATGATCCCATTTTGGAATACAGGAGACAGGTAGGTGTACCTGTTGAACTCTTTTATCTTCTACCATTTAGGCCCTGTTTATGACCTTTATTCTAATTCCTTTTGACTGCAAACTCTCAAGTCTGCAACATTTCCTCCTGTGCAAATTGCTTATGCCCCTGTGCTCCCTTAATTGCATTTATACTCTGTCTTACACACTTTGGAATTCAAATAAAATGTGTAATGCAGTTGACTCATTCAATGTATTGTATCACTTTTTATATAGTGCTTTGCATATGCCTTGGGAGGCCTGAACTCTTTTATCATCTGTCTTTCATGTAAATAGTGACACTTATTTGACGTGTTTTACATTACACCAGATGTAAATAGTTCCACTTTCAAATCAGATTACTTTTGGCCTCATTTATAGTTTTACAGGTGGTACTTTTTCATCATGGTGACAAGACATTGCCACTGCTATCTTGACAGACTAAAATCCAACAGATTTAGAGATAACCACAGGACCAAACATCACAGCGGTTCCTTTCAGTGTTCAAAAAGTTTGATAGATGGCTGCAATCAGTTTTGACAGCTATTCGCCAAACATTTTCAAACCCTTTGTTTTTCAGAAACAAACAAAACGCTAATGACCCCCCCACACCTTTGGAGTTCCCTCCCAGTGAGTGGGGATCATTTTTTTTTCTTACTGTCCCTCGCCATCAGACTTTTCTTGGCAGCAACACATAGAAATACAGAAGAGATTGCACTGTCCACACTAAATGGTGGAGATGATGTAATGTCTTTCTTTTGATTGTCCCTACTCTGTCGGGCTGTCAGAGAAAGTTGTCCTTCAACGGAGTCAATGGGGGCTCTGTCAATGGCAAACTTGAGGTCTGCCTGTCTCTAACTGAGTTGCGCGGACCTAGGGTTTGCCCTGTCCACCAAACTTTAGCTCAGGCCCTCAGTCGTTTTGTTTAGTAATATGTTGATATTGATATGCTATTTATATTTTACCCGACACTCAGGCTTTTTTCTGCTGTAAATTATCCAATGCTTAAGTTGAGCCGGTGGTTCCAAGTTGGACCCACCTGCACTCATTTTTGGGGAACAGGAGTTAGTTTTTATCATCAGACTTTTCACACAGAACAGGTGAGATAGAAAGGCAGAAAAAAAAGATGAAGAATAAGATGGGAAAAACAGTGACTAAAGTAGACAGCAGGGGTGAAAAAGAACATGTAAATGTGAAATAAAGGGGCTGGAAGTGTATAGTGGAGGAAGAAAAGGTATGAAGAGAAACCAAATAGACAGGCATCCTTGGTATTCGGCAACCCCAACATTCGATGGCTGGCTTCGTAGAAAAACTTTGGGCACCAGCATTTATTATTTTTCAATTTAAGCACTCTTTTACAATTTAAGCACGAACATTAATCCCGCCCCCGCCCCCCCCTCTAGTATTTTCTATTGCATGCAACATTGTATAAAAACATCTGACACCTGGCTTGTGCTATACAAAACTGTAAAACCACGGTTTATTTATTTCATTGTTCTATTTACTTGTTGCATTATAAGATGCTCCAGTGTAGGTTTACTCTACATAAATTATCTAGGTAGGTAAATTAAAAAAGCTCATGATTTGTTTTGTTTTTAGGTCTCGCCTGTCGATGCGCATGCGCATCGAGCTTGCGAGCCTATTGCGGCTTAAACAACCTTTAACTAAGAAGCAAGGAATCGTGGCGATTCCTTGCAGTGCCCGTGACTTTTAAGCTCAATGCGCATGTGCATTGAGCTTAAAAGCGCGTGCACATCAGTTCCCTCAGCCGCAATCGCCGTCTGTTCCCTCAGCCGCATTCCTCCCGACACCTTTTGAAGTGAAGCTTAGCTTCACTTCAAAGGCCCCGGCTTCTTCACACCCACATGCCGCTCTCCCCGCTCCGCCCCCTCCCCTGCCCGCCGTGTGCATTTCTCCTCCACCCCCTCCCCACAGCAATGCCCTCCGTCTTGTTTGTTAATTTCCTCCAACTGCCCATCTCCTTTCAATACGTTTCCATTTAATCGCCTACCTCTCGATGTCCCTCATCCTCATCTCAACTCATCTATCACTCCAGCTATCTCCTCTTACACGTTATACGAATATCTCTCTCTTCACCTCCGTCCCACGATCTCTCATCTCTCTTCCTTTCACCCTCTAATCACGATTGTCTATTCTGTTGCTCTCCCCTCGCTAGCCCTCTCCCCCACCTATTAATCTTTTCTGTTTTCTACGCATTTTCACCCTCTTACGTCTTCCTTTTCTCCCTCGTGCTTCCTTCATCTTTCCTTCTCTAACCATTTTCCTCGTCCGCCTCCCGCCATCTCTATACACCTCTCCCCTTCTGTGACCGTCACTCTCCTTCCCTGCATCTCCGTCGCTCTAAGCACCCCTATATCTCAGCCCTCTTACCCCTGTCGCACCTATTTAATCTCTAACTTCTGTCATGTCTCCCCAGTACCCATCTACTCCTGTTGGGTCACCTCGTGCTCTTCTCCTCTGTCCCACATGTCCTTTCATTTTCCCTCTCGCAATCCCATTTTACAGCTGCTCTTCTGATGTGTTCTCTCCATTGCTGCATGTTTCCTCTTTCTACTTTTTCCTATTGTCTGTTTCCCTACCCTCGCTCTCCCCAGCCCCCGCCTCCATTTGTCTCCGCTCACTCTCTATCCATTTCTCTGCACGTTTCCATCTCCCGGTTAAATAATATTTTATTGGCAAGACAAATCAGCTAGACATTCACGGAAGAGAACAGGACGAGCTGCCAGCCCTCCAGCCCTCGACCCTGTTCAATATGCCCTGTTCAGTGACGAGGGAAGGCACATGCTGAGGTGCCATTTCTGACAGGGTGGAAATAAGCCGTTCTGCAGGCCTGTGCGCGTTTCCCTCAGGGGAAAGAGTCCGAGTTTTTGTGCCGCGCTATGTTGCCGTTTGTGGGAGACGTTCGCTTGCTGTGGAGCACGATGCCATGGTGTAAATCTACATGATGTCACCCCGTCCTTCCGAATCCCCCCCCCTCACCAGTTTCTCACAACTCAGGGATAGTCGTAGAAATTGAGTTCAAGGGGTACCCCAGCCTGTCCCAGCCTCCCCCTGCAGGAGCCTGCGCTACGCCCCAGGCTCCATACGATTTTTTTGCTACTCGCAATCACTCACCCTCACTCACCCTCACTCACCCTTACCCACACTCACCCTCACCCTCACTCAAGCCTCACACCTCAACTCACCCTCACTCCTCAACTACTCACTCACACCCTCAACGTTCACACCTCACTCACCCTCACTCTCACTCACCCTCACGTTCACCCTCAACCCTCTCCTCACCCTCACTCCCCTCACTTACCCTCACCCCTCACTCACCCTCAACTCACACTCACCCTCATCCCTCAACTCACCCTCACTCCCTCACCCTCACTCACCCTCAACCCCTCACACTCACTCACACTCACCCTCAACTCCTCACCCTCACTCACCCTCAACACCTCACCCTCACTCACCCTCACCCTCACTCACCCTCACTCACCCGCACTCACACTCACTCACCCTCACTCACCCCCACCCTCACTCACACTCACTCACCCTCACTCACCCTCACCCTCACTCACCCTCACCCTCACTCACCCTCACCCACACTCACCCTCACTCACCCTCAACACCTCACCCTCACTCACCCTCAACCCCTCACCCTCACCCAGCCTCAACCCCTTACCCTCAATCACCCTCACCCTCACTCAGCCTCAACCCCTCACCCTCACTCACCCTCAACCCCTCATCCTCACTCACCCTCAACCCCTCACCCTCACTCACCCTCAACCCCTCACCCTCACTCACCCTCACTCAGCCTCACCCTCACTCACCCTCACCCACACTCACCCTCACCCTCACTCACCCTCAACGCCTCACCCTCACTCACTCTCAACCCCTCACCCTCACTCACCCTCAACACCTCACCCTCACCCTCACTCACCCTCAACCGTTCACCCTCAACCCCTCACTCACCCTCACTCACCCTCAACCCCTCAGCCTCACCTTCACTCACCCTCACTTACCCTCAACCCCTCAGCCTCACCCTCACTTACCCTCACCCTCACCCTCACTCACTCTCAACCCCTCACCCTCACTCATCCTCACCCTCACTCACCCACAACCCCTCACACTCACTCACCCTCACTCACCCTCAACTCCTCACCCTCACTCACCCTCAACACCTCAGCCTCACCCTCACTCACCCTCAACGCCTCACCCTCAACACCTCACCCTCACTCACCCTCACCCTCACTCACCCTCAACCCCTCACCCTCAACACCTCACCCTCATCCCCTCACCCTCACTCACCCTCACAACACATATTGTGTTACAATAGGTGTCACATTTGCGGAAGATAAAACTATCTAGAGATGTAGCATAACGACCAGAGCTGCCATATAAGTCACGTAAATACTAAACATGTTGCATTCCAAATGCTATAGGTGTCACATTTGCAAAAGTTATAACTATTGGCATTGTAAATGACAAAGCCATCAATATAGCAATTTTAACATCGCAAAAAAAAAATTTTTATGTCATTTACAAGACCAATAACTACAACTTTTCTAATGCGATACTTATTGCATTCCAACACCACTCATCCACGCAACGCCACTCACACACGCAACGCCACTCACACACGCAACGCCACTCACACACGCAACGCCACTCACACACGCTACGCCACTCACATACGCAACGCCACTCACACACGCAACGCCACTCACACACGCAACGCCACTCACACACGCCACTCATCCACGCAACGCCACTCATCCACGCAACGCTACTCATCCACCCAACGCCACTCTTCCATTTGCAAAAAGAAAAATGTCTAACTATTCTATTGCGAGACCTATTGCATTTCCAATGCTTGTTTTCTATTGCTTCTGATTAAAAACTACCAATATACATATATAAAGCTTTCGTTGCTGTAGTTTGCAGAAATAATCACGATTTTAAGAAACAACACGTTGTGTATTGCCATGTTTTAGACCGGAAAACTTTGAACATGAAAGTTATGAAACCCAAATTGTCAAAACAGCTACATTAATAGGCCGGTGGGTCTTGGTTTACCTAATAAACAGTAGATTTCCTAATAGAAAAGCAAAAGAGTGGACGGTGCACATGATTAGAATCTTACAATTTCTTCTCTGAGCTATTCTGCTGTAACCAGCATCCATGTAACACTAACCAAATCCATGGGTGTAGCCAGACACGTGGTTGCGGGTAGGATTTTCTTTGTCATGCAGTAATACTGGGTAAACATGGAGCAAAAAACGCGGTTTTACCTGTACACCAGCATTCCTCTCTGTTTGCAATGCTCAGCTTTAAGCGATTAAATTGCATTCTGTGTGACTCAGTGTGGGAAGAACATACGGGAACGAGTGTGTATGCTGTTAGAAATTTACCGATAAAACACTCAACGTATCACAGCTGTGTATTTTAAAAATCAATGTTTAAGGCTATAGGCATAATGCTTCTTTTAGAACGTTTTAAATTACGTGTACCACGTCCGCAAAGGCACCAAGACTCACTTAGTGAAGTTTCAGGGTTTTGTAAGTTGATCCCTATTGAGCATTTTTAGGTGTGGCTTTAGCTTTTCAATAGCTTTATGAAATAACACAGGGAAAAATGCATACAAACCAAGCCCTATTCATCACAACTGTTGTTCATTTAGTGCTTGTGCGCACCACAGCATAGTGGCAGTGGGTCGGCCCACTTCAGCCATAAGTGATGTTGTTTTATTTGATCATATATGCACATCCTGCTAAAAGAAGTACACAAGGGCCAGACCAGGGCTGGTATGCCAATACTCGATGATTTTTTTTCTTTCCTTTCTATATTATTTTATTTTGTTTTCAGTCATTCTTGTGTGTTTAGTCTGTGTCTTCAGTAATTCAAAGTCAGTGCTACCTTTCATTTGCACAGAAAACTCCAGTTTCTGGTTTTGATCAAGTTTGAAAATGTATTTAGTAAAAAGATGAGAACTCACATTAAAATTGAGCAAAGGGATCCCCAGCATCTGCAGAGAAATCGTGCTCCCCAAGGCGAGGTGAAGCATGCATTTATACCCTAGTACTGAACTTCCTAGAATCGGCATGTTTAATCGGTTTCGATACACCAGCGCGCTGGTGCAGGGATGAGTTCATGAGAACAGGAACCGATGACCTTTGAAAGTATCGACAGATGAGAACCTTTTGGAAAAAACATAACTCCTCAGGTGCCGGGGCGCCCCATGTCTTGGCTCAGAAAAGGGAACTTCACCGGTTATAATAATTCAAGTGTTTACAAAAGACAATTCAATGGATCTGCCCATCTAAACGGGTTAATTTAAAACTGGGTTCTATACATGTTTTAGCTTAATTTGCTTTTTGGGAAGCAGCTAAAGGGTTCAATTAAGACTGTATGCAATGCTTTTTCAAATTTTATTTACAAGCCTGAAGGGCGAGTAACATTTAATTTAACATAAATGACTGCCAAGTTTAGGCGCTAGCATGTTTTCAATTTTTGTGGCATATGTTGCAAAAATCGCAAGAGCATGCCAATGACAGACCTACTGACTTTGTAATTGCTTATTATTTTACTGTAAACTCTTATAAAAAAAACCCTGATGGCTTTTTGATGTCCGGCACCCAGTGAATCTCCCTACAATTGTTGCCCCTGAAGCCAGCACCCTGACCTTTAACTAGCAGCAGGTTGGATTCCACTGCTGTGCCTAATAAGACCCTGCTTCCAACCCCGTGGCTGCATCATTATGTAAACTGTTACCAGGTGAATTATCCACCTTACCCACAATTAATGGAGAAGGTGTTTTCAACACTGGCTGTGCTGAGGAGGAGCCGCGCCAGCGACCAAGATGGCCGCCTAGAGACCGGCTCCGGCCGACCTCGCACTCCTGACTCGCCATCCTTCAATAACTCCTCTGCCCTGACCCATCCATCGGGTGGGGTAACCAAAGCGGCGGGCACGGGTGCAAATTGGAACTTTTCTGAAGCCCTGGCGGCCGAGCTGCACCGCCTGGAAGTTTGCGGCCTGTGGGGATCAGAAGCCAGGACCTCGAGTGAATGCGTCCCCCGACCAGAGTGCAATAACCTCGGCCGCCGGCACCCCTCGGCGTCGGTCCGGCCGGAGGCCGTGGGGGTGCGAGTTGAAGCCGCGAAGGGCGCTCCGCTGGTGTCTCTTTGCCCCGTGGCGTAAGCTGCCGGTGGGAGGCGCCCTGCAGTAGATGTCCTGCTGGTCTCTCGATCTGCCTCCCGATCGGGGAGGAGGCCTGGCAGGTATGCTGGCTTGGCGGTAATCGCCCCGTAAGACCTGGTGAGCCCTGCTGTTTGCAGACACCAGCAATATCTGGACGGTGGAGCCTGGGGAGAGGAGGCCCTGGGGGTGTAGCCTGGCGCGGGGGATACTCTGGGGTTGCCCCTCGGTGCCCTGGTGTGGTGGATTTGCCGGGAACACCCCTGGCGGTGAAGTGAGGCACGAATTCTTACCATCTGCTTTGGCGGCCTGCCTGCTGTAACACGGGCCCCCCCCCCCAGGTGTGGAGGACAGCGGTGACTGCCCCATATACCGGGATGGCCCGGCGAAGTAACATTAAGCCCCAGTGGAGGTTGTGAGGCTCAACTGGTGCGTGCACTTTTGCTTCTGAGTGACTGGGGCCCCCGGAGGACTACTTACTTTCTGGGAGCTGGCTGGCTGGTCCGCGGGGTGGTCCACACCCGCGCCATACAACGACTGCGTGCTCTGGGACTAGTGCAGGAGTTGTTTTGCATTTGTCACCCCGAGTGGGATGGGTATGCTCAGACGAGAGTCCCATGCTCTCCACACCACTGGAGTCAAGCTATCCTGGCTGAAGACGGCTGATAGCCAGAAACCGGTCCTAGGATGCTTGATTCCGGTCCAGGAAAGACATGGCTTGGCAGTTCGGGCTGGACTGTTCCCATGAGGCACAGGGTCAAGGCTGATTTGCATATGGCCATGTCTGAACTGGGGTGGTGTGGAGTGCAAAAAAACGATGGATTTAGGCCCAGATCTCTGTACTGGGGTGAATGTATGACATTGTTCTGCATTCTGTCCATCAACTGTTGTTTTGCATTTGTCCCCCCGAGTGGGATGGGTATGCTCAGACGTGAGTCCCATGCTCTCCACACCACTGGAGTCAAGCTATCCTGGCTGAAGACGGCTGATAGCCAGAAACCAGTCCTAGGATGCTTGATTCCGGTCCAGGAAAGACATGGCTTGGCAGTTCGGGCTGGACTGTTCCCATGAGGCACAGGGTCAAGGCTGATTTGCATATGGCCATGTCTGAACTGGGGTGGTGTGGAGTGCAAAAAAATGATGGATTTAGGCCCAGATCTCTGTACTGGGGTGAATGTATGACATTGTTCTGCATGCTGTCCATCAACTGTTGTTTTGCAGGAGTACGCCGGAGGGCTGTCCCGTGGGGGACTAAATGGCGGCGAGGGCCGACGCAGAGAAGTCCCTGCCCAAGACCACCAGGGGAGCCAGGCAGGTCCAGTTCAATAAACTAGATAGATACACCCTGCCTAAAGGGTCTCCGATCGACTCGACGAGGGGCTCCCGCGGGGGCTCCGGGGACCATCCTACCGGGGAAGAACCGACTCTGAAGGATCTTATGGCGGCCATAACCGGAGTTCAGACCTCCCTGGGCCAGAAAATGGAGGCCCTGGACAGTAAATTGGACACTGTCACGATTGAAATGGGGCTGATCAGGGCAGACCTCACGAAGGCAAGCGAGAAACTCAAATCGCTGGAAGTCAAAACAACAAGCCTAATAGATGACGTGAATTTGCTGCAGCAGGAGGTGCGTGATCTTAGGGTATCCAAGGAATCTACTGACCGGCGGCTTGACGACTACGAAGGGCGGGCTAGGCGCAATAATATTTGCATCCTGGGAGTGCCGGAGAAATCGGAGGGTCCGGCACCAGATCTGTCCGTAGAAAACCTTATCCTCAACCATCTCAAACCTAAGGGCCTCAGCAATTTCTTCACGGTGGAATGCGCCCACAGGGGCCCGGGCGGTAGGCCTCGGACGGGGGCAAACCCCCGCCCAATGATCGCTCGAATCCTTCATTTTCGTGACCGGGATGCTATCCTCCAGGCGGCTCGGGCTGCGGATCCATTGGAGTTTGAGAATGCGACCCTCTTGTTCTTCCCGGACTTTACCCAGGTGGTGCAGAAGCAAAGGCAGAGATTCTTGGCAGTCAAGAAGAAACTGAGGGACAAAGGTATAAGGTATGCTATGATGTTTCCGGCCGGCCTTCGAGTTTTTCGATAACACCGAAGTGGCTGCAGACTGGTTGGAGGGTATCCGGCAGCCGGGCTCAGAGACTCAAGACCAGGGGGAAGCTGATGGCCAATGACTCTGCTGAGTGAGGGGTCGACAGGGGGCGGTGAATTGTTGCATGGAATTTGGTTCCAAAGGGGGCAAGTAATAGGATCCCCTGCCTATGTGTGTTTAGAATGTTTATTGTGGTGCTTCTAATATGTAGGGGTATCCATATCGAGTTGGGGGGGGGGGGCCCGCTGGGAGTTCCTCCTCCGTTTTCTACTTTTAGTTATTTGTAGACTAGTTGGGGGCGGCTAGTTGGGGGCGACGGGCACACTGCTAGTTGGGGACGAGCGCAAGCTGTATGCAGGGGTGCAGGGAGGGGGCGTGGTGATACCGTTATCGGGTTTGTTTAGTCTTTATTGTATGTTTTTTTTATTTTACATGGGGTGTCATCAATCGATTCTGACATGTTGTTTTATTGCAATGTCTTCTGGTAGAAGGGTAACGGGGATCTCCACACTCAGTAGGAATGTGAACGGATTGGGTGACAAGATCAAACGATGTTGGGTTGTTCAGTTGATCCGGAGGCACTCGCCGGATGTAGTATTATTGCAGGAGACGCATCTCATGGGCAAGCGCTGTATGGCTCTGCACAAAGGGGGGTATAAATTGGCTGCGCATGCCGGCTTCACTTCTGGATCGAGAGGGGTAGGGATCCTGGTCAAGAACTCCTTTCCGCTAGCCATCCAGGCCACATGGGCTGAAAATAGAGGTAGATTTGTTGGGATCTCGGGGCTGTGGTAGGGGAGAACTGTTACCTTTTTGTCTGTATATGTTCCACCGGCCCTCCAGACTGACCTTCCGAGATTTGTGCAAGATCTTTTTGACACTGCCTTTTGGGGTTTTGATCGTAGGAGGTGACTTTAATGCGGTGATGAATGGTGAGGTGGACAGGCACCCGGCCCGGGCTCTGTTGCCATCCCGTAGGTGGTTGTCTGATTTTGTGGAGACTACTGCCCTGATAGACGGGTGGAGGAGGAAAAACCCTGTTGAACTTCAATACACGCACGCCTCAGCGGCACATAATTTTCCTCACGAGGATAGACTATGTACTGGTGCCAGCGGCGCATGCGGTCTGGGTCCAGGAGGTGCGACATTTGGCTAGGGGAGTCTCTGATCACTCGCCGGTCTGGCTTGGGATGGAGCTTGAGGGTGGGATGTGGCTCGGGTTGCCCCTATCAGCACTTGGCGGTTGCGGGACCCAGACCCTAAGGAGGAGATCGTACGGATTGCTGATAGCTATTTTCAGGACAACGTGGGCACGGTGGACTAAAAATGTTCCCCATGGGAAGCTTACAAGACTGTTATTAGAGGGGAATTGTTGTCGATCATTTCGGGGAAGAAGCGGAGGAGTTGGGCTGAGGTCGATAGGGTGGAGGCTGCCTTTTCTGGCCTTGGAAAGGGAGGTGTCGACGGACGCTACATCGGAGGGAATGCACCGCCTCTGCCTCCTCAGAGACGAGTATAAGAGTCTGGTTAGAGATAGGGCTAAGATGCAGCACGCAGATACACAGAGTAGGGTTTATGAACACGGTGATAAGGCTGGGAACTTGATTGCGTGGCTGGAGAAAAGGGAGTGGGCGTCACGATTAGTCCCGGTATTGCGGTCCGCCGACTCGGGCCGAATAACAGATCCACAGCAAATAGTGGAAGAATTCGCGGGCTACTACAAGGAGGTGGATGCTGCCGGAAGCGGGTACACCGAATCTGAAAACGCGGATATGATACGTGATATTCCGATGCCCACCATCTCGGATGAGGACAGGGATTACCTGGACTCCCCATTTACGAACGACTAGGTGGTGCAGGCTATCAGGGGGGGTCCACTCGGGGAAGGCCTCCGGCCCAAACGGACTTCCCATCGAGCTCTATAAAGTGAACGTGAATAAACTGGCCCCCTTCATTAGAGATATGTTCATTGAGAGTAGGGAGAGGGGTTTGCTACCCTACGACCAGCGAGTCGCCAATATTGTAGTCATCCACAAGGAAGGTAAACCGAAGATGGAGTGTTCCTCTTACCGGCCGATTTCGCTCCTGAATGCCGAACCGAAGGTGTTAGCAAAACTGCTTGCGACGATGTTCCATCCGGACCAATGCGGCTGTATGCCCCGCCACAACACCGCCCTTAACTTGCGCAGATTGCATGGGATCCTGGGTGGCGCATCGAAAATACATGAGCCGACAGCCCTCTTATCCCTGGATGCTACCATGGCCTTCAATAGAGACGAGTGGCCTTATCTCTTAGCTGTTTTGTGCAAGTTGGGCATTGGTCCTGAGTTCGCGGATTGGGTCCGTCTCCTGTATTCCGATCCCTTGGCAAGAGTAGTGGTGAACAATCATAGATCTGCAGATTTCCCCTTGGGGAGGGGCACCAGACAGGGGTGTCCTCTCTCCCCACTGTTGTTCGCCCTAGCGCTCGAGCCGCTTGCGGCGTGGGTCCGTTGGGACAGGTCAATTAGGGGATTGAGGTGGAACTCGGAGTGGTAAGATAACATATCGCTTTACGCAGATGACATTCTATTATATTTGACCACCCCCAGGAATTCACTGATTGCATTTCTGGACGTCCTGGCAATCTTTGGGAGGTACTCTGGCTTTGCCATTAACTGGGCGAAGTCAGTACTATTCGTTTTAAGTGGTGAACCCCCTGCTGTCCCCGCGGACTGCCCGGTCAGGTTGGAGTTGGTGGGGTTCGGGTATTTGGGCATTTATATATCAATGGATCCCAGGATACTGTATGAAAATAACTTGCTGCCCCTGCTGACTAGGTTCCGGGGGTATGTGGCGCGATGGAAATCACTGCCGCTTTCCATGCTGGGACGTGCTGTCCTGTTCAAAATGATGGCCCTTCCCCGCTTCCTCTACGCACTCCAAAACTCCTTAGACCCGGTACTCTTGTCCTATTTCAGGGAAATTGAGTCTCTCCAGCGGCAGCTCCTCTGGGATGGTAGGCCGCGGATTGCGTTTTCTAAGCTCGTGCTGCCGTGGTATGATGGGGGATCGGCCTGCCAAACATCCGGATGTATTATTGGGTGTCCCAGTTGGCGGCGATCAACCAAGCGATCTATGGATCACCGCTTGACCCTGGATATGCAATGGACCGCGGTCAGATACCAGGCGGTGAATACTCTAGGGCTTTGTATGCTAGAAAGGGGCGCTTCCCCCTGGTTGGTCCCACGGCGGTTGCTGTCCAGGTGTGGCATGAGGCTAATCGTTCTCTTAAATGGGATGGTAAAATAACTCTGGCCACGCCATTATGGAACGCTGAATATTTGGGAGGCCTCTGGAAGACGAAAGGTTTTGATAAGTGGAACCTTATCGGGATATCGTGGGTCGGGGATCTGTGGGGAAAGGACGGGATCCTTACATTCGAGGCCCTGCAGAAACGGCATCACTTGCAGGAGAGTGAGCGGTTTCGGTACATGCAGATGAGGCATGCTTTGTTGGCTAATAACCCCCGGGGAGACACGCCCCCAAAGGCCTCCCCACTGGAGGATCGGGTGTTGGACGGCCATCTTCCGACTAAAACATTCTCCCTGATTTATAAAAAGCTTATTAATTACACGGAGTGACTCTTCGGGAGCAATGGAGCAAGGATGGCCTGGTTTTGGATGATGAAGACTGGAGGGAGGCCGTGTCTTCCCCAAGAGTGATTGCTATACAGATGAGACTCCGGTTGGTGCAGCGGAAGGTCCTTCATCGTGTTATGTTACTGGTCCGCATCTGGTGCGAACGGGCTTGGCTGTGAGTGGAGAGTGTCGAAGGGGATGTGGTGAGGCTGGAACGTTCATACATATGCTGTGGGATTGTCCTGAAGTCCGGAATTACTGGGTCACAGTCCATGACAAGATACGCGAGGTGTGGGATGTAAACTTGGAGCTGAAGGCACGCCGTTGTCTCCTGAATGTTTGGGAACCCACCGATCTCACGTCCCACGGGAAGACCTGGGTTATGCTGGCGTGCGCTATAGCCAAGCGCAATATCGCCCAGCTTTGGGGGGCCAGCCAGTCCCCCCAAATTGGGAAATGGATGGAGGACTTAGACTGGCGCATGCTTAGAGAGCGCTCCGTATATGTTGCCGGGGGGAGGCCTGGGAAATGGGGGAAATTTGGGAGGCCTGGAACGGCTACAGAGGAGATATCTGTGTTCCCCCCGATACAAGGGAGGTTGATGTTGTGTTGGAAGATCCCTGAACCATTTAAATACTTTCTGTATTGTATTCTGTAAATTGGTAGCAACAGTCACTCTATGCTTGGATGCCACCCAATGTTTCTTTTTCTTTTGCTGTATGTGTTAATAAAAAGAACGTGAAAAAAACCACTAGCTGTGCTCTTCCCTGCGTTCCCAGGGATAATGATCCCCCTCTTTCCAAAAAAAACCTGCGCCATTTTTCTTGCTAACCAGTTACAGTGACAAGAATACATGCACCAACTTGATTTCTTTTTACCGTCGTCTTAAAGTTACACCTGTTCGGTCGAAACAAGACAAGTGAGAGCGGATGATACCGCTGTACTAGAACAGACTGCCTTAGGGCTAAAAAGCCAGATAAGGGCCATCGCTGTTCATATAGAGAACAACCAGATGAATCAGAGTTGCTCCAGGTGAAAGCCTTCAGGTGCGAATGGCCCACGGTTTTCAATGGACTATGGATCACTCCTATTATATGAACTGACTACTAAATACATGTCCCGTGAACTGATCTTTTCTCTTAGTCTCCTGGGTAATACACAACACGAGTTAAGGCAGTCAGTGAAAGATCCAGAAGTTCAACCAGGAATACCATGCCAATAATATTCTTCTGACATATGTAGAGCACAAGACTAAAAGATGGCAGCATGCTTATCAATCAACGTTTCTGGCTCCCAGGGTCCCAGATTCAAATATGTCAATGCCTGATGCACTTCAGGCATTGACATATTTCAAACACTGCATGCATTTTGCTTGCAGGCTTACTTGAAGTGGCCAATGGCATGAACGCTTAATCATGACCCTGGAAAATATTTCGGGGGGGGGAGCTAATTCTTCCAACCACGGATAGAGTGGCTTTAAGAAGGGGTGATACACAACAAAAGCCTCGTTTACAAGTAAATGGTCTTTTAAAGACCTGTTAAGTACTCGGGTGCGGCTGCAATTAGATGCTCGCCAGCCCCGCAAAGCTTTCTCCACCCAGGCTGACACACACGACGGGGTGGGCTGAAGCCCCGTGAGCCCAATGGGTGTTGCGCGCCTGCTGGGTACAGGTTATGTTGGGTTCTTAAATCAAACACACAGCAAAGTTTACAAACGGCAATAGAACTGTTTCACCTTGTGAGAAACTGGGTTTTTGATTGAGGGTGTTGGAAACCCTACTCAAGCAACAACTACAGTCCTTGTCAGAGTGAACTACAAAAGTCACTAAATTAACCTGTGCTTAACCTTTTGGTAACACGATGTTTAGTATTTGTGCAGCACCCAAACAATAATAAAGAGAAAACACAACACAAGAGAGAACCCACACAATGTAGAAAAATAGAGTAACATTTAATAAATAAAATGAGACCAAAATGGCAAAAATCCTATCAGTAGAACGGGAAAAAATGCAATCTTAATGGTTAAAGTAAATGAAGCCTCAAGAAAAGAAAGCGCTAACTGTGACTGGTCGCACTAGACCAGGACAAAGTCACAAGTTCAGGCCAACCACGATGAAGTGCAGACTGAATACAGGGACCAGGTTAGACCCACAGAAAAAGCTACCTTCCCGAAGTCCTGCACGCAGAGTTAAAAACTTCAGGATTTCACATTAGGAGCTCAGCTATTGCCAGCCAAGGGTCCAGGACCTGGGGAGGCACCTATTTGTTTCAGAGCTCTCGCCAGCAGGGCTCAGGTAGGTGCAGTTGCAGGCAAGGCAAGTTGCAGGAGGTCAGCTGGGCAGTTGCAGGGAGGCCTCTGGAGCTTGTTGTGCCCCTGGAGCTGAGAACAGGAGGTCAGTCATTTGACCCTTGGGGTCACTTAGGTAGTCCTGGGTTCAAGAAGATAGTCCCATCTCCTTCAAGCAGCAAGGCAAGCCTCAAGCAGCAGGGCAGTCCTCTGGTAGTAGTAGAGGAGTCCTCTGAGAAAGAAGGCAGGCCTCCAGCAGCAGGGCAGTCCTCCGAAAAACAAGGCAGGCCTCAAGTGGTCAGTCCACTATAGGCAGTCCTTCTGTAGTCTTCCGCAAGTCCAGGAGTGTCTTGAAGAGTGGGTCTTAGGGACCACTATGTATACCTGGTGCCAGCTTTGAAGTGTTAGAAACTTCTGGAGTCTGTCCTCCCCTGCTGTCCTCCTGACCCCCCTCCACAGTTGGTTCTGGAATTTACTTTCTCTCTGGCCTGTTCCCAAGAAGCCTCGTGTCAAGTTGTTTATGAGGGTGCTAAGTCAGCTCCTTCGAACTGTAAGTAGGGAGGATACTGCTCCGCCCCTCCCATTCCTGATGGGGGGCAATTAACAGGGCCAGGCAGCTGGAAACTCTTAGAAGGCCTCAGAAGTTTATGGTAGGAAAGTACTAGGGGTGTGCCAAACTCTCAGAGTTTTACTCTGCGGAGTACTACAGAGTTACAGAAAAACTCGGTGAGACTCCATAGAGTTCTGTGAGCGGCGGAGTTGTGGCACGTCACGCTGCTCATGCCGATTTTTAGCCCCGGGTGCTTGTCCCGCGCTGTATGGCACCACGCTGCATGCCAAAGGGTGCTGCTTTTTTCTGCCACTCGAGTAGATTTTCGACTCAAGCAGCAGCTTTCTCACCACAAGTGGCAGCTTTCTCAGTGCGAGTGGTAGCAACCTACTGCGAATCTCGCTGGGAGACAGTCCAAGGCTTGATTTTATTGCTCTTACTCACCAAATTACTGTTGGCGGGCCTCACGTGACAAAAAACTCCCCCACACTGCGATTAGTGGAGTTTTTCCAAACCTCCGGGCTCCAAGCGGAGTGGGAAAAACATTGCATACTCCGCCGGAGGAGCGGAGTTTACCCCCCACTCCTAGAAAATACTAACTTTCTAAAAGTGACATTATCAAAATTGAAATTTAAAATCTGTCTTTACCCTTAAAGAGGTTTTTAAATTACAATTCATTTGAGTCCAAACTGAACATTTCTACCTGCTATCAATCAAACTTTCTCACTATTAAATGTAAAAAGGTAGCCCAATGTTATCCTGTGGCAGAGGTAGGCCTTACAGCAGCGAAAAACAAATGTAGAAGTTTTTCACTAACAAGACATATAAAACTTAAAAAGACACGTTCTACATTTTAAATACAAGGTTCCCTGCCCTTTTTGGCTGTTTAGGACCTAATTAGTGGTGGCTTATATGTATTAAAAAGGATGGGTTAGGCCTGGCAACAGGTTTATTTTGCCAGGTCAATTTGGTAGTTTAACGCTGCACACAGGTTGCAGTGGCAGACCTGAGACATGAACGAGCAGGAAAGCAAAATGGGGCAGATAGGCAAAACAGGTGGCAGAAAAAGGAGCAGAAAAGGCTAAACAGAGGGGAGTAAAACGAACAGATTAAGGCAAAACAGATGGTGGGAAAACAAGCCGAAAAGGAAAAACGGAGCAGAAGAGGGCAAAACATGGTGCAAAAAAAAAACTACCAGAAAAGACAAAACGGAGGGCAGAAAAATGAGCAGAAAGGTAAACGGGGCAGAAAAAAGAACAGCACAGGCAAAACAGAGGACAGAAAAAGGAGCAGTTTAAAACTGTGCACAGGTTGCAGTGGCAGACCTGAGACATAAGGAAGCAGAAAAAAAACAAATAGGGGCAGAACACCGAGCAGAAAAGGCAAAACATTGGGCTGAAAAATGAGCAGAAAAGGCTAAACAGAGCAAGAAATTAGTGGAGGAGGCACAAACCGAGGGGAGCAGGTAGACAGGCAGCAGAGGGTAGCAGAGTGCGGCATGCTGGACAGGTGAACTGTCACAGGGGTAGCTGGCATGAGTACCTTATGGTTAAAGGCGACATTCTGTGCCTATACCCCAGTGGGCACTGTCAAAGGCGGTCTTTAGTGGGCTCTGTGGTAGGGGTATTAGGTGTCATGCATGGTCAAATGCCACTCCTTGAGCACATTGTGCTGGGCAGAAAGCTTACCATGTAGGCTGTTCAGGGCCCAGTTGTCTCTGGAGGCAAGTTGACTGGCCATTAAACAAACTCATCTTGAATTGAGGGGGGAGGGGGAGGGGGAAGTATGGTTGGCTACTTAGAATCAAAATAATAAGTGTTATAAAAAAAAAGGTTCCTCAAAAAATATTTATTGAAGGAACATTTTAGGCATGATCGCCACCTACACAAAGGCGTAAGTATATGTGTGTGTTCTGTAGTTTTAAAAGTCAATATTTGCATTGTCCATTTACCAATCATGGCCCAACTTAACTATTTGATTTACAACAACAATGTTTTGTGATTTGGTTTTCACTTTGATTTCAATGCAGGGTGTTCCCAACGATAGCTGGAGAATTACCAGAGCAAATGAGCATTATGAATTATGTGACACCTATCCTGCCATTTTGGTTGTACCTGCGAATGTTTCCGATGATGAATTAAAGAAAGTGGCATCCTTCAGGTCAAGGGACAGATTACCAGTAAGTATGGAGCAAAACTTTCCATTAACAGACTAGGTTCTGGCCAACCAAAAAACTATCCATAAATATCCTCTATTAATAGAAACACACCAACGCAATTTTAGAACTGGATGATAAATTCAAATGTGAGGACCACTTACATTAATGCACAAATATAACTGCTCACAACCTAGAATCCTGCAGCTAATGAGGTAATTGTAAAATCTTTATTACAAACACAGCCAGCAATGTTAGTATACTTTGAATTCTAGAACTGTAACTACAAAGAGGTCAGGTCAAAAAAGCTGGTAAAGTACACCAGCCAAGGGATTGAGAAGGTAAATGTTTAATATGTATACTGTATTTCATAACCCACTTGGTAGGTTACCACCCTCTGTAGTCGGAAAGGGTGAACAAAATGTCATTGGCAGATTCTTCTCTCATCCTAGCACATTTAGCATTAAATGGGGCTCATCATGCAGGAACAGAGTTTGTCTGTGATATTCATCATTTAATGTTATTTTCCATATTTAAAGATACACAATTAGCACTTTTCGTTATAAAAGAGGCATGGACTTACAGTGCACCAAACTTAATTTTCTGTGCAATTATACTTCTTGCCTCTAGTTAGAAACACTTGTATATGGTTTGGTATTTGTTAAGGACAAACCTAGCTGCTAGCAATATATAGCTGCACTGGGGAAGCTGTAGTCCTACATTGAGGGAGTGGATAAAGTGAGGAGGTAGAGTTAGTATAAGAGGTGAGAAGTCAGCTTATCAGTGTATAGTATAGTGTCTTGAACAGGTGAGCTTTCAGTTTCCTCCTGAGTTGTAGAAGGTTTGGTGCTGTTCTGATGTTGTAGTAGATGTTGTTCTAGGTGCCTGACGCATTGGCTGACAAGGCTTGTTTTCCTGTTTTCACCTTCCTGCAGTTTTTAGTTTGTAATCTAGCAATGTCAGGATTCCTCATCTGGCATAGATATTTAGATATTGTTGGGTTGCTAGGTAGGTAGACAAGGGTCACGGTGTAGAGGGCCTTGTATTGACGCCAATGTTCCAGGCCTTCAGCACAAGCCTGTTCTGTTAGCACAAAGGTGACATGGTTGGTATATCCTTTTGATGGGCTATGCAACTGCATAAAGTACGCCTTTTAGAGGAGCATGGGTGGTTTCTGGGATGCTGTTGAGGAAGGCGTTGCATCTATCTACATGGAAGAGGACTAGGGCGTGAACTGTAATTTTAAAGTTTTCACCTGGAGAACCAGGTTCTAAATTGTAGTTTCCACAATAATAAATGTATAACATTTTCTGCTATATTGCATGGATCCAGGAAAACCTCTGCCCTATCACTTCTTGAACTGTATGTTTTCTTTGGAAAAAAAAAAGTCTTAGTGACGTTATAGTTAGGTGAAACCTTCAGTGACAGCGTAACATTTTAAACTAAAAAAAAACCACTAACATATACTTGTTATAGTTATCTCTAGTAACTATAAATCATGCCCTAGGGTAACTATAATTCACACACCCACTATGCACAGTCTTCTCATCAATGATGTAATTTCAAATGTGTCAGCAATGTTATCAATGATGTTATAGAACACGTCATGAGTGATGTAATATGTGGGGTAATTAGCTGTGCATGGCGATGGAGCGAGTTATAGTTACCTTAGGGCACAAGTTAATTGGTGAATTTCAGTGTTTTTTGCAGTTCAAAACGTAATGTTGTCACTGAAATTTTCACCCTAGTATAACATCACTGTAATCTGCAAGTCAAAGACCCAGACTTAACAATGAGGACTTCAGTATCTCTCCTTTGTTCACAAGTCCGGTGGGAGGTAGTGTCTCAAAACATATAAGATGGGTGCTGCAAATCATCGAACAGGGATATCCCATCCACTCCAAATCTCCTCCTCCCACAATTCCAACAAAAGGTGCACCGAAAAATCAGTTCGTTGCATGAAGAAAGGAGATTGGATGTGTTCCATGGAATTGCAAGATGCTTATTTTCATATTCCAGAAGCCGAAAATACTTGAGATTCATAGAAGGGAAAGCACATTACCATTACTCTGTACTTTCCTTCAGTCTAAAATCTTCACAAATGCATGGGGGTAGTGGTAGCTTTCCCACTCTTGAGATTGATCAACATTTAACCATATCTTGACGTGTGGGTCATAAAAGCAACTTCAACGGAGATAGTTTGTCGGTATTGCGATTTCACCATTTATTTACTTCAGTTTACTGTAACAGTAGCTCGGATTCTCAACTATCTACAGGCAGCCTTAAACACAAAGAGAGGAGAAGTGCCTTCTTCAAAAGAGAAATCGTTTTCTATGATAAAGAAGTGGCATTAACTTCTACACACTCTGTCCACTACAGCAAGGCAGATTTCTGCCTTACTGGGAGTGACGGCCTCCTGCATTTTTCTAGTTCCAAATGCACATCTTTACATGAAACCTCTACAACAGTGCAAGGAGGATCAATGGAACCAACACAAGAACAGCTGGGTAGACAAGCACTGTTAAGCCAAAGAGTCGCCATAGTGATGGTGTCAGACAAGGAATCTCTTAAATAGGACAACTTTCCAACAGAACCTTCCTTCTCAGACAATAGTGATGGATGAGTCTGTTTGATTTGGGGGCCCATCTGCAAGTCTGGTCAGTACAGGTACTGTGATCAGAGAGCTGGCAGCTCTGTCATATACATATCCTGGAACTCAAAGCTGTAAATTTAGCATTAAAACCTTTTCGATCCTTGTATAACTGCAAACAGGTTGGTGATTCAAACAGTCACCTGGGACCAGATCAAGGATTTTATCTCTGGAAGATTAAGGAATATGGCACTGGCTTCTTGCAAGACAGTTATCCATTCAAGCAGTGTACATCGCAGTTCTTCCCGATTGCCAAGAATATATGCTAAACAGATATTACAATGAAAATTATCTGTTGGAGCTAAACAACATCTTACAAGATATTTTCAAAGAATGGGGTTTCCTCAAATTATTTTGGCTACAAAACTAAGCACCAAATGGGCAGACTTCGTGGTAAGAGTTTGGGAGACAGAATCAATGGGTGATGCTCCTTTCATGAATTGGTTGATCAGATTTCTGTACTGTTGTTTCCACATTACCCCTGATTCCGACAGTAGTCCTGAAGCAGAAGCATTCCAATGTGAAAATGATTCTCTTTTCTCCGGAATGGCTAAGGTAGTGGTCATTTCCAGAACTCCTCCATCTGTTGTTAAAACCACACAAGAAACTGACATGCAGACTGAATCCTCTATTGAAGATGTACAAGAAAGTATATCATCCCAACGTATCTTTGAATTTGGCCCAATGGTTCTTCAGATTATGTAATATGGTCACCCAAATGTACCTCAAGAATGTATGCACGTATGGAAGGAAACCAAACATCCTTACACAAGTGTGTCCTATAATTTTAGATGGAACAGATTTATTATATATAACATTTGCAAACCATACAAACATAATCAATTCATTGTCAAGCTGATGCAATCATAACTTATTTGCTGCACTCGGCAAATCCAATTCAAGTTCATCTGCCTGCAATTACTGCCTAAAGAGAAGGCCTAGATCAAAGGTCCTTCTTCTCAATTAATTGTTTATAGATTTTTTGGACAATTTGAATAAAGCCTTTCCTTCAGCCTTCCTGCCCATGGGAACTGAATTTGGTTCTTTCCAAAATGAACAACTCCACTTTTTGAGCCTGATCATAAGGCCGCTTTTCACAGAATCTCACTTCGAAAGTGACTTTGTTGGGCAATTACATCTACTAAAAGGGTTAGTGACCTTCATGCTTTGTCTTCAATTGGGCATTATTCAGTCTTCTATCATAATAGAGATATATTATTAGCAAGTCTAAATTTCCTAGTTTTGGATTTTCATATTAGGCTGACAGTTTCTCTGCTGTTTTTTTTTCTTAATCCTTCAGAGGCTACTCCACTCTTTGAATGTTAGAAGAGTTGTAAAATTCAATTTAGATAGTACAATAGATATGAGAAACACTAATCAACTTTTCGTTAATTATGGATCCCTATGTATTGGGATGGCATCTACAAAACAAATAATTGTTAGATGGATAATTTCCTGCATCAGTTGCTTTTGTCAACAAGCCAACAAACACCTTCCGGGTAAAGCAAAAGCTAATTCCACATGTAGGAAAGTAGCCTTTGCTGCTTGTTTGAGGAATGCCCCTTTACTGAAGATTTGTAAATCAGCTACATGGAAATCCATCCATATGTTGACTGAACTTTAGTGTTTGGATGAGGATATTAGAGCTGGCTGTACAGTTGGGGAAACAGATAAAAAAAATTGCTTAACTCTAGGTGTCTTAAATGAATGAAGTTGTACCAGATCGATCTGTTAGACATCATTGACATTAGCTTTGAGGGGTAAACTTGTTAATCTATTCTACATTAATGACTATCAGTGAGGGTCCTATGATACAGAAGAAACTGTTACTTAATATAATCCTGGTTCTACATCATACCAATCCTCACTGAATTCATGAACAACCCTACCTCCTCTGCAGATTATAATAATGTTCTCTATTAAAATCTATATACGATAGAGACTTCTAGATGCAGATTCCTTACCTTTGAATTTCCCAGGCTTCAGGCTAGATCCAGAAACTTTTGCTGAGCAATACCCCTGGCGCGTGACATCGGATGTCTCCATTCGGCTCCGCGTGTCGTCGATGACCTCGGTATCGTTGGTTATGACATCACAGTGCCTACATAGGTGCCACCCAGGCGCGCAGACGTCAGTTATTTTCTTTCTGCACCAGTTAAGCACCGATCCGGGAAGAGCTACCGTTCTGCTGCTTTTTGGCAGGCTTTTTTCTTGACTTTTGTAGATATGTTTGAAGACTTCATGTGCAAGGGAGTCAGGTAGGAAGACAGGTTTTAAACTGTGTGGGACTTGTTCCCGCACAATGTCGGTTACCGATCCCCACCGCGTATGTCTGAACACGACCACCATTCGAAGTCGTGTTCAGACTGCCGGGCGTTGACTCCGAGGACCTTGAGGGAGCGGGCATTGACGTTGCTCGCTGTGTGGCAGTCGACACCGTTGAGCGAGACTCGAAGGAGGTCACTATCCCGTTCAAAGAAGAGGAGGTCGCAGGATCACTCTCGGATCCCTAAATCCTCTTCCTCCCATTCGAGGTCTTCTGGACACTCGGGGAAGAGGCACAAGAAGAAGAAGAAGTCCAAGCGGACTTCCACTTCACCTCAACTGGCATCCGTCGTTGAGAGAGGTAAGGAGCACCGATGCTCTAGGCACGGGTCTGCATAGCCGGAGCCAGAGTCAACTTCACGCCTCCCTCCATTTCCAGGAGCCGCAGTGACTCCCGCTCAAATTAAGGATTTTTATGAGGCCATGTGGCGCGTATTTGAGTGGAATTACCCCATTAGTGAGCCCTCGGCCCTGCGTGGTCGGATGGGGCCCCCATTGGGTATGACTTCGTCGGCTTCGATCACGGCACCGGTGGGGCCTCAGGGGTCCGACCTCGGATCCGGTTCGATGTCGATTGTAATGTGACCTTCCCTGATTTCAAACCCGGCGTCGCCGGCAGCTGTCGGTGGCGCAAGCCCTATCCTCATCCCTGACGACATGGAGCCGGAATGGTGTTGTTCAACGCCGATTCCGACGTCGACAGCACTATGCCTGAGCACTATGTGGACGTACTAAGCTCAGGAGAGGAATGGGAGGAGTCTGGAGACCCTTTAGAGAACCAGGATATCTCTGAGGAGACTATGGACTGGTATGGGGAACTTGGGGAATTCAGCAGTCTGGATCCTTCCCCAGATACTGGCATGCTCTCTCCACCTACAGTGGCTATGGGGGGGCGTGGCTAACAGCGGAACATGGCGGTCGTCTGTTAGACGAACTCCGGACCTGGGCTGCAACATCCTGAAAATACTCTGCACACGGAGTCTACAAACGCTTGTACAACTTGCCTACAGCGGTGCCGAGGCTCGGAGCTGCTTTTCAGCCGAGGAACGCCGGTGTGAGGGACAATATTTACTGGGAGACCTGGCTGTGTGCGGTGAGGCGGAGAGGCGTCACAGGCCCTGAGCGGACGGACTGTGTTATAGTGGTGCGCGCGCCCTCAATGCCACCCCTACACAGGGGAAAGGAGTGCAGCTGTACCACGGCACATTCTCGGCTTGTGGGTCCTGCAGCGTTGCTGGAGTAGTGCCCTGCGACCAGCCTGAGGCGGGAAGGGTGTGCGAGGGCGGACACGGCCCGCATCTGGCAGACGCATCTACGTGAGTCCCAGGGGTGCGGTGCGGCCTACACCTGCAGCGCTGATTGGCGGCCCACTAGCGGGAACAATGGGGGACGCGGTGTACTGCCAGCACATGTTGAGCATACTGGAGTTGGACGGCGGGGGAGTGTGGCGATCTTGGCCACACGGACTTGGGCTGACTGCTGGGCCTCACGGCGCATAGACCGCTGTCCTGACGGGACGTCATGCCTGGGGGACCCTGCTCGCAGTCTCGTTGGTTCATCCTGCGCTGGGGGTCTGAGAAACTCGCTGAGTGTGGTGGCTGGTGCCGGCTGGTGTCGGTGTGCCGGGGATTGACACACTGTGTTGCCTGGAACCTGTGACCTCACTGGCATATTGGACTATTGTAGGATAGGCCCAGCTACGATATCGTGATGAGGTGCTGTGGAGCAGAGGCATGGGCACTGAACAAAAGTGAAGGAGAGTGGCTGGGGACACTGTGCAGTGCTGGGACGCGGAGCGGAATATCGGTTCTCCCTCGGGATGAGGCGCCCTAGGGGGAAGCAGGCGGAGGCAGGCGGGGGCTCGACAGCATCTCGGACACCGCGGAACAAACTGACACCACGCTGACACCCAGCTGTATCCCGCCTACTGTGGTGACCGCCGCCTGTGGATAAACTGGACCTAATTTTACAGGAGGTGCGGGATTCCAGGAAGGCTATCGAGCTCCAGATCGGAGCCCTAACGACCGGCCTTGCGCTGCTCTGGGCCGACCATGCGAAGCTTATGGACAAGGTCAAGTATAATACCGTCACACTAGAGGAGATAGCTCCACGTCAGGCTCAGAACATGGCTCACATTAAACAACTGCAGGACCAGGTCGCTACCTTGCTGGACCAAGTGGAAGACGCGGAAGGGAGGCCCCGGAGGAACAACATTCGTGTTATTGGCCTGCCGGAAATGAGTGAAGGGAACGATGCAACACGCTATATGGAACAGTGGTTCAGGGACCATGTCACAACTGTTGGGCTCTCCACTCAATACTGTATTGAACGAGCGCACAGGATACACACGGGGCGTCCAAAACCGGGGGCTCCACCGCGTCCCCTCATAGTCAAGTTGAACTTTCGAGATAGAGACATCATATTGCAAAAAGCTCATGAAATGCCCCAAATAAACTTTGAGAACACCAGAATATCGTTATACCCAGACTACACGGTAATGGTGCAAAAGCAACGATCTTCTTTTATGACAGTCAAACGGAAACTGAGAGATCTGGGTTTAAAATATGCACTTCTTTTCCCGGCTCCATTGAAAATTTTGCATGACCAAAAGGCATACTTTTTCGAGAGACCCGGTGATGTGGAAGAATGGATGGAGGTAATGCAGCCAACAAAAACTGTGACGTCTGCTTCTCAGAGCACCAACAAAAGCCTCAACAGTACAGGAGTCCCTGGTCACCGCAGTGGAAGGCGCTTACGCAGGTAAACCATGAGGAGGTTCCTCACAACACAGCAGATGCAACGGAACAAATCACAGGAGATCTTCGCTGCAGCCCCCTTTACCCACACTGCACGAACGGATGAAAAGATTTCCTCTGAAGAAGATACGCATGACACAGGCTCAGAGGGAAGTGTGGCCCTATTCCCCACTGTGACTCCGCAAACAGTTGACAAACTATTTGGTTGATTCGTTATCTTTTTATTATCTACCTGAAAATGTATACTGTTTTTGTAAGATAACATCTAAGTACACATGTGATAGTGATGCTTAATAGTGTGCTCTTATGGCCCATGGTCCTGATGGAGCAGACATGCCGCTGGGAGACGGTGAATCCACCACATGCGAGGTGCTGGCGATGCCCCCAACATAGCAAAATCGCTTCCTGTACTTAACATGTTTATAAATGTTCAGTTTAGTTGTGTGGCCCGGTATAGTTCTACGACTGGACCGAGTATTGGGTTTCTTTTCGGGGGGGTGAACAGTCCTATTGCAGATGCTGGCACAGTTTGGCGTGGTTACTTAGAAGCTCTGCCTACGGTTACGTGGGTAAAAGTTGTTCTACAATGAACACACTTAGCAAATACACTATACCTACGTGGAATGTTCGGGGAATGGGCTCTGTGCAGAAGCGGAACAGAATACATGCACAACTACAGTGCCATAAAGCACAGGTAGTATATCTACAGGAGTCCCATATGGTGGACAGTGAAGTGATAAAGCTCCGTAAGAAATGGAGAGGTCAGATATTTTCCTCTAAGTACTAAAGCTTTGCGCGAGGGGTCACAATTTGGATTCGGATGGAGTGCCATTTTTAGCGCTGGAGCAGCGGATAGATAAGCAAGGGCGATACATATTTGTAAGGGGGACGCTGGATGGCCAGCACGTGATTCTGGGTAACATATACGCCCCTAATTTTGAACAAGATAAGTACTGGGGAAACTAAACAATGCACTGGCGGGGTGGGAGCTGCACTCATGGATTATAGGGGGCGATTGCAATACAGTAATGGATGTTACAATGGATAGGTTTCACCCACCCATACGCGGAGCAGGAGTGTATAAACAAGCAGAAGCACTAGGTAGCTGGGCGGAAGGATGGGAAATATGTGACGCATGGAAGATGCGGCATCCTACACATAGAGAATACTCCTTTTATTCCCCTATTCACGTGCTTCACACGAGAATAGACAGAATATACTGTTCTAATAGGATTGCGATGCAAGTGTCCCAGGCTACATACTTTACAAAGACTTTTTCCAACCACAACCCGTTGGAGATTGTACTTAACTGGGGCAGAATTCCCACCCCGGTTCCCACTTGGCGCCTGTGGCCACAATTATTGGAGGATTCAGTGTTCCGAGCTACTATGTCGGAAACTATTGAACATTATTTCACAGAGAATAGTAACACCACGTTGAGTAGGCTGATTGAGTGGGACGCCTTAAAGACGGCTATTAGGGGTAAGGCAATCAGTATGACAGTAGGCGCCGACAAGAAATACATAAATCCCTATTAGAGGTAGAACAAGAAGCCATAACTGACGCTGAAAAGTGTTCCGCACTACAGGAGGCTAGAATCAGCCATGCGGAATTGCTTGAAACTCTCCGGGTTATAGATCACCAAAAATATTTACAGCTGCGCCACACTGAAGCAGATAAAACTGGCACATTGCTTGCCAGATTGATCCGGGACACTCCCCCTGCGGCTATCATAAATGAGGTCACTACCCTGGAAGGAGACAAGGCCATTGCCCAGGGGGACATAAATGTCGCCTTCCGTCAGTATTACGCACGCTGTACAGTAAACCTAGTAGCAGCACGGAGGCACATATGGAGGCTTTTTTCTCCACCCTTCCATACCCACAGCTCACGGCGGAGGCCCAGAAGGAATTATTAGGGCCCATTACTCAGTCTGAAATCATGGTAGCCATGAAGGGACTCCAGGGTAATAAAACCCCTGGACTGGATGGCCTCCCTGTAGAATTGTATGCTACATATGCTGATTCCCTGGTGCCCCAACTGGAAACATTATACAACACAGCGCTAGAAAAGGGTTCTTTACCTCTTACTATGGCGCAGGCATTGGTGGTATCACTCCAGAAAGCAGGACTAGACCCTACAGATATGGCCAGCTATCGCCCGCTGTCATTGCTGACCACAGAGTACAAAATACTCAGTAAGATGCTGGCCAATAGATTATTGCCCTCCCTGATTAAACTGATCCATATCGACCAGACTGGCTTCCTACCAGCCCGCAGCACTTCGCTAAACACCAGGAAGCTCCACTATCTCCTGAAGGAAGCCCCGAGTAGATATGACCATGCAGGCTGTATATCCTTAGATCTGCGGCAAGCGTTTGACTCTATTCACTGGGACTATATGTTCCGCGCGCTGGAGAAATTTGGGATACCAACGGGCTATATTGACTAGTTGCGTCTATTATATGCTGCTCCTACGGCACGAACCCGCACAGGCGGTAATATTTAAGCAGAATACCCGATATATAGAGGAACGAGACAGGGATGCCCCTTGTCGCCCCTTATATTCATTCTGGCCCTGGAACCATTGGCGCTTAAAGTGCGTATGGATCTCACTAACATTGGCATAAAATTAAGGAACACGACACACCTTTTTTCTGCATACGCAGATGATATCATTCTATATCTTAGAGATCTCAGTTTGCCTCTGGGCCAGCTATACGAGGTGTTTCATCACTTTGAACTAATCTAAGACCTTGCAATTAACACAGCAAAGTAAAAAAAAAAATCTTCAAGGAACATGCAAGCCCCACTGCCATTAAGTTTGGAGATACAAGACTCCAGGTTGCATAACATACATTTAAATACCTAGCTATCCAGGTTTACCAGACACAGATGGATATGCTAGATGGTAACTTGCATAGGGCACTTAGAGCCTTATGCTCTAGTGTTGCTTTCTGGACAACGTTACCGCTGACAGTCATGGGTAGGGCGGCTATAGCGAAAATGGTGGTCCTACCACGGCTGATTTATTACTTCACTAACTTACCTCTTATGATTCCACACACTACTTTCAAACTGATGAATACCTTACTAATTGACCTAATATGGGGTTCTGGCAGGTGGCGCATTAGTCTTAAGAAACTGCAGCTGGGTACACATAGGGGAGGATTGAGCGTTCCTGACCTACGAGCGTATTATTACGCATGTCAATTGTAATGGCTGTCCTATTGGACTGCTGGGCGCAACTTGCAAGAGATAGGGTTCACAGTTAAAGACATAGATAGGGGAACCTTACTTGCCCTGTTGTTGCCCAATAGCAAGATCCCGAGGTGTCTCCCCCTCTGCTGCGCACTGCGCTACAATGCTGGAAAACAGCGCTGCAATATACAGGCGCATCCCCCGCTTATGCAGGCAAAATCCCATTACTGGGACTCCCGTTGACAGGCGGCCACATAACTACACAACGAATAACACAGTGGCTGGTAGTAGGGATCAGCACGGTGGCAGACCTGTTTGGAGACAGGACACTGTTGGACCATGGCACTTTTGTAAATAAAACGGGAGCCCCGGCGCAACTATATTTACTACATGCCGCCTTGCTACACTATGTAAAAACCCACTTCGACCCGCAGAGACAGGAGCCTCCCACGCATGACCTGGTCAAGATGCTATATTATATGAGAAGAGGCGGCCACTTCATTAAATGGATATATACAGGGATACGATCGCATGCTGAGACTGGTCTGGCTCCACTACGCGCAGCATGGGTGGAGGACTTTAAGAGCGACTTGGAGGATGAGGAATTGGCGGCTTTTGGTCGAACAACCCACAAAGATACCCAGGAATGCAAAATTAAAATATATTCAAACCATGATTTTACACAGGGCTTACCTCACCCCCATAAATTGGACAAAATGTTCCCACAGACACAGCACTCCATCCTGCCCGAGAGGCCTACTGGAGGGGGCTGGCCTCCTACACATGGTATGGGCATGTCCAACATTACGAGGGTTCTGGGATGCTGTCAGACACATTATTAGCATGACCGCGCACCATGAGGTACACAATTCAGTGGAGGAATGTATAGTAGGCCTGCACAAACACAGGTCCAAGCATAAAGTAAGTTATCGTTTTGTTGATTTGGCCCTAATTTTAGCGATACGTGCCATCACTATGTGATGGAAGTCTAGGAGCCACCTATGACTCACGCCTGGTATAGTGAACTGCTCCGTTGGGGCGGTGCGGAGAGCGCTGCCTTACGCCGAGAAGAGCTCAGAGGCCTACGAAAGGTACCTATAGCGTTGGACTGGGGTGTCTTGATGGAGGCACTCAAAGCTGTAGACATAAACCAGTACAATACCCTTAATGGCGCACAGTAGAACATACAGTGAGGAGATACTTTCCCGAACACCACAACCTGAGATGTGTTATTGTAGTGCATAGCTTTATCAAGAGCCTCTAACTGTAGAATACAAAATATATGTGGAATACTTGGGCAGACAAAGGACTGGAGGTTGTTGGAGGTGGGAGTTTGTAAGCAGTTTAGTTTAGTGTTTCTTATAGTGGTAACAGGTAACAACATGTTTTACGGGATGGGGTGAGATACAGGGTGTACTAAATACGGGATTTGTCACCGAATCATTCAATTGGCAGGGATGCGATTGCAGAGATGTGTATTTCATGTAGTAATGTTATACCTGCTATCTGTTTTGGAAATTAATACCCGCCGTACAACGTCTTAAAAAGCTTGAAACCTATATGTTGATGTTGTAGATATCTCGTACCAATGGTATGATGTATTTTTTAAAAACAATAAAACTATGTTTCACCTAGAGTGGCTACGGAGGAGGGGGCGTCCTGTGCTATGGTGGTTAAGAGGGCAGGTGAAGTAATTGGACTGGAGCTGCCCTCCTTGTGTGGAGGTCAGGACTAATCTTCTGACTGAAGTGCTTCAACCTGGGGCTTCCACCTCTGAACCACTTATGCCCTTTACTGAGGCACTTACGGACGTCCTACTAGGAATGTGGTCCAAACCTAGCACAGGGGCTCCTGTGAACAGGACAGTGGAACACCCCACCCCAGAAAGTTTGGTGGTGCAGGCCTCTACTTTCCAGGGCGCATTCCCTTCCGCCCCTCCGGATAGGGAATCCAAGAGAATGGACTCTTTGGGTAAAAAGTTGTTTTCTTCCTCCAGTCTGGCCTTGCAGTCAGTGAATACCGCATGATTATTGAGCCGTTTCTCCCTCTCTCTTTGGGAGACAGTTGCGAAGGTGCTGCTGCAAGTCCCGGAGGAGACCTGGGCTGTCCTCTCCCAGGCTGTCAAAGACGGGAGAGATGCAGCAACATTCACCATTCATGTTGTTTGGATACGACCGATTCTCTGGGCAGGTCTATTTCATCGACAGTGGCCTTGAGGCGCCTCGCCTGGCTTTGTACAATTGGCTTCTCGCGGGATATCCAAACCAATTTGATGGACATGCCCTTTGATGGAACCAGTAATTCAATATTATGGGGCAGGTCGAGGCACCAGGCAGCAGTCTCAGCCCGAGTGTTCGATGTGCTCTCTCCACAATGAAGACGGCGGATAAATCAGTGCTGAATAGCACGCGCAGTAGGTCTTCTACATAGTCCTCCATCCTGGGGATGGCTGTGGATTCCGGGACTCTGGTAATTTGGAGGTTATTTCTGCAAGAGCCTGATTCTAAGTCCTCGTTTATAGCTTTTATGACCTCAAACGCTCTGTTCAGTTTTAACATCCTTTATTTGTCTTCCGACATTTGGTCTTTGGTATCTCATATCCTTGTTTCCATGTGTTTTATGCATTCAGCATGCATGTCTACCTATTGCTTGATCTGGACCAGACGGTCTGTGAGGAGGTCTAGTTTGGAGTCAATAGTCGTCAAGTTGGTCTTGACGTCCAACAGAAGCGAACGAATATCTTTGCCTGAGGTTCCAGTTTCCTCAGTTTACGTGGCCTGCTCCTCCGCATCCTGGGATGGTTCACCCTTTCTGGTGTAGCGTCACCCTTCAAACATGAGCTTGGGTTGTTTGGCATTAGGCTTGCCCATTTTCACAGATGGTACAAAAAAGCGCACCCCTGTATTTACTGCCAGTCTCCTGGCAAGTACAGGGGGCCTATGTGCCTACAAGCATCATGAAAATTATATAAATTTGAAGTATAACACTTATAAATGCTGAAGTGATGAATGTATTTAAGAAAATGTTTTGGCACATAATGGCTGCACGCTAAGTAGGTCTAGTGAGTCTGGTTTTTGATCGCTTAAGGAAAAGGCTACTTCTCCCAGTAGCCATAGAGTCACCGTGCACAGAATAAAATAAACCACAAAGGCTAACAAAGAGAAAAACCTCCTTGGCAATCTTGTATCCCTTGATTGAAGAGGAAGATTAATATTGAAGTGATTATCAAGGCACCAAACTCCCCCTGATATCAGGGTGGAGAAAAGAGCTGAGCAAGAGTACCTAGAAGTAGAATCCAGTTTAAGTTCCAACTGCAGGAAGGAAAAATCAGGGACAAAAATAGTAGCAAGGGATGAAGAATGTAATGAAAAATAAGGGAGCAAATGTATTGCAACACATCGTTCACTTGGAAATACCTCCTTATACACGATTCACACAGTATCTGACATCACAGGAAAAGACTACATCATCTTTGATTGGAACCTCTGCCAGCAACTTTTGGACATACTACCATCTTGAAAATGCTAGTTTATAAGGTTTTTCCATGCCACTTTCCTGAAACTCATGGCTTTAATTTGGCATGTGAAGAAGAATTACAAGTTTGACATTCTATGGCCAGCACTGAATTGCTGTTCAGCTGCCTCCTTTTATGCCTGATGTCTCAGGCAGCTCGTGCAACACCCCTCCTGTTGGCCGCGAGCGCAGTGATTCTACAGCGGTCGGGCAAGAGGTTTAATTAGTTACATGCTAAGTGCGGTGTCCAACACCACGCCACCCGAGAGTGTAAGGAGTACTCCTTTCTCTCCTGAACACTTGTTGTCTCTGGTAAGTTTACTGCACTGCTCTAGACAGGGATCTAACAGTTAAACAGCTTCATGATAAATACATGTGACACATATCACAAATTAATTGTGGAAATAAACAATGATAGTATCACTAACCATGAAAAATGTTCTCCTTGAATCGATGAAAGGATAAGCCAGCCCCATCGGTATTTCAGACTGTGAGGCCTTAACGCTTCGTAATGGTATGCAGATATTGGTAACAGTGACATTAACAGTAAGTAATCCCTGTTACTGGCAGGATTTGTACCAAAGAAAGGAAGCTCAGATACTGGCTTGTGCAGGTACTCTCTCCTCTGCCTTGTACAGAGGCGAGAAAATGAAGGTGGGATCGAGGGTGAGGAACTGAAAGCGGAGACAAGATGATGATAGAAAACAAAAGAGGAGAAAGAATGTGAGAAAGGGAAGGGGACCCAGTCTTTGCAACGTGATTTTTACATCACAGTGCCTTTTATTACCACAAAAGTTTTTACCACGCATTTGAGGTAAGTATGGGGGTTTGGAGGTATCCCCCCCAAAAAATAAAACATATATATATATTTGTTGTATGCACTTTATCATGATAAGAGCCTCCATGGAATACTGCGCTTAGCTTCTGAATGGATCTATTAACGATGTATATTCTTCTGATTAGCTACTCCCATTATTTTGTAGGATTTATCCTGTCAGAATTTACTTTGAATTCATTCAGTTTTTCCATTATTGGGATCATATACAGTTTTTATGCATTTATGCTGAAGTATATTCGTTTTTACATGTATGATTCCAAACAGAAGCGGTTACCAAATCATGGGTTTTAATTTTGCTAGTGTTTAATAGTTGTTATACATTTATGTATTTATAAGCTACATCTTTGCACTTTACAACTAATAACAAACTAAAAAAGCTAAATTGTACCCTTTCAAAAACTACTACGGATAGTATTTCTACTATGTCTATGGTCACTTGACCCGGCATGAGTTTGTTTTTTGGGGGCGTGCACTTTGTATCACATTATATAAACTAAAAAAAGACGTAAATGCTCTGCATGTGATCAAGGGCTTACGAGCCCGAAACGCGTCATTGCTGTTTACATGTACCAGTAAAAGAATTGTTTGGCCAGATCCTGTGGTCCGTCTCCTGCTTTGCTTCGCCGGTCCGTGGGGATTGGAGGTGGCTTAGGGAGTATTTCTCTGCACATATATATATATATATATATATATATATATATATATATATACATACATACAGACAAATATATGTATATATATGTTTATATATATATATATATATAAATTCACTGAAAAAACCATAGGTTATAGACCATATATAGTTAGGAATTAGCATTTACAAAACCTTATTTTACTCACACAAAACCATTGAAATTCCATATATAGTTAGTTGCACTCACTATATATCGCGCACCCGCAATCCACTGCTGATGATGTCACATATTACATCATTCATGACATGGTCAGTGACATCACTGATGACATCACTGATGACATCTCAAATGACATCACTGATGACATCACTGATGACATCATCCAGTGACTGTGTGTTTCTGTAAAGTTTAAATATGTTTTACATATTGAAGAATGAGTAGATGTATAAGTGTCTGGATGAAGGATTTAGTAGGTGCGTGACTGACTGTATGAGTGAGTGATTAAATGTGTCTCACTGAGTGCATGGGTTAGTGACTAAACTGTCTTAATTTGTGCATCATTATGTCTGTTGTTCTGTAAAGTGCTGCATGTGTTGATCAGTAGCTATATGAGTAACTATATGGGTTATTGATTGATTGTCCAAGTATTTGTATGGGAGACTGAGTGTGTGTGTGGCTGGCTGGGAGATGTGTGACTCTGTGCATATCAATGTGTACTTGTATCAATGATTGTATAAGAGAGTAAGTATGTGTTAGTATATGTTTGAAAATGTAAGGTACTCTATGTTTAAGTGTATAGATTAGAAAATGGAAGTTTGATTGATTCTTTACAGGACTGACTAGGTGTGTGAGTAACTCCATGGATGAGTGGCAGAGTGTGAGTGTCTGTATAGGTGTATGAGTGCATATGATAGTGTTGTAAAGATGAGTGATTGTATGTATGAATGATTGTATGGGTGAATGAGTGAATGTGTGTGTAGACATAGGAATCAGTGAGTGCGTATGTAGTAACTAGTATTGGTGTGTCAATGGTTAAAAAATTATATTCTGTATTTAACACTGGGTGTAACAGAGGTTATATTAAAGTGTGAGGAGATGCATTGTATTGTCACATGAATGATATCATCAGTGATGTGACCATTGATGTCAAATGAGACCTTCCAACATGCAGACCGATACCTCATCCTCTGGTAGTGACAACACAATTCGACCACCTCGAAAAATCATAGCCTCAAGATCCACAAATGACCAAGCAAGCACGTCTACAACTGGACATGATCAACCTGCTGCGGTTCATTTTTTAGAGTCAGGCACGGAAACCATCGAAGACTCAGGAGGAGCCAGAACAAAAGAAAAGGAAACAACTGTCCCAAACACACGGAGCACAGTCACCAAGAAGGATCTCAAAGCAAAAAAGACCACCTAGTAATCAACATCTCAAACACCACATCACACCACATCAAACAGACCTACTCGAGAAAGGAACGTCTTTCATTCCAACGGCACATACGAATTTATTGGAACTTGAAGTGAGCACCTTCAAGTTCATAAGGAAACTCAAGTTACGTCACTTTTTTGAAAATGTCTTGCCACCCACCACAGCTACCAAACCTGATGAACTTAAAGGTTTAAGACCACCCAGCACATATCAGGCTCCTAGTAGCCACAAGTGTATTGATTTATTTGAAAATCTGGTTCGCAATGACGTGTCCAAAATCAACTTCAACAGAAGGTCAGCACACCAAAACCTAACCATTAAGGATCGTGATACCCTTAAATCCCTGGCCAACAACGAGAAAATCAGATGCGTCAAAGCCGACAAGGGCGGCGCATTGGTAATTCTTGACACCACCATGTATACACAACGGCTCCGCGAACATATACGAGACACCACCATCTATATGCAACTATATAACAACCCCACGAGGGAGTTTCAGAGCGTCTTAAAAGACTTGGTTATGAAAGCACTTCAAAACGGCATTATCCAAGAACGTACCAAAAACTTTTTGCTTCAGGAACATCCCTGGAGCCCTACTATACACATGAGTCCCAAAATACACAAGGACCTCCAAAATCCACCATTTAGGCCAATAGTTTCCACCAAAGGATCAATTCACGAACCGACTGGGAAATTTATAGACAGATATTTGCAACCGATTGTCACCAAAGCTACCAGCTACATCAAAGACACCACCGAGTTTTTGCTCAAATTGACGAACATTCAGATCGATGATGACAACCCACTCATACTATGCACAGCCGATGTCAACTCCCTATATACATCGATCCCCCATCAGGGCGGTATCGATGCTATCGAACAAGCTCTCCTCCACAGCAATATTGACGCATCTATGCAATCCTTTCTTATGGAACTCATGGTATATACCCTATACCACAGTTATTTCCAAGTTAACAATGAATGGTACCTCCAGCTATCTGGAATGGCGATGGGAAACTGCGCTGCCCCAACGTATGCTAATATCTACATGGAAAATTTTGAAAAAGTGAACATATATGGCAACACCAGTTTTAATGAGAAAATAAAAATGTACGTCAGATATATTGATGACTTATTCATAGTCTGGACGGACTCCAAAGAATCCCTTAACCAGTCTCTACATGAACTCAACACCAAGGATGGTCGCATTAAACTTACATGGCAAATCAGTGATACTGAAATTACATTTCTTGATGTCAATATCAAAATCACCCAAAATGGTTTCACCACTGATCTTCATAGAAAAACAACTGATCGCAACAATACATTACACCATGCAAGTTTCCATCAAGGATCACTTAAAAGACACCTGCCGTTTTCCCAAATGCTGCGCGTCAAACGCATAGTTTCCGATGAAGAAATCAGGACCGCCCGCATCAAGGAAATGCATGACCGCTTCCTTGATAGAGGCTACCCAGCACAGATTCTCACCGAGGCACAAACCCGAGTGGCACAAATCACTAGACAGGAGTGTCTTACAAAAAACCCATTAAGGAACAACAACGAATGGTTCTTGTCTCCAAATATTCCACAGCAAGCCAGACTTACAAAAAGATTATACTCAAACACTGGCCAATCCTTCAAATGGAACCCGACTTTCGGGACATGTTTTTGAATCCTCCCTTGTTTGCCTACACCAGAAGCAAGAACATTATAGAAATATTGTCGAAACCCACCCTCATCGGTAAACAATACAAAGGAACTCAACCATGTTTCAATTGCAACCATTGCAATTGTATCATAAAAGGCAACATCATCCGACACCCCATGAAAGGTAATGCAATTAAACTCCAAGTCAACGCCACATGTGACTCTACCAACTTGATCTATGCTTTGAAATGCCCCTGCGGCAAACTGTATGTTGGTAAGACAGAAAGAAAAATCAAGACACGCTTGAACGAGCACAAATCCAACATACGTCTTAAAAATGAGAAATCCAATATTGCCATGCATTTCCTGGAATCTCGCCATACCATCGCACAATTACAATTCATCGTTCTGGAAATTGTGATCAAAAGAGAAGGAATTGACAATAATAAACTGCTTCTCAAAAGAGAACTTGAATGGATGTTCCGTTTACAGACAATGAAACCTCTTGGTCTTAATGATCGGACAGAATATAGCTGTTACTTGTAACCTTTATGCCGTACATTGCTTCTTTATGGTCCTTCATCTTTGCACGTCACTTTTCTACACTGTAATTCTTTTCCACCTGACCCTCCTTCTTGTATATTTCATCATTCCCTACACCATTCCAAGATGGCCCCCACACTGCCGCCACACTTCCATAGTCCTTCGTCCATTTTGACTCTCTCCAGTCTCCTTCACCCTCCCCTGCTCACTCCTCCATAGCGTTCCCGCTATGCGCTAGAACTCTTGAAGTAGCGCGCCGCGTTACTATGGAACAGAAGTAAGTTTCCCATTTCATCCGCGCTCGCTCTACCCTGACTTTCTTTTCACGCCCGTTAACTACTAAGTGCACATTCCCTTAGCCCACGAATCGGCACCATCGCACACACATCATTTTCATGTTCCTTTTTTAACTAGCACAGATCACTCCCACTGATCGGCACTTAATTTACCTTTCCACCAGACCCCATCATCCCTATCCTGACTCTTATCTGTCTTCCTTAAAGCACTCCTTGACAAAGGGCTTCCCGCCCGAAATGCATCGGAGTAGTTCACCTTGATAATTTCCACTTGAAGACACATATGATACACATCTGATTGATATGAAAATAATATCAATACAGTATCTGTGATGAACTTTGTTTGAATAAACTAAAACATTTGGATGACCAACTTTTGAATCATTACTTGATCTCGGAGTGCCTCACTTGGGGATGTTTTATGCATTGTTTATGCATACACAACCATTGGTAATGTCATCAGTGATGTCATCAGTGATGTCATTTGAGATGTCATCAGTGATGTCATCAGTGATGTCACTGACCATGTCATGAATGATGTAATATGTGACATCCTCAGCAGTGGATTGCGGGTGCGCGATATATAGTTAGTGCAACTAACTATATATGGAATTTCAATGGTTTTGTGTGAGTAAAATAAGGTTTTGTAAATGCTAATTCCTAACTATATATGGTCTATAACCTATGGTTTTTTCAGTGAATTTTCAAGGTTTTGTAAATGCTAATTCCTAACTATATATGGTCTATAACCTATGGGTTTTTCAGTGAATTTCAATGGTTTTTTATTAGCAAATATCAAAAGCTTTTTTGTGGAAAATGACTAAAATTAGGTATACATAAGCGGCGTTCATTTATGTTCACCACAGCCACTGTTGAAAGTAAAGTGAAAGTCGCGAAACAGTGGCCACGCCATCTTGTCCCTTTTAGGCCCCATCATGCACGTAAGTGACAGCCATTTTGTGTGTCATGGCCTCTCTGCCCACTGCCAATAGCCTGCACGTCTCTCTCCCCCTCACTCCCCGGCCTCGCAAGCATTCCCCCGCGCCCCGACAGCCCCCGGTCTCTCCTGCTTGGGCCATAAACGCACCTCTAACGCGACCCTGTCTCCGAGCCACATCCCATGCTGAACCCCCTCACTCTTTCATCTCATTCATAGAACAGGCCCTTTTTGATAACCTCTTCCTCCCTGCCCGATTGTCCGGCCTGATCCCAGGCCATCACCTAGCCCAACAGATGCAGTTTATTGCCCCCTACAGTAGCAAACTATAACATAAAAATCGTTAGAAAAAACAAAAGGAATCGAGCAAAATCAGTAGGCCACTGATGGGATCTCTTTTTGACCTCGCTAAAATAGAAACATTAGGAATAACCCCTCATGAGAAATATGAAACTAGTGAGAGGAACCGAGCTCGACGCCATGATGGCTGCAAGACAGCTCGGCTCCGCCGCCCACCCCGCCCAAAATAACGACAAACCCTATGCAAATATTATAAATATATACCACACACCAGCAAAGTAACAGGGTAAAACGTTTTATTAAATAACTATTTACATGGCAGCCTGCTGCAACATCGATCCAAATGCATGACGCTGTTCCTGTCCCTCCTTCCTTAAAGTAGCAATGTTGAGCTACTTTGGGCTACTTTTAAGTAGGATTTGGGCTTTAGAAAGTCTACAAAGGCCATCAGCCGGCGAGGTAGCATAGGTGGCGGCCTAGTGGTGGAGGACCGTTGTGCAAATAGCCCGGGGGCGACACCACGCGCCAAGGCCCGTCCCCAGGACATCCCGAGGTGATGTCCGGCAAGTTGTGTGGGGGGATGCCTTGCTGATGCCGCCCCCCCCCCCACCTTCTTGTTGCCTGATCCGGCCAGCTCAATCGATCGAGCATGAGACTCTCAAACCCAGGGTCGTAGGCCCGGCCATCTTGTGGGGCGCCCGCAGGAGAGACGGCGCGGACGGCCCCCTCTCCCCTCACCCCCAGGTGGAGCTGCAGCAGGGCGACCCTTAGCGTTTCACTCGCCGATCAGCTGAAGCAGGGCGACCCTTAGCGTTTCACTCGCCGGTCAGCTGAAGCAGGGTGACCCTTAGCGTTTCACTCGCCGGTCAGCTGAAGCAGGGCGACCCTTAGCGTTTCACTCGCCGCTCAGCTGAAGCAGGATTGCCATTGGCGTTCCACTCGGTTGGATGGCCGGGGACCCGCTCCGGTGGCCGGGGTGAAGAGCGGCTGTTGCTGCGGAACGCTCAAAATGGCGGCCGACTCCCCGGATTTGGGCCTGGTCCACTAGAACGGCTCTGGACTACCCTGGAACTCGAATGCTTGCCTGCTCGGGCATGAGCCCCACTCTTGAAGACGTCCTCTCAGTTTTAAAGGTTCTACGAGAGTCGTTGGCCCTCGACTCCCGCGGGCTTCCGATGGGGGCAACCGCCACTTTTGCTCGACTATCCCCCATGGATATACCGCTGCCACGGGTGTCCGCCGCCTCATCCACATCTGGTGCCGTGAGGGAGGCTGATTCAGTGCATCGGCGGAGGGATACGCCTGCTGTCCCGCTCTCCGGAAGTGTCCACAACATTGTCACAGGATGGTAGTGCTCTCATGCTGACGCCAGTTTTTGTCCGAATTACTAAGAGACACTGTAGACTGCCAACTTGATCAGCTCCGGTGGGACCTCAGCGTGACCCGGTAGGGAAGATTTTGCCTCCCTCGCCTTTGAGTCATGGTTCATGCTGCCTGTTCTTTCTGTTGGCGCTAACGAACTTTTTGAACTGCCGAAAGGGATTCTGGTCCTGCCGTTAGTTATTGGAGACATTGAACTATACTCTGGACTGTAGAAGTTACAAGAAATTAAGAATATAAATAGGGAAATTGCTATAGTTTGAAGACATTTCTGAGGATTTTGTGATTATCAAACAATTTCAGGAATTAATGTAATTTATTGCTTTCCAGGATTAGTGGTATGCATCACATTTCGGAAAGCAGAACTTCAATCTGGCGGGAATTTCTACATTCCCACTGTGACACAAATGTGCTTTTCACATGTAACTATTGTCAATGAAACACATCTGGGCTCAGGCTCACCCAGGTAAAAGGAACGGATACCCCCAAGCGTGAGATCGTCTTGACACAAAGCTGACTCAAGTGTTGCTGCTGATGCTATGCAGACAAAAACTGGTTTTCAGTTTGTACATTCTTCAGGATTTTTCCATCCAAGGCTGGTTGAGAGTTTGTAGAACGATGGTTTCAGATTTTCAACATACTACTCTTCAACATTCTTCATAAATGTAAGAATGTGAGACTCACTAGGAGAACGGCCGCTTATCTTTCCTTTCAAAATTCTGCCAACAATATTTTCTGAATGGAAGACACCATCTTGTAGCATAAATGGCTGCGTCAAGGGTGGTATTGCCCAGAATGTCTTGTTTTCAAGTGCTCGTAATGACGAAGCCAGGACTGTGGCAGAGCGTCCAAAATCTACAAAAAACACCACTGCCAACTCTTCAATAACTTCCAGCACCGCATTTCCAAAGAAACAGCATAGCAAGCTTTCGTGGCCTTTAGAGTTTTCGGAAGCAGTTTCCCAAGACCATCACTGCAGCCATTACAATCCAACAGAGGAACTTTTTCCAAGATCGGCATATTAACAGGGCTGCTGGTGTAATCGGGGTTCTTGCAGCCATTCAACTTAATTGAGGCTTTCACAATGACAGACCGCCCACTGAACTTCGTGCCATGACATTTACTTATAACATTCTGCTGTGTCTTCGCCGAACTGAAGTCTACAAATGCAAAGCATTTCATTCCGCTTTGACATTTCTTGACATGTAGTGGGTTGAAGTCTTTAAAGAGGTCCACAATTTGCTCCTCAGTCACATCACTTGAAAGATTCCCCAAGCCAGGCAGGTCCCACACCACTTGAAAGGACCTGCCTGGCCTCGACCAAAATGGCGCCAGTATGGGAGCGACTTGCAACTCCTTATGACGTTCCAGTTACTTAGCCTTGACGTTATGGGGGATGTATGCGGTCTTTGTGCACATGGCGGGCGGGGAAGGGTACTGACTGGGCATACGGACAACCCTATTGATGTCGGATTTTCATTATTGATTATTGTATTATTAAAGCTTCGAAGTAATGTTACCCATGATACTCGCCCATGGTGTGCGTATGGACGATTTTATTGTAACTGATCCTGTTATACTTTCAATTATAGAATCAACCTTCACTGATCCTGCAACCGTTTGTCACGTTTATTTTTTTCAATTAAATGGCTCGCTTGTTACATACTCCTATACCCCTGGCTTTTGACCCTTTCCTACGCGCGGTCTGTACTACCGCCCTCGGGCGATCTATGTAATGAACAGACTACCATTGCCGAGACACAAGGGACTGCATCTCAGAGAGATAAGTCAAGTACGTGGTAGATAAAAAGATTTTCGTGTTTATGCACGCTGATGTGCTTTGAACGCTGCCCCCCCTTTTTTCTTTTTCTGCAGGTTACATTGGAATTTCAGCTGAAGTATGGAGAAGACCTAAACCGCACCGTGTTCTACGCGAGGAAAAATAGGCTAGCTCTGTGAGACGGTACATTATATGTAGGAGCTATCTCTGGGAGCGTGAAAGATTGTATGGTATGAATGTGCGCATGGGTCCTGATTTGTACGGTATGAATGCGTATGTGTGGCGCACGACTGGGTCAATAAAAGAATGCTTTTTGTATGACTGAGGCGTTGATCGAACGGTTAATGGAATGAGAAAAATAAGCCCGAACATGGTATCCGCATGTGAAGGACGAAAAAGAATATAGCACTTTCCTTACTTAGGAACGACTCTCTCTGGAGCTAGTGAATGGGAGAGTAGCCTACACAAGAAACTTGAAGGGTTATTTCAGTACGACGAACCCGACCCCAACCGATATCCCAAATGTACACCCAAAATAATGCGCACCAGTAAGTCAATTTATGTGCTGACTAAATAAGAGAAGTTAGCTCGGCTCCGCCGCCCACCCGCCCAAAATAACGACAAACCCTATGCAAATATTATAAATATATACAACACACCAGCAAAGTAACAGGGTAAAACGTTTTATTAAATAACTATTTACATGGCAGCCTGCTGCAACATCAATCCAAATGCATGACGCTGTTCCTGTCGAGGTAGCATAGGTGGCGGCCTAGGGGTGGAGGACCGTTGTGCAAATAGCCCGGGGGCCACACCACTCGCCAAGGCCCGTCCCCGCGGTCAGCTGCAGCAGGGCAACGCTTAGCGTTTCACCTGCCGGACGGCTGCACCAGGACTGCCATTGGCGTTCCACTCAGTTGGATGGCCGGGGACCCGCTCCGGTGGCCGGGGTGAAGAGCGGCTGTTGCTGCGGAACGCTCAAAATGGCGGCCGACTCCCCGGATTTGGGCCTGGTCAACTAGAACGGCTCTGGACTACCCTGGAACTCGAATGCTTGCCTGCTCGGGCATGAGCCCCACTCTTGAAGACGTCCTCTCAGTTTTAAAGGTTCTACGAGAGTCGTTGGCCCTCGACTCCCGCGAGCTTCCAATGGGGGCAACCGCCACTGTTGCTCGACTATCCCCCATGGATATACCGCTGCCACGGGTGTCCGCCGCCTTATCCACATCTGGTGCCGTGAGGGAGGCTGATTCATTGCATCGGCGGAGGGATACGCCTGCTGTCCCGCTCTCCGGAAGTGTCCACAACATTGTCACAGGATGGTAGTGCTCTCATGCTGACGCCAGTTTTTGTCCGAATTACTAAGAGACACTGTAGACTGCGAACTTGATCAGCTCCGGTGGGACCTCAGCGTGACCCGGTAGGGAAGATTTTGCCTCCCTCGCCTTTGAGTCATGGTTCATGCTGCCTGTTCTTTCTGTTGGCGCTAATGAACTTTTTGAACTGCCGAAAGGGATTCTGGTCCTGCCGCTAGTTATTGGAGACATTGAACTATACTCTGGACCCGCCTGGCCTCGACCAAAATGGCGCCAGTATGGGAGCGACTTGCAACTCCTTATGACGTTCTAGTTACTTAGCCTTGACGTTATGGGGGATGTATGCAGTCTTTGTGCACATGGCGGGCGGGGAAGGGTACTGACTGGGCATACGGACAACCCTATTGATGTCGGTTTTTCATTATTGATTATTGTATTATTAAAGCTTCGAAGTAATGTTACCCATGATACTCGCCCATGGTGTGCGTATGGACAATTTTATTGTAACTGATCCTGTTATACTTTCAATTATAAAATCAACCTTCACTGATCCTGCAACCGTTTGTCACGTTTAGTTTTTACAATTAAATGCCTCGCTTGTTACATACTCCTGTACCCCTGGCTTTTGACCCTTTCCTACGCGCGGTCTGTACTACCGCCCTCGGGCGATCTATGTAATGAACAGACTACCATTGCCGAGACACAAGGGACTGCATCTCAGAGAGATAAGTCAAGTACGTGGTAGGTAAAAACATTTTCGTGTTTATGAACGCTGATGTGCTTTGAACGCTGCCCCCCCCCTCTTTTCTTTTTCTGCAGGTTACATTGGAATTTCAGCTGAAGTATGGAGAAGACCTAAACCGCACCGTGTTCCACGCGAGGAAAAATAGGCTAGCTCTGTGAGACGGTACATTATATGTAGGAGCTATCTCTGGGAGCGTGAAAGATTGTATGGTATGAATGTGCGCATGGGCCCTGATTTGTACGGTATGAATGCGTATGTGTGGCGCACGACTGGGTCAATAAAAGAATGCTTTTTGTATGACAGAGGCGTTGATCGAACGGTTAATGGAATGAGAAAAATAAGCCCGAACATGGTATCCGCATGTGAAGGACGAAAAAGAATATAGCACTTTCCTTACTTAGGAACGACTCTCTCTGGTACAGGTATAATTGGCTTTAGACACGACAGTGTTTGAACAAATTGATTGAATTTGAATTTGAATTTAAAAACACTTATAAAGCGCACGTACACTGAATCAGTTTCATGGCGCTGGTGAGGTCCCTAAAAGAGAGCAAAAGAGAGAGCTAAATGCCAAAAGCCTGCTGAAATAATAATGTTTTTAGTGACCTCCGAAACTCCATATAGGAGGAGGAGAGTCTTAACGGTAGGGGGAGGTCATTCCAAAAGGAAGGCGCAAGTACAGCAAACTTCTGCCCCCCCGCCCGCTTCTTTTTAAAACGGGGCATAGTTAGTAAGGCCAAGCTCGAAGAGCGGAGATCTCTAGTGGGAACATATGGGGAGATTGACGAATTAATAAAAGCAGGGGCAGTACCCGCTCTTGCTTGAAAAGTTAGACACCCCAATTTGAACTTGGCTCGTTGTTTTATAGGGAGCCAATGAAGGCTCCTGAGTAGTGGGGTCGAGTGATGGGACCTTGATAATCCAAAGACCAATCGAGCAGCCTGGTTCTGTATCAACTGCAGCCGCTGCACAGCATAAGCCGGGGCTCCATTGTAGATAATGTTGCCATAGTCAATCTTTGACAGGACCATGGCCATTAGGATGAGTTTTAATGCAGCAGCAGAAAAGAATCTAGCGACCTTCCGAATCACTCGGAGTGTAAAGAAACAAGAGGAAACCACCGAATTAATGTGTGAATGGAGTGTTAGTTGGTTATTAAGCATAATCCCAAGTGTTTTAACTGAACAAGAAGGAAGAGGGGGGGATCCAAGTGAAGGGGGCCAAAAAGAAGGAGACCAGGGGTTGGCAGCACCGCCCGTCATCACCAGTTCTGTTTTATCCGGATTAAGTTGTAACTGGTTGATGTTCATCCAGTCTCGGATAAATAGCATGACGGACTGGAAACTGCCAACTCCTGAGGGAGAAGAAAGATCAAAAATGAGTTGTAGATCATCTGCATAATTGTATACAGTGACCTCCATATTCTGTAAAGCAAACACCAGTGGAAAGATATAGAGATTAAATAATAGAGGAGACCGAGCAGACCCCTGGGGAACACCACAGTTAACATTACGCTGAGGAGCTGAAAAGGTGCCTAGATGAACTGTCTGAGTGCGATTCATCAGGAAAGACTCGACCCAGGCTAGTGCAAACCCCCCTATCCCTGCCGCCCTGACACGTGATAACAAGATGTCATGGTCCACAGTGTCAAAGGCGGCGGATAGGTCTAATAAGACCAATATTTTGGGGGCGTTGGCGTCGAGTCCCTCCCTAAGTTGGTCCATGACCGAGATCACCACCTTCTCGGTTGAATGTCGCGGTCGGAAGCCAGCTTGACATGGGGCTAGGTAATTGCTGTCCTCAATAAAGGAGCTCAACACCTGGGAGACATGCGCCTCAGTCACCTTTCCCAGGTAAGGTAGCAGGGATATGGGGCGGTAGTTGATTGGGGAAGAGGGATCAGCTCCAGGCTTCTTCAAGATGGGGATGATGGTGGCAGATTTAAACACAGTAGGAACCAGACCTTTAGAGAAAATATCATTTATGACTGTGAGGGCAGGGGTAGGACAAGCCAAAAACACCTGAGCCAGAATGTGGGCAGGACACACATCTGACGGAGACCCAGATTTTATGCGCTTAAGAAGCGGAAACAGAGATTCGCTAGTTAACTCAGGAATGTGGGTGATGGACTGGGTATTTTGTGGCGAAGAACAGTCTAAAAAAGAATTTGACGGGGACGGAATATGTGCTTTTATTTGTGCAACTTGGTCAATGAAAAAATCATTCAGTGAGTTGCACAATGACTGGGAGGGAATAATCGCGGGTGAGGGCCTATCTGACATAGCTAGCTCATGGACAGTTGCAAAGATTTCACGAGGCTGGCATTCTGCTGTCAGTATACGTTGAGAGAAGAAAACTTTCTTAGCCTCTTGGATGGCTATTTTGTACTTAGATAGTAGGGTGGTATAATTAACTTTACTGATCGGGCTGTATTTTGACCTCCAAGCCCGTTCAGCCTGGCGGACTGCTAATTTAAGTACCTTCAGTGCAGGAGTAAACCACTTGTTAGCGTGGTGATGGTGATTAATGGTGACCTTCTTTAACGGGGCCTTTTCATCGCGAAGATGAGTTAACCAGCTGTCCAAAGTAGCCAGCTGAAGTTAAGATCAGGGCAGGTGGCAGTTAATGAGTCGCAGAACGCGGGGACGTCAACACGGCTCCAACTTCTGGCCCATAACGTTTTGGAGCAACGAGAAGCATTTCGCAAGTGCAGGTCCAAGGAAAAGGACAGTAAATAATGATCGGACCATACGCAGGGAACAATGGACAAATTAGTAGTGGGTAGATTGAGGGTCCATATTTGATCTAGGATATGTCCCCGGGTATGTGTAGGGGCTTGGACATGCTGGATAAAGTTTAAACTCGATAGTAATGAGGTAAAATCCTTGGAAGTAGTGTCTTCTGCAGGGTCGCTGGGCCAGAAATTAAAATCACCAAGCACAAGTACAGTGGCGTTGTTAATCACCAGAGGGGCCAGCAGCTCCTGGAACGCAAGAATAAACTGGGAGGGGGTTTGAGGAGGACGGTAGACCAACACACAGGTTATAGAAGATTTCGATGAAACAGAACGTGCGACCAAACAGTCCGCAACAGGTAAAGGGGGAGATGTCAATATTTGAAACCTAAGGTTGTCACGAAAAATTAAGGCAACCCCACCACCCGTTTTACCATCAGGGCGGTCAGCTCGTAAGATGGAGTAAGAAGGGGGAAGAGCCGCCAGAACACTGGGTTGGGAATCAGGGCGATACCACGTCTCAGTTAGGCACAATATATCAGGGCTGTCGCTGTCAAGGAGATTAAATATCTCCTGCTGATGCGCGACTGGCGATCTGGTGTTTAATAGAATTATGGAGGTGCCTAATTTCAGGGAATCACTAGGGGGTGGGGGCAGGGGGTTAATAACCTCCAGTAAAGGTGGGGGACAAGTGATGCCTAGGGCCAAGATATGCGAGGCGGTTGTTGGGTCAATGGGGTAGCTCTTGCGTAAAGATAGCAAATACCTTGGTGAATATTCCAGGGAATAACGACCATGGTGGCAGGCCCCGGGTCCCGTGCGGTCACGGACGGGCACAGACGGGCTTTCCTTTGGCGCGCCTTCGGCGTGCCTCCGTCGCGCCCGCTGCGCTCCCTGAAGCACATTGCCTTTTGTGTCCCGTCCCACCCGAGCACTGGACCGCTAACTCCGGCCAGGCTCGTGGGACTGCCCCTCCCAAGATGGCGGCCGCCCTCTACTCTCTCGGCACCGAGGCCGGTGAGGGACTAAGAGGGAAAGACCGTGACAAGTAAGGGGACACCGGACACCTGCACAACAAAAGGGGGTTAGTGCATCCAATAATACATTTAAAACTATATATTTTTTTTTAAATATCGCCGGTCGGCGCAATTAGCAGATTTTCCTGGCACAGCTCGCAATGTTAGATTCCCCCCTTCCAGGAAACCTCAAGCGTGCCTCAGGCTCTGCCACCGCCTGAAGATCGCAGCGAGCCCCTGCTTGGTTGGCCCTTTTGTGTCCCGTCCCACCCGAGCACTGGACCGCTAACTCCGGCCAGGCTCGTGGGACTGCCCCTCCCAAGATGGCGGCCGCCCTCTACTCTCTCGGCACCGAGGCCGGTGAGGGACTAAGAGGGAAAGACCGTGACAAGTAAGGGGACACCGGACACCTGCACAACAAAAGGGGGTTAGTGCATCCAATAATACATTTAAAACTATATTTTTTAAAATATCGCCGGTCGGCGCAATTAGCAGATTTTCCTGGCACAGCTCGCAATGTTAGATTCCCCCCTTCCAGGAAACCTCAAGCGTGCCTCAGGCTCTGCCACCGCCTGAAGATCGCAGCGAGCCCCTGCTTGGTTGGCCCTTTTGTGTCCCGTCCCACCCGAGCACTGGACCGCTAACTCCGGCCAGGCTCGTGGGACTGCCCCTCCCAAGATGGCGGCCGCCCTCTACTCTCTCAGCACCGAGGCCGGTGAGGGACTAAGAGGGAAAGACCGTGACAAGTAAGGGGACACCGGACACCTGCACAACAAAAGGGGGTTAGTGCATCCAATAATACATTTAAAACTATATTTTTTAAAATATCGCCGGTCGGCGCAATTAGCAGATTTTCCTGGCACAGCTCGCAATGTTAGATTCCCCCCTTCCAGGAAACCTCAGGCGTCCCTCAGGCTCTGCCACCGCCTGAAGATTGATAGAAACAAAACGATCATATTTTGCCATATTACTACCTCTCCTTTCTGTAAAATGTTGGAACTTAATTGGCTGAGAAAGAAAGGACAGGTAAAACGACTGATGTCCCCTAATCTGACCCTTAAAAGGGAACTATATGTCAGTGGTTTTTTGTTTTAATGCCTTAGTAACACCACCCTCATCATTTAGATTACCACCGCCCATTGCACAAAAGTAGAATGTCCGAAACGTTCCCGTTTAAATATAAAAATAAATAAATAAAAAAAACAAAAAAAAACAACAAAACGAACAATCAATAAACATACAATATTTGAAAAGTCTATCATTCTTTTTCCCTCATAGTACGCTTCCCACACCGCTTCCCGGTGCGCGTACCGGGCACTCCCCACGCAAAAAAAACGAAAATGTATTTTTTTTTTTTTGCCCCGCGGGGCCCTTTTAAAGCCTCCACATCAAACCTAGGGGGCCAGGGAGGATCTACTATGCCCCCTTATGCTCATTTCCCCCTTTGTTTTGGCCTCCTCTTGTCTCTCGATCCTACCGAGAGACAAGATGGCGGCCGCTCCGGACTGTTTAGAATGTTGACAGACACCAGAGAGCCAATCAGCTTCGCTTCGCAAAGTTCCGTTACGCGTCAAGTACGCGAACCGGGGGGCTACCCGGAGCGCTGTTACAGATATATATATTTTTTTGAACGTTAATTTATCAAAATCCACTGGAGCACATATATTGAGACCTAGCAAAGGCACATCGGGCTACCAGTCCCTACAATTTTGCCAAGTTTCGTGGAAATCCATTCAGCCGTTCGGGCTAAAAGTGAGGCCAACCGCCCTATGGAAAATTGCATGGGAAAAACGCGTTTTGGGACCCCCCTTTTTTCTCGGCCCCCCCTTGACAAAACCCCCCCCAAATTTTCAGGGGCTGCTCAGAAACAAAATGTTCCATTTTCCTGAAAATTTCAGCCAATTCCGTCCACAAACGCCAAAGTTATTAGACATAGAATTTTCAAAAATCCCATAGAGAAAAAATCCTAACTATATATACCTACTGGCGACCGCCAGTATGTAATATATATATATATATGTCCCAAACACTCGATCCCAATCCTCGGATCGTTCAAAAAAGAGCACTCCAGTGGAACAGAGTCAAGGAATATATATATATATATATATATATATATCCTCCGTTTTGATCCAGTCTACCGTTTTGATCCAGTCTACCGGGTGCTCTTAGGCGGTGCACGCGAAGCACGGCGGGACCCAGCCGCGTTTAAAATTAATTCCGTTTTCCCCGTCGGGAGGTTTCTCTTCGTGCACTCTCAGGTTTACCAAAGTAATCACACACTTTGTGAGGATTCTTTCCGTTTATTTCATTATCTTTACAGCAAGCCAGTAACACCTTAAGCGTTTCGGTCTCTACGGAGACCTTGCTCACAGGAAAGCCAAATCACCACGTTTTTTCTGAAGTTTAAATAAAGTGCACAACTATTTCAATTACATCACTTCCTGTTCTCTGCACAGGGATTCTTGGGACATGTAGTTTTTACTTAAGAAAACATTCTTTCTCATTCCTTTTTCCAATTACACTGTCAAATAAATGCAGGGAGTATATTTCCTTTGCAATCCTACCCTCCAGTGGATCTATATTCGACAATCATTTGAATGACATATTTCGGATCATAATTTCTGACCACATTATAATCATTATCACTCTGACAATCTTTCCAATAGTCCCTGATTTTTTCCTACATTTCTGAACCTTCATAAATGCCCTCCGGTGGGCTTTTTAGCACAAACTTAATAAATTGATTAATCTTAGACAGTGTTACAGTTTAGCATTTCTTATTTCAACAGTTCGATAATTGGATATGCAATCTCATACTTACATAACCCGCGATGTAATTGAATGTAAACAAAATGTGTAAATAATAATAGTGCACATTTTTTGTGCCCGTGCTTATTAAAACCATACATAGGGAGGTCATGTTCCGTGCTCCTTATTGTTCAGTTATTCAGTCAGTTTTCGGCTCAGGTTGTCTAAAGGTGGCAATGTAATTCTTCGTCCTGGTTAAGTCCATGCGGGCTCAGAGTTCGGAAATTCATAATGTTCTTCAACTCTTTTTGTCTCATTATTTTTTCACGATCACCCCCTCTTTGATGTGATCGGACACTTTCAATTCCATAGAATTTGAGTTCCTTCCAGTTACCGTTGTGTTCCTTTTCCATATGCTTGGCCACTGCATTGCTTCTGTCAGTGTTAATTGTGGCTCGGACATGCTCCAATATTCGTATCTTTAGCTCCTTCTTGGTGCTGCCAACATATTTTAACGAACACTTGGAATTGCGGGCAAATTACTCTTGTAATAAGCTGGTGTAAATGCCTTTCCGGTCATCAGTGGCGGTGTGGGGGGATTACCTCTTACCGTCCACCTCTGATATTTCCTTGTGGTGACAAGGAAGGGTTATTTCACTGAGAGAAACCAACGTTTTACCCCAGGAAAAAGGAATGATTACACGCATTATAGCTAGTTGTCGTTGATACCTGAAGGTTGAAACTGAAGGCCTGTTTATTATTTGTCCCTCTTAAGATCATTATGCTCCATTTGTGTGTGCATATTGTCAAGAGCACACAGAGTGAGCACTAAAAGCAAAGATGTTGAGTTAAGGACAGACACAGAAGGAGGGAGATAATAACTTTATTTAAGTTAGTAAATATAGAAGGGCCCACGAGGAGCCAGAAGGAAACAAAGCGTTCCGGACAGAGAGGGGACAGCATCTGCCGGGCTCCTAAGGTGACGTCATGTAAATACTCTCCGAACATTCGGAGATGACAATGTGTGACGTAGCACAACAAACATGGAGAAAATACTACAATATGTTCTAACCCTGAACATGTTCATGTGAATACTTTAATACATTCAATACATTCTCAACATCTCCCTTTCCCAACATAAAAAACACAATGAATAAAGTTATTCGTAAACATAATCCTCAAAACGTTTTGGCATTTTGATTTCCCTTCCAGCTCTAGTTTGAGTGAGCCTGGTAATTGTTCTGTTGTCGACATTGCTTTGATCATCCCTGTACTCTTCTATGCAAGTGGGCCTAGTTTGGTTACTTGTGATGGGAATAACCTCATCAACAGTATTCTCATTAGCATCTCTGATTTCTCTCTCGTTTTCGTTTGTAGACATGTTCAATGTCCCACTTAAGCCCAGGGAACCTTGCTCGCCTGACGTTTCTTCCCATTCTAATATACTATCATCAGGTCCTACATCCCGTACAACTTTCCCTTTCATAGTGATTTTTTCTTGCCCTTTCTTCAGCTTAACTACATGATCTTTACTCAATACATAGAGCACCCCTGGATGCTTCTTGCACACGAACAGGTTCACTAAATACAGATTCTCCCTTCGCTACTTTGAATGGTTTCTTCACTATTACCCAATCTCCTTGTTCTATTTCCTTCCCTTTTGCTTTTTTGTCATGTCAGAGAATCTTTTGGTTTTCTCCTGCCTAGAAATAATATTCTCCCTGACTCTTGCTACTTCATCCCTTATTTCATCTGGTTTTATACTATCCTTGTACCATCTATTGTATTTGGGGGTAAGTTCGTTATTGCACTTCCTTCCCCTCATCAAGTAAAATGGGGTGTGTTTAGTTGTATCATTTGGAGTGTTATTATATGTGTTTATTTTTTCATCTATGAACTCCTTGACATTTAGATTGGATGCAACCGCTAATTGGATACCTTCCTTTATAAATGTATTCATTCTCTCCACCTGTCCATTACTTTTAGGACTATATAATGGCGTTTTCTCTTGTCTTATGCCAACATTCTCTAAAAATGCAGTCATTTGTTTAGACACAAGTTGTGTACCGTTATCCGAGACAATAATTTTTGGCTGTCCCTCTGTTGCAAATGTTTTCCTAAGGAATTGTATCACATTGTCTGTTGTTACTGTACGCACAAATTTATAATGTACCCACTTAGAATAATAATCAGTCAATACAATTATATATTTGCAATCATCATGTAGCACATTAAATGGTCCTGCAAAGTCTTACGCAATTTTTGACCAAGGTCCATTTGGTATTTCTAGCATCTGTAGTTCTCCCTTGCTCACCTTCCAATGTTTTGTCCGCTTTTAGACACTACTAATACGGATTGGGCGATATGGGGTTTGAATTGGTCACACTACAGTGCAAATTTGCAAAATGGTGTCTAATGGATACGCTCAACCCCCCTCAGAGGTACCGCCAGCCTCCCCACAACCAAGTTGAATTAAGAGAACAAGGAAGGAGCGTACAAATCACATGTGCACAAAACCAAATATATATAACCAAAAGTCACAATGATTCATATTCCATAGAGACGTATTCTCAGTTTTTCATTGATTTCTTTAATTCTTTTTGACAGATTTTCATATTTCACAGTACAATTTCAACAGCCACAACCAACGTGTTTCGTCCCGTTACGGGACATCCTCAGGTCTGCGAGAAAACATATACAAAAAAGAATATATAATCAAACAATAGTTCTTGTTTATAACATTCCAGGAATGAGGCTTAGCTTGATGATTATGATCAATGTGGGTTTAAATTGTTTTAAGACTTGTTCAGTATTCACCAGGCACATTGTGTTAGACAAAATGTTATTCTAAAGTGTGGGTAAACACGATAACAGAGGATGTGATCACGTTGCGATAAGCTATTGATGTTTACAGGTTATTTGTCTGTGTAGCCAGAGTTAAAAATGTCATATGTATGCTTTCTTGTTACAAACAAGAACTATTGTTTGATTATATATTCTTTTTTGTATATGTTTTCTCGCAGCCCTGAGGACGTCCCATCACGGGACGAAATGCGTCGGCTGTGGCTGTTGAAATTGTACTGTGAAATATGAAAATCTGTCAAAAAGAATTAAAGAAATCAATGAAAAACTGAGAAGACGTCTCTATGGAATGTGAATCATTGTCGCTTTTAGACACTGTTCACATTTGTCAATGTGGTTGCTTACGTCATTGTTCATTCCTGGCCACCAGTAATGCATTTTCAAAATCTTTTTAGTGGCATTGCTTCCTGGGTGACTCTTGTGAGCCAGTTTTATTAGTTTTAACCTTAATCTTGCAGGTGGTACAAACATGTCATACCTTTTTAAGAATCCACTTTCTATGGTCAGTTCCTCACTTATTTGTTGGTAGCTCTTGAGTTCACTTTGAAGATTTGTAATGGAAGGCCACTTAGTTTTTATGTGATTCATCACTTTTTCCATTATATTGTCCTGCTTTTGGCAGTTTAACCATATTTCTTCTGTTATTGACCCACTACACATCTCAGTGGCATCGATTAAAGCTACTACACACTCCGTATCATCTAGTGAACCTTCCATGTGCTCATTCACTTGTAGGCGTGATAAACAGTCTGCTCTACTGTTTTGACCTCCTTTTATGTGTCTTATAGTGAAGGTGTATTCCTGTAACTTTGACAATAGTCTTATTAATCTTGAGCTTGCCTTACCATTCCCACGACCTTTTCCATCCATCATGTATACTAATGGTTTATGGTCTGTGACTAGTTCGATTTCTTTGCCCCATAGATAGTTTTTTAGTTTCTGCACTGCCCACACACATTCGAGGGTCTCTCGTTCGATAGTGCTATAGTTTTCTTCTGTTTCACTTAACCTTCTTGATATGAACGCAATAGTATTCTCGTTTTTACCTTGTGTTTGGCAGGACACTGCTCCTATTCCTTTAGCACTAGCGTCCACAGTGATAACATTTTTCAGAGCTGGATCATATGGTTTTGGAGTAGGCGCCATGGAAATATCCCTTTTTATGTTGTCAAAAGCATGGTTTTGTTCATCAGTCCACTGGTATTTCACATTTTTGCGTAACAGTTTTCCTAATGGCTCAACTTTGTCTGCGTACCCTTGAATGAATTTAGAGTAATACTCGTTTAGGCCTAGGAATGACTTTAAAGTGTCCTTGTCGTTTGGTTTTCGGGCATCTCTTATTGCTTCCACCAAGTCGTCTTTAGGTGTTATCCCTTCCGACGTCAAGACATGGCCTAAATACTCTATTTTGTTCTCCATAAATGTACACTTTTCCTTTGAAACTGTCATTGCTTTACTTCCTAATATCCCTAATACTTTACTAAGTAATTCAAGATGTTCTTGCCGGGTATTTGTGTGTATTAAGATATCGTCCTGGAAAGCCTCACCTTTGATTTCACCAAACAGGATGTCCATTAATTTTTGAAATACTCCAGATGCAGAGGCAAGTCCGAATGGTAGTCTGACATACCTGTATGCACCAAAAGGCGTTATAAATGTGGTCAATTTTTTGGACTCTTCGGTTAAACACACTTGGTGGTATGCTGCCTTTAAGTCTATTAATGTGAAGTACATTGAGCCTGCAATGGATGTCAGGATTTCCTGTATTCTTGGAAGTGGGTGACAGCTTACCAGAATGGTATTGTTCAGTGATCTTAGATCTACACACAGTCTTATTTCTCCTGTTATCTTTTTTTTAGACACAACAATAGCTGATACCCACTCAGACGCATCAGTTTCTTCAATCACCCCTTCTTTGCTTAATTTTCCAGTACTCTTTTAAATTCATTTCTTACTGATAACGGTACAGTTCTTACTTTATGTTTAACAGGTTGTGCCTTCTCTTTTTTTTTTCTTTCAAAGAAGTTTTTATTAATTTTTCAACACAGACTCAAGGCACAATTCCCCCCCCCCCTTACCCTGGTGGTGGCCTCAAATATCCTGGAATGGGCCCACATTAGTAGGGCCTACTCAGAGTTGGAAAAGATGTAGAGCCCTAACTGTAGCGGGACAGACTGCTGATGGGAGACCCCGTGAGAGGAAGGAGACCAGCGGGCCCCACCTAAACTCGAAGTTCCTAAAGTCATCCTTAAAGATATCAGACATGCGCTCTAGGCTAAGCAGTTTCCAGAGGCGGGAGTGCCACAGGGATGTCGCTGGCGCTTCCTTCCTTTTCCATGCTGCCGCAATAGTCATCTTGGCCGCCCCAATACTCAGCCACATTATCCTTTTATCTGCCCTAGTCTGGTGTTCTAACATAGGGTCGCGGACGCCCAGAAGTATTTCGGCCATGGATATCAGGATGGGGTACCCAAGCTTGTCTTTCACCTGAGCTAAGATTTCCTCCCGAAAAGGCCGGATGGTTGGGCAATCCCACCAAATGTGCTGGAAGTCCCCGAGTAATCCACACTCTCGCCATCATCTATCTGACGAGCCCGGGAAGATTCGAGATAATTTGGAGGGATATAAGTACCAGTCCATCATTGTTTTTAAATTGGCTTCCTCGCAAGTCTGTGGATTGGTTAAATTAAAAAATGTCAGACCACAAGTGAGCCCACTCTTCGTCAGTTAAGTCCCGTTGGGCCAGCCCCTCCCACATGGACATGTACCTCGGCCGGGGGGAGAGCTTAGTGGACAGCAGAAGTTTGTACAGAAACGATATTACCCCCTTCATGGATGAAGATTTGACAAGGAAGGCTTCAAATTTAGTATGGGAACGAGTGGCCCCTTCTCGGATCTGGGGGCCTAATGCCCAATGCATCAACTGAGTATAGTGATAACGCTCAGAGTCTCCTATCCCATAGTCTCTCTTGCAGTTATCAAATGCAAGGGGATCATAGTTGTGGAACAGGTGGGTCAGGGCTAGGCATCCTCACTCCCGCCAGGCGTCAAAGGGTCCCTCCTGAAGAGCCGGAGGGAACGCTGCATTGATGTGTAGTGGTGTAAAGGGTGAAGGGAATGTAGTCCAGCTGTCATCCTTCATCACAGAGTCCCAGACTCGTAAGGTGGTACGTGTAGGAGTGCTAAGGTAGGTGTTTTTGGTCTGTCTTGTTTCGCACGCCAGATTAGGTCCCATGTCGTCCCCCCAGCCACACTACGGTCCATATGGAGCCAGTGCGTCTCGGACTCTTTCTGCGACCATTCAACCAATATCCTGAATTGTGCGGCTTTATAGTAGAGATGAATATCAGTTAGGCCTACCCCCCCCCCCCCCCCCCCTTCCCGTTGGGAGCGACGCAGCAGAAAAAATGAGAAGCGGGCACGCCCTCCTTGCCAGATAAAGCGTAGGATCATTGCTTTTACATGTCTAAAGAATTCCCCTTCTAGTTCTATTGGAAGCGCCTGAAATAAATACAGTAGTTTTGGGAGAAGGGTCATCTTGATCGCGTGGACGCGACCCAGCCAGGATAGGAAGAGAGGTTTCCATCTCGTCAGCTCAGCCTGAATGCGAGTAAGAGTGGGCGGAAAGTTGGCTGCGTATAATTTCTCTACTGTCGGCGTCAGGTGGACACCCAAATATTGGATAGAGGAGACAGCCCATGACAAGGGTGTAAGGGATTGAAGGTGATGTACCTCCTTCTGTGAGAGGGTGAGATTAAGTATGTAAGATTTTTCCAAATTGATTTTGAAGCCGGCAGCCTTCTCAAACCGTTCGAGCTCCTTTTGTAGGTGCGGGATAGACACCGTCAGGTCTGAAAGGGACAAAAGGACATCGTCAGCAAAAAGAGAGATCTTATGGGATTCCCCGGTGAAGGGGAGTCCTTTAATCCCAGGGTTTTCTCTGACAGCGATCGCTAGTGGTTCGATACTAAGAGCGAACAGCAGGGGGGATAAGGGGCATCCCGGCCTAGTCCCTCTGGAGTGTGTAAAGGGGTAAGACTGCACGCCATTTACTGAGACTTTAGACCGGGGGTTTAGGTAGTTAGCCCGGACCATGTTTTCTGCCTTCTCTTTTAATTTTATTTCATGCATAAATCCTTTTACACATCCTATTTCGTTTTTGAAAACCTCAGCTTGCATTTCCAATACTCTTTGAAATCCCTCCTTATTTTCCTCTAAACATATACTGTTCACAAATTCCTCTTTTAATATTATGTGGTCTTTTGCCCCTGGTTGCAAAATCACTACTAACTTCGCCAGATCTTTCCAACCCACCAATATTCTGCCTCTTTCTGCAACATATATTTTGGTGTTAATTACTCTTCCTTTGAACGTGAGAGTATCGCAGAAATATCCTACCATATCAATATGCTGTTCCCCAAATGCTTTTGGGTTCACATCTGTTTCACTGAATTTTACATTCTGCCACTTTTCCTCATACAATGTGTCAGATATTATTGTTATTGGTGACCCAGAATCGGCTGTGAATTGTAACTCAACATCTCCTATCATTACTGTACCTATGGGTCCCTTTACCTTTCCGTCAACTACTTCCACATCTGAAACAATTTTAACTTTTTCCTCCTACCTTTTTTCTTTCCAATTCTTTTCAAAACCGTTATGTTCACCTCTCCTTTTATCCTGTAAATAAAATACATTAGCATTACTGCTAGTGCAAGATAATTCCTTTGTTGATATCGGAGACCTTTCTATCCCTTTAGCTATATCCACTACTTCTTGCAGTGTGGGATTCCTACATGCTAATAATCTCTCCTGCACCTTTTTGGAATAACAATAAAATACCACTTGGTCTCTTATATATACATCAGTCATTTCCTAAAATTCGTAATCTTTAGCTAGAACTCTCAAACAGGCTATGTATTCCTCAACAGTTTCTCCTTCTTCTTGTTTCCTCAATGCGAATTTGTGTCTTCCTACTATTATATTACTTTCTTCTGAATACTGTTTCTCAAGTCTTTTTATAGCCTCTTCGTATTCGTTCAGTGGTATGAAAACCCCTGGTGGGCTTTCATTCTCTGGCAGGCTGTCAAATACTTCTTGTCCTGCTTTCCCTAGAAGACCAAATAAAAGTGCTTTTTTCCTTTCTGCATCGTATTTTTTGCCATCAATTGACACTATGTAATTTTCAAACGCTCTTAGCCAAATTTTCCACTTCATAACAGGTTTCCCAGGTTCCTCTAGGAAAAGTGGTGGCACAGATATGTTATTACTTTGTGCCATGTTTTATTTATTCCTTTTCATTTACTCTTATTTATCCTCCTTGTTAGTCTTTTCTCTTGAACTTTATTTGTTTTCTTTCTTTTTTTTCACTTTTGCTGCCCTGAGCACTTGCTCCTTTTCCTCCTATGGTTTGAACTTTATTCACTCAAACAATGTTTATTTGTTCAATGCTTTTCTTCCATTTATTTGTTCTCCACATCAGTGCTTGGCTTTTGCTTTTGTTATTTTTAATTTTCAGTTCAGCTTACTTCCTCGTTTTACTCCTACGCGTGACTTATGCGCACCTCCGCTTTATGTCAACTTAAACTTACGCGTTGCTAACATTTCCTTTCATCTGCCGGTAATCACTTAGTTTCTTGCGCACTATTTTCCTGTGATTCACTTCTTTCCTACTCCAAAATGGCTGCACGCACGCTGCGTCGATGTGACGTTTCCGGCTCTACTCCAATAGTCATTCAGAGCGCGAGCCTACGTCATTCTCGACATGCATCACGCATGTCCTGACTGGATTTCTTCGCGCAGGCACAGCTTTAATTTACTCGGCAGGTAAATTCGATTTCAACTTACTTCGCTGCCCGATTTTTGCTTAGTTTCTCTCTCGATCATTACCAAGTCCGCTGCACGTTTCCTCATGTACTTCCCGAAGGTGCAGTTTTCTATTGTAATTTTCAGTTTGTGGACCCTCTTCTTCTTTCACCCTCGTTGCCAAATTGTTGAGTTAGGGACAGACACAGAAGGTAATAACTTTATTTAAGTTAGTAAATATAGAAGGGCCCACGAGGAGCCAGAAGGAAACAAAGCGTTCCGGACAGAGAGGGGACAGCATCTTCCGGGCTCCTAAGGTGACGTCATGTAAATACTCTCCGGAGAGGACAAGGTGTGACGTAGCACAACAAACATGGAGAAAATACTACAATATGTTCTAACCCTGAACATGTTCATGTGAATACTTTAATACATTCAATACATTCTCAACAACCGATTACACTGTTTACTTTGGAATCGACTTCCTTCTCTTTACGCTTGATGTTAGCCAACACTTTTTGATTTTACTAAAATTATATATATAATAAACTTCCGAAAAGCCATTTTTAGGCACCTGCCTTCATCCATTGTGTCATTTACATTTTGCTTCCACATATTACAGTGTGCAGCATGTGGCAATGGATCAGCCTACTTCAGCCACTGGCTAACTTTACTTTGAGTAATTGCATTTTGCCCTTTCACAAGGAGCGCATCCACAAACAAGGTAGTCCCCTTCAGTGCCAGTGTTTTTGTTTTTACTTTATTAATACTTTAGCGTTGCCCTTGTTTGTAAAGGCTGATGTGATAGCAGGACGCGTTCTAGCAGATGAGAACACATGGCACATTCCAGCTTTATAAGTTCCAATCTCCAGCCAATGATGTTATAAATTCCTTTAGAAGTGGCCTTGTTTTTAATATCTGATCGCTGCTTTTTCTCACCATACCAGTAGGTCGCATGAACTCGGAATATAAGCTCATGAGAGTGCTCTATTTTTGCAACCCTATTTGTAATTCCTTTTATCTGTCCATTTCCTTTTTTCCTTCCCATTACTTTCAATATTTATTTCCTTCTTTCTTTCTTTTTTCTTCTCTTTCTCTTTTTCTCTCCTTCTTTCTATGTCTTTTGCTCTTTATTTCTTTCTTTTATTTTATTTCTCAGTTTTCTCTTTCTTTCTTGTCTTCCCATCAAGCGCCGTGAGACCCTTGCGGGTGAGTAGTGCGCTATACAAGTATCAATTTACATATCTTTTTTCTTGTCTTTAATTTCTGTGCTCTTCTTTCTTTCTTTCTTTCTTTCTTTCTTTCTTTCTTTCTTTCTTTCTTTCTTTCCTTCCTGCTTTTTTTCATGCCTCTTTCTTTCTTTCTTTCATTCTTGCTGTCCTCTTTCTTTCATTCTTGTCGTCCTCTTTCTTTAATTTTTTCCTTCTCACCTTCTTTCCCAAAGTCAAGAGGCTGGCAGCCAATGCCTGACCGATTTGCTTTTTTAAGTCTGTTAGCCAAGACCCTTTTATATCCTACTAAAATTATGTGTATACAATAGTTACCCGTAGGGGTTTTCAGCCAGACTTCATCCATTAACCTGTGGTCCTGTCATTCACATTTGTCTTCCACCCACCCCAGCATGCATCAAGGGGCAATGTTACAGCTCAGTTCAGCCATTAACTAACTTCACTTGTAAAGAGGGCATGCCTTCTCTCATTGAGCATATCAACAAGCACAGTAGTTCCTTTCAGTAACTTCAGAGTATTACGGTAATCTGTGGTTTATTGAGCTCACAAAACATTGTTGCCTTTAGCCAGTGTTTTTTCTTAGATTAATGAGGGCGTGGCAGTGTCACAAACAACAAAGGTTTGCAAAAATCATCATAAAACAAGTATTGCCAAAAGGCTGGTAGCCAGTGCCTGTTTTATTTCTTCCTTGTTTTCTCCCTTCATTGGTAGAAGGGATATGTACCAAGCAATTTGCAGTAGTCCATGGAAGTTCAGATTGGACCATACCTCGGGCCACATCTCTGTAAAATCAAACCCCGAAGGGGCTTGGCCAGGGCTGGAGGAGCGGTGAGCTCTTTTAGCAGTCAGATTACTTTAGTGGCTTTAGAGAAAACGAGGGCACGTTTCATCTTCTGAGTGTGATTCATTGGTAATGACAGCAACCCCACAAGGATGTTCTCTCAGCTCTGTAGGCAATTATATGAGGATATATTGTGTTTTTGTATCGAGGCCATGGAGAGATCAAGCAGGATTACAGCACAATCTTGGTTTGAGCATTTCCTTCATAATGTTCACTAAAGACGTGACAGAAAGTAATTATAGGGGGTGTTTAATTCCAGTTGATCCGAGGGTTTGAAATTGTGAAACCATTTCAAGAATCTTTGTAATAGTGGGTAATCCGGAGATTGGCCTTTGGTTTACCAGCAGCACTAGATGAGCAGATTTTTATATTGCTATTTGCATATATTGAGCATCACCAAGATGCCTTGGTCGGACTATCAAAAGTTGTTTCCAAAATTCTCTTGACCTTCATAGGAAAAAATGATGTTCCAGATAACAATAATTTTGTAAAATGTATCTTTGCGTCATCATCTAGCACAGGTTGCTGTTGGTGCCTTTTTGGTACAGGAATAGTTGAGGGGACAGAAAATCTGCACCATATCATCGGTTTTATTTTTGTGACCCATGAAAGTGTCCTTGAGCTTATCTTGCGTTGGGGGTGGTTGCCTCTATTCTGGCATAATTTAATAATCTTCATTTTCAGTGCATGGAGGGTGGATGGCAGGCAATAGTGAGCATAGTTAAGGATATTGGAGATACAGCCCCTTTGTGCAAAGGGAATCTGGCTGCTTCTTTATGAAATTACCGTAATATTTGGAACGAAGTTTAGCGTGAGACTGGTTTAATAATTTACCCAGGAATCCTTTTTTGTGCGGTAAATTCGCATCAGTACTTTCACAACCGAAATAACCAATGTGGCGGCGGGTGTAGTTATCTATCATTGGCGCAGCGCTGCATGTGCACTGGGACCGGACCACGGGGGAGGGGGTCTTGAACCTTGCTAATTGCTGTATTTTACTACCCTAACCGCAGTCCTAGGGGCCATGTTCCTTCCTTTCTTTCACTAGTGCCAAGTGCATTCTTGCCACGCTACTGTGTGGCGAGTATTGGTAATATTGGCTTACCTTTTCCAATAAACAGATTATACTTTGTTAGGTCGACCTCTGCCAATGCGCTTGCGCATTGCAGATGTCGATCTATAGTAGCTGAAACAAACTCTTTGAACCAAGCGCGGATTCGGATTACATGCAGTTCATGTGATGTATTGAAGCGTGACGCTTCGCCAGCGCGCGCTTGGCCTAACTCACACCCCATCCCCATATGCTTGTTCCCTCCCACTCTCCCTCCCACTCGCTCGCTCCCCCGCGCTCCCTTTGCACTTTGGCCCCCTGCTGCCCCTAGCTGCCATTGCTTGTCTTCGTGTGTTTGAAGTTGAGCACTTGTTGTTTTAACTTGCCTGTTTTTTTTTTAAATCCATTTCACTGTGCTAGTTTCTCCCGTACCGGCTCCGGCAGCAGCTGCTAGCCGGCCTCGGCCAGGCATGGATGAGCACGGGTCCAGCACTATCACGGACTTCCCACTGGCCTTCAAACCTCATAGTTAAATCTACTTTCAGCATTTACTTTTTATTTAACTATGTTTAATTTGCGAACAAGAAAAACAGCACTGAATAATGATAATAATAATAATAATAATCGCCCAACCAAGCCAAAAATTCAGGCAGATGACAGCCTCGCTTCTGAAAGGCAGAAGAGTTGGGCACAAGTCAGTCCAAGTTCTGATGGACAGAGTACCCCTCAAGGCACTACTTTCCCGTTCGAAGAGATTCCACTGTTTTGAGGACGACCAATCCTTCACACTGCTCTTCCTCCTTCCCCCATCAGAGCTCCCCCTTTCCTAGCGCCTCTTTTTTCGTCTCTGCCCCCCTCGTGAGGTACACTGCTCTTCCTCCTTCCGCCCATCAGAGCTCCCCCTTTCCTAGCGCCTCTTTTTCGTCTCTGCCCCCCTCGTAAGGTCTTTAAGAGAATTACTGCAGACCTGGCACTAGGGGGCACTTTCGTAAGCTTCAGGCTTTGCAGAAGATACAGTCTTCCTTTAAAGCCTTTTAAAGGGTAAACAAACATTCAGGATTCCGTCTATCATTTTCTGCCACAGTTCTTTGTAAGGCTGGCAGGGTGGCTCGGCGATTTAGACGCTCCCACTGACAGCTGCAGTGTTCTGCACGTTACGACTTCGAACCTCAGCTCAGCATTCGGTCCAACCGAGGTGAACACACTGTCATCAGACTGAACAACCGCCTCTGCTAATTGCTAGATAGCTTAAAAACGTTTACTATGAAGAGCTCGATAAAAACAAATGATATTTTTCCGACCCCAACTTCTGGTGCAAAGATTTATAGAGTTCTAGGGAGATAGATGTAGTCCTTTGGTCTTCTCCGTTGCCTTGCAGCACGGCGCCCCCTTGTGGTAGAGGTATAAGCAGCTGCATGCAATGGATTTAAAGTAGCTCTTTCGGCGGTCACGGTGTACGAGGACTCCCCAGGTCTGAACACAGTAGTTTTAAAGGCTGCTTTTACCACATGCACGAGCAGGTACAGGGATTCCCATTCCTTTTGTTCAGATAGTACGTAAAGCCGGCAGTTAATAAACACGTCTCAGTGATGGCTGGACGGAAACAGATAGTTGAATTGGAAAAGAAAAGAACGGGCGCACTCCTTGGTAAATCCTGCGGTATTCTGGTATATCAAGAGTATGTTGGTGAGTCTAAACTGAACGGTGAGCCTTTTTTTCGTATGAGCTTTTTTCCGCACGATTCACTACAGTGCCGTCACTTTTTGTTCGGAACATTTTGCATATTGACACTTGTGTGCCGGTTCTCTTTCTTTAGAACCTGGATACCACTTTATATTGTGAACCGCGAGCCAGCACTCGACCACAGTAAGGTACGCTAAACTAGTTATAGTGTATGCTGCAAAAAAAGTGTGAGTGTTTACAATGTAAAATGTAAATTGATACTTGTATAGCGCACTACTCACCCGCAATGGTCTCAAGGCGCTTGTACGAATACCGCTGTGGAACCCATCCTGGCTTTCCCTGTGAAGTGTCCACTCCTGGGCACCCCCAAGGTGGAAGCCAGGCATCCTTAGCGTTGTGGGGGCCGTTGTGGAGATTAAGCAAGCTATTGCCCAGAGTTGCAGAGTGGGACTCCATGATTGGAATAGGCACCGAGGCGAGAATTATCAGGTCCGTGGAATTTTTTAGCCCAAGACCCGCCGAGGCAGGTAATTGAACCCTGGTCCCGGGCTAGACCTCTGCATCAGGGTCTGCCGCTCTAAACATTGCGCCACACTTCTCCACAATGATCAAACCATATGTTTTGTAACTCTCTCAAGGAAACTGAGGAACACGATTCAATCCCGTTTTTGCACCGTTGACATATCAACCTGCTTCCTTCTGGAAGGTAGGACATATTTTCAACCGTCCCGACATGCTGTATACAACACTTTTCACCCGGTGTCAGAACACATTCAAAACACAGTTATTTTACCGCGAAATACAAGTACTCAAATACACCACACACTGAATTGGTCACAAATTAGCGAACTAATGCCATTAAGCATGATTTTTTGTTGTTGGATCTAAGTAAACCATCATGTTACATTACTAGCACAAATACGTATGTGCTCACAGGGATATAAGGTTTTTTGTATCCAATTGCTTTTGAGATCTGAGAGATTGTACAAATGGTTAGAATGCTTTACAGTTGTGTATATTTCCCTCAACAGTGTGAAGATGCCCCCGATGAAGGGCGAACTGCCCGAAATGCATTGGGCTATGTCAAAATGGGTATAATGAAAACGTTTAAAACAGATGTGAAAACAACATTTAGAGAATGCCAATGATCTTTGAAAGAAATTTCAATAAAACTTTATTCTAAAAAACAACAATCATCTAAGGAAACTTTTTCTGTGTGCATTTGGGGACGTTATTCCCAGTTGGAATAACGCAACAGTGGACAGGAACAGGCCAGACAGAAGATTGCGTGAGGAATAAGGTGTGCAGGCGAGACAGGTACCCACACAGTGCCCAGGAGTCTTATGCGCTTCTCTTTGGCGAGAACAGCCCTTCCTATGCCCTTCCCTTACTGCGCACGCTTACCGCTGATTACACTGTATCTCCATAAAAGTGCCCATGTCTTTTAATAACTTTAAATTATTTTTAATTAGCTAGATATTGGTTCATGTCCATGCTGCCAGCTTAGCAGCTCAATTAAGTAACACGTCTGCTTCTAGGGCGTGTAAATATACTTCAGTGAAAGTAGCTTCTGCCGTCCCATGACGATCACTCTGGGCCTGTGATGGGTTTGCAGTCGTCGTCGTCATGTTTTTATTATTATTCTATTTTCATTGTTTTTGTCAGCTTTGTGCACGCCACTCTCTGGGTCCTAGTGCTGCCCGCTTCTCAGCCACCCTCTCTGCCTTTTCCCGGATGGCGCAATCGCCTCCGGCGCTCCATTTTTCCAGATTGAGTTCTTCGTAATTAGGTTTGGATTGATGAGGACCTAATCATGTCACCGGAGAGCAGCGCGCACAGCACTTGGAGCAGAGGGCAGGCTCTCCGTACTGTGCAGGGCATTACCTCATTCTCTATCAGTAATGCACATGTCCAGCGTTGCGATCAAGAGCCACCGAGACCGCTTCTTATTGAACCTGCCATGGGCCTCCATCCTCCGGCACTGCTGTCCCTCTTCTGTCATTGATCCAGCGGGCTATAGAAAATATATCATAAACTACGCTACCCAACTTCATAACCTATAAACAAAATTCTATACTAAATATGGACCCATTTATGAACCTGATATATTTTGGGCCTACTGAATCAGGTGGTCAGAATAAATCTATATACACATTATATACACACTATATACATTTTATACATTTGCAGAAAGAACATTGTCATTAGAATAAAACCCAACCATTTAAACGACCACCATAGGTGACGCGATCTAGCTAAAGGTAACCTATACTTCTAAATAACCAAGACCAGCTTGTTTGTCAAAAGTAAGATTTTATTTTCTAAATTATGGTATATAAGTTGTAAGTTTTATAAATGAAATTTATTTGCAATAAAGCAAGCATGATGGTAAGAAATATGGAAAAATACAATTTAAGCGATTGAATCAAATTTAAAGAAATTATATAAAATTTAGCATTTTAAAACCTATTTCCCTAACTGAGCTAAATAGACAGAAATTAAAGTAAAGATTTTTGAGGATTCTTACGTGCTCCACGCAAAGTCCAGCAGCACATCACCCTCATCGGAAAGTCAGAAAGCAGCAGCCAGCCCAACCCTAAGGGCATGACTTTTTATACCTTTCTACGCTAACTAAACTAGCAAAGGAAAGTTTTCAGAAATACTCGACGTCCCATTGGCTGAGAGTGACAAGTGACATGTCACCCGATTCTTAAAAAGTTCCACAAAATCATGTCTTACAAAGACCATTGTCTCTTCCACGTGAAGCCAGAGGCTTCCTTCGATTGTAACTTTGTATTAAGTCATCCTCGCAGCTTCCATAGTCTTTCAGCGCGACTTCCGCGGATGCCAAGTTAAAGACTGACAAAAGTTCACTTTCGACCTTGGCCATGTCCGACAGAATGATGTCAGCTCATCAGTTTTTGCTTTTTGAATGTAGCTTCAATAAACGTTTTAATTCAGAATGGGCGTCTCGTGACTTTCTGCAGAATTATGGATCAGCTTTTATTTTGCGGCTCAAATAGCTAGGCCTCAAAAGCAGGCAACTTATGATTTCTAGTATAAAACAAACACAAGAAAAGTATTAATGTAAGAAATAAAGTATAATCTGTATCCACCCCATGGTTTACTAATTAATTAACCCACCCTATTAATCAAAATGTTACCTAGCCATTGCAAACAAATAAAGCAGCGTTTATATTTACCAGTCTCCGTTTTTCAATGAGACCCATATGCACCTAGAATAGTAGAAATGACATTACACAGACAAGGAAAAGCAAAACAAGCACATGCTTATTTAAGTTTGCAGCAGTTAGTAATGACAAAAACGAAAACAATAAATTATTTTATTATTTTGCACGAACAAAAAGATGCAACAAATATGCACGTTTATGAGCACACATGTTAGTCCCCCCACGTGTAAAGTTTAATCTAGATTGTATTAGCACGACATATCACAAATCATTAATAATTTTATTCATGTCAACAAACAACCTACTTTAGTCAAAATAAAAATGAATATTATTATAATCAAAGGTGCCAGAATCTTGCCAAGAATTGAACTTCCAATATTATGAAACCAGTTTTTAATTGCTTGAAACCTTTTTGAAAGTTTCCCAGTAAAATCTTCTTCTTCTAAAGGAATTATCTCTGAATGCATTTGTGTAATATTCTTAATATACATTTCAATATTCTTACTTTCATCCGGTATATATGTACAGCAATGTTGGACATGTAAAATGCCACAGACTCCTCCTTCTTTTGCTAGGAGTATGTCTAAAGCAAGACGATCTTGAATTACCATGGATCTAATTGCAATAACTTCAACATTCACTAATTGAAATCCATCAGCAGTGTCAGTTGATAATCTATCAACTATAGTGGACAATTTTCTGATTCTCCCTGCATTTAGGGTTATACCAACAAAAGGTATTACAGCTTGGAAAATATCTCCCAGAACTTCAGTAAAAGTTTCTCTTTTAGCTCTATTTACATAATTATGAATTTTAAACAATCCTTCTGAATCTCTGTCAACATGAAACACTTTAGGAAAAACAATTCCCACATAACAAGTTCCATACCAATGGTCTGGAAGGTTGTAGTAGGCTTTGTCACCACAAACAAAATAAATTCCAGGAAAGATAGGATCTTTTCCACCTTTAAATCCCCAACCTCCCATAATCTGATAAGTATCTTCACAGTTGCTTGCACCTACAAAATAATTATCAAAAAGTGTATTATCTCTTCTAATGCAAAGCTTTCCACTAACAGGTTTGTCTATATGAATTGCAATATTTTCAAGCATTTTGCCATTTAATTTCTCATCCTCTTTTTGCCAGAAGGATGACTTAGTCTGTTTGACTAATTCATTTCTCTTATAAATTGCTCTTCTCTCCTCAACCATATTCAAAAATTTCTTTCCTTCAGCACTTAATTTACATGTTAGATTATTCTTATAAGCATACTCATAAGTGAGTTCGTTAGTAACAAGGAAATATTCTCTCAATTGTTTAGCTTTCTTATGCTTATTTAAAGCATTATCAATTTTAACATTAGCAAAAATTTCATCATAATTTGAATAGTAATATTCTAAACGACCAGTTTGATAAAATAAACTAGTTAATACACTACATGTAACAGCATAAGTGAGAGGAAGCATATTATATGTTACTCCCTCAGAAACAGAAGCGGGTAATTTAACGCATACATAACAGTCCTTTGCATCCATCACTTTTACATATTCACTCAAAAGCTTTGTGAATGTATTGCTTGAAAAATCACCTATTGATTTATCTTGATGAATGTTAGGCTGATGATCAATTACTTTTGCAGATGTACTATGTTTAGTTTGGCTAACCAGAGCTTTGCTTGTTATGTTAACTTTGTGTAATTCTCTATTCATTTCTAAAGGTATAATCACAGCTAGTACCAACCAGAGCAGAACTAAAATGAGCAGACATACCAGAGTCATCTTACAGCATCTTTTAAAAACAGAACATCTTGAAGTGCTCTCCTTAACGTAAGGCATTTTTAGGTTAGTTTTAGCCTTAAAAAATAAAATAAAAATAAATTTTAAAATTTATATACACCCCCCTTTTAAAATATATTTTTCTTTTATAACCCTAAACAAGATTTCTTCGACCTTATGTCATACATAAGTTTTCTTCTACTAAACAGTTTTTCTTCGACCTTGTGTCAACTAACAGGATTTCTTCAGCCTTTTGCCAATTTAATAATTTTGTACTTCAATCATTGTCACTAATTTCTTGGATTTCGTTTTCTTCTTCACTACTATCATATATGTCTATAACAGGTGGAATTACCAAGTAAGTCCATTCAGGAGACTTGTATTTCTGGTTTGGTTTAATTATTCTCTTCCCTTTTCTTGATATTACTTCAATTTTTCTTCCAACTCCAATTTCTTTTCCTGGACTCTTTTGACTACTGATTTCTTCTACTTGTTCTATTGGCTTTTTAATCAATCTGACTCTCAATCTTCCACCAGGCCAGTAGTCTGCTTTTCTCACGTACTTCTTCTTTGGTTCAGAATTATTTGATTCTGACTTCCAAGTCCTTTTCTTTCCGTTTTCACTTCCACCTTCCACGTCACTTTCTTCAGTTTCGTAGTCTGAAATTTCAATTGACTCAGGAACTTCTCTATTCGGCAATTTCACTCCTTCAGGAACTTCACTTTGTCTTCCATCACTGGTACTCGGTAATTCGTTCTCCTCTTCTTCTTCAATTACCTCTAGCTTCCCAGATTTCGGATTTTTGTTCCTTACTTCAGAGTTTGTTCTCTGCCTTTCGATACTCTCCTGGTCTGAAACTTCCTTTGGTTCAGCTTCCTTGTCTTCAATATAGACAACTGAATCTTCAGTTATCTTTCCTTTTAACAGATTCTCTTCACCTTCAGAATCTATTTCAATTATTTCTAAGTCTTTTCTTGTCAGATTTCCATTCACTGGCACAGTTTCCAGATGTCGACTTTCTTGTCGATCTTCAGAATCTGGAATTACTTCACCTTCTGTTCTGTCTTCTGCTTCAGAATCAGAATCATCTGTGGTATCACTTTCAACATCAGAATTCTCAGGAGTTGGTATTGGAATAGTATGACTTGGATGAATCCAGCGCTTCAATCCTCTGCACTTTACAGCATTAGTAGTGATCAAGATTACCTGCCTAGGTTTCTGCCATCTAGGAGATAGACAATTCCTCCTCCGATGTACTTTCGTTCTGACCCAGTCTCCAGGTCTCAGATCATGTGTCAAAACTTTGTCATTTGATTGAGCTTCAGTTCCCACCTGATTAGACACAGAAGTTACCATATCAGATAACCTTTTACAGTAATCCAAAATTGCACTGTCATTTATGCTCAACAGTTTACCTACAGGTACAAAAGCTTGCCTCATAACTCTTCCCATTAAAATTTCATGAGGACTCAGACCTGTCTTTTTATCTGGTGTACTTCTTAATGACATCAAAACAAGTGGAAGAGCATCAGTCCACTTAACTCCTGTCTCTAGACACATTTTTCCAATTCTGTTTTTGATAGTTCCATTTATTTGTTCAACTACACCTGATGCCTCTGGTCTGTATGCACAGTGTATTTTCTGCTCAATGCTCATAGCTTCACAAATTAACTTCAACAGTTTGTTATCAAAATGACTTCCTCCATCACTCTCAATAGTAACTGGAAAACCGTACCTTGGGATGATTTCTCTGAGCAATAGTTTTGCTACTGTAATCGAATCACAATGTCGTGTAGGGAAAGCCTCTACCCACCTTGAGAATAAGCATACAATTACAAGTACATATTTCAAACAGTTGTGTAAGGGCATTTCAATGAAATCTATTTGTAACCTGGTAAAGGGACCACCCTCTCGACCAATTATTCCTGTCCCCACCACTGATTTTCTGTTTGGATTCATTTGTTGGCATGACAAACACCTTTGACAAAAAGATTCTGCAATGGTTCTAAATTTGGTATTGAACCATGTTTCTCTAAAAAGTCTGACCATTGAATCTCTTCCTAAATGTGCAGGACCATGATATAATCTGGCCATGTCAGAAATCAAACAATTTGGCAAAACTACTCTGCCATCTTTGTAAACCCACACTCCATCTTCATCACGTGGTCTACAATCTGATCTTAACCATAGGTCTTTTTCTTCATCATCTGCTTCGTTTTGTAAATCTCTAATCTCATTCCATGTTTCTACAACAGTTGTTAGCATTAATGAATTTGAATCAGTTTCTGTACTTCTATTCCGATTGTAAGAATAATTTTTCCTTGCGCAGTACTTTGCTGTCTCGTCTGCGAAGGCATTTCCTTTGGAAATATAATCAGTTCCTCTGGTGTGCGCTGCACACTTGACTATGGCAATTTCTTTTGGCAATTGTATTGCCTCAATTAATCTCCTAATGAAAACTGCATTTTTAATTGGTGATCCTGTTGATGTCATGTATCCTCTCTGTGACCAGAGTTGTCCATAATCATGCACAACTCCGTACCCATACTGACTATCAGTAATGATGGTAACTCTAATATCCTTTGATATTTCACATGCACGAATTAAAGCAATCAATTCAGCCACTTGTGCTGAACGAACTCCTTCAAGACATGATGCTTCTTCAACATCTTCGACTGTACAAACTGAGTATGAGGCTTTCAAGACACCACCTTCGGATCTTAAGCATGAGCCATCTACAAAGTAGACAAAATCCGATTCAGGCAAAGGTCTGTCTTTGATGTCTTTTCTTGGTTTTGTGCAGAATTCCATGACATCTAAACATTCATGTTCTGTCTCAATGTCATCAACAATTTCAGAATCAGGCAGTAATGTAGAAGGATTCAGATTCAAACATCTTGAAATCGAAACATTATCTGCTCCCAGTATGATTTTCTCATACTTTGTCAATCTGCTACTTGTTAAATGTTGAGTCTTACCTCTTGTCAGTAATATTTCAACTGAATGAGGCACAAAAACTTTCACAGGAAATCCCATTATGATTCCTTCACTTTGTTCAAGACTGATACTTGTAGCTGCAACTGCTTTCAAACAACCTGGTAATGCTTTTGCAATTGGATCAAGAACTGCAGAGAAGTATGCAATAGGTTTCTTTAAATTTCCATGTCTCTGTATTAATACAGATAATGCACATCCTTCTCTCTCACTACAATACAGTTCAAAATCTTTCTCATAATTTGGCATACCCAAAGCAGGAGCTTGGCATAAGCTCTTTTTCAGGTTCTCAAAAGATTCCATCTCAGCATCATTGAGAATGATTGGATCTTTTACATCTGATTTGGTCAGTCTTTGTAGTGGTTTTGCAATTACTGAAAATCCACTTATCCATTGTCGACAGTAACCTACCATTCCCAAGAACATTCTGACCTGTCTTTGTGTCCTTGGCGGTAACATTGCTTGAATCATTTTTATTCTCTCTATAGTTACTTGTCTTTTTCCTTTTGCAATTCTGTGACCAAGATATTTTACTTCTTGTTTGCAAAACTGTAGTTTTGCTGGGGACACTTTATGTCCTTCTTCTGCAAGGCGATTTAACAGAATTATTGTGTCTGTTACACAATTTTCTCTTGTCTTTGCAGCTATTAACAAATCATCAATATACTGCACCAGTGTAGACCTACCTGGTAAGTCTAAATCTTCTAGTGATCTTTTTAACAGTTCGTTAAAGATTGAAGGACTTTCTGTATAGCCCTGAGGGATTCTTGTCCATCCAAGGGTCTTACCTTGGAATCTGAAAGCAAAGATTTCATAACTGTCTGGGTGTAAGGGAACAGTAAAGAATGCATTGCAAAGGTCAATGACTGAGTACCATTCAGCATCATATGGAATCTGAAATAGAATTACTGCTGGATTTGGAACCACAGGACAACATGGAATGACAATTTGATTAACCTTTCTCAAATCTTGTACGATCCTAAATGTTCCGTTAGCCTTTTTAACTCCCATAATTGGTGAATTACAAGAGCTACTCTTCATTTCTTTTAATACACCTTGTTTGATTAACTTTTCAATTATAGGTGTAATACCTTCAATTGTTTCTGTTTTCATTTTATACTGTGGAGTATTTGGAAATTCTATTCCCTGTTTCAATGCAATTTTTACAGGATCTACGTTTTTCATCAGACCCATCTCATTCCCAGTAAAATCCCATATTTCAGATTTCACTGTTTCCTTTAGCTCTTTAGGTAAATCCTTTTCTTCAAATGCAGGAAACAATTTTGTTTCTTCTGCTTCTATCATCATCATTGTCATTCTATACAAACCATCTTCTTCCATTGTTTGTAATTCAACTCCTTCAGGAGAACAATATATTCTGCAATTCATTTTACATAGGATGTCTCTACCTAATAGATTTACTGGACTACTATTACAAACCACAAATCTGTGTTTGTCTCTGTAATTTCCAATTTCAACTGGTACTGGATCAGTTAAGTCTGTTTTAATTTGCTGATTACTTACTCCAACAACTTGGATGGTATCCCCAGAGAGAGGTAGGTTTTCAATTTCCACTGATCTAACAGTAGAACGGGTAGCACCAGTGTCCACTAGAAAAGTGATGTCTACATCATTAACTTTCCCGTTTACATAAGGACCAGACTGGTCAACCTCAAGAGTGGCTCCAACAACACACTCTTCCTCCTCTCTCGGGCACCGTCAGCAATAATCATCAGAATCACTGTCTTGACTTTCTGTTAATAAAAATTGTTGTGAAGCATTTTGCATTTGAACCTTTTGCTGCTTTTGCTGTTTTTGTGGTTTTATTACCTGTTCACATCCCTGAAATCCTACGTTTGGATTATATTTTTGAACTCCCCCACAATTCGGAAAAGGTGGTTGTGGCAATTGGTCTTGACGATTATTCACCTGTTGTTGTTGCTGCTGTTGTAACTGTCGTTGAATATTAAATTCATTTAACCCCTGTTGCATCTGTAGCTGTTGCTGCACGTTAACACCATTCTGCATCTGTGGATTCAATAAGGGATTCTTTGAGTTTCTAGGAGGATGAGGACACTCGTCCCTCCAATGTCCAATTTCGCCACAATTAAAACAAGGTAATCTTTGTTTCAGCTCTTCTATCTTTGGGCTAAATTTCTTTGGGAAATTATTATTACCTTTAAACTTTCCTTGTATCTGGTTTGTATTTCCAGTTTGAACAAAATTAGTGTTCTTGTTTCCCATGCTGGCAATCTGTTGCTCAGCCACCTTTACCTGAGCCCACATGGCTTTCTCCTTCAGCTTCTTTTGTTTTACTTCTAATTCATCGCTACAATATTTTGCTTTTCTCAGAATATCATCTATAGATAGTGCTTGCCATCCGACAATACTAGTTCTGATCATTTCTCCAATTTCAGGTTTTAGTCCATAAACAAATCTATAGATAAAATGACTCATGTCTTTTTCATCTAATTTTTCATAACCACTGTATTGTTTAAAGATTAACAATAGTCTTTCATAAAAAGAATGGACTGATTCTTTTGTTTCTTGTTCTGTTCTTTCTATTTTAACCCAATCAACTTCTTTGGGTGGAATTTTGTTTTTCATCCAAACAATTACTTTCTCGTAAAAATCCATTACAAGTGGATTTGGGGCACCTGTTTCTTTAATTCGCTCAGGTTCTGCTTTTGGCCAACTAATAGATATTTTACATTCTGTCCAAAGATCAGATGGAACTACAATGTCAAAAAATCCATCTAAATCAATCCACAGAACTTTTGACACTTTGATAAATCTATCGACTTGCCTGTACCACTCAACAGGTTTCTCTCTTAATTTTGGAAAGTCATTTGTGAATAACAGAATGTCCTGTCTTGACCATGGGACATGAACATATCCTCCACCTGCAACTTCTCTCATTGGAAATTGTTTTGACAATTTTTCCAATCTTTCATCTTCCTTTCTTTTGGTCCATTTCACTCTCCATTTGTTCAGTTCTCCTAGCTTTTTGATATAAACAATCAAATCTTTAATGTGAACTATTCTTCCCATTGAGTTCAAACTTTCAATGTCACTTTCTGAGAAATCTAATCTGTAATGCTTTGCAAAATTCTTTTGTTTACTTACATCGATTTCAAGTTCTGCAGCTAAATCCTCTAATTGATCATATTTATTTTTCGTTTTCCACTGAATACTTTTGCAAATAAATAGTAGTTCATCATCCCGATAGTAATTTAAACTATCTGGGCCAATTGTTCCAATTATTAATTCTTCTATATTCGCTTTTAATTTGGCCACATCAAGTTTTGGTGTGGTTACCCTAACTTCAGGACTTCCTACATCTGACATAGCACCCATTGGTGTTTTTGGAGATAAATCCTCATTAAAGGTTAAATCAGGCATTCTTGATCTAGAAGTGTTTAATTCAGTCAAGTCTGAATAAAATTTTTCAGTAGGTTTTTGAATTTCTGTATTTAAAGGAATAGTTAATCCATTTTTGTTTGTATCTCTTTGATCAAATACAGGCTGAACAGGACCTATTGTTACTGGAACTGTGACAGCTTCCATGCCTTTTGTCATTCTTTTAATTAATTCTTCTTTAGACCTTAAATATTCATTATAATCGACATCATCAACATTTGTTGTCTCTCTTGCATAATCTTTTGGAGGTTCCCTTGCTCTTGGAGTCATTGAAAAATGTCTGCCCTCATTTCGAGCATTCTCGAATTCTGGTCTTCTAGGAGTTTCAGTGATTTCACAATTCTTTGGATAAATTTTAGGAGCTTCACTAATTGGAGGTGCACTCGGTGAAGTTTCAGTAGAAACCACCGGAGTAGACCATGATCTAGGAGGTCTCAAAGGCTGATTAGGCTGTTTATTTCTAGCAGTTGTATATATTTCTTCCATAATTGCATCCTCAGATTCACTTTCCATAGATTTCCCTGTAGGAGAACCCATTACCATTTCATGAATTAAATATAATCCTTCACTCATGTTTCCCTGTCTCCACATTCGCAATCTATCTTCATGAGTTTCTCTTTTCCATGATGGATTTTTAGAAGGTCTTTTAATTCCACTAGCTTCTCTTTGTAACTGATACATCTCGTCTTCCCACTCAACTAAAGCTTCAAATTGAGTTGGTCTCGGTTTTGGAACAAGAGCATTCATTTTCTCTCGTAAATTTCTTAAAACCCTTACATTAAATGAACCATCATCAGGCCAAGCCAAAACACCATCGTTTTTAGTATAACGTTTCCAACTGTCGAACCATAAGACAGTATGATATCCGTATTCACCTTCCATGTACGCTGCAGGTGTTTTATACTTATGAAGTAGTTTACCACCTCGCGTTTCGATTTTCTTGTCAGGTGAAAATAAATTTTTAAATTTCTGAAATAATGTTGTCTTTTTCTCAACATGTTTAAAATGATAACTCATTTTTAAAAGTTAAATTTAATTCACAAAATCGTTCGTAAATTATTTCCGGGATGTTCCGCAAAACAACCAATCCGTGCGCGAAACACACCAACAGGCCAATGGCAGTTGAGCTGCGTCACTTTTCTGCTCAACCAATAAATTTAGAGTTTTTCCGAAAGACCAATCAGCTCACAGGCCGTCAGAGACTCAAGAGCCAATCAGAATACAGCTTGTGACGTAGGACACCCAATCCCAGCGCGGCTCTGTGACGTACACAGCAGCTGCGGTTTCTCGCTTCTCACTCCTGGCGCTTACCCCTCCTTCACAAAATCTTTTCACAGCGCCATTTTAAGGACACTTTTCAGTGTAAATTAATTCTTAACAATGACTATAAAGACAACATCTGTTCGTTTCACTATTTAGGATAGTTTACATACATTCAAGTATCCACACTTCGGAATAGACGGCGTTATTCACACTAAGGATAATATTCAATTGTCAGTAGAGTAACCTTACCCCACCCTTCTAGCACGTATAATTATGAACTCGCTTTGCTCTGAACCCACCGCGAAGTGAAAGTTCTAAGAGTTCCACTTGAACATAAAATACAATTCAAACTCGCACTTTTACACGGAAAATTCCCTAAATTCAAACACACATGAAATCCGTACAGGACTCTCACCTGTTTATAGAATTCATGCACCGTTAGCAAAATAACGACGTTATCCGTACAGGGCTCTCACCTGTTTATAGATATGAAACATGTACCCGTACAGGACTCTAACCTGTTTATAGATAATCATGTACCGACGCTAAATTTACCCTTCACTCAAGCTCGGATATAACCAATACTCTCATCACAGTGAGTTTTATGGAAGGCGCTTTGTCCCTATTCTCATGCTGCTTTGATTTCTTAGAAAATCCTCACTATACAAGATTCAGACCTAGCCCTAAAACTGTGCTGCTCGGCGACAACACTATGGTACACGGCGATACCTCTTGTGATACTCGGCGATATCACTACAAACTGAACAGATGGCTTGCGTGACTAATTACTCGCCACACAATCTATACCGGTATAGCTTACAGATAGGCACGAAAAACGAACTTAACAAGTGTTAAAACATTGATCCTATTTGCATACCATGACGCAACCTTTAGCAACCAACATATTACCTTGGTTACCTCTTAGCAACCATCAATTTCTGCTACCAGATAATTGATCCAGCGGGCTATAGAAAATATATCATAAACTACGCTACCCAACTTCATAACCTATAAACAAAATTCTATACTAAATATGGACCCATTTATGAACCTGATATATTTTGGGCCTACTGAATCAGGTGGTCAGAATAAATCTATATACACATTATATACACACTATATACATTTTATACATTTGCAGAAAGAACATTGTCATTAGAATAAAACCCAACCATTTAAACGACCACCATAGGTGACGCGATCTAGCTAAAGGTAACCTATACTTCTAAATAACCAAGACCAGCTTGTTTGTCAAAAGTAAGATTTTATTTTCTAAATTATGGTATATAAGTTGTAAGTTTTATAAATGAAATTTATTTGCAATAAAGCAAGCATGATGGTAAGAAATATGGAAAAATACAATTTAAGCGATTGAATCAAATTTAAAGAAATTATATAAAATTTAGCATTTTAAAACCTATTTCCCTAACTGAGCTAAATAGACAGAAATTAAAGTAAAGATTTTTGAGGATTCTTACGTGCTCCACGCAAAGTCCAGCAGCACATCACCCTCATCGGAAAGTCAGAAAGCAGCAGCCAGCCCAACCCTAAGGGCATGACTTTTTATACCTTTCTACGCTAACTAAACTAGCAAAGGAAAGTTTTCAGAAATACTCGACGTCCCATTGGCTGAGAGTGACAAGTGACATGTCACCCGATTCTTAAAAAGTTCCACAAAATCATGTCTTACAAAGACCATTGTCTCTTCCACGTGAAGCCAGAGGCTTCCTTCGATTGTAACTTTGTATTAAGTCATCCTCGCAGCTTCCATAGTCTTTCAGCGCGACTTCCGCGGATGCCAAGTTAAAGACTGACAAAAGTTCACTTTCGACCTTGGCCATGTCCGACAGAATGATGTCAGCTCATCAGTTTTTGCTTTTTGAATGTAGCTTCAATAAACGTTTTAATTCAGAATGGGCGTCTCGTGACTTTCTGCAGAATTATGGATCAGCTTTTATTTTGCGGCTCAAATAGCTAGGCCTCAAAAGCAGGCAACTTATGATTTCTAGTATAAAACAAACACAAGAAAAGTATTAATGTAAGAAATAAAGTATAATCTGTATCCACCCCATGGTTTACTAATTAATTAACCCACCCTATTAATCAAAATGTTACCTAGCCATTGCAAACAAATAAAGCAGCGTTTATATTTACCAGTCTCCGTTTTTCAATGAGACCCATATGCACCTAGAATAGTAGAAATGACATTACACAGACAAGGAAAAGCAAAACAAGCACATGCTTATTTAAGTTTGCAGCAGTTAGTAATGACAAAAACGAAAACAATAAATTATTTTATTATTTTGCACGAACAAAAAGATGCAACAAATATGCACGTTTATGAGCACACATGTTAGTCCCCCCACGTGTAAAGTTTAATCTAGATTGTATTAGCACGACATATCACAAATCATTAATAATTTTATTCATGTTATGGAAATATGACTTTGCGAGTTTAAACAAAATTTTGTTTTCTATCTCGCTCCATCATCATCCAGCATTCCTCACATGACTATGCGTGTATTATACTGTGACTTTTAAGTCTATGCTACATACAAAATATCACAGTGCTTACAGTCACATGTAGCGCCCATCTGTGGTCATGGGCGGTACGCACTCCCTTACCTGTCACCCACCTGGCCCTTTCTGCGTGACCCTGGGGCCAGCACTAGGTGAACAGTTTAAGAAAATTACTCAAAATAACAATTACTTGTCATCAAAATATCATTTTGCTAATGCATCGAAATTGCTAATCTTTGACCTGTACATAGAGTTCAGATAATTTGTTTTGAATTTACTTTTCTTTCTAATGTTGTTTTTGTTTAATTTACCTCGCTAGCTCACTGAGCCTTAACTAACACTAACCCATGCACTAATCTTAACTATGCCCTGTAGTTTAAATGAACTCAAAAACTCTCTTTGGCCCTAAATGAGTCTGTAACCCCGATGTTATGCCCCATCCTGCTCGTGTCCCTCATCTAACCTTAGTTTTCTCCCTTAACCCAGATCCAAAACATCTCTAGCCCGAACTTTCACTCTTAATCCTGCTTCTATGTTCTTCCATAGCTATAACTTTCACCCTTTAGCAGACCTTATTTCTAACCTTGCTTCTATCTGTCACAGTAAACTCAACTTTCACTCTTGAATCAAATGTATCACTCGCACTAATCCTAACCTTCACCCTCAAGAAAGACCTGCTCCAATGCCTCGCCTCACCTAACCCACATACAACCCCACAACCCCACACACAACCCCAAACACAACACACACAACCACACACACCACCCCAAACACAACACACAATCACACACACAACCACACACACACAACCCCACAGACACAACCCCACACACACAACCCCACAGACACAACCCCACACACACACATGACCCCAAACACAACACACACAACCACACACAACCACACACACACAACCACACACACACAACCACAACCCCACACAAACACAACCCCAAACACACACACAACCCCCCCCACACACAACCCCCCCCCACACACAACCCCACACACACAACCCCACACACACACACAACTCCACACACACACACAACCCCACACACACAAACTCCACACACACACAACCAAACACACAACCATCTATCTATCTATCGCCCTCACTCTATCTATCACACTCACTCTATCTATCGCCCTCACTCTATGTCTTTCTATCTATCACCATCACTATGCCTAATCCTGCTTGTGTCCCTCATCTGACCGTAGTTTTCTCCCTTAACCCAGATCCAAACCTCCTCTAGCCCGAACTTTCACTCTTGATCCTGCTTCTATTTCCTTCCATAACTATAACTTTCACCCTTAACCAGACCTTATTTCTAAACTTGCTTCTATCTGTCACAGTAAACGCAACTTTCACTCTTGAATCAAATGTATCACTCGCACTAATTCTAACCCTCACCCTCAAGAAAGACCTGCTCCAATGCCTCGCCTCACCTAACCCACACACAACCACACAACCCCACAACCCCACACACGACCCCAAACACAACACACACAACCACACACACAACCACAAACACAACACACAACCACACACACAACCACACACACAACCACACACACACAACCCCACACACACAACCCCACACACACAACCCCACACACACAACCCCACACACACAACCCCACACACAACCCCAAACACAACACACACACACAACCCCCCAACACACACAACCCCACACACACACAACCCCACACACACACAACCCCACACACACAAACTCCACACACACAAAACCACACACAACCATCTATCTATCTATCGCCCTCACTCTACCTATCGCCCTCACTCTACCTATCGCCCTCACTCTATCTGTCGCCCTCACTCTATCTGTCTGTCTGTCTATCTATCTATCTATCTATCTATCTATCTATCTATCTATCTATCTGTCTATCTATCTATCTATCTATCTATCCATCCATCGCCCTCACTCTATCTATTTATCTATCGCCCTCACTCTATCTATTTATCGCACTCTATCTATCGCATCACCACAGCATCACTCAGCACCACCACAGCATCACTCAGGGGCACCGTAACATCACTATGTGCTACCACAGCATCACTGAATGCCACAGCATCACAAGTCGCCGCCACAGCATCACTCATCGCCACCACAACATCACTCGTCGCCACCACAACATCACTCGTCGCCACCACAACATCACTCGGCGCCACCACAGCATCAATCTGTGCAACCATTCAACAACAACTGGTTCAAATATGTTCTCTCAAAGTCTCAAGCATTATTACAAATGCCACAAAAAGATGTTAATATTTCACTTCTGTTCTTGGATTTTCGTCACAATAAAATACACTGAACATAATCTTCACAAAAGTTATTTGCAAAAGTTTAAGCTATTGCCATTATAAATTACAATAACTTTTATTTAAGTATTAAATATAAAAAAATTAAAAGCCATTGTTATTTGTAATATCAATACATCTAAGTCACGTAAATACAACACATATTGCATCACAAATGCTATAGGTGTCACATTTGCGAAAGTTATAACTATTGGCATTGTAAATGACAAAGCTATTAATTTCGCTACTTTCAAAACCAACACATAAATAAACAAATTGTCATTTACAATACCAATAGCTCAAACTTTCCTAATGCGAGACCTATTGCATTGCAAATGCTTGTTTTTTGCTGGTTTCCCATCCATAGATTTGGGGAGCCTGGGGGAGTATCGCTTCCAGTTGTGTACTGCTGTTCCCTCCTGTTAGCCTTCACGTTAACGTGTAGTCGGACGCTAAGCCTCTTATTTTTTCCTGGTATTAATGCACTCAGCACACAAAGCATAAATCGGAGAAGCAGTGTTTTAAGGTAGATTATATACATGTTTATGTTGCACTCTGCACACTTGATTATAAATACTACAATGACCATTCATTTTTGTAATTTTAGGTTCTATCATGGATTCATCCAGAAACCCAAGCTACAATCATTCGCTGTAGCCAGCCCATGGTTGGCGTGAGTGGGAAACAGAGCAAAGATGATCAGAAGTATTTTCAGTCCATTGTGGATGCTAACGCCCAGTCCCACAAACTCTTCATATTTGATGCCAGACCTAACGCCAACGCTGTGGCTAACAAGGTGAGAGAATCACTTTTGTAGAAACTGTTGAGTTTGTTTCGGTAAGCACAACCTGTGTGGTTTGTGCAATGACAAAGCTCAGACTGGCTTCAGAATGATATCTCTCCAACTGAGGGACACAGGTCCGGAGTGTCTGCTCACCACGGAGTAAGTTAAGTTCAGTCAGAGTTTACTTAGATCAAATATTTCATACCACTTCCTAAAGTTTTCCATCAATGTACATGTATAATGTCATATTACAACACTACCTGTAAAAACCCACTGACATGTTATCACTCATAAACCTGGATAATGGACCCCAACAAACACCCAGCACCCTAATGATCAAGTTGTCACAACTTACTTACCAAGCACATGGGTAGGGCAGAAAATATAAGTGACTGAATAAATGAATTATTTTCAAAAATATTATGTGGCATAAATAACCACAATAAACGTCAATTAAACCATGATTATAAAAGCATACAGTTAACTGTTGTAAAAGAGAAAATATACATTGTCTGATTTTTCAAGTATAGAATGTAAAACGAGAGACCGCAAACACCACAGTCCGACTTAATCATATGTACAGCGGCACCTACGTTACGAATACACACATTTTTAAGCAGTTGCTACAGCCATTTTGTTCTAAACTGTACATTCGGCAGAAAAAGAGGATGTAGTCTTCGACATACTCCGGACACATGCAACAGTGACTTGTTTTCTAACAGACTTCTCCCTACTTTTAAATCAAATGATTAAGTGGCAAGGTACCAGACCTCAGCTTAATGTACAAAGATTTGGCCACTGCTGGTTCCACCTCATCTAAGTAAATCTCAGAAGTATATCACACATGAGGGTAAGCATTTTCTAGTGAGAAAGGGCCTGGTGTATGTACCTTTGGTAGACTTAATATTCAATTTGTGAGTTTAACCTTTCTACCAAGTCCTCAATTAATGGAATCAAGTTTGGTCCAAAGCTCGAACGTAGCAGTCTGTGCTACCAGGGTGCATATGTGCTGAAATCATGCCAGCGAAGCACTGCCTGTGAGAGTCAGTACATTTTGTAGTGCCTTGTTATAGTCTCCAACTTAGGGGCTCATTAGGATTGCGGTTTTTCCGCATCCTCTGGGCCGGCGGAATCCACCGCCGGCCCGGAGGATGCGGAAAAACCACAGCGGACCCACCAAAGACCCACCGCCACATTAGGATGGCTGGTGGGTCCTGGTTTCCGTCCGCAGCTTTTCTGCCGTGGTTGGCTTACAACCGCGGCGGAAAAGCTGTAATATGGTGACGGTGTCTCTCAGACACCGTCCACCATATTAGGATGCACAGAAAGAAATGCTTTTACACGGCGGATATTCCGCCGTGTAAAAGCATACGGTGCTTCACTGCGGGGGCCCGTTGCGGGCCCCCTGGGTGAAGGGGGGATGGGGGGTGCACATGGGGGGTACCTATGGTACCCCCCTGCATATGTATACAGCAAGCGGCAGGCACCGCGTGGTGCCTGCTGCTTGCTGCATACATATGCAATGTATGCTTTTTTAACATTGCGGCGGGTGCAGCTTGAAGCTGCACCCGCCGCAATGTTAAATATCCAGGATGTGACCGCCAGGGTGGCGGTCACATCCTAATTTGCACGGAGGGACCGCCGCAGCCCATGCGGACGGTCCCTCCTACTCTAGGGTGGCGGACGGACGCAAGTCCGTCCGCCATCCTAATGAGCCCCATAGTTTGTACCCCACACCGGGCCCAGTATAGTACAGGTCTAAACGTAGCTAGCATAGAAATGGCCAGCATCTGAAGGTCTAGAAGCAATGGGACTGTTGGGGTGCTGTAGGATGGGCTTAAAATGTGTTTTAAGAAGGCTTTCTCAGGGTCTATTAACTCTGAAACATCAGAGTGATTCCAAATTTCAGTTCCAAATAGGGCAGCATCCTAGGCCTGTAGCTTATTCACATGGAGAGGGGTGAGATGGGGGAGGTGAGGTGAATAAGCACCCACCGCTCTCCCTGTCAAAGGGCAGTGTTGCTCCTGCACACTCTGCTAGGAGGTTACAGCTCCTGGTTATATTTTCCTTCCATTTTGCATTGTGTGTCAAGTGTATCTCAGGTAGGGGAATTCTTGCACTTGCTCAAGGTCTGAGTTGTCCAGACTGAAATTGTTCTTGGACACTTAATGGGGGCATAATATCATTAACTTTTCATGTATTCATAACCAATCCATTTGTAATGCGGAACTCACTATCCAACACATTCTGAAAGACTTTAGTGTCTTGGATACCAGTGAGGAATTGTCTGTGTATAACAGGATAGCAACTTTAGGTCCCACTATTTTCGGAGCAGCTTTGAGGCATGCTTCAATAGCTTATACACTGGTAAATGTTGCAGAATAAAATGATGAAAAGTGTTCATACCAGTGATTTTCTTTACTATCTACTTCTCTTTGCCTGGACACCGCTTCAATGTTACCATCAGATATAATGTTGCAGAGCACTTTGACATTTTAGATGTTACTGCTCCCAAACGATCTTGCCATCTGTTATATTCCAATAGTTCATACTTTTTTTTTCCAGTAGGGTTTTATAATGATGCCTTTTAAGTTTGGTGTCCTCTGTTATGTTATGTTGATTTGTAGAGGGCACGGTCACCCAAGAGGCTATCATGGCACTTAGCAATTGTGAGTCTAGCAAACTTGGGGCCTAATGGGACTACTCAATCAGCGAGGTCTTCAGTTTAGTGGAGTTTAAGAAATGAGGAGGTGGCTCTTGTGTATAGTTGTTTAACTGTTGAGGAGCGATATAGGAGAAGGCCTGCCTTCTGGATCTTGTTTTTCATATGCATGGGATGTGTGCAAGTTGGAGTCCGAATGAGCGGAGGTGTCTGGAACGTTTCTGATAGCAGATGGCTATTGAGATGTGTTGGGCCAGTGTTATGTAGTGCCTTTAAAGTGTGGGTGAGAAGTTCGAATTGTGCTAATTTCTGCATAGGGTGCAAGTAGAGCTCCCTCAAGTGTGGGGTGATACGAGTGTGTCGCCAGAGGTTGAGAGTGATTCTGGACGCCGAGTTCTGAATGGTCTGCAGACTTCTGGTGAGTTTTTTGTTTATCCCAGCATTGAGGGTACTACCATATTCCACCTTGCTTGTGATACGGGCGTGTGACAGTTTTCTAGGTGCTGATTTGAAGCCATTTGAAAATCTTCCTGAGCTTCTTCAGGTAAGGGAAGCATGAGGCATTATTAGTGTTGAATTGGGCAGTCATGTTAACTTTTCTGCCAGTGACCATTCCAAGGTGCTTGGTGTGGGTGGCTGGCCACCAGGTGGAGTCCTACAGTGAATCGCTCTTCCCAAAGTTCATGATTTTGGTCTTGTCGGTGTCCAGCTTTTGACAGTTGGCATTCATCCAGTGAGCAATTTCAGTCATACAGGCATTGTGTACTGAGTATCGTGTCCATGACGGAAAGAATGAATTGTGTGTCGTCAGTGTAAGAGAGGATGCTGATATTGTGAGAGCAGGTGATGCTATCTAGAGGGATCTGTGTGTTGAAACTGGTTGGGCTCAGGAAGAATTCTTGCGGAACTCCGAAGATGAGTTTGTGGGTATCCGAGGTCCACAGGGCCAGGCTGACTGACTGGGTCCTTCTAGCCAAGAAGGAGCAGATCCATTGGAGTGTGTGTTCTTGGATTACGATGTTGTGTAGACTTTGGATAAGGATCAAGTGCAATTACCGTGTTAAACGCTGTAGAGAGTTTCAGGAGGATGAGGGCCGCTGTGTCTTCTCCTTCCAGAGCCATGAGTCATCCAAAGTGGCGAAGAGGGCATTTTCCATGCTGTGGTTGGGTCTAAAACCAGACTAAGTGTTATTGAAGAGTTGGTGGCTGTTGAGGTATTTGGTGAGGCATTTGTTGATGATTTTCTCTAAGACCTTGGTCAGTAATTGTAACAGGGAGATCAGTCTGTAGTTGGCGTGCGTTGCAGGGTTTGTTGAGGGTTTCTTCAGCAATGGAAGGACAGTTGTATGTTTCTAAGCTACTGGGAAGGTTGCAGAAGAGTTGGAGGCATTCACAATGGCTGTTAGCATGGCACTGATGGTTGCAGTCCTCTGTAGTAGGCATGGAGATGGTAGTGGCCCCTGAGTCGATGGACGTCATTATGTGAGCACTTTCTTCGGGGTGATGACTGGCCATGTGGTTAACATTGATTCTTTGGATAAGATTGGGGAGCGTTTGTTGAGATCTGTTGGGGTCTGGTTGTGGGTTGAAGTTGCTGTAAATGGCAGTCATTTTGTTGCTGAAGAATTGAGAGATTGTTGCAGAGGTCCTGTGAGGGAGTGGTCGAGTTTGAGGCAGCTGCTGGTGATGCAAGATCCTTCACAATGGCTGTGTTTTCTTTGCTTCTAATGGTGCTATCATTGATGCGGTCAGCCAGAGCAGCACGATTGGTGAACTGGATGAGTTTGATTCATGAAACTTTATTGAGCTATTAAAAAAGCCTTAAAAGTACATAAAAATGCAAACCTAAAACATATATTAAATACATTATAACATCTCAATATCTGATTCAATTACATGTATTCATAATATACAGTCTGTAAAAACATAATATAATTCAATGGCCCACTAATACATAACACTTTTCCTCACATTAATAGCATTCAAGATAAAAAGGGGAACATTATAACACACCGAGTGTTCTCTTAATGCAATTAAATATTTCATAGTAGCTTTATGTAATCTAATATTCTGTATAATCAACATGAGTTTAACGTAAAAACACCTAAGATTCTGGTAAAATTTACAAAACAATAAAAAGTGCAACGTGCCTTGCTTACTTCGATTTTTTCATGGCAAAAGGTCCAAGGTGTTGGAGGATAACATGTCCGTGGAGGTGGTCAGCTGATGGTGATTCCACCCCCAGGCTTGGGTAGTCTATCTTGCCTGGTGATCTTGGAGCCGGAGGAATGGGGGGGATGGATAGGTCGCTGTAGCGATGCGGGGATAAGCCAGGTGTCTATGAGGAAAAGTAGATTTTGTCATGCAGCATGTTGCTGTTGGTGAGGAGCATGGTTGCGAGTGTGGAGTGTTGTGTGGGTGGTTGAAGGACTGTGTGAATGTGAGAGGGTGGGGTGTTGGGTGCTGTTGGCGTAGGTGCAGTGAGTGGTGGACGTGGGTAGGTGCATGGAAACTTGCAGGAAGCCCAGGATAACACTCCCATGGTGTTGTGTGGTGCAGCAATGCAGCAGTGTAGGGTGTGGCGGCCAGGGTTTAGGGCGTAGAGGGTCACAGTGGGGTAACAGATTGAGGAAGGAGGACTTGGGTTCCTGGCACTGAGCATGATACAGGCACGAACAGGCACAAATAGGCTTGTCCGTGCTGCGGCCACCCCTAAGTAGGTCCGGGGAGGGGTGAGGAGTGATATCACTTCCTGTGCAGATGGATGGTGGGAAATCCTGTGATGTCACTTACTGTGCAGATGGATGATGGAAAAACCAGTGATGTTGCTTCATGTGCAGATGGTCGATGGAAATGAGACCTTTTGATTGGTTTTTCTGGCATCTATTTTAATAGTTAACAATAATGCTGCCCGGGCTGATCTATAATCTATAAAACCAGTTGGGAGAGATTAAAAAAAATGGTTTTCTAGACAGCCACTGGTTTTGTTAAAAGAAAGGCAGGACGTTCTTCTGCAGAATTATATAGCTGTGGAAATTGAAATGACTCTAAGGTCATAATGCATTCTGGTTCCAAATGTCGCTCATAAAACTATTTATTCAGGGCAGAGTTGCGATAAGTACTGCCTCATCCCATTTTATTCTCCTGCAGTCTGTCAAAATATAAACGTTATTGTGACTTTGAGTTTTCAAAGATCTATTAATGAAAATGGTTTGCCTCAAAGAGAGGATCAGAGGATCTTTATCACTCAACATGTTTCTCAGTTTTCATGTTGATCATAATGCTTAGGCTAGATTGATCTAGCATTATGCAATCAATTATGCTTTTAGAAAAGCTGTTACTATATGTGTGTTATCTGGGGTAATCTGGTCATGGGGGCCATGGATAAGTGCCAGCGAAGCTAATGTAGCTAGTGACGCTCACTGAACTCCCCCCCCCCCCATTAGATTTAATTTGTATATTACTCCGCATCAAGTTGAAGATGCCTTTCCCTTAGCTATCTTTGTCACTGATTGCTGTGAAGTTATCACAGGTTTGTAAATGATATTAAATGACCAGTGACCAATATGATGGGGTTCTTTCCACCACTTCTGCCACTACCAACTATGTGAAACCTATCATCATGGCAGGCCAAGGTTGGGGGTTCTGCAGTATATTTATCACCTCTGTTATAAACATTTGTTGCTTGTCTGTTTTGAAAGTCAATAATACCTATTGCATGTCCGGGTGATTACAATCAAATTCATGAACCCTTAAAGGTAAGTGAAAAGAGTACCCGTATTGTTAACCCACCAGATGGTATTCGTCTGGGTTACCTGACTGCTGGTATTTTATAAGATGTATGCAATGGATTCTATGTGATGCTATGGAATTCATCGCCCTGTTTCCTGAAAAATACAAATTTAGTGATTCTCCATAAATCTATGCCAGTCATTATTGTCCAATTTAGCACTAGTCCCTCGACGTTCTCACTTAATATATCGATAGATAAGGGCTTGCTGAGTTCCTTTGTATTCATTTTCATGTCCTCCAGATTTCCAGATAACGGGCACTCTATGCGAGCAATATTTACATTCTTGCAGTGGTCAATAGGAACGTCCTAAGAGATTAGAGCAATCATATCACTCAAATACAGACCATTATGTTTGCCTATGGTAGGAGTGATGCAGTTGTTTCTATAGAAGGGATTTTACTAGCCGCTCACCCCCCTAGCTAATATCCCTACACAAGGTCCCACTCATATTCTCATTAAGCCAAATACAATTGACTTTCATGGTTCATCCGTTCCTCAAAATATTTAAATCGGGACCCTTTCACTTGCCAACCTCCTACTTAACAGTTCTTCCTTATCCTAGGTGTAGTCTCTACTATGTGGCATCTGTATTTGGAACACTCTTGGTAGGAATGGATATTTTCCCACCACAACCTTGGACACAAGTATTCCCAAGTTAGCAAGATCTTCCTTTGAGATTACAGTGCTGTACAATGGCCTATGCCCTCCCAACATACCTGGGGGAATTCTTTGCCCCGCAACCCCGGGTCATTTCGGAATTCAATTTATAATTTGCCATTCAAAACAACATTATAAGGCCCTTCAAGTTGGCGCAATAAGTGTGAAAGGTCCCCTTATTTAAAACATCATGTTGACCCTCAGAAGTGTAGATGGAAATAAGGTCCATTTCATCAAATGCCCCTCATGCATCATTTTTCTAGGCGGGGATTTACTTTTGTGTCACCTTCTATCTTGGCAGGTGCAAACATGTTTGCAAGCACCTTTAAAATAGTAGCTCGGACATGATGCATCGTATTAGTATCTATGTTATTTGAATATTTTGCAAGATACTGCAACTGTGGGGACTTCCTAGGGGTGATATAAACAGATTGCTCTTACTCCCCCCCCCCCTTCCTGGTTCTTTGACGCTTTCCAATATTTGTGTCTTGGATTTCTCATTCATTTGTAAGTGCATTCCAGACGTGGAGGTGCAAGATGATCTGTGGGCTTTGGCACTAGGTCGTGAATTGTAGTCTGAACCCTCTTCCTCAACTTAGTTGTCCTAAACCTGCTTCTCAGACATAGTAGCACATCTAGTTGGTTTCTATACCCCCTTCTAAAAGATAGAACAAACAGGTTTCCCATTTATCCTGGATGCTCATGACACGACAATCAATTTTATGCCGCAGTCAGCCCAACCCTATTAATTGCCGAAGTTTCACAATTTCTGTTTTTTCTACATACAATTGAAAAAGATTCTCGATTCGGTAATGCATTTGCAGTGAAGTCATTGACAGTTTTCAATCCATTTTACACCTGTTGTGTGTTTTCTAGTTTTTGCATGCAGGTTTGGTCCGAATGGCCATTAATCCCTGTATTAGATGTCCTGACTGCAGGAGCAAGGGTTGTTGTTTGCCACTGCAGACACCCCTTACGCCAGAAAGATTTATAATGGGGTCATTGCCAGCTAGTGTAATCTCACAATGGCTCTCAGGATGGCTTACAGCTGCATCTTCGGTTATGATGTTTTCCTGGGATCACTGAAAAAATATTGAGGGACATAATATCGAGTTGAAAAAATATCGTTGACAAAATATCGACAGACAGAATATCGAGTTTGTATCTACAAACAGGTAAGTACAAAAATATCGACTACAAAATATCGTTTACAAAAATATAGTTAATTAAAATATCGACTTTATTAAAAACAGTGTTAACTTAAATTAATATTAAAAATTATTTACTAAAATATACTTAATACTTAAATTACCTTATAATATTTAAATAATTAATGAAAGTTATAAAAAAAAATTACAACCATATTTGTTAAAACATATATATATATATAGTAACATAATATAATTAAATAATAATCAATATTATTACCGTAGGATAGCGTAAGTGTAAAAATTACTATTCCCACTCCAGGGAGTGCAACAGTAGGGAAAGCGTTGGATAGCGTAGGGGTAAAAATTACTATTCCCACTCCAGTAAGTGCAACAGTAGGGAAAGCGTTGGATAGCGTAGGGGTAAAAATTACTATTCCCACTCCAGTGGGTGCAACAGTAGGGAAAGTGTTGGATAGCGTAGAGTTAAAATTACTATTCCCACTCCAGTGGGTGCAACAGTAGGGAAAGCGTTGGATAGCGTAGAGGTAAAAAATGACTATTCCCACTCCAGTGGGTGCAACAGTAGGGAAAGGGTTGGATAGCGTAGAGGTAAAAATTACTATTCCCACTCCAGTGGGTGCAACAGTAGGGAAAGCGTTGGATAGCGTAGGGGTAAAAATTACTATTCCCACTCCAGTGGGTGCAACAGTAGGGAAAGCGTTGGATAGCGTAGAGGTAAAAATTACTATTCCCACTCCAGTGGGTGCAACAGTAGGGAAAGCATTGGATAGCGTAGGGGTTAAAATTACTATTCCTACTCCAGTGAGTGCAACAGTAGGGAAAGCGTTGGATAGCGTAGAGGTAAAAATTACTATTCCCACTCCAGTGGGTGCAACAGTAGGGAAAGCGTTGGATAGCGTAGGGGTAAAAATTACTATTCCCACTCCAGTGAGTGCAACAGTAGGGAAAGCGTTGGATAGCGTAGGGGTAAAAATTACTATTCCCACTCCAAAGAGTGCAACAGTAGGGAAAGCGTTGGATAGCGTAGCGGTAAAAATTACTATTCCCACTCCAGTGAGTGCAACAGTAGGGAAAGCGTTGGATAGCGTAGGGGTAACAATTACTATTCCCACTCCAGTGGGTGCAACAGTAGGGAAAGCGTTGGATAGCATAGGGGTAAAAATTACTATTCCCACTCCAGTGAGTGCAACAGTAGGGAAAGCGTTGGATAGCGTAGGGGTAAAAATTACTATTCCCACTCCAGTGGGTGCAACAGTAGGGAAAGCTTTGGATAGCGTAGAGGTAAAAATTACTATTCCCACTCCAGTGGGTGCAACAGTAGGGAAAGCGTTGGATAGCGTAGGGGTAAAAATTACTATTCCCACTCCAAAGAGTGCAACAGTAGGGAAAGCGTTGGATAGCGTAGGGGGAAAAATTACTTTTCCCACTCCAGAGTGTGCAACAGTAGGGAAATTAAATACTTCATATATTATTTAAAAAAATATAAATTAATATCTATAACAAATTATTTTAAAGTAATTACCAATTTATTTTAACATAGCAATTGATCAATTAAAATTATAAATTAAAATTAATTATTATTATTTCTTACCTAGTAATCCAAATTAATTACAAATTAAAATTTATTTAATTAACAATTAAAACTTATTTATCTATTTTTTCTAATTAAATACAATTAAATAAATTGAATTATTTAATTAATTATAAAAAAATTACTTCCCACCCTATTCTCCTATAAACCCAGAACCCGCTACTGAAAATAAATAAGTAAAATTAACATAATTAGCAATTAATCAATTAAATAAAAATAATTTAATTAATGACCCATACATTTTTAATTAACAATTAATTCTAAAAAAATACCAATACATTTTTTAACATATTTAATTAATTTTAATTAAATTACTTCCCACCCAATTCCCCTATAAACCCACAACCCGCTACGGAAAATAAATTAGTAAAATTAACATAATTAGCAATTATTCAATTAATTAAAATGAATTGCCAATTAAAATGTAATTATTTACCAAATATAAATTAATTAATAATTAATTAAAAAATAATACCAATAAATAAATTTACATATGAAATTAAATATAATTAAATTACTTCCCACTCTATTCTCCTATAAACCCACAACCTGCTACAGAATTTAATTACGCAATAAATAAAAAAACAAATCTCATTTTTTAAAATTAATTATAACATAAATACACAATTTTCACACATATAATAACATAAAAAACATTATAAAAAATTAGATACTATTAAAAATTAGATATTTTTAATTACCTATATTATATACTTCGATATTTTAACTATCTATATTTTTAACATTCGATATTACATTACTTACCTTAAAAACGATATTTTTGATGTCTATATTCTGTCCAGTCGATATTTTGTCCAGTCTATATTTTGGACTCGATATTATGTCCAGTCGATATTTTGGAGTCGATATTATGTCTGTTTATCGTTTTCCTGGAAATGTCCTTTATCTTGTCCCATGTCTCATGTCCTTCCATGGTGGACAAGTGTTCCATGGCTGTGGGATCCAGGGTACTGGACCAATGTAAGGGATGTCTTAGTTATCACATGTGGCTGTGCTTCAACTGAGGGCCTGTTAACTCCCTCAAAACACTTGACTAATTTGGTTGGTAATAGCCTGATTACCTCAATAATATCATTAGACCTTGATGCATAATGTAACTTTTTAGCATTTCAGGAACAATTGCTGGTGATTTTGGTTCCAATTCGTCACCAGACAAGGTATCTGTGGCGTTGTCCAGTTCTGAAATTGATAGAGCTTTTAAGAACACTATAGGTGCTCTGGCAGAATATGAATAGCTGGGAGTGCCATGGTTTGAGGAGGTACTGGATCACTATAACTATGCTTTGATTATCAATTAAGACCTTGTTAACTTATGTATTAACATCACTAAAGAAATATACCCAATCATATAGGTAAGGGACACCCACTTACCTCCCCTCCAGTCAACTTGCAATCCATTTGTCTCATGCACCCACATTTGGCGCAGTTTGTGGAACCTGTTTAGTCAGTGTAAGCACTGTGATCAGACTGTTTTTTCACAAACTGTAGTTGCCACAGCTTTCTCAGAAAACCAGGCAGAAGCCCTCCACCCCCTGCTACATGCTCTCCCCTCTGCCCCCTGCTTCCCAGAGAAAGAAGAGAGCATAGTGGTGGGAGTTGCAAGACCCAAAGTGGGCACCTGTGCCGGACTGCAAACTGCAGGTAGCAATCAGTACGGGCTTTGCAGTCCTCTTCTTCTCTCTTCAACAGCACTCTTCCTGACTTTGTAGCAGTTAGGGTAAAAAACGGGCGCAAACTAACAGCGAAAATTCTATCAGTCAGGAAAGTGTTCAAGAAGTCCCCTAAACTCCAGACCCCAAGCATTGAGCACCAGACTCTAAGGTTCCAAGGCTTCGAACCTCAAGACCCAGCATTATCGGAAGGGGAGAAGATTGAATAGATTTTTTTTTTTATTTTTTAACAGATTTTGTCAAATAGCACATAAGGAGCAGAGCTCTGAACCCCAGAAGCTTCTGCATAACAAATTTACATCATCATGACTTGAAAAAATGGGAAGCAATACAGATGAAAGGAAACAGATCAACAAAGAAAACAAAACGGTACCAACTTCCCCTGTCAAACTAACATCTTTGTTCAATCCCATATCACTCGGAAATGCAGACACATCATAGGCATCGTCACTCTATTATACCTGAATCCACATCTTATACCAACAGAAACAAAATTATAATGAGTCAAGGGACCCTGCTATAGTGGTGGGTTCCAACTGCAGGCCATGATAGTCCGCCCATCGCTTCCACGTTTTACAATTTATCTGCGGGCACCCCCTTGCTACAGAAATGGGGATCTCCAAGCCCATCCAAAAGTCCAGGCCATTCTTCCATGCCATCACTGAGGGCGCTGCCGGTGCCTTCCATGACTTGCCGATATCTCTTTTGGCCAAAGTGAACCCCAGTAACATAAGATGGTGTTTGTAGATGTTGCCCCCCACCCCTTCCCTAATATGTAGAAGTACCAGTTTCGGTGAGCGGGCAAGTCCCAGCCCAGCACCTCTGAGAGGCAGGTCATAAATCCCCTCCGGAATCGTGGCAAGGCAGAGCGGTGCCAGACCGTATGCATCAGGGTTCCCTCTTTCCACTCGCACCTGAGACATGCTGCGGAGGCCACCAATCTCGCCTTCCACAATCGAACCCTAGTAAAATACACCCAATGGAGGTACTTGAACTGGATAAGGCGCAAGCGTACTGCTATAGCAGCCCTCCGCGGGGAGGCCAATGCCTCCTTCCAATCCTCCCCTTCAGGAGTGCCACCCAGTATAAACCCAGAGTGGACACCTGGGTGTATCTATAGCGTTGAAAGCACTGTGCTTTCGTCCCCATAAGGTGCGTCTCCAGTAGCATAAGAATGTCTGCCTGAGGTCTTTTTGCCGGCCCCTTGTTTTATTTTATCCAATGCCCCCTGACATTCCAGCTTACTATCCGACAGGTACCTAGGGGAACTCGTTATCTACCTGATGGGGCTGCCATGGGAGGCCCTGATGGTAATTACTGGTGCGTGGAAAGATGTCTGGTATGTAGGGCTTTGTGCTGGCATAGAGTAGTGCGATTAGCGAACCAGAAATAATAACCCAACAGCCTCCCACCCTATACCTCAAAACAGTTGACGTATCTGTCGCGGCGGGTGCGGCCCACAGACCCCAACAGGGAGTCCCGGCCTACCCCCGCCAATGGATCCCCAACTCCCAGCCCATCGTCAGCAGGCACTCTCCCCGCGCTTCTCCGGGGAAGGCAATAGCGTCTAAGTCACACAGGACTATGGTCCCCCCTTCGATTAGGATGGTGGTGCATGTTGCAAAGGAGCCGACCCGGCCCGTGAGGAGTCACTGTGTGACTGGGATCGACGTCTGGACCTAGATCGATTGTTCCTCTTAAGCTTTGGTTTAGGCGACTTCTGGGGGACCTTGCTAGACGAGGAGTCCGATTCCCGCCTAGGCGCAGTGTGGGGGCGAATCTTCACAGTCTCATCTGTCCACTGATAAATCTCCTCCGGCGAGTCTAAAAAGTGGGTTCGGGACATATAGACAACCCGCAATCTGACTGGATAGAGCAGGGCAATCGGAAGCTTAAGAAGCCGAAGACGAGCCTTGGCTGGCAGAAATGATTGCCTCAGTTGCTGGACCAACCTTGTATAGTCTGGAAATATTAGGATGCAGGCATTGTCAAATAGCAAGGGTTCCTTAGCCCTGGTTTGTTTCAGGATAATGTCTCAATCATGATATTTTAACAGCTTAGCTATGACCGGCAAGATTGAATAGATTTGAATATTCAGCAGTACTTCAACATGCCTTTAAGTGGCACCGTGCAGCTCTGCACTGATGTCGTCCCGCTCCAGAAATGATGTGTGGAGACTATATATGCACACCCCCTGTGGCTGATTTCAGTTTCCACTTTCCAGACCCCAAGACGCTGAGCCAGAAGTCCCCTCATGTCTCTCAGAGAAATTTACCTCAAAATGTTTCTTCAGTGTGGTATGGATGATCCTTGCGCAACTGGTTTTAAGCACTGTAGGGACTGTGGCAAACAAATGTTTGTGAGAGATCGCCACCAAGTGTGCCTGTGGTGTGTGGGATTGGGTCATGACTCCAAGACCTGCAGTGACTGCGCGTCAATGAACCCAAAGGCCATAAGGGAGGCTTTACTTCACCAAATATAAAAAGATTCCTCAGCCGGACTGCTCCAAGTTGCTGTCTGTGTCCAAAGTTAGTTTTTTTCCCCGTTCCCAATCCTGAGTCGATGAAGCTGCTCTATAGGCTAGTCTTTGTCGCGGCCCAAATTGTGCGGTAAGTCAGAAAAATGCACAGGAAATTAAAGCCAGATTTTGCACCCTTGTGCCACATGCATTTGGCTAAACCGACACAGGTGCAGTGCCACAACTCTTGATCCCAAAGTTGACCTACTTTGGAACCAATTCCACACATGGTTCCGGCACAACTTGAGTTCCGAGGGTTTTTTATGACAATTGATACCTCCACTTATACGTGCCTCCTCTCACACCATGTACTAGCCACAGAGGAATGCACTTCCTAAGCCATGATAATGTTTAGGGCTGCTGAAGTACCTGTCCTTCAGCTCCCCACCTTGAAGGTTAAGACCAATGCGTTGACAGAAGTCCTACAACAGGGGAAAACATCCTTTGAGTCCCTTCTTCTATACAATGAGGCAATGACAGATTATTAAGGGCTTGGGCCAAACCTTGTTCTGGCCACCGAGTTAATTTACAAATAGCCAGACGCCATCACCCTGCTCCAGGTGAACCTGCTTTTCTCTCGCAACACCCTCCCCCTGAAAGTTTAGTTGTGGAAGCCTCCATGAACAGGTCTATTCCCAACCACTTCCCCTGACAGGGAATCTAAGTGTGTGTAAACATTTGGGAAACAAGTGTTTTTCTCTGCCGGGTCTGCCACTGCAATCAGTTAACCCCTTCGCAGTGGGGATAATTCCCCTGCTGTGCTGGGGGGTGTGGGCGCGCACAGTGCTCGTGTGCTCATGACGAGCTGAGCTCGTCACGGCCACACCCGTTTTCGTGGAAGGTTCAGCTTCTCTCGCAACACCCTCCCCCTGAAAGTTTAGTTGTGGAAGCCTCCATGAACAGGTCTATTCCCAACCACTTCCCCTGACAGGGAATCTAAGTGTGTGTAAACATTTGGGAAACAAGTGTTTTTCTCTGCCGGGTCTGCCACTGCAATCAGTTAACCCCTTCGCAGTGGGGATAATTCCCCTGCTGTGCTGGGGGGTGTGGGCGCGCACAGTGCTCGTGTGCTCATGACGAGCTGAGCTCGTCACGGCCACACCCGTTTTCGTGGAAGGTTCAGCACAGCAGGGGAATTATCCCCGCGTGTGAGCGTTCCACGGCTCATGACGAGCTCAGCTTAGCTCAGCTCGTCATGAACACACGAGCACCGTGCCTCATGACGAGCTGAGCTCATCATGAGCACGGAAGGAGTTAATGCCAGCTGCTTGTTGGAATGCTAGTCCCACACCCTTTGGGATGGCAATAGTCCTCCCTGTAGTACCCAAAGATCTCTTACCTGTTCTCCTTCCAGCAATTCAAGACGGTTGTCGTGCTGCTGACTTGATGGTTCATTGTGGGTTGGACACCACTGATTCCAGAAGGTGAGCCATCGGCACATTTTTTGCTATTGGGTGCGATGAGTAGCTGCGATCGACTGGGTTCTCATGTGATACCCAGTCTTCCCTGATAGACATGCCCTTCGACAGATCTCGCCTGTTTGGGGGCAAGGCTGATTCCTCTCTAGAGAGTTTTGAAGGGAGCGGGGCTACCACATGCTCTCTGGGTCTGTCTGCCCCACATCACCTACCACAACAGTTCTACATCCCCATTTGCGGATTTGGTAGTGGTGGCCTATAGCGCCAGCCTTTCCCTCCTCAACAAGAAACCCAGTAATTTTTGCGGTCATGGCCGTGGTGCCCACCGGCCCCGCTGCCAAGGTCACCAGGCAACGCCTCCACCTGTAGCCCCCCACCTGCCAATCCTCTTTAGCATGTCCTTAGAGGAGGCAGACCCTGTGGGAGGCAGAATCCACCAATTCTTCCCGGGTTTGGCACAATAACATTGGCTAGATGGGTTCTACAGTTCATTGGCAGAGGATACGCATTACCTTACTCTCTTCCCTGCTGCACCTTCCACCACCTCCCCAGCAACTGGCGGAGAACAATCTCTCCATTTTGAGGCAGGATGTGAAACTCTTTTGGCCAAAGAGGCTGTCAAGAGGGTGCCAGCACCAGAAGTAGGATGTGGGTCTTACTCCTGTTACTTTTTTGGTGCCCAGGAAAGATGGAGGCCTGTGACCTATTTTAGACCAGCTCCCTCTCAACGCCTTCATCCGGAAGAAAAAAATATAAATGCTCACCCTAGCCCAGGTCTTATCTGTCCCCGACCCTGGGGAATGATGGTGTTGTTGGACTTCCACAACGCCTATTTCCACATGCCTGTCCTGCCTGCCCACGGGTGCTACCTATGGTTTGTAGTGGTACAGCAGTATTTTACCTTTGCGGTGCTCAAGGTGCTCACCTTTGGTCTTACCAGTGCATCTTGGGTGTTCATGAAAGTGATTGTGGTGTTATTAGTAAACCTTTAGAGGTCAGGGGTGCCAGACTTCCCTTACCTCAATGACTGGCTGTTGAAGATAGGTTTGCCTTAGGCAGTCGTCAACCACCGCCAGACTGTGGTGAACCTCCCGTCATTTTTTTATTTTCGGCACTTATAGAGCGCACAGTCACCCTACGGGCATCATGGCACTAACATATGTGTGCCCAACTGGGCTCATATTACGACGGGGGGTCTCACCAATTTAGTAAGTTATGCACTAGGATAGAGCATTGTCTTCAGTCTCTTCCTAAACAGAAGATCTTCCAGTTGTCTCAACTCGAATGGAAGATTATTCCATAGTCATGCAGCAGATGTGCTGAAAGCCCTACCTCCCGATTTTACTTTTTTGAATCTTGGTACCTTCACCATCCTGGCGGAGGAGGAGCGAAGGCTCCTAGCAGGGGCATACCAGGCAAACCTATTCTGCATTGGTTTCGGTCCAGACCCATGCACAGCCTTAAATACTATGCAAAGGGACTTAAATGTAACTCTTAGGAGTATAGGAAGCCAATGCAGCTCTGACAAGGCCAAGGAGGCAGATGATCGTCTTGGCCTTCTCAAGGCTAACTTAGCTGCTATTGTTTGAATACTCTAGAGCCTCTCTATCAAATATCTTGCTCCAGCAGCAAGGCATTACAGTAGTCCAGCCTGCTTAGAATGGTACTTTGTACTACCAATGCTCGAGCTTGATCTGGCAGAACCTTGAAGGACCTTACGAAGGGCTCTAATAATAGAGAAGCAGCTCCCCATGGTTTTATTTACTTGTGATTCAAGGGTCAGTTTGTTATTAAACATAATTCCCAGATTCCGCACCTTCTCCGAGGTGGCCAATGGACTGGCTGTGGCTAATGGCCAGAAGTCAATAGGAAGTGACGGGGGAGACTTCCCTGCTGCACAGTAAAGACTCTCGGTCTTATCAGCATTAAATTGTTGCGAGTTCTTTCTCAGCCAGTGTGCCGTAACCTGCAGGCAAGCATGAAAGTTTTCCAGGGATGTAGACTGTTCCCCCTCTAAAGATAGAATAAGTTGGGTGTCATCCGCATAGTTTACAATATTTATATTATACACCCTTATGACAGCAATCAAAGGCCGCATATAGATGTTAAACAAAATTGGACTAATTGCGGATCATCATTAGGATTCACTATCAACGTTCTGTAGTCACAATTGAATCCTTAGGTTCTCACTTTTATCACAGCCATTCTGGACATGGTTCAGTTTTGTGCCTCCCATGGAGAGAGTCCAGGACATTCAGACTATGAGACCGATCTTCACCCCTTGGTCCTGGATTTTAATGGGATCTGTTATCTCGGTGGGTTCAGCACAAAGGGGGCCTGTCACTGTCCATCCAGGTGTTAAAGAAGAGTGCAAATGACCTGCACGGGTGGCTGCTCGACTGTAGTTGGGTCAGCGACAGATTCCTCTGCCTTCCCACCTGTAGCTAAAGGTTGTGACAGATGCATTGTTGTTGTCCTGTGGAGGTCACCTAGGAGCGTTGGAGAGCAGAAAACTCTGGTCTCAGGCGAACGTTTCCCTCCACAGCAGCTTGTTGGAGTTTCAAGTGACTCGCTTGACAATAAAAGTGTTCCGCTAAACTAGAAGGAATAGGTGCAGTGTCTCACGGACAACATGACCGCCATGTGGTATTGCAATAAACAGGGTGGCATGGATCCATGGATTCTGTGCCAGGAGGGCTTGCATCAATGGAAGTAATTGAACGCTCAGGATATTTCCCCAATTGGTCAGCACCTGGCATGATCTTTAAACACCAAGGCAGAAGAACTCTACCGCTGTTGCCTAGCGGGTTACAAATATCAATTACACTCAGAGGTAGCACAGGGCATCTTCTAACAATAAAGAGAACCCTGGCTCGATCTGTTCGCCACTGCACAGTGTCAAGACTTTTGCGTGTTGGAGTTCCCAACCAATTCTCTTTTGGGAATGTTTTCTGCCTACATTGGGGGTCAGGACACCTGTACACCTTTCTGCCCCTCCTTCTCCTGAACAGAGTGGGGAAAAATGTCAAGAAAGAGCAGGCCCAAGTCATCCTAGTGGCTCCAGACTGGTAAGAGTTTGGTGCCCGTAATTTCTGGACATAAGCATATGTCCTCCAATCTGCCTGCCCCTCTGGGAGGACCTCTGGTCACAACAGCAGGGCCAACTCTTGCACCCAAGTCTGCACAACCTACACCTCCAAGCATTGAGATTGAGCAGCAACAGTTGATGGCCTTCAATCTCCATCTTGAAGTGATTGGTGTCATCTTGACAGCCAGGTGTCCATCCACCAAATCTGTCTATGCCCTGAGCTGCGAGAAAATTGTTGCTTGGTGCTCCTACTGATGCGCCTAACCTCTGAATGCACAGTTATTAGATGTTCTTCTGTTTTGTTTGTCCTTACCCCAGCAAGGCAACAGTTAAAGGTTACCTTTCAGCTCTTTCGGCATTGTTTACCTGATCAGCCATCCCTTTTCAAGCCACCTGTTGTTGTGTGTTTCCTGAAAGGGGTGGCCTTTATGTTTGTACCAACACAGTTTGTGATGCCTCAGTGTGACCGTAACTTGATACTCATTTACCTGATTTGCTCTTCTTTTGAAACTATGCACAGTTGTCCTCTTTGCCTTCTAACAATAAAAACAGCATTCCTCATTGCGATAACATTGGCCAGGTGAATGAGTGAATGTTGTTTGTGGTACCATCTTGTACATCTTTCTTCTGAGACAAATTAGTCCACTGGATAGAAGCAGCATTTCTGCCAAAGGTAGTCACGCTGTTCGACATAGGGACATTCCTCATCTTGCTGGCATTCTATTCACTGCCTCAAAGGACGTAGACGGGCCTCTTTGCCTCAACCCTAAAAAGGTGCTTAGTTTCTACATCGACCGAACCAGAGATTCCCGTCTGGATAACCAACTTAGCTTCTCTAGAAATAAGAAAGTCAAAGCATTGCAAAAGAGAAGCATCTCAAGATGGATTGTGTTATGGATCAAAGCCTGCTATGGGCTGGCCAAGAAACAGATCCCAGAAGGCTTGCGTGCTAACTCCACCACAGCGAAGGCTGTTACCACTGCGCTGGCACGGGTGAGCCTGTCATGGAAATATTAAAGGCTGCAACATGGGCGTCCCTCCACACATAGCACTACTGCCTGGACAGTCTTGTCCAGTGGGACAGGAACTTCAGCTGATCTGTCTTGCAGAATTTCTTGATCCGAGACGTTCCACACACTCACCACCAGAGGAAGTACACTGATTTAGTCTCTACGCATAAGGTGAGAAATTGGTGGTTAGAAGTCTTTATCAGAAGAACAGGTTACTTACCTTCAGTAATGCCTTTTCTGGTAGAGACTCTAGCTAACTGCAAATTTCTCACCTAACCACTCTCCTCCCTGTTCTGTGGAATAGACACATACAGTCCATTTGTAAGATGCCAGTCTAACAGTCTGCACACTGCCATATTCTGATTGCAATGGCTTTCCTTCCATGGGCACTGACGGAGATCAGAAAAAAGCTGACTTCAGCATGCTTAGGTGTCACTGATATAGTGGCCCCGCTGTCACATCCAAAGAAGGACAGGCCAGATGCGAAACTGTACGATGTCCCCTACCGATGTGTGAGGGATTTGCTAAAGAGCCAGTCTCATGCCTGGGAAAAGTCACAAGGTTAGTAACATGTAGTTATTTAGTCTCTCTACGGGAAAAGATGTTATCAAACATAAGTAACTTGATATTTTGGCACCATTCAAAAACTTTTTGGTTTGGGAAATTCCATTTTGGCCCACCTTTCTAACTGATAAGACCAAGTAATTATAAAGCATATTATCCATCTGTTCATACGACCCCAGAGAACACAGATTTTGAATGTATTAATCTCTGCTAGCTGGATTGTTGTAATGCAATCTGTTTGAATCTTCCAGTTAAGTTTTCGCCTTGGACGCTGCGCACATCCCCCCGCGGTGCGGGCGAATTAATGAGTGGGCGGGGTTCGGACGGCCCCTGGCTGTCCTACGCACACGCCCACTGTGACGTCGGACGGCCGGGGGCCATCCGAAGCACGCAAGGGGTTAAATAGTTGCAACCTGAGCAAAATTTGGCAGCCACACGGGCACTAGATTCACAAAGGAAGAATTCCACTACTCTAACCATGAAAACATTACACTGGTTTCCTGTTAAGCAGAGATCCATGCTTAGCTGGGAGTGGCTTGCTGTGAAGCGGAATGGCCACTCCTTGAGTGTGCTGCGTCGGCTGGGATAAAATCCTGTTACAATCCTGCACGACGGATAGTCTGTCCGACGCCCAAGATAGCTGTATAACTAGCTGATGGTGTGGAGATTGCTCGGCGAAAGTTTCGCTACCTTGGCAGCATCAGGTTTTGAGATCTGAGCGGAGCTGCAGAGGCGAGGGGTCACTGAGGCGCTGGAGTCGGGACGCGTCAAAATCGAGCCAGAGGAGCTGGGAGGTACATGGGCCCCTACCTGTTGAAAGAAGTCTCATCCGCGAGCTGTTTTGAACATCCCCGGACCGGAGCAGCGGTGCCCAACGTGTGTGGTGCAGAAGCCTGTGGACGATCGCCTGCTGCCGAGGAGGGGTGTGGGACGGCGGGATCCTTCTCGCTAGAGGCCCTGTCTGTGAAGGCCTTGTGGTGGGGTCGGGGGGCCGTCCTGCTGCGGGCCGGGTGTGCCACGCAGATTTCTCCTGCCTGCCACCGACTATGGGGTGGATGTCGGGGACTGCGGGCGGCGGCTGATGGCAAGGAGCAGGCTCCGCTCCTCTGATATGCCCACACTTGCTCTCTATTAGGCTGCGACTGGAGGGGGACTGGTGCGAGCGTCCCTGATTGCCACCCGACTCTCGGCACCACCGTGCTTGGGCTACATTTGACTTGGGGACGGGGTTGTGTGGTGGCCCCCCTTATCCCCCACCTGCAGATATTTATACCCTGGGGCTCCTTGGAGGGTCCCTTGCTACTATGGCACCTGGGGGAGACGGCTGGAAGTAAGAAGCCGAGACACATTTGCGACGTTGCCACTAGAAGGCACCTGCTGCGGCGGTGCGAAGTTGGGTCTGCCCGTTCAAAGAGGCACTGAAGTGGAATTTTCCAGAGGATGAGACACATCTGCTTGCCAAATACCTTTGCTTCTGTGGTAGAGTGGGCCAAGTGTGGACACCGGGTTGAGGCGGGTAGTATCCTGTGAGATTGGTGGGACTGTGCCTACTCAGCTTCTCGCCTGATGGACTATCGGAGGGGGTCGCAGTGTGTATTGGTGACGCAGGAGTGCTCCTTGCTCCTGGACTGTGGGGAGTAAGGCCCGTGGGGGAAGCTGTGAGTGGCGTTGCAGGCGTGTGCGGCCACCATCTTGCTCCCTTACGATAGGAAGAGGAGCGGACGTGATACACCTAGAAGATTCTTGAACCCGACTTGATTATTTGCCCTAACCCCGTGTGGGATGATGCTGACGAAATGGGTAAACAAGATCCCAAGCAGCCACGATTGAATTTTGAGAACAAACGCTCCACCAGACACGTGGACTCGGAGCCAGACACGCAGGCGGAGGGTGCTCGCGATTCGCATGGGGAAGATCAAGGGGAAGATCTGCGAACGCTCATGCTGGAGATGAGGTCAAGTATCCGCAACATTGACACTCAGCTGGACACTCTGACATCACAACTAGACTCTGTTAAAGCACAGATGTCCACACACGAGACGCGCCTTGATGCCTTGGAAAACCGCCATACTGAATTCCACGAGCTGCAGGTGGAATCTAAGGAACAATTACTACATATGGACAAGCTTCTGGGGGTCATCGGGCCAGAAATGATGATTTAGAGGCCAGGTCAAGACGCAGCAACCTTCGTGTAACGGGAATTCCGGAGACGACCGCCATAGCTAAGATGGAGACCTACATCACGGATATGTTACATGACCTCTTCGATCCGCACCTATCGACGGTCTTCTTGGTTGAGAGAGCGCACAGATCGCTGGGGCAAAAGACCCCTGTTGGAGTGCCACCACGGCCTATTATTGCGAAAGTCTTGAACTGTCAGGATAGAGACACTATCCTGAGGAAGGCCAGGGAGCTGGGGCAGATTACGCACAGGGGCAACAGGGTCGCGTTTTATCCGGACTTCACACCGGCGATACAGGCGGCGAGACGAGAGTTCCTTCCGGCGAAGCGGATTCTCTTGCAGGGGCAGATTCCGTATTCTCTACTGTACCCAGCCAAGCTAAAAGCTAAAAGTATCCCAGGATAGCACCACCCACTTCTTTGTTGATGCGAAGATTTCCCAGCGCCCCCCGGTCTTCCCAGCGCTGGAGAACTTGGTAGGATCTCTGTTCCCTCGTAGGCTGCTAACCAGACTCTACAGGCAAATGCAGAACACGGCGCCAGTGGTTAAGCCGAAATTCCTGCAGTGCTAGAATGATGACCTCCCAGAGCCGCTGACATAGGATCAATGGGCATTTTGTTGCGGTCAACTTTCAGAACTCTCACCTAACTACAGGCTGCGCCTGATACATTTCAAATATATACATAGATTCTATAGGACCCCCGTGAGTCTGCGCAGGATGGGACTCAGGGAGGGAGATGACTGCTGGAGATGTGGCTTCTCCCCGCCTTCTTCCTACACATAGCATGGTCTTGCCCGGCACTTACAGAGTACTGGTCTGATGTTTTCGCCTCGGTGAATCAAATTGTAGGACGGTCGGATGCCCCATCTCCCCACTAGGCGTCTTGGGATATGTCAAAAACACTCCACCCAAAACACGTAAACTGCATGCACTACTACTCCTTTTTGCTAAAAGAAGGGTGGCGTTATACTGGGGTAGACAAAGAGTACCCACGATCAAGGGATGGCTGGCTGATGTTGCATATGGACATACACAGCTGGGAATATTCTGGGAGCTGATGCCGCCCACTTCTCGTCCACGTGACATCTGGGAACCCTACGTACAATGGGCAAATGCACAATCAGAAAGCACCCAGGCTGTGGGGGCTGGGATGGTAATAACTGCGAGGTGATTGGGTGGATATTTAGTGGTCTCGTAAAACAGGGTGGGTAACAGGATGTGGCAGATGGGTGGGTCAGAATGGAATTGTATCTGCTTAGTGGTGCTCAACTGATGTCTTCGAAGTTCATGTATAAACCAGTCCCTTTCTTGTTTCTTTTTATTTTGTGGACTGCCAAGGATCCACCAAACATGTTTAGAAGCTAAGGATGTGTACATCGAATTGCAGTTGTGTCGTGACCTGATGTTATATGTTTGCAATATTATATGACATGTGCGTGCACCTTGATAATTGATGTGCGTAACTGTAACTGGCGAGTTTTGTGGTTTATTTGTGTTGTACTTCATGAAAATGCTAATAAAAAAAATTAAAATAACATTTAAAAAAAAAGCAGAGATCCATGCTTAAATCCCCCTGTGTAGTGCACAAACCTTTGTATGTTGTCCATCCTAAGCCTTTTACATACAGATCTTGTTTTTATAAACCCAAATGGTGCTTATGATTTTAAAGGCTTTGCTTTAAGTTAATTCCTAGATTCTGTTGTTTAGGAGGGAGGACTTTTTCAGTTGGCGCTGCAAAGGTATGGAATAAACATACTTTTTTCATACGGTAAACCCTACATACTAACGTTTAGGAAAAACCTTAAAACCTGGTTGTTCCCTCTGCTTTAGTAACGTATTAAATTATTTGTGGACTAGCACTCATGTTCTGTTGTATATAACTTTTAAGTTTAGCGCCAAGATACCTTCCGGTGGATACAACGCTTTATAGATAAAATTAATAAATAGATAAGTCTACAAAGATAGCATGGTCCTGTATTTGAGAGTAATTTGAAGATAAGACGAAGTAATTTAATGGATACCCCAGTAGAAACTGATAACTTGTGGAGGCCAGTAAGAGCTGAAGTGACATGATATTGCTTCCTCATGTGAGGCAAACACCCATATTTTAGACATACTTGATTTTGCCTTATGGTCCTGATGTTAAGGCTTATTAACCTAGACCAAACATGAATAACAGCCTGCACCTCGGAATATGTAAAAATTAATGATGTTGATACCTTTGTCTGGATAGAGGCCAAAATATGTGCCTCACCTTAGTAGGGAGACATCTGCTTTCATCAATGTGAAGCTCTGTTTTTTAAAACATTCCTAACTGTCTGGCGTTTGTTGCAACGTATTTCCAGCATGGGCTGTAAGTACAAACCCTGAAATAAATTAATGGAAGTCCTACGGAGATAATCTCTGCCATTTGAGAATAGAGTGGTAACCAACTTTGCTTCATCCAGATCTTAATCATAAATAGCAGACACAAGAATATGAGTGTTACTGTTTCAGGTTTTAAAATCCAAAATCAAAACTCATACAGAATACTCTAGTTAATTGTACGAGTAATGGATTCTTTCCATGAAGGTTTTCCCACCACCAGAGGTAGTTTAGCATGTGAAGATGATGATTCAATTATTCCTACTGGACCAAACTATTCAAAAAGTTACATTTCAAATTTGAAAGACCTCATAGAATCTTGTATTCTTCAGGCACTTCTGTGGTCCCTGTGGACAGAATCTTTGTCATTCAGTCACATTCTTAGTGATTTCTCCCCTCTGAGTTGTGGCAGTCAGAGTGATCAGGTTGACTCTGATAACCTTTCTTCTCTGGGAGCAAGGGGTGCATGGTCTGTTGTTGACAGGCTGCTCTGCAGCTTTGCTCTGTGTCAGCATATGTGGCATAGGGAGCTCCTTGAGTTTGTGCAGGTAAGCATTGATGTTTTGGCACTTAAGCAATTCATTGGGATATACATGATGATTTTTCAGGAGAAAGCACTGTTCTGGGGGATACTTTCAGCGCGCATCAGACATATGCACACAAATCGAGTCTTTATCTTGAGTGGTTGCAAAACCTATTAGGGTTTTGGTGTAGACATACATAGATCTCTAGGCCATTCATCAGAACACAAACTGCCCATCCTATGGTCAAGATTTCAAAGTTTGTGACCCTGTTTGATGTTAACATAAAAAACGTCAGGTTCCATATGGTCCTGTGTTATGACTTCAGTGTTCCTGTTCATTCCATCTCCCACATTTCAAAGTAAGACACCCATGATTACCTTTACCAGTTTTACTCTGAGCAGAGCCAGTCCTTTTGTCTCTAGGCAAAGAGGTATATTGCTCCTCATCAAATTGCTATTTATTGTCTTGAGGGAAGAGCCAAGCATAGTAGAATGAATTACTGCTAAAGATTCCTGGTAACACTAAGTAGGATTTTCTAGCTGTCTTTTGATATGTGCTGATGTAGTGTTTTAGGATGAAGCCAATAAAGCTGCAATGATAGACTTGAAGCTAGATTTTACAGTCATACATATGGGTGATGGACATGTATGCTGCAATCCACATGTACCATTTAACATTTATGCCCTTAGTAACATTAGTCATGTAACAAGTTACTGAGGTCTTGCTTACAAGTTAAATAAACTAGTCGGACTTAGCTAATTATACATCATGTTTAGGAGTTACATCACACGCACAGAAAGAATGAATATGAATCTCTTAGTGCGGAGAGTAAAAATGCCAGCAAAACGTAACCAAAAATGAGGGCACAACTTCAAAAGATGTATTTCCTTACTGATTTAGTGGTAAAAAGTGGACTAAAAGGACCTGTACGTCATGACAGTTTAATAAACTTGAGTCTCCTGTGCAGGTCGTAGAGTTCTTTTTTTTTGCCATTATAACTTCTTCTTCAGCTATCCTCCTCAAATGAAAATGTCACCTGACTACTGCCTCAGGGACTTCGGACTAATTTTCATACACTCTATTTGGACCTTACTACTTTGCTGGATAGCTTGTCCTGACTTAGAGATTGTCAGGGTCTTTTAGACTCTGTTGGTTGGCTGCCAGCCTACCAGTTCAGTAGAGACTTTGGCCTTAGCTTTCCTAGTGGACAGTCCACCGTATTAGGAGATCCCTGCTTGCCCCACAGAGCTAAGGGCCAGATGTACGACCCGTTTTTACATGCGCAAACGGGTTTACGACCCGTTTGCGCATGCAAAAACCTACAGGGCCATGTACAATTCCTACATAGCGAGTCGTAATTTATATGCGACTCCCTATTTAAGAATTGCAAGTCACAATTAGGAATGGGCGCCCCTTCCTAATTGTTTCTGCAAATCAATATACAAATGTTTTGAGACCGCAATTGCGGTCGCAAAACACTGGCAAATTACCATCCTCTTCAAGGGGGTGGTAATGCAGTCCCAATTTGCAAGGGGTCTCCAGGGGAAACGACCTGCCTTTTTTTTTAAAAAACTGCTTTATTGAAAAGCAGTCCCAGACATGGTGGTCTGCTGAGTCCAGCATGCCTTCATAGCTGGGAGGGCCTGTCATTCCCAATGGGCTCGCAAATTGCGAATGGCTCATTAATATTAAGGAGCCTTGCAATTTGCGACCTTATTAGAAATCGCAAACAGTGGTCAAAACTCTGTTGTACATGCAAAGTAGCACCTCGCAAATTGTGAGTCGCAAAAGTCTCGCAATTTGCAAGGCGCTTTATTGCGCGTCGTACATTTGGCCCCTAGTCTTTAGTGCCCACACGTTTAAAATCCGGGGATTGCTTTATAGCCAAATATTGATGTTGAAAAGAATAATATCTGACCAGGAAACATTTGAACAAGAAAAGAGATTGCTACAAATAGAGCACAAGGATATGAAGAAACAATAGAGAGGCACAGAATGAAACTCACTGGCAAAACAGATAACAATTGTTAAGAAAAAGAATTGTTAGACAACAGAAAAAAAGATATAGAACATTTATTATGGAATATTTAACACCACTTTCTACTTTGAAAAAAAGTAGTCTTGAAGCACTCTGAGCTCAAGTTAGACAGAATATTAAGTACATTATTCCTGAGATGCCATTTTGTTATGAATGAAAGTGGTTATATCTTAACAGATACGTTAATAAGAATGGTAAAACAGAAAACAAGGCGTACAACAAGTGACAAATAGGAAACAAAATGGAATGTATCCTTGTTTAGCATGTATAAACTGGAAGAATTATGATTAAGGGACCTAAAATTCAACATTCTGGCCTTGAAGAGGTACTTATATTCCTTTAAGATAAGACTAAATATTTTGATTATCTGAGTGTAAGCCAAAGTGCAAAAGTCAAATGACAGTTGCATCTGCTCCCTGATTTTATGTTTTAAAACATTTTATTGAAATTTTCAATACAAAACTGAACGTCTACAGCCTGTTGTTGAAAAATAATCAGGAAGTGCACTCCAATCAGTGTCCAACTTATTGAGAGTTTTCTCCCGGTGTGTCCCTTTTCAATTTCCCATGTCCCTCCGAAAATATGTTCCTTTTCAACTTCCCCTGGGACCACCCCCCAACCATGCACCCAAGTCTGGGCATGTGTACAGTTCTACTTGTCTCTTAGGGTCGCTGTGCTTCAAAATACAGTACATTGTGTGTATTTATTGGTATGAGCTGGGAATCATATGGGCTAATAATCTTAAGAGCTCACAGATACCTCGGGCACATTAGCTCTCATTATACTGCTGATGGATATTTAAGTAAAGGCTCCCAAATACTATCAGAGATGACCTTCAATTTGGCTGGAGATAGGAGAGCATACTTCATTCACAACTCACTTAGGCAGCGTTTGACTCTGAGGAACAATGTGCTCTGTCTTTGGACCGCCAGGATGTAATCTGGGAATATGACAGTCCTGTGGTTATCTTTGAGAAGCAGCTCCGATTGCTGCACATTTATAAGAATGGCATCAAGGTCCTTGAAATATTGTTCCAATATTTAAAAAGGGCAATAGATCGAGTTGCCAATGCTATCGCCCTATCTCACTTATGGATTCTACCGTTAAGATTTTTGGCCGAGTAATTTTAAATAGATTGCAATCCTGGGCCGATGAATGCTCAATAATTGGCGATCTTCAATATGGATTTAGGAAAGGTCTGGGCACCATTGACCAATGTCTTAATTTGCACATACTATTAGAAAAATACGCTAAAGCCAAGGGTGGTCGCATGTTTTTAACCTTTGTTGACCTAACGTCAGCTTTTGACTGTGTCACCCATTCTAAACTATGGCTGGTTCTTCGGAACCTAGGGTTAGAGGAAAATATAATTAATATTCTCAGGGAACTTTATGCAGGGGCTACTGCTCGAGTTAGGTATGGAAAAAATGGAGAGTGCACTGATTCGTTTACCATCGCGAGAGGAGTGCGGCAAGGCTGCGTCCTCGCTCCTTTTCTTTTTACAATCTATATCAATGATCTTGAAAGGACATTGTTAGAGGAGTGTAGGGACTTGTCGCTCGTTGGCAAAAGGTCTGTCCCGGCGCTCTTATATGCTGACGACGTAGTCTTGATGGCCAGGACACCACTGGCCATGCAAACGGTGGTTAACACTTTTACAGGTTTTATGAACAACTTAGACCTGAAAATTAACTGTACGAAAACGTTTACCATGACATATGGCCCTGGGCAACATAAAAAGGAAAAAACAATATATGTTGGCTCAAGACCACTTGAGCATACCCCCACTTTCCCATACCTCGGCGTACTGTTTGACCAAACATGTCGATGGAATGATGCAATACAAACTAGGAGATTGTAAATCTATAATGGCTTTGAAAACCCTTAGTTGAAGGATGGGTAAAAAACCAATCGGGGAGCTTTTAACTGTGTATAGAGCGACTTGTGTGGCAGTTGCCAAATATGGCGCAGGAGTATGGGGATATGTGAACACTAAACCACTACAGGTGGTGGAGAATACCTTTTTGAAATTCCTTTTAGCAGTACCAGACAGTGTATCAACTTATGTTTGTTACGCTGAGCTAGGGGAGCCCTACTTAGAAGATATTATTAAGTTTGCTCCGGTTCTACTGTGGCACAGGGTCTGGTCAACTGAGGAATGCGCGTTTAATCGTTCTATTCTAAGGGACGTTATGAGCCTAGATAACGTTGGTAAGGTGCGTGGCTAACCTATGTAATGACGTCTCTTACAAACATAGGACATCTGGAATATTATGATGACCCCACAAGTATGAGCCACGTTCCTAGGAAAATCCTCAAAGGTGTATGTATGAGGCACTTGTGCGACCTTACAACTAATATAGAAATGTCAAAGAAAACTGTGGTCGCACATCAATTAACAATGACCTCAGATCACATGCAACCTTATATCAGACTAACAATGAGTGATTTTGAAAGGTTCTTATTGACGCGTTTTAGACTAAATTTGTTATTCAGATCCCTCAGCTTCCCTGTTATGAATACTTGGTGTAAACAACTTATTAAGTGCCCTTGTGATGATTTGTCTGAGCAGTCAGACCTTCATATTCTTTTTTTTTTTGTAGATTTTATACAAATCCCAGGAAAAGATGGATTGTGCCCTTATTGAAGGTTATGGAATGTAATCAGTGTCGCCCCTGCTTTTTTAGAATTACAAAGATTAGATAATATTTTAGCCGTTGCATATTTGTCTGTATATTTTAAATCTGTTTTTAGATTTCGGAAAACGATCACCTAAATGAACTGAAATAAGACGAGCATATTTTATCCTTGTTTTAACCTACTGTGTTTTTAAGGATATTTTGAAATGTGATGATTTATTTGTACTTTTATGGTTGTTTTTTATCTGATAACCGAATAAAGTGTAAAACTTGAACTATAGGAGTTTCACTACAAAAGGGTGGGGAGGGGTGCCAGCCGGGGGCACCGGGCCTGCAATATATGGGCCCATTCCATGGAAAAGAATGGACTGAGGGCGTTAGCGGGACCAAGTCCTTGAACCAGGTCTCCACAGAGTCAACCCTCCGGCAGACCCAACTTTCTAAGATTGCTACGCCAGGCTCAAGTCTTGGCATCTTCTGTGCAGTTCTCTAGAAATCCCACTCACTCCTTGATAGGATTGCCAGGAGCTAGTTCTGAAGGCCCGACGATTTAGGTTGCATTTCCACGATCGCCCTTTCGGAAATCGTGACCCTCTTGAAGAGCTTGCACTGGTCGTCTTGCAATAGATTGATGTCCTCAGAGACGCCGTCCACCTTCGCTTCCAGGTGGCCCCCAAATGCCTCAGTCTCCTGCAGGATATCATCGACTTTGTCTGGGCCTCTGGTTGGGACGGCGATACTCCAGGTTATTGCTGCTTGGTGAGGCATTTTATTTTTATGGGATTAATCTGTTTTTCTTATTTCTTACTGAGGCCTTACACATTGGTCAAAAAGAACTGGAAATAGAGTTGTAGCAGTTAGTAGATTATGCAAAATATGTGCGAAATTTGGCCAGAATGTTTTTAGAATTGCTGTATAGATATGTTCAAGTTGGGTAAGAAGTAGTACTATGATGACAGCTTCTGAAGAAGTACTAGCATTGGAAACAGTCCTTTGCCAATGGTTATATGTATGATTCAGAAAAGGGGGTGGTTCAGAAAAGGGGGTGGTGATGAACAGAGTGTCTGAATTAAGCAGACCACTCTTACCCAGTCCAAAGATCAGGGCTTGATCCATCACCGTTTTTTAGCTCACTGCACCATCCCAGCTCAGAACCTGGCTACATGCAAATTAGTCTGTTCCTGTCCCAGTGCATGATGGGAACAGGGCAAACCAAACTACCAAGCCAATTCTTATACTGGGAAGGAAACAAGCTTCCGGGGACCGGTTTCTGGCATTTCAGCCGTCGTCGGCCCAGCTTGCTTGAATCCTGATGGTGCAACGAGCAAGGGACTCACATCTGAGTATACCCTTCCACGCTTACGGTGGACAAAATGATTCAGAAAAGGGGGTGGTGATGAACAGAGTGTCTGAATTAAGCAGACCACTCTTACCCAGTCCAAAGATCAGGGCTTGATCCATCACCGTTTTTTAGCTCACTGCACCATCCCAGCTCAGAACCTGGCTACATGCAAATTAGTCTGTTCCTGTCCCAGTGCATGATGGGAACAGGGCAAACCAAACTACCAAGCCAATTCTTATACTGGGAAGGAAACAAGCTTCCGGGGACCGGTTTCTGGCATTTCAGCCGTCGTCGGCCCGGCTTGCTTGAATCCTGATGGTGCAATGAGCAAGGGACTCACATCTGAGTATACCCTTCCACGCTTATGGTGGACAAAATGATTCAGAAAAGGGGGTGGTGATGAACAGAGTGTCTGAATTAAGCAGACCACTCTTACCCAGTCCAAAGATCAGGGCTTGATCCATCACCGTTTTTTAGCTCACTGCACCATCCCAGCTCAGAACCTGGCTACATGCAAATTAGTCTGTTCCTGTCCCAGTGCATGATGGGAACAGGGCAAACCAAACTACCAAGCTAATTCTTATACTGGGAAGGAAACAAGCTTCCGGGGACCGGTTTCTGGCATTTCAGCCGCCGTCGGCCCGGCTTGCTTGAATCCTGATGGTGCAATGAGCAAGGGACTCACATCTGAGTATACCCTTCCACGCTTACGGTGGACAAAATGATTCAGAAAAGGGGGTGGTGATGAACAGAGTGTCTGAATTAAGCAGACCACTCTTACCCAGTCCAAAGATCAGGGCTTGATCCATCACCATTTTTTAGCTCACTGCACCATCCCAGCTCAGAACCTGGCTGCATGTAAATTAGTCTGTTCCTGTCCCAGTGCATGATGGGAACAGGGCAAACCAAACTACCAAGCCAATTCTTATACTGGGAAGGAAACAAGCTTCCGGGGACCGGTTTCTGGCATTTCAGCCATCGTCGGCCCGGCTTGCTTGAATCCTGATGGTGCAGTGAGCAAGGGACTCACATCTGAGTATACCCTTCCACGCTTACGGTGGACAAAAGGATTCAGAAAAGGGGGTGGTGATGAACAGAGTGTCTGAATTAAGCAGACCACTCTTACCCAGTCCAAAGATCAGGGCTTGATCCATCACCGTTTTTTAGCTCACTGCACCATCCCAGCTCAGAACCTGGCTACATGCAAATTAGTCTGTTCCTGTCCCAGTGCATGATGGGAACAGGGCAAACCAAACTACCAAGCCAATTCTTATACTGGGAAGGAAACAAGCTTCCGGGGACCGGTTTCTGGCATTTCAGCCGTCGTCGGCCCGGCTTGCTTGAATCCTGATGGTGCAATGAGCAAGGGACTCACATCTGAGTATACCCTTCCACGCTTACGGTGGACAAAATGATTCAGAAAAGGGGGTGGTGATGAACAGAGTGTCTGAATTAAGCAGACCACTCTTACCCAGTCCAAAGATCAGGGCTTGATCCATCACCGTTTTTTAGCTCACTGCACCATCCCAGCTCAGCACCTGGCTACATGCAAATTAGTCTGTTCCTGTCCCAGTGCATGATGGGAACAGGGCAAACCAAACTACCATGCCAATTCTTATACTGGGAAGGAAACAAGCTTCCGGGGACCGGTTTCTGGCATTTCAGCCGTCGTCGGCCCGGCTTGCTTGAATCCTGATGGTGCAATGAGCAAGGGACTCACATCTGAGTATACCCTTCCACGCTTACGGTGGACAAAATGATTCAGAAAAGGTGGGTGGTGATGAACAGAGTGTCTGAATTAAGCAGACCACTCTTACCCAGTCTAAAGATCAGGGCTTGATCCATCACCGTTTTTTAGCTCAATGGTTATATGTAAGCAACACGAAGAGCTGCCCTTAAGTGATGGAACTTTTTCTATAGCTAATACTTATACAGTAGTCTGCAAAGGTACATTTACTATGGCATGTAGTTTACTTTATCCATGCTGTCAATGCTTGGGTATTTGGATGTTTTTTAACTATAGTAAATTAGTTGAAAAATGTTCTATATCTAAATAATTCGTGGCACACGCCCATCAACTCCACCCACAAATCAAACTTAGGGGTTCCCTAGTTAAACATCATCTTGATGTTTTTATGCTTTTAGCAGCAGATCAACCTGACATTTGTTTAGTAACAGATACTTGGCTGACTCCCAATTCCACTCCAGACATCTTCGCTGCACTGCCCAACGATTATTACATCCTTCATGTGGATCGTCCACCTGGATCGTCCACCTGGTACAACAGGTAGTGGAGTAGCAGCAATTATTCACGGCAACCATAAATTCACTGCAATCTCCTCTTTGAGTCTCGCGGCAGTGGATAACATGGTCATCAATCTGGAATCTAACTCAGCCCCACTGATCTGTGTTGTAATATATAGGCCCCCTCAGCACATGCCTTTGTTTTCCCTACTACTGAATGAGCAAATGGCCAATATGGTAACAAACTATACAAATAAACTCCTAATTGGTGACCTAAACTACTGGTTTTAGGTCAACGATGTAGTTGGTGGTCCTCATTCAGAGGAATTGACTGATCTATTAACTAACCTCAATTTTACCTAGCATTTATCTTCAGCCACACATGTTAAAGGTCACATACTGGACCAAGTCTGGACCACCAACCTTACAGTATCTGTTCCTATGAAATTGCCGTGCTTATGGTCTGACCATCACCTTATAAAATTCTCAGTAACAGTACCTATCAGCAACTAGACTCCCTTGGCTGAGGGGGGCGTGATTAGGAACTGGGGCACCCTTAATAAACAGGAATTTATGAACTCATTAGCCAGCTCAACCCCTATTTTCGATCTGGATGTTGATCTCCATGAAGCAAACATCTCGGCATGGCTCCTAACAGCCAGTGACACGCATGCCCCGTTCAAAAAAATTAAACAAGACAGTCGTTCTGACGCACATAAATGGTTCTCTGGAGAACTAAAAGAACAGAAGCTAGCACGACGCAAAAAGAAAGGAGACGGAGACTAAATTACGCTCATGAAGACAAGCTCCTCTACTCTGAGGCGCAGAAAGAATATAAAAAAGCTATTAGTGCAGCAAAAGCTTCCTACTTCTCCACTAGAATTTTAAACTCCCCATATAAATCGAATAAAATGTTCTCAATCGTGAATCAGCTATCTAATGCCGATAGAGTTTTACCTAAACCCATCCTACTCAGGATCGTTGCAACGCCCTGAATAACTTCTTTTTGGAGAAAATTTCCACGATCAAAGCCAGCATTCCACGCTCTAACCCCAACGTGTCATCCTCTGTCACAACTACAAATGCTCTTTCGCTGGAACACTTTCCAGCCATTAGCACTCAGACTTTTCTGGACTTATTGTCCAAAGTAAAATCTGGTTCCCCCATGGACTTCTGACCACCACACATTCTATAAGAAATGTTCTCCGCCCTGCCACAGTCTGCTGTGTCCCTTTTGAATGAGTCGCAGTTACAGGGCCGGGTCCCTAAAGTATTTAAAGATGCTATCTAAAAAACCAGAGCAGACCCACTAAATTCTTCAAATTACCGACCCTTATTTAGCCAAAATCTTGGTAGCCCATGTGGCTAAATGCCTGTCTAATTTTATGGAGCACTCCGGCTACCTAGATCCACATCAGGCAGGATTTCGCCCCGCCCATTCTACGGAGTCAGTGATACTGGCAGTCCTGGATGATTTGCGCGGAAAAGCGGATGGAGTTATCCCACAGGCCCTGGTGCTTCTGAATCTATCTGCCGCATTTGACACAGTTGACCAAAGGATACTGGAGGACTGTGTCAGGGTCGTACTCAAGCAGTACGCTTGGCCACTTTCACAGCACCCAAGCTAACTACAACATGTGGGGTCCCACAGGGCTCCTCATTATCCCCCCATCTGTTTAATCTTTACCTCCTCCCTCTCATTCAGTCTTTGAAGGAAAGGAATGTGACCACATTCAACTATGCCGACGATCTACAGCTTACATTTACCATTGATAACTCCCCCAATTCAGTTATCGACTTGCAGGAAACTATGCTTCACATCCGCCACTGGATGGATCGTAATCACCTGAAACTCAACCCAGGTAAGACTGAAATGGTACTAACAGGGGGGAGCCAGATCTTCTGGGGCCCACACTATTGGCCAGCGGAACTCGGCTCCCCTCCTGAGCCCTCCACCTCCATAAAAAGTCTTGGGGTTATTGTAGATAATGATTTATCACTAAAATCCCAGGTAGGCGCCGTGGTATTAACTTGCTTTTTCCAATTACGAAAGATCTGAAAGATTAGCTATCTGCTGACTCATGCAGCGCTGATACAGGTGGTGATAGCTATGGTACTATCCATTTGGATTACGCCAACTCGATCTATCTGGGGATGCCACTCTTCTTGACCAAAGGCTCCAGAATGGTGCAGAACCAGGCAGCAAGATTGATCCACCAGCAGCCCAGGTGGCAATCTGCCAGACCTCTGCTAAAAAAATTACATTGGCTTCCGATTCCTCAACGGACTGCCTTCAAGACCCTTTTTTACCGACCCCCTCACTACATGCCCTGCTTCCCTCTTTTGTTTGGTGAAATGTTGTCCCAATTAATCATCAACAATGCCAAAATCATGATTATTGGTGACTTTAACTACTGGCCTACGGACGCAAAGGAGAGCACTAGCTCCTCAGAACTCACAGACCTTTTATCTGGTATGAACTGCACTCAGCACATACAGACCGCCACCCACATTAAGGGACATGTCCTAGACCAAGTTTGGACCTCCAACTTGGAAATAACCCAACCCCAAATCTCTCCATGCCCCTGGTCAGTCCACCATATTATTTATTACATTCTCACTGGTCTGCGTCCCTCACACAAAATTGTCCCTCACAGAGAACCATATAGCGAGGAATCGGAGCCGGGCCAACCTCAACGAGGTCTGTACCCTACTTAACGCTTCATCTCCCACTGAACAGGACTCTTTAGATAACCAGGCTTCCAGCATCAAGCGCTGGCTTGAATCAGCTTGCAATATCGTTGCACCTTTTAGGAGAACCAAACTCAAGCGCCCCCATGATGCCCAGTGCTGGTTCTCCGACGAGTTAAAAAATAAGAAATTAACACTGAGACAAGCTGAGCGTAGCTGGAGACTAGACTATGCCCCAGGGAAAAAAGTCTCTTATATCACCTTGTTAAAAGACTATAAAAAATCTATTCTTCAGGCTAAGACTACGTACTTTTCCCTGAAAATCACAAATTCTGCTACTAAGACCAAAGACATATTCTCCATAGTTGAGAAGCTGTCACTTCGGACAGAGTAATTGCCAAACCGGTCCCCTCTCAAACACTATGTGACTCCCTAAACCTATACTTCACGGAGAAGATTGCTACAATTAAAAGCAGCATTCCTTCTCCCACACCCTGAACAACCCCCTCTACTACCTTTAAAAACTCCCAGGTGGTGGATCAAATACCTCTGATATCTAGGGATGAGTTTCTCGCTCTATTGAAAAAAATTGGTTCAGGCTCCCCTACAGATTGTTGCCCATCTTACATCCTACAAGAAGTTTTCGCTACCTGCCCTGCCCCCCCGCTCGAGCTCCTCAACAGCTCCCTCAGACTAGTCTCCGTCCCGACACCTTCAAGATAGCTAAAGTCGTTCCCATCTTGAAAAAACTCAATGCTGACCCCTCTCTGATGAGCAATTTTCGTCCTATCTCGTTGCTCCCTTATCTCAGAAAGCTTCTTGAAGCCCATGTCACCAACTTCCTCAGTTCTTTTATTGAACACTCACTGTTCCTTGATCCCCAACAAGCAGGATTTAGACCTGCACATTCTACCGAGTTAGTCATTCTCTCAGTCATGGATGAACTGAGGAGGGGGGCAGACCATAACATCAGTCAGGCCTTAGTGCTCCTTGATCTGTCGGACGTCTTTGACACAGTCGACCATAACATCCTGATCAGCCGTGTCAGCGACGCTGGCATCCAGGGGTCGGCTCTGAGGTGGATTGCCTCCTTCCTCAGTAACCGACACCAGGTTGTCCGCCTCACCAACTTCTCGGCGGAGAAACTTAGGTTGACTTCTGGAGTCCCCCAGGGATCCTCCCTTTCTCCCCTTCTTTTTAACCTGTACCTGTCTCCCCTGATCCGGTCCCTGCGCGAAAGCAAGGTCGCTGCTTTTAACTACGCAGATGACATTCAGCTGGTGTTTGAAATCGACTCCTCTGATACCTCAGTCAATAACTTTCAGTCCACCATGAGTCTCATCAGCGATTGGATGTTGGCTAATCAACTAAAACTTAACCCCGATAAGACTGAGCTGATCCTGACTGGAGGCACTTCTAACCCATGGAACTCCAACTTTTGGCCCCCCTTCCTAGGCAACCCTCCCCGCGGAATCTGTTAAGAGCCATGGGGTTATAATCTGCAAAGATCTTTCCACGAAGCCTCAGATCGTCGCAGTGGTGTCGTCTTGCTTTTTCCACCTTCGCAGAATCTGAAAGATCTCTAGATTTCTAACTACGGAAGCCTTGACCCTGGTTCTCCTGGCCTTAGTCGTTTCCCGCAATGATTATGCCAACTCACTTTATGTTGGCATCCCCGCCTATCAGCTCCGTCGTCTGCAACTGGTATAAAACCAGGCAGCGAGGCTCATTTTTCACCAACCCAGACAACACCATGTTCGCCCTTTGATGAAGAGCCTCCACTGACTCCCAGTGGCCAAACGCTGTGAACTCAAACTGGGCTGTATTATCTTTAAGGCCTTGGCCGATCTTGGTCCAGCTTTCATCTCCTCCTTGATTCATCGTTATCTCCCTTCCCGTGTTCTTCGCTCCTCTCACTTGTCCTTGCTTACTACCCCCACCTTCAAACGAAAGAAACATGGTGGCCTCAGATTCTCTTTTCTTGCACCTCACTTCTGGAATTCAAATAAGCAACATCTTACACCCATTTCAGATCCCTTTTGAAAACCCTGCTGTTCTGTCAGGCATATGAGTAAGGTTCTGCCCACCTTTCTTTCATCTGCTGACCCCGTTCACAGCGCCATGAAACCGTCTGGTGAAAGTGCGATCTATAAATAATTTTAACATAACATAACAAGACAGGTTGCCTAGTTTTTAAATCATTGCATAGCCAGAGCGCCAAATTCATTAACAACCTGTTATCTAGTTATACTCCCTCCCGTAACCTCCGCTCAAAGCATCTCCAGTTATTAACTATTCTTCCTTTCAAACGGAAACGGCAAGGAGGCTGTCGATTCGCGTATCTGGCCCCACAACTGTGGAACTCGTTCCCCCTAGAGATCCGGTATTACACGGAACTATTGAGATTTAGAAAGTTGCTCAAAACATGGCTATTTGAGCATGCACACGACTAATACTCTCCCCCCGGTTCTGACCGGTCCCAGAGAAGCGCCATGAAACCTCCTGGTTTACGTGCACTTACAAGTTCCTTATAACATTAACGTAACATAACATATACTCAACCAAACGCAGCCTCTCAAAGGCCTTGAAGGCAAGAAGAAAAGGGAACACAAATCTGCAAATGCAAACAATACCAGTTCTTCATGCAGAGCATAGAAAGAAAATGTGGCAGATACAATCTAAGAATATTGAGACAGAATGGCTGAAAATCTTCACCCTCCTTAAAGAAAGGGGACATATTCAACCAACACAGTAACACCGGACAGGCAAAAGGGAATGGAGTGGCAGCCGTAGAGTAGGTCAAACACGCAAAACGATTATACGTTAACCATCATATACCAATCCTCAACAATCTCCCCCAGGAACACGTCAGGTCCTCAAAATACCTAACGTTACGGAGGCCGAGGTAATCCACCTAATCAAAAAAATGAGACCAGATGGTGCCCCAGGACCCAATGGGGTCTCCACATCAGTGTTCAAAGCCTCACATGCATACTGGGCAGAAACGCTTACACCAATCTTTAAGCATGCCTATCCCACCTCAACAATTTCAACGTCATGGAAAGGTTCCATTCTCTTCCCCATTTATAAAAAAGGGGACTGCACAAAACCAGAAAACTACCGCCTTATAGCTTTATTAGACATAGAAGCAAAAGTGTATGCAAGAATACTATTGAAAGAACTAGAATCCTGGGCAAAAGACAATAACAACCTTCCCCTCTTTCAATCTGGTTTTAGGCTTGAAAGCTCCACCACTGATAACATCTTAGTATTGGGTCATTTGTTACACCGAGCTACACAGCCAGCGCAATCACTGCTTTTTTGCTGTTTTGTGGACTACAGCACAGCATTTGGCCAGGTTGATCGAGGGAAAAACTAGACTCCTGGGGAATTCCCCAACAGCTACTAAAGGCAATAACATCATTACATCAGGGGACCTGGGTCTGCATAGAGACCAGCCTAACCACTATAATAGCCAAGGTGCCAATCAACAGCGGCCTGAAACAAGGCTGTGTTGCCGCCCTTCTCTTTAATCTTTACACTGCAGACCTGGGGAAAGCCGTGGAAGGTGCATGTTTATTAACACCAAAACTAGAGAAAGTGCGGCTCTAAATCCTTCAGTATGCCAATGACATTGTAATAATGGATCACACGTGGACAGGTCTACAGAAAACCCTAAATGCTCTCTACAGGTATAATCAAAAGAACAACCTCATGGTGAACCAGGAGAAGACCAAGATAGTCATCTTTGGGAAGTACCAGCAAAAGAAAACAGCTCAATGGCGCCTAGGTGACCTGTAAATCAAAACATGCATGTGTTACAACTACCTTGGTGTCAGGCTATCAAAAGTGGCAAAACCAGTGGCCCACCTAAAACACCTAAGAAGCAAGGGAAGCAACATCATTTGCAGTATGAAACGCCTAAATCAGCGACTACACAGTCCAACTGCAGAACCCATTCTGAAGGTTCTGAGAGCAAAACTTGTCCCCTCTCTTAATTACAGTCACCTTTTATTTCCTGGCACACTCAACAAGTTCCTCATGAACCTCCAAATCTCTACTTACACTAAGGTGCTAAGTCTCCCCCGACAGGCCAGAAGATCAGGAGTGAGATTGGAGCTGAGACACGCCCGCCCAGATATCATTTGTTCAGGGGACATATAAAATACTACATTAGTACCTCACCTGCCTCAGCACCCTCACTGAAAGCTCAAATTAAAACAATCTTTAAAGAGGCTGGTTCCCCTAGGCAGGTACAGTTGGCAGCAGCTACAAGTCTATTCGAAATAGAAATTAAAAATTTGCCTAACTAGGATATCCGGTCACAGCCTGGAAAAAGACAGTGAACGCGCAGGTTAAGAAAATATAATTTGAAAGGGACCTGGAAAGTTTACGCTACCAACCCAATCTTTCTACACCGGACGCCTCTTGTATCCTGGGAAAACCTCAGCCTTACTTTGATCAAGTTTAGACAGTTCAGGCCTGGAGAAGAATCACTTACATGAGACTTCTCGCACTGCCCATTGCGGACTTCAATCCATCCTGGGCGGATAACTGGGAGGATAGCTCAACCGATTGTCGTCTATGTAGCTATCAATGTCAATCTTGGCTTCACCTGCTGTGCTGCTGCCCAAAGATGGCAAGAGAGCTGCATCGCCTTGTATTCGCAATCTCACAGCCTTAGGCACTGTAGAGAAGTCTCAGACATGTGCTTCTCTCGCCAACAAAGCACAAACTGTGGCCCGACTAGGGAAATTTATAGATGCAATTCGGGCTTCACTGACACATACCATTAAAGCCACAAGCTGCAATTAGTTGGCCACTAAGCCTGAGTGACAATGATCAAATAGCTTATAAAGCAAAATAACAGACCGGTGGCCACAATAAAACAGAGTCCTGCCTCAGATTTCTCCCAACATAAATCCCAGGCACACAAGGGAACACAATTGATCAAAACTAGGGGATTAAGCATGTATCCCAGAAAAGTCAAATCATTTACCCTGCACTGACACAAGGAAGATGATGTTTTAAATGTTTAGTCATAACTAATGCTGGGACAGCTGCAATAAATGTTTTATTTAGGCACTGTAAATGAAAATTAATTTATTGGGCAATGGACCCACCTAAAGGACGTGCATTTTTTTTTCCCCAGACGTAGGTGTCATCCTTACGTACTAGCTCTTTAGTTTTAGCTCGGACTATTGCTTTTACGATTTTATAGATTTTAGCGAACCTAATTACCCCAGTTGTAATATGCATGACGGTTATGACTTCAAAACTTTTTTCTTTTCCTTCCTTCCCCACTCATGGAAAATTGAAGTATATTGTAATGATTTTAATAAATGGAACAATCAAAGAATCATACACATACCTTCGCAAACGTCCAATTCGCAAAAAAAATTCAGATGCTGCACACCCTATTTTGCGATTCAGTAACCTGTTAGTGATTCGTAAAAAATGGGTTTGCGATTTGCTATTAGGAAGGGGCGTGTTTAGACCGTCCCTACCTAATACCGAATCGCATCGGTATGTAGGAATGTTTTGTGACCGAAATGCGGTTGCAAAACATTTGCATTTTACCACCTACTTTATGTAGGTGGTAACTCATTCTTGTGAATGTTTGTTACAGCGTTTATAAGAGCAGGCAGTGGTCCCATGGACCACTGCCTACTCTTAAAAAATGGAAAAGAAAACTTTTCATTTTACTTTTTATAAAGCATCTCATTTTCCGTTAAAGAAAACGGACTGCTTTACAAAAAAAAGAATTGCTTTATTTAAAAGCAATCTTAGACATGGTGGTCTGCTGACCTCAGCAGGCCACCATTCTCGTGATTTTGAGATTCCTAGGGGGTTGAAATTGCGAACCCTTAGGAATCGCTATCTGAAACTCTGAGTTTCATACATTGTAAATTGTGATTACCTAATTGCAATTCTCAGTAATTCGCAATTAGATATTCGTAAATTACAATCTTAACGCATATAGCTCTTAGTTGTGATAACTGGAAACAAGAAAATTATGGTATTGAATGAAAATTGATTTATTGGTTTACCATATTTTAATATGGTTTTTTTTTCCAGGCTAGAGGAGGAGGTTATGAAAGTGAAGATGCTTACCAGAATGCTGAATTGGTATTTCTGGATATCCAAAATATTAATGTTATGAGGGAATCATTAAGAAAACTGAAGGAAATTGTATACCCTAGTATTCAGGAAGTTCATTGGCTGTCTAATTTGGAATCAACTCACTGGCTGGAGCATATTAAGGTAATCATTGAATATTACAAAACAATCTTGATGTTTCATGCCATGTAATTCCTCTTCTGTCTCTCACCCCTTACCCAACTGTACCATTGTTAATAATATTTGAGTTTTACCTTTACTTATACATTCTGCACATTCTATACAATGATATGACCCATCCATCATCCATAGGTATAACGTCAGTCACGCATGAGGTGATACTCAAGTTTGCATGTGATCCATTGTCTAAAAACAGTAAATAAATGTTTTTGCATCCACTGCTCTCAGTTCAAACGCTAACTTGTCAGTGTGGAGTAGAATGTCTCAAACAATGCCACCAAACCCATCCTTACAAATTCTTTTATAAATCATATGTATGAATACAAAAATTGATGATCAAAAGATGGGAACCTCACTCACCACAGTCAAGGGACGGAAGTATCATGTTACACAATACATGTTAACAACTTCCATGTTTCACTTAATCTTACACTTGGTAAGAAACATTAACTTAATCTTTTGCTTAACCTTTTAAAACTTAATATTAATCACATTTAACTCTATCTAACTGGTTCTCCTGTATTGGATCTTTCATAGATGCATGTGCTTGAATAATTCTCTGTCATCTGTCTTGGAGCCCTCAGTCACCAGCGTTATCCGTAACAGTGTATGATTACTCTCAATAACATTAAAAAAGCAGAAGACTACATACACCCAGTCCACCTCAGTGTGTCTTGCCAGTCAGGTCCCAGAAACCACAGCTCTTGCACTGACAGAGGACTCCAACTGATATGTTCTACTGCATATTCATTGCCAGGAAATCCAGTGGAGCTCTGTCTTCATTTGACTTTTCTCAAGAGTTTTTAAACTTCAACCCTAACAACTTACCACTGACAGTGTTCTGTCCCATTTTCTAATGTGCATCTGATGCATAGCTATGTATCAGTCCCAGGATGCAACTGCTTCCTGATTAGATAAAGAAATCATTGTACTTAAAAAATTGTCTATTTTACACCATTTTAATGGCTTAGTATTCTTTTTCTTGTTTGGTATGTAGACATGGTGATTTCGATTTTCAAATGCTTGTACAATGCAAATTCAGCCCTTTTCTACAGCATGTCAAAATTCCCACTTCTAATAACATGACGTTTTTAACCCAATGCATTTCGGGCTTAATGCCTTTCTTCAGGGATAACTGTGGTATTGGAAAAAAACAACAACACATCAGAATCACTTTAAGTGCCCAATTGTCAATAGTTATTGCTACAAGGTGCCTCGTGCCTGTTGAAATGCACAAAAATAAAACCTAAAAACCTGTGCCTCTTGCGTTTACCTGATTATCACACAAAAAGTGCCTTCGTGATACCCTGTGTATAAAATGACTGAACAGGAAAAGTGAAAATGCAAAATAAAAAGTGAACACATGCCATGACTCCAATGTAAACTCTATAGCAAGCACATTCAAAAAGCGTTAGTTTTACTTCTTAAAACGCTTACTACCTCCGACGTCCAAACCTATTGCACAGAGAAGCAGCTTAATTTGTCATCCGTGTTTAAACAAATAAGTGCGCCAACAGCCTGGTTAAAACAACCCTTGATAAGAGGGAACTTTGCGCCCATTTAAAACCATGTGCTACTTAACCGCAAGCGAGCATGGAAATGAAAGAAATATAGGCAGGTGGCCTAGTTATGTCATGAGAAAAAACATGACTAAGTATAGATGTATTTGTAAATCCTACTAAAGTGACTGAATATTATTTAATACACGAGTTGTGACTCGTGTTCACATAAGGAACAAGCGCATTACCAATTCAAAACTGTAAACCCTAGGGTTATCAGCAATTGTGCGATGGTTTTCTCAAAGGTACAAAGATAATTCACAGGGAGGGACAGAAGAGTGAACAACATGAAAGACAATCTGTAACCCACACTCCAGCTCTATTCAAAGTTAATCCAATAGTTATTCATTTTTGGGGTGCTATCCTCGGGAGCTCTCCGTCCTCCTCGTACCCAGCACCCGGAGATCACACTGGTCTTGAGATAAACTTGTTGTGAAATTATTATTTGTTAAATCCTGGACTTTTGACAATGCAACATTTAAAGTTATCTTTGAACCTTTGAGAAAGCCATCACACAATTGCTGAGAACCCAAGGGGTTACGGTTTTGAATTGTTAATACTCATGTTCCTCATGTGAACATGGGATTCACAACCTGTGTATTAATTAATATTTAGTCACTTTAGTTTGATTTACGAATACGTTTATTGTTATTCACATTTTTTACTCATGATGTAATTAGGCCACTTTCACATATTTATTATTCTCATGAGTGATGTAATATGTGAGGTCATAAGCAGCGCATTGCGGGGGCGTGAGTTATAATTCGCTCAGGTAACAATAACTGCTGAATTTCACTGGATTTGTACGAGTGAAATCTGAGCCTAACTATAGTGTCACTGTAACCCTTGTTTTTTCAGTGAATTTCTAGGCATTTAAAAAAAATTCTATTTCCTAACTATAACATCCTTGTAACCTTTGGTGTTTTAAGTGAATTGCTATGGTTTTTTAACTAGTAATCACGTTTGCAAAGTGGTGGAGAAAGGAGCCGTGGCCTTTGAAGAACTCTCAGCAATCCCACTGCGTGGGACTTACTGGAGGTAACAGTAGGGCTTGTTGGCTCCCAAGGACCCTCTCCAGCAGTGCGCCAGAAAGCGTGTTTGCAGAGTGGTGGAGAAAGAGGGCGGTCCCTCCGGCGACCTGCCTTTAAAAAAAAAATGGTTTTTCATTTCTGCGGGTGGGTGGGCATGTGGACCCCCTCCTTTGGGCCAATTTCGGCCCCCCATCCTCCAGAGCCCATCCTATTAGAATGGCGAGGGGGCCGATTTCAGCCCCTGGGACCCCATCCCCTAGTGCCGAGCCTCTAGTGACAATTGCCGACGAACTCCAGAAAGTACTGAGCACCTCCATCACCTCAGCCTCCTTCCCCGAGGACTGGAAACACGCTGAAGTGAGACCCCTCTTGAAGAAACCATCTACCGATCCAGCAGAACCAAATAACTACCCCTGCTCCTCTTCCAAGCAAAGGCTCTCGAGAAGGCAATGAACCAGCAACTCACATGACTCCTGGAACACAATAACCTCCTGGACCCCTCCCAATCCTGATTCCGAGCCAATCACAGCTCCTAGACAACCCTGATTGCGGCCACCAATGACATTAGGGTCCTTCTGGACCACAGTGAAATGGCAGCCCTCTTTCTCTTGGACCTGTCAGCTGCCTTTGACACAGTCTCCCATCACATTTTGGTCAAGACTCCACTGCATCGGAATCCAGGGGCATACCCTCAAATAGATTGCCTCATTCCTCACCGGAAGAACCCAGAGAATCAGTCTCCCATCATTCATCTCAGAACCAAAGAAGATCATATGTGGAATCTCCCAAGGATCATCCCTAAACCCCACCCTTTTTAACACGTATATGACCTCCCTGGCCAGCACCTTAGGATCGCACAGGTTCAACATCATCTCTTACGCTAATGACAACTAGCTCATCCCCTCACTGATAAAGGACCGCTCCATCACCAGAGCCAACTTCCAAAGCTGTATTATGAACGTCTTGGACTGGATGATGGACAAATGTCTCAAGTTCAAGAAGGAAGTCCTCACCTTTGGGAACAACAACTCTCCATGGAACGACGCATGATGGCCTGCTAAACTAGGCCCATCACCCGCCCTGACAAACAAAGCCCGCAACCTCAGCATCAACTTGGGCAGCAAGCTATCTATGACAAAACAGGTAAACACAGTCTCTTCCTCTTGCTTCAACACCCTATGAATGCTCCGCAAGATCTTCAGGTGGCTCTCAGTCAACACCAGAAGGGCCCTCGTCACCAGCAGGCTGTATTACGGGAACACACTCTACGTAGGAACCACCACACTCCTCCTGAAGATACTACAGACAATACAAAACTCAGTGGCAAGACTCATCCTTGAACTCGCCAGATGAACCCACTTCACCCGTCACCTCAAGAACCAACACTGGCTCCCGATCCTGAAGAGATGCCAGTTCAAGATGTCGACGCATGCATACAAAGCCCTGCACAATGAAGGAGCAACATACATCAACAAATGAATGCATGACCTTGCACCAGCCAACCAACCATACACCTACGATCTGCCTCCCTCTTCCTTGCAGACACCCGCCAGATCTGCCAATGCAACAGCAAAGGGTGCTGCTTCTCACACCCGGTGGCCAGGTTTGATTAATCGCTCCAGAAATTCAGGAAAGAACTCAAAACCTGGCTGTTCAAATGAACAGATCACCACCTAGTAGAGAGCAACTCCAGCGCCTTGACACTCTCGCCGGTGATTTGCCGTGCTTTACAAATCCTTGATTGATCAATTGATTCCCCCAGGGCCGTTTTTAACAATAAAGGGGTGGAGGGGCAACGCCGACCCTCTCCCTGAGCCTTAGCAGGCCCAGGAGACTACATCCCTGGGCCATTAGTAAAAATTATGTGGAAGGAGCATGCGGCCCCCTCACTGGGCCCTGAGTACCTCATCCCCGGGGTCTAGCAAATTTGTTAGGGGGATGTGGGCACACGTGGCCACTGTCCCCGGGCCACTTTGTCCCTGTGGATCCCATCCCCTAAGACCCAGCAACATATTTAAGGGGGGAATGCAGCCCCCTTCTCTAGGCCGATTTCAGTCCCAGGGAACCCATCCCCTGGGGCCCGGCACCATATTCACCGGGGAGAACGGCACATGGCCCACCTCCTCTGACTGATTTCGGCCTGAGGACCATATGCCCTGCCGAACAAAGGGTGGGTGCCCACCCAGGGCACTCACCACACTATCGTTAAGGGCTCCTGAGGAAATCCCAAGGCCCCTACAACCCCAGTCGGCTCCCCGCAAACAGTGGAAGCCGGCATTGCTGCTGCCAGCAGTAGCAGCTAATAATGCTGCTCCTTGTGGGCAGTGGCAAAGTTTACATCTGTTTCCCTGCCCGCATCACTGGAGGCAGGGAAACAGATCTTAAGTTTGATCCCAGCGAGCATTCTTTAAGCTCCTGCCAGCTGGCAGCGGACTTGGCGTTTGCTTCCGCTTGCCGGGAGATTTGAAATTGCTCTTGCCAAGTGAGAACAAACAGATTTCCCTGTCTGCGCCAGTGCGGGTAGGGAAACCACTATGTCCCAGGAGTGGGCACCCTTGGACATAGCCTATGAGTCACCCCTGTTGGAAGGGGACCCCAGGGCCATTAATGGCTTAGGGAGGGGGCCACGCACCTCCGCTCCCCCTTTGCACATTTGACTGAGCCCGGGGCTAAAATTGGCCCAGGGAAGGGGGCTACGGCCCCCTTTTCCCTTTTGAAATATGGCCAGGCCCTAAGGCAGTGGTTCCCAAACTTTTTTGACCTGTGGCTCCCTTGACTAAATTGGCAGCTGGCTGTGGCTCCCCACCATTTTTTTTTTACCGGAGGGGGGAATGTATGCCCGACCTCGGGAGTATTTTCAGTTGTCTTACTTAAATTAATTGGGACGCTTTTTTATTTTCTAATTGATGACAAGTAGAGGAAGACATGTTTTGTAGCATTTGTGATCATTAAAGGTTCCCTTGCAGGCCAAAACCGACCAGGTCAAGTTACTTACCGGAAAGATGTCAGTACGCCGGGTGATGCAGTGACAGTCGCATGCCATGTCACTGTGCACGGGCAAAGTCAGTCGCCTAGCCAAGTTAGTACAGTATGGCTGGAGCAGTCAGTTGGGTGGCAGACTGGGAGGGCTGGTGAACAGCAAGTAATATATACTGTCAGTGGGGGTAGGTCAGTGAGCATTGGTAGAGGTATAAGTAGGCACACTCCAGGTCACAAGGGCTGAGGCAGGGCAGGACAGTAAGGTTGGGGGCAGAACGAGATGAATGGCAGAAGACAGGGCTGCGCAAGATCCAGCCAGCTCAGTGGGGCTGGGGTAGAGCCAGTCTCATGGCAGGAAGAATGGACGGGCAAGAGGCAGTTTTGTACCATGCTGGTATGGATGAGGTAGAGTCAGTTGCACAAGGTGGAGGTGGTAGTAGACCCAGTTGCATCCCAGGTCAGTGTGGGGCACAGGACATGAATGACTTTGAATTGACCACACGTATGCCTATTGCTAGTCTCTGCCCTGGTGCCTTTTATCACATAGGTCTGCTGCCCCCACGCCTAACAGCCCACTCCTGCTTCAAAGCTGCTATCATACTTCGGAGATGTCTCTGAGAAATATTGCTTTTGGTCCACATTGTCTTTTCATTTTCGAGCCAGGTGCGAATTGATTCTAAAACTTGCATTACTGTTTTATTCAGAAACGTTTTTCAGGAAGTAGACTGTGAGTGATAACAATGTCCCTTAAATTGTGTTCAGGGGTTACAAACTTGTTTTGCCACTTAATAAATCCATTTGTCAACCTTATCTTTATTGAAGGACAGGCTAAAAACGTGTGCCTTGCAGACTGCACGTACCCTTTTGCAGAGACTGCCTAGTTACGTTCACTGGACTGTAATGTGAGTTTGCCCACTTGAATTTCTGATTTATAAAATCAGGTGCAGTGTTTCTTCAAGTTCACACAAAGTGCAGGAACAGCAGCCAGGATATAATTATACATGGCTGTATTTTACATTTACAAGTTGTAGCATTATTTGAAATCATCTTGTTCTGCGAGGGGCCTATTACGTGTTCATTAACTCAGATGCTGTTCTGATTTCCGACGAGACTGGGGGGCCACTGCACATTTATAACTTGTCCCCTTTCAAACTGAACTTCTCAAAATAAACTAAATAAATGAGGTAATGAGCGAGCAGTGTCTCCCCTGTATGTTGCGGCTGGAATAAGCTTCAACCTGCATTCAGGCCCTGCTAGGGCGTCAAAAGACGCATAATGTTTTACTGCCCACACGTCTAAATGCTATCTTTCCCACCTCGTGCGCGGCGCCCCTGGCTTCTCATAACGGCGCACCAGGGCGCCGCGGCGCACAGTTTGGGAACCACTGCCCTAAGGGATGGGGTACCCAGGGCCAAATCATCCCAGGGACAGAGGGAGCTTGCCCCTCCCTTTACATTCCTGGTGGGCCCCAGGGCATAGAGCCCCGGGGCCGAAAATGGCCCGGGGAGTCGGGCGTGTGCCCCCCTTTACAATGCTGCCTGTCCAAGGGGGAAGGGAGACACGTGCCCTCCCCCCCCTTTACAGGGCAGCCGGGCCCTGGAGCATGGGGTCTTTGTGGCCGCAAACAGACCGGGAAAGGGAACCGCGTGCCTTCTCCCCCAGAAAATCGCACTGGGCCCCTGAGGAGGTTGGCCATGTGCCCCCCCCCCTTCCCCCCCTCCCCACTCCCCCAAAATATCAATATTTGTTACCCCGGGACCTGACCCACCCGGGGGCTTGAAAGAAAACAAGCACGAGAGACCCATCTTGCTTTTTTTGAAAGATTTTGTTTCGGATTTGCAAAACCTCCACAAATTCACTGCTTTTTTTAAATTAATTTTTTAAACATTTTTGTCCCCAGGTGGGGTCCCTCTGGGACCCCATCACCAGGCCTAGGGGGTCGGGGTATTTCTACCCTGCACTATTACGTCTTATTTAATTTATTTTCTTAGAACTCAAACTGAGTCCCAATTCCTAAGATGGCTTCCACCACTTCTGGTTGAGATGGTGGCAGCCAAGCAGATCTCAGTTTGAGATCTGTTGGTATCTGTGGAGCCTTCGCACCCCTACATATACAAAGTTAATGAGCATTAATTGCTCAAAAACTACTGAACGGATTTACACCAAAACACTCAAGCACTATTTTTGGACCTATATCTAGCTTTCTGCCAAATTTCGTGTAAATCCGTTCAGCGGTTTAGGCTGTAGATGTGTCTAATGTTCCTATGGAAATATGAATGGGAAAATGTATTTTGGGACCACCCATTTTTTTGGCCCCCGCTTGACGGATCACCCCTAAACTTTCCATGTGCAAACTTGGCAAAAAGGGAGCACTTAAAAAAAAAGTTTTGTGGAGATTCGTTGCACTCACCAAAGTTATTAGCAACACAAAAAATGCATTTCCGTGGAAACACGATCCTAACTATAACTACTCAGTAGCGACCGCCAGTGGGTATGTATGCGTATATATATATAATATATATATATATATATTTATTTTTTTCCAGTCCACCATGCAGTAATGCCGCAATGCGCACACTACTTACACAATTAAAAGGGCTCGATCCATATCTTGCATGAAGAAATTTTATTCCGTTAAGGTTCCCAGCCGAAAACCCAACGTGTTTCGGCATAATCCGCCTTGATCACGGGTATGGGAAACAAAACATACTGGCAGTATTTTACATAATTACATTTAATGTCAAAAACGTGCTCAACCTGATAATTGGCAAAGGACTAGAGCAAAACATATACAAAACATTAAAACAGGTCGGCCATTTTGTAATGGTAATTTTTACCTGTATGCCAAGGTGAATCTTATTCTACCTGTGGTATGACAGTCTTTTAAATATGCACATACACTTGATAATAAATACATAATTAGTTTATCATTGTCACGCTTAAACTCGGATTCACAATAATAAAGTTATGCAGTTTGCAGTTAACTCATTAAGACTCCAGGTTGCGAATTTGTCAGGACGTATTGTACCTTTACATTTAGTTTGTATACAAATTTGCAGTTACTTTCCTGGCATTGGCCAGCAGGGACTTGTTGACTAACTCACTTGGGCAGTGTTTTTTTTTTTTTTTTTTAAACTTTATTTATCAAGTTTTACAGGTTACATCTCCAGCACAGTAAATTCAACCAGGTACAATCCTACATTATAAGTGCTCTCGTCATAAAGAGAGAAAGAAAAAAAAAGAAACATCACAGCAATATTATCAAGCAGTCAGTTGCATAATAGTTATGAGGGTAATGTGGTCTCCAGCGGTCTCTGGTGTAGTCACTGTGTCGTTGCCTGCCGCATAGGCTGTATTGAACTCCATTAAACTCCCTGAACCCCCCCTCCCAACCCCGCACCCAAACCCTCAACTTCACCCTGTCCCTATTCCCCCCCCCCCCCCCCCCCCGCCGAGATTTAAACCCTCCCTTGTGTGGTGTGTGTTCCTTACTTTTGATTCAACAGGAATAATTAAAAACTTTTAAAAACGTTAACATCGGGTCACTGCAACTAGTTCTTCATAGTGGGTCACCTGGTGTCGCAATGTCTTGAGGTCGAATCTCTTCTCATCTCAAATCTACCAGTTCCGGGCTATTTTGCGTCAGAGGGGTATCCAATCCCACCAGCTCTTGGATCATGACCCCCCAAGCCTGGAGAACCTCAGGCAGCTTCCCATCCCTCCTTGTGCGTCTTATATGGTCTTCTTCTGCTAGCGCCCATTCCCTCAAGTCAGTCTTCCATTTCTGCAGCATCGGACCCTGTGGGGACAACCAGTGTATTGCAATGCGGCGTCGAGCCGTAACCAGGCCCAAAAACCGTCTGCTCACCTTTCGTTTGGGGCCCGAGGGATTAGGCCCAGGAGGCAGGGGTGGGGGTCTAACGGTACTACCCATCCCGACACCTTCACCAAAACCTCCAGGACTGACACCCAGTATGTTTGGAGAACAGGACACACACATACCATATGCACAAAGTCTGCCATTGGGCGGTGGCATCTCGGGCAGTGCGCATCCCTGGTGTTGTCTATGGTATGGAGGCGCCTAGGAGAAAGGTAGGTCATGTGTATAATATTGTACTGAATTAATTTGAATCGGTTGATAACTGACACCTTCCTCACACTTTCATGAATTTTTTCCCAATCACGGGAAGTGATCTCTTGTGAACACGCCTGCTGCCACCTATCCTCTATTGTCAAGGGCCGCAATGTTTTATCCTCCCTTAAGGCCCTATAAAGGTGAGTTACCAACTTCCGACCCCCTGCCATCGCCAACATTGTGACCAGTATACGAGTGTACGCCGGGGCCTCCAGGAATGTTGGCCAGAAGTGCCGCGCGGTCGCCGCTATTTTTGCGTATTGGAGGAATTGTCCTGGGCCAAGTTCAAAGGAGGTGACCACCTCCTGATAGGTTATAAATTGGTCATTCGGATACAGGTCCGCTAGCATCAGGCACCCTCCCCCTGTCCATTTATCTATGGACATAACCTGCGCAATCGGGCAAAGGGTGGCAATAACCACAGATCTAAGTCCGGGGCGAAGGGTTTGCTGTGAAGGAGGCGTCGAGTCACCCGATCCCAGACTGCAGCCATCAACCGCGCCAGTGGGGGGACATGATCCCGCTGTCCCCCCAACCGCCAAAGCATCGTCCCCAGTTGCTCATTTCCATACGTCCCCTCCAGTAAGGAACGTTCCCACGAGGGGTCCGTATCCAGCCATGCGATCGCGTGTTGTATTTTTGAGGCAAAATAATACATCTCCAGGTCGGGAACTTCTAAACCACCAGCTCCCCATCTGCGTTTCAGGACCTCCAAACTCACCCTGCATCTCTTCCCATTCCATAATAGTAGGACGAGGAGAGAGTCCAGCTCTCGAAAAACCCGATGTGGTCTCTCATGAAAGGACCCCTGCATAGTGTATAGACAACGTGGGAGGATCACCATTTTAATTAGGGCTATCTTTCCCATCAGGGAGAGCTTAAGGGTGTTCCAGAAGGCGATGCTTCCCTTTAGACCTGGGATTATCCGTCCCATGTTATGTTGGAAAAAAGTGGCTGGATTTCGGCTTATCCATACCCCCAGGTAGCGCATCCACCCATGGGAGTACCATTTCTGGGCGCTGAACCCCCTCCCACTCTGCCTGCTCCCCAATCGCATACAACTGGGATTTTGCTTTGTTGACTGCTAAGCCGGAGGCAGATGCAAACTGCGTTAGTGCGGCCATCAGGATCGGCAGTGAGTGCGATGGCTGACGTAGGTAGATCAATGCGTCATCCGCATATAGGGACACCACGTGTTCCGTCGCCCCTATTCGTATGCCCTGGTCCCTAAGTACCGAGCGGAGGTGACATGCCAGTGGCTCCATTGCCAGGGCAAAGTGTAGGGGGGAGAGAGGGCACCCCTGGCGAGTACCCCTCAAAATGGGTATCTCATCTGAGACACATCTGCCCGTGCGGACTCTGGCCACCGGTCTGGTATATAGCAGTTGAACCCATCTTACGAATCCTTCTCCCAAACCCAGTTTTAAAAGCACATTCCATAAATAGGGCCAACAAACCGAATCGAAGGCTTGCTCGATGTCCAGGAAAACCAGTGTATTCTGCCCAGCCTGACCCTCCAAGGTCTGCATAACATGGGCCAAGCGGCGGATATTCCGCAAGGTGTTCCGGCCCGGAATAAACCCATATTGGTCATCATTGACCAGGCGTCGAAGATATGGAAGGAGTCTAGAGGCGAGGACCTGACTGATGATTTTTAAATCCACATTTCACATGGATATGGGTCTATAGGATCCTGGGAGGAGGGGATTCTTCCCCGGTTTGGGTATCATAACTATTGTTGCTGCTCGCATGGAGTCCGGGAGCAAGCCCTGATTGTATGCCTCCGATGCCACCTCCAGGAGCTTCGGGACCAAAACGTTATTGAAATCTTTATAGAGTTCCGCCGCGAGGCCGTCCAACCCTGGGGATTTAGCCGTCTGCAGATGGGTTATCGCTGCACGTATTTCCTCCACTCGGAGTGGCCCACCTAAGTCCTCTTGACTCTCAGCATCGATACCTGGTAGTTGTATCCCCTCCAGATACAGTTCCATGTCCTCTATGCCCGCCAGGGGTTGTGATTCCGAGTACGTTCTAGATAGATGGGATCGGAACACCTCATTGATCGCCTGCTGAGTGTATACCAGCTGGCCCAGGTCATCTCTCAATGCCAAAATCAGGTGATGTTGAGTTTCTGCTCGAATCAAACGTGCCAATAATCTCCCAGCCTTGTCGCCCTCTGGGTACCAACGCTTCCTACTGGCAGTCTTGTTAAATTTGCCAAGGGAGGCCCAGGTGTCTCCTAGGTGCTGTCGCGTGGTCGTCCACCGGCCCTTGCTCCTTATCAGTGGGGAAGTTTCTCTCTAGTTCTGTCAGACAGTCCTCATCTCGCCTAAGCTCCCTTTCTAATACCCGCTTGACCCCTACTTCTGTGGAGAGGCAAATACCCTGGACAACCACCTTCATGGCGTCCCATTCAATCGCCCTGGTACTGGCCGACCCCCAGTTCACATCTAAATACGCCTCGAGTCCTTGCGAGATAGCCTCCCTGTATACAGGATCCGCTAAAGCCTCAATATTAAGCCTCCAGAGCGGGACCTTGGGCCGGGGTCCACCCACCAGGTATGTAAGCAAAAGCAGAGAGTGGTCCGATAGGTAGCGTGCCAAATAGTGAATGTCCTCCACCCGACCGGTGACCGTGCCCTAAAGGAAGAAATAGTCCAGTCTACTGTGGGTGTTGGCAGCAGGCGTGTAGCACGAGTATACCCGACTAACCGGGTTACGATGCCTCCAAACATCCAAGAGGTCATAGCTACGGAGCATCTGGGTCAGTGCTTCTCTCATTTTAGGCTTCGCGTCTAATTTGGGGGGCACCTATCTAAATCACCATCCAGTGCACAATTAAAATCTCCAGCTATAAGGAGCTCCATGTCAGGGTCGATATCCAACTATCCCAACACTCGACCTAGGAACTCTTTGAGCGAACAGCTTTAAAAGGGACCCCCGGAGCTACCCAAATAAGGGCCCCCCTGGCGAACCCTGAGTAAGAAGTAGCACAGAACTGGCCCCTCCACCTACGCTGGACATATTTAAGGCAGTCCCCACAGAGGTGCGTTTCCTGAAGGAAAGCAATACTGACACTATAACGGCGAAGATAGGTGGCCACCCTGATTCGCTTGACCGTGTTATTGAGCCCTCTGACATTCCACGTGATGAGCTTATATTTACATGCGTCACCTGTCATGATAGCTGAGTGTTTGACAGAACGACCCCCAGCGGGAGGTTCTCTTGGCCCCTACCACAGTACTACATGACCCCATAATAGTTGGACCTTTTAGGCATTCCAGAGCAGACAATCCTCCATTAGGTAAACATCCCTGACATTGGAACACAGGGTCATAAAAAATCTCGGCAGCACCCCTCCCTAACCCACAACATGAAACTTCAGCAACACCCACCCTCAGGCGGTAGCATCGCATCTCCCAAATGGAACTGGTCGGGAGACCTCGAACCCCGCCCCAAAGAAATATCCCCCCTCAGATCCCCCCCCTTCAACTTGAAATTATTGAAATAAACAAGGTTATCACAACAATTAAGTACTTAGTAGTCCTGAAGTGTCCCTTCCCCTTGTCGTTGGATCTTCAGCCGACTGCCTGGTACCACGCAGCCCTGGCCGGCCGAGGCCTAGCTGGTCATTGTGGCACACTACAATCGGCCACGTAAGTGGAAGTTGGCACAATAGTAAAGTCGTTGTATAGGAACAGGTTTATCACCCCCGTCCCCCAGCCTTCCTCTCCCATCACTTCTTAAAAGCGCCTCCGCGTCGCTCTGTCAGACTGCAGCGTACACTCTAGAGTAAGATAGGAAAGTACTTACAGTGTCCAAGACCCCCCGTCTTACAGTTAGATCACCTGATGTATCAGTCAATCGTTCTGCGCATGTGCAACTGCTGGACTCGTTGCTCCCCCTGAGTCCGACTGGGTTTCCTGTACCAGGCATAATGGGGAAAATTGGTTCTGGGTCGGGACTGCCGGTAGTTCCGTCTGAAGGGTGCCATCCGGTCCCACCGTAATGCGTCCACTTTCCACGATGGCTTGCTCCCTCGGGGGCTGATTGCTCTCACCGCGTTGCCGGCTCCGCCGTCGTGCACCTCGTCGCCGCTGTTCCTGCCACCCCTGTGTGTGGTCGTGGCCCGCCAGTCCCAGTGCGTCCATCCATCCCTCCGCGTCCGAAGGGTGGTCAAAGAAGTGTGTCCTATCGTCGTGTTGCACTCGGAGCCGGGCTGGGAAAAGCGGACTGTATTTGACGTTGTGGGCTCGCATTCGCCTTTTGACCTGCAAGAAGTCATTTCGGAGGTCCTGTACCTTTCTAGTATAGTCTGGGAAGATGTGAATGTCATGGTTTTCGAACCTGGGTGGGCCAGTCCTGCGGATGTGTTGAAGAATCAGATCACGGTCCCTGAAATTAAAGAACCGGGCTATTATGGCCCTAGGTGGAGAGCCCGGTTTCGGGGGCGGTCCCAGGGTTCTATGGGCCCTCTCAATTGCGAATAGCTTGGATAAGCGTAGGTTTGGGAAGACTTTGCCTATCCAGTCCTCAAGAAACAGGTCTGCCGCCGGGTGTTCTGCCCGCTCCGGGAAACCTAAAAAACGGAGATTGTTCCTTCGGGACCGCCCTTCTGCATCCTCCGCCCGTTCCTCTAACCGGTCCGTATGGTCCTGGAGGGCTGGGATCGTGACCTTCATCTGTTGGACCTCGGTTTGGAGTACCGTTAGGTTTCCCTCTGTGGTGGTGACCCTGTCCGCCACCTTTCTACGGTCCAGGCGCAGGTGGTTGATGTCCATAGCCATTCCGTCCATCTTGGTCTCTAGTGCTACCCTGGAGTCGCGGATCGCCGCCAGGATATCCGCCTTGTCTCGTGCCGCCGCCGCTGTGTGGGCCTCCATTCCCCGATCTATTCCAGGGCGTTCCGCCGCAGTGGGCCCCGGGACTGTATACTGGACGATCTTGTTAGCCTGCGCACCCCTTGTTGTCAGTCGGTCCTTCCCCATAATACTGTGTACTCCGAGGGTAGTCCGTCGGGCTTCTCCCTGGGGGGTGCCGCCCGGTCTTCTCCACCGCTGGAGCGTCAGCAGCACTCTCGGACCCCGACCAGACAGGGGCGGGGGAGGAAAAATCAGGTTTGCCCCGAGGTGGCCCGATCTCTGCAGTCCCCCCCTTCGGCGGCCGTCTCCTCAGTGGTGCAGGGCCCGGCGATCGTTATGGGGGGCCTCACCGCCGCGGCCACCCTCTCCTCGCGTTCCCTCGCCGGCGTCACTGTACGGAATCCACCCTCCGCCTGGTCCGTTTTCACTGTAGGTGCACCAACTAAGTTCATGGGCCACAATCAGGATGTGGGGGGGGGAGAAAACACCCCCAGGGAGCCCAGACTCCACAAGCACCCCAAGACGACAGACCGCAGGGCCCTCCGGCTGGTATGGGGGCCTCCCCGCCTCGGCCGCTCTTACTTGTAGGTCCCTCGCCAGGGTCACTGCGCGGCCTTCGCCGCCCGTTTCGCTCCGCTTTTGTCGTTTCTCTTTATTTTTATTTTTATCGTTTTTTTGTTTCCCCCTGGGATCCGGGAGATCGCGGCAGTCCACACAGCACCTCCAGGAGGCCCGGGCCGTTCCTGGTAGGCCGGTTCGCCTCACCAGTGCCCCCCGTTCAGATTTGCCGCTGGACCAGGGGGGGGGGGGGCAAGAGAAACACCCCTAAGGGTCTGTAGGTCCCTCCCCAGCCCTTCCGATGGTACTTGGGGGCCGAGGAGTGCTCCGCACGTGGGGGATTACGCTGCTGGGTCCGCGGCGGTGTGTGGTACCTCTGGGGTGGTCCGGCGATTGTGCTGTCCGCGCGCCCCACCACAAGCCCCAGCAAGGGACGCCCAGCCGCACCCGTAGGTCTCTTGAATCCCGCGACCTCAGAGCGGGGGCGGCCGCCACCGGCCGGCAGTGCGGGCAGGTCCGCGGCGGGCCGTCGGGTCCCCCGCCTCCTCCGGTGTGGCGATCAGTCTCTGGTCGTGGCGGCACGGGCCCTGGGGGGGGGCTCCTTACGCAGGAGCACCGCGACACCCCGGCTACTTCAGGTTTCGTTTGGGCACCCCCACTGCACCTCCAGCCTTCGCGGGGGATGCCGAGCCGCGTCAGTGGAACTCCCGGCTCCGATGACCTCAGGACGGGGCGGCCGCCATTTGCCGTCAGCGCAAGCAGGTCTGCGGCAGGCCGTCGGGTCTCCTGCCTCCTCCGGTGAAGCGGCGAGTCTCAAACTGCAGCGTTTCAGGTCCGGGGGGGCTCCTTACCTCGGGAGCATCTTGTTTTTCGCTAAATGTGCCAGGATATTAAAGGATTTATGTCATTAGGGCAGGAGCTGGACTGAAATACGTCTAGCCGGCCATTTTGGTTAAGCCACGCCCCCCCCCCCCCACTTGGGCAGTGTTGAGAGTTAGATAGGTCCCAGAGAAATTGGACAGTTTGTGACATGTGAGTACAATATTGTATTGTTGATCAAAACACATGCTTGTTCTGGACAGTAGGCATATTAGTGTTTGAATAATGTAACTGCAGACTGCATAACTTTATTATAACTATCCTATCATGCCAATAGTTTGCATGTTTACTGACGAGAGAGGAAGAAAAAAATATTTCATTTCTGTGGGAAAAAACATTTCATTTTGTGAATCTGAGTCTAAGCGTGACAATTATGACAAAATGGGTCAATACACATTGCAAAATTGATTTTGATTGGATCTTTACTTTAGAAAGAATAAAGTGTACAAGAGAAAAATGGCACCACTTCTGTTTTAAAAAAGGTAACCATATAGACAAAAAAGAGAGACCATATTTATCTAAAATAGAGAAGGGATACAGGTAAAGACAGACTCATGATAAACAGTATGTTTAACTAAAAAATAACAGTCACTGCCATGTCGCCCAAATTTTGGTTTGAACCTTTTAGTCATGCGCTGAAGGATATTCAACCTCCCGCTGCAGTAACTGTCATTATACTATGTTTGCTACAATACTTCATTTATAACCTTACTTACATATTTAAGAAACAAGTTATAACAGTAATACTTATTCCAAATCTACCTTTTTTTATTAGATCAAAAGGCAGAGTTGCATTTTGTGCATATACATTCAATGAAATACTTTGAATTCTGGAATGCATATCGGTCATTTTTCATACTATTCATGCCCAAGTGGTCCCTATTTCCATTTCGGAGTGATATAATGTCTCTCTTCCACTAATGGCATAATACAAATTTATATCTCCAATATAAGTGAATCCTATCTCAAATAAATATCTGTATAAATCAAACCTGCCTCTATGTATAGAGGATCTATTCCATAATTTAAAAAATTAAAGAGTTCACAATCCATGCTATATGCAAAACAAGTGCTGGTTAACCTATGACCTTACTGTGAATCTTTCAAAATTGCCTGTCCCTTGTCGACTTCTTGGCCCTGATTATGACTGGTCAGAAAATTCTGACCCGGGGGTAAACCCCGGTTTACCCACCAGTCAAAATTACGAGTTTGACTGTATTTAACGCATCTGACAATTATCGGGTTTGTTAAATACCTTAGCTGCTGTTAAACTTCGACAGGTTACACGTGCCGACATTTAACAGGGAAATTGTACAGTATTTACCGTACCATGCAAATTTTGGTGCATGAAACACCAAAAGCTGCATGTTATTCCCCACAAACTCGTGATAGGTGTTCTTCATCGCACACAATAAAAAACATTGCCTGTGGTTTGTTATTTATCATGTGCAATAAATAAAGCTCAACTTGTAATTTCGCCTCTTCACTGCTCATGTGAGCCCTGTTACCACAGTCAACCTAAAAGGTCAAAATGAAATAATTAAAATGATCAGACCAACTCACAGGATATTAATTCATCATTTACTTTAATCACTGAGGTGAACAGCCATTTCTTCATTTGAGTTCAAGCCTTGTGGACTCAAAAGTATCAAGGCCTATTATATAGCATAAATCAACTTAAATTAAATTAAGGTCCCTTATCCCTCTTTTTAGATGCGTCTCAACCAAAGCAAAACATTAGTAGCTCATAATTGCTTCCATGGAATTGCTGGAGAGCCTAGCCACTCGTTCTGTGCAGTCTCTGTTCATTATCACTCTATAGTGTTCCAAAATTAGTTTTTAGCGGTAGGATCATGCTTCCAATGTGGATATTGTACCACGTATACCACAATAGAAGTTGAACATGTTATAAACTTGCATTTTTCTCTGTGTTATTGTGCCTGGAATCACATTCTCTTTTAAATCACAGCAATTCATACATGCGGTAGACTTCCTTTATCTGACAAAGCCTTGTGTGCATCTGATCCTACTACAGATCTCGTATAGTTTAGGTAACTCCTCACAAGAAAATACCTCAAAGGATTGGAATTTCTAAATGTAATCGAGAGGGTGTGGCCATACATCTTTGATGCAGTTTTCGGTGAGCAAGAAGATTCTACTCAGCCTTAATGCTAAAAGTAGTAAGTAAGAGGAGTGTGATGTAATTGTAGACAGGTTTAGACAAATAACTCTCATGAGCATGTCTTTATTAAAGCTATTCATAAAGGTAATGATGTAAAAAGGTATCATTTACTCTTACCAAAAAAACTGAAGTCCAGAGGCTAGGTTAACATGTATCACTACATTTAGCAGTTAGGCTGACTCAGTGAGGAGAATTATCTGAAAAAAATCAGGAGTGCTGTAAATACAAGCCCCGCTCACTACAACTGTGCACCATTACAGTGCTGGCATTTGCAGCATTGTTCAGTTTATTTCCTGCCTCAACAGGATGTTGGGAGTGTTGAGGTCCATTCTAGGCTTGGGCCAAGCTTATTGCCTTTTGGGGCTCCTCCCTTGCCTGGCTTGGGAGGAACTAAAGGTTCATTTTGGGAGCACTTGGAGCTTGGATTTGGTCCCTAAACTTGGGCGTAAGCACAGGATGTTCATAAAAGTTTATTAACGCTCCATATTCCCTTGTTTTGGACGCATTTACCATGCATGTGAGATGCTGGCATTCTTTGGCTCCATTCATGTATGGGGTTTGGGAGGAAGAGGCTGTGATTGGCACATGTATGCCAGAAAGACATATCTGCACTTGTGCTGACTTTCATTTTAGAACAGTGGCTTCGTATGGTGCAGTGATGTTCCCCTAAGGGTTTTAAGCAGCACACCCCCAATCAGCTACGTTGTGCAGGTGCGAGCTGCGGAGGGAGTTACCAGAAATACTTAGTGCAGAGTACATGCTTTTGGGGTACATATTTGGTATCTACTATAATCTGACAGCCTAGATAGGCACTGTTGTTGTCTGACTGTGGGATCATGAGCAGCATGGGGAGACATTCTACAGAGTGGCATATGTCCCTATCATTAAACTTCTCAATATCCCCTACTCATGAAAGATCCAAGCATGAGAGAGGGAGTGATGATGAAGAGAGGGTAAGAAGGATCATTTAAAAGGAGAACTCTGATTCTTCCAGCAGAAAGTCTGCCGAGCATAATGAATTATATTCAGAAGTCTCAAGTTCTGATGGCAGTGATGGAGCAGTGTCTCGAGGTGAACAAAGAGGGACATACATTCGCAAGAATCTGTTCCAAGGCCTACTTTCCCAAATGAAGGAGAATGTGGGTTTCCTGCATCTCATACCACAGGATCTTTACAAGAGACACTCCTAATACAGTTTCAGAAGAATCCTAATGTGGAAATGCGCATTTTTCTGCATGCTTTGGAAGTTGTTTTAAAAGTGTGGGAATGATTCAGGTTGGTATAAAAGAGTGAAACGATACAGACAGGATTAAATTAGCTTGTTTCATGTCATGTCTGTATTCATTGGAGGAAGTGGGGGGCAAATTACCAGACCGTGTTCAAGCTGATACTGGAGTCGCCAGTCTGGTAGGCAGATTATCAATGGCAGGGGAAATAATAAGAAGGGCCCAAATGAGCACTTAGTTGAGTCTGCCTCAATTAAAGTTTATTCGGGTTCTCACCTGACTCTTGTGTTTGGGTCTTTAAATTTAGACTTCAAGACATCGTTTAAAGCTGACCAAGATGAAAATTAATGTTTGGACTAAGTTAAAAGTATGGAACAATAAGGTGACTTCCTGTCAAACATCTTGTTTGGCGTAATGAGAACTTCAGCCTTGGCAAGTGAAGCATCTATTACAGCGCGTCATAACCTCTTGAGAGAGTGTAATACAAAGGGGACTCAGAATTCTGCAGCTCCTCAAATGCCTTTCAAAGGAACTCTGCTTCACCCTAATTTTTGCCCTCATTTAGAAGATAAGCGTTAAGGTATGTTTGAGGAGCAGCATTGTCCTTATGTGGTTAGGAAGCAGCAATCCAGATTATTTTGGTCTTCTAAGTAGAGCTCCTCTTCCAGACATCTGATAAGATAATAACTCCAGTCCAGACAAATTTTCCAGCTTACAAGGTAAGTTCACTTCTGGTTGTTTCCCCCAAGAAGCAGAGACTGGAGACCTACATGGAAGATACCCAAGGTACCCAAGGGATCCTGACTCTACTGGTCGCAGACAGATACTGGCCAAAGGTTTCAGGTTGGTGGTCATATTCACCTTTTTCTAAAGGAGTGACTACAATCAACTTCAGATGTTGTGGATCGTGGGTATTGTTTGTGAAGAGGAGGATGCAAGATAAAGGTTCTTTCCATTCCACCTTATATGATATTGATTCCTATGTTATGGCCAAAATGTACCGCTAAGAAAAAAGCTATGTTGGTACGAATCTGTGCCTTAGTGGAAAAATAAATTATTATAAGAATACCAGAGATTAATGAGGGGATGGTGTCTACTCGGGAGTCTTCCTAGTGCCCAAAATGATGGGAGTATAACGAATGGTAAGAAATGTGTGAACAAATGGGTGAAGCACTTTCCATTCCAAATGGAGACACTTTTAATAATTTTTCTACTGCTTCCTGTAACTTATTTGATGGTAATAATGTACTTGATGAACCCTATTTCCACATACCTATTTCAAGCCCCCACAAGACCTTCCTGAGGTTTGCTGTATTCACCATCAGCACTGGCATTTTAATCTGGTCTCATTATGCCTCCGTTCAGCCCCAAGTGTCTTTACAAAAGTGGTGGTGCCGATTGTGGTTCATCTTCATCTCCAAAGAGTTCCTGTACGTATCTGTATCAGAGTCTGGCAGACTCATGCTTCATCTGAAATTAGGAATCTACAATATCTGGATATAACAAATTACACTCTGACTCAACACAGATTTCTTCATTATATGCTAAAATCTCAACTCCATCCATCAAGAGTCATAACCTTCATTAAAGTCAAAAGCAAATGTTTTCTTGCAGACGTGAGGGCAGTCCCTCTTCAGTTGCTTTCATCTGCCATGTTGGCTGTCCAGGAAGCTTCAGCAAAGTAATGGATGGAAGTTCTGGTTTGCATTCCAGCCATTGTGGTTACAGCATGTTGTGCAAGACTTCATTGTTGTTATTTTCTAAGGTATCTGCTGAGGTTTTGGACGCCAGTCTCCCAGACGTTGGAAACTCTGATTCCTGTGACACCAGAGTTCAGATCGCAACTTCAGTGGCAGCTGGAACCATCCATTTTATTAAATGGGGCCGTGACGCATCCACAATCTCCAGTAGTGCTCACTATGGATGCCAGCTGCTTGGGATGGAGGGCATCATTGGGCTCCCACTTCTTTCAAGCTAGATGGTCTCCAATAGAGTTGCGAGTCCTTAAACTGGAGAAAACTCATAGCAGTGTTGTGAGACTAGAACAGTTTCAGCAGCAGGTGTTTCATCACAATATCTTGGTTAGAGCAGACAACACTTTGATGGTACCTTATGCCAATCACCAGGGGATCACCAGTTCCAAGTCATTGAACTCTGTTGAAGCTCAGCTGAGAGTCTGGGCAGAAACTCACCTTATTGCACTTTAAGCAGTGCATGTCACAATGTGCAAGTAGGTCAGAACCTGTCTTTTTCTGAATTTCAGAAGGTGTAAATGAGATTTGGCACTCTGCTTCTTGACCTTTTCTTGCTCCCAAGATTCTGCTTCCATATTCCAAAGCAGGGAGCATACAGGGTGGGTGCACTATTGGTGAAGTGGCCCATGAGATTACTGTGCGCTTTCCTTTAGTTTGCTCTAATTCCAAAGCAAACTTCAGGATGAGGAAACAGGTGTCATATTAATAGTATACTTTTAGGCATGCATACCCTGGTTACCCCTGCTTTAGTCTCTAGCTCTCCTTCCATTATCTCTCCTTTCAGGAGCCCAACTCTGCCTCTTTCACTCAGACTGTCTTTGTCATCTTGGAAGTTGAAAGATTAAGCTTACAAAACAGAGGTATTTCACTTCATCTGGACAAAGCAAATCCAGAAGTCTAGAAGGCCTTCTGCTTTAAAGTTGCATTCAAATCACTTGCCTTCTTTGCAGAAGTGGTGTGCTTTGTTTTCTGTGTTTGCTGTATCATTACAAAGGTTGGTGGTGCCCCTGCCCCTTCTAGGGCCACCTCTAAGAATAAATAATGCTAATCAAAAAAGCCCTATTGCATTATGGGACATTCCTTCAACAGAGCAGTGAATAATAAATGCCCTCAGGTCTGAGGGCTGGGTTCCACATCAATGTTTCCCTGTCTTCCTTGAAGACTGGTTTGCAATAAAGGCTTTCTGTGAATCTATTGAGTCTTTCCAGGATACTGATGTACTAGTTCCTAGATTTTTCAAGGCGTTTTCTCTCTAGACCTTTTGATCCTGTAACCACTCTCAGACATTCTGTTGGTTCTTTTATCTCTTCAATCACATCTTTTTGGGCCTATGATGTCTGCTGATTTTAAATTGCTTTCTTACAAGGTGGCCATTTTCGACACAGGGTGGGCAAGCTATCAGCTCTGTTGTACCGTCCCCCTTTTTTATGTTAAAAGATATTTGTCAATTTATCTCGACAGGTCCAATGCATTCAGTAGATCAGACAATTTATTTGTGATGTTTGGTCAATCAGGTAAAGTAAAGAAGGCGTCTAAAATGACAATAAGCAGATGGAAAAACTCAACCATTGCACTGGCATATGCAGGGCAGGATGGCTCTGATGCAGAAATCTTTTAACTTGAGGTGTGTGTCTTGGCCGTTTGGCCCTAGTTTCATGGATCAGTATGACTCTCCCTTGTTTCTAGGCCTTTGACTATACTTGAAGTGACAGGAGAATGTTGGGATTGCCAGCCCTGTTATGGCGCCCAGTTTGGGGTTTTCAGCACTCCTGTCAGAGAAATGGCATTCACCTCAGAAGCAACGATTTGAATGAAGATGAGTAGGACAAACAGTAATGAAGATTCCCAGTAAGTAATCGTCATTAGAAGGCACAGCTATGAGCACAGCTTTTTATCTGTTGTAAAAGAAATCAGTGCAAAACAATTGCACTAATTCTGTGTGAAACCAAATAGGTTAAATATGTGCTATAATGTAAATTATAACTGCCTCTTCTAAGCAGCACCAGACCGTACTGTAAAGCTTGGGGGATGTCAGCTGTAAATGATGAGATCTTGAGTGTTCTTTTGGGTTGGCAGGTACACATGTGGCTGTTAAATGTAATCATGAACCAGGAAGCACCTCTCACACATTTTATCAACCGGTGAGGCAAAAGCTGCTCTTGTGATGGCAACAGGAAAGAGGATTTGGTTACTTTGTCTAATTTTGCTTAAGACCAGTGTCGGAGAGCATATAGGGCCATAGCATTCCTTGGCAGTGGCGGACGAGGAGGATGAAGCAGATTCTGTGCTTTGTTTTACTGAAGCCCAAAAGACAGATGTGACTTAATGGGATTTACTCAGCTGACTTGTAGAAAAAGATTTAAGGTTTCTTTGATTGCTAGTCTTATTAGAAAAGCTGGCTACAGTAATCCCTCAGCTGTATAAGCATAAGAAATAAAGTGTGACTCTGGTTTATGAGGCCACCTCGCACTCACCTACACTGATGAACGAAAATATGATGTATTTAGCATGCCTTCTTTCTGAAAGCAGTTAGGTGGAGAGGGCGAGCCTAAAGCAGAGAGGTAAACATATTCTTTAGCCTCTCACTTTTTATCTAAATTCTTCACTGTGCAGTACCTTTTGTGCGACGTCAGTATCAGTATTAAATGTTGTAATTATTCAATCAATCAGTCATAGCATTTATAAAGCGCACTACTTACCCGTGAGGGTCTCAAGGCGCTAGGGGGTGGGGGAGCTGCTACTGTTCGAAGAGCCAGGTCTTGAGGAGTTTTCTGAAGGTCAGTAAGTCTTGGGTCTGCCTAAGGTGGATGGGGAGGGTGTTCCATGTCTTGACGGCGAGGTGGGAGAATGATCTGCCGCCGGCGGTCTCTCTTCGAATGCGGGGGGGGCGAGGGCGAGGTCGGCGGAGTGGAGCTGGTGGTGGGGGTTTAGAAGCACAGTCGGCTGTTGAGGTACGCTGGTCCGGTGTTGTGGAGTGTCTTGTGTGCGTGGGTGAGGAGCTTGAAGGTTATCCTCTTGTTGACGGGGAGCCAGTACAGGTCTCCTAGGTGGCTGTGTGATGTGGCTGTGGCGAGGCGTGGCGAGGCATGTCGAGGATCAGGCATGCGGAGGCGTTCTGGATGCATTGGAGCCGTTTCAGGAGTTTGGCCGAGGCTCCTGCGTAGAGGGCGTTTCCGTAGTCCAGCCTGCTGATGACGAGGTCCTGGGTGACCGTTCTTCTTGTTTCGGTGGGGATTCACTTGTAGATACTGCGGAGCATGCAGAGGGTGTTGAAGCAGGAGGAAAAGACGGCGTTGACCTGCTTCGTCATGGAGAGGGTGGAGTTGAGAATGACCCCTAGGTTGCGTGCGTGGTCGGTGGGTGTTGGAGCTGTTCCTAGTGCGGTCGGCCACCTGGAGTCGTCCCAGGCCGAGGTAGTCTTTCCGAGGATGAGGACCTCCATCTTGTCTGAGTTCAGCTTCAGTCGGCTGTTGCATCCAGTCAGCGACAGCCTTCTTTCCTTCGTGGAGGTTGGCTTTGGCGGTGTGGGGGTCCTTGTGAGGGAGAGGATCAGCTGGGTATCATCGGCATAGGAGGATGTTGAGGTTGTGCAGTTGAGTGACATGGGCGAGTGGTGCCATGTAGATGTTGAACAGCGTTGGGGTGAGGCATGAGCCCTGGGGTACGCCGCAGATGATATCGGTGGCTTTGGAGCGGAAGGGGGGAGACGGACGCTCTGTGTTCTGCTGGAGAGGAAGGAGGTTGTCCAGTCCAGGGCCTTCTCTTGGATTGGGAGACGGGTCGGAAGTTCTTGAGGTCCTTGGGGTCTGCCTTGGGTTTCTTGAGTAGGGTGTTGATCTCGGCGTGCTTCCAGCTCTCCGGGAAGGTTGCTAGCTCGAAGGAGATGTTGATGGCTTTCCGGAGATGGGGTGCGATGGTGCTGCTGGCTTTGTTGAAGATGTGGTGTGGGCATGGGTCTGACGGGGATCCAGAGTGGACGGTTTTCATGATCTTGATGGTGTCGTCATTGTTGATGTTGGTCCAGGAGAGCAGGCGGTTGGTGCGGCTGGTGGTCGTGGAGGCGGAGGTCGCAGTGGTTGCTGGGGCGGTCGTGGCTTTGAAGCTGTCGTTGATGTCTGTGATCTTGCGCTGTAAAAGGGTGGCCTGCGAGTCGCATAGGTCTTGCGAAGGTGGGATGTCGTTGGTGTTGGAGCTGGGGTTGGAGAGTTCTTTCACGATGTTGAAGAGATGTTTGCTGTGGTGTGCGTTGTTTTCTGAGCAGTCTTTGAAGGAGGCCCTTTTTGCGGATCTGTTGAGGTTGTGGTGTATGCGGTTGGCGTTTTTGTGGGCTGCGTGGCTTTCCGGTGTCCGTTCACGGAGCCAGTTCTTCTCTAGCTTTCGGCAGGTTTGCTTGGAGGCCTGGAGGTCTTCGGTGAACCAGCTGGCTTTCTTGCTGGTGTGGCTGTTGGAGGGTTTCTTGAGCGGGGCGAGGGTGTTGGCGCAGTCGTCGATCCACTGTCTGAGGTTGCGGACGGGGACGTCGGGGTCGGTTGTGTCTGCGGGTGGGCTTCTGGCGAGGGTGGAGGATAGCTGGTATTCGGTGACTTTGCTCCAGCAGCGGCGAGGCAACTGTTGTGTGTGGTGGTGCGTAATGGGTTTCCAGAAGGTGAGGTGGATGCAACGGTGGTCGGTCCAGTGGAGTTCGGTGGTGTGGTTGAAGGAGATGTGGGGGCTTGCGGAGAAGATGGGGTCAAGCGTGTAGCCTCCGGCGTGGGTGGGTGTTGTCTAAATCTGAGGTTGGCGAGGTTGTCGATCAGTGTGGAAGAGTTGGAGTTGTTGTGTTCGAGGCGGAAGTTCAGGTCCCCGAGGAGGATGTAGTCCGTGGAAGCGAGGGCATGTGTGCTGACGAAGTCGGCGATGGAGTCGCTGAACTGTGGTTGGAGTCCGGGGGGTCTGTAGACGAGGGTTCCTCTGAGGGTGGTGTTAGGGTCGGTGTGGATCTGGAAGTGCAGGTGTTCCGCGTGCTGAGGGTGTCGTTGGAGTTAGTCGAGACTTTGAGAATGTTCCTGTGGACGATGGCGATTCCTCCTCCTACTCCGTTGGCGATGTCTGGTGCCGAGGAGGGGTTCAGCCAGGTCTCCGCCAGGAAGGCGACGTCTGGGGTGTTGGAGTCGAGTAGGACCCACAGTTCAACGGTGTGTTTGCGGGCGGAGCAGGTGTTGAGAAGGATGCATCTGAGGTGTTGGGTTCTTTGGTAGGTGGGTACCCGGGCCGGATGCTGGTGAAGCTGCACTTCCCGCAGGTGAAGGGTCCATGAGTGCGATTCGGGGTGGCCAGGAGGCAGGAGTGTGACCGTTCGATGATGAATGCGTGGAGTGCGCTGGCATCGTAGCGGCGTCGGGTGTTGTGGCATTCGCCAGGGCCAGGGGTTCTGCCGCAGACGGGCTTGCCTTAGGTGCGCCTTCGGCGCTGCTGCGCAGCGGCCGGCATATATGGTTAGGTGGGAGGGAGGAGCAGCTGGGAGGCGGGGCCGCAGGGACGGCGCGGTGGGAAGACGGGTGAGGAGCGATGGAAAAACAGAGGGCAAGGGGCACAAAAAAACACAGGGGGAATAACGAGTTTGGCAGGGATCAACACAGGGCAGAAGTAAGGAAGAGCACAAATTAGAAAATCACAGGGGGGGAAAATGAGTTAAGGCAGGGATCAACACAGGGCACAGAGTAGAGAAGGGCAAGAAAAAGAAAAAAGGGGCCCAATGCGACAAAACAGTACAGGCAGTATCAACCATGAGCAGTGAGCGAGCCTCGAACTCGCGACCGGCAGATGTGGCGGGCTGGGGGAGGTGCACACACCAAGGGAAGCTGTAGCGGAGGTGAGGGGAGCGACCTGCCTGCGAGCAGGGTCAGAGGTCGCTCCTTTCACCCTGCAGCGGCTGGCATATATGGGGAGGTGGGAGGGAGGAGCAGCTGGGAGGCGGGAGGGAGGAGCAGCTGGGAGGCGGGGCCGCAGGGACGGCGAGGCGGGAAGACACGAGTGAGGAGCGGCGGGAAAACAGAGGGCAAGGACTACAAAAAATGAGATTCGATCCTTTAAAAAGAATTATAGAATAGGTTGTAATTATCTTACAATCCGCTGTGTTGTCGCTGACTATACTTTGGGACTGTTGCCACTAAAGATGCACAAAATTACAATTGCTTCATCCATGATATATTCCTTCAAAATGTTGCAGCAGTCACCCTGAGTTGTTGGTAGTTAAAGACAACCGGAATTCTCCTACATATAGTCACCTCACTTTTCTCCTGTCCACTCAAAATGCAAAACACGTTCTTGCGTAAGAACCATAAATATTTATTAAACTCATGAACGGTCAGTAAAGAAAAATGCCAAACCTTCAAGTACTTGTCTTAAAAGAATAGTGAGAGAAAAGGAGGACAATGTAGTGGGATAGGTTGCAGTTTGAAGAGGCTGAAAATTTTTATTTCTCTTTTAAAAGAACACATACCACCAGCATCCCATCAGGCACTCTCAGTCACAGTTGCTCCAATTCCTTTTGATCCCCACATAATTCCACTCCATGCCAAGCCACAGGATTCCAAGCCACACTCCACAATTCTACACCACATCTCATAATTCCGCTCCATGCCACATAATTCCACAGTTGTATTCCACATCACACAACTGCACTCCATGCCATGTAGTTGCACTCCACACCACACAATTCCACTCCACACCACACAAGTTAATGCCTCATAATTCCACTCCACTCACAAAAGCAGTACAGGAAGTCGTTAGTTCTCATACTTCGCAACATAAACATGGAACGGCCTCCCACAACACATGAGTGCCACCTCCTCAGAGCTTGAGTTCCACAAGCAGCTGAAGACCTGGCTCTTTGAATTACTGTGAGAGGGCACTCACTTAGGCATCTGCTCAGTCGCCTGAATTCCAATACTATCTGACTTCACAAGCGCCAGGATACTTCTTTTGAAGCAGCGGCTGCGCTCTACAAATATCGTTTCATTCATTCATTCCTTTCGATACATGCCTTTAGCAGGTATGGTAAGTATAGGTAATGTATATGTATGTATATATATGTGTGTGTGTGTATAAAGGGACGTATATATATATATATATATACATATATATATATATATATAAATATATTTTCGAGGCATATGAGCTGCAGAGTGTACACTAAGCATTAGATTGCCACCTGGTGTTGGGCTTGGATGATTGCAGGTTGTTGTCTTTTTGGAAGAAGTCTTTGTAGTCACGAGATAGGTGACTCCTCCCTTGGACAATACTGCGCATGGTCATCGACTCCATCCTCAGATTGTTTTTTTTCCACAACTGGGTTCGGGTGAAAGTTCTCCGCTCCGGCTAGAAAAACGTTTCCAATAACTTCGAAGCGTAAAAACTTTATAAAAACAATATCGACATCGAATAGACTACTTTCGACACCATCAACTACATTACGGTGCGTCGACGCATGCCGTTGAGCCTATCAGCGCCGTACGGCCTACGCCTCATGAACATTCAAGAGATGCCCGGTATGTCGAGCAAAATTCCCTCATAGCGACCATCACGAGGTCTGCAACCTCTGTCTATCACCAGAACACGACGAGTCGACCTGCACAGCTTGTGCATCCTTCCGATCGAAGAAGACCATTCGGGATCGGAGGGCACGTCGACGCGAGATGAGGAGAACAGCCCCAGCACCTGAGGCCATCTTCGAGGAGGAAATCTTCGAAGAAGAGATCTCCGAGGGCGAGGCTCCACTCGAAGACATCTCCGAGGACGAGGCTCTACTCACCGCCGAGGAAGGCTCGCCGGATCTCCAGATCATATCAGAGGCAGAGGACTCAGATGACTCGATTCCATCTCGTCAACCCGTGAGTACTCTTGCCCCTGCACGACGGGCACTGCCCAAGCCAAAGGCAACGGTCAGCACTCCGCCCATGGGGCCCAGTCGAGACCGAAATATCCCCTCGGACGCCCCGCCCTCGGGCTCGGCTCCGAGGAAAACGACTATGCCTTCCGGTGCCTCAGTACCGACCAAGCCACACGTGCCAATTCCACCTCTTCCATCGGCACGGAAGCACACACATCCTTCGACACCGAAGGATTCTTCGACACCGAAGCCAAAACACCCTTCGGTGCCCAAAAACAAAGATCCTTCGGCACCCAAATCTAAAGATGCACCGGTGCCGAAGCCAAAAACTTTACCGGATCTGCAAAAAGCTCCAGCTTCGAAACCTTCCGGTTCCAAGAATAAGGATGCAAAGCCAGCGTCCGACGCCTCAAAGCCAACAAGACCTGCTTCCACTCCAAAAATTCCAACCTCGGTACCAATGATTCCAAGGCTCCTGAAATATTTAAAGACCATGTGCGTTGTAGAGTGTTAAATCCAAGAATAGAAAAGAAATATAGACCAGCACCATCTGATCCAGTCTATATTAAGGAACATCTGCCACTAGACTCCCTAGTAGTGTCCAACGCACGGAAAAGAGCTAATTCCCAGACTTCAGGTGACACGCCCCCTCCTGACAAAGAATCCAAAGTTATTGATGCGTCAGGTAAACGGATTGCTGCGCAGGCTACAAATTTATGGCACATAGCAAATACACAAGCCCTGCTCTCACGCTATGACAGGTCTCACTACGACCAATTAGAAAAACTGTTAGAGCACCTCCCAGATCAATACAAAGATCAGGCAACAGAGCTCATACAAGAAGGCAAATTAATATCCAATGCCTCAATTAAATGTGCACTAGATGTAGCTGATACAGCATCCAGAGCAGTCAATACTAGTGTTATACTCAGACGACATGCGTGGCTACGCATTTCAGGGTTTAAGACGGAGGTGCAGACTACCATCTTGAACCAGCTCTTCAATCAAAACCAATTGTTTGGGCCGGAAGTAGACACTACACTAGAAAGAATGAAAAAAGACACAGACACAGCTAAGTCTATGGGAGCATTACAATCCACACAGACTAGAAGTTCTTTTCGCCGCTCCTTTTATAGAGGAGGCTCTAAACAAACCGGTGCAGATACAACATCATCTTTCAAAACGCACACACAGACCTCCTCTAACAAAGGCTACTTTAGAGGAGGATACAGGGGCAATAATAATAAGGGAAGAGGTAGAGGTAACAACAAGAACGGCTCCTCTTCCACTCCCAAACAGTGACTTCCCTCTGCTTCCCCTACAGCATTCCACTCCTGTGGGGGGCAGATTATCACAGTTCCTACCTGTCTTGAACTCCATCACCACAGACACGTGGGTGAGACAGATTATCCAACATGGCTACTGCCTAGAACTCACAGCAACCCCCCCCAAACATACCACCCAGGCAGCGTCCAATGTCTACAGGCCATTTGACTCTGCTTCAACAGGAAGTTCTAGCGCTTCTACAAAAGGATGCTATTCAATTAGTTCCTTTAGAAGAACAGGGAACTGGAGTTTACTCCCTGTACTTTCTAATCCCCAAGAAGGACGGGACACTACGGCCAATTCTCGACCTCAGGCCCCTCAACCATTACATACAATCCGATAATTTTCACATGATCACTCTGCAACAAGTACTCCCACTACTACAACAAGGCAATTTTCTTTCAACACTAGATCTAAAGGACGCCTACTTTCACATTCCTATACATCCTGCTCACAGGAAGTATTTAAGGTTTGTCATACAAGGACAGCACTATCAGTTCAAAGTCCTTCCATTCGGGGTCACAACAGCACCACGAGTGTTCACAAAGTGCTTAGCAGTAGTAGCTGCACATCTCAGAAGACAACAGATACATGTCTTCCCTTACCTCGACGATTGGCTCATAAAAGCAAAATCATTCAGTCAATGTGTCCAGCACAAAAATCAAACAATTCAAACATTGCACAACTTGGGGTTCACAATAAACTACAACAAGTCGCACCTGCAGCCTTCGCATGTGCATCGGTATCTAGGAGCTATCATAGACACATCTACAGCTCTAGCGTATCCCAGTCCAGCCAGGATACAGAGCATTCAGACCTTAGTCTCCATCGTTCAACACCAGCAGTCTCTCCAAGCCAGAGTGTTCATGAGACTAATAGGCATGATAGCATCTTGCATCTTCATAGTTCCACATGCAAGACTGCAAATGCGCCCATTACAAGAATGTCTAGCACAACAGTGGAATCAGGCTCAAGGTCAGCTCACAGACCTGGTGTTGGTAGACAGCCGTACATATCGCTCTCTGCAATGGTGGAACACCAAAAACTTCACAAGAGGACGGCCGTTCCTAGAGCCTGTTCCACAGATAGTGCTCACAACAGACGCATCCCTCACAGGATGGGGAGCCCATCTCTTACACTATACCACACAAGGCCAATGGAACAACCAACAAAGACTGTTCCATATCAACCATCTAGAGCTGCTAGCAATTTTCCTAGCACTCAAAACGTTTCAATTGCAAGTACAAAACAAAGCTGTCTTAATCCGGATGGACAATATGACAGCCATGTACTATATACAAAAACAGGGGGGTATACACTCTCTGCAACTGTCCCAGCTCTCGCAGAACATTTGGAGATGGGCCATTCCTCAAAACATACACCTGACAGTAGAACACCTTCCAGGAATTCACAATCAGATAGCAGATCTGTTGAGTCGACAGTCACAACAGATTCACGAATGGGAAATACATCCACAAGTTCTTCAACCATTCTTCCAAATGTGGGGGCATCCACAGATAGATCTGTTTGCCACCCACGAAAATGCAAAATGCCCAACCTTCGCCGCCAGGTTTCCACACCCACGGTCAGAAGGGAATGCGATATGGATGAAGTGGTCAGGCAGATTTGCGTACGCTTTTCCCCCTCTCCCACTCATTCCACTAGTAGTGCGCAAACTCAGACAACAGTCTCTCAAGCTAATACTAGTAGCTCCCACGTGGGCACGTCAACCGTGGTTCACCACACTACTAGATCTCTCACTGGTGCCACATCAGAAGTTACAGCTCACACCCTCCCTGTCAACACAGAACCATGGAGAAATAAGACACCCAGAACCACGCCAAGTGAATTTGGCGATCTGGCTCCTGAAGTCTTAGAGTTTGGTTACTTAAACCTACCACCAGACTGTATCAACATCATTAAGGAAGCTAGAAAACCCACTACCAGAGCGTATTACGCCGCTAAGTGGAACACATTTGCAATATATTGTAACAATAATCACATTGATCCACTGGATGCTTCCATCCAAAATATCATTTGTTACCTTTTACATCTACAAAGGTCCAATTTAGCTTATTCTTCCATACGCCTGCATCTGGCAGCAATCGCAGCCTATTTACAGAATAGGCAACATCTATCTCTCTTCAGAGTACCTGCAATCAAAACATTCATGGAAGGATTAAAACGAATAATCCCACCTAGGTTACCACCTGCTCCGGTATGGAACCTAAACATTGTCCTTACAAGACTCATGGGACCCCCTTTCGAGCCTTTACACAAGTGTGAATTGCAATTCCTAACATGGAAAACTGCTTTCCTTGTTGCCATCACCTCTCTTGGAAGAGTTAGTGAAATACAAGCATTCACAATACAAGAACCATTTTTTCAAATACATCCTAATAAAGTGGTTCTTAGGCCTAATCCAAAATTTCTGCCAAATGTTATCACTCCTTTCCATCTTAACCAATCTGTAGAGCTACCTGTGTTTTTCCAAAACCCAGACTCTGTTGCAGAAAGGGCTTTACACACCTTAGATGTTAGAAGAGCCCTGTTATACTACACAGATAGGACTAAATCCTTTAGAAAGACAAAACAATTATTTGTATCTTTCTCTCCCCCACACAAAGGCAACCCCATCTCTAAAGGGGGGATCGCCAGGTGGATTGTACAGTGTATACAAATATGCTATCAAAAAGCTACATGTACACTAATAGTTCCTCCTAGAGCGCACTCCACTTGCAAACTAGGAGCCTCTATGGCTTTTTTAGGAAATATACCACTAGAGGACATATGCAAGGCAGCAACATGGTCTACACTACACACCTTCACTAAACACTATTGTGTTGATGTGCAGGCCAAGCAGCAAGCTGCAGTGGGCCAAGCTGTCCTTAGAACACTGTTTCAAAATACTGCAACGGATACAAGAGGCCACCGCTAGGGGAGACACTGCTGCACAATCGATGCTTAGTGTACACTCTGCAGCTCATATGCCTCGAACGGAAAATGCTACTTACCAGTATGCATCTGTTCTTGGCATGTAGAGCTGCAGAGTCGTACACGCCCTCCCGCCTCCCCGGGACTTGTATCCGTTCCAGTTGTCATCTTACTTAAGATGCACACGCATGGACATCCTTTCTCTTTACTTCTACTAACTCCATCATTTCCCATCATGGCGAAAAACAATCTGAGGATGGAGTCGATGACCATGCGCAGTATTGTCCAAGGGAGGAGTCACCTATCTCGTGACTACAAAGACTTCTTACAAGAAGACAACAACCTGCAATCATCCGAGCCCAACACCAGGTGGCGATCTGATGCTTAGTGTACGACTCTGCAGCTCTACATGCCAAGAACAGATGCATACTGGTAAGTAGCATTTTCCATATATCCACGCAACAGTTGCTTTCTTTACTCTTGAAACAACATACTGTAGCCCATATTTATTCTTTTCAAGTGAAATTTATTTCGGCACAATCACCCACCCGACGTGTTTCGCAGCCTTAGCCGCTCGTTCATGGGTATATATATATATATATATATATCCACAAACAATTCATTGCTGCAACTCGAGCCTCAAATGACGGCGGGTCATGGCGGGTTAGCGAAACCCATTAACATCCAAGTTTACTTCGGTCTAATGCCATAAAACAAAGAGCCACAGCACCCAAATGCTGAAAGCACAATTTATTGGCAACAGCAATCAACGCGTTTCAGAAACCAAGTTTCCTTGTTCACGAGTGTTGAGGTTGTGTGTGAAAGTGATTTAAATAAACATCACATGACTTATGACAGAACAAATAAAGTGAAAACAGACTTCAAGAAGCTGCACCATAGTGTGGTTAAACATAATATTCAATCATCCTCATATTTACAAGTTAATGGTGCAACCAATGCTGACAATCATAAACAATTAATGAACGAGTACATCACAATAAAGCATTTAGCAAAAATTGGTGGAAAGCTATTAAAATAGGTACTCTTAACTGAACTTTAGTGTTCCCCTCATAATTATTGACAAAAGCCTTCCTTTGCTCCCTATCGGGAGATATGGGTGACATAAATTAATGTGTTTTGCCACCGCTAGGTCAATGATAGATACGTATTCGGCAGCCACATGTCTTCATTCTTATGAGACACGTTCTGGTATATATAATGGCCAGGTTAAGCAGGTGATTGAATAGACGCACCATGATTGTGGTTCTAGTAATACTTTAAAGCCGACCCAAGACCACATATTTTAATCACCATGATGCACCAGTGTGCAAAAACCGCATTGTAACTTGATTAAAAAAAGAGACCAATTGAGCCCCAGTGGGCAGCAGTCTAAATGGCAAAAATATACTTAAATACAAATGATCAAAAGAAAAAGAAAAAAGGGGGCCTTCCTCGCCTAAGTCGGTGCTAGGGGGAAAATCGTTCTGGGATTAATTAATCTACTCTCGTCATTCTGCTATGTCTCAATGCTTGACACTGCTGTTCCAGCTCGTTTACCAATCTCCAATGTCGAAGATCTGAAAAAAATACATATAACAGAATAGTGTCACATAAACGTGAATCTAAAAGTAATGTTACAAACAGCACAACACAAAGACAACAAATGAGGTAAAAGCCATGAGAACCATAAATACATATTGCTGATACTTAAAGTTATGAATGCTAGGGGGCCCCTCCGGTGGATCAATCACCCAGATGAACTGACAGTTCTTCATCGATATTGTGCCCTAACGGCTGCGCTGTCTGATATTCGATTATCATTCTGGACTCAAGGCGTCTTAGTTCAAGGACTCTATTTCCTCCCCTCTCTCTCACTGGAATAGTGTCATAAATACATATCGTGACTCCGATGAAGGCCCCAGGCCGAAACGCGTTGGTCTTCTTCCCCACTTTATGCACATGCACTTTCCTGAAAACTAAGAAACTTAAAAAAAAAAGAATAAAGCGTTTCTAAAAAGATTTACGGACCCGTTTGCTTCTCTGATCTGCTTGGTGCTGTCTTCCTTTGCCAGTAGGTAGTTATAGTTAGGACATAGTTTTCATAGGAAAAGCGGTTTTTGATTTGCCAGTAACTTTGGCGCAGTTTGACGAATCTTTGCGAAAAACTCAAAACGAATGGGACGGTCACGTCAGCTGCTGTCTTGAAAATTTCAGAGTGATCCGTCAAGCGGGGACCGGGAAAAAGGGGGGGGGTCCCAAAACACTTTTTCTCCATTTTAATTTCAATAGGAAACTGTTGACACCGCTACAGACCGAATTTCTGAACGGAATTACACCACATTTTACAGAAAGGTAGCTCTTGGTCCGGAGAGCACTCTTTTTGTTAAATGGTGTAAATCCGTTCTGTAGTTCCTGAGAAATTTAAAGATTTCTCAGATATACGACTGTGGCCGCAGTTGATCCGCAAACCCTCCCGATCTCGTGCCGGAGATCTGATTGGCTGCCAACACTTCAAATCAGGAAGTGCTGGCAGTCATCTTGTGACTTGGTTGAACTGAGTCACAAGAAAAAATGTTAAAAACCAAAAGGAGCAAGGTAGAAACACCCTGACCCCCTAGGCTTGTGAACCAAAAAAGCATTTTTTTTTAAATGTTGGCAGGATTTGAGGTGGATCCGCGAATCTAGCAGAAAATTTTGATTAGAAAACGAAGCGTGGACTCCTGCGTTTCGTTTGCTTAACACCCCCGGGTGGGCTAGGTCTGAGGGGCAATTATAAATAAGGCTCCCGTTTTTCCGCTGAAATTGATTTTTACAAATAAATACAGACGGAAAAATATTTTTCTTCCGTCTGTATTTATAAATAGAAACGGAAAAAACGACCAAATCATATGTTCGGATTCCGAGAATTGTTTGCCAATCTGTGCCCCAGCCCATGGTTGCCTCGCCTCGCCCCTCTTCCTTATTGTAGTGTATACCTGGCCACTTTAACACCTGCTGGGCCATTATTCTTTGGTAGGTGCGGGAAAAGTCAGAAAGCTCGGCGGTTCCTTTATTACAAAGCTCAAGCTTTCACAAATCTCTGCACCATTCAGCTTTAACTTCATTCTTTAAACTGTACCATTTATAACAGGCGATGAATTCACTATGGGCCATATGTATGAACACATTTTCCCATAGGCACAGAATGGGTAGAAACCTTGTATACATACGGCCCATTATCCTTTAATAAAATAATGATAAAAAGGAATCTTTAAAAAAAGTACATTAACTCTAAAACAAAAAAGAAACAGTTTTTGTGTCAACTGGAACTGAGCAAGGGTTTAGAGGGGTTCTGAAACACCCAGCCTCGGTAACCTGAAGTATTTCACTTTGACCGAGAGATCAGAAGCAATGATTGTTGTACTCTACAAATTTGTTTTGCATTAGCGAAGGTTTTAAAAAAGGGAATTAAAAGCTGCCAGCTCATGTAGGGGTTGTTGGATATTTTAGGCCTCACAAATGTGAGGGAAATAGTGCCCGGCAGGTCAGTGACATCACTGATTAAATCTCAAATTCATTTCTGGAATGATTGGATTGATCCTTGGAATGATTGGATTGATCCTCCATGCGGAGGCAGAGAAAAAATAGAGGGGTCCCAAATTGCTATTTTCCCATTAATTTTTCCACAAATTGAAGAGCTCTGCAGCAAAAATGGCTGAACGGAATTACACCAAATTTGGAAGAAAACTATCTGGTCTTATTATGTTGCTTTGCACCTCCTTGTCTTAAACGAATGGTGGTGTGGAGACAGCGAACTCTCTACACATTATTCTCTATTCTGCCCCACTGAGGCGCCTTCTTCCGTCGGCCAAACGGATTGTTTTTCAGATTTGGCGGCTGGTATTGCACAAGATGAGCTGGAGGAATAGATTGACTAGGGAAACTCCATTATGGCACAACGGCCGGTTTCCGCCATTGTTGAGTCTCGCCGGGTTTCGTGATTGATATAACATCTGGATATCTACCCTGGGGGACGTTATGCGTGGCACGGTGTTGAAATCCTTCTGAGACATCCAGACGACATTTCAGATGCCAAAGACTTAGTGATTTTAATATTTACAATTTCGACATGCCATCCCTCCCAGCTTGGAGGGTCTGGACTCACTGCCGGAGTTTAGTCCGGTGAAAGCTAAGGTTTTTATGGGGGATCTCCTAGATCACAAGATTTCTAAAATCTATCAGTCTCCGGTTACACACTGTTCCCCCTCTTTGCAGCGTCTGAGGGAGGCCTGGGTCAGCGTTTGAGGGAGATGTGGGTCAGATGGAAGAAGAAGACTGGACTGAAGCTTTAGCTTCCCCACGTGGGGCAGCCATTGCAGTGCGCCTGCGGCTAATCCAATTTAAATACCTCCACCTGGTTTATTTTACCAGGGTTCGGTTATGGAGGGCGGGCTTAGTGGCTTACCCGGGGTGTCTCCGCTGTGGGCATGAGGAGTGGACCCTGATACACACTATATGGCACTGTACAGCACTAGCACGCTTCTGGAGGGGAGTGCTGGCTTGTCTCTCTGAGGTTCTCGGGTGAGAGCTTCCTCACTCACCGAAACTAGTTCTCCTCCATGTGATGGAAGGGATCGGGGGCAACATCTATAAGTGACATCTCTTGCTCCTGGGCTTTACTTTAGCGAAGAGAGATATAGCTAGAGCCTGGAAGGCGGTAGTTGCCCCCTCGGTCTCGATTTGGAAAAATGGTCTTGACTTCAGTATGGGCCTCGAGCTCCCCATGTTTGAGGCTAGAGGGTGCCCTAGGAAGCACTACAAGATCTGGAGGCGTTGGGCGAATTACCGTGGCTTGGAGCTGGAGCCGCCGCGGGAGGACCGGGCCGAGGCCCAGAGTAGCTGGATGGCCTCTTCCGTCCCCTACACTCATCTTATGTGTGGCCTGTGATTCCCCAGTAGACAGTGGTATTGTGGATGTTGAGCTCTGGTGTAGATTGTTGGCAGCTTGGGATAGTAATATGTTGTTCCGGAATATGGAGACGGTGCGCTGGGGGGGGGGGGAGGAAGGTGGGGTAGCTGGTTGTTTGCAGGATTTTATTTTATTTGTATTGCCCCCCCATATTCTCCTGTCCTTAACTATGTAAAATGGTCAAAGTCAAAAATGTGTATCTTACATGCAGCAGTTGTCTCTGGGATTCAGAGGTCGGCATCATATGTGATATTTTGACAAATAAAATCTGTTTAAAAAATAAAAAATTGGAAGAAAACTAGTTGTTGTTCCAGAAAGCATGCTTATTGTGATTTGATGTAAATCCGTTCAGTAGTTTTTGAGCAATTAAGGTTCAAATACTTTGTAGACTTGGACAGTTGGGTTCACAGGACACTAGAGAGAGTTTGATCACTCAACTTCGAATAATAGAGTAATATGATTAGCTGAGGTGTCTTTTTCCCGTCAGCTGTAGGGGCAGCATGGCACCCTGGGACATGCCCCCCTGGCCCCAAATGTATTTTTGGGAGTTTCCGTGATCCTACGGGGGCTGAGGCCCACGGACTCCCGCAGGAGTTCTACAGGAGTGCAGGGGGCGGTGCTGGCTTCTGCTAGACCATCATTGCATTGTTAAATGACAGGGTCCAGGCTTGAGTGTCTACGGTGGGTTACCACAAACAGGCAGTTGGCCATGCATGGCAAGGCATTGGCTGCCTGCAGCAGACAACCCTATGGCATGCACGGCTGAAAGCTGAGTCCAGCGAGTGGTTGACTACCCATCATGGGTTGGATTCAGTGCCTGGCCACAGGTCAGGTCTTGCTGTGAACCCTTCGCTGAGCACAGCTGAGATATGCTGCCCGCAGGACTCTTGTCTGCATGAAGCGGGTTAGCTGAAGGGTGTGCCCAGCAGGGGGTTGGCTGCCTGCGGGGCGTTGGACGCAATGTCTGACCGCAGGCTAGGCACTGGTTTGGAGTTAAATATGGTAATAAAATGTTACAATACGTTCACAAAAAATGTGAAATTCACTGGGGAAAAAACCTTGCATATGGTATTAATATCTTGCTTTGCATTAAAAAAATCAGAAATTCACTTAAAAAACAAAAGTTAAAGTGATGCTATAGTTATGTTAAAATGTCAGTTTAAATGCATCGTTTTAAACAAAAAAAATCTGAAATTCAGCAGTTAAAGTTATATCAAGTAACTGTAACTCGCGCCCTCACAATGCACTGCTTATGACATCAAGTTACAACACTCATGCATGTACTTTTACATCATTGATAACATTACTGCTGACAACTGAAGTGACATTATTGAATCAGAATCAGAATCATCTTTATTTCGATAGTTAAAAACTATCATAAAAAGTACATACACAAAACATATAAAATCCGATTCAGCATATACAATTTCAGTAAAAATCAATTTGGTTGAAACTAATCACAGTAAAAAAAATTGTAAAAGAGAAGAATAAGAATTACAAAGATTTAGAAAAGATAGTCCAGGGGGCCTATGTCAATTAAAAAACATTAATTCATTCGTAGTTTCAGCCCCATTGAATTCAATCCCTCGTATTCCTCAGTTTAACACCAATCTTCAAGAAACTGATAATACAACAAAGAGTCCTTGTGTCCATAGCTTTTTGGAGGAATAACAGAGCAGTTTTGGCTTGGGAGATTTTCGCCTCCTTTAAAATATTTACAATAAATCCTCTGCGGGGTAAACTATAAAAAGGACATAATAATACAAAATGAAGGGTGTCCTGCGGAGACCTATTGTCGCAGCCGCAGGCACCCTTCTGCTCAATTGTCCGGATAAAACCCGATGGGTAAGCTAGGATATTTGGCAACAAATTGAGCCTAAAACGGGAAATTAAAAATCTCTCTTGCTGATTGTGCATTAAAAACAAATAGGGTTCCATACCCCTCTCATTACAGACAAGAGAGTAGGCTAAAACTGATTTTTTAGCAGAGTTTTCTTGTATTCTGGCCTGCTCATATTTATCATATAACTGCTTTTCGATCTTAAACCTGCAAGAGCTACTAATTTTAGTGGGGTCAGAAAAAACCCATTCTAACCCGATGGATTTTAAGGCATCACTAACATATTTGAGCCAGTCAATTAGCAACCACCTATCTCTCTTTAAACAGTCTGTGATGATCAATCTAGAAAGACCTGCATTCGGGTTTTGCCAAATCCGGAGCCAAGACAGGATAGGTTTGAGCTTAATCAAATCAGCTATAAACTGCAGACCCAGTTCCTTATGTGTGATGAAAGCAGGAACGCTCTGTGGCAATCTTAACAGTTTTTTTAAAAACTTATCTTCCTCCACTTGGAGTAAGTGAGCATCCCTGAAACCCCACACCTCCGCCCCATACGTGGCCTTCGAAATACTGACTGCTCTATATAGTGTTACGACTTGTTCCGGAGACCAACGTCCCATCCTGCGGGCAAAATTAAGGATTGAGCCATTTGCCGCAACCAGCTTCCTTGACCTTTCCTCCAATAGTTGATTAAACCCCAATTGACCATCAAAGAGTACACCCAGGTAGGAAAAGGAGTTTACAAAATCAAACACATGTGCTCCTAATGAGAAAGAAAACTTTTTCAGGGGCTTTTTCCCTGCCACCATGATGAAAGATTTACTGAGGTTCACGGAGAGATCCAAACTCTCCATGAAGCTACCGAACCCCTCAATGAGGCACTGAAGACCGACCGCGGTTCTAGCAAGCAGGACGGCGTCATCCGCGTACAAAAGTACAGGTATCTGACGCCGTCCTGCTCTCGGGCAGTCCGTTCCCAGAGTCAGTAGTGCACTCTCCAGTCCATTAATGTAGAGGGAAAATAAAAAGGGAGCCAGGATACACCCCTGCCTCACCCCGCTAGAGCACGGGAAGGGATCAGTACTCAACCCTCCCGCGCTGTAGCGGACCTTGGCCGTGGTGTTCCAATGGAGCTCCCTTAAGATGTCAATCAAGTCTGATTCCATCCCTAACTCCTGCATCAGAGCCCACAGTTTGGATCTGTTCACATTATCAAAGGCTGCTGCTAAGTCCATGAACCCCATAAACAGGGTACCATTTTCGCTTTTAGTGTATTTAGCAGCCAGCAAATATAGATTAAGACATTGGTCACTCGTTGACCTACCCGTTCTAAATCCATATTGAGTCTCCACCAGGGTGTTGTGGAGGTCAGTCCACTCAGATAGCCGGTTTAATATAACTCTCCCCAAAAGTTTTGCTGAGACGTCAATTAACGAAATTGGTCTGTAGCATTGTGGATTGTCCCTACAGCCTTTCTTATAAATAGGGACAATCACTGCTGTAGACCAAGAACGTGGGAGTCCTGTTTTAATGGCCGCGTTTAAGACTCTGGTCAAAATAGGTGCCCACAAGTCAGTTTTGCTCAGGAAGAGATCCGGCGGGGTCCCATCCGGCCCCGGAGCTTTATTTCTAGACAGTCCCTGGATGGCCTTCAGGACCTCGAGGAGTGAAAATTCCAGAACCACTTTGCTGCGGGCAAAACATGAGTCCTGCCTTACCACCAATGTCTCATCATGTTGGTTATAAAGACCTTGGAAGTGGGTTATCCAGTCACCTGGGAGAATATTAGTGCCGATAGTTAATGCACTCGAGTCTTGGAGACCTGGTCTATTTATAATTCTCCAAAACTGAGTAAAGTCTCTGTTCTCCCCCGCTTCTCTAAGGTCTGCCCACACCTCCTTGTGTAGTTCCAACTTCCTTACCTTAACCTGGGCCTTATAGTTTTGCCTGCAGAGAGCTATTACCGTCTTATCTCTCGGAGAGTCCTTTAGGGCTTGTTTTAGCTCTCTAAGAGCCAAAGAGCACTTTGAATTAAACCATCTGGGAGAGGAATGTACTTTGAGGGGCTTTTTAGTTTTCAAAAGTCCCTCTGCCACCTTTGTTAGTGATTCAAACGCTACGACCACCTCCCTGTCTCCCATTTCTAAATCCAGACATACATCAATATAATTTTTACCATTCTTTATTAGGGAGCTATAAAAATCTAATGGGTTGATCGTGGACCATCTCAACCGCCTCCCTTGGTCTATAGGATAAATTACTGTGTCCCCTTTTTGCGAATTAGATACAATATTGGTGTGTTTTAATAAGAGAGTTAAGGGGTTGTGATCACTAAAAGGGCTCCACTCAATTTGAGCCTCCAAAATTCTGTGTTTACCAAAAGCGGAAATCAATATGAAGTCTATAACAGAGGCACATCCTCTACCCTTAAATGTCGGTGTAACAGCCTCTCCTGGTTTGACTGACACTAAATCCATGGTATGAGACAGGGCAAAGGATTCACATACCTTCATTAGCATAGAGCCTTCTCTGCCATGGTCAAAATGTGGCCCACTTTCCCTCGGACATGATGACCAGTCAGGGGAAAACATTGACAATACTGTGCATCGCAGGGCATGAGTTATAGTTATTTGAAATAACTATAATTGTTTAATATGTACATGTGTTTGTGTGTATTTTTAAATACCATAATTTGTAAAGGGAGGGTATTTTAGGGTTCAGAGGTGAGTAGTGGTAAAGGTAATTTTTAGGATTTAGGGGTGGATAGTAGTAATGGAAAAGAAGGGTAAATTTAGGGTTCAGGTGAGGGAGGCGGTAAAGGGAGGCAAGGGTAATTTTAGGGTTCAGAAGGGAAGAGGTAAAGGTAGGATAGGAGTAAATTTAACAAAAGCAGGTTTGGGGGGTCACCAAAAAATAAAATATATATATATATATTTATATATAAAATATGGTGTGTGTTTGTGTGTGTGTGTGTGTGTGTATTTACATGAAATTAAGAGATTTTGAAAGAAAAATAAAGAAGGCACAAGAACCTTTAAATTATATTCATTGCACTTGTTTCCTTTTGAGTGCGTATCAATGTTTCTAATTTTATGTTTATCTGCTTTGTAGTAGTGTCAATTAGCGACCGATACTAAATAGCGTGTGCACTAAACTTACTCCTAGGGAACAGTGTGGGATGTGCGATTGATTTACCTGGCCACAGCTCAAAGGCATTTGCTTTGTCAATGATCTTCTACACCATTAAAGGTAGGTGAGTGAGTACGGGTAGTTGGTGAAGTCATCAGGTTCTAGTGTAGGTTTCTTTAGGAGTGGGAGACTGACATGTCGTGAGAGCTTCTGGTCAGATTCCTTGAGTGAGGAAAGTTGTGGTAATGGTGGTTGTGGAAATGGTGGTGATGGTAGTAATGGTAATGTTGGAGATAGTTGTGGTACTGGTGGTGGTAATGCTGGTAGTAATTGTGATGAGCATGTTTGCAGCGATGCACTACATTGTCAAGATCTCAAAAGGTTATACATGGGTTCTGCAACACCTTTAGGTGGTGGAAGTGTAGTTGTGGTGGTGGTTCTAACAGTGCTGATAACGGTGGTGGTGCCTTTGGTATGTTAGTGGTGGAAGTAGGTTTGGTGGTGGTGATGGTAGTGGTAGAAATGGAAGTCTTGATGTTGATATCTTTGGTGGTGGTGGTAGTAGTGATATGGTCACTGTGGTGGTGGTGGTAGTAATGGTCATGTTAATTGTGGTGGTTGTATTGATGGTTGAGGTAATGGCAATAATGCTGATGGTAGCATGGGGTGGTGATAATAACTATCTTGTCAAGTTGCATTGGCACTGTATGGCCTGTTAATGGAAGTGGTAATGGTGGTAGTGTTGGCAATGGCGTGGTGCTGGTGGCAATGTTGATTATGATGTTACGCAGACTTTGGCCTGCATTGTTCCTGCCTATGGATATTTTGCCTCCTGCACTGCAGAGCCTATTCAATTAGAGGTGCAGTTGTGGGGAAATGCCTGTTAGCTGGTTGGGAAGGGGGCAGGTGTCCGGGGGCACTCCCGTAATACAATAAATAGAAGCAAGCAAACACCTGCCTCGAGAGAGGGCGGTGTTTGCCACGCATGAAATGTCTGCATAGTGATTATGATGTTGGTAGTAACAGTGAATGTGGTGTTCTAATGATGCTGATGATGTGAATAGTAGTGGTTATAATGGTGATAGAGGCATAGCATTGGTGGTCGTCTGATAGCGGTAATGGTGGTGGAATTCGTAATGGTAGTGTTAGTCGTGGTGGTGGTAATTTCATTGATGGTGGTAATACCTATGTTAATTGTGGTTATAATTGTAATGGTAATGGTGCCAGCCAGTGTTAATGGTGATGTTGTTGTCAATAGTGGTGGCGGTAATGGCATTATTGGCAATGATGGAGTGGGTAGGGTAATGGTAAAATTAATGATATTAGTGGTGGCGGCAGTGGTGGTTTTGGTAGTAGTGAGGAAGTTCATTGTAGAGGTCTCAAACAGGTTGTTATTTGCACTATATAACCGTTTGATAAATATTATAAAGGAGAATGGCTTCTTAGTGCTCTGCATTGAAAAGAAATGAGTAGCTGTGGCAGAGCAAGCGGGAAAAAGGAAAATATGGTGTCTCCTAAACATGACTTGCTATGCTTTCAATAAAAATAAAAATTTAAAAAAAGTCACTGATGCGGATGTTTCAACAGTGATGGTTTTTTTTAAACAACAAGCCTTTCAATCGTTCCATGCATTTTAATATTTGTGAGGGAGACAAGACCCCTAATAACAGTCCACTATAATGTTAAAATATCACCTTAAAAGTTTATAACATAAACTTCAAATAGGAGTGCGGGCAAAATTAATATCCAGTATTTAAATTTAATATAATGATTAATACGGTTTTAAAAGCTCGCTTTGAACCAGCTTTGCAACTGGAGAGAAAGAAACTATTTTGAGGTGATGCGATTAATGTGCACATGCTTTGGGCAGTCACTCACAGTGAAGGGGGCCAGTAAGTAGAGGCTGGACATTGCCCCCATGCTGTATGCGGTGGTGGGCAGACGCAAAATATGAGCGACACTTTAACACGCCAAGAATGAAGGCTGGTGGGAAAAAGTCCCTCTTTGACAGCATATGTTAACGTTTTTTTGGGACGAGGGGGGACAGTCTGACAAGCCAGCGAAAGCTGTCACGAATGCCACAGACATGTTAAAAATGCTGCGACTCAAACTATGTGGCAGATATAAATGGCTGTCCTCTGGGCTAGTACAAAAGTTGACGGATATTGGTTTGAAGCCAGTCCCTAGAGGAGGCGAGGAACCACCATCCCACTCTGTTTATGCTGCAATGTGGCCTTAACTAAAGTGTGAATTCTCTCAAGAGAAGAAGACCAATAGAAAACCGATATGTGTATCTAGCATTACTAAAAATATGATGTATTACAATAGTCTGGTGACAGAGCTAAAACAGTGTATAGGCCAAATCAAACAACTGTAAACAAAAATAAAGCTGCAATGGCCTTGGAATGGGGAAATATAGCACGCCCTCATAGTTAAGTGCGTTTATCTTGAATGAGCCATGTAGGAAAATTATTTATTCCCAAGTGTAAGATATAGTGGAACATAACATTTGGTTGGAGAGAATGGGCAGCTTAGGCACGGTTGGTGCTGCTTGGGATCGGTTTCGAGATTGTACTTGGTAAGGACTATTGTTATTTTAAATCCGTTGTACGTGCTGCCCAGAGAGGTGTGTTATTGTTTGTGCACATTTTTACGTGCTCCTCATATGTCAAGTACACACATACAATTTACGTGTAGCCGGACAAGTAAAACTGCTTTGTTTCCGTTTTCGCTCTCGTCTCCAGCTGATTCTTGCCGGAGCTCTCCGGTTAGCTGACAAGGTGGAGTCCGGGAAGACGTCGGTGGTCGTGCACTGCAGCGACGGCTGGGACCGCACGGCTCAGCTCACCTCCCTCGCCATGCTGATGCTGGACGGCTTCTACCGCACGATCCGCGGATTCCAAGTACTTATCGAGAAGGAATGGCTTAGCTTCGGACACCGCTTTCAGCTTGTGAGTATAAATAGCTGCTGCACCTTTTAGTAGGATTGGATTTAAGAGATTGTTAGCGTTTATTGTATGCACTAGTTCATGCCTGTGTAAAGTTTTATGCTATATCAATTTTTTTTTCTTTGCAACATTTATTTATGCATTGAAAAGAACTGTTGTAGACACATGACGAGAAGAGTAAGTAGATAGAGATTCAGAAAAAGTACATCAGTCTTATGTCTGGCAGAGAGACCATGTGATGACCGTGTAAAGCAAAGATACTAAACCAGAAACAACTACAATCAACAAGGAAGATCGCTGTTTATGGGGAAACAAATTACCGTACTGTGGGGAAGCGGGGGGAGCTAGGGGTGGTTGTCAGTCTCGTCGGGTTTCTATGAACATAAGTTTCCAAATATGCCACAGGTGTACACCCCAAGTACTCAATACAGGAGGCGTTGGATTGTCTCTGTGGCCAGGCACCTAAAGAAGGAGGGGACCCAAGGTGTGCAATCAGTTGAGCTCAGAAAGTGTCCTCAGACCTTAACCAGCCACTCTTCGTATCTCAGTCACCCATTCCTGACCAGTGGGGACAGAGGGCAGCGGCCATTGGTGCAGGGTAGACATTTTGGCTAGTGCCAGCGACGATACACATGAAGTAAAGCCAGCTGGGGAGACGGGGATATCCGCCCTGGGCTGTAGAGGCATTAAGACACCCAGACCACAGTTCAGTAATGCTCTAAGGCTGGGAAAGCCCATAGGATATGATAAAAGTCGCAGTGGGTAGCGTCATATTTCCAGCAGAGGTCATGGGGTAGAAGCTTGGCCCTTTTAAGTTTCCAGCGGGACCAGTACCAATTACTCAATAGGTTAAAGCAGGGTTCACCAAAGTCGGTCCTGGAGGCCCGGATCCATGCCAGATTTTTAAAATAAATACATTTATCTAAATAGAGATATGCTAAAAACCTGGCATGGATACGGCCCTCCAGGAAATACTTTAGAGAACTCTGGGTAAAGTATGAGAATGTTAGCCTGGTCTCCAGAGGACCATGTCATGATCTAGGAGTAGCATCGTCCAATCCTCCAAGGCAGTGATTCCCAATCTGTGCGCCGCGGCACCCCAGTGCGCCGTATAAAGTAGCCTGGGGCGCCGCGCACCAAACGCAAAGTTTAAGAATCAAACTCATTTGTTCATCCCAGTGTCTCAATAGTCCCAGACAGTATGTTGTATGGAAGGTGCGGATATGCCACTAAATACAAAAATCGATTAAACTAATACAAATGTGTAGATAAAGTCCACGATCCATACTAGTAATGCACGTCTGCACACAAACAGGGAAATACTCTCGAGGGACGCAGTACCTACACGGGCCACCGGAGTTTGTACCAGTGTCACATTCCTTGTGTTTGGAAATAAAGCTCCGGTGGCAGCATCTGCGCAGAGACCTGGGCTAAACATGACAAGCCCGGGCGAAAAGAGCAGGCCGAGAGACGGAGGAGAAAGAAGCCTGGGTGGAGAGAGGGGCTGACAGGAGGGGCTTTACAAGGAGCACGGAGGAGATAGGCACAGACGCCACAAGTGGAAGCCTTTACATAGTAAATTGTAACGCATGCTACTTCAGATTTAGCATTTGGTATTTTTAAGTGTTGTACATACCAGGTGCGTCTCTACCAGTGAAGTGGTTTGATTTTCCTTACCTGATAGAAGAGAGAAAGAGAGAGAGGGGGGGGGGGGGGGGGGTAGAGAGAGAGAGAAAGAGAAAGAGAAAGGGAAAGAAAGCGAGAAAGAGAAAGAGAGAGAAGGAGAACGAGAGAGAAAGGGAAAGATAGAGAGAGAGAAAGAGAGAGAAAGAAAGAGAAAGAGAAATCTATGCAAACAATTCAGTTTGTTGCATAAAACAACATATGTTAGTGACAGAACACCACATGCACAAGCAGGCATACATGCAAAGTCTGGTGTTAAAGCAATAGTTTTTCAAAACTCATTTGTGAGTTAAATGACTACATGAAAGTACTGACCTAAAGGTCCTACCATGACCTGTCACACACATCAAAGCCTATCATCGACACACTTTCCCAGACTACATGATTAGAATACCTTCGTTGGCTTCATCTCAAATATTTTCAGGGAGGAAAATACAAGTACCCGCAAGGCTGGGCTTACATCCCCCACCCCCTCCCACAAAAAAATTAACATGATGGGGAGCCGTGGCCAACAGCCAACAGGTCAAGGGAGCCAGGGGTCAAAAAAGTTTGGGAACCACTGCTCCAAGGAGTAACCCCTGCCCAAGAGAGTCTACCAGTGTAGCCGAGTAGTGATGATAGTAGGGCCTGAGTGTGTCGTCTTGCTGCTGTACAGTCCAGACACCACTCTCCGATATTGGCCCTATATTTGAAGATATTACAGGATAGGGGAATACTTTTTATTTTTTATTTACATCACTCTTTATTCGTTTTCACCATACTATTATCAGGTGGTGGAACCAGATCAATTTCTGCAGTTTATAAGCAGTAGGCTTTATACATAAAGTATGCATGAGCATTCACCAATTTAACAACAACATCTCACCTTTCAACTTGTAGTATTGATCATGTATTATACAGTTCCCTAAACCACACATCTCACAGTTCATGTGTCTTAGTGTAATCCATTCCCTATGCCAGACGTCCATCGGCGCGCCAGTGAGGGCTATGGATCCAGCGTATCGTGTTGCGAATTGTATCGTCAGTCATCATTACCGTCTTGGCCCATTTATACCTTGAAATTGGGTATATTCGTTGGTACCGGGTGAAACCATTCACTTCCTGCCATCAGTTCCTGACATTTTAGCCTTCAGTAGTGCAAATCTGTAGTATATGACTTTTGTATTTATATGTTATGTTATGTTATGTTAAATTGGCTCTTCTATAGCGCACGGCTACTCGGAGGAGTGTCCCGGCGCTTTGGCGAAGAGTGAAGCAAGGTTAGGTACAGCATAACAGTGATCCAGAAAAGACACAGATTACAGAGTGAAAAGCCAGGTCTTTAGCTCCTTTCTAAAGGCTAACAGATTGGTCATCAGTCTTAAGGATCGAGGGAGATCGTTCAAGCACCGAGGCGCAAGGTACCGAAAAGAGCGACCTCCGATTCGAGAGCGCCTAATGGAAGGAACCACCGCTTTGGCCTCGAAGGCAGACCTGAGAGCTCTTCTGGGGACATAGAAGGCTATCCGCTTACGGAGATAGTGAGGACCAATTCCGTGGAGCGCCTTAAAAGCCAGAGTCAAGGTTTTAAACGTGACTCTCTTGGCCATCGGAAGCCAATGGAGTTGCTCCAAAAGCTCCGAGGCCCGCGCCCTCCGGGGAAGTCCAAAGATGGCTCTGGCCGCCGAGTTCTGCACCACCTGCAGACGGGCCATCAAATATTTAGGAAGGCCCAAATAAAGCGCGTTCACGTAATCGAGGCGTGATCCTATCAAGGCCTGCACCGTTATTCTTTTGTGATGAAAGGACAGCAAAGGGAGAAATTTTCGAGGCATCCTAAGGATGCCGAAACATTTCCCCGTCAGCCCAATGATCTGAGGTCTCAGGGAAAGGTCGACATCACACAAGAAGCCAAGATTCTTCACCTTTACTGCAACCGTGGAAGGAGGGGACATATCACACGGCCACCATGACTTCCAAGCCTGGTCGGGAGAGCAGCCGAAGAAGAGCAACTCGGATTTGTCTGAGTTGCACTTCAGACTATGTCCCTGAAACCACTCAAAAACGGCTTCCAGGCATTCCCGAATCCGCCCGCCGTCGAAATCCTCCCCCTTGCCACACGAAAAAAGAAGCTGCGTATCATCCGCGTAGGAGATGATCTGGGCACCAAAAGACTCCGCCACCGCCGCAAGAGGGGCCATATAGATATTAAAAAGGGTGGGGCTCAGGATGGACCCCTGAGGAACCCCCACCTCGAGCGGCGGCATTTCGGCGGAGAACGGCGGTGCCCAGACCACTTGCCGGCGGTTGGTCAGGAACGACTTAAACCAATCCAACACCGTCCCACGAAAGCCTATCTCCCAGAGTCTTAAAAGGAGACCGGCGTGGGGCACGGTGTCGAAAGCCGCCGACAAGTCCAGCATGACCAAGATGGCTTTTCCCCCTCCATCCAATATCTCGCGGATGGCATCAGTGATCTCAAGAAGAGCCGTCTCCGTGCTAAAAGTAGCACGGAAGCCCGACTGAGAGTCGTGCAGAATGTTATTACTCTCTATAAAGGTGGAAATAGAGAGGTGCACGTGCTTCTCGATCACTTTAGCCAGCGAGGGGAGGAGGGAGATTGGTCTATAGTTCGCATGTGCAAGAGGGTCTAAAGATGGTTTCTTCAGCAGCGGGAGGATAAGGGCATGCTTCCAAGCATCAGGTACCTCTCCGGAAGACAGGGAGGCATTGAGCATAGGATTGATCAGAGTGTTGACTGCCGGTGCAATTTTCCCCAAGCACTTGGCAGGGCAGGGGTCAAGCGGCGAGCCCGATTTGAGCCGAGAGAGCAGATTCAAAGAGGAAGCATGGGAGATAGACGGAAAAATCCAGAGCAGAGGACCCGCCGCCTCTGCAGCAGAAAGCCCAGATACTGGGGGGTCAGCCAGAGGCGAAGGTGCCGGAAAAGAGCCCTGAATGAGTTTAATTTTATTGGTAAAAAATTCACCAAGTTGGCTGATCCAGACTGCGCTATGAGCATGAGTAGGTGTGCCGGATACAGGTGACACAAATTCCCGTACAATAGGGGCTGTTTATCCTATTTAGCCTGTAATGCCAATAGTAGTGTATCCCCCTTCTCTCATTTATCTGCATAGGTGTCAAGACACTAATTTCGTCATTACTCCATTTAATCAATTCTCAAACCCAGCCCTTCCTTAGGGGAGTGGTGGGGCCTTCCAGTGCATAGCTCTGTCCTGCTTTTCCTGAAGAATCGCTACATTTTGAAATTTAGTTGCATGTTTCGATTTTGAAGGGTCTAGTATCAATCAATCAGTACTTGTTAAGCGTGGCTACTTACCCGTTAGAGGCTCAAGGCACTGGCGGGAGGGGTTAGTAGGTATGACTGGGTGCTGTGGTTCATTCGAAGAGCCAGGTCTTGAGATCCTTCCTGAATTTTGTCAGGGACGGGGATAGCCTTAGGTGGAAAAGTATGACATTCCAGGATTTGGCAGCGTGGTAGGAGAAGGATCTTCCTCTGGTACTGGTCTTGTGCGTCCGAGCGGCAGTGGTGAGGGACAGTTGGGCAGAAGTGTCTGGAGGGTGCGTGGAATGAGAGGCGTGGTTCAGGCATGGTGGTCCGGCATCTTGGAGGGCTTTGTAGGAGTGTGTGAGGAATGTGAAGTTGACTCTTTTGTTGACTGGGAGCCAGTGGAGTTCTCAGAGGTGTTCAGAGATGTGGCTGCGGCGGGGGATGTTGAGAACCAGTCTGGCTGCGGCGTTCTGTATATTCTGAAGTTTCCTGAGAAGTTTGTGGGTGGAGCCTGCGTAGAGTGCATTGCCGTAGTCGAGTCTGCTGCTGATTAGTGCTTGGGTGACCATTTTCCTGGCCTCAAGAGGATCCATCTGAAGGTCTTCCAAAGCAAGCGAAGAGTGTGGAAATATGAGGAGGCGACGGCGTTGATCTGGTGGTTCATGGTGAGTGAAGAGTCCAGTATGATGCCGAGGTTTCGAACGTGGTCATTGGCTGTGGGGGAGGTCCTACCTCGGCGGGCCACCAGGAGTCTTCCCAAGCGAAGGTGATGGGCCCCGGGATGAGGACTTGTCTCAGTTGAGCTTGAGGCAGCTGTCTCTCATCCAGGTGGCTACGGCCTTCATCCCGTTCTGAAACTTGTTTCTGACGAGGGTGGGCTTGTTTGCCATGCACTATCCATGCAAACCTTTAGAAAGCTTCCATGCCTGCAGTAGAATAACAGCTCTTCCGCATTCCCCCCTTACAACCAGTCTTCGTGTCTGTCCCGCCCAGATTTTCAGGCCTCTTTTTACCTTTCCACCCAATGATTTTCTGTGGAGAGGGGATGTTGTTGTGCAGTCTCTAGTATTTGCATTACTACATTAACTATGACTCAGAGATATGTCCAAGAGGCAAGCAAATGTATTAATACATGCTATCTTCCAAGTTAAATCTGTGCTGGGCCGAATTGGATTGTAATGTTCACATGTAGCTCAGTGGACAGCAGAATGGAAGGTTTCCGTTCACTGCATTTCTGTTATTTTTTATTGTGTGACATGTCAACCTGCTTTTTAAAATAATATGGTGATCTTGCATATTCTGCTAGCTATGGTCCCCATTTAAATCTTTCACTTTCTAGGCCTGTGGCCTGTCCCATACACAGTTTTAGGAGTTAAATCATTAATGTTTGCTGTACAGTTATGCATATATTGTATGTAACATACATGTGTCATCGGAAAAGCCGTGCCACATACATCATTGGTTTCTTCAGATTTGCCTGCAGGATTTTGCAGGAAGTACTGCAAAAAAATATGTGCAGTGGCATGGTTGCCTTCTTCCATTTTCTTATCTGTGCTCTGATATTCTTGCCAAAAAAGAAACTCTGCGAATAAGGAGAAGTTGTATGCAGAGGCATCTGTTGATTTCCATTAAGGCTATGGATGAAATATCATGTGGCTCAGTTGGGGGGTGGGGGGGTATGGCTAAAGAATAATTCCCTGCGGATTTCTTCTACGGTATCTAGGTGCTCTTTGGGTTGGGGGGGGGGGGGTTTGGTCCTCCAAGTGGGGTGGTGTTTTGGGTAAGGTCTGAATGTTTGTGAGGTTATCATGGGTCTTTTTCTTATGTGACAGTTTTTCCACTGTCAAACTCTACCTCCTTGGCTCCTTTCTAAACATTGCGATTTTGCTTCAGGGGACAATTAAGATCACGTCTTGAAGAAAATGGAGTTAAAATTGGCCTGTGACCCAGTGGATTTTATGGTCCTATATGTCTTGGAATTTTCTTTGGGTCTAAGCAACACCACATTTTATTGCTTCCCCAACCAGCAAGGTTAGGATCACCACACTCCACGATGTTTATATCTCCTGGTGTTTTGACTATGAACGATGACATTATTATTCATCAAGTACATTTTTGGTAACATTCAGTAAATTCACCAATGCCGTAACAAGCAATATATTCAATGAGAGGTGATCTTGGGACACATTGCACATAGCAGGGAGGTTTAATTTATCCCGAAATGTAAGGCTCTTGTGCTGCTTAACTAGAGTTCTGGTTCAAATGCAGAAGGTTGACTACAGACAACTGGTCAATAGCAGTTGCAGATATATTTAAATAGCATACTGAGTATTAATTTACAAACTGGCAGATTGTTAGAAACATATTTTGACTGCATAAAAAGTTGTTTTTAAAAGGAGGCTCCTGAATTGATCAGGTGTTGTTATACTTCTTGATTTCCTTACAGCCAAATTAGCAATGTGAACTCTGGTATTGCCCCTTAGCCTAGACCAACGGCTTCTGTTAGTTCATCCTTATACTCAAATGTCTAGAAACTCTGAAGCTTGTAGCTGCTAATACTTTGCATGACTTCTGATCCATTAGCCAGCTGCAGCCTTCCCTGTGATACTGTTTCGTCAATATGCACATTGAAGCCAGATCAATTGGCTCCGCCAGTGTTTGTTTAAAAAGAGGAATTTTGTGCTCTGTATCAAACTCATAGGCTTGTTAACCACACCGTATGTATGACTGCATTACAGCACTGCAAATCTGATCCTTATGGGCATGCACCCACAATCTCCCTGCATGTCATGCTCTAGCATACCACACGTCCATATGCATATGGTGAAGACAAAGGCCTACGCTTCATAGTCTGTTTGATGTAACCAACGCAGCCTTGCTGCTGAACCTTCACTAGCAGCTATCATTCTCTTTGGTCGTAGACAGGTGATCAAACTCGTCTCACTGCCAATTGACATGCTGCACTTTTATGAAAAGAAAACCGCTTTTGTTTATTTATATATGTGTTGCCAATTTTGGTAATGATCCCTAGAGAATTAGAAACCTTGAATACCATTTCAAAATATATATTACATTCAGAATGGTTTTCTTTGTTGCTCTTGAGTTTCTTTGTTATAATGGTCTTGGAGTGTTGGAGCACTCCTCTACATGCAAATTCTGGGCCTCTGTTGAATCGAGGTTCACAACTGAAGCCAGTCACCAAATCAATACTTTTAAATGCTGTGAAGCACATTAGACTCCACAAGGAAGATAGAGAGCGGTTAAGTTTCAAACCATAGAGATGTATTAAAGATTTCAGGGCAGATGTATCGAGCCTTTTACCGGTCACAAACGGGCCGATTAGCAGAATTGGCCCGTTTGCGAACGGTAAAAAGCATTTTGGGATGTATCATCCCAAAAGGCATTCGCAAAATAGGGAATCGCAATTTTTGTGATTACCTATTTTGCTAATGCATTTAGTGAATCGCAATTTGCGATTCCCTAAATGCAGTCGAGGAAGCATTTAAAAATTGCGACCTTGCTTTAAGGAATTGCAAATTACCACAAACTTCAAGTTGGTGGTAATTTGCAAATCCCTAGAAAAATGCACATTTTTGCATTTTTCTAAGTGCCATGTGGTGCACACACATGCCATTAGGGCATGTATGTGCGCACATCTGCACACTACCCTTTTTTGGGGGTGCCTCAGTGTGGCCTTTTGGCCCCGTATCACCCTTGAAATTGCATTCGCAATTTGTGAGTACCTATTTTGTAATCGCAAATTGCGAATGTCTTTCCATTCATTCTTATGGGCCTCTTGGCCTATAGGAATGAACGGAAAAGCATTCCTTAATAGCGAATCGCAGTTTTCAATTCGCTATTAAGGAATATATAGGAATCACAATTTTGTTTGGTGAAACCTACATTCATTGCATTTTGCTATTCTATAATAGCGAATTGGTAAAGTTCGCTATTATAGAATCGCAAAAATCAATCTTGATACATCTGGCCCAAAATGTTTACAGATTCCAAAATTCACGTGTACATTGCAGTAGCTTAAATCACATAATTCTAACATTTGATACACCTACACATGGTTCCCATAAAATTCCCTAATCAAGTTAAAACAAATAAAGATAATCTAAGCTCATACTTTTCTCAAGTTCTCTACACAATGAAGCTTCTCTAAGCTTCCTTCTGCAACATAATGAGATACATTGGACAGCCTGTACACTGCAGGTGCATTATACCAGCTCTTTGACACTTTCTACAATTATTTCGTACGAGGAAAACATTTCACATGGGAACGAAAACAAGGACACATCGAAATTGTAAATGTGCAGTCAGCTTTTCCTATACATAAAGAAATACAATATGAAACAAGATGACAACCAGACGTTAACAATTGTAATACAATCCTACGCTAGCTATCTATAGTCAATCTAAAAGGGAATGTACACATGTTAATGTTGATATGAATGCAAAACAATTAATATGAAAAATAACACCATCAGTGGTTTGAATGCAGTATGGGAAAAACATCAGAAAAGGGCTGCACACAGAAGAAACAGAAAAGCTTCTAGTTAATTCTTTAATTATATATTTTGCACTTCTGTCCACTTTTGAGATCTCTTAATTGCCTTCTTTTTCATTACAGTTTTACTTGCTTCTCTGAAAATTTAAGTCCTGAGTAGTTTTAATAGTTTATTTTCTTTATTTTAGAGAGTTGGACATGGAGATCAAAACCACGCAGATGCAGACAGATCCCCTGTTTTTTTACAGTTCATTGATTGCGTTTGGCAAATGACTAGACAGGTATGCTGACATCACATACTACTTGGGAACATGTAAAGTTGTATGCTGACGTTCATATCACCTAATTCCGCATTTTGTCTTTTGTTGCCATTATTCAAAGAGGAAAATTCATTACATTTTTAGTATTAGCTGTCCAAACTTGGGTTCAATTCAGTGTCTCTATTTGGAACTTTCATGTTCAAATGGTGTTAGAACAGAAGTTCTTAACCAGTGGTTCTCAGACCTATCAGAGTCCGTGGTACCCATTCAACGGTCCACAGATCCATATCGAAATTGAAATAAAATTGCATTTATATGTACACTTACTACCCCTGAGGATGCCCATTGGTTATTGGGATTAATCTTGTGCTCTCAAAGAAACTATTCCATGCATTTACTCCAGCTTCTTTGTGGGATATTAATGACTTAGTGGGGGTTTTGTGAGAAGCATAGAGATGGAATGAATAGATGTTGTTAGGTTACTGGCAAATAGTTTCAAAGAGAGAGAGATTAATATAGACATGCTATTTAGAGTAATCTATATATGCAGGTGGCATGCAGAAGATAGAAGGGACGGAAAGGGGAATTCAACATAAATATGTAAGAGGGGTGTGGCTTGTGTGCTGATTATGGCGGCCGCAATTTAACACAGCTCCGCAGGGCCACCTACCGTCCGACATTAGCCTGTGGCTACACCGATGAGGAAAAGTCGTCATCATAAGGGCCAGGGTCCGATAAGTTCATATAGCATTATGGGAGAGTTTCATTGTCCCGGATGCTGATGGAGTCGCTGAAAGTGAGGAGCTGCCAATGTATCCTGCCAGATGAGGCCCTGAGGCGGAGGCAATAACTTATGGCAGTGAGGGGTGGTGGAGTAAATCACCGGGCGGGGTGCGAAAAGATCTGTTCTCAGTCGCAGGGGCTTGGCAGATGGGGAGGCAGCTGCTGGCACCTTCTCTGTCCAATGAGAGCCACACACGGTCCGGGCGCAGAGAATGCAAAGGGCATGCTGGCTCTGGTGGTGAGTCAGGAGTGAGGACCGCACCACACCCGAGCCGTGGGGCCAATAGATGGCTGCAGGGTCTCCGCGAAGGTGCATCCGGCAGACAGAGTGATCAGACCCTACGGTTCAAGGCACCTAGAATGTATTTTCCTAGTTCACAGGCAGCAAGATTGCATAGCACAGCCAGATGCAGACCACAACCATTAGTGCGAGTGTTGGAGGGAGGTGACGTCTGAGATAGCACCTTCTGGGCATCGTGCATGCATATCTACCCTCGTGTTGCCAAGGTGGATGAACTGGCGACCCCAATCACACACACAACAGGAGTGGAGGGGACAAACAAGCAGGCCCTGACTCCCTGAAGGCACACTGGCTGTAGCCCACAAAACAAGCCTGGGAGCCATTGCCTCATCCGGTGGGGGGGGGCGCAGTGGCCTACCCCCAGAGCAAGCACAAGGCAGCACCAAACCCAGCTGGACCCCATTAGGAGGCTACGTAGTGGGCGGGCAAAACAGTCCCGGAGACGGCCAAACCAGGTTTCGGTGCGGCTTGCGGCCAGGTAGGCCCTCTCCACCCTGTGTCTTACCTGGTGTTCACATCCTGAGTTGGAGGCCATACAATAGTGTGAGTCTGGCAAGTAGAGGATCTAACTGCACGTGCCGCCCCCAAGGAGATGCAATGGGGGTTAGGCAAGTCAGTGATAGCCAAAAGTGTGGGGGCAGAAGACAGCACACAAGACCACCAGTACCACATGACTAAAGATAAGGGCTGCCCAATGCCAAACAAAGCACTCTAAACAAATATACTCACCTATGCGGGCTCTCAGCACAGGCAGGGGTGGGCAACCATAAAGGACCGGTACCTGACAATGCTGCCCTGTTGGCCGCCATCACACAGTCTCAAGATGTCCTTGACGCTAGGATAGGAGCTGTGGACTCTAAGGTTATGTTGCTCAGACAAGACCTCCGCAGTGCAGTGGAATGGATTGCTGAGGCAGAGACCCTGGTCTCGGGGGTTGATAATTCCATCACATCCCTGCAGTAAACAGTGTCCAAGCTCACCTCCATGACCAGGGAACTGGTGGCATGAGTGGAAGATGCTGAAGAAAAGGCACGCCGTAATAATATTCACTTTGTTGGATTTCCCGAGGGATGCGAGGGCACCTTGATGGAGCAGTTCCTAGATCACTGGCTCTGTAGGTTGCTGCCATCGGGAGCCCACTCATTTTGTTGTCGAACTGGCCCATTGGGTTCTGATGTGCCTCCCTCCCTCGGAGGCCAGGCCTTGATGAGTTATTGCTGAACTCCTGAACTATATGGATAGGGACATCATCCTTAAACATGCCAGTTTCAGGAGAAACGTTTGCACCAATCACATACCCTTCTGATATTTCCAGACTACACCAGGCTGGTGTAGCAACACCGTCAGTCTTTCCAAGCCGTCAACCAGTGCCTTTGCAATAAAATATCCGATGTATGCTTCAGTACCCCATAAAACTCAAAGTGGTCTACCAATTGCATACTCTCTTCTTTGATTCCCCTTCAGAGATGTTTCCAGTGGACAAACAAAAGGTTCCGCGTTAATCTCACACTTCACCATGTATAGAATCAGACTCCTCTCAGGGTGACAAGCAGAACAAGACCGCAAAGACTTCAGCTACTCGTCGCCACCAGTCTCATTTGTCCTGGAGGAGCTCTAGCTGGGTGGCTGATGCACCGGGGAGTGGGCCGGACTTCCCGGACATCTGGCACAGACTCTCCTAAGTAACATTGGGGGTGAATACACTGTAGTTGGGAACTCAAAAGCATATAATGCTATAAGTGGTAAAGCAGCACTGCGAGTTGGAGTTCTTGCCCCCCCTACTAGATTGTTAATGTTGGGTAAGGGGATCCATTGGGACAGGCCGTGACAGACTCCGCGTTGGGGTGGGTCATCGACCTGTTCCAAAACAGATACTTCCAGTTCTTGAAGTATGGGGTGCAGGTTGTTTAATGCTTGTTGAAACTGTAGCAGTTATCGCATCATAATAGGAGTACTTTTTTTTTTGTATTATTATTTTTGATTGTTTTTCCATTTCGGTGCCTGCCAGATTCTCGCTCCCTCGCACACCAAGCAGATAGACACTGAACATGACCCAAACATGAGTGCCAAGTTGCTGAAGAGTCCCTCTGACTACCTCCAGATAATGTCATTGAATGTAAATGGTCTACTCAGGAAGATTAAGAGAAGGGCGGTCCTGAAGCAGGCCATACGGGTGGCGGCAGATGTCCTATTTTTACAAGAGACCCACCTTATTGAGAACAAGGTCCCCTGCCTGGCTAGACGGGGATACACTCAGGTTTACCACTTGGGGTTCACACAGGGTTCCAGGGGTACAGGTATCCTGATCAAGCAGACAGTTCCCTTTCAGCAAATTAAGACGTGGATAGACAAATATGGTAGATACACTTCAGTAACAGAGTTGCTTTATGGAGAATCTCTTACATTGCTAAGTGTATATGTCCCACCTGCCCTTGCACATTTTTTTGTCCAATTACTGACAAGGCTCTGTGGTGAGCTGCCGGGTGGACTTGTGGTGTTGGGGTGGGGGCTGGAATGGAGTTGTCGTCCTGCAGTAGATAGATGGCGCTCACAGGGGCCGGCGACAGGGTCAACGCACCTATCTCCCTTTATTTCAGTCTTGTGGATATATGGTGGCCCCACCACTCTAGCCCAGGTAGTTACACTTTTTTCCCTGCAGCCTGCGGCTTGTATTCTCAATTAGAATATATCCTAGTTACCCACAATTATTTACACAGATCACTCTCCGGTGGCACTGGGTCTTCAGATGGGTCACCAGCACCATGCGTTTCGTTGGTACCTGTCGCCATGGCATCTTCAGAGCCCCGACTATCGCAAACATAAAGAGGATTCCATAAAGCTTTACTTTTCACATAATATAGGCACCATGACATCCCCCCAGATGCTATGGGAGGCCCTGACGCCCATGCTCCAAGGGGCAGGTATCAGCTATTGTGTAGGGGAGCTGCGGCGCAAATTGTGAGATATAGTAGATCTTGAGACGAAATCGCAGAACTGGTTTTACAGGCTCGCCAACATGACAGACAGCATACACGTAGACAGCTTGGCCTGGCTCAGCAACAGCACCACCAGGTCCTGATGGACAAGGCGCGCTTAGCTTGGCAGGCATCCCAGAGCCTTTTTTACCACCTGGGGGGGACAAGTTGAGTCCAATGCTTCATAGATTATGCAAGAGTAACCCCAGAATGTCTCCTTTTCCCAAAATTAAGAATGAGTCAGGTACACTACTTATGGACCCAGGAGAGATAGTGTGTAGTTTTGCTTCCCATTTCAAAGGGGTCTATGCCAAAAAATGAGGTGGTGTCCAGATTGAAGAGTTCGTGTGGGCGCTCCTGATCTGCATTCTCTCCCCAGCAGCATGTGAATCGTTAGACGCCTGGCTCACGGGGAGGAACTTACATTGGCCATGGCCAATATGAACATGAGCAAAGCTCCCTCGCCAATCAGTTTCCCCTGTGAATTTTTCAAAATCTACATGCCCAAGCTTTGGATCATCTCCTAGGAACGATTTTTTCCATGGTGGTCATTCCACCAGATTGGTGCCATGCAGAGATCATGGTTTCCCCCAAGCTGGGCCGCACAGCAGATGATCTCACTTCGTATCTCCCAATTTTCCTATTAAACCTAGTGGTTAAAATATTAGCCTAGGCATTGGTTAAAGAGACTAATTATTAATATTCCAGACTTGGTCCACCCTGATCAGCCCAGTTTTATGCCCTACCCGGCGACCCACCACAATATCCGTTGAGTATATAATGCAATAACAATGGCCGATAGGCTGACGAAGCAAGCAATGCTCTTCCTGGGTGACATAGACAGAGCATTTGACTCTGTGAGCTGGGAGTATTTTTTTATGCTCCTCCAGCGCCTCAGTTTCGGTCCACGGTTCACTTCTTATCTCCGACTGTTTTACACAGACTTGACAGTGTCAGTGAGGGTGACGGGGACCCGGTCGGTGGCTTTGAGTGGGGGGACAGAATTTCAGACAGGATTGCGTTATATGCCAATTGATGTTCTCTTCATTATGACATCACCGGACACAACGGGACCCAGGATGCTACAGATCATGCGCATATTTGTGAAAACCTCAGGGCTACACATTAATACATCAAAATCTACAGTTTATGCAGTGGGCACTGGCCCTTACTGACTTGGGTGGGTGTCAGGATTGCGGTAGGCCACATGTGGGTTGACAATTCTTGGGCGTTTATCTGTCCCCGGATGAGGGGTTGCATAGAATACCAATGTTGAGCCATTATTTGATGGCCTTAAAGATGATATAAAGATCTGGTCATTGCTTCCACTGTCCCTGACGAAATGGTAGCGATCGTCAAAATGGTCTCCCTCCCCAGAGTCCGCTACCAACTACAGAATTTCCCATATGACTTCCCGCTACAGTGGTTCCGTAAATTGAATTCCATCCTTAATGGCTTTTTCTGGGACCACCTACTGTGGGGGCATTGCAGCAGCAAAGTCGAGTCATATTATCTAGCTGCTCACCTCCTTATTATAAACGACTGGTGGTATGATAGACATGGTGACCCGGTGTATGCTTTAGACAAATGGGCAATGGGTACTACTCCACTGATAGCATACATTAACTGGATTCCTTAAGTGGGATCTCCACCTTGGTGGATGTCATGCACAGCACAGTTCTCAAATCATTCCAGACCCTCCAGACAGAATTCCAATTACATCAAAGCCAGTTTCATAGGTGTCTCCAGCACTGCCATGCGTTGAACTCCTACATAAACGCATTATCGGACGTTCCTGAATTTAATCCCCTAGAGGGTAGTCTTATTATGGGTGACCAAGTTAATCATAAAATCTCAAAAATCTATCAGACAGTCATATCTAATCAACCAGGTGTATTTGTTGCCCTTCGCACGGCCTGGGAGGCCAATGCGGGAGAGTTGGAAAAATGAAGACCGGACGGAGATTCTGGGTTTCCTGCGCCCATTGCGGCAAGGCTCCTATTGATTCAGTTCAAATACATCCACAGGATGTTTTTCTGTGTGCCAATAAACGTGGGTGTGGGGAAAGGGGAGGGTTCGACAGGACAGTTGATTTTATTTATAGTGTACTTTTTTTTGTAATTTTCTTTCAGTATATGTCCTGTGTTGGACATGTTGGAATTCTTAAATGCAACTTAATCAAATGTGTTACAAAAGTAAATATATGTTAAAAATATAAATATAGGTCAAGGTCTGTTTTTGATGCAGGGTTTTAGGAATATAGTAGGGAGATTGTTTTCAATATCATGCAATCTGTGTATGTGAACCTGTAGAAAGAAATACATTTTAAATTATCCTCTGAAGGGAGGTGGTTTTGAACAGTCTTTCTAGAGACATTTTAACTTTCAAGAGGTAGCAGATACTTGTCTCGCCTCAAAAAGCAACCTCATTGCACGTTGAGACCTTTTTACGAGCCACTATCAAGCAGTGACATTTAAGCATATACGAGTACCTGTAATTACCATTTGACTTTGACAACACAGTTGAGTAAGCTCTTGTACATATCACCCAACTGTTGCAATACTTACAAACCCAGAGAGGACACCTTTGTGTAATTACTTCAGCAGTACATTAAATATTATGAAATATTATGACTATCTACCTCCGGTTCTGGTCTTGTGGATTCTGGGGATGGAGGAGAGGGCGAGGTGGGCGGATCCGAGTTGTCTGGTGGGTACGTGAAATGTGAGGTGGTGGTTCAGGTACGTATTCGTTGTGTAGGGCTTTGTAGGCGTGAGTGAGGCGCTTGAAAGTGGCTCTTTTATTGACTGGAAGCCAGTGGTGTTGTCGGAGGTGTTGCATGATGTGGCTGCGGCAGGGAATGTTGAGGACCAGTCTGGCGGTGGCATTTTGGGCGTACAGTAGTTTATTGAGCTGTTTCTGGGTGGTGCTGGCGTAGAGTGCGTTGCCATAGTCGAGTCTGCCGATGATGAGTGTGTGGGTGACCGTCCTTCTGGATTCTGTGGGGATCCATCTGAACGCACATTTCGCAGTATGGACATTCTCTTATATCACACCTCAAGCGTGTTTCAACCTCCCGCTCCACATCAAAGCCTCCTTCTCTCTTCTTAAATTCTGCAAGAAGCTGAAGACCTGGTTTTTCAATTAACCAACCTACCATAGGGAGGGCGATGCATACACACATGCTCAGCGTCAGGATACCCTTGCAAGCGATTGTGAACTTTTCCAATACATATAACATACCCGATGTGAGACACTGTCATCTACTATTATTACTGTTGACTAGCTGTCCTTTATCCTCAACTCCAACCCTTCCAAGCCCAACTCCATCACCAAAGTGGATTTTCCCACCTTGTCTAGTTTTATAAGTATGGAGTCTAGAGCGTTCATCTATCTCTGGCCCTTTGCGAGGTCACTAGCTGCCTCTTCTTCCACCCTCTCACTTCCACTGGTACTCTTCCCTTAGTATTGACTGAATCTTGCTTTATGTTTTCCCTGCCTAAATCCAGACTTGGTAGTCACTCGCCAGCCGGGCAGCTCCTCAAACCAATAAATATGCTGTCCACTAGAAACGTCTTCCTTGCAGAGCCCACCCTCATCACCCAGCCAGCCCAGGCCTGACTATCTTACACTAGTTATGGTCTGGCTGTGCCTCCTCCTGCCGTGCCCCAGTATTGCCTCTTGATCTCATCTGCTGCTCGGTGCTCCAGGTAGTAGTGGCTCCCCAGTCCTGGGTGTGCAACACTATCTGCGCCATTGGAAACAGGAACACCTACCAGTACAGGACAGCAGCCTTCCACCTGGCGCTGGGCTCTGCCCCCTGCAATCTCCCAAAACATTTTCTTCAAGACAAAATATTAAAGTGCAAAGTAACACTACATGAAACACAAAACAAATTACGTTTGACAAATATTATAATAGTGCATTTACACATGTTTATTGATGAGACTTAAAAGTCAGCATGAATTGAGTGTTTTTTTATTTTTAAATAAACTTTTCAATGAAGATAGCACATAATGAAAATGTGTTACTATATACGGTTTTGTTAAATAAAAAAATTGTCACAAATAACATTTAGTGACCGGTAGCCAATGCTGCGAGGGACTATGTCTTAAAAATTCTTATCTTCAACACACTTGATAACTGAAATGTACAAATATTAAAAGACTTGAAGTACTGCTTTTCCTCTCAGCTGTGCCTGATTTTTGTGCCATTTGTCACTTACAGCTCTTCATTAAAAAGTTTAAAAAAACAAAAAAGTCTTTCTAACGGATTTCTCTTACACTCGTTTGTTGACACACTCAACTAATATATATACTTATTAATTAAATTGAAAGACAATTCCTGCCAGTTGCGTAGTGTCTCGCATTTAGTGCTACGGGTCAGGTATCAGTGGTGCCACGATGAGCTACGAATTGAGATGACCTAGTCTGCAGAGTATTGCAAGTTAATACAGGGGACACATGCCTACATATTTAATACTCCCTGTGGAAAAGTGGATTACTAGTTGGGGTGGATGGAGCCCACCATAAGTAATACTGCCACTATTCTTGTTAGGTCCATCAAAGATTTCAGTAATTAAACCTGAGCTCATCCCCTGTTAGCTCTATGGTAGAGAGCAAACAGGTATTAAATAAATATGTAAAGCATTTAGTAGTACCAAAACAGTTAAAAAGTTAAAAACACAACACAATAAAAATCCCTCTACCATTTATAATAGAGAATATTTTAATGAATGAAAAGATCAAAATACCAAAAATCCAATAAAGGCAACCTGAGATATGAATTATTTTTTTAAATTTAATTTTAGCACCAAAAAGCATGATGGGCCAACCTTGAGCATCTGGTCGTGCTAGATCAGGACAAAGGTAAGGCCTAAGGCTAACCGCCATGGACCACGGATTCGTGGCAAGGTAGGTTAAAGAGTTACCTTCAGACATAGAAAATTTTCATGAAGTGTAGGTGGTCGTAGAAGTCATCGGTGGGGCAAGCTGCAGGCTCGATCCGAAGCATGGCCTGAAATGGTAGGTTGCTGAAGAGCAGGGGCCCAGTGCGTTTGTCAACAAAGGCAAAAAAGCTCAGAGCGCGCAAAGTCTGGAGTCCGTGCCCAGGAAGGTGTCAACATTGATTGACTTCAGCATGGCTTCACTCTCGGTGAAGACGTTGGGATTTGGAATCTTCTGGAAGTCAGATTTCCTTCAGCTGGTAAGCCAGCATGTGGATCCGACTGGCAATTCTGTGTCAACGGCATCAGCTCAACAATGTCTTGGGCCCCCAGCTAGTTCTTCAGAGAAAAAGTTGCCAAAAAGTTACTAACTCCCAAATTTTGCAGCTTAGGCAAGATGAGTACACACTCTAACAGCAGTCAAGGGTTCCAGAACCTCAGGAACAGCACTCGGGAGTCAGAAATCACTCCCAACAAAAGTCACCAGCAGCGTCCAGGGCAGATTGAGTTGGAACGGGTCAGCTGGGCTCTTCAAGAAAGTAGGCTTCTTTTGGCTTTTGTGCCCCTGCAGCTTAAACGGAGGTCAGCCAACTGTCTCTTGGAGTCCTTGGGAGAAATGGGAAAAGTTCCAGCACTTCGAATTTTCCTCACAGGTTACTCCAGCACATGAACCACAGATTACCTCCTTCTGTCTTCCCCAGGTCCAGCTGTGTTCTGAAGAGTGTTCTGGTACTGCCCAATGTATGTCCAGTGCCAGCCTGTGGGCTAGGGAAACCCTTGGTCACTCCATAACCAATGGAGTAAATGTACCCAGAGTAACGCTACCCACGTTTGCAGCACTTCCTGTGTGTTTCACCATAAAATATCCCACAGTACCACTCTTTCCCTAAAATAACACAGCAGAATTTTCTTCCCTTCTGCGAGCCCCCTGTGCCTACCCAGATGTGTAGATATAGGAATGGGCAACCCTCCCTGGTGGTAACTCCAAAACAGTTCGGAGCTAGTCCCCTTTTCCACTGGGGTTGGAGACAAGCTGGCTAGGACTACAATGGGATGCTGACCTAGGTGGGCGCTACATCTGACAGGGTAGGAATCCTTTGATCTCAGTAAGGGGAATGGGCCCAGTCCCTCGGCCATATTGGCCAGGGAGGAAAATCATCTCACCACACCCTAGCCATTTGTCCACTGTCTAGGAGCAATCCATCTCTCGCCACAAGGGAGCCATCAAGAGTCAGGTGACACTGAATACTGACAGAAAGGCACATTTGACTTAGGCAGGAAAATGACCTCTTCCTAACAGTGTCATTTTTAAAGTACTACTATAAAATCCAATTTTACCATTAAGTTGGAGTTTAAATTACTATTAAAATGTGTTCTTGAAATATTCTCAAACTTATGTTAAGCATTATAAGGTGTTATAATGTAACCTAGCTTTTTCCTTTAGGATTGCCAGCTGTGCCACAGTGAACAAGCATTTGCAATGCAATAGGTCTCGCATTATAAAAGTTTGAGCTATTGGCATTGCTAATAATAATGCACCACCAATAGCTCAAACATTCAGTAATGCGAGACCTATTGCATTGCAAATGCTTGGTTTGTCTTAAAATGGAAGATGGAATTAATACATTTGCGAGATGTGTAAAACTGAACTTGTAGCCTATGGCGTTTCACCCTATAGATTATATATGATAAAATAACTCCTTATAGCAATACAGAGTGGCAGGTCACCATTATCTGTAATAAATTAGCAGGTCTAAGGGTAGCACGTACCGAGGGGAGGGGAGGGGGAAGGCTTTCTCTGAAGGATTCGCGTTCAGTGTCATTGTCATTTTATAGGTCAAGCATACAGCCTAGCTAAGTACACTGCAAAAAACGCAAGGACACTTTATAAGCGTAAGGGCATTTTCATGTGTGATTACAAAGTTTGTTGTAGCGTGATTTTATAACTATAATTAGTTGAAAAGGTTGTGGCATTACGTCAGAGCTGCTGACTTCGAAACTGGGGAAAAATATATTTTAAAAAAATCACTTTTACTGTGCTCCATTAGACCCTTTTCTTTTCTTGGGGTTATAAACCAATGAACTGCTTCTGAAGTACAAATTCCAGTGCAAGATAGGGCTGCATATGTTAGTGCAAGAAGCTTAATGAGCAGTGGGACTATTACATGCAATCTTACTATTCGGTAAAGAGAGCTATCTTCAGTCACATTTAAAAGCAGGTTAATCATTAACCTCTAGTTGACCCATGTTAATTTATCGCTTTGACTTCCTATGTGAGTCACTTGTGTTTGCTCATCTTAAGATCCTTCTATGAGTTTTAGCAATAAACAGTACTACTCTGAGAGGAAGATTACCTGTAACAGTGCCAGAAGCGGCATTTCGATTTTTCATGCGACACTTTGAGGTCTGTAATGAAATCTCCTAGAAAGGTCAGGCACGGGCAACGGATTCAACACTAATATACATTGAATGAGGCTCTCCATTGCCGTATCGATATTCGATTTCTGATCCACCACTGCTCACCCTTCAACCATGGCGCCTCCTTCAAGCGTTCATTCAGCAGGAAAATTTATTGCAAGGGGAACAGGATGTAAAAGCGGGTCTGAGTTTACTTTTTGCATCGCGCTTTCAGTTTCAGTGAAAGAGCGATGCAAAAAATAAAAATGCGCCGCTATTAACAAAGCCCCTGTCCCGGCTGCTCACGTCGTGCAGCCTTTGTAAGCAGAACAAGCACGCAAGTTGTGCGTGCTCGCACGCCACTGCGAGACATCTGTTTTGCATTATCGGGCACGATAATACAAAACAAATGTCGGGCCTGCGGGTAATCGACACCAATAGGCCGTGGGCGGAGCAATGCGCCCGCCTTTGGCCAATTACGTGCTATCTTTTTTAAAAAGACGCACGCAAAGGCCAATAGCGTGGGGCAAAACGAAAAGCACACGCACAAGCGTGTGTGATTCTTAGGTTAGTTTTAGAAGCCCATATATGTGGTCTTTTGCCAGAACAGCACATGCACGCTGTTACAGGCTCGACCTAAAAATTTAAAACAGGAGAGTGGGTTGGGATACAAGGCACAGCAGAGAGAGGGCAGGAGAGAAGGATGTGCTTAGGGGCGAAGATATACGAAAGACAATAGGCAGGAGGTGGTGGAGAAACAAGCCGACAGCCAAGGATGGATGGGAGGGAATGAATAACCAAGCCAACAACAGAGGTTGTGGGGTTAGCGGGCTGGAGAATCACAGACAACAGATGGTGGGCGGGGGCAGAAAAAGCACACATACAACAGAGGGTGGGTGCATGGGTCACATGGACAACAGACTGGAGAAGCATGTGGGCAATATAGGGTGACAGTCGAGGGAGCTAGAGAAACACAGACATCGGAGGGTGTTAGGCAGGAGGGATGGCTACATACACAGGCAATGAAGGGTGGGCAGGGAACACAGGGGGAAGAAATGGCCAACAGAGGGTGAGCATGCGGAGCAAATGGGAAAGGGAGTGTTGGGGAAACAAAAATGGCAATGCAGGCTAGTTGGGTAGGAAGCAATAAAGGCAACTGAGGAAGGTGAGAAAGAGGAATACAGATGGGAGGGAATTACATGAAAGAGACAACTGGTAAACACATGTACTCGGCCTAAAAACAGTGCAGAGGTTAGGGGAGGGCAAGCAACATGAGGGGAGTTAATGGGAAATGGAAAGGAGGAGGAGGGCGGGGGTGAACACGAAGGATTAAACAACAGATACGGGAGGAGGACGGGGAAGTGATGAAACAACGGATAGTGAAGGAGGAAATGGGGAGTGATTAAACAATGGATAGGGGATAAGAGGGGTGGGGGTGTGATTTAACAACAGACAGGGGAGGAGGGCAGGGGGAAATGATTAAAGAACAGAGACAGGAGGAGGGCGGTGGGGAAAGGTTTAAAAAACAGGCAAAGGGGGAGTGCAGTGGGAGAATGATTAAACAACAGACGGAGGAGGAGCGCAGTGGAGGAATGAATAAACAACAGACAAGAGGAGGGCAGTGGGGAAATGATTAAACAACGGACACGGGCGGTGTGGGGTGACTAAAGAACAGACAGGAGGAGGATGGGGTGATTTTACAATTGACAAGGGGGAGTGCTTAAACAATGGAAACGGGTGTATGGTGGGGGAGTGGTTAAGCAACTGACATGGCAGGAGGGCGGGGTAGTGATCGAACAACAGATGTAGGAGGAGGGCGGGGGAGTAATTAAGCAACGGATAGGGGCAGGAAAACAACAGACATGGGAGGTGGGAATGGGGAGACAATGGACAGTGGAGGAATGGGGAGACAAGGGACAGCATGGGGGTAAGTGGGTGGGGGAATAGCCAACAGTGCAGGAGGAGGGTGGGGTGAAGGAGAAGGTCTGCAGACGCATGCACTTTATCAGTGCATGTGCAAAAGTAAAAGTTGAGTTGAATGACCATCCACTGCAGACTGATCAGTAAGTGTATATATCATCTTATTCTACATGTAAGAGCACAGCCTTTAACAATGTGTTTGGGCTCACTCATAACCCCAAAGTCATGTCTCTGCATGCTGATCTGAAGCCACATTCTAAAAAAGTATCAATACTAAAAAGGTGATGTTTCGTGAGACTTGACTGCAGTTGGTTATACTAAATTTTAGTCATCACTCCTCTCAAGTATTTTTTTTTTAATAGAATTCTCATTTTACAATCCAAAATATACACAAATAAAAAAAAAAAAAAAAGAAAATCTAAAAATTGCGCACATTTGTACAAGTCTATCGCAGATAAATGAGAATAGGAGTCCACAGTGCGGCAATTACAACAATATTAACAATAATAAAAAACCTACAAAATAAAGTAATCATATCCCTAACGTACCTGATCGGTATTACAGAGTCGCATCATATCTCAAGTAATGTCACACATCGTTACACCTATAATACACCCGCAGAGCAGCTGGCGCCCAATTCCTCCGATTAGTCCGAGTCACTCCGCTCAGCCTCAGCAGCCCTCTTCTGGAGGAACTGTCGCAGGGGCCCCCATATATCTTTTGGCCGCGGAACTGTCGGCAATTCCTCTGCGTAAGTTTCAATATTATATTTGCACTATATAAGATCTTTGAGCCAGTGCTCGACCTTTGGTGGACATCTGCCACCCCACGTGATAGCCACTCTACGCTTTGCCAGGAGCAGTGCCAGCCTTACAAATCTACCACGTACACCCTTTACCTGCGGAACACAGCATATCAAACAGACAGTCGGGATACATTGCAGCTCTAACCCAGTCATTTTCCCAAGATCTCGTACCACTAGTACCCAATATTCAGCCACTCTGCGACATCCCCAAGCGAGGTGGATGAAGTCTGCGCCACATTGCCCACACCTCTCACAGCGATCCGAGTCGCGCAGTCCATATCGATGCAGCCTCGAGGGTGTTTAATAAGTCTGGTGTATAAACTTAAAGTGGATTATCCGCAGATTCCCATTCATGACCAAAGTGCCCCTCAACCCGCATATATACCTCCAGTCTGTCTCTAGTATCGGGGTGGATAAGCAGGCATTCCATCTCTCCCAGCTTCTATCAGGTACACTATCACATTCTGTCTTTATCATTCTGTACAATCTGGAGACTATCTTTTTCTTAGTGGGTACCGTGAGTACAAACTGCAACGATAGCAATGTAGGAGGTTCAAGGGGGTAGGTTATATAGTGCGTTCTGATCGCATGCCGAAGTCTATGCATCGCGAAATGAAACACCAAAGTGGGATTGCTTATATATTGCAGAGTGTCAGGTGTGTGAAATGATCCCTCCGGATACAAGTCTTGCATGATCTGAAGCCTGCTTCTTTAAGAAGCTTCATTGAAGGCGTTTCATTTGTCACCGATAGCGCAGCATGGTACTCTATATGTAGAGCCGGTGCATAAAGGGGCAATTTATGTGCCCATCGGCCAATCTCTTGCCACAACGCAATCGTCGTGTCTACCGCATTAATTTCCGTTTTCGGGATCCCACGGGTCGCGTGTGTAATAATGCTGTATAGCGGTATCGGACCAGCATCTCCCTCCACTGCGACATGCGGCGTGTAGGCATGTGGTCTCACCCAGTAGTATAGATATTGAGCCTGTGCGCTTAAATAGTACACATAGAAGTCTGGAGCCCCAAAATCCCCCAGCTCATACTCGCTAGTGAGGTCTGACCAGCTCACCCATGCGTGCTTCCCTCCCCAGACGAGTCGAAGAAGGGCCCTATGGAGATTAGTAAAGAACACCTTTGTTAGAGCGATCTGGATGTTCAAGAAGAGATACAGAAACCGCGGTAGTACCATCTTTATTAAAGCAATACGATCCGCTAGTGACAGTGGTAGGGTCACCCAGGTATCTACCCGCCGATCCAATTTAGTGCAGGCTCGACCATAGTTTTCATGTATGACTACTTCCGGATCACGATGGACCCAGACCCCAAGATATTTAACTCGATCAACAGACCATTCAAGCGGATAGTCCATGTCGGGGGGCACGTGATCTCTATCAAACAGCCATTAACCTCACTCAATGGCTAACGAACAGCGCCGACAACCTAGCTCCCCTGAAAAACGTCAAATCAAAAGAGGCAGCAAAAACGCCCCCTGGTTCAACGATGATCTTAAGAAATCCAAGAAACTCTGTCGCTCCCTTGAGAAGGCCTGGAAAAAAGACCCAAACACCAGCACCAAGGACGCCTTCAAAAACGCCATCCGCATACACCACCAACGGATCCGGACTGCCAAGAAAGCCGCTTTCAAAGACCGACTTGACACCAACGCCCACAACAGCAAAGAATTATTCAACATCGTCAAAGAGTTTACCAACCCCAATGCCAACTCCAACGACATCACCCCCTCTCAAGCCCTTTGCGACTCCCTAGCTTCGTTCTTCCACGACAAAATCGCAGACATCCACAACAGCTTCAACAACCAACCCGGAGACCAACCCACCCAACCCTCTGCCGTACCGTCACCCCCCCTGAGCATCCTTAATGACTGGAACCCAATCTCCACTGAGGACACCATCCGCCTGATGAACTCCATCCACTCAGGATCCCCCAGAGACCCATGCCCTCACCACATCTTCAACAAAGCAGACTCCATCATTGCACCACACCTCCGAGATGTCATTAACTGCTCCCTCAACTCCGCCACCTTCCCGGACAGCTGGAAACACGCCGAACTCAGCGCCCTTCTAAAAAAAAACACAGCTGACCCCACCGAACTCAAAAACTACCGCCCCATCTGGCTCCTTCCATTCCCAGCCAAGGTCATCGAGAAAGCTGTCAACAACCAGCTCGCCGCCTTCCTCGAAACCAACAAATCCCTCGACTCCTCTCAGTCCGGCTTCCGAGCCAAACACAGCACTGAGACCGCACTCATCGCAGCAACAGACGACATACGAACTCTTCTGGACAATGGAGACACAGTCGCCCTCATCCTCCTCGACCTCTCCGCAGCCTTCGACACAGTCTGTCATGGCACCCTGCTACAACGCCTCAGAAACATCGGAATCCAAGGAAAAGCACTAGAATGGATCACCTCGTTCCTTTCCGGAAGAACCCAGAGAGTCCGCCTCCCACCATTCAAATCTGAGGCCTCTGAAGTCATTTGCGGCGTGCCACAGGGATCCTCACTCAGTCCTACCCTCTTCAACGTATACATGAGCCCCCTCGCGGCCATCGCCCGCCAACATAACCTCAACATCATCTCCTACGCTGATGACACCCAACTGGTCCTCTCACTCACCAAAGACCCTAACACCGCCAAGACCAACCTACATAAAGGAATGAGAGAAGTAGCCGAGTGGATGAAGCAGAGCCGTCTGAAACTGAACTCCGACAAAACAGAAGTCCTTATCTTAGGCACCTCCCCCTCCGCCTGGGACGACTCGTGGTGGCCAGAGTCCCTTGGAAAAGCACCCATCCCGACATACCACGCACGGAACCTGGGCATCATTCTGGACTCCTCACTCTCAATGACCAGACAAGTCAACACCGTTTCATCATCCTGCTTCAACATTCTTTGCATGCTCAAAAAAACATTTCGTTGGATCCCCACCGAAACTAGAAAAACGGTCACCCACGCACTGGTGACAAGCCGCCTGGACTACGGAAACACCCTATATGCCGGTACCACCGCAAAACTTCAGAAAAAACTCCAACGCATCCAGAACGCATCAGCCAGACTCATACTAGACATCCCGCGTAAAGACCACATTTCTGGTCACCTGAAAAACCTCCACTGGCTCCCCGTCAATAAGAGGATAACATTCCGCCTTCTAACCCACGCACACAAAGCACTTTACGAACTTGGACCCGAATGCCTCAACACACGACTTTCCTTCTACACCCCCTCCCGCCATCTACGCTCCTCCCACCAAGCCCTTGCTGCTGTACCCCGCATCAACAAAACCACCATGGGAGGAAGATCCTTCTCCTACCTGGCGGCTAAAACATGGAACTCACTTCCCATTCACCTTCGCCTCACTCAGAACCACCTAACATTCAGAAAGCAACTTAAAACATGGATTTTCGACATGTAATTCCCCACCCTTCTCCAAGCGCCTTGAGACCCTCTGGGTATGTAGCGCGCTATATAAATTATCTGAATTGAATTGAATTGAATCAGAGGGATGATAATAGGCTTTTCTCAATGTACTGCCAGTCCCGATATCCGGTCAAACCTGACATATTCCCGTAATAACTGTGCTAGATAACGTGACGGCTCTCGAACAAACAGCACCATGTCATCCGCATATAATGAGATGGCTACCAGGCGATAATTAAAGTTCAGAGCCACCTCTCTATGCCTCTGTCTAATAACACACGCCAGGGGCTCCAGTGCCAGAGCAAAAAGCAGCGGTGACAAGGGCAGCCCTGACGAGTGCCCCTTTGAATAGGGAACTGGTCCGAAGTGAGGCCCCCAACTCGCACCCTAGCCGAAGGCTCAGTGTACAGCAACATAACCCATTGTATGAACGTTGGTGGAAAGCCCATGCGCCGTAACACAAAAAAGATATATTTCCACTCTATTGAGTCGAAGGCTTTGGCTGCGTCCAGTAAAACTACCACGGCGGGCAAGCTCGGTTCCAGCACATGTAAGATAGAAAAAATAGTTTGCAAATTGTGCAAGGTAGAACGGTCAGGTATGAAACCTGATTGGTCCAGTAACACCAACCACGACATTGGCATCAATATTAATCAGCAACAGGAGCCTGTACGTATCACACCGATCTGGAGCCTTATCTTTTTTGAGCAGCGTTATTATCATCGCCTGTCGAAGCGATGTCGGCAAAATCGTGGACCTCCGCGAACATCTCCTGTAGGTAGGGGACTTCTAGGTCTGCGTATGCTTTATAAAATTCCACCGTAAGCCCATCCAGGCCCGGTGCTTTCCCGTTAGACATAGCTAATATTGCTGTTTTAATGTCCTCCTCATTAATCGGTAAGCTCAGGTATTTCCTGTGAACGTCTGACAGCCAGGCACATGCCACGTCCTCCAGATATCCCTCCATTTCGGACGTCGCGGCCTCCCCCCCAGATGTGTATAGCTTCGCATAAAAATCACAAAACTGCTCAGTGATAGCAAGTGGGTGGTAATGGTCCGTCCCCCGTGAGTCAGTAATCTTGTCAGTCAATCAGTCAGTCATAACACTTTATTCGATTATTTAAAATCATAAAAGACAAAATTTCAAACATTTCATATATATATATATATATACACAATAAATAATGACAGTAAGTAAACAATGTACAATGAATACCAATAAAAACATTTTAAAAAAGCTAATAGGATCAGACGGGTGGCTAATCTTTTAGATTTATTCCGAACAGCAGCCACCAACAAAACTAGCCACACAGAAAATATCGCGAGTACTACTTAACATCTGTAAATAAATGAGAGCGGGCCTAACTTGTAAAAAACCTGCCTCTCTTAAAATTGGTACTAAAAACTTTCTCCAACTGTCAGAGTAGAACTCGCAAAACATAGTAAAATGCAAAGTATCCTGTGTAGAGAAATTGTCACATTCACATGGTTTCGAATTTTCAGGTTTATCCCACGTAGGAAAATCACCTAGGGTTAAATCGGAATCTAATCAAAAGCTGGCGGTGAAAAGGTCTTGTTACTGTTATTAAATATGGCTCAAGTGAGGGAGTCATCTTGTCTATATGCGGTTGCTCCAGCCGGTCTCTTATCTTATTTGCCAATGCGCGACCCGGCCTCCCACTTCGCCATATCTACGAGCAGTGTGTCTACACGACATGTATCGCACTTCATTGTCTGCAAGTGTGTCATAGTCCCATATTAGCTCATGCATACGGCATAAAACATCATCCGATGGGGCGGCAGTATAAGCTTTTTTCCAACTCACACAGAACAGTCTCAATTTTAGCCAGTTGCGTTCTGAGATCTTTCAGTATGCCCGCCGTGGTACTGATAAATACTCCCTGAATAGTCACCTTAAAGGCCTCCCATAACGTGGAGGCACTATCCACGGATCACTTATTAATCTCAAAATACTGTGTAATTGCCTCCCTCACTGTGGTCTCATATACTGGATCTAGAAGTGCCTCCGATCGTAGTCGCCAATTGAAGGGACGGTGTATTGCTGTCGGGACATTTATGTCAAGGAGCACCGGGTCATGGTCTGGAAAAGTGTGTGGTAAATTAGTGACCTCTGATACACAATTAGAGCACTCCTCCCCTAGCAACCAGTAGTCTAACCTAGACCAACTATTGTATAAAGGTGTAGCACGAGTACCCTCCCTCACCATAGCGTTGCGAATTCTCCACACATCTCGCAGCCCAAACTCCAGCATGGCATTTCGCACAATCTGAGCCACCCTGGGGGTTCGATTCAACAGTGGATAAGATTTATCCAATTCCGGATCCAAATATGTGTTAAGATCTCCACCCCACAGTATGACCGCATCTGGCTATTCTCGCAGCTTACCATACATTCTCAGAAAACAGTCAGGATCATCCACAATTGGTCCGTACATGTTCACAATAGTCACCAGGGTGCCTCCCAACTTCCCCTGCACCATTGCGCAGCGCCCCTCCGCATCTATATGCGTCTGGAGTGGATTAAACGCAACTCCTCTCTTAATCAATAATCAATATGCCCCTGGCACAAGACGAGTAGGATGAAGCAAGTCTATAGCCCGCCCATCTGCTAGCCACACCCTGCTCCGAGATCTGTTGAATTTTCCCGGGAGAGTTTACTCTCCGTACGTTCCAAGTCAATAGTCTGTACCGTCACCTATTAATTAGTACGACATGTATAATGTATAGAGCAACCAGCATCACCCAGCACATCAAAGCAACAATACTGTACCATAAAACAGGATAGTGATGTGTCTTGACTCCCACTGCAAATGTCAGTTGCATAAAAATCAAAAATACAAAAAACAATTTAACATCAAGCCCCTCCCTCCCCGTACCACCACCCACTCTAACCTCCCAATTAGGTCGAGAACCATTCCCACCCTCCTTCCCATCTCTGCCCCAAACTCCCATAAAACCTACACAAGGGGAATACCCGCTCGGGGAGAGGAAACAGCAGCGTACACTCACCATGCGGTGAGGGTGACAGGCTGACGGTATGTAACCCACGCATGCAACGGCCTTCATTGAGTACAGTGACATCCATATTGCCCCGTATACCCATATAGAAACGCTAACATTATGCAGCAGAACAAGGTGAAACAATAAAACTATTCACGACTTCAACTTGACAGTGCACTCAAAAGAAACCCCTAGTAGCAACATGTACGTTGGTCTATTAACCATGTCCATGATATTATAAAGTCACTATATCTATTCTGAGTCTTCCGGATTTGACCCGGCTGCCGTGTCCGCTCCGGTGTGGTCGCGATTTGCAGATATGTGTAAAGAACTTTTGAGCAGATTTTGAGTCTGTAAAAAAATGCACCTGGCCATCGTGTGATATTTTCAATTTAGCAGGGTACAGCATAGCGTATGGCACAGATGCAGATTGAAGGATTTTCTTCACTCCTACAAACTCTGCGTGCCGCTTGCACCGCCGGGTTGTAGTCCGGGAAAAAAGACAGCGTGTTCCCCCGTGTATTATAGGACTCTTGGCTCTGGCCTCCCGCAATATGGCATCTCTGTCTGCATAATTCAGCAGGCGTGCTATTATCGGGCGTGGTTGCACCTGGTTTAGGCCTGGGGCCGAGAGAGCGATGCACCCTCTCCACAATCATTACGGACGACAGTACTGGACCAAACAGCTCGCGCAGAAGATTGTCCACGTATGGTTCCATTTCCGAAATAGCCGTGGATTCTGGCAGGCCAATTATGCGGAGGTTATTGCGCCTAGATCGCGCTTCCAAATCCTCGTTCTTGGCTTTCATTATCTCTAAGACTTTTTCCATCTGTAATATCTGGGTGTGCGACTCTGCCTGCGAATCCTGAGTGTCTGACAACCTGTTTTTGAGGACATCCAGATGATGTTCGTGAGTGTCCACTTTCTTCTTCACCGCGTCAAGGCTGGATGTGAGGGCATCGATCTTGCTATCGATAGTCTTTAGCCCTGATTGCAAATCAAGAAGGATGGATCTGGTATCTTCCTGCTGAGATTCCACAGTGTCTGGGGCGCTTTGCGCCGATGTCTGATCCCCCATGGCCTCGGCCGCACAAGTGCTATGTTTTGACTCAACTGCAAGTTTGGTTGTTTGGCGTCAGGCTTGCCCATAGTTAAAGAGTGCACCACCAGTGCGTGGATCAGAAGGCACTGCAAATCAAGCAACCCAGTATTACCGCATCCAACAATGCAGCACCAACGGCACACAAACGGTTAGATGATGCTTCCCCTCACTCTATCAGGGCCCAAACATCGCAAGCAGCAAAGCGAGATAGAGCCACATCCCGCAGCCAGCAGGTATGGCAGCGCGGTTATCAGTCACCAGGTGTACCCAGTCCAAAACGCCAGTGTGCCACAACCAGAAATCCGGCAGAGTTATCAGCAGTAGTTGTAGCTCCTGCACCAGCACCGTATGTCACCAGTCTGCACCAGGTAGCTTCAGACATGCCACTACAATATATACCGGATATGGTCAAGGTCCATGGATAGTGTTAGCACTTTGACTTTCGAATGACCCTTTCATTAGAGACAGCGTAGTCCAGCAAGAGTTACTTCCCTATGGACTTGCAGCCTCACAGCTCCTATGCAAAGCCCAGGCCAGCCCGCAGTCCGCAGGCCCAGAGCACCAGCAGCGCCACAGATGGGTCTAGCCGCCCAGGCAGCCCAGATTACTGCTGCGACAGCCGCCTAAGCACCTCTACGCCCACAGATCTACTGGCAAGACAAGTACCTCGCAATGCGGCAGCGGACCCGACCCCTATCCAGCATTCCGCCCGACCGGGCTGCGCAGCCGCATCCGGACCCTGCCAGCACTAGTGTACAGGGACGTCCAGGCTCAGCCGCCTGCCCCTGCCCGAGCACAACACCACCTAAGGCTCTGCCCCACCCACCGCACCTCTCCGGGCTGCCTGCCCAGCACTCCTCTTTTCAGCGCCTCATCGTGCCGTCTCCAAGGGGCTCGCCGCAATAGCTACCGACGTCCGGGCAGCAGCGGTCTCCGCACCTCGGTATTCCACATCTCCCACGGATCCTCTGGTCTCGCTACCCGCAGTCGGGTATTCAGCAAGTGTAATCCTCCAGGGGAGGGGGTCCAAACAACGACACCTCCGGCTGACCAGCACCCCAGAGTCTCCCTTCGCTCACACCGCCTCGTGACCCCGCCTTCACAATCTCAGAAGCAGACGGCCGCCATCTCCTTGGGTGCCCGGTCTAGTTTTCCGCTCGGGTAAACATGAAGTCTAGGGCTCGAGGAACTCCACAATTAGCACCGATCGTGCAAGAAATGCTTCCCCATTGCTGCAAGTAACTTCAGGCCACACAAGGGGGGATAGACAGTGGGATTTGTCGTATAAAACAGCTCGGCATGCGGAGCTCTCTCCGAAGGCAGCCCTTCCGCTTCGCACCATAGCCATGCCCCCCACTCCTCACAAGAGCTCCGTAGATAGAGAATAGATATTTGTTAAAGTCTTCTGGGTCTAGGTAGTGATTTTCCTTAGTATATCTTAGGTGTGCGAATATTCGTTCAACGGGGTAATTTATGTCTTGAGATATAGATGTGCAGCTTTGCAGGGGCAGCATTTGATCAAATTCACCAGGTTTAGGTTGTCAGAGTTGGTTGAAGTTTCTGTCACATCGGATTCTTTGGAGAGGCAGTAAGATACGAGGCTGAAATGCTGACTAGGTGGAGATAGTTCATTGCTTGATTGGGTGTGGGGATGCTCCATTTCAGGTCAGAGTTTGCTTTTGTCCTAGAGCACTACACAAGCTAGTCGCAGGAAGGATGCTATGCATCGTTAGGAAATAAGGTAGGCATGTTGTAGCTTCCATTTTCTAAGGCTCAAAGGAAGAGATGTAAGGAGCAGACTTTAGGATGATGCTTTGTGTAGGGATGGCATAGCGTTCTGTAGTGTAGATGGAGGAAAGCCCGTACATATCATGGCTATGAAGTTAAAGGAGGTGACTGGCTCTGGAGCTAACAAATATGGCTGGCGGTTTTCAAAGAATGGTTGGAGACATACAGTGTGGAAGTACAAATGCAAAGAACGAATGAGCGTGTGCAGAGTGTGACCGCGGATGTGTACAGCATTATTAAAGGTGTGCAGAGAATGGCTCAGGGAGTGAGGAATTACGGTAATGGCATGCTGACGGACTCAGTCTGCAAAGTGTGACTGAGTGAATGCAGAGCATTACTGAGAGTTTATGCCCCGCTTCTGAGGGCGTGAGGAGTAGGATTGTGGGTATGTATCAAAAGTATGTCTATGGGTGTTGAGAACATGGATTAGGAAATACATAACATGGCTTTGGAGAATAACGCTCTGGCTTTATAGCAAAGGGGTGAGTAAGCGCATAGCATGGCACAAGAAGAGCATGGCAAAGGGAGTAAAAAGCAAGGGTGGAAGCAGCAGTGTGAATTTACAGAGGTTGTGCATAGGGCTGCTGGGGCTGTGGAAGGCACATGCAAGTGTGTGCAGGGCATGGCTAAGGACACAGCAGAAATACAACTGTTCAGGATGGGTTTACCCATGGGGGCCAAAACCCCAGGCCACATTTGTTTAATTTTCATTACCATAATCTAGCAGGCTCCCTAATGTTGATGCAGGGTACGAAAACTAAAGGCGAAGGAGGTGGGATGTATCGCGGCACCCACGCTTTACTTAAAACATTAAAAGTAAAGCGCCGGTGCCGCGATTATACCAAAAGTAAAGAAATAGAAAAAAAAATCTATTTCTTTACTTTTGGTATAATCGCGGCACACGCGCTTTACTTTTAATGTTAAAAGTAAAGTGCGGGTGCCGCAATTATAGCAAAAGTAAAGAAATAGGTGTTTTTTTCTATTTCTTTACTTTTGGTATAATCGTGCCACCCGCGCTTTACTTATAACATTAAAAGTTAAGCGCGGGTGCCGCGATTATACCACAAGTGAAGAAATAGAAAAAAATCTATTTCTTTACTTTCGGTATAATCCCGGCACCCGCGCTTTACTTTTAATGCTAAAAGTAAAGCGTGGGTGCCGCGATTATGACAACAACTAGTGGTAAGTTCGCGCACCACAGAGAAGGGGGGAGGGAGCATGGCAGCGGCAGCAAGCTGAACGAGCGCTGCAGTGCGTTTTAGCCACATGTTATGTTATGTTATGTTAATTTGGCTCTTTTATAGCGCACGGCTACTCCATGGAGTGTCCCGGCGCTTTGACAAAGACCCGAAGGAGAGAAAATCCAGGGCAGATGCAGAGCAACAGAAACAAATTACTGGGTAAAAAGCCATGTCTTCAGTTCCTTCCTGAAAACCAGTAAGTTGCTGATTTTCCTAAGGGAGACGGGCAGGGAGTTCCAACACCGTGGTGCCAAGTATCGGAAAGAGCGACCTCCAATTCTAGCCCGTCTAATGAGAGGAACAGAAGCCATGGCCAAAGAAGCTGATCTCAGAGTTCTAGAGGGCAGATAAAAGGCAAGACGCCTTCTGGTGTATCTGGCCCCTGCAAGATGAAGCGCCTTAAAGGTAGCCAGGTTCTGAGCTGGGATGGTGCAGTGAGCTAAAAAACGGTGATGGATCAAGCCCTGATCTTTTGACTGGGTAGGAGTGTTCTGCTTAATTCAGATACTCTGTCCATCACCACCCCCTTTATAAATCGTTTTGGCCATCACAAGTGTGGAAGGGTATGCTCAGATGTGAGTCCCTTGCTCACTGCACCATCAGGATTCAAGCAAGCCGGGCCGAAGACGGCTGTAATGCCAGAAACCGGTCCCCGGAAGCTTGTTTCCTTTCCAGTAAAGAATTGGCTTGGTAGTTTGGTCTGCCCTGTTCCCATGATGCACTGGGCCAGGGTCAGACTAATTTGCATATAGCCAGGTTCTGAGCTGGGATGGTGCAGTGAGCTAAAAAACGGTGATGGTTCAAGCCCTGATCTTTTGACTGGGTAGGAGTGTTCTGCTTAATTCAGATACTCTGTCCATCACCACCCCCTTTATGAATCGTTTTGGCCACCACAAGTGTGGAAGGGTATGCTCAGATGTGAGTACCTTGCTCACTGCACCATCAGGAATCAAGCAAGCCGGGCCGAAGACGGCTGCAATGCCAGAAACCGGTCCCCGGAAGCTTGTTTCCTTTCCAGTAAAGAATTGGCTTGGTAGTTTGGTCTGCCCTGTTCCCATGATGCACTGGGCCAGGGTCAGACTAATTTGCATATAGCCAGGTTCTGAGCTGGGATGGTGCAGTGACCTAAAAAACGGTGATGGATCAAGCCCTGATCTTTTGACTGGGTAGGAGTGTTCTGCTTAATTCAGATACTCTGTCCATCACCACCCCCTTTATGAATCGTTTTGGCCACCACAAGTGTGGAAGGGTATGCTCAGATGTGAGTCCCTTGCTCACTGCACCATCAGGATTCAAGCAAGCCGGGCCGAAGACGGCTGTAATGCCAGAAACCGGTCCCCGGAAGCTTGTTTCCTTTCCAGTAAAGAATTGGCTTGGTAGTTTGGTCTGCCCTGTTCCCATGATGCACTGGGCCAGGGTCAAACTAATTTGCATATAGCCAGGTTCTGAGCTGGGATGGTGCAGAGAGCTAAAAAACGGTGATGGATCAAGCCCTGATCTTTTGACTGGGTAGGAGTGTTCTGCTTAATTCAGATACTCTGTCCATCACCACCCCCTTTATGAATCGTTTTGGCCACCACAAGTGTGGAAGGGTATGCTCAGATGTGAGTCCCTTGCTCACTGCACCATCAGGATTCAAGCAAGCCGGGCCGAAGACGGCTGTAATGCCAGAAACCGGTCCCCGGAAGCTTGTTTCCTTTCCAGTAAAGAATTGGCTTGGTAGTTTGGTCTGCCCTGTTCCCATGATGCACTGGGCCAGGATCAGACTAATTTGCATATAGCCAAGTTCTGAGCTGGGATGGTGCAGTGAGCTAAAAAACGGTGATGGATCAAGCCCTGATCTTTTGACTGGGTAGGAGTGTTCTGCTTAATTCAGACACTCTGTCCATCACCACCCCCTTTATGAATCGTTAAATGCGAGAGTCAGCGCCTTAAAGGTAATCCGTCTCGCAACAGGGAGCTAGTGAAGCCTTTTAAGCAGCTCCGGTGCACTCGCTCTTCGATGAAGGCCAAAAATGGCCCTTGCAGCGGAGTTCTGCACTAGCTGAAGGCACGCAACAAGAAATTTTGGCAATCCCAGATAGAGCACATTAGCATAATCTAGGCGGGATCCTATCAAAGCCTGTACTGTGGTCTTTCTGTGCTCCAGGGACAAAATCGGAAGAAATTTCCTTAGCATTTTTAAAATGCCAAAGCATTTCCCTGTGAGTTCGCGAATCTGAGGCCCAAAGGAAAGGCCATCATCAATCTGGAAGCCAAGATTCTTCGCCTTGGAAGAGGCATCTGCCAGAGAGTGCATGTCAGGAGGCCACCAGGCCTTCCATCTCGGATCAGACGGGCAGCCAAAGAAAAGCAATTCCGATTTATCGGAATTGCATTTCAGACTGTGCTGTTTAAACTAGTCAAAGACCGCTCTGAAGCAGTCCCTGATCCGCATACCATCAAAGTCGGAGCCCTTAATGCAGGTGAAAAGGAGCTGGGTGTCATCAGCGTAGGATACGATCTGGGCACCAAACGACTCCGCCACTGCTGCCAGGGGGGCCGTATAGATATTAAAAAGGGTGGGGCTCAAGATAGAGCCCTGAGGCACCCCCACCTCCAATGGCGGCATGTCGGCGGAGAATGGTGGCGCCCAGATCGTTTGCCTACGACCGGCCAAGAATGACTCAAACCACTTCAGCACCACTCCACGCAATCCGATCTCCCAGAGTCTTAAAAGGAGACCGTCATGGGGAACGGTGTCGAAGGCCGCCGACAAAATCCAGCATAACTAATATGGCCTTTCCACCTAAATCCAGAACTTCCCGGATGGCATCAGTAACTTCAAGGAGAGCGGTCTCCGTACTCATGTTGGTGCGAAAACCCGACTGAGTATCGTGAAGGATGGCATTACTCTCAATGTAGTCAGAGAGGGAGATATGAACATGCTTCTCAACCACCTTTGCCAGAGCCGGGAGAAGGGAGATCGGCCTATAGTTAGCTGTTGGGAATGGGAGTTTCAAAGGCGGAACATTGTCCCACCTTTGCCCAATCGCGTGCCGTTTAAAAAAAAAAAACACGCGCAAGACAATGCCACACGAGGAAAGCAAACCCACACGCACGAGCGTGTGGGTAGCTTTCAAAACCACTTTGGAAGTGATGCAGCGCTACTCCGGAAATGTTTTCTAAAACCATGTCACCTATCCCTGTATTAGCAAAAGGACAGATAGTTCCCAAAATTCATTTTCTCCTAACTTCCCTAACTAATAACCTCATCTAAAGCTCATTTATTCAAGAATTCTTACATCTCCGGAAAATCGAAAGAGAGTTTTTTCCCAAGAAAACTCACGTCTTTTTATACCCTATTTCACTAACTTTATCTATCTACAAAAGTAACTATTAGGACAAACTCAAGTTCTGATTGGACAATTTGAGGGTCGATGAGCATCACCTCATCATTCTAATATTCAGTTTCTGTGGAATCAGCTGAATTTAAAGAGTCCTTTGTTTGAGAAAGTCTGTGGCCTAGTCACATCCTCAACTAGTTACTACAGGTTCCTTTCCCACGATCAGTAACTCAAATGTTCATTCTGTTGGCAGACATCTGGACTTCCAGGCCAAGCCGTCCTTGAACCGCTTTCACTCAGGCACAGGCGTCTCACATTCAATCTCGGTCTTGGGCTGCGCATGCTCAGTTTATCTTCCATTCACAGTTAATAAAGCAGCCATCTTTTTACTAGGCCTCACGGGCCAGAACGGGAACTATCATAGAAACAAACACAAATAAATGTTACTTATTGAAATATAACCCTTCTGTTTACCTCCCCCCATACTAAGGTTTTCCCTATTAGTTGTTACCTAGCAAATAAGCAACACATGCATGATATATTCACCTAACTCCATATTTTTGCCACAGAATACATAAACAGAAAGCACATTATGCCAATTTTGATTAATTTAAAGCTTCGCATTAATAAACAACATGACGACATTACTAAATTACTCAGTTATAGTTTTCCATGCTAGCAGATTAATATTCCCACGGGTATTTGTGTGTGCATTCTATTATACGTTGATTAGTTTTTCAAACCACACAATTAATAAAGGTTACAGTTATGAGGAAATGACTTCACGAGGGGTATACAAAATTTTGTTTCTCCACCTCGCTCCATCAGAAGGATAACTGCCTCATGGAGTGAGTGACTAACTTATAGAAAGAAAGAAGAGTTGGACCACATAAAAGACCAATATCCTCTGAAAACAAGTTGAAACTGTTCCACCCCCTTGCCATTTTAATCCAATAAGCTGAAAGATGTTTTTTGTTCTGTAGTAATAATATTGCAAAGCTTGCTACAAAATAAAGAACTGTTTACTTTCTTTCTTTCTGCAGTTTCCATCTGCCTTTGAATTCAATGAATATTTTCTAATAACTATTCTGGATCATCTGTACAGCTGTCTCTTTGGAACGTTCCTTTCCAATTCGGAGCAGCAGAGGGTGAAAGAGGTAAATTATTAACTGGCTACAGTCAGTGATCATTTTTTCTCCAAATTATTTTAGGTGTCAAACTGTAGAACTTTACATTGATCTTCAGAACGATTTCAAAATGTCTCTAAATGTGTTGCTGTGTTGTCAAATTTGTAGTCTATAGGTAGATGGTTAACAGGTGAACTTTCTCGGCCCGCTCTTAAGAAGGAAACAACCACATGTCCTTAGTTATTTAGTACTGCAAAGTCGTGTCAGGCAGTATATTACAGCTTTTAGAGGTCTGGCTTGAAAGGGCAGCTGTCTGCTTAGCTGTTGTTACTACTTCTTTAGAATATACATTGTGTGGTTGTAGGCTTCGCCCAGGGGTGTATTTCTCTCTCGTTTCATATTATTGCCTGGTTGATTTCAGCCCCCTCCTATGTAGTGCTTGTATTGAAATGCACAAGGAACTATTTTACATCTGAAAAGTACTCTGAAATGACCCCCCAAAAAATTCCTTTTCATTGATGCAATGCACACAGAAAACACAATCTTTTCCTTCAGTAGGCTTTTTTATTACAGTTAGGAGGTAAAATGGCAACTATATCTTTTTGCTTTGGCAGTGCTTTTTTTTTTTGCCCCGATTCCGCAGTATTGCAGAAAAATCAACCAATTTATTTTCTTTTCAAATTTTGGCCGGGGGGCTTTTGGAGGGTTTCCTCTGGTTCCCTCATGTGACCAAAAGGTGCAAGGTATCCTTACCCTGCCCCCATATATATATATATATATATATATATATATATATATATATATATATATATATATATATATATATATATATATATATATATATATATATATATATATATATATATATATATATATATATATATATATATTTTTTTTTTTAAAGTTCACAAGAGGGGACTAAGTCCCTTGTCCTGTAATGGCTGCCAGCAACATTTTTGACATGTTGCTGGCAACCTATAAGAGTGCTCAATCCGGGGGCGTGGCCAGCAACATGGCCGAATAAGCTGTGCCCCGAATGAGCTCCGCCGAGCCTTTATTAATCCGCCTTTAAAACACGTCCACGGAACCCTGAGAGACGATCTGGGACACGCCGTGAGCTCTGAGCAACTGGGGGAGCCATCGACACTCGAATCGCTGCAGAGAAGGGAGAGGTGAAGACGCGCTGACCTGACGAGAGGGGATCGCGGCCCGTCTGACAAGATGGCGGCACACTAAGGCCCGCAGTGGAGAGACCGGTCAGGCGGGATCGGGACGCAAACAGGACTACCTGAAGGTCCTTTGGGGTCCCCGACAGCACACTAAAGGCAGCCGGTCCACTCCCCCCCCCCCTCCTCACCTCCGCACAATCCCCAGTCCTCACCGCTGCCGGACAAAACCCCCGAGGCCGAGTCCGACGCTGGGAGCCGACTCGCTTGGCGGCGAGGGGCTGCGGAGGCTGACAGGCGAGGAGACGCAGCTCTGGAGAGCGAGCGCCTGGGGGTGCTGTTGGTGGCCGGAGCGCCACGGAGAGGTTAGGAGCGGGGAAGGTGTCGACACAATACCACGGAAGGGCTGCATTGCAGGGAAGAGACTGCCTGACAAGATGGCGGCGCCCTGAAGCCTGAAGCGGGGAGACCAGCCCAGTTGGCTCGGGATGCTAATTGGAACACCTGGGGGGGGATTTGAGGAAGACGAGTGCCCAGAACAAGCGGCCGGACCTCGCCCACCTGGACGCCCCCATCCCCCCGCCTCAATCGGACAGATCCCTGGTCTGGGGCCACACATCACGAGGTTGAAATCCGGCACAAATAGCCTGGGGCGGCAGGCAACGGAGGAGAGCTGGGGCACTGACACCTGGGCCAGAGGGTATTGGCGGATCTGAGTCCCGATTGCCCACCCTGCAACACCCTGTGGGAACTGGACGACCGGGGTGCTGGGAGCTACTGCATCAAACCCAGAGAAGGTGAGGCCTGATTGAAAGAGCAGCGGGGATCCTGGGACAGAGTACCTCCGCCTGGGAGCTGATGGAAGCCCCCCGTATTGATAAACAGACACCAGGTGGGGAAAGAGACTTGGGAGAAGCTATCCCGAAAGGACCTGGGCCTGGGGCAGCACGCTATCGGTCCGCAAATGAGAGATCTACGCTCCCTGTGGCCTCCCGGCCCGCCTCCCACCCTGACTCGGCGCCAAGGTATTACAAGGGGCGCTGACCGCAAAATGGAGATAGTTAAACCGTGGGAGAAAGACAGAAGCGGGCACCATACGCATCCCACATCACAGGGGGGGACACTGGGATAGATCCCCCTGCTTGGACAAGAGAACGACTAAGCAAGCCCACGACGGCCCATCGCGGAGACCGGCCCCCCTGGACGCCTGGCTCTGGTGGTGGGGAGCCCAGATTGAGGCCACTGGCACATCAAGATCGGACAGCAGCCTGGTGCTCGCGACATGGGAAAGAAAGAGATGCCCGCTCGGGCCCCGAGGCAGGGCACCATGGAACGATATACGACGGCCCCGGAGTCAGCGGGCACGGAGCCGTGCTCGGACACGGCGCTCCTGATGGAAGCCATTCAGGCGTCGCGAGCTGACATACAAGCATCCAGATCAGCCCTGGAGGTCAAGATTGGTGAAGTGGGAACGGAGGTCACACTGCTACGGCAGGACTTACGTAATTTATCGGAGAGGGTGGCCACGGCTGAGACCAGATTGGGGGAAGCAGGTAGCACAGGCCTGGATAGACCCGCAGGGGACTTACGTAGGGGTGCGAGGACGTTGGAAGAGACAGGATTACACGTTTATATCGGCATATGCACCACCCAAACTACAGGCAGCCACACTCAGGGGGGTTACTGACATACTCTTCAACACGTCCGACACAATCCAAATCCTGGGAGGGGACTTCAATGATGTAATGGACGTGGGGGGGCGGACAGATCAGGGGACAGGGAGAGGCCAACGGGCCCGACTTTACTAGCCGCCACCATCGAAACAGTAGGATTGGTGGCCACCTGGAGGTGGCTCCACCTAGGAAGCAGGGAATATTCCTTCTTCTCGGGGGCACATAAAGTGTACTCCCGCCTGGACTATGTATTCATGGCTAGGCAGACATTGTGCAGCACAGACGTGGCGGAATACCGAGCGTGAGGCATCTCAGATCACTCACCGCTGCTGCTCCGGGTAGGAGGAAAGAGAGAATATCGACCTAAGGTGTTGCGATTGACGGCCTGGGACCTCCAAAATGCAGACATACTAAGATGCCTGCGTGCAGATCTGAAAGTTTGCATAGCAGAAAATGAGGGGACGGTGACATCCAGAGTGACGTTACGGGAAGCACAAAAAGTGGTAATGCGAGACAGGGCACACAGATGGCTGGCAGAAGATAGGAAAAAGGTACAGGCAGAAGTGTTGGCCCTAGAAGCCCAGATTCTGGCCTTAGAATCAGAGAAATGGAACAGGACAATCCCGGGGAGGATACGACCTCCCAAGATGCGGTTCAGGACTCACATTCATGATTAAGGGACATGATGGACGAGAACATACCGGCTCGGCTGGAGGGCACGCAAGTTGATATACACCCTACAAAACTTTTCTAATCTGTATAGCTTGATGTATCTTGTTTTTTTGTACACAGAGCGGGTGGAAGGGAGACTTATCTGCACTTGCTACTGTCCAAGAGCTGGGGTGTTAGGGGATAGGTAGGGGTGAGCAACAGACCTTGTCGGCCTAACAGTCCCTGACGATGTTGGAACCAAAGCTGGGGCTGGGGGGGAGGGGAGGTGGGGTGGGGGAGGCGAGGGGGTTTGCTGCAATTTCAAGGTTGGGGGTTCAAAGGGAAATGTGGGGGAGGGTTGAGGGAGGGAGGAGAGTTGGAGGGGGGGTTCTGTACAGCATGTCATGACGAGCACACACACACACACGTCCAAACGGCCCCACATGCCAGACAGCGACCACGACCACCCAGTAATGCATGCCATAAGGGGTGATAGCCTGACGGGGTCACTGACTCACTAGATGAACTCCGGATACTCACTTGGAACGTTAATGGCTTGGGTGCTAAGGTCAAACAAGGATTGGTAAATAATTTTATAAAGAGATCTGACGCAGACGTAATACTGCTACAGGAAACGTACCTACAGGGTACAAACTGCGCCTTCCTGGCGAGAGGGCGATATAAAGTGCTAGCCCACGCGGGATTCACATCGGGCTCAAGGGGGGTTGCAATCCTGATTTAAAAATCACCCCCTATGCAGGTAGCACAGGCCTGGATAGACCCGCAGGGGACTTACGTAGGGGTGCGAGGACGTTGGAAGAGACAGGATTACACGTTTATATCGGCATATGCACCGCCCAAACTACAGGCAGCCACACTCAGGGGGGTTACTGACATACTCTTCAACACGTCCGACACAATCCAAATCCTGGGAGGGGACTTCAATGATGTAATGGACGTGGGGTGGCGGACAGATCAGGGGACAGGGAGAGGCCAACGGGCCCGACTTTACTAGCCGCCACCATCAAAACAGTAGGATTGGTGGCCACCTGGAGGTGGCTCCACCCAGGAAGCAGGGAATATTCCTTCTTCTCGGGGCACATAAAGTGTACTCCCGCCTGGACTATGTATTCATGGCTAGGCAGACATTGTGCAGCACAGACGTGGCGGAATACCGAGCGTGAGGCATCTCAGATCACTCACCGCTGCTGCTCCGGGTAGGAGGAAAGAGAGAACATCGACCTAAGGTGTTGCGATTGACGGCCTGGGACCTCCAAAATGCAGACATACTAAGAGGCCTGCGTGCAGATCTGAAAGTTTGCATAGCAGAAAATGAGGGGACGGTGACATCCAGAGTGACGTTATGGGAAGCACTAAAAGTGTTAATGCGAGACAGGGCACACAGATGGCTGGCAGAAGATAGGAAATAGGTACAGGCAGAAGTGTTGGCCCTAGAGGCCCAGATTCTGGCCTTAGAACGAGAACACTTGACTACTAAGAACCCTGGAATCCACCGTCAATTGTCGGACGTGAGGACCCAATACCAACACTTAGTGACGAATGAGGCGAAGGCACAAGCCCTGGCTACCCTACATCGGCTATACGTCGTGGGGGATAAGTCAGGGAGGCTCCTGGCATGGCTAATTAAGAAGAAGAGGGATGAGCGATGGGTAGATAGAGTGAAAGATAGCGGGGGGAATTGGACCCAAACGGATGACCAGATAGCCAATGCGTTTGCGGACTATTATGGGGCCTTTTATGAGGCAAGGGCACTGGGTACGGCGGAAGACGCCCTACAATACATGGGGAATATAGACCTCCCATCACTGGACGACACGGAGAGACAGGATTTAGAGGCGGACATAACAGTAGAGGAAATCAGACTCGCCCTAGCTAAACTCAGGACGGGCAAGGCGACTGGGCCTAATGGCTTCCCGGCGGAATTCTTTAAGAAAACGGCAGACCTCTTGACCCGCCATTTATTGGGCCTATTTATTGATGCTGAGGTGGAGGGAACGCTTCCCCCAGACCTTCGTCAGGCGACGATTGTCCCAATCTTTAAAGAAGGTAAGCCGCCGGATCAATGTTCATCCTATCGCCCCATTTCCCTCCTCAATGTGGAGGCAAAACTCTATGCAACGATATTGGACCTCCGCCTCCGAAAGGTAATCACTGGACTGGTCCACTTAGACCAGACTGGATTCCTCCCAGAGAGGGCGACTAGATATAATCTGAGAAGAACCCATAATTGGCTAATGGAAGTCTGTAACAGAGAGGATCCGCATTGGTTTCTCTCATTAGACGCCGAGAAGGGGTTTGACGCAGTACATTGGCCCTTCTTGGAGGGAGTATTGGACCGCTTTGGTTTTGGGCCCAAATTCAGAAAGATGGTAGGCCTCCTCTACATCGATCCCAGGGCGCGAGTCCGGGTTAACGGGAAGTTGTCGAGGGAATTCCCTATACGGCGCGGCACCAGACAGGGTTGCCCCCTGTCCCCACTCCTGTTTGCCCTCACCATAGAGGTCATGGCATGTGCAGTCCGGCAGAACGAGAGCATCTGTGGCTTCTGTGTGAGACCGACAGACACATATACGGAGAAACTTTCCTTATATGCGGACGACGTACTGTTGTACGTTACAAAACCGGAGACTACCATACCACCGCTGTTCTCGGAACTAGAGCGATATGGGTCGCATGCGGGATACCAGATTAACTGGCATGAGTCCATCTTGTATGATCCCCACCGTCAGGAGGGGGAGTCAGTGTTGCCAGAACATCTGGTAAGGTCGACAGAGGGATTTGCCATCCCCGGGGTCTTCATCACAACTGATAAGGACCTATCCTTTGAAAGGAATATCCGCCGCATCTTGCGCAACTTTGCTGCGGACGCGGCGAGGTGGAAACTGCTTCCCTTGACGCTCCTCGGACAGACGGCAATGTTCAAAATGATCACGCTGCCCAGATTTCTGTATGCCTTCCAGAATGAATACTTCCCCCTGCGATGTGGGGTGTTCAGAACTCTCCATGCGGAACTACGTACCTTTCTCTGGATGGGGAGGCGACCTAGAATGGCGCTCTCGACATTGCAAAGGCACCAATATAATGGCCGATTTAGAAGCCTATTATTGGGCAGAGCACCTGGTAGCTATTAATAAATGGATACACGCCCCGGCCACGCATCCCACCTTTGTACTAGAAAGGCACACTTTGGAGACACACACACATCTGCATTATCTATACTGAGGCAAAGGTAAAACTAGACTTCTGCTAGCAACGAAGCTGACGGTGGGGATCTGGCAGAAAGCAACGAGAGCGATAGGGTGGGAACGTAAACTAACAAAACAAACCCCATTGTGGAAATGCGCATGGCTCCCAGAACTCAACAAATTGAAGGGATTTCGAGGCTGGGATGATATAGGCCTATCGACACTGGGGGACGTCATGAAAAAAGGAACACTACAGTCATTCCCAGCACTATGTAAGGAGTATGGACTACACCTCACACAATATTTTAAATATATACAACTCCGACATGCATGGAGGGCTGAGAAAGCATTGACAGAGGCACTGCCAGACTATGCCCCCCTGGAGGGTCGCCTCCTGCAAGAAAGACTAGAGGCCAAGGCAGTATCGCTGACGTACAAAACGATAATGAATAATAGGCCAGATAAATTGGGTAGCCTGAGGACCACATGGGAGCATGAAGTGGGGGAAATGGACGAAGTAGACTGGAGCACAGTCCTTATGCACCCCAGGGAGGTTGCGATTAAATCACGCTTACGATTGATACAATTTAATGTCCTTCATAAGACATACTTTGATAGAGCCCGGCTACGCACCATCGGGAGAATAGCAGACCCAAGCTGTTTGAGATGCGGTGCGGCTGTAGGGGATTTTTTCCATACGCTATGGGCATGCCCAAATATACAACGCTTCTGGGAGGCAGTCCTGACAGAACTAGGAGAAGTACTAGAGACCACCATACCCACAGACCCCAAACTGACCCTACTGGGAATGACAAACGATGTGGATTTGACTAGACCCCTATTAATCTTTCTGGTGCTGGCCTTTTTTGAGTGAATTTCAAAGGTTTTTTAAAAACTAATTCCTAACTATATAACTCCTGAAACCTATGGTTTTTTCAGTGAATTTCAAAGGTTTTTTAAATGCTAATTCCTAACTATATAAGGCCTGAAACCTATGGATTTTTCAGTGAATTTCAAAGGTTTTTTAAATGCTGATTCCTAACTATATAAGGCCTGAAACCTATGGTTTTTTCAGTGAATTTCAAAGGTTTTTTAAACATGAATTCCTAACTATATAAGGCCTGAAACCTATGGTTTTTTCAGTGAATTTCAAAGGTTTTTTAAATGCTAATTCCTAACTATATAAGGCCTGAAACCTATGGTTTTTTCAGTGGTTTAAAAAAAAAATTGATTGGTTAACTGGCTTATTAAGTGTATCTTAGTGAATACATATATTAGCGAGTAATGTTTAAATATTTAAATATATGCATGAGTGATGTAATATGTGACGTCATCAGCAGTGCATTGCAGACGTGCAAGTTATAGTGAGTCCAACTAACTATAACGTGGGAATTTCAATGGTTTTATGCGAGTAAAATTTCCAGCTAACTATAACTGGTGTGAAACCTATGGTTTTTTCAGTGAATTTCAAAGGTTTTTTAAATGCTAATTCCTAACTATAACTGGTGTGTAACCTATGGTTTTTTCAGTGAATATATATATATATAAAATTTCTATGGCAAAATGAAACCCCTCATTTTGTTCCTTTTCAAATTAAATGTATTAAGTGTTACCGATTTATTCCAATCAAGATGACTTCAGGTGTGCCATACTTTTGTCATAAGTAAGACTGTTAGCGTTCTAGTTGTTCTTTAGAACACTCTGGGACATTCTGTCATTGGGCTATAGTTGGGCTACATCTGGCTGATATTTGGGCTACATTTGGGCTCTTTTGTCTCTGGTGGCCATCTTGGGAGACTGCATATCAGAATTTTTTTAATGAAATATAAGAGGATTTGAGAAGTCACTCAAAATGTGCCCTAATTTTTCTTTCTTCAGCACTAATCATAATTTCTATGGCAAAATGAACCCTCTCATTTTGTTCCTTTGCAAATTAAATGTTTTAAGTGTTAACACTTTATTCCAATCAAGATGACTTCAGGTGTGCCATACTTTTGTCATAAGTAAGACTGTTAGCGCTCTAGTTGTTCTTTAGAACACTCTGGGACATTCTGTCATTGGGCTATAGTTGGGCTACATCTGGCTGATATTTGGGCTACATTTGTTTTTTTTGTCTCTGGTGGCCATCTTTGGGCTACATTGGGCTACATTTGGACTCTAACATATATATAGCCCATTGTAGCCCAATATATATTTTTTCAAAGTTAATTTTCGTAAAAACCACTGGAGCACATATCTTGAGACATAGCAAAGGCACATCGGGCTACCAGTCCCTACAATTTTGCCAAGTTTGGTGGAAAACCATTCAGCCGTTCGGGCTAAAAGTGAGTCCAACCGCCCTATGGAAATTAACATGGGGAAAACACGTTTTGGGACCCCCCTTTTATCTCGGCCCCCGCTTGACGAATCCCTCCCAAACTTTCAGGGAAGGAGCAGAGCGCCGCGAGGCAAAGTTAAGGAAAATTTCAGGAAGATTCCTCAACCGGCGCCAAAGTTATTCCCAATAGAATGTTGCGGTTTCCCTATGGAAAACAATCCTAACTATATATACCTACTACTGGCTATCGCCAGTAGGTAATAAAATTTCTATGGCAAAATGAAACCCCTCATTTTGTTCCTTTTCAAATTAAATGTATTAAGTGTTACCACTTTATTCCAATCAAGATGGCTTCAGGTGTGCCATACTTTTGTCATAAGTAAGACTGTTAGCGTTCTAGTTGTTCTTTAGAACACTCTGGGACATTCTGTCATTGGGCTATAGTTGGGCTACATCTGGCTGATATTTGGGCTACATTTGGGCTCTTTTGTCTCTGGTGGCCATCTTGGGAGACTGCATATCAGAATTTTTTTAATGAAATATAAGAGGATTTGAGAAGTCACTCAAAATGTGCCCTAATTTTTCTTTCTTAAGCACTAATCATAATTTCAATGGCAAAATGAACCCCCTCATTTTGTTCCTTTGCAAATTAAAGGTTTTAAGTGTTAACAATTTATTCCAATCAAGATGACTTCAGGTGTGCCATACTTTTGTCATAAGTAAGGCTGTTAGCGCTCTAGTTGTTCTTTAGAACACTCTGGGACATTCTGTCATTGGGCAATAGTTGGGCTACATCTGGCTGATATTTGGGCTACATTTGTTTTTGTTTGTCTCTGGTGGCCATCTTTGGGCTACATTGGGCTACATTTGGGCTCTAACATATATATATAGCCCAATGTAGCCCAATATATATTTTTTCAAAGTTAATTTTTGTAAAAACCACTGGAGCACATATCTTGAGACATAGCAAAGGCACATCGGGCTACCAGTCCCTACAATTTTGCCAAGTTTGGTGGAAAACCATTCAGTGGCAGTGCTATTCCATCACGGGAGGGCAGCGTCTTCCAAGGGCTAGAGGGGAGCATGGTCCGGATACAGCGGATGCAGGCCAAATCCATCCTTGCTTGTCACCGCCAATTGCGACAGCACAACCTGCAGATGGGGGAGTTGACAAAGGGGATTGTTGACTTAGTTGCAACCAACCGGGAAATAGCCACAGGTATGGGCAGAATGACAACTGCCATGACACAGCTGTGTGCAAATTTGGACCAACATGAGCACATACGGCGCAGGGATGCCCGAGTACAGAACCGGGCAATTAACAGGCTTGCGGCATCAACAGCCCTGCTATGCCGCCGAGGGGCAAATATGGAGGAGTGCCTCACTAATAACACTGCTGAGATGACCAGGGGCATGGCCCGCATCACCAGTGCCATGGAGGCACTAATTATTTCTAACACTATTGTGAATCCTGCCCTGGACGTGGCAGAGGCTGGGGACAGCAGCAACCGCAGCAGTCCTGCCAGCGCAGTGTCCGAGCCGCGCCGGAGCACCAGGCGCTCGGCAGAGGCAGCCGGACATGCAGAAGGGGGGGAGGCGCATCCCAGTGGGTCTGCAAAGCGCAGCAAGAAATGAGACTGCCAGTGTGGGTGAGGCAACCCGGCCCATTTCCTGACCACAATTAGTTGTTTTTGTTTCATTTGTTGCACATCAGTGCTGTGACGTTATACCGAAAATTAAAAATGGCATTTCTTCACATTCACAACGTGTCTGTGCATCTGTACTCACTCAGAAATAGTTGTCTGTTATCTCCTCACGTCTGTACCTCCCATCACTTGGTGTAGACACTCCAGCAGGTTGTGTTAGTGGCACAGCTATGTCATCGTCAGGGTCCTCGTAGTCAGACAACTCTACCTCTGTGCCCTTCTTGACCGCAAGGTTGTGCAACATTGCACATACAGCAATCATCTTGCAGCAGGTGATGGGGGTATATTGTCTTGCACCTCCGCTCTTGTGCAGGCATCTGAACCTGCTTTTCCAGATGCCGAAGGTCCGTTCTACTACATTCCTTGTGCTTTTGTGCGCATGGTTATACCTCCTTTGGCTGGGTGTTGAGGGGTTGAGGTAGGGGGTGAGAATGAATGAGCGGAGGGCATATGCACTGTCGCCTAGAAGAAAAAGGGGTAACATTACTCACATGCATACATGTACTTCACACTGCTATTTAGGTTATGGGGGTCTGACACTGTGTCTTACCTAGGAGGTATCCTTCACCGAATTCCCCTGCCGTCAGCCGTGCATAAATTCCGCTATTTTGAAAGATGTAGGAGTCATGGGTACTCCCTGGAAATTTTGCTACCACGTCAGTGATTACACACTTGGCATTACAAATCACCTGCACATTTACGGTGTGCGTTGACTTCCGATTACGGTATATGTATTCCGTGTCAGCAGGGGGACAAATCGGAATGTGTGTGCCATCTATGCAGCCAATGATGTGGGGGAATCTTGCCATCTGGTAGAAGTCTGCTTTTGTCTGTACCAGTTCTGCATGGGTTGCAGGGAAGGAAATGTATTGGTCCATCCTTTGTATCATGGCGTCTAGGAACTTGTGGAAGAACCGGGACAGGCAGCTCTGGCTCACCCCTCCTACCGCTGCTGCTGCACTTTGATAGCTGCCAGACGCAAGCAGGTGTAGGCTGCATAGCACCTGCACGTGCACTGGGATTGCGTGTGCCCTTGGGGTGGGGTGCTGCAACAGGGGTTTGAGGTCCCTAATGAGCACTAAGATGGTCTCTGGGTCCAGCCTGTACCTCTGTAGGATCTCTGCTTCTGTCTGCATGAACAGGGTGATACGCTCTCTATACACCTGCTCCTCTCTCTGCCATTCCCTCTCTCCATCCTGCTGTAGCCGTAGCCGTCTTGCTATGACATAAAAAGCTGCCATGGTGCAAGCAGAAATGCATTTTGGGTCCTTTTTTATAGGTTGCACCTGGTTACCACCTGATTCCAATCTATGGTAAATACCGAATCTTAAATACCGGATTTGACGCTAAATCGGTATTTCAGAGCTTTCCTACATCTCAATCTTCAGTTTTGCACACAGAATCGGTTTTATACCGATTCGGTAATTTTACCGAATCGATAAATTTACCGATTCGGTATTTTTTTTCCGATTCTGTGTTTTTTCGATTTGGTTTTCTACCGAATCGGTCAATTTTCCGATTCGGTATGTTTTTTTCCAATTCTGTGTTTTTCCAATTCGGTATTCTACTGAATCGGTCAATTTTCCGATTCAGTATTTTTTTTCCGATTCTGTGTTTTCCGATTCGGTATTCTACCGAATCGGTGAATTTTCCGATTCCATATTTTTTACCGATTCGGTTTGTTACCGAATCGGTATATTTGCCGATTCGGGGTAATTTCCGAATCGGTATTCTAACGAATCGGTAACTTTTCCAATTCGGTATATTCAACGATTCGGCCGGTTTTGGGACTGCTACATCCCGAGGGCTCGATACCGGTCGGTAACGGCCAAAAATACAGATTTTCGGCCGTTACCGACCGACCTACATCGGGCCCCAAGATACCTATTTGCATGCCGATTCAGCAACTCTCACATACACTCACAGACCCACACAGCCACTCACACACCCACTCACACACCCATACAGTCACTCACACACCCATATAACCACTGTCACGCCCACTCTCAGACTCTTCCTGTCACTCGCGCACCCTTAAAACTACTAATACACCCATTCAGCCACTGACATACCCACTTACAGATCATACAGCCACTCACACACCCACTCACAGACCAATATAGCCACTCTCACACCCAGTCACCTACCCATACACCTACTCACACACATGCTCACCACCCTTTACAGTCACTCACAGACCCACTCTCAAAGGTTACCGTTAGTTAATAACATTTGAAAAAGCCCTTTGAAATTCACAAAAAAACAACAAAGATTTCAGAAACATAATAGTTAGGAAATAACATTAAAGAACCTTTGAAATTCAGTGACAAAACCAAAGGTTATAGGGACGTTATAGGTAAACATGCACATAACCTTAGAAATTCAGCAACTATAGTTAACTGAGCTAACTAACTTATGCCCCAGCAATGCACTGCTAATGACCTCACATATTACATCACTCATGACATGGTCAGTGACATCACTGATAACATCATCCACAGAATCACTCATACACCTGCTCACACACCCATACTAACACTCACAGATCCATACAACCACTCACACACCGATACAACCACTCACACACCCATGTACAGACCAATACAACAACTCACACAGCCATACAACTACTCACCCACAAAACTACTCACAGACCCAGATAACCATTCACACACCCACTCACACATCCGCACAACCACACACATACCCTCTCACACACCTATACAACCTGTTGCACACCCACTCACAGACCCATACCGCCACTCACACACCCATACAGCCACGCACAGCTATTCACTTACACATACACCTCCTCACACAGCCACCTCCTCACCCAGTCACTCACACAGCCACTCGCTCAGCCATACAGCTACTCACACACCAACTCACTCAACCATACAGCTACTCACACAACCATTTATTCACCCATACATCTACCCTCACACCCACTCATACATCCATACAGCCACTCACACACCCACTCACACATGGATACACACAGTCACACAGCCACTCAAATAATATATGTTAGTAGGAGTATCATACTAATTTAACTTTTATAGTAGCTTAGTATATATATTTTAAGTCATAAGCTTTTAGAAAACACTCACAATCATTGGATGATTGTATCAGTGATGTCATTTGAGATGTCATGAGTGATGTCACTGACCATGTCATAAGTGATGTAATATGTGAGGTCACAAGCAGTGCATTGCGGGGCGTACGTTTTAGTTAGCTCAGGTAACTATTACTGCTGAATTTCTAGGATTTAGTGCATTTGAAATCTGAGCGTGACTATAACGTTCCTGTAACCAGTGTTTTTTTTCAGTAAAAAATAAATATATATAGCTACACACATATATATATATATATATACATATATATATATATATATAGATACGTATGAGTGTATATATATATATATACACACACACACATGTAAATATATATATATACACATATGTAAATGTAAATGCATTCAGTATCATATAAGTAAATCAGTTCTCCATCCACGTGTTATTTAGAACTTCTCCTCCCATGTCATCTCCCAAGTAAAGAAAATCTTTCACGCAGAAGAGAGTTGAAAGGGACATGCAGCTGTGGGTCAGGCAGACATCCCATGTATGGCCCCCCACTCACCTTGACATTACAGAACATTTCCCAGCCATGCAGACATGGGCTTGTTTCCTAAGCATTGACAGTTTCCAGGGCTTGTCCTAGGTAACACTTTAGAGAGTTTAACAGCGCCAAAATTCAAGTTCCATGGTAAATTTTGCTTTGACTGAAATGTCGAGAGTATAACTCATCGCTCCATAGTATACACTCCCCACTCTAATCACACTTAAAATTGGAGCATAGACACTTGTGGGAAGTTAGAAGAGGAACAGTTGGGAGACATAATTGTCTGATCACGGTGATGGATAGAGGCGATAAGCTCTGCCTGTGTCTTCAGAACTGGACCTCTCCCAACAAGAGCTGCATGGGAAATGTGAAGGTTTGATTATAAAACATGGCTTCGCTCTAGAGGAAGAGAGTAGTAAACTGGCTAAAGGAGCTTGCACATTAGTGGTGGGATCCACTGAGCCAATGCCCAACAAATTGAATACCTCATTCCAAGGTTGTAAAGTTCCAGTAGAAAACAATTGGAGACACAGACCAACATTGTTCCTGGATTAGCAAGATCAAGCCCCCATAAGGATAAAGGTACATGGTCTCTGCATCAAGTCACCTTTGAGAGGGGGGAGGGGTTATTGCCAAAATATATTTTGAGCTGGGGGGGATAGAGGCATCACTGTGAGCACAGAATTCACAACTGGATGTTATGTGCCAGTATAAGATCCATATTTTCAAAAACGGGGTGGTGATGGAAGCGTGGAAGGGTATACTCAGATGTGAGTCATACAGTCCCTTGCTCATTGCACCATCAGGATTCAAGCAAGCCGGGCCGACGACGGCTGAAATGCCAGAAACCAGTCCCCGGAAGCTTGTTTCCTTCCCAGTATAAGAATTGGCTTGGTAGTTTGGTTTGCCCTGTTCCCATCATGCACTGGGACAGGAACAGACTAATTTGCATGTAGCCAGGTTCTGAGCTGGGATGGTGCAGTGAGCTAAAAAACGGTGATGGATCAAGCCCTGATCTTTGGACTGGGTAAGAGTGGTCTGCTTAATTCAGACACTCTGTTCATCACCACCCCCTTTTCTGAATCATTTTGTCCACCATAAGCGTGGAAGGGTATACTCAGATGTGGGTCCCTTGCTCATTGCACCATCAGGATTCAAGCAAGCCGGGCCGACGACGGCTGAAATGCCAGACACCAGTCCCCGGAAGCTTGTTTCCTTCCCAGTATAAGAATTGGCTTGGTAGTTTGGTTTGCCCTGTTCCCATCATGCACTGGGACAGGAACAGACTAATTTGCATGTAGCCAGGTTCTGAGCTGGGATGGTGCAGTGAGCTAAAAAACGGTGATGGATCAAGCCCTGATCTTTGGACTGGGTAAGAGTGGTCTGCTTAATTCAGACACTCTGTTCATCACCACCCCCTTTTCTGAATCAGTATAAGATCCAGACATTTTTTTGACTAGTAGAGCTACCAATAAAAGTTGAATAATGCTCATAGAGACAAGATCAGTTTGCTTGAAGGAGTCCAAAAGAAAAATATATCTGTAACAAATGGCTGAATGGCCAAAGTAGTAACTGAGTCAAAATTAAGAAGATTGAATAGGTTAGAGAGGAACAACGAGGCTAACACAAAGGCTTCAAGTAGGTCTGCTATTAGTCATTTATAAAGAGACCGGCCATTCAAAAGTGGCTACAGGCCGATGATTGTGTGTGGAAGTGGATCCTTATTAGAAAATTCCTCATCATTGAGAACAAAGGGGATACTTTTGGACTGTGATTTTGGCTGGAAGGGGACTCGAAGTCCCACAACACTTAGTGCCTGCTATTATCCTGTGCCGGCGGGCTATTTAGCGTTCTGCTAACTCCCGCGGCATAGGCTGTGCCTGGGCCAAGGGCGAGCCAATCCGTGCCCAGTCGTGACCTGACCGGACCCCCTCTCTAACATCTGCTTCATAGCTCCTCTGATTTGTACAGTCCATGAAGTATAGGATGGGAAAACGGAAGGCTACCATCGGAGGGCACTCAGCTTACCTAAAGGCAGCGGCGGCCCCTACTTTAGGGCAGAGGAGCTTCGCTCCCCTGCTGCCAGTGCCACAAAGGTGAAAAATAAAATGGTAATTAATTGAATTTATTACCATTTTATTTTTTTCCTTTCACCAGCCTGAGACGTTGTTTGGGAGTGGGGCTACTGCTGCTGACTGGCATCAAGGCAGTGGCGGTCACTCCATCAGTTTACACTGCCGCTGTCACTTTGGTTGGCTGGCTTGGGATGGCCAGCCTGACATGCGCAGTGTAAACCCCTCCACCCAGCTTTCTCAGACAGCTGGGTGGAGAGCAGGCACAGGCACGCTCAGTGCCTGTAGGAACATTGAGGCAGCCTTTTCCAGCCAGTCCTGATGCTGCTCAACATTATCAGCAGTATGAGACCTGCTTCTGACTTAGTGCGAAGAATTCAACTGCTTCAAGCGCCGAGGGACTGAAGCAGAGGACCGGAGGAGGAGAGCCATTGGAGTGAATAGGTAATCTCTCTGCTATTTCTGTCTGTGATTTTGCCCCTTTCTGCTCTTTTCTCACCTTTATTTTGCCTCTTTGTTCTCGTTTCTGGCCGTAATTGGCTCTTCTTCTCGTTTCTGACCTTTATCTTTCCTTTTTCTGCTTGTTTTGTACCTTCATTTTTAGGTCTCGCCTTTTCCATTCCGAAGGAATGGGAAATGGAGAGAATTCAAGTGCTCAAAATACTCGTGAAACCAAGGGCTTTTTGGTGCGTTTTTCTTTGAGTTCACGTGAATCACGTGACCAAACAAGCACGCGCATCAGCCTCCCTCCCTCCCTCCTAATTGCATTTTGTTCACGGCCGCCACCACATCAAAGGGCTTATCCCAGCGTGTGCTCTGCGGCTTCTCCTCCCCTAATTATTCATGGCTGGCCGGTGGCCGGCCGTACTTTCAGTTTCCCGGCCGCTCTTGTTGTTTCACCCGACTCACTAGTATCCTTACTTGTTAAATGGATTTTACTAGAAAAAAAAGTTGTCTAACTGGACTCCACGTCTCATGGTGAGCTTCCACATGTTTAGGTAAACATACTTTTTTTTGTGTACATTGTCATTACGTAGGAACAGCGTCAGCGTTGTTTTTCCCCTCTTTTATAATTATTTTGTAGTTTGTGCATTTTTAGATTTTTACTCCCATTTCATTGTCCTCTGTCCATATTTTTGTTTGGTTGCTTTCTCTCCCCTCCTTGAAATAGTGACATTACAGTTATTGTTTTGTACCACAAATCACACCGCAGGCACTGCCGTTTTAGAATTTCCAATTACTTCATTATCTTGGTCAATACATTGTACTGTTGAAGGGTTTGAATCTGGGCTCACTCCACACATCCACAAACCTCCCGAGCACAGGGCACTCACAGACCGCCACGAGAGCGGCTTTCCTGCTCTTTAAATGCACGGGTTGGAAGTCACCTCATCGAGAATCTACGATCGTTGTTTCACCATTTCCAGTGTTATTAAATATCCTATAATCGCATGCCTGACACCTCGCTGAGCTGTGTTTAATTTAAAAAACGCGCGTGCATTAAATCGGGTCTTTAGCGGACATGAAGTGGCTCGGCTTTTCCAAAGTTCTTCTTTCAGCTGTATGTTGCTTTTAGAGAAATAACGCGCAGTTATACAAAAGCATGTTTAGTACCGTTTATTTATTGTTACGTTAAAACGAATTTAAAATGGCGTTTCTTGTTTACACGTATTGCTAAAATAGATAAAAACAAAGACCCTTTATAATTATTAAATGCGTGCTGTATATCAATATGAATCAGACACATTATTTTTAAAGCACGTGTAGAGAGAAGGGGAGATAGAGTTTGAAAGACGAAACTGTGGTAGCGAGATAATTTGTGTTAAATTGATCTGCGACACAATTGAATGTGCATTGCATCAATGTTTACACTGATTCAAAAGCAGGCACGTTTTTCGTTTAACTACCCCTGCTCTTTGCCTTTTAACCGATGTTTTCTTTGTTTATAAAACAAAAGAGAACAAGAATCGCATTAGTCGAACTTGACAAGGTATTCGTGGGTGCCCCGGATTGCAAACAGAAAACAAGCATTGGCATAGCCAATAGGTCTCGCCTTTGGGACCTTATAAGTGTTTAACCATGCAACAGTTAATGTTGCACCAAGGATATTGTGCTGCATAACTAAATACTTATAAGGTCCCAGAAGCGAGACCTATTGGCTATGCCAATGCTTGTTCCTCTTTCTGCTCGTTTCTGTCCCGACTCTTGACGGAGACGTCCAGGGCCGGACTGGGAACCGAAACTGGCCCTAGCAAACTGCTCGGCCAGCGAGGGGATGCAGCTGAGCTATTTGCTAGGACCAGTTTCGGCCGATTTTTTTACAGGTGGCCGAGTAACAAAAACGGCATCCAGGGGCCCAAACCCGGCCCCAACTCTCGCAGCCCACCGGGGACGCGCCCGGTGCCCGCTACAGCGAGTCTGGCCCTGGAGACGTCACATCCACACCACCGACATACCCCTAAGGGTGACAGTGCTGCTCTTTACAAATACTCATTGATTGATTGCCGCGCGCAATTGCACCCCCCCTCCACCCATTTTCCTACTACACCACTCTTGGGAAGCAGAAAACACAACGTGCCAGATAAAAAAAACTGTTGTAGGTGCCAAACGCTCTCACAGTAAGTACATTTCACTTACGGCCTAATTCCCAAACTGCAGTTCCACCAAAAAATGATTTTCTTATTTTCAGACTTACTTTGTGCATATGGGTAGTGTGCATAAATTATGCAGCGGAATATTCAGGGGGTTGGGATACAGATAGATATGCATCTGTTTCTCTGCTCCCCCCAGGTTTCCTTTCTCTGTGCTTGCGAGCTCCTGGTGCATGATTGGTACAGGGAAAATGCAATGATGTCTTCTCAGTGAGTGTGCATGCTACAGCTCTCTACTGCCAACAATTGCGCTGGATCGTTTTTGTACGTTAAATAGTATCAAATATAAGCACTATTTGAACCATCTGCATATTTACACTTATGAAACTTGATGCGTGGGTCGTGCCTGGTATTATCTTAATTCCACTCAGCTTTAGCTGGATCTATACGTACAGTTCCTTCGAATATGTTCCAGCTTTAGCACTTTATGGGCCGTGTGCACAAGCTGCAGGCAGTAAGATTTGCATTTGTTACATTACATTTTAATGCGTACATTTTATTTGAGCAAAGTGCTCCTCTTATCTAGCAGCTCGCGCCAGCCATAAGCACTCTGCCAGACCTTTTGCACTTAGGAGTATTGGGAAGCACTTGTTTACCAAGCTTATTTCTGCACAGTAATCTAAGAGATGTGTTACCCAATTTAGGAAAGTGTACTGCTGGCCTGTTACCTGTAATCAATACTTTATACATGTTTTTATTCTTGTGTTTTTATAAGCTGAGTTTGTGTTGCATGTGTTATGCCTCACATTTGTAAGCAGAAACAAAAAAGTTGATTGATTGCTTTATGTACGTGATTCCATTCCGACTCCCTAATTGGGGTACAAAAAATAAATCACTTAATTTTACCCAGATAGCCATAAATGCTGGCACCCCAACAACATGGTTGTGGTTGTTCGGTAGTCTGGGCACATGACAACTGTCCTGAGTGCTGACTGTGGGTGCCAGTGCATTATGACGTATCTTGGTTAGATACTTCACAATTTTGTATTATTCATGGAGGATGGGGACACAACGTATTTGCACTGGCAACAAGGTCCCTGCTATCCAAGCAGGTGCAATTTATGAACTTAGTAGATGGGAATATGATGATGAGATGCACAATCATGTTGTGTAAACAGACAAGGGGTCTGGGACTGTCAATTAGTCAATTTTGTGTTACAGCCAGAGCCGAAACTAAACTGGGCATAATAAAAAGAAAGGTGAAAAATTATCACTTTTGTATGACCTTAGGTAAGAAACTGGATGACAGCTGATGGTTTGCTTTGGGTTCAGTGAAGTTTATGTATGCATAGGATAAGGCAAAGGTACTTGTATGTAACTACAATGTTGATGTGAGGGTACTCTCCCCAGATTCAAAAGGTTAGAAAATTTGTCAAGTTGCTAGGACCCAACCTGCCAGTAGGAAAATCTTCTAAGTTTCTCAATCTGGGAAGCCTATCTACAAATGTTAATAAGAGGATGTTGAGTAGTTAGCTATGTAACGAACACTCCAAGATTATGATATTATGAGTACTGAAGTTATTGTAGAAAGTGTAGTGTAATCTGGGATTTGAATGGTGATCAGAGATTTGGTTTCTTCATCAGCTTAACATACATTCTGCAAATCAATACGGATAACAAGATATTCTATGTCAGCATCTCCTCTTTCAGTTAAAGAATCCTTCACTTTCATCAAATGTATTCATGGAAGTATGTTTTATGTGCTTTTTTACAGGGCTTCCTAAAAGAAACTGTCTCCCTGTGGTCCTTTATAAATAGCCAGCCTGAGGATTTCATGAATCCATTATATGTCAGCTACTCTGACCATGTTCTGTATCCGGTGGCCAGCATGCGTCATCTAGAGCTTTGGACAGGGTACTACGTAAGATGGAATCCAAGAATGAAACCACAGGTGAGTGACCGACAAGACGTGAACATGCACTGCATTTTACTCTGAAAGGTACATTTAGAAGAGTAGATAAAAGAAATGTGAAAGAAAAATGGAACAAGTGTAGAATAAAAGTTACAATGAAGAATGTGATGGCCCCTGGACAGTGAAGCTCTGTCCCTGCGCAATGTGGTTTATTTGAGTAGCAGGTGGCTAGGGGGTGACCATTTGAGATTCTAGTGTTTTACCTTTCGAAACAACAACTATTTTTATTTGCTAATTGTTTTATTTTCCTGGCTGCTGAGGAGATATCTTGCTACAATTGTTGAACTGGAAGCTCTTTGCTGGCAGATTGCATGCTGTTCTGGACAACACAATGGTCAACAATAGAGCACGTAGAATGAAGTTAAAGTGTTTCATTTATTCAGTAGACAAAGGAGGCCCACACCCTCTGATCTGCTCTAAGCTATTCAAGATTCTCAGACACCACTGGAACATAAGATAGCTACAGCCTCAGTAGAAATGAACCTTTTTTCGTGCCAACTTTCGCAAGGTGGCTGGCAGGATGCATGCAATAGAACAGAGGACACTGTCACATCAGAAAGTCTTCAGAATGTGCAATGCAATTGTTCAGTTGAAGGAAACTAAATGTATTTGGAATGACGGTGTACCACAACAACCTTAGGTTTTTGGGTTTTCCTGTGAGAGCAGATGGATACAAAAAATGTGCACAAAGAGGGTTCTGGCCCCTTACGGATGCCTGGGGCTCCGTCAAAAGCAATCCTAGCTAGATTTTTAATCTACGGAGACACTGTACTCCAACACACACCTATAGGGGAGCCTTGTTCTCCTGTTTAAACGAAGCTGGTGCAGCATCAACAGAATTTCTAGGATGTGGTCAAATAGAGCTTAGGCGAAAATAACAAAGAATATGCTGGTATAGACAGCAAAACAGAGTTGTCTGTGATGGGAATATTCACTTTTTTGCTAAACCTGAAACTGTCTGTAACTGACTAGGGTGGCCAAAATGTGTAAAAGCACACGTCAACCTGGGCCCTAGATTAATAGATGGGCCCTCACCTTGCTGCGCCCATGACAAACCACCTGACAGTGCAGATGGTGTACAAAGTTGACTAATTACGCAACTACTTCATAGAGTGGTAGGTAGTGCCGGCCCCCTGCTCCTAACTTTGTTCTTTGATACACTTAGTGTGACTCTTACACATCCTACAATCTTGTTCTTGATTCATTGGTTGCAAATTATATGCTTTGCATGTATGCTTTCGCAACTTCAATTTAATGGGTAGAATCGAATGCTAGATGACCCAGGAACCTATCTGTAACTTTTTGGCCACTGCGTATTTGTTGTACGTCAGGGGAAGATGAGAGCTTGTGGGGAGATGACAATATTAACTTGAGCAACCCTCGTTTTTATAGCCCACATTGCAAGCCAATGCTGAGAATGTAGGTCCCGGTTTGACTGACCATGCCCAGACAATTCATTAGAACCCATTCAAGTCTATGCCCTAAGGCTAGTGATGGTGGATATTTTAAGGATGGCTCTACCAAAACCTGGGTTAATCCCAAGGGAAGGTCTGGCTCTGTGGTCTTGACAACTTGGGCAACTCTTACCCCAGCAACTCCGAATGCCACACCCCCAAAGGCTCCAGCAGTGGTGCCTAAGGCAAAGTCAAAAATGGCTAAGGGCCTTTCTCTGTTTTGTCCTTGGCTCCGATTTTAAAAACAATAATGCCAATGAATATGGACCACCTTTGGTTCTGGCCAAGGAAATAGTAAAGGCACATTTTAAAGATGAGCCACTATGTGACCAAAGGTTTGGATGGTTGGAGGAGATATTCTGCTCAGATTCAGAGGCCTTAGCCATGGAGGATAGATACCAGGAAGCACAAAGGACTCAGAAGCTGATCATCGCCAGACACCTTACCATACTGATGCAGGAATTTAGTTGGAGTTCCTAAATTACAGTTGTCTAGATACTTCACCAGAAGGTGCCGTTTCCTACCCTTCTGGTCCGGCCTTGGAGGAGGTCTCCACTTTCACAGCATTGGTTGAAAATGTGGTGGTTGTTGAACTGACTTTGCCTTTTCTGCAAGTGAAGTCCAGCATTCTGATGGAATTCTTGCAGTCGTCTTCTGCTGATCTATTGCTTCTCCCTTTCAGGATCAACAATCCACAGGCAGATCTCCAGACACCATAGGTCTTCTCCGGGTGACTTGCTCTTTCTGTCCTCCCATCCATCACTAGTCTGGTTGTTCATGCGTCAATTTGGTGCTTCACGCAGCTAATGCCAACGTCCTCATAGGCCAATAGACCCTTGCTTTGTGGGGACTAACAAAACATTTGGCTGTCAGCCTGTCAAACCTTATGAGGAAACCATTCTCTGACTTTTGATTTCTGGGCTTGATGCATCAAAACATTTTCTGAAGTTTGGTTTTGACTCTGTGGACACCATTGCTTAGTCTATATGCACATCTAGTCAAGCTATGTAGAAATGCCGGGATGCGTTCCACTGGGATGTCCAGGTTCACCAATACTATCAGACATTCCAAGGTTATTCTAGGGCTTTGCAATCTCAACAATGGCCACTGTCTCTGCCTGTTCAGTTTTCGCAACAAAGGTATTGAGACAAGGGTGGATCCACGAGGCTTCACCAACAGCAGCTGATGTAGTCCCCAGACGCATCTCCATGCTTTGCTTCTTTAAAACCCCTCCTATTCCTTCCTCACACCATCATCCATTGCAGGTGAAGGTCTTTCATTTTGTCACTCGATGGAAGGTGTCCCTGGCATAGAGGTGGTTAATCTAGCTGGCTCTTTCCTTTTTATCCTGCCACCAGACCACCCACCCCCTTCTTCAAACTTTGGTCCATCAGCTCATGTCTTAATCTTAGAGGTAAAAGCAATTCCTTGCTAGCAAAATGAGCCACAGAAATTGTATCTGTGGAAGAGAGGGGCACAATATTTTATTCCTTTTAATAGTTGGTCCCCTACAAGGCTGGAGACCTATCATGGATGTCCACCTTCTAAATCTGATCATTCAACAAGTTCAGGATGGTGTTCCTGAGCATGGTCCTGTTGGCCATGAACTTTGTATATTTGTTGTTGTCCCTGGAGCTTCAAGTCGCATACTTTCATCTTCTGATATTTCCCGCCCACAGATGCTACTTGACGTTCATGTTGGGATCCCAACACTATCAGTTGCTGGTTCTCGTATACAGACTAACAAGAGCACCTTACTTCTTTATGATAGTGCCAGTGGCAGCTTTGCTGCGGAAGTCAGGAGTCCATGTAGTTCCATACTTGGAGGAATGGCTCGTGAATGCGGAGTCCCCGAAACTGGTGTAGGAATCTCCAGTGGTTGATAACTAACCTCTATGACTGGCTTTTAAAAAGATCTTCCCATACAAAAAAAGGACCTGACTACGGATGAACACTAGGACTGGCTTTGCCAGAATGCCAGTCATGCCCAGTTCCAAGTGTTCTATTTCTTTTTTTTTAATAAACTTTATTTTCATTTTTCATGGCTTACATACAAGCATGGAAATTCACTGCAATCTTCAGGCAATAATCATTGATACAAAACCGCATTTGCAAATCATTTGTGCACAAACAGAATCAAACCAAATCTGAGGGTAGTATTTACCTCATACTATAAGGTGTCAGTATCTGTCAAACCCGGAACAGCCGGCTCTCCTCCGTTATCAATCTCAACCTAACAGTGTTACAATAATAACCACAGCATCTTGAGTGAATGGAATAGGATTACATATTACCCCACCCCAGTGGAAACTATTCCGTTGGGTTGTTGTGAGGCAGAGACGGCACAGATTTCTGATAAATAAGCTTTGAGAGGCCCCCAAATATCTTATGGTCGGAAGGCCAGGGGTTGGGTCTCGGCATACAGCTTACTGTTAGTATTGCAGTATGTAAGACTATGAAGCCAGTCGCAGACAGTGAGAAAGGATCAACTTCCCCATTTGAGTGCTATTTCCCTCTTTCAAAGCAGTAGAGCAATGGAAGTAAATGTACGCAACTTCTTCGGGAGACCACCCGCATATGCCAGCAAGGCTACTTCGGGCATGGTACTCCCCTCCAGTCCCATCATTTGTGTTAATGTCTTGAAGATGGATCTCCAGAAGTTCCCAATCTTAACGCAATTCCATGTAAGGTGGGCAAAATCAGCTTGCGGACCTCCCCACTTTGTTTGTAATTAAGAGAGTAAGCAGGGGTAAGGACTCCGGCTCCAAAGGATACTCCGGAATCTTTGCTCGCAGAGCCCTCCGTATTCGACTAAAGACAAATTGATCCATAAATGTGGCCTCACTAAACTGCCCACCCTCTGTACTGGAAAAGACGTGTCCCCCTGGGAAGAGATCACCGAGCATATTCATTGCGTGTGCTGCAAGTGTTCGCTGCAAGTTTTCCTCCGTAATGGGAAGCCACGGATTATTAGCCACTGGAATCTCTGATGAATATATAGCACCTCCACCTGTCACTACAGTCAACTTGCGCCAAGCCCAGTTAGTGGTGGACACCATTTCAATGTCCCGTGGGTCTCTGGGGAAGCCTCACCGTAGCACGGTGCAAAGTGGTGCTGGAAGCACTAAATCAGCTTAAGGTCTAAAATAGGGAATCTCTGCGTCAGGATGATACCAGGAGTGAGCAAAACTACACTGAACAACTAAATAATAGACCTGAAAATTGGGGACACCAAACACACCTCTCTCATATGGTAAGGACAGTGTGTCCCAGCTTCCTCTAAGTGTTCTATTTCTAAAAAGTTTGTCAACTCATCTGGCATTGTCCCATCTCATAAAATGAAACAAGAAAAAGGTGTGAAAGGTCTGTAAGTACCTCACGTAAGCATCACCAAGGGAGCTGCTGGTTGGTACTGACCAGTTTGCACATATCATCATTGGTAACTTTCATAACAGAAAAAGATTGTGCCCAGGTTTTCTAAGAGGTGAAAAAGGAACTAGAAAGAATAAACGAAATGCAATGTAGATGCTTGTGTCACTCGTCAACCAATTGGACCCCGTGGTGTGAAAGAAGAAAGTTGCTTCTCCAAGCTAAAATGAGTTGTGACTCACTTGCAGTTATACATACTTTATTGGTCGCAGTGATCCCACTCAGGTTAAAAGAACTGCATGTTTTACACCATTTCAGTGGCCTTTCTAACTGAAATGGTCTAAAACATGCCGTTCTTTTAACCTGAGTGTGATCACTGCGACCAAATAAAGTATGTATCACTGCAAGTGAGTCACAACTAATTTTAGCTTGGAGATGCAACTTTTTTCTTCTTTCACACCACGGGGTCCAAGTGGACCACTTTTTAGAACTAGAACACTTGGAACCTGGCATGACTGGCATTCTGACGAAGCCAGTCCTTGGCAGAGATAGATTCAGACTGCCCCAGAGATTCTGAAATTGTATAGTGTTCATCCATAATCAGGTACTTTTTTTGTATGGTTTAGTGAGTGGAGGGCAACCTAGTTATTTTCCCTCTATTGCTCCCCTTCTTTATAATTATCTCCCAGAAGTCTCACCTCACTCACACAAAAAGGCTGACTTTTATTGGGGTGGTGTTCGTCACGACCCTTAAGAAAATCTTCTCTCCTCATCAGAGGATTGTGGATATTTGAGAGATGATTCTGAAGTACCCGACTTAAGCTCATTTCCCAGTGCTTCAAGTCTTGTGCCTGTTGTGTCTCATGGTCTCCTACAACCTCATTGCGTCTCATGGCATATAGCAAATGAGAACCCTCAGATGGTGTCTCATTTGTAGCTTTTCCTGTCAATGCATCATGATCTGCATTGGTGGATAGATCCCTCCAACCTTCTGAGGGGTCACCCGTTCAGCCCTTTGCTGGCTCAGGCAACCGTGGTCACAGACGCCTTCTCTGCGGGTTGGGTGACATAACAGCTTGGGGTCTTTGATCTGCTGCTGAGCAGTTCCTGCACATAAATGTGCTCAAGCGACTGTCTACCTTGCCTTAAACGTCTTGTGTCCCTGCCATCTCAGGGATGCAGCGACTGAGAATCATTCCAGTAGTGGCTAACCTAGCAGGCTCCAGCAATGCAAGGGTGCATGCTGTTAGTTTCCGGTCACTAGAGGACTATAAGTGTGAGCTATATCCTGAAGTGATAGGTCATCTTCTCCAGATTGAGGTTTCCGTTGATAGCTTTCTTATCCTGGGCCCAGAACAGGAAGTGTCCACAGTTTTGTGCTTCCCTCTCACTGGTTGTCAAGAGGAAGCCTTCAGCTTCACCTGGTCTCAGGACCTGTTGCACGCCTTTCCACTACTCCCTCTTCTGTCAAAAGTCCTGTCAGTGGTGCAGTGATTCTGTTTGCCACAGATCATCCAAGGAAGATCTGGTGCACTTATCTGTTGGTACTCTTCATTTGACCACCCCTTCCTGTCCACAGTGGGTCTTTCTCACAGCAGGATGGACAGCTCCTCCAGCCCAGTTCCCATTTGCTACGGCTGTATGTGTGGAATCTGAGTGGTAACAGAGTCTTTTTGCCTTCCTGATGAGTTCAAAGACACTATCTTTGCATCAGGAAGTCTGATACTAAATCCATTTAGCAGTGCAGTCGATTAAATTTGTAGAGCGATGCAGGTTGGAATGCATAAAAACATTGAAATCCTGCCTTTACGGTGTCATACAATTTCTTTTTGTTGTCCCTCACTCAGCAGGGCCTGGCAGGGGCTACAGTTAACTGGATTCTCTGCTATCCTATGTTTGCCTGATCAACCGTCCATGTTTACATTGGCATTAGTGGCGCATTTTCTGAAACGTTTGCTTGATGTGTTCCCTCCCACTCTCTTTATTATTTTTCAATAGGAATTGAACCTTGTTTGACTTTCTTGATGGCATCTCTGTTTCAACCAGTGTACAGTTGTTGAAATAACTCCATGGTTTGAAAATAATTTTGTTGATGGCAATTACATCTGCTCGCTGTGTCGGAGACCTCCAGATCCTATCAGTTCTTACACACTTCACAGTTTTCGCACCTACCCATCCTTCCCACCCAAGATGGTTTCTGTGTTATATGTGGCGCAAGCTATTACTCTTCCATCTTTATTCCTTCCTTCACATCCAGCCACAGAGGAGAAACCTCTGCCTAGGCTGAATCTGAGGTGTGCGATGTCGTATTAGCACACACAGCAAGACAGTATTGATGACCATCTTTTTGCGCTTTCACTGGAGCTAAAAAAGGGCAAGAGAGTCACTGAATGCTCCGATTTGCATTTGTCATCTGTTGTTTAGATCTGCTATGCCCTGGCAAGAAAGATCCTCTGAACATATTTGTGCTTGTTCTGCCAGGGCTATGGCTGCTTCCAATGATTTTATTTCTGAGGCATCTGGGTTGTAGACCTCTACCAGGCAGCTACTTGGTCATCCTTGCATACTTTTGCAAACACTTCTGCCTCACATCTAAGACGCCTGGTGACAATTACTTTGCTCAAGTTGTGTTACATGAATTCTGTAGTCAACTGACACTACTCAGTCACACCTCCCAGGGAGCTACTGCTTTGGCACTCATTCATGAGCTAAGGAATCTGTGCAAAGATGTATCCATCAGAAGAAAATTATAAATCTACCAGATATATTGTTATAGAAGTTAATTAACGTTTTCCTCCTCAAGCCCACTCATACCACAGCGTATATTACGCAGATCCAAAACGAGCAGCGCCAAACAGTATCCGACACTCCAGCTATTCTAGAATGCTTCACCAAATACTACACTCAGTTTTACACTGCTCAGGCGACGGCCTCTACATCAGACATACAAGTCTATCTGGATGATGTAGCACTGGCATGGCTGTCAGACACTCACAGAGAGTACTTCTGTCACCATATTACTAAAGACGAAATATTAGAAGCCATTAACTCCCTCCCTAATAATAAAGCACCGGGTCTAGATAGACTCCCGGGAGAATTTTATAAAGAATTCCGAGATCTACTGATTCCACATTTGGCTGAAATGGTTGAGGAAGCCTATGAAGAAGGCACACTCCCGACCTCATTAAGTGAGGCACTCTTGATAGTACTCCCGAAGTAGGGTAAGGACCCCACTGAGTGTGAGTCATACAGGGGTTTATCCCTGATAAACATAGATGCTAAGATGTTAGCAAAAATAATAGTGAACAGAATACAACCGCTTTTATGTAATCTGGCATTACCAGATCAGGCAGGGTTCATGCCTACACGGTCCACCACTCCACAATATCCGTACCATCTTTGCGCTATACCACCAAATAGATCCTGACATGCCAGCAGCTGCGGCTCTATTAGATGCTGCCAAGGCATTTTACTCGGTGGAGTGGGACTTCATGTTTGTCACTCTTCGTAAAATGGGGTTCCCAGAACCATTTCTAAAATCGATATCACTACTTTATGCTAGGGCACGGGTCAGAATTAACAGGTACACATCCAGCCCAGTAGAGATTACCCAAGGTACCAGTCAGGGCTGCTCCTTGTCACCAATGCTCTTTGCATTAATCCTGGAACCACTGGCCTGTAAAATTGGGCAGAGGCACTCCGAATCTGCCTTACAATTCGATCTCAGGCCCATTGGAATGCATTGTACGCTGATGATATGGTCCTTTACACCACGCACCCTGATAGGAACCTAAACCCACTCATTAGAGAATATGTCAGATATGAGCAATATGCAGGCCTCTGAATAAACTGGGATACATCGGTTGTGATACCTTTCACTGTTGACACATCGGAACCGGATCTGGAATACCCTTTAAAATGGCGGACAGACCCAGTTAAATACTTAGGACCTGGATTCACCGCGATCCAGAACTGGTCGTCAGAGAGAACTATGTCAAGGCGCTGGTGAGACTAGAAGAGAAGGTTGATAAATGGATTAAAATGCCTCTCTCTATGGCGGACAGAATAGCCCTACAGAAAATGATTATATTACCTAGGCTCCTATTCCTTTTCTGGAATATACCAATATGGTTAAACAAGGCCTTCTTTGTCAGACTATGCTCTATTTTGCAAAGACTGATGTGGGCAGGTAAACAGGCTAGGACTAGTTGGAAGAGCCTAACACAACTGTACCATCTAGGAGGATTTGGGGCGCCGGACTTCCACTTATACTTTCTCCGCGCACAGGCGCAGCATGCACACTACTGGACAAAACCCCACGCATACATCCCACACATTGCGGTGGAAAAAGATAGCTTATATCCCATGCCACTGACTGCACTTATAGCCGACCCGATAAAGTATACACCAAGAGATGAGATACACACAACTCAATTCACCTCTAGGGTGTTGCATGCGTTGGCACATAGAGCACATAAGCTACCATCAATCAATCAATCAATCAATCAATCAATTTATAAAGCGCACTACTCACCCGCTAGGGTCTCAAGGCGCTGGGGGGGAAGGGGTCCGTTACTGCTCGAAAAGCCAGGGCTTGAGTTGCTTCCTGAAGGAGAGATGGTCCTGGGTCAGCCGTAGGTGGATGGGGATGGAGTTCCATGTCTTGGCCGCCAGGTTGGAGAAGGATCTTCCTCCGGCGGTGGCTCTGCGAATGCGTGGTACGGTGGCGAGGGCGAGGCTGGTCGATCGCAGCTGGCGAGCGGGCGTGTAGAAAGTGAGGCGGTTGTTGAGGTACTTGGGGCCCAGGTCGTGGAGAGCCTTGTGTGCGTGGGTGAGGAGTCTGAACGTAATCATCTTGCTGACGGGGAGCCAGTGCAGGTCTCTCAGGTGGGCGGAGATGTGGTTGTGGCGGGGGATGTCCAGGACGAGTCGTGCGGAGGCGTTCTGTATGCGCTGGAGTCTTTTCTGTAGTTTGGCTGTGGTTCCTGCGTAGAGGGTGTTCCCGTAGTCCAGTCGGCTGGTGACAAGTGCCTGGGTGACCGTCTTCCTGGTTTCGGTGGGGATCCGTCAAAAGATCTTTCGGAGCATGCGCAGGGTGTTGAAACAGGATGACGAGACGGCGTTGACTTGTTTGGTCATCGAGAGGGAGGAGTCCAGGATACAGTCCGGTATACGCACAGGCGTTGTCCACGGCGAGACACCCTAATCTTCCTGTAACGCAAGAAAAGAAAATGCACACATTGATGATGGAGATGGTGCTGAATACGATGGGAAATATATTCCCACATAATAAATTCATTAAAGGGACAGATTCCTCACTATGCGCCCATCAACTCCCCCTGAAGAAATTCGCATACTTACGATTACGCACAGCAATCAAGTCACTGTACACCACTTTCCCAGACGAATCCACGCAATTGAACACATTACAAATACTGTTAACGGCTCCTATCCGAAAAAACTTGGTGACACGCCTATACAACCTGGCCCAAGAGGAGCAGGCTGAGAAGTCTAATGCAGCGGTAGGTAGATGGGAAATAGCACTAGGTGAGACAATAGATGAACATGACTGGCAATATAGCTACACACAACTTAGGCTCCTCATGTCAAACTGCAACTTGCGCATTATTCATTTCAAATTCCTTCATCAACTATACTACACTCTGGCTAAACTACACAGACTAGGCCTAAGAGAGACAGATACCTGCCAGAGGTGTAATGCACCGAGCGCTGACTTCTTGCATATGTCATGGTCATGTCCACAACCGCAGTTATATTGGAGCGACGTCACTAACACACTAACTGAAATGTTACTGGAACAGATTCCTAACACCCCCTTGGTGTGCATCTTAGGTGTCAAGGACCTTCAATATGCTAGACGTAGGCAATTCTTGGCAGTTGCACTACTGCTTGCTAAGAGGGGCATAGCGATGAGAAGGGGAAGCAAGAGACCCACTAGACTTAAAGATTGGATCGTGGATATGACATATTGTAAGGCAACGTTAGAGACCTACGCAGAGGACATTCCACAAGCCTCGCGACCTAGAGACTTCTGGGAACCACTTGTCCAATACTTACAGGCGACCCCGGAGTCCGAAACCACAGACTAACTTATACAAACACACTTCCTTATACCAACTTGGTAGGCGTACCTTACGTGTAGCAGACGCAATGTAAAGTGCAAAGTAGCAGAACCGGTGGGGATGGGGAAACTCTTATGAACCAGGTTATCGTCTGCCGAAAAAGTGGAACTGTAAAGTGATAAATGATATGTTATTGGTGCAGATCGTACCAACAAGTGATATGTAAAGCTAATATATGGTAATTGCAATGTCTTTCATGCTATGTAACTGCTGGTTGGAAGGAAAAAATAAAATAAAAAACGTTTTCCTCTGGAACATGTTCAACTGGCCAGGGGAGGTCAGTTGTTTTCCTCATCATAGTCTCTGTATTCTAGATGGGTATAGATCTGGATAGCCGCAGATGCCCCGATTACCTACCGGTAATCTTCATTACTCCATGTATAGTCTTCCTCGCCACATGATTAACGTAGTGAGCTTCAGCTCCACACCAGAACCCTCCAAAGCAAAAAAAATTTGCCTCCCATCCCTTCCCAATATGGCCGACCCATGTCACCCTTGACCTCTATAAGAGGTGGGCCGGCCCAACCCTTCCGCCTGAAACTACCAAGCATAAACATGAAGCCGATAGCCAGAGAGGGATGGAGGGATGGGAACTCATGTGGCGAGAAAGACTATACTCGGAGTAATGAAGATTACCAGTTAATAATCAGGGCATTACCTCATTGTAAGTCTTCCTTGCCACATGATTAACGTAGTGAGCACATACCAAAGCCAAGCGGCTTCATGGAAACTCACAAGAAACCATCGGACCAGAATGGGATGCCAAGGAAGCAGGCAAACTCAAAAGACCAGATGAGTGGAAGGACCACCCGAGAGAGAGGCAACCACGAGCGGGAAGAACCAGCCCGGGACAGAGAGACCCTCGAAGGGTCGAGAACCAGGACCCCCGGACCCGCAAAGCCGCCATAAAAACCACCCAAACCAATGTAAGGAGGACAGAGAAGGCACGGAACCAGACCGTACTAGGTCAAAAGCTACAAGAAATACACCCAGCACAGACGGCAGCAAGCTGGCCCAAACACACCAAGACCACTCAACGGACAGCCAAAAGCGAGAGGGGAGCAAGCCCAGATGCCGGAACCAAAGAAACAGAGGGCAACCCAACCACCGTGACCCAACAAAAAGCCACAGCAGGAAGAGACGCAGGCCGACCGAAACACAGCAACACTGCACGGCAGACAGCAACTTGGAGAGAGTAGAACCTACTCGAGGACAGAAGCAGAGGAACCAGAAGAAGCTGCAAGAACGGAAGAGGTGCTGAAAGGAACCCAGCTCGCCAACTGAACCATAACAATAAAAAAGGTCACTAAAATCCCACCAGCAAGGACAGAAACAGGCGGGACATGGACCCCAGTCACACAAAGGTCCCCCCCCGCAAGGGAGCAGGACACCAAAGAGAGAACCCAGGCAGGCACAAGGAAAAACAGACCCAGTAAGCCGCAGGAACAGCCGGCCCCCAAGGGAACCCAACCGGCTAACAGCGAGAAGCGGAAAGCCCATGAAGACGCCCACGAAGCCCGCAGAGCAAAAGGGACAGGACCAAGGCCAAGCCACCAGAAAGGATCCAAAGTCCACCAGGGCCACCACGCACAAGAAAGCAAAAAGAACGCGCCAGGGAGGGGAACGCAGCATGGAGGAGCAAGACCGACCTGCCAAGGGGCCAAGCAAAATACCCCAGGAACACTCCACATGTAGCAAACGAGCCACCGAAGCGAGCACCCAGGAGGGCATTCCGTCAGTCAACTACCAGGACCGACCCAGCCGAACAAGGAAGAGCCGACAGACACAGGAGCGGACAGGAAGGTAAGGCCACAGGCAGAAACACACCAAAGGTGAGGAGGACGTAAGAGCAGGGCGAAATTATCCAGAGCAACGCCAACACCTCAAGGGGGCCAACCCGAGCCAGCAGGCCCAAAAATCCCAAAACCAGGGACAAAGAAGAAATGGAAGCCAATACCACACAGGAAACACAGGCCCTGCCCGGGGAACGAGAACTGGAAAATCCCAGCTTTCCCGGAGCATGAAAAGCAACACAAGAGTATACACCAACGTGGGAAAAATCGAAAGGTGACAAACTCCTGTCCAGTGCAAGCCTGTGCGCACAGAAGCACAATACCCACCATTGAGTCATAGTTCCAAGGCCCAACACTCGCAGCAGCAGAAAAACAAGAGAGAAGCACCTAGGTGAGCACCATCTGGGCTAGACAAGCCCAGACCCCGTAAGCAGAGGGCCAGAGGAAAGAGCAAAACCGGGAGCCCGGGGCAGAAGGCAGTAAGAGCCACCACCGGGGACACAAACCGAAACCGGGACATAAGAGACCCAGTCAAGAAAAGCACAACTGTGCCAAAAAGCCAAAGGTGCCAACCCAGCAACCCCCTGGAGAACAAGTCAGGGGAAAAAATAGCCCAGAACAGAGACAAGAAGCCCCCGCAGGGCAGGGGCAAACCCCATACAAGTCAAGGAATGGCCAACAGAAACCAGAGGAGACACCCGCCAGAAGGGTGACCAATGATCCGGCACCGACAGGGAACCCAAGCACGCCCCACAGGCTGGAAAAGGCCACAACCACCCGGCCAGGGGACACCAGAAAAGGAAGACCCCATGACACACCCCCAGACAAGATGGAAAAGGGAGGTGAGCGCCCGACCCGAGACCAAAAGGAAGGGGAAGAGAATGGACCCCACCAACTCAGACCGGACCGAAACCGTGGAAACACAACCACCGGCGGAACGGAACCGGGAGCGGGACAAGGGAAATACACTCATATGAACAGGTGAAGATGAGTACGACCCAGAACGGCCCAGCAGCTCGTGAGAACCCCGGATGGTACGAGCACCCAAGAGACGGACAATGCAAAGCACTGCCCGCCCACAAGGTACAAGGACACGCAGTCCCCAACAGCTACTGGAATCCCCAGGTGGACGCCCAACCATGGACGAACCACGCCAGACCCCACACCCCATAGGAGAGCAGGCGGGAACAGGAGCACACAGGACGGCAGGACCGCAGGCCCACAGTCCGGAAGGGAAGAAGGTAAAATATATAGTACGTTACCAAGTACGTAGCACCACGCAACAGAATACTGCTCTACCGCAGAAAGAAGAAAGATAGAGAAACACCTGAAAAAGACCAACGTCGTGAAATGCAGCGCACGTGACAGTGCACGCACGGCCACAACCTGTGTATGTGGAAAGTGGAAGCACACCCCTGACAGGGAATCATGGCACCGAAAAACAGATGTTTTATGTAACCCACTCAATGGTACACATTTCATGGACCACAGAGGGATGAAAGGCTGAGTGGACCCGCCGGAAACGAACCTGGAACCCTGAGGCCAAAAACAGGCCCCTGCAGCGGATGCTGTAGTCCACTAAGCCAACCTGGAGGAAGCTGCCAAAAGCACTAATCTGTACCACCAAATGATACCGAAAAACCAGCAGGCAATAAATATAAAGACAGTGCCAGACCTGAAGTCCGTAGAGGCCAATGTACAAAAAAAGAAACACTAAAATCCAAAGAGATAGTGGTCAGTCCAGAAGCATGGGAAGAAGAGCGTTGGTGCCAAGACACGAACCGGCAACCCCAGACTGCACTAGCCACAAGACTACATCCCAGCTCCTTCTCATACATGCACAGCGTAAAGAAGAAGGTCTGAAAACACGTAGGTACAAAGGGGGAAACCAACACCCCCAGAGTGGGGGGGGGGGGGAAACCCAAAGGTAGCCGGAAGGGAAACACAGACTGTAAACCGTAACAGGAGTCTGTAACCCCACCGGGACCCATACAAAATCCACCAAAGGTGAGTATGTGGCACCCGATTTACAGCAATGGGACACCAGGACCGAAAAACCAATGAAAACTAATGGACGAAACGTGACAGAATCAAAAAGAGCTGTACGACTACAGCAACAACGAGAGCTCCCAACACCACTTGCCCACACAACAGTAAACCAGGGAATCAGACACGCTGCGGGAAATCCATGTGGTGCGCATGCGTATGTGCAAGTCCAACAAACTGAAAACACCAGAGGCCACAAGAACGAAGGTGAAAGGCCCACAAAGGACAGGTGCCACAGTCGCGAGCGTCTCGCAACTGGAAGTGGCAAAATTAGCAGCAGGCCGAGGCGGGAGCCAAAGCATTCGGCTGGCGGGAGCGACCTATGCCCGACCCAAGTGCAGGCAGCCACCGGTGAACTGCTTGTATACACAATGTACAAACCGCACGCCCTTGGACCGAGGAATGGGCGTGTGTACAGCAGCCACGGGGCCGGGATGTCAGCAACACGCGGCACCCGGGAGTGCGCACGCCTACTCCGGCCCGGGAGAGCTGCATGGATCCAAACCCTGCCCGCAGACACCACGCTCAGCAGGCGGACTAGCGAGGCAAGGCTCCCGGAGACCGGAGCCACCTGCAGGAGCCGTACTAGAAAAAAGCGAAACGGTCCAACAGAAGCCAGACGAAACCGTCCAACCACGGCACGCTAAGGAAAGGGAGCCCCGCAGCAGCCAGAGCCGGCCGTCAAGGAAGCAGCAGGGATCGCAGGTCAGTAAGCAGTAGTGGAGCCTGCAAGGCAGGCGGAGCGGCTTCTGGGGTAGTAAAGGCGATGCTATGCTGGCTGCAAGGAAGTGAGTCTGCTTGTAGGTGAAACCTGGGGACAGCATCAACCCAAAACAATTGAGTTTCAGAGTTTGCCTAACAGCGCCCTTCCCGGGACAGTCTTAGGGCACAATGAGGCCCCCTGGGGCCCCCGAAAACAAGGCAAGGAAGCGGAGGTATGCCCGGGGGCCGTAGAACAGACCACCGGGCACCTCCACTACACAGCCAAGTACCTAAACCCGGCTGCCAGTGAACGACCAGCAGGCAGAACAGGAAAACTGGAGTGATACCAACAAAAGGAGCGACACCAGGGGGTTGGGGGACCCGGGCACGTGTAAAATAACCAAATACCCCACCACACGGACGAGGGACAGGAAAACAGCAGCCCCAGGTTTTGAACACATAATCTTAGGAATCAGAGTCTGAAACCTTAACCATCAGGCCACGGGGACCCTTAAGAAGAGCCCCAGACCCCCTCGTCCGCCCTCCTGTAAACCCATGGCTCGCTAAAGCAGAGCCTAACCGGCCCAGACCTGACACCGGGGGAAGGAAGAAGGATAGTCCCAGAGTCCTAGGGCCCACTAGAGCAGGGCCGCCAACCAAGGACCCCAGTTCCAGGCTACAGCCGGAACCACTTACCTGAAACACGCTCTGGAGAATCTGCAGCGCAGAACCAAAAAAACAGGCTGAAGGGTTGGGCCGGCCCGCCTCTTATAGAGGTCAAGGGTGACGTGGGTCGGCCATATTGGGAAGGGATGGGAGGCATGGGAGCTAACTTTTTTTGCTTTGGAGGGTTCTGGTATGGAGCTGAAGCTCACTACTTTAATAATGTGTGGCGAGGAATTCTTATGAGGAGGTAATGTACCTTTAGGGATGAACAGTTGATTAGGGAACTCAGTGATAGGTGAAGTGATTTGGGACCCCAGTGGAAGTTATGTGTTGGTGCATGGTTCGCTGGATGGTGAGTACATTTGTCTCCTGAATGTATATCAACTGAGTGTGACTTGTGACTTTCCAGAGTCTTCAGAGTTTCCAGGATTTCTAAATGGCTGCAAGAGGTTATACGTAGGATTTGTATGATTGACGAGTGGTCTCAATAGCACCCGTTGATCATACCAAAGAGGTTGAGGTGAACGATCACCTCCTTGTAGGGTATGTAGTAGCCAACAAAAATGGAAAGACATGCAGAAACGGGCCATCTCAAGATGGATAACGCTCTGCATAATTGTCTGCTATGCACTCAAGTGCTTCAGTGCTAATTCCACCGGAGCCAAGGCTACGACCTCTTCGATCATTCACGGAGTTCCTGTCCTAGATATCTGTCAGGCAGGAATGTAGGCATCTTTGCACACGTTTACCAAGCACTACTGCCAGGATAGTCAGGTCTGTCATAACAGGCACATTTCCCATTTGATTGTGCAGGACTTTTTGGTCTGAAATCTGTTTCACAGACCCACCTCTGGGGAGGTATTGCTTGGGTAACTATTCTAAGATAAGGAATCTGTTGCCAGAAGTCTCTGTAAGATGAACAAGTTACTCACCTTTGGTAAGGCCTTATCTGATAGAGACGCTGTCTAGCAGCAGATTCCTTACTGATCCTGCCCGCTCTGCAGTCTGATTACAGTGTAAGGGTCACCCTTCTAAGGGCCTTAGAAATTCATACCAGGTTGTCAGTGTTCCACGTGGCTCTGTGCTTCTGGTGTTGAAATTCGCAAAAATAAGCTAACACCAGCATGCTGGGGTGGGGCCTATATAGGCACCACACACCTCTCTTCCAGAGCAGACAAGACCAATGCGGGGGAAAATGATGCCATGTACCAGAGCGCAGGAATACTGCTCCAAACTTTCCGGATCTAGTCTGGCACCTGGGTAAGGAATCTACGGCTAAATAGAGTCTCTATAAGATAAGGCATCACTGAAGATAAGTAACTTGTTCATTAGAACTCCTCTCCAGTCCCTTTAATGAAGATCGCATCCCATAACCATTCTTATTTTAGTCAAGTGCCTTATTTACGTTCAGTCAAGATACAGTAATTAATGGCAGGGTCTGGTCTGAAACGTGCACAACTCTCTAGCCTGGAGGCAACATTATCTGTCTCGCCAGCCTCATGCAATGAAGAAACGTGTAAATAAAATGTACTTACATATATACATACATAGAGGGGCTTTGTGTCAGTCCTCTTCATCCATTCGTCTGGTCAACTGTCATTCACATTTTACTTCTCTACACCACAGCATACAGCAAAGGCAGTGGGGCAAACCTCAGTAGCCATTGGCCGTCTTGCATTCTGAGAGACGATAATAAGAATCATATTATCCTGTGGTCTGCACTGAAACAAAAAAGAATGTTGATACCTGTTCTATGCACACCTACCTGAAGATAGCATGTGTACTGTTCCATTAAAGTCACATGCCATGGTTAATTAATCAGTGTTTATTGCAAGCATATGGCCATCACGTACATGACGTGGCATGTTTTAAAAAAATATATTTTTATTAAACATAGTTAGTTACAGCATACAGTGTACATTGACGATCGCCTGAAGGCACCAATACAGTCACCGTTACATAAGAATCCATGTTTTGTTACAGTACTCAGGATGGATCTCCACTCTCCCTCCCCACTATTCTAAGGTGACTGTCCCCACCCTGCTTTAACTCCGTCTACCCTCTCTCTCCTCTTTCACGGATTCCTATAGGTCTCCCATTGATTCCACACTTTCTCCCATTTTTTGGGGCAACCCCATCTCTCATATTGTTTTTTCTGCTGCACAGTACCAATTAAGATCTGCCTTCCATTGGCCTACTGTTGGGGGGAGGGCAGCCCACCACGCTCTGGCAATGTTTCTCTTGGCCACCATCGCCGCCACTGATTTTCGGTCATGTCTGATCTCCCATTGCACACAATATATGCCAGCACGGTCTGTCCAATCACCTCCGACATTACTCGCATCACCCGCCCCCAAAACTGTTGTATGGCTGGGCACTCCCAGATAATGTGGAAAAAGGTACCTCTTTGATCTTAACCCTGCATACAGCGATCCTTAGGGGTGCACCCAGTGGTCGAAGTGGGGAAAAAAAGTAGGGGAACTGTGGGTGGAAAATCGGAGGGCGGGAATATCCTGAGAACTGGATCAGTGGGCGGAGTCAGAGGTGTGGCCAGAATGCACAAAACACCCCGATGTTTAGTATGTGTTTGGCATTTGACTGACCAGTTACAGCTTCTTATGTTATTAATTTCAATCAATGGATATACATAATTATTCAAGGTTTTATTATGAATTATTGACATTAAAATACAATCACAAAGTGGGATATGTTTCCAATCACAGAATGTCCCAAATACGCTTAAAAGTGGAAGCACAAGCCACTTGTCTCTAATCCATGGATTTTCTGTCTTCAGCACTTCTCCACCCTTTTTCCGCAAGAGCAGTTCAAACGTGAATGGGAAAAAGATCCTAATTTGCTAATTGTTTCTATATAATTATGATTCTCTCATATTTACCACATAATACAACATCTGCTACATAATCTGACATTTTTAACTAATAAATTGTTTGTAGCTCAAACGGATCAAAAGTTACTAAAAAATGTGACTTGTGTTGCTGCACGGTGGACAGCCCTTTGCAAAGGTTGACTGATCCCCTTTCTCACTGCTACCTTTGTATCTTTTACTGGTACTAATAAGGCAAAATCTTTCCAGAGACTGTTAGCATGTGTAAAAATGTAAAAAATATACTGCCTTACGTTGCAGCCTTTTTTTGCTGCATAATTTAGTCAACACTGCTGCATAATTTTCTACTGCCAGTAACCATAGATCTGTCTGACAAAAGCAGTAACCCACTGACCTATTTACATTATGTGCACTTTGTGATTTGCATGGTACATGTTCTTTGCAGCAGGCACATTAACCCTCTGCGCAAACTTTCCATGAATCCAAACTTCCACTAGACAAAACTCCGATCTCCCTCTAGGAAGAACATTAATCAACGGAGTTATCATAACATTTTTATTGTTGCCGAAAATTGCTGGAGGCAGCAAGCACTTTTAAAACTTAATATACTTGCCACCCAAAGTCAGCACCAGGTGCGAACATACTGGTTACACTGCCCTAGAGCTGGCACTTCTCAAGGGCCCTATATCCTCAGTGATAGAGTCACTGTTGCTCTAGGGTGTGCTGTTTCATAGACCTGCCTGTAAGACTAGAGGTGAACTTCAGTATGGATTGCGGTGGAGAGTCCTTCAAGGTTAGCCCACACTTTCCACCGCTAGGGTCCATCTGCTGGTGCTAAGACTCAAGGGCTTCTAAGGTCTTGCGACGCCTTCTGAGGTATAGCACGGGAAAGTGTTCCCTCAGGAGAGTCGTCTATGGCACTGGTCATGAAGGCTGAACCTGGTTCCCCAGTTCCAAATTCAGCAGCTCTGACCATAGTGCAACATTTCAATTTCAATTTCAATAAGCTTTATTCGATTTTCACAAAATTAAAAATCATAAAAGCAAGTACATACAAAAATATATCCATACAAGTGCAACATCCTTTCCCCCACTGAACACCATACTGCTCCACTGAGAGAAACTCGTACTGCCTTCAACTACAACCCAATTGTACCCCGCTATAAACACCTGGATGCAACTGGATTAAAATTTTCGCACTAGACAAGAGCAATATGCTGCCTGGAAAAAAAGCAACAACATCCTGCAAACACTAATAGGGAATGAAAGATTAAGTAAAGCATGTGAAATGTAAGCAGGAATAGCATGGTTACCTTAACTCTTTTACACTCACTATTCAAAAATCAGTGAGTGCTTATGCCTGAAAAATGAAGGACATGACTACAGGTCCCAGGAGGGACCCATTTCGATTTCAAAAAGCTTTATTCGACACATTTGTCATAAAAGCAACACACAATACATTACACTATAAATAGTACGTAGACATCACATAATAAAAAGTTATTAAATACCTTGTATCTGTCATTTTTTAAGTGCGAATATCTTGTTTAAGAATAAATCATTTGACAGTGATTTAAGAATTACTACATTATTGAAAAGAGATTTCATTTAAAATACAGATAATTACTAGCTATCAGCATTAGATAAAAAGGTGCGAGTGCGTATTATCCAAACCCATTTTAAAAATGTTGCAGTTGCTACAGCTATGCAGGGTGAACAATCAGTTTCTAGTATGCTTAGGGCATCTTTATACTTCTGTGTGCCCAAATTTAAACAGATGGGTTTTAACCATTTACGACGCGGAGACAATAGAGAGGACATTCAAAAAATATATGTGCTATGGTCTCAACCTTATGTTTACAATTATGACATTTATCACCTCCTTGTGATACCCATTTAGAGCTAAAAGCTTTTACTGTAAGTATACCGACGCTAAATTGGAAATATAATTTACGGTCTTGAGGCCTTTCAATAATATCCCAATATGCCTCACAGTGGGGTCGTGATTTAAAATCAAGGAAGCGGCCAGTTAGATTGGTACTGGTACTACCCATAAGAACTTTCTTACGGACCATTACCCAATATTTTTCTTTCAAAAGCTTTTTTGATGGGAATGTCGTCATGTCAGAGGTTTCCCATAGCTGGATAAGATCCAGATCTTTTAGAAGTATTCTTAATTCATTAAGCCACTGGATTACGTGAAATCTGTCTGCTTTTATTATGTCTCTCAAAGCTGTTGCATAATGAGCCAATTCCGGGGTGGTACAGATACGCCTCCAATACAATAGTGGGTAGGGTGACCAGGCGTCCCCGTTTTGCCAGGACGGTCCCTGTTTTTAGCCAGCTGTCTCAGCAAATTTCAAGAAATTTAGCTCATGTCCCCGTTTTTGGAGAGGGTCGACTGAAAACGGTGGGAGGTGTTTTTTATGTTTTACAAAGCAGGGATAGTTAGCAGTTGTTTCAAGAAAGCAATTTAATTAACAGGCAAGCTACTGGGCTTAAAAATTGCATTGTATGTTTGTTCTTACTGTCTGTTCTGTAATTCTCTGCTGAGGAGCGCACTCATCGCTTTAAGTAAAATTGTAGTCTGTCTTCTATTTTTGTGAAATGTCCCGGTTTTTGGCTTTAAAATTCTGGTCACCCTACCTCAGTCTCGCTATATCGACGACATTTTGCCTGCCTAAATCAAACAGCAGTGGGACTATGGGAGTACTTTGCGGAACGCCAACCAACCCTCGTAAGAATTTCCTCTCTGATGTTGCTAATTGGGTTAAGTTAGAAAATCCCCAGAGTTCTGATCCGTACAGGGTGGCACTTAATACTTTTGTTTGATAAATCTCTAAGACAGGTGTGATGGGCTTAGTAAAGGAAGTTTTGTGTTTGGATGCAAGGGCTCCCGAAAGTTGATGGAATTTCAGGGTGGCCATGTCTGTATGGCATTTCCACTCCATATTACTCTGCAATTAGATGCCCAAATAGGTAAAAGCATCCATTTCCTCTAGGGGGATGTTATTAAGATTAATTTTACCTTTACATTTTTTCCGTGGATTCAAAGACATGAATTTTGTTTTAGAGATATTAATCAGGTTTCAGGTTTCATAGGTCTTTATTTCGATTTTTCATCATAAAAGACAGTTACCAAAACGATATAAAACATACATGAAAATACATTTAAACCATCATATATACAAAAACATTTCATCAGTAAAAAAGGATTAAATAGTATATTAAAGACCTAATGTATGAACACCCAGTTAAAATTGAGAATTAAGATGCATTTAGATATCTGGTTCTAATAACCCATGCCCATCCCAAATACTTAGTAACACCCACGACCACCATCTCAGAAGTATTGGTACGTAGCACCCTCAAGGCCTCAGTACTCCCTCTAACTTCCAATCTACGGCATATGGGCCTAATCCATTTGTTTCTTGGAGCATGATAGGCGGGGCATGCAAAAATAAAATGGCCTACACTCTCCTTATGGTCAGTACACCAGGGACAGGAATCATTTAAATGAACAGACCAATTCTTTGTAAACGACCTTACTGGCAAGGACCCAACTCGAAACTGGTGGTATCATTTTTTGTCTAGGGTCTTGGTGATCACGTCCCAGTAGATCTCCAGAGAGGGATCTAATTTGTGGGCCAAAAATCTGCCCGTCAGGCTTGTAGCATCTGATTGTACCACAGATAAGTATTTGACAGAAGCCCAATAAAGTGCTTTAAAGTCTTGCTTGGAGGGGAAGGGGGTGGACCCTGGGGAAACCCATAGCTGATTAAGGCCCATCTCCTCCAGAACCATTTTTACCTCCCGTAGCCAAGGAATGTTAGTAGAGCCCCATACTGATCTGACTTCCGCCAATTCATTGGCAAAAAGACTTAGGTCCGGTAATGTCCAGATCCGTCTCCATAATGCTACTAGCCGATAGCGAGCCATCTTGTTAATGGGCCTGCAGCCCAAATCTAACAAGAGTGGTTTGATCGGTGTAGATTGGGGCAATCCTACCAGTTTCCGTATAAATTTGTTTTGAGCTGTTACCAATGGTGAAAGAGCCATGTAGCCCCATAGGTCAGCCCCATACAGAATGGCAGAGCTAATTTTGGCTTCATAAATCTTAAGAGCTGGTGCAACCCGTTTGGTTAGGGACATTTGTTGCTCCTTAACCAAACAGCCCGTAAGCTGTGAGAATTTAAGGTGGAGTACGTCGACCTGGGGTTTCCAGCAAAGGCAGTAGTCTAGGGTCACTCCAAGGTATGTCATGACCTCCACTTGTTCAATACTAACGCCATTCAAGCTGACTGTACTTTTGATGGGACGATTTTTAGTTAGGACCATAAATTTGGTCTTATTTACATTAATTTGTAAATCGTTAAATTTACAAAACTCCTCGAACCTATTAAGTGCAGTTTGCAGTCCCCTACGTGTTTTTGAGAGGAGTAAAGTATCGTCAGCAAATATAAGCATTGGGAATTTGGTCCCACCTAAAGAGGGAGCTTCAGTGGGAGTGTTGGCAAAAAACTTCACCACCTGGTCAATGAACAATAAAAAAAGGGTGGGATCCAAAACGCATCCCTGACGGACACCTCGCGTTACAGGAAAACTAGCCGTCACTTGCCCGTGGCCTCCCCACCTCACCCGGGCAAAGTTGTCCTCGTGCAATCTAACCACGAGGTCTAGGAGTTCGGGCGGTAAGGCCAGGTTTCTTAGGACATCCCACAATTTTGCCCTGGGCACAAGATCAAAGGCCGACTTAAGGTCCACAAAGGCGGCATAGATGGATCCACCGCCTAATAGCACCACCTTCCAGTAAATCATGGTGAATCTGAAAACCTGGTCGATGGTACTGGTGCCTGATCTAAAGCCAGCCTGTAATGGGGAGAGAATACTTTCCATCTCCATCCACCCCTGGATTCTAACTAGACCCATCCTGGCGACAATTTTTTGTAGGGAGTCGATTAGGCTTATGGGACGGTAGTTTCCCGGAACCGCACGGTCCCCTTTTTTGAAGATTAGGAGAATTTCCGCCCCTTTCCAGGACTCTGGAATCCTTTCCCCCTTTGCGATGGCATTGGCAAGCAGAGTTATATAGGGTACCCATAGTTGGAAATTTGTTTTAAATAGGTCAGCAGGGATAGAATCCATCCCTGGGGCTTTCGCCGATTGTACTGAGCTGAGTGCAGACTCGGTATCAGAGGTTGTAAGAACTAGCGTAAGATTAGGGACAGCGAGCGGGGATGCACACAGTACCTGGCCAATTTGGAGTTCTAAGTCCGGATTTTTAAACTGGCTGGAATAAAAGTCCACCCATACCTCAGCTGGAACGTGATTTACAGGAATTTGGGAATCCGGATTCCTACCCCAATTTACAATTTCCCAAAACTTTACTTGGTTAGATGATTGGCAGGCCTCGAAGAGATCGGACCAATGGCGCTCGTCCCATTCTCTCTTCGCAATCCACTGTACCTTTTTATACGTTTGGCGGGCCATTTTAATTTCGCTAGAGACTCTAGATTTAATGGCTTTTATTAGGCTGCTATGTGCCACCCTACAGTTCTTATTATACCATTTTTTCTGGGCACCCAATTCCTTCACTTTCCCACGTTTTAACGGCAGAGTGAAAAGGGCTTTGAGTTTAGTGAAGCACTGTTCGTGGAGATCACTAATCTGAGGAACAGCATCCATGATGGGCGATAAATGTAGAAAGGCACTCAAAGTCAACGAGACTTCCTTTGCTATGCCATCTAACAAAGTGTGGTCTTCCACAACCCTACACCATTTGACCCTTCTTCTATCATTAGACAAGACAGCCTCTGCCGTTAGGCAGGATGTTGTTGGGGGCCTACCAGGCCCACCTGGAAGCTGCAGACTTCAAGACAATGGGTTATGGTCACTCTCCGGGCGGACCACGACTTCCATATCAACCACGAGAGACCAATATTCCATTTTGACCAAAATATAATCTATTCGGCTTTTACTAATCCCATTGTCAAAAGTGGGTTGGCCAGCCTTGTCAGAGGCCGTTCGCCCATTTGCCGCTCTCAGGCCCCACTCCAGACACAGCCCTAACCAATGGAGAGCAGCCTCGGTGGCCTTTTTACAATTAATCAAAGATAGGGACGGGATATTCCATACTGCATCTTCCTCAGCCCCCAAATCCTCACCCTCACTAAACAGGGGTTCCAAGGTGCAATTGAGGTCCCCTGCTATGAGGATTAATTTGTCTCTCCCTATCTGCTCAAGGTAGGAGTCCAATTCATCCAAAATAGCCGGACAGCGCCCTCCTGAACGACCTCGGGCATAAATATTGACAACTACAATGTCCTGGAAGTTAGCCTTGCTGAGCTTAATTCCCAGGAGATCGGGGTTAACCACTACAATTTCGATTGGTCTATACCCAATGGACTGCCTGACCCAGATTATTAGGCCTCCTGAGGCTCTGCCTTTTGGACCCCGGATTGCTGGCTTATAAAAGTTTAAAAACCCTACCCGATATATAGGATCAGGAGCCCAACTCTCTTGAAGGATTACAATATCAAAGGTATCGATAAAGTCAACCCAATCCTCCGAACCTATTCGTCCCTTTAACCCTGCGATGTTCCATGAAACAACTTTGAGCGGCTCAGCCTGATTAAGAGGTGTGGCTTGATCCAAATCACACAGCTCCTCCCCAATAATACTAGCCATGCATGATTGAGGGCTGGATGACTGGTTTACATCTGTACTGGTCTCAACAACCCTCTCCACAGCCTTCTCCAAATGTCCTCCCGCATAACTCAAGCTTATATTACAAACTCCATTATTGCCATTTACATGATTTCTCTGATGACGCCCTCTGCTAGATGCGGGTACAGTCAATCAATACCCTCCAGGCCAGAGAGGGAATCATAACGGTTAAACAATTGTGGATAGAATGGAGAATAAGGGATCCTATCCATCTGGGATCTACCAACGGGTCTTCTGGGCATCAGGGAGTTGGGAGGGGCGCACCATCTCTTTTAGGGTAAAAATAACCCAAACCCAAACCCAAGGACTGCACATCCCCCATCCTCCCAAACCTTGCCTCCCTGCGTATGTAATCAACCACCCAGGGATCCCTGAAATTTATAATGATACAATCCCCTTCTCACAATGACCCACCCAATCCACTCTTCTGACATTCAGTATCTCAGTTGAGGAGGAGGGTGGGAGGGGTCGGTTTTTGCTTAACCAAAAAACAACTTTGTTTTTTAGGTCACCGTAGGATTCTGTTTGTCCCGCCCTAATGGGTGAAACACCCGTTAGGATAATTGTGTATGGAGTTGCATCAATAGGTAGGTCAGTACGAGGGGGTCCCTATTTTTTGCCCTTCCGGGGGGAGTTGGCAGGATTACAATTTGCACACCCAACTGCTCTGGAACTTGCTTTGGGCTGGGTGGGTGGTTTAAGACCACATTTCACAGAGTTATGTGCCAAAGTAACAACAGTAGTCTTGGAAGTACTTGGCTGGGGAGCAAGATTTGATTTAGAACTGGCCTTCTTGGGTTTCGAGGCCTGTACTAATGCGGCCAGAGTGGACGTGGGGGCATTATTTAGAGTACTGCCCCTGGGATATATACCATCGGGATTATTTAAGATTGCCCGGGCAGGGGTGGACTTAGCAATTATTAGCTGGGACTGGTTACTTAATGTACTAGAGGAGTTGGAGTTAGACGGTGCAGCTTTTTTAACATGCAGGTGTTTGTATTAACAAGATTCTCAAGCACATCTAATTTTGAGGTCATAAGTCTGGTTCTTTCAAGTACAGGCAGCAAAAGAGTTTTAATTAATACTTCCATCTTTGCCATGAGGCCATCGTCCCTACTATTGCTCGCAGGGCAGAAGTTTGGCGACCCAGATGCAACTTGGGAAGGAAGCCCGTGAACACTAGAAACCAGGGTAGGCTGTGAGCTAGTAATAGCCTCGGGGTTGGAGGTTAATCGTGGTGTATGAGCTATTTTGGATACTTTTGAAACACCTCCCCTCTGCCGACCCGTGTTTCGTTTCCTCTTACAGGGATGATTCCTTGGGGAATCCTCTTCCGAGGATAGATCTAATAGGGATTGGCTTACCAAGTGCATACTTTCCCCCACCCCACTACCAGATGAATCACTTGAGTTTAAGTCACTACAACTTGATACTAAAGAGGCTCCCACTGCATCACGGTGAACATCCACCAATACAGGAACCAAGGAATGGTTAGTACCTATTAGTAATGCCTCAGGACTAGACGCTGTGGCAATAGGGCCTAACGAGGAACGTTTCTCACTGACAAGATCTAGTGAGAGCCGTTTCTCGGCAAACGCTATCTCCTTCTCCAGGATTCCAGAAGCTTTAATAAGGAAGGCATCCAGGGGACCGGAAACCACCCCCTTTGAGGTTTGCAACTGCACAGTTCGTTCCTTCCCGGAACGTAGAGGCATGATTAGTGCAACCTAACAACAAAAATGGAGAAGGGGAGGGGGGGGGATCTATAATAGGCCAGGGGAGAATCACAATACCTCGTAAGTTGAGCTGTGAGGGGCAGTAGATACAAAACAAACCAGGGGGTATGGCCCAACCCAACCTTGTCCGACCACGGACGGCCACGCCTTTGTCCCGGGCTTCTCCCGGGACGCTCCCGCGCAGCGGCAGTAGGTTCTACTATTATTGGATATGGGCCGCCCAGGGGGCGGGGCTAGCAGGGAGACCGGGCCAGGTGTAGTGAGTTGGCCAGGCAGCGACTCCTGGGAGATGGAGTCCCCGCTATATCGCTCGCAGCCCTGCTACAATGCCCCTAGGCTCCCCAGTTGCCACAAGCCGCCACTTAATCCACAAGTCCACCGCTGTCCTCCTTCGCGAAGCGGGTCCGGCGAGTTGTTGTCTGTGAGGGCGACGTAGAACAGCCCAGCAGGACGCTCCAGGAAATGTAGAAACCACTCAGGGCAAAGGTACGGTGCAAAGGGTCCCACTAAGGCAACGAGCAGGAAGAGCTTTGAAGGTGATCTGTGCACAGGGGGCGGGGCTAGCAGGGAGAGTGGGCCAGGTGTAGCGAGTTGGCCAGGCAGGGACTCCTGGGAGATGGAGTCCCCGCTATATCGCTCGCAGCCCTGCTACAATGCCCCTAGGCTCCCCAGTTGCCACAAGCCGCCACTTAATCCACAAGTCCGCCGCTGTCCTCCTTCACGATGCGGGACCCGCGAAGCGGGTCCGGTGAGTTGTTGTCTGTGAGGGCGACGTAGAACAGCCCAGCAGGACGCTCCAGGAAATGTAGAAACCACTCAGGGCAAAGGTACGGTGCAAAGGGTCCCCAGAGATATTAATCTCAAGTCCACGTGATTCACAAAATGCCCCAAAGATGTTAACAGCCTTCTGCAGTCCACTTGGAGTACGCGAGATGATCAGCGTATCGTCCGCATACATAAGTACTGGGACCCGGGTCCCCGCTAAAACAGGCGCATCTGTGGGAGATCTGCTAAGGTGGTCCACTATACCATTAATGTATAGTGAAAATAATGTAGGAGCCAAGACGCATCCCTTCCGGACGCCTCGCTCGACAGGGAATGCGTCAGTGACCTCACCCTGGCCACCCCACCTGATTCTTGCGAAATCGTTTTCATGCAACCGAACTACAAGAGTCAGCATCTCGGGGGGCATTCCTTGATCATCCAAGACCTTCCACAACATATGGCGGGGGACTAAATCAAAAGCTGATTTAAGGTTAAAAAAAAACTGCATAAAGTGGCCCTTTAGATAAAACAACATTCCTCCAATATAATGAAATGAGGTAGAAAACCTGATCTACAGAGCTGGTGCTGGAACGAAAACCAGCTTGGAATGGGGATAAAACATTGTGTTCCTCTACCCATATTTGTATTTTATTTTGGACTAATCGACAAATAAGTTTTTAGGCTGAGTCTATCAGACTGATTGGTCTATAGTTACTTGGGAGAGATTTATCACCCTTTTTGTAGACTGGTATGATTTCAGCTCCTTTCCAGGAGGAAGGAATAGGAGCACCCATTGCCATTGCATTAGCTAGAAATAAAAAGTATTGACACCATGTCAACCTGTCACTTAAAAAAACATCGGCGGGGATGCCATCCATGCCCGGAGCTCTTCCTTTTGTTATGCAGTCTAGTGCTGTGCTCACATCCTTTAGGGTGAAAAGCTGGGGATGATAAACAGTGGGTGGTATCGGTGGAGGTACTCCTTTCGTTTCACTACGGGCATATTGGGGTTTAAAGAAGTCAACCCACTCGTTTTTAGCGACATTATTTTGCGGGGGTTCAGCTATTCCTCCCCTATCCCATTTTATGATGTCCCAAAACTTCTTAGAATCTTTTGCAGAACTTGCAGACTGCAGATCCCGCCATCTGTCTTCATCCCATTGCCTTTTTGCAGCGCCTAATGTACGTGTGTATAGATCCCTTGCCTCTCTTACTCTGTAGGTATTTTTCAACCTGAGTTCTTCACTCAGGTTCCTGCGGGTTAACTTACATGCTTCGTTGTACCAGCTGGCCGTAAACAACTTGTTACCTCCCTTGACCATTTTTACAGTTTTAGTAAAGAAGGCTTTTAATCTGAGAAAGAGCTTTGAATGTGACCCATTTCAATATCCATTGCTTATATCCTTACAAAACGCAGGCAGTATGGTTTAAAAAGACCACATCCATGAACACTGAGCTGCGGTACGCATTTTGTTTTCCAATCCACCCAACAATCCGTCATTGCATTATCTCCATGAATGGTGCACTTCCTCATTCAGGGAAAACAATGCTGTTCAAAGAAAAGATAAAACAAAAGCAGCGCTTCACTAGCAAACTCTGTATAGTGGCGCTAATGTGTTTGGGTGTGAGTACAATTAATCTGGCGGCTTTGTGAACACTGACTTGCTTTATTTAGTTAGTTATTTATTTTTCATAGTTGAACCTTTTATTTCTCTCCGTCCTGAGGCTGTACTTTGGAATAGAATAATGTCAGAGAAAGACATTTGCAGCAAAAGTATTTTTCTTTTTTGGATCCATTTCACAGGGGAGCAAATAAACGAAATGAGGAAAGAGAGGGTGAGAACTGTTTCTTGAAGTCAGGGTTTTCAGTGAGGAGGAGCGAGGCAGAAAGGGGGAGTAAGAGGAAGAAAGAGAGGGGGGCAGCTGCCAGCTACTGAGCAGAAGTGGACACGGTCCTTGTCTTCTCTAGGCAAGAAGGAAAAGATACCTTTTCCTTTTCTTCCCGCCTCACACGTCCCTAAACGGCCAGGAACGCCGAGCCTTCTATGCAGGACTTGGCTATTTCTGCCGTCCTGGGACGCATTATTAAAATGAAGTAGGGGAACGGGATCCATTGAATAATAGAAGTAGGGGCACGCCGTGCCCTGGTGATCCCGCCAACTTCGACCACTGGGTGCACCCTATCTTGTGCATGATCGTGCCAGTGGAACAGGACCTATGGAGAATCTTTAATTGTATTAACCTGAATCTCGCCCTGATTGCTACCTCTCTTGGGCTCAGTATGGCTTCTCCCCAATCATCATCTTCTAATAAGCCGAAATCTGCCTCCCAATTCTCGCGCAAGGTCCTCAATGGATCGGGGGAATTATTGATGATCTTCCTGTATGTGCAGAATATAGTGGCATGTTTTGGGGTTTTATGTTAGTAAAAATAAAATTGACATTTGCACCAGCTTGCCAAGATAAGACAAGACTAACTAGGTTTGTTATTCTAGTACAGTGGTAAATGCTTGTACATAAGAGCTCACGTTTTATCATATTCTTTGTGTTAGCAATGTCCTTTTTCCACAATGTAAACATTTTAAGAATTCATTTTTGCACGCGGAACCTCTTGTGGTTGCACCTCTAAGAAATCTGGGCTTTACGTCACATCCGTCTAAGGAGGAATTAGCACGCTGCGAACAAGACTTTGATTTGCCTACATCTGGGAATAAGACTGAAAACATAACGGAAGTCATAAATCAGAAAATAAATCTGTAATGCAGAATAGGAAGCAGATGAAATATGATGCAGAACACGACTCCACCCATAAATACCTCAAATGAAACACCTAAAACATGTATTTTCGCACATATGAACGCCTATTCTTTTACTTTATAGATACCTATAAGAAAGGCATCTTGGTTTCCATCCATGATGAAAAATCGGCTCTAGGTCGGCTGCTTTGAATCCCATCAGAGAGAAGCCAGCCTGCTTGACTGCATGCCTAAACAAGAACTGGCAAAGCCAATAGGTCTCAGCGGTAAAAGCCTGTGCAAGCGACAAGACACGTGCACACATGAACGGCAGCTCTTGCAATAGTTTTACTATTAATTACACACCTTGTCAAGATGGCGGCTGATTCATACACTTGAAGTGTGACAGAAACATCATGATGCATGCATCATACACACAGCAGGCATTTTTATTTACCATTCTAACTTGTCAGACAGCCATGTCAGAAGAACACTGAATTAAATGTTAAAAAAGAAGAGAAAACGATGGGGCCCTAATCATAAACGGCATTTTATGATACATTTAGTAGTAGTAGTACTACCAAATAATCTACAAAATGCTATTTACTCACCTGCACACGGAAGTCCATGCTTCTGCCTATCCTGTCTTTTAAGTGCAGAGATCTCTGCACAAGTGGGTATGTGTTTTAGTAGTAAATGCGAGAGGGAAGTGGATGAAAAATGGGTAATATTTATGAATAAATGGGAATCAATGGGAGGGCAGGGAATAGTTTAGGGAGGTACATGCACCCATCCATAAAAGTGTAAAGCCCATTGCTTTTCACAAACTGCACTTGTGTAGATACTACAGCTAAAAAGGACCCAAAAATAGTTGTAATTGTACTTCAGCTCAGCGCTGGAGTAAGTCCAACAAGGCAAATGGCCAACCACTGGTTTACTGCAACACCCTCCCATTTAAAATGATGGAGACAGGGAGTAATGTCAAATTAAATTAACTTATTTGAACTTTTCAAATGAAAAATATATATAAATGTAAATTAATATATATATATATATATATATATATATATATATATATATATATATATATATATATGAATAACATGATTATTCATTTATTATAAAATAGGTAAGTAACTTTTTTTATAAATTAAAAAATGTAACAATATTTTTTAAGTAATCTTTAATTAATTGTATACATAATATTAATTAAATGGTACTACATAATAAATATGCATTTTATACATTGGGTGTTTTAAAAAAAAATGAAATCTTAAGAAAAATAATATAACTTAATTTGGTATATGCAAAATAATGAACTTTGAAAATAAATTAATAATGCTTTATCTTTAATTTACTTCAGTTATAACAAATATTTTGAATTCATTTACATTAATATTTAACATTAAAATGTTATAATTTTTTTGTACCTTTAATAAACTATTAACTTCCGCCTATGTGTGAGAAGTTACAAGTAGTAACTTTACACTCATAATTTAGGCTCTAGCCCCTGAAGTCATGGGGTGGGTTCATAGAACACTTTTGAGTAACTTTACACCCGTAAATGGTGAAGAGCTAAAAGTAGTATAGTTGCTCAAAAGTGTAAGAGTAAACTTACACTTGTAGATTTACTCACATGTAAGTTTACCTTTGTGGATACCCCCACAAATGTGTGCCAGCACTAACAAGGCAACTAGCGGCCTGGCAGTACTTTGCAGCTGATGAATCCTAGTAAAAACAAAAATTATAATAATAAGGAACTAAATAGGGGTCAAAGGAGTAAAAACAAAGAACACCGGGCCCTGGGAATATTGTGCAGCTCCTGCACTTGTTGAAAAAATACAAAAATAAATGGTGCTGGTAAGAAAGCAAACAAACATATGCACCCCTTTGGACTGCTAATACATAAAGAAAGAAAAAGTCCCCTCAAGGCTGCATTGAAAGGATACAACACATCCAATCAGAACACCGTTAGATGGAAATTCTCCTAGGATGACAAACCTAAGAATATGGAGGAAAGCTACTTTAATCAAGGACAGGACACCACAGATGGACAACAAAGCCATCCAGGCATGAGCGATGGGCTGACCTGAAGATCACTTAAGTTTATGATGTGTATTGGAATCAATAAGTATGCTAACAGCTGTCTGTAGCTGAGACCTAAAAATAGTAAATCGTAACCTGTTCAAACTTGTTCTCAGGTACATTTCTGCCCTGAATTGTTGGCTCACTACACAAATAGTACTCTTAAAGACCTATTCAGCAGCTCGGTATGTGACTTTTTAAAAATTATTTTTATTAAGCATTTTCATTAAGAACACTTTTTAATTGCAGTCACTTGCTATTTTTCTAGCGGGAAGTTTAAGGGCCCTACCATTATTTAGTGATGGACAGAATTATTGGCATACATTCAATGGTGTGTTAGACAGAGCTGGAAAAGGAAAACCAAACAACAAACCCAAGCAAGTTCAATGGTGGGCCAGCCCTGTCCTGTCCTGTATACTTGTACATGTCACGCAGTGGTCGAGATGACTGTGAAAGGGCACAAAGATTCAAGAGCATAATCATATACTGGTGGGTCTTTGTATGTGGGTCCCGTCTGTGTGTATCCCTGGGGAGGTAGGCTGTCTATATATACATGTCTAAAGGCATACGCCCTTAATGTTTTAGGCACCTCTGTATCTATAAAACTGTCCACAACCTCTTGCCATTGTTCCGCCAAGAGCTGTCTACATATCCATTTGTAGTCCTCAAGTTGTAAAGCAGCTCCCCCTGCCATTGCCCTGCTTTCGACATTTACCTTCCACCGACTGTGTGATGAGCCGTCTGGTGACTTCGAGTGATGGGCAATTCGCCTGCCGGATAGGCTCAGTGTTAGATTCAGGAATCTGTTGCCAGCCTTCTGGTTGCTTGGCTTTTGTATAGGCCCAGAAGGCAAATCTCTACATTATGCTATCCCTGTATGTCTAGTGTCTTCCAGATTCACTGTGGCCTGCATAAAAATGTGTAAACACTAGGCAACCCTAGGCCGTATAAGCAAAGTCCACGTCGACCATGGTGCAACTAAGGCAGTTCTAGTCCATGGTGCTAAGCATGGTATTCAAGCATTGTGGTGTGAGGTAGGTGTTTCTGGAGATGGTGTAGGTTTAGGTGTGCTCCAGGGTCCTTCCCCACAGGTTGCTGACCAATGATGTCTTCCATCGAGCGCATACACTTGGATAGCCTTCAAAGGTCATAATAACATCTTATATAGCCAGGAGATGAGATGACAGCCCTGCCTGAAAGTTAACATAGTTTGTAGTAAGTCATGTATGGGAGGTTCTGGGTTTAGATTACCTAATATTTGGCATGCCGCTTGCACCAGTGCCCCATAAATCAGGAACTGCGTGCCTGGGAGGTTAAACTCCTCAGCCAGGTTCTCCACACTTCGAAAGGTACCCTCCATGTAAGCAGCACTGTATGTGATATCAGTGCTTTGATGTTTTCATTAAATCAGGCCTGTCAGAAGTATAGAAGCATAGGCAATCCCTTGCAGGCAGATCAAGATGTAAGATTTGCAAATGCTTCTATGCTGCAAGTAAATCTTAACTGCCTATTAGACATCCAATAGTGTCCAGACCCTAAAAAGCAGGCTATTGGTGAGAAGAAAAATCCGGAGAGTGTGGGGCAGTAAAGCAAATCTCTGAAGTCTCCCATTTGCGGATTCTGCAAAGTCTAAAACAAGGAGTTAGCCTTCAAAATACGACTCATTCACTGACATCCTAGATACTTCCTCCTGCAGTTGTCAAGGTGCTGTAATTGCCGCCCACTGGTGTAGTGAAGTATTACAGTATTTACACTTTTGATAATGTCTCCATCAACAAATAACGATTTTGAGTCATGGTAAAGGATACACCACTTCCTGAACCCATCAGTTCTGTAACATGGACCACTGATGCCTAGGCTGCAGCATCAACAAAGTCAAGGGAAGACTCTGATGCTGGAGACCCCACCACTGACCTTCCACACCAACAGTATCAGGCTAGAAGGGACAATGGCGAGAAATATAGTTAGACCAAAGAGATTCTCCTCATCCATATACCAGATTGCCTAATTTGCTTGAGCTTCAGAGATTAAGCCTCCCTGTTTGTTCGTACAGTACTTCGGCATGATATTGTCGAGGTGGTATATGCATAAATGACGTTTCAGAACAGACAAGAAAAGTTGGAAGTGCTTGTAGGACTTCTGGCAGTGTCATCCAGCTGAACCTTCATGCCATTTGCAGAGTTCTCTTTCCTGCCTCACCCATACCACCCATACCTTCCCAATCCATGCTGACCCATGTAGTCATAATTTAGGACAGGTATAAAGGTATCATAGGCTTGACCGACATTATTGCAGAGGGTGGATTCATTCAAATACAGACAGATGTAATCTCCAGTTAGCGCAATCAGAGCTGGAGAAGATGTAACGCCAGTAGATAAAAAAGATGCTTGTCCTGAGCACCACAAAGAACGACACCTGTTAGCCATTCCCTAACTGAGTATGTAAAGAAGGAGGCAGAGTCTGGCTGGAATTGATTTTGGATGAACTGTAGCCCCACGACCATCTGAAAAGAGGCCCCACTGAATTGCAGAGTCTTTGTTCTGATAGATACATCTGCCGTGTGGATTCCTCACCTTGTGAATATCCCCTTGCGCCAGCAACATTCGGAAATTCTTTTCGTAGCTTCGCGCCGACGTGGACTTGGATGTCATAGAGGCACGGCACCGCTCGCGACTCCGCTGACGTCACCGACGCCTATAATAGGCCCACGCCGGCGTGATGACATCAGTTCCCTTTTTTCCGCGTCGTCGACGCTAACGGTTTTCTGGGATCGTACTGTAGCTTCCTGGTAACTTTGTTACTCTTGTTCTATTATTGCTGTTTCTGTTTTCTACGAGATGTCGTCGAAGAAGTCTGGCTTTAAGGCTTGCGGAGAATGTGGCAAGACAATGTCTATTACTGACCCGCATGAGTGCTGCGTCTGGTGCCTGAGTTCCGACCATGACGTCGAGGATTGCCCTTGTTGTAAGAAGATGACCCCAAAGGTCCTGCGGGAAAGGGAGACGAAACTCCTCGTGGCAAAGCTGAAGAGTAAGAAGGTTAAAAAGACTTCGAAGTCTCGATCTCGGCGTTTGAGGTCGAGGTCTCGATCGAAGTCGCGCTCGGAATCGTCTTCAGCTCATGTTTCAAGATCCTCAAGGAAAAAGCATAAGAAGAGGAGCCATGAGTCACGTCATCACTCAGGGAAGGACTCTGGTTCGAGGCCGAAGTCGCAGGTCAAACTTCTTAATAAAGAAGCGGAGGTTTCGGCGTCGGAGGCTCAGGACTCTGTTGGTGAAGCTTTGCATCCGAATTCGCCCGAGTCGCCGAAGCAGTTGACTATCCCTTCTCCAGATCCGTCCAATCCTTCTGGTCAGGAGGATGAAGGTGAGGTGCAGAAGGTTGGTGAGGCCGAGGTTCCGGTGCCTGCGGGTTCGTCGACCCCGGTTCCGGGACTCGGGGAAGAGGTCAACTTCGTGTCGACTCCGCCTCCTCGGGAACAGCCCGGAGGACCGTATCCAGATTTTCCGGCTCCAGGGCAGGATCCATCCCAATTCCTCAACGCCATGTTTGGTGTTTATTCCAGGGCGATGTACCCCAAGCTTATGCTCATGCGCCCTTCATGCCTTTTATGCCGGCTCTACCACCTCATTGGCATTTTCCGACACCGCCTGTGTCGTTGACACCGAAGCGTACGACGCCGACTCCGTCGACGCCGGTTCCATCGACGCCGGTGCCTACGACTCTGAGGCAGGATTCTGTTCAACCTCGTGTGAAACGACCTCATCCGACTTCGGGTTCGACGCCGGCCCCGTCGGAGTCGGTTCCGGATCCTTCGACTTCTATCGTGAAGGAAAGGTCACGGAGAGAAGCCCAGAGACTTCTGGAGGAAGAACAATATCGGTATGCTGATATGGAGGAAGGAGAGTTGCAGGAGTCTGAAGATCCTTTTGAGGACCTGGGAGAGGCCAGTGGGCTTGAACTGTCTCCTGAGTGGGATTTGGCTTCGGTGTCGAATGTGCCTTCAAAGGATGTGGTGCCTTATCACACTGTTATCAAAAAGGCGGCAAATTTGTTGAACATTACTCTGCCCACTGCTGAGTATAAGTCAAATCTTCTAACTGAAGTTCTTCACTCACCCTCCTCTTCTATTGAGCCAATGCTGCCTTTTAATGATGCGTTAGCTGAACCCATCTATGAGGTTTGGAAGAAGCCTTTGTCTACTCCTGCGGTTTCTAGGGCAGTGGCGAGGAGGTACAGGGTTGCGCCTGGTGACCTTGATTTTTTGTCAATGCACCCCCTGCCTGAGAGTTTGGTTGTGCAGGCTGCCTGCTCGAAGAGGTCTGCTGGTGCTTTTCCGCAGGTTCCTGTGGATAAGGAGTCCAGAAAGCAGGATCAGGCTGCCAAGAAGGTCTTCTCCTCAGCCAGTATGGCGTTAAAGTCAACCAACGCAACTTGTCTGATGGGGCAGTATGTCCATGCCTTGATGGATTCTGTTAAGCAGTTGGTTCCGAAAATCCCTGAGGAGGATAGAAAGGATTTTCAGGAGGTGATATCGGACACTCAGGCTGCTGCGAGGCAGGTGATTCAGAGTGGGTTGGACACTGCTGATTCGGTGGCGAGGGTCATGGGCTCTTCCGTGGCCACTAGGAGAGCCGCATGGCTTAAAACGTCGGAGTTCTCTACAGATGTTCAGTCTGTTTTGATGGACTTGCCTTTTGATGGCTCAGGATTGTTTGGCAAGAAGGCTGATGCGGCCTTGGAACGTTTTAAAGACAGTAGGGCCACTGCGAAATCTTTGGGCCTTCAGTCCAGGGGTACTACTGGAAGGCGCTTCAGAGGATTTGGCAGATCTTCCTTTCGTTCCTACAGACCATCTCAGCAGCAGCCACAGCAACAGCAAAATACGCTGTACAAATCATACAGGGGCAGGCAAAGAGCCCGTCCTAGAGGCCGTCAAGCTTCCTCCTCCTCCTCTTCTTCTTCCCCTTCCCAGCCCCCTGCCAACGCAGCAAAGCAGCCCTAGATCTGCCATTCCGGATCATGTGGTCCCATTGGGGGGCCGGCTTACCCATTTCCTACGAGATTGGGAATTGATAACATCGGATCTTTGGGTTCTCAATCTCGTGGGGAATGGGTATGCTCTTCCCTTTCGGGAGTTTCCCCCAAATTACCCTCCTTGCCAGGGTTTTTGTTCGGAGGACCACCTGCTTCTCCTGCAGGAAGAAGTCCTGGCACTGTTCAGAAAGGGTGCGATAGAGGTGGTTCCGGAGCAGGAGAGGGGTCAGGGATGCTACTCCCGGTATTTTCTGATCCCCAAGAAGGATGGCAGACCTCGGCCAATCCTAGATCTCAGGATCTTGAACCTTTACCTGAAACAGGAAAAGTTCAAGATGCTCACTCTTGCACAGGTTCTTCAAGCGCTGCTGGAAGAAGACTGGATGGTGTCGCTCGACGTACAGGATGCGTATTTTCATATTCCCATCTTGAAGTCGCACAGAAAGTATCTCTGTTTTACGGTTGGGTCGCAACACTACCAGTTTGCGGTCCTTCCGTTTGGTCTTACTACTGCGCCTCGAGTCTTCACCAAGGTGATGGCAGTGGTGGCAGCACATCTCAGAAGGTTGGGGATTCCTGTATTCCCGTATTTGGACGACTGGCTGATCCAAGGCAGAGTCGTCCGAGAAGGTGCTCCATCATCTGCAGGAGACAACTCAGTTGTTGCACAGGTTGGGTTTTTCAATAAATGTACCCAAGTCTCACCTGGTGCCCTCCCAGCGCAACCTGTTCATAGGTGCGGTACTGGATACAACTGTATGCCGTGCATTCCCTCCTCCTCGAAGGATTCGCGACATACAGGCAATGATTGCTTTATTTTTCAATGGAGCGGTTGTTCCATTCCTGAAGGTCCTTCGCCTGCTCGGTCTGATGGCTTCTTGCATTCTATTGGTCAACCATGCACGCTGGCACATGAGGGCACTCCAGTGGTGCCTCCGCAGGCAGTGGTATCAGCACAGCGGAGATCTCAGGGAGTCAGTGAGGATCTCCAGAGAAACTGCGGCGGATCTGTCTTGGTGGAGCGTGGAAGGCAATCTGTCGCAAGGAAAGCCTTTCCAACTGCCTCCATCGGTGGCCACAGTAATAACGGATGCATCCACTCTAGGGTGGGGTGCTTATCTGGGGGACCTGGAGGTCAAGGGTCTTTGGTCTCCGGAGGAAAGGTTGCTTCATATCAACCTTCTAGAGTTGCGGGCGATACGTCTGGCGCTCAAGGCCTTCCTCCCTTCCCTTCACGGTTGTTCGGTCCAGGTCCTGACGGACAACACGACCGCGATGTGGTACATCAACAAACAGGGAGGAGTGGGGTCACAGTGTCTCTGCAGAGAGGCTCTGCGCCTCTGGTCCTGGGTTCAGGACCATCGGATTTGTCTGATGACAAATCATCTGGCCGGAGTTCAGAACGTTCGTGCAGACAGTCTCAGTCGGCAGTTCTCTGCCGACCACGAGTGGAGGCTTCATCCGGAGGTAGTTCGCCACGTCTTTCGGACGTGGGGGACTCCTCAGGTGGACCTTTTTGCCACTCAAGAGAATGCTCACTGCCCGTTATTCTGCAGTCTCCAGTATCCGATGCAAGGAGCCTTGGGGGACGCGTTTCAGTTGAGTTGGGGCTCACGACTCCTTTACGCATTTCCTCCCATACCCTTGATTCTTCGGGTTCTGAGGAAGATTCGCCAAGACCGGGCCCAAGTTATATTGATCGACCCGGATTGGCCAAGAAGGGTGTGGTACACAGATCTTCTCCACCTCTCCTCGTGCTCGCCGCTCCATCTCCCTCACAGGGCAGATCTCCTCTCCCAGATGGAGGGGCAGGTTCTACACCCCCACCTCCAGACCTGACACCTTCATGCATGGAGATTGAACGGGGCAACCTGAGTTCTTTTTCTCTCCCGCCTGATGTAGTGGATGTCATCTTGTCAGCCAGGCGTGACTCCACTAAGTCCATCTATTCTTATAGGTGGTCAAAATTTGTTACTTGATGCAGGGAGAAGTCTATAGACCCTTTGAAGGCCCATTTATCTGATGTTCTCCAGTTTGCCCTTTCTCTGGCACAGCAGGGGCTTGCTGTTGCCACAGTGAAGGGCTATCTTTCAGCGCTGTCGGTTTTGATCTGTTTGCCTGACCAGCCCTCTCTTTTTAAATCTCCTGTAGTCTTAAGGTTTTTGAAGGGCCTCATAAATAAGTTCCCTCCTACTCCTTTTATTGTGCCTCAGTGGGACTTAAATCTTGTTTTGACCTTTCTGATGGGTGCTCCCTTTGAGCCTCTTCACAAATGTCCTATGAGGCTTTTGACCCTTAAGACAGTTTTCCTCGTTGCGATAACCTCGGCAAGGAGGGTAAGTGAGCTTGAAGCTCTTAGTTACAAGCCCCCTTTCTTGACCATTCATGCTGATTGAATGGTTCTTAGGACCAGGGCTGCTTTTCTGCCTTAGGTGGTGACTCCTTTCCACCTTGGTCAATCCATTACCCTTCCTACCTGTTATCCTCCCCCACACCCTTCCAAGGATGAGGAGAGATTACACCGTCTGGACCCCAAGAGGGCGGTGTCTTTTTACCTGGACAGAACTAAAGACTGTCGGTTGGATGACCTGCTCTTCATTGGCTTTGCTGGCTGCAAGAGAGGAAGAGCGGTCCATAAGAGGACTTTATCAAGATGGATTGTCCTCTGTATTAAGATCTGCTACTCTTTGGCCGGTAAGGAACCACCAGAGGGTATAAGGGCTCATTCTACTAGAGCTAAGTCTTCGACCTCAGCATTGGCTAGAGGTGTGCCTGTAGAGGATATTTGTAGAGCGGCAACTTGGTCTTCCCACCACACATTCGCGAAGCATTACTGCTTGGATTCCGAAGTGAGGAGGGACGGTCATTTTGCACGCTCTGTCCTTCAGGATTTCCTGGTCTAGAAGAGTGGACACCCTCCTCCGGGAGTGGGGACTGCTGTGGGACTCTATTCACAAGGTGAGGAATCCACACGGCAGATGTATCTATCAGAAGAACAAGTTACTTACCTTCTGTAACGCTTTTTCTGGTAGATACAATATCTGCCTGTGGATTCCTCACTGACCCACCCGCCTCCCCGTTGTCCACTCTTCTATGCCAGAGTTTTCTATTATGAATTGGTTTTATTTTCAAGGGGTTGTTTATTTCAAATGTTTTGTTGCATTTGCTTCACACTGTGTGTGTTACCTTGATATTTGTACTGCGTATACTGGGTATATGTCTACTGTCATTGGTCCGTCCGTGTGCCTCGAAGGCACGGAAAAAAGGGCTGAACTGATGTCATCACGCCGGCGTGGGCCTATTATAGGCGTCGGTGACGTCAGCGGAGTCGCGAGCGGTGCCGTGCCTCTATGACGTCCAAGTCCACGTCGGCGCGAAGCTACGAAAATAATTTCCGAATGTTGCTGGCGCAAGGGGATATTCACAAGGTGAGGAATCCACAGGCAGATATTGTATCTACCAGAAAAAGCGTTCCCGAACGTAAGTAACTTGTTCTTTAGTTACAATGGAATTTGACCTGGGTGATGTGGAACCTAGGTTCCAACAGAAGACCACAGACTGCCCTTGCGTGCAACAGCTCTGCTTTGTGCTACATATTAAGAGGCCTTCCAAGCTAATTCTTTAGCTCAGCTTAGCAGTGACCAAACAAGGTGAGAACCATAAATGTTAGTTGTACCCAGCACACCAGAGACCCTCGCACCAGTGGTGTAACGAAACTTGAGGGGCCCCCCCAAGTTACATGGGGGCCCCCCGCTCCAGATTTAGTCAGGATCTCTCAGCCCAGAGTACTGTACTTAAGGGGGCCTCTGCAGCTCGGGGCCCTGCCTCCGCACCCCTGTGTACGCCACTGCCTCGCACCTTTCATCCATGATGGGGTCTGTTTCCAGCTCAACTCATCCTGGATTTTTCCACAGGAGACAGCCATACCAGGCTTGGCCTATCTGACCTTTTTTCTAAAAAATATTTTCTTGATATTACTCACTGTTGTAAGAACTTTTTTTAACCTTTCTTTTATTTGTCCCTCATGGTAGCCATTTTCAGGAGGGTAAGACAGAGGAGCTGACAGTGAATCATGCTTTACTTTGCTATCGAGGGGGGACAGATGCTTGCTTTAAAGTATTCTACAATTAAAATTGTTTATAAATGTTTCTAATGCCACTGCTTATTTCTTTGTAGGAGCCCATTTACACCAGATATAAAGAACTTCATGCAAAGCGGATAGAGCTTCAAAAAAGGGTGGACGAGCTGCAGAGGGAGCTTATTAACCGTTCCGCCTCTTCCTCTCCGGACAAATCTGGGTCAGCGGCTCAGTCTCTCACCACTGCACAGACAGTTGTATGAATAGAACGGAACTATGTTTACTGGCAGCTGTGCTCAATGCAAATCCTCAGGATGAAGAAACTGACCGATATGTAGAAGAGGTTATAGTAGTTGAATCAATTCAGTGTTTCTCTGCATGCCTCTGGAAGAAATGCGGTGCACTGAAAAACGTGTGACCACATGTGCCACAAGTATTACACTAAGTTACAACACTAATGTTAGTTACCAGTCTGAAATACACTGTAGAAACATTCACTACAAACCTTTGTCTTGAATGGGTCTACAATCTGTGAGGTCTAAAATAAAGTGTTAAAATGATACTGTATTAACAAACTGACCTACATAGAAATGCCTATGCAATTCTTGAGGCTACCTCTTGCACTAGAAATATATAAAAGGCATGTTTGGCTAGGCTACCAGCAAACACACCCCGAAAAGCGGTGATTACGAGATGCCATCCCCTAATGCATGTAGTTACAGTGATGACCAAAGAAGAGCAACATCTACATCAAATGCATTTATTTTTTAGAAAAATCCTTTCAGAGCAAACACACCCTATTTAAGAAAGACTGTTGCACTAATAAGATATAAATGTCACACTGCATATAACTATTTGCAGCATAAATGGTATTGTAGTTTATTTACCAAAATGCATGCACTTTAAAATGTGTAATGTAAAATACAAAATACTAAATTTAAAGACACTGAAAATACTTTGTTGAGAGTTCACTTACACAACGGTTGCTGTTTAATTACTTGTATGTACTTGCAACACTGTACCATAAACACGCTGGCACATTTTTGCACAGAGCAGTATTCTACAAAATGTATCATGCTTGTCATTGGGTTGTCAGTAACTCTACAACAAACTCGTAGAAGCAAACTGATGTTATTTATCCTCTGTATCTATTTATTAGAATTTCGTTTGTGAACCTGCCACGTTTTCTGCCTAAAGAGCTGAATTGACAGCTTTTATTGTTCAATTCATAGTTTAGAGGTACGGTTGTACCAACTCTTTCATTTCTCAAAAATACAGAAATGTATTGTTATCCTGCTAGTTAGAAAGGATGCGAATTTAAGAAAAATGTATGCAATATTTTAGTATTCGTTACATGCAGATATTTAAGTAATTGAAATGTTTGTACGTATGTTGTGTACTTATAAGAGTGTGTGTATTGTTTAAAGCAAAACAATACTTATTTTTTCATCATTTAAAATTAGACGTTTACTCACTGTCTGTTCCTTATGTGTAAATGGCTTCATAATATTAATTTTTTGCTGAAAGTTAAACTTTCCCTAATATTTCCTCTCAAACGACCTGTCCGAGGTCAGTTTCCTGCGTTTTCTCGCTTGTTTTAGGCAGTTTTGTTTGTACTGTATTTTTTGTTATAAATTGTGCAGTCTATTAAGAATTTCTCTAACTTTAAGGCAACTGTATTGCTCATTAGAAAACATGTCACTGGCCTTAAGACCCACCAAGGCAGCACTAAGGACATTCTACATCATCATTCGAAAGATATTCAAGCACAACATTAATTGATTACCTTCATGGGACATAAGATCTTCAAAATTATAATAAAAGAGTTGACCTCAAGGATTTTCTATCTCCCCCCACCCACCCCCCCGAAAAAGAAACCGTGGATATATGTGTTTCATAGTGAAACTATTGGAAGAAGTGTTTCCTAAACTGCTGACATGAGGCATTTACCATGAAATATGAAGGGCGCACGGACTTTCAGGACACATTAGTAACAAATCTAAAGACCTTTACAATTTTTTTTATTAATTAGATGTTATGTGAACAAGTGGTATTCATATTTCCATCAAGCATCTAATATTATATAGTGAGATGTGCCTACTTTCTAAATCGGATGCGAGTTGTGACACAGCCAAGAACTAGTTGATGACTAATATGAAAGTAATTGCTGCTACCATATTTCTTCGAGGCTTAGGTAAGTTGTATTTTACTTATCTTGGTAAGACTAATTTCTGCTTTATCAAAGATGCAGAATCTCTTTTTGTACACATGCTAAGCTCAATGATTGTAAAATCTGCCTGCCACTGGTCAGTATAAAGACCCAGAAGGATTTGAAAACAGGGAGCGCTACCACATGGATTGGCAGACTATCGGTGTTTCTCTATCTTTTTCAGAAAAAGTTCCATAGTGTTAGGTCAGGTGCTAACAAACTAGGTGCTTCGAAACATTAGGATCTTGACCTACAATGTCAACAGCTCTAGGATATTATAAGGAAAAGTTTTACGTATCAAAAGTGTCAGACTCTGGTCACCTGACACATGTAACACATAAAAGAGACATATCTGGCATGTACTGGTGATTTGTCTGAGAGCCTCAGTTCTTTTTTCCGACTTCAACTGACCATATTCTAGAACACATCTAAGTAAATTTCTTCCAAATTGTAGATTTTTGTACTTAAGTCAATGCATTTTACAGCTCTCCATTGAGATCAGCAGTCTTTCCCACATTTGTGAGGTAATTTCTTCTCACAATGCCTTCAATTTTTTTAAGTGCCCTTCCAGTGGGAATAAGAAAGCTGTCATCCCCATTCTGTGTGGTGTAGCTCTCAACTTAAAGACAGGAAAGGCTTTTGCCTAAGGGGGCAGCTAGAAGATCTGAATGTGAAGCAAGGGAGGAGACGACACAGGTGGCAGAGAGGGCAAGTCATCGACTGAACCTATTTTGTTCCCCAAGAAAAGACTTCTTGGAGGGGAGATCTAAGGAGAAGAGGTGACATGGACATCATCACCATTTTTCACTGCACTCCTGAAGGTTACAGGAGCACTGGTCAAGGCACACATCAGGCTTTCATGTTCGCCTTTGAAGAGCTCGAGGGAAGTCAGAACATAGACGGCAAAAAAGATCTGGGCAACGCTGGGACCATCGAAGGCAAGGACTTCGATTGGCACACTATCTCTAACACTGCAAATAGTGATTGGGAGAATATTATCCCTTTTAATAAATCAACACCAGGGCACTCTTTCATTTCTACACCTTTTGAGTGACCAGCGGGATGGCTCTCCTTCTCGGCTCCCATTTCACCTATTCCAGTGAAGATGCCAAGGATGATAATTCCTGCTTTTGACTCCATTCAGGATTCTTCACCGACCCTGGATCTGCCATCAAAGAAGCCCATAAATGTCTTCGAGTAGGAAGATGCTTTTGACTGACCTTCGGTTGTCACCAAGCCATGATTCAACACCACCTTCCCCAGCAATACTACACACATGACAAAGAAGAAAATCACCATCTGGATCGCCTTCTCCATCAGTCTATTGTGTCCGATTCTTAATTAACATACGCCAGACTTTGAAAGCCACATCTTCCATGCGCACATCCCCGGTAGATGATATCAATACTATTCAAGATATACTAGCAAGAGGGGCAAACAAACTGAATATTCAACGTGAAATGCTGCAAACAGTGGTCTCTATCGTGAAGACTCTTCAGCCTGGACCAGCTCCAAACCAGACCTTACCACTTGTACGAAATTGGAGTATTAGTTGAGAGGGGTGAATGCCCACCTCAAGGAATAACCACAACCATGGCAGGGCGAACCCATATAATAACCACCCCGTGGTGTCTGTGGCTTAGAACAGACATGCTTAACTTAAAGGCAATGAGTAAAGTATGTATGCAGTACCAAAACAGTAATAAAGTGAAAATACAACACAAGAAAAATCTCAAACCAATTAAAAAAATGGAGTAAAGTAACCTGTAATAATTAAAATGGCATTAAAAAATCCAATAAGGGGAACAGGAGTTATTATTTTTTTTATTTTAAGCTCCAACCTCATTCACCTGGTTGTGCATGACCGATACTTAGGTGCAACTTAATCCCAAATGCGATGGAGTGCTGGTCGGAAACAGAAACTAGGTTCGCCCCGGTCGGAATTTTTACCTTTTTACTCAGTCTCTGAAATGGTAGTCAAAAAACAGGTCAAGGCAGCAGACTGTAGCCGAAGAGAGCTCACGTCATTTGATAGCCAATGACTTGATGACGTGTTTACTTTTGCCTGTTTAGCTCTGATTGGGAAACATTTGCACCCAAGGAAGGTTCTTCGAGGGCCAGATCGTTTTCGCGCCTTTGTCCGATGAAGATTTCTACCTACGGACTTAGTGGAGCCCAGATTCTTATGGCTTGGAAAGGCTGCAGGCTATAGCTCAAGAGGGCTCTACGAGACCAGATGCGTTCTCCGCAAGGTTCAGCTTAATTGGATTTGCCTCTGTGGAAAAGCTCCGAGCAGAAGCAACCTGAATGTTTGTCCCATCAGCAATGCACCTTCATCGTATCAGCTTGGCAGTTTGGTCAAATACCGTCTTTGAAGCGAAAAGGTTTGTTTTCAAGTCCCAGGTTTCAGAAAAACTTGGGAGCACACTTTAATGTGAGCCAAGGGACAAGAACCTTGGGGAAAGCATTTTGGGTTCAAGACTGACTACAGCAGAGGCCAGCAGCAGGGAGCAGGGCGGGTCCCTTTGAAACTGGTCAGCTGGGCAATCGTAGGAAAGGCCTCTTGTAGCTTGTTGTTCAGCTGTAGCTTGAATGGCGGGTCAGCCTTATGACCGCTAGAGTCTCCTTCGTTGTCCTGGGTACAAGAGCAAGAGCAGATCCAGTCTTTGAGCCTCTCCTCAGACAGCAGGTCCAGTCCTCTTCTAATAGAAATGTCTAACTGCAGTTTTCTCACCTTTTTAGTATTCCCCAGCTGTCAGACTGGATCCGGAATCTTTTCCAGCAGTACCTCTGAGTGCATGTAGGTGGTGCTGTGCAGCTTTCTGCACTGATACCATTTCACTCCGAATATGATGGGCAGATATTATATAGACACCACTCCCGTGCGCTGAAGTCCGTTCCTTTCTTTCCGTGCTACTAGACGCGGATCTGAAATTAACTCTTTCACCTAAAAAAATTAGTGTGCAAGGTAAATGTCACCTCCCAAGATGACAGGCATGTAACCCTGTAAGGACTGTCGTAATCGAATGTCTGTGACAGATTCTCATCAGGTTTGCCTTTTGTGTGTGGGGTCAAGCAGAAGCTCTAAGGCTTGGAGTGACTGTGTCAATGTACCAGAAGGCCATATAGGACCGAACTCTATGCTGCCAAGCATTGAAAGACTCCTTGGTGAGATCACTCCAAATCCAAAGTTCGCTTTCAGATCCGTTCCCGGTCCCGAATTTGCAGGAGTTGATCCCAAGGTCGTTTGTGTTCACCCTCCAAATCTTCGGGTAAGTCGAAGAAAAAACATTAAAAATCCCAACAGGACTCTGGCCCTTCACAGCACTCTCATACCAGGGTGACCAACCGTCCGTAAATTTCACGGACTGTCCTTGAATTTACCAATATGTCCGTTGTCCGTGAAGGAAGTTTCCACGGATGGCATTTGTCCATAATTTTAGCCGTGGTGCTAAAGGACAAGTATTTTCAGAAGTTAAGATGGCTCACCAGAAGGGAGGGGGCCTCCTGTGAAGTCATTCAGCGGGAGGGGAAGCCAGGGGGCCCGGCTGCTTAAAAGAAATGGAAATGCGGGCAAGTAGTTAATCTGCACATGCAAAGGCTGCTGGAATGCGAAATGGGTGTTAATTGCTGAGCTCATGTTACGCTGCCTGAAGTGAAATATTTCTTATTTCTGCTGTAACTGCACATGGGGAGGCTTTTCTCGAAATGTTTGATATATTATATTGGCTCACTGCCCATGCCCCCCCTTCATTGATCTCTCTGACTTGCTTCTTATGGCTATCTTGAGTTTTTCGGTTGGGATGTCCTACTTTTAAATGAGACAATGAAGTGATATGTTGTGAACATGAATGTAAGAAGGCATGCTATCTCACAGATTTTTTATACTAAGGGAAGCAACAAAAAAGGCTCCATTGATTTGAAAGCAAGTCACAAGCTTAACAGATTAGGACACATACACAATTTTGGAACACCTGAGATGCAATAGGTTTACAGAAGTGCTGCTTTCTTTACATATTTAGTTCTGCATCTAAAAGGTAATGCAAAAAAACGTTTCACTGTCAAGTGCCATTTCTCTACCTGTGGATTCAATATATTTATCCGCCCCATGAGCTGCATATCCATTTTATAGTTTGCCTACCATTTCACAATTGCATGTAAAACTACTGCCAACATTCGCTTCTTGCATTACTCTTTGCCAAGTTGTCCTATCATTGAAAGCTTCAGCAAATCCCACTGGCCAAAATAGCTTCAAGATCAAGCTAGTGTAGCAGCGCGATTAGCTCAACAATTAGGATGAAAGAGAGCAAACAAAAGGTCTTGATTTACTGTAGTACTGTAAGTGGAATTCCTTGGGGAAATGGTGCAAGGTTGGTTGTAATTAGATGTTTGTAAAAGTTTCATTGCAAAATATTAAGGAGGATGCTTTTATCAATTTTATTTTGATAACGGCCATTGCCTAAATATGTGCTAGCTTTGCCATTACCTAGAGCTTCAACATTCTTAAATCCTATGAAATACAAAAACAGACCTGCACAGTTGCTCAAAGCTGCGCGCATACTGAACAAGCATTGGCAGAGCCAATAGGTCTCGCTTTTGGGACCTTATAAGTAATTAGTTATGCAGCAGAATATCCTTGGTGCAACAACACCAACTGTTGCATGGTTAAACACTTATAAACACTCCTCCCGGACAGTGACGCTCAGCAGGATGGCCCCGCCCTAACAGCTGGAATACAATGACAAGGGAGAAAGGAGGGATGAAAAATAATTTGTAAGTGTGAGATACAGAGGCAGAAGTGTAAGGTGGCGGTATAAAGAGGTATGAGCGTATTTGCCACCATTGAAGTAAAGGAAAGTGGAGATTTAGAAAAGCAAATCGGGGGAACGCATTTTCCCCATTGACTTCTATTGAAGCAGAGGCAATTTCAGGCAGGAGACCGCTAAAATGAAATCACATTTTGCTTTAAGAATCAGGAGTCTACCGCCTGAAGCGGGTCGATTGGCATGTATGTAGGAGGAGAAATCAAGACCAGGCAGCTTTGGTATCCTTCACTCCAGCATTCAACAAACTTTGGGCCCCTGATTTCATTGTTTGAATTTCAGCACTAGGCCAGGGGCATGGGTGGAGTTCGTGATTTGGGCTCTACTTAATGTAAAAGGGTGGGTGGTTGGTTGAGTGAGTGAAATGACTGAAGTGTATGTGTGTGAGTGAAAGGGGGATTAGACGGATGATGGATACAATTGTGGATGGACGGATAAGTGAAAGAATGGATGAATGAAAGGGAAGGTAGGTGGATGAAAGGGTGAATGTGTGGATGAATGGATGGATGAACGGGTGGATGGGTAAGTAAATGAGTGAAAGGGAGGGTGGGTGGTCGGGAATGGATGAGTGAAAGGGAGAGAGGGTGGATGGGAATGGATGAGTGAAAGGATGGATGGCCGAGTAAAAGAGGGTCGATGGATTGATGGATGGGATCAGTGAAAGGTTGGATGGATGAGCAAAAGGGTGGATGAATGAAAATATGGCTGAATGAGTGAAAGAATGGATGAATTAAAGGGTAAATAAATGAGTGAAAGGGAGGGTGAATGGAAGAATTAAAGGGTGGATGGATGATTAAAAGAATGGATGGATGAGTGGAAGGGAGTGTGGATGGATGAGTGACAGCACGGATGAGTGAGTGGATGGGTGAATTAAAGGGTAAATAGATGGATGAGTGGTTGGGTGGAAGGATGAGAGAAAGGATGGATGATTGGATTGCTGAGGAAAGGGTAGGTGGATGAGTGAAAGGGAAGATGGCTAGAGTGCAAGGATGAATGTAGTGAAAGTATATGTATGGAAGGATGGATGAGTGAAAGGAGTGATGGATAGATGGGCTTGGAGATGGATGCATAGGTTTGGATATAGATGGGTGGATGGACAGAATGGTGAAAGACTGAATGATGGATGAAAGACTAAATGCACAACAGAATATAAAGGTGACATTGTGGATATCAGCAGGTGGAGGGAAGGATGAATCGGTAGATGAATGGATGGAATAGACAAGAGAGCTCTTCTGAGGATTGTCGTAAAGACTTGTTTAGTTTGCATGGTGCCATAAGATTTTTGGTTCGAAGTGTTTTTTTTTAAATATTTTGGCTACTCCCTTGACTTGAACAGGACCACCAAGATGGCGGATCACCGGGCGGGGCAGCTCTCTGTCCCACACCGCAGACTTGTCTGCAGAGCTGGGCTCCTTGTCCACGCTTAAGCGCTTCCATACAAGCCTTCATTATAGCGCCTGGCACCAGGGGAGGGGAGGCGCTTTGGAGCGGGTCCAGCGAGCTGCCTCATTCAATGCAGGGCAGAAGAGGAGGCCTGCGGGGGTGGGGGCGGGAGGGCCGACACCAAGGCCACTGTTGCACGCATTCACCCAATTACAAAGATATTTGGCACACGCCAGCCTGGCGGAGAATGAATGGAAACCACACAGTGACCCGCAGGGAGGAGGTGGCGTCTCAGGGGAGTGGGGTGAGGGGAGAGAAAGTGGGTGAGAGGGGACGGCTGATGGTGGGGAAGAGTGTAGGAGCGTGAAGAGAGTGGGAGAGAAAAGACTGGAACAAGTGAGGCCCACAAAGGAGTAAAGGGAACAGAAACATAGACAGGAGATAAAACTCATGATACTAAACTGTTTTCATAGCTGAGAATCTGTAAAGCTTTCACAACACTGGTTGGAGCCATGTCAACTAGGGAAACTGAGAGAGGAGGGAGAAAACAGAGCAGGAGAAAAAAGAAAGGCGGAAGGAGGGTAAGATAATAAGATATGGCGTAAGAGGTAGAATGATAGTGAGGAAAGATAGGGAGGGAGGGAGAAAAAGTGAGGCAAATAAGGGGAGGGGTTGCGAAGCTAGGGAGAGACAAGGTAAGGAGAGAAAGAGCTTTCACTCAGTAAACAATTAACAAATCTCGGGCCACATAAATCATGCTTCTAATTTACCTCTTGAAAAGGGCACAGCGGAGCAGAGCATCAGGGAAACAAGCACGCGAGTGGTCTGCGTGCGCGAAAACAAGCCCGGGAGTTCTGTGCGCGCGCTAAAAGAAAAAAAAAGCACCAGAAGTGGTGCGTGCCCGCGATGGCAAAAGTATAAGCAGGCTGGCGAGTGGTGTGCGACGTGCGCGCACCATGACGAGAGTGGAAAGCCATATGGCCCCTCTGCTCGTCATTGTGCGCGTAACCGCACGCTCTATGCCAGCCAAAATACTGTGAAGGGACTTTTAAAAGCCCACTTACTAAATGTCTTGCAGAGTAGCGCCTGTGCTGGCTCAGGCGAGACCTAAAAACGTGAAGTGCGCGGTATCTCAACCTAATATAAACTTATTTTGACTTGTACTTATGTTGGTTGCCTATAGATTGATGTCCTCCTGAGGCACAGCCTCCCCTCCGGGAGAGACCACTGTGCGATTGTACTGGCAGCACTTTTTAAAAATTATTGTAAAACACTTTGCTTGGCGCAACACTGGTTTTTAATCTTTTTTACCTGCTATTGTGAGCTCTGCTTTCAGTGCTTGGAGCTGGACTCTCCGGGGTTTGCTGGGCATTGGCGTCCACCATCTTGGGAGGAGGCTGGGTCAGCACGCTAGTCGCTCTCCCTAATTGCACGAAAAAGCAGACCTGGCGCAAGCGCGCAGCGGGCGCGCCGAAGGCAAGCCCATCTGCGCCAGTCCGCACACGGCCCGCGCACAGCGCCAGTCCCCCTGCCTGTTCGGTTATAGAGGTTGTCCGACTGGAGTCTTTTTCGAGCGGTAAGCTTCATAGTTTTAATACTTCGTTTCCACAACAGAATTGTATCTGTATCATCGACAGCACAGAGGTCCCTCAGGGCACTTTAGTCTGTCAGGGTTGTAAAATCCAATTACCAGAAGTCCTTTTTCATAGTAGGATGGACTTGGCTAACAACTGTAGAGCTCAGAAGCAGGGGGATACTAAGGTGTTCAAATGTGTCTTGGTAAAACATAGTATCGACTATGCCACCTTAATTGAGGATGAACAAATTAGCATTGATTTTATTACAGAGTCCTGGACAGATTAAGCATCTGGTCCGGATCTGGTAAAAGCGACCCCACCTAACTATATAGTGCACACCTTAAATAGACCCCATAAAAAGGGTGGTGGGCTAGCAATCATTTATTTAAGGTCGCTTAGCGCATCCTAGGAATTCCACCATGGAAGACTGTGAAGCGCTGGAATTTTGTTTCCAGCTTTCGCATCAACATTCTTTTAAAGGGACCCTCATTTATAGGCCGCTATGTTCAAGAAACAGATTCTTGGCTCAAGCATGTAATATGCTGGAAAAAAAATTATGCTCCGACTCATATACATTGTTAGGTGATTTTAACTTTCATCTGGAAAACGATGGTGACCCAGATACTTCTGACTTGTTGGATCTTATGAACAGTGTAGGTCTCACACAGAAAGTTAGGGGGGCTACTCATAAAGCTGGACATTTGTTGGATGGGATCTTTTCCAACAACGCCAAATTGGAGTTTTTAGAGCTGCTCCCACTGGTCTGGTCAGATCACAAGGAGGTGCTGTTTAGTGTAGCTTTACCACATAGGACTATTAAAAAACCTATAATGAAGCCCACTTACTGTAGAGCCTGGAACAAGATAAAAACAAATGACCTTGTGGACCTTTTGTCTTCCTCAGTACCTGTGCAACCCTTAAATCTTGACATGGTAACTATAACGTTTAATAACTGGCTTGAATCAGCTGGGGATAAACTAGCTCCGTATAAACCCAGACACTCTAACAGATCTCCCAAGAGCTCAGAGACAAAAAAATTGGTCTGCAAAAGCTCTGAAAGAGCTTGGAGAAAGGATTATAATGTATCAGCGAGAACAGAATATAAACAGACCCTGGCTCAATATAAACTGCTGTTAGATAAAACCAAACAGGATTATTTTGTAAATAAAATCAACCAGGCGAAGAATTCGACAAGGAAACTGTTTAAAACGTCACTGACTTGGCTCATCCTGCCCCCCCTCCTATTGAGGCTAGCCAAGAGCTGTGTGACTCCATTGCCGAATTTTTCTTCAACAAGGTGGACACTATTTTTATCTCGCTGTCGGGTTCCACGACTAAGCCCCACCTTACAGCCAATTCAGATTTTTCTTTAACAGATCATGCGTCCATCTAATTTGATAAGTTCCTTCCAGTCTCAGTCCAGGAGATTTTTAAAATGATCATTTCGGCCAAATCGGGTTCACCTACTGACCCTTTCCCACTATCTACCCTCAAATTAGTGGCGGAACCAGTTGACCTCCATTTAACACCTATTTTCAACACAAGTCTATTTCCCCATGACCTGGAAAAGTGCATCTATATTGCCTCTATTGAAGAAATCCAATCTCGAACTCAAGGATTCCAATAGTTTTAGACCTATCTCTAGACTTCCTTTACCGGCTAAAATAATTGAAAATATTATGAACACTCAACTTAGTGCATTCCTAGAAGCCTCCCAGTCTAGACCCTACTCAATACGGTTTCCGGGGTGGGCATAGTACGGAATCCGCCCTCCTAAAATCCACTGACGAGATCAGAACCAGCTTAGATAAGGGAGGACACGCTGCTCTGATAATGTTGGATCTCTCCGCAGCCTTTGACACTGTCCATCACAGCCTGCTGATGGACAGGCTGCGAGAGATCGGGGTAGAAGAAGCGGCCTGGATACTGCTCAAATCCTTTTATTTCGGACAGGGTCCAGGCAGTTACCTTGGGGAGGTATACATCCAAACCTTTCTCATTACTATGTGGAATCCCCCAGGGAACTTCAATTAGTCCTACCCTTTTTAACGTTTATGTTGCTCAATTGGCGCCTTTGATTGAATGCTTTGGGTTCAATTTAACATCATACGCAGATGACACACAAATTGTTGTCGCTGTTCCCAGACAGGTTACATGATACGGCCACCCGGTTCCAGGACTGCATATCAGCTGTAGGTTGCTGGATGAACCAAAACTGTCTTAAGCTCAATTCGAGTAAGACGGAGGTGGCTCTATTTGGCAACAATGCGAATTTCTGGTCGCCTAGCTGGTGGCCGGATGAAATGGGCCCTCTCCCTCAACCTGTGAAAAAGGTAAAGAATTTGGGAGTTTATATCGATAATAAACTCTGTCTGAAGGACCAGGTTAATGCAGTGGTTTCATCCACATCCTTTATTTTACGATCCTGCAAAAAAATTCTCCCTCTCCTTCCATCGGATAGTCAGAAAACCGTTGTTACTGCCCTAGTCATGTCCAAATTGGACTATTGCAACAGTCTTTACTTAAACTTACAGGAAGGTTCTTTGAAAAAACTTCATCTCTTGCAGAATGCGGCAGCTAGATTACTGACTAAAACCCCTAAATAGGCTTCAATATCAGCGGAACTAAAGAAGCTGCACTGGTTGCCCGTAAAGAAGCGGGTTAGCTTCAAGGCTTTGTGCATAGTCCATAAATCTCTCCGTGGTCTCGGTCCTCTGCATCTTAGACAGAACCTCCATTGGTATGTGCCGAGGAGAACCCTGCGCTCATCTGAAGCGAAACTGGGTCGGGTGCCCTTGGTTAGAAAATCCAACTGGGGAGGCAGACGTTTTATGTTCGGAGCAGCTAAGGCATGGAATGACCTGCCACTGTACCTCAGGCACATAACTAATCATCTGGAGTTTAGGTAAGCCCTCAAGACATGGCTGTTCCAGTCCAGTTAATTCGGCCTCCTCTTCTGTTTAGACTTCGGTAAGACATTTTGATCTTTCAGCGCCAGGACACCCGTAGGGTAACAGTGCGCTTTACAAATGGCAGTAACATTAACATTAACATATTTACTTACTTGTATACTATTGCGCCACCTCCACTGTGTCTATAAAACGTACCTTTTGTTGCCAAATTTTGTATCGAATTTTGACCTTGTGTCCTGAATTTTTGTCCTGAATTTTGACCCTTCGCCCTGAATTTTTACACTCACCGTCCTGAATTTGCACCCATGCCACTTGGTCACCCTATCTCATACTTCTGTGAAGGTGCGAGGGCGTCACCATTCTTCCCGGTTTTGCTCCTGAAACCGGCTGACATCACAGCCAATCCGCAAATTTGTCCCAGCACAAACGAGGCTGATCCAAGAGTTCCGTGAGGCCATGGTCCATCTCCCTCCGGCGTACAAGTGGGCCCCAAGGAGCCCAGTGGCCCTCCATCTGGAATACCACTGGCAGTTTCACGCTTGGTGCCAATTGGACCCTCCACCAACTCAGTCTCCAGCTCCACAACTCACTCCAGTTCCCAGATACTCTACACCGATGCTGACTCCATTGCCATGAGAGGGTGAGGGGCCTTTTGTGCTCTCTGATTTCGAGTCAGCGCTGCCACAACCTCAACCAAGATTGCGCCTGATTTCCATCAAACCACAACTTGCACTTAACATCCCCAAGAAAAGATTCCACAACTGCATGCCTTGTACAGATTCTGACAGTGATTATGACACAGGTGATGAAATTGGCCAACCCTACCATAAAGAGAATTGGTAAGATGACCTCCAATAGGCCAGTGTCCTTGACACCTCTCCTGATTCTGGCCTTCTCACACCCCCAGGTCCTGCCACTGAGTACCGTTTCTCCTTTGAGGTGGTCATGCGGAGAGAGGCACAGTTCTCATGCTCCAGCTCCCCACTATAGAGGTCAAAACCAATGTCTTGACCAAAGTTCCCCAGCGGAGGCAAACCGCTACTGAGCCACTACTACCTTTAATGATGCACTCCCTGATAATCACCTAGGAGCCTGGGCCAAACCTCGTCCCCCCCCAGTAAATCATCAAATTGCAAGGTGACCCTGACTTGCCCCAGGCAACCCTGCATTTTTGTCTCAGCACCCCTCTCCTGAAATTTAGTGGTTCACGATATAGGCGAACAAACCCAAATACTTTTCTGACTACTCCCCATGATATGGTGTCCAAAACAGTGGAGACCATTGGGAAGAGGGTATTTTCTTCCACCAGTTTGGCCCTCAGGTCTGTCAATGCCAGTTGCCTGCTGGGCCGCTATTCTCATGCTGTTTGGGATTGGGTGGCTTAAGTCCTCCCAGGTATCCCAGGCGACCTTCAACCTGTCCTGACTAAAGCTGTACAGGATGCTTGTGATGTCGCCAAATTCACAATTCATTGTGTTCTAGTCACCCTGATTTCATTGGGCGAGCCACTGACAAAAAGTGTTGCCACATCTAGCTGCACTCAACATGATTTTCAAATGATGTCCAGTCCTGTTCCAAGGATCACTTGATACCCCTGTTCACATGGACGTAAGGGTTGCTCTTCTTTTTGTTTAAATATAACTAGTGCGGTGGCTTACTGCAAGAGCATTTGATGCATTGCTCCACCCTGTTTAAGGTTTTCTGTTGTATGTAAATGTGCAAAGTGCACCGTAAGAGCTTGGGACATAGACTGTTTAACCTTTCTTAGGGTCAAAATGTTCGGCATAAATGTGTTAAGTATTATTGCATGTGATTTTTCTGGACATATTTTTTCGTATAAGTTTGTTAAAACTCTGCATACCATGACTGATAGAGAAGCACCACTTTACACTGAGGAATATATTGCCAAAATAATCAGTGGCCCATCCCTGTTCTCATCCGTCGCCTCCACACCGTTATTAAGTCCTAGACAGTTCCTCTTAGACAAACTAGAAAAGGCCAAAAAGAAACATGCCAGGACAGAATTACATGCCTGCATGCTAACTGAATATCTCAAAGCTGGAATCATTCCCCTAGGCCTTCAGGTTCCCGTGTGGCATGGGAGATTGATTTGGGTTCTCCAGATATATTGTGTGTTAGTCTGCGATTTCCTCCAAATAAAACATTATTTGTATAACGTTTACTGTAGGTCTGCGGTCAACAGTTCTGAGCTACCAGTTATTGACCTTATAAACTCTCGCATAGCAGCCCTCTCAGTTGGTTCTTCAAAATTGCTGCAGGCGACTTCAACTGTAAATGTGAACATTGAGTTCTAATGAAGTGGATTTTACAGGTGATGAAGACCAGATTTGGTCTATTTCTGGGCTCTCAATCCACCCTATAAAGAAATGGGCAGCCGCAGTTATCCAACTGAATGCATTACGTTTAACCAAGGTCTCTGAGTTTGTAATGGGAGAACGACCTCCGATGAAGATGGGAGACATACATTCAATCGTTTGCAACAGAATTATTGACTAAAACTGCTTGACATTATACTTTGATCTAAACTGGTTGATATGATTGTAACCCCGCAGCAGACCAGTGAACATAATGCCCTGGATCTTACCTTGAGACCACTGGGAATCACTCTTACCGAACCATTCGTCAGAAGACTTCGACTTACTAATAACCGACACAGGATAAAATGGAGCGCAACGGTACAGACTCCGACAGCATTGAGGGAGGTTTATAAGGCAGTAGTTGATGGTTTTAAAGCTAAGAAGTTTCTGGATCCACCTTTGGAGCAAACTGAGGGGCATATTTACAAGCAAACTGTCGGAGCACGGCGTTAATCCAAAATTGTCAACACTTAAATTTAGCTGCCTAGCACAAACGCAGGCACCATTGCATCATAGTGCAAGGGTGCCTGCATTGCAGGGAATGATTGTTCATGTGTAGGAAGCAGGGCCAGACTGGCTGTAGTGGGCACTGGGCGTTTCCCCTGTGGGCCGGTAGGGTGGGAGCTGGGTCTGTTACAGTTGGCCGGTTTTGCAGCAGTGCTGCAATATCGGCCGCCTGTAACAAAAGCGGCAGCAGGAGTGGTGCTTTCCACTCGCACCCAGGGCCGGACTGGCCATAGCGGGCACCGTATGTTTCCCCCGTGGGCCGACCAGGATGGGGGCTGGTTTTGGGCCTCTGGGAGGCCTTTTTTGTCACCGGGACCCAGCAATATCAGCTGAAACCAGCCCTAAGCAACAGCAAATCACCATTAGTGATTGTTTATGTGCAGGAAGGTGTCCCTGCCTATACATAAACAATCATTTAAAAAATGACGTTTTGCAACTTCTATATGTGCTGCATCCTGCTACATTCATAGAAGTTACAAATCCCCATTATTGATAGGTTATGTGCAGGCAGGGACACCTTCCTGCCACGGCCAGACTGGGAACTAAAACCATCCCTTTCAATCAGCTCGAGTGGGCCACTATGTTACGTGCCATCAAAGCGAAGGACCATCGCTCCTTTTGACATATTCTCATTAATGGTAGTTTTTGATGATTATTCCCCAATAGATTAAACCATCTCTGCAGCTAATTTGTTTGACCATTTTTTGAAGCTGTATTCCTCCTCAACAGGGCCAGACCGTTGCCAGAGTGAGTCCACCGGGCCATTGGGTACGGTCCTTGGTTGTAGTTTACGAACACAGAGGTTAGCTGACCTGCAAATTGATCTCTCTGCTCAGTCTATATTAAATCAAGACACTATCTATATTTCCGTTTCTGAAATTAGCGAACCAATAGACTGGATCACCCCAAATAAAGCCCCAGTGTCGGACAAAATCCCTGGGGATCTATTTCAGGCCGAAAAGGACATATGATGTTCTTACTCTGTATTGGTGTCCCGAAGTATCTACTTCACATCATTATAAAATTAAATACCAACAACTTTGCTCAGGTTAGATCTGGGTCCCAGGGCGAATTGGCCTATCAAGTCCCAGTTAATAGGTGCTTTCGGCAGGGGTGTGTTCTCGCACGTATTCACTTTATTTATCAATGGTTAATTAATTTATCCTGAGAAGTGCGAGAATGATGCCCCAAGATTAGCTGATGTGGCTACAAAAGCTTTTGGAATCAGTTTGAGTCATTCTGCAAACAGAGGAGCCTCGAGATTAATATTGGGAAAACACATTTTATGTTTTTCAACCCCTGCATATCCAACAGAACCAAGACTATACTCAATGGGGTTCAGTTCGAGAGACTTCACACATTTTATTGGGGGTCACCCTTATAGAGCATTTTGATTGACTTCCTCACATTATTAAATGTAAATTAAAATTGGAACAACACTCTGGGAATTGCGAAATCGCAGTGAGGTTCCTAATTCCGGACAATTTCTACAAGCCCTTCAAATGTACAACCTCCAAACCCTTGGTGTGGCCCTCTGTGGTGCGGAGCTTTGGGGTCACAAGGACGTAACATCCCTGCTGAAAGTTGCACTTTGCTTTATGTGATTTCTTACTAACTGTGCGGCTAGCACTATGTTAACCACGCTAAGATTAGTTCTTGTCTTTAGATCGATCGCTGACAGGATAGGGTTTAGACGGGCTGTGGCTACGGCATTGGAATGCCAGTCCAGCCCAAATTAATCTTTGACTCCCTCAAATAACCGAGGCAACTGGCACATTATAGAAGTGGGGTAGTTCAGAAAGTAATTGAGCAATAAAAATGCCTTCATGTTTTGTTTTTAATTTGTTACATTTGCTGCCTGTTCTAAGACAGGTTAAATGTCAGGCTGTCTCCTGAAAAATTGTTATAAATTCTTTTTAGTAGAGATGTTGTTTACTTTTATTTCTTTGACTTCAAAGTTGAGGATTTTGTAAAGTGAACTATGTTACAATCTTGCTGGGGTACAGACAGGACCATTGGAATTATACTGTGTGGGGTTTAACAAATGCGCCAATGTTGACTAAATTGTGTGGCAAGATAACACAAGTTATGCTGCTTATTGCTGCAAATTTTGAGATAGTTTCACTTCAACATTTTGCCATTTTTAGGTCTCGCCTGGCGAAAGCGAGAGGACCTTTCGGAATCAATTCTCCCCGTGGGCTCATGCATGCGTCTGCATGGACAAAACTGGCTGTTCTCGCCATCTGTCCAATGAAGACAGCACATGTGCGTCTGTGGGACAGTCCCACACCATTTTGTTGTCATAGCTCCGGTCTACCCGTTGCACATGTAGGCATGCGGCTGTCGTGAAGACTTTTCTTATCTGCTTGTTTATTTAACAAGCAAATAAGAAAATTCTTCACCACAGCTGTGAAGCAGGCACGGAGCGCGGAGGCGTATAGGGTCACAGGGAGTGCAGCTCTGCCCCCGCCCACCCGGCCGGGCTCTCCCTTCCAGCGTCTGCCGGCAGCCACTGTAACCACCCACCCTCATCTCCTTACTGCAGCACCCAGGGCGTGCAGGCCAGGCTGCAGCTCAGAGAGTTAACCCCTTAGGCAGAATTACTTTTTAACTAGTGGTGCAAGCCTTGAGGGCAATATCCTGATTTGTTTAAATTGCTTACATTTAACTTCTTGGTATAGTGCTCTTTTTCGTTGGAGGATCTTGGAACAAAGCAAAGTGCCTTGAGCATTGCCCTTCTTGCTACAGATAGCCAGTGGAGTGATTGCAAGACTGGAGTCATGTGTTCTCCTGGGTGAAGGCAGAGAAGAAGTCTTGCAGCAGCATTTGGATGTGTTGTGTTTAGCATATGATAAATGCATGTGTGCCAAGGTATAGGCTGTCTGCATAGTCAAACTTTGAGATTATGAATGTAAGGCTGGCTTGCAGTTTCTGTTGGTAGCCAAGATATGGGAGGATGCAACGTACCGTTTTCATTGGTATTGGTATTTCATGTGCTAGCAAATATAGGTCTAAATCCATGGTTACCACTAGGTTTCTTACTTCTCTTGGTATTGTTGGCGGGCTTCATGTTGCTTGGGCCACACGGCAGAAGGCTGGTATTTTTCTTCCGCATGGCATAAGCTTGGTCTATGTGATATTTAGCTCTAGATGGTTATTAATCATCCATGTGTTTATGGCCCAAAGGCAGTCATCAAAGTTATTTGGGTGTCAGATACATGGCTGTAATAGTTGAGGCTGAATTATTTAGGGCCATATGTAGGTAATCTACATTTACCGATTCTAAAATACCGAATTTTACCGATTTGATATTTCAGAATCGGTAAATGGTATGTAGGAAACAATTCTGTAAATATGACCGAATCTGTAAGATTCGCTATTTAAGAATTGGTATTTACCGATTCGGTAATTCCCATTCACTCCTATGAGCCAGGAGGCCCATAGGAATGAATGGGAAGCCATTCACTATTACCGATTCGGTAAATACCGAATCGGTAATAGGGGGCACATATTCAAGGGTGGCAGGGTGTCACATTGACACCCTGTTGCACCCCTGAATCGTGCATGTGTGCACATGTGGCACACATACATGCCCTAAGAGCATGTATGTCTGCCACATGCACTTTTAAAAAAGCACAACATTGCTTTTTTAAAGGTTTTAGATAACTTGTAGTTGGTGGTAAATAACGAATCCTGAATGCAAGAAGGCACTCACTTGAGTGCCTCCTACATAGCTTATTGGATTCGGTAATTACCGATTCCTTAAATAAGGAATCGGTATTTTACCGATTTCTTAAGGGATCAGTAATTACCGAATCCTTAAACCTGCCTCCTACATTTCAAACCCTAAATACCGGTCGGTAACGGCCGAAATTTGGTAATTTTGGCCGTTACTGACCGGTATTGGGCTACCTACATATGGCCCTTAATCAGGTTTGGTAAGTGAGTTAGGTAGATGTTGAATAATATAGCCTTATAGCCCGCCGTACAGGGCTATACCGGCTATTAAAGGCCCTCTCCAGCGTTAAAGGCCCCGAGCCGAAGGGCTATAAGGCTATTAGAACATTCTGCCACTAGAGGGCAGAATGTTCTAACAAAAAAGAACAAAGCCTATGGGAGCGTGAGGGGATTGGAATCCCCCCAGGGTCCTTGAAGCCTTTGTTCACAGCCAGAGCTGTGAATAAAGAATCATTGGAATGTTGGAGCTCCAGGCTTATACCAGCCCGGAGCACTCCATTGTTTTCAATGGAGCTCCCAACATTCCAATGTTCTAATATAGCCTTATAGGCCCGCTGAATCGTTAAAGGCCCGAGCCGAAGGCGAGGGACTTTAACGAAACAGCGGGACTTTAATAGCCGGTATAGCCCTGCTACGAAGGGCTATTAGAACATTCTGCCACTAGAGGGCAGAATGTTCTAACAAATTAAACAAAGGGTTCTCGAAGCTCGAGGGGATATAAATCCCCTCGAACTTCGAGAAGCCTTTGTAGAACATTGGAATGTTGCTCTGCGGGCCTTTACCGGCCCGTAGTAGCAGGGAGCACTCCATTGTCTGCAATGGAGCTCCCAACATTCCAATGTTCTAATAGAGGGTATTTGATGACACCAGTGGGATGCCACAGTGTTGTGAGTAAGGAGCTGATAAGAAAGTAGTACCAACACTAGTTCACTATCACAGCTGAGAGGCCAAAAATGCAATGGCCATTAGCTGAAGTCCTCTCTCACCTTTCATATACAGTATGTCAAACAAGAATTTGCTGCGTGAAGAGATTGTATAACTGTACAGGACATTGAGTCATGCTGTTCTTAAGCCAATAACTTTCATGATAATTCCTATTCCTGATACATAAATGTTGTCATTACCTAAAACTACCAGTTATACAGAAGCAATGTCCAGTCAGGAAACTCCAGATTCCAATATGTCATGGTGCTTTGATTAGCCTATTGTGCTGGGGCAGAGTTATCTCAAGTCAGGTATGACTTACATTTGACTGACATTGCTTTACTACACTGGCCTGTTGTGAAATATAGTCTTGTGAGGTGATGTAGCTACTCTCAAAATCGTCATTTTGTTTGCAGGAGCTAGATAGTTTTTTAGGTTAATGTGCTTGCTGCAAAGGGCGGTAAATACCCTAACCATCAGTAAATCGGAAATGACCCAATACAGCCTGCCGTAACTAGACTATCTTTCAAAAATTGGTTTATATCTAGATAACCCTGCCAGGCTCAACACGTTGAGGATTCATCTGTTTGAACCAAATATTGTGGAAACCATAATCAAGGCATTTGAGGCTGAAAGCATTTGTATTGTAATTGACCTCTCTGCACAACATCGAATGACATTTAGTAATGTTTAGGTCTCGCCATCGGCACAGCTTTGGAGCAAAAACATGCACGCGTTGCATTGCTTGCAAAGGCAACGCGTGCACGTCTGGTGATTCCCTTACGGGAGCGCGCAGCGCCATATGGTGGTGCCATATGGTCGCAATCATCGCGCCTTGCTGCACGCTACAGCAAGGGAATTGCGCTGGCCCCCTGCTGCCGCGCGCTTGTGCTGGTTTGCATTACTCTTGGCCGCCACCACTTCGTCAACGCTTCCAGATGGGCATAAACTCATTAAAATGACATAAAGCGCCATAAAATGACCCACAAAACAGTGAACAGATCTTAGTTAACTCGTTCTGATTGTGCCATATTTACAAGGTTAGTGGAAACAACGGAATAATGGAATCTACTGCCACCGTATGGCCGGAAAAGATATTGTTTTTCGCAGATATTAAAGTCCCTGATTCACAAAGGTAAATTAGCACGTAAGTTTAAGTGTTCCATTCATTTCCTGTTCATGTTTATTTCTTATATAAGGTCTCCAGTTTGGTTGGAGTACGCATAGCAGTGCAGTTGTGTGTTGCTTCACTCTCTCGCCGCCTGGTGGCTCCCGTTTCTTGTGCTAGGAGGTAATTCTTCCCGAATTTGTTGTTCTGCGTCCTGGAGTCCCCAATTCTGCCTTCTGCATAGAAACATGTTATTGAGCCTGTCACCGTTCTTGGGGGCACTCCCATGAGGTGGCAGTCACCTGTCTCCAATAGTCCATGGCCACCAGTCAAGGTGTGTAAAATATTTGCTTCTTCCTGATGACGGTGCGAACAGTCTCCCGGTCAAATATATCTTTTGCAGCGTACGCTGAGTGAGTTAAGCCCTAACACTTTCAACTGTGCTTTTCTAAACACTCTCATTGACGGGAAAGTATCTTTTCCTCGTCAATGTAAGCAGTTGGTCAGGCAGAGTCTTGTTCACAATGTCATTATTGTTCAGCGTGTGAGCTGCCCAGTCCCAGAGCTGGGTTATATAGATACACAATACGAGGCACCCATCCTGCATGGGACTAGTTCAGGTAGTCATCGTAATAGTGGATTCCGTGGTGCATCCAGACAATCTGCTTGTAACTTAGTTTACTGAGAGTCTGAAACTACCCTGTGCCTATTGCAAATTGTTGTCTGTCCGCTTCACATGTTATAACAAGCATTGGCATAGCCAACAGGTCTCTCCTTTGGGACCTTACAAGTGTTTAGCCATGCAACAGTTGATGTTGTTGCATGAAGGATATTGTGCTGCATAACTAAATACTTATAAGACCCCAAATGCGAGACCTATTGGCTATGCCAATGCTTGTTGTATATTGTAATTTAAGATTTGTGTGGTATGAATCTGCTCTATGAAATGTAGTGACTCCTTTGAAATTCTGCTTTACCTTTATCTAATTTATGGTCATAGAATGGCAAGTGCTGTTATGAGGTCCTATAAAAGTAATTACTAAATGCACAATATTTGGTGAATATTTGTGATAGCATTTTTGATGGGAGGTGTGTGGTAATGATGGGTGACAGGAATTTTGTGGATCCTCATATATTTCGGAATTTTCCATCACAAAATATGAGAAAAAGCTATGATTTAGCCAAGGTTTGGTGTTTGCAAGACATTCCGTGTAAGAAAAGGTATTGGGATCTATACAAGCTATACCTCCCTAGACTAGCCCAGGCACATTTTGTTCAGAAATGTCTTGGCCTGGCAAGTTTTCCTGAACGAGTCCTGGCCTAAATACCACAGCTACCTACATCACCAACATTGTTCAATATGCAAGGCAAAATCTTGATGTTTCCTTGTATCTGAGGGGCCTTTGAGAGCCTCTTGTTTCACGGGTGATTGCTCCTTCACACAATTGTGGTACAATTGTTATTGAGAGAAGTGTAGGAACGCTGTGTGGTATGACATTTGTGGATCCATGCTTAGAATCCCTGCAGACCCCATTAGTGCTGTCTGCTTTCACTTGTGTTTCGCTGGTTAACACCAGCGTGCCATGCAATATAGCAAAACAAAACATCAAACTCTTGACTTGTGCGGAGCATTTCACTTGCTTGTTTACTTCGATTTTGGAAAAGAAAATGTTTCTGGTGTTTTTACCAGAAAATGTTTATTTTCCAATACTGTGGATGAGCTGTTGAAGTCTACGCACTGGGAAGGTAGTGTGGTGGATGTCAACAGGTTGACATCTGCCTTAAAGCAGTTAAAACCCACACAATCCATGCAGCCTGATGTCCTGTCTAACAAGAATTGACACCGGAATATGATGGCCACGTTGCACTAGCGTCTTTGTTCCATGATCGTATTTCCCCATTTCCAGGAGGCTCCCAAGATGGTAGACATCTGGGACTGGGGAACAACGAAAAGCACAGTGAGCAAAGAAAGGTGGCAGGTGCTGCTAATGGCCATGCACATCCAAGAGAAAATGTCAGTTGCCATACATGGTCCAGGGAGAAGAGGGCTAGAGCGAGAGTAACACAGGTGCTGCTAATGGCCATGCACATCCAAGAGAAAATGTCAGTTGCCATACATGGTCCAGGGAGAAGAGGGCTAGAGCGAGAGTAACACATATTGAGAAGTACAAAGAAGATAGAAGAAAAGATAAAACAAAGAGGTTCTAGAAGAGAGAAGATTGAGAGGAAGAAAATAGAGTAAATAGAAAAAGCAAGAGAGGGAAAGAGACGGGAATGGGAAGATAGATGCAGCAGTAAATAGAAGAGAATATTGGGGAAAAGGTTGAGCGAGGCAGTGGGAATAGAGATTGTGACAGAGTAGAAAATGTAAGAGAGAGCCTAAAGGAGGAAAATGAGAGCTAGGTACACATAGAGAAGTGGTGAGTGGAGATTGTAAGTGGAATTTATAGCTTATCGTGTTTTGGCCAATTCATCTGGCCCAATGTGATTTCAAATCACTATTCTGCATTTTATTTTGTAGTAGGGATCTTAGTGTAAGATTTTTAAAAAATCACCTTTCCTTTTTGGGTTTTAAAATCCTAATTAGGTCTTACTATTGATACTTGATTCACATTTCTTTTTGCAAATTTAGTAACAATGGAGCCCCCTTGTTATTTGTTACTATGTGCTGCCACTTTGATGATTTTTAATGCATATCAGCCATGTCTACATTTGCTGCTATAGTCACTGGAAATGACAGCCTACTTGCTGAGACGTCCAGGTACTCTTAAGGAGGTGTTTTAGCTTTCTAGTGTGCATTCAAATATGTCAGTCTCTTAACTGTTTCATAATATGAAGCTTAACTTTTATCTGCACCTGTAGTAATGCCGGTCAAACTTTTGCTAGGAAATATCTTTCATTTCTAGTAGAAATGGCTGGCTTCCATGCTTTCTACATTCACCTCAGAAAAGTGCATGCTCGTCCAACCAATGTTAGCCACATACTTCAGGATTCTATGCTAAAAGTGTACTTCATGTGAAAGAGTAGAGAACGTCCATAATTATGGAAGTGGACAACTCTGTAACATCCAAAAAAGAGGCACCACGCAATGAGCATCAAACAAATAAGCTATTGCAGAATAGGATCCTAGATGCAAACCGTGAAAGCAGAGACATTTTAAGGCATAGGCAAAGTGGGCTCTGGCCTAGGGCCCCAGCCTTCCAGGGGGCCTCCTGTTCTGCAGAATGTCTTGCCCTGAGAATTCCTTGAATAATTTTTATACAGATTGTTGTAAATAGCGTTTTTCTATCATTTATTTGTTATGTGTGAGTCTTTTACAGACAATTTGCGGACAGAATTTTTTTGTTTCATGCAACATCTATATACATATTTTTCTTTTAGATTATTACAGGACCTGACATGGGAGCAGGTCACAGAGAATATATGCAGTAATATTAGTTTGCTGCTAGTGTATTACAATACTGAAAACACGCATCACTATCCATGAATATCAGATGTACACACATTTAGAATTTGACCTAAGAGGGCATGAAAGAGCTGAAACTGGATCATAAAATCAAAATTGTTCCGAACAGGGTCCCCCAAAATACATTTGGCCCAGGGCGCCTAAAATCCTTAAAACGTCCCTGCGTGAAAGCACCGCTCAGAACTTCAGAGGCAGTGAGCTGCCTGCTAATCTACGTGACAAGTGTCTTTGGGCAGGCCAAAACCCTCATATGGATCCATCTTAGACTAACACTATCACCTATGGTTTACCATGCCTACCTGTCTTGCTGGTAGATGTCTAATGAAGGTCTCCTTTTGTAAAACACCTTGCGTACAACCTGCCTGTAACTATGAGAAGTGTATGCCAATGTCAGAGACTGCTTCAAGTCCATGTAGTTTTGATTAATACTTTTGATAAAATATAATTGGACTGTCCATCTTTTGTCACAACTGCATAGTGAAATTCATTGTTGGACCCTCCCAACAACCCCTGTAAAATGACATTTAAATTCTATTTAGTTTTCACCATTGTTGCAGTCCTAAATTGTTGAAAACACACTGTTTGCCACTAATTTCTCAAACCTTTTGTGATGGATATGCTGGAAGCTCTTGTTCAAATTAGTCCCAAGTTAAATTCAAACTTCATCTCAGAATTTAGTCGGAATTAGGAAATTCCACACTTTACGAATCAGATGAAATTTCCTCCATTTACGTGAGGTAAGGATTATCCTTTTTGGCCTTCCAGGTGTGATGATTTCCTGATGTAAAATATCCCTGGTAGCACATCCTCCAGCAAAATAATTTTGAATGTGAAATTTGGACATCTATCACAAGAGGTGTGGGAGGGAGGGCTTAGAGCTGAGGCCACCTTACTTTTTTTTAAAGAAAGCATTTGATAAGCTTTGCATTGCACAAAGCTTGACCAGTTTAGAAAATGCACAAAACTGCAAGTCAGCCTACTTTACAACTTTACACCCTTCAACTTTAAATCCAATCTAATTGATAGAATTTAAAAGTTGGATTGGGAAACGTTTATTGAGTGTGCTTTAATATGTACCTTACAAAATGCCACATATTCCTTCACACAGAATCAAACGGTGTTCACATGAATTTCGTAGGCACAGAATATCCAGGACAGAACAACACATTTAAAATGGCAACAGGTAAATATGCCCTGCTACACATATATGTAACTACGTAATACATATCTTCAAGGTATGTAAATGTGGAATTAGAAATTGTAAATCTATACTTTCATATATAAACTTACCTTTCAATATTCAACTCGATATTCTTGCACCACGAGTTTCTGGGGGTCGATATTTAGTGGTGCAACCAGTAATTGGCAAAAATGCACCTATAGAGCACAGCTTTTTTTTGGGTCATAGCTGAGGGCCATGCCTCTCTCAACATATACTTCTGGTTACCAGCCTGGATTGACACATATTTTGGTGACCTTAGAATTAATTTCCTATCGATGGGATTTAGAGGAAGTACTAGGGATCCCGGGGCAACTAATATTCCTTGGTTTAGAATTGTAATACAATGCCTACTTCAGATTGGGTGCGTGAATCTATGGCCATCCCTGTGGAGGGCACTGGGTTATTCAGAGCAACTATTAGGGGTACTTATTGGCAACATTCACATGAATCCCTACAAGGGCAATTCAGCATAGGAACCCTTACAGCTTCCTTCCTTAAATTTAAAGATGAATACATCATAGAAAATGTTCTTATTGAGATTGCACCTCTACTAGCTAAATCTCTATTTGAAATTTCAGATAAGGATCCTGCCACTTTGTTTTTTAATGGCCAAATGGCAGCTAGTTCCAAAGGAGTCTGAAGGGTTTTGTCCTTTCTGCACCAAGGATACTGACACGATGGAGCATGTTTTAATTTTTTGCCCATCTTATTTAGGATGTAGTAGGAAATGGATTTTCCCGCTGTGTCGTAATATGGGAATAAAGGATTATGGAGTGGTAATCAGGATTATGAAAAGTAATATTAGGCAGCCTATTGTTTTTGCGGTTTCACACTTTTTGTTATGCATGTATATAACCTAATCTTAGTTATTGTCCTGTCTATTTTGGGCCACCTCGATTACCTTTGATGACTTTGTTATCAGGGTTTTACTGGTGTATTAAGGCATTATCAATGTATATGGATTATAACTTTTGGATTGCCGATTAAACTGTAATTGAATTAAATTGCCAATATATAATAGCTTTTTATTTAACATTAACAAATCGATTGTATACATTTTATATTGTGATGTTTTTATGTGCTTTTATGGCTGCATAGCTGAATAAAGATTTATAAGTAAGGAGTTAGTGAGGTCTGAGCTTCCTCCCGAGAGCTACATAATAAATCAGTCTGATTGACAAGTAAACCTAAATGGGCAGGGATGACTCCTCTAAGGTCAGAATATTCAAGGTGGGGCTGTGGTCATCCTGTTGATACAACAGTGTCAAATTCTGCCAGAGGGGCCTGGGTGAGGCACATGTAAAACATTTGCACTCTTGAAAGGGATCAAACAGGACCAGATACAAATTACTGTGCATCTCATGTCTGTTCACTGTTGGACCCTGCTTTGTTTTACTAGATGTCTGTCTCCTTTTTTGTAGTAGGTCCAGAGCCTGTTTCAAACTGGTTTGTAGTGTTAGATGTGGGAGGACACTGGTGATTTCCCCATGACACCCCCATACATGCCCCCAGTCCTCAGAGCCTAAGCTTAATGTGGGTGAGGACTTTGATCATCTTGCCATTGTCTTGTCACATAGCGGTTAGAGCCTGTTTGCAGTAAGGCAAACATTAACTACTGAAATACTGGGCAGGGTTTCCCCCAGAAACGTGTATCCCATTGGTTTGAGAGTGCCCAGGACTTACCCTCACCCACTAGCTTATGCTAGCCATAAATGAGGCACCCCAAGAAACACCGCTAGAACTCATCCTGGCCTGCAGAAGATCAGAGAGGATTGGACCTAATGTCATGTAGCGAAGCCCTGAAGGACGGGAACAGCTTGCTCTTGTACCTCGGACAAAGAAAGGGTCTGTTAGCTGACCTGTGTGGTTAAAGGGATAGCTGCAAAAGCAATTTCCCTGGAAATAACCAGCTGACCAGTAGCAACTGGACCTGACTGGACCGTCTGTCATCCTGATACACTGAGGGGCATATTACCAACGGTGGCGATAGGCAATTATCGCCGGTTTAGCGGCCATTTTCGGCCGCTAAGCGGCGATAATTCTATCGCTCTATTAGCAAGCTGTTGCTAACTGATGTTAGCGACAGCTTTTAGGCGATAGCGGGCGGTTTGGGGCCCGCTTTGCATGTCAGCGATATTTATCGCAAATGACATGCAAAGTGGGCGTACCCAACCTGTTAGCGACTGAAAGCAGTCGCTAACGTCGCTATCGCCTATTAGCAAGGCAGGTGTAGCGATGGAAATATTCCCGCTATCACCAAAAACCAACGCCTGCTCAGACCAGTTCTTAGCCATGTAATCGAATGGGAGGTGGATAACATGGCTAAGAGCATTTTGTCGCTAATGCGTGAATATCGCTGTATTCTCAGCGATATTCACGCATTTCGCCGCTATCGCTGGATATTTTAGCACAATGGAGAAAAACGTTGCTAATAGCATGTTTTCTCCGCTAACATATCCAGCGATAGGCAGCGATAAAAAAATCGTCGCTAAGCCTATTTAGCGATAAATATCGCTACTTGATGGTAATATGCCCCTGAGAGTCTTAAAGTGCACTCCCATGAGGCACTGGGTCCCTTAGAAGTGTACTCCTGTGGTTGTTCGGCACCAGTGGAAAGTTTAGAATATTTAGAAAACTTTTCCCCCAGAGCTTCAGTGAGGCCCACTGGAAAAAGTATCTGACCATCAATTCCACAGAGTCGGATTGAAACTACGCTTCATCCTGCACAAGGATCGCCACACCTCCAAAAAATGGATATGTCCCATTCTGTGTTAGAACTAAGAACATTTCCAATGCAAAATCTCCAAAGTTTCAGAGGGACTAACAGGTATCTGGCCTATGGTTCTACGGTGGCACACAATTTCAGCGGCGGTGAGAAGTTTTTCTTCAAAAAGTGACAACGTCCTAATCTGTGATGGGATTTTGCAATGCTTTTCACCAAACAAGGGACTTGGGGGCATATTACCAACGATTAGCGATATTTATCGCTAACTAGGCTTAGCAACAAATTTTTTATCGCTAAGCATCGCCGGAAAATATTGCTGAGATAACATGCTATTAGCAACGTTTATCTCCAAAGCGTTACATTTTCCGGCGATAGCGTGAATATCGCTGAGAATACAGCGATATTCACGCATTAGCGACAAAATGCTCTTAGCCATGTTATCGACCTCCCATTGGATAACATGGCTAAGAACTGGTCTGAGCAGGCGTTAGTTTTTGGAGATATTCGCGCTTACCGCAAATATTTCCAACGCTACGCCTGCCTTGTTAGTAGGCGATAGCGACGTTATCGACTGCTTTCAGTCGCTAACGGGTTGGGTACGCCCACTTTGCATGTCATTAGCGATAAACATCGCTAACATGCAAAGCGGGCCCCAAACCGCTCGCTATCGCCTAAAAGCTGTCGCTAACATCAGTTAGCGACAGCTTGCTAATAGTGCAATAGAATTATCGCCGCTTAGCGGCCGAAAACGCCCGCTGAATCGGCGATAATTGTCTATCGCCCCCCTTGGTAATATGCCTCAAAGTCCCTTTCTGAAGTGGGGCTGGGAGCTTTTTAAAACTTTTTGATTTCCACACTTTTACCAGGACCAATCCACTTGGTATTTTCAAACAGGGCTCCAGCGCGATCAGCCTCAAATCATGCCTAGATTCCAATCCATGGGCCCATTGACTATTATTGGCGCTTTGAGCTTCTTGTCACTATTTTCTCTGAAAACTTGACAAATTAATATCTCTGGTTTTCCTTATTAGATATTTGCCCTTATTTAAAAGTGGTCGTCGAGTTTTATTATGCTCTGTGTTACTTTTTCTCCTGTGTATGCATCGCTTAAATACTTTACACTTTGCCTTTGATTTAAGCCTAACAGCTTTTTGTCACATTATCAGGGATTGAACACAGGTTTATTTAATTTAATTTGTGTGACAACTAGCAGGTAGCGGGCCTTATCTATGAGATGTGCACTTTTGCTCAAATTGATAGTGAACTGTCAGCTTCAGTTAGTTATAAGAACACAGCCAACGTTTCTACATAAAGTTGTCTTCAATTTTCATATAAATTAACCCATCTCTCTACCACTGTTTTTCAGCAACCCTTCTACTTTAGCAGAAAGAACACTACACTCACTAGATGTTAGAAGAATGTTAAAAGTGTATTTAGACAAAACCAAAGACATAAGCAAGACTACACATTTATTTCTCATTATGGGCCCCTTCGTTGGGAATGTTGCCCACTAAACTAACCATTGCTAGAAGGATAGTGTCCTACATAGTATGCTGTTTCCAACAGGCTAACAAACCTTGCCTGGCAAACCAAAGGCACATTCAAACAAGTTACTGACCTTGGGTAACGCTCTTTCTTGTGGATACTCTAACTGCAGATTTCTCCCCGTGTGAATACCCCCAGGCACCAGACTGGACCCAGAGATTTTTCCTAGTATTGCCCCCATGCGCCCATAGGAGACATTATGCAGTTCCACATCAACTCCACCCCGCCCGGATGTGACACCGGACCCATATATAAGTGCCAGAGCTGCACGCTCAACTCTATCTGTCCCGATGGTGAGCTTAATTGATCAGATGTGACAGTTTGCAGATGTCTAAATTAGGATATTTTTATAGATGGATAAATGAGTCAATTCCACAGAATGGTGAAGTGGGAGGGTGGTGAGGAATCTGCGGTTAGATAGAGTATCCACTAGGAAGAGCCAAAGTCAAACTTTCCTCACCTTGTGAATAGATACCAAAGCAGTTCCTTCTAGCCAAAAGGTCCTGCAGAACTCAATACACAAAGTGCCTTTTCCATCGGACCTTGCTATCAGGGCCAAAGTGCTTCATGAACGTATGAATTGATGGCTGTGTTGCGACCTGACAGATGTCCAAAACAGGTACAATGTGTGTTAACATAGTGCCCTCAGACCTTTCGAAGGCTACCTCTCGGCCCGTCCATAGCAGAACTTAATACAAAGGACTATCCACCTCAATATGGTCCATTTCTGTACTGCCTTACCCTTCTTTGCCACAGCGAACCTCACAAAGAGCTAATCATCCCGCTGATGTCCTTGGTACTATCAATGTAAAAGCTCAATGCTCTTTTGGGGTCCAAGTGGTAAAGCATCTCCTTTTGAGGGGTGAGATGGAGTAAAGTATGCCAGAAAAGTGATGGACTCTCCAACACGAAAAGCAACCTTCAGCAGGAATGCCATCTTAGTTTGCAACACCAGTTTGTCTAGGAAAAAGGTGGTGTAATGTGGATGAATAGACAAAGCCTGTAGCTCACTCACACACCAAGCAGGTATAGCTATGAGAAAGACTGTTTTGAGAGTCAGTAGATGCAAAGCTCAGCTGTGCGTCAGCTCAAATGGGGCACACATTAGGAAACTGAAAAACAAATTAAGATTGAAAGCAGTCAACTATTGCCACTCAGTCTCCATGCATGGAAGTGTACATTGCACAGGCCAGAGTGCAAGGGTCTCCCCTGCTGCTGCAACAGAAGATCCTCTCAAAGTGGCAGCCGGATTAGAAGACAGATGCTCTTGCCCAGAAGTTCAATGTACCACACTCTCGTCATAATCTGGAGACACTAGGGTTATTTAGGCGCAGCCGTTCCTGATCTGCTTCAGAACTCAGGCAGGAGAGGCAGAGGCAGGACGGTAATCAGGAGTCCCATGCTCAGCTCTATCTGGAATGAGTCTCAGAGAGAGAAACTTCTTGAAATTCCAGCACGCAAATATTTTTACATTGCACATTCTCAGCGGTAGAGAATAGATCGAGCCAAGGTCTTCCCCAATGCTGAAAGATAGCCTGACCCTCCCCGCTGTGTGCCATATGTGTTCTGCTAGGCATTGGAGGCTAAGGGCCAGATGTATCAAAGAATTCTTTTGCGATTCTCAAATAGCAAGTTTTTGTGATTCCTTAACATTCCTTAATTGCAACTCGCAATTTGCGAGTCGCAATAGGAATGGCTTCCCATTCATTGCTATGAGCCAAAAGGCCCATAGGAATTAATAGGAATTGCATGTGTAATTTGCGAGTACCCAATAGGCACTCGCAAATTGCACATGCAATTTCAAGGGTGCAAGGGTTCCAAAAGGACACCCTGTTGCACCCCTGAAATGTGCATGTGTCAACAGACCTAAAGAACTACCGTCTTATCTCCCTCCTCCCCTTTGCAGCCAAAGTCACTGAGAGACTCGTTAACGCCCAGCTGACCGCCTTCATAGAAGAGAACTCCATCCAGGACGCCTCTCAGTCTGGATTCCACAGAAACCACAGCACCAAGACCGCCCTCCTCACTGCCACCGACGACATCCGCATGCTGCTTGACCAGGAACATACCATGGCCCTCATCCTTCTAGGCCTTTATGCAGTTTTCGACACAGGCTCACACCACACCCTCACAGCCAGACTACACGGCGCAGGAATACAAGGAGCAGCCCTCGACTGGATCCAATCCTTCCTCTCCTGCAGAACCCAGAGGATCTGACTCCCTCCCTTTATCTCCAAACTGACAGAAATCAACTGCGGAGTACCACAAGGATCTTCACTACATTCTACGCTCTTCAACATCTACATGACCCACCTCACCGCCATCGTCAGACAGCATGGGCTCAACATCGTTTCCTTCCCCAACGACACCCAGCTCATCCTCTCGCTCATGAAGAAGCCTGAAGATACCAGACTCTGCTTCCAGGAAGGAATGAAGAACGTGGCGACCTGGATGAAGGACAGCTGCCTGAAGCTAAACGCAGAAAAGACCGAGGTCCTCATCTTCGGCCCCTGCACCTCCACCTGAGACAACACCTGGTGGCTCCCCGCCCTCGGGATTCCACCCACCCATACAGACCACGCTCTGAACCTCTGCATCATCCTTGACTCCTCCATCTCCATGAACCGCAAGATCAACGCCGTCGCCTCCGCCAGATTCAATTGCCTCCGCATCCTCCGTAAGACCTTCAAATGGATCCCCCCCCCCCGACTGCAGAAAAACTGTCACCCATGAACTGATTACCAGCAGACTAGACTATGGCATCGCCCTCTACGCTGGAATCAACAACACCCTTCTACACAAACTCCAAACCAGTCAGAGCGCCGCAGCCAGACTTGTCCTCGGAACACCACAACACAAGCACATGACACAACACCTGCAAGACCTCCACTGGCTCCCCGTCGAGAAGAAGGTCACCTTTAAACTCCTCACCCATGTCTACAAATCTCTCAACAACATCGGACCCAAATACCTCAACGAGAGAGTTTCCTTCCACATACCTCGCCCTAGCAGAGGTCCCCCGCATCCGCAGAAACAGAACCGGCGGGAGAGCGTTCTCCTACATTGCAGCAAAAATCTGGAACAAGCTCCAGTTGAACATCAGACACTCCCCGACCCTGCACACGTTTAGGAAGGACCTCAAGCCCTGGCTTTTCGACCTTGAGACCCTCGCAGGTGAATAGTGCGCTTTATAATCCCCTGATTGATTGTCTCATATAGTGAACAATTACATCGTTAACACGGTGGAGGCAAGGCAACCCATCAGTAACATTGCATAGGTACATTTTCAACATTATTTAACAAAGAGACATTCCTGTCAACATAATACACAAGTTTGCTAATCGTATTAAGCTGCACCTACGGTCTGCAATAAAAGTAATATTTTTATCGAAGTCTTCTGTAATAGATCTGCTGCTATGCATCATGTCTGGTGTCATATTTCCACTCTTATTAGGGCTGTCTGCGCTCGGTGTGGCTATTTCTTTTGTGGACACACAACTTTGATAGAGCCCCCAGATGTTTTTGGGGTGGCTCCAAGGTGGGAGTAATTCCCTGTAAAGTTCTGTCTGTGTCTTTGGACCAACACGCCACTGTGGGAGTAAGACCTCGAGACCAGCAGGTCGCTACTCTGCGCCTAGCTAATAACAGTCCCATATCAACTAAGCGTCTCACTGTTTTTGGCAAGTTTTTGGAGTAGCCCAATAACACTAACAGAAGGTCCAGGGTAAGTGTCATAGACGTAATGTCTCCTACGGCTTTAAATATCAGTTCCCAGTAATGAGCAATCCTTGGGCAAAGCCAGGCTAAATGGAAAAGGCCTGCTGGGTTCTCTCTACAGCATTCACATGGAGTAGTTTCTGTCCTGTAACTCCAGTTCTGTAGTAGGGGTATCTCTATTATAGGGGAGCCCTTTGTTGTTTGCTGCTGGTTGCCGCTTTTCTACGGACCCTTTTTGGACCCTGTCAGCGCTTCACGCCTTGCGGAACCCGCTTCGCGGGTCCCGCTGCGCCCCAGAGGTTGAGGGTAAATTGAAATACATCTGCGTGGGAGGACCAGGGCTGCGAGCGTGCGGGGCAGGACTTCGAATCCCAGAAGCCCCTGCACACCGCGCCTCTGACCAGCTGGCCGCTCTCCCTGGCCATCACCACGCCCCGCCTTCAATCCTTAAAGGGCGGTAATTGACCTTCCGACGTGGGAGCCCTTTGTTGTTTGCTGCTGGTTGCCGCTTTTCTACGGACCCTTTTTGGACCCTGTCAGCGCTTCACGCCTTGCGGAACCCGCTTCGCGGGTCCCGCTGCGCCCCAGAGGTTGAGGGTAAATTGAAATACATCTGCGTGGGAGGACCAGGGCTGCGAGCGTGCGGGGCAGGACTTCGAATCCCAGAAGCCCCTGCACACCGCGCCTCTGACCAGCTGGCCGCTCTCCCTGGCCGTCACCACGCCCCGCCTTCAATCCTTAAAGGGCGGTAATTGACCTTCCGACGTGGGAGCCCTTTGTTGTTTGCTGCTGGTTGCCGCTTTTCTACGGACCCTTTTTGGACCCTGTCAGCGCTTCACGCCTTGCGGAACCCGCTTCGCGGGTCCCGCTGCGCCCCAGAGGTTGAGGGTAAATTGAAATACATCTGCGTGGGAGGACCAGGGCTGCGAGCGTGCGGGGCAGGACTTCGAATCCCAGAAGCCCCTGCACACCGCGCCTCTGACCAGCTGGCCGCTCTCCCTGGCCGTCACCACGCCCCGCCTTCAACCCTATGGACTTCCTATTTTAGTGAAGGTTCCTACCCGCTACGCGGGAGCGTGCGGGAGCGACCGGGAGAAGCCCGGGACAAGGGCGGGACCGTCTGTGGCCGTCCGGGGCCGTAGGAGGCCGGGCTGGGCCACCCCTTTTCCATTTACAGGCCTGTGTTTGATTACTTTTTAGTTTATATTTGTCTTCCAGGTTCAGTTAGCTATTTGAGGACATAAGGGTGTTAACAACTATGGCGAATACCTTAAATACCTCTGTTTTACTGACTTCTGTGGGGGATGCTGAAACTGCGGTGATGGGGCCTCTAGATTCGTATTTTAAGCGTCTGCCCCAAGATATTGACAGGGAAATTGCCTTGGCGGAAAGACGCGCTGGTCGAAGGTTATCGATCGAATTGATGAAAAACCCCCTTGAAAAACATATAGGACAAAGTTTCCCTGCATTAGTCACCCCGTTATCGTCTACAGTATTGCCACTTACACAAGAAACACTGTATGATATATCTGTATGTAATGAGCTGTTGGGTGCCTCTCCTATAGATACAGTGGTTACCGCCCCTTCTTCAGAGCAGTCAAAGGGTTCTAATAATGCGTGTATAGGACAAAATGTTGCACCTAAAACAATTGTTCAAGTACACGCTGTCAAGTCCAAAGTATGCACAAAGAGGAAGAGGGTTACAACTTTAAAAAAATCCATAGTCCCTAATCCAGCTAGGAAGGTCAGGAAATTGGCAATTAAAACGCCCTTAACCGATGTCCGAGTTGAACAACTGAGTGGGGTAATAAGGGGGGAGGAATCGGTTACTGTAATAGACGTAGAAAATCCTAAGATTCCGGCATCACTAATAACAGAAATAATCCCCCCCACCACAGCATCTTCAGGGCAAATGAGGATTTACCCGGATCATTTAATGGATTTGGAAAAACTTATACGTTCCCTCTTAAGTCCCCTTGAAACCAAACTGGAGAAGTTAGCAAGACAACTTGTCCATTTTGAACAAACCAGTTTGGATAACTTTTTCTCAGTAAAATCATTAATTAAGGCTCAGAACAAATCGGTCGAGAATGGGCGACAAAATAATCCAGGTGAGCAGGCTTTGGGTGCCACAGGGGCCGAGTTGTCTTCCGCTAAAGTAACTGGGGTTTCTACTCAGCAGAAACAGGGTCTGAATAATAATAAAAAAAATCTTCCAGTTCCCCGACCACCGGCAAAAAATAGTGGCCCTGAGTGTACTAATACCAATTGTACTAGCATAATGGCAAATAGTACTAAGGATAGTATGAAGAACTGTGCCCCTGTGGCTCAGAAAAAGAGCTCACCCTTACCATCTACTATGGCCTGCGTCCAGGGGACACTGATAGACATAGATAAAAACCCCGCTATAACTGTTGATGGTTTAAAAGGGCCGCCTGTCCCCCAGTTAGTAAATAAGGGTGGCTATGTAGGAAATGGTAATCACATAACCGGTGGAAATAATGCTAGTATGGCCATGGGAAATAGTGCTCCTGCGAGCGTTGCTGCCCCAGAACACTGCCCACCAAAACCCTATGCTAATAAACTTCCAACTCGGACTCCCCCAGTCCAACTTACCCCTGATTCTTACCCATATGTGGCCATTCTTACCAATGTTCCTCCCCTACCAAATGGCCAAAGGGAGACTTATGATATGTTAAAAAATAAAGCCATGCATTGGCTGCGGGTAAATAGACCCCTGCCAGGAGACGTGGATGGATTGATCATTGGGGTTAGAAGGGTCAATTGGATTGGGAACACTTTCAAAAAGCAGGGGGGTGAGTGTATCATAATTAATTTCCAAGATCCAAGGGTAGTAGGGATAATTACAAAACCTGGATGGAATATCAGCTTTGGTGGGATTGGCGTTGTGGACTTGACCTTTTTTTACCCAAGACCTCAGTCATATTACCAAGGGGGGTTTGAGCCACTGAGATTTATTTTGCCTCCACGGGTAGAGGTTAGCTCTCTCCCTGCTCCCTTTTTGCGCCCACATGATGGTTATAATCAGGTTTATAACCCTGATGGTGGCGCAGGGTACTTGAGACGGGGATGTTGTCAAAATTTACCAACGCACCATAACACAGGCCCTATTATGGATTTGGTTAACCGTTTTAATCCTTTAAGTGATCTGAACACTAACGGTTGACTACCCATACTGCTAACGGCACCTACAATAGCTATACCCGAGAGGGTAACCTCCCTATCATGTTCATTTATGACCTGGAACGTTGCAGGAATAAGAGCTAAAAGATCGGACCCTACCTGGATACAATATATTTCTAAACATAAGGTCATAGCTCTGCAAGAAACATGGGACACTTCACTTTCTTTCCCCCTAGATGGCTTCCTAAGTTTCATAGTACCCGCTAGTACCAGTAACGCGGGGAGAGCAAAAGGGGGGCTTATCACATTTTTTTCTTTAGATTTAGTAGGAACTTTTAATTTAATGAATTCAGGTTCCCCAAACATCTTAGCGATAGAATGGTTAGTCTCACCAAGCTGTATCATACTAGTAATTAATTTTTACAATGCCTGGGGTGGACCAAATGAATTGGAACACGTGCATTGTTTGGAGAACCTGATAAATAAATACAGTCAAAATTCAAATACTCCTTTCGAAATTTTTTTAATGGGCGATTTTAATAGCCACAAATGTGATTTGCTCTGTCAATCACTAGATGCAGATACTCCGGCTGGAGCCTGCATTCCTCATTTTGAACACACCAAAATGGGGGAGTCTCTCGATTTATTGTGTGCTAATTTTAATATATACGAACCGTACAAAACTGCTGCTAACGAGAAGGTCCCCACTTTTAAAGGCACGACTAAGGGGACGATTATTGATTACATATTTATGTCCATAGGCTTAATCTCTAAGACAAGTGACTATAAGGTTACTGTCTCACCCCATAGTGATCATAACCCTCTGTCGACTGTAATACACTGGAGTGACTTATGGCGCAGACAGGTGGATCAGCCCCGGGTTTGTGCCTTGGCGGTGCCCAGTGACCAGGGCAGACGGCTTAGATGGGGTATGGCTATGGAGGAACGGTTTATGGAAACCTTACTCCCCAAAATTGAGCAACCGATAGAAACTTGTCTTGACCAAACTGCCTCGAATCTTCAGGTTGTTACAGCTTTTAATAGTATCTGTGCACAAACCGTCAAGGATCTCACAAAACCCAAATCAAAGTACCCTACAATGCCCCATAAATGGTTTGATAGCAAATGCTCAAGGTCATATAGAGAATTGAAATTGGCTCTTAAGGCTAAGGAAAGGGATAAAGAGCTAATCTCTCATCTGAGACGGGCTTATAAAGCCATCGTGAGGGCAAGGAAAGATGAGATTAAGAACAATGCATGGAATGATTTACTCAATGTAGATGTCCTAAAAGACAGTAAACATTTCTGGGAAATTATTAACCACCCCTTTTTTAAAGGGGAAAACAGTCTGAACACAGACTGTGTAATTCCCGATGAGAGATGGGTACAGCATTTTAGCAACATTTATGGGGGTGAACCATCAGTCTGCCCAGTTACTACTGAGGTGGCCCATTGTGCTACCACAGTGGCATTCACGGAAGAGCATGTCCTAAAAGCCATTATGGATACCACAAAAAATAAGGCTCCTGGCCCTGACGGTGTCCCGGCAGACTTTTTTAAATTCTGCCCAGTAATCTGGAGTAAAGTACTGTCCAGAGTGTTTAGAGCAGCAGCCGAAGGATTCTTACCTCAAACATGGGCAACATCCATAATAGTTCCCATCTTTAAGAAGGGAAATCGGGAGGACCCCGGGTGTTATCGCCCAATTTCCCTTATCGACTCTACTTTTAAAATCCTAGGTAGAGTCCCATTGGTTCAACTAAGGGAAAATTTAGAACTGAACGGGGGACTCTCGAATATTCAATACGGCTTCCGCGAGAATAGAGGGACATTGGAACAATGCTCCAATCTTCACCTTCTAGTCTCCAGGTATACGGTGGCCGGGGAGGGGTCAGTTTACCTGGCATTTATGGACCTTTCCTCGGCCTTCGACCTGGTGAATAGGAGTAAGTTATGGACTATTCTATTAGAGCTAGGCATAGAGGAGTCCTTGGTGGTATTTATGGCAAGGTTACACCAAGATCTTGAGGCAAAAATAAGAGTCACCAGGGATGGAAGGTGCACGGAAAGTTTTAAATCTGAAAAAGGGGTGCGACAGGGTTGTATCCTGGCCCCCCTTCTTTTTACTATTTATATAAATGGCCTGGGGAAACACCTAGAAACAGGATTGGCTGACGTTCCCCGTGTAGGAGGAGTGCAGATCCCAGCCCTCCTATACGCGGACGATGCCGTCCTGATAGCCCGCACAGGGAATAGTTTACAGATTCTTCTGGACCGTTTCGGTTCTTTTATGGAGAATCTAGATTTAAAAATCAATGTCTCCAAGTCCCATACTATGATTATTGGTCGTAAAGTGAATATGTGCCAGAAAAAATCTTTCATTTGCAAAGGGGAGATTCTTTCTAGGGTTCCAGTCTTTCCTTACCTGGGAGTCCTTTTTGACCAAAGAGGGTCCTGGGCCCCCCAGATTAAAGCAAAAAGTCTTAGCTTAGCACGATCCTCATCAGCCTTGTTGGCCTTTGCAAAAAGATTGGGAGCCAAACCAATGGAGGCGCTTATTAAAATATACAATAGTAAGTGCGTTCCAATTGCTATGTATGGATCTGCTATTTGGGGCTACGTAGAGACGGTAAAGTTACAGAGGATAGAAAATGGTATCATTAGGAAGATTTTATCTGTCCCTGATTCCACACCCACTTTCTCTATTCACGAGGAAATAGGTTTATCATATATCTCTGACAAATTAAAATTAGCCCCCCTCCTTTTTTGGGTCAAAACATGGCTGAACCCCGAGCTGACGCTAAACCATGCCATCCTTAAGGACGTCATTGCAAGGGATAACGCCATGAGAATCCCCTGGCTAAAATATATTAAATCCACATTATTAATGCTGGGGAGGCCGGAACTTTTTAATGACCCAACCAGCATTAGGAGGGAGGATGTCAGTTTGATCAAGCAGATGTTTCTGGAGAGGGCTTGTATGGATAGAGAAGAATTGGAATTGAGGAAACCCATGGTGAGGGCACATATTGCTCTAATGACTTCGCCCACCATGGAACCCTATCTAAAAATTGTGACTAATCCTCTCCATAGACTCCTCTTAACTAAATTCAGGATGAATTTAATCCATTACTCTCTAGGAAACTTTCCGGTGTGGTCAAAACCTGAGGATGGTCCACCATGCGGATGCGACCAATTTTCAGTTCAAGACACTCTTCATTTCATATTCTTTTGTGACTTTTATAGTAGCGAAAGGAAAAAATATCTATTCCCTGTGTTGAAAGCGGCGGGCTTCTCTCAAGTTAGGCCAGCCTTAATCTTCCTCCAAATGCTAGCTGATACCTACACCATGTTTAGCGTTGCTTGCTATTTAACTGCTGCATTTAGATCTAGGAAAAAAAGATTACCCCGGATAGACCTGTCTTAAACTTAAATTTGTTCTTAAAGAAAAAATTTTAATATTTGTAAATAGATTTGTATTTTGGAGAAACAACCTGAGGAAATGTAATCACTAAGTAGAAACTTTTTGTAATGAGATTGAGTAATGTTTTAAAGAAATTGTATATGTGTTTGTTTTATGTCTTTTATGATTTTAACAAAAATCGAATAAAGAGTATTTTGACTGACTGACTGACTAGTCATAATCTAGTGAATAGTCCCGCCCATGTGCGTGGACCCCGGAGCAATCAAAAATAATCTCTTAAGGTGTCGAAAAATGCAGAACTGCACAGACACTTAAGAGAGAATTAAAGACAGATAATGCAGCCTATATTCACAGGCTACACTGTCCAGTACTTCAACTAGAAATTCCACCAAAAATCCACAAACAGCAAAGCCTGTCCAGATTTCCCTTGCTTTAACAGCAAAAACCCTCTGGAATGATAGAGAGAAAGACCTGGACAGACAAGCCCCATAGGCTGCCATTATGTGGCTCAAAACAGGATACTGTGCCTTTAAGAGAATCTTCCAGAACTTCACAGTATCCCAGAATGCAAAGCAGGTCCCTTTTACTTTCAGTTCTTTTTGAAGGCGTAACACGCCAGACCTGTAGCATTCCTTACATGAATATCTCTTCCACCGGGGAGGAGGGCGGGCGCTTATGACTATAACAGAGATACCCCTACTACAGAACTGGAGTTACAGGACAGAAACTAGTCCTTCTGTAGTAGGGGATCTCTGTGTATAGTCATAATCTAGTGAATAGAATGGCAAGCCCATCCCCACACCAAAGCGGCGGTGGAGAAAAGAGAAATAACACCACTACTGTGCAAACAGATTTCGCAGCGAAGCCTGCCCAACCTGAGCGTCTGCCCTGGCATCAGTGTCCAGACAGTAATGCTTAGCAAAGGTATGGACCGACTTCCAAGTGGCCGCCTTGCAGATTTCTGCAATAGGAACATTACGGAGCAAAGCAGTCGTGGCGGCTTTGCCCCTGGTGGAATGAGCCTTAGGTTTACCCCCTAAGGTCTTACCAGCTTTTTGGTAACACAACTGTATACAGGACACAATCCACCTAGAAATGGACTGTTTAGAGGAAGCAAGACCTGTCCTGACTGAGCCATAATTGATAAACAATTGGTCTGACCTACGAATATCCTTGGTTTTATCCAGATACAATTTCAACACCCTCCTGACATCCAGGGAATGTAGGGACCTTTCAGCTGGAGAGGAAGGATTCTGAAAAAACGTAGGCAAAGTTATGGTCTGGTTTACATGAAAGTCAGATATAACTTTAGGAAGAAATTTAGGGTGAGTATGCATAACAACCTTAGCAGCATGAAATACAGTATAAGGTTCTTGGCAACACAACGCCTGAATTTCACTCACCCTGCGGGCCGATGTAATGGCCACGAGGAACGCCGCCTTCCAGGACAGGTGCTGCAAAGAAGCCTTATGAATAGGTTCAAAAGGCTCCTTCATCAATCTGGACAGCACCACATTCAATTCCCATGAAGGTGAAGGAAGCCGGACAGGAGGGAACACTTTCTTCAAGCCTTCCAAAAAGTCTTTGATCACAGGGATCTGAAAGAAGGAAGTCTGTGAAGGGCATTTCCTGTAGGCAGTCAAAGCAGCCAGATGAACCTTAATGGAATGGACATTAAGGCCAGACTGCGCCAGATGTAGAAGATATGGAAGGATGACATCTTCCTTACACGTCGTTGGGTCATAGTTCTTGGACTTGCACCAGATACAAAACCTCTTCCACTTGTAAGCATAGGAAGTCCTAGTGGAAGGTCGCTTAGCCTCCTTCAGTATGTCCATGCAATCTTCTGGTAGATTCAGATGCCATATTGCACTATCTCAGGAGCCATGCCGCCAAACTCAAAGACGAGAGGTTGGGGTGCAACATCTGCCCCCCGAACTTCGTGAGAAGGTCCGGCCTGCACCGCAGCCGTATGTGAGGAAGGAGAGACCGGTGAAGCAGGTCCGTGAACCACCACTGTCTGGGCCATTCCGGGGCAATCAGGATCATTCGTGCCCTGGACTGGGACAGTTTGATTAGCACCGCCGGAATCAGGGGAATGGGTGGAAAAGCGTACAGAAAGCTGTTCAACCAGTTGATCCATAGCGCATTCCCCAGCGTCCCTGGTTGGTAGTACCTGGAGGCGAAGTCTTGGGTAAACAACGTTTACCACAAATTTTTTACTACGCGGTACCTTTACCACGCGGCCGTTACAACGCAAGTCGTTACCACGACTTGCGCTGGAGGGCGCTGTGGGATAAGGAATTTTATAAATTTATATTCCAACACCTTCCCTAGTATCCACGGGGACTGGTGTTGGAATATAAAATTATAAAAATCCTAAATCCGCGCCCTCCAACGCAAGTCGTGGTAACGACTTCCGTTGTAGCGGCCGCGTGGTAAAGGTATGCGTTGTTATAACCTGCGTTGTAACAACGTACATCCAAGTCTCGGCATTTGCTGTTTTCGGCGGTGGCGAACAGATCTACGTCTGGAGTCCCCCACCTTGCCAAGACTTCTCCTAGTACTTCGTCGTTTATGACCCATTCGTGGTTTTCCTGGATCAGTCTGCTCAGTGCGTCTGCTTGAACATTCTGTACACCTGGTAGATGGGTGGCCGTTATCGTCGGTCCTCTGGCCAGAAGCCAGTGCCAGATCGCCTGCGCCTCCTGCGACAGAGTGCTCGATCTCGACCCCCCCTGCTTGTTGAGGCAATACATCGTGGTCGTATTGTCTGTCTGAACAAGCAACGAGTTGGTCCGGAAGGACGGAAGAAAGGCCTTCAGCGCCAAGTGAACAGCTCTGAGTTCCAGGAAATTTATGTGGTACGTGGACTCCATCTGGGACCACGTCCCTTGAATCTGTAGGTCTCCGGAGTGCGCCCCCAGCCGTGGAGAGACGCATCCGTCACAATAGTCTGCGTGGGAATGTCCTTGTGGAAGGGAACCCCTCTCAGAGATTCTCCGCTGAACACCACCACTTCAGAGACTGAAGAGCATGCAGAGACAGCCGTATCTTGTCGTCCCAAGATCCTTTCCTCTGATCCCACTGATCCTCCAAGCACTCCTGCAGCGGTCTCATGTGCAGCCGTGCGTGTGGCGTGAGGAAGATACAGGAGGCCATCGACCCCAGTAGAGAAGACACCGTCCTCACTGTTGTAGATGGAGCGGTCATAAGAGCCTGAGCCTTCCGAAGGAGTGATAACCGTCTCTCCTCCGAAGGAGACACGCTTGCTGACAGCGTATTGATGGAGGCTCCCAAGTACTGTATGCACTGGACCGGAGTCGGGACAGACTTGGACATGTTGATGTGCAACCCCAGCTTGTTCAAGAGAACGCACGTCTTCCGGAAGTGCGCTTGAGCTTCAGAGAAGGAGGAGGCCTTGATCAACCAATCGTCCAGGTACGGGTAGACAAACACCCTGTTCTTCCTTAGGTGTGCGGCTACCACTGCCATGCACTTCGAGAAGGTCCTGGGCGCAGACTTCAATCCGAATGGCAGTACTGTGTACTGATAATGATTGGCGCCGACTTGGAATCGCAGGAACTTCCTGTGTTTGTGTGCAATGGGCACATGGAAGTATGCATCCTGTAGATCTATGGCACACAGCCAGTCTCCCTGTTGCAAGCTGAGGATAAATCTGATGCAACGACAGCATGCGAAACTTTTCTCTGCGAATCCACTTGTTTGCTTGTCGCAAATCCAGAATGGGTCTGAACTCGTTCTTGTCCTTCTTGCGGACCAGAAAGAACCGGGAGTATAGACCTCTTCCTCTTTGAGACAGAGGTACGTCTTCTATCGCCTTTTTCCTCAACAGGATATCGGCCTCTGCCTGGAGCTCGCGCAGTTGGAACTGCAAGCTGACCGGTGGAATTGATGGAGGCGGGCCGGTGAACCGAAGACTGTATCCATTGCAAACAATATTCAGCACCCACTTGTCCTGAGTAATTTTTCTCCACTCTGCCAGATAAAATTGGATGCTTCCCCCCACCGGAGCGGGTAACGGATGAAGGGGAAGTAACAGCTCAGGGTCGAGACCCGGCCGCACCCTTGTTCACTGTAGAGGACTGTTGACCTCCTTTACCCTTCTGGCGCTTCTGAAAGGGCCTCCGGAACTGCTGCTGTTGTTGCTGCTGCTGTCCCGAAGCCTGTCCTCGCCTCGGCCCTGCGCCCCGAACCGTCTCTGGAACAGGCGGTAGGCTTTCTTTTCTTTGGGCTTCTCCAAGTCCACAGCCGTCAGAGTCTCTGCCTCCGTCTTCATGCGGGCCATCTCATCATCTGCATGTTTCCCGAACAGGGTCTCCCCCGAGAAAGGCAGATTAGCCACTCGCTGTTGGGCCTCCGACTTGAGTGATGTGAGCATGAACCAAGCATGGCGTCTCTGGTTGATCCCATGACAGTAACCATGGGCCGCCAACAGGGAACCATCCGCAGCCGCGCTGATAACCTGGTTCGAAACCAGCATTCCTTCCTTCAGGATCTCCAGGAAATCCTCCCTCTTGTCCCGTGGCAGGAGTTCCGTGAACTGTTGGAGAGATTCCCACAGGGAACGATCGTACCGTCCCAGCAGAGCCGTATCGCTAGCGGTCTTCATAGCCGTAGCTGCTGTCCCACACGCCTTCCTGCCATTAGAGTCGATCCATCGGCTCTCCTTATCCGGAGGCACGGTAGACGACGGAGAGGTAGAATGTTGTTTTCTGGCTGCCGTCACTATAACGGAATCCGGAACCGGGTCAGACCGCAGAAAAGCTGGGTCGGAATCCGGAGCCCTATATTTCTTCAGCAGCCGGGATGGAGCAGCTCTTGTTACTGCAGGCATAAGGAACAGCTCCTCCGCTGGCTCTACCAAGCCTGGCACAAGCGGTAGCAGAGGGCGAGGCAAATGTTTCTTGTGAAGTGTCTCAAAGATCACGGACGTCGTAGGTGTGGGAGCCGTCACCGTGATTCCTAATTTCGCCGCACCCCTCAGGAGAACATCCTGGAACGTGCTGATGTCATCCACGGGAGATACCCTAGTCCCCGGGGAGTCTGACAAGGTCGGGGAGTAGGACCTCGTCCTGGAAGAGCCCGTGTGGGACCGTGATCCGCGCCTCCTGTGGCGCCGTCTGGACCTCGTCCAGGATCTGTGACGGCTGCGAGACCTCCGTCTCCGTCCGGAGCGGGATCGTGACTTCCGTGGCTAGGCCGTCCTGCCGGTTCCACCGGGACAGGAGACTGTGGCTTGGGTGGTCCCCTTGGCCGAGGGGTCCCCTTCGGAGGAGTCGGGTACCTGGGCAGGGAAACCGATCTCGGAGGAAGCGGTGGAGGCTTGTCAACCGGCAGCTGAGGTTGAGGCTGAGGCTGAGGCCGAGGTGGCAGCGGCAGAAGAGGTGGTGGGGTCGGTATCCGCGGAGGAAGCCCTCTTGGCAAGGGAGGCGGAGGAGGAGGAGTCACGGTCCCCGGCTTAGGAGGGGTATAAACAAGGGAGTACACCGAGCCCGGTGACCCGCCCTCCTTTTCAGGCTGGGATGTGGGAGAGTCTCTCCTAGGCACTGGACGCCTTTCAGACTGACTCCTGGCACCCAAACTCCTTCTGCGCCGTTCCTGCGTCGAAGAACGGTGACCCGACGGTGAGCGTCGGCCCCTCGACGTCGAACTGCGCTTCCTCAACGGCGAACGCCTGTCCCTCGACGGCGAACGCTTCCGTCTCGACGTCGATCGACTTCGCCTCGACGGCTTCCTGTGCCTCGACGGCGATCTCTTCCTCGACGGCGATCTCTTGCGCCTCGACGGCGATCGCCCACTCGACGCCGAGGATCCCCTCGACGACGATCTTTTCCTTTTCGCCGATGGCAAACGGCGGTGTCGCCACGACGGCGAGCGCCGACGCTGGGCCAACCGTCGACGTCGAGTCCTCGACGCGGACGACAACGAAACTGTCACCGCTTCGACCCAGAGCTCTGGGGAGACGGGGAACAGACTGTGGTCATCCCTCTCGACGCCGTAGTCGGTGCAATCGACGCTGACGGAGAGTGGGGACGCTTGCTGGACTTCCTGCCTCTGGGGAGCCCCCCAGAGGCCTCAGCATGGGCAGATGAAGCCCCTCCAGGCCCACCTCGTGCGTGCAGTCTTCTCTCCTCCATGCCTTGGAGCCTGATCTTATTTCTGTCTCTCAGGGTCCTGGTTGTGAATCCCTGGCAGATCTCACACTCATCAGGGTTATGAGAGGAGGGAAGGCAGAGGATACACACTTCATGTGGGTCAGTCTTGGCCTTCTTCCTGGAACACTCCGGGCATTTGTCAAATAATGCAGGCATATTCGACAAAAAAGACTGCCCCAAAAGCACACCAAAGAAGAATTAACCAAAGTACTTTGAACAAAGTACCAAAAAACACTTGAAAAAGTGAGAAATCACAAAAATAAATCCCAAAAGGGAGAGCTCAATGCTCCAGGGTCCTGCTAGCAGGAGCCGGAAAAAAGAACTGAAAGTAAAAGGGACCTGCAGTGCATTCTGGGATACTGTGAAGTTCTGGAAGATTCTCTTAAAGGCACAGTATCCTGTTTTGAGCCACATAATGGCAGCCTATGGGGCTTGTCTGTCCAGGTCTTTCTCTCTATCATTCCAGAGGGTTTTTGCTGTTAAAGCAAGGGAAATCTGGACAGGCTTTGCTGCTTGTGGATTTTTGGTGGAATTTCTAGTTGAAGTACTGGACAGTGTAGCCTGTGGATATAGGCTGCATTATCTGTCTTTAATTCTCTCTTAAGTGTCTGTGCAGTTCTGCATTTTTCGACACTTTAAGAGATTATTTTTGATTGCTCCGGGGTCCACGCACATGGGCGGGACTATTCACTAGATTATGACTATACACAGAGATCCCCTACTACAGAATCAGCAGTTTCCCACAGCCCATACCTATGTAGTCTTTCCGGGGTATAGTAGACCCTATTTAGGAATGTTAAGTGAATTCATTGATGACGCCCATTTAAGGAGATGCGCTTCGTGTTTTCACAGCAATATTTCCACATATCATTGTTTAGAGTCCGTCCCCCCCGGTCTGACTTTAGTGTACTGATTTTTCCAGTAGTCCTGCATTATTTTGTATATACTGGAAACTATCTTCACTGTTGTGTCTGACTTTATTATGTATGTAAGAGCAGTCACATCTGGTGGTTCTGCTAAGTCGCTTCCTAATATGTCTTTCAGTGCCGGTCTCATCCTATGGTAGTGAAATCTTGTGAGCAGTGTGTCCTGTTGTTCTCAAGCTTCGCTGTCCGACCACTCTCTTACTTTGCCCTCTAGGAACATATTCCCTATTGTCTTAATGTATACAGATTCTAAAGCACAAGCAACTCCTCTTTTGCTGCAGAATGGCAACCAGTGGAATCACTCTATTGGCGTCAGTGGGGAGTATAGTATGGCTCCCACCTGCAGTTTAAGTAAATGCTGCCAGGCATGTGCAACTGCATTTAACGAGTCCACTACCCCAGTTCTACGGTTAGGAGGTTAGAACAGTAGGGCTGGCAATGGGAGGGGTGCCACAACCATCTTCTCAATCCGTATATGAGGGAGTCCAGGAAACTTGTGTACCCAGTAGTGGGCATGAGAGCTTTGCGCGCCCTGTAATACAAGTCTAAATCTGGGGCACCTAGGCCACCCATATTATACAGGAGTGTGAGTATGTTCTAGCTAACCCTTGCATGTTTTCCAGCCCATGCTAAATTTACTAGTAGTGATGTGGTTGTTTTAAAAGAGGATTTTGGAAGGCCCATTGGGATATTTATGAACAAAAACAAAAATCTAGGTAGTATGACCATCTTCATGAGTGACACCCACCCCGCAAGCGATAAGGGCAGTTGATTCCATTGTGAAATATCCTCTTCTAGTTTACTGACTGCCCTCCCATAGTTTTCTCTAAAGACCACTTCCGACTCCGTATGTATCTTTACTCCCAAGTATCGCACTGGCTCGGTTGTCCATTGCAAGGGGTATTCGGGTTCAAAGGGCAGCGCTGCTGGGGTGAGCGGGAATATAATAGATTTAGGCCAATTAACCTTGAGTCCTGACAACTCTCCATATTTGACTACCTCTCAGAGCACTGGTGACAAGTTTTCCTCAGGGTCTCATATATAGCAGTGTATTGTCCGAATATGTGGATATGATTAAGTTATAACCCGAAAGCGTATTCCCCTCTGACTATGGTATTCGTGAAGGGCGCAAGCAAGTGGCTCAGCAACCAAAGCATATAATAACGTCGAAAGTGGGCATCCCTGGCGTGTGCCTCTAGATATTTTAATGGGGTCAGTGACCATGTCTCCAAGTCTGATTCTAGCAGTGGGAGAGTTGTACAAGACTCCTATCATCTGCACAAACACTTCACCCAATCCCATCCGTATCAGCACTTGTTTCATAAATGCCCATTCCACTGATCGAAGGCTTTTTCCATATCTAAAAACACTGTTACTGCTTTTGTTTCCTGCCTAGTATGCTGTATGGTCCCGAACACTGTTCTCAGATTGTATGTCAGGTTTCGCCCTGGGACGAAACAGCTTGTTCTGGTGCCACAATCTGCTGGATCAAGAGAGCCAATCGGTTTGCTAGTACTTCAGCATATATTCTGATATCTACATTTAAGAGTGAGAGTGGTCGTTACGATGAACACTCCGCTGTGGATTTTTCGGGTTTCAATATCGTCACTATTAGGGCTTCCCTCATCGAGGGGGCATCTGTCCATTTACACTCATCTCTTCAAATAGAGTTATTAGATGCGGTGTGAGTTGATCCTTAAATTCTTTATAAAAAGAGACAGTCAATCCATTTATACCTGGAGTGCTCCCTGCTCTCATGATTGCTAACACTGCTTTGATTTCGTCTGCATCTAGCAGCCTCATTAAGTATTCTCTGTACACATCGATCAACCATGGTAGCTTAATATACTCCAGGTAGTCCATGATTTCTGTGTCGCCTGCAACTACCTTATCACTGTATAGTGTTAAGTAGAATTGTCTAAATCTGTTGGCTATCTCCGTCGGATCTGTGAGGGTCACTCCTTCCTCAGAGTGAATTTCTGCCACTCCCGCCTTTTCTCGTCTATTCTTTAATAGGGAGGCGAGTACCGTGCCCGGTCTTTCTTCCTCGCCATAAATGCGGGCCGTAGCACATTTCCCTAAATGTAACTTCTGCATCTGCAGTGTCATGATATTCCTGTAATGTTAGTTTGAGTTCCTCCTCAGAGCTGCTGTCTGCTCCCGCCATGAGGTCTCGCTCTAGCCCTTTCAGTTAGTCTTCCAGGACAGCAAGTCGCTTTCTAAGCCCACAAATGACCCCTGAATGCCCCGTAGTTTGTTGGCTCTAGTGAGTTTGGCTATTGTTGCTGTCGGGTTTGCCACGGCAGCCCAACTTTGTTTTATGCAATTTTTTAAACAGATTTCTCTTGCTTGCACTAGATTGTTGTCAGGTTTTAGAACGATGTGCGCGCCTACCTGAACTACAAGTCCCATGAATCATGGGCCCCGAACCACAAGTCCCATGAACCTTAGCATCATAGCAGGATATAGCGGGGCGGGACCAGGAGAACGGGGCTCGTGATTTTGCTGTGCTTGCAGGAGCGTCTGGTTCCCGATATCCTTGGATCCTTGCTGAGCATAAAGAGAAAAACTCGGAGTTCGTCCTTACGGTGAAGGAATCGTATTGGTAAATTGTGTTCGCGCTGGCAAGGCCCGTTGCTTTGGTCTTCGGTAACGGCTCGGTGCTAGTTCTGCATGAGCCCAACAGTGCCTCGCGGCTGCGAGGACTGGGAAGGAGAACACTTTGAACACTCGTATCGAGTGCCTTATTGGGTTGAACAATTAGGTGTTGCCTTAAATATTCTAGTGGCGGAATGCAGGGGGGAGTCCTCTGCATTGCCGTCATGAAAACATGACGTTGTATGTTTTGTTCATAACCTTGTGGATTACAAATACCAAAGCGGATGGTAGTAGTGCAGGAACTACACCATACCGTGTTTGGTGTAACGTTGATACGTGTTGTGCGGTTTTGGGCACTTTAGTACTTCTAAATGCAGAGGAGGAATCTGCTTAAACTGTTAATTTACACTTCTGTGCAGTTTATAATTGGATCTAAGTTCTGGATCTCAATTGCCTTCTTGAGTGGTTTTCTCAGAGGTTTTGCTTTATACATTCAGGGTATGTATTTGGAGAGAGCATTCGCTTTAGGAAGTGTAGTGTTTCATTACCTACATTAATAGCGATCATTGTGTTGTTTAGGGCAGGAGGGAAAACAGAAGACACAGCTGTATGAAGGTTCAAACACCAGACTTATTACAGGTGATTCATAATATCCTTCATTTACTGAGAATGTATTGAGAGTAGGGTTAAGATTATTATTAACCATTTGTGTGTTTTTCTTTCAGCTTCTTTTCCCCCGCTGTCCCTTCCTTCTATCTTTTCTTTCACGTTTTTTCCCCTTTTGGGGTTTTTCCCTCACCGTATCGCCTGAACACCCTGTGATACATATTTAGGGTGTTCGGGAGGTCCGGAGGTGGAGCATTATTGCTGCATGCGGATCCTGCGGAGTGCAATCCTGACAGAATCACGAGCCCAAGAATTTCACTCTGCCCGGTCCGTGTGTAGGAGTAATGGCGTCCATGGAGGATGTGTTGCATGCTTTGGTATTGGTACAGCAGGAGTTGGCCTCCTCCAAGGCCGAGACAGCTGCTTTACGGGAGAAGGTGGGGTAACCCTTTTAATGCTTCCGCCCCAGCCTCCTCCATACAGGTTACAGTGCCTCCACCCATCCCTTTGGCTAATCCTGAAAGGTTCTCAGGAGACCCACGCAAGGTACAGGTGTTCCTAACTCAAGTTCTAATGCACTTTTCATGTAAGCCATCTTCATTCCCTACGAACCATTCCAGGGTGGCATTCACTATCTCGTATTTAGTAGGGGATGCGCCTAATTGGGCGGTGCCCTTGGTAAAACGCGATGATGCTATCCTGTCCGACTGGTCGGCTTTTAGAACAGAATTCGAGAGGGTTTTTGACCGAAGGGCTACGTCATTTAGCGCTGACAGAGAACTCCTGGAATTGAGGCAGGGTAAGGGAGAACTCGTTACTTACTTGACTGCGTTTAACAGGTTGGTGGCCGAAGCGGAATGGCCAGAGGAGAAAAGGATGTCCCTTTTTTACCAGGGGTTGAAAGAGGATTTGAAAGATGTGGTAGCACAGGTAGATCCGCAACCTACTACATATGTGGACATGGTGAATCTGGCGTTAAGATTGGATAGTCGTTTGTCAGAGAGAGGGAGTAATAGAAGAAGATGGGAAAGAGGAACATATAGTTTGGAAAGAATCCCTCGTAAGATAACGGGGGGATCAGAGTCCAATCCTGAACCTATGGAGATCGGAGCACTTAGGGCCCCTTTGTCAAGAGAAGAGAGGGAAGTAAGGAGAGTACAGGGCTTATGCATGTACTGTGGGAAGAAGGGGCACTACGTCAGGGAATGCCCCTCCAAACCCAAGACTTCGGGTAGTGTCAACAGGTTTAAGAAGGTGGCTGTATCTACGACTGTGTCCGAAATAGAACAGAAGGAATACAACCAACCCAGGGCCGAAGGGGGACATGAATGGAAACTCACCTCACTGTCCTCCCTAGGACAAGATGAAACTGAATCGCATCTTGTGGTTGTCATGACAATTGAATGCGAACATGAGCAACATCAGGTTATGGTGATGTTGGATTCTGGAGCCACAGGCAATTTTATAGACGATGGCCTAGTAACACGTCTAGCTTTGCCTCGTGTTCCAAGGGAGAACCCCGAAGACGTTTTAGCGGTTGATGGGCAACCGTTAACATCGGGTCAAATAACTGAAAGAACCAGTGAAGTAGGCTTGTCTCTGGTGTTGCAGGGATATGTGCATTCGGAGACTTTGACACTGAATATTATCGCTGTACCTCAATATGAGGTCATTTTAGGCATGCCTTGGCTGAGTAGACACAATCCGGTGGTTGACTGGAAGACGAAAACCTTCCATTTTGCCCCCGAATGTTGTCAGGATCACTTAGTCCCCTGTGTTCCGGCTCATGTAGCGGTGTTAACTACCCCTTTTTTGGCAGCTACTGCTGCAGAAACGGATGTTCAACTACCCATTGAATATAGGTCTTATGGTGATGTGTTCAGTGAGACTAAAGCGGAAACCTTACCTCCCCACAGGGAGTATGACTGCCGCATTGATTTGGTGGAAGGGGCTACGATACCAACATGCAGAGTATACGCCTTGTCTGTGCCTGAAACCACCCACTTGAAAGAATACATAGATCACTACTTGAGTTTGGTGTTCATCAGGCCATCCCGCTCTCCAGCATCATCTCCTCTGTTTTTCATTGCAAAAGCCAATAGGGACCTGAGAGCGTGCGTAGACTATCGCGTACTAAACAGAAATACCATACGCAATCGTTACCCTCTTCCCCTCATCTCAGTCTTGCTCGACCAGGTGAGAGAGGCTAAGATTTACACCCGTTTGGACTTACGTGGGGCTTATCACCTGGTCCGGGTAAGAGAGGGGGACGAGTGGAAAACGGCGTTCAAGACAAGATATGGTCTTTACGAATATTTGGTAATGCCTTTCGGGCTTTGTAATGCTCCTGCAGCGTTTCAATTCTTTATAAATGATGTGTTGAAGGAGTATGTGGATCGATTTGTGGTAATGTACATAGACGACATTTTGATATATTCTCAGGATGTTTCATGTCATACTGCTCAGGTGTGTAAGGTTCTGGACAAACTGAGAGAGCATAGCTTGTACGTAAAACTGAGCAAATGTGAGTTTGGGGTACAGGAGGTGGGGTTTTTGGGTGTGAATCTCAGCCCACATGGACTACAGATGTCTGGAAGAAAGGTACAGGCAGTCCAGGATTGGCCAGCCCCAAAGAATGTGAGGGAGGTGCAGAGTTTTTTGGGGTTCGCAAATTACTATCTAAGATTCATTCTGCACTTCTCTCAGACAGCGGTTCCCATCACCAAGTTGTTAAGAAAGGGAACACCTTTTGTATGGACAAGTGAGGCTGAGGAGGCTTTCCAGGCCCTGAAAAGTGCTTTCACCACAGCACCAGTGTTGGCACACCCTGTACTGGAAAACCTCTTCATAGTTGAAGCAGATGCTTCGGATGAAGCCATAGGGGCAATCCTTTCCCAGAGAGATTCACACAATGGTCAGCTCCATCCTGTTGCTTACTTGTCAAAGAAATTGAGCCCTGCGGAGGTCAATTACACTATAGCAGAGAAAGAACTTTTGGCTATAAAGAGGGCGTTTCAGGAATGGAGGCCTTATCTCTGGGGGGCTTGTCAAGCGGTAACAGTATATACCGATCACCGGAATCTCCAGTATCGGACCTCAGCGAGACATCTAACGCAAAGGCAAATGCGTTGGATGCTTTTCTTTTCCGAGTACAATTTTGTGGTGACCTGTAGGCCTGGTGTAGAGAACAGGAAAGCAGATGCATTGTCCAGGCAAGAGATACCTACAGAGCAGTATGAGAAAGAACAGCAATCCATCATCCCTTCGTCTAAGGTAGTGTCTGTGGTTCGCGCTGAGAGTTTTTTGGAAGACATCAAGGGCTCCAGGTCTTTGGGGTCTCGGGAACGTTGGGCTGCTACTAAGCCATGTAGGAAGGTGAGACAGGGGTTGCCTTTTCAGGGGGAGTGTTTGTTTTTGCCTACCGAGGAGATACGGAAGAAAGCCTTTCGTTGGTGTCATGATGCTCCGTCGGCAGGACACCCGGGGGTTACCAAGACTGTGAGCCTGCTTAGAAGACATTTTTGGTGGGAGTCCTTGGTCAGGGATGCTACCCAATGGGTTGGGAGGCGTGAGACTTGTGCCAGAGCAAAAGGGGATTCTACTAAAAAGAAAGGTCTATTGATGCCTATGCCCACACCTGATCGCCCGTGGCAGAACATAAGTCTAGATTTCATAACAGGCTTGCCTTTGGATCAAGGGAAATCCGCTGTAATGGTGGTTGTGGACAATTTAACGAAAATGGGACACTTTATACCATGCATAAATCTCCCCACGGCGGGTCAAACCGCCCAGTTGCTGGCTTCTCAGGTCATAATATTACATGGCATACCCAGAGTAATTGTATCCGACAGGCGGCCTCAGTTCATCGCTCGTTTTTGGCGAATGTGGTGCAAGGCGTTGGGTATTGAGTCAGCGCTCTCTACCAGTTTCCATCCCCAAACAGATGGACAAACTGAACGTCTAAACCAGACCCTAAAGAAGTATTTGCGCTGCTACTCTGAGGAAGCCCATGAATCCTGGGTGATGGCTGAGTTGGCGTATAACAATTCATGGCACAGTTCAACAGGCATGTCGCCTTCCAAGGCTAACTTTGGCTACGATGCTAACACTTTGCCAATTGATATCCCCGCTGATTTGAATAATCAGCCCACTGTGACGGAACGTGTTCAGACTTTAAGGAAGGTGCATAAGGGGGTACAAAAACATCTGCTAAAGGCGAAAGAGTTGTACAAAAGATGGGAGGATAAACACCGTGATCCGGGTCCTCCGTTCAAGGTAGGGGACAAGGTGTGGCTCTCAACAAGGTACATTCGTTTCAAGTTGAGGAGTGTTTTCCACCCATGTTACATTGGACCCTATCCCATAGTGCGACAAATAAACCCTGTGGCGTACAAATTGAGGTTGCCCAACACTTTAAGAATTCATCCGGTGTTCCATGTGCACCTGTTGAAACGAGCCCTCACGTCTCGTAGACAGGCGCCACCCCCTGTGGACTGCGATGGGAATCTGGAGTACGAGGTGAGGTCTGTCCGTGACTCTAAATTGCGTAGGGGGGTGCTCTGGTATCTGGTTTCGTGGAAGGGGTATTCGACTGAGGATGATTCTTGGGAGCCCTGGCATAACGTACATGCTCCTCGAGCGGCCAGGTCCTTTCACTCGAGGTTTCCTGCCAAACCAGGCCCTAGGAGGCGCTTGGGAGGAGGGCATGCTGTCAGGTTTTAGAACGATGTGCGCGCCTACCTGAACTACAAGTCCCATGATTCATGGGCCCCGAACCACAAGTCCCATGAACCTTAGCAGCCTAGCAGGATATAGCGGGGCGGGACCGGGAGAACGGGGCTCATGATTTTGCTGTGCTTGCGGGAGCATCTGGTTCCCGATATCCTTGGATCCTTGCTGAGCATAAAGAGAAGAACTTGGAGTTCGTCCTTACGGTGAAGGAATCGTATTGGTAAATTGTGTTTGCGCTGGCAAGGCGCGTTGCTTTGGTCTTCGGTAACGGCTCGGTGCTAGTTCTGCACGAGCCCAAGAGTGCCTCGCGGCTGCAAGGACTGGGAAGGAGAACACTTTGAACACTCGTATAGAGTGCCTTATTGGGTTGAACAATTAGGTGTTGCCTTAAATATTCTAGTGGCGGAATGCAGGGGGGAGTCCTCCGCATTGCCGTCATGAAAACATGACGTTGTATGTTTTGTTCATAACCTTGTGGATTACAAATACCAAAGCGGATGGTAGTAGTGCAGGAACTACACCATACCGTGTTTGGTGTAACTTTGATACGTGTTGTGCGGTTTTGGGCACTTTAGTACTTCTAAATGCAGAGGAGGAATCTGCTTGCACTGTTAATTTACGCTTCTGTGCAGTTTATATTTGGATCTAAGTTCTGGATCTCAATTGCCTTCTTGAGTGGTTTTCTCAGAGGTTTTGCTTTATACATTCAGGGTATGTATTTGGAGAGAGCATTCGCTTTAGGAAGTGTAGCGTTTCATTACCTACATTAATAGCGATCATTGTGTTGTTTAGGGCAGGAGGGAAAACAGAAGACACAGCTGTATGAAGGTTCAAACACCAAACTTATTACAGGTGATTCATAATGTCCTTCATTTAGTGAGAATGTATTGAGAGTAGGGTTAAGATTATTATTAACCATTTGTGTGTTTTTCTTTCAGCTTCTTTTTCCCCGCTGTCCATTCCTTCTATCTTTTCTTTCACGTTTTTTCCCCTTTTGGGGTTTTTCCCTCACCGTATCGCCTGAACACCCTGTGATACATATTCAGGGTCTTCGGGAGGTCCGGAGGTGGAGCATTATTGCTGCATGCGGATCCTGCGGAGTGCAATCCCGACAATTGTATGTTTGTGTTGTGGGGCTCTGTTATTACAGTTCTACTCCGTTTTATCTAATTTTTTAAAATACTCACTCCCCTGCACTAGTTCTTATCATAGTTTGGTGACCTTCCTGCCCTTCTTGTCATCAGGTGTGCTGTGCTCCGTGTTTGGCTGGGTCCGTCCATGCGAGTGGACCCGCCATCTTGGAGTCAGTGCTCTAGTCTTTTCGGGCCTGGAACACATAAAACCAGACGCTGGCACGAGCGCGCAGCGTAGTTTGTTAGCTCTAGTGAGTTTGGCTATTGTTGCTGTTGGGTTTGCCACGGCAGCCCACCTTTGTTTTATGCAATTTTTTAAACAGATTTCTCTTGCTTGCACTAGATTGTATGTTTGTGTTGCGGGGCTCTGTTATTACAGTTCTACTCCGTTTTATTTAATTTTTAAAAATACTCACTCACCTGCACTAGTTCTTATCGTAGTTTGGTGACCTTCCTGCCCTTCTTGTCATCAGGTGTGCTGTGCTCCGTGTTTGGCTGGGTCCGTCCGTGCGAGCGGACCCGGCAATCTTGGAGTCAGCGCTCTAGTCTTTTAGTGCCTGGAACACATAAAACCGGACGCTGGCGCGCGCACGCAGTGGGCGCGCTGGCGGTGCGCCGAAGCCGCACCAAAGGCAAGCCCGTCTGCGCCCGCCGCGCTCAGCGCCAGCCATGCTGCTGGTTTTTCCATCCGTTAGGGGTTTAATAAAGGGTGCTGGCCGGTCAGTTACTCCAGTGAAGAGCTACATTTCATGACTTGATTTTGTTCAGTCTGCCTTTCCATTGTCTGACTTTCTTGACACAGGATTATTATTGTGTGGACTCATAAATGTTAGATCACTTCCTAAGCACTTCACGGAAATTCAGCTGTTGCTGGAACTCCATGAACTTGAGGTCCTGTTTATGACCGAGACTTGGACCTCTCCTGACTGTGAGATTGACCCCGGCTGGGCTTGCCCACCTGGTTATAACATTCGCCATAAACCAAGATCAAATGGGAGGGGTGGAGGAGTTGGGGTGATTTTTAAAGATAGCTTGAACTTGGTTATTTTTTATGTTGATGCGGTCGCAGGTTTTGAGTTACTCGGCTTCGCTATTAAGAATGATGATGGTCAAGCCCTAACGGGGATCATCTGCTATCGACCCCCTGGGGTCTTCAGTGTGCTGCAGTAGTAATTACTGCTGGAGACTTTCACTGACTTGGCGGCTACTCACCGTAGATTGGTGATTTTAATCTTTGGTTTAATGGGTCGCTTGATTCTGCCTATTCTAATGTTCTTCATTCCTGTGAAGGCCTTGGCCTTTCTCAGCAGGTGTCCAAGCCCACTCATATAGGAGGGCATATGCTTGATTTAATTTTTGCAGAGGCTAATCACCTTTCTATTGGGGATATTTTGCCAATGGGCTGGACGGACCATTCGCTGATCAAATTTTTTGTTGATGTTGCTACTTACAATTCTCGGGCAACAAACTGTTCGCAACTATGTGAGCAGAGATTGGAAGGCCCTCTTGCGAAAGAAGGGCAATGTCCCGTTATTCAGGGTAGAGGATTGCTTTTCCTCAGATAGGCAAGTTGATGATAACTATACTTCCTTCTGTAGGGAGATCACCTCAACCCTGGATTTATTAGCTCCCTTAAAAAACCGCCGTAATAGGGGTAGACCTTCAGCTGCTTGGTTTAATGAAAACCTAAAAAACGTGAAATTGGAATGTAAGCATGCTGAGAGGTGGTGGATATGTGGCTATCTCGACGATGATAAGACTATATGGACGTCTAAGATTGCGGGATATAAGAAGGTGATCAACATGGCGAAGGTGGACTATTTTTCCTCCTTGATACTTAAGGCCCCCAACAATTCGAGAAGTATTTTTAATATCTTGAACAGCTTGACCAGCCCCGAATGTTCTAAGAATGTGATACCTTCCTCCCAAGAGCTCCGTGAGGACCTGGCTAGGTTCTTCCATGACAAAATTAAAATCATTATTGAGGATCTGGGAGGTGGTCATCAACTACTGGGGGGCGGCAAACACTGTTATTATCGGCTGTGACGACACGGCAGGTAAGGATTTTGAGGCTTCTGATGCTAGTATGAAGGAGAGGGCGTCAACCGCCTTTCTGAGTTTGCGCTTCTAGGAGTGGATGATTTTAATAGGGTGGCTTGTGGTGTCCCCTCTGGGTCTCCTCTTGATCCTCTGCCCCATAAAATATGGATTGAATTTAAGACAGAGCTGTTTTCCACTCTTCGGTTGATTTGTAACCACTCTGTCTAGTGGGGTGGTCCCGCCCGGTGGAAACAAGCATTGGTGACACCCTTGCTAAAGAAGCCCTCGCTTGACCCGGAGTGTCCTAAAAACTTTAGGCCCATCTCTCTCCTGCCTTTTCCAGCTAAAATCGTGGAGCAAGTGGTGAGTAGCACTTTGTCTAAGTTTTTGGAACAACATAATCTGCTGGAGGAGGTTCAGTTCGGCTTTCGGCTGGCGCATGGAACTGAAACGGCTCTAGTGACCGTGATGGACGAACTTCGGATGCAGGCAGATAGGGGGCAGGCAGCTGTTTTGGTTGTTCTTGACCTGTCTGCCGCCTTCGACACAGTCAATCATGGGATCCTGTTGAATAGACTGAGAGAGGTTGGGGTGACGGGATCTGTCCTGAGGTGGTTCCAGTCATTTTTACGGGATAGATAGCAAGCGGTATCCCTTCACCCTTTTCAATCTGCCTATTCCATTATCTCGCATGGCATACCACAGGGCTCGGCTATCAGTCCCATTTTATTCAACATTTATATAAAACCTCTGATTGCTGTCATCAAAGAGCATAACATTAACATCGTTAATTATGCGGATGACACGCAGTTGATTTTCTCCCTTGAGGGAGACCAGTCAACCCCGTTAGAAGTGTTTCATAACTGCTTGCATCATACGGCTATCTGGCTGAAGGAGAACTCGCTGCAATTCAATGCAGATAAGACAGAGGTGCTCTATTGTTCTAGGGACATAATTCCCTCGGTCTTGCCTAGTAATTTCTGGCCCGACACTACCTCTTCCATGGTTCAACCAGTGAAGAAGGTCCGCAATCTGGGCGTCATGTTTGATTATAAACTCACCTTGGAAGCTCAGGTCATGAAACCTGTGTCCTGGTGTTTGGCAATTATTAGGTCTCTGCGGAAGATACTTCCTCTGCTACCTTCTCATGCACGGATAGTGCGCAGTACTATTCTTAGTAGACTTGATTATTGCAATGCTTTGTTTCTCGAGTCTTCAAAATTCTTGCTTGACAGGTTGCGGAGGATTCAGTCTACTGCCGCCAAGTTGGCCCTGGGGTGGCCCAGAAGATCCACTTCCTCGGCGTCCATGGCAGAACTGCACTGGCTTCCGCTGAGACAAAGAGTCCAGTTCAAGTCTCTCTGCATAGTGTTTAAAGCCTTGCATAGGTTGGGGCCTGTGCCTATGCAGAGAAAGTTTGAAAGGTACGCTCCTGTGAGAAGCCTTCGTTCTGTAAAAATTCCCAGGTTCAGGAAAGTTAGAGCTGGTAGTCGATCCTTTGGGTTCGCTGCTGCCAAACTTTGGAATCAGCTCCCATTGGAGCTAAGACAAGTTAGTGATCTCCTTGTCTTTAGAAGGATACTCAAAACCTGGTTGTTTCCTAGAACTTATTTGGATGTCGGCTCCGATGCACTCTTTGTCCTTTCTTATCTGGAGCAAACAGCGCCATGATGCCTTTTTGGTGACAGTGCGCTTTATAAGTTAAATAAATAAAATAAATGCTTGGCCTTAGCAATCCCTCGTATATACATCTTGAATGTGTCCCATACTGTCGAGAATTTGTCTACCGAGCCTATGTTTATGTCAAAGAAACTGTCTATGGCTTCAGCAATCTCTGTCTTAATGACAGTGTGTAGGAGCGAGTATGGTGGAAACCTCCATGTGAAAGGAATAATTCTCTTTAGTGGGAAATCCATGACTAGCAGCATCACCTGTACGGATCTCATTGTGTTGCTCCCTTGAGAATAGCCAATAATCGATTCTAGTGTTCAGATCATGATATGCTGAGTAGGTGGTGTATCCCCCCCTGTCCGGGGGATCGTACTCTCCATACATCACATAAACCTAACTGATCTGTCGCTTCTAGAATATCCCTGGCAGCAGCTGAGGGACACCGTGTCGGGCCTTCTGATTGGTCAAGTGTCGGGTCCATCACACAGTTCAAATCTCCTCCCCAGAGCTGAAGGGGAGTGTGATACCTACTCATCTTCTCAAGCAGGTCCGAATAGAACCGTGGATTATCATAGTTTGGCCCATATATATTCACTATAACTAAGTCCAACCCCTTCCCATAGCACCTAGAGATGATCCGTTTCCAGTGCTTCCAATGCAATCCCCAATTTCGGGCCCACCCACGTTATCACTCCTCTTGCATATGTAGTGAATCCTGCTGCATGCATATAACCCTGTAGACACTTATTTGTCAACATTTTGCTATTAACGGGTAGATGTGACTCCTGCAGAAGCGCAATATCCATCCCATGGTGATTAAGATAAGCAAATACTATCCGCAGCTTCCTATAATTGTTGAGGCAGCGGACATTCCATGTTAACATTTTCACACTACAAGCATGAGACTGCACTATGATCAGTAAGTTTCAGCAATTTAGTGTGGTGTACAATAAATGTAGTGGTGCTATGCTCTCCATTAGCGTCCAATGTGTTTTGCATGGACGTTTTAAGCCTTCTTACAATAAAATTTGCCAACAACTTGGAATTCTGAACTCTACCTCCCTCCCATGCTGTGCTCACCCCGACTTTGCAGTCGAATCCCTCTCCCCCCCATCGCCCCTCACCCCCCCTCTCCGCATCTGCATGGACTGGATACCTTGTAACTGTTTCCAACAACAAACTATTCTGGCATCCCGCCATGTTGTGTTTCACACTCGTGGGCGGATGTTGCCAGCTTACCCTTAACTAATCTCCTTTAGATTAGTCATCTGTTGTGTGCCATCTAGCTAATAGTATACATCTGGCAGACATCCCTAAGGTTCATGGCTTACAGAAGCCCTCCTGCCATAGGAGGTGTCGCAATCCTCCCTCACATCCAACAACCAAAGACCAGCTTCAGAGACAACTGAGATTAAACTTAACACAACAATTGCCTCAAAAAAGGGCAAAAAGAGATACAAGTTTAAAAGAAATGGTGATTTAGGGCCATATGTATCAACATACCCTTTTGCGATTTCTAAATAGCGATTTTTAAGGAATCGCTATTTAGAAATCGCAAAATGGTATGTATGAAGAAAATCGCTGATTTTAGCGATTCCTTAAAATTCCTTAATAGCGATTAGCAAATTGCTAATCGCAATTAAGGAATAATTTCCCATTCATTTCTATGGGCCAGGAGGCCCATAGGAATGAATGTGAAATTATCCTCAATTTGCGATTTGCAATTTGCTAATCGCAAATTGAGAATAATTTCAAGGGTGCAGGGGTGTCTCAAGAACACCCTATTGCACCCCTGAAAATGACATGTGTGCGCATATGGCGCACATACATGCCCTAAGACATGTATGAGCGTCACATGGCACCTTTTGATTTTTAACAAAATGCTTTTTTAAAAGAATTCGCAACTTACCACCAACTAGAATCTGTTGGAGATGTTATATATCTCGTAATAGCATCTAAATGAACCTTTATCAATGAATATTGCAATTTAGATTTCGCTAGGTAAAGTAAGTACGGCAGAATGACATTTTCCTGGCCAGTAACTGTTTTTTTTTGTTGCAACATCAAATTCAACATTTTTCAATGTAAATGTGTAGTTCATCTTGTAGAAGGATGTTTGGACTCTTAGTATATTCATACAGTCAGGAGGTA